>NW_026294791.1:20092500-22592500 GCF_026119805.1 Tympanuchus pallidicinctus | reverse complement strand
GCGGGCGGGCAGGACCACGTGCTGCGCTTCTGGCCGGAGCTGGGCGCGGCGGAGCGCCGGGCGCTGGCGGCCGAGCTGAGCGCCATGGACGTGGCCGAGATCAACCGCTTCTTCCGCCGGGCGCGGGGCGGCGGCGCCGGCGGAACGGTGGCGGCGGGGCCGGACGCGCGGCTGGAGCCGGTACCGCGGGACGTGCTGGGCAGCGCCTCCCGCGACCGCCGCCTGCTGCCGGGCTGGGAGAGCCGCGGTAGGTGCGGGGAGCGACGGGGCGCGGAGCGGGGCCGGCGTGCGGAGCCCCACGCATATCCCATCCCTCCCGTGCGCAGGGCTGGCGGAGATCGCGGCGGGGCGAGTGGGCGCGCTGCTGCTGGCCGGAGGGCAGGGCACCCGTCTGGGTGTCCCCTACCCCAAGGGCATGTGCGACGTGGGGCTGCCCTCCCGAAAGAGCCTCTTCCACCTGCAGGCCCAGCGCCTGCGGCGGCTGCAGCAGCTCGCGGAGGAGCGGCACGGCACGGCGTGCAGCATCCCCTGGTGAGCGATCCGGGGCTGCCGTGGGCCGGTGTGCTCCCGTGTGGGTCGGTGCGTTCCCTGGGCTGACGCTTCCCTGCAGTCTGACGTATTGTGGGTGATGCCCGCTGTATTGGCTTGGCTCTGTAAGTCCCTCCTGGAGTGAGGATGCCAGACCCCGTGTTCCCCCACAGGTACATCATGACGAGCGGGCGGACCATGGAGTCCACCAAGGAGTTCTTCCAGAAGCATCGCTACTTTGGCCTGAAGAAGGAGAATGTCATCTTCTTCCAGCAGGGCATGCTGCCCGCCCTGGGCTTCGATGGGAAGATCCTGCTGGAGGAGAAGGGCAAGGTCGCCATGGCGCCAGGTCCGTGGCTGGGAGCAGGTGCAAGGGGTTCAGTGCTGCACCCCGGCCTGTCCCCCACTCCCCCAGCCGGGCTCCCCACCGTCAGCCAGCCCAGCCCCTCCCGTGGGAGTAGGCAGTGGCTGTGCCGTGACGTGTGTGAATGACACAGGCTGGGAGGTGCCGGCTTGGCAGGAGGGCTGGGGTGGGGTGTAACGGGGCTGGGGAGCCTCCGAGCCCGCTTCTTGGTCATGCCGAGGAGGAGGGCCCAAAATGGCTGTGCCCAATGCTCCTTCCCCACCCCAGATGGCAATGGGGGTCTGTACCGGGCACTGGGGGTGCACGGCATCGTGGATGACATGGAGCGGAGGGGTGTGCAGAGCGTCCATGTCTACTGTGTGGACAACATACTGGTGAAGGTGGCTGATCCCAGGTTCATCGGGTTCTGCCTGGAGAAGGGAGCGGACTGCGGGGCTAAGGTATGGTTCTCAGGCTGCCCCTACCCTGGCTTCCCCAGCCCTGTTCCAGCTATGACATCCTGGACACACATGCAGTGGGTGCAGCTAACACTGAGCACAGCTCCACGTGTCAGCTGCGGGATGTTGCACACCCAAAGCTTTGCTCAGAGGCTGGATTAACAGCAAAAGGTGCTGAGCATTTGTGTTTGCTTTGGGCTCGGCTCTGGCAAACAGACAGTAGATCTCACTGACCTTGGTGCTGTTGGAGCTGAGAAGGGAAAGCGGTCCCTCCCTCTGGCTGGCAGGAGGAGAAAGTAAACCCGGATGCCCTTCTCCGGGCAGGTAGTGGAGAAGACCAACCCCACGGAGCCAGTCGGCGTGGTGTGCCGTGTGGATGGTGTCTACCAGGTGGTGGAGTACAGTGAAATCTCCCTGGACACCGCGCAGAAGCGGGGCCCAGATGGGCGGCTGCTTTTCAATGCCGGCAACATCGCCAACCACTACTTCACCACCTCCTTCCTGAAAGATGTTGTCAAGTATGGGCTTAGCTTCATATTTTGGACCCGGTCCTCCAGATGAGATGAGCCGTGGCCGGCGTGGTGTCCCTGTGCCTGCCTTAGGCTCGCTCTCTTGGCCCCTTGCAGCACCTACGAGCCGCAGCTGCAGCACCATGTTGCTGAGAAGAAGATCCCACATGTGGATATTGAAACGGGGCAGCTGATCCAGCCTGAGAAGCCCAATGGGATCAAGATGGAGAAGTTTGTCTTTGACATCTTCCAGTTCTCAAAGTATGGCTGTCTGTCCCTGGGCCACGGGTAGGGATGTGTCCTTGGGATGCCCCAAGAGCAGACCCGACCCTCCATGTCCTATTCTTCTCCCCAGGAAGTTTGTGGTGTACGAGGTTCTGCGTGAGGATGAGTTCTCTCCTCTGAAGAATGCAGACAGCCAGAACGGCAAGGACAACCCCACCACTGCACGGCACGCCCTGATGTCCCTGCACCACCGCTGGGTGCTCAACGCAGGGGGACACTTCGTGGATGAGAATGGCACACGCCTCCCTGCCATCCCCCGGTGAGCTTCTGCTTCCCTGGAAGGGCAGAGCCTCCTCCATCCCCCTGGGCTGGCTGTAGGACATCAGGCAGCCCCCAACCTTCCTGGTGCCGGTTCTCCTGCACTCAGCGCTGCCGCCAGCAGATTGCAGCACCGCTTGGCCAAGAGACTGCTGCCACTGGTTGGAGATGGCGCTGAGCAGAGCGAGTCGGGTGTCTGGCTTTCCCATCCTTCTTAACCCTTCTTTGTTCCCACGTAGCATCACAAACGGAGGGTCAGATGCCACCCCGGCCGATGTCAATGACAAGTAACTATACAGGCCACCGGGCTGCATGGTGGCGGGGCTGGGTGTAGGTACTAACGGGCTGCAGGCGGAGCGAGGTGACCAGGCACTAACAGGGGCTCGGGCGCATGCTGCCTGCAGGCATGTCTTGCTGTAGGAGAGTGGTGGCGCACTTCCTTCCTGGTGCTCCTTTCCGCAGAGGCTTTGGGAAAAGGTGAAGGGTTCTGTGCTGCTGTGGTGAGCTGGTCCCTGCCATGGTGGTGGGGAGCAGCCCCAGGACATGGGAGGTGACTGATGTTTCCCAAGATCTGCCCGACACCCAGCAGGTCGTTTGCTGGAATGGGATGAAAGGCATTGCACACCCTGAGCAGGCTTTGATGTAGTACGTGTTGGCCATAGTGGGGATGGCCAGCTGTGCTCAGGAACTCCAGCTGTTGGGCTCAGGATTCAAGCTGACATCAGCAGAGCCGATAGCGAAAGGGACATGTAGGTGCCCCATCCCTGGAGTCATTCATGGCCAGGCTGGATGTGGCTCTGGGCAGCCTGGTCTAGTGGTTGGCAACCCTGCATGTAGCAGTGGCGTTGAAACTAGATGATCATTGTGGTCCTTTTCAACCCAGACCATTCTATGATTTACAAGCATGGGAAGCATAGAGAGGTGTTAAAATTATTGCTCTAATAGCAGCATGCTCTGCAGGCACGGAGATATCTGTGCTCCAGGCACTGGGCTTATCTCAGAAGGATGCACCAATGGGTTGGAGGGCACTCCCACTGCTTGCGTTCCATCCCAGATCTAAAGGAGGACACAGGCACCAGGACCCCATGTGCTGCTGTGCCATCAGTGTCCAGGAAGGGGCATCCAGGGGTGTTCCTGCAGCGGCTGGGGCAATCCCCATGGCAGCAGGGTGCAGGAAAAGGGAGCATCAGATGCAGAGGGGCAGAGGGCTGGGGGCATGGTGCTGCTGTAGTGCACACAGAGATTCTTCTTTAAACTGTGCCTTGAGTTCTCTTCTAGCTGCTGCCCCTATCTAAACCACAGCTCACGCCTACTTGGGGAGCACACAGTGCTTTGCTAACCGGGGGGCCACGTGCCAGCAGCCTGCCAGCACCAGCCCCCAGCCCCCAGTTGCCTGTGGGGGGCTGATAATGGGTTCTCTCTGCAGTCTGAAGGACGCCAGCGACGTGCCCATCCAGTGTGAGATCTCCCCCCTTGTCTCCTATGGTGGAGAGGTAAGTATGGCTCTGCCGTGGGGCAGTGCCCACCCTCCTCCCCCTGCCTAACAGGTTGCTTTCTGCTCCACTAGGGTCTGGAGGAGCTGGTGAAGGAGAGGGAGTTCCGTGCACCTTTGGTCATTGATGAGGACGGGACCCACGAGCTGGTGCACAACGGCATGTAGGCAGCGCTGGGACCCAGCCGTGCTTGGACATGCTGCAGCTGTGCCTGGCTCCGACATGTTGTCTGCTTCTATTTATGTTTTAATTTAAAAACCAAACACTTGTTGGATGCCCCTGCTGTGAAGCACAGAGGCGGTGCTGCTCTTTGCACTGTGGGTGTGTATCTGTAGACCTGTACATACCAGTGCTCAGTGTACCTGCAGAGGAGTTTTATGGTACAGGGCTGGGGTTAACCCTGGATTTTTATTTTTCTTGAAGCAACGTGGCTATTTTTTTTATAGGATCCTTGTTGTGGCCCACCCCCTTTTTGCTCATACTTTGTACATTGCACAACTGGAATTGCCCCATTAAACCTCTGTGTCCTTCCTGGCTGCCACCTGGTGTTGTGCGGCGGTGACTGTGTGCCACTGTTGTTGCAGTCCTTCTGGGCACCAGGCTGGGGTGGCTGCAGGGTAGTCCTGGGGATGCCCGTGTCCCAAAAGAGAGTTTTCAGGGTGTGCTGGGGTACTGCAGGGAGGTGGGGGCTGCTGGTGTTTGCCTTGGCTGCTGGGCTGTTTGCACACCAACACTTCTGCATCGGGTCCTGGGATGGAGCAGTGCTGTCCGCTGCCAAGTTATGTGAGCGCTGACTCCGGGTAGCAGAAGGTGTGGGGTGGCTGTGCTGGCGGGCACGTAGGGGTGGTGGGCACGGGGTAGCACTGCCCCCGGGGGATTGCAGCACTGGGTCTGGCAATGGTAGACAAGGGGCTCCAGCATGTTGCCACAGCCTGACACTATTGCACAAAGCATGATTAAAACCCAATATTATTATTTTCTCCATGCTGTGTTGTGTTGTCAGCCGACCACGGTGCCAAGCAGCTGCCTGGAAATGATGTCAGAGCCCTACTTCAGCACGCAGCCTGCAGAGCTGCCAGCTCCTGCTGTGCCCTGTGCGGGGTATGGGTGCCACGGGACCCCTGAGCCATGCGCTGCCCAGGGCCTGTAGTGAGGTGGCACCTACATATAACTAGAGTGGGGTCTCAGGGAACTGCTCCACCACCCACTCTGGGGAGCCCCATGGGTCCCCATAGGGCGCAGGAGGGTCGCAGCAAGGCCCTGCCACACACATCCCACTGCTGTGGGGTGAGTGCCGGAAAGGAGAGCTCTGCCTATTGCTTTAAGCTCCCTCCCCGACCACGGGTATTTTTTTATTTTTTCTCCCGCTCTATGAATGGGTTTTGCTGTAAATTATAGCTTTGCACACATTCCCTCGGGTCGAGGAAAATAACCTCCGCCGAAAAGCCAGCCCGGATTGGTGAGCGGCTCCCCCTCTCCGCTCCCTAATTGAAACCAAATGTGCGAGATGTAGGATTGTGGGATTTCTGGCCGGCTCCCAGGAATCCGCAGAATGTGAGCGGGCTCGCAGAGGCATCTTGCATCAGCCCAGGGAAGTTCGCTCCTCGCCTGGCTCCCGCCGCCCGGGCGAGGGGCGAGCAGCTCGCCTCCCACCAACCCTATCCTGCTCCGGTGAGTCCCTTGGGGTGAATGGGAGGTGTCCAGCCTCAGTCTGGGGGCTTCAGGGGGAAGAGGGGGCTGTGCTCTGTTTGGACGCTGTGTGTTGGGGCTGGGCGCGGAGCGTGTGTCTGGTTGGTGGTGCTGAACGGCCGTGGTGCCCCGCTGTCTCTGCGGTCCCCATCCAGGCACACGTGTCCCCATGGCTGTGAGGGACACAGGGATGCCGCTTGGGTGCCCCCAAGCACCCTTTCCCAATCCCAGCGCTGGGGACCCGCTCGTGGCTCCCCATGCCAGGACTGTGTGGCTGTGTGCCATGGAAGGGTGATGCCATGCGCAGTGGCGGGGCGATGCCATGCGCCATGGCGAGGTGATGCCGCGTGGCTGTGTGCCGTGGCACGGAGCGGGAGGAGAGCTACAGCTTTCAGCTGCTGGGGGCCCGTTTGGGGTGCAGCACCAAGGGCCACGTCTGCACCCACTGCCCCGGAGCTGTGCCGTTGGAGTCTCTCTGGGCAGCCACGGGGATGCGGCTGATACTCACATTGTGCCGCTGGGATGTCCCTGCTGAGCCTGTGGTTGGGAAGACATTGTGGATCCAGAAGACAGGGCTGCCCCTGGCCCAACCAAGGTCCAAAGCGACATTTTCTGTGAGGAAAGGGTCCCAGCATGCTGTGCTGTTCTGCATAGGCTGTGCTGGCGGTGCAGCATGCTGGGGGCTGTAGTGTCAGCTCCGGACCCCCACCCAAACACCACCAGCCCTGCGCTCAGCTCGTCATGGCCATTCTGGGGGAGATGGGATCCAGCTCCTGGCACAGCCTCTGCCTCCTTCCCCTGGAGCAGTGCGATCAGAAAGCCCACAGGGTCATCACCAAGCTTCACTTGCTTTCATTTACTTTTTTTGCTGCTAATTTCAGTAGAAGAAGAGGGGAAGGAAAAAAAAAAAAAAAAAAAAAAAAAGGAAAAATAAATAAATAAAACTGAAGCGGAAGAGGGAAGCTCAGAAGCAGCAGAAGGTGCCAGGGAGGAACTCCAAATACACTGTGCAGTAAAAATTTCCAACGGTCAGAAAACTTCAGCAAAGCTGTTCAGACAGAGTGGTCACTTTTATCAGAGTGGTGGAACAAAACCCATTTCCAGCTGCTCGGTACCTCTGCCTGTGCCACCGTCCTGCTGCTGCCCCTGGTGGGACCGCCAGCGCTTTCTGTGTCTGCCCAAATAGAAACCCGGCGCCTTCAGAGACAGCGGCATCTGGTCCCCTGATGCTGACAAGGTTTACTCAGCCTGAAAGAATAGTGGGAAAAATGTCTGCAGATGTCCCTTGGAATGCAGAAGGAAATTGAGATTTTAGCGTTGGAGGAGTTGGCCATCACCACCGGGAGCCTTGCGCTCGCCTGGAGCTGTGTGGTCAAAGCTCCAGGCTGGCAGCTCGGCCCGCTCCCTGCATTTTCCGAGCTGTCAGCAGGAAAAAGGGCAACAACATACGTGCTTTTCCAAAAGGGAGAGAAGAAAAGGGAAAGAAAGGATTGCTGTAAGTCAGGGGTTGTGTTTGTGCTGCTGTGGAACTCTCCCTTAGCACACAGGCTGTGCTCGCTGCATCCTGCCTCTGTTCCAGCAGTGCCAAGCTCGGCTCTGCCACGAGAACCGTCTCAGTAAATACCCTATAAATCTCAGGCAATTACCTGTTATTATCTCTCGGAGCCAGAAGGCAAGGAAACTATGCTCTGCAATGTGATACTGCTGCCATACAAGACCAGGTTGTGCAATGCCTTGCTTTTATGGCCATCCCTAGTGCTTCTGCCTTTGGGTTCAGGACTGTGCCAGTCCTGAACTGGGCTGCTGGAGGCTTCATGTGGCTCTCGTGGCCCTATTGGCATTGGGGTTATGGCATCGGGGTGCCTCTGAGTGCAGGGGATGTTCAGTCCATCCCAGCAGCAGTGCTGTGACCCTCTGGTCGTGTCTCTGCAGGACTCTCACCATGCCGGCCCTGCCCAGAGCTGCCCTGCTGCTGCTGCTACTGCTGCTGCTGCTGTGCAGCCTGCTGGCAGCCAGAGCCCAGGTCAACCCCGGTAAGTGGAAGCTGGGCAGCAGCCAGAGGCTACGGGGCTGGGGCACAGCCTCTGGTAGGGCCACGGGTATGCCTGGCCCCCTCAGCCAGGTTTACAGTTTGGGAATTCAGTGGGCTGCCTTGCAGTGCGTGCCAAGTTGTGCAGGGAGGCACACACCACTCTGTGCCCACCCCTCCACATGAGACCACAGTGTGCTCCACTGGGGCTTGGCATTGCCCAGCTCTGCACTGCTCCATGCCCTCTGGTTGCGGGGGGAGCGCTGCGGGCTGGAGCTGGCAGAGAGATGGTAAACAGGGCCAGACAAGTGGCCTTTCAGCAGCACTCCTGGCAGCCAGGTGTGAAATAACAACCCCTTGGGAGTGGTGTGGATGTAGTGCTGCACAGGGGATGCAGCCCACCCGCCCATCCTGGTACTTTTCCACTCCCTTCGAGGCAGGCGGGTGGGTGAACACCTGACTTTGACCGATATGTAGGCCGGGAAGCAGCATGGCCAAGAGCAGGGGGCTGCAAGTGGAATTTGGGGTGAGTAGAGTCTGGATGGAGGCCTCTCCCACCAGTGCTTATGTGCTTTTTGGCAGCTGTGTGCCGGTACCCCCTGGGAATGTCAGGTGGGCACATCCCTGATGAGGACATCTCAGCCTCCAGCCAATGGTCTGAGTCCACGGCTGCCAAGTATGGACGGTGAGTGTGGGCACGGGCAGGGAGGGCTGAGAAGGGGCAAGATCTGCTGGGGCATGAGGTTGACAATGGCCACCTCTGAGCCCTCCCCATGCCATCTCAGGCTGGACTCGGAGGAGGGTGATGGCGCCTGGTGCCCCGAGATCCCAGTAGAGCCTGACGACTTGAAGGAGTTCCTGCAGATCGACCTGCGTGCCCTGCACTTCATCACCCTGGTGGGCACCCAGGGCCGTCACGCTGGGGGGCACGGCAACGAGTTTGCCCCTATGTACAAGATCAACTACAGCCGGGATGGCACCCGCTGGATCTCTTGGCGGAACCGGCATGGGAAGCAGGTGAGGAGGCTGCAGGGCATGGCCCACCCCATGCCTCAGCACCTCGTTTTGCCCACTGGGTTCTGTCCCCTAGGTCCTGGATGGGAACTCCAACCCCTACGACATCGTCCTCAAGGACCTGGAGCCACCCCTCATTGCGCGCTTCGTCCGTTTCATCCCTGTCACCGACCACTCCATGAATGTGTGCCTGCGCGTGGAGCTATACGGCTGTGCATGGCTTGGTGGGTGCCTGTCTGTCTGTCTGTCCATCCACCTATTGGGGCTGGGCTTACTGGCTCTTTCCCACAGACGGGCTGGTGTCCTACAGCGCTCCGGCCGGGCAGCAGCTCGTCCTACCCAGCGGTACCATCATTTACCTGAACGACTCTGTGTATGATGGGGCCTTCGGGTACAGGTGAGGACCAGAGTCTTGGGCAGGAATCAGAGGGTCTCATGGTAGAGCTCACCTGGTGGGAGTAAAGGTATGGCTCACAGAGTGCCCCTGTCCCACGCCAGCATGACGGAGGGCCTGGGCCAGCTGACAGATGGCGTGTCGGGGCTGGATGACTTCACACAGACCCACGAGTACCATGTGTGGCCAGGCTATGACTATGTGGGCTGGCGCAATGAGAGCACTGCCGGCGGCTACGTGGAGATCACCTTCGAGTTCGACCGCATCAGGAACTTCACCACAATGAAGGTCCGCATGCCCCGCGCTCCCTGTCCCCGTCCCCTCCGTGTGCCACGCTGACGGGTTGCTCCACAGGTGCACTGCAACAACATGTTCGCCAAAGGGGTGAAGATCTTCAAGGAGGTGCAGTGCTATTTCCGATCCGATGCCAGCGAGTGGGAGCCCAACGCCATCTCCTCGGTGCTGGTACTGGACGATGTCAACCCCAGTGCCCGCTTCGTCACCGTGCCCCTGCTGCACCGCATGGCCAGTGCCATCAAGTGCCAGTACTACTTTGCTGATACCTGGATGATGTTCAGCGAGATCACCTTCCAGTCGGGTACCACTGCCTTGCAGGGTCCTCCTGGGGCTCATGGGGAAAGCAGGGCTGCGGGGTGCTTGTTGTTCCTGTCCTTAGAACGGTTGGAAAAGACCTCTAAGATCAGCTAGTCCAACCACCAACCAATCCCAAGTGTGCCAACTAAACCATGTCCTTCAGTGCCACATCTCAGATGCAGGTGGTTCTTGAACACCTCCACCCCGAGCAGCCTGTGCCAATGCCTCACCACTATTTCAGAGAAGGAATTTTTCCTAATATCCAACCCATCCTTGACAATCTTCTCTTCTCTCTTGCCAGATGCAGCCATGTACAACAACTCAGCAGTTCCCCCGGAGATGCCCATGGCCCCCACCACATACGGTAAGGCACCAAAAAGCAACTTGCACCAAACCTGGTGGAGGCAGGGGTCACCTTCTCTTGGGAAGATGCACAGAGGCTCCAAAAGGGGAAGATCTGCCTCATCCGATGGAGAAAAAGGTGGAGGGTTTGTCCCCTCACCCCAGTGTGACCAAGCGTGTATTGTCCCCTCCTGCCAGACCCCACACTCAAGATGGATGACAGCAACACACGCATCCTGATCGGGTGCCTGGTGGCAATCATCTTCATCCTGGTGGCCATCATAGTCATCATTCTGTGGCGGCAGTTCTGGCAGAAGATGCTGGAGAAGGTGAGTGCACATGGGACAGCTGCAGGGCCTCTATGCCACCCCCAGCTAGTTGAGGTGACCATTCCAAATGCTTCTCCATTGGGCCAGATGACAGAGGGGGACATGCTGAGGGAGTATGCAAGGACATGCGCCCTCCCCAGTTCCACCATTATGGGACAGGACACAAGAGAGGGGCTCTGAGCATGGGCTCAGGGTTAGCCATGGCTGTGGTGACGTGATCTGTTGTTGGGACAGGGTGTACAGAGCCCAGGGGACCCCAGGGGATAGCATACACCGGGGTCCTATCCCAGCTCTTTCCTCCCTCACCCACTCCCACAGGCATCACGGAGGATGCTGGATGATGAGATGACCGTCAGCCTCTCCCTGCCCAGTGAATCCAGCATGTTCAACCACAATCGCTCCTCCTCCTCCAGCGAGCACGAGTCCAATTCCACCTACGACCGCATATTTCCCTTGGGTCCGGATTACCAGGAGCCCTCACGCCTGATTCGGAAGCTGCCTGAGTTCACGGCGGGTGAGGAGGATACGGGTAAGGAATGGGAGATCCTCCTGGACTCACTGCAGTGCTGCAGTGTGATGGGCATAGTGCTGGGTGGGAGCTGCCCAATGTCCTGTGGGCTGCACGCCCATGGCAGGATCGTCCCCACTGTCTCCCCAGGCTGCAGTGGCCTTGTGAAGCCATCCCCAGCCAGTGGCCCCGAGGGTGTCCCGCATTACGCCGAGGCTGAGATTGTGAACCTGCAGGGCGTCACGGGTGGCAACACTTACTCGGTGCCAGCCCTCACCATGGACCTGCTGTCTGGCAAGGATGTGGCTGTCGAGGAGTTCCCAAGGAAGCTGCTGACCTTCAAGGAGAAACTAGGAGAGGGCCAGTTTGGGGAGGTGAGCTGGAGCTGGCAGGCACAAAGCCTCCGTGGGCTGGGATAGATGGAGCTGATCCTTGTGGTGACCAAAGGAGACCAGTGCTGGAGGTGATGCCCATTTGTGGCCCCTTTCCCAGGTTCATCTCTGTGAGGTGGAGGGGATGGAGAAGTTCGCAGACAAGGAATTCACCCTGGAGGGCTTGGATGCCAGCCCCAACTGCCCCGTTCTAGTGGCTGTGAAGATGCTGCGGGCCGATGCCAACAAGAATGCCAGGTACTGTTCTCATAGCACAGCCCCTAGTGGGACAACTGTACCCTCTGGGCAGTGTCCCCAGCTTCCAGCACGCTTATGTGCCACGGGTCCTTCCCATCCCCTGCCCACAGAGCCCATCCCACGCCGCCCCCAGGCCAAGGGGAGGGTCCCCCTGCCACGTCCTTTAATGATCGGGCACTTCACCCCACCGTGCTGGGGTGTCTGATTCCTGTGGTTTCTGTTCGGGAAAGGAATGATTTCCTGAAGGAAATCAAGATCATGTCACGGCTCAAGGACCCCAACATCATCCGACTGCTGGCAGTGTGCATCACGGACGACCCGCTGTGCATGATCACTGAGTACATGGAAAACGGTGACCTCAACCAGTTTCTGTCCCGCCATGAGGCACAGAGCCCTCCCGACGCCCAGGTGCCCACCATCAGGTAGTGCTGTGGGTGGGGGCACAGGGGCGGTGGGGGACCTGGTGTCGCCCAGCCCCTCAGCCCTGCACGGTGTCCCCAGCTACAGCGACCTGCGCTTCATGGCCACCCAGATCGCTTCTGGCATGAAGTACCTGTCCTCCCTCAACTTTGTGCACCGTGACCTGGCAACGCGCAACTGCCTGGTGGGCAAGAGGTACACCATCAAGATCGCCGACTTCGGCATGAGCCGGAACCTCTACAGCGGGGACTACTACCGCATCCAGGGCCGCGCCGTGCTGCCCATCCGCTGGATGTCCTGGGAGAGCATCCTGCTGGTACGGCCAAGTGTCATGGGTCAGCCTGTGGGGTCTTCATCTTGGATGGGTCACACCCTGTGCCTGGTGGGTGGCCTTGGGAGACACAAGGGGAAAGAGATCCCTTTGGGAGATGGGATGAGAGCATTGCAGTCATGCGCTGTTCCCATGCTGGGCATGGAGCTGGGAGGTTCAGAAGGCTTTGATCTCCAGGCATTAGGAGCCGCGGAGCTGTAGGGTGTTGCACATCCTAATCCTGCTCTGCTTACCCCTGCCAGGGCAAATTCACCACGGCCAGTGATGTGTGGGCATTTGGCGTGACACTATGGGAGACCTTCACGCTGTGCCGGGAGCAGCCTTACTCACAGCTGTCTGATGAGCAGGTCATCGAGAACACCGGAGAGTTCTTCCGGGACCAGGGCCGGCAGGTAGGAATGGAACAGGCAGTGCTGGGTGGGAGCTGCAGGTCTGGGGAGAATAACAGAACCATAGAGTCATCAAGGTTGGAAAAGATTGCTAAGATCACGTTGTCCAACCATCAGACCATCAGGACGCTAAGGGGATGGATGGGGAGTTTGGCGGCTCTTTGCCATGAACACAAAGTCCTGGTGCATGGGGGAATTGGGCACCCTAGGGCCAGTATGGTGGGGCAGTGGCACAGGTTGCCTAGAGAGTTGGTGGGCGCCCCGTCCCTGGAGACACCCAAGGTCAGGCAGGATGGGGATCTGAGCATCTGGTGGAGCTGTGGGTGTCCCCTGTTCAGGGGAGTGGGACCAGATGGCCTTCTAACTCAAACGATTCCGTGATTTTATGATTTTGCTGTTGTCCGTTGGTAGTACATGGTGCTAAGTCTCTCTTTTTCCTTTTATTTTGAAGACGTACCTTCCCAAGCCTGCATTGTGCCCTGATTCTGTTTATAAGCTAATGCTGAGCTGCTGGAGACGGGACACTAAAGACCGTCCGTCCTTCCAGGACCTGCACCGCCAGCTGCAGGAGGCGGCCACCGAGGAGTGACCCTGTGCTCAGCGGGCACCACTTCCCAGGAGGAGAGCCCCAGTGCAGCAGGGGAGCACAGGGCAGCACGGCCCCGGGGCTCCGAGCTGGGAGCGCTGCGGGTTGGACAGAGGTTATTTATTGGGGGCAGTGACTTTGTGGGCCCAGGACCACGTGCCTTAAGGGAAGCCATACGGTTCCTCACCATGCACCATCAGACCCCTGCACGTGGGCAGGAGGAACTGTGGATTTCAGGGTGCACGGACCCCTCTGACTTTTTTTTACGCCCTTACTTCATCGCGGCACCATTTGCAGTACCCTATTGCTGAGGCATGTATATATTCAGTAGAAGCACCTGTATATACGGGAGAACCCGCTGAAGAGATGCTCCGTGTCCTGGTTTCCTTGGGGCTCCCGGGTGACACGTGGGTACGCGGCGCCCGATGGGCGGGGCGAGAGAGCGCGGGAGTGGGCGGGGTCTAAAAGGCCACGCCCACAATCTCCCTCTCGCTCCGCCCCGCCTCTCGCCCCACCATCACGCCACCGGCCGTGTGGTCACGCCCCCTCCGCCTGCACCCATTGGTCGAGGAGGGAGGCGGGGCGATGACGTAGGCAGGAGGAGAGGGCGGGTAGCGGATATAGGGCAGCGGTAGCGGGCGAGCCGGGAGCGCGAACCGGACCGAGATGGAGCGTGTGGTGCTGGTGACGGGAGCCAGCGGGTGAGCGCGCGGGGCCGGAGGTCTCGGGGTGTGGGGAGGGCATTGCCTACGCTTGACGCTGAGCATCGTGCCGTTGCAGCGGCGTGGGGCTGGCGTTGTGCCGGCGGCTGCTGGGGGAGGATGGACGCATCCACCTGTGCCTCGCCTGTCGCAACACCCAGAAGGCAGAGGCCACGCGGGACTTGGTGCTGCAGGAGTACCCCGCCGCGCAGGTCTCCACCGTGGAGGTAGACCTGGGCAACCTGGCCTCCGTGCTGCGTGCTGCGCAGGAGCTGCGCTGCAGGTGAGTGGGTAACCCTGTTATCCCCACCTGATCCCCCCCATCTGACCTTCTCTCCCCCCTGCTGTCCCCATCTGACCCCCCGTGTCCCTCTGTGCTGTTCACCCCGCTGTCCTGCTCTCCCTACAGGTTCCAGCGCCTGGACTTTGTCTACCTCAATGCCGGCATCATGCCCAACCCTCATGTGAACTTCAAGGCCCTGTGGAAGGGGCTCCTGACCGGGTAAGGATGTGGGTGCTGCTGTGAGCTGGCCATGACTCGAGGGGTTGGTGAGCGAGGGTCCAAACTGATGGACCCTAACTCAGCATCACATCACTACTCAGGTTGGAAGGGATCTGCAGGTGCCCATCAGGTCAGGCTGCCCAGGATCCCATGCAACCTGGCTTGAATGCTTCCGCAGATGGGACATCCCCAGCTTCTCTGGGTGGTCTATGCCAGGGCCTTGCCACCATAAAGAAGATCCTTATGTTTGACTGGAATCCACACTTGTTTAGTTTAAAACCTTTGCCCTGGAGCACCAGGAGGTGTGGCTGTCCTCGGGGAACCCTGCGTGCTGTCTGAGCCCTGCTGTAGGGCCAGCTGTGGGCTGGAGGGGAGGTTGGTGCTCAGCTTAGGCCTGGGGAGGAGTGAGAAATACTTATGTGTTCTTGGGGGATGAAGTGTGCTCTCACTGGGTCTTGTTTCTGTGCTTTTTTCCCAGCTGTAGGTCACAATGTTTTGAGATGCTGTGATAGCTGGCTGCTAATGAGAGAGCTGAGCTGGGGATCAAAGTTATGGGGTGGATTCTGATACAGCTGGGTGCTGAATGTAGACGCAAGGCGGCTTTCCTCATCTGCTGATAGGTCTTTGTTCCAAGCCTGAGATTAGTCTTCATATCTGAATGCTCTGTTTCCTACCCTTGGTTTCCAGGAAGGTGCTCCATATGCTGACCACTGCAGAAGGCATCATGACACAGACAGACAGACTGAATGGGGACGGGCTGCAGGAGGTGTTTACCACCAACCTCTTTGGGCACTTTATCCTGGTGAGGCTGTGCAAAAGTCGGGCTGTAGGTCTGGGTAGCACAGCACAGTGGGTGCTGATGTTCTGTCTTTCAGGTTCTGTTCCTGCTGCAAGCTCAGGCCTGACAGATAAAGAATGATAGGAGAAAGGCCTCCTGCCGTGTTGAAATAGCTCTAAGTGGTCACAGAGTTGTTGTAAGGATTAATGCAATCTAAAGCTTACCGTAGTCAGTGGGTAGAGGTAAACCAGGCACAGCTCTTTCCAAGAAGGCCACCAAGGCTTGGCTCTGTGGACTTCTGAGGTGTTCCTCTGAGCTGTGCAGAACACTGCCACTGCTTGTACAGCTTCCTGGGAAAACATGGGCTGAAGCTGCACCGGAGCTGTGGCTGCTTTTTCAGCGCTCCCTTCACAGCTTGGTGTTGCTCATGTTGTGGCCCATCTACGAAGGTTGCCCATTACTAGGAAAGCTGAGCTGGCAGCTTTTCGGTATGGTGAAACGATGCCATAAAGCTTTACAATTGTGGTGACAATTCTTTTTCAGATTCGTCAGCTCGAATCTCTGCTCTGCGGTAATGAAAAGCCATCACGACTCATCTGGACCTCCTCCAGCAATGCAAGGGAATCTGCCTTCAGCCTGTCTGACTATCAGCATGCCAAGGGGCAGGAATCATACAGTTCCTCCAAATATGCCACTGACCTGACAAGTGTGGTTCTGAACAGGAAATTTAATAAGCAGGTGACAATGGGATTTGTGTGTCTGAAGGACTTAATGAGCAGCTACTATTTGTAATTATTGTTGCATTGTTGTTGCCTTGCTGCATTAGTTTGCAGCAATCAGATATGTGCCTTAATGCATGCGTAGGAACTGGCTGTGGCTGCACTGGTGGGGCATGCAGGCTGCTAGCCACAGGTCTTCCTGCTTGAGCCATCCACTACAGAGTATTTCTGATAGCAGAAGCTTTTTGGAGAGGTTCCTACCTTGCAAGCTTTAGTTTTCTATTGAAACCAGAGAATTGGTCTGAAAGAGCAAAGGGCTGAAGTGCTGGCCACTCTTCTCAGGTGCGTGTGCCCACTTGAGGCACAGATTCTGCCAGAGGGAGGGGGTAGGAGCCCTTCTTTACTGTTGTGTAGTTACAAACTGACTGTTTCTTCTCTGCAGGGTCTGTATTCCAGTGTTGTTTGTCCTGGCCTTGTTATGTCCAACATGACCTTCCGAATTTTGCCAGTTTTTCTGTGGGTGCTGCTGATGCCCATCATGTTTTTGGTAAGAGGCTCTTCGCTGGTTTGAAGGAGCTCTTTGGAGCAGCCTGCTTGTGGCTTCTCACTGCTATTATGGCTCTGTAGCTCTTCAGTTGAATTGGGCAGCCATGCCCTGTGTGGGCAACTTGCTGACTTGTTCAAGGCGCTGGTGGTTCCTCAAAGCAACCCTCTGGCCTTCTGGAGCAGCAGGTTTCCTGGGAGGAGAGAGATGGCAGTCTCCTTCTCTAGGAGCTTCTTGAAGTATGGGGCGCAGAGGGGAGAGTTAATGGCACCCCTTTAACCTACACCAGATAGGTGCTGCTGCTCTTGTTATGTGCTCTGACACAGCCTGTTGTCTGGAGTGGCTTTCAGGGCTTACTCTTGAGTGTCTGCTTCTTGTGGGCTGCTCTTCCAGTGAAGGTGCAAAGCACGGCTTGGAGAATGGAAGGGAAAGGCCTTGCTGCATCTGCTTGGCACTGGGAGGAAGGCACTGCTGGTGTCTTTATTCTGCTGTAGGTTCCTTGTGGGAAGGAGAAACAGAAGGTGTATTCAGATCTTGCCAACCTGCCCTTGGGTACTGTGGGTCCTGGTTTTTCCAGCAGAGCTCCTCAAAGCAGCTGTGCTGCTGGGAAGTACTGCACACAGATAGAGCTCAGCCTTTCAGTTGCAGCAGCATCAGCAAGACTCTCAGTACCAGGCTGGTGTGGGCTTGCAAAAGAACATGCTTTTCAGCAGTAGTGGAGTTCTGGACGAAACTTGTCCCTCATTCCTTGACATGCTGTTTGTTTTTGCAACGGTCTTTGACTTTCTTAGAGGCAGAGAAAGAACACCCAAAAAATGCCAAGTTGTTTGCTCTCTGTCCCTTCTCCCGCTCCCCAAAAGCTGCTTTTGCCATTTGTTCCTGTAGCTTCAGCTTTCTAGACTCAGTGCAGTTCTGGCCCTGCTGCAGGATGCCTGCCCCAGCTGTCTGAGCAGGCAGTGGCTGATCCTGGCAGATCACCTTTCTCCTGTCAATGGAGAAGGCAGTGCCTTCTCGCTTGTCCTCAGCGCTGATGGTGTTGTGGACCCATTTGGTCTCCAGCCATATCACAACCACACAGGGCAGGAGGCAAAGTGTCTGTGGGATGTGTGCTTGCCTTGTTGCTTGCCTCCTTCTGCCTATGGAGTGAGGCTTGCTGGTCTGGTGGGTGGCCCAGGGAACCAAGCTTGTGGGCACAGAGGGATGCTTCAGTTCCAAGTGTGCAGCATTGACTGGAGGCAGCCTTGAAAGCATTTCTACCCTTGGTAGATGGTCTTGTTGTTGGGCTTGTCAAAGAAACCTTGGGTCAAAATACTGATTCTTTCTTGTATATTTTTTTTCCTCCATCAGATACGTTTCTTTGCCAAGACTTACACTCTGACACCGTATAATGGAGCAGAAGCTCATGTAAGTGCTTCACTGTTTAATTTAACAGCTCTCTCTCTAGGGTAGCTCTTCCCAGCACCTGCAGACTCTAACTAAGATGCCCTCTATAGGGCTGGGGTCTGTGTGCTGGATTTATTCTCTGAATCCCTTACAGCAGGAAGTGCTGGGAGGCCAGAAGTGACCAGGGCTGATCCCACAGGTCTCTTTGTCAGGCGTCCAGAGAATGGAGGATTTAGGCAAACTAAACTCTGCCCCTTCTTTCCCTAATGGGGAGGGTGTTGCCTTGCCTTTTTGCTGTCAAACCACAGGCGCATAGCCAGAGGGCAATGCAGGTTGAAGTAGGTTGAAGCTGAGGGCAGCCAGTTTGGAATTTCTTCTCCAGGTATCTAGTCTCCCCAAGCTTAATTTTTTTCACTCATGTCATCCAGAAGCAGGGTCCTTACCTATAGGTTTGGTTGGGACTGCTTGTATGACTCTGTGCTGTTCTTCCTAGGTGTGGCTGTTCAAGCAGAAGCCAGAATACCTGGATCCACTTGTCAAGTACCACAGCTGTACCTCTGGACTGGGGAAGAACTTTGTGGAGCCTAGAAAGGTGAACAGAGCAACAGCTTCCTGCTGTGGGGACTTGGCTTGGCTGGGGTCCTGCTGTGTGCTACCTGGTACAGAGCAGAAGGGTTGGTGTTGGAGGTCCTGGGGCTGGAGAGGAAGATAGCTGTGTGCTGAGCAGCAGAGAGAGATGTGGAACTATCTATGAGGTTTTCCTGGAGTAGCACATCTGCCATCCTCATACTGGAGTCTGCAAGCTCTTAGGACCATCCAGGAGGGTTTGTGTTGGTTTCTGTTCTATCTGTTCCTTAACTGGGCAATCCTCCCTCTGTTGGGCTGGTGGGAAGGTGGGAACAAAGGCAGCAGTAAGTACTTCTGATGTCAGCTGACGTTCAGGTGGTAGCAGGGGAATGTGGGAGCTGGAGGTACTTTGGTCTCTGACAGTGTGTCATGGTTGAGACTGCTGCACCACAAGCTCGACTTGAACAGGCTCTGTGTATGACCTGGTCTCTTGGCAATGAAGATCTTGCTCAGAACAGGATCAGTGTGTTATGATGCTTCCCCACAATGTGCTCTGTGCTCTGGAGATGGATGCCTCTGGGTGCCACACTAGAGAATCCAGAGCTGCCCTCAGTATCCGTACAGACCGCCAACAATGACATGTCTCAGTGCCCTTCTTATTCTTTTCCAGCTTGATGTGGATGAAGAAACTGCTGAGAAATTTTACCAGAAGCTGTTGGAACTGGAGGAGCAAACTCTAGAGAAATATGGCGATCTCCTAGATTAAATAAAACTCGTTCTCAGTGAGTTAAGGCTTCTATCAGTAACATGGGCTTCCTTCATTCTGGTGCTACTTGGGGTGCCTGCTCTTCTGTGGGCATATGGCTTCAGCACTGATCTTCCTTCTCTAAAGAAGGTGAACAGTTCCTGAAAATGGGAATGTGAGAACTGAAGAAGAATATTTAGTCTTTCTGGTATGGGATTTTTCTGGCGTAAAACTGGAGACCTAGCGTAGGTGGAAACTGTCCTAACACAGCTGTGAGGCGTTGTCTTCTAAAAACATGACTGAACTGTGTACAGCTCAAGAGGAGCCTCAAAACATGGTTTGAATGTGGCTTGGTGTTGGGAAGGCAACAGCCTGGGGTGCTGCTGTGAGTTGTGGCTCCACCAGTCCTTCGAGATGGTTTGAACTCATGACCTGTGGCTAATCCTGACATACTTGAAGGCCCAACTTCAGCTGAGCTGCTTCTGTTTGCACCCCAGAGCTTGGGCCAGCATTCCGAGGGGCTGGCAAGATTGAGCCTTGCTGAAGCTCAGGCTGTGTATGGCCCTGAGGAAAAGCTCCTGAAAAAAGAGGGAATGGCACCTCTTGCCTCCGCTGTGAGGTTAGATGCTTTCTGGATAGCTGGAAAACATGAGCCATCCCTTGGATTTGGGGCCCTATGTTCTAGCCATGACTGACTGGGAAGGTTGAGGCTGTTGAAGTTAGCTGGGTTTCAGGGCCTCACTGCTCTGTCTGTTGCAAGAATGAGGTCACCCTGTTATTTATATCTGTTTAACTGTCTTTTTATATTTAATAAGTATTCTTTCTGTTACCTATCTTGTGAGTACCTGGTGTACTTTCAATGCTGCAACAAATAAATAATCAGCACTCACTTGTCCTTGCTATGATGGAGTTTTTGGTGTGATGCGGGATGCGGGGAGGGAGGGCATACCTGTGTGTAGCAGGGAAGTGAGGAGTCCCCCAGAGCAGCCTGCTCATGTGCCTTCTAATTAATGGCAGGCATTAGTAAGTTCTGAGGACTTCGGTGTGGTTTTGTACATTGAACATTTGTCTGAGACAATTTCCTTGCTTCAAGTACTTGAGACAAGTGGATGTCTCCAGCACTTACTCACCTACCTTGTCCCATAAGTAGTGATTAATTACTGTGCTACTGGGAACACTGGCTGTGCCCAGGCACTGCCCTGGGGTAGGCAGGAGCTGGCAGGAAGGCTCAGCATGTAAAGGCTCTGACTTCTGTAAAGCAGATGGAGCATGTGCTTGTGTGAGCCTTCAGTTAAGCACAGGAAAGGCTGTCCTGGGCCGACCTGGCCTCTAGCTTTGTTCAACAGAACCTCTCAGGGCTGTAATCCCGCTTTTCTGGGCAGGAAAGGAGGTAATGATAGCAAGCCAGTGGCTGGCTGCCTGCCTCCCCTTGAGCTGCGTACCTTGTCTTACAACACTATTTGGCTTCTTGTTCTAGAGAGTAATTAAACCTTTCCCTTAATTGGCTTTAGACGTGTTTCTTGAACGCTGCAGTGCTTCTGCCCTGGGATTTGCTATCCACTACAGCTTTCAGATTCTCATAGCCAGAGACACTCCATCATTCCTCATATTATGGATGCTGTGCCCTGCTCTGACAGCTCTTTCTTACCTTCTTTGGGGTGTAATGTATGGAGCAGCAGATACTGCTCACAACAGTCTGACACAATGCATCATGAAATGAGTGCACCTTGTGGGAGGTGGGAAGCAGAGTGTTCTTATGCCAAGGTAATCACAGGTGTTGTTTGTGCCTTCTCTCAGAGCCAGCTGCATGGCTTGGTATAGAGTAAGGAATGTGTGCAGTCCTGACACCATAGCTGTAATGGTGTGAGGACTTGAGTGCAGTGGGATCTGGAGAAGTCAGCTTTCCATCAGCTGGAAGTCAGTTACAAGGCAGAATGGTCTTAAACTGAGACAGGGGAGGTTTAGGTTAGATATTAGGGATATTAGGAGGAAGATCTTCACCCAGAGGGTGGTGATGCACTAGAACAGGTTGCCCAAGGAGGTTGTGGATGCGCTGGAGGCATTCAAGACCAGGCTGGATGTGGCTCTGGGTAGCCTGGTCTGGTGGTTGACAACCCCACACATGAGAGGGGGATTGAAATTTGATTATAGTTATGGTCCTTTTCAACCCAGGCCATTCTATGAACCGATATATGTGGAGAAAACAAATGTTTTCTGGTATGCAACCTTTTAAGCCTGGAATGAAGTAAGCAGTTTGGTTGGCAGGATGGGCACAGATGAATGACAGTAAAGGAGATCCTGGATGATTTTTCTCGTATGCACTTGAGTTGCACATTTCTTGGAGAAGGTGAGCCTGGTGAGATGGGACACATGCTTTATGCCTGCACAGAGGCTCCAGCTCTGTTTCTTGCTTGGCCTTCAGCTGGGAACCATGGGCAGAACCTGGTGCCTTGGAAGGGAAGCTGCCCCATGCCTGGGTGCGGCCCAGCTGCTTACTCTCCTTGTTTGGCTCCCTGGAGAGAGCGGGTCAACGTGTGTTGCTGGAGAAGCGAGGGCTGGGCTGCCCTAATTCCCTACCCCTTCTTCCTGCCCTGGTTCTGTCTTGTTCTGTGCCTTGTTCTGTCCTGCACCTGTGCCTTCGGTGCAGGAGTGGCAGGTAAAGAGGTGTTTGGGGCTGTTCTAGGCTCAAGGTGTGCCCAGGAACACTGAGTTGCTGAGCGGTTTGGGTGCATCGCCCACCTTGCTCAGCTGCACCCAGAATGAGACAGTGTCCAGAATCTCAAGGTTTTGCACCGAGGCCATCTAAAGGTGGTCTTTTCCCTTCTTGGTGACTCTGGCCCATGTCCAGCTGCATGTCCTGGTTCAGGTGTCTGCCCCAGATGCCTGAGCAGAGCCAGGCTGTGCTCTGAGCTGCTCATCTTTGGGGTTGATGGCTCCTTGTGTGCTGCTCTTGGCCAACAAGAGTGTGTGTGTGTGGAGCTTTATCCCCAGCTAATCCCTCTAGCTTGAGGCGCATCCAGTCATGAAACTGGTAATGGAGAAATGACAACTGGGTCAAGGAGAGCAGGCATGTACTGCACACATCCATAAGACTCTTCCCAGCACACTTCTGTCTCCTCATCTTGCGTGCTATGGCAAAGAAGACCCAACCAATGCCAAGGTGTGAGTCAAGGGCATTGCTTGGGTTATGCACGTGGAACTGGCAAGCCCTTTATGCAGCAAAACCAGCTCTTGCCCTGAGCACACAGCCAGCTGTGACAAAGACGGGTGAAAAATGCAGAGACATGTGACAAGTGACAAGTCTGGAATGGCAACAGTGAGTCACTGCTGAAGCAGGAATCTTCTGTTGGTTTGGGGGCTTCCAGAGATCTCTGAGGTGGGTGCTAAGCGCGAAAGCTTGCCGTGGTTGTTTCACAACATCCTGCGTGGCTGGGCTGTGTGTTCCTCCTTTGCCAGCCATTATGACTTGTCTGCGGCCACTGATTTCTTAGTTGTAGAGGCAAAGGGGTTGCATTGCTCCAGATGCAGCTCAGGTCTATCACTACTTACAGCTCAGTGGCCTTTACCTATGTAGGGCACTGTAGGAGTGGGAGTGGCAGGGCTGAGATCCTCTGGGCTTGATGAGCTCTGCTCCTCTAGCACAGAATCACCAGTAAGCAGATCGGTCCCTGTAAACAGGTGCAATGCAGCCATCGTGTTTCAAAACATTCAATATTAATCTTCCAGTGGCAGCTTTGCAGTTGGCAGTGCTTTGCAGGAGCTGCCCAGGCTAGGGGCAGATGATCATGTGCTGAAGGGCTGGGCTGCTCATGGAGAGATAAAGCCTTTCTAGGGATCCTTGCAGGAGGACAACAGCTCCGGGGAGAAGAACCAGCAGGGCACGGGGTTGGGTGGTTTTGCTGCTGGCTTTGGCTGCAGGCAGGTTCCTTGCCTGCCATTAAGGACCAAAGTAGAGATGGGATCCACCATGCTGTTTCCCTGTGCCCCCCCACAGGCCTGCAGCTGGGCCGTGGGTGCCTTGGTGTGGCTGTCATTGCTGTCCCATGACACACAGGGCCAGGCAGGGTGACACCGGGGGTTATTAGGTCCCGGATATGTTGCTGGGGGTACCTCGTGGTGCTGGTGGCACGTGGTGAACGTGTCTCTGTGACACCCGCCCTGTGCTCGCTGCCCACTGGTGCCAAGCTGTGCTGTGTCATCAGCCACAGCAGGTCCTGCCGGCACCCCGCATGACCCAGGGAGCCGTATCAATCACCTCTTTATCAGCCCTTGCTCATCTGCCTTTGCTCCCCACCTTTTCCGCTTGGCTGTGCAGCAGCGGAGCTCCAGGCTAGAACATGAGGGTGCAGGCACGTGGTGGGTCAGTTCCTCGTCCACGTGGGAGCTGTGGGCTGAGCTGCAGTGTCCTGAGCTTCATGAGAGCTTGTTGAAGTAGGACAGGCAGCTCCAGCCATTTCCTGTGCTTGCTTCATGGTTCTGCTGAGTGCTGAGCACCAGCAGCTCCTGCAGAGTCTGCCTGCTTGTGTGGAGCTCTGCCTGCATTTCCCTGCAGCTCCTGGAAACTAACTTCTCTCTGAGCTTGAAGTATCCCCAGGACATTTGAGTGGGGTTTTGCCTGGGAGATCAGAACGGGTTTTGCTTCCATGCTTCACCCAGCTGTGAGTAGTGCTAGAAGCTGTCACCTAGGATTTCCTCAGTCTCTGTGTCCACTATGGGCTGTCCCCCACCAAAACAGGGACCTGGGCTCTTGGGCTGGGCGTAGGTGTTGGATAGTTTTGCCCGGCCGACTGAGCATGTTGTTCTGCTCTGCAGTGTGGGCACAAGGTGAATGTGTTTTGAAACCCAATGAGGTGGAACCTCCCATTGATCACAGGGGCTTGAGAGGTTTAATTACAGCGTGCAGTGGGGACAGTGCAAGTCAGCTGGAGGAAGGCAGGATGTGTAGAGATGTGTAGAGTGCACGCACTATGGGAGGAGAACAGAGGGACGAAATGCAGATGGATGTTGGACTCTCCCCTCCATTGCCCTCTGGCTGGAGCAGCTGGAGGGCCTGGATTTCAGAGTAATATGGCTACAAAGCAGAACACATGGTCTGGCGCAAACTCTGTACTCAGCTGCTGTACAGCTCAGCTTGGTGTAGGTTCTCCAAAATCCAGCTTCAAGGTGCATTTACCACGTGGAATAGAGCAGCTCAGGAAGCTGAGGGCATGTTGCAGCCTGCTGGTACAGGTAAGCATTCCTGGCTTGGACAGAGCTCCTTGCCTGGCCAGGGCACCCTGCAGAAGAATGCTGGTACAGGCGTGCCTCCTGCAGGCAACATGTTGGGCAGCTTCAGAACCAGCTACCTTCCAGGGCAGGTGTGCATTTACTGAGCACCATTTGACTCATAGACAGAAATGGAATTGTCATTGCTGAGGTCAGCTGGGAGCCACTCAAATTGCTGGGCAATTCAGATTTGCGTCATGAGCTTTCCTGCATAGTCACCCAGCTCCTCGGGTGGATTTCCTCCTCCAGCAGATGAAGATGGCAGCGAGCTCTCCCTGTCCTGGCACAGAAGCCAATGCACAAGGGTCTGTCTATCACCCTCCTGCCATCTAACCATGACCCAGGTGAGAGGCTTCTGCTGGGGCTGCCTCTAAATGCTCAGCTGGCCCTTGGGAGTGGAAGAAGCATTGCTTTCAATGAAACCCCTTGGGCTGCAGAGCTCAAGGATGTGACAGCATGCACCTTGGGCTTGTTTCTCCATGTGATCCCTAGAAGGCACAGCTGGGTGACGTGGTGCACTAGGGGTGCTGGTAACGGCACCTGCCTCCAGCAGCTTTGGTCTCTTCCATGAGGATGTGGTCTGCCATTGTAGGTAGTGGGACCAGAGAATGCAGGAGGTGAGGCCATGGGAAGGTGCTGGCAGCTCTGGCAATGCACCAGGCATGTGCAGGTGGTGTGTCCCACCGGGAAGGGTGGGTACCTCTCAGCTGAGGAAGTAACTGGCTGTGAAACCATGGCTCAGTGCTGAGTGTGGTGCTGGTTAACCTCTCCTTGGACCATCTGGGTGATGGAACACCCTCAGCACAGCTGCAGATGACAAGCCTGGGAGCAGCGGCTGCTGATCCACCGAAGGGCAGTGCTGCCATCCAGAGGGACTGGAGAGGTGGGCTGGTGTGATCTCCTGGGGCTGAGCGAGGAGAAGGGCAGAGTCCTGGCCCTAGGAGGAACAAGCCCAGGCATCCCGACGTCCTGGAGAGCGGCTTTGTGGAGACGGAGCTGATGGTCCTGGGGGACACCTGGTGGACAGCCCGGCATTAGCTCCGGGACGCTCCGTGCAGCGAATTTCATCAGCGAGCATCCTAAGTCGTGCAGCGGCAGCAGCAGCTCGGCAGGGGCGGCCGTACCGCGGGATGGTGCTGCGGTGCCTCTCAGCGCGGCCCCGGGGCAGCAGCAGCAGCCGGAAGGCTCCCTTGGATCGGCTGGGCTCGGCACGGTTTGGCTCTGCACAACGCGGCACAGCATCGGGATGGCACGGCCAAGCTTTTTTGCAGCGGGGACGACCTGCTGGCTTGTGCTCAGCCGTGCCGAGCCGTGCTGTGCAGTGCCAAGCTGCACCGAGCCCTGTGAGCCCTTCCAGTGCCTGGGCTTGTTCCTCTCAGGGCCAGGACTCTGCACTTCTCCTCGCTCAGCCCAGGAGGTTCCATCAGCCCACCTCTCCAGTCCCTCTGGATGGCAGCACCGCCCTTTGATGGATCAGCAGCCGCTGCTCCAAGGTTTGTTGTCTGCAGTTGTGTCGCATCATCCAGATCGTCCATGCGGAGGTTTAACAGCGCTGACCTCTGGCCTCCAGGGTACACTGCAAGCTTCTGGCCTCCAACTAGACCACGCTGTCCTCTTTGCCCCCTCCCTTCAGGTGTCTGAACACATCAGTGTGCTTCCCCTGAGCCTTCTCCAGGCAGCTCTCAGCCTCTCCCCATGTTCTTGGCCCTTCACAGCACTCTCTTCCAAGCAGCTCCATGTCCCTCCTGTACTGTGAGGCTGAGCACTGCGCTCCTGGTGTGGCCTCAGCAGCACCAAACAGAAGGGCAGGATCACTGTGTTGAGCTGCTAGCAATACTCAGCCTGATGCAGCCCAACACCACTTGTCTTTTATTATTATTATTATTATTATTTTTTGCATCAGGGACACCCTGCTGGCTCAGCTTGGCATGGCACAGCCCCAGCCTTGTGGCAGAGCCTGTGCAGGAAGGAAGAAGCAGTGGTGCACAGGTGGGCTTGCAGCCTCGCACAGAGTTCAGCAGCCTCTGAAGCACACTGACACACTCGGCTGTCCTCTTTCTGTCGGTTTGCCCTGTTGGGTTGTTTCTTGGAGGGGGATTATTCAGAACTTAGAGATGACCGCAGTGAGTCTGCATTTCTCACCACTGTCTCCTCCTGCCCCCAAAGGACAGGCTTAAAATTGTCTTCAGCCCAAACTAAACACCACCAGAACCACTTTCTTCCCCAAGTACAGAAAAGAAAGCAACAAAGGATGCTGATAACATGTGAGATCCTTCCTTTCCCATGCATCCTTGGGCTGCCTGCCCCGTGTGCCCATGGTGTGCAAGGGACAAGAGCCACTCTGCCTCCTGATAGCAACCAGGCTGCTCTGAGGCTTTTAGTCTGAAACTATTTCCCCTTGTCCTGTCACAGTAGACCATGCTGGAGAGTCTGTCCCCTTCCTTCTTACAGCCCCTGTGTACACTGTCAGGTCTCTCTCAGATCTCCTCAGAGCCTTCTCTCCATGCTGAACAGCCCCAGCTCTCAGCCTGTCCTCATAGGGAGGTGTTCCACCCCTTGGTTCACACTTGTGGCCCTCCTCATCAGCAGTCTTGCTAAGGGTGGACTCGACCCCACTGTCAAGCAGTGATGAAGATGTTAAGGAGCCCTGGTACCACCAGGGCTGACCAGTACTGACCCCTGCAGGACACTGCTCGTCACCGATCTCCACCCAGACACTGAGCCATTGACCACTGCTCTGTAGGCATGATCTCACTACTGGTTCCTCATCCATCGAACAGTCCACTTGTTAAATCTGTATCTTTCCAATCTGGAGAGAAGGATGTTACAGGGAACTGTGTCAAAGACCTTGCTGAAGTCCAGATAGACGACATCGCAGGCTCTTCCCTTGTCCACTGCTGCACGGCCGCTACAGCACGGGCAGACTCCAGTCCTGACATCGGTTCCCCAGCGCTGGCGAGCAGCAGGTCTGGCTTGCACCCCCCTGGTGGGGCTATTACAAGCTCACGATGTTACTCTCGATGCATTCCAGGAGCCTCGCGGATCGATCACAGCTCGCGGCATCTTCTGGGTCCACCTGCCCCCCGGGGGTCGGCTGGCCGGCCCCGCTTCGGCTCCGCCTCGTCCTGCAGCGGAGGGAAGGGGGGGCAGGGAAGTAGGGAGGGAAGGAGGCGGGGAAGGAGGCGGGGGCCCGACCCGGCCCCGCCCGCGCCCGCCGCGCCGCACCTGAGCGAGCAGCGGCGGCTCCGCGCCCGCCCCGGCCCCGGCTCCGGCTCCGGCCCCGTCGTCCCATGGCTCGGCCGCTACCGCTGCTGCTCTGCCTGGCCGCGCTGGGCGCCGGCTGCCGGGCAGGGCCGGCCCCCACCGGTACCGCCGGGCCCTCGGCCGAGCCGCTGCAGGACGAGGCGGACAACCAGGAGAACATCCTCTCGCAGGTACGGGGCTGCTTTGGGGGGCGATGCTTTTTGGATGGATGCTGCTTTTGGAAGGATGCTGTTTGGGGGCGGTGCTGCTCGGGGGAACGTTGTTTTTATGGGGTGATGCTCCTTGGGGTGCTGAGCGCACCCGGGGTGCCGCGACGTGCGTGTCTTGCTCTGCGCTGGGATGTGCCGTGCAGGATCGGGGTGGGTGCATCTGTAGAGGGGTTTATCGCTCCGCTTTGTTCCTGCTTTGAAACACCGACCCGGGGACTTCCCTGGGGGGCTCGGGGAAGGGGAGGGGGGGATCCGTGGGTGGGGATCTGCCGCAGCCTCTTTGTGTGCGAGCTCTCCTCGCCCGGGATGCGGTGGAGGGCTCTGTTGGCTTTGGCCGATCCGGCCGTGTGCTATTATCTGCCCTCGGAAATGGCTAACGCGGAGCCTATTGGAAACATACCGTCAAAGTTATTTTTGTGCTCGGGCTTTCAGAAGCTCTGTCTGCAAATCTCCGTAAAGGAAATTCCTGGCATTGTATGGGGCTAATCAGCAGCACAGTCCCACCACCAGGTTACGCTGCTTGTAGGGTTGTTCGGTTAGGATTCCACAAGGTTCAGGATGCCCAAAAGTCAGCGGGGAGGTCGGGCATCCCGGCAGGGCCGTGACGGCGCTGTGCTCAGCTGCTAGGTGACTACGACAAGGTGAAGGCGGTGTCCGAGGGCGCCGACTGCCGCTGCAAGTGCCTGGTGAGACCCCTGGGCCGCGGCGCCTGCCAGCGCATCAACCAGGGCTCCTTCCACGCCGAGGACTTCTACACCGTGGAGACCATCACCTCGGGGCCCGGCTGCAAGTGCGCCTGCGTGGCCCCCCCCTCGGCTCTGAACCCCTGCGAGGGGGACTTCAGGCTGCAGAAGCTGCGGGAGGCGGACAGCGGAGACCTGAAGGTAGGAGAAGGGCTGGAGGCTGAGATGGTGTTGCTTGAAAGTGCTCAGAAAGCCTCTGGGGATTGCTGCTGCCAGCTGGCAAGCGTCGGAGCCTTTGTGGATAGGTGTATAGATGGGGTGGTTGGATAGATGGATGGATTGATGGAAAGATGGGGTGGTTAGATAGAGGGAGGAACTGATGGAGAGATGGGATGGCTGGATACATGGATGGGATGGCTGGATAGATGAATGGGTGGACAGGAAGACAGATAGCACTGTCTCCTTCCATCACCATGTTAAGGTTCCTGCCTTGGAAAAGAGTGGCCCAGAGTGCTTTGGACAGATGCTGCCTGCTGCAGCCAGAGAACAGCTTGAGGGTATGGCCCTGAAACACGGCCAATATATAATATTCATAGGGGATTCTGAAAATAATCTTTCCCTACTCTTTGTCCCTTTAAAGAGATCTTTTGATCTCTTTCTTCCTCTGCTTTTATCTGCTACTCTCATATCTGCACATTTTATGGAGAAGAGAAGCTGGGACAGAAGGATGGAGGTGTGTGGCTGCAGTGATCAGATGCTGTCCATCCCCACTGCCTCACTCCTTCTGAGAGCTGTTGCCCTGTTCAAGGAGGTGGTGGCAGCATTTGTTGGCACTTCTGTATCATTTGCTGTCCCAGGGCAGAGAACCGAGTGCTGGTGACACTTCCTGCTGGTTCTGGGCTGCACCTCAGTGAGGCTGCATCCTGGCTGAGGTCAGCCCTGCACAATAGCTCATTCCCATTGGTTTGGAGCTGGGGATGTGTCTCATCATGCCAGACCGCAGGCAGTGAGCAGCCCGCTGTCCGAGTTCCCCACAGCAGGGGGAGATGACAAGCACGGGCAGATAACCCAGCATGCTGGGGAAGGAGGGACTGCTTTGCAGCTCTCCAGTGGTCCCTCGCTCTCCAGGAAGCTCAGCTGGGCTGAGGCAAAGCCCTGTGACCAGCGTAGCCTTGTTAGATGCTGTCAGGATGCAGCTGGCACGGTGCAGCACAGCTTGGCTTTGTCTGCTTCCCAGCCATGGTGTGAGCACTCCTCTAGGAACTGGCCTCACTCACAGCCCGCCTGGCAAGCATCCACATCCAGGACTTTCCTTTGCTGTGTGAGTCTTGGGAGCTGTGAAAGCAGATGGCTTTGTCACCAAGCACGACTTTGAGAAGGTCCCCAGAAAAAGAGGCAGACAGTGCCAGGAGCACCCCACTACACGTGCAATGCATCCCAGTGAAATTGTGACTTGCTGCCCCTCTGCTTGTGGGTGTAGCTTGCATTCTGGGGGTCTTGGGTGTACAGCCCACAACAAGTGCATGCTCAGGAGGAGCTGCTAATGAGGCCTACAACCCCTGTACCTTGGTGGAAGCCATCCAGCCCGGGTGGAAGTGCTTTTCTCTAGTGTCTGTCTGGCAGCCCACATGCATTGTGTCAGCCGTCGCAGTCCAGTTCTCAGCAGAAAAGTGGATGCACAGCCATAAAACAGCCTTGTCTCTGCTGCTGCCATTTTACTTGGCACAAAAGGAAACTTTCCTTCGCTGTCAGCTCCGCAGGGAGACTGCAGGGGCTGGGGTGGAAACTGCGAGTGCCGCCAGCAGTGCTGCCTGCATTGCTCCTGTGTTTATGGAGCTGTGCTGAATGGTTTGACTTGCTGGGAGAAAATGCCACCTTCTTGCAGTGGTTCCCATGCACTAATGATGCTCAGTGGCTGCATGGTGCCATGCTGTGTGCGCTCATGGCTGAGGGCAGCAGGAGAGGCTGCGGTCAGAGCAGGAGCACAGTGCTGAGGGTATCACTGTCTCCAGGGTTCCCTGAGGTCACCTGTCCTCACCCAGGAAAGCCTGGACATCTCCAAAACAGGGCTGTCAGGGGAAGGCAGGATGCAGCATCCCTCAGGTGAAGTTACTCTCCAGGGTAGCCACTTTTTACGAGGCTGACTGAGATCCCTGCATGCTGTTGCATTTGAGAGTATTTTTATATTTTTTAACAAGTTTCTTCTTGTTCCAGGAAAAACAAGCCTGGGATGGCAGGAACTCAGAGCGTGATCTCAGGCTCCCTTTTATTAGTGCTGCGGTTCTCCTCTTGGCTCATCTGCTGCCACTCAGGGCAGCCTGGGGCTGGGCAGAGCCATGGGCAGCATTTCTCATACCTCACACCATACCTGGGGCTCAGGGCTGTCTGTACAGTGGGAAACTCGCTTCTTAGTGAACTTCTTGTGCTCCCATGAGTGCATTATTTTGGCTATAGAAAACCATAGTGGGTGCCTCAAAGCAAAGTCCTGAGCCTGATGGAACACTCCCTTTGTCTTACAGTTGTCCTCCATTGTTGAGATGCTAGAAAGTGCCTTCTATGGCCTGGACCTGCTGAAGCTGCATTCGGTCACAACGAAGCTGGTGGGTCGGGTGGAGAGGCTGGAGGAGGTAAGAGGGTCCTTGGGGGCTGCAGGTGGTGTCAGAGCTCCGTGCCTGGGGTGAGGCATCAGGGTCATAGGTTGGGCTGCACACAGCTGACCTGATGGTAGCCAAGGAGGTTGGCTGCATTCTGCAGTATTGTAACAATCAGAAAGAGCAACACAATGGAAAGGTGATATAACAGGTGTAATGACAGGAGGACTAACACCACAAAAAGGTGTTACAAGGGAAGGGAAAAGGACTGCTTACCTATCTCTGAAGACCAAGGCTCACAAGGGAAAACTTCCCACAGAGGGATCTCCAGAAGGAGATCCTTCTGCACTGGCAGTCAGCCCTTAAATGAGGTTTAAGAGAGGTGCAGCCAGGCTCCACCCTTTGCATTGACACAGCTGAATTGCCTTCACCTGTGCTTCCAGGGCTGACAGGTCCTTCCCCCAGGTACTCAATCAGTGGTTCAGGCTGTGATTCCACAGCTGCCACACGATGACCAAGCTGCATCTTGGCTTGCCTCAAGAAGAGCTGAGCCCTCAGTGCTGCTTGAATGATAGAAGTACAGAATCCATAGCTGAGTGTTCCCTTGGCTGGTGCGATGCATGGGGTGCAGTGTTGAGCCGCGGGGTCCCAGGCTCCCAGACAGAGTGCTGAGTGCTCTCTGTGTAGCAGCACAGTCCTGCAGACTGCAGCCAAGCAGCGATGATTTAGAAAGCCAAAATTCCACTTGCAGTGCGTTTCGGGAAGGCACGGTGCGCTCTGCCTGAGGTCAGGGAGGAGGCAGCTGGGAGGAGCACAGGGCTGCAGGACCTGGGTTTCCAAGCAGGTAGTTGACTCAAAAAGGGGAAAGGGGCTTTGAGGTCTAAAATTAATAAAGCAAAGATGCTTCTGTTTGTGATCCCACCCTCTTCCTGTGGCTTGGCGTGCTCTCCAGACGCCACTTGGGTTTGCCGCTGAGCTTCGTGCTGTCACGGAAGGGGAGAAGGTTTGTCTGAGCCTGAGGCTGGCTAGCTGGAAGTGCCCGGGGGCTTGGAAACACCAAGGGAGGTACTGCCTCTGCTGTGCCTCTTCTTACTGCTCTGCCACTGCAGGAGGGCAGAGCACTGGGTGACAGAGCAAGAGAGAGCCGGCGGGGCTGCAGGCAGATTGTGAGCAGCTGTGAGCAGCCCCCTGTTGCTGGCTCAGCACCCAGATTTCTGCCTGCGCCGGCCCAGGATCCGGTGCAAGACAGCTGAGGCACTGCAGGAGAACCTGGCGCTGTGTCAGGGGGTCAGAGAGTGCAATTCGAGCAGCTGGGCCCAGGCACAGCAGCTGGGCAGCACCAGGGAGCATCACAGGGTGCTGCTTTGGGGTAGCTCTCAGCTGAAGGAGTTGGGTTTTGTTTAATAGGCCAAGAATAGCACAGAATAGGTGATAAGGGCACAAGGCTATTGGAAGCAGCTTCCATCCCCAAGGGAGAAGGGTGTCAGTGCTGCTCAGTGGGAGAGCATCTTCAGCTCAGCAAAAATCTTGCTGGGAAGTCCCGCAGTTATTGCGCTCAGCCTGAAAGTGCAACACTAACACTGTGGCCCACAAACCCTCAGCAAAGGCACTCTGATGCTTTTGAGAGTGGCCAGTTAATAGGGCTTGGGTCAGAGTTTGTGCAGAGAGGATGCAAGTTGTTTCCAGTGTAACAAGCAACTGCATCCAAATGGTGTCAGCGGAGCAATGAACTCCCGGATGCAGTCTGCAGAGTGAGTGCCTCTGGTTTGTGTTCAGCTCGCAGCTGCTGCCTCAGCTGGCAATTCTGGGATCACAGATGGAGGTCACGGTGGATTTTAGGAGAAATTAATGGCAGGACAGATTCACAACAAAGGACTGGGGACGGTTGGGGGGTGTCTTACACCCAGCCCTGTGGAGACAGAGCCAGGAGCTCAGGGCTTGTCATTCCCCTGGCTGCAGGGCTCCGGGCTCATGTCCCCACTCTCATTTCCCAGGGCATGTCCAGAAACGCTACGCGGGCAGGAGTCAGCGTGGAGGAGCCCCTGTCAGAGCCCCAGCACCGTGTTGGGGAGAACTGCTCTGGCCTCATCTCCAACAGCCTGGCCGACATCGAGAGCTCGTTGCAGCGGGACGCGGAGGCTGCATATGTGCACCCCGAGGTAGGGCTGCACGGCACCCACCAGCCACACGGCACAGTTTGGCATCCTGGTGGGGTGCCCCAGTGCCCCAGCGCTGGCAGCGGGCTGCTCTCCCTGCTCAGCACAGCCCGTGTCCCCCAGTACAGCCAGGCTGCTCTGGCTTAGCTGCTCTAGCCTCCCCTCCTGTTCCTCCAGGTCGGAGGGGCCAAGCGCTCGGAAAGGCTGATGTCATCGCGGCCGGCTGGGAGCCTGGGACGCCGTGGATTAGCAGGGTTTGGGGCACGCAGCCTGCTGCTCTCTGCTCTCCATCCCGAGCAGTCGGATGGAGTGGCTCCTGGCACACCCAAGCCCTGTGATACCCACAGCACCGCTCCTTGCTGGGGCTGAGCCTGCCTTGCCCAGCGGAGCAAAGCGCGGGGCTGCTGTCACCCTGAGCGACCTCATTTCCCAATATTCCCTCTCATTGTTAATTGCAGCCGGGCTCCAAAGGAATCCTGGGCCCGCCCTCAGCCAAATGGGCACCGCTTCAATGCTCAGGCTGGCTTTCCATTTTGCTTTAATGAGCTGAAATCCCGCAGCCATGAGCTGCAGCTGCCGCGGTGCTGAGCTCCTGGCCCCAGCTCACCCTCTGTACAGCTGTCCGCTGCCACTGGTGGCCCAGGGGCTGAGCGGGTCTTTGCAGGTCCATACTTGGCTATTTGGGCCCATCCCAAAGCAACTTCTCTTGTTTTTTACAGGGCAAGTACGAAGAAAGGTTCCTGAAGGATGAAACCATCTCTCAGCAGATCAATTCTGTTGAGTCCCTCACAGAGTTGCATCTCACTCCTGAGGAGGGGAAGCCCAAGCAGCTCCTGCAGAGGAAGCTGAGCCCACGGGGCCGCCCTCCCTCCAAGCCCACCATTGTGCGGGGGGTCACCTACTACAAGGCTCAGTCCTCTGAGTCCGACAACGACATCGAGGAGCAACGTGAGTCAGGCCAATGGCTGCCACCTGCATCCTGAGCAAAATGTGCAGGGCTGCTGCAGAAAGGGGAAATGCAGGGGCATGGGGTGTCCAGCAGTGCAGTCATGGTGATTTTGGCTCCAGGAGATTGGGATGGGAGCAGGGGGATGGAGATGTGTGCTGGGAGATCCATGGGTGAAAGAGGAGCAGGCAGGGATGCACAAGGTTATGGTAAGGCTGCCGGTGAGTAGTGGAGTGAAAGAACTGAGCGATGAGGAGCAGAGATGGATGAGCTGCTAATCCTGGGATATGGTTTATGAGAGGGAGCAGCAAAACTGGAGCTGCAGGAGGTGGAGACATGGAGTAGAGGGGAAAGGTGCTGTACTATCAAGTCCCGCTCCCTGCCAGCATGCTGTGTGGCTGATGCAGGGTGTATTGATCTACAGTGGCAGAACCAATTGGTAAATCACTGCTGAAAAGAGCTGTATGAGCATCTGGCCTCTGATCTGTGCACGGAAAGCAGCGTGGTGGTGTTATTGCATGGAAAATATATGGTAGCTAAGGAAGTCCTTATATACAGAATCAGCACCTCTCCAGAAAGGAAACATGAGTTGATGCATGCAAGTCCTGCAAATGTGCCTGACTCACTGCAGGAACATGTGCTGCAGGGCTCAGAGGGGAGCCAGGATCCCTCCCTCCACGCAGGGTGTTCCAGGGCACAACGAGGCAGGGTCCCAATAAACTAGATGCACAAAGCAGCACACAGCCTTTGGGTGCAAGGCTGGCTCAGCAGCTAGGTCAGGTCAGGGCAGCCCTGCAAGGACCCAGGAGATCTCAGATCCCTTTCTCTGTCCGGGAATTAGGAAAAAAAAGGCAGATGGATTCAGAAGAAAGAGCGAGGGGAGGGCAGGGCAGGTGGCCGTAGCTCTGCTGATCCATATCTGTGCCTGGCAGAGGACGAGCTGTTCAGTGGGGACAACACCGTGGATCTGCTGATAGAGGACCAGCTGCTGCGGCCCAGCGGGCGGGTGGGTGAGGCTGTGAGGAAACCATCCCCGGTGGGATGGCCGCCCACCCCCAGCATTGACCCCAGCACCGCGCCAACCACCCTGCCCCTGTCCACTGCTGCCTCCGTGGGGCCGACACCAGAGCCCACCACTGCCAGCCTGCCCCCCCCTGCCATGGAGACTGCAACCACACCCTTGGTGGTGCCTGAGGAGGAGACCCCGCAGCTGCCGACAGCATCAGCCAGCGTGGTGGCACCCGTGGCCACCGAGAGCCCGCCTGTGGCCAACGGCTCCGTCCCCAGCCCTGCCGTGGCTACCACCAGCCAGACCTCATGGGATGTGGGGATGAGCCCTGAGCCCGGCATGGAGAGCAGCCCGGGACCCTCGGAGCAGGCCAGCACCCCCCCGCCACTGAGCACCACCATCCCCGCCACCCCAAAGCAGGCCCTGGAGGAGGAGGACATCAGGAACATCATCGGTGAGTGCATGCGTGTGGCTGCAGGTCCTGTCCCCTCCTGCTGGCTTGTGCCCGTGCTGTGGCCATAGGAGGGATGTGGAATGAGACACTGGGCAGTGCTTTACCAGGGCATCAAGTGTCACTTGTTAACTCTGGAACCTATTGCAGTCTCCTTCTTGCGCAAGTGGTGGGCAGGGGGATGGAGGGGCAGAGGGAAGCGTGTGGCTGCCCTGCCTCCAGCCTCGCCATCCCCTCTGCCCACGCAGGGCGCTGTAAGGACACGCTGTCCACCATCTCGGGACCCACCACTCAGAACACCTATGGGCGCAACGAGGGGGCCTGGATGAAGGACCCTCTGGCCAGGGAGGAGCGGATCTATGTCACCAACTACTACTATGGAAACACGCTGGTGGAGTTCAGGAACCTCGACAACTTCAAGCAAGGTGAGGTTGCACTGTCCTCACCGTGTTGCCATGGCTGTGTCAGCTGCTCCCAAAACCACCCTTGTTCCCTGCCACAGTAATGGGAAGGACCCTCTTGGGTGGTGGTACCCAGTGTGTGGGTCTGTGTGGGGCTCAGAGCATGGGGCAAGCCCAGCTGCCCATGGTGGCTGTGAGCATGCTTGTCACCATTGGGGGGCCGGGAGGCAGCCAAAGGCAGGGCTGAGGGCCGGGCCCCAAAAGGGAGGATTTCACCGATGTGGCGTCTCTGTCCCTCAGGGCGCTGGAGCAACTCCTACAAGCTGCCCTACAGCTGGATCGGGACGGGGCACGTCGTCTACAACGGGTCCTTCTACTACAACCGGGCCTTCACCCGTAACATCATCAAATACGACCTGAAGCAGCGGTACGTGGCTGCCTGGGCCATGCTGCACGACGTGGCCTATGAGGAGTCCACACCGTGGCGATGGCGTGGCCATTCAGATGTGGACTTTGCCGTGGATGAGAACGGCCTGTGGGTCATTTACCCGGCCATCAGCTACGAGGGCTTCAACCAGGAGGTGATCGTGCTGAGCAAGCTGAACGCAGCCGACCTCAGCACCCAGAAAGAGACGACGTGGCGGACGGGGCTGCGAAAGAACTTCTATGGGAACTGCTTTGTCATCTGCGGGGTCCTGTACGCGGTCGACAGCTACAACAAGAGGAACGCCAACATCTCCTATGCCTTTGACACGCACACCAACACTCAGATCATCCCCCGGCTGCTCTTTGAGAATGAGTATGCCTACACCACGCAGATAGACTATAACCCCAAGGACCGCCTGCTCTACGCTTGGGACAATGGCCACCAGGTCACCTACCACGTCATCTTTGCCTACTGACAGCCCCGTGATGGGGCACTGCGAGCGAGGGGCCACCAGCACCTTTTATTGTTGTTATTTTTATTATTATTATTATTATTTTGTACAAATCAAAGAGTACGTGATGGGTTTTTGTCTCAGGCTGTTTAGATGGCGGATTGTAGATCGATCCCCAGGCCAGGACCACCCCTTTGTCCCTGGTGTGACCTTGCCTCTGTGCTCGAGGGCAGCGTGGCGGGGCCCGTGGCAGCAGGGCTGCTCCTTTGGGGGGACGCTGAGGAGGAGGTGGCCCTGACATAACCCTGCTGATGTTTTTTAGATGAAAGCCATCAGCGCTTAACCCCAGGCCCAGTGCAAAGCTGGCCTTTCTGCTGCAGGCACCAGCTCCTGGCAGGACAGTGGTGTCCACCCGTCCCAGTGGAGGGGTGCACTGTCCCCCCTGGGGGCCACCCTCCCACCCAACAGTCAGTGGGTGCTCGGGAGATCCTGCTGTACAACACACACAGCCCTGGTGCTGGCACTTAGCTGAAGACTGTCCCCTCTCCCCCTGACTCTGCCCTTTGCAGCCTACCCTGGGGGCTCCATCTGGCCTGGGGGGGGCTGTGGGTGCTGGGCTGGGAGCTGGCAGTGGGAGGGGGGCATTGTAAATATGTGTAGATGACTTCTGTTTGTGCGTTTTGTAACCAAAATAGTCCCCGCTTGGTATTTGCCTCGCGGAGGTCCCAACCTCCACCCCTCCAGCCTGGCACCACCTTTGTATTTACCCGCTGTTAATAATAAAAGATCAAGTACCTCTGCAGTGCCTGTGGGGCTTTCTTTGGGTCTGGGTCACTCACAAAAAATGGATGGCTGGGAAGGGTGCTTGGCCTCCTTGTCGCCAGTGGTGCCTGACAGTGCCAGTGCTGTACCCAGCAGCCAAAAAGACAGCACTTTGCCTTCCACTCTTTGTATAACTAACTCTGTATTAAGCAAAATAATAACGAATAACAGTAATAAATAAGAGAACCACTTTATTGCCTTCAGTGCTAGGGACACACAACAGGATACAAGGGAAGAGAGGTGCTCTCTGCCACTGCCGGGGGCTGCAGCGTGTCCCCAAGCCCCCTGTGCCAGCCCCAGGCTGAAGACGCTGCCCTGCCACCCACCCAGGGGTGCTGCCAATCTCCAGCAGCAAAGGGCGCCCTTAGAGCCCCACGTCCGGGGGGCTGCGTGCCTCCAGCTGGGGCACAGCCGGGGAGGTTCTGGGCTGTGTGAACTGGCCTGCCGTCAGGTGGGGCCTGGGCCAGGAAAACAGGACTGGTGCACGGAGCGCGGCCAGGCCCCTCGCCGAGCCCGGCTGCTTCCCAGCAGCTCGCGCCGGGGGGACGGGGCCGTGCGGTGCTGACTACGTGGCAAAGGGCAAAGCTTTTCCACAGTGTTGCAAGGCACATATTTTACTGGGGTGGATTGCTCCTCGCCCTCCTCCTCGCCTCCCCCCGAGCTGTTTGTCTTTCTGCTGGGTCAACCTTTCTTTCCTAACAGCCACACACACACAAATAATAATAATAGTAATTAAAAAAACAAACACATCAGTTCAGTAAGTGGTTCAGACGACGAGGGAAAGCCAACGGTCTGGCAAACTGAAGCTGATCATCTTCTGTGCTAAGTGCGAGGGGGGAAATAACGTAACAACATGCTGAAGTCATTACGCATGGCTGCTGCTCCCAGCCCAGCACCGCAGCCCCTCAGCTGCTGCCCAGTAGGGTGCTGCCCACCCCATAGGCCTGCAAACACTCTGCAGGCTGTGAGCAGTGAAAAACATTAAATATTGCCCAACGTGAAAACAACACAAAATAAAAAAAAAGGGGAGAAAAAAAACAAACCCAAAAACAAACCCAAAAGAAAGGCAGTATAATCTTTAGCAATGCACGTGCTTAGCTAAACCACCACAGCCTAAACCACTTAGCCTTGCTGGGTCACACCACAGGGCTCCAACTCCCTGATAGCAGCATCCCATGCACAGAGCCCCTGTGCATCGGTCCCTGTGGCCCAGGTCTCACCTGGAGGCAGTGCAGGTTGTTCTGCTTGTAGTGCCTTGGCTATGAGCACCCTGTGGTGCAGGGCTAACGCTCCTCACTATGTGGCTGGGCTGCCCCATGGCACCATCACCAGCCTGCAGCACCCCCACAGGGGAGGCTGCACGGGGAAGGGTTTGAGGAAGGTGCATGGGGTGACAAGGAGTGGGGATAGCCACTGTGGCAGGTGTGGATGCTGTGGGGTGCAAGGCCAGGACGAGGGCTGGCAGGACCGCCTGCAGCTTGGATCTGGGCACTGGGGGAAAGCCTGGCCTCAGGCACAGACTGCGCAGCAGTGTCTCTGAGTAGGACCCCAGTGCTCAGCACCAGACCTCAGGAGACTGTTTAACAGGGAGAAAAAAAACAAAACAAACCCAAAGTACGGACAGTGCATAAGTAGCAAGGACAGCCCGTGCTCCCCCTGTGCCAGTGCTGAGCATCAGCTGATGCTGGACACCAGGACTGAGGCGGTGTGCATTGCTTGCACCGCTGGCATTGGGCACCACACTGCGTGGGTCCCCCAGGCCTGTCCCCAGTGAGGGGCCACAGAGCTCTGCAATCCCTGGGCTAGACTTGTGGCCATTTGGCAGCATCATGCACTGGGACAGGCTTAGCTGCCCTTGCTGTGTCCAGAGCCCCATGGACTTGGCAATGGCAAGGCTCAGTCTGGCAGCAGGACCTGCTGCATGCTGGGTGCACGGGCTGTGCTGCTGTGCAGGAGTTACTGCAGGGACTTGACAATGGCCCTCAGGGCGTGGGGTGTCTCTGAGACAGAGGAGGATGAGCTGTAGAAGGTGTTAGTGTCATTTCTGCGCTGCTCACGGAGGTATGGAGGAACAGATGAACTTTTGATGTGGAGGATCCTGGTGTCCATCACTTCGCAGTCGATTTGCATCATCACCTCATAGTCCTTCCCATTGATCACGTTCTCTGCAGATACACAAAGGCCAGCGTTAGCCTTGCAACCTAGCGACCCAATGGAATCAAAAAGCAGTGCTTTCTTGGCGTGTCATCATGCTGGGCTAGGAGCTTCAGCTGAAGGCAAGCTGAGCTGTGGGCAGACCTTTTGTTTCTGTAGGTCTATGCACAGAGTCTCATCCTGCCACTGGCACCCAAAAGGCTCTAGACCAAGCTCAACATGTGCACTCACGCCTAAAAACTAACACCAGCCTTCTTTTTCACTTCTTCATCTGCATATCATTACCAATGGGTTTTGCATTGTATAACATCTATTGCTGAAATGTTGTTCTTGAGCCACTAAAGCACAGGGCTGATTAAAGATAGGGCTTATTTAAGAAAGAGGAATGTTTTCACTTTTTCTTATTGGTTTAAGAATAGCATAACCCTGATGACACTGAGGATCTAGAGGAATTTATTCACCAGATTGCTATTTAAAAAACAAGTTAAAATGCAAATTCTTAAGGAATTAACTGTGCCTCATTAGGAGGCTGATCTGGCTGCTGTACCTGCAGGACATGGTGGAGTTGCTGACCAAGCTGACCACGATCAATGGGCACAACCAAAAGACTTGTCTTTGGAAAGTGAAAGACCTAAGAAGGAGACAGTGACAGCTTCTCATCTGCTGACTATGATCCCGAGAGCCTGCTGAGTTCTCTGAGACTCATGTTCTCCCTGAGAAAGGCTCAGAGATGTCTCCAGGAGATGGAGGGAGTTCAGCTACCAAAGCTTCCAGCCCTGAAGTGCACAGCCCCAGGCTGGGCATGTCCGTTAGTACAGGAGCTGCTGGGCAGCCAAACAAGCCGTGCACATGGCCAGCATCTGCTGCCTGCTCTGAAAGGTGGGAGACTATCCTGCATAGACAGTGTGTCCAGGAATGCAAGAGCCCAGATCAGATTTCCAGGCACGACCAACCCTTGCTTTTTAGAGTGGGAAATGCTGACTGCCATCGGCAGGGTTTTCTTTCTGTTCTAAGGAGGATGGAAGAGCACCTAATGGGAAGCGTATGGACTGGAGGAATGCAATATACATTACTAATTCTTACTGCTTTCCTGGATTAACTCTGATTCTGGATGACAGCTGACAACTATGGCTGGACCCTCTTGTACCCTACACCACCTGTAGAAGCCATTAGATCAAATATGTCTGGGATAGTAATGAAAAGCAGGAGCAAACTTTTTCTAAGGGGGCTGGGAGCCTGGAGGGGAAATCAAAGCTCCCACCTGCAGAAATGAAATGGAAAAAGCTCTGAACGTGCCACCAAGCAACTGCATCCAGGAGCAGCTGTGCCTGGCGCCATGAGCTGACCCCAGGACCCTGAGCAGCATCTCGTCCCAGTGCTGAGTCCTCAAGCAGGGCCACGCTGCGGACACCCATCCAGGGGAGCTTTGTGCATCACCTTTTCTCTTGTCTGTTGGTTGCCTAGCCTTTGGGCTGGAGAGAGAACATGGGAACAGATGGCTGCCTGTGGCACAACAAGCTGGAAATACATCTCTCAGCTTACCAGGAGCCTGGCTATGTGAGAAAATGTGCACCAAAGCCACAAGTGGGTGAAGTGGGATGGGCCGACAGCCAGAGCCAAGAAACCCCTCTGTCAGCTCCCCAGGCAGTAAGACTACCCTGCATTTGCCTGCAGCGGCCAGCACAGTGGGTTACTAGTCGGTTCCTTGGCATTGCACAACACAGAATAATAATACCCCCAGAGAGCAGTGGTGTGAGCAAAGGAACCGTGCTCTGTGTGGGTGGCAGCGAGAGCATGGGAACGAGCTCAGCCGCCTCTCGCCCAGCCTCCTGCTTCCCTCAACCCCCCCCACGACAAAACTGGACCACGATTAAGTAAGCCAAGGCTCTGAAATACTGTGATGCAGCTGTTCTGTTCAAGAGGTGCAGTGCCTGCCCTGTTCAAAGCATCTTGTACGGAGCAGCAGGCTGAAAGCCGTGCCAGCCCCTGACACCTTGCCACCACGGCTGGGTCATGCCCTGGCCATTGCAGCCCAGCAGCACAGGGGCTGATGCTCTGCACGTGATGCTCAGAGGAGCAATGAGCAAGTGTGACCTGGATGCAGTCAGCGTAGCACAGTGTGTGGAAAGACCAGCTCACTGTCAAATGGGCAGGCATTTCAGAAATGATTCCACATGGCTCCAGCCTCAGTTCGATTCCATTAAATTGTTTCATGATCTGGATGATGAATAGAGAGCATACTTATAAGGTTTCTGGAAGATGGGAAGCTGGAGAGATTTCAACCACCTTGGAGTATTGGAGTACAGCTTCGATAAAAGAGAGAAGCTGTCCAAGATCAGGATGCACTTCAGCAAAGGCAAGAGCGAAGTACGGTGCTCAGGAGAATTGAAAGGCACGAGTACAAATGGGGCCAGGAAGAAGCAGCTTGAGGGCTGCAAAAGAACAAAGTGTATAAGCCAGCATCACAACAGGCCCAGAAATAATCAGCTCAGCTTCAAGAAAAACAGTCTTACCCTTACCAAGTTTTTAATGCTAATGCCTGGTGATTCCTGCATCAGATCTTTTAAAACTAGGTGGTCTCGTGACCACACCACCATCAGTTTTGTGGACAAGCCAAGAGAATACAGTGCAGTTCCACCGAGCCCTGCTATGTCTACATGGCAGGAGCTGAGCCCAATGCTGCCTGTGCTCCCCACAGGCTGCAGGATGGGAGGGGGCCTGGGCTGATACAGACCAGCCTTCTTTCTCAGGGAGGAGGAGGGATAAAGCCGGCGGTCTTGCTGACGGTGTGCCAGCAGATGAGCTTCCAAATGAGAGAAGAGGCAGACACCTGTGCAGGAAGGCCCTGAGCTGGGCATAAGCTGAATAAGCTGCAGGATGTCCTGCAGAAGCGTCTGGATTTATAAACAGATTTACTGCTCCTCTCCAGCATTCAGAACATACAGCCTTTCACACCACACGACAACAGAATAAAACTCTCAGACAGGCTTAATCTCAGAATTGTAGGAGGGCACCCAGTCCAATCCTAAACTAAAGCAGGTTCCCTACAGCAGCTGACACAGGTAGGCATATCCTTATGGCTCTTTAATTTAATCTCTAGAGAAGGGCACTCCACACCCTCTATGGGCAGCCTGCTCCAGGGCTCTGCACTCTGACAGTGAAGCAGTGTTTCCCTGCCTTAGTAAGAAACTATCCTTTCCAGGCCAAAGGTATGTGCTGCAGTTATTATTTGTTACCAGATTTAAAGGCTGTGTTTTGCACAGATTACTTCAAAATAACAGTGAGGTAGCTGAGCCAAGCACTGCTGTTCCCAGGCTGCATCTTCTCAGAGCTCGCTGGCTTGAGCCCTACCAAACTCCCAGCATGTGAGCCTGGCCTTGGGAACACATGTCCAATTCCCCAGCACTGCTCTCTGGGGAAGTCACTCTTACAAACAAGTGCATTGCCAGATATGGACTACATGTCCTCAGTACTTTTGGTAAGACACAAGGAGGGAAATCAGTTGTCCCACCTGCATTTTACCTACCTGTCTTGGTCAGAAATACACATAAGAGCAGAAGATCACCTCTCCTTGTGTAGATGATAGTGCAGGATCCACTGAATTAGTTTAATTGATGTCAAATGCCAGGGAATCATGTATGCACAAGATGACACAAAACCGCTACCTCTTTTAAAAGCATCTGTGCAGAACAAAACACCCCCTTTGTATTTTCCACTGTTCTTCTAACAAGCAAGGTCTGTTGTGCCACATCAGACTCCCAACAGAGTCTGTGTTGGCATTAATTTACACTTCCAGCTTTTCTGCAGCCCTGTTATCACACTAGCAGGAACCTCAGCAGTTTTCAAAGAGCCAGAGGCACACTTGCTTCATGCTAGCTCACAATGCTGAAGTTTGGTTTAAAGATTTAGCACCAACCTACCAAAACAATTTATACTGCAGCCTGTCCTGGCCCAAAACATGGATTTCGGGCAGCACAGTGTTCAGGAAACACAAACTTCACAGAAGATGAGGACACCAGCTGCTCTGCACAGCTCTGTCCCCAGACACAAGCTGGGGCTTCCCTGCCCTATCTGCACTGTGATCCTCTCCATCTCCACTGAGCAGCCCCGACTGGCCCAGCCGCCGCATCTGGACAACGTTTCCGGCTGAAGGGTTGCTACACACTACCAAATAAGTAGATAAATGAAGCAGTGTTGCTCTAACAGTTACAAAGACTAAAAATACACTCACTGCAAGGAGGTAGCAGGGCTTCTAAAAGATTCACAGATTTACTTGTTAGGTAGGGTTTCTGGAGGCAAGGGAGAAAGTAGTAAAGACATTCCAGCTAACTTCTTTTTAAAAGCAGGCTGCTGCTTGCAACTGTTTCTAAGCAAACCAGTTGCAACCTTGTGGACTCAGCTGCCTTCAGACCCCGGCACATGTCAGGGGAGATCTGGATGTTTCCGTTTTCCTCTCCACCAGCTTTTTACTCCCTGTTCCTCAGCAACTGGTGGGGGTGTATGAGGGATGCAGTGAGCACACACTCATCTATAGAGCTATTACAGAGGGAGCCAGGTTGGAGGCACCAACATAGTGCCTGGTCTCCATTTCTCAGGGCAGGTCCTGCACCAGGGCCAGGCACATTGCAGACCACACAAGGACATGTGGATAAGCCACAGGCTGTCAGCAAGGAGAAAGGGCCTTTTCCCATGCCCAAATTGTTGCAACACTGGTGCCAGGGGCTATCGTAGGGGGATATACACAGCACGAGGAGAAAGTAAGAAAACGGGAGGAAACGAGTTCTGTGGCCCCCTAAGTAAATAACGGAGTCACTGGCTGTGGCTGAGGAGAACAACGTGCCCTCAGCCCATACCATGGAAAAGGCCAGGGCCTGCAGATCAAGAGATCAGTAGCCAACGGAGAGGGCCCAGTCTGGGTTGACTAATTGCTCTTGCTGGTTTGAAGAAAAAGCCAACGGCCCTCTCTAGAGGAGCAGATCAGCAGCACTGATCCTTGCAGGCACATAATTTAAAGCTCCTGCAGGTAGAGTATCTCTTGCAAACACCAAGGCATTTGCACTGGCTGTGCACATGCTTGCTGTCAGAGCTATGGCCATATTTGAAATCTAACCAGCTGAGGCAACGTTTACATGAAGAATTGAAATAAAAAGGAGAAAACAAAGGCAAGGCACAGTTTTGCTACAGAGAAAGTTCTCTTGGGAATGAAAGAAAGGAAAGAGGCTGGAGAGAGAGCAACTCCGAGAGAACCACCCATGGCTTCTTGGGAAGCACAGAACTTGTAAACAAACTCCCCACACGGTCTGCAAGACGAGACATACCCACTTACAAGACAAATAGCTGTGCACAGGAGACCAGCCTAAAAAGGCATTCGTTCTACTGGAGGCTTACTTCAAGAGCCAGAGCTGGAGGATTTCTTCCTCTGAGTGAGGCAGCACAGGACTAAGAGGAATGGGCACCTTCCCTTCTGTGCCCAACGAGGAGGTAGCAGGAGCACTTGGGTACAACTTGCCACTGCAGCAGCTCTGCTCTCTTGGTCCATCCAGGCGTGCTCAACTCTCACAGTTTCAGCCAATGTGTGCTGAAGTGAGACTTGACTTTTTACAGCTCCTGACCCCATTTGTCACTTTTCTTTCTTCTGATATTTATATATCCTCTGTGGTTAACACCAACACAAGAACACTTCAAGGTTTCCTTCAACAGCACTGACTTCAACTTTAAGTGCTCTTTTACACCTTGGTCCTCTACAAGCACCACAGATTCCCTGGCAGGCTTCCTCTGAAAAAAATGTTTTTATTACTTTTCATGCCTTAAACAAGTTGTTCCTCAGTATCACTTTTGGCTTGACTTCTTATGCTTTGATATTAAGCCTCCCAGACATGGTGCTCCATTTCTAATTCCCTCATTTGGCTATTTCTAATTCCTTCTCATTGTTTTAAGAGAGCTCTTATTTCTAAGAACCTACTTTAATGTATTATTTAAGCTTGCCGGATTTTCTAAGGTCCTTTTAACGGTCCTTTGGCATGGAGGCTTTACTCTTAATCAATCTCCATACCATTTGCCAGCACTTTATCCTATGGTGTTTGCTTTGCATGTTTTCCCATCCTTACGCAGCCCTTAACCTTTGAAGTTGACTTGCAGTATGTACTTCAGCATTTTGACTTGTAGGCAGTTACTGATAAAATTAACTGAATTATTTGACTTCTTACTCTTCAATAGGCAGCCATCACTTTTTTACTGGCGTGGACTTTCTCTATCACCCACTATCACTTGTAGCCTAATGTTGAAGTGTCTCACTGATTTAAGAGTGAAGGCTGGTGAGAGCCTGTACTCACTTACAGTTCAAATGCCTTTATAGGTTGGATGGTATCCAGATAGTGAGCTGAAATTTCCACCTGTCTCACTTGGATACATAAAATTACCTCATTTATTTAGAAACTGTGATCAGCCCTTGCTCGAAGAAGAACATTTTTCACGCAACCTCCGTCTAAGTTTTTGTCTGCATGGGGCAACTGCTTTCCTCCATGTGAGCTTCCCTGATGCAATACATTTGCCAGTTAATTAAAACAAATAAATCACTCACATACGCTGCAGAATGCCTATGTGAATGAGGCACGCTAATAAAAACAAGTCACTTTCAAAGGCCTCTGCCTCCCAGCTACAGCAAGAGGAGATTTACGGCTTCAAGATAGGAACGCTGCCTTGAACCAGAGATGCCTCTTTTGCACAGCAAGGGGCAGCTCAGACTGCTGATCATTTCTCCATCCACAGCCACCCAGAGCGTACTGCTTGCTGTGCAGGCACATGCCACCACCTCTTCACATGGACTGCTGCGGAACAAGGGACAGGACAGAGGCAGATGGTGGAACCACGTGCCGGGGGATGACTGAAATTGAAAATCTCAGGATGTATTTTTCAAATGCTTTCCCACAGCAACCCTGCTGTCCGACTGCTACAGAGACTCAGCTGGGAGAAGGCACAGGTAAGGTGTGTTCTATGGAGTGGGTGAGGAAGAGTCCCTGCATGGAAAGCTGGGCTTGGGAGTGGAGAGCAGGGCAGCATCATGCCAGCCCCGCTGGCTGCAGTCTCCTTAGAGACTGCAATCCAAACACAGAAAAAGACCGTCTTGGACTGCTGAGCTTTTCCTAATCTCTAGGTTTGCTCCAGTGATGTCCTCAAGACAGAACTCATAAACGTGAACTCCTCTACCACTTCTTTGCAGTTTTTTTTCTTGATGTTTTTACAGGGTGAGCTCATTATGGATAATTATGATTCAGATCACAGCAGAAATAAAGAGCTACCAGTAATCAAAGCTGGCCTACGTATCACAAACATAAAAGTGTATTTGCCACGTCTAATTTAACACTAAGAGGAATTATGTAATCTTAAATTTACAACACTTGAAAACGTATCAAAGCAGATCAGCTGGACTGAAGGCTAGAATTACGACGTGCTGCACAAACACAGTTTGGTGCAGCTGAGATGGCGAACACCACCTCACCTCAGGACTGAAACGTTCTCTTTGCTTTGCAGTCTGCTCTGCAGCCTGGTGGGAGAGCGTACCCACATGGCAGGGTCAGCTCCAGGAGCGATGGACATCGAGAGGGCAGGCTCTGTGCAGTGAGACACAGGCACTGGGTTCTGGCACGCAGCATCCACACTGGCAGCTAGAGTCATGGGTTTCCTTTTTCTTCTACATTGGGGATTTTATATAGCTTGTCTTTCATATGGAAAAACAATCTGGTGTAATAACTCTACACAGGCATTTGACATACTAGATGTGAAGTCCAATTAATTTATGACTCATTCTCTATCCCTCTCGGACAGCGTGTTCCCAAGAAAATGCCATCTGCAGCATTTATCCTGTCTATACAGAGAAGACTAGTCGTGCTGGGGCTTTGGTCTGCTACATCACACAAAACCCAAGAGATTTTCATAATAACGAAACGGCAAAAAGACACAGAAGGTCTACTGAAATCGTCTTCCTGTTCTTATGAACACATAAAAATAGGTTACTTATTTAGCAATTTAGGTAAACAGACCATTATGAAAAGTCACTGGGGAGTAAGCCTTTATGATTTCATTTCTTGATCGCTTCCTGTCTAACTAAACAAACATGAACTCAAGTGACACAGATTCCACTGCTTTTGTGTGCGGAATACTTGAACCATTTCTGTCATAATTCTATGAATAATTTAATCATCTTTTTCCTGTCAGGGACAACATATATTAAGAGAAAATTGGTGGGAAGCACAGCATCTCTTAAAGGTTGTCAATTCAGCAACGATCAATTTTGCAGAGAGGAAAGATTAGCGTACATCACTCTGAAAAGAGAACAGTAACATCTTACAATACGACTAAAATCTGTAGTTAAAATTCCTTGACAAGGTTTCAGTCCCAACCTCTAGAGTAGAACTCAATACAAGCAAGAGGGGTGAAGGACATCTGTGATACCGGCCAACAATCCTATGAGAGATTCTCAGCCTGAGGCCAAGCACAGCAGCTTAGAGAGGAAGCTACAGGAACAAAGATCTGGCTTCTAAGCTCCAAGATCTGGCTTCCAAGCATCAAGAGTGAACCAACAACACCTGGAGACAGAGCATTTGCTGAGCAATAACCTTCAGAAAAGTCAGCTGTTCACCAGTGCATGGTTTTAGACCTTCATCTGATGAGTGACAAGGAATTCTGCCTCTTACTCTGAAAGATGGAAATGGCATCTTTTGTTCACTTGACCCCAAGGCAGAGGATGTTGAAGACTGTATTTATTTAACCCCAAGACATGGGAACTTATAGCACATCATCACTTCCCAAAGAGATTTTCTTTTTATCCTCCTTCTCAGCCTTGGGTGGCTTCTGTTTGCTTTACAGACTTCTCAGAGTTTGCTACCAGCCTTGGACATCTGCTGCATGCAAATACTCATGCTGCTTGATGGCAAAATCCCTCCAGTTTTGATCAAAAAGCCTTACCATTAGATTTGCTGTTCATCATCTGAATTGAAACGTGCATTATTTTAGAGCATGAAAAGACTTATGAAGTCTGTCACATTGGCAGGATGAGAATTTCGACAAAGGAAGGCTGAGGAAGCAGCTGCGATCAGAAGATGCCCAACACAACAGAGCACGTGGACTTTGCAAAACTCTCCATCCCACTCAGCACTCTTTGTGTGCTGTGTTTCATCACAAAAAGCAACTCCTAAGAGAAGTCTATCCAGGAATACATAAATTATAGAGGGCAAGCACAAGTATCTCAAAGGCAGACTGACAACAAGACCCATTGTGAGTGACGTTAGACTAAGGACCTATCCAGAACACTTGTAGAAAATTCAAAACTCTGTCACAGCTGTCAATTCTCAAGAAAACAAGGAACTTCAGACTTAGCTGCTGACTGGACGTGCACTTGCTTCTTGCTATGCAACTGAAATCCCTGCTGTTCGGCATCCTTACTGTCTACATTCTCCTTGCAGCGGCTCTCTCTGGGATCAGTGGCAGCTCAGAACTCAGTAACCTTTTCCAGTGACTTATTCCACATACTGGCAGATGAACTGACCTGCATGAATCAGCTTCCCTGTAAACAGCCTCTGGTCCTGACTTACACATTTACATACTATGAGCAAAGGAAAGGGGAGAGATTAATGCACAAAGAAATTAGTTTGGTATACAGGATGCCTGGGGGTTCCAAGAGGATGTACAGCCCTTCACCTCCATATCAGCAAGAATGTCAAATCACGTCTATCTGAAGACTGTACACTAGTCCTTATGAAATAAACAGGAAATCTGAAGCTTAGTACCCAGCTGGTTGGTTTCCACATGGGCGAGGGCCTGGTAATAGCACTAACACCACCGCATCTGTAACTGGCACAAAGGCCAAGGACTCTACAACTGTGCTTCTTCCAAGACATGGAGCACTGGCACTATCCTAAGAAGAAATGCAGTAAAGAGAGCATCTTCTTTGGCTAAACTTCGCATGCTATCTCCTACAACAGACGGCTGTACATATGTTCTCACTTTTGTACACCGCACAGAGAGGACTACTGGTGGTGTGTGCTGCACTGCAGAGCTGCAGACATCCCACAGAGACTAAAGGTCCCTGCTTGGGGTAGGAAGAGTGGCTTAGCTGTGCTGTACTCTATAGATTATTTTGATCCAAAGATTGATGTTATAACCCGCTGCATTTTTTACAGCAGTTAAGTAAATACAGGGCTAATGGCAGATGTTTTCATTTAAACTGAAATGAAAGGCACCGCCTATATGTCAATTTGGAACCGGTGTAATGAGCCAACAAGACTCTGAGTTACAATAAAAGCAAATTTAGGAACGAAATCTACTAGAGACTTAACTGGTCTCAAGTGCATAGTTAGATTTCTAAAATAATAGCTGCAATCCAGCACAACAAACATGACTTGCTCAAAAACAAAAGCTTAAGTTTAACTGTAAATTGCCGTTGGCTTTCATTCCCATGAGAAAGTGCGAGATATTTCTTGGAATTACTTCTCATCACAGGCATACCAGTGGTGTCCCCAGAACCATGTACAGCAAGACTAGGACTATGCAACTCTGCTTTTTTTCCCTTCCAGGCTTACCAGCCCTGGGGTTCCTATGATCCACTAGACAGATCAATCCAGTGCTGGTTGCGTCCACAAATGCTGGGGCTTTGTAGTTGGGCAGGGGCAGGTTAAGTTGTGGACACAGTTGGCTGCAGGAGCCTAAGGGAGAGTAGTACTGAGTGACAGCAGCCAAGAGGGCAGTGGGACCAGGGTGAGAGGCAGCGTGCGTCTGGGGAGGCTGAAATGGAGGAGCTGATGGCGTGTACTGGCTGCAAACTGCAGGAGTGGCCCAGCAAGCTTGGAAAGGGGGCTGGAACAGGGTGGGGAGGAAGTAAAGAGGAGTGGGATTAACATGTACCAACACTGATTTTTGTTTTAATTTTTTTTTTTTTTTTTTAACACCTTAATACTTAAGAGTTCACACAACTTCAGGCACCTGCACAGAAGCCCTCGGTGGAGACTTTGCCAGCTGTCCTCATGCATGGGACAATCTGGGCTGAACAAGAGACAGACCACATAGGAGAGGCATAAAAGGTAATGGCCATTTTTACTCTTTTAACATGCAATTACTGAATAGCTTTTATCAACTTCTTGTCTCTAAGAGAAATGTCTTACTGTTCTTGCTTTGCACAGTATTCTCTTAAATACTCCAACTTAAACTTCTATCGTATTGCACCCACACATACACACACTCCTACTACAAAGGTTTCTGTTGATACTTGCCATTAGCTGAAAAGCACTAGTGCTGCCAGCTTTATATCTTGTTTTCCCTCCAAGAAGAATTCTGAAATGTTTTTCAGACTGTAAAGTAGACTCTGTTTGTACACTGGTGAAAAGAGCCAGACAAACCTTGCAGAACTATGTCACTAACCTTCATGCACAGTCACAGAAGACAGTGACCGACAACTCATGTTATTTCCCAAACTCTGTCCATATTTGCTCTCTCTTCCTGCTGCTGTCAATGGGAACTGCTCAAATCAGCCATGGGAAGAGTCTGTAACAGAGCTCAGAGGGCACTCCAGCATTCAAAACATAATCAGAAAAGGATGACAGTCCTGCTGGAAAGAGACTGTCCGAGTAGTTAAAAAAGTTCTTTTCTGAATGAACTGTACACTGTTTCATATCTGAAAAGAGCAATGGGTAAACTCTGGTACAAAGATAAAATGAAGATCCTGTAGAAGAAAGCAAATGAAGAAAAAAGTTTCAAAGCAGAGGCCATTCCACTTCCACTCTCCTCGCCTCCACTGCCAGGGTTGTGGCAGAGAAAAGGAACAGCAAATAAGTGCAAGTGGAAAAGGCTCCCCTTCTCCCTCAAAGAACTGGCTGAGTCATGAGAAAAGGCAGGAGGGACAAGTTCTTTCACTGAAAGTATTGCCAGATCCTCCCAGGGAGACCCAGCCTCTTCCAGCAGCCACTTCACTGCAGGTGGATGAAGAGCTAAGGTGGGCTTAAGGTGGGCTTTCTCCCCGCAAACACCTGAGAGAAAAGCTTTGTTGTCAGCAAACTGCCAGATGCTTGTTTAGGATGTACAAGCCCTCGTAGAGGAAGGATAGGATGGAGAAGCAATGTTCTCAAAGCAGAGAAATGGTTCTTCTCCAGGCACAACTTCTTAGCTAACAGCCTCCTATTAGTAATCTACTAATAAATAAATTAAAAATGAAGCCAAGTTATGCACCACCTCTTATTTATCTTGGAATTTCTTCCTAGCACCTGATTGAGTGCCACAGGGGAAGAAATGTTTGATGGCATTGTTTATTTAGCCACTATCCTTGTGTCTGCTCCATTTCAACATCCCTGACCAAATCCCTGGATATTTTTTATTTCCTGGATTATACCCATGTTCTGAAGAACAATCCCAAAGAACTCCAGTAACTACAATTTCACAATGTTTTACTAATGATGAAGGATAAGATTCATCGCAGGGCTCTGATGTGTATTTTCCAAATCATATTTACTCCAGTAACTGGAAAGATACTTAAGACTCAATAACATTCAAGAATAAATAGGCTGTAAGTTAGAAATAAGAGCTTGCTCTCCAAGTGATAAACTGCCTATTTGCTAATTCAGCTCAGCCAAGAAAGGATTTTTGTAAGGGACATGAAAAGGGAGTTTCTGACTGACAAATGCCAAAAATAATTCTGACACATCTCACAAAAATTCCCCTCAGATAATTGGTTGTATACCACCACACTCGACTTACCATCGTGCTTAGGAAAGCGCAATTATTAAAATGCTGGAAGCCTGAACGGATTGTTTGTTTGTTTATGGAAATTCACATCATCAGACAATGTTTTCAGCACGCCTGAATTCACAAAAACATTTGGGTTTGTGATTCGTTTGTTCTGTAAAACATGTAAGCTTTAAAAAGGCGTCACAGCGTACAGATATTCAGTAAGCAAAGTCTGTGCTGTCGCAGGGTTCACAATGCGTCTGATGACTGTGACAGTGACATTTTCCCAAACATGCCTTAACCTTGGGGCATCTGAATTAATGATATATTTATTCAGTTCTTGTCCTATCTCTCATGTGGGACTAAAATGGAGATCAAGAACACTTCCTTTCACTAACAAGCCCGCGCCCTTAGTGAAAAGCTGTTTTCTCTGCTGTCCTGCAGCCCTTGAATATGATTGTTATTAATACTGACGGTGCAGTGCTGAGAGGTCCCTCTCACACTGAGCGTTGTATAACACAGTGGTAAACAGCTGAGAAGCTGATGGAAGGCAGTCAGCATCCCAACACATCAGAAAGGCCAAGGAATTTGCCCTGCTAGGCAGCCCAAATGGGACGGCAAGGACAGTCTCCACACTCAATCTTTGCACGTGTTATGTAACGTGTACATTAACACTATAATGTGATGGAAAATATAGCAATAACAGTGGAGTGGAAAAGTCTCTGGCTGCAGCAAATGAGGACAAGCCCAAATGCAGCAGCAGAAATGAATGAAAATAGCTGCTTATCTTTGAAACGCTTCAGGTAGCATCTCCAGAGAAAAACCCCCACCTCCACTGCCAACCCTTAGATGAAGTCTGGGAAGGGGTGGATCCTGGCTCCAGCCCTTCCATTGCTCAGGTTCTTTGCATGCACCTGAGCACCCCTGGGTTGGCCATCCTTCCCATCAGGTGCTCAATCACTGCTTCAGGCCGTCACTCAGCACTTCTACTACACAGATGCCACATCAGAGAAGCTAGGTCACGTTCTGGCAACTCTGATCAGCTATGTATAAATCACCATGACCGGATGGCATTGCCATCGAGTCTTGAGGGAGCTTCAGAGAGAGACTGCAGACTGTTGGCCAAGGCAGTCAGAGGTGTCTGGGTGACACTTGTGGCAGCGTGGATGAAAGGCACAGATGAGATGCCAGCACCCCAGCTCCAGGGGGCACCCTGGCAACCACAGCTTAGAGGTGACCAATCTCACTTCACTTTCAAAGCTGTAACAACCAACGTGTGATCCAAGTTTGGTTTCCACACACAAGTCAGATGCATCTCTTTGAAATTATTCTCATAACAATCTCTCTTTCATGTTTTGCACTTACCATTGATGTTTACAGCTGGCAACACTATAGACATCTTTGGCCTTCTGGTCTTGTTATGTGTGGTGGCTGGCAGTAACAGGTGGTCCTGAAAAACAGGGGAAAAGATCTGTTAAATCCACCCTAGAAGCACAGAGCTGGGAAAATTCCTTTCCATTCTGTGCTACAGGCATTCGGTATAAAACTATTTACAACAGCTTAGCAATTTCAAGTTGTAGAGGGAGTCTTCCAAAAGTCACAGCAGCTGCTCATGCTGTGTAACCAAGAAGAAATCCCTATCTCATGCAGCACAATATGAAAAAGCCTTGATCATGTGGAAAGAGATGGAAACTGCTATTAGACCCGCATTCAACAGAGTACTTATGTATATGATTAAAGTAATTGAGCTTGACTTCAATGATATTTAAACATGTGGTTAAGGGCTTTGCTGAACTGGAGCCTTTACTGGCAGTGCTGTCTGCTTTCTATATAAATATCTTCTTGCTCTATCTGTGTCAACTCATGCCACGTGCCTCTTGCAGCAGGGCCGTATCAGTGAGGGCTGCAATGGGCAGCAAACTATGAGCTCTGCTGACAAAAACTTACTCAGGAAGTCTGACGGCAAAGCTGTGCTTAGCAATTTATTTCACAGTGAGGTGGCTGGGTGCTGCTGTAAAATAGAAGCGTTCAAACAACCCTTGGCTGTAATAGCAGAAGCTGCATCTACAGAAGCTCCAGATGCAGACCTGGGAAAAATGCAGCCTTTCTTCTTTTTTTTTTTAATTTTATTTTTCCTAACTATAGCTGAATTCAAACCTCAGGCTGATGTGTGGGAAAACCTGGTTCATTCCTTATCATTCAGATTGTGTTGTGCTGTGCTGACCCAGACCGCAGAAAGACTACAAAGAACATGAAAAACTTCCCAAGCTTTTCAAAGATTAGCTCCTCTGTCTGCAGGTTGCTTCACCATAACACCTCAATATGCAGTGGGTGCTTGGAGGGAAGCATATTTTCCCTCTTAGTAATTAAGAGCAAAGGATCATGTTTACAGAGTTCACAAATGCAGTGTAAATTCCTAACTCAAGCTCTAAGTGAAAAAAAAATCCTGCCGATCACTAAGCATCTTTTCCAGCCCCCCAAAAATTAATCCAAAGCTTTATTTTCCCAGTTCATGCGTTTACTGCTCTCTCAATGCCAGTCTTCCCACATTCAGCCTGAGTCACTGGGAAGAAGCAAACCAACAGGTACCATCATGTCCAACATAGGCCAACCAGCTCCTTAAAAAGTTTTTGCAACCTCCCTAAACCCAGACCCAACATCTGCCTTTTATTTTTCAAGATCCAGACATGTATCTCACATGGGCAAACAGCAGCAGGAAGTTTGATCCCTCGTTTCCACGCTTTTCCATTTGCAAAACTCCTATGATATCTTTATGAGACCGGCTTAGTTTTGTTTCTAATGGCACCTTTACTTACTGTATGCATCAAATGTATTCAGAACAATCACAAGAGCTTTATAATTGGAGTAACCTCTACAGAAATCAACAGCAATGTCAGGACATTCTATCTAATTCAGGACCATTCTGTCTAATTACCTTCTTGACTGACTTCTGAAAGGTCAGTGTGAAGTGGCAAATGGAAAGCAAAGGTAGAGAAATTGAGAGGATGCAGCATCCAGGCTGGTCAGAGGTCTGGTGCCCAGAGCACAAACCTACATGGAGAGGAGGAGGGAGTGGGGCTTTGATACCTCTCATCTGTGCACTGTAATTAGCAAATCCTCCAAACAACCACTGGGTCTGAAGAAAGTTGCATAGGGAATCATCTTCAGTGATGCTGCTCTGCTAGCCAAGACATTAAAATTAACTTCCCCTTAATTTCCAGATTCTGAAACGCCTCCTAAAACTGCACAGGAAAGAGTACATCCAAGCAGCAATTCACCTGCTGCTCCTTCGTTTTCCTGGTGCAGATGGAACAGCGTGGGAAGGACTGCTGCTCCCACAGCAGATAGTGAGACATTGAAGTCATTTCCACTCACGCCTGTGCATCCAAGCATGCGCTGGAGCTGTGGCACAACTCTTCTGGAGAAAACACACACAACAGGCAGTCAGCTGCAAGCTCCAAGTGCTGGCAGGAGCCGACCTTCGAGAGGAGCAGACTGTCTGGGACCTGGATGCAGCCCATCTTCACTACAAAGGACTGTTATGAGTTATTGTTTAACCTGGAGTTAAAGAAGTGCATCCATCTCCTTGTCATTTTCAACTTGCAGGAAAGTCCCTCTGATACTTGGTCCTAACTTGCATCAGTGATGCAAAGTGTCATAAATATTTCAACAAGTTTGGCTACCTGCAGCATTCTCAGCAGCCTAGAAAGCTTCGAACAGTCCTGAAGTTTTTTTCAAAGTAATACTTAATTATTTGTATGCAACACAAATGAATGCAATATTAGTGATTAGGAAGAATTTAAACATTTAGGAACACAATGTGAATGCATTATTAACGTGTGTAAAACATTTTGTCCTTTCCTATCTTGTTCAGAAGTATGCTGAATTGCTACCCTGAGGGGAATGTGACGGCATTATTCATCCCTAATTTAAAATACTAGACAAAAATATCTAAAATTAAAATACTGTTTGTGATATTAATACATGGCATAAAACTGAAAATGAATAAAAGCAAATCCTACAAGTCAGCATCTGGCTCACGAGCATGACCGTCAACCAGAGGCAAAATAAATCACAACTATTACCCAACAACAGATGGCTCTGGCTTGGGCCAAGATTTGCACTTAGATGGGATGACAATTTAAATAGACGACGCAGACCTGAAAGTGCTGGCATAATGACTGGAAAAAATATCGGCCTGGAAAGACAATATTTCAAATGAGTCCCAAGCTTCAGCACTCTCATTTTGCTTTTTTTTGATCATCACTACAGTTTGGTGTTATTGAAGTCAGCTGAGATGGACAGATAGATAAATATAGACATGGATACTAAAAATCCAGCCACAAATGTATTACCTTTTTTATTAAGTTGGGATATAGAAACACATTTGTTCTTGGGGATAAAGTCTGAAGTTATTTGTTAAACATCTGATAACGATCACATTTATCAATCCTAGCCACCACAAAACATTCAGAGCACTCGATAATTAGGATGAATCAACTGCAGTTAATCATAAAAGTTAAATTAAAGCTTTTAGAAATTAGGTACTGCTATAGAATGAACGTTCTCATTGAACGTTTGTTCTTCCCTAGCTCCTTCAGTCTCTGCTGATCTGCTCCTGGACACAGCAGCACATGGAACCACAACAGAGATTTTAAGGCTTCTTCCATAAGATCAATGTCAAGACTCTCACAGGGATTAAGGGTTGGAGACTCACGTATCTGTAACCCCCACAGTCAGATGGCAATGGAAACCCTATTCCACTGTGCTAGAATATTCCAAGGCTGGATGTTCCAACAGTTTCAGCCTGAGTCATATGACATGTGGCTTGTTTTTTAAAGCACCTACCACTAGATGCATGACAACCTGCAGGCAATCTTAGCCTTCAATAAAAAAGAGACCTTTTCTAACTCTCCTAGAACAGAATAAACATCCCTGCATATCATTTTCATTAGATGCAGAAAAAACACGCTGCTCCAAAGTTCTTTTTTTTTTTTTTTCCTAGCTGGCACTTGCCTTTCATATGGTAAGAACTGGCAGTTCTGACAATTTGGGTTTTGCAGCATGTGGTCCCTCAGCAACACTGCACCCAGGAACAACTCTTCCCTTGGGACCAGTGTGCCACATAGCTATGGGCACCAATGGAGCTCCTCCACCTCACAGCATGGCTGTGATGTAAGAAAACAGTATCAGTGCCATGGGAAATGTTTAGAGGAGAGGTACACACATTTGCAGAATATGAGTGACATGGAACACAAAGGATCACTCCAGGCTCAGCAGGAGCTGTCTTTTCTCCTACCCTGATGTTACATTTCTCTCAAATTGACTTCTCGAGATTTTTCTTACCTTCTTAGCTGATCTGTTTAGGAATGGATAAGTATTATTCAATAGCCCTGCGTACCTAAGAAGAATGAACATGACTTGATCCAAGCGTGCTTTGTTACAGTCTAGAAGCTGCAGGCCCTATCGCTGCATCTCCTCTCACAAAGACTGATCCAAGATGTTGGGATGAGCCCAGCCCTACATCAGAGGCTCATCTCTGACAAACTAAGGACAATGTTTTCAAAAACAAGGGACATTTGTTACTTTACGGGAACAAAAGCTCCACAGAGACTGGATTAAAATACCAAAGGAAAATCTTAGAGTGCAGCTCTTGCCATCTGCCCCGATGAGATTTGATCTTTACCATTGCCTTGGAATCAAGCAATGTGCTAGAACACTGCAGCTAACAAAGACACAGGCAAAGCAAAGAGGGCAAGCAGAGCCAGGCACCTCAGCATGCCAGATCTGTCGAGGTAGCTTTAGAAATTTTCTTGTAATAAACAAATACTGTAACTGGGCATTTTGTTCATCCGTTTATGACTAACAGGTCTCCTGGGGAATCATGCCTTGACCTCTTCCAGCTCAAATCTTCACAACTGTGATTCTTGGAGCCTGTTACAACTTCTGCCCATGACGGCTTAGGAACTTCCCACATCCAGCTTTCATGCTGGCACTTCCCCAAAGCTGCTGGAGGCACTGTTTTTATTTAATTGTGCTACCCCTGGTAGTGTCCAGCAAGTCCTGACAGCTAAAAGCTTACCTATCAACTACCCAACCATGCCTAACAACCTCAGGATGAAGGGGATACAAAGCAAATATACAAAAGTTGTGCACAAAATCTACGCACCATCTTGTAAACTTAGCTTTTCTGAACATCTGCAGGAATTTTAGATCAATGAGACTGGAACTTCTTTAGAGCTATGCTTTTGGCATGTGAAACTAAAGTGTACTTCCAGAGTCCCAAAAAGTTGCATCAACTCCAGAGGCTGCCCTGGGAAAATCATTGAGAAGATAAGCTTTTTAAAACCCAGAGCTGACAGGAGGGCTACTGGGAGGCCCAATGAGCCAGCTTTTTTCTTCTACCACAGAGTTCACACCTTCTGATAATTTCAGAGTAACTGTTTTGGGCTGCCTGACTGCTGCCAGCGACATGACATTTCCATTCCCATCTCCTAAGCAGGCCAAGGAACCTGAGCTGCATTATGGCCTTTGGATGGAACCTGGTTCTCAATACAGTGGCACCTGAACCTCAGTTGCTCTTCGGCACACTGCTCTGGACACAAAAGGAAGCTATTCCCCAGGGAAGAGATCTTACTGCAGCATACCCACGGCCTAAAGGCTTACCCTCATTTTCCACAGCAGCTCCTAACACTGCCAAGCACACAACAAGGACCACGGTGTAAATGAGAATCACATCTTGCCATATCTGTTTCTGGTTTCCTCTGTCAGTACGAAGAGTAACTGCAAAGGATGTGTATGGCAGTTTACAAATTTGTACAGGAAACGGCTGTATAATGTCACCATTGTTGGGTTGGGTGATGGCAACCAGATGGTGTCCTGAGGATGGATTCACCAATTCACCAATGGTTTGAAAATGCCACTGGTTCTGCAATATTGCTTGTGCTACCAGAGGACATGAAAACAGGCCAGTCGTTGTAGAACGGAGGGTGTTTCCAAAGCTACTTCTGTCCTACCAGTGCAGTGTGACCCTTGCATCAGAAAAGTAAGGGGATGGGTTTAAGAGAAGGGAATGAAAGAGGAAAACTGCTAAAGGCTCTATATAAACTGTGATTCTCAGACAGCATTTACCCATTATATCACAAACTGCAAAAGCTGCACTGTTTTCAGAGTAAGAGCATTGCTTGCTATTATTATTATTTCAACACTAGGCTTTATAAGACCAAGTGCATTTGCCAGCCCCATCAAGGATCCTCGCAGCAAATACATGACAAGCAAAGATATGAATGGAAGTGAGCAGAAGATGGGCCAACTACTGTAAGGAAGCTGCAGGAAATCTGCACTAAGAATTCACAAGGTCTGAGCCTCTTTGCACAATCTCTTAACAATTCACCTTGAAAGGCCACTTTCAGAGCAGTAGCTCTGAAGTTTTCAGTTTAATTATAACAATTTATCTTAATTTGATCAAGTGTCAGTTCAGTACATACCGAATGATATTGGCTCCACATATTATCTGTTTGATTTTGCTGCATGTTAAAGAAGAGTTCGTAACTGAAAATTCAGCCCCCACCTCCCAGTCACAAAATTCTATTACTATTTCTAAGTTTTAATGCTATTTTGAGACTGGGGAGAAGGGAAACTGTCCCATAACAGGAAAGCTCTCAGGAGTGAGAAAGAACTGCTTTTTCTGCTTTTATTTTGGCCAGAAGTGTTCCTATTCACACCAATGCTGTTCCAAACCTAGTGTTTCTATGCACAGGTGGTTTTTACAGCCTATACATTGCACACAGCAATGAAGTGATGAGATATGCTTTTTATTTAAGCGTTTTAACAGAAATAACTCAATCCCACAGTCCATAAAAAGTCCTGTAGTGTAAGATTACACTTTTTCTGACGTTCCCAGTCTAACTTTTATAAGTAACACCTAACTGTGCTCCTTCTGGACATTATCGCTGTAGAAGATAGAATGGCCATCCAGCTCAGTTCCCACATGAGAAACTCTTTAATGGAGAGGTCCTCACTGCCTTTTATTATCAACTGTGCTACTGCCAGATGTGATATGGCCTGGGCTGCAAAACTAAACCAACTGGGAAGCATCTCAGTGTGAACCAGAGCCTTGTGAAAATCCCAGAGACCTCAGAGGAATGGAAAATTCACCCTACCACAAGGCTCTTTTTTGAGGAGTTTCTTCCACTCTCTTCCAACAGCAGCACTGCTGCAGGTCGATGAAGGGCAGTGCTAAGCATGTGCACAGTCTAAAGGAGAACCAGGGGCCAAGGACGTCTTCTGGATTAAGAACTAAAAAAATTATTGAGACTAACAAGGATATGGAAACCTACTATGAGTTTTCTCTACAAAGACAGCAAACATCACTAGTGCAGGAACTACTACTTCATTTTGTCCCTTCACCTGTTGCATTAAATTTATGCTATGTTACTTTAAAGACCGTAAGGAACCTAAAAAGCAGATGTCAAATTAACGTGACCTAATTTATTGTCATGATTTATGATCTTGTTATTCACCTTCCAAGGCCAAATAGGAGGAGCTATAGAGACTTAAGATGATAGTGAAATATGCTGATAATTCTCAGTATTTATTAGTCAAATAGCAGAATCTATCACAGCCTCTGAGCAAGAGCTCCTGTCTCTCTTCAGGAATCAGAATACAAGCACAGTTCCAGAAGCCAGGCCAGCTGACCTTATGTCTTACTGAAACGTCTATCTTAATCCTGTTAACAAAGTGACACCAGCTGCCAAATGACCTCAGTCCTCCCATTCCTCTGCAAAGCTCTCATACAGTAATTACTCCAGGCATACCTGCCTCATTCCTAGCTGAGCTTTTTGAATCTCACTTCTGACTTGCAACACATCCTAAATAAAAGGCACTAGATACAAACAGCACTCTTTCATGAATAGGAAATACTATGGGAAATCACAGTTAGAAGAAGCTTGTGTGTACACCTTGTGTGTATGTAAAGTAGTCAGGTACACAAATAGGCACAGTAATGCCAGTCATATGATAATGAAGGAAAAGGAGGTGCTGGCACCTCATTTGGACTCTATTTCTACTGTAAATGTACTCCTAAGGTTTGTCTCCCCTTCCCCCCCCCCTTAGAAGAGCCATAGGAGAGAAAAACCAAGCCCCCTGTAAACAAGGAGGACACAGGACAGACTGGACAGAAATGCAGCCAATTACACTTCTCTGCAGAACTCCTTTGCAAGACCCAAAAGTAAAGAACAATGCATGCATTTGCTATGATGTAATTTTGGTTTGGCAGCTGATTAAAAAAAAATTCCTAAACGCCAAGTAAGAGGATGTGAAGAACAGAATTCTACGTTCAAGTAAACTGTTTGGGTTAAAATCATATAGGAAGAATTTCTAAGGAATTAAATTGCTTTGATAATTTGTGTGTTATTTGTGAAAACTGAAGTTCAAGATAAACTGGAAAGGATATGTGTATATGAAGACAAAGAAAATATCCCAGATTATACTGGTTGAACAGTTCTTCCTGTTATGTTTGATAAGCATCAGATTTTCTTCTTAAGGCTCTCTCACAAACTAGCACCTTAATAACATTTTTTTCCCCCCTCTAAGTTACTAAAAATGACATTTCTCCACTATTTTGTGTCCTTCTCATTGGCTGTATAAGCAGAAAAACGTAGTTCATCCATAACTTCCAGGTGAATCTGTCAATTATTCTTCTAGATTTTACAAGATGTAAGACCCAAAAAGAATTAACTGCTTTATTACTACTACCAATAAAACATATTCCCCTCCTTTTCTAATTCACTGCACCAGAGCTCTGCTTTTGCATAACATCTGCAGGCTATTAGTTTTGCAACTGCAATCTGTAATTGCAAAAACATGTAATTTAGGTAGGGCGTGTGAATAGGGTCCAGGAAAACCAAAGAGGATATAATCCAGATTCTTTGCTTCTCTAACAAAATGTTAACCCAAAGTTTCTATATTTGTTTGCAAGACCTCAGGTCTTTTACTGAAGGCAAAATTCTGGATTCCCAGAATTATAGCCCAACAGGAGACCGAGCCTCAAGTGAAACAAACTGGAGTGGGCAGGGTTACTACCAACAAACACCTTATTTCCGCTGTTCTGCTTTCTGCAGCTCTGCCACATAAAGCAGAGAGCCAATCAAAGCTCACAAACAATGTGGGTTTTATGGACATGCTCCTTGGATCCAGCATCATGATATGGTCTAGACTGTTAAAAAACAACAAAAAAACCCACAACAACTTATTTCTCTCTAGACCAGATTTCCCATGAAACAAAATTTGGATGAGTGAAATGAAATTTATGTGAGGCTTTCTCCAAACGCTGGATCAACGTGACACTGGGGCTCAAAATCCATTTGCTAGTGCAGCTGCACTCTGCTTTCTCATTTTAACGAGTACAAAAGACAGCAAAGCACCAGAACACTTTGTCCAGAGATGCGGTGAGATCTCCATCCTTAGAGGTCTTTGGAGCCCACTCAACATGCCACAGCCAACTTCGCTGCATGCTGGTGACAGCCCTTCTTCATGCAGGAATTCCCCTGGAAAGCAGAAGTCACATTGCTTTCTTACACAGCAGATGTGCCCACACACACGGGTACTCAGGAAAGCAAGTGAACTTTAAATAATAACTTTTAGTTTTCCCAAGCAGGAACAAGTGAATGGTTGTGTTACAACCTTAACCTTATTTAAATGAAGACAATTCATTTGATTATGTTGTGTTCTATCCTAGAACACGTAGCACAAAATCTACCCCTGGGTTGGAATTACTGTCTTCTTTCATCCTGTATGAACAGCAGTGACTTTTCTAAAAAGCACGTGCTCAGTCCATCATCTTCCACAAAGGGATTAAACACTTCTTCAGCCCAAATACTGAATGTCATCAGTTGCGTTATTGAGCTGAAAACTTAGCATGGGATTTACCTTCCATGTTTTTGTGTGTCTTTCACAGTCAGGATTCTTATACAATTTGAGAGGATAAAATAACATTTGGCCAACAGCAACTTAACATCTCAGTCACCGATGATGCACATGGAGATGGAAAGAAAAACTGAGAATAACAATGAATAGCAAGAATAAGGAATGGCTTTCAAGACTAATGAGAAGACAGAATGAAGTAACCAAATTTAACTTTAGGTCAAAATTGTTATTAAATAGATGCAATTAAAGTTGCATAAAAGCATTCCAGTTCTACAAATCAAACTTCTGCTCTGTGAAGGTTCCAGCCAACAGCAAAAACCCAGACCTCATTAACACAGGGTGCTCCTCTCTGTTCTCCCTGTTGGAAAGGCACACTTCGCTACCGTTTGCCTGCGACTGTCCAGCAGCAGACAGAGGCAGGCTGATTCTAACCTATCATCAGGAAGATGCTGCTTCTGGGAGACCAACATATCTACAGGAAATTAGCAGCAACAAATCTTTCCTAATGGCAAAGCAAATTGGCTACACAGACATATATCAGAGGGACTGAAAAATCCCTTTCTGGAAAGAGCAACTCTCACTGTTAACTCTCTGCAGATCTCCTCCTGATCACAATCCTTCTATCCCGAGGTACCTCTTACCCTCCGAAGTATAATTCTTTTTCACTGAGATGGAGGAAGCATCTCCCAGCAGTGACAAGAAATGAGGATTATATCACAGGTAGGAAGATGTGATATACCTACAGTCACGCTCACAGATGTGATATATTTACGTAGATCTATTTCTACAGATCTCCCACTCCTTCTACCTTCTGGCATAGCTGAATAGAAGCGAGCTGTTAAATAACTCCCAACAATGGGGACACCACTTTCAAAACCACAAAAAATAGACAGGAGGAAACAACTAGATAACAAGGAAACAAACGCTCCTCCCAGCGAGCAGCAAGGCTGCATTTTTCCTTGAATCCCCTAGATTTACCCACAGCTCTGCAATGACTTCAACTCAGACTTGGGTGGGTCTCTGTACGTCTTGGCAGCGGGGACAGGCGAAGCTCCTACGCCGTGATGGCTGGACGGTGGTCTGGCACAGGGGCCAGGGCTGGTGCTCCAAATTCAAGCTGCCTTTTGTTTTTCTTAAAATGTCAGTTCAGAGACGAGGAGGTTTTAATATCAAGATGCACTGGGCTGAATTGAAATTTGATGGCAGTGTTTTAAACTGCAATGTGGATCGCATTATCGATGCTTGTTGGAAAGATGTTTCTCATTCTGCAGATCCCAGGACATCTGTATGGCTGTGGATTCATCAACTATTCATAGTTTCTTCTAATTAAAGAGGTATTCACTATAATATTGTCAAAGAAGTTGTCACCTCTATTACTAGTTACTTCAGTTAAATCAGGAGTGTGAGGATGAAGTTCCTTTTCATTTTTTTTGGCTGTTAGTTTGCTCGACCTACATTTACCCCAGCCTGATGAGCTCCTTCCTCTTCAAGTCTGTAGCCGAATTTCACTTTTAAATCTCAGTTCTGAGTCCAGAGTTGTTGCCAAATGCCTGCTCTGTTTGGATTTCTAGTGTTGCTGAGGAAGACGTAAATCAGTTCTAGAAACAGATTTCATTTTATAAGGGGAAAAATGTCTGTAAACATTCGCTTTTTTTCCCCCAAAAACAAAACCTGACACCAAAACAAGAAAATAATCCAATGGAAAGGAGTCCTTACAGGCATAAATAAGTTATGTAATTAACTCACACTTGGTGGCAAGAAGGATTTGGATGCCTGACATTGGGCATTCTTCCTTAATCACCCTCAATCTACCTACAGACACCCCTGATTAGTGCACTTCAGAGCAGCTCAGCACCAGCCAACAGGGAGCTGAGCAGCCCAGCCTCTCATGGGCACCAAAGAGGAAGGCTTCCTTGTTCCTTCCTCAGCCCTCATGCCTTCCTTCTGCCACCCTCTGGCAGCTGTCAGACAACTACAAGTCCCCTGACTTCCATAAATAGCAGAAAAGCAGCTCAGCTTCTCCATGAGCTATTTTTCTGAGAACATTAAATGGCTCAGAGATGGATGCACACCAGCACGCACAACTACGGAAACAACAGCAATTCTCCCTTCTGGCAGTGACACACGTTCTCACTGGTATTACTGGAAGCAGCTCACCTAGCCAGGGAAGGAAAGGCATCCTCCACTTTTGAGCAGCGGTGGGAATTCATACAAGCCTCATACAGCACTGTGAGGGCCAAAACTTTCACAGCCAAGACAGCTGTTATGCAAAAAGCTCTCTCCTGTGACAACAGTTCACTTGGATTGTGTGGGAAGCCTAACTGATAAAAGGATAAGCAGGGGCTGATGCGGGAGGGTGTAAAGTAGTGCAGGAACACTGCACTCCTTGCACATCTCGTGACAGTGTTTGTGACCACGCACTGTCTGCTGCAGCAATTGGCTGAGCCTCATCATGGGCATCAGATTAAAGAGAGTGAAAGGTCAGCTTTTGGAAGATAAATATGTAGGGAGATAGTTCCTCGCACGCTACTCAAAAGACACAAGCTGTAGCAGTCTGGGCCTGACAGTCTCCGGGGTACTGCTCTTCCTGGAGAGCAATATGTTTTCTTCTATCAGTACTTGCCAACTCTTAACCACATTTAAAACATAATGGCTCAAGCAAATAGGAGCCTTTCATCTCCCCACTTAGGGTGAGATTAATTTTTTCCAGCTTTAGCTGCCTGACAGAGCAGTCTAGGCTCCCTTTAGAATCTGGAGGAGAGTCACCCCCAGAAGGAAGTTCAGTCCACGTAGCAGTAGGCGTCTGGGAGAGGTGGGAGAAACTGGGGGGGGCTTTTCTTTCAGGTCAAAGAAAGGCTCTACTGGAATTCTGATCACAGAATGAAGATTCAAGAAATGATGCCTGAATCAGTAGGTACACCTGTGAACTCCTAGGCACTGAGTTGATGAGTGCTCAGGCAAAACAACTGATCTGACTATGTGGGTAACATTAATTGCATAGGCATGTCTAAAGCTACAGACCTCTGAACCACGCTCCTGTGTGAATCCTACCCTCTTTTTGTTTTTGCTACAGCAGTAGTTTTAACTCTATACAAAAAGACTGAACATCATGGACTCACCACAGTGCCTGCAAAGTATCAGAGAAGTACTGAGCACCTTGAAGGCATTACATTCCAATCCTCTCCTCAAGCACAGCTGGAGACCCATTCAGCTTGTCATGAACCGATTTAATACACACAGTCTCTATTCTATCACCCCAACTCACCAATGAAAATACCAGACTGCACAGGACACAAAGAAGCTTGAAGAGCCTTATGCAATAAATACTTCTAGTTTCACATAATGCAACCGAACTTCTCTGTTGCATGTAGATTTTGTTAATTTGACATCTCAGTGTGTTTTCAACCACATCACCATGCCCTCCCCCTGTTCAAGATACCACCAGCACTGCTGCCAGAAGATATATCATCTACTCAGCTTTTTCCTGACCCACACCACCAGCTTAGAAGAAAACAGGAAGAGCATGGAGAATGTAAAACATCTTAAACATGACTAGCATCATCTGATGTACACCCCAGCAGGCTTCTGAATTTCCTGGTGATTTCTAGGGCTTCTGGAGGTTCTAAGTCGCCTTTGGCTGAGTTTCACAACCCATACCCACACAATTTCTATCAGTGATAAATGTTTCACATTTAACTAAACAGGCCTTCAATGCGAGGGGATAGAGAGAACAATAAAAGCTTCATGCTGCTTCATTCTGGTGGACACACACACACACTTTTGCTTACATTCCTCCTTGCCCTTTGAACCACTTCTGGCTCTGCAGAGCTACCCCTAAACCTGCACAAAGGCAGTGTGAACTTCAGGCAGTCCCCGAGCTGCAGATCATTTCCCTCCACATCTATGATCACACAGAAATGTGTTTACAAGCATACCTACAGTGCACACAGCCCTAGAAAAACTGCACATGCCACTGCTGGGATGGAAACACAGACAAGGCACATGTTAACTTACTGCCAATGGGTTGAATTCAGTAGTGTGATTTCATACAAGACAGAGTAGGTGCATCAAGGCTTTGGCAGTATGCTTTCAAACAGAGCAAGTGCTACAAGCAAGTAAAGGTGACAAAATCAGACAAAAGTTGAAGTGCCACAGCTAAGATTCAGAGTTGTTTTTTCTTTCCTTTTAACCCAGACCCATCTTATTCTCAGGTTCCTATTTCCTAAGAGAATTAAGTTAGTTAACAGGAACTGACTTTCGTAAGCCAACAGGCAAGTTTTTACATCAACTACTCAGACCTGGAGAGACTTGTAAGTCGTAATGGCTGTTGGTTTTGAGACGTGTGAAGAGGTCCTGAATTTGCAGGAGGATGATGGGCAGTAATGGTTATTACACCTGCCAAGAGAAGGGACAAGGCTGCTGGAGGGAGTCAAATACTGATTATTTGACAACATATGGGACATTAGACTGCTCTCCATGAAAAAGTCTGCATGCTTACTTTCCTTCTTACAGACTTGCACATGCAAGATAACAAGAATGAATTGCATATATACTTTTTACATGTTTGTTGAAAAATGACATGCTGTGGGTAACTCTGTCCTGGATTGTCACAACAAACAGACATAAACCAATGCGACACTTAAACAGACGTGCCCTGTCACAAGGCTACCAGAGACTTTCTAACTGGGTTAATGCTCCATTTTCAGCACTTGCAGTATTACCTCTGTGTTCTGCCTGAACGTAAATGGTTCCTTTCTGCATCTGCAAATATAATTCTTTACAATTTTTTTTATTATTATTCTCCTAGAGCCACAATTAACTACCTTAGAATTTTTCACAAAGAAAAGTGTTACATCTGCCCAGTTTTCCACAAACAACAGCACCTTCATGTCCCTTTTCATTTTTTATCCACATTTCTCTATGTCGGCTTGAGAATTGAGGAAAACTCTTACCTATGCCATATGCAGTGCCTTGGTTGCCTGCCGGAGAGTTACAGCTGGTAAGCACATACCAAACACATGGTTTAGCAAAAGCAAAGAGAAGCCCATGATGTATTTTCCTAATGTTAAGGAGATACCCTTCTAGAGATGTTGGCCCCAGACTGCCAGAAACAGCAAAATGCCTCTTTTCCAATCCTGTTTTCAGCAATCACCTGCCCAGGGATTAGTTCCTGATCTCCTGATCCTGATCAAAATCTCCAGGTCCAAGCACTCAGGACTGTTCTTGGAAAGAAGAAAAGCTACGCATGGATTCTCTGGCAAGTTTAAACAGTGCCTCCCAGATGCTAACAAGTGACTCAGCCCAGGAAACTCAGCACTGGCCAAAGCTTCAGGGAAGGAACCATCAATGAGGCACAGTTTGGGAATGTCCATTTCTAGAGTCTCACAGAAGAGTACTGTTTAATATGCAGAAGCCTGGCTGGACTCGAGAAGATGGACATTGCACCTTCTTTGTACACAGGGAGCTTTTGGTCTGCATACAGCTTGAGGTCTTTTTCAGTTTTATCAGACATCCCTCTCTGATAACTGACACTCCTGACTTTACTGTGGATAGTGGAGCTTTGTTCAGTAGAGCTTTGCTAAGCAAACTCCCACGTGATTTAACACAAGCCATTTCCACCTAGGGCTCTCATGGTGCAGACACAGAGCAACACTGAGTTGCTCATGAGCCCCTCTTGCTATGAAGACAGAGCATATCCATACAGGATTCTCTGAAGGAACTTCTAGCTACAGTGGATAAACTTCTGGAACAGGCCTATCCTGATGCCTGGATAAAAACACAGTGAAGAAAAAAAACTGCATTCAGAGAATAGGGCCTACTGCTTTCTAGGAGTCAGAAAGGAGATTGAGGTGCCATAGAGTTCTCTAATCCCTTTTCTTATCCCTTTATGAGAACAAAGCAGACTTCTGCAGTCTGTCTTTCCATCCCAGTAGGTAGGCTACAAGCAACCAAGAGCCTCAGAGGCACAGAACAACTTCTAAGTTTCAGTCTCAGTTTTAAAAGACAGTTATTAAGTTTTAAAACAGTTTAAATAAAAACATACTGCTCATTTTATCATGAGGTAGAACTCCTACCTTAGGAGTAACTGATTTAAACATAAAACCTGGAAGCCTCAGGAGCTCTGTTCGGTCCGGTGGGAGCTGGTGATAATCTGTGCACACTCATAATAGCACCTGGGCTCTTAATTCAGAAAATAAGCTTTGTGTGTTGTCCAGCTAAAAATCTGGCAAAAGGATTAACTGCAACTGGGAGCAAATAACTCCATCTGACCAGAATTAACTCAAAATGTGTTTGTAAGACTTTAAATAATGATTTCAGATATAAGACTATAATCATGATTAACATTTGCTAGAAGGTAGGATTTGTGCTGTGTACACATACACGGCTTAGGGAAACCAAGAACACCTGAATGGTGCACACTGTATTTTTATAAAGACTCCAAGTAGGGCTGCCAGACAAAACCTGAAAACAACCAGAAAAAAAATTAACTACTCTGAAGCTGTGAAAGCATGAAGTTCAAGTAAGAAAATAAGCAGGTGTATTTCAAGGTGCTCTCTGCATATACTGTCAATGAAGTTGTGTGAAAGCTCATTTTTTCATCCAAGAACTCATTCCTACTGCACATTAAGTTAAAGCCTTACTGGTTACTGCAGCTATGGAGTTGAAGATAATGTTTATGTCTCCATGTAGTTAGGACTCAGTCCATAATTAAATATTGCTACAGATCATAACTCGAGTCCATCATTCCCTTCTGGGAACTGCTCTGAATAATCTCAGCTGAATTTGTTTCAAAGAATACAGTGCTGCCATTGAAGAAAAAAAGTATTACTATCTGGCATTATTAAAATATTACTACATTTGGGCTCTCTCCTGAAGAGAGGCTGCTTCAGAGCTGCATTTCCACTGCGTGCTATACTTCGAAGCTCTTGTTTGTAGACAATCTCACTCTCCTGCACGCTTTACTGTTGGCAAGTGCCTATTCTCCACTCCTCCTCAGTGAGACACCGCTGTCACGTTCCTGCACTCAGACAGTTCCCACTTTATAACCACTCTTCCTCCCATACTTCCCAGCTCTATTTCTCTATCTCCACATCTATTTCACAAGCAGTGGGTATTTTACAGGGGCTTTCCAAAACCAACAATCTTCCTCTATTTCTTGCCCACAACTCTTTGTCTGTCAAGCATACAGCAGATTTTAAATAAATGTATGCTATTACTGGTCACATCTGTCTGCAACCAGTTTGGGTTTTGGAGACGATTTCTGCAGTACGTTCTATTTTCACTGTAATTATCCACAGTGTATGTTGTCCTTCCAAGCACTAGTTTAAAAATAACAAAGTATTAGTTAGGCCCGGGACATATAAGGCTGAAAGAAGTTCAGTGACAGCATTAATATGTTTCATGAAGTTCCAGCAACCATACAGAAGACAAACGACTCAAGACTATGCACACAAAAGTCAAAGAGTGCCTCTTGGTCCACGCCAGACATATTCAAGTGACTTTCTGTTTGTGCTTACACATATGTCCTCAACACCACATTTATTCTCAGTTTTATTTGGAGGACAGCAGGACTCAAAGGGACTCTGAGGAGATAAAAATCAGAGTGACGAAGACTTTGCATCCAAAACGTCTTGGAGAGCTAACAACAACAACAGGCACTTCCAAATGAAACAAAACCACACTTGATGCGACAGGCATTACCTCCCTCTTCGGGAACGCTTTTGCGTTCTTGTTCTGGTCCTCCTAACCACTGTTTGCATCGGGCTGAGCCAAACAGCTGCTGCCCGGAAGAGGCTACAGTGCAGCTGGTACTTGCTGGCTGTTCCCCTTTGCTGTCTGCTCTGTAAATCCAAGGTGCCTCACTGCCTGGCTCCTGCTCTTCTGTCTGCCTCGCCTGGCTTTCCTGGATGCGAGCCCTACAAAGCATGGCTCTTGTTTCTGTACCATTGAGAGCATGCTCTCGAGGCAGGACAAAACTCCCAGACATTGCAGAGTAACAGCAGTGAGAAATAAGGAACCACTGGAGGCTCTGTTGGAAAACCCCACAAGGCTCTGAAAGAAAGGCTTTCTAAGGAATCACTGGTCTTTACCTACAAACATAGAAAAAAATGCCATTCTGAACTGTTACTTAAAAATTGGAGTTGCTTTCTTAAGCATGCATTTCCATAATCCCAGGATTACAGGAGGGCCATTTGTACACTATACAGTACCATTAATTTCAGATTATTGCATTTCATTCTGAAGACTTTTAGATTAAGCAACAGCCCTAAGCTGCTACGAAAAGCAACACTGCCCAGCTGAGTACTCAGAAGACTACAGAGAACCTTCTTCTTCCCATCACATTTGACAGTCAGCTCTCCCTTACACCATCCTACCAGAAATATTCCATGCTGGGGAGGATGACAGCAAGAAAGGCCAAAAGCAAAGCTCATTTTGCATTTTCAGATGGATACTAGAGCTTTGGGAGGAGAATATTCTCTCTGACATGGAGAGAATACACAGTTTAGTCAAGAGAATTGGTAGCAAATCACGCAGCAGGCAGGATTCATTTTCATTAGTGATATTTAAATGGAAACAGGAGGTTTTCCTAAAAGACTTTCAAATTCAAAAGTCAACTGCAGCTCTAATTTGACAATGTCTTGCTCGTGAGACTTGGGGCATGAATGAAGCACAACGACACGCACTGCTTTCCTTCTCTCTTTTTTTCCAGAGGCAAGGGCCAGCTTCATAGAGAAGGCAGGCTAAAGAGTGACCTTTGTTTTGAAAGTGCCTAACAGTTTTATTATGGATACTATGCCCTTAGCTTCGGGTCTTTCAGTACATGTAATTCTCATTGTCCATACACTGTATAGGACAAGATCTTAACTTCTTATGGTAAAGCCATTTTCCTCTCAATAGCTTAGGTCAGGTTTCATAGGATAAATGGGAGTTTTAAAAATCTTTCAAAAACCTGCATTTTAACTTGCAAACAGCTGCAAACTCACAAGACACAAATATACAAATAAGATACTTTGTCTTTAGAACCAGCAATGCTCAAAAGTCTCATCCTTACATTTTATCTGAATGGGAGACCAAATGATACAACTTTATCCACAGAAATCCCCAAACAAAGTCCAGAGAAGAAAACTACAAGTTCAGTGACAAAACACCCATTGATAAATGTAACAAAATAGTAGAAAACTATGCTGGAACTGAACTTCTAGATATAAAACATCATCTGAAGCCAACTCATTACAATTCATCTTTGCCTGCAGGACACACGGGGCATCAAATCTGCAAAGAACTGGAACCTGTCTTGTTTACATTCCCTGAATAAGTTCAAACTATTTCCAAAACTATGTTTGTAGCACAGCAAAGTACTGCCACAAGCATTGCTGCCAAGCAACACCACGCAACAGCAATGATTTGGTCTTTCACAGCAGCCTACCTGATGGCAGAACAGAGAAATGATTCCTAACTGGTAAGAAGAGCAGGTGTCACCTGACACCTGACATGACTGTCATTGCTTTGCTTTTCTGTGCATACCTGTTTTAACACTGGAAACATCACTGCTACTACCTGAGCTTCATCTGCTTTTCTAAGTGGATACAGCACAGAACTGCTCTGAGACCGTGGCTGCTGTGTATGCATCTCTGAGCCACTGGAAATGCAGGGTCTCCTCTCCTTTTCAACACACCATAATCTTTTGCTGCCTGTGAATAATGTATCACCCAAAATACAATTAACATGACACAGGGTTCTTACTAACAAAAGCAAGACACAAATTAGGTATTTTATTTCTAACACATTGCGTGTGTGAGAAAGACACTGACGAAGAAAGAAAAAAAGCTCTCATTTCAATTTGGTTCAATCACTTCCATAAAAGCTTGTTTGCAGAACTTGAGAAATCCTTAAATGTCCATTCCAGATGTTGGCTTTTAGGAGCAGAAATTCACATCTTCAAATAAAATATTTATCTGAAGCTCTATGGTTCATGTACCACAGAACTGAAGCAGATTTGCAAAGTGAAATTCTGGTTCTATTGAACTTGGTAATGGCTTTGCCATTGATTTCCATAGGGCCAGCATTACTCTTGCTCTAACATGTAATAACCAGAATTAAATTTTAATATCCATTTTTTACTGCAATATACTGCAAGATATTGCATGTGCACTGCCATTAAATGTAGTTGGCAAGCTTTAATACCAAGAGACATCTGCACTTTGAAATAAATAGAGATATTACTGAGAGGGAATGTTAGTGGCCTTTTAAATTCCCCAAACAATCAGACTTTAAGCCACGATTCCATTAATATCAGTAATTATACACTTATGCTACAAACACCATTGTCCTTAATAAGCCTATAATGATGTCAGCCAAGCATCTCTGACAGCCCCCTGACAAGAGTGAAATCTACTGCTTAGCCATGGGAGCTGGGGGGATTCTGCCTCTAACCACACAAGAGAAGTGGGGGGATTTGGAGCACCATTTACAGTTCAAAGTAAATTGAAGGGCTGTTTTCTTCTGTGATCTACTTAATTGCTCTTCAAATTGTTAGCTATTCATGTTCTAAAAAGCAGTTAAGGTTAGCCAGGAAAGGCAATATTTTCCTCAGAAGAATCCTATGCTCTTTTCTTACCTTTTGTGCTCAACCAGCAGGAATGTTCACTCTCTCTGAGCATGATAGTACCAAAACCTCCTACCACTTTCACAATTATCTTTGTGCAGTTATCTGTGACTCACTTGGAGCCATCACCAGCAGAAATTCATTCCTACATATGTAAGCTAACAAAGTAATTCTAGAAACAATGGCAAGGTCTGAATGCTCTGGCAAAACAGATGTGAGCTCTGGAAAGAGAACAGTTTTTACAACAGGCAGTGCCAGGCTTACAGGATGACTGCAGTAGCTGCCAGGTGCCTCTCCTCCCAGTTGACAGAGCATGTTTACCTCAACAAATTTGAATTTCACAGCCATGTTCCGCTGGAATTTTAGAACAGATCAAGCAGACTTGGTATAAGAGATGCCAAAGGGCAGAAAGCAAAGGTGTTGGCAAAGCTACAGACATTGAATTCTGTTTCTTAGACATGGGAAAAATGAACACGGGTTCAACACCAACTGGAGACTCCAAAATGCTTCAGGGAGACGACAGTGGCAGATTTCCACTTGGCCTCCATCTAGTGACAGTAAGGGGAAGCTAACTAAAACTCAAGTCAGAAGACCTGTTTTTCACCCCCAAAAGCTTTCTTTTCTGCTAACAGCAGTATTTCCAAACATTTCTACAAATCACTGTATCAGATTAAGGCATCCATCTCCATGCCATTCTCTCCTGGCTACAGTTAGCAGCAGAGCTCCATTTGTGGCACTCTTTTCAGTGAAACATGGCAATTTGCTTTTATTATTCACTGCACAGACTTCTCGGCTCTGAACATGCTCTATAAAAGCCAAGCCAAGGCAACACAGTCTAGATCCATGGTGCAAATACACGACTTCTGAGCACTGGAGCATTCGGGGACAGCAGGTGTGAATACCAGGAAACACATTCTTTTGTTACACTGCTAAGTGTCAGTTTCTGCAATGTTGAGGGAAAGCTGCACACAATTTCCTAGAAGTTGGATAAATAATGAAATTAACAAGTCAACATCTCAAGAAATAAACTGTGACAAGGCCTGCCTGTGAAGGACGTTGGCTGCTGAAGCCTGGCAGAGCTGGGAGACAACACTGACCTCGTTCAAGAATTCTTTGCTTGCTGTCAGCTACATATTTCTTGTGGTTAAAAAAAAAGAAGATACTAAGAGTCTCCTGGCAATAGCAGAAAATAAATTTTGTAGACTTTTAGTGAAAGTCCTTCTTCGCGTATGGTCTTAGTTGGTCCAAGTACTACTTTATCTTCCTTTGACCTCATTACAAAAAGGAAAGAAAGCCAACTCCAACTGCGGTATGTGCACATGCAAGCCTTCCAAAGCACAGAGAGAAAAAGCTGAAGAGATTATCAGAAATTCAGTCTTACAGGAACCACCAAGCACCACTCAGGGATGACTGTGCCCAACCTTACATTTTCAGAAAGCTGAGTCTTGCCATGTAAGACATGCATGGGCAGTCCTAGCAAGTGCCATTTTCTCAAAGATCCAGGGAAGTGAAGGCACAGCTCCTCCACTGCAAGTCTGAGTATTTGGAAAACTCACCAAAAAAATTATTCCATTTCAGCACTCAGATCAGGGACAAACACTGGGTTACGTGGTACTACACACAGAGCACAAAGAATGGGGATGGCAGAGACATGAAGTGGAAGGGACCTCTGGAGCACCAAAGCTCACATCACCAATACCAAAATGACCCAATCCCTGGTTCTCCTAACTGCATGATTCTTGTCCTTTTGTATATTTCTGCTAACTGATAACAACCTACTAAAAGCTTGGGGGAGCGTGTGTGGCAAACAGCCAGACAGGAGAACAAAACCCATCACCTCCAGGCATTGCTTCTTCCTTGGCAAATGAGCAAGTAAACATAAGGAAACCGTCCCTCAACATGAAGAGGAAATCCGTCCCCTCTCAGTTCCTAGCCATCAGCAAAAAGGGAACAGGGTCCAGAGAAAAAGGTGACAGCAGTGCTGAGGTGAAGGGCATCCCCAGCTGAGGCCCAGCTGGTGGCTGCCTCAGCCCTGCAGGGCTCCTTTTGCCTGCAATCACAAACAATCCAGGCCAGCCATCTGCAAGTGCCTCCGGGCAGAACTTGTCATGAGATCAGGTTCGCCCCATAAAGTAACAAATGAGGTGGTATATAAAACTGCTTTTGATTTGACAACATTTCATATATAAAACAAAACTACCCGCAGCTTCGCTACCAAATAAACTTCATATATGGTTTTTAAAAGTCCCCAAACCTCTCCCTGCAAGAGAGCAGAGTCAAGCGATGGGAATTCTGCAGCACAAGGCTCACTTCATTTCCAAGGACAGCTCTAAGTCCAAATGAGAGCTGACAGCTTGCAGGTCATTAATCCAATGGGTTATACAGGGTAAACAGAACCTGTGTACCAGCACACGCATTCAGGTGCACTACAGCCATGACAGAAAATGAGGAATTAGACAAACATTGTTCTGCTTTTTATTTTGAGTTTCCTGTAAAATCTTCTATTATCAATTCTCCACTCCCTTCTACTCATCCTCAGGATATGCAGAGCCTGGTGCTGGCTGTATTTGTGTTGTTAGCTGAAAGAACAGCAGAACATGCCAAGCATTTAATAACAAAATTCCAGCCTTGTGACACAACCTAGTAATCCCAATACTGGAAACTAATCTCATATTTCTACTCAACCCTTAATAAAACCCTAATCCTAACAAAAGTACCGCTATATTTTTTTCTTCTGCCTGAACCTTTTCTAAACACATATATCTCACATAATAAGAAAGTTACTGCAGACTAGACCAAAGAAAGATGTGTTACACAAGCTTTTACATGTACATGTATTGATTTAAACAGGGCAGACTGACAGAAGATTGAGCGAGGAAGAAATAGCATCTCAGATCCAGAAACAGTAATTTTCTTCTAAATGATCATGTTTGTCATACAGTTTATAAAATATCTGTGCAAAAACAACAAAATTCTGTATGGCAAACACTGTTATCACTGTCTTGAAACCAAAGTCATGCATTCTGATTTCTGAACTTTGAAGATGTGGGGAGATGTCTTCAGCTGGAGCAAGAAAAGACACTTCCATTCTCAGCTTTGGAACACAGCTCTCTAACTCAGGGTGCAAACCAGCTTTGCAAAGAGTTGAAGATGCACAGCCTAGTATTGTTGGCTGAATAGTGGCCACAGGCACTCTTCTATTGCCACAGAACTGCTTCCTGCAGCCATCCCACCACACAACTCTGTTTCTTGTGTGCATATCATTCAGTGCTCTTAAACAGGCACCAGAGACTTGGCAATGCTCAAGCTCCTGGCCTTGCATAAGCACACACATACGCATGCCACCCTGTCCATTCCCCTGTCTGAAACCATCAGGAAAGAGGGCAGCTGAGCAATACCAGCTGCTGTCTTTGCTGCGGGGTTCCACGGACCTCAGGCAAGGACTGCTTGTATGTGGATGAGCTGCTGTAGCTACAGCTACCAGTTTCCTGCCTCCTATCACCCAGGACACTTTCATGATGAGGAAACAAACAAGGTGTTGCAAGGTCCTAGGAAAACATTAGTTGTGAATAAGCATGTATATAACAATTCTCTTTTAATGATACAGCCACAAAATAGCGAGGCAGGAGGCTTAGCAAGGTAAGACCCCAGATTCACATCTGGGCCAAATGTGCATTACAGGCAAGTCTCAGGACTCAGCAAGACCTTTACTAAACAAAGGAAGTAGACTCTCCCACCCACCAGCTGCTGCCTGAACCACCGTTTGCTTTAATGATTTCCATCACCAGATCCCAAGCAGCTTCTCACTCTTGCAACAATCAAGACCACTCAGGCTTCCAGCACAGAAAGTGTCATCAAACACTCGGAATTCCAGTTTTAAAATAGCTTTTACTGTTGCTAAGTGTGCTGCACATGTGAGAATATGCCTACCAAAGCTGTAGCACAAGCCTGTCCTGTACACCAGCACAAGGGCTCACCTGTCTCAAACTGAAAATCACAAAACAACAGAAAACTGTACCACTGAACGAAGTCCTGCTCAACACAGGACATAGAAAATCTCAAATGGGAGTATTTTAGGGGAAGATAGAAATAACATTATGTTGAGCAGAAATGATTTGTGCACAGAGTACATTTATTCCTATACCCTGAAGCATAAAAAATTTATTACACCTATTAAACAAATATCCAGTTAACTACTCTGATTATTGGCCTGCTACCACATGCAAGTGTTTAACCACAGGTTGGACCTGAGTGAGTATTACACTGAGACCCCAGCAAGTATTGCACAAACCCAGAACTCTATGCCCTGTTCTCCAAGCAAGCATAAGTTTGCTAAAGGGGAGTTATTCTTACAAAACTCTGAAGGTACCCTTCATTTCCACCAAGCATCTGGCTGTAATACTGCAGTGCTAAGGAGCTGTACAGAGCAACACAAACACTTATTTTTCAAGCTGTTGCCTTTCAGTTTCAACAAATGCTCTTTCAGTCATCCTGATCATGTTAAAAAAAAAAAATTGGTTTGGTCTATTTGTTACGTCATAAATGTCAAATCAGGGCTGGCAGAAGGGTGCCTGAGAGGTAGAAATTGGCAAGGCAGATTTGCCAGTTTGGCAATAGCAAAAAGCCCCACAGAACCCCCTCTGCCTGAACATCTTTGCTTTATTTACAATTTCCTTGCAGACACAAAACAGATGGTGATACTTTCTGAACACTCCATAGAACGGAGGGTTGAAACTTCCACTTGGGGTGTGTTGGGCTGAGGGTACTTTGCACCCTGCAGAAGCAAGTCCTTAAATGCTGCAGTAAGATACCTGTTCACAGCATTCTGAAGCGCTTGTCAGGATTGACTGCCACAATACAATGACATACATGTGCACAACTGAATGCCTTTAAGCACAGCTCCGTGCCTCTGTACTGACATACACACTAAAAGAGCTCTTAACACATTTACAACACACACAAAAAGGTTCCGCCTCTTTAGAGCTTCCTGAGCATGGCCATGTACAGGCTCTCTCTCCAAATTGTCACTGTGTTCCTCAATCCCCTCCCTGCCTGCATAATCCATAATAGAAACATTGCACATCTGGAAAAACGAGCAGGCACAGGAAGAGCGATGAAATCCTTCACTGGAATTCTTGCAGAGCAGCAGGAATCACATACTGGCCTTGAAGGATTTTATGGCTACGTTGAAAAAAATTATCTCCTACTATAACTACGATGAGGGTGAACAACTCGCCTAAGGTATTAACTCTGCCAGTCAATATTAACCTTTCAATGAAGGTGTCTAACAATTAGTCCCATTAGAAACTCATACAATACATGGAGTTTACCTACTGCTTACCCGATAAAATTGCATCAGCGTTTTACCTTAAAAACTGTGCAAAGAGAAACACCATTTCTTTGCAGACGGTCTCTCACCTCCAGATGCTCCTACTTCAATCCTGCTTCCCCTGTCCCTGGGATTTTCAAGTGATCCCATGCTGTATTGCCCTTGCATTACAATGCTTTCTGCAAAACTCTTTCCAATCTTAACTGTGACAAGCATATCTGAGAAGATCACAATCCAGCCATTTTACTGTGAAGGTTATACTGAACCATCACTTATGAAGAAGCAAGTTTAGCTTCAAGTTTGACTACAACATCTCTTGTCACAAGACACACAGCGTAACAGACTGAGGGATTCATACAAAAGACCAGCACCGAACAACTGCTACACTTACCCTGCGAAATGACACCACGTAGAATGTATCTTCCTTCCTGTGAATAGCTTCAAAGAAGTCTTGATAGCTCCTCGGAGAGGCGTAATACACTTGGAGCTCATTCCCTGAGTTCCTGCTGAAATTAAGAAGGGAAGAAAGTAATTATTTTAGACACAAGAAAGTTAACTTTAATGAGAAAATGGCTTTAAAACAAGTGCTTTTAAAAAACAGCAGTTCTGTATCCATTGAAGGAGCACCAAGAACATTAAATACAGGTGAAGACAACGAGATTTACTGAAGTGGAGAGTGAAGTTAAACACAAACAGAGCTTTTCATGCAACAATATCACCGTCTCTTTCATTCACCTTCTTTTTTTGCATCTCTGGTCAGCTCAAAGATTTGCTCTTCACTTTCAGATTAGATAGTGGAGTAAAAAGAAGACATTCACAGCATTCATGTAATCCTGGCTTATCTTTTTCACAATTATCATCTTAAATATCCCAGACGTATGGAAAATACACTGTCAAAAATATTCTGTGTGAAAACACTAGCAAGTCATGCAATCCACTGTTTATCTTGGAAAGGTGAGAAATTCCCAGCACATTTTGTTATCATCCTGCTCCCGTTCAAAAATACCATATTTAATCAAATTGCAAAGCTGTACTTAGACAAACCATTAGCTGGATCTCCAACCAGTCATTTTAATTCTTTCCCACTTTAATAGCATACTATCTGTTTGCAATATTTGTGGCAAAAACACTGATGAGACTATTCCTCCCAAGCTGCCTGGTGCTGACCCAGATTCTAAACTATGGTGGCTGATTTAGATTATTTTGGTATGTTTCTAAAATATACATAACTACGCCTCTCAAACAAGGCTCAAATCTATCATCAAGTGATTTTCTTGAGTAGCAGTAATAGCAGGCCATCATTCTCTCTGCTCCTACTGCTCATCTGGCCCTACAGAGATAGGAGTGCAGCTGCCAAACCTGGCTTCCCTTAGCAAGAATGGGAGGTGAAAATCCTGGGGATCAAGAGCAGACAGTTCTGTTCTGTATACCCTCATTAGCAAAACAATGCAAATGGAGACTAAGATCACATCCTTCACAACACAGGAAACAAAGATCCAAGCTAATCCGAGCTTGATTGCTCATTCATAAAAACACAGAGGCCCATGGGAACACCCCTGAGATTCAGCATTGAAGTTGTACTGCGATAAAAGACAGAACACCCACATATTGCTCAGTAAAACACATCCTGAAAACTGAAATAGGTCCCACAGTTCCGTTTTCTCACCCACGCTACAGAAGATCCAGCTAGATCTGGAAAACAGCCTTTTGTCACTTGAAATCCAGCCATGGGATGGAACAACAAAGTACATGGGAACCAGTGGGCCTTCAGCAAGGTAGAGGAGTTCCATGTCTATCACTAGTTCAGAATTCTGGATAATACCAGTTGATTTATCTCATGCTGACCTCTGTGCATTTAAGAGTACCCACCACAGATTGTTTCATGAAAGGATGGGAGAAATGGAGGACTCAAAACAGGTTCAAAACGTCTAGTTTTTTTTAGTAATATTGTGTATTAGACTGTGTCTACAAACAGTGGTGCACAATCTGGCTATTTATTCCAAGATTAAAGAAAAAGAGTCATTTTCAAAGTTAGAAGGACACTCTGTAATGCGTTACAGAGCACAAGTATGTGGCAAGAGTGCTTGTTTTGAGGAGCAAGGCTGTGGGCACTGTGCTTTAAGCATCAAGAACCACAGTTTTTATAGTGCAAAAGTAAGAAACAGGAAAAAAAAATTGTGCTCTTTAGAGCTTGATATCTGAGTCCTAAATGCACATTTATGGAAATTCTTATCAAAATCACCTCTGAAGAAGGCTAAGAAGACTGAAGAGAGTTGAGAATTTTTCATGTATATTTGTTTTTAAGTCAACTTGATTTTGATCTTCCTCTTCTTTGATTTTATTGCAACGCCTTACAATTGATAAATTTTTTTTTTAGGAACTGAGGACACAAGATAGCAATGTTGGAATTGCCAGTAGTACACACAAAGATGAATCCATATGCTGTTAGTATCTTCCTATGCATGGATTCACCCATGACCAACAGGTCACCAGCAAGGATGGTCTAAAAGGTAGTGGTCACTAGATTTCTAATCACAAAACAAGTATTGAATAAAAGTCTAGAGAGTATAATATAAATAAAAGCATTTAGTTCATTAATAAGAGTTTCAGAGCTGTCTACATGTACTTAAGTTACATACATCAGGAATATATCTATATATGAGGATATATCTATCTATATCTATCTATCTATCATATATCATGAAACTGAAAAGGGAGATAGAGACAGTCTCTTCTGACAGAGATGCACAGTGAAGGGATAAGAGTCAATAGCTACAAATTACTACAGGAGATATTCCAAGTGGCTACAAAGGAAAAATATTTCACAATGGCAGTGGTTTAGCCCTGGGACAAGTGCCTAGACAGCTGGTGGCATCACTGTTTCAGGAGATATTCAAAGCTCAGCTGGACACTGCTCTGAACCACTCGATTTGACTTTGAAGTTAAATTCACTTGGAGTAGGAGGTTGAACTGGACCTCTCCAGAGATCCCTTAATAACTTAAATTATTCTGCTACTCTGTGATTTCACACAGCATCTACTAACTGATGTCTTTGGGAGAAACTGGGAGTCTTTTCTGTGCTCTCATCTGTTCCAGGACGGTCACAGCATGTAACTGCTGTGACTCACTCAATGGTCTCCTTCGTTTAAACATCAATCCTCCAGAAAAAAAGACAACACAAAAAGCACCTCATTTAATTCTGAGCACAGTAAATATTCCATGCAGAGCTGCATGATGTCAGACTGTTTTTTCGTTATATTGATATTTTTTTTTTGTTTCAAGAGTAATGCAGGTATATATATTAAACTACCCTATGCTATAAGAACAACCTTGTTGGTTCAGTTTTCTGTTAAAATGGACATCCTTCATCTGCCTATAGAACTATGAAAGTGGCTTTTTTACTTGTTTGTTGACTTGACTAGTCAAGACAAATCAGAGTTTGGCAGCATGGTTTCCACAGCACTTCCCTACAGCTCACTGCTTTCTCCTAGGATGATTCTGCTCTCAAAGCTGCAATGCAAATGGAAGGGCCACAGCAGTCTTAATTTCAGTGGCAACATTTTACTTGTTTCTCTCAATAAAAAGTCCTCTTCATACTCCGTTTTCCTTACTCCCCCTTGCCACTTCAAAGCAGAGATCCTTTTAAACACTGTCACAGAGAATACAGAAGAGAGAATTTTTAGTTTCCTTAAGCTTTTCTCTCCATTTTTTCCCATCCTCCAGGAAAAGGACAGAATATATGCAGGTGAGGGTAAGGAGTCAAGAAATTCCAAATTAGGATGTTCTAATTAACAGCAAGGAAAATCGGGAGATGAAAAGAAACTATACATATAAGATGTAATGACACTTCATCTAAATAATATATTTGGTGCTAACTATAGTGCTTTTACTCTTGAAGACAGAGAAACTGTTGTCTTACTAGACTTCTGACACTTAGAAACCTTCTTATAAAATATTTCTTTCCCCCGCTTTTTTTTCTTTCCTTAAAGATTCAGATCTGTCTAGAAAGAGACCCTGTAAGTAAAGATTTTACTAAGATTCATTGGTAGAAAGACCCAGGAAAAGCAAAGCTCTGATACCAGGTTCCTTTAAGTGTAGTCTGAATCAGAAGCAGCAGCTAACTACTGAGGTACAGAAATTAGGCCAATAAATGTAGCTAGCATCTCACTCCTGAAACCTGACAACACAGTATAAACAGACAATTTTACCAGCTGCTAGTGAAAAATAAAGTTATTAATTAGAAAGCAACAACAAACAAGTTGTTCTGCCTTACCTGAGGCTTGTGTCTGTGTAAGGCATGGTCATCAGTTGGGAATGTACCTTCTCACTAACGGAGCTCTGAAACAAGGGAAAAAAGAATGACACCAATGGGAAACAGTAAATATTTTCTTGTTTTGGCACTACATAAAACACGATGCACAGCTGTAGCAGACGGAATATGCAAGGAAGCAGAGTGACCTTGAACAATACATGGATGCTTTTTCACTGGTGACAAGAGAATAACTGAAATGGCAAGCAGCAATCGAGCCTGAGACAAAGAAAAAGGCAAGTGTTTTAGCACAGCCAATTTGATCAGAAATGAATAATAGATGTTGATATTGTACGCAGTAGGTACATATACTAGGTTATCCAAGAACAAAATTTGCTACAATTGAATCTGAATGCCAGATTCATAGAATTCTTTTGAACTCACATCCACTTTGTATCTCTGCCAAAATATACTACCCACATTGTGCTTCTGGTGTTAAGAGACACCAGAAATGCCCAAACTTGCCCTACTTAAACTTTCTATCATTTTCCTTTAGACACTGGTGAGAAGAATCTACTGATTTTGCAGAGAGGTGTTTATTTATCCTGTTGTGATACTGACTCACTAGTAAAATCCTGCTTACCTGCATAACCCGTGCTTTCTGATGCCGGTTATTGGACTTCCTTCTAGACCTTGTTCTTTCCACTTCATGTCTATGAACCCATCCTCGAAGTTCATGATTCAGCCTAAAAATGAAGCAGACAACAAAAAAACAAACACCACAAACCAACAGCATGAATAGATGTTCCAAACAACAGTGGCAGAACTTCTTAATTATAGAGAACACTTTAAAGACATGGCAATTTAGTACTCTTCTGCCTAATTTTTAACATTAGAATATGCAAATTTTACTGCAAGACTCAATTTATGAGAGAATTCATAGACAGTAGAATACAGTGATTCAGATGGAGTGAACCAACAATGGTTATCAATTGCCAAATATTTATAAAGTATTGGAATTATGGATGTTCCAATAAAGCAGATACGGTATTTTCTTTTGCCCAATGAACAGTAATTCTGAAATTACTAGAGAAAGACTACTGAAATTTAAAATCAAAAGACTATCAGATCAAGATTAAATACTGGTTAAGAAAGCTGAAATATCACAAACAAATTTAAGGAAGTATGGACAAAGTACAATGGAATTAAATTAGAGAAATTAAATTTACTCTTTGGAAAAAAATGGAGCTAAGGATCTCCTAATAATGAATAAAGCAGATCTGCAATGACAAGTTAAGTTTGCTTGTATCAGAAGCTGAAGGGCAGAAGACCATATTTTACATATATCTGACAGATGTGCTTTTTAGTTGGCTCTGATTTCCATACTGTAAATACTTCCACATAAGAGAAATCTCTTCTTAAGTCATTAAAAACCTCCAGGCAACCAGCAAATTGTTGTTCAGTTATTGCTAAGTGACCATTGTGTATACTGAGTGAAAATCATTGCTAAAAGCATCAGAAGATTAAAAAGATTGGAGTGGATCTCCTGTCTCCATGGCAGTAGACACTGGACAGTGCAGACACTTACAGAGCCATTGTTCACAAACTGGATGAATACTGTGAATGAATAACAGCATCACCCAAGGCCATTTGTCCACTCACCTAACTTGGTAGCTTAAGTGCTCAGAAAAGGTCTGCTCACCTTTGTGACTCCGTCCGGTTGATCAGGGGCTGACAGGGCGGTGGTGGAGGTGAAATATACAACAGTGGTTCTTCTGATACTATCATCAACGCTTTGTTATCAGACACAGAATTATCATACCTGAGGAAAAAAGACACTGGGAAATCTTTAGAAGTTTTCCATTAAACTCTGACCAAACTCAGAGGAAAAAAAAAAATGACCACTGGTAAACCCACAAAGGTTACGGCTGTTCCGATGAAACCTTTAAAGAAGGTGAATAACAATTTCCAGCAAACATCCAGTGGTCTTAGTCAACTCCCCAGAAGAGTCTGGTAGCTTTCGACACAGGGTAGAGATCAGCATTAACAGTTCCAAAATCTCTTCCCTTATAGGCCAGATATTGAAAAGAAATGCAGCTCTTAAAATATTCATCATAAAATGCAAACTGTGAGATCTCAGCAGAGGCAACTTTCTCTTTCATTCCAGAGCTATGAAGGATTTGCCACAGGAATATGGAATATTAGCCATTCAAACTATGCAGAAAGAAAGAATACAAACTATATGACAACCTAGCAGCCAGAAACTATATTAAAGCCAAGCAGAGAGGACTGTTTTCCCAAACATCTCCAACAGCCTCCAGCAGCTGGATTAGCTTTGAGAAAATGTGAAAGAGAGCATGGATTTCAATGCAAAAATCCTTAGAACTTTCAGTAACAAAACAAAGAATAACATTCCTTCCTCCTTGTTATCTGTATTACTTGAGTGATTTAACTATTTATCACCAAACAGCCACAATAATATCCTCCCTTGAGAGGGTATAAATATAACAGCCTTAGTCGTCATGATTTTGACAGACTCGTAGCTCCTCCAAGCTGAAAAAAAAAAATCAGTTACAAGACCTAATGAAAGAACTTATTCACATCCTGTTTCCCCACCTTTTCCTCCCCATCTGCTTCTGCTGTTTACTGTATCTAATACTGATAAAGGAGAATATGCAGCAAAGAGCTCAGTGCTTGCAAAAAAAACAGGGTGAAAGAAGAGGAGGAGGTACACACACTAGCACAGCCTCCTAGGGGAATTACTTACAACCATGTCACATAAGTCATGGTCTGAAACATGCCACACAGGACACAAAGCCCTCACCATGGCTACAGCATTAAAGTGTTTGTGATTTATTGTCGTTTTTCTGCATGGTAAAATGTATTAGAGCTTTCTGCACATCTGTGTCTGGCTTTGTTCAACCAGCCAAAATACTCTACTGGAAAGGGACAATCTGATAGGATAGATCCTATAAGTGGAAAACATGAGCTGGATTAGCCAGACTTCAGTCTGGAGACAATTATATGTTCACTTATGCATTGAGTGCTAGAGATTGAGGAACTTTAAAGCAACTATATAATTAAATAATGGTAAGCATAAGGTTGGAGTCAGATTTTTTAAGAAGTGCAGTACTAGTTAATTTCAGAGAACTCTCAACCATTAACTTCTCCAATTTTCTCTCGAGTAACTCAGATAATAAATACTACAGCTTGAAAATGAAGAAAAGATAGTAAGACATATCTTAACCACACAAGCCAAAATAAAGAACACAGAAAAAAAAATAATCAAACAGATGAAGAGCTGAAGAAGCACCATTAAACTCTGCCACCTAAAACACGTGAAAAGTCTTCATCTCACCTATTAATCTTCTGGGAAATTATGTCAATGGGTATTTTCTGAGCTGAGCTGGGCTCCTTGGTAGCTGAGAACTCAAGGAGATTTCTGGTCCGGTGGCTGGAACTCACGGTGGAATCAACTCCATTGGGATCTTTTTCAAATACACTGGAAAACACAACAGACATTTTGCTTATATACAAGGGATCTGCAAGACTATCACTCTGAGCACGAGTAGACAAAAACAATTCTGTTCCCTTTTTCAGCTTTACTTTTTTGAAGGATTTTGATCATACAATCACTTGAGTTGGAAAGGACCTCAAGGACCATCAAGTTCCAACCCCCCTGCCATAAGCTCTGGTTCTCTTGTTATCTTAAGCTTTATCTAACGAAATTGAAATGAATCTGTAACCTCGATCTGTAGGCATAAGTAAGTGACCTACACACAAATAAAACACATTTCCACTTTCATCAGCCTCAAAGTCAATTTACATAGTTTATACTAGTACAATATGTAAAGAAAATATAGCTCCCAAATCCTGTGCAGCTGCTGGCTTGGAATATTATGCCAGATGTTCAACAGAACTGTACATGAAGTTCAACTCTATGTGGATTTACAGACAACAGCAGGATTGACAATGCAGTGGCAGTGGGGCATGGTACAATGTACCCTGCCTTCCTGATCTGTGTTTGCACTGATTGCAGCATCTTCCCCTGGAGCCTGCTCAGGCAGCCACACAGCATTAAGAATGCCTGTGTTGCCCTAGAGGCAAAGCAGAATAGAACTTCAAACGTGAGCTGGAAAAATGAGACAACTGCCTCACGAGACTGATGACATCCTAGTTCAGAAGGGCTACTTATGAGTGAGAAATCCCGAAAGCACAGAAGCACTACTTCAATTTGTCCTTCCCAGAGGCTAGCTTTATTCTTCTATAAACATGGTTGCTTCCTGAAATACACATCAAAATGAAGCCCTAACCCTCTTGGCTGACAACAGCAGAACACTGCCAGCAGCAACACAGCAAAAATGCATGAGGACCCCACTATGCCGACGAGGACTTTGCCATGCATGTTGATCACTGCTTACAGACTACATTCTGATTCATGCCCCATCTCTCCTGTGTAGCAGAACATAAACCCTGCAGGGGAAGGTCGCATTTTCCTATTTGTTACGTGGCATCACATTGCAACAGGCAATAAATGCAAACGGCTATAACAAAGAAAGACAAAAGCTACCAAGGACAGGAGGTTAAGTAGTCCCCAGCTAAGGAGAAGGCTGGCAGACCTAGCTGCCTAGCACTCCCTCTCTTTTGCCAACGTACTTATGCTCTTGTTAACAGCAACCCAAGTCTGCTCATGAGTATTTGTGTCACGTTCAGCAGAGCTGTGAAGCCAGGACAATCCAGATACAGGCTGATGTCGCTTGGACTGCCTTGTGTCCTTCAGGTTTCCAGGCAGCAGCACAGAACCTAGGCAGCAGAAACCTCTGAGCTTGTTTTCACTACAAGGACAGTGGGTAGAAGAGTATTTATAGACAGCTTCCTTAATGCATTTGAATGCTAACATCCAGAAGTCTCATTGCTTCTCATGTGTAGAATGGAAAGCTGGATGGCTTGCTCGTAGCTTCATGTATTAGCCAGCATCAGGCTATCCAATTTCACAGAACCAATCTCCATGACCTACTCGATTTTATGAGATTGTGTTCCTTCTCTTTCACTGAAGCACTGGTTCAGCTGGCAGCAACTAGAGATGGAACCAAATCTCAAAATTAAGGCTGATACCCAAAGGGATGCCATGCATTCCTGCTGAAAATCTTTTATCTGCGAAGCGGTTTTGGGTCCTTACTCTAATTTCAAGCCCTCGCAGCCACAGGTTTACAGAAATTTAGTAATGAAACCAAATACACCTATCACAGAAGCTCTGAAAGTTTCAGCAGTCTCCTGCAACCTGTTTCTCTGCAGCTCAAATGAATGAGATGACCAGTGTTGGTGAACCTGCTGGGTATGGCATTTCATTCTGTCCTACTTCTTCTCCTTCCTGTTCAAAATGACACTTCAAACCAGAAAAATTTGCTATGTAATTCTTTAGTTCAAGCTTGTTAACAACCAAATCACAAGACTAACAATTCTGCATTTTTTTCCATGATGGTTCTTTCTTCTTCCTTGCAAGACAGTTCTGCAAGGATAATTCTTATTGTTTCAGGTTTCAGCTAGCAAAGGTGACAAGTCTGAGGTGAAGTGTCACATGTAACATGCATTCCAAATGCTGAAAAGAATTAGAGAAATTCAAACCGAGTCCATTGAGGAAAAAGATGTGCACTTCTGCAATCACAGGTAATCTTCATTTAGGTAGCTCCTAATTTAGCTGTTTTAACAGCCACTCAAAACCACACATACCTCTAATTCCCTTATCTCAAGCTTTAATTTAGGGAACTACACTGTAAGCTTTTTGTTAAAATTTAAATTTCACTTTTGGCATCACTTATGGGATAGGATGTATCAACATGAAAGAAGATTTCTTCAGCAGCAAGAAACAAAGGAGAAGAACAGAAAATCTTTTACTGTTCTTACAGGCAAAAAGCATGGCTCCCAATTCTAAGAACATACACACCCAACTTGAGGAGACGTTATTTATTGTATTAATTGCAATGGCCTTTCTTTTTTTCTTTTGAAGCAAAGCTTTAAACTACACAGACTACACTTGCCTCCCTTGTCCCATTCATTTTTTGTAGGATGATGACCAAAAACACCTTTCCCAAAATCTCAAAAAACACCCTTTCCTTGCTCCTTTAGACTGTGGTAATGACCCAATACTAAAAGAAACACTATTTTTGATAAGAATCTCCCAACATAACTTGAAATACTGCCTGTCTTCCATGTTTTACTTATCTAGGGAGTTTTGTTAGATTTTCCCATCAGAATAGAAGATTTTGTTGTCTAGCATACAGTGTCTCCTCCTTCCTTCTTCCCATAAAGGTTCACTTGCAGAGTTTGCCTGTAAACAGGGCTCCATCTTCAGGTAACAGATAGGAGCGGACATGCAGGTAACAGCCCATATCATCCTCTGACTCTTCACTCCCAAAGACTTGCCAAGTAGGTACATGAGGGTATGATATCAGAAATAATCTTCCGTTACTTAGGGTGAGAAAAGCATAATTTACGACCAAAGACCACTTCAGCAGCTAGGATAAAAATGGATCTCTCTTGTATGGTACACCTGGAAATACCTGCCCACCTTCTGCACACTGAGCTTTGCATATGCTATGTAGAACAGCATCAAAACAAGCTGGAAAACAAAGGCTCTGCAGCCCACATCCCAACCACGAGTGAAGATGAAGTCAGTGTAAAGTATCTATGAATATGCAGAAGAGGAGAGAAAGAACAAATAGTGAAGGTAGATAATCCCCCCCTTTAGAACAGAAAAAAAAAATCTTCTAAAAAAAAAAAAAATAGCATTTTCAGCTAAAAATATTTTAGTATTACATAGTAGAATCAAGGAAAAATTTTTTCATTCTGTTGGCCCTCAAGATGAAAATCTGGAAACAGAAGAGCATGTTGGCATATCTGCTGTGAGAAAGTTTTGCTACTTGGAGGAAATGAGTTGCTGCCCCAGCTTAGAAGTCAAGAAAGCTTTAAGGCAGAGAAGTAGCTTTGTTTGAGATGACCAGCTAGAGGCTGGAAACTGGGTCTTTTTCTGTTTGGTCAAGCTTACGCACCCCGAGCGCTTATCAAATCTTTGCAGCCTGCATATGAATATTCCAGATATTGTGGGCATTAAAGGGTTTTCACACAGCTACAAGTGTTCTGTCCAAGTTGGCTGAGCTATTGTTTCATTTAAAATGCAAAATCAGATCCAAGGTATAAAAAAAGAATGAACCACTAACTACCTCATGCAGATGTGCGCTCAAAAGTGTAGATAAATTTGATCACAGGAGGGAAAGAAAAGCAACCCTCCTGTCACAGTTTCTCCAAGAAGCCAATTGCACCTGATATTTTAGCAGTATTTTTACTTCTTTGGTTTGAATGTCAGTTTGATAAATGTAAAAGCAAGCCTTGCCAAGAGCCTGAACTAAATTTCATTTCTAATTCTGGCTGAACAAACCCTATGCACTTCAAGTTTTGAATACTGACATTTAAGTTCTACAGGAATTTCTAGACGAAAGCCAACAGTGATATCATAACAAAGAGTTTTCTGGGGACAGAACTATCTCTGAATATGAGCTGGGATTTTTCCAACAGGGTGAAGTTGACAATGCTAGAAGACACCAACTGAAGACGATGTCCTCTCCTTAAGTGGTTCCAGACAAGGCTGTGACAACACCAAATGCTCTCTGGGGAGCTTTCCCACTTCTCACTGTCAGCAAGGGCACCACGGATCTGCCTGGGTGCCACAGTAAAACAGCAAGGCACTATGCTCTGCTCCAGAGCTCCTCTCTGCGAGTGCTGGGCTGGTGAAGGGAGGGTGGCTCTCTCTCGTGCAGAGAAGGATGAGGAACGCCACTGAAACTGGAGGGACAGTGTCTGGGAGCTTTTGAGTTTTGCTTTCTTTAAAAAGCAATTCAACGTTTATTAAGGGTGAAACCTTTGCAAATTTCACTTCCGGCCCCAGCGGATGAACTGCTGGAGAAAAGAGGAAAGCCTCAGTGAGTGTCTGGCATTGTGAGCAGGCTTTGTGACTGCACCAGCAGGACAAGGTAAACAGGAGAGCACAGCCGGCCCAAGGCACTGCTCTGCCAGGACGAACATGTGGCTGTGATCAGCAGGAGGAGGAGAAAGGAATCACTTCCTGCAGTTGTAGTCTGTAAGAAAATTCAGAGTGTTCAATTTTACTCAAGCTACCAACACAGAGAGACTCTAAGAGGTCTGGAACAAAACCCTTATGTCCAAATTACCCAGTTTGTCCTTTTCCTTTCTATTTTTCTCACTCCTGAAGGAGAAATTTCAACACCAGAGCAAAGATGTACCAGAGGACTTTTTGAGTTTTGGACCACCTCCAACTCAAATGAACACTCAGCTCAGAACTGAAACTTACACTTCCATTGCCACAAATAGTAAAGATGATTTCCCTGCTTAGGGGTCTTAAAACCATAAACATCTTCCTGGACTTCTGCTGTGTCTCCTAAAACACTTGAGGAGCTCCATATTCCTTTAGAAGATTTCTTCATGTGTATAAAGAAGCCCAGGAGTAGATGAACAAGGAATGAGAAACGCAATCTGTTGTACAGACCATGACTTGTGGTGGTGGTCTTGGTCTTAGCCATCTCTTAGATGCTTCAGTGGCCAGCACAAGTTCAGAGACCACTGCTCAGCCTGAAGCTGACAGAAATCACGGGGCACGGCTACAAGACTTAATGCTCCCTGCCCAGCTCCACTTGCTGACCAGGCACCACCAGCACAGTGGGAAGACAGCACTCACCAAACAGGACACCTGGCTGGAATGCCCCTCCACTACTCTAAAAGTGATGCTTTCAAGCAACCTGCTCAGCTCAGTGCTGAGATGGAGTAAGGAATGAGCACACAGCATCGGGGAGAACTGTTAGGACAACAGAAGCAAACGCTCTCTTGCAGTTACTAGATATTGCCTTTCATTTATGGCAGATGACAGACACTAGGCTTTAGTCTGCTCTGAGTACACATTTGGGATGTTACAAAGCCTGCCATGATGAGCACTATCGGGGTGTGAAGCAGACCACACCAAGACCTTGGCCCAGGACTGGCTTCTGTGGGAAGAACGTGAACGGCCAAACCTGAAACATGCAGTTCCAACACCTCTGCAGGAATGCAGCACCGGCTGCACATGATATAACAGTAACAAGGCTAACTTCTTTGCCCACGCAGCTCACGGTATAAGGGAACTACCATAGGCCTTCTCTGACTTTCCACTATCCCATCACTGAGGTATGCAGCAGCTCCCCAGGCTCCTGCTCACTGCAAGAAAAGTCTGTTTCTTTAATCAGGGAGCCCAGTGGTAAGGCTCAAACAATAGCAACTGTGCACAAAACCACCTCTGAACGCATGAAACCTCTGAGTAATCCTGCTCTCCCACGCATTAACTTGAGATTGCTCAGCTTAAGTAAAGGCTCCAAGCCACGCAGACACCAATACAAGTATGTTTGATGGATGATACTTCCAGCAGCCCCCAGACAATGCCTGCTTTGAAAGCTCAGAGGCTACACCACTACCAACAAAAACCCTGCAGGCTAGGCAGGACACCATCCCAATGGGCAAAGATTTATGCTTTGCTTGCCTCATGCTTACAAAGAGCAGGACATGGTAGCATGCAGCTCAACTACCCTTGGGTGGTTTCCTCATTGTTCGTAGAAGATGATTAACCTTACTTCTCTTTTCTCCCCAATGCTTGTGCTGCCAGAACAAGAATGAGACACACCCTCAAGTCTTTAAGAATTGAAAATTACCGATTCTCCAAGCTGCAGACTGCAGAAGCAGCAGCAGACAAATCCTATTTCTCAGCCACCCAGGCGGGTGCCTTTATTTGCAGGTTGCTCAGTGGTTCTCAACTATAAATAGATTATTCTGTTTCCAGGATAGTTCTGGAAAGTAGAGGAAAACCCATCAGGACTCCTACTCCAGGGAGGAGCTGCAACAAAACCTCTATGAAAGGCCAGCAATTCTAGTGCAGCTGCTATAGGTCAACAGGACACGAGAGATTAAGCAGCAGAAGCTTACTTAGCTGCATCAATCACCACCTCAGTCACCTTCCATCCCAAACACAGCTTAAGAATTTTGGTTGCATCACCAAGTTTGTTTTCCCGTTTGAAAGGGATTCCAGCCATGCAGAGATGGCTGACTTGTAAGCAAAAAAATAAAATAAACCCACATCACTTTCTCAACCCCCCCACCCTGGTTCCAGCCTCTTCATAGATCTGCCCTTCCTCTTTCCAACTTTGTCTTTTTGTTTTCTGTCCACTACATATCTGAAACAGTGGTTAAGACATTCTGGCTGGCTGGCTATCCTTATAAATGTTCTAAAACTGTTGTTAGATGATCAACATGTAAATTTGAGCAGACTGATTAGCATGAAAATAAGAGTATCTCGCTGAATGTTCTTCATAGCCAAAAAAAAGCAGTGCTAGGGCCACAAGCAAGCAAGGCTTACAGGCATCGCTGCCTCAAGAAGCAGAAATGCAGAGAATCCATCTTTTGCATCTCCTGTGACCATTCTCCCTTCCCTACTTTTTTGTTCCTACTACAAAAAAAGGCCAGCAGTTTGCTGTCTCTACCAGTAGGGCTACAACTTAAAAGAATTTTAAGGATTAAATTAAGGATTAAAAAGAATGCACAAAATAATTTATATTCAAACGGGAACAGAGAAGAAAAATAAAACAGTTCCTAAAATAAATACATGGATTCTTTAGATTAGCACATGTGTTTGGTTTCTATTTGTTTCAGCATTGTTTTAACACATTCTCAGATCTGGTTAGTACCCTGGCATGCTCTAACAGAAATATGGAAATCACCAGTCTGGAAAATTATCAGATTTCCTATGGTGAGTGATAAAAAAAAAAGCACAGCTAATCAGAGGCTGCTTAATGCCAGAAGTCAGCAGTCTTTCAGGGTGTGAAGCCAGCTGAGAACCTGACAGCACTGACCCACACACGCTCTCACAGAAGGCAAGCAGAAGGGCAGATACCTGCCTGCAGATGCTGTGCTTCCTGCTCCAGCTGCATGCCAAAGCCTGCGCTCTCACTGCCTTTTGCGCAAACACTGCATGCTGCCAATTCCTGCCTTGCACCTCATGGTATGTAAGGCTGAGGCAAAAGGGTGATTTCACTCCTTAGAGAGGTCAAAGTGCACCCTTCTCCCTTCATGCACCTCACCAATCATTCTTAAGTAATAATAAAAGGAAATTTTTATATATGCTATATCCAATTCTAAATAATATGCAAAGATTAGAGAATAGTTCATTGACACACAGACGAGACATTCCTTGCACCTTTCATCTTGTATAAAGCAAATGTTGGCTTTTACTAACACAATTCCCACTAACTTACTTGTAATAATTCAAAATTTCAGATTCTACACTAATATTTAAAATAAACAATCTTAGAGTAGTTTAGTAACAGTAAACTCTGTAAGACCCACTTTCATAACCAGAAAGTATTAATTTCTCATTCTCACTGAATTTAGATTACATTCTTCACCAGAGATAACATGGTGCCAATTCTAAGAGTGAAGAATGCTTCTTGTCACTGGCTATGTGAACAGGACTAGACTTTCCTTCCAATATTCTCAAGCAGTATGTTGGGGCTGATGTGCTGGTTTCCCTGCCACACTTTCTGCACCACTCTCTTATTTACCAGTTCAGTGCTACAGATCACCTACACACATATCACACTTGTCAGCAGGCAGCATTCTGTTTCAGCAATCAATCTTACGTGCTAAATTCACTTGCCAAGGGCTGCCACATCCCAGACCTCTTCCCATAATCAGCTTCAGAGTCCTCCGTGGAGCATCCCACACATCTCACCATTAACAAACAGCCAACAAGTGGCTGTGCTCCCTGCGGGAAGGAAGGACTACCTGGGGCTCCTCTGCTGGCCTTCTGGAAGCCAAGAATGGCCTGCAGGGCTGACCGGAGCACTTCCCTGGCTTCTCTGATTTGACAGAAATAGACAGCTAAGTAGAAAACCTGTATCTGTTCCTTTGTTTTACCTCCAGCCTTCAAAGAATCCCATCACTTCCGATTACAAAATTGAGAAGTATCTCACAATAAAGCCAACTAAGACAACCGCAAAATCTGCTGCAGAGTTTAGGGGGTGAAATTCCCACATTTCTGCTTTGTTCAGATGTCACTCTCTCTTTGCAATGGTTCGTTGGCTTTAAATAAAACAATATTCACTGCTAATATGTTTGAACCAAAACATTTTGTGCCTGAATGCTGCTGCGCCTCCATACAGGTTTGCAGACGATTTCCTACACAGAGGAAGTGGTAACCATCTCACAAAGCTTCAAATCAGATTCATCTCCAGTTGACTTCCGCACAGAAATTACATTCTCTGCAGTCAGTAACTCAGGGAAACTGACTTATTTTGCTGAACTATACGCTAGCACAGATATTAAGATAAAAAAACATCATGTGTATTGGAAACTCCCTCGTTGTTACAGACTAAGCACAACAGCAATCACAATTACCCACTCACGGTGCTACAAGTCAGTGACACCTCTATAAAGGTAAGGAAATGTACATGGGAGGAGCGAGATCTGAAGTTGGCATTTGTACATCCCACATTCTGAGCCTTCCAAAGGATGCTGCACAATCCATGTTCCCATCACCTTGGTACAGCCAGTATTTTAACTGCAGTGTGACTGCTTAATCACACTGCTAGGGAATAAAAAAGAAAATAAAGATAAGAGTAGCTCCTTGTTAATATGCAGTTACGTTTCTCTTCACTGTCTAAATCCAATTCTGATTCAGACCACACATTCAGCCTCAGCAATTACACTGGCACACACAGCTGTAACACTGGCCAGGAGCAACCAGACATTCAAGAATTTCTTCTTGCTCTAATTCATAAAATATCCAATAGGTCAAAAAATTAACCTTGTCTCATTTCTGAAGTTACCAGTCATTACAAAGATAATGAGCACCTTTCAATCTGCCCTGACAGCAGTTCCTTGCTATCAATCTCAACACTCACTCCTTGGAGCAGAGAAGCTGACACATGAACTTCAGAGCATTGCAGTAAGACTTCCTGTTCTCATCTTCTGCTCTGTTTCCAAGTCTCTCACAAATAAAAAAAGCTTCAAGTGCTCCATCTTGTCATTGTAATGGAGATACAACTAGAATTGCTGGCTTCAGGAAGATCTCCGTCTCTTCTATGTCTCAATAAGAATAGCATTTGTTGAGTGAGTAGTAATGCTTACAAATGCAGGTGGGATATCAAAAGCAATCATGTAGTATCAGGAAGCTGATTTTTCTGCTTAATAGTGAAAAAAATCCCCAAACAAATCCTAAATGCACTAAGAAACAGCCTTCTTTAACCTCATCCCTATCAAAGGGAAATTATCAGCATATTTCATTGCCTGAAAGGAAACTGTATTTGCAAGAAGTACAAACACTTGAAAAGTAATTACATCTTTACCAAATTTACTAACGTTATTAAAATACAAAACACCAACCCTCCAGAAGTTTATCCAGGACAGAAACAAACCCTTCCTCCAGACTTAGCCCATCTCATTCCTTTAGTTTGACACGGGCTTTAAGGACAAATGGAGGCATTACTGACTACTAGGAATCTACTCAAATATCCTTCCCCTCCTCTTTTGAAAAAGTGATCAACTTCATATAAAAGATCTTTATGTTCTAAAGTCAATCAGGTCAAATACAGAGACAAGCAACAAACATCTCCTTTTAATCTTCTCTCTTCCACGAGATGGTAAAACAGGTGAGAAACAACACAGCATTTTTTTGCTGCTCTAGTTCCTCTCTGCCACAGTGATACATTTCAAAGGAGAGTCAGTCAACTAGCCCAACATACTTCCTAGCTTAAAAATAACAGTTAACTTGTTAAAAAAAATACGTTTGTCAGAACCTTGGCTGACCTGGAGACAAGGCAGTAACAGCTTGGTAGCATCTCAATTCAGAGACACTGGAGCTAGAAAAGCTCAAAATTTGATATATGTATATTATATACATATATAGACTCATATATTTATGAGTCTAGCTGTTCTCTAGTGGCAGGTATGCATAAATAAGAGGAAATAAATCTGCATGGTTTGAAATTTCACAACAAAATACCTAAGACAAAACAAATACAAAAAGGATTATAAGGAGAAAAGAAATAGCCTTCAAGACTATTAAAAGATGTTGGAGGGAAAGAAAAGAGAAGAACATCATTATCAGATCCATAGCACAAGCATAAAGGGAAAATCATAGCTTTTCACACCTAATGGACAGAACTGCAAAGCACTGGAATGAACAGTGGGATTTCCTGCACTGGGTGCTAGCAGCAGCTTGAATTAGTAGTATTGAAATTAGCATGGGTACAAATAAACAAATGAGCTCCCGAAGCTCTCAACTCTAAAAGGATTCTCAATACAGGTCTTTAATCTGTTCAGGCATAAACGAAGCAAAATGCTGTGCACTGCACTAGTTAACAAAACGCCAAGCTCAAGAGAAATGAGAAGCACAAGATTCAGGTCTTATTGCTGAGGAAGATTCCAAAAGAAGTCCCATTATACAGATGGAGCTGCCACTGGCATGAGAAGCATAAGGGACAGAAGGCAGTCTACCAGCTCAAGGCTTTAAAACACAACACTGCCTACACTAAAAATTCAAACAAAAATCACAGTAAACTCACTCCTAACTATAACGACAAGCAACTATATCAGGAATATGGCTAAGAGGAATTCCTAGGCAGCTTACCTGAGTGGACCATAATTCAACATTATAAAAGCCAGTATCACCATCACACATAAGGTTCTTCTCTTGGGAGATGATACTTTGAGCTTCTGGTTCTAGAAAGGAAAAAACAAGAGAGAAGCGACACAAAGACACGTCAGAAGTGAAACAAACCAAATTATGCTTACTTCATTACAGTCAGACCTTCCATGCAACCACTTACCTCTAACACCACTTCATCCAGCTGCCTCTTCAGTGTGCTGTTTTCTTTCTTGAGCTTTTCATTCTCCAGTAAGGCTGCCTCCAGCCTGGCCTCTAGTCCTAGCATGTATTCTTTCTTCTTCTTTCGTGACTGAAAGGCTGACTCGCGGTTTTTGATCATGCGCTGCTGTCTTCTCAACACATTGATCTAGAGAGGCAATTCAGAGTCCTGTTAATGGCACGCAATTACAAATGCCTCTACTTCATACATAATTACCGCTCCTCCACTTTGTCAAAAGTCTTGCATCTCTCATTCTGCCTCAAATCAGCAAACGTGTTTAGCACAGAAGTTATGGTACATCTCCAAGAGTTGCAGCTCAAGGATAATTAAACTAAACAAGTCCTGCATCATCTTTGTTCTCTGCTGCATTCTCAGCCTTTGCAGGGGACACACCAAGTACATTCAAACAGCAGTCTGATTTAATCAACCAAAACAAAGTGAATACATATCTATAGGTCTGCAAGGCAGCAAGAACGTCTTCACTTCAACATGTAATATATAAGAGCTGCAATCAGCTGTTTTCCCAAGTCCTAGTTTTTTGGTTTCTCCTGAATGGAAGCCATTTCTGTAATGACTACACTTGCTTCTGCACTTTTTCCAGCTCTGTCATACAGTTTTTAATACTATAGAATATGCAGTCTGAGATCAGCTACGTGCATCAAGCATATACATATTACATGGCATATACTGGGGAGCATCTTACATTAACATTTTAATTTATATAACAAGAGTGTTTTTGATTCAAATTTCCTAATCACTCCACTTAATGTGCTTGATTTCTCTTAGCAGTGTTCAACAGCACACAAACTGGATTCCTTCTGGATGATGCCAAATCAGCAAATACACTCCAGGAGAGCACAGAATGCACTCCAGCTACTAGCAGACATTCAGACTGTGAGATCAGACAGGGACAGTTCAAAGGCACTCCTCCCTATCTCCCAGCAGCCTTGGTGACTCTGCTGCCTTTCTGAAGCAGAACAATCTATCTTCATTTACCACTTAGTCATTTTGTGGTTTGCACAGAGTGGGACGACCCAGACTGAAGGCATCTCGCTGCTGACAAAGACAACGATGATTGATATGGCAGAGCAACACAAAACAACTTGAAACTCCAAGCTCAAAGGCTACTCTGCAAGTTTCCTTTTCCACACAGATCAGCAATGGCAACTGTATTTTTTGTTTTATTAAAACCAGAAGAATTCCATCACAGCGTTAAGCCACAACAAGATGGGATTTAATTATATTTACTCTAAGAGACAACCCAATGGTGTATCTTACATAGACCTGCTTATCCTCTAGTAGCCTCCAGCACATACCCTGGAGTAACATTTATGTTAGAGCATGAAAGCTGAAGAAAACAGATGAGATCTACTTTAAAAGTGTAGGGAAACTAAACAAATTAGTCATAGAACAGTAGCATTAAAAAGATCAGACTGTTAAGGTTTAGCTGCCTAAAGAACCTTAAACCACAGCTTTCGAACTGTGTATACTGGTATATGGACAATATATTGCTGTAGAGCATTGATGTCTACAAGGAAAATTGGCTACAGAGTGTCATCCTTCTTCATGATACTGGGGTCTGTTGACAGAGACTAAGAATACATGTTACAGTGCATTAAAATTTCGGGCTGTCTCCATGCTGATCTAATTGCTTTCTGTAAAAGGTCGTTTATTACACGTCTCGTTTGGTGCCACCAAAAGCCTGTGAAAGTGAAGCTGCTTGTACTTATTCTAGCTTTTAGAAGAGAGTGGAAAAGGAATGGATTTCAGCATGTTCTCAATAGCCCTTAGCTTTGCGATGAATCTTGTAATGCTACAATACTTAACGTAAGCAAACATCTGGAGACATAGAAAAGCTTTGTTTTGGAGAAAAAAATAAAAACAAGATTTGGGCTAACTGAGGACTGGAATACATAACACATATCAGTCTGGAGCCAGGATCACTTCAGCTACCCAGAGATGAAAAAACAAGGCATGAGTTCATGTAGCAGCTTTGGCTTTTCTGAGTTGTGTGATACTTCGAGCAAATACTGTTACTTTCCTCTCTCTTTTAAAGAGGTTTTACATCCTGAAGTTTAACAAAGATGACCAATTCTTGTTTGCGTACTTGCTTAAAATTACTCACTACTACACAGACTTTTATTTTTAGTATTTGGAACCTCTGGTAAATCTACCCAATCCCTGGAGAAATGTTAAGAGTTAAGGTAGCAGCACAGTGTTCGTACACTGGAGGTATGTTAAAAGGTAGCTCTATTGCTGTTTCCATCCCTACCTGCTACATTACAGGTGGTTTTTATCTCAACTGCCCTCCTTCAATCAGTGTTCTCCAAACACCATCATGAACAGCAGCTCTGTCCTGTACAATCCAAGGTCCATGTGCAATAACTGATTGTCAGTCAATGACATATTAATCTCACTTAGACTCAAGCTTCCACAGATAAACAACTATTTCTGTCCCTGATTCATTTTATTTTAGCAAACAATCCCTAAAATACTTCAGGCTCCTTGGCCAACCCTCCAGTACTTGCCTGGCTTTTCACAGGGAGCAAACCCTATCTGCATACTTGTTCCTACCTAACTCTGATGCAGGAAGTGGAAAGAGCTGTGTGAGTGAAATAACAGCAGTGCTTAAACTTGGAAGCAGTACAGCACCACTACACAGCTGGCTTGGCACCAATACAAACACGGTGATTGCTGAGCATTTTGATAATCAAAAGAAAGAGGGTGAACCAGTTCATAATGACAGACAGCTTAAACAATATTACTTTTTGGCTGTGTTCAGCTCTTCTGCAAGGTACCACACACCTCTGCTAACTTAACAATTTCTGGTTCTCAGGGGACACAGACTGTAAATGGAAAACAACAGCATTAAAACGAAACGCTAATCAGTGATGAAATTCTTACTTCCCAGCTCTAAAAATTACACCATCACATAAAAAAAAAAAAAACCCAAAACAACAGATGTTGTAAAGAGAAGGGAAAGGCCTGTTGCAAAACTCATGCACTTTTACAAATAAACTCTGTCACCTCAAAATAGGATTGCAAAGTTTGAGCAAGATGTAACCTCCACTTGGATGCAAGCTGTGTGGCACACGACTACATATTCCTGCTAGAAGACAGCACACATGTCACTGGGTAAAAGTTAATTTAATGACAAAAATTAACAGCCCTCCCCAGAGTTTTGGGTGCACACGCTGGGAATATTAACACAGAGCTGAAAGCCCAAACCACCTCAGCTTTACACTTGTTGGCTTCTTACCTCAACTTATAAAAGCTGCTGCCTTTGAAAATACGTCATAAATGCAAGAAACATGAAACCTATAAAAGCATTTCTCTATTCTGTTGAAAGATCTGGACATTTTGTCTCCTACTCAACAGAACACAACTTAAGAGTCTACCTCATATTGAAGTTACCCAATGCACAGCACAGAAAATGGGATTCTTTAACAGAAATACATACTTACACTGAGGAATTTCACACAGTCATATCTTTTATTAGCAACAAAATGAAGAATTAGAATTGAACCCTTTCTCACTAGAGTGGAAACATGAGAAGGGTCTATAAGCACACAACTGAGCCGGACTCCCTTGCATGCCTACTGCCTGTATCTCATACCATTTAACTACAAAGGGAACAGCAACCCATTTTTTCATTTAACAGCTTCTTTCCTCCAGCTGGCAGAGTGGCCTGCAGAGGCAGCATGTCTTTTGTCCAATTTTGTAGTGAAAAGCTCTTCACCAGTTTCCTAGTGAAGAATGACTGCAATGAAAGCCTTCCACTCCTCTGCTGCTGGCAAGCTGCCTAGATGTGCCCACCAGGATGAGCACCACTCAGGGCCCTCACAAGCACATATTAGCACCAACCAATCTTAGCTTGATCCATTTGAAGGGTTGAGTGTTAAGTTCATAGCTTATCCCTCTTAAACCCAAAAGAAAGTTCTGCAGTGTTTCTTTTTATCCTGCAACATCTGCTTAGATTAGCAAACAAGAACATGTGTTAGAGAGCTCATATGACAGCTACATCTGTGCAGCTCTGAACACCACATATGGTGTCTACAGCAGTTGCAATGTTTTAACTCCATTGATGCTGCCTGTATCCGGGAACATTTGTTGTTCTTCAAAGTGTTGTTTCACAATATGTATCAAAGAGCAACTGCAGCTGTTTTTTTTTATGCTTTGGTAAATGTAGGTAAGACCAGTATTTAGGCTGACACCAAGTCTTAAAATTGCCTCCTTAGAACTTCTTTAGGTGGAAATACCCACACACCCATCATATAAAACATAGCCAACCATTACCCAGGCTATATACTTGACTACGGACTGTCACAGACATAGATATGAATTGTAATGACAATTAGGAGCTTTTGTCAATTAAACCTCATTTTTAACACAGTGGCAAGATGCCATACTCATTGTGGTTACAGGGAGCCACAAATCTAATGAGTGCTGACAGAGTTCTTCAGCTTGGCTTTTTATATCTAGCTATTATTATCTAATAATGTCCTCTAACTGACCTGCTGCTGCCTTTTGAAAATTAACAATTAAGTTTCCATTGCAGTGTGGCTTCTGACTTAAGTAATTTTTTCTTAATTAAAAAAATGCAGCTCAGACACAAACATAACAAATGGAAAAAATTTACCATCAAGTGTGACCAACAATTCTGAGCTGCTAGGAAATTGTACAAAAATTGCCTTTCAAAGAAGGCACGTGCCTCAGTGAGAATCAGTGTCCTGCACTGAAACTTCTGGTGGCCAAGGTGGCACGTCAGGCAGAACGAATGGTACACAGTTATGCAGAAGAAAATGAGGCAAGTGTGCAAGAGGAAACTCAAACAAACTGCATGATGAGAAGGTGCTGCAACCCATATCACCACTTTGTTAAGTTAAGCTGTAACAATGGCTTTGCTCAAATTTATGCCAAGTCCTTTGATGAGTCAGAGTCCACTACAGAGGCTCACTGACATGAAGAACAGGACTCTCAACAGCAAATATCTGAAACACTAATACAAAGATGACAAACACAGCAGAGCTCTCTCAGTTAAAGGAGAGAAGATATCAGTGCTCAAAAATGTGGTAAGAGTGTCTGAAAAACAATCCTGCAAGTTTAAATTAAACCTATACGACAATCTGAAAATACTAATGCAGTTCTCTTGCACAATTACACAAATCTAATTGTTTTGGTCCAGCACAGCCAATGTGCCTGTTACTGCACAGTATCTCTTCACCTAGACAGGTATGCTTTCCAGCAAGAAAACTATGTAAGGGTTCACTGTTCAAGAATAAACCCCTAGAAGAAGTTCTGCTTCATAAGCAACGATGGAACTCTTTTTCCAGAAGATTTGGATCCAAGGTCTAACTGAAGTTCCAAATTTAGAAGAGAACAGCCTTAGGCAGAAAAGAAAACACCTGAAGAACCTGTGCCCTATTTGCATTAAAACTGGGAACAATGCTTGTTTCTGTGCATGAGAACAGTTCTTGATAGCAGAAATAGGCCATTTGGGATGGAAATTCTTTTGCAAAGCGTGACACTGCTGAAGAAAGGGTAGAAGAATGAGTCTGAGCTACTAAATAATTAATGCATTGGAAAGTTATCCAACCAGTTTGACACTTCCACTCTGTTCTGCATTAATGCCAAATGAACACACAGCTAATAGTCAGCACGGCTAACTTACCGTTAGTACAGCAATGCTAATTTGTGCCTGCTGAGAACAGGGGTTAAAGACTTCAAACATTAAGTATTCCATATCACACCTTATTAAGTTTCAGCTATTTAAGGTCGCTCCAGTTTTATTTGTCCCATGTCCTTTGGAATTTCATAAAGAACAACTTCCTCAACATTCACATTTGTTGATTTCTTCACTTTAGAGGCATAAAATTAATTGCTTTAATAACAGCTCTCACAAAAGTTATTTCAGAAAGAGAGGCAGAACAGATGGTGAGTGAGTGTCCTTAGGAAATACTAATGACTGAGCACCTCTGCCAGAAGCCACACTGAACTGCTGCCAGCTGAACAGCACTGTGAAACTTATGATCCTTGCCAGGTAAGTGGGTCACAATACTGCAAAATTCCCTGCGGATGGACACTGCTTTCTCCCCCACACTGAGATGCAATAGGGCACAGCTCACAGTAATTGTGCCTGGGACACTACAGCAAAGAACACCACCCTGATAGTCTAAATAAGAAGCTTCAGTATCCTCACCCAAACGCATCTTCCTTCAACAAAAAACTCTGAAGTGCCCTGGGGGCCGTACAACATTCGGTACGCAGGTAACTGAAAGCTGGTTAATGCCAAACTTTGATTATTGGCTATCATCACACAACCAGTACTTACATCCAGCCCCACTGCCGGTGTGGTGCTTTGGAGCAAGGGTTTAGCCACTGTGATTTTGCCATTTGCTGAGCCATTCGCAGCAGTCACAGGCAGCGCGCTCACGGTGTGATTGTGCAGCTGGGTGGTCCCTCCTGTGACAGCAATGACTGGCTGGGAGGCAGGCAGCACCCCAGAAGCCTGCAGCTGTACCACTGCAGGCTGGGGAAGCACCACTGATTGACCTAGAACACAAGAACAAACGTGAGTGCTCAGCGTATGACGTGACATGGATTTGTATATGATCCGTTTATAGGGCAACAGTGTTACAGCTGGTAGGAAGTCTTGCTCCCCTGATCCATGCTACTCATCTTCAGCATTAGTACACTCCACAGGGGAAAAGAAAAAAAGTCTCAAAATTAGTCTGCGTGGCTCTTAACCTTACCCTATCCTGCAAACCAAAACTACACCTACTAAAGAAATCCATTAAAATCAATCTCTCCCCCCAAAACCTAATGGCTTTTCAAATTTAATTTAAAAAAAAATTAAAAGAAATCAACTCTTTTTAGAAGCATTACTCGTTTCAGTACTGCTAATGCTTGAAATACACAAAGCAACTTTATCAAGGAACCTAACTAGTTCATCTTAATCCTTCTTCTCCCTTTTGTCCATCTCTATTTTACTGTTCTGTTCAGAGGAAATGTTACTACACAGAAGTGACTCATATTTAAAAAAAAAAAACGATGAACAGGAAAGAACAAATTTACAGTTTCAAAACACAAGCTAATGTCTCAACTCACACTAAGGCAAGACAAGACCAAGTTGTTGGGGAAAAAAAAAAAAAGTACTGCCATATATTAGAAACATTATGCACAGACTGAACGGAGCATAAAGAAAAACAAGCAGAAAAAATGAGGTAATTTCCAAAGAGCTTTGAAATGGAATTAAGAACACTCACATCCAAGAAATTTCAGTCCAAGAACTACATTTAACTCAAGCAGGTGCTCGAGTAATATTTTCTTGCATGAAAGCACATGAACATCTCTTTAATCCTTTGTAACAAGATGACCTGGCTGCCTTTTAGAAGCAGCACATTCCAGCTGACATTCCAATCAATATGCACGACTCTGTACTACAACACTTAGCCAACTTTCTGGAAGATGAAGTCATTTACCTAGCACTCCAAGGTCTTATGTTTGAGGTGTAGGATTAGGTTTCCTTATTGCACAGACAATCTTAAAAGGCACAGTAAGCTTGCACTATCCTACTCAACAACTTCAAATGGCAAATTTGAGATACTTCCAACAATTTTTTTATACGTAGAACATGTGATGGTCTAACATTGTGCTTTCTTCTTCTAAGCTTTCATGGAAAGGCCTATAAAGGTATTGCTCTTCACACTCCTTGAAACTAATGGCACGTTTTAATCTGGCAGCTCCTGCCACGTGCAGAGAATTTTTAATAATGAAAAAAATCCCTATGGTTTTTGTGATAGAAATAGCACTAAAGAATTCTAAAGTGCACCGTCAAAGTAAATACGTTCTTTACCTCTACTGCCTCATACAAGCTGCTCTCAGGGAAAAGAAGCTGTACCACTGTATTATAACAAAAAAAATTTGTACCTCCAACATCCCTTATTCCAGATGGTATTTTATCAGCTGGAACATCAGACAGTAAGAATTAGGTCACGCTGACTGCGCTGACCTGTTTTGAGTAGACCATCAGCCTTAAGCATGTTGCAACAAATGTCAGCCTGTCCAGCCATGGCTCAGTTCCTTTGATAGCTGAGCAATTAGTAAGAAAGAAATTTTTCACTATTAAAATAATTTCTAGATATTTTCACAGAATGTATTTATCTCCTTTCCCTCCCAGCCATCGGCTGTGTAGTCAATTGCAAGAATCTGCAGCCATCAGGTGGTGAAAACAAGCAACTGCATCTGACTATTTCTGCAATGCAAGTAATGTTCCTGCTCTCTTGGCAGAAGAATAAATAATGGTCAGGATTCTGAAATGAAGACCCAGGCTTAAATAAACCAGTTACAGAGTAACAGGATGAATGAAAACATACAGATGGACAGGAAATCTGACCTTGTTATCATCAGCTTATAGTTTTAAGGAAGTACTCTAACTCTTAACACCACTCTCATAACTTTTAGCAGATTTTGTAACAGCTTATTTAATATTATTTAGTTATATAAAAAGCCATAAACTCATGTTTCACATGGGTGAAAATGGCTTACTCCTCCTTCCCATGTTTTCAAGTTTCATTCAGTCATCCTTACTGACTCTGTTGATCTTCCTTTGGATAAAACAGAGTACAACTGGATTAACCTTATGCATTAACCTTATGCCAATCACAAGTAGAACAGAGCAAAAGATTCCTAGAGATCCATCCAGATCAGCAGCTTTATCTCCATGACTCCTAATGCTGAGTATGCTCCTAAGCATACATAAGACAGAATTTAGGTTGTTTTCTTAGCATGAAGCTTTTTCAGCAAAGCATGCATCACTCTTCTCATAATCCTACCCCTCTTGTTTCACCTGCCACACGTAACTTCAATCTAGAGACTATCCCAAACAGACATAGTGTTTATCCCCAGGATTTGGCTCCGTGATGACAATTCACCTACCTTTGGGAGGTGCTGGCTGGATGTTAACAACTGGCTGATGCTTTGGCAGTGGCACAAGTGTTGGAAGTGTCTGAATAATGATTGTTTTAGCTGGGATGCCAATGTTAGCCTGAGCCTCAGGTACAGCAGGCAAAAGAGGCTTTGGTTGTATTGATGGCCTAGACGCTGTCTGACCACATTTCTTCAGAGTCTTCACAGAATTATTCGCTAGGGAAAGAAAGAGACTGAGTTGGATCAGAAATTCTGAAGTGAAAAATTTCAGTAGTGATAATGTGGCCTTTGGTATGTTTCATTGTCCATCTATATCTGTTAAAACTGATGTATCTATAGGTGTGGAATCTAAGCAACTGAATCTCTCGTACCGGACCGAGAAGTGACGCCAACAATCGGTTTCTTCTCTGCATCTCCTTCAGAGGACACAGGGCTTCTGGAGCTCTTGCAGTAGAGGGAGATAGGAGACAGCTGGGAACTGCAGCTGAAATCCATATCATCCTGCAAACATAAAGTAGATGAGACTACTACTTCAGAAATAGATAAAAGTGACTACAAGAAATTCACAGTACAACCGTCTTTCATCACAGGTGTTGCTACTGAAGGAAACAGGAGAAACGCTTTCCTTTGCTATCTTATTCAGTGCCAAGTACCACTGACAACCAAAGCAGCACCACTCTATATCAGCAGAACAAAAGGGTGGAGAGACCAGCAAATGCTAGACTCAGACACCTTTAGAAGGTATTTTGTTTGGCAAACAGGCCAATAAACACAACTGAGGAAACAGAACTGAACATGCTTTTTTAGGAATGGATTACAGGACTAGAAGAAGGAAAACATAATTGAAGGAAAGTTGTTTTTGCAAGGGTTGAAAAAAAAAAAAAAAATTCGTTTCTTTTTATGCTATGAAGTTAACCAGATAGATAAATCAATAGGTTTTTTTGCTTCTCTCAGCTGGGCCTGAATTAATCTTGCTATCTATGTTACATGGAGGTTTCTGCATACAGGCACATTCTGCACTGGAGAGTCCGCAGATGATGGAGAAGGGACTGAACAAGTTGAAGGGGCTGGTGATAAGGGCTCCGTCTTCACATTTGCATCTGCAAAAGATAAAGAATTTTTCTCTGTACAAGTTCTTTACAAGGGGAAATCAATGAAGGACATTACTCTATACCAGCTATTTAATTCCCAAAGCAAAACACAGCAGAAAATTGTGAGATTAAAGATATTTAGATTGTAGGGCAGCTCCTACCAGCTGTACCCATGCTACAGAAATACAGCATAACTTCTCACAATAGGACTAGATCAAATAGAGTCACAAAAATTACCAGTACCATAAAGCTGTAACAGCTCACCCTTGTGGAGCAGGATGGAATTGTTATACCCGCAAAATCTAGCTAGTAAGTTACCTGAATAAGAGTGGCTTGTAATATTCCAAAGGTCTGAGTCCCAGGACATCAAATCCAAGTCAAAATGAAAGTTACACAGATCATTTTCCTGAAATGACTGTTCAGAAAGAGAAACAAGAGAAGAAGGCAATATACAATGAGACCATCAGCTGTTACGTTCTCATTCTTACGTTTCTGGACAAGCAAAGGGACTATCACTTCAGTTGCCTTAAGAACACAGCCTTAAGAGGGACATTCTCAACTGGAATCCATGAGATGAGGCTTCTTTTAAAGCCTGGAGCTGTAGGATAAGAGCATTTCTGTTCAAGAATACCATTGATTACCGTCCTGTTGTCAGTCATTCGTAAAGCAAAAGTTCTAAGTGAAGTCACTGAACCACCTTGAATAAATTACAGGATTGGTGACTCGTTGCCATCACTCTCCTTCACCTTCATTGAAAGATTAATGCTCTTTCATCATCAGATCTCAAAGCACCTTGTAAACAAAAATAGTGTCAGCATCAGTTTAACGAGAGAATGAGAGACACAAGGAGTGATTTGCTCAGGAACATACTGACCATCTCAGAGATGAATCAGGCCTCTCTACACTTGAATAAACTGACATCACCACCTTCTAAAACCAGAGACACTGGCTCCACAATCCAACAGGAAAAAAAAAGGAGAATAAAGTCACCTCCTACACATCAGTTACTGTACAGCCCTTGAAACAACAGCCATCTTTTTGCTTCACATTTTTCTGTTGCTAAACCTCAGCTCTCTATCAAAATGTAACATTCCTATCAGTACTAGCACAAAAAACAGAGTGCTCTCTAACGCTGTACATACAGTTTATATAAATACACAGGTAGGATTTACTTGCTAAAACCTTTCCTGAAAACATATCTTCCTTTAAACTCTCAGCTTGCCTCATAAAGGGTAGTTCAGAAAGTCCACAGATCGCACAAAAACGGATATTTGCAGGCAAGGGCGAAGAAAAAGCTCATCAGAGCACACCAGGAAAAGGAATGAGCAGAAGCCACCGCTCAAGCTGTGCAGTAAGAGTCTCCCACGTGTAACTGATGCTAATATGCTGAAAAGCGATGGCTTGGCCTCAAACAATCCAGCAGTTCCCAAGTTTTCCCTAGTGCCTGTCCTACAACTCCTGTAGGAATGCTCATACTACCCGGGACTAATGTGAGATAGCACACAGGCTGTGTGTTAGGCCACAGCAGACAGAGGAAAGGCAGAAAGAGGCACAGAAAGTGGGAAATCCACGAGGCAAATGCCCCGGGACAGAGCCAGAAGGAGGTGTGACCACACAGCAAAAAGCACAGGGTTTAATTTGCTGCGTTGGAGTCAAGGTTGAAGAGAAAACCCTCAAACAGACAAACGCGTGCCTTTAGACGCGACTTCCAAACCCACCGCCGTGCCACTGACAATTCACGAAGGGACGGGCAGCCCCGCCCGGCCCGCAGGTGCCCGTGACGCCTTCCAGCCGTGGCCACACGGCCCCGCAGCGCCGCTCTCCCCTCGCCCCAGCGCCCCGGCCCGCCGGTACTCACGTCGGGCTCGTCCCTCGAGGCGCGCCGCGACTCCGCAGCACCAAGCAGCTCGCCCAGCTCCTCGCCCAGCACCGTCTCTGCGGGGAGATAGCGGCCTCAGCACCGGGTGCCGAGCAGGGAGCCGAGCTCCGCCCGGCCACGCGCCCATCCCGGATCCCCGGTCACCAACCCCTCCCGGTCGCTCTCACCCCAGTCGAGGCCGCCCCCCGCCGCCGGCAGCAGCCCCATAGGCTCCCACTCGGCCTTCGCCGCCGCCATCGCTTCCGGCTTCCTACTCCCGCACACGTATACTTCCGGCAGAAGCCCCACCCCCTACGGCGGCCGCAGAAGGACATACTAGGCCCGCCCGAACGCGCTCCGCCCCTACGCTGTGACCACCTCCCATGGAGCACACGCGGACCTCGGTCGAGGGCAAAGGCGTTTATTGAGAGCCCGTTGGCACGGACCCGGCCCCAGCAGCAGGCCGGGGACGGGAGGGGGGCTACAGTCCGCTTTTCCACGTCCCTGCTGCTCTTCAGCGGCCTTGCCCACGCGTGGGTGTAGACTAGGGCAGGTACACAGCTCTGCCCTCCCAGCCCCCGAGTGCAGCTTCAGGCCAGCAGGCAGCGAGGGTCTGCAGGGCAAAGCGAAGTGCAGTCAGGGCTCGGAGCTGGTGGGGACAGTGCTTCTGGCTCCGCTTTGCCTGCAGTGAGATAGGAGAAGTGACACAAGTGAGGTGGCTGGGCTTATGCTCCCTGAGTTTTCCATCCAGATAAGCCCACGTGCTGCCCAGAAGCAGTGGATTTTTCATGCACACCTTCCAGTGTGCTGCAAGCACTGTGCTGGCATTCACCTTACAAGGTGGAGTCATAGGCTGCATTGGTGAAGATGCCTGGTGCCCCCAGGTCACTGGGAAAAAAACATAAAGAGTGTCAGCTGGGGGGGGAAAAAAGATAGGAAACATCATACTTGCATGAGAAAAGCACTCATGTCTTAGCCGTTTCCCCCCAGAGGCTGCACTCTGCAGAGACTCCTTGAAGAATCCTTGTATTCTGAAGCACACCAGTTGGCACAGCCTCATCAGCCCCTAGCTATGCTCCTACTGCTGTACAGGCAGCTTCACGCATGCGGGTAGAGGTGATGGTAGTAGGGAGGGGTCCACTATGATATCCACCCATCTGCAGTTAGAGACACTCCTGCCAAGTACAAATCTTACCTGGTGGGGTTCAGGAGCTTCTTCTTCTCCTCTGAAAGTGGTGTTGAAGTGTCCATGGGGAGTGCAGATACAAAAGAAAGAGTCAGATCTTTTTAGTGAAGGTTTGAGAAGCAGCAGTAGGATTTGGCAAACCAAAACAAATTTGTCACGCAACCCCATTCCATCTTATCCTGGAATAATTGCCTTTTGCCCCTTCAACAATGATGGCATTTTTCTGTTTCTGCCCCCAAGTTGTGGCTGATGCTCTCAGCAGGACCCAGGGCCAGGGAGATGCTGCTGGATTGGGCCAACCCACAGCACATAGAACGTGGAATGAGACAGTCACATCTATAAATTCTTTTGATCAACACTCTTCCCTTGGGGCTCTGTAACCACCTGGTCTGAGAGTCCCTAGCCAAAGCACCCCCTGGCTACAGGTGTTTCAGTACCTCTGTCGCTGAGCTGCTTGGCAAGCAAGGCGATGAGCGTTCCGGAAAGCACAAGGCCAATTGCTGCCAGGGCACTGGTGCTGGTGTAAACCAGAACTTGTTTCAAAAAAGCAGCAGAATCCTCTGAAAAAGGCCCACAAACACTCAGATTGTTATCAAAGGAATTCCACAGGGACAAAGATGCCGCGTGCCTCCTCCAGCCTCAAGATGTACTGCAGGAGGCTGGGAAGTACAGCCCCACCATACCTTCACAGACTGGGGGATGCCTGGTCCAGTTCCCTGTGGCTGAACACCTGAGCATCTCTGCTCCCATCTGGATAAATCCTTCTTTGCAGGAAAAGCTGCAAGTGGAGTTGAATGTGAAGTTCCCATGTGTATGAGAGCAGTTGAGGTGGCCATGGCTGGGGGCATCCAGCACTGGACAGCTGATGGCTGCAGGTAGAGCACAGCAGCAACACTGATGAGACAGAATTGTTGGCAATGGAATGAGGGCACAGGGGCTAGAGAGCCAGGGGACGAGCAGGGGATGAGCTGGGATGCTCAGGGAAAAGGGATTCTGGGGAAAGCAATCTGCTAGCACAGAGCAGTGGGCAGTGTCCTGGCAGTTCTCAGAAGAACTGGAGATTTCAGAGAGTCTGCCTCCTCATGATGCTACGTATTCACTGTGCGTAGCCCTACTGGGGTCACAGAAAGTGTCAGGATAAAGGCAGCAATGGGGGCACCATCACTGCATCCTTACACAGCTCCATTCCACTTGCACCGCTTGAGTGCACAGGGCTCAGCTCCTCTATCTCCCAGAGGAGAGACTGGGGATATATCCTGGGGAAGGGGCAGCTCTTCATCAGGGTACACAGTCCAGGAGCAGATGTGACCACCACAGTTCTACCTTGGCATTGCGAGGTGTCCCCAGTCCAGGTTCCAGTGGCCATGCACTCACGGCTCTGTGGCCCAATCAGCTCAAATCCTGTCTGGCAGGAGAAGTCACAGATGGAGCCAAAGGTGAATTTCTCATAGACATGGGAGCAGTTCAGCTCTCCATGCTCTGGAGCAGTAAGCAGTGAGCAGGTGATGGCTGAAAAGAAAAAGAAACACATCTCAAGCAGGAGCCAAGGAACAGCTAGGCTTCATCCTTGGTATGAGAGGCCCAAGAACATCCCAAGGTGAACTCCAGGTGAACGGCTCTTTTAGCAGCAGCTCTACCTTTGCACTGTGGGGTGTCCCCAGTCCAGGTCCCCATGGCTGTGCACTCATGGCTCACTGGCCCCATGAGCTCAAATCCTGGCAGGCAGGAGAAGTCACATGTGGAGCCAAAGGTGAAGTTTCCATGGATGTGGGAGCAGTTCAGCTCTCCATGCTCTGGAGCACCAAGCACTGGGCAGGTGATGGCTACACGAAAAAGAAGCACACCTTAAGCAGGAGCCAAGTAATTGTGGGATTGAACTTTTGGGATCAAGAGGATAAAGAACATCCTAATGCCATCCCCATACCAGTTACACCCAAACTCTAGCAGCAGCTCTACCTTTGCACTGTGGAGTGTTCTTGCTCCAGGTCCCCATAGCTGTGCACTCGCAGCTCTCTGGCCCTATGAGCTCAAACCCTGACTGGCAGGAAAAGTCACATATGGAGCCAAAGGTGAAGTTCCCATGGAGATGTGAGCAGTTCAGCTCTCCATGCTTTGGAGCACTCAGCACTGGGCAGGTGACAGCTGCAAGGAGAGCAGGTCTCAGGGCAGATCCTGTTCATGTCTGGAGATGGGGAACCCAGAAGTTCTGGGTCAATTCAGACTGTGCCTGCTAGGTGCAGGGGATGGTGTTCTGGTCTCAAGGAGTGTTAATGCCTGGACAGGGAAGTATTGGCAGACCCAGTCCCTTGCTCTGCAGGGCTGTCAGTGCCAACTCTTTGAGGTGGCCATTATGGACAGAGGATTTTCACTACTGGGACATGATGGCAGCACCTCAGTGATGTGCCTGCATGTGTCAGAGTATCAGGAGTGCACAGAACAGCACAACAGAGTTGGGAGCTGCCTTTTGGATGCAGGCAGAGGGCAAGCTGGGGGCATAGCTCTCACCCTGAAAGCTCAGGGCTGATGCAATGTGCTGTGCTGTCACCATTTGTGGAGGGGGACACTGGTGAGAATCATGGGCCTGTGTGTGCATGTGGTGTTGGGGCTGCTGAGTGACAACTGACAAGCTGAGGACAGCACAAGGCAGCCCTGTGGTAGTATCAGTGACACTATGAGCTCTAGCAGCATCTCTACCTTTGCATCGTGAGGTGTCCCCAGTCCAGGTTCTTTTAGCCATACATTCACGGCTCTGCGGCCCCATCAGCACAAACCCTGTCTGGCAGGAGAAGGCACACGTGGAGCCAAAGGTGAAGTTTCCATGGATGTGGGAGCAGTTTAGCTCTCCGTATTCTGGAGCACTGAGCACTGAGCAGCTGATGGCTGAAAAGTAAAAGAAGCACATCTTAAGCAGGAGCCAGGGAGCTGCAACACTCAAGCTGTTGGGATGAGACGGCTAATGCAGCTGAGAACATCCCAGACCCAATCTCAGGCCAGTGACATCTTTACCAGCAGCTCTACCTTTGCACTGTGGGGTGTCCCCAGTCCAGGTCCCCATAGCTGTGCACTCATGGCTCACTGGCCCCATGAGCTCAAACCCTGGCAGGCAGGAGAAGTCACATGTGGAGCCAAAGGTGAAGTCTCCATGGATGTGGGAGCAGTTCAGCTCTCCATGCTCTGGAGCACTAAGTACTGGGCAGGTGACAGCTGCAGGGAGAAGAGGCACACTTCGAGCAGGAGCTGGGTTACTGTGGGGTTGAACTGTTGGGACCAAGAGGCTGAAGAACATCCTAATGTCATCTCAAAGCTCTAGCAGCATCTCTACCTTTGCAACGTGGAATGTCTCCAGTCCAGTTCCCCGTGGCCATGCACTCATGACTCTGTGACCCCATGAGCTCAAACCCTGGCTGGCAGGAGAAATCACATATGGAGCCAAAAGTGAAGTTTTCATGGGGATGGGAACAGTTCAGCTCTCCATGCTCTAGAGTTCTGAGCACTGGACAGCTGATGGCTGAAAAGTAAAAGAAGCACATCTTAAGCAGGAGCCAGGGAGCTGCAACACTCAAGCTGTTGGGATGAGACGGCTAATGCAGCTGAGAACATCCCAGAGCCAATCTCAGGCCAGTGACATCTTTACCAGCAGCTCTACCTTTGCACTGTGGGGTGTCCCCAGTCCAGGTCCCCATAGCTGTGCACTCATGGCTTAGTGGCCCCATGAGCTCAAACCCTGGCAGGCAGGAGAAGTCACATGTGGAGCCAAAGGTGAAGTTTCCATGGATGTGGGAGCAGTTCAGCTCTCCATGCTCTGGAGCACTAAGTACTGGGCAGGTGACAGCTGCAGGGAGAAGAGGCACACTTCGAGCAGGAGCTGGGTTACTGTGGGGTTGAACTGCTGGGACTAAGAGGTTGAAGAACATCCTAATGTCATCTCAAAGCTCTAGCAGCATCTCTACCTTTGCAACGTGGAATGTCTCCAGTCCAGTTCCCCGTGGCCATGCACTCATGACTCTGTGACCCCATGAGCTCAAACCCTGGCTGGCAGGAGAAGTCACAGATGGAGCCAAAAGCGAAGTTCCCATGAAGGTGGGAGCAGTTCAGCTCTGCATGCTCTGGAGCTCTGAGCTCTGGGCAGGTGATAGCTGCAAGAGAACAGGTCGTAGGGCAGGATTTGGGTGGAACTGAATGTAGGGATTAGTGTTTAATCCCAACCTAATAAACTCAAATTTGAGGTGGCAAGTCTTTGATCTTCCTTTCTTACCTCAATACCAGATGGCAAGCCTCACTTTCTTGGACACAGCAGTAGCACTGTTGGTACAGTGATTTTTGCTCCACATGAGAAGCAGTTGCTGCTGTACCAGGACTTGGTTTATCCCTGGCACACTCTGGATCACAGTTCCATGGCAGAAGACTATGGGCATCTTACACAGAGCCTGTTTCCCTACAGGATGCCCACCTCCCAACCCAGCACCCAGGCGCACTGGTTCTATCTTTGCCATAAGAGAGGGAGCCTGACCAGGCGCCCTCAGCTAGGCACCACAGCCTCTCTAATTCTGTTCTCTCAAAGCCCTCCTGGCAGGAAAAGATGCACATGCAGTTGAAGGCAGAGGCTCCATGTGAGTGGGAGCAGTTGACACAGCGTCCTTTAGGATCCACCACTGCAGGACAGGTGAGAGCTACAACCAGATGCAGGCAGAGCTGGTGAGGATGGAGTGAGCACAGTTGTGTTATCCCATGTCCCTCTAGTGCCCTAGGGCATGTCCAACCCTGCTGCAGCCAGAGCCTGTGCTTGGTGTTAGAATAAGCCAAATTGTCAATGCTCACTAACACAGCTTTGTTATCAGTTTTGGCAACCAAGTCAGCTGATTATTTGCAGAAAAGAAAAATCCATCATACATCAAGCAGGAAAAAACAGCTGTGCTCTGGAAAACAAGATGTGGGAACTTGGAAAGCCAGGGGCAGGAAAGGTCAGGGCAACTTGCTGTATGGTGCATGGGGGGACTTCCACAAAAATGACATCACATCAGCTGTTGGTGCCTGCTCCCTTATCTGCAAAAATCCCTGGGCCACTGGCCTGCCTAGCACTGCCTCACTAGGAGATTGCCTTGCAATTAGCGCTGCCAGTTTTAAAAGTGTGTGTACTGCTAGGGCTGTCCATACAGGAGATACCCCTTTGTGTCCTGTACCTGCTTCAGGTCTTGTCACATCCTTGTAACCACACATAGACCTGTTATACAGAGCAGATGGAGCAAGACTCCACATAAACCCCAAGCCAAAACAGCTCAATGCCTCTGGGACACCAGCAGCTACAAGCCCTCAAGTACCAACAGGAAGACTTTCTCTGCATAACACACCACAGCTCAGTTCTTTTGTGGCTTTCTCTCCACAGTGGTTTCCTGCCTGCCCTGTTCCACCCTAACGCACCGCCTCTTGCCCTTCTACCCAACCCAGGCAGGGTGCACCCCTCCCCCAGCCATGTGACAGCTCCCATTTCTCTTCTTTAAGTCCTTCTGAAGCACCCAGCACCTTCCCAAGGAGCAGTCAGTGCCTCTAGCATGATGGAGGTACCAGGACACCAGCTGTACACCAACACAAACAGGGAGTGAGCATCTTCATGTGGGAAACTGCAAGGGTTTGCTTCTTCATCTACACACCAGAATGCACTGTGGGAGTGATGCTGAGCATCAGTGCCACACTCCAGAGCCCCAGACCATGGCAGTGCCTACCTGTGCATGTGGGGGTCTCCACCGACCACTGCCGATCAGCCAGGCACTGCAGCTCATCCGCACCTCGCCGTTCAAACCCTTCTGGGCACCAGAAGGTGCAGGTGGAGTTATATCTGAAGTCTCCAAACGGATGGCTGCAGTTCATGTATGCTCCTCTGGGTTCGAGTATGGGGCACTGCACAGCTAGGAGAGATGCAGCCACAGCCTGTCAGCAGCACGACAGACCCGTGCTCTTTGCTGGGGGTTCAGCTTTCCAACAAAAGAGGGGTCTTTGGGGGATATACAGCCCCAAGCACCATCCAGGACAAGCAACTCAGTCCCAAGCACAGCCTGCTGGGTACTCACCATTCTCACATTTGTCCCCTTCAAAGCCGGGGTGACACTCGCACTTGTAGCTCTGGATGACCTCCACACAGTCACCATGCAGGCCGCAGATCAGGGGCTGGCAGGAGACTGTGCACATTGACCATCATCAAGGGGTGCCCTGTCCTGCTCCCAGCCCTCCCCGTGTTCTCAACACTCACCCTTGTAGCACAGTGCCTTCTTCTTCTTCTTCGTGCAAGGCTCATCGTTCCACTTGCCTGCCTCTGACGACCGCTTGATGTAGATCTCCACGCAGTCCTGGTTGAACTTGCGGTTGTTGGGCTCCCCGGTGGCCCAGTTGGCCGCTTCCTTTGTCAGTGCTTTCTTGGTGCCCACCCAGGTCCAGATACCTCTCAGCTTGCGGATGCCAATCCAGTAGTATTTGCCATGATAGGGCAGGGTGCGATTGAGGTACTCAATCTCCTCCTTGTTCTGGATGGCCACCAGGTCGGTGAAGAACGTCTGGCAGTATGTCCTGGCATCGTCCCACTCATAGTCCTCCTCACTGTAATAGTATGTCCAGGCCCCAACCTGCATCACCACGCCTGCGGGAGAGGATGTGGTCTGGGATTGCTGCAGGAAGATAGTGCAGGTCTGGGAACAGGGTTGGGGGACCTGAGGCTGGTACCAGAGCCAAGAGCCACCAGCAACCAGAGGAAAAAAGTAGGGGAAGTGTGGATGAAAACAGTTCAAAGAGATGTGTAAGAATCTGGCATGGCAGAACAAGCCATGGTGGGGCAGAGGAGCAGCAGAGAAATGAGGAAGATAGGAAAGAGCTGGGGCTCCCCTCACCATAAAGGTCTCCCAGAGAGTTCCTTAAAACACATTTCCTTCTACAAATGTAAAATTGCTCCACACGTGTGGTTTTGTTGTTTAGTTGTTTTCCCTACTTTATTTAATTTACAATTCTACAGGAGGGTCAGTTTTGCACAAGAAAGAAGACCAAGCATGCCCCCATGCCCAAAAGCATCCTCATGCCATACTGCATCCCCGATCCAGAGGTGGCCCAAAGAGCCGCAGAACACTGCATTGCAAAACACAGCCTTGCAGAAAGCAGTTCATGTCTTGGCCATGCCCACCAGGGAAGGCAAAGCCCAGATTAACTGGAACCCACGCCCAGAAGAGGAAGGCACTTGGATGAAATACTGCTTCTGTTTCCCACCACAACTTGATGTAATCAAGAAGTTTTTGCCACCAAAAAAATAAATCTTCCTTCCTTCTCCCTAAAGCAGGTATGCCTACAGCTGCAGAAAGCAGCCCAAAAGAAAGGTGGGGAGCAAAGTCACTCCAAGAAACAGGCCTGAGGTACCCTGTCACGGGAGGGCACATCTTACACTTTCATTGTGAAGGCAAAGGTCTAGGCATTGCAGATTAAATACAAATGCAGGGCTTCACAGATATAACTAGGGCTCTAGCTAGGCCAGTTATCATACATTTTCCTATGCAAAATCCCTACAGCTTGTCTGGTTTTCCTTGTGGAAGATCCAACTACCTGTTTTGTCAAACAAAAGCAAGAAAAATGTGCTCTCCAAAAGCAGCCCAGCTTCTCAATTGCTAGGGCTACCAGGGCACAAACTTAGGGCAACTGCTGGGAGCCTGCCCTGGCCCCTACCACCTCTCCTAAGAATCCCAAAAAGGACCAGATCCCAGGAAAGACCAGGGAGCAAATCTACAGCCTACCTGTCATGCAGACACACTCCTGCCTCATTCTTCCAACTCATGCAGCCCACAGACAGCTCCCATGCCTCCTGCCCTGTGCAGCATGGCACAGTGCTCGCAGCACTCAAGGTGCATTTGTATTTTTGTTTTCCTTGCAGACCTAAATCTCAGTCTCCTCCTGACACTTCTACTTTTGCCTCTGCTCTTCTGCTGGTTTGCGAAAGGTCTTTTGTAAATGGACCCAGACCACACAGGATTTTTAGGACAGAGTACATTTCTCTCCCCCTGCAGTGCCAGTATGCAAAGCAAAGATCCTGCAGGCACCAAAGCCAAGTGTCTGCTGGGCCCCCAAAATAACTCTGCTGCCCTTCTCCAGTTTCCCCTTCCCTCAGGGTCATGGTGGCACCTTACCACATGTGAAGACAGCGATGCCCAGGCAGCAGACGCCACAAGAGCCGAGAGCCCACATCCTCCAAGTGCAGTGCTGTCCCACAGTGGTGCCCTGTGTGCTGGGGAGAAGGGCATGAGCATACATCCTTGCCAACTGCAAGGTACCCACCCACAACCTTCCCTGCCCCCTACCCGAGCAGACCCCAGCTGTCCCCGCAGGAAGGAGCAGGCAGACCTACCACGGCGGTGCTGCAGGGTGCCTGCTGTGCCTGGCCCTTGCCCTGGGCAGGCAGCGCTACTCACGCTTCCTGCAAAGTCACAGAGCATCACTCCCTCCCCTCAGTTTCTTCCCCTCCTGACCCAGCCCTGCTGCCAGCCCGCATCCTGCCCAGCTGCGCTCCCCACTTCCAGGAACCTGCTGCCAGCTGGAGACTGAGACCCCAACGAGGGGCCAGCCTGGTGTGCGGCCACCCAGAGCCCTCCAACCCACCATGTCAGTGACAGCAGTGAAGAGAGGAGAGAGCAGGATGAGGTGTGTGGACCTGCACCAGGCAGAGCAGGAGTGTGGTGCGTGGCTCCCGGATATCACTCAAGACCAATTAGTTACACAATGTATTTTCCCGTTTCTGCTTTTTTAAATCTTTGTGAGAAAGGTCATAAAGGGACAGGGGAACTTCCCCCCATTAAATGTCCTTTATGAACATCTACCGATGCTTCAGGAAGGTACCCACTGTGTACGGGTGTATCACCATATACCTATTTTTACACATATTCTACTTCTAAGTAGTATCATTTTCGCAAGGTTTTCTGCGGGAATTGCTCCGCTCACTTCCAGTTAAAGCCAAGGCAGAAGCCCTTTGGGTCACATGCACATTCCAGTTCCAGAGAAATAAGTAATGCTCCAGTGAGACTCATACAACACAAAAGGAGGAACCCATCTACGAAATCCATAACTCATTACAGTGCCTTTCTGCCTGGCCAATGTAAATGAAATTCTGTTCCTGTTCTTCGTCATCATCCTTGCAAAATGTTCTACTGCAATTCTCCCTCTTTCTGTACGTGCAGTAACCCAGCAGCATTTGCTTTACCAGCTCCCGTGCTTGGGACAGGGAATGACATCCCAGTGGGCAGAGAAGCTGAGGGGTGGCTGCTGGGCAGGGGCACACCTTGGGAAGCCATGGTCCCCTGAGAGGGATGAAGCTGCTGCTGCACTAGGACAGTCAGAGGGATGTTGCTGGATGCTCGGCCCCAGGGGAGGGCAGGAGGAAAATGGGCTGTGCCCCTGCTGGTTTCACTTCTGCTGGCACAGGGCACAGTGGGGCAGAACAACAGAAAAAAAATATTGCATTTTGTTGCTACGAATAGTCTCTGGTGTTGTAAAAGCAGAAGTGAACTGGCTGAGACCTGGAGGTGGCCACTGCAAGGGGAAGGACGCAGCCTTGAACCCAGGGGTGATGCTTTGCATGTAGAGGAGAGGGATACACATGGCAGAGGGGGAGGAGGATTGCAATCAGTTCTGCAGCTCTCCCAGGAATTAGATAATCCGGGGGATAATCCTGTTTTGACTTGCTGGTGTTCTAGGGCCAGCTTCTGGGCAGGTGTCGGCACATGCTCCTCATAGGGATCCTGCAGGCTCCTCTGGCATCACGAGACTGAGTGGGTTGCTCCCCTGCCACTTGGAAGGAGCCCCTCACCATGCACACTGCTCTTGTTTTTGGCAGAGGCCCCATCCCTGTGTGGTACAACCCTCTCCTCTCCTTGAGCAATATTCCCTGCAAACCGCAGAGGAACCGACTCACTCTGACGCAGCCTGCCTGGAGCAGCTGCCTCTGGTGATACCACAGGCACCTTCCTGGGCACCTCCTACTGTCCCCAGGGCATGGAGACATGGGGCATCCCCAAAGGGTGCAGTCATCGGGTGCAGCCCTGCTCCCTCCTTCCTCCCATGCCACCCCATTTCCAGTCCCTACACTGAGCCAGGATGCTTTGGAGGCACCTTTTGGGCACGGGCTGGGGATGGCTCGCTTTCCACAGTGTCACCATGGGGGCTTTTTGTCCCCAAAATGGTCCCGAGCTTGGAGGTGCCTCTGAGTGCATCTCGCCTTGGTGCCCCTGCAGTGTGGCATGCGGTACAATCTTTCTCAGAATCTGAAAGTGATAACAGGTTAGCCACAGGAAGACATGTTTACTGAAATATCACCCCAACCAGGGCAGGGCGAGATGGTGGTACTGATTTGTTGAACCAGGATGGGGATGTCCCCAAATGTCCCTGGCATGCCCAAGGTGAAACAACCCTGGCTGCGAGGTGCAGTGGGGTTTGGGGACCCTGCCCACCACACCGTGTCCCCCTTGCCCTATTGATACCCATCAGAGCCATTTCTCTGACCCTGGAGATCTCAGCCTTGTGCCTTCACCCTGCAAACGGAGGGAGAGAGAGCAATATGGCATCACTGCCATCTGTGCACCCCTGAGGCTGGCTTCTGTTGCCTGGCTGCAGCAGCACGTGCCTGGCATGGGTAAAGATTTGCCAAACAGGATGGTGGGGGTGGAGATAATGGAAACTTTATCTCAGTGCTGGTGTAGTGAGCAGTAAACAAGTGGCCCTGCCTATCAGGGTGAGTGCAGCCTGGGGCACCCTGTCCCACGCAGCCCTACTCATTGACCTTATGGTACTGCCTTGTGTCCCCCAGACATCACCAGTGCTACTGCAACAGTCTGGTTTAATGCTTTAATGAAGTCGTCTTATTTCAAGAGGGCAAGCCCAGAGGTGGATTCAGCTGCCTGTCCCCCCAGCACGTTTTTGCCTCCCTCTGCCTCTTCCCTTCCCCTTACTCTGGCTCTCTCCCCAGCAGATCTGGCTCTGCAGCCATGCAGCTCTGCAAAGAGCCATGCAAACGAGCGGATGAATGCTCTCAGCCATCAGAGCCCTGCCTCGGGCTGGTGCCAGCCCCCCGGAGCAAACAATGTCCTGTACTCCTGCCAGGAAATCCGGAGGCAGCCCGGGTCATGCAGCGAGGCCAGCTCCATTTTCCTGCACACAGAAGCATCCTTGAGCATGTTCATTCTTCACCTTTTGGCAGCTCAGGGCTGAGCTTTCCTCTCCTTCCAGCCTCAGGCAAGCGACCTGCCTTGTGCTTCCTGCCCTCTTGTGTTCAGTGCCAGCAGTGCTTTGATGCTTTCAAACCCTGGGACTTTGGTTATTTTTCTGCTCCTGAGGACCTCTCTCCTTGGAAAGCGCCCTTCTCCTCACTGCCATCTGCGTGCAGAACTGAGACACCTCTCCTGCATTCTGGTCCTGCTGCTTGTCTTGGAGTTGGATGGTTCCTCTCTCAAAGTCCAGACTTGTGGGGTGAGACTCTGCAAAGAAAATAACTCCACCTAAAATAATGGGGGCAAGAGTGTCCCCAATATTTTGCTGTCATTTTGAAATTAATTCCTCCTTCTCCACATTCTAGCTTTCCACATCTGTGGTTTATTATAGAATCACAAAATCATTTAGTCCAACCCCAACCCATTCCCACCATGCCCCCTGAACATGTCCCTCACTCAGTGCCATGGTTCTTGAACACCTCCAGGGATGGTGACCCCACCACCTCCCCAGGCAGCCTGTGTCAGTGCCCAACCACTCTTTCCGAGAAGAAATGTTTCCTAATAATACTTGTGCTTCAGACCCCTCACAGCTCTGTTGCCCTTCTCTGGATGCATTTAAGAACAGGACTTTTCCACTCCATTCCATCTCCTGTCCCAAAAGTAGACAGACTCGTTGGCAGGCTTTGCTTTGACAGGACAAGGGGAAATGGTTTCAACTAAGAGAGGAAATTAGATTGGATATAAGGAAGAAGTTTATTTCCATAAGGGTGGTGAGGCAGTGGCACAGATTGCCCAGAGAGGTGGTGGGTGCCCCATCCCTGGAGACAGCCAAGGTCAGGCTGGATGGAGCTTTGAGCTCCTGATGGAGCTGTGGGTGTCACTGTTCACTGCAGACCAGATGGCCTTTAAGAGTCCTTTCCAACTCAAACGGTTCTATGATTGATTCTATCCCCAACTCCACTGCGGATCTTGCTGGCCTAGACCCATGCTGGGGCTCTCCCCCACCTCACCAACACCATACCTGGCTCCTGGAGGGATGCCATGCACAGCAGGAGCTCAGGCCACTAACCTCTGACTGCCAGCCCCGCCGCTGTCACACAGATGTCACATAGAGGTGTCTCAGCGCTGTGTGGGATCTCCGGGCATCCTTCTGCACTGATGTCTGTCGGCTGACATGTGAGGCTGCCCTCAGCATGGGAGACACCGGCCCCAGCGGTGCCACCTGCAGCGTTCGTCCCCGCTGCCGCTGGGGTGTCTGTGGGGTGCTGGGGGCACCTGGCACACCTCCATTTGTCCCTGGAACGTTGCTCTCAATGATGAGCTGGAGCAGGCCTGCTCCAGGGAAGTCCAAAATGACCACTCCCCAGCACACCGGCTGCCCCGAGCAGCGCTGCAGGTGCTGATAGCACTGAGGATTGACGAAGCGGGCCACGTCCTCGGGGCAAGTGAAGAGCCCATTGCCGGAGCAGAAGGTGAGGTGCATAGTGGCAGGGTCCCCACTGGCTGCTGCGTCCAGGTGCCGCTGTGCTCGTGCCCATTTCCTCTCCAGTGAGAGTACGTTCCACGCATCGCTGATGCTCAGCCGCTCGTAGGGGATGCCCAGCACTGCCCGCTCCAGCGCCTCCAGCACCACGATCTTGCCTCTCACCTGGCCCAGCGTGGGCACCTCCTCCCGGCACCACAGCCGACCTCTGCTCTCCTCCAGCAAGCATCGCTGGAGCCGGGCAGCAAAGCGGGTCCGCGGGAAGAAGGGGAGCTCCTCCTTGATGCGCATCAACACAGCCTCGCCAGGATGGGCGCGGAGGAAGCGCAGGGTGCGACGCAGGACGCCCCGCAGGCTGACCCGCTGGAAGGCACACAGATGGTAGACGCGCAGCTCACCCTGTTCCAGCTTGCAGCGCACGTCCAGGAAGCGCACGCCAGCTGCCAGCTGGGCCTCCAGGCCCCAGCTCTGGCAGCGCAGGCGCCGGCCACCAAACAGGCTGAGGGAGTCGTGTGTGCCGGGGATGGAGAGGCGGGAGAGCGGCAAGGCGTCAGGCAGCGCTGCCATCCAGTCGGGGCAGCAGGCAGCAGGCTGGGCCGTGTTGTCGAACGCCGCATTGCGCTGGCCCCGTGCATCCATGCTGCAGTGAACACGGGCACCCCAGCACCGGGCCAGACTGTGGTGGTGGGGTGCAGCCTGTTGGATGGGGTGTTGGCAGTGACTGGCAGGCTGAGAGGGATGCTGGACATTATCTGGGTGATGCTTGTGATACACGTCATGTCCCTCATGAGGCACGTGCTGCAGGGATCCAGGCTCACTCCTAGCCAAGGAGAGCTCAGCAGGATGGAAAATTGCTGGGCTGATCCTGAATGCAGCCAGTCAGGCTGCACACCTCCCTCCTCAGGAATCAGGATAAACGGGACCGGGTGCCCCAAGGTCCTGGGAAGCTGCCTGCACCCGGAAAGGCACAGCTGGTTGGGGCTGCCATCACTGCTGAGCTGTGAGCCCCGTGAGCAGGAGGCAGCACCTGGGGGTGACTCACTGCCTACCCCTGGGACAAGGCTGCCTCACACTGTGCTGCCCTGAGGGCTTTGATGCTCGAAAGGCGTGTACCCCTACTGTGACATTTCTCTGGGGACACAGAGCAGGATGGCCTCCTGTGACACTCTGTGAGAGCTCTCACTGAGCTGATCCCAGCATAGAGGCAGCACAGGCTGAGGGTGTGGACATTCTGCTGCCACCCCCGCTGGCATGACAGCAGGGCGGAGCGCTGAGGCAGGCGGGGAAAGCAGCAGCCGCAGCTCCAGGAGCGGCAGCAGCGCAGCCCAGCCTGCAGCGCGGCACCTCCCCTAAGCATGGCGGCACCGGGGAGTGGAGGTTCCTGCTTCGTGCTGGGGGGCTCGGGGGCGACGGGCCGGGCGCTGCTGCAGGAGCTGTGCGCACAGCGGCCCTTCAGCAGGGTGACGGTGATCGGGAGGCGGCAGCTGAGCCTGCCTGAGAGCAGCGGCGTGGCCGTGGTGCGGTGTGGGCCGGGGGTTGCGGGGTCCGTGCTGGAGGTTCCACCCTGATCCACGTGCCTCCCCCAGAAGCAGGCGGTGGTGGACTTCGAGCGGCTGGGCGAGCACGCCGATGCCTTCCGAGGCCACGACGTGGGCTTCTGCTGCCTGGGCACCACCCGGAGCAAAGCGGGTGCGGTGAGTGGCCCTGGCCGGTCCCAGGGGGTCACTGGGCATGGCCTCGCCCAGCGAGATGCTCGGATCTGGGGGATGTGTCGTGGGTGCCTCAGCTCCCGCTGGGGTGCCTGCTCGGTCAGAGGTCGCTGACCTTGCTCCTTGCCCTGCCCTAGGATGGCTTTGTCCGTGTGGACCGGGACTACGTGGCACAGGCAGCCGAGCTGGCGCGGGCAGGGGGCTGCAAACACTTCGTCCTGCAGTCCTCCCAGGGAGCGAACGAGCGCAGCAGCTTTCTGTACCTGCGGGTGAAGGTGAGGAGGGAAGCTGGGTGTGCTCCTAGAGATGGAGATGTGGGGACACTTGGGAACGAAGCTGGGGCTGAGGCTGCAAGGGGTCCAGTGGACCTAGGACTCTCCTGGTGAGGGGGAACAGAGAGCCCAGGAGATGGGCTGGCAGCACAGCAGTGTGCCCTGCTGCGTCCTAAAGGGCAGACACCAGGCGTTCAGCATCCTTACACTACTGAGCACCACCCACTCTTGCAGGACTCGCTCCTGTCTGCAGTGTGTCACACTGGCATTGCCCGGGCTGGGCAGCAACCCGTTGCCACCCCTCCTCCCTCCTCACCCCCCCCCCTTGCCCTGCTCTGCCCACTGCGCGTGCTGTTGCTGCAGTTAGCACTGCAGCTACAAGGGAGCGCTGCTGACTGCTGTTTGGCTGTCTGGCACTGACAGTCCTTTCCTAGAGAGCTTCCTAGGGCTGTCTCTCAAAAGCTGGGTTTTGTTTTTGTTGTTAATGAATTTCTGGGCTCTCTGCTGACCCATCCATTTGCCCCATTTGGATCCCTGCACTGCCCTGCCCTCTGCTTTGGCGATTGGCATCTTGGCAAAATGCTTTGCATTTTGAGCAGGGACAGCTCGGTGGTTCTCCCTTCCTTGCACTCCAAGAAACCCCTTTCCTCAGACATGGTTGTGGCCTGCATGGGAGAGGAGTGACCTTTACCTATAGCCAAATATATCTGGTTCCTGCCAGTTTGGGTGCTCTATGCCCTTCCTACTGCAACCCTCATCTCCTAAGTTATCTGGAGGATTACTCACGGCTCACGGCACACACCAGTTGTGTGTTGGGCAATACCTGCAGGTGGCAGGTACAGAGGTGATGCAAGACTGAGCATACGTGCTCACAGCCCTCCAGAGGCTGGTGGGACTGTGGCTGGGCAGGTGGGGAAGGGTCAGCCACTGCTGCTTTTTGGCCACCTACCTCTGAGCAAGTCTTCTGCTTCTTGCTTTTGTGTCCATATTTTTCCCTACCACCAACTCAGCAGCTTTCCTTTGTGTGTTCATTTTACCTTTGCCACATTGTAGAAACCTGGGAGCTAAATCCCTGCTGGTCAGCCCCAGCACTACAGTCATGTCCTGTGGCTGTGTTGTGCACTGGGGGTCCTGGGGTAGGCTGCAGGATGCAGCACCAGCCAGACACGGTGTCCTGCTCACAGCTCAGCTCTTCCTTCTTCCTGATTCATAGGGTGGGAGACAAGGTGCCTGTGATCATCCTCAGCTTGTTTTGTCCCCACTGTGACAGGGAGAAGTGGAGAAACTGGTTGAGGCTGTCGGCTTTGACCGCTGCACCATTCTTCGGCCAGCGTGAGTAGCAGAGGGGACACGGAGCCAGGAAAGGGCTGGGAGATGGAGCCATGGGCAGGGTGCATTAGGGGAGGGTTGGGAAGGAAGTGAAGAGGGCCTCCAGGTGCAAATGCTGCTCCTACCTGCACCTCTTCCCCTCTGCTATAAGCAACAAGCCTAGCCATTTCCACAGCCCTTCCCGAAGCCATGCTTTTGAGGCTTGGGCTCAAAGCACAGGTTGGGGGACATTGGTTGAAGCTTAACTTCATCTGGAGGTCAGCCTGTGTGGAGGGGCTGCTTTTCTGTATCCTTTCAACCATACTCTACCTGGGAGAACCAGCATCCTGGTTTTGGCAGCCTGTGGGTAAAAGGAGCTCTCAGTGATCAGCCCATTCATTCCAAGACCCTGCAGAAGCCACTTGGGGCCAGTGCAAGTTTTCCAGCTTGGCTGGGCTCTGCAGCCTGGCCCACCTCACCTTCTTGCCCGCAGGGTGCTGCTGTGTGCACGCCAGGAGTTCCGCCCCATGGAGTGGATCACACAGCGGATTCTGGGATTCAGCGCCCGGTTCTTCCCCTCTGCTTACTCAGTGCCTGTAGAAACAGTGGCGAGGGCAATGGTGGCCAGTGTGCTGCAGCCAAGTGGGGAGAAGGTGGAGGTGCTGGAGAACAAAGCCATTCATCAGCTGGGAAAGGCAGTGCCGCAGCCAGGCACATAGAGCAAAAGTGGTAATAAGTGGTTGGCTGACCTTCTGGATTCTGTTCTGGGCTGATGATGAATGTATGGGATAATACATAATAGAGTGGAGTGTTTGCATGGACAATGGGGAGCTGAGGTGCAAATCTGGGTAAGCATTTTATAATTTAAACAATTCCTTGACTTGAGACCTTGAATAAAACCCTGTGACTGGCCTGTGCTAATTGTGTTGAAATTCTGCTTTCCACCTGCACGTTGCCAGCCTGGCTGCATCTCCTGGTGCCACCTCAGGGAACACTTTTGGGCGTATGGTCGGGGCACAGCTGTCCCCAGGCACCAGCACCCTTCACATGGCTGTGATCCCAGCAGCTGCATAGCACCCATATCCTCATGCTCTGTTGCGTGGCAAAGGAGGCAGGGCTATTGGGCTGCCCAGGAGCCTCTTGCATCCCATCCCCTGCACCAAAGCCATTCTCAGGCCTCTCACAGGGTCAAGGACCGTGGTGGTTCTGCAGCTGGGAGCTTTACGTGACTTCTGCGCTCCCATCTGGCTGCAAGCCCAGTGGCTTTCCAGGGTTTTCTTTTCTTCAACCTCCCCCTGGTCCCTGTGTCAGTGACTCGGATGGGGAGAAGAGATGGGTGCCTGGTCTCTGTCCTCCCGCACAAATGTTCACATCACCAAGCTGGTACCTCAGAGACGTGGTGCCACCAAGCAGTAATCCAGGGAGACTGATCCAGAGAGAGCCAAAGGAGATCTGTAGAGTAATTCTTAATGTAAAAGGGGACATGCAAGGTGGGCTGCTCAGGAATAGCACACACACACACCTGGAGGGGTTTGTGGCTTATGCAGCATGAAGGCTGCTCAAACATGCAGTGCTGGGTTACTCTGGTGTAAATGCATCCCAGTGCTCAGAGGTGTTATCAAAGGTGATGTGTTCAGCAGAGGAGAACAGGTGAATGCTTGAAACAACGAGACCTGTGAAGATGCAAAAATTGCATACATACAAGACAAAGAAAATAAAGAATGCATACTCTGGGAAGTTACAGGTAAAAGGCAAACTGAGGAGGTTTGAGGAAAACATCCTTAAGGCATAAACATAAATCACGAAAGTGTAAGAAGCAAAAAGCTCCCCACAGAGCCTGGTGGGGCATGACATGAGCAAGTTTTATGAGAGAGCCATCATAGGAAAGCTTAAGGAGTTGACTCATATCAGCCTCTGCTGCGAACAAGCTCACACCAGCATCGTTCCTTCAGGGACACGTGATTGTCCCAAAGCGTTGGGCTGTGTAAGGGAAAAAGTGATTTTTAACCACATTTTTAGAATGCATAGTTTTAAAAAATGGCCAGTGCCAGAGGGAATGCTCAGATGGATTGCCAGAGAGTGCCTTGGGTGAGAATTGCAGCAATCCATCCACCAAGAAGTCAGTGTTGCTAAATATGATGCTAATTTTCAGAAAGTTCCAGTGGGAACCAGGAAGCTGCAAAGCAGCAAAGCTGCGTTCTATAAAAGGCAAGTTGTTAGAAAGGAAAATAAAGGCCTGAAATAACAGAAACCAGAATAAATACGGTGCAATGGGAGATTCCATGTGGCTTTTGAGTGGGCAGCTTGAAGGCACGAGCCCATACTGCTCTTTGAGGATGTCAGTTGCTGTGTACATAGGACATGGTCCTCAGGGGGCATTGGATCTCCAAAATGCTCTCCCAAAAGGGCTCTTAAAGAAATTAAGCTGTCGTGGGAAGAAGAAGAAGGTCTGTGTATTCCTTTTAGGAAATATTTTCTTAGCACTCCAAAGCCTTGAAATGGACAAAACAAACATTTATTCCTAGACAAAGGTCTGGGGAAAACACCGGCTATTTCTGTGCAACCCTTGTTTTTGCTCAGCAGAGAGGCACCGCGCAGCATCTCCCCAGCCCCTCCTCACCCAGCTAGGGCTGAAAGAGGTGGAGGACCAGGCACAAGGTGAGGGAATAGATCTGCAGCGACATCCCTGTGTGCTCTGGGCCACTGAGATCCCCTCGGAGCAGCAGGAGGTTGGCACAGTGGGAGCTGTGCTGCAGCTGGACGGACAGCACGCAAGGTTGCTCAGCGTCTGCTGGCCAGCATCCATGCAGACCTCCTGCTCCCACAGATCCCAGCTCCCCCGGGATAGCTGACCCTGGCTTCGTTGCTGGAAATTAATGAGGAAAAAACAACTGCAGTCCCCATGACTCCACAGCCGGGCGCATGGCTTCCCGTGCGGCTCTCATGGCCCTGCTGCCCTCCTGGATGGGGAGCTGTGAGAACCGCCGTGCCCTCTGCCCGTCCCGCTCCTGGCAGCCCCATTGGGTGACAGCAGCACCTGCAGGCAGGCTGCAGAGCCTGGCACTCCCCACAGCCCTGGGACTATGGGGCTCTGGGCTGTCTCCAGCACAGGATGCATCATCTCTATGCCAATAACAGCTCAGGAACAGGCTGATAGAGCACTTGATCCTCTCAGATACCCCAGGTGTCCTTTCTTTTATCCCACTGTCATTGCAAACAGTAATTGCTAAGTCCAGCTCTCCATGCAGGCAGAGATGGCCCTGAATGTTTCTAGCAGACTTCCAGCTTTGGATTCCTACACTCAAATGTGGACACCAGTTTGTTGCACACCAGCAGGAGTTGGACTGGAACGGGGCCCAGGTCTGCCCCAGGGATAAAGAGGGGCACAGCTCTGACACAGCTGGGGAGCAGAAAACACATCTGGGGTGAGCTTAAATCCATCCAGGGCAGTTACGTTCACCCTTGCCACTTTAAGTATTGTTAAAGCACAAAGAGTTGCTTGGCTCTCCTTGCAGCATATATATGATGACTAACTAACGTGGGTCAGAAACCAGAGCAGATCATCCCCGGGGCCATGTGTGGGTGGGCACACACTGCTCTGTTCAGAATGAGAGACATCTGCAGCAGGTGTTGGGGCAGTTTTGGACCACGGGTTTGGTGCTGGGCCACCTGCAGCCAGGCTGACCCCCCAGGATACCATCATAAAACCAAACCATTTGTTATCATTAAAACATTTACTTTTTATACTTACAACTTGTTCTGGAACAAACGCTACCTATCACTCACTTGCTGATAACCACTGCCGAAACTGGAGGTTTTGACATTAATCACAAAGTTTATTTCAAAGGCAAATCCTTCTCCTAAGCACTTGATTTTCATGCAGGTAGTACTTTTGTAGGAAAAACATTCACTTGCAAGCAGCGTTACTCCTCTAAACACTGCCCCAGCCTGGTACACAAGCAAGGGGAAGCTTTTCCCCGAGCCTGGTACACAAGCAAGGGGAAGCTTTGCGGGTTTCTCCAAGCTCTGCAGCCTGGCCCTGGTGCTGCCATTCCCTGCTCTCTCCCTAGGCACACGCATTTCCCCGTGCAAGCTGGAAGAAGGGAAAACAAAATCGTGAGGCGGCTGGGCCAGCTGCGTTGGGACGGCGTTGGGGGCTGGCAGGGATCCAGCTGACTGCACTATATAGCTGTCAGAGGGAGAGCTGGGCTGCAGATCGAGTCGCAGCCATCGCGCACCCTTTTCTTGCAGCTGAGGAAGGAGAAGCGTGCCAAGATGTGCAAAGGACTCGCCGCGCTACCGCATACATGCCTGGAGAGGTGAGAGCAGCTGGTTCTGCATCACTTATGGACTGGGAGGGAAGGGATGGGGCTGCTCCAGATGCGGGTGGCTTAGAGCTTGAGGGTGAGCAGTGATGTGGCCCCAAACTCTGGTTTGGAAACCTCTCTGCTTCGCAAGGCTGCAGTGCCCCAAAAACCACCTTTTGACCCCACAGTTCCCCCATGCTGTCTCTCTGCCCGTGCCTGTGGAACAGAGGACCAGTATCTAGTCCTGCCTCCCCACCTGCCATACCAGAGAATGGGGAGCTGCTACTCCCAGGAAGCCTTAGGGCAGCTTTGTTAGTGCAGGAGCAGGCTGAGCATGCATCAAGGTGCCTGGGGAGGCTGCCAGCAAGTCCCCACAGAAAAGTTTCACTGCTCAGAGCTATGGGGCTCTGCAGCACCCGCACGTGGCAGCTGCGCTCTCCTGTGGGTCTCAGGGTTGCAGCAGTAATGTTTGCAAAGCATGGTGGGGAAAGCAGAAACGCTGTTGCCACTCTGCACCAAAACCACCTTTAACTTTAAAGTGCCCCAAAATCCTTTTTGTCTGATTATGTTCTTCTCAGCCCCCGATGACCACAGCCCTGAGCCCTTTCACGAGGCTCAGCTTTGTACACAGTGCTGTTCACCCACTCTTGCTGTCCCACCTCTGCCTGGCCATGATGATGCTCGTGGCACCGGCTGGTTGCTTTCATATCACGGGAGCATTTTGGGGCAGACACCTCCGCTTCAGGCTCTGGTGCATTACAAAACGCTTCTGGAGGGGCTCTCCATAGGTGCTGCTGGAAGAGGAGCTGCTGCATGAGGCTCCACCTGCATTCCTCAGGGCTCCAGCGACCTGGCAGCCACCCTGCTCACAGCCAGCTCAGCCCAACCCTGCTCACCTCCTGTAAGATCTCAGCCCACATTCCCTCACCCTCATGAGGCTGCCCATGCACCAGCTCCTACCTTTCTCATGCTGTCTACCGTGGAATGTTTTCTCCTGCAGTGTGTATGGGGAGGTCTTGCTGGAGGCCTGCTGGACTGGTCCCTCCTCACCCTCTCCCCCAGCACACGCTTGCTGGCCTATACAGGGAGCTGAGATGCCTGTCTGGAGGCTGCTCCTGCAGCCAGCACTGCACTGCCTCCTCTCTAACACTCCATATTTGTCCATGTGTCCACCACAGCCAGCTGCTACAGCTGCAGCTGACATTTCAAGCTGCACCGGCTGTGCAGCCACACAGCTCCCCAACAATCCCCAGGGTCCATCTCCTCACAAGGGATGTTGCATCCCACACCAGACATCGTGGGGATATTGCACTGCGATGCCACTGAGGCTCCTTGGTGGCTGCTCGCTCCTCAGCCTCTCCCACCTGTCAGGACATCAAGCAGATCCTGTCCAGAGAAAACTTTCCCCGTACAAACGGCCCCAGAAGCTTTACTGCCTGGAAGCAAACCAAGAGCTGCAGCCTTTCAGCTTCAGCTTTAAAGTCTTTGAGCTTCTTGTTTTGTTTTCTAACTTTGAGGCTCTCCTGGCCTGCATCTTGATGTGTTTGACAGAGTCCATATTTTCTCTTAATGCCTTTTGGAAGCTGTTCCTCAGACTTTTTCTTGGCTTGCTCCCACGTATTTTCACACATAACATTCCACAGTTCATTGTCTCTCCATTCCTCTCGCTCTGGAGCTTGTGAAGAAAGCCTGTTTGCTTATCGCTGCCTTTTCAGTCCCACTGTTTAGTCTTCCTGAAGGCTTGCTTGAAGAGTGGTGACACATCTACTTGAGCACTCTAGGACAGTGTCTTTTAAATAACTCTGCCCACCCACATGCCTGTGAGTGCTCAGCCCTTCTGGTTGTCCTTTTGGCAACCCTCCTCATTTCAGGAGCTTCCTCGTGCACCAATGAGGCCCCACAGCTGAGGACACACACTCAGGATGGGGAGGTCCTTGCTCCCATTCCCCATACCAGTCAGGGCACATTGTCAAGGCAGCCCCAGGTGTATCACAGCCAGACCAAGGGGTGGAGCAAAGCTAGGGCTGCTCAGAGAACAGGACAGCAGGAGAAGAGGCCATAGTACACCCCTGAGCCTAAAATATAGGGCAGGGAGCTCAGGTGGGGCTGCTGAGGGCTATCAGTGCTCATTTGTGCCCTTTGTGCCACACAGGTGTTGGCTCTGAGCCTGTTACAGGATGGGAAATTGCTGGCAAGATTTTGAGCAAGGGCCAAATGCTATCCAAGGAGCACGTGCTGCTATGTAAAGTGATGCTGACCGCTTCCATACCCACAGTACAGGTCAGCACCCGTAGCAGGGTGGTGAAGCATCATGTCCTGCTCAGACAAGGACAGATGGCTGGTCTCCTTCTCCCCTTTGTTATGCGGTCATGCTTGTGGATTAGATGTGGGTCCTGGTGACCTGCTGCCAGCACAGCCCACGTCCCCCACCCACCTGAGTCCTGGCACCTAGCTAAGCTGTGGCAGAGGTGGTGGTGCCAAGGGGGCATAGCCCCAGGGTCCCCTCAGCATGGTGAGTATGGGGACATTACCACCCTTCAACTCAGGTCCTGCTCCATCCAGGCAGGGTCTGACCTGCCTTGGAAGCACGAGGGATGGAAGCTGTCCCTGTCACTGCATTCATTTTCTGAGAAAAGCTAGTTTTCTGGCTGCGCTTCTGCTCCATGTAAGGGTTGCTGTTGGTGGCTGCAGCAGGCAGCACACACCCGTGGAGGGTGGAAAAGCAAAACAGAGAGAGATTTGCAGGCAGACCAAAAAAAAAAAAAGAAAAAAGAGTGGAAGTGAAATAGCAGACAGAGCAAGGGAACGGTTTTGCACAGAGGGCATGTGAAAATAAGAAGTGCAATGAGCCCTGGAGATGTGCAGCGTGGCCTCTGTCATCACACCGTGGTGAGGCTCCAGTAAAGCCCCCAGGGTCTGCAGGGCCCTCCCTGCTACAGGCGCAAGGCTGAGGTGCCACTGAGAGCTGAGCCATGCAATGCAGTGGGTGCATGGGAGCAGGCTGACATGGGGCAGGCACCGTGCACGGGCAGGCTGCCTGCTCACTTCCTCTGGACTTATTGCTATAGAAACTGCACAGACATCCCCAATCCATCTGCATGGCAGCCAGGACAGGTGATGCAATTATCCCAGCCACAGATGGAGACAAAACAAAGAGATCAAGCTTACAAGCTGTGGCTAATTCTGAGCATCTGGCTTGAAATGCTTCACACAGGCTCCTTTACAGCATCAGGGTCCATTTGTTCACATGTAATTAACAACATGGCTCTGTACCAGGCCAGGTGCCTGGCCACATGGCTGTGCCACTCCAGCAGCTCTGTGGTCCCTCTTGTCCCCCTGCCCGACCTGCCTCTGCTCACCTCTGCAGGGCCAAGGAGATCAAGACCAAGTTGGGCATACTGCTCCAGAAGCCTGACTCGGCCATTGACTTCATCATCCCCTACCCGGAGAAGCCGGAGAAGCCAGCCAAGGCTGTGAAGTGAGCATGGGTTTGGGTGCTGGGCAGCATGGCTCCATGGAAAGCAGCTTTCTCACAAAACTCAGTTTGCATTGAGATTACACGTTCGTTTAACACAAGTTTTGTGGAGTGGGTGGATTGAGAATCATGTCAGGAGGCAAAATAAGCCTTTAAAAGAAAAGTTAACTTAAATCTAAAAGCAGAATGGTGTCCTGGACATAGTCAATAGCCCCACTATTACCCCTAGCCCAGCCCCACTGTGAGCCTGAGCGTCAGGACATCTGAGCTGCTGGCCCAGTGCTCTTACTATCCCTCAGCACTGTCACCATCACATGTCATCCTTCACGTGGCCAAATGTTCATTTCCACTTTAAAAATCATGACTTGAGTTGTCTGACTTGCACGGATCCCAGTGGGGAGTGCTTTCCTTTTGCCCCAATTTTGTGGCACCTCGCCTTGCTGTTTCTAAACTAAGCCTCAGAGATCCTGGCGACCCATCACCCCAGTTCTCCAGAGCTCTTCACTCCATCCCTCCCCATTTTTAAGGAATGACCACCTGCTGCACGATGAGCATGAGCTACCCAGGCTTTCTTTACCCCTTCAGACCATCCCCAGAGGAGGTCCTGCAGTGGCGTGACTCACTGGAGAAGCTCCTGCAGAACCCCTGTAAGTCCCCCTCTGTGACCGTGTCCCCCCCACAGCAGTGGGGGGCAGTGGGGATTCAGGGTGCCCCAGTGCTCAGCAGTGCCTGACCCCTGCAGATGGGCTCGCCAGCTTCCGCACCTTCCTGTGCTCCGAGTTCAGTGAGGAGAATGTTGAGTTCTGGGTGGCCTGTGAGGACTACAAGAAGACCAAGTCCCCTGTGAAGATGGAAGAGAAGGCCAAGAGGATCTATGAGGAGTTCATCCAGACCGAAGCACCCAAAGAGGTTGGTGACTGCAGGGTGGGGATGGTGCTGGGAGGGGTGGGGGTTCCTCTAGCTGATGGCTGCAGGGCAGGCTGTGCCACAGCCACGGGGCTTGCAGCAGCTCTGGTGCCTTGTTTGCAGACTTAGCAGCCACCCTCAGCCCTCTCCTGGCTGACCTGCCAGGTCTGTCCCCATGACCTTTTAGTGGGATAGAGCAGGTGAGGAGATGGCACCATCCCCTCACAAACGTGAAGCTTCCATCCTTCTCACGCTCCCATCGCAGGTGAACATTGACCACTTCACCAAGGCTGTGACCATGAAGAACCTGGTGGAGCCATCGCCGAGCAGTTTTGATATGGCTCAGAAGAGGATCTTTGCTCTGATGGAGAAAGATTCCCTGCCCAGATTCGTGCGGTCGGAGTTTTATCAAGAGTTAATCAAGTAGCAATGCGGCCAGGCTGCATGAGGCAGCTCACCACGGGCAGCCCTATTGCTTCTGTCTCAGCACCTACTCCTATAGCCACTTTGCTTTCATGATGCCACCCTACAAGAGCACTTAGGAATGCTGCTAAACACCTGCCTCAGTGCTTTGGACTCTCAGATGTCCCAGTGTCTCCTTTCTTTCCCATAGAGGACCAGCTCACAGGATCACCAGGTGATGCTCCAGGGCCTGACTAGTTCAAAACACTGGCATTGTTTAGCAACCCTATGTACCAAGCTCATAGTTTCCAGTCCGCAGCTGCATCCCTACTGTCCACATGCAGCCTGGTGGCATCTCTGGGGGTGCTGCTGTGATCGCTTCTCTCTCTGGTTGCTTCTCTGCAGCAGGCATGCCACAGCGATACTTCTGCACAAACCCAAACCAGGGGCACAGGTGAGAGGAAGGAGGACTGTCATGCTGGGGGAGAAAAGAGCTGCTGGGTGAAGCCCGTCAGAGCAAATTCCAGGGAACATAAAGCAAGCAAACAGCAAAGCCAAAGATGTCATTGGAAATATGAACAATAAAACCCCATCTTCTTGAACAGATAACAAACTCTGTTGAGTTTGTGTAGCCTGCCTCTCTCTTCTGTCTCCCTCTCTCTGCCCAGGGCACGTGTTTCTACAAGGCGATCTCCTAAAAAGACCACCTCTTTTCAAGCAATCCAAATCCAGCCCGCTGTCTGCTACCAGAAGAAATTGCATCTGACGATGGGGCAAAGGCACATGCAAAAAGTAGCTGGGGCCTCATCCAGCCCCGAACCAGAGAGTCTCTGGATGTGGAATGAGCTGAGCCCCATCCCTGGGGGATCCCTGCAGCATCTGTGTGCAAGGAGCAGCAGGCAGGGACTCACTGCCTGCACCCACCTGCACTCAGACTGCTAAACTTTAGGCTATGAGGCTCCACACAGCCTCTTCAGCATTTACAGAATCGGATCAAACCTCAGTAAACCCAAATATTTACATGCTGTCACTATGGCAACGAATAAAAATACCACAGGAAGTGGGCTGCATTTTCCAGGCAGGGAGGGGATACAGGGGAAAGATGAAGGCGACCATAAGCATGATGTTGGCAGTGGCTTTTTTTTCTCCTCTCAAGCAAGTGGCTGGGAAAGTCGGAGCTGGAGCAGCAGGTGAGGCTGGCAAATCCTCTGGAGTGGCTCAAGCTGCCCAAAGATGTGGGATAACCTCAGCATGGGTGCATGGCAGGAGTAGGCAGGAGGCTCAGGAAGTGCCACCATCAGGATATCCCCACCACAACCCGCACGTCTTCATGAAGAGGTGCTACCATTTCCAAGTCTGGCATGTTTAACCTCCCTGTTCACAGCATAGAAATGCAAATCCAACCAGGCTTCTCCATGGAAAGACCCAGACCTTTAATTCCCACGAATGCTTTGGCAGCTATTTCTAGATACCCTCACGTGTTTCGCAGTTGAACACTGATGTTGACGCTCTTGAAGTTTGGATTCTACTGGAAGCTGAATGTGCAAAGAAAACCTGGGATGTCATTGGCTGCAGCAGCTCTGCGTGGGGCAGAAAAACAGGGCTGGGGTATGTGAATGCCCAAAAGAAAGCTGAAGGCCATGGAGGTGAAACAGACCCATTGGGAATCCTACCCCAGCTCGACCTCTACTGAAAATGTTGGAAACTTGCTTTAGGGGTGATGTAACAGTTCCAGCAAGGAACAGGGTGGCCATGAATTGTGCCCCCAAAGTGTTTTGGAGCTCTTGTGAAGTTGTGTTTGTGTAGAAGGCTCGTTTGGGCATGCTTACCTGGAAACATAGCGATGCTTGCACCGCATGGCCAGGCTTTCTGCAGACCCAGGAGTGTTTGCTAAGTTAGTAACAACCATCATATCTCTGGTAGCAAATGCTTCATGTATTTTGTCACTCTTGCTTTTACCAAGTTTGGCATATATATGAGCACTCTTCACATGACATTATACATCTATAACGTTGCGTCCATACTTAAGTATACACACACACATATACATACTCTTAATATTGGCATCCAGATCCAAGTCAGTCTGTGAATCAAAGTGCAGGATATGGTGCCTGGGGTCTGAGGGATAAGTAAATGGATTTAGCATGGTTCCCAACACCACCAAGGGAAACCTCAGCCCCTCACCTGCTGAAAAGAGAGGTGCATCCTCCCTCACACCCTTAGAGGCCACCCTGTGCCATTGCTCTGGCACTGTGCACTCCAAGGCCCATAGGGTGCCTGGGGACCCTCCTCTGCCATGGGGCAAGGCAACCCCATGATGCAGCCTGGGCCCCAGCACCATCCCAGCATGGGATGGCCATTGGTGCCCATGGGTGGCTGAGGGTGTCCCAGGGTTCAGCCCAGCCCCTGGCCACTGGTCTGGGCTCCCTGGCTGGGAATGCAGAGGGCCATGGCCAACATCCAAGGTTGGAGCAGGATGGGCTCCTTACAGGTCCAAGGAGCTGCTTCTCAGTTTGATGTTCTCCATGTGGTTTCCATGCTTGAAGATGCGGGATGTTGATGTACACTGAGGAACTGGTTGCATTAACCCACATTCTTGTACCACTCAGTAATCCACGTATAAACATTTATTTCTGCTACTGTCTCAATGGGCTATTTATTCTGTCTCTGTGTCGAAGGGGCAGCATCCTTACCTTCCAGAGGGCACTCCCAAAGCCCTGGCAAGCAGCAAAGTCTTCTGAGAGCTTCAGCTGTGCCAGATGTGTCAGTTTCCCAAGAAACTGGAAAAGAGAATAAAAATACCACCCCAAGAGACTAGAGCGGAGGAAATCCCTGGCGCCAGCCCAGCCTGGGCATCCCCCAGTGGGCAGCTCTACCTCTGCAGTGCTTGGGCACATGGTCAGGTTGAGCCCTGAGCTGCAGTGTGCTTCCCTCTGGAGCTGTGATGTGCAGGTGGGGAAGGGGAGATCCCAGCTGCAGAGGCACATGGGACACCAGGGATTTGCAATGAGGAGGTTCCTCCCTCCATGGGTGGCCCTGCGCTCACCCCAGCCCTGTGACGAGGGTGGGCATTTCCTGTTAGGAACAGCATGGACCCCAAAAAGCCCACCCCTACTCCCTGCCCCAAGATGATGGATGCCTCTGCGGGGGAGCACACCTGTAGGGGTTTAATGGCTGCTTCACCCTTCCCCGATTTAAAACAATGGGAGCAGAGCCACTTGTGAAATGACTTTTCAGAGGAACTTTAGTCAGTGAATTGCATCACCGCGCATTCTTTGGTTCACACAACAGCACTTTAGCAGGGACTAATCCAAATATGTTTTATTTAGTATGTATTCATTATTATTTAAATATCAATACATTTTTTTTGCAAGAGTTGTCAAGAGTTCCCAGTACCAGAGGCAAATAAAACATAGCCACATGCTCAGCTATGCTCAGAGTATTAGAAGCTCTCCATCTTGCAGCTGAACATGCAGGGTGGTATGTGTCAGCACACAAAGAAATGCAAAAGAAAGCAAATGTGAGAAGAGACGCTTTTGTGTGGGCCTCAAAGCACCTACTGGAGAGCCACAGCCTTCTGCCATGTCAGAACCCCTGTGAGGACAGTTGTCTGAGCTGGGATGCAGTGTGAGGAATGTATGGCTGTCAGAGCAGCAATTTCCAGCTAGGGAAAGACTGAGAGCTGGGGAGAGTACGACCAGAGCCCAGGAGCAGTAGTGAGGCCAGCACACCCCTTCCACCACCTTCAGGACAAAAGTGAGTAATACAACTACTGAATGACATGAATAACTTACATTAATAACTTAAAAAGCAAACAAACTAACAAAAAAAAAAAGCCTGTAATATTTCAAGTATTCCCAAGCAGTGCCTTCCCTCCTTAGCTGTTGTAGTGGTCTTAGTCCATTACAAATTGCTTCATTCAAGTCAGGACAGGCAAACCTGCGTTCAAGAGTTACTAATATCTGTCTAGAAGAGAAGGAACATGTTTCAGTTCTGCTCTGCTATAGTGTAAGAATGGTAGATTTAGTTTGGGAGTGTGAAGGGTACAATTACGTTCAAAAAACTGAACCTCCCCCCAAATAATAGCTCTGTGCAGCCTTAAAAAAAGATAAGGTCCTCAGCCAACTTCATCTAGATGCTACAGACAGGAAAAGCAGCTCGGAGAGAGCTTTCATGCAATTTTGTGTAATGATCATAGGAGACTGTGTGCTAGTCTGAAAGTGTTGATCTCCCTTCAAGAAAGAGTGGAGCTCTTCCTGTGCCTGATAGCTGGGAGCTATACAAACAGCTGAGGACCAGACCAAGTCCTTCCTTCCCACCTAAGCTCTTGCTGATTAGAAGGGGTGAGAGGTATCAGTCCTCACCACCTTGCGTGGCCTCCCTGCTCCTTGCTACGCGTCACACCATGACACCATGAGACTGTTCCCTTTGTGGCCAGCACTAGGTGTGAGTGTGTGTGCCCCTTCCCTGCTGCTCCCACCCTCCTGGGCTCAGTGCTTGTCAGAAATGGACCCACAGTGACCTCACTGCGCTCTCACATCAGACAGACCCCAGGGCTCCTACACAGTCGGAGTCGGAGGGTTTGCTACACAAACTGAGCCTGGTTTGGGTTACAAATGCTGGCTGCTGCATGACACGGGACACAATGGGGACATTAGACAGCTACTGAAGACAGCTCTGTTGCTTCATGCCAATGAATGCTTTTGCTGCCATATATTCCTACGAGAGCCCAGCCTGCTCCTGACCTCACTGCAGGTTCAGGCACACTGGGAGATGATATTAGAGTTACAGTCTATGGCATGAGCCTGGGCTCTTTTGCAGTTTTCGGGCCCACAGCCAGCTGTGGGTGGGCTGACCAAGTCCAGGTAGTAGGGGGACTTGAGGAAACGGCGGTAAGAATCCTTCTCCATGAGGGTGAATATTTTTCTCTGAGCCTCATCAAAGCAGGACAGTGTAGGCTCCAGCATATTGTGGCTCGTCTTCTCCCGTGTGCATGAATCCAGGTTGACCTGTGGGCCAAAGGGACAGCATAAGTAGCATCTGTCCCAGGAATGGTTAGCATATCCAAGTGCCTCCTAACTCCACCAAGTAAACTTAATCTGTCCGTGTGGGCAGTGGTCTGAAATGACCCTTGGACACCCTGTAGCCTTCAAATAATCCATGCAGATGGACACCAATGCATCTCTTCTGCTAGATGAATTGTCAGGGCAGACTGACACATGCTCCTCTGGGATTCAGCCCGGCACCAACCTCAAGCAACTTCATGAGGAGGTGGAACACTGGGAATCAGCATCCTCCTGGGCTTTTCCCACCTGAGTGTGCATGTGGGATGGCCACATAACTAGACCCACTTTCTCTCTATCCAAGTTAAATATTAACACAATAAAGATGACACTATTTCCTTGCTAAGCACAAGAGAAGAGGCACTTTTCAATTCTTGTGAAACTACCAGAATTCTTTTCCCTATTTCTGGCCTGGTTCAGGACCTGGAGTCTATGTCATGTATAATGTCGTGTGAAGGGTGCTCATATATATGCCAATCTATGCCCAAAAAATATTCTGTGCACATACCTCTTTTGTTGCCTGCACAGAGATGAATTCATCATATATCTTCCTGGCCTTGGGGCTGAGCTTGGCTGGTGACTTGGTTTTCTTGTAGTCCTCACAACTGACCCAGAACTCGATGTTTTCCTCACTGTACTCAGATTTGAGAAAAGCACGGAAAGCAGCCAGACCTCCTACAGATCATGGAGGAAAATATATAGGGTTTATAGAGGAAAATCAGAGCAGGTAAGAGCGTAATTTCTGGGTTTGGTCAACACATATGAACACCATATGCCTCAGCAAACAGCAGTTCTGGATTACCCTTGACTGAGCAATTCCTTTCCGCTGGCAACAGCTCCAGCCTCCACAGCAGCAGCTCGTGCAGGCCAAAGGAGGCTGGAATTCAGGCAGGTCCCACTGGGATGTCAGACGTGGGTCCTCAGCTGCCTGCCCCCACACTGTGACCCTCAGTGGCTCAGCCAGAACACAAGCAACTTGTATGATCCCAGAAGGACCTGAGGAGCCAGCTAGCATATGCTGCAGAGTCTCAGGCCATGGGAATGGCGTGAAGGAAACCTCAGGGGCATCAGTGTGGTCTGGAACTGATAGGAAGACAAAGTCTCCCATGGAGACTCAGCTGGAAATAGCTTCTCTGCTTTCTGCCTCTTGTTTAACCCAATGTTAAAGACTGCGTGCTGCAGTCTTGCTGCTCCTGAAATCATCTGGCACAGGAGTGGAACAGTTGCCCTCACAAAAGGGACAGCCTAGCAGTCAGCCAAAGCGCCGCTCTTGATGCCCCTTGGATCTCACATACAGCACCCTTCACCACCCCTCCCAGAGGCCAAAGGAGCTACATCGTGCTGTTAAAAGACACAAGATAACACCCCATGCCTCTTAGGACTGCTAGGCATGTTGGCTGCTGGCAGGACCCTCAGCATCTCCTCCTCAGCATCAGCATCAGCAGAAGGAAACTCTTTACTTACTGTCATGATGGATCAAATTTTCCAATGACTCTGCCCACTTTTTGACTTCCTCTTGGCTAACCCTGTCAGGAGAAAAAGGGAGAATCATAGAATCATTGAAGTTGAAAAAAACCGCTAAGAAGATCTAGTCCAACCATCGGCCCACTCACAGCATGCCCACTAACCACATCTCAGTGCCTCATCTACATGGTTCTTGAGCACCTCCAGTGACAGTGACTCTTCCCTGGGCAGCCTGTGCCAGTGCCTCCTTTCAGGTTGGTGTAGAGAGCAATAAGGTCACCCCTGAGCCTCCTCCAGACTAAACACTCCCAGTTCCCTCAGTCCCTTCTCATCAGGTTTGTATTCCAGATTCTTCATAGCTTTCTTGCCTTTCTCTGGACACGCTCCAGGGCATCAATGTCTTTCTTGTAGTGAGGGGCCAAACACTGAACAGAGCACTTGTGGTGTGGCCTCACTAGAGCTGAATAGAGAGGGATGATCACCTCCTGCTCCTGCCAGATGCACTATTTTTGATACAAGCCAGGATGCTGTTGACCTTCTTGGCCATCTGGGCACACTGCTGGCTTATATGTTCAGCTGAGCATTGACCAACAGCCCTGATCCTTTTCCTCCACACAGCTTGCCAGCCACTCTGCCCCAAGCCTGCACCATTGCATGGGGCTGTTGTGACCAAAGTGCGGCACCTGGCACTTCATCTTGTTGAACTTCGTCCCATTGGCCTCAGTCCAGCGATCAGCCCATCCAGATCTCTCTGTAGGGCCTTCCTACCCTCAGGCAGACTGACACTTCCTCCCAGCTTGGTGTCATCTGCAAACTTATTGAGAGTGCATTCAATTCTGGATTCAAGCACACAGGAGTTCAGGAGGCACTATGAAGCAGCAGCAGCAGCAGAAATGCTAATGACTCCATCTCACTGCAGGAGTAAACAGCACATTGCAGCCAACCTTTGCTCAACTGCATGGCAACACGGCTCTTACCTCTGGCTTGGTGATACTTTCTCCTTCTTGCCCTGTGGAAAGCCATAGTCACAGGAGTCTGACTTCTGCAGCAAGACACCCAGACGATGCTTCATATCCTTGGCACTGAAAGAAACAATTCAAGAATGACATGAGAATAATGCACTATGACTCCCTCTGCAGCCACCTTGACTGCAGTAAGCTTGTTCAGCACTGTTTGGTTAGATCAAAGCAGGTCACAGCCAGTGACTCCAGTGCTGACTTTTCACTCCTTGTTTCATTTGCTAGACAAAATACAGCAAAGTCAAAGTGTTCATTTCTCACTCTCAGCAGCATCATCTTGCTGAGCTCCTCAGCCTGCAGGGAGGGCTGGCAAAGGGGGAGAAACGGTTGTATTACTACTAATTGTTTACACTTAAAATATTGTGATAGAAAAATATCACTAAATGTGCTGCTTCTCCCTGAACTGACTTGCCCAGCTACCAGTGTCTGATTCTATGCTTACTAATGCCTTCCTACAGGAGGGTGTCAGTATTATTTGTTTCCAAAGCCATGTTGAGCAGGCAGCCTTTTTCCCCAGACGACAGCAGGCGTACATACTGGGCTGTGGGGCAGCTCATGGTGCTGGGGGTGCACAGGCAGCTCAGCCAGCACAGGGGTGGCCTGGCCAGTGCCACACATGGGGCACAGCCACCCCACATCAGCACCTGTCTCCTGCTCCTGCAAAGTTTGGTTTCTAACTTGGGCTGTGTTCTGGGGAATGAGCCCCAGTTGTTGTGAAATCATGTCTGCATTGCTTCCTCCTCAAAGAAATCAAGAAAAGGAAACTCACCAGAGATAGAGCGCTGAAAGCAGAAAAGGGGTAAAAGCTTGCGGCAGAAGCAGATGACAGGAATATCAAGGCAGAGCAATGCTGCAAGCTGTTTGTTTTGCTGATGGGAAGGACGGTTGTGGCATTCCCACAGCTCAGTACAAATCCCTTAGGCAATTCTGTTTCTGACTAACAGTAAAAAGCCCGTAAACCATCATTTGTATCTAATCTTACAAAGGAATCAGAGCCAAATCTGCCACTTCTGCCTCAGACACAAAGTGCATCAGCGTATCTCCAGGCTAACAAGACCACGAGAGATGCTCAGAAATAAACAGTACCTTTTTAAGCAAGTGGCTGGCAGTGCAGCGAGTCCCTTGCACATCTTGCTCCCAAGGTCAGGTCTGTATTCCAGGAAAAAGAATAACCACAAGGCAGGAAGCAGCAGGGGCTGCGCAGGTCCTTTGCTGGCTGCAGAATTCGGTCTGCCTGTGAGCCAGCTGCTTGGCGTGGCTCTGTTTTATAGCCTAGCCCAGCCAGCCCAGCAGAGCTCAGTGACCCAGTCAGCAGCCAGCATAGCAGCTGCACCGTCCCCCTTCTGCCCACCCAAGAGGAAGAGGGTGACGTATAAGCTGAGACAAATGGCTGAGTGGGACTGAAAATCTTACCAGAAATGAAGCTGGGTGGCTGCAGAGATGGATTCTTTGCAAAGGATGGAAAAAGCTCCAGGGGCTTTCCCCTGTCTCAAAAGATGAAATGGTGCAGATAAAAGCTGGGGGAAGATTTCAGAGGGGAAAGGGTCAGGGGAATCTGTTCTGTCAGTTCCTTGGTTCATTTTCCCATTCTTTTTGGAGGAACCTAGTGAAAATAAGGGACAAGAATTCAAAACACCATAGGTTCCCACAGCCTCAGCAAATGCAGAATCTGGAGCTGTGAGGAAACAGGAATGTGAATTCACCAGGGAACTACCCAGGCAAATGAGACTGGGTACTTTCGTTCTGGAGGCGTGTGGATATATGCCTTTGATCAGGCTGAAAAAAGAGGTCTGAGGAGCACATCACCACTGGAATACAAAATGAGTTAGTCCCAGAACATTTATATTTAAGGACAGCTCGTGCATATGTGTAGGAAAAAAAAGATGAGACATTGAGAACATGGCTGCCTTAAATATACGGGTATCACTAACACCTCACTTCTTCACCTGCATTTGCCCCCACTCAAAAACCAGACCTTGCTACTCAGTGTGTCTGAGCACCAAGGGGAGAAGATTCATCAACACACTGGGCATAGCAGTGCCTCCTCGGAGGGGACTTCCTGGCAGCATTGAGGCTGCTCTGTGCTAAAGTATGGATGCACCACACACCTGGGCATGGGGATGCTTGGCTGCACTGCTTGGTTTTGGTGTAGTTCTGAAGCCGAGTTGAAGACTCCAGCTGTGCCACTTCTCCTCACCGCCAGGAGGGTGCAGAAGGCAGAAGCAGGCTGAAGCACCCCTCTGGAAGCAAGAGCTGGCTGATACTTACTGAGTTGCTGCTCAGCACAGTCTACCATCTTAGAAGAGGGTGTCATGCACCATCATGAGCACATGCTGCTCCTGTGAAACAAAGCAGCTTCAAGTCAGCAGCAGGCTGTCTGCCCACGTTGCCCACTGCTGGGCTCCCTCTCCCCAGGACATTTGAAATACTTTGCCCACAGCCTGGAAAAGGTGTAGGGTAAGCTCTTCCTCCCATATCTCTGCAGCCTCCAGCCTGCAGCGCAGAAGACCCAACTCCTGGACTAGCTTACCTGCCTTGGCACACTGCATCCTCTCCGTTTGTTACCTGCACTGGATGTTCACAAAGTGAAGCATTAAATGCTCCAATAAACCTTAAAATGCTTTTGTTCTAATGTGACTACTGCCAGACCTGAGCTGTGCAGTTCCCACACTGTTTGGACTAAAATTTAACTGTAGCACAAGGCACTGTCATACTTCATCTGAGTGTTGGTGAGCCAACGGCACTTGGGTGGGTCTGTGGGGGGTGACAGAGCACTGCAGAGCTGGTGCCAAAGCTCTCTGAGGTATCCTGTTTCAGAAGTCAAAGAGCAGAATATGGCCAAGGAGAAAAATCTGACTTAATTGAGCAATTTAAAGATGTAATTAATTTTAATCTTACACTTGCGAGATTCTACTGCTGCTAGCAGACTGTAGCACACTCATGCTTGCTAAGCCAGGGAACCTGTGTCCAGGACACAGAAATTCTGCAGTTTTTCTGCAAAAAGGGGGTATTCAGAAATTTAGGAATCTTACACCTTCTTTATACAGTAAGCACATTTCCTGTGCAGTTCTCAACATTCACTTACCTTCTGGATACCCCAATTTCTGTTTGAGCAGGCTGTGAGAACAAGAAGCATTTTCTAACACTGCCAGCACAACAGACAGCAATTAAGAATTAGCCAATTTGCAATTAAGACCACCTTCTCCAGACTGGGCATGCAGACTCCCAGAATTTTGCAGCATTCAAAACTTTGCTCTTTCCAGCTCATTAACACATGCTTGTTCAGTCTGTTCCTCCTGCCAGGAGCGTGGGTTTGTGTTGTGTTTCTCCTCCCCATTGTGTTTCCCAGCTGTTGAAGTTCAGTATCATCTTAGCTGCTACAGATGGTCCCCAATGAGAAATACTTCCTTCTATCTGTTCCTCTTACCCTTGTATGAGCTCTTTTCTCCCAGCACACAGGTAGGGCTGTTCTTGATGCCAAGATCTCATCCCTGCCAGGTGCAAGCATGGCAGCTCTTGTGTGTGCCATACAATCTTTGCTTGCCTTGCCTGTGGACAGAGAAGGGTGGGGAGGTCAGCAGTGAGGATGGGCAGGGGGTGTGAGGCTAGGGGCTCCCTGCCAAAACATCTCTAACAAATACTGCCACAGCCTTGAAACGTGATGCTGTCAGAAGCGAAAAGAGCCTCAAAAAAACTAAGTAAATGCCAAGGAATTCCTCACAGTGGCCTGGTAGATAGAGCAGAGCTTTCCCTCCTGCCACTATTGCTAGGGAACAATCCATGTACGTGCTCATCCACCTCCCCCACTAGTGTGTGTGTGGGATGCATCCCTCAGCTCACAGTGCAGGATGTGTCCCTTAGCTCACAGCACAGGCCGTGGGAGGAGGCTGGGAGCATAGCAGTACTGCTCCTGTGGTCATTGCCCAGACTCAAGCTACCAGAGGCCATTGCCCTCCCAGCAGCACAAGGCTCTTTCCCTGCTGTGCCTTGCTGAGGCTTGTACAGGCTGGATATCTCTTTCTGCTGTTCCTGCTGGTCTGCCAGTCTCCTCAGGACTGCCCTAGCATGTCTCTGAGCATCCCCATGGCAGTATGTCTGCTCCCTGCCTGCAAGCACTCTCTTGCATGGAATCCTACCCACCACAGATTCCTTCTCCAGTATTGTTGTCAGTGAGTAAGACTGTTCTGCTGACAAGGACCAGATCTTCTCCACTCACATGCATGATTTGATTGAATTACCACTAATGACCTGGGAAGAAGGTGCCCTGGAAGGACTGTTTGGGTGTGAGTTTGGTTGAGTCAACTCTGTGTGTGCCTACATCTGACACTACAAACAGCCATGTTTCCTGTCCTGGGGTTCTGCCGGCGTCTGGCTTCTCTCAAAGATGCATGGAAAAGCCTAATTTGTCTCCATCAGGTCCCCCAGCCAGCACAGGGATTCCTAGAAGTGGCATTCCACAGCACAAAGAAACAGAACTGTCCCATGTCTCTGCAGTGCAGTGCCTGACTTCATGCATGACTGCAGTCACAGCCCTGGGAAGCAGCCCAAGGCAGCCTGTGCAGGGAAAGCATCCATTCCCCAATTAGCCCTGACGAGAGCCATGACTCACCCTGCTGCCACATGCTTCATTCGCTGCTCACACGCAGAATTTCTGTGAGTGGATTTATCTCCAGGCTGACCCAGTCACCTCTTTGCTTTTCTTGTCTACGATAAAATGAACTTTTAAAGGCGATGCAGCTTTGAGTTGTTCTGTTGAGCCTGCACCTCTCTGAAGTGATGCTCTGTAGATGTTGGCTTATTCACGAAGCAGGCTCCATCTTCATAGACTTTATACAACCAAAGAAGCAACTCATTCAATGTTCCCACACTCCCAAGTATTTCCTATTATGTACTACTCGTTTAGGGTGGTGGTTGTTTTGGGGTATTGCTTTTTCTTCAATCCTTAGTTTCTGGGTTGCCTACTTCTATTGCTATCAAGAAGGCTGAGAAAAATCAGAAAAAAATACTTAAACTTGTAGCAAATGAAGAATTTTGTTCTGCCCAAACAGACTTTTTTTCTCCTGGTTTGGGTTTGCCAATGAAACAAAGAGTTTTTTGTCTGACCATTGCTCTTGTTTCTGGGCATCAAACAGCAGAAAAAGCTGCAGTTTGAGTAATTTGCCTTCCAGTTCCCAGATCTCCATCTCATCATCCATTGTGATTAACAGCCCATTAAACATTTCCTCTTGATCACTCAGAAAGTTTTGAATAACACTGGACCACAAACCAAGCTACCATATGCCTCTTCACTGATGCTTTCCAAATACTAAAAACACTTTGAAATGTCTCAGCCAGTTTGAGTCCATTTAATATGGATTTCATGGTATTTTAACCCAAATATTGATAGCAAGTCAGACTCATTTATAAATCTGTTTTATCACCACATCTGTCTCAGAAAAAAAAGCACTATTAGGTTCATTAGAAAAGGTCTGTTTTTTTCCATTAAATCATGTCAGCTGGTATCAATTACATCACCTCCTTTTCAGATGGGTCTGCTATCATCTGTGCTACCAGTGTTCCTGCACTGATCAAAAGGTTAATAGCTTGGTGACTACATAGCTCCTCTGCTTGCTGGGAAATGCCCTACCAAGGCAGCAGCAGTGAGACGCGAAGGTGGGACAGCTCTGATTGGATTGTTGGGTTTGGAGGGGACCTTTAAAGGCCATCTGGTCCAATTTCTGCACTGAACAGGGGCACCTACAGCTCCATCAGGTGTTCAGAGCCCATCTAGCCTGACCTTGGGTGCCTGCAGGGACTGGGCACCACCACCTGTCCAAGCTGATGTCCAGTGAAGGACACTGGTCTGTGTGCAGCTCCCTTGGGCACCTCGCACTCATGGGCTGTCTGCTTCATGTGAACGTAACCGAGGATGCAGAGGAGGCAGAAAGTGAGAAGAGAGAGCATGGCTGCATCACAAATTGTGAGCACCAGCTCCTTTACAAACACTCCCTGCTCTTCCTGCGCCTTGGCAACCCAGCTGTGCAGGGACTTCTTGTCTACAGCTTTGAAAAGCTTGACTTTTTAACATGGCTGAGCTATCTTCTGCTGAGGTGATCACTGGAGGATGTGAAGTTACAGCCTACATCTTTTATGGCTGCATATCTGGCGAGATCTGCAGCCTTGATCTTCCTTCCTCCCTTCCTTCCTCTCCTGTTATCTTTCCAGCAGCAGCAGAGCAGGATTAGAGCTGCCATACCTTGGAGGCCCACGCCAGGGAATGAGGACACAGCTTTGTTCAGGAGTGCAAAGCCCCGGGGATACTTTGTAGTGAGGTCACAGCTGCGCAGCCACAGCTTGTTGCTCACTGCTCCAGTCACAGGTTGGATGTTTAATTCTCTAAGCGTGCTTTCAAACAGCGCTGTTTGAAAGCAGCAAGCATCTGTCAGTGCCTGCCTCAGGGGTACACTGGCAGGCACTGACATCTAAAAGGTGATGCCTGGCAAGTCTGTGGGTGGGGATGCAGAGTGTTTGCAGTCTAAGGGAACACAGAAGCAAGGATAGCACCTGAACCAGAGGAGCATCTATTCAAAAGCATTCTGTGATGCCAGGAGAGCAGCTCTAAAAGGTGTCAGCTGTCAGTGGGGCAATAGGCTGCTGGCTGAGGAATCACAAAGAGCAAGCAGTCAAAGGAGAGGGCACGAAAAAAAGCTGATCCCAGCCTGAAGTTCCTCAATCTGTGTCTTGGAGGCGAATCAGACAGGATGAAAAAAACTGCAAATGGTAAATGTTCAGTGCAGCAAAAATGTGGAAATGCAGCACTGAGGCTGGTGGCACAGAAGGGCACATGGTTTGTCACAGACATGCAATGACTACTAGAAAACAGCCACTGCTTGATGAGCTGTTTTCCAGCACCTCTTGTTTAAAATGCTTGTTACAGCTGCACTTTACAGCAGATCTGAGCTCCACTGTGCCACAGAAAATATATGGAGAAAAGCTGTGAGCAGAATTCATGGCACACGGTGCTCAGCTGTGCCAGGCAGCTGATGCTCACAGCACCATGCTGAGAGCAACAGCAGTTAAAGCTTTCTCATTTAGAAACGTCTGCTTTTTCAGGAAAGAAAAGGAAAAAAGAAATAAATGCTCCATATTGTTGTATTTCATCCTTCTGATCTCCTCAGCAGAATGGCTATGGCTGAATTTTTCCTGTCTCCTCTGAAGTCATGCTTGCCTGGGATGCAGGCTGGATGCTGGTGGCTGCAGTCAGGCTCATCTGTGTGGCTCTGCAGCCTGCCATCCCACGGCATCTTTGTGCTTTGTTGCTCTACAGAGGCATAAGTCAATGCAGGAAGAAAAAGAGGGGCTTTGAACCTGGTTTTATCAAGCCCCTAGCACCAATAACTGGCTCTTCTAAAGTAGGATAACTTGGAAACTTCCACAGGGGAAGGCCTCTAAATGAAGCGATTAAAATGTAATATAAATAAATGAAGAGATGCCAGGCAGAAGCACAGTTTCCACTCTTGGCACGTGTGGCCAAGAGCAGTCCATGGCACAGCCTGGTGATGCTGTGCCAACCACAGGGCCTGCTGCAGGATGTCACACTGCCATGTCACAGGGGGATGCTCAAGCTGCTGGAAGCTGGAGGCAGCCCAGGGAAGGAGGTCTTCTGGGAATGCCGCAAGCTCTTCCTGTAAAGCAAAGTGTAGTGCAGACAAAATAACGATCACTGCAACTGGTCACAGAATCACAGAATGGCCTGGGTTGAAAAGGACCTCAAAGATCATCTAGTTTCAACCCCCCTGCCATGGGCAAAGTTGCCAGCCACTAGAACAGGCTGCCCAGAGCCATATCCAGCCTGGCCAGTCATGCTGGGTCTGTCAAGGATTAGCATCTCTGGAGTACAAAACAGGAATGTGACAGACACATAGCAGGAGTCCTTAAACTGGCAACCATAGAAGACCTGTGGTCCCAAGGATGCAGTGCAAGAGCCAAAGGAGATGTTGCCTTGATTATTCTCTGAGATAGGCATGAGAAGGTACATTTTGTATCTACACATTCTCAGATCAGGAATGTTCAGATCCAAGGCACTGTTTCTGATCGCTGTAGAGACGAGCATGGCTCCATAGGGAGCTGTAGTGTTCAGTGTTATCATGGTATAAATTGCTATCATCTACAGAGTGCCTGATATGCCTTAAATGCCGAGTGTTTATTTGTGCATCGTTTGGAAACGGCAAGTCTCTAGTGAGGGTAGCACTGAGAAATTATGTTTCTCATTTTTTTTGCAGAAACAATACTGCAGTTCCAGTCAGCCCGGCCACCCACAAAGCTCTCACATGAGATTGCTGTCCAATTCCAAGGGCTAGTCCCAGGTGGAAAGGATTGTCAGATACAGACCCAGGTTTATTACAGAGAGCACCTCTGTCACTGAAAAGGTCTCACACCCCAGTCATGCCACGCTCTGCATTCACATCTGCCCTGTGAGATGTGTCCTACCAAATTTCCAGCAATAAAGCCAGCTGTGTGAGCATCAAATATGTTGGAGCGTCTAAGGAGGGAAAGTCAAACTGAGAAATAGGGTGGAGCTTTGCCGGACAGAAAGGGGAAAGACTGGGGTCATGAGAGCTGGAAAGGAGGAGAGCAGGAGGGAGAAAAGTGGTCAGTGACATACAGAGGGGGCAGGAGGTTATGTGAGGAGAACCCCCAGAGATGAGCCGTGGGAAGGAGGAGGATGCATCCCATGGCATCTGGTCAATCCACTCCTTGGGAACAGTGACAGCCAGGCATCCCCTGGGAGATGTGGCTGTCCCTGGAGGGAGCCTGTGCACGTGCTGAGCAGCCTTGCTGCTCTGCAAGGGAGGCTGATTAGAACTAAAGGCAGCACCCCAGGGTTTTTGGGCAGCACGTGGGACCACTGGAGGATCTGTGTTGTGCATGGGCCTCCAGCACCAGCCTTCTTCTAGCACATTCCTAACTGTCTCTATTACTCTGAGCTTGAGATCCATAATGGAGAATCGCTTATATTCTCTCTGACTAAGATAAGCTAAAAATAGTGCTAATATCGCAGGATGAGAGAGAAGTTTGCAAAGTAGAGCAAGAAAGCCCAGAAGCCCCTCACAGTCATTATATTCTCCCACAGCTCTTGGCTGTGCTTGTCAACAGCAAATGCTCTTGCAGTTTGTTAGCGAAAGAAGAAAATTGCCTGAGACAGTGGAAGGCATCGTATGGGAGTGATTTATTTCTAGCCTTCCTCATTTTAACACACCTCAGTACTCTCCACCTTGCAAACCTGCTTTCTTCAGCCCCCTTCTCCCAAAGCTGCCAGCAGGCACATCTGGTAAGGCACCACATCAGACCTTGCACTGGGAAAGAACAGGCTAATAATCTGCCATTTTCTAAGTCAACAACGACCTACAAAGAGGCTTTTCTTTCTTGTCAGAGCCAGACACTGCCAACAGCACCCACAGCCTCTTCAGGCTGACCCTCAGTTGTAATTTCTGACCAGTGTGGAGGGCTAGTCGCCTCTGCTGTGGACTCATTAGCAGATCAAGCTTTAAATAAGCTCTATGAATATGCTATATTTTTAAGCACTTTTTGATAAATGAAAAGCAGAACTTCAGGAGAGGAAACAGCCAAGAGCTCAGGCTACCAAATTAGCCAGATACCTGGTGCAGCCCAGCTTCAGATGAGGGGCACAGGAACAGACTTGCATCACACCACACCAGTGGCCTACAGACCTCTTCCAAGCTGCAGGAGCTCCGAGCTTAGCAAAAAGGTCACTTTCCCTTAGGAGGTCATCCCTTTGAATCAAGAGACCAGGGCAATACCTGAATCTGGTGCTGCTCCCACTGATCTCGTACCCACACTGGTACTGCTCAGCATATTGTGCTGCACAGGCACTAAGCAATCCCTGACCCTCTGTGAGGCTAATGGAAAGGAAACTGGCCAATTTAAACTCTCTAAATAATTCTGGAGGCTTTTGGGGGTGCTTATCTCTCCTATTCTAATAGGTGTGGGCTCCAAGGAAGTTACTTTACAGTGTGAGCTGCATCCAGAGTGACAGGCAGCTGATGCAAAACAGGCTCACAGGCAGTTTGGGAAAAATAACTTGGGTAGTGAGAGGCTTCACCCACCCATAGCCACAATAAAGCGTTTGATGTTTCCCTCCCCTGCACTTCATCACGTTCCCACTGCCTCTGTGATTCCTATTATGCAACTGATTGACTTTGCAAGATATGAGAACAAAGTGTCTGCTTGTCTGTTCCCTGATGTGCGTTAAGTGTATTGGGTTGGAAGGCCAAAGCAGAAATCAAAACAAGCCCCCCAAGCCCGGTCCTCTGCTCAATGCTGTGCTCACACCCTTGTAATGCTCAGAAACTCAGCGCAGCTGTCATCTCCAGGCAGCATCCCAGGCATGCTTTCACTGCTCTGCAGTGCTGTTCTGTCTGCTGACGCTTTCTGTATCAAGCAAACACGTCTTCCAACAGGATTTTTCTCCTTGAACATTAATGATAAAATCTTGAAGCTGCCTCTGACCAACTAGATGTGAACCTAACCAGGAGGCAAAGGCAACTACACACTTACCAAACAAAAGCTAAAGAAAAAAAAAAAAAAAAGTCATGGAGAAAGGACTGCAACCACGGGCATCCCCTGCTCAAACAGGGACACGTCCCTTGTAAGCATGGCACAGGCAAGGTATCTCCCAGGAAATCTCAGCCTGCTTTTACTCAAGAACTCACTGCCCTAGGGTCACCACATTCCATTTGGTATCTTCTGGCCAGTGACACATCCCCAGGGTTGTTCTGTCAAAAGGACTTGGTGCAGGCCCTGCTGACAGATGACACCCACATCATGTACGTTCATAGACAGGGTACATCAATATGACAGCACTAAACTTAGCTGTTTTATTCCACTGGTGTTGACTGGAGAGGGTTTTGCTCCTGTTTTATTTCCATTTTTCCTGTATCCAGCTGAGGATTGCCTTTATACATGGCTCTTGGATAATATAGGCTGAGTGCTGCCTTGCCATTTGACTGTTCTTTAAAGTCTCTAATCCATGCACACCTGGTCCAAAAATGACCAGTCCAGTAGGAGAGGCAGGTTGGATTCTGTCAGCAGCAGAGACCCAAGTGAGCTCTAATTTTAAAGACCTTAGCTCTAAAATCAGTTTGTTCTGTATGAGTCACACAAGAAAGGGGAATGGGAACAGCTCTAAGAGGGGAACAATTTTTTTTCTTCAGTTTCCCTTTTGTATAGGTCTGGAGTTGTTCATGGGAGGGGAAAGGTAAGCTACTTGTAGCCTGAGATCAGCAGAGCCCTACAGCAAAAAACTGCAGTCTCAAACGGGGAAAAAGGCTGTCAGTCCATGCACTGAGAAGCACAGTAGGACAATAGAGCCAAAGCCTCATTAAGCTGTGACAATGGGGAGAAGCCCACAGGACAGCAGGTAGCTGTGAGATAGTGGCAACTGGGGAGAAAAACAGAGGCAGCTGGGTTGCAGCAGTGTGAAAGTTTGCAAGAGCAACAGGAAAAAGGGAATGGACTGCATGGGAGGAGCAGAAGAGAGCAAAGGAAAAAAAGACCTGAAGGTACAGAAAGGAGAACAGCAAGGATCTTGGTGGCACAGTGTTGCTGGAGAAATGGAATGGAAAAAGTTTGGGAGCTGCAAAACCCAAGGCTTTTTATCTTGAAGCTCTAGTAACATCCTTCTGGCTACAGATAACATGGCATACTTCTCAGATCTGAAGTGTTTAGCCCATGTTATTTGTAGCCAGAAGGGCAGTAGATGCAGGGTGGAGGACCTCTAGGTGCTGTAGATAGCCCCACTGCCATCCTACAAATCAACTGCAGTCAAAAATTCTTAGTTATTTGGAAACATTCCCAAACTGCTCTGAGCCCTTACTCTCCTTTTCTATCTGAAGTATTATTCATGTTAGTGGGGGTTTCTTCATGCTGCTTAATACCAGATGTTTGCTAATAACACCAGACACTTCTCACTAGGTGTGGAAATATTTGCACAATATATTTCAGTGAGTGTTCTTCTGGGAGGAGAAGATGACAGTGGGGCTTTATAGTTGTTTGTTTTTTTTTTTAAGCCCTCAACAAGAAGCTGATTTTATACACACATACAATCCCTCTCTTACAGATTTCTTTCACCCAGACCCTTGCAAGCTCACAAGCACCACGTTGTGAGTGTCCAAGGGGCCTGGATGAGATCAGCCACATGCAAAGCAGAAATCATTGGTTGTTAAGGAGTGGTTCTATGCCTCAGAAACACACCAACCTGCTTACAGGCTGCAGCCCTCCATCTGGTTTTGTTTCTTTTTTTTTTTTTGCTTAGGATTTGTCTCTTTTTTCAGTAGCCTGTCAGGAAAAGCAATGGCATCCTCTCCAGCAGATTGTAGGATCTTCTGCTAATGTGCTGTGATCTTATCAGGCAGGACACAGACCTTTTGGGCCTGCCATAAACACATCCTCCAGTTTTATCAGGAGTGGCATCCCAGGAACTGGGGCTTGGGAGGGGAGCTCCTCATTATCACTACTGGCCATTTTTTCAAAATTCATTTGCTTCTTCCTCTCAGTGTTTACACACACATTTCCATTCAGACTTCACTTCAACCTTAGTATTTCTGTCACAAATCTCATGTGTATTTTTGTGTGGGATAATCAATATGTTTTGCCTTACTCACACACTCAGCAGGAAGTCGCAAGATGGGTACTGCTCTTCAAGAAGGCTGCAGACTAACTGGAGAGACTCCAGATCACAGATCTACAAGGAAAGATGGAAGAATGAGAATTTGTTCCATCTAGATGTGAGCAAACCAAAGGCACACAGGTTAATGATACACTAAGTACCTAAATGTCACATCCATAAAAGGCTGCAGTTGCAAAGATGAAGACGATAAGCTGTTCACCATGTTCATGCTGGCTAGGACAAGAAATGTTTGTCCTGAACAAGGAAGGATTAGACAGTAGACAAGATTTTCTAGCTGTAAGCTCATGGAGTATCAACTGGAGCTTGTAACAACCAGGTAGAAAAACTCCTACTACAGACACACTTCATTTCTTTCCACCTTGCTGAGGCTCTGGGTGACGAAGCTCTCTGCATTTCCTCAGCTAAGAGTTATCAGGAGATGATAAAATAGAATTCTAAAGTCCAGCTTTAGCACTCACATCTAGGTTTTGGTTAAACATTGTATGCACAGGATCTCCTGCTCCTAATGATCCTGCCTGGCTGCTGTGGAGACAAACACTTGGCTGCTGTTGGATAGCAGGAACTCACTGGCTCTGGGCTAACTGTCTTCAGCTTGGAAGGTGCAGCTGCCCTCTGCAATCCAGGCTGTTCCATTTGTACCAAGCTTTGTTGCTGCTTTGCCACTGCAGTAAGGCAGCTTGTTACCTGCATCATCAAATCTACCAAAAGCCAGGTCACTCCCCAATAGCTCTGTAAAGTTCTGCAGTGCCAAAGCCTCTTTCTGTAAGCCATGCTGGCCCAGACATGTTGGAGAAACTCTAGATATGATGTTCCATTCATGAAGAGGACACGGGCTCTACTACTTCCTATCTCTTTTTCCCCCACCCCACTTTTTATTACTGTTATTATTATTTTTAGAGCTGCATATACTTCCAGGCATGCTGCACCCGTGGGGAAAAAGAGTCCGATTCTCTGGCTGGAGAAAACAGCTCATAGTGACCAATCCCAAGGGAAAGAATGAAATCAGTGTTTCTAAGTTTCCAGTTAATTGTGTTTACTGAAGAATACATAACATTAGAATGCCTTGAGCCTTGGCCAGGTTTGTAAAAGTAAATAAAGACAATTCCAGTCTAATGTTAGAAAACTGACCCTTGAATTATTTCTGAGCTCACTTCTTCCAGCAGCTAGAATAAATTCTGATGCTTACGATGTTAAATAAGGAGCATCAGACCCATACTTTGTTTTTTCAGCAAATAAACACATTCAGCTGCTATAGCGGGAAGGCAGCTCTCCTCCAGAAGAGGGGCCATGAGACAGAAGAACATATCCTTCTTCTTTGAGAGTCATCTTCTTTGGAGAAATCGGCTGCACAACATGCTGTGTCAGGGAGTGTGGGAGCAGGACTGGAGATGAGGATGACCAAGTTGTGCTCTCAACTAAGAGGCACCATCCCAGGGCAGGCAGCCCAGGGAGCTACTGACAGTCTATCTGCAGCCTTAGGACAGAGGACATCCAGAAAGGCCTGTTAGAAATAGCAAGAGATGGGCTTAGAGACAGACCTAAGTACAAGGGAGCACAGGAGAAGAGTGAAGACCATGGCCTGAGTTTAAACACAGCTCCTGGTCTGTGGGTAGGTGAGGCTGCCTGGTGCAACTGTACAGTGCTGCCTGCCCCAGAGAGGAGGACAGCCATCAGGTGCTGCCAGTTCCTCTCTGATCCTTCCCAGTTTCATTGCTTTATCTCTTTGCTTTCTGCCTGGCCACACGGTATCAGCTGGGGACCTGTTGATTTCTCCTGTGCTCTCCAAACACATCTTGCAAATTGTTCACAGCAATCCTAATACAGCCATTTCTGCCCAGTAGAGTCCCATTAACTAGCAGCTCTCTCTTCAGTGTCTAATGACTCAAACCACAAAGCTATTTGTCATGGCTACATCTTCTTTCTCAGGGAGTAAAAGTCAATTAGTGTTTCCAGTTTGGCTCTGAAAGAGCCCTAGCACTCTCTTGTTTCTTCATGCTACCAGGAAACCATCTACAATAATGACTTGTTTCGATGTCTAGTTTTCTGTTAAAATTTTTCTTTCTGTGTATCAAACACTTTAAGCAGAAGGGACATTGGGTGTGCTTACCTTCATCTCTACTCAGCAATGGATCTACACATTTGCTTAAATTTCATTAAGGTTAATCAAATGTGGTTTTGAGCCAGAATCTGAGAGGAAAGGCTTGAGAGGTGCACACAGAATGCGTACACTAAATGCGTACACCTTGGTTTCCTTTAGCAATGGCTGTCAGTCATCTGCTGATAATGGCTCTTATTTCTCAGCAAGACTACCAGCTGATGACCAAAGTTCCCTCTGCTGGTACAGTGTGACACAGATTTTGTTTTGATGTTGCCTTTACCTTTGGTCCTAAAAGACAAAATCCCATTTGGCTTTCAGGCTCTTGTCACCCGCACTTTGCAGGGGGTATCCCACACTGAATCTGTTAGCAATCCTTCTCTGGAAGGAATTGCCCCTCCTGGGCAGTTTTTGCTGTATCACCTGCTTCCAATGGCCCACAAAGCAATTCCTGGCCTGCGTCTCATCCGTAAGCAGAGATGTGAGCTGGACTTTGATTTGCACTGCATGCTTTCTGGTACCTCATGGTGTAAGCTGTGTGCAGTGCCAGGCCTCTAGTGCTCCAATGAGTGTGCTCTCCAGCATCCATTGCTCATGACTGTGCATGACTTGTCTTGGGAAGTCAACACGGGAGGCACAATGCAGCCTGAGTCAGTTTTTGGGAAAACAGCCACTATTTAGATGGGGCTGAACATGTGCACATTGAACTGTTTGTGAGAGATTTGCTCATCTCTGATTCAGCCGAGGAAGTAGCCTGCAAAACTCACCCAGCCTGGCTTCAGGCCCAGCTCACACAATTAGAAGAGTATTAGCTGAACTTAGTAGGAAAATCAACATTAAGCAGATAGGAGCTGGTGCAGTTGTTAAAGACAATGTAGTGTTTTTCCCTGGCAGAAACCCAGACTAATGGAGAGCTTCCAGCATCCAGAGCAGCCTCCAAATGAAGGCTTAATTGGCCTCAAAAGCCACTCATATAATTACAGATACTTGTAATGAAACATGAAAAATACAAGGGCTCAGGACTGTGACTTAGTGGGAAGAAATGGTCTCAACTGCCTCAGGAAATAAATCAAAGCTCTTTCACCTTTTCCCTTCCAACAGAGCCAGCTCCTCTCTGGCCAGCAGGCTCCACTCTGCTGCTGGTGACCAATGGGCCACCGTGCTGCTCAGGAGAACAAGGCAAAGCTCATGCTTTCCCGTGGAAGCTGAGGACACTTTCCCTCTCTGGGTGCAGTTGCTGGTTGGAAACTGGGAGGACACTAGAACGGGTGTAGACTGCCCACTGCTGGTATGCCTCAAAACATCTGCTTTGGTAAACGTTGCATATTTTGATTCTGCCCATCTTCAGCTAAATGACTCTCCACGATCTCTGTTTGACAAGAAGAACAGAACACAGTCTCTGTGTAGCTGCTCCCTGAAACATGCACCTCTGCCAATTGCTCAGATACAGCAGCAGATGTAGCACCTGACCCTGGCAAAGGCAGGTGCTTCCCCCCAAGCCCTCTTCCCAAGGACCTGCAGCTCCCAGTGCAGCCTGATGAGAAATCCAGGGTATGATTCCCAAAGTTACTATGCTGGATTGAGACAAGGATCAATGAGATTTGAGCCATTTATTGCTTTGCAAGTTTCTGGCTCACTGGAGACAACTCAATGACTTGTTTGTGCTGGGGAAGTTTCTCAAACCCTGCAATGAGTTCAGAGTCACAGTCTCCAAGGCTGTAAGGGAGCCAGGCCCATCTAGTCCAACACAAAGCAATGATAGCTTCAACATTTGCTGTGCACCCTTTCTATGGAGCAGATGGTGTCAAGTCCCACTGAAAGGAAATTTCAACCAAGCATGCTAGGGAAGGCCTGAGAGGTTGTTAATTTTGGTCAGGAAAGATTCCTTTCCATGGATACCAGCAAGACAGCTGTAACAGCACCACACCCAGCTTTGTCCAATTAGCAGAGCCATTTCCCCGACTAATTAGACCACACAAAGCTTTGCAGGGCCACAGCATTATTTCTTGTTCTTTCAATATCAGATCAAATGACACCATGTCCCTTCGCTCCTGCTATCTCTGTGGCATCCAGCTGCAATTAAACACTGAGCTCCAAGCCTTGGTCACTGGAGGACCACTTGTTTTGTATGACTCATGTCTGTCAGCAACTTGATCGAAGGAGAGGCCTGTGTGAGCCAGGCTGTGTCAAGATAAACATACCATAGGACTATTTCACATCTAGCACATGCAGCCTTACAGTGTGCCAGCTGGCCTGCTGAAGCATGCAGTGTTGTAGCAAAGGGGGGAGTACCCTATCCTACCTAAGAAGATGGTGGTTAATGCAAGCTACAGCTTCCTAAGCACAACCTGGGGACAGCCAGTCCCAAAGACATGAGATTTCCCTTGATTGCACTGTTTTGTATCATTTTACAGCTTCAATGCTAAAATGTGAGCAGCTCATGATTAGCAAAAGCAAGACCTGGCGTAATCTTAACTGCCCCAAAGTGATGATAAGCGGGAGGTTCAGACAAAGAAGTTACCTGAAAATAAGTGTGTTTTGCAGGAGCTTGAGAGACTATAGAGAGGCTCAACTGTGTGCAAAAGACTTTCCTCCACTTGCTGCAGGCTCAAGCCTGGTGTTTTACTTTGAAGTGCCTGCCCTGGCTCTGCCCCAGGGATGGGGTTAGGGCTCCTTGCTTTCAGCTCTGCTCAGATAACCATCACTAAATGAACACAGCACAGCAATCACAGAGATGGAGCAGTGACACATGTTTCTTCAGCAGCCATAAAAGGACCCCAGCTCAAAGCCCATCTGTTTTTTTGCAGCTGAGATTATGCAGGTTGCTGCACGCACTCAGTTTCTAGAAAATGACCCCAGGTACAAACATCAGGAGCAATCTGTGTGTTTTGCCACGTCTGCACAGTCCTGCCATGAAAGCAGCAGAAACAAAAAACAAATGAGGTGCATTATCAAAGCAAAATGTGCAGGCTGGACAGGTGTTAGGAAAGAGCACTCTGTCAATTCTCAGCAGGGACAGAAGGTTTCTGTAATACTAATGATTTTTCCTGAGCTCTGAGCATGGCAATAACATCAGGAAACATGGGAATACTGCATAGCAAGGAAATACCAAGAGATGGAGTCTTGAGAGAGCTGTCACCTAGGGCAGAACCATGCAGGCTGCCATGTTGGGCCTGCACGCTAGGACCTGGAGTGCCCAGCAGAGCTGTCATGGTCTTTTCAATCAGCAGAAGGGGCTGCTCGACTTTGGCTGCACGCAGCACAGCACCGTGCTCCTGCCCATCAAATAATGTGGTGGCTTTGGGGCTCTCTCCATCCCTGGGACTGCTGCCCTCCTCCCACAGCCTTTCCTGGAAATAAAGCAGCTCCTCTCATTGGAGTGCATTGGCAAAATATTCACCAGACTAAATAATGCAGTATTTTAGGTCTTTTGTGTACTGCTCTGTATTTCTGCTGTCACAACAAAAACCCTCTGATGGGATGTACAAGGTAAGCCCAGCACCAGACCAAAATAAAAGGAAGGAAAGCGCCTGCCACACAGAGGTTCACACTGCACTCAGGGCAATTGGACTCAAACAAAACCACTGTTACCCACACAGGGTTGTTGGGGTCCATTTTCTGAAGGAGAAAGGACATGGCAGAGTTGTTCCAACAGAGGGAGCACGGGGACAGCTGTGGCTGTTACACTGCCTGCCCCTTCCCTGCGGGGCATCGTGGGCACTGAGACCATACAGCTGTTCTCACCTTTCTTTTGGGGATAATCTGGTCATCAGAAGGCAAAGTTGTTAAAAATTCAAGCCTTACTTAGCCTCAGTGACAGAGTATAAAGTTAGGATGTGAAAGGCACACGTGGAAAGGCAGTAAAACAGTCTGCAGATCTTTGCTACAAATTACAAAAATAGTGCTTAGCCACTGTGAACTAGAATGGAAATTATTTCATAAATGCCACAAAGACGAGCTCTAGACTTAACAATTCTCATCCTCAGGCAATTTGGGCCAATTTGCAACAGATACATTATTTCTATTAGATTTGGTGGCTCCAGAAATGGCAGAATTATTAAATACGTTTATCAAATTGACAGAGTAAACTGAGAAACGATCACCTGTTTTTCCTCAACTGAGAGGCTGGAATAGCTTGCTTCCTGCTGTGCATACTGAAAGTATCACATGTCCTCCATTTTGAGGAAGCATTCTTTGCAATCTTTGCAAAACTTACTTTTGCAATTACAGTTTTTCTAGATGTGGCAGGGAAATTCAGACAACAGAAATACAGGACCATCAAGCAGGACCAGATTGGAGTTGGGCTTAGAAATTAATTTTGAACTAACAGGATGGTGTGATCAACGTTCAGAAAAGTTATGACAATAACGAAGCACACCATAACAGGAGCTAGAAGCTAGGCAATGCCCAGGTGGTAAGGTAATTTGCCATGGACACAACAGCAAGGGTGGAAGTGGGGAATCCATTAAGTACATACAGCTGCTAGAGTACAAGGTGAAGAGTGGTTGTTCATAACTACGACATACTGTGAGCAATTCACTATATTACTTTTTAAACCCTAGCACCATCAGCTAAATCAGACATCAGAACAGCGCACTTTTAGGAAGAAGAAACAATTTGTATTGCAAAAATCTTAGCCATGCTTTAAATAAGCAAAAGTCTGCGTGTCTGTATCAGTGTGGACTTATATTGAGAAATGGGGCACACAATGCAGCTCTGCAACCATCAAGGGAGGCTTTGCAATTAGACATCCTTCTCATTCCATTCTGAATACCTAAGGTATGATTTTCAGAACCCATTTTGACTGCTCTCCCAGCCCTGTGGCAGCTCTCTTCTCTGTTGTTTAAATATGAAATGCTCCTCACAGCCTCATTAGTTCTGTGTTACGGACAATGCCTGGCCTAGTAGTTCCACCTGTGCTGCAGGTATCTTGGAGATATCCCCAAATCATCTGAGTGGGAAAGCAGTGAGATTTAAATTGATTATAAGGAAGAAGGTTTTTCCAATAAATCACTGGCACAGGTTGCTCAGAGAGGTGTTGGGGCCCCGTCCCTGCAGACAGCCAAGGTCAGGCTGGATGGTCTCTGAGCACTGATGAAGCTGTGAATGTCCCTGCTCAGTGCAGAGGGGTTAGACCAGATGGCCTTCAAGGGTTCCTTCCAACTCCAACCATTCTATGACTCCGTGCTAACCTCTAACACCTGATGGCTGTGCTTAAGCCACACAGTAGTTTACTGACAGTGGGCTCAAGTGTGATAAAAAGGATTTTGTTCCCTTGTCTGCTGTAGGGAATTTCATCTCATGATTTATGTTCTGTGGACCAGGGCTCACTGCTTTGTGGCAGAAGGTTACTAAACCATAGTTTCTTCATTCTGTTTTCCTGCATCTTGCACAGAAGGAGCAGAAAATGCTCAGCCCAGTACATGCCATCACTTGCACCATTAGTATGGGCCAATAAAAAACAAGAAGGTTGTCACATCAAGAATCCATCTGGGTTTCTGTAAGTAATACCTAATTCCGGTCAGATACTTTGGGCAGGATTTAGAGTACATTCCCGCCTTCGACATTTCCTGTGGATACACAGCAGGAAGAAAACACTTTAAAATGTGTAAGAGCGTCCAAGGTGAGCGCTTCTGGAATTAAAACACGATTGTCTGATGAGCACTGATGTCACTGCAATACACTTGTGGAAAGCCAGTTGTAAACACGGAGCGGTTCGGCTGGGAAACCAGCTTCCTGCAGATTAATTGTGACAGTGATGTATGCACTATGTAAATAGAACTAATCAGAGATGCAGGCCGTAGAGCCACGGGGCAGGCAGGAAATGAATGCTGCTGAGAACTTTGCAGACTCACTTTCTTATTTTGACCTTTCAAGAGACGAAATAATAAATTTAGCACAGTGCAGATGAGAACATTTTTCACAGCAGAAGTTGTGCTGAAATGACAGAGTTCCCAAGCCAGCACCGAGTTTGATTTTTCATCGCAGATGCCTTACGAAATTCTTTGGACACTCCTTTCGCACACGTGCAAAGCATTGTGTTTGTGTTTGTGATGCATATCTACAGCAATGCAATTGTGTTTCCTTCCTTTTAAACAGCAGCAGCAAGAGGTTTTGCAATGTGAACTATGTGTAGATGTAATGGTTCTCTTCCACTGACTCGGAAGTATCTCACATGCCAAATTCCGACATCGTGATGAATCTTTTAGGCACACCAATGAAGACATTCACAGAAGTAGCAAACTGCAAGCTCCTCTACTTGAGGCGTACAATGAAGTTCTTTCCCTCTGGTATTGGTTCAAAATATCAATATATCAGATCAGAATGTTATTAAATTGTAGTTCCAATTACAGTTTCCAATAACAGGTAGTCAATAAATATTGATGCATGATAAAAGTTGAAGTGTTTCAGAGGAGTCGCAGAATTATTTTTCAAATATTAATTCATCCAAAACATGTACTTTTCATTTTCCATTCTTTAAATACCATAGCAATAAGGAGAAATGTGGAAGCACGTTTTCACGGCCCTTCAGAGAAGATCTGTGCTGTGCTTACTCTTTACAGGACCGTAAGGACATTGTTGTTTTTTTTTTTTCTTGGCATAGAGATGGGTATCACTTCCCTTCAGCAGAAAATAAACCTAACCCCACAGAGGGCATACAGCTGGTGGAAGAAGATTGAGTAAGAACGATGGCAGAACTTGGTTTTGGAGAAGCCTGGGCAATACTGGAACACAAGCATGGATGTGAAAGTGGCAAGGTTTACACATGCCAGGCCAGCAATAAAATATGTTTGAAGAAAGATGTCGCTTAGAAAGAAGCACTTCTGGTTGTGCTCTAGCTCCCAGTGCTCAGCTGACCTCAGTTAGGACTTCACTTGTTTTCAGCTAACATGAAAATCTGAATTATTCAGAGCTCACCTTTACAAAAAAAAAAAAAAATTATATATCCAGTGTATAATACAAAGTCTCTATAGCTAATGCTATCAGTCAATATTTCTCTCACAGAGAGCAGTTCTAAGTTCTACCTAACTCAAGCGTGACTTAATCACAAGCTGAGCTGGATCCCTACCAAACCCTGACAGCAGTCTGTGCAGAGACATTTCAGCTGAGGAATAGGCCCAAAGAGATCAGTGCTTCCCATCTTGCACTTTGTGATCTAGTCAATTTTGCTGTTTGTGTCAAGTAAAGGTACTTCTGAAAATGCATATTCTATTCAATTATCTGTGAAAGCTTTGCAAATATATTTCAGAGGTCAGAAAAATGGTTGCTAATTAAGACATCAGTTCTCAGCCTGAATTTCTTCAGAGCTTTTTAGGCTGAAGTCATGTCATCAACATCATATTCTGGGTCTGTTTTTTCTGGCTTAAAATAACCTACTCGCTTTTCTAGCTCATCATCTGGCAGTATATAAACCATCCCAGAAGCATTTACAGGGTCATTAATACCGTTGCTATAACAACTGCAGCCTGCAGTGCAAAACAGAGATGCTTATTAGCACCAGCACCATCGCTGACAAAACACAGGCTGACTTTAATGTCATTTGGCTACTTCAGGGACAGGGTTTAATATTAGCTTTCTTTAAATGGAAAAATTTTAAAAAAAGAGAAAGATTGATTGTAGTGATTCTGTATTTTCTTTCAAAATGTCCAACTGAATTCTCAGGAGATGCTGCATTTGGACTGATACCACTTTCACACTATGGTACAGTCTTATTTCAAGAAACATCGTTTGCTTTTGGAAACGTGTAAGATTGGACTGGACAAGGCTTTCAGGCATGCACTGACAGATCAGCACTTAGCATTACAGAGCTGTAAAAGCTGAAAACAAAGATTTCATATGACCATCTCTGTTAAGGAGCAGTGAAATAAAATAATGCATTCTTTGTTTATTTTTTACTTACTGGTAAAAGGCGGAATATATTATTAAAGAAAGCTATGGTTAAAGAAATTTCAATAGGCAGGATATGATACATAAGCCTACTCTGAAACTGAAAATGTTTAAAACCATAGCCCTTCTTCTCAAAAGTGCTCAGGTTACAAAAAGCAGTTTTGCACTGAAGATTTTCCATTCAGTCTGATTTTAAAATGTGTGTCACAGAGGTAACATGGAGTACTTTTTATCTGTTCCTTTTTCAAAAAAATAAAAAAATTAAAAATCAGTATATGCATATAGAGAGGGAGATGTTATATTCCAGGAATTTGGAGTAGCAGCAAAATTTTTTTTAATTCCTTGGACTCTGAGTACTTCCCCTCCACCTCAGCCCTGCAGTCACAAGAAAGGGGCCGTGGTAGGACCTGAACTCAGCAGAATGTCAGTGAGTGCACAGAACTAGCCAACACTGTGGGAAGGGGTTGAGGTCATGCCTTCTCCTTAAGGCCAGGTATCTTATCTGAATTATCAGAGTGAGTCACTGGTGTTAAGAAGAGGGAGACTCAATGAACTGCAGTATCACTTAGCTATAGCAAGGAGACTTTCTCTGGGACCATCATGCCAGTTGCTCTTTTCCAACCTCTTGTTCAACTAACAGTGGTTTCTTTGGTAAATTTATTATTCCTGTGGCATCTCCAACACAAATTCTACTAGAATGAGAAATTTAACCAAGAACGAGCTTGTACATTAAGAGCTAATTTGTGACAATTAGCCTAAGAAATTACCACATTTAGGTTATGCAAATTGGAGTAAGAAATTTTTGGTTATTCAGTATCAAAATGAGAAGAAATCACTCTGTGTGTGTGTGTGTGTTTGTGTATTGAGTTTTTATCCAGGCTGGGGGACTGTAAGTGAAAATAAAGCCATAGATACAAAAGATAAATGAGAAGCTGTAAGTGGACAAGGTTGAAACTAGAAGTAGGTGTTCAATACTTTTGAAAAATGGTGCAAAATACCAAATTTCTGCTTACAGAAATATTTTATCAACTACTGCGTCATCAGGCTCTTGTAGCCTCAGAAATGGTGAGATTCCAGTTAGCATGTTGTAGGTAGAGCTAACTGTGTTCAGCATATGGCATCCGAGATTGCAGAAGGCAATTTAAGGTCAGCTGGAAGTTCTTCTAGGAGCTTAGGGGTAACGTTATCCATTTTGTACTACAAAGTGATTCTCACTGAAGTTCATTTTAGAGGAGCTATACGCACTTTTTACACGCTTTTGGGAGAAGATGGTGGCATCTCCTAATTATTCTAGGACGTGGAGTGCCACGAGCACAGAACCAGGAGTCGCTCTGCTAAAAGCTGCGTTTGTCCGTAAGAGCAGCGGCCATTTTGCAAAGTTGCAATCTCACTTCCTTAAATGACGACTGTAAAAGCAGAACTCTACTTAAAGTCCTGCGTGCCTGCAGCTGCACTGACAGCTAAGGTGGCAAACCTCCTCCTTCCCACAACCTGCTCTGGAAACTGTTCTACAGCCAATTGGGGGAACCCAGCCCGAGAACACGCCTTGCTGAATGCACCGCGAATAGAGATGAAACCGCTGTAAGGAACTTAGAGAAGCGTTCTGTAAAATTGGGACACTTTGTTAGAAGATGGAGAACCCACTTCTTTTGTTCCCTCAACTGAACATTTCTGCTTCGAAGGATAAATCCTATTACAAAGTCATGAAATCAACAGTTAAAGAAGAGCCAAATAAAGCAAGCAAGCCCGGGTAAGTTTTAAGGTCATGCTGACAGTTTGAGTGTTGTTTACTCAGAGGATTCTTCCAACATAGCTCGTGGGTGTGAATTTAGGGCGCAGATCTTTCTCGTTTTGACCAGTGTGTGTGAAAATTGGTGAACTGCAAGCCTGGGAATTGTAGACATGAAATATTCATTCATCAAGGAAATAGTTTTTAGGTACAAAAAAAAATAAATAAAATAAGTAAATAAGAAAGGCAGGCTTCACAAAGCTCTGAAAAATGCTTTCTAAACCCTAAGTATGATCTGGAAAATATTCTTTGTAAAGACTGTAAGTGTGAGGAAAGCACTGCTTCCTTTTTTCTTTGCAGAACATTAAAAGTAGAAGATGCTGAACCAACTGTTTCACGTGCTCTTGAACTGTGCTCATGTTCCTAATATGAAATTTCACCCTTCTCCTTCAAAATTCATGGAAAAAGCATTGAAAAAGAAAAGATTCCCACTTCTGTTTGCTAGTGCTTCATATGCAATTCATGTTAATATCTGAAAAAGAAATTCATTAATGTGAATAATATAAACAGGAGAAGTGTTAGAAATACTAGTGTAAGTGAACCTTTGTGGACCTGTTGTGCAGAGGCAGAGACATTAGTCAAAGAAATGCCTGGAAAAAACCTTTTAACAAAGTTGATTTAAAAGCTACTTGAACTCTGTTGTAGAGCAAAGCAGAAGAGAAACAGACTGAGCCTTCTCCTGCAGAAATCGGAATTACACGAAGCTGAACATCTTGGTAAACCGACAAACTTGACAAAAGCATCAAGGTAGGCATTATAAAAGGCAGAGATGATAGGGATTTCTTCTAGGAAGTTTCAATGTGACCCAGAACATTTCCTGTGTATGCGTGTGTGCATTCAGACTTGGCAGAGAGTAATACTTTCAAAATCTGTTTCATTTAAAGTTGGCTATCTAACTCAAGCATACAAATAGTATAGAATTATCTGGCATAGAACAAAAGAACTCACCAGTAGTGTTTTCACACCACTAAGAGCAGATTATAGCCCACATGTGCATATATATGAAAATCTTTACTCATGCCAACAGCATTTTTCTTAGTCCACTTGTTGTCTCTAGCAAGCATTTTCTCAGAAATGGAGGTTAAAAATTACTGTTTAGAAGGAAATCATATAGCTCCTGAGAAAACAGATTTTCCAAAGAATTCTGGATGCATCTCAAATACTGGATATATAGTTCCTTGATAATTGCAGTACTGACAAAACACTGTCTTGTCTCCCAAATTCAAATACTGATGTTTAAACACTGCTGTAATATTGTCCCTATGACACTACTTCCCATAAAGATGTAGAGTGAAATACTATTTTTGTTAAATTCAGTGACAACTTAGTTCTTGACCTCACCAGGACACCAGAATCTCAGAGATACACAAAGAATTACACTGACAGGTCTTGAGTGAAAAGTACTGCAGAAGTACTGCAACTCCAAGGCCTAATAAATTAGTAGCTCCTTTCTGTCCACTGCAGACCACTTCAGAGATTCCTGTCTCATTTTTAAGTCTTGTTAATGTTGTTCAAGCAATTACTGCTTTAGGGGCCAACATCTACTGCTTTGACCAGAATGCTGTCTCATATGTGTAAACAAATATCGTGGCTATCCAAATGATAGCAGTACTCATGATCTGAAAGACTTTCCTCTCCATACTCCCAGGGGAGGATTTCATTGCTTCCCTCAACCTCTCTTCCCCCCTACTCCCCCCAACTTTCTTTGTTGCGCTGCTCTGCTTAATTCAGTGGTTCTACAGTTCACTTGAAAGATCTTGAAGCTATGAACAAAGATAAAGGAGTGTTGCAAACAACCTTTTTCAGTTCCTCAGTTCCAGACACGTAAAACTGTGCTAAGATTGTACCTAAAAGGAGAAAGTACAGGCTCCATGCCACCTGTAGGCAGATGACACCTTTTCAGTGCTCATTCTTATTTAGGTGGCTGAGTACTGCTGGGTATTTCACACCCAGGTTCTGGTTTCTCTTTGTTACAGCAGCACTCCCTGGTATGGCAATGTCTTAGGGATCTGTGAAGCTGCTTCTTTCTGAAAGAAAATGAAGAAATCACACTAGGAGCTTCCAGCAAAGAACTTCTCCAGCATTCTGTGCACTACTGGACTGTGTATGTGCTCTGAAGCTGCCAGGGTTTATCTTTCACCATTACCAAATTCATTTCTGTGGCTGTAGTAACCCATTATTCCCAGATGTACAAGCACACACAGTTCAGAGAACTGCACTCTTTGTACTTCCCATAATTAAAAACTCTGTGAGGGAGTGAGGTCTCGCTTTCCCTGAATCCAGAATTCCCCTGCTTTATTGGCCTACGTTCATTTTTCACATTTCAGTTCTCCATTATTTGTACGCCTTGAGAACTGTTTGTCTCTCCCTAGCTAAGAATTTCATTCCTATAAGCAATGACTTCAGCTAGGAGACACATGACACCTGTAAAAGTATAAAATAAAAATCCTCCTTTTACTTTTTATACAAAACTGAGAGCATTACTGGCTTAAATTCCCTCTCATAGTCATTGGAATTTCCCTTCGTCTAAAATTCATGTGACTGCAGATTATGCCAAAGGAACCCAAGCTATGTAAATCAGGCAGCAGAAAAATGTGAGCCTGGGGCAGGAAAGAGGCATCTTTTCCAAAAGTGTTCAATGCAGAACAAGTTCTTCTGGTTCTCAGCTCCACTATCAACTAACCCTGGACAAGCTGCTTAAATGAGGACATTCCCACTCTCAGAGTGCAATGCTATGTCACCAAATGAAAATGGTTCTAAATGTTAATACTCGTTCTTCAGACTTAGAACTAAGGCATAGTCCTAGCATGGTAAAGTTAATGCCAGCCTTGTGCCAATTCCTGTATGTGTATGTATAGGGATAACCGATACAGCACAAAAACAAAGAAATTTTTATTTGGAAGAATATGAATATTTTTTTCCAACCTGTATATTTCTCTAAGACAGAATATTGGAAATAATTGAGAAATACATCTAACTTGGCACAGATGATGAAGAATATGTGGAGTTTTGTGAATTGAGTGCAGCACCTCAGAATAACGTGACATTTAAACATGTTTGTGGTGAACAAACCAGACTGTAAGTGCTTATACCCTAGAAAACTATCAGCTAAACCATACCACTGCAGCTTCGTCTACAGCCTATTGAACTTCCCGTACTTCATCACAAATAGGCTGTGGTAATGCAGCCTCAGAACCACATCTCTGCAAGAGTATTTTTACTAACTAACCAGGTGACTGACCTGCTTCCCTTGTGAGTTTTGCCATACTGCATCACCTCTATTTCCTCAAAGATTCCTCACAGAAGCACAACATAAACATTAGAAGAAAAAATCTCTTTTATTTTTTAAAGGTAAAAAAAAAAAAAAAGGCAACTCTTCAGAAAGAGTCAAAAAAAGTTTCACTCTACATTTCTGAAGTCTGTAATAGAGCTCCTAAGGCAACAGAATCTTACCACTTTGTGAAATGGCCCAGAGCAATAATAGCAATTGATAGCATATCAAAATAACTTGATGAATGCACAGCATGCACAGCTCCACAAAACCATATTTTGTTTCTTAAGCAGTGTGTCTCCTGAAGAAGCAATGAAATGGGGCGAATCTTTTGACAAACTGCTTTCCCAAAAAGGTTAGTACTCTTTTCTTCTCTTCCTGAAGACTGTGCTGGTGGAAAATTGATGGAAAATTACAAAACGCAGTTGTGCACTTAAATAGATCTGTCAGTTACCTAAATTAGGTACGTTGGGTCATTTATAGCAGCATGTGTTCCTGCTCTGCTCATGTGCTTAGGCTACAGCATGCTGTCATCTACTGAAAGTAGTTGAAAATAACTTCTAAGCTTGGTATTTTATTGGACAAAGTGATAGGAAGTGAAGAGTTTCTGCAGTAACTAGTAAAAGGCAGCCAAAGGTAATTAAATTGTTCTGTAATGAATAAAATGCTTTTCTGCTGTATGAATTCTAATCAGACTCTTGGAAAAATCCATTATAATAGTGGCATGCTCATCAATTATTTAGAACATCATTCACTCACATTAGCAGAAGGCTATCTTATCTTTTCTAGACTACATTTTTCAGTATTGTCAAAAAGAAGAGCTATGTTCAGATGAGCTAACTGCTGTATTACCACAGAAATCCCAAATGGCAATCTTAAAAAATGGCTAGAAATCTGCTGGCAGTCTCATCCATCATTTGGCCTCTGCCAAAAGTATCTCGTTGTTCCTGTCCAGTCTTATTATACAGCTTGTATAATAAAGGCTAATTTTTTTTTGTATTATCATCAGTATTCTTAGTTCATCTTTCATGAAGTGACAGCCTCTTTGTTCTTAAACGTTTTATAGCCATTATTTTTCTATTAGGGATAACTAGCCATGTGTGACATAGAGATAATATTGAAATAAGCTTATAGTAGAGGAGAACTTGAGAGAAAATGCTTCTCAGTTCTAATCCAAGATAGAATAGCAAATTTTTTATCCAAGATAAAAATAGCAAAAAAAAGTCTGAGTTTGCGTGAAAATAATACTGTATCTTTGTATATTGTCTGCAAGTTTCATTCTGAACTTAGTCAACAACTTACTGGCATTGGGACTTTGCTTGAAGACCAGAACTTGAGTGAACTGATCATTCTGGAAACATTGCTCTTAGTGGAATGTATTGATTTTCATATAAAAAGTTTAGCCAAGTCATCCTTTAAATGTTGGTTTAAATGTTCATTGTTACATTGGAGCTAGATTATTTTAGTCTTCTGTTAACTCTGGGAAAATAAGAGATATTTAAATGGACTACAGAAGATCTAAAAAGTTTGGGGATATCAAGTCTCTAGCTTAGGAGCAGCATTTCTGGCCCACATCCTTAGTACTCCCTTTCATACAGATAAATCCATCCAGAGCCACAATCTCAGTGGTTCTAAACTCTTGAGAATCAATGATTGATTCAGCACTGAATATACAAAGTGTACCAAGGCAACAATCATTTGCTTTACAAATAATAAGAGCTATAGGAGGCAACATTTGGCCAAAGAACTGACTCTTCATGATGGCTATGACAAAGATTTATTACATCACTTTCATTTGAATTTTGTTCAAATATTCCTGACTGCAAGACCAAAATCTTAAAAATGAAAACATGTTCAATGGACCTAAGAAAAGAATTTGTCAGCTTTGGTGCAGTTTGTTCCTAAAACAGTAATAGGATCCAAGATGGCCATTATTTGAAATGGCCCATTGCTTACATAGATATCAAATGCACATATGTCATCGTCCTTCCATTCTGGAGGGACACACATATAATCCAGCTGCAGTGGGCAGACATTCTCATTGCATTTGGGTTAACCTAATTCAATCTGATATTTAGCAAATTCCATCACTTCCAGATACATACAGATGATTTGATTGCTTCCATTTATACATTCTTAAGGTCTTGGTAATCAATAATGAGAATTCTGTCATGGGAGTTACAGCATGCACTTATTTTAAAGCCTTTATGCAATTTAAAATAATGATCTGTGATGCAATGTAATTTAAAGGGAGCACAACCCGTTTTGTGACTTTGCTTAGACTGCCTGAAGATATTAACTGTCTGATAAGGATATATATATATATATATATATTCATTTAACACAATTCAATATTCCCTTCTGTAGATGGATTGGATGCCTTCACAAGATTTCTGAAAACGGAGTTCAGTGAGGAGAACATTGAGTTCTGGATAGCTTGTGAGGATTACAAGAAGAGTAAAACTCCAAACGAACTTTTCCCAAAAGCTAAGACCATTTATGAAACATTCATACGGAAAGATGCTCCAAAAGAGGTACAGTAAAAACATTCTTCAGCGTACACAGTGTTTTCCACAACTGCATCTGATGAAATCTGCTTTTAAGAAGTGTGTCCAGAAACAGTAACAACCATTAATTGTGCTGTCACTGACTTAAGGAGACTGTGTCTTACATGTCAAAGCTTTGGAAGGAAGCCTGGAAGTAATTGCTTAGTTTATTCATCTCCAAGCTCCTTACAAAACCCACTGCTTATTGCTCTTCTAAGTATACAACTCTGAGTTTGAATATTAGATCACGGGAATCAAAGATTCCTGTCGGTCTACAAAGCCAGGATATATATGCACATATACATATATATATACACACAGTTAATTTAGTGAAAAATAGCAATGATAAATGTTAATGCTGCCATGAAACATATCAGCTAGCATTTTTGAAGAAGTATTATCTGTCTGTAGTCAATGCTGCTTCCAGAACAACAGAATAATTCTCCCATTCTCTTAAACTATTTGTCAAATGATTACAGACCCAGAAGCTTTTGTTTTAAATAAGCCAAAAGACTGAAAGAGGCTAGAAGAATTTACTAAATTAAACATATTCCTTAAATGATAATGATAATGTTCTAAGCAAAGATTTTTCATGATTAATGTTCTCCATCCTCAAAGCTCTGGCTGAGCGTTCTTGCTATGTTACTGACAGCACACAGATAAAAACAAGTTGCTATGTCAATACTAATTAACACGAAGGGCTTTTTTTATTACTATAGTAGTGCAAAAAGTCTTAATATTTACAATTCTTCATTTTTCTGAAATGCGTTATGAAGGAATCATACTGTAAATGAGCAAAAAGAACACTTTATATTTTTTTTTCTTTTTGCCTACTTGGGAAGGAGATGATGAGCTCTTACTGAAATCAAGCTCAGCCTCCTCAGTAGGTATTCTGGACTTACATTTTCCTCTAATTCTGTCAAGGTTGAACAGGAATATGGCACTTGCCAATTCTCCCTTTCCCTTGTATTTTTTTTTAAACTTGCTAGAAGAGCAGAAGTTAAACTCCAACAGCTACTTCCCTGTAACAAAGGTGAAATAAGTGTAATTCTTATTTTAAGAGAAGGATTACAAAATGATGCAATCTCCACCCGTAATTCTCACAGACTATGTATAACATTCAGATCCACTTTTGACAGAGGCCTGGCTTACTAGTGCCACTTTCAAAACTTACAGTCTTTTTCACTCCTTCTCCTGCAGCATCTCAGTGGGTGGACCTTACTTAAAAAGAAAAACTCATAATTTGGTCTAGTGGTTGGCAGCCATGCTCATGGCAGGGTGTTGGAACTGGATGATCTTTAAGCTCCCTTCCAACCCGAACCATTCTAAGATTCTCTAATTATTTGAGCCGGAACTTATCATTGCTAAATAATCTGTGAGCAATTATGGTAGGACATTGAGCCCTGATATTGTCATGCCTTGAGACTGACAAACAAAAGGGTGAGCAGGAAAAAAGCAGGGGAGGGGACAGAGCATGGAAGTCATACTTTGACCAAGAGTAACCTAATGATGGGGCCCTGGGCAGCCTGATCTAGTATTGGATATGGTGGCTGGTCGTCCTGCCTGCAGCAGAGGAGTTGGAGCTTGGTGATCCTTGAGGTCTCTTCCAACCCAAGCCATTCTATGACTCTGTGATTCTATGATTTCTGTGTGAGATCTTCCCAGGAAGAATGCACCAGTGCATGGAATAAATGATCATTTTGATGTGCTTTCCACATCTCTAAAGCCTCCAGAAACTCACTAAAATTATTTTAATATTTTAATTCTTAGAATTTTTTCACCCTCCTGCCATTAAAACCCCATACAGCATCTAGAAATCTTTAATATACACTACTGCATTCTAAGGAGACAAAGTTCTACTTGTCTCTTAAATGAAAAAGGAAGGAGTTCAGCCTTAGGCTGGTGATGCAAAACTCGGCAGCAGCAACTATTCCAAGATTGCTGATAGTGAGTTACTTTTAATCAGATACTACCAGATCAAAATGTGTTGGTTGTATCTTAACTGATATTTTATCAGTTCTTCAGTGTACCAGTGACACATTTATGTAGACTTTCTGGCAGCCATAACTGAAAAGGAATACTCTAATTCTATGGCATTAATCTTGTGTAATATACAGGATTGAAAGTCCTTTTTATCAGAAAACTCTTTCACCAATATACAATATCTTTGCTACGGACAACGAAAGAATTGTGTTAATGCACGTTAAATAAGTACACTTTTCCTCATTCTCCAGGTGAATTTGGACTTTAAAACCAAAGAAGTTACAAGTCAGAATATTGAGCGGCCCATCATTACCACCTTTGATGCAGCACAAAACACAGTCTACAGGCTGATGGAGCAAGACAGCTATCCACGCTTCCTAAGATCTGATCTTTATTTGAATTTGGTTAAGGGGAGAAATCCTGGTCGTCCCACTCTTAGGAGACGATCACGGTCCTTCACTGTCAATGATTTCCAGGGTGTGCGACCAGACTTTACCATCTGGCAATAGGGAACTCAGCCCTCATGAATTCTAGCCACTGCAAGCAAATTGTACATGTGTTATAAATTACAAATCCTTAGGTGGTGTAAATAAGTGGCAAGCAAAGTTGCATGCATTCATACCAGGTCATAGTTTTGTTGCTAGTGAGTAATCCCATTTACTGTAGACAACCAGGCAACTTATTGCTGAGACGTGTCATGTGAAGCTTTTCTACAGTATTTTTTTGTAACTCAAGCAGGACCTGTTATCATATTAGAAAGAAGAACCTGAGTTTCTGACAAAAATGTTGTCTAAAACGCTATTTGATAACACCCATCATGTATTCTGAGCCTGTATCATAAGACAGTTTTGTCACAGTTTGAATCTGTATAGCTAACCTTTGCACATGATTTTTTTTTTTTTTGTAGTATTTCCTACACTAAGCATGGAATATTTGTAGTACTTACTCATACTGCAGAACACATGGGAACATTAGTTAGGTGAAATGTAAAAATTATATGGATTTTAACTACTGCTACTGCATAATTAAAATTTAGCTATTGCATATTTCAAGAGGATGATAAGAATGCCTATTTAATTTTTATAGAGATATATTATATAGTCTTCTTGTACATCTTTTCTTTATATTTAAACTATGCTGTATAAAATAGCTTTGCTATCAAATTTTTGTATTCTCTCTCTTTTTTTCTTTTTTCTTTCCAACTGAATGAGCAGCAGTCAAGGGCCAAGAATGCCCTTTTAACACAACATGTGTCATTCAACATCTGGTCATGTGGATGCATATGTCTGTCTAGAAGGAAGCATGCTTTTCCCCCATGCTAAGCTAGGTATGAGGCCAGTTAAACAACACAATCAACTGTTGTTCTCAGTATGCAGTTCTGTGTCCTAAAGCTGACTATCCAATACTGCACATAAATGCTCCCTTGTGTGCTCCCCTCCATAAATAGCATCCTCTGAAATCATAGAATGGCCTGGGTTGAAAAGGACCACAATGATCATCTAGTTTCAACCCCCACACTTGTGTGCAGGGTTACCAGCCATTAGATCATTAGGCTGCCCAGAGTCACATCAGCTCTCAAATGCTATACTTGATAGTTCACTTGAGAGATAACAGTGGGTCTGTTACAACACAGGTGCAAAACCTGTATGTTTGCCACCAGATTCTCAACTGGTGATCATGTTACTTCATACCTTCACGGAATCTAATATTTGCTCTTGCCGTGGACGAAATAAATGTAAAAGAATGCATTTACTACTGCTCCAAAACCCAGAGAAATGACAAATACAGTGCTTTGAGTAAGACATTTCCTTCTTAGCAAAAAACCCAAGCAGTTACTCAAAACTGTCTGCAGTGATAAATAGAAGTCAGCAGGCGCCTTTGTTTCCTTTCACAGGAACATGGAAAATGTTGCTTATCGCCAGGGAGGCCTTCCTCACAACCATCATTCTGTAGTACTGACAGTGCTAGTCCCTTGCATGAGTTTTGTAATTACAACAAACAAATAAGCTATTCTTGGTAGCTACTCATGCATGTATGTTTTTCAGAGATAATTATGAACCATGATTTACGGCAGACTGAGGCCATGGGAACTACTATAAGAAGAAAGTAGAGATAAATTCAGAGAAAGGAAGACAAAGGACACAAAGATAAACCAAAAGGACAGAATTATCTGCTTTCTGGAGGAGATTCCTTTTTGTGGCAGAAAAACAAGTGCTGGAAAGATGAACTAAACAGGTTTAGAACAAGTCCGTGACACTTCTCCATGCTTCAGAGAGACAGGATTGATCAGATTGAAGGCTAGCTCTGCAGGGATGTATTTATAGCATGGACAGTGCCAGAAACCATCGCTGGACTTCTCTAGGTTTGGCAGAATCAATGCCACAGTTAAATAAATCCTCTTGTTTTTCTGGCTTGATGTGAATAATACATACGAAGCCTGCTGGGTATATATTTTTATTGGGAATTACATTATGTAGCAGCTTTTTGGATTTGTGTGTGTTGTTCAGTATTCAGTAAGAGCTCTCAAAGTACCTCTTAACAACACTTTAGCCTAAATAAACACTTCACTCTGTTCCTTACATAAGTAAAATCTCCAGCTCCAATGTATGAGGGAAAAAATCTACAGAATTCTGTAGCACAGATGTTTGTTGCCTTTTTATTTTCTTTTACCTAGCTCTGATTAGATGCATTGAATTAACTGATTTATTATCTGCTGTTGTTAGCTTGAGGGACATCAAAATACACATCTTCACATCTTTTCTTTGGCTTTTGGGATTTGATATTGTGCAAATGACAACTTAATTAATATTTGTTCTGACAAGAAACAAGAGGACTGAGTTCTAACATAATGAATCTCAAAGGAAAAGAAAGGTTTCCTTCTACCGCAACTGGAGGCAATTGATAATGTGGCTCTTAGAAGCTGTGGTGTATAGAGGCAAGTAAGTGACTCACAAATGGCAGGTTATTTTTTCTCTCCTTTCTTTTTGTCCCCAGCTGCTCAGCTGCCTTAATTAACTTTGAATACAGTTCCCTCTCCCTTCCAAATTATTTTCCATGCATAACGTTGAAAGGCTCCAACTGAAAAAAAAAAAAAAAAGCATAAAATCATCTTCTCTTCAGTGCTTTATATGCTCATGCATGAACACCTTGCTCAGATACCTGTGTTAGACCCCCCTCTGTTTTTTTTTGATTACAGTCAAAAGTCTCAATCAAATGACCGTTTAGCTCCTGTGTGGCTGTATGCCAAAGATATAAATATCAGTCCTCTACCCAACATCCAGCTTGCCTCCATTTCTTCTTTTCTCCTGCTGTCTTGTTGCCATCTTCCTTTTTCTTTTTCTTTTTCTTTTTTTTTTTTTTTTTTTAACACCGGCCAGTGAGAACTGAGCCGTGAAAGCTGCCTGTTTTTACTTTAAAGCTTTTATCCCTACTTTCCTAAACAACATGTGTTGGCGTAAACATCTCAGATGTCAACTCACAAGAGGAGTTATTATGAATCAGACTTTGGCTTCATTAGAAAACTTAGTTAAAATTAAGTAGCGTGAAGAACAACCCTGTGAAAGTCAATACCTTGTTTTCAAGCGGAACAGAAGGTTAAGCTGAAACCGAACGTAACTACAATTCCTAAGCAGCTGTTTCTTCAGTGTGCTATTTTCTTGTATTTTAGAAACTTGCTTCTTCACAATCAAGGACAGTGGTATATTGGTTTTCCCTTTGATCCATTACTCATCCCATCTTGGTTTGGGACACACCACCAGCAAGGCAAGACACAGAAGACAACTGATATAGGGAATTATGGCTCAGGAGCTCTCTATGACATCATGCCTACTTTTTATATATTATTGTGTTGGTACAATTTATATCCATCTCCAAGTGCAAGATTCTGATACTGCCCTTTAAGTATGCACCATACAGGCTTCTTGTGCAAATAGGAACTTTTGTTAATCTGCTGCTATAAAAATTGTAGTTTGTTCATCCAGGACAAGATCTGGGACAAACAATCTGCTGAGTAGTACTAACTTAAACTCTTCAAGTTTGCATAGTTTTGTTCTGAGAATTGCTTCCAATTCCCCTTTAGTCAACATTTGTGTTTGTTTAGCACTTAGAAATCATGTACATAAGGAGCACAACATGATGAAAAACATTTTGACAGATTGTTCTGGAAATCAAATCTTTCACCTGAAGGGACACATTGATTGGGTGGAAAATAACAGCTAATTTCTTTATGCAAAATAGCTCTGTGGCATACTGAAGATACACAAAGTTATTCACATGGAAAAAAAATAAATAAATGTGTTTGTAAGCTGTCCACACTGTATTACTGGAAGGTGGAAGATGCAGATTTACATAGTGCTGTGACTAAAATGGATTTGCATCTGCTATGACAGGTGGTTACGTTTCACTAGGATGCCAGCAGTGCCTAGGTCATCTTCCAACTTAAGAAAGGTGGTAAATCTACTTGTATTGCTTGGATCAAGAGAACCTTCATTTTCCTCCTGAGGTTATGCTATATGGAGTAATATCCAACTAGCCTGGCTGTGGAATGGATTCAACGAAGGCCAAGTGCTGAAGGGCATTAAGATATTGAACCTGACAGCAACACTCTAAAACTTTTGTGGGAGAGTGTGACATTTGCTCACATTGCACTAAGGTGAGTACAAGGCAACTCTTTTAGGAAATATAAAAAATGCAAGGGATTTCTTAGGTTAATACATCAATATGCAAGCTGAAGAGTTGCTAAATACTGGTATCTAGCTCAGGTGTGGTTAAGCAGAACACTAAATGATAAGCTTAATTGCTCCAATCAGCCAATACCTTTCCATAAAGGATGTTGGTCCTTATCAAGCAATAGGGGTGAAGGATGAAATGTGCAACCAACAGCTCCACATTCCCTTTCCTACAGTTCTAGCTCTGTTACCATCCGCCAAAGGCAGTGCACTCGTAAATCCATTGCAGGTCAATAGAGAGCTTGTTTGTTTGATGTAGTGTATTATGAATAACCAAAACATTTGCACAAGTAGCTGATGGATGTGTTGTAATACCGAGACAGTTTTTCTCCTTATGAAATTTCAGTAAAATATTGGTCTTGTCTGGCACTATTTTATAGTTCATGGTATATATTCTGTGGAAATTAGACCAAATAACTAGTGGCAGAGAATAAAGATGGTAGTTCTTATTTCTGTCATTCCATTATTACTTTTAGAAGCAAGTGGATTCAAAGATAAGAAATGTGCAAAAAAAAAAACACCCAATAGCTTCATTTTGCTGCCAGAAATCTTGCTCAGTATTAAGAAATTAGGGCTCGAAGGGGTACCTTGGGTCGTTGTTCCTAGTTTCCTATCATCAAAGGCGACAATGTAAAATAATCTCTTTCATGAATGTATCAGACTCTATATTTGAAGTACAGAGAAGTAGAGAGGACAAAAACCCCACTGGGGAAAATTATCAGTGGTACTTTCTGAAGCCTTCTGTTTTCCCAATGAAACTTTTTTACTGTTTATATCCATTTGTTCTTTTACCAACATTCATCTTATTCTTAAGCTAATATATATATATATATATATATATATATTTCTCTATTAAAGGAGAATAAAGGAAGCTGGGTAAGGGCAGAAAAGGATTAGGCTGCACCACAAGGAGAGAGGCCTGAAAGTAAAAGCCTCCTGGTTCAGGAGAGCAAGGGAGCAAGGAATATACTGAGAAAGAAAAGTGTCGAGAAGAAAAGAATAAACAAAGAGATATCACAGCAAAAGGAAAAATTATATGAGGACGTTTCTGGGACGGAGTGATGCTCTTCGAAGAGATCACACCAAATGAAGTATCAGTAAGAGCAGAAGAAATTGCTGCTTTACAGTTTTCAGATACCACACGACCCCATTGTTTGTAGCAGCATCAGTGTAAGAAGACTTGTTTGAATAAATGAGAGACAAACACTTCAAGGGCTTAGACCTTCGAGATGTATAAGGTAATGGATAAGTCACAGGTGTGCTTAGAGCAGATACAATAGTAAGAGCAAAGAAATACAATGAAGAATTTTCTAGCTAGGTGCACTGAACCTATTTTGCATCCTGCTGTTCCACAGTCAGTAAGATGATTTCTCTAATAAGATGTTGTTCAGAGCATAACTGTAAGATAGCATGGCCACTGCTGAAAAATAAGCCATAGTTCTGAAAGAGAAAATTGTAAAGGAGGTATTAAAAGCAGTCTGTCAGCTTGCACTGTACTTTGTGGGGATGCACGTGCTAATTGTATTGTTCCTGCTATCATATCACCTTCAGCTTGAAGATCAGTCAGGAAAAGAAATTCTGCCCTACCCGTGACAGTCAGACAGTGGAACAAAAAATGCCAGTGAAGTGAGTTGTTTTTTATGGCTATTTTAATCTTAGGCTCTTTATGAGATGGTCAACTTTTAAATGATCTGGACACTTTTTGTTTTCCTTCCCCCTTACACTCTACAATGATGATTTTGGTTCCTTGTTGTCACTTCTGCTTGCCATTCCCATCCAAATCCAATGAAATCAGTGAAATCATTCTCTGACTAATAAATGTTAAATCAAATAGTATTACTGATGAGGAAAAGAAGCAGAATTATGTTTATACTGTCTTATCTTTGCTTTTTGTTCTGCTGAAGCACCCAAAATTTGTTATATTTAATTAGAGTTTATTACTGTCACTGAAAGAAATTCTCTGCTGATTAACTGCATTAGCACACAACATCTCACAGAGCACTGCATGATGCTACGTTTAGCTTTCATTTCTGTTTTTCAATCCAGACTGAATGTATTTGCTCTCCAGTTTCCCTCCTGTATGCATGCATACATATTTATAAATACATATATCATTTTCTTCTACTTATTTAAATATCATTTTGTGCAGTTGGAGAGAAGTAAACCAACAGCTCCAAAAGCACTTGCTTTTAAAAATGTCAATGCAGAAACCAACTGTAATAATTATAAATATAACTGCAGTTACAGTACATGGTAGCACCATAATAGGATCATACAATCACAGAATAGTTCGAGTTGAAGGGGACCCTTAAAGTCCATCTGGTCTCACTCCCTGCAGTGAGCAGGGACACCCACAGCTCCATCAGTGCTCTGAGCCTATTCAGCCTGACCTTGGCTATCTGCAGGGATGGGGCACCCACACCTCTCTGGGCAGCCTGTGCCATGCCTCACTGCCCTTAGTGTAAAAAAGCATTTTTCTTACTTATAATCACATAAGCTCTTGACAAATATACATAGAAAATAGCACTAGTGGTACATGGGATCCTTTTCCACTCTGTTGTTCACATATCCCAGCTTCTCACCCATCATGACCACAGACACTGCCAATGGCTTGTGACGCTCTGCCAGCCCAACAGCGCCCTCCATTACCTCTGGTTCTTCCTGCCTGCCCTTACACACAGAATGCTCAGCCTCCACAACAATTAATTTGTGAGGTTTCTTGAGGAACAGAGGCTAGTCAGAAAATATGATTTATGTGTCTGTAAGAAATTCCATGATTTGTTTTGACTGCACTGAAACAAAACACTTCCAAACTGTTCAGTTCCTCCTTACTACCAAATGAGAGGGAAGAGGCATACAAATATTTCCAGAGCTGCCAGAAAGTCAAGTGATGATTACATTCACCTGGAATGTAAATTCAGTTTCAAATCCCTATGCCATTGTAAACTGTGTAAGATAAATAATCACAGGGTGGGAAACATGGTTTCCTGTCGAGGTCTTTGTATAAAATATAACAGTTTCAATACAAGCAACATGAGGCAGGGATCTGTTGGATACCTTTCCAGGTATTGTAGTGTTCATATCCTCTTTTCACTGTATAGAAAAACTGCATCTAAAATTTGGAGGGGAGGGAGTAATCAATGACTTACTCACTTAGTCTGCTCTGGCCTTGCCCTTTGAACTATTTGTTTTATTTCGAGTTCTTTGTTCAGTGCAAAATGTCAGCAAAGCCTATTCTTCATTCCCACTGAACTTTTTAAAAAATTGTATTTTAAATGTGCATTAATTTCACTAGAATTCAAAGGATGTTTGAAAAAACCCACTCAGTCTATTTGCAGTAGATTACAGGATACTGGCTTAAGTAAATCCTTTATCTTTCACTACATGTCTTTAGAATCATAGAATCATAGAATCACCAAGGTTGGAAAATACCTAAAAGATCATCCAGTCCAACCGTTCACCTATTCCCAATAGCTCCCACTAAACCATGTCCCTCAACACAACATCCAGCCTTTCCTTGAACACCCCCAGGCTCGGTGACTCCACCGCCTCCCTGGGCAGTCCATTCCAGTGCCTGACCACCCTTTCTGAAAAGTAATACTTCCTCATGTACAGCCTGAATCTCCCCTGCTGTAGCTTGAAGCCATTCCCCCTGGTCCTATCACTAATGACACGAGAGAAGAGGCCGACCCCCAGCTCACTACAGCCTCCCTTCAGGAAGTTATAGAGAGCAATAAGGTCTCCCTTGAGCCTCCTCTTCTCCAGGCTGAACATTCCCAGCTCCTTCAGCCTCTCCTCCTATGGCCTGTGTTCCAGACCCCTCACCAGCTTTGTTGCCCTCCTTTGAACACGTTCCAGGGCCTAGAGGTAACATGAAAAACTGATTGACTCTTGAAATGACCTGCCTGCAAGATTTGCTAGAGGATATCTTTCAGATTTTATGTATTTTTTAGTTTTTCCTCAACAAAAAATTATTTCAAAAAAATTTCCAGTTGCATACTATTGAACTGAGGTTTAGTGAAGAAATGTACTCCTTAACAAATAGAATATGACCAATGTCACCAATCTGAGACAAGAATATGACCAAAGTCAGATTTATTCTTCCTTATTGCTAAATGGTAGTTATGAGACTAACGTTCATTTGGAGATGCCTGATATTGAGAAAACTAAATAGGAAAATAGCATAGGAAAGCAGGTAGGCACACAGTGATTCCATCAGAAGTTGTGTGCTAAGAGGCACATCTCTGCACAGTGCTTCATTTTTATGAAACTGTTTTCTTCCAAACAAAAACTGTAAGCAGTAACAATAATGCTGGTCAAGGGAGCTTTTTTCTCTGCTGGAGGTTTAAATTAAAAGCTCATAAAGTGTTAATTTCAATCAAAGCCAAGTTTAATAGAACTGAAAGTTTTTACTTTGACCCTTATTTACATGTATTCAAACTTCTATATTGCTGAGAAATTGCAGAAAAAAGCCCATAACGTTACCAGTGTTAGCATGATAACTGTGTAGATAATTCTACTCATTCCAAGAAGTAAGTGTCATATTGATGGTTAATCCATTTGAACTTGAGAAGGAATTCAGTACTTTAGAACGTTAATATCCCTCCTATGTTTTTACTGTAGTTCAATCAATTGCAAACATTATTAATGTTGTTTCATGGATGAATTTTGCAGTGTCAAATAACATTCTGTTTTATGAGACTGGGTCCTCTATGCCCCCACCCCAAAAAGTGCTCCTTCTGTGGGATATCCAAATGATAAAGTAGCTACCATGGCCTGCACAGGCAAAAGATCATGATGCTATTTTCAAGGATAGATGTTGTTTCCATAGGTCAAACACAGAAGAAACACTGGCTTGGTCTGACTCTGTGGATACACTACTTGCTAATAAAGGTAAGAGTAGATGAAAAGTGTTAAAAATAACAAAACCATGTCAAATCAACTCACAGACATTGCCATCAGGTTTGCACACTGCTGTCTGCCCACCTAACCATGTACTCTGAGCCACAGTACTGCTGGTGGCATGTAAGCCTTGCTCGACTTGAAACTCATTACCTGAAAAGCAGCATAGAAGCTATCTAGCCAGGCTCTCAACTCTGAGAGCAGCACACTGCCACAGCACAAATTAATGTTCAGCACGCTGCTTAGAGTGGGGTCAGCCTCACATCCCTGATTGTCTAGTTGCTCCAAATCCTCTTATAGACCACCATGATCCTGATTTCTTTTTGAATAAGAATCATTGGAGAGACTGGCTCACACAAAGCAGGTTTTGGGATCCTTCCTCTGTGAATAACTGGCAGAACTCCCTTCATCACCTTACCACTGCTGTTGTTTCATGCCCTACTTATTTTCCCCAAAACAGCCTCCTGGGGCTAGCTGCTGGCTGGTGGGAAAAACAATTTCAGAAACATAAGTGACAATATATATCCTGCAAATAAATGCACACATTATAGAATCTATATTGATTTTTCAGCTTCCTTCTACCCCTCAGTCTCATGCATTTTTCTCCAGATGGCCTGGCAGCTTTCAGGAAGTTTTTGAAGTCAGAATTCAGCGAGGAGAATGTAGAGTTCTGGCTGGCTTGTGAAGATTTCAAAAAAACCAAGTCTTCCACCAAGATCGCAGCCAAAGCCCAAAAGATTTACGCTGACTTCATTGAAGCTGATGCTCCAAAGGAGGTAAAGATTTTTTTGCATGTACTTTGGGTACGACTGAGGATGGGAATCAAGTGGAAAGTTCAAATCCAAAACTCCTACAATGACGGAAAACTCATTTCAACTTGGCTGCCCTTCCCCGTTATGTCAGCAATTTACCAGGTGGAGAACTTTGTGTGAAACAGAGCCTGATTTGCTCTAATCCCTAATTTGCCTTTGGTGATCTGTACTTCATAGGATTTGGTCTGGCAGAAAGATGAAATAATCAAAATCAAGTTTGCACTTCTTTCCCCTCTCCCCCCCCGCAGCGATGCCAATTGTCTAAGAACCAAATAAATGGTATTAAAAAAATGGTATGCTAGAAAAAAAAAAAGGGATGACCTCTCTGCCAATTGGCATCAGCCTGGGTATGTGGGAGGAAATTCAGAAGCTGATTGTGTCCTGTACACAAACAGACCTCAGCATTCCAATCAAACTGACACTGATTTTGTTCCTCCTTCCTTCCTACAGATTAATATTGACTTTCATACAAGAAATCACATCTCTCAGAACATCTCAGAACCCACCCTCAGTTGTTTTGATGATGCCCAGAGGCTAATCTATAGTCTCATGGCAAAAGACTCTTTTCCCAGGTTTCTAAGGTCAAAAGAGTATAAGGAACTAGCAAAGAAGCAAGACAACAGAAATGACAAAAGGTGGCTCCCATTTTTGTGAGAAGGTAAAAGCTAGAGGCCTGAGTAGTTATGAATTTGTAGGTGCCTCCTGTTACAACTCAGGGTAGGTAATATTTTATTAAAGTGATTGTACAAAACAGAACTCTTAACTGGCTTGTTTTTAATGTATGTGTCGTTGCTTCTGCTAAAGTTGGTGGAGAAGTATTCTAGAAACAGAATGGAATACACTATGACAGTTGAGTTTTTTTAGTAAAAATCTTGCAATTAATATTTTTTTCCAGTAGTTTCTTCATTTGTTGCAGTGATTTTGCATTTTATAAGTGAAATGTTCTGTGGTCTACCATCAGTTTTTTGTTAGAAGTATGGACTCAATAAATTCCTTTCATGGGACTTGAATACACTTATTCCCTTTCATCTACTTATTTGTAAAGAAAAAAAAAATTAAAAACCTCTTTTAAACATGTTCTACACCACTTAAAATAGAAGAAGAAACGTGGTAGATGCCATACTGTGAATGACAATGAATTAAGGACATCACTTAATAAAAAGCTGCTTTCTAACAAATGTTCCTAGCATTCAGAGCAAAGGGATGTTTCATAATACATGCTCTTTAACACAACTCTCCATTTTCCTTTGTATTTATCTCACTTAGTTTTTTTCACTAAAACATCTCACTTGCTAACTGACTATTTGGGGGAAAAAAAACAGAGCAATCTTCTCTTCATACATTTTCTAGTAATGATTAATTTAGTTTTCTTCTCTGAATGCACAAGTTGTAATGTATGCTTACACTCATGACGAAGTAATGTTAATAATGACTCCTTTTTTTTCCTAATTAAATACAGAACCATAGAATCATAGAATCATTGCGGTTGGAAAAGACCTCTAAGATCATCCAGTCCAACCATCCACCTACCACCAACATTGCCCACTGACCACGTCCCTCAGTGCCACATCTCCATGATTCTTGAACACCTCCAGGGACAGTGACTCCATCAGCTCCCTGGGCAGCCTGTTTCGATGCCTCACTGCTCTTTTGGAGAAGTTTCTGCTAGTACCCAGCCTAAAAAGCACTGAACAGTTTTAGTGGAGTAACCATATTAATTAGAATTTGTCATCGTGTCACAAGAAATGAGAGGATTTTTGGGTGTCTCCAGTTGCACACTGTGATCTTCATTGCTCCTCAAAGATTTATAGCGTATTTTTAGCTGCAGAATGAGCTGTAATATATTCCTGAAGAAAAATATATTCTAACCCACATGGAGAAGGAGGAATATTCACAATCAAAAATAATTCTAAATACAAGAGGTAACAGTAAGATTAATCAAGCAAAAAAAACCCCTAGTAACTTTCATTTTATATTAACTTGATCCTTTTGCTGTTCTCCGATACCCATAGCCTGTTCTATCACCTACTTTTTCTTCTGGCTTTCTGCATTTCTTTTTCATTTCTTTCTTCCTCAGCACTAGCGGTTAGCAGAGAAATGAACATGAGAGGCGAGGCTGAGCTACAAGGAGGATGTGGTTTTGTTCTGCAGTCCCGCAGCTACCATTCATTTTGCAATGAAACTTCAGTGGAAAATCACAACTTCCGCCTGGGCGCCGTCTCGGAATCCTTTCAGCACTGGGGAATTTCTGCTGATTGAAGTCACGGTGAGGACAGCAATCAGGACTGCTGAAATTACATAATTTACTCAAATATATAGCAAGCCATTTTTCCCTCTTACAAATCCAAGTCTCGTTTTCAGAAGAGGTGAGGTCAAGTCGCCTTTCTCAGTGGGCCAAGAAGGAAGCCCAAAAAATCTGCTGCACCAATGGTTGTGATCTAAGGAAAAGAGTGCCTTGAAATAGCCTGTTCTAGTGTTAGATATGGAGGTTGGCAGCCCTGCCTGAGGAAGGGGTTTTGGAGCTTGATGATCCTTGAGGTCTTTTCCAACCCAAGCCATCCTATGATTCAGTGATTCTATGTGTGATAATGAAATCGCAGATGCCTGACAGTGCTCTTTTTCGAATTCCACATTCCTGACTTTATCACAAAGAAAACCAGAGAGCAGTAGAGCAGGAGGCTGTCAGGGATCTCTTAATTCCTGGCCGAAAACATAAAAAAAAAGTCCATCTTCATAAAAATAATCCCTTATACTTTTTCTGGTAACTCTATAAAGAAATAGTGGGAAACCCTCAGTGGAAATACATACGTTTGCACAGATGAACATAGACTATATCCAGAGAGGTGGGTATCTGACTAATTCTCTGATCACCAGTCTAATTATCATTAGAAAAAATAAACCGTTCTTAGCATATTATTTTAATAATTCTGTAATAAAGTATCATGGAGGATTTTAATGCTATTTCAATTAATTTAGGATGCTTAAACAGAAATGTACAGTAATTACACTTTTAGGGGTTATCAACAACTCAAGTATAATAGAGCATACTAAGTTTTCCATAGTCTTCGAATTAAAACTACATCAACAAAGTAAATTAAAAAAATTGTTGAGCAGACCTTTCAAATCTTTATAAATTTATCTTTTTTTTCTCCTGTTTAAATCTGAGAAAGCACTTGGCATGATTGCTTTAAATACATATACATAATCACTTGAAATTTGTATATGATAATTTGATGTGCATTCACAATTTTTCAAATAATTAAAGCATCTTACTACATCCAGCAGTGTTTTGGAGTTGAGCAGTCGGATTTTTGAATAGTTATATAATACAAAATATGCATTATTAAAGATCCATTTCACAAAGCATATGAAAATGTCTAGATGTGAAAGATGGGACCCAGTCATCTTTATTCTTGTTCATTCCCTACATCTATGACTTTCACATTTAAAGAAGTCATAATAAAGCATCCCAAACCCGATAATTTGACAGAGGAAAAAGCCAGCTACGGAAGTACAACTTTGAAGACTGAACTTTGCTCAAATCTCACAGATTTACCAAGAATTTCCAAGAGTGATCTTGACCTGTTTCTATAACCTGCTGTGCTCGTGTGAAATGGAGAGGTTACCTCCATCTTCCACCTACATGTAGGACAGGGGTGCCCATTAATATTTAAGGAGCGTGTCAGCACTACAGGAAGGCATTACAGATGTTCAGGCTTCTGGGTGATCTTTTTGACCAAAGCCTCTTACTATCAGGCAGAGAATCATCTTCATTGCCAAAGACATTTTTTTCCTTATGCTTTTTCCATAAGGACATAAAGTACTGTTGTACCTAAATAGAAAGCACTTGCAGAGAGTTCTATTAGAAAGAACATTTGCACTGCAAGTGTCTTGCTTGCTTTCACTGAAGTATAGTGATAGTTCCTTTTTTCAATCACGCAAAAAGCTCAGTTCTGAGAATTGTTGTGCTTTAAAGGACTCAATCTCTTTCAGAACACAAGTGGATTTACCAAAAAAAAAAAAAAAGCTACTCAATATAAATGGTAGGAATAAACTCCAAGTGGAATTTATTTCTTAATAACATCATGTTACTGAAAAAAAAACCAACAACCCAAATCAACAAACACAACAAAAACTGAATTCCCACACACAGTGACACTTCTAAATCTCCCACAGCACTTAGGAACTTGGATTCTGTCAGATCCATCACGTGCACATCATGGCTAGACTGCCCCAGAATTACAATTAGAGGTGCAGTAATAACAGACATAAAAGAAATGAATAAAAACATATTAAAAAAAAAAAATGGAGGTTATTCTGAAAGCAATGTCTCCACATCTGTAGCAATCTGTACCAGTAGAGGTGACCCACTGTCACCACTGCTGAAATGCACCACCCACCCCTCACTGAGATCACATCCACTCTTTGGTCCCTACAAACATCCAGTAAGAGTTGATGAATTCCAATGGGTGCCATTTTTTCTGCATGGAGAAATGCAATGACACCTCTGCAAATGTTGGAACTGAAGACTCAGCATTTTCTGTTTTGTCAGGAAATTCCTTGCTTGAGCTACAGTGCACAAAATGACTTGAACACAGGACTGGCACAAGAACCTCCCCAGACTCATTTCAGTCTTGATCCAAACATGAAGTTTGAACAAAAAGCTCAAAAGAGAGAATCTCTCCAGCATTCTCTGCTGCTTAAATGAGATGAGCATCACATTAGGATGACCTGAGAGCAGTTTTGCACCATTAACCTCATGTAACACCTTCACTCCTGAATGACAGGAGCCCTTTGTGTTATGTGTGGGACTTTGAAGCACATTATGGGCCTGAAGAATGGAATGCATTTTCTGCCTTTTGGTGCACTAAAAACCAAGGGTGGAAAAGCCATGAAAAGAAGAATTTCCCATGTTGGTTAAAGATCTCAGTTTGCGTGACAAGCCTCAGTTTTCTTACCTGCTTAACAAAAATAAGAACCTCATTCATATTTACCTTCAAATAGAGCGTGATGTTCTGTCCTTATGGTACTTAGGAACCGTAATTGTTCGATACTGTAATTATGAAGCAAAATCACTCTATCTGAAACATTCATTTAGTGACAGACAGAAACGTGGCACTAAAAATATCCCTAAAAGCTTTACTTTAAATATTCCTAAGCTGTTCATTTGGAAAGAAAATACCTCCTGGAAGTTTCTTTTTTCATTTTCTCCAGTTCTTCAACCTCTGTAGTTTGATCTCAGAAATTGGACTCAATGTATTCCTAGATGTTTCAAAGGAAGCCCTGCATGCTCTGATCTTTTATTGAGAAAAAGGAGACAATTATAGAGTAAATAATTCTCTTATATTATTATTTTGTTGCCATGGGTTCCGACTGCCATGATAACATTTCTCTATCTTAGATGGGACATTGCCTTGTTTAGTTTTTTGTACTGCATTTATATTTGCATATAAAGTGACTACAGCTGGATTTGTCTCCCCATTTACACCAGTTTGCATTTAGGTTTGCATGCGAAGCTATATTTTGGTCTATGTATATGTTCCTATCTACACATAACCACCCTGGAAAGACAAACAAAACCTTGTACTCAATAAAACTCTAGGGAAACAATTTTTTTTTTTTTTCTTTCTAATACAGTGGTTATAGCTTGAAGACTCCCAAAGGAGAAAGAAAAGAAAAAACTTCTTAAATTCTATTTCTTGAAAAGCTTCACGTGATTATATTGCCTTTAGAATGTCACATTTTAGCACAGAGAAGAGCACAGGAAGAGAAATCATGAACTGCATGATGTAGTATTCTGAATAAAGTATCATCTGTTTTCATTTGTTTTGACACCAACATTGCCATGCCTGCACAGTCCAGAGATACAGAAAGGAGAAACTGCCCAACTCAGTTTCCCACACTTGTCAATAATCCCTAGGCTGAAGCTTCTTTGGTGAGTTGCCTTGTACACACCTTTCAATTTTGCATCAAATTAGAGTGAAAAAAATAAAAGCATTACTTAAAATGTGTTATCTTTTTCTCCCTCTGAAATACAGAACTGGACTACATTAACTACAGGCAATAGTCTCTAATCTACCAGCACATGTAAATAACGTTATTTAGTGGTTCTTCTAATCTGGATATAGACACTTCTGTGACCATCTGAAGCAAATAGACTGCATGAATGGCACAACTGACGTTTGCTTCTGAACAGATAAAGGATAAAGAATCTCAAAAAGTATATTGTGAAAGAAAATCTCAGTCTCAAAAATACATGCAGTTAGCAGGATGAGCTCCTTTGACAGGCTTCTTATTTCAAACACCAGAAACACTTCTCAGTAGAGAAGGTGCATAGGCAAATTCAGGCTGAATGGCTGACACCAGAAGAGCTGAAATGCACACTGCAGTGAAACAATGGTACATAAGTTGGGGGATGCCAGATAAAATGCCATTAGCAGGCTCTAAGACCAGTGCTTGCATTGCTGGCACTTGTTCCTGAGTTCTACATTTGGCCTTCCTGCCTTGGCTCATCAGTACAAAGTGAGTTCTTCAAGACTCTTTGGCACTTGTCTTGAAGCACTATCAGCAAACATGCAAAATTAAGCACCTAAAATTCCTTGAATTTAATTCTAGAACAAATAGTCTGGATTTTGACCTAAATTCAGTCATTTCAACCGGACTTAATATAGCAGTTATGAAAGGTCCTTGTATCTATTGAATTTCTTTCTAGAGCTTTGTCGTTTAGTAGAATAAAATGAAAAAACTCACCTTGCCAAATGGCATAGAAGAGGTTCTGTGACATGATATATTTATCTTTTCATGTCAAACAAAAAGTGCAGCGTATTCTAGTCTAGACAGACACCTTTTACGGTCACAAATGGTTTTCACTATTCCATATGGTTGATAGTTAATCAATAGTACTATTGGAAGTACTATCAGGAAGTACTAGAAGTTCCACATTCTGCCACAGGAATTATGAGAATGAACTGTACTTGTGTCACACTTCATGCTTTCTGATTTGTGCCTTTTTTCTGTCATTCTCATACTACAGCTTATGTTGATCTCTCTGCACTGACAAAATACATTCTGCAGTGATGCTGAATTCTTTGTCAGGAATATATCTAGTTTTTTTTTTTATTTTATTAGGACTAAAACATTACCTAACCATGTATAGCAAGGTAATGTATATATACGGGAGTTGGAAGAATGGTAAAGGTGGACATAGGAGGAGGACTCCAGTAGGAATTTTTGGTATCTGTGAATTTAATAATTACAAAAACAGAAACAGTCACTGTATCTCACACTGCAGTATTTTAGTAATAATTTCCAATATCCTTTTCGTGTTAGTATTTATTTTTGTAATAATTATTCATTAAAATTTTCCTGGGAAATTATTCTTTCTCTGTCAGCCCACGTGAAAAAAGAGAAATGAAAAAACGAAACAAAACTCACTCAAGATGTTTAAGTTCTTTGATCTCACAGTGTGAGGGAAATTCATATGCAAATGTAATCCAGGGGCCTTAAGGAGGTGGGTAGTAAAATGCAATTGCATGGAAACTGCATAAAGCAGAATGAAGACAAAAATTATAATAAGACAGCTTCATAAATGTGAATTAACATATTGAAGGGAAAAGAGCTTAAAGTTCACTGGACAGATGTGAGCTATCAGTACTGTTGGAGAACATTTCGCACCTCAGTGTAAGAGCTTGTTTATTCAACTGGATATTTTTTAAGAGGAACAGGTTGCCCAAGGAGGTTGTGGATGCCCTGTCCCTGGATTCATTCAAGGCCAGGCTGGATGTGGCTCTGGGCAGTCTGGTTCTCACTACTAAATAGTTCTTTCGGTGTCTGCAATTCACTCCAGCTGACACTGCTGCTACCTCTACAACAGTCATTGCACACAGAGTGGGCGTTCAGATCTCATATTGCAGAACTGTGCTGGCTTCCTGCTCCATCAACTCCTAAATATCCCACAATTTTCAGGTAAATGCCTTTAAAAGGACCAGGACCAACTGTCCTCCCAACTGCTCCTGCCTTTGTAGGGGTAAATCAACGTTCTGTGAAGAGTGCTATCTTCAAATAAGGGCATTATCTTAAAAGAATGGCTTGGCTCGTGTATCCTCATCTATTTTACATTACACTAACATTAAGACAAATTTGCTTTTGATATGGTCTCTTCGACATCTACAAAATCCTATGGTACCACCTAGTGGCAGCTCTTCAGACAGCACTAAGACTGTGGGTATTCCTGAACAGAAATAACTGACATTTGTTTTGATGAGAGGCTTGAACTACCCGCACACTGAGAGAAAGTAATGTGCTTCATGGACTTGTGGTCATAGAATATTTGAGATAAACGTTAAGAGTGTTTCCATAGAAGGTGAAAACCAGTATTCCAACACTTCAGAAAATCACTTCACATACACACTAAGCCACTGTTGAACTTTCTTGGTCTGCAGTTGCTCATGTACACAAATATTAGCTAACCCAGGGAGCAACAAGACACTGAAACAAGGTTATCAAAGCTGAGTGGAGACATCAGACTCGAGCATTCAGCTTCGGAGACCTGGCTGGGTTAGTCCTTACTAATGAGCCCTTCTGTACACTTCTGGATCTTTCAGAGACTGGTACTTAAACATCAGCACTGCTTCAAGCACCATTTAGCCTACTCCTCTCACAGCTACCTTCATCCTTTTCTCCACATCACTGCAGAAAATAAAGATTATGTTTAAGTTATGGGCTTTGTTGTGGGTCCATCTTAGGGCATTGAAATTTAGGTACAACCCTCTTATAGCCTTGACTGATTTGCAAACACAGAGCAGGAGCTAGAACTTGTTTGAAAATGGGAGTTAACAGGCTGCTTAGTGTGTGTGCAGGGAAGCTCTGGATGTCTTCACATTAATGTGGCTTTGGAGCTGCTTGCCACATTCCAGCTCAAACTCACTCCTGCTCCTGTTTTGTTCACCAACAGCATCAATTTTGGCGCAAAAAGAACATTAAAAGCTGGTACAGAAACTATGCACAAATAAACCAATTTAAAGCAAGAACTTTGGGCTCTCCGACATCTTCGCCTCTGCCAATATCCCACTTTCTAGCCTCCAACTGAATCACAAAGGGAGAATCACTGTATTTATTAAGTCTGGCAATGAAATAGGAAGATTCCAATAGATGATGTGTTTGGCTCAAGCTGAAGGCAGAATAGTAAAATGTAAGGTGATTAAAACATTAAACAAAGGCTCTGACAGCATCTCAAGACCACCCTTTGTTTAGCAGTCTTCGCTTTGCACCTCCTGATCTCTCCAACCAAAACCCTGCGCTGCCTCTCTACCTCCGACTCAGTTTAAAAAATAAAATGAAATAAAGATGACCCATGGGGTGATTAGAGGAATAAAAACTCTTGCCAAAATAGCCAGATGGACATTTCACCATCTCCTTTGGTTTTGAAAGCCAGCCTTTAAACATCCATTCAGTTTTGGTACTGGCCCGTGTCACAGCCTGTTACTGGGGTGAAACATTTTCCACTCAGGAGGCTCTTCTGTACCTGAGATGTTTGTTTTCCAGCCTTTCTCACACATACTCTATAAGGCAATGTTGACTGCAAGCTGTCAAATAATCTTCGCAAATATCTATCATTTATGGTAACTAAATGCCCGTGCCTTGATGCTATTTTAAATAGTTGTAACTCATGACAAGAGGAGAAGCAGAAAGAGGAGATATATTGAGCTAATTAAAGGAAGGTTTCTTAAACAGTTTCTTTAACCTTAGCCCATTACGCCCCTGTTAATCATTTTCTGCTGTATACTTGTGATATACTGCGTCACATGCCAACTCCTCAAGAAGGTCAGCCAATGCAGATGCCCTTAAACACATGCTCATCTAGCAGCTGGAGGGCAGAAAGAGGAGTGGAAGAGAGGGAACATGACAAAAAACATGAGGAGAACAATGTGTAACAGAGATCTAGATTTCTTCAGAAACAATCTTAGAAATCAGTTTTGATATTGGCAAGAAGATGGGTGAAAATTGTCTTTCCTTCATTCACACCCTCCCTAGGATCAGTGGAATGATACTATTGCAAAGTTGTATGCAGAAACTTTTATAAAGACTGAAACCATGAGGGCTCAGTGGGAGTCAACAGACTGCTACAGCCCTTGCACATTTCATTATGTGCTTTTTAAGCTCAACACAGGCTGAATAATCCCCAGCAGAGGCACTGAACAGGGAAGCTACGCATTGCCACGCACTGCCCAGATACAAAATGGAGCACAGGAAGTCAACCATGAGAGAAAGCTAGCTGAGTACATTTTCTCTCTCTTTGAGAGAGCCCATGATTTACAGGCTAAATTGGGGTGCAGAGAGGCACACATGGAGCACATGCCTCAGATCTCCCTCACATCAGAATCCATGTAGCCTGTGACTAAGTGATGGCTGGCTGGCTGGCTGGCTGGCTGTTGGGGGTATATCTCTGTGAAAGCAGCAGTTTCAGTTCTTCCAGAGTAAAGAGCAAGAGCAAACACTGCATCTACTGCATTTTTCCTAAGGAAGAATTCTGACTTTCTGATCATCTCCTAGTATGATACATCGCCTTGACTTGGTTTCAGCTGCGACGGATTTATTTTTTCCTTCATAGTGCCTACCTTGATGCAGTGAGCAACGGGCTGAATGGTGTTAATCTGCTTGCTAGGTTAAACCACAGAGCTACTGAGTCCTTTTTTAACCCAGACTCTTTGTCCCTGCTTCACATTCTCCACTTGCTTTTTCATCTTGATTTGGTACGTTTCAGTTTCTGAGCTCCTGACAACATCCTCGCTTCTTCTTCTGCCCACAGAAGACCTGATGCTACCCCACGCAGGGGTGAATCTGTGGCCTCACATGCTTTTTTTGGTTTGTCTGACTTATAGGAGGAAGTGGGAGATAGCACTCTGCCCACATTTGTCTCCCTACGTCTATATAAAAAAGTATTAGCATGTAAGTGTGATATTTCCACTACTGATGTTTTTAAGGCCTATGTCAATAGCAGAAAGGTGGGGACTTGAAGGGACTCTGCCAACATGCCCACCCGAAGGCAGTGACGTGGAGGGCCACTGTCAACATGCCCATTCACGTACACTGGGGTTGTAAGCTGTGTTCTCCTCTATGCCACTCCAGAACTGCCTATCCTAGCCAGATCTGGTACGTAACCCTGTCTCTACTCAGGCAACTCCCCTCTTTAGGCTGAGAAAGAGGAATCTAGCAACAACATCTACAACTGCATCTTAGCAAGGTGTGGAGAGAACACCGGCATTAGCGAATCCTGTTCTCAGCATGGAAATTAGCATCAAGTCCCACCCTGGTGTCACCTCCTACCTCACATCCTATGCACCCTGCTGTCACCTTCTACCTCACACCCTATGCAATGCTTCCGCTTCCTGCACCCACAGCCCTTGCATCTCCACCTTCTCCCTCCCACGGTCTCTAGACCTTAGACAAGGCTAGAAAAAGCAGAAGTTGCACATGGCTTAGAGACAGCACCAGCTCTTCATCAGCTGGGTACCAACCTCAGCCTTCGCATCTGGACATCCAGCCCCATAAGGCCAGAAGGACCATACCCCTGTGCCAGGGTCTCAAATGGTTGAAATCATAAAGAGTTACTATGCAAGGTGGCTTTGTGGTTATAAAGGAAAGAAAAAAAGAGTAGTTTGCAGTAAGATAGGCTCAGCCAAGAGGTGTTTCAGATTTACTTCAGTTACCAGCAGGGGACAGCAAGGCTTTATACATACATGAGCTTTTCCTGCTCTGATAAAAAATGTTCAGTCTCCTGATACCATTGGGCAAAGACTTCTGAGGTGAAGGAGTTCTGAGTGCTCCAACTCACCCAGGACTGCAGGATAACAATGGCAAAGACCCAGAGCACAGATCCTAAGGCTCAATCTTGGATTAAAAACACAACTAATACCACCCTATTCCACTTTCCAAACTAAACAGAGAGAGATTTGAATTTTTAAATATGCATATTTAGTGCTATTATATATACTGAAATGAGATGTTACATGGCCTTAGTGCTATCTGAAAAGCATTTTTGGGTTACTGACAATTTAAAAAGATGTAAATTACCATGTAAAGTCTCCAAATACTGAAAAATAAATGGGACAATATGCAACTAACAGGGTATGCATGTGCTGCATATAATTAACCCAAAGCTTCTTTCTAAGGAAGTTTGTCTAATTAAAAAAAGAGAAAACTTTCAGTTCTTTACGTAGAAAAGTTCATTCTTTCTAAATAAGAAGCAGCTCATACCCCACTAAAGGAGAGTGTACACCAAACCCACAGACCGTAAGCCCCAAATCTCTTTATACTGTACGTATGTGTATATAAATATATGCATGTATCACTATTTAAATATACATGCTTATTTTCTGCTTTCCAAATATGACTTCTTTTTGTGTTTGTATTGTCCACAAAGGAGGTATTATTGTCCTCACATAGAAAGGCCACAAATCCCATCCCATGCCTGATTTTGATTTCTGTGTTTACAAAGACTGTTTCCAAATTTAATGAGTTTGTAAAAGAACTGAGACTGAGCTCCAGCAATCTGTCTTCTAGGAAAAGAATAAAGAAAATAACCTTTAATGTATTTATCAAGGAACAGATTTGCTAATGGAGACAAAACAAAAGCAAAACAACTTCAAATGATGATGAGACACTTCTTGGTGAAAACAGCTCCACTTGGAGACATGTCAGACTTATACTGAGAGTTCAAATCAAGACTGGATAACAAACAGAAGTGTTTTATATGCACGTCATTCTAAAGCCTTTCTTTTGCAACAGGTCAAACCAGGTTACTAAGCTCTCTTTTGCTTTTAAAACTCTCTGAATCTATAATGAAAATTTCTATTGCAATTATTTTTCAAACACTCTATAATCTCATCATTTGAGATGTGTGATTTGAGGCCTAAAATTATGGTAGGATCCATTGTAAACCTTTTCAATCTCATGACTACTCATGTGGACTACAGCAGAACCCTTCATTGTTTTATTGTTATTCGTGATGCACACAAGATTGTATGGTTGTGCCAGATATCTCTTTTTCCACCAATAAATCCTTTTTAATGCAAGCTGAGTGCACTAACACTAATAAAATAATGTTCTCTAAAAGAGAAAACCCAGCACACCCCAGTTGTTGGACAGTTATTCTATGACACGCACCGGTTGCTATTAACAGCCAGAAACAGTCTTAAGCTTCTGGCAGCTGTATTGGTTCACTGTCAACAGCGTTTGCAAGAACTTGAAAATCAGACCAATGATGAATGTGCTTGATTAAGGAGCTCTCCCAGAGTTACGTTTTTCCAGATCCCATTGAAGTGAAGTCAGGGGGCTCACCAGCTACAGCTAAGTTTCATTACCCAGGCTTTATCTCATAATCTGAGGTGAGAAAATGAACTATGGATTTAATATAAAACTGTCAAGATGAACATGTCATGCTGGCTTAATATATGGGAGAAAGCACACACACAATTTTAAGGTTATGTACAAATAGAGGACAACGATGACTGTTTGAAATTTTCTGTAGGATTGCATGTAGTTGTGCCCAAAGCAAAAGGTGGTAAACTTAACTGGAATTTATAGATGTGAATAGGATTAAAACCCACGCCAATTTAGTATTCTTTTTTTTCTTATTCATTTTTGTTGTCAGAGATAAGCACTAAACTGTATTTCTCCAAACTGACACATGCAACTGTTCAGGTAGGCAATGAATTACACCCTTCCATAGGTAGTACAGATTCTGCCTGTGGCAAACATCACACTGAGGGAGAAAAGACAGAATATCCAAAGACTTCATGACAAAGGAGAGAGAAGAAATTTAGGAGGATGGCATTGGCTTCAGACTCGAAGAACTAACACTGAAGTGCTTCTCTCTTCCTTGAAAATTCTGATTTTTATTGAGACTCAGAACTTACCTTCCACCATAAAACCACACCTTTTACAGTCCTGAATGTATTCCCCAGAGGAAAGTAGATGGGAGGTTTACCTCATTTTCTGATTGGAATATAATCCCCCTTATTCCTTGTTTCCCCCTTACTCTTCGCTTTCAAACTTTGCCTTTTTTTCCCATTAAATATTTTAATCTGAGCATTTCATTTATCCAAAACCCTTTAGCTTCACTGAAGTGTTTTTCTTTCTTCTTCTTCTTCTTTTTTTTTTTTTTAAACAACAACAACTTTTAATCTGGCAAAATAAGTAAATACTTACTCCCCATTCTCTAAACATTATGTCACACTGTCCAACTGTCACATGTGAATAATTTCATTTTAGAACTTTAAAAAGTTTGAATTACAATTCAAGAAGTTACACATTCTTATATGTACTATCTTTTGAGTTCATGAATCACCACTATGTGGCTAGGTTTGGGCTTATAATGAATTCATTACCATAATGAATGCATTTTAAAGAATGACATTTAAATACCTTGGAAATGTTTCTTTCAGTAATAAGCTCTATAAAAGCCTTAGATCTAAATGCTTGAGTAACTGAGTTAAAAATCCATTTGGTCACATCTTTAACATAAGTTAGAGCATATTTTTCCCCAATTTCAGTGTACCTACATTTGTTAAAGTAGTTCAGGGAGTGCTATTTTCATAAAAACCTGAATAGCATCTACTGAAAACGCACAATCTATTTGCTTTAAGATCTAGCGCGAGCTACAACTGATCACACTATAAGAATAGTGTGGGGATATTCTTTTTCTCTTTAGAAAATGACATGGGGTGTGATGATTGGAAAAAATATAGTTCCAAAATGTGTAATGAACTTCACTAAATAAGCTGCCTTTTTTTCATACCAGGCGACAGTGCGTAAGACCAGATTTGAGTCTGTCTGGCAAAAGCGTGTGGTTATGTGGGACGTATGTCTCAAATGCAGTTTTTCAGACTGCTTGTCCCCAATTTCCTTTTTCATGTTTGGTCTCCTGTGCAACGTGGTTCTGGGAGGGAGGGGAGGGGAAGTCTTCTGCTTCCGTTTTAAAAGACTGACTAATCAGTTGGGAGTCGAGTTACTCATTTCGGTCACCATTTGTAATCTCATGGTGAGACGAGGAAAACGCTGTGTAGGCAGCAGACCTTCAAGACATGCGAGATATCCTGTTGTAATGAGGGGACACTGTAAGAGTATGAAAGAAGCATCGCCTCCCTGTGTTCAGCTTGTGAAGGAAACAGGAGAGTACAAGTATGGATGGCAGGAGATGTAGTCTTCTATATACACCTAAAGCCTGTAGAGGGAGAAAAAATAGCTTTCTGTTTCCAGTTAACTAAGTAGCAATAAAGCAAAAAAAGAAAACATTTTAAAAGGTCTCCTTGAGTAAACATTTGAATTTATCCATTGTTAATGGTGATACGGAGAGTCTGTCTGAAGCTGCCAGAAGTCTGTGCTTTGATTACTCATCCTCAGAACAAACCACTTTCAACAAATCTAGTCAAACCCAGGCCAAGCTCCTTTGACAGCTTCATTGCACTCATCAGTTCACTTCAGCTTTGCATCAGGTTGGACAAACAACCTTCAGAGTCCAGCTCTCCTCACCCAGGCTAGACATATCCAAACTGAACATTGGTCCCCTGAAAACGCCAAATATGCAGGTATCCTAAAAGTCTGAGAATAAAACTCAAAATTAGTCTTTGCTCATATGAAACTACACCACAGTTCCTTCCACGTTTTCTCCTTTCACTTTTTCTCCATTTATTCTTAGACCTAAGTTGTTTTACTACCTATAGCGTGTTTGCTAAATCCCAGATAAATCCACACTACCGACTTCTGTTCTTGCCACTTGGCTCACCAGTAGCCAAAACGGGTGTAAAAACTCGCAACTTTTTCATTCGTTGATAAGAATCATGGTGAGTTCTCCCTTCCTTGCAACAATGCACAAGATCCAGGAATGTGACTCTGATTTATCATTTTGCCCTGACTGAAGGGGGTGTCTCCATGGCTGGTAGAAGAGATTCAGTGCCTGCAAAAGGCAAAGCACAGCACTGGAGCACTCCAGTATCTAAAGCAAACAGAAACAGGTCAAGACTACTGATGTCAGTGGCACATAAAGACTCTAAGTTAGCAAAAAACAAACAAACAAAACAAAACAAAAACAAATAAAATGCCTTTTTATGGTACTGATAATGCTGAAACTGAAAATTATTAAAGAACTTTAAAAAAAAAAAAAAATTGAATAAAGTGACAACACATTCACATCTTCCAACTGACAATTTAATTTTTTCCAGGACAAAACTTTGCTATTCCGTAAAACAATAGTGAAGTTGGCTTCACTAAAAGATACGTTTTTTCTCTGCTGTATTACTTAAGAAAGTAATTCATTTTTGTGAACGGTCAAGAAAAGACTGCTTGAATGTTAAAGTAACAATCTCTTTGTATTCTGTTTGGCATATAGGAATTTGTAATCTCATTAAAGAGAACAGAAATAGGATGGAGCAGAAACAAGTACTTCCCTTGTTCAACTGATAGCAAGGAAGGTTGGATGTGCAATGCCTTTTGCTATCCACTCAAATGCCACCTGATCTTCTTCCATCACCTCAGAAGATCACAGGTCTCCCACAGGTCCTGTGTCATACTTGCCAGCACTGTCTAGACTTTCCAGATGCCCTATTGCATCTCAGATGGGAACAGATACCTGTGATGGCAATCAGAATGAACCCAGAAAGGTGAAGTTTTGCTCTAACTCACACAAGAAGTCCACAGCAGACTCAGAAATCAGACTAGACTCACTTAAGGGTCATCCAATAACCACAAGACCCCTAACATTTCTGGCACTGAAACATATTTAAACAGGTAACAACCTCTTGGTGGTGGAAAACAGCCCTCTTAATATACATTCTTCAACACCAAAAACTTGTGTGTTCTGTCTTCCAATCATTCTAACATGACTTCTTAGCTATTTTTGTCTCTAACATTTAATTTACTTCCTTCTCTTGTTCTCTGTGTTGTACTGATCTCACTGCTGTAGCAGTAAACGTTGCTGAGGCATGAACAACACCCAGATTAAGATCCATAGAAGCTTTCAGCTGGCAGCTGATCTGTTTTCCTCTTTCAGGTCTCCACAAGACATATTTCCAGCCAATTGATGTTCTGTCAGCTGAATGGTTGCATCTGGTCAACTGATATGAGAGTGAGCTCAGCAGGTTTTGGAACACTAATGGTATCTTCTGCAGGTCAAAGGAGAAAAAAAAAGCAGAAAAACCCTTCGTGACAAAACGAAAACAAAAGCAGAAGCATAAAGAGGAATCAAATTTATGTGTTAGAGAGCACACTACCAGATTATAGAGGCTATTCCATACTAAAATGTGCCAGTTAGGACCGAAACCTGATTCTGTAATAGACAAGTGATGCCATTCAGCACTTCCACTCAAAACTAGAACTAAGCAAAGGTAGATATCATGCAGAGATACCTTGCAAAGGCTGGCAAGCACTTATCTGTAGACTCTATTATTAGGCTCTTTGTATTTCATGTTAGCTTGTAATTTTAAAATAATTTCCAAACAATCAACAGAATTTTGTACTGTGCAAAGCATTCGGCAGGTTGTTTGAGAGCAGGATGCAATGTGAGAAGCTGTTGCAGTCACATGGACTTCAATGGGCCTCACAAAGCCTAATTTGAAGCTACTTCTGGGTGTATAATCTATGACCCAACTCACAAGAATCTCTATCTTTAGAAACTTGCTAAATTTCATAAACATTACTAGGGAGAAGCAAATTTAGGGAGAAAGTCAACTAAAAAGAAAATAAGTCTCCATTTCGCAGGTCCAAGGAGCCATCAAAATAGTATTATCTAGCAGTTCCTCTGGAGCAGCCGTGGTGGGACTGTACCAAATAGTTACATCAACATTTCTTCCAGATATCCACAAACTACTTTTTTTGCACTGCAAATGTATACTGGCATATTTTGAGACTTAAAATCAACATACACCAAAACTTAATTTCCAAACTTCTTTGCTATAGTTCCCTTAGTGGTTCACTTGATTTCTATTGATGAATTAGGGGAGAAAAAAATAACTATTTCTCTTTTCCCTTTATAAAACAGACATCTATTTAAAACATCGTCAGCAGCTAACCAGAATTCTTACTTAAGTGTGTGCATATGACTGTGCCAGCTTTCTCACCAGCATTTGCATTACCAGCTAGGGGGTGTGGCAGGGATATCTGTAAAACTGGGACACCCCATCTCCAAGAGGAACTGTGTGTACATATTGGTGAAGCACACCCTTGGGAGGAGGAACGTGTGCTTTTAACATGAACATTCTAGTTGTTTGTAGAACTAAATAACGACAAGAGGGTCTTCCCAGAATAAGAAACAGGAAGCACAAGTAGGAAATCAAAAGCATCAAGCAGGGCAGGGACCTGAGGACAAACCTTGCAAAAGGTATTTGGTAGGCTTGAAGTAAGAGACCATTGACTGAGATGAATCCTAGGCTACAAGCCAGAAAATTTGTCTCAGCTTCAAATTCAATGAAAAAAAAATGGTCCCAGCTTATATAGATGAGTTTCCATAAAACATTTTGGTTATCATTAGAATTTTATAATAAAAAGATACACTGAAAAAAATCCATACCTGCCTGCTAAGAATGATGAACAAGCTTCCTAACGCTACTCCAGCACTGCCACAGATTTCTCTGGGTCTGTGGCTCAATGACTTCCTTTTGTATGCTTGTGAACTAAGCATATCAGTGTTGGAATGAGCTCTTCGCAGTTGTTAATTTGTATTTATCATCTTACAGTCCCATAAAAGCTACATAAGAGTTTCTCATTTGCCCAGACAAAATATTCATAATAAGCTGCTAATTCATCAGAAATCCCAAAAAAGTCATTGGGTTCATTCATGAGGAAGGAAGTACAGAAGGAGAACGTGAGTCAACAAGAAACCTCTATGTGTGTTCTGTCTATAGAGCAGATGATGGCTTTCCAAGTTTATCCCAAAGAATCATGGCCTCAGGTTAATCTCAGAAGTCAAGAATGCCGTCACTACCGTATCTTTTCGTCTGGCACAGCGGTGATAAGGAGTCATTTATCTTTTGAAAAAAGCTGAAAAACAGCGCATAGACAGCGGAAAACCACCTGTTCTGAAGTGGTTTCCTTGTGCCAGCCCCTGGGGATAGCAGCTGCAGATGCTCCGGCGGCCACAACTGCTTCAGGTGTTTCTGAGCGTTGAACACCATGGCTCAGACCACAAAACAAAAAGGAGAGAGACAGAGGCCTTACAGTTTTAGGATTAATCCTGGAACAAATAGGTTTGTGCAGGTTGGGCTTTCTGCATCACTCCTAGAGCCGTTTGATAATAAGCAGATCTCACCAGCACCCTCATCTGCTGAGAGGTCTAAAACAATGAGTCATTTGTTCTAAAACCTCACTGCACATATCCTTAGAATTCTTGGCACATCTTAGATTTAGGACAGTACTGAACCTTTTGTTATTTTCACTGGAATGTGAACATGAGAGATTTTTTTTTGTGAAGATGAAGGCACTACAGTTTAAACTCCACGATCACATTGAGAGAGAAAATGAACTTACACACTTTGTTCTTCCTCTCACTGAAGTCTACTGACCTGAAGAAGTACAAGATTTGCACCCTCATTTCACAGCACAGCTGCTAGTCACATAGAGAGGTGTTCTCTGGCTCTATTCTATCTTTTCTTCTCCTTTCTTACCAGCTCCTTTTCTTGTTTCAGTCACCTGCTACTTACTACCTAACATCCAGAAACCTTCAGCACACTGTCATGTTCTTGAGGTTCTAAAGCAGTGATGACACGAGGTAAAGCCTAATCTGAAAGATCTCTTTAGCACTACTGTCAGAAGCGCTTAACAGAAAGAAGAGAATGAGAAGCAAGGGTTTACTATGGCTTCAAATTGCACCAGGGGAGGTTCAGATTGACTATTGAGTAAAAATTACTCTCCAAAAGAGTGGTGGTACATTGGCATAGGCTGCTCAGGAGGTGATAGAGTCATCATCCCTGGAGGTGTTCAAGAGCTGAGGAGATGTGGCACTGAGGGATGTGGTCAGTGGGCACAGTGGGCTGAGTTGGACTAGATGATCTTAGAGGTCTTTTCCAACCTTCATGATCCTCTCTCCCCTCTCATAAATATATATATTTATGTTATTTGCTTCCTTGTCTTAGCCTTAGCTCTCACTTGATTTCTTTAAAATGCAAGAAGCAACTACATCATTGAGTAAAGTCTTGTGGTTTGGCTTCGGAAACAAAAATCCCTATTGAGATTCTTACAGATTGTGAGTGCACTCCTTTATGAATGCAAGATAAAGCACAGAAGTTAAGCAAAAAGGAAACAGGTGCGAGTCTGCGCCAGTGAAAGCGAGAAAGTAAAATTCACAGAAATGATATTTGCAGAAATAGCAAAATATACTGAAAATTTGCCTGCTTCTGAACTGAGCCCATTAACAGGTATGACAGGTAAATAGCATCCTCATTCAGTAATGTCATAGCACACTTTGTAAACTCCATGTTCCACGTGTCATAATGCTTTGAAGTCTGTAATAGTCCCCCGGGGTTCTGAGATCATATTTTTCCTATTGTTTTGCTCTGACTGGAAACCACAGGGAGTCCTGGGCTCTGTCATCCTGCAGCTCCCTAATATTTGGAATGTTCCATAGCAACATACATTGAGATTAAGCCAGATAGCCAGATGACAAGTGAAAGTGGTGCTGGTTATTCAAGGAGCGCAAGAGGTATCAAAAAGGAAAAGGTTGGCTTACAAAACACAGGTCTTGCTGCAGTAGAAGGCAAAAGCAATTAAAAAAATGAAGAGAATAATACACAAATGATATTCTGGACTTCAAATGATGCAAGCAAGGGATATTCTGTTAAAGGCTGATTTGAAGGAAACATGAGAGTACAGTAAGGATGTATTAAGCATTCTTCAATCCTCACCATAGCTTTCTGTTCAGTATATTCTGCTTAAACTATCCTCGATGGTCAAAGATAGGGATGTCATAGCAAGATGAATCATAGAATATTCCACATTGGAACGGACCCATAAGGATCATCAAGTACAGCTCCACTGCTGATGGCAGCCACTGCAGGAAACCCACTCCTGTTGCAGACATGGGCTTCAAATTAAACTCTTTTTCCCCAGTATCACTTATTAACCTTCATTTTGAAATTTTCAAAGCAGCAGCATTTGTATATATGAATGGGAATCTGCCAGATTGACAATCGTAAGGAAAATGTAACCAAGCAAAATCATTCTAATTATCTAAGTTAATTAAAAATTATCAAATGAGAAAGAATCCATGAAAGAAAAAAGTTATCAACAATAGTTGTCTGAAAGAATAAGTGGTGTGTCATGGCACTTTACTAGTAGACCATAACACAGGAAAGTTCCTGCCTTTTTTCTCTGTTAGGAGAAAATGTCATCACTAATTCTCGGCTAGTTATCCATGTTATTCTGCTGCACATGGAAGCTGCTATTTATTACTAGCTCAGCAAATAACTTGCTTATGTGCTAACCTGTCACCTTTACTTATCTTGGCCCTAGGTCCCAACCATTATTACAAGAAGTCCATGGTGCCTTTGTTCTACATGCTTTTGCCTTTAAACAGAACAGCAAAAAAAGGTCCCCATAGTAAATTTCATATTATGTTCCTCCTTCTGGAAAACAGCAATAAGAGAAAGGAAGGGAAAAGCAAGAAAAGAAAATAAAAATCTCTGCATTGATGGGAGTCTCTCTTCATAATTGAGGGGGAGGTTTTAACCTGCAACCTGTATAGCTGCACTGACTTTAATTCAAAGCATGCTATTACCTGACTTGACTTCTTCTTGAATTAAATAGGTTGAGGGTTATCCTGCAGTTTTCAAAATGCATTAGCATTTCAAATGCATTAATGAATGTGAAATGTTAGGAGGTCATATGTGACAATCACCTTCTATTTCCTTCACTTATTGGGGATATTCCTGTAGTAGCAGAGTTTATGGGAAAGCTACAGGATGTAATCACAACTCACATGGTTCTACATAAATCACATCACTCTATGCCAACTATTACATTGCTCTTTCATCTTGCTGCTACACCATCTCCGGGTTTGGTGCTTCTGACTATCACTGAGCACAGCATGTTCCAACACTTTGTGTTGAAGATGACAACCTACTCACAAATGAAAGACAAGAATAAACCGTGCTTGAGAAGACCTGAAAGCTTAAAGCTGCTTTAATTGACACCTGGTGACACACATAGAAGAATCTACAGATGTTCCTTAACAGCTATGTTTTCATCAAACCTGTCAGAAACATTGTGATGTTGGTATATATTGTGTATGTAAAGAACAGAACAATTCTACTCTTACATAGAAAAGAATATTTGAGATAAAGTTATATACACTTGCAGATCCACATATTTATCCAAACGTCTTATGCTTGTAAGGCAGAAAATACAGTGAAAAGAGAAAGATTCAGGGGTTTTCCCTTCCTTTTACACAGTCCAGGCAGTGCCAACCCAATAGGGAAGCCATCTTTACATAGGAGCTGTGATCCTGTGGTTTCCAGGTGCCACATCTCAGGCTAAGGTAAGGAGATCACATATTATTCTTTCACGATTGCTTTCAGAGCAGCACAAAAATGCCCAGCAGTTAGCAGCAAAGCTATTTTACTGTCATGAAACTTGGTGAGTTTCATTTTCCGCTGCTCTTATGAAACCATCCCTGCTCATTGGGTTACTTTAGCTCACACACTGAATTTCCTTCTGTTTTTGTCTTCAAATTCACTGAAAATTAAAAGGAAATGGCCACACATATTAAAACTCACCTGGTTTACAGTACAGCATCACTGATAAGTACATCATACAGTAAATGGGGAATTCCAGGCTGCCAACATACAGACCATAATGCAGAAATGAGCACAGTTTTCTTAACCTTTCTATGGACTATCACACAAACTGTGCTGAAGAAATGAGTTTTCCCCACTGGTGGGACATGGCAACTCCTCTGTGATTTAACGATCACGTGTTAGGAAAATCCATCTTAAGGGTGTGACTACCCTTCTTTGAGCAAAGATTGTATTTGTTAAATAGAACAGCCAACACCTTCTAGGAGCAGACACTCAGATGATCCTTGAAAAACTGCATAGTGGTTTTGAATGACAAAGGCCCACCATTCTGTGCTCTATAACTTAGAAGGAACCCATCCTCATGAGAATTTTTTTTTTTTTAATAAGAGTGTGAAAGTTGAGCTTGTGTTAATGCATCAGTTCAACTAGAAAATTGATAATACTAACTATAAAATAGACCCCTGAAAGTGTTTGTAATTTTACAAAAACTCTTTGTCAGCATAACTCCACCTAATTCTTTGGTGTTATTATTCCTGGTCCAAAACACCTAAGCCAGAGTTTTAGGTTGTTATCTATATCCAATCAAAAAATCTGCCATTTTAAAAATGAAAGATCCAAAACCTTAACTCCTGTTAGAACAGAAAAAAAGCATCCGATTTTCCTCTGTTACTACTGACATGAAACTTAAGACCACTAATTTCAAAAGCTAAATGGGCCTTGTGTTCACATCTCCTTTCCACGTTCCCAGAGAACACTCAGCAAATTCTGCCTCACACCTCCCCACCTCAGGCCCTCTTCTCACATTTTTTGCTTAGTAGCTTACACAAGAAACACAGCACTGCACTTCAGTACACCAATGTGCAAGCACATAAAAAATGCGAGGTAGGCAATGAGAAATGTGAGCGTTTCCCAGATAAGTGCTTGCTGAACACATTTCCTGCACTGCTGAGCAGCAGACACAGGAAGCATCACCACCAGCAGCTAAAACTCACTGTGCAATTTTTTTTTCTTCTTCAATCCAGGTGTCAGTCAGCACAGCTGAGAACCAAAAGTCCCCTGACTTCAAAGAAATAAAACAGTTAATTTATTCCTGATGGAAAGCCCCAGAATGAAAAGGATCTGATTTCTGATAAATTGTATGAGCTTATTACAGTCTGTGGTATGAGAAATGTGCTTCAGTAGAATGCAGAAATAACGCATATACAATCCCTTGCACTGACTCTGCTATATAAACAGAATTGGTAACACTAACAACATCTGTCATAAAATATTTTTAATATTTCTCTGTAGAGAGGAAATGGCATAGAAAAAAAAAAAAGTAACTTTGTAAAAACAACGTGCCCAAGGAGGTTGTGGATGCCCCATCATCCTGAAAGCATTCAAGGCCAGGCTGGATGTGGCTCTGGGCAGCCTGGTCTGGTGGTCGGTGACCCTGCACACGGCTGGGGGGTTGAAACTAGATGATCATTGTTGTCCTTTCCAACCCAGCCTATTCTATGATTCTATGCATATTCAAAAAAATTTTTTGAGGGCTTCCAATAATTACTGGTGACTCACAGCAGCCACATGAGGTAGCCAGAGAAACTGCTAACATGGTTGGAGTCACAAAGGCTGGCAGCCCAGAGCCTACTGTGAACTTTCAGGGGTTGACAGGTTTTCCCCTTGTGCATCTCAATCTCTTTACACCACATGTAAATGCATTCAGGAATGGATGCAGTGTATGAACAGTATTTAACCTCCATCTGATGAACAGTGTTTAACCTCCAGAGTGATTTCATGAGCTCCTGACAGGTCACTCCCTCACTATCAAGATGAGAATCTAACAGATTCTCTGCAGAAACTGAGTGGACCCCTGGAAAAATCCTCAAGAGCATTCCACTGGTAATTCAGCAGAAACAAAGCATGTGCTTTGTGTTGTCCACAGAATAAATGTAATGAAACTTTTTCAAGTGGAAGATATTCAATTGAATTTGAATGTGTGTCATCCTATGCTGCAAATTGGTATTGTGCTTCAAATGTTTTTCAAATATTCAAGTCTTCCTGTATTTTCAGTGCTGGTTACACCTTTCTGATTGCAAAAATAAAATTCCTATTCAATTAATTAGGAGTAAAAATTAACAAGGAATACCATAGAAGTTCAAGCCAAATAGATATATCTCAAAAAAATCCAAATAATTCTGTCACATCAATCCAAAACCAACATTGAGACCATTAAATGCATGTGCAAGATTTTAATGTGTGTCTTCAGGGCTACATCCTTGAAAGCATTCACTTGTAGCCAATTATACCTAGAAGAAAATTCATAAGGGATGCTATCACTCCATTATGGACCAGTTAATTATAGGAGACAATAAATTTAATAACCCACTATATTACCCCTACCACTCAATAGTGGACTCTCCGCCTTTTGTAAAACGAACACCATTTCCTCTTCACATAGAAGCTAGTTTCTATTTCCTTTAAGTGTCTCTTCTGCTTAAGAGATGGATTATCAGTATTTCATCTCAATAGGTCATGTCATAGACAGTAGCGTTTCAAAGAAATCACTTGTTTTCATTGCTAAGCTAAAGCTCAGCTGGAGGATGGATATTCTCTACCAAAAAAAAAAAAGAGTACCTGGTAAACACAATTCAAACCCTGCAGAACATCACTGTTAGATGGATGCAAATGAAAAGAATATTACTCCTTATTTGCCCAAGAGAATGTTTGTTGCACAAAGATGTAAGGTGCCCTTGCAGTAGCACATGATCATCCCTTCCTAGGAGGTCTGAAACAACACCTGTGACATGCACTGATATTTTTAACATGTCCCCTAAGTAAAGATAGTAACTTCATTTCAGATGGGCAGTAGGCATTCCTTGTTGGCAAATAAAGTGTCAACAGTCCTGCATTGCTAATAGATAAAAACAACCAAACCAGCCTACTCTAAGTAGTCCCTCTTCTTAGACCCAGAACCTGGCTGCTGACTTACTCATAGCTGCTCGTAACTGAAAGTTCAAGCTTTATCCCCTTCTCCTTTGAATCTTGATCTCTAGCAACTACCTAGTCCAACTATTGAGAGCAGGAATAGCTTCATAGTTGGATCAGGTTGCTCATGGCTTTGCCTGCTTTGAGCATTTCCAAGTGCGCAGACTACCTGAAACCAGGTTCAACTACCAGAAACCTGCTCCGCTGTTTCATTCTCGCTGTGAAATTTTCCCAGAAAGAAATCAGTGGTCACCTTTCTGAGTACAGCCTAGATCTAGCATCCCTATAACCCTCCCAGTAATTCACTAAGACAGCTGCTACCTGAAGACACTCAGTTCCCCCAGCCTCATTGTTAATACGAGGCATGAAAACAAACACAAGACTGATACCATCTTTTCAGAGAGAGGAAGAGCAGTTAGCAAATAAGTCTGTGTGTGTGAAGGTCAGTGTTTACCTGATAGCATGAAGATAAATGTTTCCTGCAGTACAGCCTATGCAGATGCATTTATGTCACTAATAGCATTCAGAGGATCAGCTGTTGCGTGTGGTCAAACCAGCCTGATGCAGACAGGCTGTCCTGCGTGTGTGTTGGCTTCCTGAGACCTCTGTACCGCAGTCCATTATGAAACTGTAAATAAGTGAGCAACTTCTCTGTTGCCATGACCATATGTAGCCTGACACAAATAATCCATGAGCTATTTATGGAGAATCAACGTTATAAGCATTATTTTAAAAAAAGTCTTTGAAACTGTCCAGAAAAGCAAAACATTGAGATGTCCAGGGATGAGATGAAGTACTTACACCTCTAAAGTCCAGACAAATAAACAAAGGCAAGTTCTCTCTTTTCAAGGTAACAATTCACCTTGCTTTGTATTCATGGTGTGTTCTTCACAAGGGAATTCAAGTATATATATGGAGAATGAATGGATGCCTCCCTCAGATGCATTATAATGATCAGACTGCCTTTGAAACAACAGTTCTGTACCTTAAATTCATCTTTATACTATTATGAATCACCAAAAATTACAGAAGCTTTCTTGAAATACATCGAGCCAACAAATAATCTCTCTCTTCTCTCCTTTAAAACTATTTACTATCAAAATTGTTTAACATTCCCACAGCACGTGTGGCTAAACAAATCACATGCCTCTATTTAACATAGCAATCTTTGGAGAGCAACTGGTACAGAGTTGTTGGAGTGGGTCCAGAGGAGGTCATAAAGATGCTCAGAGGGCTGGAGCATCTCTCCTATGAAGAAAGACTGAGGGAGTTGGGCTTGTTTAGCTTGGAGAAGAGAAGGTTCATTGTAGCGTTACAGTACTTGGAGGAAACTTACAAGCAGGAGGGAGAGCAACTTCTTATGCAGGTAGGTAGTGATAGGAAAAGGGGAATGGGTTTAAACTGAATGAGGGGAGGTTTAGTTTAGATGTTAGGATTAAGTCTTCACTCAGAGGATGATGAGGGGCTGGCACCACAGCCCAGAGAAATTTTGGGTACTCCATCCCTGGGAGCATTAAGGCCAAGCTTGATGGGCTCCTTAGTAGTCAGTTCTAGTAGTTGACTACCCTGCCCACAGAAGGGAATTTGAACTAGATGATCTTCAAGGTCCCTTTCAACCCAAACTATCCTGTGATAATATGATAATGACACACTTTTGTTACGTATAGAACATTGATATTGGTGTATCTTAGAGTACACAGTTCTTGTTTGACTCACAAAAAGCAAACAATTCTAATACACATGTGGTGTATCAGACACTTAAGGGGTGAGTTTTCAAGATTAAACTGCAATATTTGGGGCGCATTAGATGAGCTCAAGAAGAAATGCTGATTTGAATTCACTAAGAAAATACAAGAATTCAAAGTTCTAGAGGGGATATTTGGGGTTTAGGGTATCACGGACGCACAAAACAAACCTAAAGTAAATCAGTCTCATCCGGTTTAACCCCAACCACGAGACACTGCTGTCTGTTTTCTTTCTCAAAAGACTCACGTCACCGCGCTCTGAAAAAGGGGAACTTCCACAGTTTGTGGTGAGGCTACATGATAAACAGATCTGTTCACACCAACTAGCGGGGCTGCCTGCGTCAATAAAAGGCGGCAGCAGGCAGCAAACTGACATTTGGTGCTTGGAGGATTATCGCTGCAAGAGGCGCTTCTCTTCAAAGTTCAGTAAAATGCCAGGATTATTTTTCTCCCATAACAACATGACTGAATTAAATGGAAAGGAGGACTGCAAGCTCGCAGAAGGCAAAATCCGTAAAAAGAAGCAAAAGGCTTTGTAAGTATATATAACTTAGTATAAACCTCAGTGTATTAAAAATGAAAATAATACTAAGTCTTGAGATAAAGAATTTGCGCCTTTTTTGGGCTAAAGGACCATAAAGCCCTCCCAAAGGCCAGGACTATGGCATTGCTACAAGCACTTTGAGCTAATACCAACCAGCTCTTTCATTTAGGTAAGCAGGATGAGTTTTTGGAGACACCTGGAGTCTCTTAGTCTTTCAAAAATAACTACATGGATATGCGACTTTCCAGACATCAGTCATAGGATGGAGCTGTTTGCCTTTAAGTTTTAAGAAATTCATTTAGAGTAGAAATGCATCTACAACTTCAATGGATTACAAATGTCTATTCATTGTTTTCAGTGGTGCAGATCTCAAGAACTATTTGAAGTGCATGGTACCACATCTCGAATCTGGAACCAAGTCTTCTAACTCTAGGAATGTCATGTAAGTAGAAAAAAAAAAAAAAAAAGAAAAATTTAAACATATATCTACAGTTAGATTACTAAATAGTCAAACTTTTTTTTTTTTTTTTTAATTAAATAATTTCTATCCTACTTATACACCAGCAAATTACTTCTAATATACCAATAGTGCCTCGGACTTTCTAAAAGAGGTGAATGTTAGGAAGCAGAAACTATTCATGGAATTAGGAGCTCTTTTTTATGTTTTCATCAAATGGTGTGGGAGTGGACACCTTGCTTAAATCTCTTTTATTCAGAGACATATTGTACTCTTCTGTAACAATTTACAAGGAAGGATGCTTCACACACAAGAAAATAACAGAGGAATTACAAGCCTCATTTCAAAAATATGGAGAAAGTAGCAAGGAGAAAAATTATTTGCTAATAGTCACAGTAAAAACTCATCTCTCTGGGAACAGAAATCAGGATAACCATTAAACCCCTGTGTTTCCATTTTTCTGGTTATTTTTCTCAGTGTGGGCTCCCACATCTGCACTGAGAAAGCCATAAGTTTAATAAATACACGGTACACATTTCTGGAATAGAATAATAAAACCTGTCTCCTTTAAACACACAAAAGGAAACATGTGGTTTCTTGCCTAAAACCTTTTCCTTCATTTGTCAAATCAGGCTTTCTGCAGAGGAAGTAGTACAGTGGTCCCAGTCTTTGGAAAAGCTCCTGGCCAGCCAAAGTAAGTATATTACTTCAGTATTAATTGTTCTTGTTCTGAAGAATCATTATTATTATTATTAATCTAAAGTTCACCAAATATGCAAAGCTGTAGAGTTGTGCAAACACTGACAGAGAACGGACTGTTGCCTTTTAGTTATTCTCAGCTCTCAGCTACTACGTTCTAATTTCCTTCTAAGGTTTTGTGTTCCCCTACATCCCCATTTCCTACTCCTAGTAGAGTAAATAAACCTTTGCAGGCCCAGAACAATGGTTTTTTGACCAGTTTTCAGCCTGCATACAACACCAATTCAATTTGGAATTTTGTTTTTAGCTGTACCCTAGGTGAGTTCATTTAAGGAAGGCTAGAATCCAGGGCTGCAATTTGGTAGCCCGGTTCTAGATCTACAAGCTCCTAGACGTCATTATATAACTCCTATCACCCTTGGAACTGGAATATTTGCAAAATGTAGAAGAAGGAAAGTACAGAGCTTCCCATCAACATTTTATACTCAAGATTTCAACAGAACTCCTGCTATGAACTCTATACTTCACCATCGCCAGACACAAATATCATTCTCTATGTATTTACGTTGTGCAGGTGGTCAAGGTGTCTTTCGGGAGTTCCTGAAGTCAGAGTTCAGTGAGGAGAACATTGAGTTCTGGCTGGCCTGTGAAGATTACAAGAAAACCAAGTCTGATCACTTACATGGCAAAGCAGAGAGGATTTATGAGGAGTTTGTTCAGTCAGATGCTATTAAACAGGTAAGTTCAAAGTTACCTGTATAGTTCCATTGCAGGGATATTGAAAAGATCAGAAGATGGTAGCATCCTCTCACTGAGATGTGCATACATTCATTCAGATACACACAAAGAAGATCAAGCCACATGTTTTTCAGCTGTGATACTGTAAGACCTCACAATCACAGCCACACGATGCAGGCAGTGCTGGCAACAGCTCAGCAGCAGCGCCAGTGGCTCAGCACATGATGCTGAGTCAGCCCAGTTTGAATTACTGCTGGTGCTCAGAGTCAGATACCTGAAAGTAAGCTTTGAGAATAGGAATATTATGGATTGTTACAGTTCTTTCAATTATGGAGGCATGCTAGAGAATTAAAAGTTGTGTATATCAATTGCATACCTAACTGGAGATTCGTCCTACACAAGATTTCTCCTATTGTTTTAACTTGAGGTTTAAGTAAAGGTTGTTTTACTACTTTCTCTACTGTTTAGTTAGGAATTTATTTACTGTCAATACCAAACTACAGATAAAGAATACATTTCTAATGTGCAACCAACGATTGTTTTTCCCCTTCCAGATCAATATTGACCATCAGATGAGGGAAGCAACAGCCAAAAGGGCTCAAGACCCAACTCACACAAGTTTTGATGAAGCCCAGAGAACTGTCTACATCCTCATGGAAAGGGATTCATATCCCAGATTCTTGAAATCCAAAACCTACCTGAACCTTCTGAATCAGCTGCAGACCAACAACTCAAAATAATGTGTTTGAGATAAGAAAGAGTCAAGTAGACTCTTTGTCAAATATTCTGTGAACACATTCTTCAGGGTGGTTGGATCTCAGCAAAGAGAACGTGTGCCTTGGGACGTGGTATGAGAGGGATGCAAACAGCTCTGTGGGCAAGAAGATGCAGGACGAGAACTAACAAGTCTGTTACAAGCATGAAGGCAACATGTGGTGAAAATCCTTTCCTTACTTACAACATGGAATTGAGACAGGATATGGATGCTATTTACTACTTGAACTCTACTGTGAATGCTGAACCAAGGGTTAGAAACCCAAAGAACTGCTGATGGGAAAAGATTATAAAGGTTCAGAAGAAGAATAAGGATGACTGACAACTTTGTACGTAACAAGACAAGGCTCAGATGAGACTTTGCAATGGCTTTTTGAAATCTGTGAAGTGTTAATAAGCGTTAGCTCCATGATAATATTGTGTGATGTAAATATATTATGTATTGACTCATCTTAAAATTGATATATTCTAAGTTATATAAGCTGTACTTTTATTATGTTTGTGCTCAACAAACACATGTAGCATCTTTTCTGTACATTTTCTGTTTAATTTATTGCAAACTTTTCAATTAAATCTACTGAAAAAATACAGAAGTTTCCTATCTCTTTTTCGTACTCCCCCAGCTACCGGCACCTGAGTCAAATCTCAAATATAGAAATCATCTCACCTCTGCCCTCACAGTTAATCCAGCACAGCAGATCAATCACACTTGCTTACGTAGAGAGGCAGTAACTGATGAGACTCACCAGCATTCACATTACTTGTGGTATTAGCACTACATAACAGCAAACAATGAGCATTTAATTTCACTTCAAATGTTGTATTAAGCTTACCCATATGCAATGTTATGAGTAGTCTGTACTGTCATGGGATTAATGAAAGAGAAGTTGCAGTTATACACCAACTATGTAAGTACAAGTTTAGTAGTGCCTGCGTCTGAAATGATTAAGATCTTGTGACATTAGAGTTCATAATGAAAATAAACCCGAGCATCCCCTGGTCTTGATGAGCTACTGTCATGAGAGACAGCTGTCACGTGGCTGGCAACACAGGACTTGATCTCCCTGGAGATTCTCACTTTTCCAAAAATAACATGAGCTTAGTCAGGCACAGTGAGCTATTCTATATCAAATAGAGCAGCTGCAAACCCACAGACATCAGCTCCTGGGGCTTGCTGCCACCCCTCAGGGACTTTTGGGCTTCCAGGGGAGGAAAAAAGCAGCTATTCCGGACACAGCACAGCTGCATGGCAGCGGCTGTCACCATCACCTCACCATCACAGCCTCATGGCTGCTGCACAGCACATCCTTCCACTTCTAATGCTGATACCAAAAAACAGCTCTGCCTCCCACACCGGAGTATCCTCACATTTGTCCTAACATGCTTTCCACATACCAAGTGATCACATAGTTTAAAAGCCACGAAAGATAAGACTACCTGCACTCTTTGTGCTTAGGGAACTGGATCTCATCTGCACTGGTTACTTCCTCAAAGCAGCAGCTATCTACATCCACAGCTCACATCACAGGACGTCATCACAGCACTATAAGTGCTCCCCACAAAGCCTGCTAAATACGAGACATCAGCTGTCTTCACAACTGACACTACATTTGAAGTGATGCCATTCTTCTGAACTTAAACCTCTTGAACTCATATAGACTCAACTCTAATTTATACCCCAAAGCTGCAGTTTCACAATTTTGCTGTGATTTCACCAAACATCTGTATGACCCTTCTGACCAAAATCATATATAGCATGGCGAGATAGGGCTGTTATTTTCAATGACTTGTTGATGCCAGGGAAGAGTGCCAGAAGTTGTCTTTGTCTGGGAAGACTGCAGGATGGAATCACAGTGGGTATAACATTTCCATCTCAACGTAATCCTCAGAGCTTGGTACAACCATCTTGAGAAGGCAGGCCCTGGAGATGTGTCATGGGTTTGAGTTTCACAGCAGCCACTGTTCACTCCAATAGAGGGCTGGCACCGCCCATATCTCTTCTGCAATAAGATTATATGAGAACTACACAGGTCAGCTGCCTAGGTTCTTACCTCCAGAGATATCTCAGCCTTCTCCAGGGGCCCTAGCAGCACAACTGGGTTTTGTCACAGAGTAACAGCGCAGTAGAATCCCAGAGCTGTCTCTGGGATGGTGTCATAAGCCCAGCATTATAGTCCTGTTGCTATAGCAGGGACATACAAAGCTGGTTGTTTAAACACGATCCAAGCATTCAACAGTGATTTACTGCGCTGTCCATAGCCACCCATTTAATAAAGAGAAGCAGTTATAAGTGATGGTTCAATGGTACAGCTAAAACAATGTACAAAGCATTCTAAGACACTTCATTGACATGCTTTTAAACACCCAAGAGTTACTGCAGGTTTTTCTGCAACATTTCTTTCAAAATGCAGCACTCATTTTGCAATTAATTCTTCCTTTGAAACACTGCCTAAACTGAATTCTCTGGGGCTCAGAAACGCAATAGAACACACACACCGAAGGGATTAAAGACTGCTTTTTGTGATACTTGGTTCACTTACAAGGCACATGTACTCTATCAAGTTCATCCATGATTTCTTACTCATCTCCTCCTCCCAGCCCTGCTCATCAACAGCCCCAGGGCCACAGATGGGCGTCACAGCTGTGGGCTGAGCCCTGCAGAATGTGGCAGACTCTCCCAAAATAGTTGGTGTTACACAGCCATCATTCGTGAGCACAGGCTCCAGCTGCTCCCTAGTAAATTAGGCAGGCAGCTGTGGGGGAACTGTCCTCTTTTTAAACATATGCTAGACTGCATTAATTATTGGTTACCTGCTAAAAATTTCCAGAATCACTCTGTGCAAAAGTGAATTGCATTTTTGCATGCCTGAAGGCTCAGTCAGGCACGAACAACAAAATATTTAATGTGTCAAACAGCTTAGCTGATTTATTTTTATTTTTGCTTTAGCTTCTCCTTGTTTGGAAAAAAAAAAAAAAAGTAAAAGAAAGGAAACTTGGAATTTTGTCCACAGACTCTAAGAAAAACCATTTATTCAGATTGCTGATCAGATACAGATCAGCACAGGAAAAATGGGATTCAGTGCAAGGAGAAGCTTTATGATTTGACAGCAGTGACTCAGACTTTGCTCTTGGAGTTCCCTTCCACTGCTGATGGAAACTTTTTCATTGTTTGCCAGTGTTTCAGTAGAAAAATCATTGTGCCATCTTAGGGCACACTTTTGAGGTGAGTCAACTTCTCACTGCTGCAGAGAGTTCTCATTATGGAAGGACTCAAGAAGCCAAGTTTGCTGAGTCTGAATTTGGAAGCCTGACTTTAGTCTCTCATCTTTCCAAACTAGTGAAAATATATTCCCTGAAATAGATATTTTATTATCACAGAATTGAAAATATGGTATAACACTGTATTAAGACTCTCACATGAAGTGAAAGGACATCTATATCTGTTGTTGGAGGCATACTGCACATGATAGCAGGAAGGAAATTAAAGGCGATGCCAAGCTCAGATGGTGAAGAACACCACAAATTCGTCACCTTAGACTCCTAAATGCCATCTGTCTGTGCCCACATTCTCAAGTAATGGGCTTTCCAGATGTCATTGTCTCCTTTGTGGCTGTGAAATGGGTCTGAAAAGAAAAGACCAGATGACAATAGGTGGAAAAACTAGATGTTTTCATCTTCCATTCACAGACATGGGTTAATTATCTTGGAGTGTAATCTCTGTGAGTGAAGCTCTGTGAAAGGAAGTTTTTATTCATTAGACAAGAGCAGAAACTGCAAAACAACTTCTTGCTTACTATTTGTTGGATGATTTAAATTTCTCCTGTATGCTCAGAAACAAAGTCAGTTTTAAGACTGTCCCCTGGTTTGTTCAGACAATTACAGCTCAAAAGGTCTTAGTCTCAAAGATTTAAGACCTACCAAGCACGGATATGCGCATTTTAGAAATAAACTTAGCTCCCGCTCTTCCAAACAGCACCAGAAAGCAGTTGACGAATCCCAAAGATCACCAGTACTAAAACTGCACTGAGCACTTGCCTTCGGTTTCTTCAAGCAGCCTAAGCACCACACAACCCCAAAGCATTAACCTGAGCTGTGATGGTGGCCAGCTTTCACACGGCCTCTTTTCCTAATAAAATTAGTAATGACTTCCATATGAAATGAAAAAATGTAAACTTTCCAGCAATGCTTTAGACTTGTGTGCAGAGGGAAACAAAGCAAATCAGCCACTCCAAGACTGTTACACAGCCAAAGCACTTAAATGACGTTACAACTGCCTACAAATCTGACATCTCTGGAAATGAGAGTCACAGGTTTTTATTTACGTTATCAAATTACTGCATTCTGTAATTAAAAGACGATCTTTAAAAATAAAACAGAATAAACATGCTGTGCTAATTACTCATAAGCACATGAGTTTTGTACTTCTCACTTCCAGACTTATGGAAAAATCTGTACTGTATTTACTGTATGGACCATCAACTGTAAAAGTCAAGATAGGTTTAGATATACAGAAGGGAGAGTTGCTATTGAACAGAATTTGACCAGCAATGAGGTCAAGCTATGCAATGCATTTATTCACGCCAGTCTGAAGAAACAGTGAGCATAGAACACATGAACAGAACTCAATGGCCAGCTGGGAGCTGTTGTGCTGGGATGAACAAAGGAGATTAGGAGACCCAGGGTAACAAGTCAAACGTTCTGACCAGCTTGAAGCACATAGCAATCAGTTAATTGACACTGAAAACAAACTACAATAATTCTCTTAATGAGGACATAGCCACTGAGAATGAATGCCTTCAAAATGAATTCACTCACATGATGCCCACGTAAGTAGCTTTGCACACTGCTGAGATGTGCGAGCTCACTAACAGGAGCCTGACAGAGGGCCATAGGGGCACAGCACCCACTTCTCTGCAGCCTGATTGAATGGGAGGGCTGAATGTTCTTGTTCAAAGCACTGCAAGCACCCAGTCACATGATTTCCTCCTCTGCTTTGCCGGTTGCAGAATGTCATGCTCACACAATGACATCATGGCTTTTAGGAAGAAAAAGGGAAGAGAAAGCTTATAGCCTATGATAGAGAGAAGGTTTTCAGAACTTCTATCTAGACTTTTCAGCAATATTCCAGACTGTTTTCACTAATTACATGTTTAAGTTCACAGAGATCAGTGACAACTTAAGATTTATCCAACTCTATGGGCAAAACCCAAAGCAGTCATAAGTATGGAAACAATTTCCATTCTTCAAGTTAGCAAACACTCACAAGACGTGCCCACTTTTGTCTACAAGCAGAGTATATTTTCACCACACATTCAATAGCAGACAATTGGTCATTGTGGTGTGCTGCAGGGGTCTGTTGCCCTGGGAATGGACATTCGTTGCATGCTGAACTTAACTTTTCTTGAGGTTATTTCTAAATATATAGCAAGAAAGTTCCCAACAAAGGAACCATGTCTGGATGGGGCTGGTCACAATGCCACAATATTAAGTATAGCCTAAAGCATATGACTCAGTGGCCACACTAAGCTAAAAGCAAGACTTTTGATCCATTTTTCTTTTATATACTAAGTGCACTCAATGAAGAGTATGATAGGACACAGATCAGAGCATGTACTTTTTGTGCTCCTCAAGGGAAAACAAAGGCCTCTCAGTGTCTTTTCTTGAGTGTGAGCCTAAACCAATTGGCACACCTTCAGTGCTCCTATTTACTTGCCCTTGTAAGACAGAGCCTCAAGGATGTGAATACAAGGCAAGCCCAAGCAAGCAGTGTTCCTGCATTCATGAATGCCATTGTGTGGGTGTACTGCAGGAGAAAGAAGAGGGTAAGTAGCAATGTACAAGCAATGGAGTGTGTGGGTGGATGGAAAGAGCGGGTACAATACAGAGAATGAGGCAGAAAGGACTTCCAAGTTCACTGGTGTGAAACAGGTTCGGGTAGGCGAGGTGCTTAATGAACAGAGGAGCATTAAAATAGAAACACAAACAGGAAAGACTGACTGTAAGAGCAAAAGAAGAATAAAGAGAAAGCATGGGGATTAATAAGGATGCTATTATGAGTGAACATGAGAAAGAACAGAAAGAAATATAAAGCTTTGAGCAAGAGTTTCTCTGGAAGCATTATCCTTGCTGACAAGAAAAGAATTGCAATAAAAACAGTCATCAACTATCAGATAGTTTAGACAATATATTTAATACTTGGAAAAAAAACTGGCCAGAATAAGTGACAAGTTAAACAGCTTTGGCTTGATAGTAATTTCTCTCTCCATCTTTAGCTTTTCTGTTTCCTTCACTTTGCTTTCTTCCTCTAAAGCATGTCCAGCTCAACTACTGAATGAACCAGGTAGTATTGGCTCCTCCACAGCACATCCTTACAACACCACAGTTCTGCACCCTAAGGATGCAATCTAAGGATTCAATCTAAGGATTCAAATGAACAAGGCTGTATCAGAAGCCACGTTAGACAGCCTGTCCAACAAATGCCTCAGCAAATTGCTTGTCTCCCTCTCTCTCCTGGCTGGATAAGAAATCCCTTTCAGGCTACATAAGATCATTCACTACAATCAGAGGGTTTCCCCAGAGCCTGCAGAAACCTACATCCATCTTCATGAGATCTGTTTGAATTGATTACTTGCATCTTCTCCTTCACAGTGATGTCAGATGACATCTAGTGGAATATCCATGTAATAAGAGGGAAGGCACAACATAGGCTTGATCAGGCAACCTGTCATTGAAGCATGTTGTGGTTTTCTTGTACTCTGCAAAAGATGTTTGATCACAGTGTCACTAATCACTCATGAACAATAGTTAATCACTACATAGTTTAAGTTTACTAGGAAATGATCTTGCCAAAATAAGATACTTAATGTTATGCAAAAGAACTTTCAGATACACACGTATACAAAGCCTCTCCTGACCCAGACATCATGTCCATTGTAGGCACAGGTAAGTACTCACAAGTGACAATAACCCCAGAAAGTCTTCCACTGTCAGCCTTCTAAAAAGTTTTTTTCCCCACCTCTCCAATCACTTACCCAAATGCTACGAGATAGTGCTGACTCCCAGAGCACTGATATCATTACAATCCTCTAGAGACAAGCAGAGAAACTTCATTGCTATTGCACTGGAAACGCTTCAGCAGAGAAGAATAAACAAGGTACAGATCATTTTAATATTAATTTAACGCGAGGTCATAACCTGGGCAACAACTGGGAGAAGAACAACAAAGGACCTCATACACGTTAGTGAAGTTCTAGTGTCATCACTCAGACTGCACACATTACCATGTTGACCAGTTATAAGCATAACACACCTCACACTGATGGGTCAGAGCTCTCGCATAACAACCTGATGTTCTTGCCTCAATGCAAGAGGACCAAACCTGTTCGTAGTGCAAGAGTGCTGCACCTTGTTTCAGCATGGACTTCAGACTCTATAGATCTTGGCTAAAAATATTTGTCACCAAACTTGGACAATTCATGAAAGATTTAAATGAAGTAAAACAAAGCTTAATTTTGTTGCAGCTGATTTGCAGAGACATCCAGACAACTTTAGAGCAAACAGTCTCTATCAGTGGTGCAGAGTCCAACAGAACTGTTCCTGATAGAAACCACAAGCACAATTTGCCTATGGCACATATAAGGAAGAAGACGAGACAGGCACCAGCACATGCAGAGCAGACACATCCATAGGGAAGTAAGACCTTCTGCATTTCAAGAAAATAATAATAATTAAAAAAAAAAAAAAAAAACACAGGAAATTTAGAATCTTATCCCTACAAATGCAGCTAATAAATGAAAATTTTAACCGGGAGGAAGGATATTTGAGTTTCTATAGGTATGATGTTTTGTGCTTACAAGCACAGCATAAGAAAGGAAACACTTATTTTTGGCATGTAAATTTGCTTCAGAATAGCAAAGGCATTATTTTAAGAAGTGTTCCTGATGTATAAACAGCTTCTTCATAATTCACGTGTGAATATTTTATGTAAAATTCCTAGTACAAATTAGTCTGAATGACATCACAGAGGGCAACTGAGCAAAACTTAAGCTGTTTCTCCCCAAAGGCTCTGCTAAAACCTGCATGGAGCATCAAAACCTGTGACACCAGGTAGCTTACAATTCACTAGCTTGGTATACAGATGCTGTGAATCAAAACAGAATAGGCTGCCCAGAGAGGTGGTGGAGTCACCATGCCTGGGCATATTCAAGAAACATTCAAATATTGTACAGAGGGACGTGGTTTAGTGAGAAATATTGGTGACAGGAGGACACTTGGAACGGATATCTTGGAGGTCTGTTCTGATTGTAGTGATTCTATGAAAGCACATGTTGGAGCTCAAAAATAGGTAATGCTCTAGATTGGTATCATATCACATCTTGTACACAAATGAATACTCTCAAGTCTTAAATTCATTTATCAGACAAATAATTCCTCTGCAAGTATTGTAGCCATGTGACTTTCTTTTTGATTAAGGCCCTGTGAAAAGCGCAGGTCCTACACATTAAGAAAAAACTGTGAATTATTACCAAAAAAAGTTATACCTATTATATAAAAAAGCATGATATCCTCCACTCACCCTACATTCATATGTACCAGCTGAAAACAGCTCCTGCAGCCTCCAAATAGCTGGCTGAATTACCAAAGCAGAGAAGTCATGACGTACGTGTGCTACCATTTGCAACAGAGAATAGGGCACAAACATAGGCAAGGTCACAGGCTGTACTTGTGACATTTGGCCAATGCAAAATTGGCACACACTGCATGAGGGCACGTTGTAGCTTTGCGTGCTGGATCTGTTTTGTTTATAGAATAACATCATTGTCAGCAGTAACAAGTGACAGACTGATGGAATACAGACTACATACTTCTGTGGAATGAAGAAAACCCAAGGATAAAGATAAAATATAAAAAAAAAAAAAAAAAAAAGAAACAAAAAAAAAACTAAGATCAGCACACTTTGTACCTTGGCCTATTTGGAAATATTTTGTATGTAAAGAGAATTACAAAGCCTTTGTTGTCTGGATAGCGAATGCACACACATAGCCAGCTCTGGGGCACAATATTTTCTTTAAAACCTCAAACTCTGCTTTAAAATGTTCCTCAGAGCAACAATATCTCATTATGCAGTATGACTTCTCACCTTGAGAAAAAAAAGATAATGAATGACACTTTCGAATTTAGATGGAAGTAGCTGAGCTACTGCTTCATCTCATATTTTCGGGGAATTTCCATGCAGCACTAACTGTAGGTTTCAAAGGTTGTTTTTGTTTGTATTTCAGTGACCAGTAAGCGTAACATGAAGACATACAAAAAAAGAGGGCACTAGGTAAAGACTGAAATAAGACAATGGGGATGGTTGATAATCCTACACCAGAATTTAATGTGTAATGCTTTTAAATATAGAATATTGCGTTGTTCTAAAATCCCCCTTTTGTGCAGAGGGTGAGATCACAGCAAATGCTAGTGATATGAATAGGCAAATGTAGAGGAAGTTATACAGAAAACAAGCAGAACGTAGTTCGGAGAATTCCACAAAAGTAGGAAATGAGCAACAGTCACTGGCAGACCTGCAGGGCTGCTGGAGCACAAAGAGCCCAGCTGCAGTACCACGCTAAGGGAAGTTAAGAAGCTTCGATATCCTGTAGGAAATCTACTGGGTAAGACTCTCACACAATATCAAACTGGATTTGGACATTAATAAGTCTAAGAACAGGATCATTTGACAAGTTCAGAATGCTGCACTGGGAGATATGGCCTTGTTCTATGTTTTATCATGTTTGAGTTGGAAGGAAAACTAAGTTGCCAGAATAGTATATGCCAATCAAACCCAAACCTGAAAGAAACTATGACCTGAAATAAATAACGTGCAAGATAACTGGTTTGCTTTCAGGCAGATCTATATAAATTCACCTTCCATCCCTTGCAAGCTTTTCACAGCATTCAATCTCTCTGGAAAGAAAACGGAGAGAGATATAATCCAGGTCAGAAAATATTGATGGAATTTTTGTTTTGCTTTCTTCTTGTTGTGTTTCTTGCATGTTTGGTTGTTTTTTTTTTGTGTGTGTATGTAAATATATGCTTAACAACCTTGTCCTTATTACAAATAATACCTGCTCTCATATCATCTCTATAAGAAATGTAAGCCCTATTTTTAATCAGTATTGATTAGCTGGTAACTGCATGGCAAATTACTGCCTCATGCTTCAGTTACTGAACATTGTCCAGTTTACACTGAGCTCTGATTCTTGATCCAGGTGTATTTGTCCTTTCAGAAAAGAAATAACCACCTTATTTTCCTTTTGGTGAAGGTCACTTTTTAAAGTTCTCTTCACAGATGGGAAAGAAAAGAAATATCAGCTCCATTTCTTTCCACCTTTAGAAATATCTGTTGAACTACCTACATTTTTGCATGTTACAAAAATACATTTTGGAGTAATGGTTCAGCCACAACTTAAAAAAAAAAAAAGAAAAAAAAAAAAGCTTTAAAATAAAAGATGATAAAGATTAGATGTCTAAAATAAGAATGCTGTTAGAGTAGGCAGCACTGCTGCATGGAGGACTGAATTACAAGTAGAATTTAAGATAGCCAGAAATCAGTATAGGAAGATTAAAACTCACATAGTTTTCATGTTTAGGAAAATGAGTCCAAATGCTTGCTGGCTTTGCATGACATTCAGAGCAGAAGAAAATGGGATCATTTCTAAGTAAGTAACGACACAATTCTTACATTTTGCAGAACAGAAATATAAAACCCACAGAATTCACTATGAGTTTTCCTTACAAGCCTAAAATCACGCAGATGAGTGCAGCATCCTCACAACTGCTCCAGCTGACCACCTGCAATGCAGCTAATTGCTTTGCAGTATATTAAGTGTACATTAGTACTTCTCTGTTGGAAATGGGGTGCATCATAGTGGGAACTTTTAAGTATTTAGGCACAGGCCTGACCTAATCCTTGATTTAATCTCAGTCTTATGACCCAAAAGAATCTGTAAACCCTATTTTGTGCAGTTCTTTTGAAGAATTCAGACTATTGGCAGAGATTGAATATGTGTGTGTCCTTCCACACATGAAGCTGTGCTGTGGAGTGGAAAAGAGAAGCAGCAGTGCCTCCTGCAAGTCATCAGCTGTGTCCAAACTCAGTGGAGGCCAGGCATAGCCAGAAGTTTTGGCCATCATGTCATACATCAGCATGGCTAAAAAGCTTCTATTCAACACACCTGTTACCAGCTTGTACACTGTACTTATTTACTGATTGGAGAAAAATACATCCTCCATAGCAGTACTGAGGTATTTCTGTTGACCATCATTTGTGTGAGGCTAAGTGACAGCTCAGCAGAAATCCAGAGAGCATTTCCAGAAGTGTCTCCTGGACAAGGACTTTTCTTCTACACAAGAATGTCTCAGCCTGTGGGCTACTGATGCAGTGCAGCCAGGGAAATCCCAGGCACTGGGGGAGAATAATAAACAAACTACAGCTTCCACAAGGCTTGGCAATAGCATTTAACATATTAAGTATTGGAATCCCAGCTATAAAGCCTCAGATAACTATGGAGAATACTCATGTTTCTCAGCATAATAAATGTTCTCCAGCAATTTGAATCACCTTGCCAATCAAAGCTGCGAAAACATTGCAGTCAGCACAGCAGCTATGAGACTGGCATTAGTAACACATGTTCACATTTCCCTTAGTAACATTCATGATTCTGAAAGGAAAGACAAAAAAAAAAGTAAAAAGATTTTCCTCCATGGCAGCTGCCCCATCAGGTCACCTTCTTTCTGCTTCAGAGATTAATGCTAAAGGTAAATAATCAGACATGGAAATAAGGTGGCCCTGCTGATGATGCTTGGTGAGACAGACAAGACTTTCATATTCAAATGCTATTGCTGACAGGAGTGAAAAATTATCTGCATCAGTAACACTGATGATGACTCAGAAGTGGCTCCCAAGGAAAGGGAGCATTCAAATGAATAAAGATTATCACTTCCCACAATAACAAGCTTCATGAGCTTCCACAGATGAGAGCCACTCACACATGGGAGGGGGAAAAAAAGAACTTTTGATGAGAATCAAACATGTTGGTAAGAACTACTAACAGTGTAATTCGATAGCAGTAAGATTTAAATTGATATGTTTCTGATCACACAAACCTGACACAATAATCAGTATGCCTCAGTACACTTGGTCAGAGAATTCTACCAAATTAAAGATGAAAGGGTAATCACCAGTTTTGAAAGCTACAAAACATCTGGTGCCTGTAGTGCAGCAGAAGCCTATGAAGCCGCATGCTGCATCCATACTTAAGCTGATTTTGCTTTTCATTATGGAGATGTGAATATCTCTTCTGAGGTACCTTTTACATGCTGCAGTTCTAGAATGACTAAAATTATACTTCATGTGAAAAGGGAGCACTCGGAGAAGCTCTCCCCAATTCAGGCTGACTCATAGTGGAAAGCGCTCATTGGAATACATCTCTGCGTTTTCTTCTACTAATATAAGTGAGAGCATTTTTTCCAAGTTACTAGGCATTGAGCTTCTAGAATTGCAAGGCTTAAAAATCAGTTGGTCTAAGTGGAGCAACATGCACATGTCTGGCCATCAAACATTTGTTTTACCTTACTGTGTTTAGTCTCTCACCTCACTGCTTCCATACTTTTTCCCAGAGTCAGGCAGGAAACTCCTACAATCTTATGAAATTGCCATTTGAGTATAACAAACAAACAAATCTGGTTTCATCTTCAAGAACTGTTTCTAGATTAGTAATAGCATGTCCTACTATATTGTAAACAACTGGAGAGAGATGGAGAGGATGTACCTTACAGCTGAGGTTGTGTTAAGCTTTCAGTATTTATGTTAAGTTTGGAGCTTATTTTCAGCTCTCAGCTGATAAGTCAACTTAACTGCAACTTGGTCATGAAGGGTCTTTAAAAATTACAGTAAGAATCTGGGCTCCTAAAGTCTTTGATACTAAATACGAGTGTCAGCGTTGCATAATCAATCACACAATTCCCATACCAAACTGGTTACAATCTAGAAAGTCACTATTTACCATGTGCTTAACCTGAGCTCTAAATCAGCGAGTACTATTTCCAGAGGAATTAGATAGGAACACCTCGAGATGGAACTATAAGCTGTATTGAAGAGAATACATGCTTAGTAAGCACAAGACATAAGATACACAGAAAAGCTCTTTCAAATGCAAGATTCATACGTCTTATTTAAATTAGGGAACAGATTTTCAATAACTAATTATATACGATTTGTATGTTTGAGCCATGGCTAATTCTATAATCATCTCCTTCTCTATTTTATCCTGAAGAGTGTCTTTGGATGAAGTGCTACAGTGGTCCCAGTCTTTTGAAAAACTGATAATGAGTAAATGTAAGTAAATGTATGCTCGTATCCCAGTTGAATTGCTTAAAAAGCTTCTTACGGAGGACAATCAGCAAGACAAGCAGTATGCTGTGTGCTTTATCTCACATGCAGCTACTGAAAAACAGCTTAGGGGGTTGTGCTTACCATGCATCACTCAGAAGAAACTGAAAGCAAAAGTGATTTGGCAAACACCATGTATAGCCAAGTATGGAGAGCAAGAAGAGGAACAGAATGAGAATTTGTAACTATGAAGAAAAAGGCAGAGTTTACAATTAAAACATTTAACAGCAACCAACTTGGCTTGCTACACTTCATAAGGAAAGCACAGGGAGAAAGCACTTTTTTTTTTTTTAATAAAAAAGCAACAGTTGAGTGCAAGTCCATGGTTACTGCTACATCACAACCCACCATCTTTAGCTAAGTGAAACTCAGAATTCTGCACCAACAGGAAAACTTGTTTCAAGTTAAACATTTGTGGTTTCCAGCAATACTCAGACAATGCCTAGCATAAACTTCAGTGCTCCTGAATAGCAAAATGCCAAAGTTTAAAGGAAGTTACTGCACACGTAGCAAAATGCAATGTCAAAGTATAGAGTTCTATGGTGAATTAGTGCATTTGATTTCCCACTTTGATATAATCTTTCGATAAGAATGTTTAGAGACGTAGAGCATAGTTGTACACACTACCTTATAAATATCTCTATCTTCAAAGCCTTCTCAAGGTTATAAACCTGGTATGCTGTATATGAAGTTTGGCTTTCAAAACATTTACAGATGGACCTATGATCTACAAGACCTACTTGAAGACAGAGCACAGTGATGAAAACATAGAATTCTGGCTTGCTTGTGAAGCTTATAAGAAGATCACATCCCAAAGAAAAAGGATTTATGTGGCCAGGAAACTTTTTACAAATTACATTCAATCCCAGGCTCCAAAAGAGGTGATATACCCTAACATGAGCTTTTTGTTTCCTCTATAGAATTGTCTGAACTGTAACGTAGTTTACAAAATGCAACAGATATTTAGATCTTCTCATAAAGTGATTGGAGACTCCTGTTCATCCTCTCATAGCTTTTCTGTACCCATAATATCAATACTTTCCTTTACTGCTTTGTCTATAAGAAAATGCTTCATATGTATCCACACACCACGTATGCATGTTAACACACAGCTAGATTAAGACCGAAATTCATGGATCTTCATGTTCTTTTAAGATCAAGGGCCACTGATCTCACTTCAATAGATCTTGAACAGTGCCATTCTGTCATGCAGATACTAATCTGGTCTTTGCAAGAGTAAACAAACAAATGAAGAACTCCACTCAGCCCTATCCTTTTAGAAAAGGAGTTGATAGAAAGACTCTGAAACAACTTAATCACTGCACCATAAGGTTCAGGAAAAATACTGAAGATCTGAGCATTTAAAAAAAAAAAAAAAAAAAAAATACTCAGGTGACCATGCAAAAAAAATTAACTCCTGCTCAACAGTTTCTACTCTCAGACTTAAGCCTGTCTTGCTTATTACCCTCCTTGGAAAAATGTTTATACTGGCTTTTACTGCCTCTATCCCAGCAGAATGACATAGCTGAAGTATCCACATTCATTATTTTCTGGTTTACATATAATCATAAACAAATTACAGAATCTCAAAACAGCCTCTCTGTTGACATCAAAGGCCAAGCCAAACCAAACCCAGCTCTGGTTGGTCTCCAGCTGTTGGCTGAGATCATTTGCTCCTTTAAATGACTAAGCCACTCCTACTAACATAGAAGTAGAGGAAGTTTGAAGGCTATTGGTTTTAAAACACAATTGAAAGTGTAATTCACTTTTGTCTTTTCCTAAACTTTTTATTTACTTACTGGGGTGGTGTGGTGTATGTGTATATATTTGTAGCATGTCCTACTATAGAAACTCAGTAAGACATTCGTGTTTTTGAGAAAGAAGTGTCAGTATTGCCAATCACAAACCCATTAATCTAGGCTAAGGCCGTAACTCAAGATAGTTAAGAATAAGTTGTTTAAAAATGAGATGTGTTGTGTATGTTTTTTCCCCCTACAATATAACATATTTGAATCTTGCTACTGGCTGCCTAGGTATCTAGGTTTTCAAGACATATTGACTGCCTTTTCTCTATATTCACTCTTAACACAAGAGCTAGATACCATTCTTTAAAACGTAGATGCTAAGTGAGAATTGTGACACAGTTCATATTCAATTCAATTCAGTACATCCTGGCCCATAAGCAACATCAGCACAAACTTCACATCTTTAGAGCTCTTCTCTCAGCAAAAAGAGACCAAATGAAGTCAATGAAACAATGCAATTCATCATAAACTAATAATAATAATAATAATAATAATAATAATAATAAAACGTCCTATTTAATTTAGTATATTTTCCATCCTTAAGATAGCTGGAAAAAAATAAAATAACATAATAAGCTTTTCCTGAAGCTTTTCTACATCTCACATCTTCAGGACTGCGTCTTTTAAGTCATACATATATATTCTTTCATTAAAAGCATGGGACAGACTGGAACTCAAACAGCTCTAAGTCTACCAGGCTTTTGTTCCCCAAAGGAGCAAGTTCCCCATCCAGCTGCAAAGCCTAGATATTTCTGACACTGTAATGAAAAAGATACTGCTACAATAGATAAATAATGAAGTGCTGATTTTAAATACATAATACAGGATACATAAAAATAAAACTAGAGAAATAAAAGTCATTCAGTACAGGTCATCTAACTTCAACCTTCGTTCGCAAATATTTAATGATACTTCAGTAATGCTGATTTGTGTTTTCAGATTAACATTGACAGCCCAGTGAAGAAATCAATTGTCAGGAACCTACAGGAACCAACAGAGTCCTGTTTTGATGAAGCACAGCGAGTAGTGTACATGCATATGGAAAGAGATTCCTACCCTCGATTTCTTGAGTCAAAGTTCTATCAACAGCTCAAACACAGACTCCGAACTGATAGCAATATTCCATCAGTATATTAAAGAGAAGGGCTGAAAACCTCCTTCTCTAGCCAGCGTTTCTAAGACTTAAAGTAAACAACAACAACAAAAAAATCACAGTACATTAGTGTTAATAATCATCTGTTACATTGTTCTTCTGATCTCAGAATTGATGAAGAACTACTTTCCCTCTTTTCCGATGGATGGGTTCCAATTTTGTCTTTTTTTCCCCTCCCTTCTCCTCTCACCAAAACTCTGAAGTGAAAAATAAAGTTTATAGATCTTCAGTCCAAAAAAAAAAACAAGAGTGAAATTTCAGTCTTTTATTGATGTGCAACAACTCTGATAACATTTCCAGGAGTTTTTCCTTTTGAAAGGTCTGAAATAGCAGTTTTGCTGCTGGAAAACAAATGATTATTTGGCTGCATATAACATAGAAGAGGGAAAAAAAAATATCTGCATTGCTGCATTCACCAAGTTTTTGTTGTTGTTTTACTTCTATCTTCTTCCAAAGTAGAAGAAATAAACTAAAGATATTGTGAAGTACAGCTGCTCATTTAACTTTAAGTTACAAGGCAGAGTAATTATACAATTTTATACTGAATTATGGTATATAACATATGTCACAAAGGTATTTAGTCTACAGAAATATATACTGTACAGCTTGTGCCAGTGAATTTATCTCCTATGATAAAATTCATTAGCATGTGATCCTTTCTTCTGGATACAAACATACAGATGCTTCTCTTCCTTTTCAGGTTCCTTAATAACTAGATAGGAGGAGAGCTTATCTTTGAATATCATTCTATAACATGAGCAAGCATCTCTCTTTCTCTGGTTTACCACAGTAAGCTTTTACTTTCACTCTTTCCTTTTTCTTCCTCTTCAACCAGAATGGATAAGCCCTTTCCTTACAAGACAAGCATGAAAACACGGATCAGTGCAAATATACAAGCAAAAGAAATCCCTCTTGTAGCACCTACCTTGTAGCAAGTAGAAACTACATCCGCTTTATGCTTCCTAATCTAGTGCAATAAGATTGAACGTATTCAGGTAGTCCCTCCCCAAAATAAGTACATCATTGTTTAGGCCTACCACATCAAAATCTCACCTCAACATAGCTTACACTTGGGAAGAGGGACAGCAGTTTACCGATGACTTCTGAACATTTATCAAGAGCTATTACATGCGTTACATGGTATCTGGGCTGGTGCTAAGTTGCGCTGATAATTTATAACTGCGTGCACCTTCTGGTGTGAACAGCTGAACAAAAGTGATCATAACACCAGATATAAGGACCCACCAACTCTTCTTACAAATCTTTTTTATGAACTTCTCAAGCTACGGTTTGCGTACTTGAGTAGAGCAGAATAAAGCAATTCTAAGCGTGCTCTAACTGTAACACAGAAGGTATTAAAGTAACCTCAATACTGTAAGGAAAGATTGTACTCATCCTATATAAAAACATTATTCTAGACAGGTGTGATCATGCAGCTCATAAAATCACAATCAACAAGGACACCACGTTAACTTTTGACGCGTGTTGGACTTGGACTCAACAGAGTTTGCAGACGCCATGGACTCACAGCAAAGAAATGCTGCAGGAACTTTTTAGAAGCAGATCCTGCAGGAAGGCAGGTATGTGACAAAAGGCTAAGAAGCTGAAACAAGCACACACAGGCTGGTCAGGCAGCATGCTGGTGCATCTTAGCACCAAAGAGATCATCCAGAAGTAAAAACACTGAGAAATCAGAAGACCCACGAACACAGGAAATCACTTTACGCCATAAAACGTCTTCTGTTTGTTTTGCTAATAAACCATGTGTTTAACAACACATATCCCTGGCTGGCTCATTGATTTTATACTGATTGAGGAACTCCTTCTGGAAATGAAAATGTTCCTCTCCCCCCAAGCTAGAAGAAGAGATCCCTCTTTTCCCAAAACAGATTGTTAACAGACAAAGTTCTCTTGCTCAGTTTTTGTTTTGTGTTACAGCTGCTCAGCAATAACACTTTATTTCCATCGAGTCACATGATTCACAACAACAGTAACTAAAGACAGCAGCAATAATTCACTGCTTTTAACAGCCTCATTAATAGCACTTGAACAAGCTCAGATGTGCTTCCCCCTAGCAGCCAACACTAAAATGTTTGCTCACATTAATCACTGCAATATGCTGTTTGTTAAGATTGAAAAAGCTTGAAATAAATGAGCAGGCAGAATTCTCTCATTCTTACTTTGTAAAAGCACAAAATGAGGTTAAAAAAAAACCAAAAACAACCAGTAGCAAATTTTCTTCAAAGTTAAGCAAGATAAGTAGAAGAGAAAAAAGCTTTTTAACTATAATCAACTATGGAAACTGTTGACCTACTAGGGGCTATTAGGGGATTTTTAGGAGCTTATGTTCCCAGAGGAAAACAAAGTGACTTTAGCATTTTCAAGTACTGTCAAGTTTACCATGCCAAGCACCCTTGCAATCATAGGACCCTTCAGGAATTACGTTTGGTCTAACATGCACTAGACACAGGAGAAAAGGGGCAGTCAAAGAAAAATAACATTTTCCTGCATACTGTAATTAGAGAACAGGATTACATGGGTAAGGCATTTCCTATGCAAAGGCTGCATCGTAACACAGGCATGTCCAAAGTCTGCAATGAAGCTTCACAGTGGTGGTTATTTCTCTCCCTATAGAATTGTACATTTAATAAGTTGTCATGTAGCACTGTGTAACTGTACAGCTTTAAAAGATAGTCCTCTATGTGTATGCATATAGAGATTATATACGAACATTATATATATTATGATTTTTTTAATGTATGCTCTACAATGTAATTATATTACATTCAAATGCTCTTTCATGTACGTCCTATACAGTATTCCTCAGCCCATGTTTCTGCAGAATGAACGAACTGATTACCAAAAAGTATTTTTTCCCCCCCCCACCTTTTCCTCCTCTTAAACACCAAGATTAGTCACATGTCATTTCTGAAGCATGGCTTGGGTTTCCTGCAGCCAGCTACCTGATGTAATGTTCTTGTTTCTTTCAAATGCATCCTGCAGACACTGGAACAGCTGCAACCCTACAGATTCTCCACTATGCCACGATGCAACTAAGAACAAAAGAATTTGCATCTAATATGGTGAAGGGCTTCCGTGGTGCTCACAAGAGTTCAATCAGAACAAGTCTTTAGAAGTTACAAGAGCACACATCCTATTTCTACCCAAATAACTTGGCAACACCTGGCACAGAGAATACTTATTTTTACCCTCTGCAATGGAGAGCTAATTGAAAGCTGTCCAAATTTCCAGCAAATGGGAACTAAGCAAGTACCAATGAACACCAGTTATCTGGTTATCCTCCAAACAACATTCAAAACACATGCTGAAAGAAAGGGGGAGGTAATTGGGTTAAAGAAACAAAAAAAGAGCCTTTGCAGCATGAGGGCAAGAGATGAGGCTGCAGCCCTTCTCCACAGCCCTGTCCCTTTGGGGTTCATTTACCCCACAGATTCATGGCTGTGCTTCTCACTGAGTAGGAATTGAGTAAGCCCAAACCTAAAACCCAAAGCAAACTGTGATACAAGGCTCTGCCGGTAGAAAGGCCTGAAGTACAATGTGAAAGCACAGCTGAAAGATTGCATATCGTGAACATTAGAAGCACCAACAATCAAATGACAAATTGTCATTTTATTTGTCAAGTCCTGAAGGAAAATTGCATACATCTAATGACAGATTTGAACAGTTGCCTTTAGCTCCTATCAGTAGCAGACTGGTAAGTCAAATTTCCCAGAACATCCATCACTGGGGCTATTGCTACACAGCACCAGCCAAGGCAAATAGGTTTTTCTCCCACACTCCTTGTCTGCAAACGGCAATTCCAGTAATCACCTCAGTAACAACAGGTGAGCAAATAAGAACAAGGTATTTAATTTTTCCTCAGAAGAAATAGTTACATGCTCTATTTTATGAAGGTATTTCCTTCTTACTACATCATGGCCTGCTTTGCCTTTGCTAAGGTGGTAAGCGGTCAGCACAGAACTGTAATTTGACTTGCATCAATAGAAGAGGGAAGAAGATAACTTCCTATTCAAAGTACCAAAAGCAGCTTTCCATACACTTGCAGTTATTAAGCTTACCGTTCGCATGCTCTGGTAATAATTCATATGCTCTTCTCAACACTAGAAACATCACTGTTTCCCATTAATTACTGTCTGCCAACAGACTAATAAATGCTTAGCTGAGATAATTGTGTTCTGTCTAGTGAATATGCTAAGGTATAATATTATAAACACTTCAGGGAGCTTTCTTTTTTCAGCCTCAAAAGTGACATAAAAAAAAGGAAATCTAGCAAACCGATTACCTACTCTTACCACTGTAACAAAAGGGTCAACCAGAGAGCTCAGTGGTGAGCTAATGATTGCTAGAAGACTTTACTCAAACATGCTAATCATTTTGCCTCTAGCAAGTTGGATTTACTGATGACTGTATAGCACAACAATGAAGCTAATGGTCTAAATAATCTGGGCAATTATTATTATTATTTATTACAAGTTTTGAAGATTTTTTTTTTTTATTTCTGTGTCTGCACTGACTCTGCCAGCTATTTGAGCTATAAAAAAAAGAGAGCTTTTCTACCCAGCATCTAAAGATTTACAAGTGAAGTCAACCAACCAGAATACATCTACAGCCATTTGTATAAAGGTGCTAATCTACCCCACCTGTACTTCACATCAGCAAAAGAAAGATTAGTATCACTGCCAAGGACTGTCTGGCAATACTACCATAAGTTTGTAGCAGTTGTTGAGAGGCTGGTTTGATAAAAGTACATCTTGTGACTCTGAGGCAGCAAGGCTTTAGCCATGATGTAAATTGGAAGGATTTCTGGACACAGAGAACTTGATTGTCATATGTTTATACCATGGTAATGCATGCAGTCTTCTTGGAAAGAAAATAAAATCACAGGGCATTAGTGCTTTCTGCATTTGAGAACTTATGAAGGAGTAACAGAGCTGAAAAACCAGCAGGAAGGAACTTCACTAGATATATGGGCACATTATACAGGTCACTTCAAAAGTAATACCTTTTATTTATTTCCACGGAAACTACAGACACAAAAAGCAAAATAGCACTATTTGATAGAGCAAATTTTTCAGCTTAAAAAAAAAACAACAACAACAAAAAAACAAAAAACAAAAAAAAAACCAAACACTTTTTCAACCCAGTTGAACACAACAACCATTAGCTATGTACTGCTGCAGTGATAAACAAGAGCATGCTGCTCTTGTAAAGACACACATCAGTAGAGATGACCCACTGTTGCCACCACTGAAATACACCACCCACTGCTTCACTGTGCTCACATCCAATGTTTGGTCTACACAAACATTTCTGAACAGCCCCTGTAGGTTTCTCTGCAAAATACAGCCCTAAAGAAACAGTGTCACCTCTTCCTCTCCACCTTACTCTTCACCTAGGGCCTCCACATTGATCATCATGCTGCCAGCCATAACAAGGGATTGAGAAGAGTCCCTCAAGCTGTGACTTGCATGCATGCGGCATGACTAGATCTGTATCCATGAGCACAGACCTTGCAAGGCAGTGGGATTTTCATACGTGGGAGAAGGAAAGTCTGTTGTAGGCAACTGCAAGACCCCCCCCACAGGATGTGAAGCGATAGGCCCTCTCCCAGCTCTATGATTGATGTGTGGCAAGTGCCCTTAGGGGTATAGGCAAAGCACATAGGTTATATAAACTAGAGTTCACATGTAATAAACACATGTTGCTGTTCATATTGGTGTGTACGTGCAGTTATTTGGTCTTGACCTGGTTAGGGTTAGTAGCGTAGGAGGCAATGCAACAAGAGTCTCAGACCATGCACCTCCTCTCCCCACAAGCTGAAAGTTGCCCACACACCCCAAAGGGCAGTGTAAGCATAATTTTGTACTACTTGTAATCTATCAGTCACAGCAATGTTTTAGATGCCAATACTATGCTGTTACATACAATTGTTGAGTTCTCGCAGAAACAATATAGATAAAACTCAACTATTTAGTAAGATGTTCTTCTAAGCCATGCTATCATCAAGGCAAAAAATTACAGCTTCTATTTCAGTAAGACTATGATTCTATATCTTTATATTAGGAAAGTGTTTAATACACACAGTTTAAAAAAAACTGATCAAGCTTAATCATTTACAGACGCAGAAGCATTTAAAGAAGCAATCTGCACCAAATATAAATCAGAAACTTTCCAGACTTCTCTCATAACATTCCATTTGAAAAAAAAAAAAAAAAAATCATTTAAAAACCACAATTAAAATACAACTATGAGGCTTCAGAAGGCAGAATGATTTTAATTAGTATACTATTTCTGCAAGACCAGAAATAACAAGAGCTAAAAAAGAATTAAGAGAAACAAAACTATAAGAAGCCTTGTTTCCCATTATGTCTAACATCAAGCTTTCTAAAACCCTTGCAAACCATTTGAAGTCTGCCAGATGTGGAGAGTGGAAGTTGTCTTCTCATTCCTAATTTGCACTTCCATTCACAGAAACAATGAGACTGATCATATTTAGTCCACATGTGTAATCATATTAGTGAAGTAATATAAATGTTTGTATGGACAGTATTGTACAGGAGACAATTTGGATCCCATGAGAAACATCAGAATAGAAGCACAACATTCCTTTGGTTGCCAGTGAAGTAAAGCTGCTCTTGATCTGTTTTCCATAGCTGTTGTCTTTTTTTTTTTTTTTTTAATTTGCACTGTAATTTTTTGGCCAAATAGATTTATTAATGTACGTAAATAGATTTGGTTGATGCACAAAGCACACCTGCTTGTAGAGTTAAACCAGCCTTATCTTAAAAATCTTAGAATTGTGTTTGAAGGGACTCTTAAAGACCATCTGGTTCAAACCTCCTGCAATCAATCAGGTGCTCACAGCCCCATCCAGCCTAATCTTGGGTGTCTTCAGGGATGGGGCACTCACTTCCTCTTTGGGCAGCTTGTGCCAGCACTCCACCACCTTTATTGGAAAAAAGTTCCTTATATCCAATCTCAATCTTCTCTCCTTTAGTTTGAAACTGTTTCCCCTTGTCCTATATCAAAGACCCTGCTAAAGAGTCCATCCCCTTCCTTATTACAGCCCATCTCAGATTACTCCAGAGCCTTCTCCTCTTTATGCTGAACATCTTCAGGTCTCAGGCTGTCCTTTTAGGGAGGGTCATTTTTGTGGTCTTCATCTTACAGGATGAAGATGCTGTGCTCAGAGACAGTGAGGAAACTAAAACCGTTGCAATCCCTTGTCTAAAGAGCTCTATCAAGAAGCAATTACATCATTAGTTTTGTCATTTCAGCTCATCTACTTACAATTAATGTAATTTTGAGTGTGAACTAAAAGATCTGAATAGCAATCTACATCAACACATGATTAAAGTCTGTGGACAGCAAGTGATAAAGATCACTGAAGCTAAAAGCACAAAGCGTACCCTATTTAAACTCCAGCACGACAACTGAAATGGCAGATGCAACCACACAGAAATAATCCCAGAATAGATTCTCAGATAAGTGAAGAAACAAGAAGCACAGAATCACAAGGGAGAACGCACCCATACTTGTAGCATGAGTTAAAATAAGAGGAAGAGAAAAAAAAAAACAAAAACACAATGCAGTGCTCTAAAGGCAAAGGCACAAAGGGAGCTGCTTTCAGGTAAAGTAGAACAACTTGAGGTACATTACATTTTATTCCTGTATGAGTGGTGTGCTGACCTTGACCCATAAAAGGGGCTGAACAGGAAAGGGATCTGGGCAAACAGAGAATAGCAAAAGAAGTCATCTATGGTGTTGAGATGAGAGTTTAAAAGGTATCTTTACAAACAAAGAACACTTAAAGAAAAACACAGACTTGCAAATTGTACTTTTCTACACATTTCCTTTCTGGTCTCTTCAATTCTGCATTTATTTCAACTCACAGAACGATGTCAGTCAGTCACTTCATGTTCAGTTGGAAACACTGCTTTCAGTGGCAGTACTGCTAATCCAAAACTCCCCACAGAGAGGGGAAAACCAAAAGCAACGCACCTCACCATTTCTGTCATGTAACCATGTATGTTATGCTTTTCTCTGTTTTCTAATTCATGCTTTTAAAAAGAACTCTACTGCCAAGCATTGTTTTAAAAGCCACTAGAGACATCTGAAAGGCATTTTTTAACAGATTAAAGCAGTAACACATCTGTCACAATAATTTAATTACACCCCAAAATATAAACTTGGCTCCAAAAATAGGTTCATCAACAGCACTAAAAGCAGTTCCAGCCCTTCTGGCATATATGAAGATTTATTTTTGTACTTGGTTTTCAGTTTTCCTTTTCTTTTCTCATCCTTTGAGAAAAACCCCATTTAAAAATATGTAAGTCTGACTTCATTGTTTAACTTAACCTTAATCTTGTTTCAACTCCTGAATTTGGTTCTTAGGTATGTAAGCCACAGGTTTGGTGAATATTTTTCATTTTCTTACATACAGGCTCTCTCTATGGAAAGTAGAAAATCTGAGGCAAAAGGCTTTGTTAGTATTATAGGTACATTTTATGCCTGTGCTTTTAATTGAGCTGTCAAGACTGTGTGGGATTCAGTTAATGAACCAAGCTTGAAAAAAAAAGTCTGAAGATACTCTTTGAATGCCTGTCTACATCCAATTCTTAGAACTTCTTATCTTGCATTAAAATGCCTAAGGTTCATTAAACTGTGACAACTTTCTCAGAGGAATTCTTCTCACCAGTGATAAGGGGCTCCTAAAAACACGAAGTTGCTTTTCTTCCTACCCTTGGTCAAGATTAGACTGGAAGGCTGTCAGAACTGCACCTGTCCTTGGCCTTGTCACAGCCTAGTCCACACAAAGCAGCCTGAACAAATTGTTAACAGCAAAATTCATATTTACTCCTCTTGTGAAGACTTGCAGTTTGTTCAACAGGAGGAAGGTGACGTGGCTAATAGCTAAATAACCAGAGCTGTATGTGGGCATTACAGAACACACAAGCCAATTGAGCAGCTCATGTTGTTCTAGCACATTAATAAATATTCATTAAGATGCGTCACTTATGTTCCTTTTTAATGACTCTTTAAAAATGTTGCTACTACAAGAGGTGTAACCTATTCCTGTCTTATTGCTTTCAGGTTTTTTCCCAGAGATATCTGAATTCTGGAGACCAGCCACCTGTTAGTCATAAATGAATGAATTAGCACTGAGATAAGCATAAAACAAGAGAAAAAAATATCAACTAAAACAAGCCCAATAGGAGTCTGAAAAGTGTTGCCTAAATAGCAAAGTAATGGAGTTTTATACAAATGGGAACTGCAATTCTATCCCTCCAGTGAAACATACACAGCAAGCAACAACAAAGAAATAACATCCCAAAACAATGAGCACAAAAAGTCAATTCAGGATCCCCCATTTCAGGAAGGAAGCAATCTGGAAGGGAATTTTTCATAATTTGCATTCAAGTTCCCCAGATATTTAGGGCCTTCTTTATGAGCTTTCTCATTTGGATCACTGGCCATCTGAATAGCATGTTTTGTTTTGTTTGTTCTCTCTCATTCTAGTCATTACATGCATGACAGCTGTGCCAATTTCCTCTAACAGGAAGATAAGCCGTGTTCTTAATGGAGGTATTCCAGCTCTTCTTGTCTAGTTGGTGTTACTGCAAGTGGCAGTGCACAAAGGAAAGGTGAATTGCCAACATTTTCAACCACCTGATCTACCGTCTGGGGGCTCTAAGTGATCTGTCGAGCAATGATTAAAAAACAGCTTGCTCTCTCACCACATGACAAAGCATGGTTATTACTTCAAACAAAACCTCCTCTGTCCCAGTCATAGCTGTCACTATAGAGAACAAGTAAAGGCATGCATTTAAGTCATGTGCAGGTTAGCCTTCAAGTTTAGCTGTTAGCTATATACTGCTTACACAAGTTCTGTAGCTTTAACAAGTTTTTTTTTCCCCAAAGACTGTACATGCAAGTGTAAAATACTTAAGTATTTTTGAATACTAAGTACTCCCTAAGCCCTTCATTCAATATCAATAAATAAAAAACCCACAGTAATAATTCCTGAGAAATAGCACTGCTCTTATTCCAATTAGAAGAGACAGCACGAACAACAGTGCACAGTATCCTCAACATAGTAAGACATATTCTACCAGGACGCATTCAGCCCTGAGCTTTGGTGAGGATCCAGGAAGCACAAGTCTTTGCAAATAGGGTTCTTGAAGGGATTTTTCAGAGGCAGTCCTTTTCTTCTCAGAGGCTATACACCTTTTGTATACTGTATAGAACCAGCCATTTACAAGGCAAGACTCTGCACCATCACAATTTCTTGGTAATGATTTAAAGGGAGGTATCCAGGTCTCTCTAAAAGGTACGAAAAAGGGTTTCACCTCAACAGCACTTGTTCCCATCAAACTACTCCCATCCAAGTAATGATCAGTTTGAAATTTTTGCACAATCAATTGCTCTTTCACTGCTTGCAGGAAAGGGGAGCAGAATACACATGTCAATATCATCCTTGTAAAATCCAGAGCACTTCCAATGAATCTCTCCACTCATTGCTGGGATTTGCATCAATAGCTAGGTTGGACAAGGCTATTTCTAGTGCACAAGATAACACGCGCTTTTTATTCTAGCGTACTACTTGCACACAACCATGTAAACTTTTTCCATCCCTTTGCATCCTCCACTCCTCTCTCTATGTGCACAAACACCCCGGAGTTTTGAGGTAACTGTGTCACTGGAGATGCTGTTCCTCATGGAGATGTCAGGAGAGTTAAATTTTGCAATAGAGCTGTCAAGGGGTGCTTGACAGCACTTCCAGAGAGATGTTTCAACACCACAGGTTTGGAAAGCAGTATTTGACCAGAAGTTTACCAGGAACAAAATGCAGAAAGAAGCATAATGGCTCTGGTGTCAGCTGGAATAAATTTCTAATGAGTAAGAGGAGGCAGATCTGCCAAGTAAGAGGTCAGTACTAGTGGGCAGCTTCTCAAGATAGACTGTTCTATAGAGTGTTCCAAGAATATTACCAAATAACTTTAGAGTACTGGGTGACTCATTGTGCTGGTGACAGAATAATTAGCTTAAAGGAACCAAATCAAGAAAACCAGAGATTTCCCTGCTCTGATACTGTTGAAACACTTTACAACCTAACTAAACTTTCATATGGCAATATTCCTTTATATGAAGTTCAAATTCCACAGCGCCAGCTCAGTGGTCTAAGAAAGAGAATGTGATTACTGCAATTCTGATGTTTCAATTATTTGTTTGATTCCAAAACTGTGGTCTCCCAGTAATAGATCAGAAAATAATCCAAGACCCAGCTCATCCAATCGTGTTAGCAACAGAGATAACCTAGTGTTTATGAACCAGGTTTGTGCTTAGCTTCCAATAAAAAATATAATTACAAAACACAGTGTTTTCAAAATCATACTTTGCTCAAGGCATTGGCAGTGGCTGAGGCCCTCACTTCTTAGTTTTAGCTGCATGTTTTCCAGGGTTCACTTACTGGTTACTGGGAGTCTCACACTGCATCCTCACTTTCTGATGGAAACAAGCACTGTGCTCATTGCACCAGTGTAAGCACAGGCTTTCTAGCTTGTCTCACAGGGCACAATTCCTAATAGCCAAAACAATCATTATGAAAGCATTAATGAAGATTTCATCAGTATTTAATTGAAGGTGAGAACAAGCTAGGAATGGCAACCATCACTTTTGTGTTTCTCAGGAGCCATCGTGCAGGCTACCAGCTTCTACAGTGGCTCATTCAAAGCCAGATCTCCTATACAAACACACAGTGCTTGGAGCCAGGCCAGCTGCAGGATTCAGATGAGCAGAAACTTATTTTGGAAAAGAGTGAAAATTTGCAACTAAAAGCCATTTTAATTTTGCCTTGAGTTTGCAGAGAAGTTAAGGCAAAAGGACCGGAAAGAAACAGAAAATCTTCTTATGTTTGGTTTTAGAAGCTTATTGGCAAGTAGGTAAACAAGGGCAAAAAAGCTGAAATTCAGCAACTACCTCTTTAACTGTAGTAAACCTCAAGGTCATATTTGCCACAAATAAAATATTATATTATTTATCATACAGATCTGCTGAATGTCATTAAATTCCCTTCTCACACCATCAGGAGTTTCCATGAAAATAAAAGGAAAGTGATAGACTAAGCAGAAAAAAAAGCACCATTACTACATAGATTGATCATACTTGTTTGGAAAGGGATCCAGCAACACAGATAAAATTAGAGGCGTAATTGAAGAGAACGTCATCCTCATGTTTAAGTGCACAAGAAACAGACAGACATGAATAAGAATCATCTGTCAAACTCTTAGATGAGACACAAAGATTGCCCCAGTCATTTCCTTGTCGCATACAGCACAGCACTGTGCTGTTCTCTTCTCCATCAGATATGAGCCAAAACCCTGCTCAAGAGCAACTGACTGTAATTAATTCATATCAAGAACAAGCTTAACATTTCCAGGGAATCCTACACAGGCTACAGCACTTGGAAGAGAAAAGCCAATAACATGAGTGACATGGGCAACACCTACTTGCCTCTCTAACTGGAACCAGAAATTAGAAGGGCTACTTACTGTGCAAATAAAGAATTAAAGCAAACAGTGCTGCTTCTGGCAGCTAGGAGAAAGGAGTGCTTGGTTGGTTTTTTTTGTTTTTTTTTTCATTTTTGTTTGTTTAAATATATTGCTCTGTTTATTCATTTGTCTGTCTTTCAGCAGAACCATAGATATCCTCAGTCAATGGGGCATACTTCCTCCAGTATACTTGGGAAGAGCTCCACATGCCAGAGAACCTCTTTGTATCACAAACACATGCTCATTGGTGCCTTCAGAAAACCACTCATGCAATCTCTCTCAGGTTTTCTGTTCAGAATTATTTCCCTACCTTGAAGATGCAGCCATAGGAGGAAGAGTGCAACCAGCAAGTAGTTCCACATAAGCCTAGTCCTGATCAGTAAAGCTGAATCAACTTCAGACCATTTGCAGATCTGGTTGCATTTAAAGCATACAAAAGAGCCATGTGCACACATCATGCACACAACTTCCTGCAGCTTCACAACTCCAGCAACATAGAAAGACAGCAAAACTACGTTGCTATGTCAGAAATAGGAAAGATTTCAGAACAGACTGTTCACATTTGCTTGCAGATTTATAAGTGGAACATTAATTCTCTGTGACACTTACTGTTGCTCTGTTTTTCTTTCTCAGATATTATCTTCTGTGACATAATAGCAATATATCAAAACATGTCATTATGTAAAACTTCAGCTTTTAGAGCAAGAGCAAAATTGCTTCCAGAAAGGTGAGGAAGGAGAGCAATTCATTAAACCTAGGTGCATTTCTGTAATGTGCAAGAAATATACAGTATATTTTCTATATGTACTTCCAACATGAAGATCATTTCTACACCAATTTTCTATGATTGCTTTCCATAGATGGAAGTAGGGAAATACACCCTCTGGCATTTTGCTCAATAAGAAATACACAATTATCATTTTTGGTGGCGATTTTTCATTACTGCAAACTTCTAATATAATATCCCACTGACCTTTTTGACCTGCTAATTTGTGAGAGGCTTTAAGAACACATTTGCATCCTAATTTTAAGTAAGAAAGAACCTATGTCTTCTCTCTTTCTCCCTTTGCCTTGTTTAGGGCCCCAAAAAATACATTATACAAGAAAAATGAAGGGGAAAAAAAAAACACCAAAAAACCAACTGGTACTGTATGGAAGATAAGCATCACTTGTCTGAAGCGTAAATATGCAAATGTAAATTTACATTTCATGTAAATATGACTTTTTTGAGTGAAGAAAAGAAGTCATAGCAATGCCCAAATCCGAAGATAATCAAATCTGGGTAACAGAGCTACAAATATAAGGAACAGGAACATTGATGGCATTTTTCTTGAATTCTAAAAGCATTCTTCATCAAGATAGAGGTATGCATAATTATGTTATAAAAGTAACTGCAGAAATAACAAATCAGACAACAAAATAAACCTTCAAATTCCTTATGTCGCAATTTACATCATCAGTAACAAAATAAAAGCCATCCTTAATTCAGTCTAAAAAGGATATGTTGTATTTTCCGTTTTGGACATCATCTCACACACAACATTATGTGATCAAAATGCTACAGCTCTTAAGTAAGGCACTCCCAGCTCCAGGTTGGATTTCAAAAGTGAATTACATGAGAACTAGCAAAGCACAAGATCTGCACCCAATCCTATATTATTGCTATTATTTCTGATGTGGTCCAAGGAAACATCTTCAGTGACACAACGTATTTCATGAAGTAGCAGCCAGTGCAGCTCATTAAGTGCCAGAAGAGCAAAGGAGAAGCCTGTTGGAGCAGGCACAGACTAACATCCAGTAGCACTGCTTTTTTATTATTACCCCTGGTCACAGAGCACAGCAGGTGGCAATTGCAGACCTCTGCTACAATCTTTTCTCAGACATAATGCAAACATGGACTTAAAACAACGAGAACAGAAGAGCATAGTGCTGGGAAATGCTGCTATTCAGGCCCTAAGCACCAGCTCCACGAGCCCTGCTATGCTACTAGCTTTAATAAATTACTGAGCAGGGAGTACATTCTGTCCTCCTGGTAGCAGTCCAAACTTACACTCTTGCTCCCCAAGAGTATTTCTCACCAGTTATGGGAATTATTATAATCAAATCTTTATCAAAGATAATAGAAATTACAAAGAGGAAGCAGAACTGATAAGAGAAAACTTCTGTATATTCTGGCTTGATATACCTTATCCTTAAAAAGAACTTCTGGATTGTCCTCAGGGTGCTCTGCAAGAAGCAAGCTTGCTTCAGTCATGATCAAATCAGACACAAGCTCATGCCTATTCTTGAAGATGCTCACAAGTTGTACAAAAAAATCCTGGAATAGGGCTGCTGGCCTTGTAGGCAAGACTAACACACTGAATCCCAGACAAATAGAGTAATGTTCCTTCCCTACAGCTTGGCATATGTGCAGAGCAAGGTCACCTCCACCTCAGTCCACTCCTGAGAAACACTGCTTCTAAATACTGCAATACTTGGAACAGCATTATAGCATCCACTCAGACTTTACTACTCTAAATTTCGTCTTCTGAGCAGAGCTCACAACCTTCATTTTAAAATACAGCTACCATTACTGGTAAAGGAAGTGACATTTATCCAGGACATAGAAAACCCACAGTCTGCACTTTCCTCTCCCTGAAGTGATGCAATAACAAACCAGAGGAAACTTCTGATAAAATCCGAGTGATTATAGTTCATTAAGCTTGATTATTTAAATATATGGATCACCATATTGAATCCTACTGTACTTATCTGTAGGAAGATGCCCAATCCTCTGTACTGGAGAAGCTTCCTATAGGAACTGCTTTTGCCTCAGTTGCACAGGTGCACATATCCTGTTGGGGGACTGCATGGGTAATTCAGCATAGCTCTTACTGCCTAAATTACTCAGCTACATATCTTACATAAATGCACTCTACAAAAGAAATCATATTAAAATATTAAAAACACCTCCCCCTTCTTCTGAATACATCACCTTCTTCAACACAAAGCCTCCAGAAACTTCAGCCTCCCTATACAATTGCAGTTACTTGCTCAAGTACAAGTTCCTGCATCACCTGTTTACCAGCAACTTAAAACCAATGGGAATTTGAGACAGTAATCAGCAGCAGCTGCCGTATGAGTTGTTAGGCTGCAGCAAGGCAGGAATTACCAGCAATTTCAAGTTAGGCCATCCTGACTCAAGTAAATCAGATGGCTAATTTTAGATGTGATTATTTTCCTCTAAAAATACAGCATATTTTTCCTGTAATTTCTTCTCTATAACGTTCTCTGATACATCCTTTGCTCTACTTTGAAGCATTGCATTTCATTACAAGTAGATATTCTCAGCACACAAAGAAAACATTGTGAATTTGCAAGACTTCTTGACATTTGCACCATAATTAGAGAACTAGAGAAACCTGAAACAACCATTCCATTGCAGATTACTAACAGAAAGACCATTTTTGCTGGTACTCTGTATCCCTGGGAGAACTACCTGCCTTTTTTTTTTTTTTAGAACAACCGAACCACAGTCATCTCTATATCCCTGTTGCACTGAAGCATAATCAACCTTGGAAAAAGAAGAAAAGCATTTGGATCTGCTAATTAATTTAGCATGGATTTACAGAAAAGATGGACTATTGCGGAACCCTGCCTCAATTCTTTCTGAGTTCAGAGGAAATGCAGAGGGTGAGATTAAAATACGATGATCTGAGCCTATCCTTGTTTGTTTTTTTTTTAATAGAGGGGTATCACTGGACAGCAATTACAGTTACCCTTTGGAGAAGCTGCCAATGTCTTTCATGCTGCACTTCAGGAAGCCTGTGCCAAATTTCTCCAAAAAGCAGGTGCCAAAAGTTAGATCTTTGTGCTTATGTACGGAGTGATGTGACCTGCATGTGATTATCTCCATGATCTTTAGTTCAGAAGTCTGAATCACACGGTTTTAATTAGCTATTCGGTCACTTTGCCCTCTCTAAAATTGCAGCCGTTTAGTTGCACGCTTTTACACAAAGCTCAGGACTGGGAGGAAAAGCAAAAACTATAAACCTCCCCAGACTAAGAATAGATTCCTAACATCATGAGGTATCATAAAAAACAATTTCCCCAGGAGGAGACCATTGCTGAAAGACTGGAGTTTAGCATTTGAATAACTACTGTGAACAAAGCTAGGTGTTCCTACCGGTTGGTAGTGGGGGTGATTTTAAGGAACTACTGTGAATTTTCTCTTTAAATGTAACTGCTGCAATGTGTCTGGAAGACGTGTATTAAAGTTTTGTCAAAAAAAGTGTAACTGTGGCAAATCCTTAATATCTGTTTAGAGAAAGAGGATGGAACAAAAAGGCATCTGATGCCTGTACAAATATTTTCTTTCCAAATCTCGTTATTCATTAAGAAACACTTTGTCGACTGAGTTCTGGCATCAAAGTGGGAGACAGTCTGAAATACAACAGAACAGAAGATAAGGCAATTTTTCGTAAATTTTGTGGCTTGGTACATTCAGTTTGTACTGTACCTTTTCCAGATTTATTGCAGTTTCAGGTCAGCTCAATGTATTACACACAGAGGAGCGATCTTGTATACTGTGGGCTGTCCAAGCCATAGGGGATAGTCTAGCAGAATTTCATATGCCTTTTCCTACTATATTTTTCATAAATCAAATATCAGTTCTGTCTTCAATAATATTTGGTGCAGTTTGCTAAGGCTGTGCCTATTCCTAAAGTTTCCGTTTCCCTACCAAAAAGGAGGAAAACTATTCCTGTTTAGAGAAAAAGAATAAATTGCTTTTCAGGAGCCCACTATTCCTTATGGCCCTCATCTTACAATCTTAATTTCAGTATGATGTAGTGAACACTAGCTTTAAATAGAAGCATTGTAACATTGACAACTTAATCCTCAAAAGAACTGCTTGCCAAATTTAGCACTCCGCAGCTTGCCTCCAGTTTCCTATTCTCCTCTAAACATACACATCTTGACAACAAGAAATCATGGCATCCTGCAAGCCTGTTATATTCAACATCTGCTTCCTGACCCTCTCAGTGGTTCTTTTCCATTGTTCTCCCTCCCATATTTCCCTTTAACTATTATTCTGTTTTACACTTGTGTCTGAAATGTGATTATCTCCAATTTTTATCCTTTTCTTACTAGGGAAAGGTGTCATCTATACCCATCTATACCCTCTTCTTTTGAGATTTCCATTGTAGGAAAGATTCAGCTAGTAATGAATCAACAGGCTACACCCCACACCATCCAGATAAATTTTAGTTTGTCTTTCTGTAATATTCTGCAAGTCTTGACAGATTAATAGGGTCTCAGGTACTGGCAGCTGAGTTGCACTCCTTGCATCTGGGCAAGGGAGGAATTGCTGTAAATGCCCAAAGAAAGAAGTCCCCAGGCTTCATCTGCTTCCTAGTTAGTTCATTATGACTGCTTCTGTAGCAGTACTGCAGTATTTTAGTCATAGGTTTGCTAGGAAAGCTGGTGGTAAGTCAACATTCCTGCTAAAGGAAGTTGCTGCAAACCCTGTCTCCTTCTATGAAAGGCTTTTAGCCTCGTTCTGATGAACTGAAAATTAAATATTTTGGTCAGTAATACATTTTTATGAAATGTTATATGAATTCTTAGGTAAGTTAACCTGGAAATGCATCTAATGGTTACACTGAGTATAGTGCGGCGAAGCCAGGAAACCACAAACAAGAAAAAAATATTATATTGTATGAGTTACACAAGTCTCTGACTCATTCTTTTAAAGGTAAGGGTAAGCATATTTCTTTTCTGTTTCCATGAACAAGAGAACTACAATTAAACAACAATAAGAGCTTGTAGCAAGGCTGCAATAAGATACTGTCTCCAGCATAAGTTCATTACAGTCATCAAAAGTAGTCGTAAATGGTTGTTCAATAGGGAATCAACCCACAAGCATTAAGATAATGTTCCTGGTAAGGGAGAGTGGGTAACCCAGACTAATCTCCCTGGAGAGATGTTTTGGCAAGAGGCTCACCCTGGCAGGGCCTGAAGGCACCCCTCCATCATGGGGAGATGCTGCCAGGACAGGAAAGAGGCTTCTAACTGCAGACTTTCCTCTCTACCTCAATTTTCACTTCTCCAGCAGGAATAAATAGCACTTCTGACTGCTTAAGACATGCATTCCTATCCTTCTTCACATTGTTAATTCATAGAACTTCTTAAATGGCTGAAGTTGGAATGTTAATGGTTGTACAAATTCTCCTAAGCCAGAGAAAAGAGGGAGCGATATCCATATTAGAAGCAACTGAAGAATTGCAGGGTCTGGGGGGACCCCTAGAGTTGACGTAGCCTAGCCCCTCTGCTAAAGCAGGTTCCCTCCAACAAGTCACACAGGAATGCGTTCAGGTGAGCTTTGAGCATCCCCAGAGAAGGAGACGCCACCTCCTCCATGGGCAGCCTATTCCAGGGCTCCATCACTTTCAAAGTAAAGAAGTTGTTTCTCATGCTCATATGGAACTTCCAGTGTTCCTTGAATATGACTTATGCATTTGAATTTCTGAGCTCTCACACAGAACTTAGTATTTCTTTTCATCAAAACTGCCAGTTCATATCCAAGAAGCTTTTCATGTTTTTTTTTTTTTTTTTTTTGTGAGGTTTTTTTTTTTTTTTTTTTTTTTTTTTTTTGTGTGTGTGTGTGTGTGTGTGTTGTGAATACTTCTCTGACTTTGAACCTAGAGCTATGAGGAAAAAAACAAGTCACTTCCTTCTAATAATTCTTTCACTTTTCTTGCTTACGGATAAGTTGTACAGATCTTAAGTGGAATCATCTAATTTATCTGGTGAATGTGATCATTTTGTGCAAAAATAAATTAACTTACCATCTTAAATAGCTGTCTGGAGAAGAAACATTGCACTTGGTTTTCAAAGTTATTCCAGTATAAGAGAGCTGTTATTTACATCATACCCCTCTGAAGAAGACTTTTTATAAACTCTCTTCTATCTAGTCCTGACAAGGAGATGAGATTCAGGCTGCTGAATGTCTCCTAAAGTTCTGTCATGAAAGAAATAGAAAGAAGACAACAGACATCAACTTTTGAGACGTGGGAGCCCTGTTCTCAAGAGTGGCTAAAGCTGATGTTAGGAAAAGCTCCTTCTAGACTCGTTAAGAAATCTTTGCACTAATACTTCTAATTCTATGTGGGAAAGCTATGCTATAGATAAGTTTTGTTGTTAGCATCCTACACATAGAGAAGAAAAACAGCACATGATAGTAATAATGAGCTTTTGAATTTTCAGTTACCTCATGGCATCCATTTACCGTAAAGCAAACAAAAACTCTAACATCTATGCTACCAAAGCCAGGCCCAAATATATGATCAAAAGAAACAAAGTGATACAGATATATTTACATGCTTACAAATAATCATAGCAAATAATAACTGTGATGATTTACGTTCTGAGGTACTTCTTTTCTCTTTGAAATTAGTAAGCAAAAAGCCTAGAGCACTGAGCATATTCTTTTGGCCTGGTTTCAAGTTGCTCTTTTAACTATTTATCTCTAGTAAAAAAAAAAATAAATCCAGATGTGGAGTTGATCTTATCCTGTTACAAAAATTCTCTCATTGGTAGAGAGAACTTGGAGAGACATCAGCACTTCCATTGCAAGGTTAGAGAATGAATACCTTGCAGTTCATTCTTAGAATATATTTGGAGAAAAAGAAGGTACATGGCACACATGTAAGCAAAATAACACAAATGCATTCTCCACAGTACCTTCTAAAGATGTAAGATGTAAGCTTCTTGGAGCTTGTGCCTCTCCTGTCCCTTCCCAGGGACCTAAGGAATGTGAGAACTTGAGAACTGGAAATGTCGCTGAAGAAATGGATTGTTTATATTTTTAACAAACGACTGCAGCCTAAACTTGCAGAGCCCTGTGGATAGTAATACATACCAGTACTAAAACTAAGCCTCCATCATTGAGAGTTGATGACAGCAGGCCTCACTGCAACCACAAATGCAAGATGAGGTGTTCAGTAACACGCATTTTGAAATGTATGCTCCATCCTGACTGCCATATTCAGGCTGTATGGACAGCACATATAATACTCACTGAAAAACATTTGTAATTTATTGGACCCTGCTATTCTAGCTTTTGGTCCATGCGAAGACCAGCAAAAATATTTACAGAACCTAGTATTAACCCCAGCCCTATCTACCAACTACAATTCAACATAAATCCTCATTAACACATTCTACTGTTGCAATTTTGCTGGCCAGCAGTGATTCACTTAAAAATTACTATCAGCTTTCCTTTTCTGAATCCTAATCTTAATTCCAGCTCCATGCTGACTGCCTTTCACTGAACGTCTGTGTAGCACTGCACCAAGATTCCTGCCACATTTCTCATGTGCTGCTTTATTCTTGGGAACAAATTTGTTATCTTAAACAAAGTAAAAAAAAAAAAAAAAAAAGGCACAAATAATCTGGAAAGAACAGACATATTTTTGTTTAAAGATTAAAACCTTGGCTATCTTGCAAGTACTCTAGAGTGTGCTGAATGTATTTTGCAAGTGCAACATCAGAAAAACATTGTATGTTTTGTTGTATGTATCCTTGGTGAAATCCGCCAGTCAGAAATAAGGGAAGACTTGTGCTTTCCACTTGTAAAAGGAAGGAATTACTTGTTTTTCTAGTGCCTGTAAGTTCAGGATTCGATGGACGCATTTCACAAGAAAAGGAAGTTGTTTTAAACATCTTGTTTCATCTAGCTGCATTAAACTTTTTTAAAGAACAAAACAAAACAATTAGGGAGTCCCAAGTAAAACAAGAAAAGGCAACATTCCAGATGCAGATTAAATACTGTGCCTTGGAACCATCTCCAGCCTTTCAGTCCAACACTGTTCTTCTCTTGACAACAACAGCCAATTATAAAAATTGGCTCCATTCTTATGTCACTGGTAATCATGAAGAGGGGTCATTTGGTCTGTAAGATATGTATGTTGTGAGTAAAAATAAATACCACCTTTATAGCTTCATCTTCTGTTACGGACTGGATTTTGGCCTGAAAGAAACAAAAAGTGGCTTTGTTTCCTTCACTTACCCAGAAGCCATAGGAGGGGTAGACTCTGCACATGCAGAGCACATGGAGGAACAATAGCAAGACCATGTCCTACAGAAGCAAATTACCATTTGCTCTGTTTAGCTCCAAAGTGAAGACACATCACCCCACATCCCTTTTAAGGATGCACAAGTGGTAGAGCTGAAGAACAGTGGGCCACTGCCAGCAGGAACATCTGGGAGTTATAGAGACTGAATGGCTAATGTTTAGAGTCACTAATGGTTGTTCCTTCTCATAGCATAAACATTGTTCTGTAAACATATTTGTCTCTTTGGCAAGAATTAATTGTCTAGCAATAGCCCTATTTTTCTCATTCCCATCTTCCTTCCTTATTAGTACAATAGTTTTCATATAGAAAAGACAAAGATGAATACAGATTTCCCAGCATTGCAGTCAGTTTGCCCTTATGCTTTGATAAACAATCCTAAGTGTTTTCTCTGTTTCTCCTTGAGGTGATATACCTCTTTTCAGCTTCCAGCTGACATTTCTGACTGGAATATGGCTTGCTGAGCTCAACATTTTTACTTCCTTGCGTGTTGCAAAGTCTTGACATCCATTAGACACAAATCTAAATTACCAGGCACCAAATAAATCTGTCTGATGGAGAAACTGTTCACCTCAGAGCAAAAAAAAAAAAAAAAAAAGTCATACACGCATTATAACTGAAATAAAGAAGTGTTTTCTGAAGGAGAGAATTGCCCCATTGTTTGTTCCTGCTTTGGCATTCCCTTTGTACATTCATGGTTGCAAAGCCACTAAAATAGCTCATGCAGTATTCCTGGTTAATGAACCACCAGGCTAATACAAAATCATCCAGACATATGAAAAACCACTAGGAAAGCATAATCCTGAGACTCTTAAAAGAAACATCTCACCTCTTCTCTGGTTGTTACAAAGACTTTTTTTCACTTTTCTGTTTCTGTCTCTCTTCCCCTTTGTTTTTCTTCTTCCCCCAAAATAACATTCATTGTTAGTTCTGATGCACATGACCACCTATGAAACCCACTTTTGGTGCATGTGAAAATCATCCTTTGTGCCACAAGACCCATTTTGTAAACAAATTAAGGAAGAAGCTTACTGCATTCCATTAGACAGTTTTTCAGACCACAGGAAAAGATGGTCCTCTGTCAACTGAAAAGAATATGGTCAGGGTTTACGTGCCCCCATGTAGGAGAGCTCAGTGAGCTGGGTGGCCACACAAGCCAGGAGGCCCTGTAAATCCAGCAGAGGAAGCAACAAAGGGCTCAACTCTATGCCATCCACCTGGCAGACCACCAAGGAGCCTGTCGCATTGGAAGAACAGCCAGGAAGGAGCACAAGTAATGACCTCATTGATACTACATATTCCAGCAAAGTGTTTTCATTTGGGAGAATCAGCATTTTCTAACAGAAAAGCAGTCAGCTGGAACCTCTCCAAACAGCTCCAGCACTCAGTTTAGTCATTCATGTTTTTATTCCCATCTTCCAGGTAATTAGCTACTGCTAAGACAACGCGTGACTCTTGTTCTGCAGGTAGCATCTCTTTGTGAAGCATGCACAAGCCACACATCACGAGATCTCTGTCAACATCCAACGTAGACTGTTTGCAACCATCTCCTGTCAATTAAACACAGCCTCCTAATCCAGCCTTTAGATATGGCTTTGTTTCTTGTAAAAGATTATCACGTTTTTCTCACCTTTTATTTTTAACTGATAAACACTTCACGAGTGACAGAACACTAAATAATTTTGCTTATCTGATTTTTATCTGTACCTCATCTTCTAAACACAATTTGAGCCAGGGTAAAATTAGAAGGAGATGTACTAAGTCCTTGGCACTTCAAATCTCTAGTTTGGCTCAGCTGACAGCCCTAACTGGAAACATTTATACAGCCATGTAAATGTTCATGGTATTATTTAACCAAATAAAGTATAAGGCCTGAGCCTTACAAAATCTCGTGCGTATACAAGGTCCTTAATCGTAGGCTTTTCAGTGGTAAATGCTTTAAGTCCTAATTGTGTTGCGGTCTGAGCTATAACTAAATCTTATAAGGACACACCAAATGCCACAGAGGCTCAGAGTAATGCCTGATGTAGCCCAGCTGTATGTGCCCAAAAGAAGACAGGTAGGGAAAGTTAAGAAATCAAACTATTTTTCGCTCTGTTCCTCTCACAGTCCTTCAGCATTCACAATTGTAGTTGGCATGTTGGAGGGTCTTCATCCTTTTCTGCACCTACATGTGGACCCAATGCCCATGAAATTACCAAATCCCCTTCTGAACCTTTTTGGTAATTTCCCCATCTCTGCAGTTTTCTGTTAAAGCAAGTTTTAGAAATCCACTACCTGCTGGCTGAAGACTGGTTTCCAGTCTAATTTTCACTTCACTTCCATCTGATTTTGTGAAGCCTGAACACACCATCCCTCTGCCTACTTCTCTTCAGGGGATTCAAAAGTCCTAGCCATTCTCTTTTTGCAATGCAAATGTTTTATTCCTTTAATCATTGTAATCTTCCTTCTTTGCACTTTCTCCTCACTCCAGCTCATTAGTAATTTTATAGATCTATTGTCCATCAATAACAGTATGCCAGCCAACAGGAGTGAACACCAAGTGCCATCTGCCCAGGAAACAAAATAAGAAAGAAGACTTATCTTCCCTATATTCTCTGAATGTGACATTCCCAAAAGAATTACAATTAAGCAGCAAGCAGGAATTGCTTAGTAGTGCTGTGTGTGGTTGTTTTTTTTTGTTTTTTTGTTGTTGTTGTTGTTGTTGTTGTTGTTGTTGTTTTTCCTAATATCTCAGGTACTTGCAATATTTTTCAAGGGCAACCTCTTTTAGTTACTGACAATGTAGGTAGGAAAAAATAAAAGGATAAAGAAAACATGAGGATGGAAATGCTTTGGAATTTCACAAAGTGTGTGCCTAGAAAATGGAGGAGGTCTTGTAAGGCCATGGAAGATGCTATTATGGTAGATAAGGAACAGTGGAAAAGCAGCTTGATTTATCTAGGAAACCAACCATGTGATGGCTGAGCAGAGGGTGACTGCAGCACAGTAAACAGCACAAATGGATTTCTGTCTCCAGAGAGGCTCTCACCTGAAAATGGTTTCACAGAAAAGAGCGGTCACAGCTCTCTCTCTATAATTATTATAAGCTCCTAAAAGCATAAAATGCTGTTATCATACCAAGAATATTCCAGTCCAAACTGCACTTTGTCGTAATTACAGATAATTTTACGTGCATCTGAGCCTGCTTTCAGAAAGTTTGTTAAAAAAAATACTGTTGCTATTCCAAAGCAGAAACTGTATCTAGCAGACAGCTAAATGTGTAATAAGTACAATGATGGCTGGAAAAATGCTCAAAGGTTACATGTATCTTCAGAAAGAGACGTCCCTGATTATGTGAACTGTTAATTAATGGCAAGAAAATGCTAGACAAGGGGCAGAGGATCCCTGTTACTCCACTAAGATATAAGAGCTTGGTCATGCAAAAGACAAGGCAGAATTAAGTATCCATATGTCTGACTTAAACATCATGCAGTCCTAACTAAACTGATCTAAAAACCTCATCACATGCTCTGCACATGCATTATCTCCATCTCACACAGGTGTTCTTCTGCAGTGTTCAGACCATACAACTTGATCACCTTTCTTCAGCAGCAACCCAGAATTATGATTCTAGCTATTAAGCAAAAGTTGATCACTGTCCCCTATGAAGGTAAATTGTATACATCCCAAGAAATCTGATACATACAAAATAAACAAACAGGACAAGAACTACACCAGGCAACCTAACAGCTTGCAATCTGTTAACCGTGTTAATAGATCTGATTCTTACAGTTCTGCCACATCAATGTGATACAGCACTTTTACATAAATAAATGATACTGAAACACAAACAGAAATGACACAGTCCACAAAATGGGAGAACTGATGATTAGCACTTGAGTAGTCCAACATGTTCAAATATATATAGAGAGAGAGGTTAAAGCCAGAAGCAATAGTAGAACTTGAACAAAGTCCAACATATTTTTCTGCTGATGGGCCATAGACTGTGATTTAGGGGTTGAGCAGACAAGTTCTGATCTCTGGCCGCACGAGTCTGTCATCAGATTCTGCAAGGTACAGCAGGATATTGTGGATGCACAGGGAAATAGAGGTCTGCTGTTAGATCTCCATGTTCTGTTTTTTTTTTTTCTTCCAGTTTCCAAAATAGTGCTGTGTCCACAAGGAAGAAAAAAATGGGGATTTAGTGAAATAAGCTGGTGGATTTCCCAGTCATTACTGTAATAAAAAAAGCCTATCAGAAGACAGAGCTGGGGCTAGTAATGCAAATGCACAAAGAAAACAAAGGTGGCTTAGTTGTTATGGGCTCTAACAAAATAACCTTTTTATTTCAGTTCCACATTTCCTAGTTTTAATAAATGCAAATAAAATGATACGAGGCAGACAGGAGATTCAGTAGGAACTTATTCAAAGCAGTAAGGCTGTATAATGGATACAGGACAGCTGTGCAATACTTCCAGAAATGCAGCAGCTACAGCTCAGAAGAAACAGGCTACCAAGATATATTCATTCTCTGTTTCTATCTGCTCTCTGAAATAGATAAGATACAATACAGATACGTTCTGTGCACACAGTTAAACCAGCAGACAAAAGCACCTCTCTCTTCCCTGCTCAGGAAAGCACATTGCAGATGTCCCTCACTAGTTTCTCCAAGCATGCACCACGTTATGAACCAAAGAGACGGCATTCATCCTTGTCCCATTTGCTACTCCCCTCACATGCACACACAATCTGACTTTCTCTTTCAGTTCCAAGAGTAGAGATGTCATTTTCTGTGTGTGCATCAAGGTAATACTCTCATTTACACTGCTCACATGGCCCATGCAGCTGAAATTAATCATAAGGCACATAATTCCACAAATTCAGTCCAGCAAAGATGGACATCAGCCAGGCAATGAACAGCCAGCACCAGTGCTGAGGGTCTTCACCACTGAGCACCAGCACTGCTCCAACTTTGGAGTAGCTGCAGAAATGTGAGGTTTCAAACTCAAGCATCTTCTGTGATGTTTTGTTGCCTGATCTTCTCCATTGCAGTAAACACAGTGCCTTGCATAAACCCAGAGCTGCTTTTGAGTGAGTGATGGAAAGAATGACAAAACAGCAGTTGTTTGAACTGGGTATGTCAGAATTGGCCCTTAAATGAATGATGCTGAAAGTCTTGGCAGCTTCCAATAGCTATACTGTCTTTTATAACTTTAAGTGCTTGCACATTTGTTAGTAATTAGTAAGTAATCTGCACAATTGCTCTCCTTGCTTGGCTTCTAGACGTGCATGATTTTTTTAAATTGAATCCCTTGTTAGAACTAACAGCTACTTTTGCTCCTGCAGTGAGTGCGCTGCACTCCTCAGAGACTTGTCCGCACATGTGAAATTAATCTCTCATAGCTGCTTACTGTATGCAGATTACAGCATCTCTACTTGTCTGCACTAAACGTGCTGAATGATTTATACAGCAAGAGAATAATAATTCTATAATAATTCCATAATAAACGGAGGACATTGTACTTATTCATTCAGTACCCAAAGGAAATGGATGACAGTTGATACAGTTGGTATTAGTTGTGCATTGGATGTTGGTATAGAACATGGCAGGGAGTGATTTCCTCAGTGTAGTTTTTGTTCTTTTAATTTCTTCTTGTAATTCACCTGCTGTGTTTGAATATATCCCAAAGAGTTGAGCCATCTTGGCCCCTTACTTCTTTCTAAGTTCCAGTCTTGCCAGGAATGTTGTCTCAGTCTTCAAATAACAGTTTGGGTTGGAGAGCTACCAAAAAGCCAAACTTACTTGAAGCAAAGAGATTAAATAAACAACTTGATTTATAATTAAAAAATAAGAAATCTGCAGCAACTAAACACCAGTTTTATGTTAACTATACAATAAGCTTACTATTTCAGAACCTGAACTGTAGAACACCACACCTGAGAGGAACACATACCACACAATGTAGAGAGGAAGCCTATTACAAAGTATGGATTAAGAAGCTGCTACACAGTTTCACTTTTAAAAGATTCTGGTAGTGGGAAAGGTCAAAGGATGAGGTGAAATCACAGCTAACATCACAGCACAGGCACCTGATGTGTGGCAGCTGCTCTTCTCCAAACAGCAGCCAGGAAGGGGACACTGATCAGCCAGTTTGCACCAAGAGATCAAAAAAAGCATCCATAGATAGTCATGGGAAACCTTTAGACCCCTTCTGTGCAAGTGGGAGGACCTAAGCTTAACCTTAATTCAGGTTTCTTGCTCTCATTTATCAGTGACACTGCATTCAGTCTTTGGGGAGCTCCTACCTGAGCCAACCACCACCAATGTTAGTACAGCTTGTCAAAACACAGTCAAATTACATGCAGCCTTTTAGGCTTCTGAGCACAACCTATTGAAGTGTGCAGTCCTGTGCTGCTGTTTGCCAACACCATAAACAACACAGAGTTTGTGTGGCTTAGTGCACAGTTACCCGTCACATGTGACTGCTATGGCAGTGATGCACTGAGGAGGTCTAATGCTGGAGCAACAGCAGAGCACTGCTTCACTGATTTCCGGGGAGCTTTACCTGCTTAATTTACCTTTAAATGCAAGAAATGACACAATTTAAAAGTTTGGATCCTTAATTTCCACACAGGATGACTCACCTGGAGTCAGCTCTGAGCCGCTTTCTTCTGAAGACCTGTCTGAGTGCTGAACAAATAACTGATGAGAAAAGTGTTCCAGGAGAACAATGCACCTGCTTCCAACTACTGCACTTCAGCTGCAGGATTAAAGCACTGTTTTGCAATGCTTAGCATTAAGTGAGTGACTAATGTGCCAAGCTACTCACCTGTGACTCTTTCCCAGGCTGAGGCACTCTGCACTCCCTGTCCAGGCCCAGCCACAGCCTCACCTCTTTGCTATGCTCTCACCTCTTCACTGTGCTCCTGAACCAATCAGGAGGGTTGTTGGAAGCTGGCAAACGTCCCTCTATACATCTTCCACTGACTTGTCTCATTGCCTTCTCTATGGGAATAGGTCAGGATGCTACTGGATAAAAGTGGCACCACTTATGCTGGGCAGGAATCCTTCCTTCAGGTCCTCACTCAGATGCTCTCCAGTCCAGATGAAATATTAGTTTTCAAAAACTCAAACCTTCCAAATTTTCTTCATATTCCTCCCTAATCTTCAGCTTGCTCACTGTTGTGCTCCTGACTGCGTTCACCTGTAGCAGAGGAGGAATGGATTGATTTATAAGTCACAAGGGACTTTCTAGCTCACTGTCTGACTAATGCCATTTATGCACTTAAAGAGAGTTTCATTAACTTAAATAATCATCAAAAGGACCGTGCACTGACTGCATTCCTCACAAATAACATGACAATGTCCACATCCAGATTTAACAAACATATTTGCTTGTTCATCATCTCTCTGCACGCACAGTTAACAAATATGGCCTTTGGCAGGATGGGGGGGGAGGGAGGTGGGGGAGAACAAATAGACTGCAATACCAACAAAACACAGAGACACTGTTTTGGATCACCTGGTTAACAGCAAACAAGATTAATCGCATCTCTGCAGCCCAGACGGTGTAACTCAGTGCCTGCAAAAAAAATTTCATTGTTAAAAAATACATGCTTCTTGCTAAGCTGTTTGTTTTCAATATTGACAGAAGAGGTAAGGGATATGAGAATGTCCTGTCCTTTGCAAGGCAGGCGGTTTCAGCAGGCTCTGCTCAGCTGCTGCTTCCAGAGGGATGAAGCAAATCTCCCACCAGTAGGGCAGCACCCAGCTCCTGTCATTGACCATCTCACATTTGAAAGCCAAGATTTCCCAACCTCAGTAGGTGGAGGAGGAATCAGAATCTGCTCCTTCAAGCCTGAATTCAAATTGTTATTCTTTGTGACAGATGTATAAGGCCACATAACAGCAATGCTGCAAGAAGGCATATTGTCCTGGTTTATCCACTTTTTGTTAAATTTCAGCTCTATTTTTAGAAGTTTTATAAACTCCCATGACTGTTTATGTAAAATAAGGTGGCTAACAGCTGAAGATGATGAGTCTTAGTGTTGGGCCACAACAGTGCTAAATTTAGGCCCCGAAATGACTTCTTGTGATTTGCAGGTTTGCAGCTTCACGACTGGAAAATCATGCAGAGCATGCGTCAGGGAGCAACAAGCTGACCTCAGCAAGCCTCCAGCAATTCATCGAACGGCAGCTATAAAGCCAGCAGTCACACACACTGCATACTGCTGGAGCTCTAAGAAGGACTGGAAGGTCAGGATGCAAATAACAGAATGAGAGGCAGGCTAATGCTGTGAGTAAACATCTTCTCTTGCACACAGACATATCAGAAAGAGTGGCAGTTGTAATAAATTAATGCCTTATTCCTTCTTTTGAAGGTGACGTTTTGTTAGCTATACTAGCTTTCCTATCCTCCAAGTCTTCTCTATAAAAAGAAGAAACAAGGACTGGCATTTTAGTAAATGCAGACATAGATTTAAATACTATGCAGTGAGAATGACTGCTCTCCAGGGACTTGGAAAAGATCAGCACAGCTATTGCAACACATAACGTAACTAAGATGGAAAAAAACTCATCTTCTACCCTGGATGTTTATTGCATATGTTACAGCTCTCTGTGCATCTCGCTATCGCTGCTGCTAGCAGGAATCGTATAAGCAGAAAAAGAACAGAACATTCTCAAGAAAGCCTCTGCAAAGAGAAGTGTGATCTCCAGGGTGAGAGCTTGTGTCATTAATGCCCGACATCAGATTTCATTTCTTGGCAATAGCTAAATTCTCACTGACTTGAGCAGCAAGTTTGGGCTGCAGGCTCACCCCCCCACTTTCCATTGGCCTTGCTCTTTTACAGCAAGATTACAGTTACAGGAATAGATTAAGTCCTCAGAAGCACATAAAGGAAAAGATTTGGCACTACACCTTTAGCAGCCCTTAGCTTTGCTGTGCAAACAGACAGAGGCCAATGCACCCCAAGTAGGTGAGGATGAGTTGGGGGCAGCACCATTCACTGAGCATTGTCTGGAAAGCAGCACCATCAGATTCAATGGGAATGTTCAAAATACCATCAGCAATAGGCAGTGTGAGACTCAGCATAGATGCAGGTTCTCCCTCACTTTGCCTGTATATGGCATTGCCCGTGGAACCAAGCTCCTCTGCCATCCCAAAAGCAGACTGGTACAACCTGCCTAGCTCACCTGATGTCGGCAGCACTGACGGTGTTGTTTGATGTCAGATGCTTTCCCCTTGTTTTTTGAAGTCATACACAGAAAACGTCTTCTGTCACATAAATGTTTTAACTACCATCCCAGCAAAGGTCAGGGTCACCACCAGAAAGCACGCAGCACAGCATGATGCAGCAAGAAACTATTTGGGGTAGTTTCTTCACTGGAAAAAAAAAAAAAACAAAAAAAAACAAAAAAAAACCAACATGAATAATAGCCTTGCTTTAGAAGTGTAATAAAAATGTAAACTTAAAATAAATATTATTGCAGACAATAAAATTCAATCTAAGTATTTTTTTTAAACAAGATGTTATAGCAAGTACATTCTATCGGGCCATCTCACCTCACAATTCCATATTCATGAGGTTGAAAAGGATCACAGTGATCACCTAGTTTCAACCCCCTGCTATGTGCAGGGTGACCAGCCACCAGACCAGGCTGCCCAAAGTCACATCCAGCCTGGCCTTGAATGCCTCCAGGGATGTATTCAGTGTTTTTCTGATATTTTAGCCCGGAATGCTATTTTTTTCCCCCCCCCATTGTTTAAAGGCATAACAAAAGTCACCTTAGAACCACTAAGGTTGGAAAGACCTCTCCAAGTCCAACTCCAGCCCATGTTCCCTCGGTGCCATAACTCCTCAATTCTGGAACAGGTCCAGGGATGATGACCTCCCCACCTTCCTGGGCAGCCTTTGCCACTGCATCACCACTCTGTTGTAGAATAAACTTCTCCTAATACCTAACCTGGACCTCCTCTGCTGCAACACGAAGCCATTCTTTCTCATCCTCACACATGCTTCTCCTTGGCAAGCTCCCACCTGGGATACTGTCGTGACGCGAGCGGCCGGTAGGGGGCAGCACGACGGGGAGCAGCCGAGCTGCGCGGTGCGGCGGGGTCGGCAGGGGGAACGGCGGGCGGCAGGGAAACGGCATGCTCAAATTTATGGTCACTTCGTGTTGTTGTTGGTTCGTTTCTGTTTTTTAAATAAATGGGCCCACCCTTCTCCATTTCTTCTCTGTTCAGAAGCCTGTGGCCTTTACAGACCCAAATCTGCAAAACGGGACGGCGCCTAGGGAGGGGTGTAGGGAACAACCGAAGAAAAAGAGGTTTAAACACAGAGCGGGAAAGCAATTTTTAAAAGAGAGAGAAAGAAAATAGTTATTTAAAAATAGAGGAGGGGGGGGAAAAAGAAAGCAGAGAGAGGAAGAAAAGAGTAAAGCGAAAAGGAGCTCTGGGGATGAAAAGGGGGAAAAAAAAAAAAAAAAAAAAAAAAGAATAAATCAATGTGGAAGCGCCTCGCCATGCGGGGCGGGGCCGTGCGCGGGGCGGGGCGCGGGCTCTATATGGGGCGCGCAGCAGCCGGGCGGCAGCGGGGCGATGCAGAGCGCCGTGTTCGTTTCGCTGCCGCAGGACGGCGGGCGGATGGAGCGGGGCAGCCGGCGGCGCGCGGAGCTGGAGGAGGCGGACAAGGGCAGGATGATGAAGCGCACCATGTGAGTGGTACCGAACGGAAGGGTTTCTCTCTTCTGCTCGCAGCCCGAGGGCGGCTCTCGGTAGCGGGGTGAGGTCGGTGGCTGACGGCTTCGTTGTAAATGGGTGTCTTTGTTCTTCCAGCATTAAGGACTGGAAGAAGAAGCTGAGCTACTTCCTGCAGAATTCTTCCCGCTCTAGCAAAATGAAGTCCAATAAAGCGAGCAAACACCACACCTACTTCAGGTGAGTTGTGGCAGTAGATAACTCAAGTTCTGTACAAAATAAGCAGCAAACCTCAAGCAGTGCTCTCACGTTCTCTGCTCTTTCTCTGCCTCACACAGACCTTCCCCTGAGGAAGCCCGGCTGTGGTCAGAAGCCTTTGATGAACTGCTGGCTAACAAATGTAAGTTGGTCTTCAGGCTGTAGTGGTTAAGAACAAAACAGGGGAGAACCTGGTGTTGTTTAGCAATTGCTTCCCTGCATGTCAGCACTGTACATTTCTCTGTAAAGTAATATTAAAACATTAAAACTCCCCACTATGGAGTATTGCAGCTGTAATCTCTGTAGTTCAACCTTACCTATTCAGCCTGGCTTTGCCAGAAGTGCCAAGCACTGTTCTTCACTGCTCTCTATACAAGACAAATCCATTCTTATAATTCAAGAACAATTCTGCAATGCAGAAGTCCACTGATTTATTATTATTTTTAATGGGGAGGATTTTTGCTGGGAGAAAAGCACTCAACAGCACTGCAGTAAAGACTAAGAGCTGATATTGCCATTTGCTCTTTGAACTACTGAGTCATCCTTCCCGTTGCAAAAGTGTTCCAGGGGTTTGTCGTGCTGTCAGAAGCATTTGCTCCAGCATAAAGGTTAATGAGGATGATCCCATATAGAGATCTTGTGTAGCATATCTGCAGGTATCATAAGGGTACATAGTGACTAGAAGCAGCTTTCAGTTTTGTGTTTACATAAAATTGGCTGACTTGAAGCCTGCCAAGCTGTTGGGGTGTTAATTTGCATGCAATGTAGATTTCTTATTGCCTTGATGTTTCAGAAAGGACCAGAACTACAGCAAAATATTTTGTTAGGAACAGATGTGACAAATTGGAAATTCAAGATGCCTGGAATACTTAATTGATGTGGTTTTGCTTTTCTTTCCCCCCCTCTCCTTTCCCTAGATGGTGTTGCTGCTTTCCGAGCTTTTCTGAAGTCTGAGTTCTGTGAAGAGAACATCGAGTTCTGGCTGGCATGTGAGGACTTCAAAAAAACCAAATCCCCTCAGAAGCTGACACTGAAGGCAAAGAAGATCTACAATGACTTCATTGAAAAGGAGGCTCCCAAGGAGGTAAGGAAAGCACAGAAGCATTGCCCTGTTGTGTGTCTTTAGCCCCACTTCATTTCTCTGGACTTGTAAGACACAGATGCCACAAATGCATTGTGCATAACACTTCTCTGACTGCCTTCTTTCCACCAAGGTGGAAAATGGCACAATCTGTATTTCAGTTTTCATCTTAGCTGAGGGGGAAAAAAATTCAGCCTTGTTAAACACCTGTAACACTTGGGTTTGGCACCAAAATACAGCATACCTGAGTTACTCCAAATTTTCATAATAAATCATTTAAAAGAAACTACATCAATTTAGCCCTGAAGCAAAAGCACTCCTATCCTCCTCAGAAGTGCTATACTTGTTGGGATTCAGTTCTTGGAAAGTGAGTGTCCTTTCTTTGCATTTCAGATAAACATTGACTTCCAGACCAAGAACATGATAGCACAGAACCTCCAGGAAGCCACACACAGCTGCTTCAGTGCTGCACAGAAAAGAGTTTACAGCCTCATGGAAAACAATTCATACCCACGGTTTCTGGAATCAGAGTTCTATCAGGAGCTGTGCAAGAAGCCTCCCATCACCAGAGCTGCCCAGGGGACATGAGTACAGAGCAAGGAGATGACTCTTAGCTACCAAGGAACCGAGCTGGCTTGGCAGCATCCTGACCTGAGAGACTGAGATGGGTGCACTCAGTTGGTTTGCCACAGCGTAAGGACTGATATTGACTTGGTGCAAAGCTGGTGGCAAAGGACATTGTTGGAAGGCATTTGTGGCCGGCAGCAGTGCACCAGGCTGGTGATGCTCTTTTTGGAGTGCTGCAGTAAAGGTGCCTCTATGCATCAAATTAAGCTGTGCTGTGTGACACACTCCTTGTCACAGCCGTGGTGTTATGCACCAGGTCAGCACAGAGCTGCCCTTCTGCAAGCAGAAGCACATGTCTGTGCAGTTGAGCGGTGCTGGGAACTTGAGTCATGTATAGATTCTGGGTTTTTTTCCTGAACATCAACCAGTACTGCTGTCATCAGTTCCTTGGTGTTTCAACGCCATTTGTTTAAGCTGACACAGGCTGCAAAGAGATGTACTGGGTTTGTGTGTGGTTTGCAGGCACTACTTCCATCCTCACTGCTGTGCAAGGAGGGGACAGCCAGTTCAGCTCCAGAAGGAATGGGCTATGCAGCTGAGCCTGCAGGTCTGGGCATGGCAGCAGGGCTGCATGAGGCTGGGCAGAGGGCAAAACCCAGCCATAGTGAACAGGATCTATACAGTATTATATTTATATATGGATTATGATTGTGTTGAATACTGCAATATGTCAATTCTGTTTGAGACAGCAAGCTTCAGTGAAGTCTTACTGTTTTTAATAAACTATTTTGATACAAAGCTGCTTTTGTTGCTTGTTTTGCATGCAACTGGCACTGATCTCAATGAGGTACCATGCAGTAACCACTCTTACAAGTGCCATCTCCACGGGGTTATATTAAGCTATTAGTTCTTAATCTACAAGGCAAGTTAGTGCTTCTAACATAATAAAAACCTTCAGAGCTTGAAAGCTTTGATAGTTTTCACAGGGAGGTAGACTATCTCTACAACATGCAAGGTGCGTGTATGGCTGGACATTTCAGATCAGCCAGGAAGAGCAGCATTGCTGCAGAAGCTCACAGCCATGAAATACAGGCATCTACAGTGCAGCAGCACATCTGCTCCTGCTCAAGACCTCTGCTTCAAATAGGGCTTCATTTCCAGGCTGCAAACCATGCAAATAGAGCACTTTACTGCCTGCTGAGCAAGCAAATTGTAGCAGGAGTCTGGTCATCATCCACCTTGCAAGGCTGGTTGATTTTTCTGTTCGTCAGTGTCCAAAACCAGCACCTCCAGCAGTCCCACAGACAGAATCCTGGCTTGCTACTTCCATGATTTCTCTGAACTCAAGGTCTGCGCACATCCTGGCTCCAGCTACTTCTCCCATCCTCCTCATATCACAGCTTCATCTGCTTGGCTCACATATAGCAGTCACTTCTCCAGGGATCCACTTCTCCAAGCATCAAGAAAAGCCTCACTACAGCATTTTACATTTCAGCTGTATATCAAGAGCAGCTATTCTATGCATATGTATACAAACTGCAGGATTTGCAGCAGTATACACATTCTACTGTCTCTAGACAGAAAGAAGCTCAGTCCCAGAAACAGGGCCCTGTGAGATCTGGTTCTCCTACAGTCAAACTTGCTGGTCAGTTTGGTTATACTCACATAGAGCAAGCACAATAAAAAAAAGACTCTGCCTGATAATTTGCTGTAACAAAGTTTTTTCCCTTCAAACCAGGAAAAAAAAAAAAAAAAAAAAAAAAAAAAAAAAAAAAATTGGGCTGATAATTGCTTCTGTAATCTAACAAAACAATTTGAAAAGCATAAAAATAGTCAGAACTGTACCTATTAATGACTCAGAACCAGGGCAGGAAAAATTCCATGAAACTTCATGGGCTTCAGTGAAGCTGCATTGAGCTGTGCCAATCTGGGACGTGCTAATTAACCACTGCTGGTGTCTGGTTTCAGGGAGAGAAACACGCTTCAGCAGGTGCCAGGACTACTTATAGTGCTGCATGTAGTCCAGAGGGGAAAATTAGGTGGGGCTGTTAGGCAGAGTATCAGTGCCTGCGGGCTGTAGTTGTATATTTGTAATAATTGGGTTGTTTACATGGATCTTAAGAAAGCCTGTGCTGGCAGCTCCTCAGCTCTCACAGTGCATGCCATCAGTACCAACAAGCCAAGCCATGTCCCTGGAGGGGTCTTTCTGTAGCCTAAGTACCCTGACTGATTTAAAAGTGCTGCTTCCTGTCCTCTGACTGCAGTTAAATTTGGTACCCTGCTCTTAGTATCCAGTGGCAATAAGTAACAAACTGCTCCCTCCTACCCAGCTAGCAGCCTGCTCACCAGCAGTGGCAAAGAGGTCTGGGAATGGCAAGGGGAGGGCTGGGGTCTTGCAGGACTACGTGAAGTTGGCTAGAACATGAGCCTTTTTTTAGCTTCCATCAGGATTTAAAGTCACTCCAGCCCTTAACCATGTTGACAGCCACCCAGGCAGAAAAATAAAGAGAAGGAAACCCTGTGGGTAATGGCCTTCCAGGAACCTGGTAAATGAGAACAGGCTGTGAGCAAGCAGCCCGTAAACAAAGCCAGTTGTTTTAGAGAAAGAACTTTCTGCAAAAAGCTGAGGAAGGAGAGAAATGAGCAGCTCCCCAAGAGCAGAGGCAGCAGGACACCCCAGTCCTGCTATCACAACCCCAGCTGCACACTAAGGCAAAAAGACGTTGCTAGCTCATGCACTAACACAGCTGATGTTGGGCTATGGAGAACCAGGCTTGCTGAAAAACACCAGCAAAAAGAGAATAAAGGCAACTTAACTATCCATGCATCACTACATCTCACAGTATCCAGTGCTTTTCTTAAAGAAAAGCTTTCATACCAGAAAATTTCTCAGCCTTATCATTATGCATAAGTTTGAAACTGCAGTCTGAATCTCTGCTTCCACAGTAAATCCCCAAACCAGAACATGATGCAGACAATTAGGCTTAAAAAAAAAACAAACACAAAAAAACTTCAGTATATTTTTAAAGAAGAATAACATAAATCTCATGATCTTGGGAAGGTAAGACATCAGTTTCAAATGCCTGGATACAGCAACAGCTTGTTGTAAAGGGTTTGTTCTGACAGGACAATCTGGTGGAGAGCTCTTCATGCTATCAGGAAACCAACATATAAAGTAACCTCTCAAAACATGAAACCAAAGCAACTGACCCTTGGCAAGTGCACTCTGACCCAAATGCTGGAGAGGGCCTTTGAGAACAGCAAGAGCTAAACAGCTGTGCTGACTCACCACTGCAGTCCAATGGGAATGTAATGCCATCCCATAAACAATTTGAAACACAGTGCTTTTGCTCCTTGTATTTATGTATTTGGGTCAGAAAATGTATTAGGACTAAAAATAAAAATGCACTCCTACTTGAAATTCCAAGATTCTATTCGAAGGAGGCTGATGATAGTTTTACACACCTTAATAGGCAGACAAACATGGAAGAGTTTGTTGGATGAGGCTTCCTAATTTGGCCACTCATGCAGAGCTTTTAGGAATGGTTTTAGGATTTTCATAGATGATTTTTTTTTTTTTTTCAAGTTTGACTCCATGCAATTCAAGGGGGGAAACAATACCTTCTCCTTCACCAGTACAGCAATAGCTGGTGACTCTAATAGTCTGTGTGTGTCAGGACAAACTGCTGGAGAGGAGCAAGAGATAAGAATGAAACTAGCAACAAAGCCACAATATTAACCCAAGATCCATCCCACAAACAAGGCAGAAACAGACCTACCTGTAAAGTAGGTCCATGAGCTATCCAAGAAAGAGGGAGAGATACAAGGCTGCACCTACAGCACAGCTCAAAGAAAAGTAGGAAACGCAAGGCTGAGCTCAAATAGGGCCTCAGCCCATAGGCAGCAGGTGTGGGGGGTCCCAGGTGGGGCTGACCAAGGCCATCAGTGGCCTCAGGGTTCTGATACAACTGTGGGTGGGACCTTTTTCCCTGAAGCTCACTGTGCTAGATGCACAGTCTCAGCAGCTCATGATCTTGAAGCAGTCTGAATTTTTGAGGAGGTTATGTGATAGGACTTGCACTGAACATCGCTGGAAATAGCCTGCAGAAATTCACCTTGTACAGTTATGGTAGATGCTATCATTGACGTGTTTCTCAACACTGTAGCTGGGAAATGAGAGCTAGCCAGCACAGAAACGTGGGCAAAATAGTCCCAACTGTTCTCCTACGCAGGAGTTTAAAATGTGAGTCCTTCGTGTCTGTTGGCAATCTTTCATTGAAGTAAGCACTGAGATCAGAGTTTCCAACAGTTACAGAGTACCCAAGAGCAGCAATTAAATGATGTTCCATTAAAAATATTAAATATCCTATTTAAGATAATAAAATTGACAGAATTAGTATTTGTGTTTTCCAGCCAGTTTTCCCACTTCAGATCTAATGGAATAAGTTGTTTCTATGTTACGGATTTTAAAGGAAAGCAGCTCTGTGGCTGCCTGGCTCAGAGCCTGACTTTGGGCTTTTGGAGGACATGGTACTAATCTGATATTTATAGGGCTTGGAAAGTCAGCCAGCCAATGTGAAAAAGGCGCTTATAAAAGAGCAACCTGTTTATTTAGCTGGTGTGTTCCTCCACCTTCAGGGGTGTCAAAGGGAAATTGGAGCAAGAGCAACATGCAGGGACACACGCGTTGCAGAGGAGCAGTGAGATGCTGTGTAAGCACTCTCCTGGTTCAGGCAGTGGGGCTGACAGGACAAACCCAAGGCTGCGACCAGCCAGGGTGAGGGCTGCTGTGGGGCTGAGCTCAGGGGGCCATGGAATGGTCCCACAGTGGGATTTTTGCAGTTGCAGACTTGCAACCGCTCCCCTGCTCACAGCAGGGCAGGCGTTGCGTCACGGAGATTGTCTGCTGTGTGTGGCTGCCCACCCTGGCGTTCACCCAGCCATCATGCGTCTGTTTGCAAAGCTGAGCTGTCTCCTGATTTGGCTACATCTGATTCATGCTGTTTATGCTGCCTGAGACCCGCTTTGAGGCTGGGACCAGAGTCTGAGCAAGGAGAGAAACAATCGTCAGGAGGGCCAGGGTTCCTCCAGCTGTGCTCAGTGCCATCAGCTGTCTGAAGCATCGTTCTGCTGCATGTCTGTCCTGCAGGCTGCTGGGCTCAGAGCAGGAACCTTCCATTCCCACAAGGAGAATGCGGTATGGCTTGGACCTTCCAGATGGAAGTGCCAGGTAAAACGTGCAGTGTAAATGGGTCCTGGCTGGGAAGTGAGGAAGTAAACAGCTGTGACCATAGTTCAGGTTGTGGAAGAGCCACGTGGATGTAAGGGTGGAGTTTGATAGCTACACGATCCAACTGGCTGCATCTTCATTAAGCTAGAGAGATCATACTTGTCTCAACAGGCTAATTAATGCCTGTATAAGCATGTTGTTAGCTATTGAATAGGCACAGAACTTTCCCAGTAAAGCCTCTTGGCTCAATTTTTTACAGGAAAAAACATGGTGATTTACAGAGCATATGAAGAAGTTGGGTTGTCCTGACATCAAGGGACCAAATTCATTTTCCTCTCGAATTCTGACAACAGATTCTGTCTCTGGAGAGCTACTTACAAATTCAGGCTAAAGCTATAATTCTGAGGAACTCACTCACAAGCCAAGACTTGGCTCAACATCCGTGTGTCTCTGTCCATAAATCCATAAGGAAGGAGTAATGGATATGTCTTTTGCTTAGACCAAAGTGGCAAAATATACTATGTCACCCTCTTGATTTTCCTACACATCGGATCCAGCCTCCTCATCCTGGTAGAAATTGCAGCAGCTACAGGTACTACTGAAATGCTGCAATCACCCCCAGGCCTCACAGCAGTGTTAATGCTGAGAAGCTGGAATCCTTGGCAGCTGTTTTATTGCAGTCTGGGAATTGAAATGTTCTCACAACCCAGAAGAATCCAAGTGGCAGAGCTTATCAGAGCAATTTTCCAAAGGTGACAGAGGGGCCTCTGCAGGTCTCACTAAGCTGTGTGTGCTTTGTGCTTCAGAGCTGCCTGCAGGGCCTGTTGGTGCATTATAGATATAGGGCTGTGATAGCTGGGCGCAGCACTGCAATAACCGAGCTCAGGACTGAGATAGCTGAGCTACAGAGCAGCATGAATGCCAGCAGACAGGTCTGGGAAGAAGTGAAGAAAGGGACTTGACATCGGCTTCCAAATGTCCTTCAAAAGGTGTATCTTAGGGCAGGTGCTCGCTAAACTGAATGTCCCTCTACCCCAGAACCCTTCCTAAAGCCAGCAGTGGTCACCAAGTGTGGATTGTCACACAGTGCCATGGAAAGCTCATGTCTAGAGCAGAGCAGGGAAACTGGGGGGCTTAATAATTAGGAGACAAACCATCTTTTCAGAGGTCAGCATTTAAGCCTTTGCTTAGATACAGAGATACAGAGCACCAGCCCTCTCTTCCAGCCAACTTCCCTTCCCCTTTTGATCCTCCCCATCCAAGTATTTGTTCTGCGAAAAAGTAACCCGTACTCTAAAATGTCACATTGCTTGAAGCTGTTTGGCTCTGAGCAAATACAATTTTATGAAGTGTGGTGCTCTGGAATACAGATGCTTGTAAACTATCTCTCCTTTTGTATGTTTCCCTACAAAAACAGACAATTACACTGACATAAAAAAGTACCGAACTCTGGAATAAGCAGCACACTGAAAGGTCACTTGTCTCCTGGTGTGCAGATGCACTAAGACCTCCAAGGAAGGAACTATACCAGACACTCAAGGGTTTCAGCAAATCTCTCTGTATATTTTTCCCAAGGCTGCTAATTATGAGGGAACGTACAGAAAGCGGCTCTGAGTCGCCCTGTCTGTTAGCAGTTGGAATCTGAAGCAACATTTCTTAATCAGTCCTCCTGGGCTCCATAGAGCAGGTGGTTGTTCTCTGTCAGTAGTTTCCATCCTGTGAGAAAACCAAATATTTATCAAGGCAACAAGGCTGATGATAATGTCTAGTATGGCAAGGATAATGGCTGTACCTCGCATCCCTGCTAACATTCCCACCCTGCAAAATCCCTGTTGCATTTAACCTGGAGCAACCAGAGCGTACAGCCCAGCTGAGTAAAGGTGTGTAGGTTTTACAAGTAATCCATGAGCCCAAGCAGGCAGAACCTTTTTTTCTGTCACATCAGCCCTGGAGAGCAGTGGGGGGAGCAAAACTGTGTTTCTTCAGCTCCTGAGTGAGCACTGGGCTGTGGCTATAACCCTCACAGTAGGTCGTCCTGTCAGCATGCAACATGGTAAGGGCAGGGGAAGAGTGACAATGCACATACCAGCATATGTTCCACTAGGAAATGGTAAGTGACTAACGATGATGGCAGTCATTAACAAGAAGGAGAGTCAGGAAATAGCTTGCAAAGGCAGCAGCAGCTCCTCTGAGTACGCAGGACTGGCAGAGCGGCCAGGAGGGCTGGGCAGGGGCAGGTGCCCATCCTGCAACAGGAGGACTGAAGCCAATGCATGCAGAAAAAAAGCAGACACTAGAGGAGCAAGATAAAGAGCAATTCCAGCTGCAGGGTCTGCATCAGGCTTTGGTGTCATGAATAGGAGGGATGCGTGGTGATGCTTATAAAGTGGGGGGATCATCAACAGATAGGAAATGTTCCCCCTCAGACTGAGGGATGTTGGCAGCAGCACTACCATTTGCACTCCCCAAGGACGGAAATAACGCAGCTGCTTTGCTGCTCCACTGACAACAAAGTGTAATTAGCACTTGTGGAGCTAATGGGTTATTCCTGGAACAAGCCATTTGCAAAGCGGATATAACCACAAAAGGACATGCAGAATTCCTTCAAAAGCAGTTTACCAAAACCAGCCACATTTAAGCCTCTCTTTTTTTTTAAAATCTCAGTATGATGTTAACATGCATATCAGAGGACCCTGAGCAGCGTCACCAGCTGCATGTCAGCTGCTTTGTCACATCCTTCCCGATCCTCTGCCATGTTCAGTGACTGACACTGCACAGGATATGCCTTGGGACAGCATCCCACGTGAGCTTTTTGATGGGCAAACTTACGCATTCTTAGCAGCATGGATTCAGGGAATCTTGCTCAGTCAAACTAAGGATATGGTTTGCATGTTACATTTCAGCATGACGTATTAGGGGCGGCCGTGTTACTGGGAAGCAGGACAGTCACGCCGCCTAACTCCCTCCCCATTCCCACTCCCTGCACGTCCCTCTCTTCCCTTGCTTGCATGTGATTTAGCAACTGTGCAGCTGCTGCAGAGCTGAATGAGCAAGCTGGTTTGTCAGGCAATTTTTCTTTCTTCGGCTGATTTCTTTTCCATGGAACAGCTTTCCAGTGCGCGTGGCTCTGTGGCCAGCTGTCTCTGGATGAGGGTGATGGGAGGAGAGGGGCTAACCCTAACCCACCAGCGACCCCACCTCACCAGCGTTTGCCCAGCAATCTGTCCATGTGCTCATCCATCCTGAGAATCCTAGCAGTTCATTAAAATACCTTGCAAATAGGTCTGTAGCATGTGTGGCCCCAGTGTTGACAAATCCTTTGCAGCATCCTGAGCTGAAATTTCCTTAGTTCCTGCAATGGCAAAGCTTATGGAAAAACAAGGGTTTGTGGCCTGCAGTCCCCTTGGGAAGCCTGATTTCGGCATCACCTGGTGTAGTATCAAGATATGTGAGATGACAGGGCTGGACTGGCAGCAATCCTGGGTACAGAAATGTCTTTGGTACCTCTCTGTCCCAGTTCACTGCTTAAAGACCAAGAACTTTGTAGCCTGCTTCTTGGAAAAGATGGGCTTTCAATGGGCTGCACCAGATATGGCTACAGGAACATCAGAAAGGTGCAGACCTGCAAACTTGCTTTGACACATTGTCCCAGGAAGCAGCCATTTTGTGGGATCCTGCCTGAGCCAGCTGGGAGAGCTATCTATATACTAAGCATGAGCAAGGGGAAAGGTCTTTTCCCTTCAGCCAGCAGAGCCTTCAAGGGGACGCTGTTTGAGATCCAGGCTGTACTCAGAGGCAGAGCACCTTGGCTCTGATGGACGTGGCCAGACACACAGGAAGGTGGAGCTGACTGATCTCAAGGTTCTTGTCCCTCGTCACTGCTTTGTCATACTTTGTGCTCCTCCTCAAGCACATTGTCAGCATCATGAAAAGAATGCGATTCATCTGGAAACAGCCTCTGCTTCCTCGACAGCCCAACTAGACAAGTCACATAACAATGCATTGGGAGATGTTCATAGGCTGCAGGAGCAATGTCCATCGAGTGGATATCAACAGCAAAACTGAAAGCATGGTGGTGCCCGGGGGGAAGGGATGTCTTAGGCTGGTTCTTGGGAATGAGAAGGGCTTGTTAGCTGGCTTAAGATCTAATGAATGGATTCACGTTATAGATCTCCTGAATACCTACTGCCAATCTGCCTTGTTGGGAGGTCCAAAGTTCAAATGTGGCCTGAAAATAATTTTAGCACTTTGGCAAAGTGTCCTGATATGAGTCACTGGCTCACGTGTGTAAAAGTGTAAAAGGACAAAGCAGCTCAGCTTTCCAAGTAGATTTCCAAGTAGAGCTAGAAAAACAGCAATGCCAGCTTTCCAATGATGAGTGCAGTTTCCAGAATAAACAAAACCCGTGCTGCATTGGAACAGGGAACACACTCTACAAGTACCATAGAGATTTTTATAAGGCAAATATCAAATTATGCAACACCTTGCTACAAATCCATTGCCAGAAGCCAGTGACTAAGGTAATCAACTGAATTTGCCATTTTCTACAGTATTTCAATATCACCAAGCAGGCACATTTTCCTAAACTAGCTAGGACAGCACTGATTTCATCAAGAATTCAGTATATTTGAGAGGAAGTTAGCTCTAGCTTAGTTTGTTGATGCTTATTTCGTACTGTGTAGCTTATAAATATTCTCCCCCTGCCATGTTGTACCTGTAGCAGAGAAAACAATTTACTGGAAACAGACACAGCTCAGCCTCAGCAGCTAAAGCTATTGTTGTTATTGATTGTGTGATCTCCTGTGCTCACACTTTGACTAGGGGTCAAACAAACTGGTTTCAGTTAAAGCAAGAATTTTAACTTTTCTCTTTCACTTCAAATGTACTAAATCTTCATAGATGATTCATTCTGAGTATAGGTGTGTTTCTAAAAAAACCATACCTCCTACCTTGCTCCCCCCCAAGCAAGCAGGTGGGAGATAACTGGCTGCTCTGATTGGGCTCCCACAGGGTTGTGCCGGGAGTGAGCCCTGCTGCACTTTCAGGAACACCAGAGGACTGACTGGGTGAGCTGAGGCAGGAGGCTGTTTCCCAGACCCTGCTGCATGGTAGCAATTATTTCTATTCTTGCAGTCTTCTTTGATTCCGCAACTACTGTTTCTATTTACTGCACAGCTTGCAAAGCTAGTCTCCGAGCTTGCCTTGCAGAACCCAGGGAATGCTTTTGCACCCATATTTCCTTCTTGGCAAGAGAAAATGAAGTCAGCTATATCCAGTGTCTTTTTATCTCTATATCATGTTTTTGCAAAGATAGAAAGAAATATGTCCTGGTCATTCACAGTTGATCCAAGGGATAGAAAGTGACTATGAGACAGTCTTGGAGTCCTGTTTCTAGTTAGAAATGACTCTGAAGAGCTTTTCTGTGCTACCAGAGGACTACCAGTCAGTGACAGGCACGTCTTTTGCTGCGGGCTGCCAGCACAAGTTTCCTTTCATTGACCTTCTGAGCAGCAGCCGCTCTCCTCCCTGGGGATCATCCAGTGCACATTTTCCAACAAAACTCCTCACGCAGACAGCATTTACATTTCCTATTAACCTTTACAGGCCAACCAGAGAAGACTCAGCCCAACACCCTGCCCCTGCAATGGTAGAGCAGTGACAGTGCCTGGCTCCTATTCAGGGCAAGGACCACACATTTCTACCAGTTAGTTAGGGCTAAGATAGAATTTTAAAAGACTGCATTTAAAATATACATAGCAGCTAACATTGCAATAAGATATGTATGAAACAATCTGAGTGAATAGGCATTTGTCTCAGGTTCATGCTTTCAGATGAGCCTGAAATGGAAACCAAGCAGTAGGCAACAGAAGCATCAACCTGTCTTTGCTCACTTCTTGGGCTGAGGCCCGGTCTGTGCATGGATCTGCTCAGAATGCAGCAAAAGACAAAGAAGAGGGCTGTTTTTATTAAACTGAAATCTAGGAAATATGATACTTTGTGAAAAGGAAGCCATGAGAACACGTATAGAAGTGAAACCAGCCAATATCACATCATATCATAGAATCATAGAATGGCCTGGGTTGAAAAGGACCACAATGATCACCTAGTTTCAACCCCCTGCTATGTGCAGGGTCACCAACCCCCAGACCAGGCTGCCCAGAGCCACATCCAGCCTGGCCTTGAATGCCTCTGGGGATGGGGCATCCACGACCTCCTTGGGCAACCTGTTCCAGTGCATTACCACACTCTGCATGAAAAAACTTCCTCCTAAAACTTCCTTTCATCAGCTTTCCAGCTGATTTTTCTGCTTCATGAAAGCTGCATTTGCTGAGGTCTGCCTGCAAAATCGTGGCCATGATCAGTGTCAGCAATTCTGTGGGCAGCTGAGCCACAGAAGGCCTTCCTGCCGCTGGGATGCCCGCTCCCCTGCTTGGGTTCTGAGACCCATCACTGTGCAAAGGAGCCAGGATTTTGGGGACATGTTTACACAAATAGGGAAACATACCCTGGCTCAAGCTTGACTGTCATACAATTGGTTCGCCATACTTTTCTTATAAAAAGGCATTTTGTTGGTAAACTTTTCTTGCTTCTCAAACTAAAAGCAGGCCTGCCCCTCCAAAACCAACTTGGATCTAAATAGACCACAAGGTTTTTCAGGAAAAGGATGCCTAGTATAAAGACTGGCATCTGTAAATGTCAGTCTAACAGAAAGTTTGACTTTTCTGTTCCAAAATATCCTTCCCAGTTCTTAAGTCTGGGAAAATATTGAACGATTCAGTGAGGTTATAATGATGTTTCAGTTTGCTGGAAACGTTTTAATTCTTTCCGCAGCTCCATTAAGCATTTTCCTCACAGAAGAATTTGCTGGAATAGTTGATGTGGAATAAAATACTCCACAGTGCCCATCCAGGACAGAAATGTTCCGGCTCAGTACACTGCTGCCTTTTTCTTAGTTTAGCCCATTTGGGGAATTAAATTAAGCTAAAATGGATTCTCATTTGGAATAAGTTTCCAGTCACAGAGGTGCTCAGGAAACAGTTTAAATTTTAAATGAATCTGAGTTAGCTTCAGAGCAATTTCCTAACATTGAGTCTCATTTTATTACCATACGTCCCAGGGAGGAGATGGAAAATGAAGAAACATACAAAATCCCCAGACGTCTCCACACGGCTTTCAAAAGGTGATTTGGCTTCACTAGGATCCAGCTGAGAGCAGCAGTGAGCGAGAGCTTAAGGAAAATCCCACTGTGTCAGACAACTTTCCCTTTCAAAGACTGGCTTCCCACAAGAAAGCCCATGGGAACCAGAGGACAAGCTGAAAGCCCCGCATTGCGAAATGTCAGTGACGTGCGTTGCCCTGAGGATTGGTCCTTGGGATGACTCTGCAGGCAGCGTGGAGTGAGTTTCAGACTTCATGCTTAGGGACTGAGGGGCCTACTGCTGATGTGACAAATATTGCAGGGAATGGAAAAATAAATGAAAAAAAAAAGCTCTCCTTGCTTCTCCTGCTATCGGAAGTGCATGGCACCCTGTTCCACTTGCTAGGCAGCAGATTAGCAGAAACAAGTGGGAATGTGTCCTCACAAGCACTGTGATGACTCTGTGGATCATCAAGGGGACAAATGCATCAAAGCTCTGTTATACGACCAGCTAGAGTAGGAGCAGTGTTGGTATGTGTGATTGTTAGAGCTGAATTGAGTGGCTAAGAAAGGTCCGAGTGCAACTGTTCACAAGCAGTAAAAAAAAATCAATGTCATTATAAGTCCTCTGTCCGCATTCACACTATAAGACTTCGGGATGAGCTTGTTTTACAGCAAAGACAACCTGGCACACTTGAGCACAAAAGTTCTTTCCTAGCATTTATTTTAGGGATGTGTTACTTGAGAAGGGGGTAAGAGCTGAATCCCATTGCTGAGAATCATGCTGTGCTTTCAGAGGCTAGAACACGATGCCAGCAGCTTGGGCTGGGGACTTCCTGCCTATTTTTAGCGTGTTGCAATCCTAGCCTCTCACCCACACTTTCTCACCCCCGCAGGATGTTGGCACTGGCCCCTCTGCAGCTGATGATGAGCTAGCTGCCTGCATCCCTTCCTGGCTGTGGCACTGGTGTTGGCTCTTACACATAGGCTGGGGCGAGAGCACACACTGAAACGGGGGTTGGTGGCAAAACTGCTTTCAGCCACTTTTCTGGTGGGGAAAATTTAAGAAGTGACTCAGAGCTCTCAAATACTTGATAGCACAGTGCTAAACCTACATGTGTGTTTCTCACAGGAGCTGTTAGCGTGGTACCCAACCCTGACCTGCAGTCTGTTTGGCTGACCTCTCTGCTGTGAGCCACAACGTTATTGATGACCCCACAGCTAATTACCCATTACACACATCCCAGGATACCAGCCTGTGGTGGGACAGTGATTACTGTGCATCTGCTGTGCACAGTTCTATGCTGACAGTCAGCAGGAGCAGATTGCTGTACATCCCCCACCACCCCACCCCTCCATGGAGAGGGACACACTTTACTGCTCACACATCTCTCTGAAGAGAAAGAAATTCCAGAAACCTGCTGGCTCTGCTCGTTGGATTTTGCAGCAAGCCCAGGTGCAGCTCTTACTCGATAGGTTTAAGATCTATTCAAACAACTTCCAGACAGCGGCAAAGCTTTTTTTAGCAAAGGCCCACGCACACACAGCACTCCCATATGCACCATTCACTGTGCTGCTTCTTAATACTTTCCATATCAGTCACTGCTGCACATCAGGATATACATATTGAGATGTGCCCTTCCCTTTTGATTCATTCAGAATTGTCACCATGCGCACTGTGGATGTCAGAGTGGTGTCACCTGTCGCTTGCACTGCCCTGTGATACAGCACAGTAAAAGTGAGGCTGTTAGGAAATGACGCCTCGCTGCTGCCATGGCAGTGGCAGCAAACAATCAGAGCACATTAGATAACAGGGCATTTAATAATGTACTGTAGTAACAGTATCTGACAGGGTTTGGGCAAGGAAAAGTGAAAGGCTGGGACTCTGGCTTTGGCTTTAGACAGTGCTGGGTGATTCTGATAGAGCTGAGCACAAATTAAAAGCACATAGTCACCAGGAAGAGCCTCTAACTTCTGCAGTCTGCTTTTCCAAGAGCACTCTGTTCCTGGAGCTGCAGCTTAGCATGACACATTCAGTTTTCTTTTTTTCTATCACCTGTGGTTACAAAACAAAGGCTGAAATGTGATTTCCAAATACACAAGAGACTACAAAGCTAGCATCACCCCAGCCCCAACTACCCTCCCTCAATCCCAGTACTTTCTCTTCTGAATTAAAATGCTTTTGTTTGTTCTTACTTTTACATTTAAGGTTGAGGACTAACATGAAGTGGCACAACATCACCATCTTTGTTTGCAGCCTTTCTCAGTGCAGTGGGCTGCAGAAGACATCAAAATCCTCAACTGTGTGGAACTTAAACAAAAAAAAAAATTATTTAGACCTTGCCATGGAGGGTCAGAGACAGACTTCCAGCAGCTGCTGCTTAAAATAGCAATGGTTTTCTCAGTTTATAAATGTAAATACCTCTAATGGGCACAGCACCACAGATAGGGGCCGCTTCCCCTTCATTTCTGTAAATCTAGTGCTCCAGATGAGGGATCAAACAAAACTGCCAAAATAACAATGCATCATGGAAAACCTGCAGGCAGGCTGAGATGATGCACGAGCACGGGACTGCGTGCAAATCCAGAAACAGGCTCCACGTCCTTGGATACACATCAACTGGTGTGCAAACACAGCAAGGGAACACAGCTCTGCTCCTTGCTGCTGCCTGGGTAAGGGCTGTGCCCAGGACCCCATAGCCATCACTCCCCATCAGGTCGCACAGCTGTGCTGCAACGGCCACCAGAAAGTGCCTCACTGAACACAAAGAGGTGATTTCACAACTAATGCAGAAACTGAACAGGCTGTTGAATTCAGCACAGTGTCGCAACCCCTGTATGTCCTTCCTTGGGCATGGGAGGCTCTTGCTTTTTGACAAAACAGCTTGTGCTTAATTCATCGTAGTTACTGTCTCATGAATAAAGGAATAAAGGCTGCTTTTTTTTTTTTTTTTTTTTTTTTGCATAATTTGAAATGTGGCATGAAGGGGCCTGAAAACTTTCAGGGTGGGTTGGTTTTTTGTGTGCAGTTTTTGTTTTATTTTCCCCCTTCCATTCTTGTGAGTCGGATGCTCATAGTTTCAATCCCATTCAGGAACACATTATCTTATGACTAGTATTGTCTTCCTGGCACACCACGTGAAGTCAGGCAGTGACTACTTGCTGACACTGAGCTAATCCCCAAGGAAAAAGATGATCCCAATAGACAGTGAACCCAATGGAAAGGCAGTTTTATCTGAAATGCTCTGGCCAGACCTCACACTTGCACTCACATAGCTGTAGGATCTGAGCACACAGACACAGAGGTAGTTTGGGTTTACATCTCTCTTTGTCCCACAGCAGCTCTCCTCAATGTGGATGACCTTAAAGATGAAAAAAAAAAAACCATGAGAAGTAAAACACAAGCAGAAACCATCAGTTCAAACATTTTACATGAATCACCAAAACTGCACATTTTTATACAAACAGTGTAATGTAGCTCTTGATGGTTTTGCATCTCTGCAAACGCAAGAGGCAAAGCAGAAGACACAAATATATTTTGTTACATCTAAACATTCCAATAACCAGAAAAAGAACGGGGGCAGGAATAGGGGCACAAGGAATTAGGGTAAGACAACGTTATTTATAAATAAATTCTCTGGGGGAAAGACATGAACAACTTTTCTACCAGAAGCCTTGCATTCTTGCCATATTTTCCTTAAACACTTTGAGGACTTGATTATTCTGAGAAGCTGCTGGTACAACACACAAACCTCTCTGATGGCTCAGCAAAGTGCTAGCACGCAAAGGGCCCGGCACCAGTCTGTTCTTTGCTTCTGCACAGGGCTGATGGCAGAACTGGGTCTTCCCTTGCACCAAACTGGGCAAATCCTCGTCTAGCAGCCAGGAACCTGAGCTCCCACTGTCCACGTAAAGCTTTGCTCTCCCTGCTGCCAAAAGAACACACATCACTGATGGGCTGAGGTTCCTTTCCTGCATCGCTGGAGATAGATTGTTTGTACATCAGAGATTACTGCAAAGTCTAGACCGGACCATTCTTGTCTGTGGAGAAAATGAGAAAGTACAAAAGGTGAGTCCAGGTTATGTTTATAGACGTTCTGTGCAGCCGCAAAGTGGTACAGAAACTAGAGAATGCAGAAGGGCACTGAAAAGTACCAGCTCCAGGCAGATCTCTTATGTCACCTACCTGTGAACAGTCTGCAGGGAGATGCGAGCATGGCTGCTGCCACCACTGAGCTAGGAAAACAGAACATGTGTTGAACACCTTCAAGAATTAAAGCAGTACGTGAAATCTGGATTTGAAATTTCTAGATTTAAAGGAATGCATCTTCTCATGAACACTGCACAAAATTATACAAGTAACAGTAACTCAAGCAGTTCCTTTTCATGCCCGATATTGCATCCATAATTATGCTCCCCTGGCACAGATTTTGATGTGTAACTCACACACTGACGTAACAACTTGTGTAACACACTAGGCTTTGTGTCATTCACCAGGCTGAAACTGTTGAGAGGAAATCCTGCCTGTTCAGCATTGCCTTTATGCACCCTTCCCTGCCCTTCCCTCTCAGCTCCACATCTGACTGGGCACATCTCTTATTTACCTCCCTGTATAGCTCACGTTCTTTTACACCATTCACAGTCAGATACACCATGCTGTTGGCAGCAGTATCATGGCAGAAAATAGAAGCTACCTGCTCTCTCCTGTGGCTCTGGAGTGCTGTATGCTCCTCTTTTTCTCTACAGTATGCAAACAGCAATGTGTGTGTGTGTGTGTGTTTGATGGGGTATTTGGTCTCTCTTTTTAAGCCTGCTACTTATAGCCAAGCAGCTCTGTTTATGCTGGCTCTCTCGGATTAGTTCCTCTTACATTAGGGTCAGTAGATTCTCATTGACTTCAAAACAAAGTTTAACCACAGCCATCTTTAACTTTGAAACAAACTCTACTTGTGGGTTTTGTTTTTTTTTTTTAGAAAAACATTATCTCAATATTCTTGCTAACACTTCATCCACCTGTTGTGACTCTTGGCATTGTTTGCAGTTGAGATTGCAAAAGATTGGAAAACACAAAGGAGGGGTTGGGAAAACCCTTGGGTTCCTGGTTTGGGATTCAGCTGAAACGTGTTGCTGTACGCTGACAATGTGTGGGCTTTCAGTTCAGCATGACATCCACTGCCATCGAGATGATGATATTGGAAGAGCAAAGAAACCTTTGCTCTTCCACATTCAGGTCATCCCATTCCAGGGACAAATTAACGGTCTTCTATTACTCTGAGATATCTATACTCAGTATTATTCTCAAGTACTTTTTAGGGTAAAATAAGATGCAGTAAATAGAAGTGCTGGTAACTTTCAAAATAGGTCCCACTATGTATGTATGATCAGTGTTTTTTTTATTACATATCCATAAGGAGAGGGTTTACCCTCACCAACATAAGCTAGCAGTAAGCTATTCACAATCAATACAATCTATTTCTGGGCTTTAGCCCACATGGTGCCAAGCACCTGCTGCCCACCCATTTGCACTGTGTTTATCAACACTTACTGGACTCTGCAGCTGTTCCAGGAACTGGGAGACAGCTTCACTAGTATTCGGTAAGAATTCACACCTCCACGCATTGATCAGGTTGTGTAGCCTGTGCTGTACCACCTCGAGCAGACCCAACAATTCAGAGCCTCCTCCTGACTGAGCTCACATTGCTGGGCAGCCAGAGCTCACTAACCCGGGAGAGATTTATGGTTGGCTGGAGATTTGGTGCTGATAACCTTATTTGTGGTGGTAGATTGCTCCCATGCCAGGATTAGTGCAAGACGCAAGAAGGAACACTGTGTTCTGCTATTTATGTTTTCTGTCAGAGCTCCCTCAAAGACTAACATTATTAATCCCCCTGTCAGACAAATGATGCTCAGTTTTAGGTCATCTATGCCTGTATCTCTTACACCTTGGGTGTTCCTGGAAGAGCTTAAGGTTTGATTGAAGGCTGAAGTATGAAAGTAGCAACGTGTATTAGATGTACTTATTACAAAACTCTTGTTACTGGATTGCTCCTCTCAGGACCTCTAGAACCAGCAAAATTCCAGGAGCTGCACTGGCTTAACTCAGTGCAGAGACAGTTCCCCATATGGCCAAAGCTCGGTCAGCACCTACTCCACTCACAGCCATCATGGAAACACTGTGTGACTAACAGCATTAAACAACATCTACAGTCTGCAGTGGTCCTAAGAACAAACATGCACAGAGCATGGAGAGCTGTGGCGGTCAGACATGTAGAAAACAAACCTATTTAGTAAGAACATCATTTGTACAGAACTGCTTTTCAGTGCACAAGTGTGTTCCAAACAAGAATAGTTTCCACTGTTTCCCTTTTCACGCACACGCAGAGCTTTCCAAGCCATTCACCTTTGGCGAGGATCTCATGCCTGGCCCCTACTAGAAGGTCAACTTGTTTTGCAACATGAACAGAACTCTTTCAGTTGTCAAAGCTGTGGGACAGCAAATGAATTTGCTCTTAGATGTTTTCTGTTTCATTTCATCTCTGCCATCGCATTTTTGCACCCTGAACTTCCTTAAATGAGACTTTTGCAGGCTGGTATACAGAATTTATCCCTGAAGAATTGAAATGTGTAACAGAGAAATGATGTCTGTGTTTCTTTTCTTGGTGGTGTTTTTTTTTTTGGGGGGGGGGTTGAGGCTTCTTGTTTTTGTTTGTTTGTTTGTTTGAGTAAAGACTTATTTTGGTCCCAAAAATTTGACAATGGCACAAACAGAACCAGAGCTCACACTGGTATTTGCATAATTTGCATGAGGAAGGCTGAAATGCTTGAAGAACAAACCGTGCGAAGTTCAGGAAGATGATGCTTTTCATATGTGGTAGGAAGGAAATGACAGAGGCGTGGGCAGTGGGGGAAATAGTCCCCATTATGCCACGCTGGGCTTGCTCCACAGGCTGAATTCCTTCTCAAGTACATTCTAATCTGTACATTTTCACCAAAATGGTGATTTTGCCCAACTATTTCCATACAGACCCACCGCTAACAGAACAAGCACAGACAGATGCAAGTTAGCCCTGTGTTTTGGGATGTTACTGGAAGACTGCCTCAGAAAATGTCACTGAATACCTCTACCGCTTTATCCTGGCAGTTAAGACATCCATTGGCTGGAGCTTAAAGAATAATAAGGGCAGATGAGAAGAAAGGAGGTTTGGTGGAATAACAAGAGAAATCTTAAAAACCTGCATAAGTCAAGTGTTATAAAGCATATCATAAATTAGCACACCAACAATAATAAAAAAAAATAATGGAGTAATAGAGCAGTTCAGAACCGCAGCAGAGCTATCCTCTGCTTGCAACTTCCTTCTCTTTCTGTGGTCATTGTGCTTTTGCTAACACCACTTTCATTGCCTTTATATTACCTGGGTTAAATTGCTTTCAGTTTACATTTCCTGCGCTGATTCCATGCGTTCCTTGCCAAATCTCCTTTTCTAGCAGAGGACCATTGGACTAACAAGTGCAGAGGTTGATGTTTCCCTGAGAGGCTGCATCACAGCTCACACTATACGGTCCATCCAGCTGACCCAGCTGCCCCTGAGCTCAAAGGCAGAGCCATGGAGTCACAGAACTGCTTGGGTTGGAAGGGACCTTAGAGATCATCTGGTTCCAGTCCCCAGGAGAGATGGAAATAAAGCTGGACATTTTAAATACAGTATCTTCACATGTGAAACCTGCACCTCAGATAACCTCCATGTGAAAACAAATGTACTTGGCTCACATTATCCAATTACCCATCACATCCAATAGCTCAGAATATTAGATCTGGAAAAAGATCAGAAGCGGGGAGAGGCTGCCAGGAAAGAGAAGGCTTAGGACAGTGCTTCCTCTTGTATTACCAACACAGCTGATGAAACAGGGTTTGTTTTACAGTCATCTTAGAGTTAAAAATAGCATGAAAATGTAGTACATAACAGAAAACATTTACAATTGATAAAAAAACATTTGTGGAAATTAATAAATTAACTGGCAGTATTATGAGAGGAATTATATCCCTAACACACCAGACAAAAAGGTCTGGAGATGATGCCAGAAAAGGACAAGGTCAGAGTTCAGAGCTGAATCCTCAGCCCCAGTACTTCTCACATTTACCCACTGCCATCCTTTCACCACACCCTGTGCTGCAAAACATTGCAGGTTTCAGTGTTTTGTTTCTTTACCTCTCGTTCCTTACAGCTATTCGCTACAACACAAAGGAGTGTGACAAAGGGCTCAAGCAGTCCATCTTCTGCTCCATAACTTCAGGTTTTGGGGGAAAATAGTTTTGCTATGCATTTTTTTTTCCATACATTATGTTATCCTATATATTTTTTCCTCTTTCCTCAACAGTGAAGCATTCCTTTTTCCTACCTTTCTCCCCCCCTATATTTTTCTCTTTTTTTTTCTTCCTGTTTTCCTGATTTGATAACCTCTGTATGGCAGGTAAGAGCCCAGCTGAATCCTCTATCCAGCCAAGCAAAGTCCCTATGACTCTCACAGGGACAGAGTCATTTCACATTTATTACATCTTTGAACAGACTTCAAATACTCATTTATTTTAAGCTTTAGAGCTATCGCATTTCAAATAACTTCCTCACGCTGAACTCCATCTCTTCATCTTTCTGCATGTGCCAAAGACTTTTAAAATACAGATTACTGAGAAGACTTATTGGAAATAAAAAGCAATAACAAGAAGAGACACCGAAGCATTGGAACTACACAAAACCACGACTGCACTAAAAGTCTGGATGCTTACAGGAGGATCACATTTGCACCAATGACTAAAATTAATTAGTGCCCATCTTGGCCATGTGTGTGGCTCAGAGCAGGCAACAACTCAGCACAGCAGAAAAAAATTTCCTTCTCCACAATGCAGTAAGACCCTAAGCTAAAGCTAAACTGTTCTTCTTTTTGCTTTCTCTTAAAAGAACACCCTTCACTCTGTGTCAGGAAACTTGAACATTTTTAATAATACAATTTAAATAGAACATGAACAGTTTAAAATGAGTTTAAAAAATTCTGACCTGTGATGTTTAATGGAAGATGGAAAATGCAGTCATCAGAGAAACATTATACCTCACAAGGGAAATGTTCTAATCTATTCTTAACTCATTTTTATCAATAATCCCCATAGCTGGCTTCTAACCATCCCAGATGAGTAATCTAAAGCCTGGAAAAAAGCAGCTTAGACAGATGTTATCCACATCTGCAACTCATCTGCCTAGCTATATTAACTCATTCACCTGTTAAAGACTAATTTACTGGTATATAGATGAATATACTTGAAGGTCACATAGCTAAAAATAACACTGCCTCCAGAGTTTTCTATACAGCGCATACAGTGAAATACATAAATAATCCTTGTCAGAACGCTGCTATAAAAAGGCATTGGCTTGAACTTCTAGCAGCAGACATTCCCAAGTTCATGCAGGGGTTACATTTCACAAATATAACTTAAATACCTTCTCAATGTATATAAAGTTGGGCATTTTATTTTTAGCAATACTTTGTTATTGTCATTGTTCAGGAAAGAAAAAAGCTACAGGCTCATCATGCCCCAACAAAATAATAGCATATGCCTAAAATTAGAAAAATCACATATGAATAGGGTGTTCAGTTGGTGGGGCTTTGTTATTTTTTAATTATTATTATTATTTTAAAGGAATTGCCCTGGGGCTCCCCATCCCCTGCTGCAGCAGGCAGCTATTGCAAGTTCGCCAGTACCTGTTCCCTGATAAATCCAGCCCCCTTGGGCTAAAGAGGGAATGTGGTTGTATTCTATCTTTTGCATCATTAATAATACTGCTAGCAGAGCTACGCAAACACACTGTAGTCTCTGTGCTGCCGTTACAACAGCCTCAGTAGGGCTTCATGGAATATTTATTGCTTGTCATTAAATACAAAATGGAAAAATTCTCTTCAATCCCTAGGAGTCTATGACGGCTTTCACCAACCTGAAAGAGGCAAACAAGGTTTCCATCCTTCATTAGGATGAGGAAAGCACCAAAATTACTCTTCAGCACGCAGATCCAGTGCCAAGCTATCACCTCAGTGCCACCCAGCATGGCCTTGGAAAGGTGTCAAGTCCTCCATGCACAGTCAAAGCCTTGCAATGCATTAATGAAAATGCAGCAGAAAAGCCAACGTGGCAGAACACCAGTTACATTAAAAAAAAAAGATGTGCAGCTATCAAATTCTTGTCCATAAAAGAAGTTTTCTGAGAGTCAAAACAACAATGGAAAACTATGATTCTGGTATCAACGCTGTGCCAAGTACTGTCAGAAACAGAAAGGGATTCTGCTCCAACTGAGCAGATGGAAATGTCTTCTATCGCACTGAGATAAAGCAGTCCTCCCTCCTGGGAGCTGACCTCACAGCTCCATCTGAGCAAAGCCTTCCAGCCACCCCCATGCACAGCATGCTCTGGAAGAGAATCATAGAACCACCAAGGTTGGAAAAGACCTCCAAGATTAACTAGTCCAACTGTCCCCCTACCACCAACATTCCCCCATTAAGCCACGTTCCTTGGTACCACATCATTTGTTCATTTCTTGAACACCTCCAGGGACTGTGACTCAACCACCTCCCTTGGCGGCCTGCTCCAGCACCTGACCGCTCAAAAAGCTTTGATAATGGAACTATTTTTACTATTGATCCCTATCTTGCCCAGAGATGCAAACAGAAAGACAGTGATGTCCCATGAAAAAAAAAAGAAAAAAAAGAGAGACTTCCTAAGAAAAAACAGGATGCTGGGCTCTATTCAGTGTTGTGCTCACACCTGCTCCCTTTATGGCTGCGTAAACATCCTCGACTCCCTGCAAATATCTTTACATACTGCACACAGAATGCATCTTCCTCTGACTGTGTGCATCGCTCTGTGGGAGCGGCTGCACGTCACTCAGCGTGCTCACGTTGCTAACAGGGTGCATGCATGAGTCACTCCTTATCGCATTTATGGTGCTCTGCCACAGTAGTGCAAAGACAAACACACAAATCCATTCACAAATGTTACAAAGAAATGCACAAGTTTTCCTCTTAGCAGAGCAAACAACGAGGAATCACCTATCAAACCACAAGATCAGCTGGCATCCTGGTCGATAGCATTACTTATATTTGCTTTCTCTTGCCTTACCCAATTTGATTAACTTGCATTCAGGATATGAGAATACATTCGTGTTTATTTTTCCGAACAGAGTACCATGACTGGAGTAAAGCTCTGCTGGAGCAAAATTCCGCTGAAGTCAACACTAGACTGACAGATGGGCTGGGTTACCATATGTTTCCACTGGCTGGGACACATCCTGTGACCTCAGCAGTGCCATGCAGATGCCCCATCACCTGCCTCCTGTAGGATGCTCTGGGGACTACCTCGGGGTGTTCCTGAGGAAGTGATCATCTGGTGAGGTCAAATGAGGATGCTCTGGTCAGCATACCTTTCCATTTCCACTCTCTCCACTCTTGTGGGTCCATCTCAGCTCTGGATCATTTAACACCAGGTCATGAAAGCTTCAGAAGTAGCATACATAAGGACATAAAACTTTTATATTTTGCATGTATCACGTTAATGAGCTAAAGAAAATTTAAAGTGATTAATATTTTTATTTCTTAATTACAGAAGCATCATTTTAGAAGCAATTTGACTGACTGATATGTAATAGAAGATATTTCAGGCATGTAAATGCAAACCGTCAATTCCTGACAAGTCAATAATCCTTCATAACCAGCGGCACAGAAATCTAATAAAGGAAAAGAAATTAAAGATGCGCTGTGTCTTTTCTAAACTTATTTGTGATTCACCTCTTAAATTTGGGATGGTGATTTTCTTGTAAGAGAGATTCAATATGTATAATAAAGAACAGGCTCTATCTTAAAGCATTTATCATCTTAATAAACAAAAGCCAGGAGGAGAGACAGGAAATCAATATATTCGGTTTAGGAACAATATCAGGAACAATGAATTGGGGAAAAATAATTAGAGGAAACAGAAGATAAAGCGTGCTGGAGTAATTTTAGACAGAAAAGGACAAAAACATTCTTCTAACCTGGCAGGGGAACTACAGGGAGTATGACCTGGGCAGCTAGAAGTTATAAATAGTATGGAACAATAGAGAATAAGAAATACCAGAACTTTTCAAGCCAAGGGAGAGACATGAGACTTTACAGTGCCATAAATATTTTTTAGTAGTAACTAATGATCGTGTGAGTGGGACAGTTACTTTTTCCTATTCAGTGGTTGTTTATGAGTGTCTCTCTTACCTATTTCCAGTGGGACTGTGTGTTCACAGGTAAAGACGCTAGAGAGTTCAATTGAGACAGTTGCCAAAATGACCGTACAGTTGGTGATGTAGATCTGAAACACGACAATATCTGAGGCAAAAGAAAAATAGAAAGAAGTTTAACTTCAGTTTGAGCAAAAGATGACAACACAGCCCCAGCTATCACTTTCCATTACCTTGATACTGACTGATGATGAGTTCCATGACTGATCTACGAGAAGAACCTGTCCAGTCCAATGTGGTTCTGACCATTTCACTTGAGTTTATTTCACAGAGGTAAATTTTTCTCTTCTAGAGAGCATTTTCCACGTTATAATAGCTTTCCTCTAACAGCACAGATTTCTTTCTTTCCCCTCTGCTTCGCTATCTTCATTTTCTTTAATCAAGCTGCAAGGTACAGTACTTGGGGCGTTTACTATCTGCCTGCATTGCACAAGGAGAAGTTATAAGCAAGGCAGCATAAGAAGAAAGATGTGGTAATGGTAAGCAAATTTGGGATCACTCCGTAACGCCTCTTTTGTATTAAAAATCCTCAATATTTTCTCTAAATCAAACTCAGGCAAGACCATCTCCCAATGTAATTGGTGATGTACCCAGTTCAACTTTTGGATTTTTCACTCAAATCCCCTACTCAGTTTATGTTAATCTATTTATAGCCATCGCTGTAACCATCCAGTTTTCTGACCTTTCATGGGTATTTCATTACGTTCTTCGTTTTCCAAACTGAGTCAACTCTTGCTTCCGAGTTATTTCTGAAGACAATACAATATGCAGAGATAATGCAGTATTTTCTTCCCTCCAGAAGTTTCCTCAGTAATTTTCTTATTTCATTTCAGAAGGCATTGTAAATACACCCAACCACATTTCTATTCTTCTTGGGCCATTTCATCAGCTGCTTTTAAACAGCAGAACTCTGATTTGGGTACCCAGTCTTCTGAGTCTCACCAAAATCAGCAGCATGACACAAATTTATGTTCAACTAAGATTTAGCCCAAATATATAATCTCTAAGTACTGGCATTAATTATTTATTAAAAAGTTGGAAATACATATATATACTTTTTTTAAAGCCTAAATATAGCATAAACAGAGAAAGCATTGAAAAATAATAGTATGTGTAAACACAGTATTAGAAGAAATATTCTTCTCTGAAAGAGTAGCGATGGACTGGAATGGGCTGCCTGGGGACGTGGTGAGGTCACCACCACTGGAGGTGCTCAGTAACCATGGAGATGTGGCATTGAGGGATATGGGCAGTGGGCATGGTGGAGGTGGGTTGGTGATTGGACTTGATGATCTTGGAGATCTCTTCCAACCTTAATGATTCTAGAAAAAGGGTAAACAGAACTCCTTTGGACTAACTTTGTGTTCTGTCATCTACCATGACTTGCATTCACTTTTATGACACAAAGACTGGTGGCTTCTAAGCTGTCCAAAAGGCATTTGGGAAGGTTCATAAACCTGTCCCATCGTGAGCACCATCAGGCACAGAGTTGCAGGATCCCTGGCAGAATATATTTTTCAAGTCTTGATTAGAGACTGCTGGCAGCTATTTTTAAATCCTAGAATACAGGCCTAACAAGGACAGACAATTAAACTAATTCTGTATTTGGAGACATGCTTGCTGACAGAGGATTTGGCTTGACTTCCCGTTGCTCTTTTCTGACTCCAGCGATTCAATATTTTACCTGTTTTCAAGCTAAAAGGCCAGGACTAGATGAGTTTGATTCGCGTGCGATTTATATGACAGATTAAATGCACTTACAAATTCTTGTCTTGGTGCTCCTTTGCTTCTCTTCCTCCCTCGCCTCTGCTCTAGGCAAGAAATAAAAATACCTCTGCCAACAGAAAGGTCTATCTGACCTCATTATACAAAGTCTGGTCATAAACATTTTGTCTGAATAAGGGTTTTGCAAAATGATGTTCCTGCTGTGCTGTAGGACGGACTTTAACTGCAAATGTAGGTAGACAGAGCCAAAAACCTTACCAGCATAGGTTTGGAACAACCACTGACCAATAATCTCTAATAAATAAGTGAAGCCATAAATAACAGTGAAATGCAGCAGGGAATTTGAGCTAAGACATCATGGCTTACCCTGCGTGGGGTAAGCTGTTATTCACTCTCTATCTACAACCTCATTGATCTTCCAGTGGCTTTCTGTTGACTGGGAAGGAAGGACTGTCCCAGCTTGTTAGCCAGATCAGAAATAAGACCTTATGAACTCATTCCATTGTACCCTCTCCACGTACTCACACAAAGGTGTGGCCATGGGTACTTTTCACCAGCTAGGTGAGCCTCCTGCCAAGTCTGCAGCACCATAGCACTAAAAGCTGCTGAGTATATTTGCACATGGAATAACAGTGGTTCCTGAAAGCCTTTCTTCCACTTACCGATTTGGTCACCAGAGAGTGTAGATGTGGGGCATATGGCACCTTCATTTTACACCAATGAAGCACAACACTGAAGCTGAAATAACTTATCTTGCAGAAAATCTTTTACAAGGTTGAGAACAGAATAAAGCCCAAAGTTTACAGACCAGTGATATAATCACAACGTCCAGCTTTTATTACCTAATTATTCTTACTGAAACCAAATTAGCATTGGATACATTGGGACATTAGCCAGGGAAAATATAACAAGAACTGACCCAGTGGGAATTAAAAGTTTGGCTTGTGTTATTCCAGGCATGTTAATATTTACATTCATCCCCTACAGAGGCTAATCTGAAATTTTGCAGTGGTTCCCAAAGAGCTGAGAAGGTCTCTGAGGGAAGGACGGATGCAGAGAAGTTGCTCACTGTGCTTATTACCTCATCCAGTCCCCAAGTAGCATCTCTGGGTCTGATTTCAACTGCTCCAACCTGTTTTTTCAGGCTGAACCTGAAAGAGTTTGGTTTGGATGAATGCCCATAAAAGATATACAAGCACTACCTGTGTTTACTTGTTCTAGCATTATTTTTAGTTGCTGCCCATATCTGCTACTCCACAACAAGAACAAAGCAATCCTTTGATTTCTTCATGGAAGAAAATCATGATCCCTTGAACAGAAATGCTATTTGTAGCCCATGACATACTGAAAACGCCTATAAACATTGACATTTTTGTGTTAGGTGAGATACCAAGGAAGCCATCATTTGCTATTTGTGGAAAAACTGAGCATCAGACAGGCTCAAGCTCCTGCATCTTCCTTTATGGAACCAACAGGACAGTTACCCAAAAATAAAACAGTAATCCTAAAAGCAAATTGCCCACATGGAAATATTTCCTTACATGCTATTTGGCATTTAATGAGTAGGTGCAGCAAAACTGTACTTAGAGGAAGGAAAAAGAGCGTGGCAGGAAAACAACTGCATGATGTTGTACTAAAACATTGTAAGTTCTGCGCTCAGAGAAGCATGTTGAGTAGCAGAAGGAAACTCAGGGCTGGCTGCTGCTTGCTCACATCCCAGTTCTGTGCTGGCTCCAAGACCTCACCTACACAAGGCAGTATGTCCCACAATAGCCTTGTAGGAACATTTTGGCACGTTTGAACCAATGCAAATATTTCTTACTTCAAGCATGCGTGGGATTTATAAAAATCACACTGCCACAGAAATCAAAGCATCCTTGCAGTAGTTTATATTTGCAACTTGAAAAACCAAAGAGGTACTATCATTTGCAGTAACCTATTCTGATGGTGTTAACCTTGCTCTGGTAGTTACTAGAAACTGACCACGCAATCTCCCACCTCAGAACTCTCACCTAGAAATCTCATCTTCTAGAAATTCTTGCCATTTGCCTCAGAGTTTTAAATTATAACAAGAGCCAAACTGTCTTCGCTGCCAGGGACATCAACAGAATTTGATATGTGCAACAGAACAGGATTTGTGCCACATGCAATAAATCACAACAGAAGTGTTATCTATCTTAAGCAGGCTAGATTTCAAGTAATAAAAAAAAGCTGGCAGTCATGCACTGAAGCCTTCAGTAAACACATCACCTCCAACACACAACCAGCAACACCAGGAAACTCCCAGAAGTTTCTGGACAAAGATTTTTCTTCACCTGACCCTTAATGAGCCTCCTGATAGTAACTACATTATCAGGATGCTTCTGGAAGCAGGCTCAGCTATTCATGACCAAGTATTGTGAGAGTACCTCTGATTTACTGCTGGGATAGGAGTGTTGAGCCTGAAGGCTTCTGCACACTGTGGGAACACATGGGGCTTTGAAAGCATCATCCATAGACCCACAATAAGTGTGACTTGTGAGATGCTATTCTTAGCTCAGTGAGCAATTACCAACACATTAGTTATAGGATCACATAAGCAAAGAAGAATACGTTTTTCTCTGAAGTTTAGGCATAGTGAGGGAATAATGATCTGGGTAAAGCATTACTGTAGGACTGGGACCATGTACCTTGGTAATGAAGGACTCTCACTGACCAAAATAATTCTGACTTCCCCAAGTTTGCTGAGGTGAATATCTGCCACTGTTAGTCCCTAAAGTGATTTGAGCACCAAAGATAATTAAAGAAGATGAACAGCAGAGTTATTCCCTTGCCTTAGGGCACTCCTGTGCCTCAGGCTTGGTCTCTGCACATCTTCAAGCAGGTCCTTTGGATCTGGAAAGCTGCTTTGTTAAGCCCTCAGCACAGAGTCATTGGTTCCCACCACACTTTGCAGCAGGAGGTGGTAAAACCCTTTTGGCAGCACCGTAACGAGCTGTACGTTCTGCATCCGTTCCCGCTGCAGTCGGGTGTGTTCCGAGGATGTCAATCACACAGCAAACAGCTCATCGGGACTCGTTCTGGCCCAGCTTACAAAGACAAAGAGTCTTTTCCGAAGATGACACTGAGAAGCAAATTTAAGTCACAATCAGCTGGAACAAGACGTTACAAAATGGCTCAGGGTTTATGATAGGCAGCTTTTCTTTGTACAGAATACCCCCTTTTCTGAGGCTGATTACACAGAAGAGCAGGAAGCATCATCTTACTGAAAATGGGAAGGAATTGGTTGTTTCACATGCAGCAATCAGAGAAGAAAAGCAGGTACAGTTCCAAGTGAATGTCACCTTGTAAAGGGCTTGAACATAAAGCCAGAAATTCATGAGGGTTTAAAGCCACGCTCACACCATTTAGTTTTGAACCTACAATGCTTAGAATAAAATTTGTTTCTCCAGCCCAGTAACCTGTTTAATCCTAGTAAGAGTTTTGTACTATGAATGCAACCGTATCCACAGTGTATGGAAGAAGAACAAGTGCTTTAATCAGAACATGATAAAGATCTATTCAAGAGCAGACAATAGAAAAGAGATGAGAGAGAATGGAATAGAAGGGGATAAGTTGACTATAAGGGGAAACTCTTTGCAGCACTGTCTTTCCCTGCCAAGCTCAGGACGACCAAGGAGAGCAGTCCCAGCAGCTCTGCTGCACTGGGACACTGCTGGTCCTGCTCACAGTGCAAAAAGCAGCATAGGGCCATTTCTCCTCATCCATCTGTTCATTCTGCAAAGCAATTTGTAAAGCAGTGACAGATTTTAAGATAAAAGATTTTAAACAGAAGTCATTTTGTTTTCATCTCTCGACACAAAGCGGAGTCATACAAGGCTGAGATCCTGGGAGCTGATTATCTTTCCCCTTATAAACCAAATGTTGCAGTAAGTTTCTGTATTTCCTGCATCCTCAGCCAGGGCAACAGTAGAGGAATCAGATGCAATAAAAATCTGTTGCTAAAACATACACTGAAACACGACCTGAGCTGGAGGAACAACTGCCGCACATTGCATACAATTCAGAAGGGCATTTGGGTTCCTGCTGTCGTTAGGAGTTGTATTTTAATAACTGCAGAACACGATATGCTTAGAACTGCGTGCAAGAGCTGCATGGCAGTGCAACATGAGCAGCAGCCTGCGCTTTCCCTTGGTTCACGCTAGGCAAAGTATCATAATTTCTTCTCTCTCCAGCAGATTTTATGCCAATGTGTACCCAAAAAGCTGTCATGCAGTCTCTGTCCCCGTGATGTATTGCACCAACCCCTCATTTCCCACAAGCTCATTTTTAAAGAGCTTCTGTTCGTTTATGTCTGCCTCAGAAAAGGTCTGCATTGCTTTTCCCCCAACCCCGCCAAGACTAATACAGAAAAAGCCTGAGCATCAATCAGGTTTCATAACCAATTAGCCAGCAGATACTCTGGCTGCATTCGCTATTGGCCTCTTTCGGCTGTTTTTGCTTCTAAAATTAGCTCAGCTATTTCCTGCACAGAGGCTCAGGAGAGCAGCAGACTCATAGCAAGGGGCTGCAGCACAGAGCATATAGCAAAGCCCTCTCCATGGGGCTGCACGGGGAAAGGGGAAACTGCCCACCGCCTGTAAGGAGCAGGCAGAAATGGGCACACAGGATTAAAAGTTGCTTATGAACTCCATCCACAGCATCTCCAGAGCTCCTGTTGTTATTTTCACACAACCTTGCTCCTCTTTGGCTCGCTGCTGAGCAGCCAGCATCTCACATCTGGCGATAAAATAACATGCATGCCCTGGGTGCAGTTGCCACAGTCACCAAGAGGTGAAAGCCATGATTTCTAAATATGGTTCCCACCTCATTTTTCAGGAGTTGTTGTTTTCAATTGATGCACTCCTACAAAATCCATAGGGTACGTTTTGGTAAGTTCCGATATCCCCTCGGTGAGCAATGTGTTTATGCCCCACTCCGTGCAGGCTCTGTTTACATACTTCTGTCTGGGGGAAAAAGATTGGGCCTCAATAAAAAGATAGGTTGCACTTCTCCAACATGTGTACATTTTCTCCCATCGCTCAGATTTGCTTCCCCCAACAGCCAGCCCGAGTTAGAAATCGCAAGCAAAGCAGCTGCTTCAGGCCACGTTGCAATCAGTCTCATGCAAGACATTTAACAGAAGCTATTTGCTTTTAGAACAAGGAACTGACAAATCACGACCTGCTGTGGGCTGCTCTGAAAGGTCAGCTTAGGAACATATCTTTTCAAGTGAGGTGTGGCATCTGCAGAGAAATGGTTAGAAAAACAAGAACACTGGCTGCTCTCAAAAGGCCTGCTCCAGCAGCAAGCACTTTTAAAGGAAAGAAAGTAATCGAGTTGCACCAGAATGGGCTAATAAATAATGCTATGCCTCCAATGTCTGTGATGGCATTTTGTGAGGATAATGCCAGAGGAGCTGTGCTAAGGTACGCCTCATAAAGATAAGCAAAGGGTTGCTTTATTGAACACATGTTGTAAAAAGAAAGAAGATGCTCACTAAATGAACGAAGGCAGCTTTAAAACAAACCTGGGTTTCTGGGGAAACTACAACTGTTTGCTCTATAAATCCAGAGCATCCCTTTGGGGCAGGAGAACTCGGCAGCACGATGAGCAGCACCATCAGGTGTTTATATAGGGGCTGGAAGGAAGGGAGCAGGCAGAAGAGATCACTCACCCTTCTGTTTGTTTCCTGCTTCCTGACGCCTTTAAACCACTATTATCAAAAGACTGAGTATTTGCTTCCAGGATTTTCTTAAGATCAAAATTAAGAACTGAAATACAGAAAAGGGAGGATTCTCTTTGCAGTTGCTGTTAATGTCTTTGTATAGCTGAACTGCAGTTTATGTAAGCAAGCATTGACGTGCAGGCACACCAGTAACTGATTAAAAATCACTCACCTACATCTGCACATGGGAATATTTAGCTCATGTGAATGCTGCTCTGCTTCTGCTCTTCTTATGTCTGAATTTATTGACTCTAAATGATAAGGGAGACAAAAGTTAACAAATCCTAAAACGTTTTACCTTCAGTAGCTGCATTAGATTTGATTTCAGCAGTTACAAAAATACACAGGAACTGGTGCTGCTGCAGACTGATTCTATCACTGATGGCAGGCACTCAGATCACTGGTGCCACCTGAGACTCTTCCAATTGTTAATTTTTTTGCAGTACACCAAATCTATTTTTTAAAATCATAGAATCATTATGGAAAAGACCTGTAAGATCATCCAACCGCCCACCTAACACCAGTATTTCCTCACTAACAACATTCCTTAATACCACACCTTCTCAGTTCTTGAACACCTGTAGGGACAGTGACTCCATCACCTCCCTGTGCCAATGCCCAACCACTCTTTCGGAGAAAGTTTTTCCTCCCCTGGCATAACCTGAGGCCATTCCCTCTCATCCTATCGTTGTTACCTGGGAGAAGAGGCCGATCCCCATTTTCCCACAACCTCCCATTCAGAGCACTGTATGAGGTCTCCCCTGAGCTCCTCTTTCCAGACTGTCCCATCCTATTTCCCTCAGTCATTCCTTGTAAGACCTGTGTCACAGACCCCTCACAGCTCCATTGCCCTTCTCTGGACATGCTCCAAGTGTCTCTCACGTCATAACTACAGACATTCAGAGGCTCCATTCCACCATCAACATAAGGATTCTGGCTGAATGCACTTCAGGTTAAAGGAAAAAAAAACAAGAGAAAACATTTTCCAGAATCTGCTCTTCAGAAAGTGGTACATACAAGTCAGAGTGCTGTATGAACACAAGCCCAATTTTTTTCTTCCGAGACTGACATATAAGTCAGTGGTACACAGCAGTTCTCTCCTGCTTTTCAGCTAATGCACTAAAGAATCACCTCCATTTCAGTAGTGGCATCCACGCCCTGGGCTCTCATGGCTAAATTTTATTTCTTATAGTTTCTGGTGTACTTGTTAGTGTGGACTTCACAAATGGCATCTGAAATCTTTGTATCTCTCCATCTCTCACCACCAAACACATTAGAGAGGGAATGCTGTTTTGTGCAGGAAATGATGATAAAACCCCGCTGCACGCTATGCATACCAGGAGAACAGGATGTTGCACTTGGAATTCCACTGAAAGACATTATTCTGTTAGAAAGAAATGAGGTTCTTCATCTTCGTTTGGCACACGAATGCCAAAATCCAGGATGGATGTTGAGAGGCTTAATCAAATGCAAGAACATTTTTCTGTGACAATGGGTATCTGACCCTGCTGGGAGAGCAAGGTAACAATTATTTTTGTCCTTTTCCTTGTAGGGGAAGGTGGCAGTAGGGAACTTGCCTTAATTGACACTGGATCAAAAATAACAGCAATAATCCATGTAGGATTTTGAACTCAGATTGAAGGCTGTCAAAGACAAAAATGACATCATCAAAATGTTCACAGAGATACTGAAACTGAGAATTTTAAGCCTCCTGACTCCTGTATACACACAGACAGAAACAGGATTACGTCAGAACATAGAACGTAACGCACCTACTCATGAAGGTGACATATAATCCTACAAGTACAAAAAACAAAACAGGAAATTGTATTAAAGTAAGCAAAAAACCCAAAGTGAAACGAGAACAGGAAGCCATTAGCTGCAAGTCTTGAAGAAAAACAAGAACGTTAGATTCTTTTCATTCCTGTTAACAATTTAGATAATGTCCAAACTGCAGGCACAACTGCTCTCTTTATTATCAGCTGCCAAGGAGGGTAAATGAAGACACAAACAAAAGGGACCATTAGAGAACTGACGTAACTGAACACGAGAGCCCATCTCCTTATTTAAGTAATTTAAAAAAATAATACAACAGCAGTGTTAGCCTAATCAGTGTCAACATATAAGAGGCAGTGATTAATTTAACATGCTCTTACTCAGTTAACATAAGACTACACCAGACAGATTACTCTTCCCAAGGGCTCTCTCACTGATCATATTAAGAAGTTAACTTCTTCTTGCATATTTAAAGCTGAATCATGACAGACCCTGTAAGTTATAACCTGGCTATGAGCAGTGCTCAGCCGCACCTACTTTCCTCAGACCTCCAACTAAGTGAAGTCAGCACAGAGCAGACAAATCCAGCAAGCTACAGCAGTGCTTTACTATATGTGGGCATGGATGCCAGCCTCTGCTGCATGTTCTGCATTTTTACTCCAAATAAGCTTACCTTATTTACCTTTATTGCCTTACAGCTATGCTGTAGCTTATGTAGATACAGCCTGAGAACATGAAGATCAAATAGCTAGAGAGGACCTCATGTTATCAGTTCTGTTTTCTCTGAGCTTACGACTTGAAGGCAGGATACTGTGAAGGCACTCGTGAGCGAGAAGCGCTGGGTGACATCTGGACTTGGTACTGCCTCTGCTCGGTTCACAGAGGAAGAGTTGTCTCTGCAAGCTCATCCTCAGCAGTTCCTGGCATGTTATCTTTGGAAAAATGAGATATTCCAGCTGACTAGATCCCCACTCATCAGTATCACAAGTCTTCCTGGCCAGATCAGACAACACTAAGCTTGCAACATGACCCAATAAAAAAATAAGGATCAGTCAGTAAAATCTATGGGCATCTATTAACATTGTAATTGCAGTCCCCAAAGAAAGGCGTGTCCAGCCTTAATTTGGTCTTGCAAGTTGTACCCATGAGACATGAGAAAAAGTAATTGCTTTGCTATATCCCAAGGTAGTTTTTAAGCAAAGCAAATGCAAGTGCAGATGTAGTTGGTGTGTGGTGAAGTATCATTAACAGCGTGAGTACTAACCATGTATGTAGTGCATCACATCCAAAATATGCCTCAAGGTATGAACACTTGCAATGTTTTCAAAGTCCACTGAGGAAGCTGGACAAAAAGATGACACTGCTCCTGAGGAAGTGACCCCTGCCTCCTATTTATACACACTATACACTACACAATAGAAGAAATGGGATTTCAAGGAAAAAAAAAAACAGATATATCAACTACTGCATTCTTTATCTTCAAAGATTAAGAAAAAGTGGAAGTGTACATCAGGGCAAGATCAATTAGTACTTCAGACAAAAATCAGACATTTTAATAAGTTAGCATTTTGTAATTTCAGAGTTGCATCTGTGTCCATAAATATTATCCTCTATTCTGGGTTTTGCTTTATTATGAACTTGAGGACAAAAGGAGGACAAGAAAGGAAATGGAAGAATAGGAAAACAACAAGGAAAGAAGAAATGTTTAGGTAAAAATAAAGGACAGGAACAGCACATAGAAGCATTTCTACTTTAGTAGTTCAGTCCACGGTATAGCAGGATAAAATAGTGACGTTAAACAATGAACTTTCACCAAGTTTGTAAATAAGCAAGAGAACAGAGAAGTATAAAACCCTCTTATAAACAGTGGACTGAGAACAATATGGACTCAAGCCCAGTCTAAATTAAACATCTCATTTTTAACTCATTGCCCTCTCAGAGATGTTCTGGACTTAAACTTACTTACAACAGGAGAAAAAACATGACAGATATTTCTTATCTGCAAGAATTTCTGATGAAAACTGTTTAGCAATACAGCAAATGGCTACTGAAAGGCACGGAACCAACCACATTACTTACTGATCAGCCTTACCACACCTACACAAATTATTCATGTGAGAAATCAGACTTCATTAGGACCTTTGTATGCACATCAGTATTTGCAGAATCAGGAATCAAAGTCAAATGCTGAGAAAAAACCCTTATGCTAATATTTATACATAGATGCATATAATCAGATAGGGTGTGACAACCAGTTTACAACCATAAAGCTGTAAACTGAGCTCCACCATTATTTATATCTTCAGAAGAGAAGGATAACAAACAACTTCCTCACATGTGTGCCTGAGACATAATCCAAACCTAATCAAAACTCTCTGGGAATATTGTTTGTCATTAAAAACCACTAGGCCACATCAGTCCTCTGCAGTGGAGCAGCTGATGCATCTGATAATGTGCCTGATTCCTCCATTAGTATTTTTTATTTTCTTTGGGGAAGAAGTATTTGAATGTGCCATTTCAAAATGAAGGATCTCAGACGGACAAACACAGCCTTTATAGCAGAACACCCATTTGGACTTTGGCTTCACTGCAGTCAAGATTGCTATCTTTAGAGGTAGGCTATGCCAAATAGCAAGGAATTATATTTACCAAGATATGAAGATTGTAAATTCAAACTGTAAATCTAAAATAGAACCTGAAGCATACAACGTACCTACTGCTGCTGTGAACACAATCATTACAACTTTACAGCAGTTGTGACCTCTGAACTCTGAACCGTATATTGTGTTTGTCTGTGCAATAAACTGTGTGATGCAAATTTAGCTCTGCAGTGACAGAGAAGCCACTTCACTGTCAGGAAAAAACTGCAGCAAACATATGATGCAGTTAGCCAGATACAAACACTGCATGAACGTCACTACAATGACCCTGCTCCATCTAACATGAAAACCAAGTAGTTTTAAGTAGTTCTGGGGCAGGGGAGGTTCAGGTCTGATATTAGCAAGCATTTGTTTTCCAAAAGGGTGGTGATACATTGGAATGGGTTGCCCAGGGAGGCGGTGGCATCACCATCCCTGGAGGTGTTCAAGAACTGTTTAGTTGTACTGAGGGACACGGTTTAGTGAGGAAATATTGGTGGTAGTTGGACAGCTGGACTGGATGACCTTGGAGGTCCTTCCCAACCCTTGGTGATTCTATGATTCTATATATAGAAGCTGCAAAACAACTGTCTGTGAGATAAAGGCCACTTTACTTGTTCTTCCAATTTGAGTACTTTGTTGGTTTTGAGCTCCATTTTTCAGCTCTGATGTCACAATTCTAATTCCAGCATCATCTCATTTACAACCACTGATGACTTCCCTCACAACAGGAGAAGACCTGATCTCTGCAGCACACCGAGCCCTGTCATTTACACCAGATTCCTTCCTTTCAACGGGACACAGCTTTTACCATTTTTGGTATCTTAAGTCTACGTCAAGCTCTTTGTGCATGTAGTGAGATTCCTGTTAAGTAACACAGACAAAACTGTTAATACTGTTTTCAGTGGCTTCAAACTGTTAGCAGATGGCACAGCATGCAGCTTTAAGTGATTCACGAAACATAAAAAGGATAACAATCTACTGGAAGTGTCTCATCCAGCTTCAAAGCACTGAACTTACGTTCCAGTTACACAGAATTCGGATTTCATTGCATCATTTGAAGGGTAGACAATGTGTTTTTTTCTCCCTTCTTCCCTTCCCACCACATTAACATCACTAGGGGCTGGGCCTTCAGAGCCAGAGGTTACAGCGTTCAATATGAACACATCAAAAACTGTTCCTGAAATAGTCAGCCAAGGATTTTCTTCTGGCTTTGGCTTCTGTATTTGTATTTCATGGTAAAGTTACAGTTGCAATACTCCATGTGTATAATACAAAAGGTAACTGGGAGTTCATACCCCGTTGGGTAACTGGCAAAGAAAGAGAAATATGGAATTAAACTCTCCCACACATTAAACAGGGCTGAGTGTGTAAATGAGGTACACAAGGACATATCCACAGAACATACAGCTATCATGTTACCAGCAACTTAAACAGCTTTGTCGTAGTGACTGCTCCTTTAAGGAAGGTATTGAGGACTGTTTCCACAACTGGGATAAGTAGCTATGGGAAGCAGAAGCTTCTATGTGGAGAGCAGCATCTGTAATACGGAGCACACCAACAGTCCCCCCTTCTGCAGTCGCTGCACTGATGAAGCTGCCAAGTGGCTGGAGCACAAGCACAGCACCATGTGAAAGAAGAAAAGATCAGCATCTAGAAATATATTAAGCTCCAGAGACCAATCTGACTTGGCAATTGCTAGGAAGCACAGAAGCAGGAATCAAAATAGTAAGCTAAGAATCAGAGGACAGTGTCAACAGAAAGCAATCCTAACACAGTTTTGCACGCTAGTCCCACAAACACCTGAGGATTGAGACTCCTTTTGATAAGTTCAGATGATTTTTTTTCCTTAATTTGATTAGATTTCAGTGTATGCTTCCATTTGAGCCAGCTCAATGCAGCAGGCAGCGGGAGTTGGGCAGATGCAGCATGCAGAGGTGCACTCAGGGAGCCCCAGGGGCAGGCTGAGCTCCCAGACTGGGGAGCTGGGGAAGCAGCCAGCAGACTTGGCAGCAGCATCACTGTCAGCCACACAGTTCTGCAATACCTGGCAAGGTGAGCAGCATGGATCCAGCGATGGTGGCCAGCCTCAAGCGTGGTCCAGGCCTTCTGACATCAGATGAGGCAGGTCAGTGTTGAGTTATGATGTTGTACCAGTTGGTAAGTGTCAGGATTAGGTCTGCAGACAGCAGCAAGGGTGAGGCACCAGCAGCAATCACCAAGCAAGGTCTGGGCATACCAACTGGGCAGGTCTGAAGTCAAATCAGAAAGTCAGCCTGTGGATCAGAGCCAGGCTGGGTCAGTAAGACAGCCAGACACAGGAATGGCTGCAACACAAGGACCTCAGATGTAGCAAGGACAGGGAAGGGTTATAATGCCCTGGGAGCCTTGGCAAGGTGATTTTTTTGTTGCACAGTATCAAAGGCAAATCAAATGCATTAATTTAAATGCACAGAGTGAAAATACAGAATATTCTTCTTAAAGTAGCTGAAGCATAAAACAAAGATCAAGATTCTACCTTTGATTTTTTTCTCAGTGGTAAGATTTGATTTTTGAATAACTTTGGTCATTGTTTGTGCATAAGACATTTCTTATCCCAAATGATCCCTACAATACAACAATTTTCAGAGGGAAAAGAAGGAACTCGTCACACTGCAAATATAGTTTAGATGCATTCATCATATCCTTCTTCTAACCTGTATCAACTATTTGCTTCAGGACTTCAGTGTTGCGTTAATTGATCAAAGCTGTGGGTGACATTTCTGGTATTTTAAGTATTTACCATTCATTCCAACCAGGAATTTACAGTAAAATGCTTAATGGGAGCTTTCATGAATGACGGAAATACCTCCAGTTAAGCAACAACTAAACAGATTTCCCAGGCTAAACCAAGTTTTCTGGTTGTTTCTATCGGACATCTTTGTTTCTTTTGGCAGTGGAAAGAAGATCATAGTAAACCTAATCGGTGATTTATTATGAGTCACAACAAGTGAATCAAATTTAATGGAAAATGAATCACATACCACAGCATTATCCATTATTGCTACTTCCTCAGGCTAAATTTCTTGCTGATTATGGAATTCACTGATGTTTTTATTGTCCTGTCTGATTCTCGCATATTTCAAACATCCTAAGAGGTTTAGATCCTTCACTACCTAACATCATAAACTTAATGGAAACTATCGCAGCAGATGCTAACCGAACTTGCTTGTGTAGAAACAAACTGCAAAACATTCATGTAACAGCTTACTTCAAACACGGAGCTGTTTGACGTAAAAGTAAAGAATGAGTTTTTAAAAGTCAAAGCTAAAGGGCCATGCCAAATATTTGCCAGGATAAAAGCCATGCTATAAGATATTCAGCACTGCAGAAAAGTGCAAAATGAAGAAATTAAGGCTGTAAATATTGAAAAGCTACTCAGAGGAACAGCATAGCAAGTCTACAGGTCCAACTACGTCATAACAAGACTACAGGTTCTAACTACATCTGAAAAGCACCCTCAAAACTCCTGTACTCCGTAGGAAAATAAATGAACAGATAAATCAATGAGTATCATAGGATCACCATTTCTAAATATTATTATAACCAAATTTATTGCATAGATCTTTATTATCTACAGAAAGTCTAAGTCAAATACTTGCCTCAAAAGCATTTCAGGACATACAGACAGATCTCTCAAATGCACTTGCATGGGAAAAGCCTACATGACACTGAATCAAAGGGACACTCAAGGGGCTCTGAAGAACAGCAAACCTACATCCTCCAACGCACTCCACATTCAAAGAGTTAAATGAAAACTGGAGTTGCAACTGCTGTTCCTTTAATGATCATCAGGAGAAATGCTTTTCATCCAAGTTTCATCCTTTCTTCTGGGGAAAAAAAAATGAAAGAAGCAACCCATGGTTCTTATATTAATTCTTCCCTATGCTTCCCCACTATTACTCCCAAATTTGTTTTACTATCTTATTCCAAATCTCCCCAACTTCCCTTCCTACAAACAAAAATAGTTTCTTTTTTAGCTGAGATACCACGTTATGAAGTCAGAGATGATGAGATTTAGCAAGAATATTTGCAGCCTATGTATGTGTTCCAGTTCTGACATATTAATCGCTGGTGTACCAGCTGTGCCACAAAGAAGAAATGATACAAAGAACAATTTAATTTTCCAAAAAAAAGAATCTCTTTTCATAGAGGAGCACCTAAGCTCCCACACATCACTGAATGAGCATATATTTATTTTCTACTAGGACAAGTAAATAACTCACACTTCAGTGCATAACTGCTAACTAATTGTCTTAAATGAGACCAAAGTCAGTAGTAGTAGTTCATGTAAAAGAAGTTCTTGAAGTATGAATTGTAAGCACACTGACCATTTCAGTATTTAAAGTAAATATTTGACCCCGAAACAGGGGGGAAATGTTTAAAAGACAGTAAGGAAAAACACAGTTCCTTTAGTAACTGCCACCTGTTAGCTGAAGAACACCGTTAAGGAGGACTAACCCCAAGTCTGTATGGCTACACACACAGTATGGTCTGTCTGCTGGTAGCAATGCAAGGAACCTGGACTACCAAAGTTACTGCACTCATGTTAGATTTGTTTCCTTTTATCAGTTTATTAAACCAGATGAGATGTCAGAAGGAGCTGCACAGATATTCTTCCCACAGCGTGCTTCCACGGTACAAGCAGAACTGTACAGAGACACACAGATGAGTCTCAGCTATCTATGACATTCCTCAGCACAATGTGGGATCTCCCCCAAGATAAGATAGAGGGACCCCCTGTCACAGAAGGCAAGCAAGTAGAAGCTCTCTCACTAGCACACAGACAACGTGAAGTAACAGTCTCTACCAGTTCCTGTCAAGTGGGACAGTAATGTCTGTCTCATTTCCATGTAGCAACATCCAGGCTTTTCTTCACGTAATCAAGCAAGCGTACCTCCCACTATATCTCACCCACTCTCTTCTTACTAGAGAATTAGAGAGATATGTGAACATAAATGACTCTGCCAGCCCTAGGGCTATTCTAACCACCTCCATTCCTTTTCTCCCGCCATCACCAGACCACTGACCACTGTCAGGATTAAAGGCACAGCCCAAATGCCTACAGCTTTCTGGGAGTATCTCACAGTTGTATACAGTCCCTAAGAACACAGACCTAGTGCCTGATCACTGGGCAGCAGCTCCTTGTTCTCCAGTAAGTGTGCTGCAGAGCTGGGGTTAGGATGACATTTACATGGTGGAGCAGGAAGAAAAATGAAGGAAGTTGAAGCCTCACCTTTAAGTCTTCCTTTTTTCCTCCTATAAGAGCAAACTGAACGCTTGGCAGTAATTTAGGAAACACTAATCATGTTTAGAATACTTCTTAGCACTGCCGCATTTAGACTTCTAAGTAAATACTTAGCATGAAACTTCCTGAAATGCTCTATAGATTTCTGAGGGATTGAGAAACAATCAAATGTGTTACCAACCAGTAACTGGAATGAAAAACAGAAGGATGCAATAAAAAGCTCATTTTCTCCCACTCTTGGAAAACAATTTTTCCTATTGCAAAGGAAAACTTGTAAGCTGTGATTCTATTTAGCTGCAATGAGCCAAGTCAAATGCACCCCAGCTGTTCATAAAGGCACATATTATGGCAGCATAATGAACATGTGTTTTCATCAGGACTTGCTCTTTGCTTTTCCATCAGCATTAACAGCACAGGAGCTGAACACTAGCTTAGTATGGATAGGAGACACCAAATTACAAACTGCTTGCTCTTCCCTTCTTTGCATTATCCAGTATAGACAGGGGTATATGACTTTTTATTATAAAAGCATTTCCAGATGCTTGCTGTAAAGAAAGTGACACACATATGCACTTCTGTGTGTGCTTGCAGGAAGTGTTTCCAATAAGAGCTTTTGGATGTCCAAATAAGATAATCTTGTTCTTATGACATATCTTGCATGTATTTCATGTTTTCTTGTTTAAATCAGGATACAGCAATTAACTTGGTACCACACTGCCATCAATAACATTACCAGAAATTAATTTAAATGCATGCTATTTTTCATTTCACTGAACTGTACAAATCAGGTACTGATAGAGCTGTAGATGATTGCTTAGCTTCTATTAGAGATGTGTCCTAGCAAGTCGCTATTTGTAGAGTTAAAAAAGTCATGTAGGATGTAAATAAAGGATGTAAATAAAGTGTAAACACTGCACAAAATATGGAAAATACTTGCCTATCGTTGCAAAACATTCAACTGTAAACTTGCAAAGTGCCTTCAGTATAATAAACTCTATTCGATGTTATTAATAGAGGGAAGTGAGACCATCTGGAGCAGACAAAAAGACTCCATGGCTGAACTGTTTTACTTCAATACTTGCAGTTATTAGATACAACAGAGAAAGCTACTTAGGGATAAAGAATTGCATAGGTTGGTCCCACGTGATTGAAATACATGCATACACGCTCTGTGCACTTCTTCCTAAGTGGAAGGCTTTATAAATGCTTATGTTCTCCATTTATGCAACTCTCAAAGCCTTGCTACTGGCCCAAGATGAGACCTGTGGAATTACCACTAGAAGAAATTAAATAAAACATGATTTTACCTTGTGTTCATTAATTCTTGAGTACACCACTTTTAAATAACCATACCAGAGCGCCCAGAGACTCCACATGCTACACTGTCTGCCTCCACAGCCGCAGCAGAATAAATCAATCTGCTATTTGCTTTAAGAAGCTGATACACCAATGTATATGCATGGGTGGCATTACCATTTTCTCTGCAATATCCTTTAATTAAACAGGATACCATGAAGTTTAAAGAAAAGCTCTTTATATTATTAGATGAAGGTGTCAGCTAAGAATAATTTGTCAACATTTTAGATGCAGCAATCAGGCGTGCACAGACACCTGCTCTAGACACATAAACACACTACATATCTGGCTGGCTTTTTTGTTGTTGTTTTTCCTCAAAATCTCCGTTCATCAGTACCATAACCACCTGGAACCAACTCATCCTATAATACTTTGCTTCTGCTTGTGGATAACTTAAACACTTAAACATCTTCCTATAACCAAAATAAATTTTACTTGGAATAGTGTGGTGGGAATGATCTTTTTCCCTAAAGCAGCAACTGAGCACAGCAGTACATTGGCACATCTGATTTCACAGTGAATACAACAGGATTTTGAAAGAATGATTCGGGTCTGGTTGATGGGTAAGCTGAATGCACTGAATAAATACTTTTAGAATACAGCAGTAACTGAACATCTTAATAAGGATTAGAAGATCCCAAACATTTCAGGGCAATGCAATGTTCTTTGCTGCTGAATGAAAGGCTATAGGGCTTCTGTTACATGGATTTCCAGGGTGTGATGTTAGGTATGTCTAATTTTCAGTACTTACTCTATTAAAGTATCATTTTTAATTGTAACTTCAATTATTTTACCACTTTCATTAACTTAGCTAACAAATATCTCCCACTGCAGTTGTATCATTGCACCATGTCACTCGCTAGAAAGTAAGTGGAGGAGAATGCAAGTTGAGGATTAAAGACAAACCTAAACCATGGTATTAAGAAATATCCCACATTATTAAATTTAGCAGCCAAATTTACTGGCAGCCAAAGCACAGCGACGGCACACTGAAATTTGACAGTGGGTTATTAGAATCTTAGCAAGTAGGAGACTGCTGACCTCTTTTGAAGGACAACAACATAACAGTGAAGCAGAATTCTTCACAGAAATCAAACTTGGTGTTCACTACCACTGTGGTCACATTTCAGTTGACTCCCCACTGTGTATTCATTCCAGAAAAACACACAGGCTTTGAAATTAATCATAGCACAAACCTTGATCCACTGTATTAGTAGCAATAGGTAGCTTCACGTGGTATGGTAGAACAAAGCCCCAAAATTCTGTTTCACCCCTTCAACATTTTATCAGTTGATCACATCTGTTTTGTATGGGGCTTTCCAGAAATTCTCTAGAGAACACTCTCATACAAGATCAAATGACCTCACAGTTCAATGAAGTCTAACTTTAGACAAATCAAAACTAACACCTTTCACTGGTTTTAAGTGTCTTCCAAACATACAATCGGAGGCCTTTTACTTATTTTCCCCTATTTCTTGTTCAAGCCCTTTGGAAGAATACTGGAAGTCCCCCAAATGAATTTACATACACTATACGCTAATTTTGCTTAAGTAATTTCAGACTTACACATTGTCACAACAACCTGTTGCTATCTTTACCAAAACAGTTCTCCTGTCCTTAGTGGAAACTGGGTAGTGCTAAGAAAGCAGAAGCCTTTGCGCTCCCTCTGGTCCATGGACAACAGGTCAACTGTCTTCCACTCCAATGTTATGAACAAGAACCTTATTACATGTTTTTTCTTACACTATAGCATTTGCTGTGACAATTATTTCCTTTTACCTCCTATGGTCAATTAAAAAGTACTGTTTTGAAGAAATAACATACAAGATTATATCCAATGCTAACACCCAAAACAACAGCAAACAAAACTTCAATGCAGATACTCAGTCACAAGGCTGGCAACCTCCAATACATCTTAGTTATCATATTCAACAACAAAAATACCACAGGAAGAAAGTTTGCCAAAATAAAAATGGGAATATTTATTTTCTTTTCTACTAAAGCAATGCAGATCTGAGATTATACATCGGTCTTTGCAAATGTTTCTACTGCTAAATTTGTAGTTTTCAACTTTGTAAAAAATTAGACATGGACTTCAAAAAACAAAGACACAGGGCATGTCACTGAACAACTGGATAACGAGGATGAGCTCAGAACAACTGTTAGTAGGGATGAGCAAAGAAAGCTCATGCTTAGACTTAAATTCCAGCATTTGCATCATTACCATATACTCACGTGGGACAAAACGGGTACATTTTCCTTGCACATGTTTAAGCCCACTTTCCAAACACTCAGAAATCAGACTTAAATAAGGAATTTGACCAGTAGAACCTAACCATTACTTAGTAGTACTACATGCACAAGATGCAAGGGAAGCAAAAAAAAAAAACTAGACCCGTGCATACAGCATAAGACAAACTGTTACAATTGTCAAACGTGCGATGGACAAAATTTAACATTTATGAAAAGTTTTATTTGTTGTCATGAAAATAGTTTCAGAAGCACATAGTTGTATGTATTTTGCAAGGCCATCTTCACTTGGCCTCCTGAGCTTTCTTGGCATTCTGTTTTTCTTTAGCCTAGAAAGCAAAGGGATATACTGTTAAACTCAGATGATACCAAGATCTACCTTTTGTACATTTGACTGACTGCTCATAACATTGAGCCTTCTACACAGAAACACTGCAGAAGGAAACAAATTACATGTCAACTCAGACACTTGATATGTATTGTACTGTAGCTTTACTATTATTTCATAAATAGGGTAGAAAAAAGAATAGTTCCTAGCAAAGATTTTTGCAGATTACTTATAACCTGCATCAATTTCCTGGTTGGACTCGATGATCTTTAGGGTCTTTTCCAACCTGAGCGATTCTATGAATTGATAAGGAACGTAACACACAAAATAAAGCATTCGTTTTAAACCCCCAGTTACTATGTTACAGTAAACTACTAATCTACAAAAGTACTCCTCAAAGCTCAAGTAAAAGAATGTATACATCACATAATGCACAGGTTGTTCTGAAAGTAATACCTCCTATTTATTTCCATGAAAGGCACAACAGATAAGAAGACCACAATAACGTTATTCGATAGAGCAAATTCTCAGCTATAAAATGCTCTTTTTACAGCCACCACCATTAGCTATGCATTTTCACCAGAGCTTGTAAAAACCTGCGGCAGCAAAGGTGACCTGCTGTTGCCACTACTGAAACAAACCACCTACTGCCTCACTGTCCTCGTATCCACTGTTTGGTCTTCATAAGTGTTCACAAGCACTGGTGAATGTCAATGGGTACAATATTTTCTGCCTGGAGGAATTCAATGATACACCTTTGCTTTGTACACACTTCCATGTCAGACATCATTCTGTCAGACTGTCCCTCTGCTGCCATCTGTCATGTGGCAACAACACATAATGGAATACTGGCAAGAAGGTTTAGCCTGTACTGCCACACCTCCAAATCTGCCTCCAATGTCACGGGCCAACATAATAAAACAGAAGACATTACTCTCAGAGAAGCCCTTGTATTTAGCATTTTTTTCCCCCAGCAGAGTGACATTCAGACCTTCTTCAATTAGAGTTCAAAATTAGGAATACTATCTACTGCACAAGTAGATAAGCAAACTGGTCCTACGATCTCATTATAATTCAGGCCAAGTACTTAAAAAGCCATATATAACCTTTAATGACCTTGCCAAGGCGACAGACAAACTTCAGTGAAGATGCTTAAATCCTAATAGCAAATCAACATTAATATCTACATACTGTACAAAGGAGAACTGAAGCAGTGAATCTACATCAGGACAACGAAGAGAAAATTTCAAGCCCTCTAAATTACCAGAACTCTGTGCACAGGTTGCCACCTAGTGTTGATATTGAAATACATCAATAGATCCCAGGTTGGCAAAAGGAAGTCTTGTACACAGATACGGGGATTCACAGACATTTAAATAGGGTTTGTCAAGACCACAGAATGATTCAGGTCAGGAGGGACATTTAAGATCATCTAGTCCCAACTCCCTGCCGGTGAAAAGCACTCCTGCCTATAGACTAGGTTGCTCAAAGCCCCATCCAGCCAAACCAATTTTAATTAAAAAAAAAAAAATCCATGCCTGTATAATAGACCACATTTTCAAGTAGAATGTATGAAAAGTTATAGTAATACATTGTTACTTCTAATTCAGGCAAGAAATACTCACTTTTTCTACTAATGGTATTAACTGTTGATGTTCTGCTAGAGTCTTTAATAATTCCATGATGAAGGGCAGGTAGTTATGTTTTCTTCTAATGTTTTCAATCTAAAGACAATTCACAAAAGATAAAATTCAGATAAAGATAAATTAACAAAATTATTGTATCACTAAAAGTGGATTTTCTCTTTTCTTCTGAAGACTCCATTGGAGTTTTTTTTTAATTACATTTTAGCCAGTTCAAAAATAAAGTCCATGTCAAATTTTTGAGCACACAGTGAAAAAATGAAAGTCATATGAACTCAGTGTATAAGGCACAAACTCTCCTTAAGGACCCCAAGTGGATAACTTGAAGAAAGAAGTTGACTTCTATGTAGTTTCCATAATATTTCAAAATACAATTATGAAGTTTAAGCATTTTTTGGCCTCCCTATTTCAGTGTTTTGCCTATTCTCATGCTTCATGAAGTGCACACATTTTTCATTACTTCAGCATAGTTTCTGGATGCTATGGAACATAATGCAGTGACACTACTCCAGAATAGGCAGTCACAACACTTTACAGCACTGAAAAGGAAATTAGCACAAGTACAGTAGAGATAAATACCAAATTACCATTTACTGAAAAAGAAAAAAAAGAAGCAATTGGTTATCCTGCTTCTAAACTTTAATTCTTCTCAAAACATTCTGTGAGAAGTATTACAGAATCATCAAAAAGTTATAAGGGATGATTTCAGAGCAGCTTCCCCATATCTGATTTTCATTAATGTAATACGCCCTCTTAAAAGATGACATACTTTCAGTACACTTGAATAAAATACTTATTTAGGATAATGAAAACCACATCAGTTGTTCCTACACTGCTACTTACTTAAGAAAAAGATAGCAGGTAAACTGTAACAAAAAAAAAAACCAACAAACAATTAAAACATCCTATGAGAGCTTCTTCACTGAACACAATATCTATGTGTCAGATTAGTTGATGTATGGGCAAACACAGAAGGGCTCTATACATGAAGTCCAAAGACTTCCTGACTTGGCTTAATAAATAAAGAACATTAATTACAATGATAGCTGGAAAAGCTTGTATGAAAGTTCAGCAAAAAACTCAGATTAACACATGAAATTTCACATGAAATTCAGGAATGGCATAGGAACTTACATCAAAAGCTGTAACAGGTTACATTTCTAATACCCAAATTCCTACAGATTAATTTCAGCAGTCTCCCATAGACATAACAGCTGGCCTTTCCTTGCCATGTGCCCATATTTGGATCAAAAAAGCAAAGGTAACATACCTTGTATCTCTTTAGTTTTTGGTTTTCTTCTTCAATTAACATCTGATATTTTGCAACTTCTGACTGTATAGAACTTAACATGTTACTACTTTGATCTGTATCCATAGGTTCCTCCTTGCACAAAACAGAAAAAGTGAAGTTAATGCACTCTTCTTATTTAAACAAAGAAAAAAAGTCTTGCTGTTTGAATATTCCAATTATAGCAGAAGAAAATCAATTTTGCTTATTTATGAAATTTCTGCAGTTGATTATGTGGATTAGCTTTATTATTTGGAAAAATATAGTTCCATTGCAACAGCATATTAGCCAGGATAGACAGACACAATGATGTGTTTGCCCTGTACTCAGTGCTCAGAAAACTAACTAGGTCTGCAACACCTATCTCCATGTGGCACTGCACTGGACAGATGTAATCATCCATCCTTCCTCCTTTTAGTCGATGCTTCATTTGAAGCAAGGAACAAAGCTGGTGAATAATAAAGACATGGAACTGTTCTCACAGATCTAATCCAGTAATTTAAACACCATGACTTACCTCTGCAAGTTGTCGCTGTAATTCTGCAATTCTCTGTTCATATATCATCTTTCTGTCAGATACAATAGCCATCAAATTAAACCTTATCTCACCTTCACTGTATCTGTAAGAACAACAAGAAGGAACAAAAAGCTTTCAAAATCAGTGTTTTACACAAAAAACTCAAAACTCTTCTTCAGGATTTCCTTCCACTGTAAGGGAATACATTTTTGGAGCATCAGGGGAAACACACAGAGTTGTATTAAATCAAGTTGTGCTGCAGATCCAATTCTGCCATGAAATAAAAACCTCAGGTTAGCACTTCCCAAACTGTAACTTCTAATAATCTCTTCTCCCAAGATACTACTATTCCTGTATGCTACCACAAAAAAAATAAGTATTTGAAGCTATATTCCGAAGGGGAAAGGGAAGGCAAACAACAACACAAAAGCACTACGACAACAAAACCCAAAAGGGCATGGCTGACAAGAAAAACTGCACAAGAATACTGCATGCAATACTCGTACACTCTCAGTATTGTTACTGGCTATGAAGTGTTGGAGACTTACTCACAGGATGTGAAAAATATATTCAGCAGTAAGACTAACAGCCCTTTAAGAGCATAAATCCTGAAAATGTGAGTTGGCAGTTAGGTTTGTCGTATCAAATGAAAGACTTAAAGTAGATGACTTCAAAAGTTACTTCCTAAAAACTGTGTAAAATCAACTCTAACAACTTCAGTGCTGCTGCACCTTGGAGTAAGAGCTGTGAAGCTGAAGAAACTCTAGATTAATTCTTCTAGATGAAATTTCTACACCAAGCCATATACCTAAGGTTAATTTTCTACAAATACCAGCTATACAGATGTATTTATTAGCTGGCGTTTTCAATTATAAGTGCACACTCAAACATTATCAATGGTAACAGGCGTGAGTTTTCACTTGCAGAGACCCACAGCCACCTAACACATTAAATCTTGCTCTTTTTTCAAAGTACTAGCAGCATCTCTCTTCACTACACATACCTACTTTGACTAACCACACTGGAGCACAGCATATCTGAGACTTAGCTATTCATCATATTTGGCTCATGCTGGGCAATTCTGAAGTCACACACTGATATACACATAAAGGGATGCACAAGCTTCACTCCTCAGAAATTCAGTTGAAAGCCTTTAACTGAAGGAAATCAAGAATAAATAACTGTTTTTTTTTTTTCTTTTTATATACGTAGATATATCTACGTAATGAGTTCTATTTTAAAAGCATCACAATCATTTACTTTTGTATCCGTTTCTCTATGACAGGTCTCACAGCACTTATCCAGTCATCTTGATTGCATGAACCTAGGAAAAAAACAAATTAAAAAAAGATTACTTCAGGCCATGACTCAACCGTTCCCATACAGGTAGAACGAGAAAAGGCACTGGAGACAGAGTATGGAACACTGTGACATATAGAAGACACTAAAGGAAGTGCAAAAACATGATTGGTACCACAGAGCTTTCAAGATGCAAGATGTTATACATACCACAGATTAAGATTACAAGATATGAAACAGGAACTCTAAAAGAGAGCAAAACTAAGCTAGGACTAGCTATCCTTTAATATAGTTTGGAAATTATTTGCTACACACGGGGAAGCAAGGGCACTGTGTGTCAGACGCATAATGGACAAGTGTATGGGGTCAGCCATATACACCTGCACAGGAACTCTTACAAAATAGAAGGACAGACTACAATTTGGAAAAAAACCACATCCTTGAAAGCATGACTTGGGAATTGTTACCTTGGCTGACAGTATCACAAGCAAAAGACAATGCTGCAGAAAAATTCTAGCCAAAGGGACTGCATAATACGAGTACCAAGGAAAAACAAAAGCATTACATAGCTCTAATATTGTGTTCGCTTGTTTGAAGAGACATTGTAGAGAACAACCTGTTTTCTTACACAAGAAGAGAAAGCAGGAGGAAAAATGGATTGTCTGATCAACAAAAATACAACAATATAAATTGCTGCAAAGCAGTATGTGCCTTAATATTAAGGGAATCTATAAGTTATTCTTTAAACAACACATAACCAACGTGTTGCAGGAAGTTCTGAACATCCTTTGTTTTAACAATAAAACAAAATACTACCTAAATCAATTGGTCCTTCCCTTAATCCATCCAGCTCATACAGCCGTCCATTAACAGGAACATAGCTTACAAAGTGAAATGCATCTTCTTCTTTTGCTGAAGACTTTGCATCAAATTCAAACATCTGCTGCCTGCAAAGAACATGTTAAAATAAATAAATCAATAAATCAGATGAAAGGGAATCTGCATGAATCCTTCCTAGCTGGAAAACATGTAAAACACCTGCTACCTGGCAAAGCTGTTGTGAACTTGTCGAATCACTTCGGAGTTGCTTAGTGCCAAGCCTTTCATCTGAAATTGAGTAACAAAATTGAATGGTAAGCCTACATCTAAAAAGCCTGATTATTTAAAATACAGGGAGTAGCAGGCACTTACCGCAGCATCAAAACTCTGTGAAAATTCTTTAAATTCTGACAAAGTCTCTCCTAGGCGGATATCCTGATGAGCGCAATTTAACAACACACTTACTATGGCTTGAGTAGCACAAGCATTATTTATCACCTAGAAAAAAAAAGAGTTGATAATTTGCTCAGTGTCGGTGACAAAAGTATAATTCAGGCTTGGCAACACTTCTGATTACACTTTCCTTGCTGAGTCACATTACAGCTTCACTCTAAAAATATGCCAGCAAACACAGTCTGAGCAGCCACAGAAGCACGGGTGCTGGAGGCACTACTAAAATGAATACCCAGTGGCTGTTGCACACTATTCATTGACTAAACGAGTATTTCACACTCTCTGCTTAGAAACTGTCCTTCTGTTGATTCACTGCTTCCACTTTTTGTCCTTTATTAAATCATAAAAGGACAAATCAAATGAGAACACACCGATTTTACTGGTCATCCCACTAAAATAGCATACAGAGCGAACTACTCAGACTATATTGTATTTATAGCAAAAAAAAAAAAAAGTCATCCTTGCAAAGAGTTTCTTTTGAATGATCAGAATTCCCAAAGCAATTAAGAGCCTCCAAAAACATTTGTGTGGGGGAAATAAAACATGTAACAGGATCTATATACACACATATATTTTAAGAAGTTACGCAGGATAAAACATATCAAATATCCAAGGGACAAGCTAATAAAACTTACAGGCGTTTTGAGATATAAAGACTATATTTTTAAAGACTGTTTTGATGAAGAAAGAGCCATACGAAAATTCAGATCTTACCCCTGTTACTTGGCTATACTCCACCCTTTTGAATCAAAGTTACTACTTTGTGTAACTGTTTCTTAAATCACCTGGTTAAATCTCTATTTAATATTTCACTGTTAGAAAACACATTCAAAACTCTTCATATTTCAGCACTGCCTTTAATGTGTTTTGTTCTTTTTTAATAATATCCACATTAAAATAAAGTATAAAAGAATATAAAGATGCCTGTAACACAATAAAGTTATGAGGTTACAATACAAGGCATCTCAGTTTTTTTCCTGAGGGAGCTGCAGGCTAGGAAAAGTAATGTTTTTTCAGCCAGGAGACTATTTTGCAATTGAAGATGGTAGCTATTAGGACTGGCAGAAATTATGCTGATTTTGTGTAAAAAGGTGAAAATCAGTTTGGGGGTGTGAATGCAAAACCACTTCCAACAAGAAAGGAGGAAAAAGGAAACTCCCCCTCATACCAACAACTTTTTGCAATCAAAACCAAATTCTCACTGATTGCAAACAGTTGTAGTACAGACATCAAAAGTGGACAGAATGAACCAGGTCATGTGTCGGCCTTTCTGTCAACCACCACAATCCTTTGCATTACCATTCCTACTCCAGAAATGGCTTCAGAGACATCAATTTCTTCCATCTTCAAAGAAATCCAACTATGTTAGCACTACATGCTGTATTAAATACACTTCATGGTATTCAGATTAGGTCTCCGTAGTGCAGATCATGAAGTAATAACAAAACACTTCCTAGTTTAAGGCAAATCTGATTGTCTTAAATTATAGTCACGAGTCAGAATAGATTACAGAAACTGAGGAAACTTAAATGGACTGCAGGCATGCAAGCTAATGGTTGGATTTCACACAATTATATAACAATTGAGCATAGAGGGGAGTCAATCTAAGGCAGAGAAGCAATGAACAGTAGCAGAACAAAATTAAATAACAGCCTAACAGAATGACATAATTCCAAAGATCTAAGGACTCTTTCCCTTGTTAGAGTGTAAAAACTGACAGTTGCCTGTCGTATGACTTGGGAGTGGTATCAGACATGGCTGCAGCACTTTGGGATGAAAGCAGGAAGATCTCCTGTGCATTAGAGAGAGCTAATCTGAAACAGTGGCGCAATCATGGTATTAAATAAGCCGACAGAGAAAGGCAGAAGAGGTAGAGAGGACAGTAGTGATCCCTGTGGTAAAGAACATGCTATTGGAATGAAGGGACATCACAGCTAACTTCCACCTATAGAATAGGATCTAATAAAGAACATGGAAGGCAGAGAATGCACTGTATGATGATCCTTACTGAAAAATCAAGATTGAACAACAGGTGCTCAGACAGACCACCAACCCAACAGTGAATTCAAAGAGGGAAAGGAAAGTAAGAGAGGGGTTTTGAGTCCAGAGGCAGATCGGCTCAGAAACTGGATCAGCTGGATAAAGGAGCTTGAAATAACAGCAAAAACAAGCTTAACATGGATTAGTGGCCTCATTCAATATCTGCCTTTCAGCATAAACAAACTCTGTATTCTAACTACTCTATGAAGTACCTGCTTAAGAGTACAAGAACAATGTTAAACTATCCTGTCTTACTGCTGCAAAACACAGAACAAATGCAGATCTTAGACCAGTGTTACTGAAATGGAAACATATTATAGAACTACAAACACTCTCCAGAACTGCAAGGCAGGAAGAAAAAGCAGCAGAAAGATTTCTGTGTGTGAATCAGAAGGTGGTGCAGACAGCAGATGTAATAAGGCAGGACTTCTGGGGGGAAGGACTTGATCTCTTGAGGTCCATTCCGATCCCTGCAGTTCTGTGACATCCCCATACCTAGGTGATGGGAGAGAAGTACCATGGCAGAGGGAAGAAGTGATCTTAGTACCTATGGTACACAAGTGCAAGGCTTGTTACAGCACAGTATTCTACCAGTGCACGCAGCCAGGCCAACATTGCTACACAGCCACCCAGCACATGCTTTTAGGGAGAAACAGTGAGGATACCCATCTACCTTAATTTCCAACATATTTCTGTGACTTAAGGTGTCTCAGCATACACTGAAAATATTTTCTACTTCTTTTTATACTGCATGACAGTATATGCAGATTGTCCTAGAAAGATTTTCAGCCTGATTTTTAGAATTTTCTGCATTTGCCCAGAAATCCCAACACCTGCCTGAGTATTTTCTATCCAGGAAGTCCTGGAAAGGACTTAATCATTAATTAAAACATTCTTATTCAGGATTCCAACTTAAAGCAGACACACATTTTTGAAACCCCCAGAAATATCTGTGTACTTAGCAAGATGTGAAGCCAGATTCCAACACAGGAGAATACTGCTGTATCACCAAGCAGAGCTTAGCTTACAACAAACCATTGCAAGGACATACCTGAACATGTTATTTTGTTACACTTTTTCACTAACGACTCAAAATTTCATAAGCAGGCACCTCTGTCTAAAAAAAACAGTTGGAAGTTTCTGGATCAGTTTAAGGTTGCACTACTTTAAGGTCACAAATTACATTCAGCTGATGGACTAGCTTTAAAACAAACAAAACCACAACACCTTTAAGCAGCCTTGTGCTGTAACTGGTAATATAACTGGCAGATTACAAGACTTCACTTAGCAAGGAGCATATTACAAAACAGTAGATTTGACAAAGCCCAGTATAAAAGAATTGGGCATTAGGACTAAGTTCTGAAACTTATTCCTGTTTAAAATTCCTATTCAAGTCATCCTTTGGAATAATAATATATATATATTATATATATTTATATAATAAATTTATAAATTTATAAATATATATATATATATTTCATTATTATATATATAATCTTCCCATAGTTATATTCCATTACTGAAAATCTTTTTCTGATTTTGATCAGGTACACTGTAGGCTCACCTCTTATGATGTTATCTGTAATCTCAACTTTAGCCTTAACATAGATATTTGGTCCATTTTAACGTTACCAAAATTGTTAGTGTCAAAGAACAGAAGAATTGAGTTTGTAGACAACTGTAGAATTGAAAACACTAAAATAAAATAGCACACAATATGCTCCAATTAGTGGCATAAAGATAGCAAGAAAACTTTGACTGGTAGTTAACAGTATAATTAATAGGATCCTGCTTCTGCAGGTGCAGATTTCCTCCCTGGTTAAATTACTGTTTTACTATCACAACTGAAATGTTTACCATCACAATGCAGCATAAAATAAATACACTGCACAAAATAAAGGCATTATGCCAGCATTTCAATAGTAATATCTGAAGGAGTTATTAGAATAGTAAGAAAATCCTAGTAAGAAAGTCTACAGCAATGGCCTTATCTTCTGTCAGAAGACGCTTTCACTTCTACACTGACTACTCTGCTATTCTAAACAGTGCTGACAACAGCTAAACACACTGAGTGGTACAATCACATAACCACTGCATGAAAAAATAATGGCAAGGGCCTACTTATGCAACACAGAAATCAGGAAAATCAGAGTTAAGGCTGAAATTGGATCCTTAACTCACCTCGTTGTGCCTAGGTATCCTAGCTCAAAGGGTATGTAAGATCATCCAGAGTTCTCTGCCCTCAAATAGAGGACCAAATCATACCTAGGCATAACAGGGAGGCCAAATTTAAGATGAGTGTGCATAAAACTGACCAGTAAAAAAAAAAAAAAACAAAACCAAAACCTTTTAATAAGCATGCAGACTCAACAGACTTGAAAATTCAACTCCTCCCTCCCTCCCAACATACTCATGATTTCATGTCAGACAACATCAACATTTTAGAATTCAGCGACCGTATTGGTATGAAAATAGACCAAACCATGAGCATGTAAAAGCTTCTTAAATAAACAGTTTCTTAATGCAATTTTGTAAGCTTGTTCTTTGCTGTGTTCTTGCAGTGTTAGAGTTTATAGCAGTTGATACTTAAGGTTTTCTCCCCCCAAAATGAAAAACAAAAGTATAGAAATGTAATATTTAATTAACACTGAAGTGCAACAGAGCTACACTGCTGGTAACACCACTTATTTTCTGCACTAAATTGATGTTTTGCGTTAACAGCTACTTAGTCCTGCTCAGAAAGGACTCAGCATTTCACTTTAGAACTTCTCTGCAGTAAGATGGCATATATCAGATCTCTTCAGATGCCAACATTTAAAGGAAAATAATGTATAAGGAGGGGGAAAAAAAAGAAGTGTCACATAGGTTTCCTGAGATTTTTCAGTGCTTCAGCATCATTTCAGTTTTGAGATACAGATCAAAGTCAAAAATCTTCACTAAACCAAAAAAGACATCCAGGATTCTGACATTCCATCCCACAAATGAATGACAGTATTTTAATCATTTTTTTCTCAGATGTTACAAATGCTACTAATAAAAAAACCTGAAAGATAGCTCTCCCTCTCTAAGCCACACCACACAACTGGCCTTTAAGTTTCATAGGGAAAAAGAGAAGTGACATAAACCCTGCCGTGTGATAGCCATAGAAGGAGTCTTACAATAGGAATATCTAATATTGATGTCAATCTTCCTTTCTGGATGACTGAGCAAGATTTACTGACTGTGGTTTCAAGAAATACAGTAATATCATTACTATCACAAAGTCACCCATTACCACTACTTACCTTTTACCAGCTCTGGCCTGTACAGGCTGATTGACCAAACTCATCTCACAAAGTGGCAGGAGATTAAACCAGAAAATACACAAAATCTATATAGAAAACTGCTTGCTAGTTAGATGAATTGGCTGTGAAAGTTCAATGAGCACGTGAGCCATTGCAAGAGATGGCGAGAATCATGCATCTGAAGGAGACAGGCTTGCAGGACCTGAACATCCTATATTCTTATCAACAGCAAATCACCAGATCAACATCTCTGGAAATTGCTTAATGATTCACTCCAGCAAATCTACCTTACAAGACAACAGATTCTAGGAGAGCAGGTGAAGTGAAGATGTGTAAGTACCTCCATGCTCACAACATGAAGTTTTAAATTTCAAGGTTTAATAAAAAAGTAAAATACAAATGTTTCAAAGAACTCGAGAAGACAAAGCTTTTTATTGTTTGCTTTATGGCTTTTTATGCTTTTGTTACCAAGCCTAACACTATCCTGATTTTCTGAAACACATTCTGCAACACAAAATTAAAAGCTCAAGACCCTTCTTAGACTCTTACTTTCAAATGCTTCAAAAAGAGAAGTATCAGGGGGAAGCAGACAATGTCAAGCAAACAAAAGTTTGGAAACTTTTCAGAGGCCATTTACTCAAAGGAAAAAAAAAGATGAAATATCTTGAATGATGATAAACTCGCTCTAACTTGAGGAAAAGGAGCTTCTCTAGATTCACGTCAGTCATTTCCTCCTGCCAAGTAACTACTCTGAGAGCTGCATCAAGGATTTTTGCTGACCTTGCTTGCAGTAAGGCTACTCTATAGCCACAGGCTACTGAACTCCAGCAGTGTTTAATTACTCAGAAAGCATGAACTAAAACAGTGCCTATGACACCTACGAAACTGTAAAGATAAAGGTAAACTGATGCAGATTGTTATATCCTAAGATGGACACTGCTTGGCAGGACTCAAGACATGCAGCAGGGGAATAGCTACATAATAAAATCAACCATGGAATAAAGTCACTTATGACAGTCTGAAACAATAAGGCAGGAGGATTGTAACTGTAGCAATTAGACTAATATGAGGGGAAAGGCATTATAACAAAAGTGTGATGACAGAAGGACCAGCAAAACAGAAAGGTGCTGCAAAGGAAGGGAAGAAAATTGCTCACCTGTATCAGAAGATTACAGCTTCACAGCAGAAAGTTTCACCAACAAGGGATCTCCAAGCAGAGATCCTTCCCCAGCGGCAGTCAGCCCTTAAATGAGCTCTAAGAGAGGTGCAGCCAGGCTCCACCTCTTCTGCTCACACAGCTGAACTGCCTTCACCTGTGCTCTCAGGGCTGACCAGGACCTTTCCCCAGGTGCTCAATCAGTGCTTGAGGCTGTGACTCAACAGTTCCCATACAAATAACAAAAACTAACAGAAGACAATTATCTGCCTAATAGAAGTACACAAACAGAAAAGACAGGGAGCTGCAGATATTGATTCTGTTGTTTTTCACATTTCTGCTTTCAGTTAGCAGTGCGTGGAGAGGTCTTCACACAAACAGAAAACACTTATTTTTCCTGTAACTCAATTTAAACTTTCTGATTTAAATACTTCGGACTTAAAATGTACAAACCAAAACAGTCCATAAAATCTTCAAGTGTTATCCTAGAGTTATAATGACCTAACTGCAAAACATTTGAGAAACACAAGAGACAAGAACTTGACTGAAACAAACGTTTTGAAAGTGGCTTCAAAGAAGAAACCAATAACAAATCAAAAATAAAACAACAAATACACTACTTCTGCTGAAAACTAATTCCTTACGGTACAGAACAGTTACTTCTTATAGGACGGGGATGGCAAATAGGTAAGAGCTTTACTTCTCAATACCTCATTATGTTTTTGTCTGCTTTGACAGATCAGATTTGCTTTCCTAGCCATCTAACATATAGTATCTCATCTCACAAGATTTGTCAAAGTTGCTTCACTTAGAAAAGTGTTAATTGCTGTGTACATTTAAATAAAAAGCTGGCTTATCTTTCCATATTAAGTGCTCTGTTTTTCATGACATTTCTAACAAAAACACCAAACTTGCCGTACCTGTTTAGCAAAAAATATTGTATCCAGTCTGGAATCTTGAACAACAGAACCTGCTGGTTCCTCTCCTGGCTGCCACTTGAAAAGGAATATCAGCCCATGCACCGGTCTAAAATATAAAATTCATAGGAAAAAAACCACAAATAAACAGAACAACAATTAACAAAATAGGTGTTTCTGGCTTTAGAATTTTTTTTAATACACCTATGATAGTTTAACTGTATGCTGTTACAGTAATCCTCTTCATTATTTACCTATAAACACAGGGAGCTTGCACTGCAATTTTCAGTTAACCTTTTAATTACGGAGAACATACTTAAGGCTTCTTTCCATACAAGCTGCACAATTCCAGTGGAATTTGCATTTAGCAAGTCAAGACCAGTTTTTCTGGTCACTGTAATGATAATAGGTGCAAAACACCCTTTATGACCTATGAGCAACTGGGTAATATTTTTATAGTTATTTATCGATCACACATAAGAAACGGAATGAAAGTTTCAGTACTCCTTTTAAAATACTGAAAGATAAGAGGAGCTCCTCAAAGGATGCAATGCAAACCAAGGCTAAAATCATTACAAAACTCTTCTCACGTTCTAGCTGCTACTATCAGCTCTACCCACAAACAGAAAAGTTAGTTAATGAAACAAAGCATTAATAAAAGGTTATTTAATTGTGAAGTACTTGATTAAATCAAAACCCTGATGTAATTCAGTGCAAACTGAACACCCACCACCCAAGCTTAGGACAAGCTTCTTGCACAGTTCACACAAATATAAATAAAAAACATACAACTTAGAAAGGAAAGTTCCTTACTTCAATTTTTCAAAGTTTTCCGGTTCTAAACTCCATATTTCTTCTACTTGTGCTCCTCTACAGCCTGCACAAAAAAAAAAAGAAAAGAAAAAGTTTCCTTAGCTACTGCATTTAGAATGGATGTAACTAACTAAAAAAAAAAAAATAAATAAATCATAGAATCATAGAATGGCCTAGGTTGAAAAAGACCACAATGCTCATCTGGTTCCAACCTCCTGCTATGTGCAGGGTCGCCAACCACCAGACCAGGCTGCCCAGAGCCACATCCAGCCTGGCCTTGAATGCCTCCATGGGGCATCCACAGCCTCCTTGTGCAACCTGTTCCAGTGCATCACCACCCTCCGTGTGAAAAACTTCCTCCTAATATCTAACCTAAACCTCCGTCTCAGTTTAAAACCATTCCCCCTTGTCTTATCACTATCCATCCTTGTAAACAGTTGTTTACCCAAACAGATCTAGTCTCATTTCCTTCTATTTTCTCTTTGTAAACATCCACCAAGTTTTTATTTTTCACTCTCACAGGTCATAAGGAACAGCTTCATGATTTCTGGGTTACAGCAGCATACGAGAACAGCCAAGCTCATTAATTCCTATAAACTTCTCAAGAGAATCATTTCTCACACACTAACTTCCTTCTACTGTTATAAGATACATTTTAAATGCCAAGTGCAACACTTTATTTTTTGTGTGAACTACAGAATTTTAGCAGATAGAAAGGACCAAATTAAGGCCTGCTCTAATTTAAGTGATTTCACCAAGAGCTCAGTGAAATTCAATTACCTTCTGATCTTCAAATGCTGGAAGAGATTGTTATGATAACATGGATCCACACCATGGGACAAACAGATATCAAAGCGTGTAAGTAAATTGTAAATTAGGTGGTTATTCTTGCGTTTTAGGATACACAGCATTACAAAGCAGTTTTATAAAAACTTCCCCCCCCCCCTCCCCAAAAAAAAAAAAAAATGGAAGATTAACACATTATTTAAACAAACGCAGAAGTAAAACTAGACTTAGCTGTGTAACCGCAATAGGCTAAACAGAATAATTGGAAATCAGCATAAAACCCAGCGTTCTGAAAGCAGCCCCTCGCAGGTCACCCAGAAGCACGGTCGCGCCGCTCATCTTGCTCCCCAGCCACCCTCCTCATAGCTCACACACAAACACACACACAGCCCGCAGCCTCGCCCGCTCCCTACGAGCGGCTCCCTACGAGCGCTGCCGCAGCCGGAGACACGCGGCGGGGCCTGCTCGCCGTAAGGCCTAGAATACAACAACGCCCCTCCGGGTTCCGCAACGCCTCCGCTCCCTCACCGAAGCCCTTGATGAGTTCCGTGAAGACGCCCGGGTCGCTCTCCATGAGGCACCACTCCCCGGCGCTGCTGCCTCCCGCCATGGCGGCAGCCCGCGCGCTGCCCTCGGGCGGTAAGTGCCGCCGGCCGGCTACGCCGCGAGACCGAGACGCGCCACTCCCTTCCCGGCAGGCCCCGCGACACGCGCCGCACCTGGCATCTCTATGGTGAGGCAGGGCGGGAGCGGGAAGCAAATGCGACGAGCGGTTCCGGGTCAGCAGCAGAAACCACTTCCGGGTCAGAGCGGCGGCGGGCACGAGCGTTTCCGTCTCCATCCGGGCACTGAGCGCGGCGGCGCGGGGCGCGGCTCCATCCGGGTCTCGGGGATGTTGTCAGGACGCCGGCGGGCGGGGCCGCGTGTGGGGGTGCGGGACCCGCTTGGGGCCGCTCCGAGCGCTCACGACCGGCTCTGCCGCCCCCGGCTCCGTCGGGCCCTTCGCATTCCTTCGCTCGAAGGGATCCGCCTCGGACCGCGCCGCTGCTCGGGGTCGGAGGTCGCGCTGGCCCAGGTGGGCCACGCCCCGCGGCATCGAAGGCAAGTGGCAGCGGCCGGGGCGGCTGTAGCGCGGTGGGCGGGAGGCTGAGGGCTGCTGCGCCGTGCGCTCGCACACGGGGCGGGCTGCGGGCTCCCGGTGGGTCCTGCAGGGCCCAAGTAGTCTGGTGTCGGCTGCAGGGCTCTCCATTGGTCATCTGGGTCACGGGCTGTTAACGTTCCCCTTTTGATCAGAATCAAGCATCGCTATCTAAAGCACTCACGTTGCTGTCAGGGCTCTGCTGTGCTTTAGGAGTGCTGAGCTCCACAGCTGACCTCACGTTACTGAAAGGGGGGGAGGCGGTGAACGTGGTTTCTCGCAGAAAGCATATCTGGATTTTGAGGCCAATTTTAAATGTTGACTTTAAACTTTACAGGCTTTTTTTTCTTTTAATAAAGCATCAAACTCAGTCAAACTCCGTGTTTTCACTGCAAAGTTTGTTTCATCATCAGCCTAAAAACCTATGGTTCTATTAAAGCTTTCTGCTCCAGATGGATTATTTTCACATGTAACTGAAACTTGCATTGTATAGCATGTCTTAAGAAAATCAGCAGTAATTTGTAGCAGTCATAGAAAATGTGGTAGAGATCAGCTTGTGAACTCAATTGTGTTAGGGTAAATATGGGTATCAGTGTGCTCCTCAGTACTTAAGCTCCATATGGGCTGCTACATACCAGGCAAAACCATGTTTTGCTTACAGGTTAATTTATGTTGTGCTTGAAATATATACATTCCTTTACTGTTGTTTTTACTTTCCTCTCTAGAAGACAGTATGGTAGATTATATTTTTTCTTTTGATAGACTCCACGAAGAAGTTACATTTACAAATGGTTAAAACTATGGAAGTGAAATGAATTTATAGCAATTCTTTTCTAAAACTAATAGTTTAATTTCAACATCTCAGTGTTGATCATGGATATTCACTGGTAATATTTCTCCTGTTAGTGGGAACATGTTCAAACTGGGCAGGTTCATACCAATACTCATTCATTCATTTCTTTTGTTATATTTAGTCTGTGACTTAAGGCTTTTCACATTGCTAATTGCATTCAGGTAACTCAGAAGCTGGGAATATTCCAGAGCCAAAATAGTACTGCTGAATTTTCCATCAGGGCTTGAAATTCACATTGTTACAGCTCAGAAGCAATAGTAGGGTTTTGGTAAAGCACCCATTCAATGCATATTTGCATTTAGTCATCTGCAGGAATGAGATTTGTCTGTGTTTTAGAGATGTGAAAGGAAGAAACTGACAGTGAAGTGTGGGCAGAGGATAGGGACTAGATAGCAAGATGGAGTAGCTTTGGGAGCTTGGTACTCTGAAATACTAAATAGGATTAAGAAGCAGCCAGTATGATTTAAGTAGTTCAATGCTGAATAAGGAAGGGCTTTTAAAAAACACAATTTGTGTTAGGATCCACGACATTCTGTTGATTTGAACTGCTCTTTTAAGTCCCCTGAGGCAGCTCTGGAGCCAGGAGGACAGGTTCTGCAGGCCATAACCTGAGTGTGCTCACTGGCACTGCAGCAGGTAGGTGTCACAGGCTGCAGAAGAGAGAGTGGTCACTCTCTGCCCAAGAGGCAGGCAGCAGTGATTCCCAGCCTCCTGTGAACAAACCCTCCCTGGTCCTACTCCCCACTCACTGTCCCAGGGCCGAGTCCCTGCAACGCTCACCTCTGCTGCTATGTCCCCTTGCTCAGGAACCCCACAATCCATTGGTGTGTGCATTCAGTCACCAGCCTGGGTCTCCATCACCTTCTATTGATCAATGATTTTCTTTTGTACTGGTGATTTGGAAAAATAAAATTTGCAAATTTACTGTCTCCAAAGTTATTTACCTTCTGTGAACTATTTCCTCTCTGAAACTAGAGACTGTTTTTTGCTGTTCCGGTTTGGATAAAATACAAACTGGTGGCAATCTCTGCAGTAGGCTTGCCTTTTACACCAAGTGCTGATGTAATAGCACATTGTTAGCTTATGCTTTCCTATGAAACCTACTGTATGGGACCTGCTGTAGCAGGGGGTTGGACTAAATCATCTTCACAAGTCCTTTCCAACCTATACAGTTCTGCAATTCTGTAGTAAGTGTAACAGAGGGAAATCTCAGCCTCTGCAATTTGAACAGTAGGAATAAGATTTACTGCAAATATGCCCTTTTATTGAGAAAATTGTTAACTAGAGCTGTGGCTCACATGCCAAAGACTGATCCAAAGGAAATAAATGTCACTGAAATACCAAAAGCAGCTCAATTTGAGTGCGTTGAAATAAGCAATAGGCCTGGTTCTACCAAGACAATTGCTTGGATCTAAAGGGATCTCTACATATTTATACGTGGCCTATAGGAATTAGACATGAAATCATATAACCTCTATTCTTGGTGACCTAGCCTGGAAATTCAGCAGCTTCCATAGGCATCTTAAGTGCCAAAAGAGGCAAATGATGATAAGAGGAAGTCTTCCACTACAGATGGTGAGGCCATAGTACGGGCTACCCAGAGAAGTTGTAGATACACTGTCTTGAATCCCTACAGAGATTAGGCTAGGTGGAATCCTGGGCAGCCTGATGTGGTACTCAGCAGTTGGGATCCTGCCCATAGCAGCACATTGGAACCAGATGAATGTGAGGTCTTTTCTATCCTGAACCATTCTACAATCTCTATCCACAATGATAGGCACCTATGGGTGCCTTCTAGTTCAGGATATTCTATGATTTTATCTGTAGAATTAGAAGTGTGAGAATTATTCCAATTAAGTTTTGTTCCCATTTTCAAGTGAGGATAACGGTAGCCAATTTATAATAATGATTATAAAACTACACGCAAGGACAACATAACTCATCAGGTGAGAAGTAAAATGGGCACGTATAATGATACAATGGAATGATTATAATTTGTAGCTATAGCAAATAAGAACGAGCCCAAGCATAGCAGCTACAAGCGCAAAAAATGAAGAAAAAGAGCTACTTACCTTTAGAAGACCTCAGATAGGCAGGGATATCTAACAAGAAATGCTCTCACCTCCACTGCCAACCCTTAAATGAGGTCTGGGAAGGATGGATCCTGGCTCCAGCCCTTCCATCACTCAGGTGCACAGTGCACACCTGAGCTCCCCTGGGGTGGCCCTGCCTTCCCACCAGGTGCTCAATCACTGCTTCAAGCTGTGACTTAGCATTTCTGCTACAGTATTTAAATGGCACCAATGCAAATTGAAAACATAGGAAAAAATACAAAAAAAATTAAGGAATTGTGTTTATATTTATCTAATACAATCTTTTTGGATAAATGTTATAATCTGTGAGATTATAAGAGTTTTGTTTAACTGGTGATGTGGCCCTTCCAGTTCATTATAAGCCTTGGTAACCCATCAGTGGGTGAGAAGACTTTTCTTACTTGCCTAATTTTAATGTGATGTACATTATGGCACAGATATGGAAGCTGCAACAAGAAATTATTTCATAGATTTCATCTATGTGGAGATCTAGTTATTCATGCAGAATCCTGTATGCTTCCTGTTCTTAGTTATACTTGAAGGTAATGGTGTTTTTCCATTACCTGTTAATGTGGCTGGGAGTTCTTTTTTTGTTTGTTTTTTTTTTGGTGTTTTGTTTAGTTGGTTCTTTGGTTTGTTGGCTTATTTCCACTGAAAAATGTACTAATGCACTCTGAATGGGATTTTTGGATTTTTGTTTGGGGCTTTACAAAATATTACTGTATGGGAACTGTTGAGTCAGGCCTGAAGCACTGATTGAACACCTGGGAAAAGGTCCTGGTCAGCCCTGGGAGCACAGGTGAAGGCAGTTCAGTTGTGTGAGCAGAAGAGGTGGAGCCTGGCTGCACCTCTCTTAGAGCTCATTTGAGGGCTGACCCTCACTAGGGGCTGTATAGTAAAGATGTATGTGTTTATTGTTATTATACTTTTTTAAATTAAGAACTCAACTTTTATCTCATTTAGATTTCATTTTTATTATTTTAGTAGCCTATAGAATGTGGTGGGGGCTGCTGATGGTTGTTTGTTTTTTTAATTCTGGATACAGGTAGCATATCACTGTAGGTAGGCAAGAATGGAGGAAGGGTAATTCCCTTGAAGTAAGGGAAGTCATAAATCACTGTGTAATATTTTGCTTGTCTCTATTGGGAAGAAAAGTTCTTTCTCTGTTCATCATCAAAGGCAGCTATGTGCCATACCTAAAGATGGGTAAATCAATTTCTTGGAAATGCCACTTGTGGGTGCATGCTTTATGTAGAGTTTAGATTGCTCTATGTGTATGTAGCATGGTAACTGAGCTATTTAATGTCTTTTTATTGTTAGAGGAGAACTGAGGAAACTGTGTTTATTGTTGTTTTGTGAATGTTTTTGGGACAGTGATGATAGTGATGACTGGATCGGGCTGATCTTTAAGATCGGTGATTCTATGATAGTTGACCATGGAGGTGTGTGCTGTGTCAAGGAGCAGAGGTGGCCTTTAGAACGCAGCAGCTTTAATAAGACTGATTGATAAAGATGGAGGTTATAAAGTGGTTGTTTTTTTTTTTTTTCCTCATTACTCTGCTGACTGAATTCTACTTAAGCTTATTTCAGCTTCCATATTATGGGCTGAATATTACCATCCTAATGTTCTTCAAGTAAGAACAGTATTGTTGCATATAGATACTCCTGTGGAATTCTTGAAACTCAGGAATATATGAAGAACTGATGGATTGAATTCTCATGGTGCTTTCTTTCCTTTTTACTAAAAATGTAAAGCAATACGGAATTTCTGTGGTTTTTTTAGGTCTCAATGCAGCAGACTATTTGAGCTTCTAATACAGTTTTATTTTCTTTTTCTTGAGCTACTGTCAGTTGTTAAGAAGCTATTGTGTAAAAAGCCTCACTGAAACCCACTGTATTTAAATTCTCAATCTTCTGATTAAATATTCTTCCAGCATTTTACTTTATTTTAGCATTGTGTTTCTTCACTTGGCGAGTTCTATCATCCTTCTACGAAATGGAGTGGAACAAGATCCCAATTTTGTCCAAATTCAGCATGCGAACCAAAAACCTACTTAGAAAAGTAGTGTAACATATTTGTGGCAAAGAAAAGTGACGTGACCACTGTTTTAAAAGTAAAGCTCTTCACTAAGAGAGTGGTGAGGTGCTGGAACAGCTGCCCAGAGAGGTTGTGGATGTCCTGTCCCTGGAGTTGTTCAAAGCCAAATTGGATGGGGCCCTGGGCAGCCTGGTCTGGATTAAATGGGGAGGTTGGTGGCCCTGCATGTGGCATGGGTTTGGAGATTCACAATCCTTGAGGTCCCTTCCAACCATGGCCAGTCTGTGATTATGTGATTTTTCTCTATACCACTGGTTGGCATAAAGTAGTTCCTAGGGAAACAACTACTAATTAAGGGAATTAATTCATTGTTGTTGTAACTTGGGAGGTAGGGAAAAAATTCCCAATCTCTCATTGGGTTTAGTTATTGCACACTTAGAGCATACTTGTAATAAGCTTATGAAGAAAAAAGGCAAGGTGTATAGATCTGACATATGTACTTAAGTTAGAACTGAGGAAAGGATATAGTCAGAAAGCTTTTGTAGTAGTTTTAAATGAATGTTACCATTCTTTCAGCAGACCTCTTGGAAGTGCAAACAATGGAGGACGAGGCAAACCAAGTGCAACCCCCGAATGAAATGCAGGTGCCGAACTCCGACAGCAATTACGTGTGGCACGTCACCGACATGAATCGACTGCACCGCTTCTTGTGCTTCGGTTCAGAAGGTGGTTCTTACTGCGTCAAGGAGCAGAGGCTGGGCTTTGAAAATGCAGCAGCTTTAATGAGACTGATTGAGGAAGGCAGAGGTTGTGAAGTTGTTCAGGAAATTAAGACGTTCAGTCAAGAAGGCAGAACAGCCAGACAAGAGCCCCTGCTTTTTGCGCTTGCGATCTGTTCACAGTGTTCTGATGCAAAAACAAAACAAGCAGCGTTTAAAGCTGTTCCTGAGGTGTGCTGCGTACCAACTCATCTCTTTACTTTCATCCAGTTTAAAAAAGATTTGAAGGAGGGTATGAAGTGTGGCATGTGGGGCCGTGCGCTGAGAAAAGCTGTGGCAGATTGGTACAATGGAAAGAATGGCATGGCTGTTGCGTTAGCAGTTACAAAATATAAACAGAGAAGTGGTTGGTCTCATAAAGATCTTCTGAGATTGTCCCACCTGAAACCTGCCAGCGAAGGTAATACGTTTTCATCCACCTGAAAATACTTCATTTTAAACCTGTAATATTAACAGTGGAATAATTTTGGAAACATGAATACCTGTGTTATCCCCAATAGGGGCTGATTTCATGTCTGGTGTGCGTAGCCAATAAGTGCACGGAGTTGGAATCCACATAAAAGTCTCTATTTCAGTTCTGCACAGAATCAGGTGCTTAGCTATCCTTTGCAAAGTAAGCACACCCCTGACTAGAAGTGGTTATAGATAGCTGTTTACAGGATTACTTCTCTATATGGTTTCTAATTGGTTATTCTGTTTCATCTTTAAAACACGCATATCATAGGGCTAGAAGATGGTACATCTGGGAAGGAATAGCTGCTGTTACATTCCTATCTCATTTCCATGCAAGAGTGTATGATCTTTAATGTGCTAGTAACCCTTAATAAGCCTGAAGGTCCCTCATTGGGCATTTTTCTTTCCTTTTTTGTTCATGTTAGCTTGTTGTCATGTACTTGCTTGTGAAGTCATAAACAATCTGACTACGTGTATTTCACATACTTGTGGTCAAATGTTTATACTGGCTTGACCTTGGTTGTCTACACCAGTGTGGAATGATGATTTCTTAGCAATTGTATTGTATAAATTACACTGTAAAGATGTGAGGGATCATGTCAGAAATGTAACTGTCTTCAAGGTAAAAAGTCTAGTTTTACTTTCCTTATGTCAAGAGAAGGTCAAATAATATAATAGTTCCAGTTTGTTCTTATCTATTTACAAATGCTGAAATAATGCTTTTTCATTAATCAGGAAGAGTGATGGTTTGGAATCCATTAGGCTCTTTATTTTCAGGGAAAATAACACAGTAATCTAGATAGCTGTTTTAAATTGTATGGAGCTGACCCTCTTTAGAACTGATCATCAGGTCTGGGAAGTTCCTGTTATATTCTTTTCATTGTTTCTTCATTTGGTTTTTAACAAAAAATAACCTGCTAACTTGTTTGCTGGAGTGACAGATGTCAGTATAAAGATTGTAATCCTGCTTGGAAAATATTTTCCTCTTCTATAGGTGTAGCTATTGTCACTAAATACATCACCAAAGGGTGGAAAGATGTCCAAGAAGCTTACAAAGACAAAGCAGTTTCTGCTGAGACTGAAAAGCTTTTAAAATACCTGGAGGCTGTGGACAGAGTGAAACACACAAAAGATGAATTGGAGGTTATTCATTTAATAGAGGAATATGGTCTTGTTAGGGAACATCTATTGACAAACCATCTGAAATCTAAAGAGGTAGGTTAACTTAAGGAGCTTTGTATTCTCCTTACAGTAACACTTAGAATATTAAGATTTCTGTTTAAAAAAAAAAATACCCTTCTGCTATTTTTTCCAAATTATTTACACAAGTAGGTAATTATAGAACAAATCTTCACGTAACTTGCACATTTATTTTAAAATACACTTAATTAACATGCAGGTGTCAGTTCTTGTACTTGGGAATCTCATCTTGTTTTCCTTATTCTTTGCTCGGAGGTTTGGAAGGCGTTGCTGAAGGACATGCCCATTTCTGTGTTGTTGAGAAATCTAGGGAAGATGACTGCAAATTCAGTCCTTGAACCACGGGGCTCAGAAGTGGCAATAGTGTGTGAAAGACTGCGAAATGAGAAACTGCTAAAAAAGGTAAAATTAATAAATGAATAAATTCATAATCATTGCCAACCTTTGACTCTTAATCTCTTCCTAAACTGTTCCTTTAGGCAACCCCTTAATGAAATATAGGAAGGAGTCTTTAAGAAATTTGTAGCTTATTCTTTTAAAAAACTGCGTAACTTGTTTACAGATGAGGTGTACTGACATCTGGTATCTTATACTGAGGCCATGGCAAGCTTTGCCTGATGGGTTCATCCGTTGTTTGTAAATCTTGTAATTTAGAGTCAGCCATACAATCCTAAAAAAGTGAATGGAAGGCACTTTTATGAGATCCCAGGAAGTGAATGAAGTAATTAGCTTAGCCTCTGAGAGGAAAAAGTGACAGAAGAGGAAGCCTTTCTCCTTTCACGTTGATTTACAGTCCATCAGAGGTAATACAGTAAGAGGGAAGAAGGGTTCTCCAAAGGCAATCCCTAGGAGTGTATTGGGAAATAGAGAAGGTGAGTGACTTTCTGATAGTTCTTTTTTAAGTTAAGTTGATTAGTGGAATTGAAAACAACAATTCCCTTTTTTCCTGTCTCACTGCTCTTTCCTTTCTGTTGTTTCTTCTTTAATTCTGTGTAATTACTGATGCACTGGAGAAAGGGATGCAAAGGTGGTAGGATAATACCTTGATAGAGGAAAGATGAGACAGGCATTCAGCTTTCCTAAGTTTTGCTGCTGGTGATTAATGTCTTGAACATCTCCAAGAGGAAAGAAGCAATGTTTGTAACTCAGTAAATGAGTAAAGTGAAGCGATTTGAAATATTATGCAGCAGCAGCCACTATACAAACTCTTCAAAAATAATTAAAGCATGCAGATTTTGCATTATAGTCTTCATTTTAGTTTGTGCTGCTTCTTAATATGTTCTTATTAAGTTCAGGCTTCTGAAAAGTTACTTAATTACTTTGCCTGTAGGGTAGAATACATCCATTCCATGTATTGGTTGCATTAGAAACTTATAAATCTGGACATGGAAGCAGAGGGAAGCTTTGGTGGCGTCCTGATGAAGACATTTTAGAAGCTTTAGATGCTTCATTCTACAAAACTTTTGAGGTAATATAATTCTATTTACTAGGCTTAAGTCTATTTTCTGGAAGCTTATAAAAAATATAAGTAAATGTTTACTGGTTGAATAAGAGTTTTCAAACTTGATAACAAAAATCTTAATGATTTTAACTAAATGGGGAAGGGGGAAAAAAAAACTACTTAATTTTTGGCAATGCTATTGTCCTGTAATGTTGTCCTGAAAAAAAATTAAAAACCAAAACACATCTAGGTGGCAGACAGAAGGAAGAACAAATTAATAACTTTTTTGTACATGTTCTCATTTGTCTTTCCTTTTAGACACTTGAACCAACAGGAAAACGTTTCTTAATTGCAGTTGATGTCAGTGCATCAATGACTCAAAAAGTTTTGGGCAGTGTGCTGAACGCTAACACGGTTGCGGCAGCAATGTGCATGGTGAGGCATTAAATTTCTCTGTGTGTAACTACATGCAACTTGAGCTGTGATTCTGAAACAGAGGTACTCTAAATCTGGTTAGAAATCAGGAGGAAGCTGCTCTATAGTATTCTTTTATGTGTAGAAGATATGACAGTGTGCCATACTGATAGTTCAAATGCTTAATCACAGAATCAGAGTGACCTGGGTTGGAAGGGAACTCAAGGATTGTGAATCTCTAACCTCCCCTCACCACAGGTAGGGCCACCAATCTCCCCATTTAATAGTAGACCAGGCTGCCCAGGGCCACATCCAACCTGGCCTTGAACACCTCCCGGCGACCAATTTCCAGTTGTAATCAAAGTGGTTAAGGCTGCTTTTTCACTCAGCTTAACTGAGAATACATAGAAAACAATTCAGAAGCGTTGATAATTTAATACAGATTGGATTAAGAAAACTTGGGGTAATTTTTATATGATTTGAACTATCAATGGTTCCTCTGTATCGCAGTAGCTTTTGCCTCTGTTTGGTATTGTACAGTTTCATGTGTGTTTATATTAGAGTGGAACTTGTTTGGTTTTAAAAATGTAGTGTTTTATGTCAGAAGGGAGAGAAGCAAGGAAATATATTTAGTGACAGTAATTAGAACAGCTCTTAAGCTCTGATTTTTTTTTTTTGTGGTGGTGATTATTCACAAATTGCAGAATATTTAAAGTACAGGGTGAAACTCTAGTGTATATGAGTCCCAGTGACTTAAGGATGTGATGTGTTCACCAGGGAGTATCTTGATTTGGGCAATAAAATTTCTAAACAACTCTTTTTTTGTCTTCCTCTTCCTCAGGCTGTAGCACGTGTTGAGAAGGATTCCCATGTTGTTGCCTTTTCGCATGAAATGGTCCCTTGTCCTGTGACAGCTGATATGATGTTACCTCAAGTATTAGTGAAAATGTATGAAGTATGTAAAATTAAAGTAAAATAAAATAAAATTGGGAGACTGCCCTTGCTAACATCAGAGTTGAGAGGTCTCAGCAATTACATAATTTGCATTTTATTTTGTTTGCAATCATTCTTGGTGCTGTGTTTAGATGATATCTATATAGTAAACACAGGAATCTTTCCCTCCCTTTTATTTAGGGAAAGTTCAACTAGAGTGATTATTTTGACTTCCTGAATATTAAATAATGACGTTGACAATGGCATTACTAGTTCACAATGCTTACTTTAAAAAGAATAAATAAATAGGCAGAACAGAAGTGAATTGAACGAATGAAGTGTTGTTTAACAGAGGCCTCTGAATATAACAAAACATGAAGCTTACCTAAAAAGCCTTTTTTCCATGGCTTACTAATTTCTGTAGTAATATATATTCCATGTATATGCTTTTTTTCTTTTAAGATTCCAATGGGTACCACTGATTGTTCCCTTCCAATGATATGGGCTCAGAAAACACAGACAGCTGCTGATGTCTTCATTGTATTTACTGATAATGAGACTTTTGCTGGAAATACTCATCCTGCAACAGCTCTTAGAGAGTACAGGGAGGTAAATATACTTCTGAGTGCTTGCAATTGATCAATGCAATACAAAATATGTCACTGCTGTCCATGTTTTAGAGACTTAACAAGTTGTGGCTATATGAAGTAAATAATAATTTATATAGTGTTAAAAAAATTATATTTTCTACTTTGAATTAGTGGAAATAATTGTACATAGTTATTGACACTGAATTACTGAAAGGATTTGTGATTAACCTACTCTGCTTTGGCATTCAGGGAATATATGAATTTCTGCATTCTATATGATTGATCTAATAAGTTCTAATACAAGTAAGTTAATTGTAGGAAGTTCTTAAATTTATTTCTCTGAGCTTAGTGTTAATGTTTAACTTGGATCTCTGCATTAGATTCCCCCAGACTATAAATGAAGTAATGAAGGTAAGCCTGTAGAGAAAGAGGTGATAGTATCCTGTGAAGAAAGTTCTGTACATTTCAGAGGGGCTGTGTAAGCTGTGTAGCTTCAATGTTTGGAAATGGAACTAAGAAAAATACCTTCTTGCCATCACATTGCTATTAAAACTATGACTTGAACAGCAATCTTTCACGCTTTGAGGGAAGTGTTAAGTTAATATACCTTAAACTACCAGTACAACTGTGTATGGATGTTGTCATTTGTATCATTCAGTAATATGAAATTGATACCTAAATCTTCAACTTGTGTGGTGAAACTCCGGCAGAGTATTTTGTAGAGCTTAGCTTTTATGCCTACGTTTGTGCTTTTGACATGGTGTTTCTGTACTCTGATCTTCCTAAGAGTTGCTTTGCTTCACCTTACATGTTGCTAATTTACAAATTTGGCTCATGTAGTTGAATTGTTCAGGCCACAGCTGTTTTTGTTGTTTAACCAACACTTGGAAATCCTTGCCTTAGACAAAAATACACTCTGACTTTTATTAGATGATTTATTATCATCAGATCTCAATATTTTCAAATAGCAAACAGTGTTGACATCTGAAATGATGTATGAAACTTAATATTGTAGGAAAGCTTTTTTTTTAATATCCTTCATTGTAATTACTTCATTTTATTTTAATGTCACTGATGTTTCTATTGCAATGTAGTGTTAACAGACAGTCTGCTATTCTTGTCATGACACGTCTGGTTTCTATCAGTTTCTGTGCCTTTTCAGACAATGGCTTACGTAGGCAGGATTGCAAGATTTGGCCTGTGGCATGTTTCAGTTACTGTGCTCTGAAAATATCTTTTTGTTTTTCTTCTAGAAAATGGGTATTCCTGCTAAATTGATTGTATGCGGAATGACATCAAATGGTTTTACGATCGCTGATCCAGATGACAGAGGCATGTTGGATATATGTGGTTTTGATGCTGGAGCTCTGGATGTTATTCGAAACTTCATTTTGGATTTGATTTAATTTTCTAGGCATCTGTTCTTCCCTGTGGGTCCATTGCTGGCAACAGACTTAACCCTGGGAACCCCTGGCCAAATGTACTTTATTAGAATGTGGCACATAATATACCTATCAAAAATGTTCCCTTTTTGTGAGGGGAAAGCAAGAAAAGCAGATGATAAATCACTTTTCTCCTTTTTTCCTGTTGTGCAAAAAATAAAACAACGATGGGAAGTTTGCTAAAAGTTACGGGGTTACACAACATGTAATTTAATTTCATTTATAATACATCATGAACACTGAGATGTTTTCCCCCCACTGCTGTGTGATGGTTGTTTACAAGAATAAATTGATGAATTATTCCTAGGATGGGGTGGGAAAGAAAAGTGGTTTTAGCTTTTTAATAGTGTCAGTTTAACAGCAGATTAGTTGAGTGTGTTTTTTTTCTTTGGGCCTTTTTAAAATTTTGGTATTTTCAGCAAATTCCTAAGCTTCAACAGTTTCCATTGTCATACTTTGGGTCTACAAAAACCCATGTTCTGGCACAGGTAAGACCGCGCAACTGTGAAGTATAAATGTTACCCAGTGAAATTTCACACTGATAAACCTGAAAGGGGAAGAGTTCATGCTAAATCTTCTAGCAGGGATATCTGGATTTCTAAGAAAAAAAAAAAAAGTTCTTAGAGAGGAGTAATTTCTGCAGTTTCAGAAGCACTGTGTTAGAGTTTGTGTGCTTCAGAGAAAATTTTACAGATTTGCTAGGCCTGGAAATGTCTGGGAAACCACATTCAGAGCTTGCTGTGACTTCAGGCAGCAGCAGCATGCTTTTCAGTGAGGAAGATCAGCAAGTGCATGCATCTTAGCCTACTCTTGAAAGCTGAATGGCAACAACCAGAAACAAATAACCACATTTTCTTCAAAAGAATGTATTCAATGACGCGTAAATAATCTTGATGCAAATACTTCATTTTTACAGTCTTTTTGTAGATGAACACTACTTCTGATTTCTTAATTTAATCTAATGCTTTTCAAAACTACCTCCAGTTTATAGTGACCAATTCTTAACTCTTATGAAATATACAGTTGCCTCGTTCTCAAAATCTTGTTTAGGAAGTGACTGAAGCTAGATTTTTCTTTTTTTCATTCTGATAGTAAGAGTGTGAGGAAAGAAGGAAAAAGCTAGTGAATATCTTACCACTTAGGAACAGGGACTGATAACAACTTGTGTGTATATGTATTTAAAATGCTGTGTATGTGTTTATAGATGTGTGTGTGGGGGGGGAAGTTAGAAGATCTCTTTAGGAGATCGCAGTCTTAGAGTTTTTTTCATTGATGGTTTTATCACTTCTCATCAGACATTTTATGTCAGCCTCTTTTGTGATAATTCTATTTTAAACAGTGAATTTGATGTTAATTTGAAGATAAGTATGGTTTATAAAAATAACCCAACTGTGGTAAATGACATGTAAGACCATATTTTTCTGCCTAAAAAAGCAAGCTTTTAACTGTAAAATTCAAGCTCATATTATACTTTTGATACCTCTAATTATGCCTCCTACATATTGACTATAAATCCAAAGCTGCGGTTCTGTAGGATGGATATCTATTTGGTGCTATCTAAAATGAGATTATATGTTTCTGAAGATATTCTGCTACAGATTTATACTCTACCTTAACAAATGAAAATGGCAAGGGAGTCCTTTTCTGACACTAAGAAACAACAGAATTGTTTTAAATCCATGTCTTTAAAGAGCGGATGGTAGATGTGTTAGTTTTCAGGGAATGTGAATTAAGTTACTTCTGGATTATCACTGCTATTACAATGCAGCTCTGTTAGAATGCTTGAAGAACACTTTGCTAGCACCAGCTGGTCAGGTAACACACAGAAACAAACAAGTATTCCTACAAAAAACTAACAAAATAACACTTTGAATTTGGAAAAAAAAATAATTGGTCTTTTCCTGTGGAAAAGCTTCCTACCAACTGTAGTCTCCTTGCTGAATAAACATAATAAGTACAGGGAATGAACGTACTTACATGTTAATTATTTCAAGTAAATGCACTCATTTGGGAAATATTTTTGGTAGTAGTGTGTTTGAAATGAGGCAGTAGTCAAACAACTGATCAGATGTTTCCTGTTAAGCTAGAGGTGTTGAAAATAACTGATGGCTAAGTATCTGTTGCAAGTACTTTTTCTTATTTGAAGTAGTATTTGTGAAGTAATAGGAAATGTGTTGGACTAAATATGGAATGAGAAACTTGAACTGGTATTTCAAGTAACTTTTGGCAGTTAACTGCATAAATATACTGCAGGTAAAACATTAGTTATTAACAGTGACTGAAATTACAGTAGAATTGCGATGTTGAAAGTGGTTCCAGTTTAAAATATGATTCCTTGAAGTACAGGGAAGGTGAATTTTTCAGTAGGACTTATAGAAAATGTAGCTCTCTATCTGTTGATGCTAGATATAGTTATCTGTGCTGGAGTACATAATATGCCCCTAAATATTTTCCTTAACTCCATATCAAAAAATCTTGTTAGAATATTCTGTGCGGTGGCTGTCCAATGTAAAGCTAACACTGTTGAGATCCTGTTGTCATCTGCTCCCCCTTTAAAGTTTGCACAGAGGGAGAACCAAAGTGTTTCAGCTGTCAGCTTACTTTGTGGTGTGCTGACCCCTGTTCCTGCTGTCTTCTTTCTGGGGTTGTTACTGTCTTGTGTTAAGTGGCATAAGAATGATGCATTTTTCTTTTCCATAGGAAAAAGTTGATGGGTTTTTTATCTGCCTGCATGCTGGATTTCAGGAGGACAGTATGACTTATGTGCTATAATACACATTTCTCCTATAAACTGGTAATTCCTAAAATGGTACCTGAACATGTGAAGGGGGAGCAATTGTAATGTGTAATATAACATGCTCCAATTTTTTTTAAACAAGACCTGAGACAAAATTGTTAAATTTAGGTGATAATTCAATACACCATCAGTAACCTGCCCTTTCACTAAAGAGGAGACATGACTTTCTCAATTTGATAGTATCTTTTGCATTGGAGGAACACTTGGACTAATAAAACAAAAAATGGGGCTGTAATTGTGCTCTGCAGTTCACCTGTAAAATAGAACAGGAAAGAATTTAAAAATGGTGAAGTTTAGAATAAACACTTAAAGTATAAAAGCGCAGCTGGGCGAATGCAGGTTTCCTGATACATGTCACCATTAATAGGCTTTCAGTTTGATTTCAGTTTGTCATTTCAGTGCAATTCCCTAATAATTCTTAGTCTGAGACATAATAATCTAGTAATAGTCAGGCACTTTACCATTAAGGAAAGGATCTAATGGTTGGCAGCACAGCTGAAGTAAAATGTTCATCTATAGTGAAGAGCTGTAAGCGGTGGACATCAGAGGGGCAGGCTTTTTCACTGCAGTGATACGCTTAAGAATATGGAAGGCTTCTAAATATAATACAATGAGTCACCTTTGTATAATGAATCAAGACAGTTGTGATTTTGCCAAGAATTAAAATTTTGTGCCAGGAATTGTATAGCAAGAGAGAGTAGGGTTTGGGATGCTTGTAGAACTCAATTACACAGGGGCTTAATTTGCAGTTTTCTGTGCTTAAAGAAGTCTAAAGGTCAGTCTAGATTAGATACAAAGTTAGTGAGGCTTGTTTAACTGCCCAGTATGCAATGGCCGCTAATAACTGGCTGTAAAATAACTTGCTGCTTTAAACCACAGTTAAATAATTGTGGGAGCAGGATGTTGAGAGGCTATCTGATAGAGTGTATGTTCTTGGCTAAAGAAGAACACCAGTCATTTTGGAAATGTATTTTAACAATGGCTCCAACTGAAAAAAACACTAGGAAAATATTTTTCTCCATTGGAAGATACTGTTCTTCTTAATCGTGTACCTAACTTGTAGCTGTCATACCAGAAGCACTACTGTTGGTTCCACTGATGTTTGGCTTTGGTATTACCGTATTTTCCCATGTTCTGCTTTTCTCTGTTCATGTTGGCTTTTTTTCCCCATCATTCCAATCACTGAGTGAAATTTAGTTTATACTTGAATCTCTCTTCGCTCCATGCTCTCCTCCTCTCTTCTGTTGCCTGTGTTCTGCCTTTATGCCATTGTTGAGCATGATAGCTTAGCTAAGCAACTTATTCCACAACTGATGTCATAGTACTTAATTTTAAAAGCAGGACAACTTTATTTACCTTTCTTTGGTTATATAATTCTCTAACAGAGTATTTAATTTGCTGTATTTATCAGATCTTTGGTTTTAAAAGTTGCATAAATTACAAAAGTATCTTTATTCTTTTAAAAATCCAGCGTCTGCTGTTGCAATTAAATGGTACTATTTTCACAGAGCTATTTAAAAACGGCTTCTCAAATGTAAATCTTCTTTTCAGAATTAGTTTGGTGGGTCAGAGCTTTCCATTCCCTTTAATATTGTCAAGTTGCTGTTACATGCAGAACAAGAAAAACATGTGAATGAATACTCTAGATGAATGGGCAGCTTCTCTGCAATATTGAAAACATTTGAAGAATAGAATGCGTAGAAATAAAGCAGAGCACAAGTCACTCATCTTGCTCACACTTTGTCTTGTTTGTTAAGCATTTTGCCAGTTTGTAAGTTTGTTTAGCTGCTTGCAGTGGTTCACAGAGTACAGTAAGTTTTGAGTAATTTTTTCCAATGGCTATTTTGCTGAAATGATAGATTTCATTGTACCACAACACAGTACAGTGTACAACGCTGCCAAGTAAGACTTAAGGGGGGAATGTAAAACAAGGCTGTATGCTGCTCTGAGCTAAGACTTTAACTTAAGCAGAAAGTATGATGTCTTTAAGTTAATGTGCTTAAAGTTGGATTGATGATTTTGATACTGTCAAATGTGGTTTCTCTGGGTATTTCTGCATTCTAAATCTATATATTTGCATATGTGTACATGGTATGTTGGGAACTTCTCAAATGCTTCGTTAACAAATAATGGAGATAGCTGTTTTCCTGATGATACCAGCTTTTTTTAAGTGCAACTAATTACAAAGAAATGTCTGTTCCATTATGTTCTCAACTAGAAGTGTAGTTCTACTCTTGAGGAAGAATCCTGTGGAAGAAATGAGCAGATAAGTGCATTCACAGTTCTGTCTGCTTTGTGAAATAACTGAGTTTGCTTCCAGCTTCTTAGGAGCGTGGTATTTGAGCTGGATGAATGCTTATCTTAAGTATAATTCCTATTACAGAGGATTTTAGTGGGTAATTTTGAACATTCAAAGCCTAAGGAGAGAATTATGGTAAGATAAACAGCTTTTGTTCTAAAGATGATTTTTCTATTTTTTTTAAAAGCAAGTTTTAATGATTGGCTTTGAATGCCTCCTTCCCCCCCCTTTTTTTTTCCCAGAGTAGAACCACACTTCAGCTGCCATATCATGTTTAAACAACTTAAACATAATGTGGGGGCTTTGTGCTATCTGGTAACGAAGCCACCGTCTTGCTGCTACTTTCTATGGAATTACACAAAATTAACAAGAAAATATTTGGATGGGGAGCCTTAATGCAGTTGAAAAAGAAGCATAATTAACCCTTTGATTGCCTTAAGAACATGATTTTTTTGTAATAAATTGGCACTTGTTGGACTCTGCAGGCAAACAGCATGCTTTCTCAACCATTGGAGCGGAATATTGCCTTAAGTGACAATGCCCTGAGACTTCTGAAATTTAGAACTCGAAGGGTTATTTTAAACTATTGTTTGGGGGCTTTTTCTAACAGGGAACAAAATGAAAAATTTCTTTGCATACCGTGAGTACTTACATTATGGATTTGCAGGCTTTCCAGGTGCACAATTATTAACCTTGTCAGAAAATATAACTGGCCTAAGAATGATGGGCAAAGAATACTTTGATACCAGCATATGTGCAAAATAAATTCCTTTATTAAGTATAAATTTAGGGAGAGATGCACGCTTGTTTAACTTAATGAGTGTCGTTGTCAAGAATTAAGACAATGATGAAATTAGAAAAAATAAGTAGTAAATTGCAATGGTGAAAACATGAGGTCAGTGTGTTATCTCTAATTACATGAATTAAAGATGCACAGTGCAGACCAGCTGCATACTGAACACTTTCTACAAATAATATTATTTAAATTTATTTCAAACCTGCATCCCAAAAAGGAAGCTGTCAAATTCAGATGATAGTCTTGCAATCCTAGTTAGCTAAAGATCAGTGTAGAGCTTTTGTTATCTTGAGGAGGGACTGAATAAAAATCCTTGACTAGCATTTTTAGTCTAAACTGTGCATCTTTAGTACTGTAATGGTCTCTTACTAAGGAAAGAAGTTTTTACTACTGACATATGAGCTTTCTTGAAATAACCAAGTCTTGGCATTGGTTGGTCTGGCTTTGGATGTACATTTTACTGAAACTATTGAATTTAGGGTTTTTTAGACATTTAACTGCAAGTTAATACTGCTAGTAAATTGCATTTTTGACTGTAGAATATAAATACTAAATAAACTCTATGCATATTGGACTCACTGTGTGTGGCCTTAAGTGTCAAAATAGCATTGAATGGTTCATAACATAGTCTGTAGCTGCAGATTAGGCACAGGTGACCTGGCTTACACCTCGAGGATATTCCTGAATGACAGTATATAGACTGGTACTGCAGAGTAAAGAGCAAGGTGGTTACCTAATGTTCTAAATGTTCTAAAATGGCAAGCATCTTCTCCCTTTTTACTGCACCAATTAAACTTCAGTAGTGAAGTGATCAGATATTGAAATTAGAGGGAGGCAAATGAAGTCAGACATCCTGCAGCCTTCATATCCAGGCCTGTCACAAGAGAACAGCCCACTACTGCAATATGTCTGCTTCCACAGACATATATGACAAAAGAACTAAAAGCAAGTGGGCTGGATTTGGAAGACTTCTGTAGATCTTCAGCAGATCTTAATGTATTTCAGTACTATCAAAACCTAGCTGGTTTTAACATGATAACTGAGCTGTTTGCAAGCCTGGGTAGCTGAAGGTTTTGTTGGACTCTGATCAGATTGAGAGTGATTATGAAAGGCAGTGATGAAACTAACTCACTTCTACTCTCAGTTTCCATTAAAGTGAACAATGGATGTTGCCACTGGACTTCCTTGATTGATTCCATGTTTGCATAACTTGTTCCCATAAATTACAATTAAATAATAAACAAAATTACAATGGAATTTGCACAAAATACAGCGTTTCAATACTGTTAAAACACAAAACAAGCGCAAGTATAGGTACTGCTTTTAATAGGAGGCAAAAACACTTGAATGAGTAGTACAAGTAGTGTAGAAGTAGCAGAACTTTCAACAAGTTTTACACAGTAACATCACTACAACTTTGTTGCTTCATAATTGATTTGTGGCCCCCTACAGAGCCATTGTACTGACCATACAGTGTAAGGGTGGCTGACCATACAGTGTAAGGGTGGGAACAAAACCAGAAATCAAACTTATTTGCAGAAAACAAGTAAAAACCACCCAGGCACTAAGATTCTTAAAAACTTTTAACTCCTGTACAGTTGATAGTGTGAGGCATATTATGAGGATGTAACAAAAATGACACGATTATCTCAGACCTGGGTTCCAAGAGATACATAATGTTAACTGCCACTGTGGTTGTGGTAAAGCTGAGGCAAGAAGACAAATTTGTCAGTTCGGTGAAGTCTGTGTCAGAGAATCACTTGAGACTCAAAAAAGCACAGTCTGAAGCTGCTTAAGCCCAGCTGCTGCAGTACATCTTAGTGATTTTTTTAACTTGTCTGAATTTTTACCCATTTTATATAAAAGATAACTGAGGCTAAATAGTAGTTCCAGAGTTTGTTTTCACTTGACACTGATGAATTAATGGGAGCAGCTTGCCTTCTTCATGAAGTCTTTGAGTATCTGTAGCACCTCCAACAAAAGTCCCATTAACAAACACTCTTGGGACCTGTCAGGAATGAGAAATTTGCATTTGTTACTTCAAAAAACAAAATCTAAGCAAACACCATACACATGCAAGCACTGTTCTGTGTTCATACAAACTACAGTCTCATTGTGAGTGTATGTGTGTGAATATATACATATGAAATATTTACATTCTTAATATACAAATTCATGTTTCAGTATTATTGCATAACTTATGTCTACAGAAATTGAAGACTTTGTTTACGTGTTCCTCTCAAAAGGAAAATAAAATCACTATATGGAAGATTGTAATAAATTTTTAAAATTTGAGTCAGGCAAAGCTACATAAAATTAAGACATAAAACGTGTTGTACACAATGAAGTGTACGTGCAGATGAAAACTGAGTTTGATACTTAAATGATCTTAGTAGCATTACAGAAAACAACACCTCTCAGACCTGAAGAGGAAAACCAAGCACAGAACTCTCTTGCAGTTCTTGCTTTTAATTTCAGAGCTTGTATCCTAAATTTACTTGGCCCACCAAAAATTAAGACTTCAAGATGGCTGTAACCCATAGGGAAAATGTGCAGTGTAAGTTCTTCATCGCCATATTACTTGCAAAAAAAAAACCCAAACATACTTACTGTTCTGCCACCCGTCATCTGTTCAAGAATGTCTTGAAACTGGCTTCCATTTTTATTCACATCCAGTTCTACAGCTGTGTAATCGACGTTTAAACCCTCAAAAAGTTTTTTTGCCATTCTGCAGTAGAAGCATGTTGTTTTAGAGAAAATCACCACGCAGTTGCCTGAGATTACCTCCTAGATATTCAAAAGAACATTCAAGTTAGTAAGTTGGTGTATTTTAACAGTATCCAATGGGTACGAAAACAAGCAGCAAGCTACCAATCTGCTACTACAGCAACAAACTTGGGACGGGTAACTTTACAAGGTTTAAACCCCAATACTGCGAGCAATACTAAGTTTGAGGATCACCTGTTACCTGGATCTGATTCACAGCAGCAGCATCAGACAGCTCGACAGAGGTGGGCAGCCTATTTCCCATTCTAAAACTGAAGAGAAATTTAAGTTTAACACACGACACGTTCTGCAGTCCCCAATTTAAAGGTTGGCTTCGTACCATTTTCTTTAAACGGAATTCCTCCGTGAGGTGGGAGCTCACAAAGCCCGCAGTACGGCAGTTCCTACGCGCCTTACCCTGCACTGCCGGCTCCCTCGCGCAGGCAGGAAGACGGAGATTAACAGCCTGCTATGAGCTGTGAGATCACCCAGACCCTCCCAAGAGGTGATACGGGCTGCACCCAGCTCCCCCCACCCACCCGCCCGTTCCGCCGCCCCCTCCTCACAGCCCCCGACCCACCGGCCCCGCAGGCGCAGCGCCCTCTGCAGGAACATGGCGGCCGCCAGGAAGGGGCGGTGCTCTCACGCAGTCCTCACGGCGGTCCGGCACCGCTCTCAGGCTCCTCCTCTCAGCACCGCCCCGCGGGAAGCGCGGCTGCCCGGCGCTCTGCCTGTGCCCGCCGTCCATCGGGCAGCAGCGGTGAGGGAGGCGGAGCGGCCGTTATGCTGTTAGATTCTTAAGCCAGTTATAAAGCGTTATTCGGGCACGCGCTTGTGCTCGCACCTCGGTTTTCCGGGCCCGGCAGGTCGGTTGCTATCAGGCGTTCGACGCAGGCAGCCCAGGGCCTGTCGGCAGACGGCGGGGTCCTTCCTCGGCTGGCGGAGGGGCCGGGCCGGAGCGGAGCGGCGGCGGCCGGCGGCTTCGGGCGAAGATGGCGGACGTGCTGAGCGTGCTGCGGCAGTACAACACGCAGAAGAAGGAGATCGTGGTGAAGGGCGACGAGGTGATCTTCGGCGAGTTCTCCTGGCCGAAGAACGTCAAGACCAACTATGTCATCTGGGGGTGAGCGCCGGGGCCGACGGGGCGGCGGGTGGCCGCTGTGGTGGAGACGGGGCGGGCCGGGAGCTGGGTAGAAGTCGCCTCGAAGTTGTGGGAGGCGGCGGCGGAGCGCAGCGCACGGCTGGGAAGGGCCGTCCTCGGCCTCCCGCAGCTGGCCGGCGGCGAGGCCTGGCCGGGCCGGGTGCCGCCGGACGGGGTCCGGGCTCGGTGTGCGGCCGGCGGCCTCGGGGACCGGAGGGCTGGCGCGGTGCGGGGTGAGAGGCGCTCCTCTGAGAGCTCCGGGTGCCATTCGGCCGCCTGCGGGTGGGCCCGGCGCAGTGCCCTTCCTCGTACGTGCGCTGTGCCTACTGCGTAAACAGTGCTGCTAGGCGTAGTGGGTCTAGAAGAAAAAAAGAGTTTTTGGACCTGTTGAACTTGGTTTTGATAGCGCTGTTTACAACACATGAGGTTACTTCCTCTTTTTTCTCCATTGAGCGGTGATATAACATAACATCCACGCTGGAAGGGCTTCAGTGAGCCTCGTAAAACACAGCCTTTAAAACCGAGGGAAAGTGATGCTTTCTGTTAGATACAAAGTGCTGCCGATCGAAAAGAATACTTTAAAACATGATAGAGAAGTAGAGGAAACTGAAAGATTTCTCAAGCAAACCTCTTGTTGTTCAGCCCGAGAGCAGGGAGAGCAGGGATTTGTTTTGTTCTTGGTGTTATGATGAGAATGTTAGTAGTCCTGATTTGTACTTCAAGAGAGAAAGGAAACTTAAACTGTTCCCTTAGTTCATAGGCAGATTAATTTGTTTCAACTGGCTTTATTTTGCTCACAGTGTAGAACTAGAATTGTGCTATCTCGTTATCTGTTTCAAGCTCTCAGAAACTTGTTTGGGATTTAGTTGCACTTCCTGGCTGCGAGGGAGATGCTGGTAAGTACGTAGGGAGGAAGAGAAATATCTGCATAAGCAGCTGAGAATTTGTCAAGGACTTCAAAGCTCGTTCTGTTCTGCTGAGTAACTCTGGGCAGTTAGGGTGTTTTCCTTGCTGCAGTTTGTCTTTCTGAGCAGTAAGGAGTAAAGGCTAACTGGACAGACAACTTTCATCCCTGTTCTGTAGGAACACAGAAGCTGATATGCAAACTGAACTACTAATGCTTAGGAAAACTTGATTTGGGCCTGTGAGTTATTACCAAAAGACAAGAAGACAGCGTCTGGAGAGAAAAACTTTATTATGTGCGTTAAGGTGGCTTTATCTATATGGAGGAAGGATTGGGGGTGAGCAGAGGGTATGCGTAGCTGAACAGAAGCAGTAGCTTTGTAACAGCTATGTATTTCCTCTTGTCTTCTGACGGATTTTAGGGATATCTTTTTTTTTTTTTTTTTTTTTTTTTTTTTTTTTTTTTAGTAAATTGTAGTTCACACTCAAGAAGATGGCATCTGAACTTCTGGTAGCATCAGACCGCTACTGTTGCAGAGCATTTTTTGTGAACCATGGGTACTTTAAGTCCTTGAAACAAAGGTGTAAAAATGAAACCAGTTCTACAAGCCGTGCTGAGCAGCTTTGACATCATAGTTTATGAGCTGTTAATTTATGTAATTTCAGGGTCATACATGGAACATCTTCAGGAACTTTTCAGATTCAAAACCTCTAATATCCTCAATCACTTGGGAGGGTCCAAGCTGTGCTTGCAGTTGTTGTAGCTTAATCTTTCATGAGGCAAATACGATTTCCATCTTAGGTGTCTACAGCGTGGTTGCTGTAATTGCATCTCTACAGTCTTCTGCAGTCAGGAGAGAGTAATCTAAGTCTGAGTAGCAGTGGTGGCATTCTGTCCCTTCTAGAATTAGAAGTAGTCCCAGTAGACATTTAACACTTGCTCCTTGAGCACGGAGCTGGCAGGAGCCAGCGGTGCTGCGGGTATGCTGAGCTGCCCTGCACTGCCTGCTCTCCCTGCTGGCACCAGGGGCTGTAAGCAGTGCATTGCTCTGAGGAACGGTGCTGCTTGAAAAGCAGCCTGAAAAACATACAGAGGTTCATTTTAATCCAGGCCAGTTCCCCGATTGAATCCGCGGAACATAACTGAATAGTTCTGAAGGCGTGTGTTTTGATTTAATGCTTGACTTCTGGCTGCATAAGAGTGAGTATAGAATGAGTTTCAAAACCAAAAGCAGGAATCAGTCTAACAGAGCGCCTTACCTGCCTTGTTTACCCATCAGAGGGATCATATCCACATCTGAGAAATTTTTAAACAGTGAGCTGTTGGTTGTGGCTGTTATAGTTTGGAGGGTGCTCTGCATGTCTAGTCTTGTGGTTCTGAGGATTATCACTTTCTGTCACGGATAGGATGCAGGCCTTTATGCTTTCAAACACACAAGAAGAAATAGAACAGTTAAAGGATGAGTGAACTCCTGTTGCCCAAAAGTTCAGTGTGAATGCATGAACTGGAAATACATTTGTGCCATTAAAACTAACCAGGTGAAACTTTCTCTTCTGCATTACGTACATCTCTTCTGCTTCAGTTTTTAAGCTGGAGTTTAATGGGTATTGAGAAATTGAGACTTGCATATTTCAAAAATAAATTAAAAAATAAATAAAAAACAAATAAAAATAGTAGTGCTGGACTGACAAGGTCTGAAATAATTGATGTCATTATTAAAAAGGGATAAAAGGATTATTCATTTCTTTAGCTATTCTGGTGTTGGTTAATTGAGTGAAGTAAGCTACATTCATATCAGCAAGCTTTTAGCTCTCTGTTTAGTGAGCGGGTTCTCTGTGGGAAATCTGAAAGGATCACAGTGTGATGCTAAAATGCCAGTTCTGACTTCTGTTATCTCCTTGCTGTACCCCTGCTTGTCCATCTGACTCTTTGCCTTGAAAACTGCCCTCCTAACAGGACACCCCTAACAGCCATGCCGAATGTGGGGTTTTGTTGCAAGTGGTGGAGTACCAGCTGTGCACTGCTAAGCTTGGGCAATGCCTTTGGCATGTCATACTGGCTTCTTAAATTAAGATATAACCGCTCAGCATTTGCCTCCCAAATAATGCCATTCACTGCTAAGTAGTGCAAATAAAAATTTCAAGTAAGTGAACAGCTGGACTTCCTGTATAGTGTTCAGAGGCTGTGATGTGCTTCAGAGGTATAATAACTTAGTCTGAAAAGAGAGAACCTGAAATGTGCATTTTAAAATGAAGCAGCAACTGTGGCACATGGTTCTGAAGTGCAGCATGTGTCAAGTCTGCGTGGAGGAAGCTTTCACTTCTAGCAGTGCTCTAAGTGTGTGTGCCACCTGATCAGAGATAACAGTGAAACAATAACAGCCAAACAATTCCTTGCAAAGTAACCCAGCTTTGTGGGCTGTAGGTGTTCAGCCAGCTTTTGGTTTTCTAGCAGTTGAATGGTTTCTGAGTCTCATCCCTTTCCCTGTGCTTGCAACAAAATACAACCCTCCCCTCTGCTGTGCACATATGCAGGCTAAGTTTTTGGAAGGAACAGAGATAAAAAGATCCTTTATTCTACTAATTCTAACAGTATTTTGAAATATTTTCTCTCTGTTAGTAAAGGTCTGTTTGTTTTCACTCTGAAGTTCGTGTTGTCAACCTTCCAGTTCTGTGCTAAGTGAACAGTATGTGATGTTCATTTGCAGTTCAAATGCATTCTTCTGCATATCCCAGGAAAAGTAGACTGTTCCTTTGATAATCAGACAAGTAAACATGTTTGAGACAGAAGAGAATATGGTTTTTTAAATCTTGCCTGTATGCTGTACAACCTATCTGGCTCTTATTTTGGACAGTTTTTATAATGCATTCAGTAAGTAGGCTATAAGAACACATCTCTGTTACCAGTGTTTGTTAACATGATCAGGAAATAGCCTGATGTCAGTTCAAAAAGCGAGCAGTAATACTGTTATGTGGAAAGGAGAGGACTTTTGGGGTGGTTAAATTTTCAAGTCTTTGTTTCTTGACTTTACAGGACAGGGAAGGAAGGTCAGCCCAGGGAATACTACACTTTGGATTCTATCTTGTTCCTCCTCAATAATGTGCACCTTTCACATCCTGTTTATGTCCGTCGTGCTGCAGTAAGTAGACAATGCAGAACTTCATTTTGTCCTGTTTGTCTGAAGTAATGTTTGCACGGTTATGTTCAGAGAATGACTGTAGTGTTTAACTGTCTGAATTTCCCTGGAAAAGGGGAAAAAACTATGCAATCAAGTATGTGTATATTGAAAAAGTCCTATTTGCAAGTGTAAAATGAAGGAGGAAAGAGGCTATCCTTTATTTTAGAGCAAATGTCGGTTCATATTGTGTAGCCGGACATCCTCTAGATAGTGACTGTATTTTTTTTGTCTTGATAGCTATGCTTTCTTGTGATGCAGGTTACATGTTCTTGTCTTTGTGTGAATGAGTGGTGTTCAGTAAAAGGGAGAAATCTTCATCTAGAGGCTCTGTAAGGAAACAACTCTCTAATGTTGCGTCTGCTCTCCTTTCAGACTGAAAACATTCCTGTGGTAAGAAGACCTGATAGAAAAGACTTGCTTGCATACCTAAATGGGGAAACATGTGAGTGATGAGTTCTATTAAACACGTATTTATTGGATTTAAATTGTGGTCAGTTTGTAACTTAACTGAATACGTTCAGACTTTGCTAACAAAATGAGGTTTTCTTTTTTCTCCTCCATTTTGTTCTGAACTTAAATATTTTTATGATGCATAGATAGGAGCTGCATTACTATAATCATGTTCAAACTGAGTTACTTTTCATAGTTTTCTTAACATCCTTTGCCTGATAGTTGTCCTAGAATGCTCAGTGTTTGTATTTTGTTCTCTTTAGACTGTGAGAAACTTTCAGTAGTTTCACATTGTTTTTAATGCAATAAGTGTGTGGGATAAAAACTTCAGCATAATAAAATGTATCAAATCACTGCTTTTTCAGTCTGGAAGATTGTCCTGGTATTTAATCATGTTAAAATTTCAGTTGCCAATAATCAGAGAGAGGAGGTTTCGTTGTGACTAGAAGATAAATATGACCTAGTTTTACAAGTCATTCTGTACCATAGATGACCTTCTGTTTGTTGCAATGAGGTAATTTCTGTAATAGGAACAGTAAGCTTTTTTTATGTTTTAGAGGGGCCCCTAGGATGCATGTCTTAAAAAAAATTAGATGAACCAGTAGTTCTTAATTGCAGGTTATATGTAACTATTTTAGCAATTGTTTTATTTGGTGCTGTATATGCACGTCATAGAGTTAGTTGCTGATTATTTGATGTTGGAAGGGACAAGAGTCATGTGATGCGATTCAATCTTCTTTTTGAAGAAGAGCCAAATGACCCTGAATAATCTGATCTTAACTTCATGTGGGGTCAGATTTTGGACAGATCTGGTTCCAGTGTTTGACCAACTTCACTAATTAGAATTTCTGTTGTTGAGGTTTATCTGCTATCCTTCATCCTTTTATGCTGAAATACTTCAGCAAATGTTTTATACTTAAATGAAATGTTGTTTGATTTCAGCAACGTCATCAAGTATAGACAGAAGTGCTCCACTTGAAATTGGTCTTCAACGTTCCACTCAAGGTACAGTCTAACTAGAAAGTAATCTCAGTACTCATTTTATGAATGTCTGCTACAATATTGCATTTTTAATATCCTGTTTTTCTTGTAGTTAAGAGAGCAGCAGATGAAATATTAGCGGAAGCAAAGAAGCCAAGAATAGAGGTAATAAGATTAGCTGTTTCCAAAACAAATCTGGGGAAAAGGAGTGTAAATGATAGTACAGTTCAGTTGGTCTGCCTGTCCTCTGGGTGCGTGTGTTACTTCTGTTAGCATGTACATGAACTGGAAGGAGTTAGAACTTACAGGTTTCAGCCTCTGAGTTAAACTTGGAATTTTAGTTACTGGACGTATGTTGTAGTGTAAAAGGGTAAAGCTTGACCTTGTGTTTATAAGTGCTAGTTATGTTATGATCTGCTTGCTAGGAACCATGGGATTGGAATCTACATGCTGTTTGATGAGTAATTACTGCCGTTTGTGACTTGCTGTTATAACTTAAAAGCCAGTCATATCAATGTTTACTTATTTATCTGCTCTTTCAGTTTCTTTATAGCAGATATAACTGTTGTCCCTGTGATTTACATCATTCATTACTTAAGACAAAGCTTCAGAAAACAGTAAATCTGAAGTAAATCTAAACAGTTTTCTGAAGCTTTGTCTTAAGTAATGAATGATGTATTTCCACAAGAGCAGTGTGTCTAGATATTACACACACTATTACTTGATTCTGCCTGTTTTTAAAGACTTTGTTTTTATCAATTATTTTTTAAACATGTTCATCCAGTAGTCTCCTCGCTGATAATTCTGAGTTTTCTATTCTGGCTGTATGTACCTCCGGAATGTTAAGGCTTTAGGTTTCTTCTTGGAGTTAAGAATTACTGAAAATAATTGTGTGTTTAACTGTGTCTGCATAAGAATTTGTAAGAAATTCGGGCATTTGTAATGGCATACAAGCACATGATTGCTCTGAGGTGATGTATCGTTTGTAAAATGAATACTCGAGTAAGTTATGCTTGGAAATCAAGGTAGACCTTCTTAGTTTTTTTAAAGTATTCTGAATAGTTTTAATTCTAGTTTTGTTTTACTGAAGACAGTACACCAAAATTAACCATTACTGTTACTGCCAGGATGAAGAGTGTGTGCGCCTTGACAAAGAGCGGCTGGCAGCTCGATTGGAGGGGCATAAAGAAGGTATCGTGCAGACAGAGCAGATCAGGTAGGCATACTTGAATTTCCTATGGATAACATTTAAATAAAGGTCTGATAACAAGTGTGTTACTTTAGACATATGGTCTTTATTTTGTCCGGCTACTCACAGCGATAGCCTGCTCTCACTCTTTTGAGATGCTATAATCAAAAATTGTATCTTGAGGGGGCAGAACTTCATGCCTGGGAATAATACTCCTGTTCTTGGGTGGAAGTTCAGATGTCATGGCATGAAGTACCACGGTTTGTATTCAGAACAGTTGTCTCCTGTTAACTGTCTCCTTTTCAAACTGTACCAGTTACCCTTTCTTCTGCCATGGTATTTATTCAAGGAGTCCAAAACAATCAGGAGAGCTGCAAAGGAAGTCTTATGAACTCTCTGTATTTCGAAGTAATAATAATAATAATAATAATAATAATAATCTTGTGTTGAGGAGGACTGTGCAGGACGTTGCGCATTGCAGGACTGTGTCCCAAATTAACAGGGCCTCTGGCTCCCTGCAGAGGTGAGCTTGTTTCTACTGAAGAGGCAGTAAGTTCCAGAGGATGAGGTATTGTCACTGCCTTAAGTAGTAATCAATACTCAAGTGATTAAAAATTTGCCTATTAGCTTTTTTTTTTTTTCAGTTGTATGTATTCAGAGTTTCGTAGAGAATGACAGCTGCTTTTGTGTTTGACATCACATATTTCCCAAGCCAGACTGAGAGAAAATGAAACTATTGCAAGACCTTGTTAATGATAAGAATTTGGGGCTTAGTAGGTAGTAAGGCTTAGAGATGCAAGGCTCTAGCAGCTCATTTTCAAATATCTAAATTCTGAAGCTTTGATGTAAGTATAGTTGTTATTTTTGTTGTTGTTGTTGTTTGTCAGCTTTAAGAATGCAAAATGTGAGTCACACCTTACTTGCAGGAAGCACAGGAATGTGCATTAACATCGTATTTCATCTGTGTTAGATTTTGCAAATCACTAGTTTCACTTGATAGACTATCTGCTTTCTTGAGAAATTCGTTTCTTGAGCATAAACAAAACTGTGAATGTGTATTTATCCTGTGCCAGGATCAAATTTACCAGTTAGACTTGCTACAAGTAATGTAGCCAAGTAAATTTAATCACTCTTAAGAACAGCAACTTTGTCATCCCTGTCTTCTATAGGTATGCATAAAAGGTAACTGGGAGAGAGGTGGGGAAGGAACAAAACAGATTTTATTGTTGCAGCTGACTAAAGAGAGCCTAAGAATCAAAAAGTGTAACTATGTATGTTGTTTTGTGTAAGGTGATGATGTGGAAGTTAGCAGGAATGTGTCACACTTTTGATTTAGAATATGAAACAGTGCTGCAGTGAGGATTACTGAGTATTGTTCATAGTTACTTTGTGCTCTATATTTACAGAGGCTTAATATTAATGCAGGGAATTTGCTTTTTAAAAGTGCAAGTGACATTCACAGGCCATTAGCTTGGAGTGTGTGCTTGTCACTGTTGCAGCAATACAGAAAAGTTCCTTATCCAGTAGCTTAGTCATGTAAGGAAGTAGAACATTTAATACAATAAATGCTGGTTGTGAAGCAACGTGATCTCAGAAAAAAACCCATGCACAACTGAATCAGATATATGTAGTTCAGACTGCAATTCGGTGCTTTTTATTGTACAGTTTACCTGGAAAACAATAGGGCTCACTGTTTGGCAACCAAATCCTACTGTGTTCACAATTAAAAGCAAACAGACAAAGATATTGGATTGAGCTGAGCTTCCTCACATCGAGTTTAGTGTGGACAAAGTTACTACCATCTGTTTGTTTGGCCTACATGCTCTGTAAAGGTAACATCAAACTTCCCAGTGCTCAAGTCCGCATAACAGAGCTTCGACCTAAACTTGGTGTAATGCTTCCTAAGTCTCAGAGCAGCCAGGGTTTGACTGACTACACACAGAAGTATAATTTGCTGTAAGAAGTTTGGAGTTGAAATTCAGATGATGTTATAAATGGAAATGGTAGAACTGATGCTTTACATTTGCACTTTTTATTTCTGCGTGTAACAGTTAAGATATTATGATGGCTTTTTTTGTGCTAATACCTATATGGAAGCTTTGTGTCAGAAAAAAAGGATTCTAATGCCCAAAATATTGTTCAGGCTTGTATAATCTTTAGGTACACGTGAGGTGACTTCTTATGGCATGGACATAAACCTTTAAGCAGCAGGAAATTTCACAAATTCTTTCAGAAGAATTGTTTGTGCTGTTACTCAGTCTCTTCTGCTATTTTTGCTCATTTAGGTCCTTGTCAGAAGCCATGTCAGTGGAAAAAATTGCTGCTATCAAAGCAAAAATCATGGCAAAGAAAAGATCCACTATCAAAACAGATCTGGATGATGACATAACTGCTCTTAAACAGAGAAGTTTTGTTGATGCTGAAGTGGATGTAACCAGAGATATTGTCAGCAGGGAGAGAGTATGGAGGACAAGAACTACAATCTTACAAAGCACAGGCAAGGTAATGATGTAGATATCAAACTATTATTATGATCCAAATGACAAATTGCATTTTCTCTTTTCTTTATCTCTAGTCTGTTAACTATAGATGACTGGGACGATTATGCTGAGTGTTTTAGGTAAAGGCAAGCAAGAGGGCTGTTGGCACAGTTACAAAAAGACTTTATTCTTTCCTCATTGCAGTAAGCCTTAAAGATATCTCAAAAAAAAAAAAAAAAAAAAAAAAAAAAAAGACACTAAGTGATCACAAGTACCTGCAGTGTGAAATGGGAAGTGGAGTGTTACTGGGAGAAGTGGCAATCTACATACAGCTGTGGGAAGTGTTGGATGATAAAGTGAACAAAACCAGAAAGTGATAGCATGATGAGGCTTTCCTGTATATTTATGTTCCTTAAGCTCCTTCAACTGAGGTCTTCATCTGCACTTGGTTACGTGCCGTCCAGAGCATGGTTGCAAGCACAGCTGGTGGCTTAACTGTCCAAAGAGGGCAGGCTTTCTTTATTGCAGGCGCTTGAGACTGAACTTCTTGAGGAAGCTGTATGTCAGTTTGTAAAAGATTGCAGGTTTCTGTTTTATGCAGGTGATTGATGAATTGTATCCTTTGCCTTTCTGCTTTGTATCCTTGCCTTTCTAGGAATAAGTTGCCAGTTTTTCCTTGTCATATTTTCAAATGTTTTATATAGCAGTCATTTAGACAATGCAGTCTTGTGGCTTTAGAGGTAGAATAAATTTCTGAGGTGAGAGGTAATCACTAGGTACCTGATACATTCCTGCATGCTACCTGCTGTGAGTGCTGTATTGTTTGTGAGGTTTGTAGGAATCTCACTGCTGCACAATTAAATGTAAATTATTGTGATAAATTGATAAAAACCATAAACACTTCAATCATAAGAAATATGGGTTTTGAAGGAACCCTGGGCAACTTTTCTTTGTGTAGTGAATAAATCATGGTGTTTTAGCTTTATGTGCCTTCCAAAGTAGTCTTGCAAAGATGACAGGTAAAGGCTTAGATGTTTTATCCTAGTATCCCTGTTGTAATAGTGAGGTGAGATGAATAAGTTTAGGCAAAACCTGGTAGAGACAAGGACGGAGAGCAATCAAGTTAATTATGGGACTCCAGCATGGAGTTCCTCTGAATAGACTGAGGAAAATCATGGGGCGTAACAGCTAGTCCTGTTCTGTCCAAACAGAGAAATTCAGGAGTGTTGATAGCTTGAGCAAAAACCATCAAATGTTTATATTTCTGTACAATAAACAGTCGGACTGAATAGGTGGGGAAACATCACTTGTTACCCGTAACAGTAGCTTTATTCCAAAATTGCTTGGGGATTTTGTCCGTAGTTTGAGAGGGTTTTTCCTTTGTTCTTTTTTTTTTTTTTTTTTCCTCTTTTTTTTCCCCCCTCCTTTATTTATTTTTAAAGTGTCTTTGTAAAGAACTTCTAAGAAGTTAAATAACTCATGTGGGTTCTCTCAGGCATGTCATTCCTTATCTACTTGCCTGTTCTTTTAAAAAACTTTTGATCAGGGAAGCATGGCACCAATCTGCAACTGCTCCTTTGGCTTTTCTTTGTGATATGTGATTTGCTTATGTGCCCACTAATTCTTTTTCTTGTAATTTTTCAATATCAGCTTGATACAGATTTACCTGCAGTCTCTTGAATCCTCCTAGAAGACATTTTAAAATGAAGTTGACTTGAATATTAGTTTGCCATGTAGTGTTAAACTTCAATATCTGAATTCCTTTAGCACTGCTGTGGTAAAGGTGATAACTTAGGAGCATTCCCTGGAAATTGATTTCATTGCTTCTTTTTAAAAAAATCATTGTCTGAAACAGATCTCAAGCTGTCTTTTCCACAGAGAATTTACATGTACTTTTCGTGTCCTCTGTAGTGTGCATATATGTAGAGATGGATTAAGATGCAAAAGGAAAATGCTAGGCAGATGAAAGCACAGCTCAAAATCTGTTGTCCCTAGGTTTTGGGGAGGTTTCTTCTGTTTTTGCTGTCTTTAGAGAAAGTAGTGATTCCTTCAGCAAGATGTTCTTCAGTGTTCTATGTATGTCTCTAAAAAATTGTCTTGATGCTTGCATTCTGCCTCATAATATCTGCCTCTAATTATCTTCTAATAGCATCTTCGTTATGTTGCTTCCATTGCTGAAATTAGTGGTTTTTTTTTTTAAGTGCTGAATATGAGTGCTTTGATACTCCTGTTACAGAGTATTCTTCAGAAGCTACATATTAGTGTAGGTACTGTGGGTTAAATAAAGGGTGTCTTTTCTTTTGTGTCTGCTGTGACCAGTTGCTTCAACACACAATTACTCATGGCAGCTAAAGAATTAATCTCTGCATATCTTCTCAACACTTAGAAGTCTCATGATTCTATTCTATGCAAATCTCACTAGTTTTGTTGCTGTTGAATTGATACTGGCAACATGGCTTTAGTGCTTCACTAATGTCACACACATGGTCACTTGTTGGCTGTCGATTGGTTGACATTCACACGTGGCTCTGAGCATTTTATAATGCACAACCCAAGTCTTGTATCTGTACAGCCCCTTATATTACCCTACTGCTGTACTTGGCTGCGGCATCGTTTCATGACTATCTTTAGCAACCTCACAAGTTCAGTATATTGTTTTTAAAGCTGTACATTCCACCTCATGCATCCTTTTTGTCTATAAGACTTCCAGAATTTGCGTTTGCTCACTTTTCTTTAACTTCACTTTAGAGCTCTTGATTAAAGTGTTATTCAGTAGTTTCCAACCTGATCTTTTTGCCATTCTACCCTCCTCTGGGAGTAGTGGTTGATTTAATCTCAGGTGGATGACTCATCCTGTTCTGTCTGTCTGAAACTTCTGTTGGCTTTCCCCAAGTCTTCTGGATTTTATGAATAATGTGACATTTTTATGTAACCATTTTTCAGAGCCAAATTGAATCTGTTTAGCAGAAGGTTTTACTTCCCATTATAGTAGCTTAACTTTAGAAAGGGGAGGATGCATTATGTAGAAGCAACATAATTGCAGGCTTGAGTAAAGGTATGCAACAGTGTTTTATGGTGAGCTGACTGTCTAACCAACTGAGAACTTAACCTCCCTTATGGTTTCTTTAGCTGCCACAGGTTGTCCTTGCTCTTTGCCTAGTCCAATGCTGCTTGTTGATCTTCACAAATGTGAAAACTGGGGCAAGGGAATTGCCATCTTGGTGCTGGAGACAGCTGGGCATGTTTGGGGAAAAAAGTGGTAGAGGTAAAGGGAGAAGAGGTTTTTTAAAAAATAAATGAAGTCAAAATTAATTTTCGGGTTGTTAAGGTGTTGGTGTTATAGGTGTCTCAGTGTTATTTTTCATAGTGGTCTCTTGTATATAGCACGTGATTTGGGATGCTTGCTTACACTATGTTAGGAGGAAATGAATTGATAATACAGTCGTGTCACTGGGTATGAGATGTGTATCTTGAGGGCAGGTTGAGCTTGTCAGTTTTCATACACATTAAATCAGTTGGAGCTGAAACTGTGAATCTTAAAAGAAAATGCTAGCAAAGCAGAACTTTCCTAACTTCTTCATAGAAAGAACCTTTGTTCATTGAACTGGACATCTTGTCTGGCAGCTAAAAATTTGAATCTTTACGTAGAATGTTTGTCATAATAACTGTTTAGATAATTGAGTTTTGAATTATTGCCTTGCAGGGCTCTCAGTTCTGTGTATCTGTTTCTGGGATAAATGCCTGTTTTGTAAAATAAAGCACGGAACGCTTGGAAAAAAACTGCTTAAACTGAAATTGATTCCTTCCTTTCATGTCCTTTCTCTGTTTTTCCTTTCTGAATAATCCTTTGATTTTTGTAATCTATGGAAGCAGGCTTCAGCAGTCCTTTCTGAAGCAAAAACCTCCTTCCATCTCTGCTGTAAAAGTGTTTGTGGTGCTTGAATGCTATCTGCAGGAATACTAAAGTAATCTAAGCAGGAGTTTCTGCACTCACAGGTATATTGGAAGGGAGAGTTTGTTTCAGTGATTGATGTACTTAAGTTTTCTTCTTGGTTTTGTTTTTTGTCATTAAGCTCCCAGAGTACTCAGAAATAGTTGGTATTATACTTGGTATAAAAGCAGCATGTGATGTAGGTGTGGAGAAATCTTACAACTGGGATCTTGGAAATGGACTAAGGTGAATTTATGACTCTTTGAAATGAAGCAGTGTTCTTTTGGTAATAATATGCTCTGTGCCTTTCTGATTTAAAAAACAAACAATGATGTATTCATTTCTTTATCATATATTGTAGACTCATAGAATGGTCTGGATTGAAAAGGACCACAATGATTATCGAGATTCAACCCACCCCTGCTATGTTCAGGGTCGCCCAGCACCAGACCAGGCTGCCCAGAGCCACATCCAGCCTGGTCTTGGATGCCTCCAGGGATGGTAGACTCCTGTTCCAGAGTGTCACCACCACCCTCTGTGTGGAGAACTTCATCCTAATATCTAACCTAAACCTCCCTGTCTCAGTTTAAGACCATTCCCCCTTGTCCTATTACTATACAACTTCTTAAACAGCTGTTCCCCCTCCTGTTTGTATTCCCTTCAAGTACTGGAAGGCCACAATGATGTCTCCCATGTTGAAAGCTTAAGGTATTTTTTTTCCCTTTTTTTTTTAAATAAGTACAAATATGTTAGAGTTACCTTCTCTTGAGCTAGCTCTCCCTAGCTACAGGAAAAATAACTTAATCAGCCCAAGCAAGCATGTATAGCAGCTTAGTATAGAGTCAGGATTATTTGAAACTTAGTCCCTCCAGGTTAGTAAGCCCTGAATCACATAATTGTGGGTTTTGTCCATCTAAGATTTTCTTTGTGCATATTAATTACTACATCTAGGTCAGAATTTGAAAGCCAAGGTCTCACTTTTCAGTTTGTGTTGCTTCCTTCCTGCTGAGCGACTGATTTGATTTTCTCTCTGCTTAATGCTTACTGTACCAAAAAATCAAAAGTGAATGTTGTGAATTTTGAAATACAAATATTTTTGTCATTAAAAGGAAGTAAGGCTGAATCAAATGTTTTTCTGTCTTCTACTACTACTATATATGTTTCTTGTGTGGGAAAAAAAACTGGTTATACAGCAAATATTTTTCCAAGGTTTTATTTTCTTTCGTATAACAGGAAGCCACTTGTTGACGCCAACAGCTTCTTTTAAACCTTCATCTCAATTAAGATTTCATATCTTTACTTACAGTGGTCCTGCCATAATATTAAAGTTAGCTCTACTTACCTGTAGGAAGAAAGGTTGTTGCCGCCGAGTGTACTGCGCGGCCATAAAAAGGACATTCATACTGAGGGGGTTGGACTGAGTTCTAATTTTATTCTGAAGAACACGACTGAGCTTTCTGTATCGAACTCTAGTCTTCATTTTTTTTTTCTTTGCTTTTGAGTTTGTTTGTGAGCATGGTGATGCAGGCCAGGACTGAGCGAAACAGCTGGGGCATTGATAGCTGACCTAGACAGAGGATTAGCTCTTTGCTGCTGGGTTGCATTTACCTTGGATGTAACCCACAATTGCCAGCTTCACTCATACTGTGCATTGCTTTGAACAACAGACTTCTGAATATTATTCCTCTCTTGGTTTTCTCAATTCATACACAAATTCAATAGCAAGAGCCATAATTTTGACCCAATGTAGCTCATCTTTACAGTGCTCGATATTTCTGATTTTGTGTTGTTTGGAAGATATGACCCACACAGACGGTATTTGCACACGCTATTTTTTTGACAAAGGAATGCCTTTTAATTATAGGCTTGACCCTTTTAACAATAATTGGCACATCTGAAGTAAATGCTATGAGACTTTCTTTGGTTATTTTGTTTCATAGGGTTTTTTTGTGTGTGTTTTGAGCTTTCATAGCAATAAAGTCAGTAAATATCGAAATGAAAATAATTTTACAGCAAGATTAAGATGATGTTTATAATTAGTATTACCAGCTATGTGGCCTAAGTAAAATTTTGCAAATTTTAAAAGAAATTTTGGTTGTACAAACAATTTTGCTCATGGGCCCTAGGTGGCAGGATTGTTCCACATTCCTGAAATTCACAGTAGTGAATTAATTCAACAGTGAAATTGAACAGGCAAAGATGTGCCAGGTTAATATCTCATAGTGCATTCAAATGGAAGAAAGCTATGGTTTTAAAATGGCTATGCACAAGTGTAATGGCGTGGGTTTAGTTTCCCAAACTCTACTTTATTCTGTGTTTTGTATTAGCTAAGTGGGAAGGCTGTTATTTTGCTGCTTGATTCTAACCGATAGGTTTTGTGTACAGCACTGAAAAGAAAAATGGATCAGATTGTGACGATTGCTTTCATATTGAACAATGCTGAGTCTTGTTTTGTAAGAAGGTACCTCCAGTGTGTCAGAAAGTAGTAACCAAATTGTGTTTCCTGAATGAAATTTAGCTTAGCTGTGAAGTTACCTCATACCTGGGCACTTGTTCTGTGATTTAATAACTAAGTCCAGCGAAGACTGTATTTTTGTATGACATACGCCCATAAGAAGTAAATTCAGGTATCTGCAAGTAAGTGTTCAGAACAGATGTAGTTCTCTTCTATCTTCAGGATATTACAGCATTTCATGTTTCCTAGTTAGTCTGGATTCTGTTTCAAATTAGATATTTTGCATGTCTTTGTTACAGTAAGTTTGCTGTCAAAATCTAGTGAATGAAATATAATACAGACCACGTGAGGAGTGAAACTTGTTACTGAGAACACTCCACAGATATACAGGGCTAATAGCTGCACGTTTTCCATTCATTTTAGTAGACTGTAGTAATACTTCAATGTTTTGACTGGAGAAATGTTATTTGATTCCCAGAGCAGCTTTTCTGTGAAAGGGAGTGTGTGACTTTAATTTTCTTTTTCCTCAGCAGTTAGCAAAAATCAAGTGTTATTGATATTTTTTAATATACTCTATTGGACAGCTTAATGTTTTTTTCCCTAAATTCTGCTTTTGTTAATTGTATACATTCCAATTGTTCCTTACATTGCAGTTGTTCTGAAAGCACAACTAAAGAGAGGTGTGTATATTCAGGTGGTCTTTTTTAGCTGTTTGTGTTTCTTGTACCAATCGTTCTATTGTATGAATGACTGTATTACAGTCTTTACAGGCCAAAAGCATATGGAAAGTGGTTTAAGTTCCACGAGCCCTCTGCATGCCCATAAAGCATCTTGTGCTTTTACTTATTATTCAGCAGAAACTTGAGAATGCAAATGGGAAGAGGGGTTACTTCATCACGGCCTAGTATCATCCAAAATCGTATTTCTAGCTGTGGTCTTGTTGAAAAGTTCCCGTGTTAGGAAGGATGTTGGGTCAGAAATGATGGAAATCAGTTACAGTTTCAAAAAGCACAGTACAGAGAACATCCAGAGTTCATGTAACCAGGCTACCTGTATTTGCATGCTTGTGTTTGCTTGCAGCTGTTCCTGAATATTAATCTTGGATATGTTCAACCTTTGAACCTGAGGGCAACTGAGCACGCAGTTCTGAACGCAGCAATCTGAGACTCTTCGTTTTAGAATAGCAAGAGGTGAAAATCAGCTTCAATATTTGTGAACAGTTTGTGTGGAAGATATTTAGTGTTTCTTGACATAGGAGAGTGATGCCTTCTCTAAAGGACTCTGGATCGAAATGTGTGCTTTACATTTAAGCATGCAAAAGGTTTTCTTTTAAATATACAGTTACTCCATTGATGTACTATACAAACAAGTTAATTCCTATTAAGTTAACTCTAGTGAGAGTTAGTTGACTTGGTGCATGTTAGTCACTCTGTTGTTGAGGAGTGACCTATCTGTGGCATGACATCTGGAGAATTTATGTATTGTTGCAGGTTTTCTTCAATAATTTGTAAGGATTCTTCCTGTAAGATGATGATTGACTGTTTAGCTGACTGTAGCTGCTGTCCTTGATCCTCTATTGGCTACTGCTGCTTTCCCTTCCCAATCTATTCCTAGAGCATGGGTCCAGTATTAAGAGGAATGATGGAAGATGGGAGCTATTAATGTAGAGCTTTATTTAAGTAAACAGCAGAATCCTGATTGTTACAGCTGCTGAAACATTCTGCCTCTTTGGTTTTTTTGTTTTGTTTTGTTTTGTTTTTTTTTTTCCCCCAGTGGGATGAATTATTATTAGCTGTAAACATGGATGGAATTAACAAAGAGATCTTTCATGGGCACAGGCAGAAAAACAGAAGAATTGATGAAATTGTCCTTTTTATACTAAGGGTTTTCTAAAGCATTCTTTCTGAAGCGTGTTCAGATTTCTTTAAGACCTAATGCAGAGAGAGATGGATTTATTCATTTTTCTGGGCTGTGCCCCACACTGGAAGTTTTTGATAAAAAATGTTGCATTTGAGATGAAATTCAACTAAATCTGGGTAGAAACTGGAGCGCGTTTGTATTCTGGGTCTCTGTTGGGATGAACAATGAGCACTCAGAGGTCTTTCCGCTCTTCAGGGCTTTGCAAATCAGTCAGTACCTGCAATGGATGCTCTGCTTGATTATTTTTTGTCATAATATAATCCCATATCCCCAACAAGACAATAAAAAGCAAGATGGTGATTTTAGTTTGAGTGCTTGCTAAGGCACTGTTTTTTGTCTGTCTAAATAGACATTATTGGTGTCCTTGAGGGACCTGCATTTTGATGCTGTCAGAGAAAACATCAGCAAGAACACTTTGTAATTCCGTGCTCAATAACAACTTCTTTTCAGCAGACTAGAGAATATCCTGTTGTTCTTCACCCTGATGGAAATTGAAGTTTGGTCCAGTTATTTAAAAAGTGAGATGCTGAAATGCCCTTGAAAAATTCCTATGTAGGAAATTAAACAGAGTTTGAAGAGTATGTAAACCATGTTTTTTAAGAATGAAACAGAAATGTGGAAGCTGGCTGCAGCTCCTCTGTGATGGAAGGATTTGGCTTTTCCACGGGCAGTCTAAACTCTAAATTCCTGTTCTTGTTAATTAATCAGTTTCTTCTCCCGCGTTTTGGAAGACTGAGGAGCTTGTCTTTCCAAGAGATAGTATGTGATGAAGCACAGCAGTGACGGGAATTGTGGTTGTTGTGCTGCTCAGCCCAGACTTCAGGAGAACTCTGAATTTCAAGTAAAAACATGCAGTTAGTTTAGTTTTCCTTAGAACAGAGCTGATTTTGAGTATCTGCATATAATTGATATGCACATGGCTCAAGCTCTTTGAAGGGTATTACCAAGGTTTTTCTGATAGAAAAGAACTTGAAATATGCTTCTGCGTGAGTTCTCTCAGTCTTTATGAAAAGATTTTGTGCAGTAAATGGCTTTACCTTCATAAGTGGTTTCCAGAGGTCTCCAGGTGCAGCCCTTCTGCCTTTGAATTAACGGGCAACGTGCTTGTCAAGGGAGCAAGCTTAGAGAAGCTTTGCTTTCGAGATCTCTAATTTATTTCTATACAATTCACCCCAGAGGTCTTAGTTGTGTAACTTCTGCATTTGGTTTGTGATGCTATTGGCCTTAACTGACAACATTTCAAGATTAGCATACAATGCTGTGGAAGAGTCTAAGCATATAGACTTATAAATACTTCATATATAAAAATATGTATGAATATATAAAAATACTTCATACTGTTTTGAAATATTAAAAAGTCATTTTCATTAACAAAAATTTTCTCATACTGACACTGGTGAAAGTTGTCAGTAATGAAGGGCATTCTGTACACATGTATTTCTAACATTAAACACCTTAACTTTAAACAACTTAACTTTTCAAGAGTTAAATTAGTACCTACAATTTTGCTTAGAATAAAACAAGCCTATTCATGTGAACAGATGCATGTATTTTAAAAACACTGATTGCTATAACTTGTATGGTTGTGTCCCAATGACTTGGAATTATCTGACAAAACACTGCCTCAAGTTACTACAGTTATTGTCACGGATTGCTCTTAATTCAGACTGCAGTGAGCAGACGGGCACCTTTTAGCATATACGTAACTGGAATTTGTCCTGGAAATCCTTGGTGAACATCTTGTTTTTTAATGTTATTTATTTGTTTGTTTTTGTTTTGTCTTGCTACAGCAAAGCATGATAGGCAAGAACAGACAAGGAAATTAGTATACTAGCTCTTTGTGAATAGCATGGTTTAGTTGGTGTTGTAATGATGCCAGTTAGATTCAGCAATGTCTTTTGAGCATGTAAGTCTTAAGGAACAGAGGTGGCAAGTCTGCCCAGGAGCTGCTTATGTTTGGGTTCTGTTACAGCAAAAATAATCAGAAAACTTCTGTTTATAAAACTTGTGCTCTGTCTCTGTTTTTCTATGAGACACTAGTTAACTAAGTGGTATTTTCTACTTGTGTTGGTGTTACTTGAAATAGAGATAGTCGGTAAGATTCACTGATATCTGATAATGTTTTTCAGAACTTTGCCAAGAATATTTTTGCAATTCTTCAATCAGTAAAAGCCAGAGAAGAAGGCCGAGCACCTGAGCAACGACCTGCACCAAATACAGCACCTACGGTAAGAGCAGCACTTTGGTGGCTTTAGGGGCTGGCACTTCAAATTGAGAGTAGAATGTCTTGTCATTATTAAATACAAAGTTTGTTTTAGTTTCATTCCAGTGAACGAATAATTTCCCAGCACAACTTCGTAGATATTCTTTGCCTTAAGTTACATAGACTGGTATTTAAAGAGCTGAATATATTAGCTTAATTTGTTCAGTATGTTCTTGTTACTTACTGATGAAGTGTTAGTGCCAGCTTCTGTATGTATCATACACTAGCGATATTCTGCATCTACTTGGAAAAAATGTATTACATGAGACAACTGCCATTTAAAACAAAATGTTTTGCTGGTTTTTTGACAGATAGGGTAGCAAATGTTTAAGAATCTGGAACATGACTCATGAGTGGGAACAGCTTGAACCAGCTTTCTTTTGCCTGTAATAAATCAGAAGGACAATCTTACAGCTTTATCATTTAAGCTGTCTAGGTATTAGACAAGGTTTGTTCTGTGTTATGATATTTACCGTTAGCCTATATTAAACATATTCTTGAACTTCATGGCAGTCTGCTGTAAAAGATGTTTAACTTGGTTTATTTTAACTACTCCTGCCTCTAACAGAGGCCTAAATTTATGTGGCCAGGTGAATTTCAACATTTAAGTGTTTGTTTTATGTTGAATTTTACAAATAGTACATTGGACTATTAATATGTCATGCAGAACAGTCACAACAAGACCACAGAACTAAGTCATACACAGAAGGAATGAGTTGGTACTTACTGGCACATTTTAGGTACTTGAAAAACAAAGAAAACCCCACTGTAACAAACAAAAAAAGCAAATGATGTTTTTTTTTTCCACTGAGTTTGGTTTTATTCTGAGGGTATAATGTATTACTAGCTCAGTCAAGCTGACAGGGTACATACTGTGTGTATGGCTGAGCCATGAGTTGTCAGTTCTTTCTTTAAAACCTTGAGGTATTAGAAAAAAATCTATGATTTTATGCAGCTTACAAGTTTTAGCTAATGTGGTTTCTTACTGATTGTTTGATTTGTCTAAGTTCCCATCAGTATGTACTTCTAAACTGTTTCTGTAAGTGGATGCTTAAATGCATCAGAAGTTTTCAAAGGCATTTCAAGTCTTACCAAAGTGAACTGAGTTTATGCTTTCAGGCTATTCTTAGTAATAGTTAGTGAAGTTTAAGAACCAACAAATACCTTTTCAGGGTGTTTTACAAACCTCATTTACTCATTTAATCTGTTTTAGGATCCTACTTTACGAAATAAGCAACCTATTCCAGCTGCCTACAACAGATATGATCAGGAAAGATTCAAAGGCAAAGAGGGTAAGCTGATTGATATTTTTCAAAGTAAATAATTATAAACATAAAAGTGAAAAATGGTACCAATGAGTGTAAAGTTAAGGTTGCAGATTGTGTCATTGCTTGTCAAACCTATGCAAAGCCCAAAAAAAGCTGTTTCTGTACCTACAGGTATTTTAAATAAGACGATCTGCTATTTGAATCTGTTATTTCATAGGAATTATTCCTACCATATAGGAAGAAAGCTGAAAACTTAAGAAAACAGTATTTTATTTTTGGAAGATTGCATGCAATTTGTAAATTGAACCAAACAAACAACACACCCCCTTACCAAAACTGAAAACATGATGCATAAAATGAAATAGATTGCCTTTCCTTATGCAAGTTGCTGTCAGTAATTGTAAATAAATATTACTAAAGCATGTACCTGTAATAAAAAAAAAAAAAAAAAGAGAGAATGTGCAAAATATTAACTTCCTTATAGAGAAGATGGAAATAATCCAAGATGATTAAGAATTTTCAGTTGTTTTTAAGTGGAGCTGAAGCTTGAATTTGACTGGTGATTTCTTTCTGAACTTAGAATTTTTTGTCCTGGCCTTACTAATCTCAAGGTATAGTGCTGATTTGAGTACCTTTATTTTCATATCTTGCTGTGTTTGGTTTTGTATGTACTGTGTTATATTTGCATGTGGCTTTCTTGCAGAGCCACGGCAAATTTTTACTACTTGTCTTGGTTGTCTCTTCCTTCTGGTTCTCAAACAAAATCATTATTTTTGTAAATGGAAGTTCCTAGGCATGATACCAAAGGCTTTCTTTTCTGGGCCTCAAAAACTTTATGTGCTGCAGGTGAACAGTTCCAGCTTGCATTTTTCAATGTATTTGGCCTTGTTGTAGTTAATACCATATATTTTTTTTTGTATGGGGAAAGAGAAAAGCATTCATACACAGTGTGTGTGAATTCTCAGTCTCTATGTGCTGTACTGTAGCTGATCTTGTTCAAATTTTGTATTGGAATGGCACGATTATTTTCACTATGTAAACAAAAAGCAAGAGTATTTGAGCTACTAATTTTTGTTTGCAGCTGGAGGAGGAGAAATATCAACTCTAACACTAAGAAGAATTTCACACCATAAGAAATTTTTAAGTGTTGTTTCCTATGCACCTCATTGGATAATGTAAAATACATTCAAAATCAGATTGTGCATCTTTGTGAAGCTAATAGACTTTTCTTTGTAAATACTCACTTGTATGTGAACATATCATCTAGGGTTTTATGCTTGTGAAACTCACTATGGAAAATTTGGTCACATATTTTGTTACATCCTGTTACATACATTGGCTTCAGTGTACTTTTATTTCAATCCAGTGGAATTTATTTAGTACCCCCACTCATTGACAACTGCGGTAGTGATGGGGAGGGAGGGGAAGGAGTGAGATCAGGCATTTGCTAGCTTTTTAAGTAATGAAAAATAATCTGTAAGAGCATATATGAAGGTAATCTGTAAGAGCATATATGAAGGACTGATAGTTGTTTTAAGAGGCATGGGACTGGGGAAAGGGAAGAAAGAGAACCTTCCCTGGATATTTTTTACTCTTCAGTTTTCTTTCTGATAACTTTTAGTCTTGGGATTTGAGCATTTGGCGAGTAGATTTCCTTTCACTGCGCTTTCTGATGAGGAGTACAGAAAATGTGTGAAGTTATATCTGTCCGTGAATTACTTTATCCAGCTTTAACTGTTAAAATGTAGTGATACATTTATTGCATTGTGGACTCTGCTACAAGAAATTCCAGTGAAGGAATAGTCAGTGTTGTTGTAGATGACAAATTATGTAGTTCTAGCAAGCAACCCATGTAGAGATGATGTCTGCTGACTTAATGCGTGTAGTTCAAAAAGAAAGAGGATAAAGAGTTACGTTTGTCAGTAAAAAGAAGTTAGGTTTCATCTAGCAGCTCAACAGCATGGGTTTACCACAGAAATTTCTGAGCAGAGATCAGAAAATGGTGAAATTAAAGGATTGCCAGGAAAAAAAGGTGTCTGTCTGTGATTAATATTGGTAAAAATGCTTTTGTATACTAAGTGATTCTGAGCCTGTAGTCTTGAGGATTCTCTTAGTACTGGGAGGGCTGCAGCTCTCCTTCTAATTGGAAGGTTTGTTTTTTTGTTATTATGAATGCTTGTGGAATGGGCATATTCTACATGGAAAGTTATCACTCTCCATCTTCGTAAAAGATGTCCCTATTTTCCGTTTTTATCATTTGCTTTAATCACACGCAGAGGTAATTTTGTTTTCAATCTCCTAGGTGCATTTAAAGAAATAAGTAGCTTAAGAATGTCACTGATGTTACCAAATTAGATAAACTGTCTAACACCATAAACATATGTTGGTATGAGCACCTAATTTATTTCAAATAAAGGGTTGATTTATGAAAGGCATTGGTATAACATTCATGGAAGCTGTGTGGAATTGCTAAATAACATCTGGGTTTCTCAGGAGAGGACCTGGAGATATCTGAGGCCTTTAACTTCTAGAGAACAGCAGAACAGATTGCTTATTTACTTCTGGGGTACAGTAATGTAGAACTATAACTTTAGGACTATAACCTAAATGAAGCAAATTGTAGGTGGTTTTCAAAGCTGTAAGCAAACATTACCATTTTCCTATGCCATTCAGCACAAGTAATGTGATTTCCTTGAAATGGAGCTGAATACATGGCAATTGTAACACGAGTGAGCTTACTCCTTAAAGGATCTTAAATCTCATTGACTTAAAGGTGAACTATTTTGTTCAGTTTTTTTCTCTGAATATTTCTGTGTTTGGTTTACTACAGCAGTTGTCTAATAGCAGTCTCACTCTTAGCAAAAACAGTTTAAAGCTTGCAGGGCTAAGATAGTAAACTTAGGAATTTTAATAAAAGATCTCCTATTAAAGGAGACTGCTGAATAGCAGCCTTATTTTTCCATCTCTTGCAATGGTTCACAGTGCATTTCTGGTTGGCTTACTTAAAATCTTTGTGTTAGATGGGGCACGCTTTGTTTCTGCAATGGTTTAGGTTGCTTTCATGGTACTTATTGGAGGGGTTTGTAATTGCGAGGCAGTATTCCCCAAGAGCAGCTTCTTATGTACCACAAAGACAGTCATGGCTTTCTCACAAATGAGCATCTTAGTACAGCAGCTATGGCTAGAAAGGAGAAAGCTTTCCTTCAAGTATCTTAACACTTGGTGATTTATACCATAGTAAATGTATTAGATAGTCTCTTACAGTAGAACTCAGTGTGCATCCTATATATTTCCACAATGGAAGAACATCTTACTTGGCAGTGTACCTGTCACTCTGCTCAAATGGTTTAGAGGTGAGAAGGTGAACAGTGCAATTACTTTGCTTGACTGCTGTTTCCTTCCTTTTGGTTTCGTTTCTTTCATGCTGGCACTCAGTGATCTGCAGCAAAACAAAGCTCCTGTCTGTGCTAAACTTTCTTTGCTTTTGGCTCTGTAGTTTTATTCTTTGCCTTCACTGTTATTCAGTTCTACATTTTATGTTTTATTAATGTCACTTATTAATGTACAGTTTTACCATTTCATTCATAGAAGTAGGAATTCTGGAGTTTCAAAGCTTGAATGCCTTGTTAGACTTCATTATTGCATTCATATGTAAGCTTATGGGATTCAGTTTCTTTCTGGCAGAGAACATGCAAGAGATTGGTGTTAGGGGAATAAAATAAGTCACACTTGTGCTTTCCTGGCTTTGTGTAAGCAGGTAGTTTTGTAAGTATTCAGAACTGGAAAGCAGACATATCTGTCTTGTGATTTTTTGCTTTGTTAATATTGTGACTTTTTGAAAAATATGGATGTAATTGTTTGTAAGATTACCCTTGAATTGTTTTATATGAATTTTACACAGAACTTTGTAAATTCTAGTTAGTGTAACTTGAGAATATAGGATTGTGTAGTGGAAATGCTGAGTCACAGCCTGAAGCAGTGACAGAGCACCTGGTGGGAAGGCAGGGCCAACCCAGGGGAGCTCAGGTGTGTGCAGTGAACCTGAGTGACCAAAAAGTGTGGAGCCAGGATCCACCCCTTCCCGGACCTCATTTAAGGGTGAGTGGTGGAGATAAGAGCATCTCATCCCAAGGTTAACAAGATATTCTTCCTTTTCTGTGCCCACAGCTGCTGCTTTTGGGCTTATCCTCACTTGCCACAGACTAAGACTTTGCTACTCTGCTATTACTGCTGTGCTTTCTGTCTCATTATAATGTTACAGCTTGAAACTTCAGCTTTACTTGTTAGGATACAATACTAAAAAAGAACATTCAGAAGACTGTTATGTTGAATGAAATTTGTTTTCAGAGATCTAATTGTCATGAGTGTAAAGTGGGGTAGTGAATTATTTCTAAACAGTCTGCAGAGCTGTTGCTGTCTGTCCTGAAAAGTGCATAGCTGAAAAAAAAAAAAGTAGTTGGTTTGATCTTATTCACCTACAATTTAGGCAGCCTTAGAATTTGGACTTTCCAGTTTTTCAGAGCCATCTTCTTCTGGACTTTTTTTTTTTGTCTTTTTTTCCTAAACATTGTTCCAGAACAATGTTAATTGAAGTTTTTTAGAGCTATTATTCTTTGGAAAAGTGTCGAAGAGATTGAATTAGTGTCGGCAGTGGATGTCTAGAGCTATAGCAGGTTCAAAATCAAAATGTCAAGTGACCTAGATTTACATAGAGCAGTGGGCTTTAAGTGAATGCAAGGCTCCTTGAACTTTAATAGTCATATGTGTGGAAATTGAACATCTGTCTGTGTGATAATGGAGAATCTGATCAGTCCAATAAGCCAATGCATTACTGTGTATGTTTTCATTAGCAGATTGTAATTGGTATCTTTTAAGTGAGAGAAGCACTCGGGTTGATATGTGGTGATGCTAGAAAGGTAACAAGTGGTGAACCATACAGGAAAAGTATATGTTTCTTTTGATGATTTTTGGGTCATTGAACTGTGAAATTGTGATCATAATACGTGCAATAACTGGAGGGGAATAGATAGTCTTAATGTTAGCTGTAACAGTTTGTTTTGAAGCACTGGAACTGATTATATGGTAGTTGTTGTGTTTAGTCTCTTCTGATCTAGGTTTTAGACGTACCTTGATGAAGATGATTTGAACAATGCTGATATGTTTATAAAACGTTATATTTGGCAAACAGAAAAAGTTGTAATGTTTTTGCTGCAATACACTAATGATAAGTTTTGCTTGCGTTCTTTACTCTTTTAAATATTTAATGTGGGCTGTTTTTATTTAAATGAAGTTTCTGTGATAGCCTAACTATTTTGTAGTCTTTGGAGGAAGAGAAGTTATTGAAGACTCTTAAGCAGCTTTTTTAGTAGTTGTTCTGTTTCTAATTCAGAGTTTAAAAATAGAGATCTGAAGTTCTGCCATTTTGGCGCTGTTCTTAAAGAATCTCTTCTTAAATACCCTCTTCTTAGTAGATAGCTTATAAATTTAACTCTTTCCTCCATTCCCATCAATGAAGCTGTGATTTTTGGAACTGGAGTTGCCAACTAATTGTCAGCCAGTTGTTAATATTTTTACATCCATGCTGCTGCATGACTCAGCAGTGCAGGTTTGAGCTGGCGAGGAAGGCACAGAAAAAATGCATTGCATTTCTGTTCTTTGTCAGGGGAGGATGCAGCATTTATACTATTGAATGGTGGGGAATGTCTGTTGGTGCTTCAGATTGCTTGGCTTTCTGCTCCACTTTACTGTGGCCTATGGGTCCTTTTGTGTCCCTGGAGTGCTTTTGAGCAGCTGTGTCAGGGTCAGCTTCTACCCCCATAGAATACTTTGGAAGAAATCCTGCTCTGCCTTTTGTACTGGCCCTTGAATGTCTTCTACAAACAGCTGCAGAAGGCTGGCTAACAGACTCAGTAATTTTTGAAATGGGAATGAAGCCATTACTGTGGAGTTCCTGACTTGGAAGCATTTGTCAGCTTTGCATAGGCTGTATGCTGGGAGTGGAACTGAAGGTGCTGTGCGTAGAAACTGTTACGACCTTCTAAAAATGGTATGACTGTAGAAGTGACAGAGCTCCTGCAGTCAGCAGCATTTATTTCTGCAAGTGACTGTTAGAAATATCACATGGAAAATGAGATGAATGAGAGGATCAGGGAGAAACTTCTGAGGTAAGAGTGTCCATGCTGTTGTCAGTTAAGAGAGTTGCTGTGGTTATTTAGAAGCTGCCAGTGGTTAACTCTCATCCATCATTTGTTTAAGAGTTTGAGGCAGGGAATTTGAGAGCTGTTGAGCTGTTTAGGAGGTGGTTTCTTCTGCAGACCTAACTGTCTGCAGGTAGCAGACCCTGGCGTCCCTTGGAGACCTCATAGTGGCTGCGGTAACTGTTTGCAGGAATCCATGTGGACACCTGCATTCTCTTCTGGCCATTTCATTTATTTTAGATTTACATTAATCAATGATAAGTAAATAGTAGAGGCACTATGCTGTTATTTACTGATGATCAGAAATGTTTTATTTGCCTCCTAAGTAGCTGCTAAATAGCATTGAAAGGCTTGTATCCGTGCTGGAAATGTTCAGCAGGCTAGGAGCCCACTCTTTAATGCTTGCTACACCAGCTGGCTCTTTGGATCCTAGTCACTCACTCCTCCTGGAAGGAAGAGTTGGCACAAGGCTGGGAGCAGGAAGTGAGTGAGACCCAGGGCCATATTTAGTGGCTCTTTGTGGCTCACTGGATGAACCAGGGCAAATTGAACTTAAGTAGATTTTTATTTTAAAAAAAAAAAAAAAAGATGAAACCATTAGAGGTTGAACACAAGCTGGTTCCCTGCTAGGTGCCTGTCTCCTCTTTGATTTACTTTCTAACTGTGCTGCTGGCTCTGAGCTTTTATTCCCTTTGTGGTGCTGATGGAGTCATGGGTTAGCTTTTTCATTAATTCAGGAGGAGCGCAAGGTTTTATTACGGACAAAGTAGATAATGATCCTGGTGGAAAGAAATAATTGAAATGCAAAATAAATGTGTAGAACTAATGATAGAATGAGGGTTCGTGCTGGGAGGGAAGGAACTGAGGTAGGCATGGCATCGTGGGGGTGCTGCTTGCTGGCCTTGCTAAGGGCTGTCTGGTTGAAATGGGTGGGAACTTCCCATGTTACTGCTAGGAGGAAACTATAGTAGGCCAGCTGGGAAAGGGGAAAGGTTCCTCTGTTAATAATTGTCTGCAGTCTGCAAGCAACCATCGTCCTAGATTATACATCACTGATTTGTTCACCCCAGGTCAATAAAGATATCTCTTCAGCTGAAGGGAGGGAGCTCTACCAAGCACGCCACAGGGCCTGGGGCACCCCATGTAATATTAATATGCTCCTTGCCCAGAAACAGTGACCAGTATCATTGTCACTGAGAAAAGTGTTATCCACATGAATGCTGGTCAGATGAGCTTTATTGTCTTTAGCACTGAGCTATGAGTAATTACACATTGAACTCGGAGGGAAAGGCAATAAGGTGTTATCAATTCACAAGGAAAGCCTTTTTTTCATAGTAAAGATGGCAGTATTCTGGTCTGTACTTGCATTTTGCTTTCTCAAAATTAACTCTGTATGGTTGGAAAACATAAAGTTCAGTAGAATGGGATGGATTTGAGAAGCTGAGATAAAGGAGGGATGGAGCTGAGGTCAATTTGTGCAGTGAGTGGAGAAATGGCCTGTGACATGGCAGACAGCACCAGCAGAACAACTGGGTTTCTCTGCGTGGGATTTGGTGGTAGGCCTGATAGAGAACCCAAAACAGCATTCTGAAAGTAGATACCCATTTCTGCAGTGAGAGGAGTATGATCAATTCTGATCTCTTGGGTATCTTTCTCCAGGCAATGGAGAGTCATAAAATCTGGGGAACTGTTCTGCTTCATTTCCTGCAACTGTATGATAATCTTCCTCATCTAAAGAAGGAAAGGATGAACAACCATAAATGTGTCCCAGGACGTTGCATTGTTGACAGGGTTGTGTGGGTTTCAATTTAAGTTAATTTACTCATGGTAAACACAAGGAGCTCTAACATTGTTGAAAATCTGATATTTTTCTTCAACTTTTTGTAGGCTTGAGTACAAGCATTAAACTTGATTCTGTGTTATTTTTGGTTTGCAAGTTTTTAAGCTGATGAATTTTGTGAAGACGGTGTAATAAATGATAGTGGTATTCCAGATCCCAATAAGGATTTCTTTGCAGTATCAAGTATCTTTACAAGCTGAAATAGAGCAAGAGTTGCTTAGGTGTGTATATGTGCTCACAGCCATCATGTTGATAGGTTATCATGTCTATCTCTGGTGACTAGTGGTTACTTTGCCACTTTAAGAACGAACTTAATTAAGCTCTTGGTTGCTCAATTCAGCTGACAGTGGATATATGAGACCAGGGAATGTGCAAGTGGAGAAGAGTTTTACCACAAATTCTGGGGCCACATTCAGCTGACTTAGGTTGTATATTACTAACAATAGGAGGACAGAAAAGGACTTTTCAAACTCGGAAAGCTCTCAGCAGAAGGGTTAGTCACTGAGCGCATGCAGGCTTTTGGCACTTTGTTTTATTAAGGTTCAGTTTATGCTGTTCCAAAACAAAAAACAAACCCAAACAACTTTTTATCACTTTGAGTTTGGTAATGTGAGTTTATGTGAATTCTATTCTGTGTATGTCAGATGATAATGACAATGTTGCTTTAATGCACTGCAGAAGTGGATTTATCATAGGAAATGACTGTGATTTTATGTTTGTTAAAGTAGTTTCTAATGGAGTATGTTCTTGCATTCACGCGCATATAAGTTGAACACGTTGCAATATAATGCATTCGGAGAACGAATTTCTTCTTCATTTGGTAGTGAAGAGAATTTCTGATGCTGTATGTGTATTATAGTGCATGTAGTATATTATATACTGCAAAGATTTAAATTCACATCATTTCTTTAGAACGATTCCATATGGCAGAAGAAGCCCACTGTGGTTACAGAAGGCAGAAATACCAGGTGGACCTCTGCCTAAAGAGAACACAGATTTCCTAAATACTAACCAGGTTTCATAGCATACAGCGATGTGTATTACTTATTCAAATAATTTCAAATATATTTCTAATGTTGTCTACTTAGAAATTATGTTCCTATGCTCATAATGATTTACAGGAAACTCTTCTGCTTTGCAGAAACGGAGGGCTTTAAAATTGATACCATGGGCACCTATCATGGAATGACTCTGAAGTCTGTAACGGTAAGCTGAAGGTTTTTTCTGAAATGTGTTTTATAGAGGTCGTGTGTTTCTTGTCAGCCTTACCTAAGGTAAGACGTTTCATTTGATTAATAGAAGTAATGATTGCTTTTCTGTGTGAAGAGGTGAAACGTGTTTTGATTCAGTTGGTTCATTTTAAAGATTTTGGTTCAAGGGGTTTGTCTGAAGGTTTTCAATAGGGAGACTTTGCTGGCAAGTTTGTCTTGTGGAAGTATAGCCTTTCTGTTGTTGACCGAGGTTTTTGTCTAGCTTTATGTGTTCCTGTTAAGGACATCTTTCATATGTGATGAAACTACACTCACAAAATTTCAGAAATAAAGCTAGATTTTTGAGTATTGATGCATTTCCTACTCCATGCTTAATAAAAATAAATTTAAATATCAGAAGAATTTTTACCTGGGTTACTGTTGAAAATTATTGGCCTAGTGAAATCTACTTTTCATATGACTTAAGCATGCTGTATGTGGGGATTGTTCTATGTAAAGATGAGAGATCCCTGAGCAGAGTTCTTCATTTTTGGGGCCAACGTTTCTTTGCTTTTATGAAAATAGGTTGAATGCTCTCAAAATAATACTGTTCTGATCTGCTGGTGGGTAGGATAAATGCTACAGAACTAATGCAGAGCCCTCATTAAAGTTTTTGCCATCTGCATACCTATATAAATCTGATGAATTGACAATATGAGGTACTCTACTAAATCCCAGTCTTACTTTGTTTTTCATGTCAGGATGGAGAGAATGAATCTATTAATTACATGACATAGAAGTGGTCATCTGTTTTTGTCCGGACTTGCTCACAGTGATGGGTCCACATAGGTCCAATCCTTAATCTTCAGATTTAGGTGTAGAGTACTTAATTTCCTACAAGTTGCCAAATTTCACTTTACAGTCTTAGTTGTCTTTTTATAGGTGTATGTGTTTCTATTTTTAATGCTGTATAAATGTAGGAGGAAATAGGGAAGTGATTTCTCCCCGAAATGTATGGTGAAGTATTTAATTCTCATTGGTTAAATCATAGGACACAATTCCAACACTATACCCCAGTTTCCTATGTATGTGATATCCTCTCTGCCATCCTCACAGTGACAATTATTTGTATTATCTTGTTTGTGAATTAATGACATCCTCTCAGTGGGCTTGAAGTGCTAGGTAGATTATCATTAGATTGAAACCTCAGGCCTCTGATTTCCAGATGAATGGTGAGTGAACTTTGAAGCACTTATTTTTGTATCACTGTTTTGCTCTTATGTTTCATCTCTGGTGTTTGTTTTCACTGATGTTCTTACAAAGGGCAGTGCAGTCCTTCTCATAAGACTTCTTATTTGGCTTGGCTAAACAAGTTGTGTTGTGAAATAAGTTTTCAATTCCTATCTGAACTTTCTTCATCTCTTCCTGTTAAACTCATATTTTTTTAGAACATAGAGAAGTAAAACTTCACATAGTCATGCAAGTGAGATTTCACCAAAAGTTTCTGGAAAGACATTTACAATTTGCTTCTGAAAAAGTATTGCTTCATGGTAGGCGAATCAAGTATTTTACTTTACCTTTAGTCTTTGTTTCTTTTTCTTATTATTTTTGCTGTAGTTTACACTTTGCATATTAAAAGAGATGATTTAATCTAATAAAGTAGTTCATTTGGGCATTTGCATATTGGTAATCCAATCTATCCATGCTTTTGTTTTCTCTGTTGCACTCATTTCCTTGGCTTCCTTGTTGCTCCTTGTCCTTTATTTTTTTTTTTTGTCTGATCTGTACAGTTCACTTTGATGGCAGGTCTTCTCTTCAACAGGTTGGTGGAGCCATTAGTTTTCAAAAGCGTCCATCTTGTTAGCAACCAGACAAACTTGATAGGCATATGATTACTACCTGCAGTGCAAACTGTTGCCCCACTGTCTGGAGCTGCCCACCCACTTTGGATGTAAAATTTGCAACATGTCTCTTATTTGCTCTCTGTTATCTTCCCAACATGTCTTCCCCTTGGCACTGTATGTCTTAGTGTAATTCTCTGTAATTCATTTTATGAAGCTTGCAGTACAGTTTTTTATTTGTTCTTGCTGAAATATGAGTTGTCCTAGATGCTTGTTCTTGTTAACAGTGAAACAAACTTCTGCATTTCGACTGCTTTCTTTTCATCAGCGATGCTGGAAACTTTCTTAGCATTCAAAATTTGTGCCAGAACAGATGGTGAATGGTGGGCTCTTTTGAAGTAATGTCAGCTAAAATAACTTGTGCTGCTGGCAGTTCTTCCCTGCAACAGGGTTTTTGCTTAATTGGTGTGCTTACTTTGTCTAAGGAAGAGCTGACGTATTTAATGAATTCTTATGAAGCCATGGCTTCATTATTCTGGACCTGGAATTGTTTGTAACAAGGCATCTTTGATAATACCTGGGGCACTTTCTGTTTGCCTGATGGGCTGGTGATGTTTTGGAAACCACCAAGCTAGTGATAGTAGCTCAACAAGCCCAGCAGCGTGTTGAAAACCATGCAGCGTGACTTTGAGAAACTCCCAGATCTACCTGCAGACTTGATTCTAAAGCATGACCCTCTGTATAGCAGTGCAGCTTCTGTGGTGTTTCTTCTGGTTGGTTGGTTTTCATTAAGTAGAATAGTTTACTGTTTGAAATGGATCAATTAAGAGGTACAGAATTACGGAAGATAAATTTGTTAATAGTTTTGCACCATGTAGGATGCAAGGGAATGCTGTGAGAGAATTTTAAACAGATGTTCTTGACGTTGTCTTTCTTACATGTATGCCTTTGACAAGTTCAGGGCATTCTCTGTTTGCTTTTCACTTAGTGAAGGGAAATGCTAGCTTTGAGACTAAGCCAGTATCCTTTGGAAGCCTACAAAGTGGGTTTGGGTGGTGGTGATTGCTGCTGTTTTAGATATGTGATTAAGGTTTGGACTGATGGTTACTGTCAGTAGGAATTATGAAGTATTTAGCTGCTGCAATAGCTTCAGATGCAAAGATTAGAACAAACAAGCTGTCTTGCCTGTATCTGTTTTAGGATACTGGAGAGGTTACTGGCTCTGTATGTATCTGGTAAATCTGTATTTTATAGATGGTTGTTAAAGCATGTCCTCTTAAAGCTGAGAGCTTGCTTTATATTCATCGTGCATGTGCAAGTGATATTTGTTTCTCCATGACAAATTTAGTCACTGCTTGTTTTATCTGCCTTTTAATATTATTTTAAGTTTTCATGACTTCAATATGGGAAAAAGGAATAGATTGATACCCCTTGGCAGACTTTCTGCTTCTTTCGTTTCTGGGAGTCCTGACCGTCAACCGTAATTCAGAGCTGATAGAAACTTGGATGCAAGTGAATAAGATTTGTGTGTTACTGTAGTAGGGCCTTCCTCATGGAAATTACTTTGCTTTTTCTAATTGCTGGGATACTCCCCTTTTTCTAATTTCTGTTTTCTTTCAGTAATCAAAGCTGCGGAAGCACAGAAGCTCCTTTTGTCTGTTGTTTTTCTGTAACTAATGGGATCTGTCATTGATCATCTGCACTTGTATGCAGCCAGAAATAACTGTTGGCATTTGTTTTTCTTAGTGTTCTGTAAGCAGGTGGATATAACAGTCCTCTGAGGTACTGAGGTAATTTACTTAGTAACAAAACTGGATGTCCCAACATAAGCCACGCTATAAGCAGGCTTCCTTTCAGAAGAACTGGAAATATGTTTTAGCACCTCTAAGGTCAGAGGTATTTTTCAGCACTTGTTCAATCTCATATTTGAGTATTAACTCATGAAAGTATGTTACTGATGCTGCCCTCGAAATCGGAGTATGCTAGTCTTGGTGAATTCCATATTTTATGCAAGAGGTTTCATTAACCTCTGGTAAAATTTTTTTAAGAATTACCATGCTGTAAAATGAGGGGTAAGGCTGAGTTTCTGGCGCTGTAAAGATTGGGCCAGTGGAGAGGAAACAGGCAGGAGCAGGCAGCATGGTGTAACTTTATGTAACAGTGAGGTTTCTATGTAAATAAGGGAGATTATGAGATTTTTTTTAAATTTACATTAATGACTTCCCAAAAGCATGTGATGGGATTGAATGCTGTCTTTTAATATGCTAATATTGAAGCACTTAACTTGCAGAAGTAAATGAAAATAAAACACAGCTTCAACATTAGATTGGGGTGAGCAGACTACTTATACCCGCATCACCAGTTTTATGTGTCATAATCTCATTAAAATACTTGAATGGATTGGTATTAAAGGAGGAGTCAGCAAAACAACAGACTCTTTGAAAATGCTCTCAGCAGCCTCTGAAGCAGTGCAGTGCACAAGCTTGCCATTATTCCCCACGCCAGTGTAAGGTCAGTCTGCCCACGACTCCTGCTCTGTGGGCCCAACCACTTTCTGTGCATGCTCTGTGCCTTGGGAGGCCACTGTGAGCTTGTTTAGCTGCTAACCAGCAAAAGAGGATGAAGAATGTGTTGTAATAATTAGATATTGGGAGAGCTCTCCATAAATGATACTTGAAGCAGAGACTTTTGTTCTCATATGACTTGTAATTTTTTTCATAGTAAGTATGTTTATGTGTAATTAATTGGGATGTAGCCACCCATTCTTAGTCCTTTGGGTCCAAGAGCTAGACTTTGAGCACTAGCTTGGAACATCCTTGAGCTGGAGGTGGGTTTGACCAAACCATTCTCCCAGCAGCCTCATTGTGTTCCTGCTGTCCTAGACTGCCCTGGGGCAACAGACCTGCAGGCCCTTCTTGTGGCCTGTATCCCTCTGCTTTAGTAACAGTGAATGAAATGCAACCAAGATTCCTGAAGACTGTTACACTCTAAAAGATCCCTACAGTCATTTCAGTGGTTGGCATTTTACTGCCCCAGTTGTTTTTCAAACATTAAATAAAGATTCCCTTAAAAAGTTTCAATGTAAACAGTCAAGTTGATAAAAACTGGGGAAAATGACACACAAATGCTGCTTTCAAGAAAATGCTAGGTTGAACAATGCTGTGCTCATTTTCTCAGTGATTGTAAATCATGTATCTGTGCCAAGCTATCTTGCTATTGTACTGCATTATACAATAGAACTGCCTGTTTTGTTCTTCATAATAGGTTTAGAGTCTGAGAACTGCAAATTCAAGAAAAAATGTGGATGTTATGTAACGAGTCACATATCTGGAAGTTGAGCTTTTCTCTGTTGGCTGGTGAATAAAAGAGAGCGAGAGCTCAGGCCACATAGCTTTGTTACTGAATGAAGGTGTCTGAAGTCACTGTTCTGTGAAAAACCTGGTTGTGTCTGCATGCCAGGAGAGCTTGTGGTGTGCACCTAAGATCCTTGAGGAATTTAAATGGAGAAGTGCCAAGTATGAGAATACAAATATCTCTGACTATACATTGAACAGGAACTTCAGACACCTACAGAGCATTAGTAAAAAAAAAAAAAAAAAAAAAAAAAGCTTGAGAGCCTTAAAAACTCTTAGTATGAATTTTAAGATGACTTGCTTGACCTAAGGATGAGTGTTCCTGGCTGCTTTGTTAGCTCTCTGAGTTTCCCTTCAAGAAACTCTTCTGCCCTGTATGCTTTGAGCTGGGACTTGGGTCCTTTCCAAATGCTCTAGCAGTCAGCCTTATTGGGAAACATGACCTCAAAACTGTTAGCAAATTTTGTTCATGTTCATAACTGTAGTCTACCTTCTGCTTGCATCCCATAAAGATGCTTAGTTTTATTTGTATTTCTCAGGACTTGAGATTTGATCGAGCTATTAATAAAAGTTGTATAGAGCATTGTGCAGTGATGCTAGCTAACCTTGAGCTACAGACATTTATATTTGTCTTAATTGTTCTGACCAAACATCATGCATTTTACACAGCTTATACATTTGGCAGTATTGTCCATGTAATTCCTTCTACAAATTAAGTCCAAATATCCACTAAGTATGAAATGGCTGCATCTTCAATTGACAGTTTGTCAGCAGACTTCTAATATGATGAAACAGTAGAACTATTGTGTAGCATTCAAATACATTCACAGTATTTGAATAGCATAAAGGTCTTATGAACCTTTCCTAAGGGGTATCTACATAAAAGCATATTTTAACCTCTTATCCTTAACAATTGAAATAGTGGGATCCCTAAGCTACAACATTCTGCTGAGGTGTATCTGAAATCAGTCATTATTTAAGAGATTGGGATCATAGCCTTTTAAAGCAGAAGTTGTAGTTTCAGTGGAAGTTTTGAATTCCAAATTTTTCATAACATTTGTAACAATTGTTGCCAGTGTTCCTAATAAATAGTGCCTGATGATATCAAAGAACCTAGCAAGGCAGAAGTATGAGTGTGCTGAGCCTTCAGACAACAAATTGGTAAGGCTTACAGTTGAATTTAGTGTAGTCTTAGTAACATTTCCATTTACTCATCATGGAAACTTAAAGGCAGTGACAAGGAACCTGTTGGGTCCCTGAAGGCAGCATCTGGGGGCGTTTGGAATGTGGAAGAGTAAAGAGGTAGAAATGAACATGTGAAAGATGAGGGACCAGAAGGCACTATTAGTCTTTTATGTTGCTATTTCTCCCTCTGAGTTAACCTACATTTGCTACAAAAATTATGGATGTTACTATCCCATTGCCTTTAAATAGGATCTGTAACACACTTCTGAAGTTTTGCATGCTTCTCAATTTATGGTAGAGTGACTAAATCAAAATTGGAGCTCAAATATTTATTAATTGGCTGAGGAGTTGAAACTAACTTGAGATGGCTGAATTGAGATTTCCTTCTCTGTTCATATGCTATTGGAGTTAGACCATATGACACCAGTATTTATTTCCTCTTAGTGGAGTCAGATAATTCAGTTTTCGTGGAAACAAATTCTCTGCTTGGTTAGTTGTTTATCTATTATTCTATTATTGTCATACCTTTTTTTTTTCTTTTTTTTTTTCTGAGTGTGGAAGGTAGGATAGCTTGGCTTACTTAAGCAATAAGGAACATGTCACTAAGTCCACACTGGTGTGCCTATTACTCAAGGAGCTTACTGGTACTTTGTAGTTAAGCCACAGCAAACTTTCCCCCAAGCTTTTGTTTTCATCAAGTCTGTGCTTTCTCCTTATTGTCAAAGCCCTACCTGAATGTCTTGGACTATAGTTCTAATTTGTGGATCTTGTTCTGGAGTTATCGTTTTAAAGGTCCACCTTGTTTCCTTCTTCTTGTGCTTGTGTATTTGTTTTATTCTCTCTGAAAGAACTCTCCTCAGTTTCTGGCTGTTAGCATTTTGATTGCAGTCAGAGGATGTCTCAGCGCAGGCAACTTTGTTTGCAGATGTAACTTCACAGGTGTAATTGTTAGCTTGCTGTGACAGGTGTGTGTTACAAGGAGTGTGTTATAAGGTGTTCTTGGCATGTGAGTATGTAAGGCAAAGTACTTTCTCAGCTCTAAGCACATCAGACCTGCAGAGGTCGCGACTGAGATGGGTCTTGAGAGGCAAGTATTAATCAAGTGCTAATGTAATGCCTCGTTCTCAGTTTTTTCTATAAATTATAAATTATGTCATTCGGCACTATTTAACATAGTGCAACATCACCAAAGGTAAGATCCTGTCAGAATAGCAAAGTAGGTTATAATTCGAATCCTTTAAGGCAATTTCTTCTTGCACTTCTTGAGAATGGAATGGGTTAAGGCAGAATGTATCTTGGTTTCCACTTCTGTGCAGTTTTGTTGTTCCACCTGTCAGTGTGTTCATCTGCCTCTGCCTTTTGTGTAGCCACATGCTATTGCGTTTGAATCCACATCACCTTTTTTGGGGTACTTGGAAGTGTTCTGTATACTTCTGATGAGACAAGAATCTATAGGCAGAGTTCTGACATACATTTGCTATCAGTGGTCCTGGGTGCTCTGTTTTCAGCATAGGCATTCTCATTAGGTAAATGGCTGTAAAGACAATATAAAAAACTCTGCATTAGTTATGGCTCACTCAACTAGCATTTAGGCAATGCTGATCATACCTTCTGGAATATACCTATGATTGCAATCTGCAGAGCTGCCATCTGGAGCTGCGTTTATGTTTTTACTGAGCAATATGCTATTGCAGAAACTACTTCCATCACTGCTGCTGGAAGAGTGGGTCTTCAGTCTTGATTCCTCTAAAGCCTCCGTGAAAACACTGTGTGTAGAGGGCAGGGAGACCTGCGTATGTGTCAGTGTGCATGTCTGTTTTCCTTGTCATTCATTACTTCCTATTTTACACACACTTTATTTCCCAAAAGATAATGAGTTTTTCTGGATTTTTTTAGTTCAGAGATTATTTGAAGTCACGTGAACTCTGTCTGTGTGCAACTTGAGATTTGACACTGAAGATACTTACCAGGCAAAGACAATCTGGTTTCTAATAATTTTTGCACAGATGCATACACAGTGTGAATGTGAGCTTCTTAGTAAAGAAATATTGGTTTTCTTGTAACGTGTGAAAGATATTCTCAAATTTCTTTTTTTTTGCTCATCTTCAGTACTTACTGTTTAAAATAGTAGATGTCTAAAACTAAGTTATCTGAAGCAGTTGGTATATTGAAATGGATAAATGAGAATAACTGCTGCTTCTTTCACAAATATGCTTCCTGATTAGTTAGTGTGTAAAACTTTTGCTTAAACTCTGTGTAGTATGAATATTAAGAAAATGTGGTTTTATTTTGCCTTATGTCAGCATTACATTTGGCAGACTGTTCTAGGAACTATGCAGTTGGTTGGCTGCTTCAGAGGATGTAAGATGTGTTACTGAAATTAAAATATCTTGCTTCCCTTTCTCTTTAAGATTGAAAGCAGACACTTTTCCTGCGTGAAGGTGTATGAGTGGGTTATAGGCATAAGCAACAGACGTGCTTTTACACATCAGTTTAAAAAGGAAGTGTGAAGCAAAATCTTGTGTGACTAAGCCCAGCAATAGTGGTGTAAGATTATTTCTTGTTAACTGTAGTTATTGTGAATTTATAGGACTTCACATTTCAAATATGCATTTATTTTGAAATTATGGGTTTCTTCATAGGCAATAAAAATAGTGCTTTTTTTCTCTGTAATCACCTCTCCTCTACTCAGGTCAGGTGTTATCTCCTCATGTGCTGCTTTCGCCTGGAGGGATGTGCAGCTGATCAGTGCGGGTGTGTGCTTTGTGGTGGCTTGGTGCCGCTGTTTTGAAAAAGACTGCCTGCCTTTCCTTCCCCAGGGGCGTTAACATGAGCCTCGTGTTTCTCTTGCTGGTGATTTTCATAGAATTTGACAAAGATTGGAAACAAACCAAAACAAAACAAAACCCCAAAACTAAACATGCATTGCTTCAAGTTACACTTGAACTGGAAAGTAGATTCAGAAAATGTTAGGGAGGGAAGGAATGTTAGGGAAGCAGGCTGCTAACACATGGGTGTGCTGATGAGAATGATTACCTCTTGCTTTAGTTTGGAACAGGGGAAGGTTCAGGCACATTCTGTAGTGGTATTAATCTGTCTTGCTTCCTAGTTGCCTTGGGAGCAGCTGATGCGACTCAAGCAAGCAGGCTGTGATAATACTGAAATCTAAATGGGATACAGTTATCATTAGCAAGAGTGGCCTGCCTGATTCATCTTTTTTTTTTTCCATTGTGGTTACAATAAGTAAAGCAGAAGGCTTCTGGATGGGGAGAGGGCTTTATGTAAGGCCTTCAGGCAAATATTTGGTGGCTAATAATTTAGTAGCCTATAATCACGTGGTGTAATACACCACTAATTTTATTGAAGGTTTTACATGTATAATTAAGTCTGGAAGAATGAAAAGACTTCCAAAAATATCTGGATACGAACAGAAGGTGAGGTTCGGATTAAAATAGTGAAATATATATTTGCATTACTATCTGCCTACTATTCCATCTTAGAAAGTAAAATGTAAAGGGATGCCGGATTACCTGGGGTATCGTTATATCTCACTTCAAAGGGTAATCTTACTTTTGGCTCAGATTTTACAAATAGCATAAAATTTGGTCATATGTAGATCAGGTTCCTTGTTGATTCCTGACATCCTTTGTAAATGTATCTGTTGTTACGCCTCCCATTTGTGCTCATGAAAGAATCACCAGGTATTCTGCTCACCTTCATTTGGATGCAATAAATGTTTAATAAGGGTAGCTTTCGTATAAATATTATTGTAATGTACAGCAAGAATGTTATATTCAGTGTATTTCCTATATTCAGTCCTCTGGCAATTCTCAGCAAGATTCTGCATCTCCTTTAATTTTCTTCTCTGGAAAGGTGCCTATAGTTAAGTTGCATTATCAAATAGTGTGAATTCTAATCCTCTTAGAACCATCTAATGGCACATGCATATTTTAAACAGTGAGAACAGTAACAATCTGTATGCAGGAAATGTATTATAGTGAAATTCTACAATATATAGAAAATATTTTCAAGTATTATCACTCCTTTATGTGAAGTTATGATGAAGGTAATACGAAAATTAATTATCAGCTCAAATCCTCCAGGTGAAGTTCAGGAACGTATTAAACATTAACAGTGGTTGCTAATATACTAATAGTTGTAGCAGTTCTTGGTTATGAATAAAAATCATACCTTTAAGGAAGCAGTGGAACTTTTTGATGCTATTGTGAGAGGAATGGAAATGATGGATAAACGTGACATTTAATATTTGGCAAACTTAAAGTGAAGTTCTGCTTTAGTGAAGTCATATTAAAACTATATTAAAACGCATAGGGATATGTTGATACTTTGTGTGGCATAGTAATTTTCACAGCTCTGAGAATTATGTTCTGATTTTTGTTGGTTTTGTTTTGTTTAAATCAAAATACGATCTCTGGCTTGAGTAGAATTCACCATTTTTCACTTCTACTACGTTCCCCAGAAGGATGCTTAATTAATTCTGTCCATAAGATGAAAAGCTGATGGTGTGGGCAGATGTTCTCAAGGGTAAAGAGTAGAATAAGATTGTGTAGAAAGTGTGAAGGTGGTGAGAGAAATATTTTGCTTGCAGTTAAATTGCTCCTTACACAAAGGTTTATTGGGAGGGAGGGGGGAGCTCTCAGTCACTGAAGTTCTTGTGCTTTGAAACATAATCTTAATGGGAGGAAAAAGATGTCTTCTGTCCTTATTTATTTACAGCCAATTCACTCTAACAGTGCTCTCTTGTTATACTTCAATATAAATCTAAGTATGACTCTGAGTGGTGTTTTGTTTCTTAATTCTTAGTTTTGTTGGGTTTTTTTTTCACTCTGAGATAGAAGACTTAGGATTTCTCTATACAAAAAGGTACATGCATGTTGAAGTCTGGGTTCGGTTTCGAGTTTGATCCTTACCTCAATATTGACAAAACCTTGTCCAAACGTGCTGCTGTAGGAAGGGCTGACCTCTGATCTGCTGTGCTTTCTGGCAGCATTCCCAGCCATTCTCTTGTATACAAAAGAATCCTAACTGCTGTAGCCTGTGGTCAGCTGTTGTAGCCTCCAACCTGCTGCTGATCTGTGATACTTAACAGATCGTACCTGAGCTCTCTGCACTTTTCAGCACGAGTTTTCCTGGCTTCTCATCTTGTTTAGAGATGATAGCTGTGTGCAGCTTTGTCGGTGGGGAGATAACTCCCCTGTGTCTGAAACTCAAACTTCTGTATTCGTATTCAGTCTCAGTCAGTCAGAGTCCTTCAGGGATCTTCTTGAAGTTTATCCAGCCTTTTGTTTGTAGCCTTTGCTCTCTCCAGTGCAGGCTTTGTTCAAAACGGTTAAAATCTCCAGTTACTTTCCATTTCTAGTTCAACAGCTCAGGTCTTTCCAGGTCTGAACTTTTGTCACCTGAATGTGTTTGTGCAGTGACTGTGATCAGTAGGAGCTTGCTTTCAACAATCATCTTTTTCCTATTAGTACAAATGCTTGATAGTTCCGCCATTCAGAAAGAGCCCTTTCTCATCAATACAAAGAATGATGCCATCTATTATGGTGATATGTGAGTGTTCCTTAAGGCTAAATCTGGATCAAGGCACTTAAGCAAATTATACAAATTACCAAAGTGTACAGCATCAACATTCATAAGCTGTAATGCATAAAATTGCCATTGGCTGGTAGTGTCTTTAGGAATAAATTTACTTCAGTTAGCTGTGGTTTAATTTCCTTAGTTTACAGTGAGAAGAGCCCAATTTACTCCTGCAGTGGAAAATTTGTGGGGGAATTGAATGCGTTTAAATTAATATGCTTTAACTTCTCACCTTTACTTGAATCTTTTATAAACATTTAAATTGTGAATGAACCCGCTGCATCTTGAGCAGTTCTGCAAGGCTGTCTCATGTATTTCCTGCTTCTCTTGTTCACTTCTTGTTTCTTGGCTCATTGTCTTCAGTGCTGTGTTCACTGTTACGTTACGTAGGATTACAGATATAATCTGAATTAGATGGGCAAATAAAATTATATTAGCCATCCTCTTCAATCCAGATAGTAATGGATTATGTTGATCTTCGTGCCTGTTTTTATTCTGGGGAGGAAACCCAAGGATAGTTTGTTTTGCTTTCACTTCTGTGTAGAACGTGTGAGGTCTTTTGGGTGAGAAGGCAATAGGAAAATGAATAGCAGTGGATCTCTAGTTTTAGATTATGGTCACTACTTTCACATTTAACCTGTTTTCTTATGCAATCAAGCACCTATTCCTATTACTTGAATTGATCAATATAAGCCTGCCATTTAAAATTTTTCTTCTCATTTGACTATGTGCGTGGTTTAGGATTGAATTTCTTACTTAATTTCTCTATGCTTGTTGTGTGTAGCTTTTCCCCCCAAGTGTGGCTTGAGTTTGTTTCCTATCTTTTCTCCTTGGGTTTAATGGTAAGAGAGATGTACTCTGTAACAGCTATCAAAGTGTCAGAATATCCAAGTGTTAAGAGGAACAGAATAGCTACGAAGTATTTATACTGTTTTTTGATGGTGTTCATTTAGTTATTATGTTCTTTCTGGACTTGTTGAACTCTGCACTGGTTCCTGGCAAGCCATTGAAACCAGTCCATTTGGCTCAGTCTAATTCCATCCAATGCCAGAGTTGGTTGGTCTACATACATGACCAATTCTGGGCCATCTATTATAGCATGTTAGACGCTTTCAAAATGTTGCATGGAGAACTCAGAAACTCCAGTTTGCTGTTTATCGGGAGGAGACAGATTTGTGTCATCTTTTCAGAATGCAGGCTTAAAAAAAGCTCCATTTAGGGAATTAATGTCCGTAGGTTGAAGACTAGAACAGTTAGGCATCTTTCCCTGAGAGAAAATGTCATTAGTGTGTTCTTGGGGTGTTTGGATGGATTGAGAGATTATTATGGGATTTGCTGGGAAAAGTGCTCCATTCTTCATAGCACATCTTAAAGAAGTCTCTTGTTTGCACAGGGTTACTGCATCTTTTTGTTATATTGTGAAAATGTTGAGCTGTGAAAAAGCATCTTCCTTCCTGGCAAAGAAAAAAAGTAGGGCAGCAAGAAAAGAAAGCCTTATTGTCCATTAGAAGAAAAATTCTGTTTTTGTTCCCTTCCCAAAAGACTGGGACAGGCTCTTCTTGTCTGTTGCTGATACAAATGAAATGCCAAATTATTTAGCTGGCCTTGGTAGGAAACTGTTTTTTTTTTTTTTTTTTTTTCTGTGGCAACTCATCTCATTGTGGTAATTTTTCATTTTAAGTAACTGACAAAGCCAGTGTGAAATGTGTTCAGCAAATACTGGAAGCTATTTTTGCTTGGAAGTCTTTAAGTGTCACAGAAAAAAAATGGGAGCTATCTGCCACCTTGCATTATATATCTGGACTGGATAAGCAGGGTGAAGGCCAGCTCTTCACTGTCTTGGCATGCTCGAGTCAGTCCTCTCAGCACACAGCACTGCCCAGCTCTGCGATTTTTCTTAATTTGAAGCTGGAGCGTAGATGCAGAAGTACTTTGCTAGTTTATGACTATGTGCATTTCTTTCTGGAATACCATTTCAGGTGGTGAGATTTTCAAGAACCAGCATTTTTAGTAGCTCTCTTGCTGAGAAACTGGAGGTTGTACTGAAAAATGGGGAAAAAAATGACTTGGCTCCTCAGAATACAAAAAATTTAAAAGAGAAAAGCTTGCTCAGCTCTTCTCTAAGTAAGTCAGTGCATTGTATTAATACTTCAGGCACGAATCTCCTGCAATTCCTGACAAATAAGGAATTTCTAAGCAGTTGTAATTCATTTCAGTGTAGCTCTCTGTAAATAACAGCTTCCCTGTGGTGTAAATACAAGTCCAAGGCAACATCATGATAAGGAATGGGGGAAAATGGCTTTATTCCAGGTCAGATATGTTTTACAGGAAAGGCTGTGAATACAAGCTTTGTAGATATTTCTTTTAGGGTGCCAGAGGAGGTAACCAATTAATATTAGTCTGGTTGTCATAAGGAGTCATGCACGCAACAAAACTAATGTTTCTCTAAGAGGCTTGATTTATAGAATGTGTGCAGAAGATGGTGCTTCCAGAAAGTGTGCGCTCACAGGTGTGAAGCCTTTTGATGAATAGGGGGAGGAGTAGGGAAGGAATGTGATTGTGTTCTTCATTTGAGCTTTTCTATTGTTTTCTGCTTGTGTAAAATTTGGACAATAAATCATTTGAGTTAACTTCTACTATTAGAAAATAGTGTAAGGGAGAAAAATGCTTGAGAGACTTGTCTCTTCCTTTCTTTTTTAATGAAATGGCAGCATTACTATTTACTTAAGATTGGAGTCCCCAGAATTAGTGGGAGAAGGCTGTTATTCCTTTATTAACATGAATGAAGTTGGATGTCTGAAGTTGTTTTCAGCATCCATTTCTCAAAAAAATGAAAAATTGAGAAGGAAAATAAAATATTTGCCAGATGCAGGAAACAGACTTGCTAGGAAAATAAAACAATTGTGGTTATCTATCATTCTTTTAATTGATGTATTGATGTTTACCATGTTGAGAATTAAGAAAACAGACAACCTTTTGGAGTAATATGGTTTAGCTGCTTTGCAAATTAACCATATTGAATTTAGTGAAACAACAGGATTAATCATAGAAAGGCCTGGGTTAAAAGGGTCACAATGATCATCTAGTTTCAACCCCCTGCTATGTGCAGGGTCACCAACCACCAGTCCAGGCTGCCCGGAGCCACATCCAGCCTGGCCTTGACTGCCTCCAGGGTTGGGGCATCTGCTATTGAAAATCAGTTCCTATTTGAAAGATAATTTCCTCATAATATCAAGAGGGGCATTACTGTAAATACCTCCTGAGCTGAAGGTGCATTTATACTTAGGAACCATGTAATTAAATTATTTTTATTTTATTCCCCTTTCGATGTGCTTTGTGGTGCTAACAGCATAAGCTTTGCAATTGGCTTTTTGAGGAACAGATGTGTAGTGCCCTCAGGTGTGTGTATGATATTTAGTCTTATTTTAGAATCTTAAGTAATGTGAAGAGCATATCTAAATTACAGTCTCATTTCTTTAAACTGTTGTGACATAATGTTATTGTTTCCCAAGTGAAAAAAGAATAAAATGCAAAGCTTTAAAATATTCAAAGATCTTATAATGGGAAATTGGTTATTCTCGTGATTCACAAGGCTGGACAGTTGAATTTGTACATCTACAAAAATCAGTGCCTAGTTGGACTTGGGAGGAATGCCTATAAAAAGGCTGGAATTTGCGGTAAGTGGCAGTACTAAATTTTTTTACATGAAAAATTTTAGACTGAGTCACAGATGGCATTTTCCAGTGATTCATTTTGTTTTATGTCACATCAACCTATATATTATGGCACAACAGGCTTTAACTGTGACGTAGCTTTTCTTTATGTGCCAAATTCATACTTGGCTTAGAGATTATGACAAGCGGCAGTGAATGAAAGAAACTTAGACTCTCTCTTAATGTTTCATTAGACCCAATGTCATTTAAATGCTGGATATGTTAAATTTTTAATAAAGGCAGTGAGTTAGAGTTTTGTTTTCCTTGGTGACTTGTTTGGTATTTTATTAAAAAAGCATTTCTTGCAGCAGTCAGTTTTTTCTTGTTTTGAACCTTGGGCTTATTGTGGTGTGGGAACACTTGGCCTTTCCCCAAGAAAGATGTTGTTGACTTCTCAAGAGTGGAGGAATTCAGCATTTTTGTGATGGCACAGACTTCTAAAAAAAATTTAATATAATGCAAAACTTTGTTAATATGTCAACAGGAAGAGCTGGGAATATTTAACTTTTTGAAGGCTTCTTACATGCTGGCAAACATAACTATTTCCTCTGATCTGTTTGTCATCTTAGGAAGTCTTGAACTTTTAAGGGTTTCACACTGTTCTCAGTTTTCTCATCTTGTTTCTATTGAATCAGTTGCAAGACAAACCTGTTATCCTCAGAACATTAGGGTGAGTAATGCTTCACACCCTTCTCTTTCTAATGAGGTAAATATGTAGAGGCTTTTCCATCATGCCCAAGCTAAGTATCTGAGAGATCACAGTAAGTGGTTCACAGAATATTGATGTTAAACAGCTAACATGTCAGTTAATATTAGATAAAGCTTAAATAGGCTAGAAGGAGGTGGATGAGATTGTCCTGATGAGCTTGTCTTCGGAGATATATTTCCATATTCATCAGCATACTTGGGCCTTCAGTGAGGCAGCGTGTTTTTTTTACTTGAAGAAGTCTACAGTGGCTACATGTTGGTAGGCATTATAGCAAGACACCAGCCACTGCTTACCTCCTCCTTGCTCAGACAAATGATGCTGAAAACACAGCAGTAGCAATTTTGTTCACCCTGTAGAAAGCGTATTCTTTTCTCACACGTTCCCAGGTGAGTGGAGCCCTTTGAGAACATTCCCATCAAGCATTTAAGCAGTCTTGACTTATCCACCCAGTACAGCATCTGTGCACGACTTAAGCATTCAAATGGAAACCTTTGAGACAACATAAAGCTGTAAGCCATGAGCATTCCCTGTGCTACAGGAACTTGTTTTGAGAGGAGTAACTGGAGGTTACTATCTCGGTCAGAAGGCTTTGACCACAGGCATTGCTGGGAGAACAGCATGGCTCGTACCCTGTGGTTTGACTCCTGCACTGGTTGGCTCATGGAGCACAACGCATCATTACTATCCTCCAGTTAGTGTTATTATGAAAGCTGTCAGATTTAACTGCTGAAGGGAGCTCGCTTAACTGTTGCCATGGTAATATGAGAACAGCAATGTGGTAGTTTTCATCTCTATCCCATGTTCAGCTGAATTCTTATGTAGTCATTTCACTATGAGGTGAAGGTACCACATTGTACCAGGCCTGGCTTTCTTTCAAGTTAACTAGGGACAAATGAGAAATGTACCAAACCCCGCCTTTGGGGATGAAATGCAAGTCCTAGGGAAAACTGATCGAGTTCTCTGTGCTTATGACTTGATTCTGTTGGCACTCCTGTATGTAAAACTGCCCCTCTGGAGTTCCTGACCGGCTCTTCATGCCATCATGCCATTTCTTGTAATTGCTTTGGAGCAGGCTGTAATAAAAAAGCTTGTACTGCAAGCACAAGCTAGAAGTTTAGTCACAGGAATGAGTTTACTTTAGATTTTTATTTCCTCTAGGAGGAGAGAAATGCAAACACTCATCGCTAGAAGTTCAGACGATGCTTTCTAATTTGGCCTCACTTACAGAGCTTTTCTTTATGACTAAGCCTGCCCTATTTATATGGGACATGTGTACTTCTTAACCTGTATGGTGTTGATCAGCTGCTGTGGTTTTCATTTTGCTTTTTTTTTTTTTTTTTTTTTTTTTTCCTTCCCCCCCACATTCAAGAGCTTTTTTAACTGACCTACTGCAAGGTTGCTCTCTGCAGCCCTCCCCCATCCTCCTGCCATAGAAAGCCTTTAAATTCATTCTTGCCTTGGGTATGAAGTAAAGAGCTTGTTCTCTGCTTCCTGACCTACATTTACAAGTACAGCACTGCCTGGCTGGCGGTGCAGCTCCGTGCCTCTCTCCTCTCCCTGTGCTCTCCTTCTGAGTGGCCTGCAAAGCAGAGCTGGACATGGGATTCTGGAACGAATGGGCTAGAGATTCCATCTGTAGTAATACAGCAAATGCCATGTATGATAGGGATGATCCCCAGTCTGAAATTACTGGGTCAGGAAGGGTAAGGCTCTGCTCTACCTAAAATCCCACATTGCTTTCTAAGAAAAAAATCAGAAATGAAAAATGAAGATAATGCTTTTAAAATTCCATAGCTGTAGTTATCATAGTGTAAATAAATTGTCCAATGGTTACTTGTGTTATCTGACAGCATGAAGTAAGGATTGAAAAATGTGTTCTCAAAATGGAAAAAAAAAGATACAAACAACTGTTGATGCTTTAGCAAAGCAGTTACAAAGCTTGCTAATAGCTTGAATGTAAGTAGTAACTTCTGTGTTAGTGTCATCTCTCTTTCATCTCCTCCTGGAAAGTTTTTACAAATGGCAATGGGCATTCATTCTACGGATAAGGTTGTAGGTGTTTTGTTGTTGTGTTGTTTTTGGTTTTTTTTGTTTTTTTTGTTTTTTTGTTTTTTTTTTTTTGCAGTGTGGGACAATGTAGGTATTTGAGATCTAAGTGTGATGCGGTATTTCGATAGTGTATTGGGACAATGAGCAGGGATGGTGTTGGGGCTGTCTACAGCAATGGCTTCTAGATTCTTTCCCCATGCTCAAATCACACCTGATCTCACATTGATTTTGAGTCGTAATATCTGATGATATGTTGTTAAATTTGTAAAGATGGCCTAAAACACATTGACTGCATTGCAGAGAGAGCAAGTTTTTAAATCACTGTTTTAGTCTGCTTGACCTGACAACCAGTCTGTCTTATTTTCCTTGATCACTGCCACGATATAATTTTAAATTCTAGAGCAGAGAAATAATTCATAGTATTTACATAAATATCTTAATGGACACTAATCTTATTTCATTTCCTCAAAGGAACTACTGAGGCTTGGAATGCCTTTATGTGTAGTTTTTTTCCACATAGAATAGATCATGAACCTCACCTGTGAGAAATGGATCAGTGGTTGGGAATAGGGTCAGCTTTCTTACTCCGGCAGCTGTACTTGTGCGATTTCCATGCTCAAATGCGATGTGGAATGATCTGCAAATAATTCTGTTTACTAATACAATTGGAGACCAACAAACCTGTTGTTGGTGTAAGATACTTGTGGAACTTTATTTTGGTTGTCTAATATGAATGCTTAAATTCTTAGTTGAAAGTTAAATGAAGAAATATTACTAAACTCATTTTACTTGGTTCTCTTGCTTCGTTTTACCAAAGTATTTCTTTGCTGTGATGATGGTGCTGATGATGATTATTTTCTTTAATAAATTTAGAGTCATGTTAGATGTTTTTGTATTTCTTCTCAAACTGAAACAAACATACAGAGACATTTAAAGAGAAAATTACACAAATCTTGGTAAGCAGACTAGTGTTTTTTGTTTTTTACTGCATTGCAGATACATTAAACTCAGATAGAAACTTGTATCCTACTAACAACGCATTTTTAGTCCTGCTTTATGTTGGATAGGATGTGTGAAAACTTGTCAGAGGTTTTAATGACATTAGTAATTGCACTGTTTTTTAACATCAGCTGTTTTTGTGCTCTTCTACATTGGGTAAATAGCTTCAACTCAAGCTACAGAGTGGTAACAACACAAAGAATGCAAAGAGATCTTTCATTCTGTAATTGCATATTTCACCATACAAGCTCTCCCTCCCATTTCTGAAAGCCTCATAACAGACTGCAAGAAAACAATACTTGGACACAAAAGATTTAAGTAGCTGTTGACTGTTTAGATAATGGTTTGAGTATGTTATGTTTATAGATTATTTTCAAATTATACTCAAGTACTAATTCAAACTTCTAAAAATTGTCAGGCTATTAAAAGAACATTACAAATGGCTTTTTTTTTCTTTTTCTTGCATCATCTTATATTTTAACTAGAAAGAAGTTCAGTGTGCTGAACTCATAGGTATTGTAGCATAATTCTGCCAAACTCGGGCAGATTGGTACCGTGTATGAGCTCCAAAGTGGAGTACCCGAGAGGTTGTTTGGCTGCCAAACTTCATAATTAAAGTGCCAAACTATTTAAGGTTTAGTTATTAACCTCTTGGACAATGTCCAGAAGCCAGTAGCAGCATTTTGAACTAGCCAGAGTTGGGAAAATCCAAGTAGAGTACATTATATTACATTCTAGCTTGAAAGTGCTGAAGGCAGGGAATGGTGTTGAAGCCACCTCCAGGAGGGAGGACTGTGTCCTTGGCCAGCATGACTCAAGGAGAGGATGCTTGTGTGACTGTATGTCTTCTACAGCCAAATGCTCCTGGGTGATACGTGGCTTTCTCTAGTCATCTAACAATTGCTTGTGATTGTTCTAAGCTCCTGTAGCATAGTAATAGTTAATAAGGGTATAGTTAACATAAGCCAGGCAGCTTTCAGCTGATGTATTAGCTGTGGCTTGTGTTAGCTCAGAGTGTGAGGAGAACTACAAATGAGTGTTCAAAGAATACTCCCAAAGACATTTTCTGTTGCAGCTGTGTCACATTAATGCCAGTAACTTTCAATGAAACTAAGTCAGTGCACTTTCAGTCTGGTTAGTTTGAGAAGACCTTTGTGCAGATATTTACTATTAAACACTCTTGCTTTCCACAGAAGTGCCCTCTATTATTTGAGGTATGTAGGAAATGCACAAACACATGATTATCATACCTTAAATACAGTGAGTGATGGTTTATTGGAGGTCCATGCAAAAAAAAAAAAAAAAAAAAGGATGAAGAGCAAATTCCAATAGCCTTCTTCAATAGGACTTCCTGGCATTTTGTAGGAGTGCTAGTTCAGTGTGACACCGTCTGCTTAAATGTGTGAGGTCCTGGAAATAGACACTCACAGTGTTGCTGAGTGCTCACTTATACCATTCATCTTTTCATTACAAAGGAAAACAAACACCTTTTGGAATCTCTGTATCTTTACGTGGAATGAAAATTCCCCTAAGAATTAGGGGAAATGAGGAAAAGTCAGGTAATGCTGGCAAATTATTTCCTCCTGATGAGTAGCTTTACCATTAATAAGTGAAGTCTGAAGGGCCATAAATATAATCAATTTTATTAAATAATAAAAGTACATCAAATAATTGTGTTTTATCCAATTAAAAAGTACCGGTCAAACAAAACTAATCACAGTTCCATCCTTATGCTGCTAAATCACAGGTGAGTGTTGCTTACTGTGACAAGTAGCAATAACCTGATTCCGATGCAACACTGCTTCACTGGAAAAGAAACTTTGAAAGTTCTGCTTGTTTAAAAAATGTGAAAACCTGCAAGTAGATTTAGCCTACCTGCAGGTAGATTTAACCTACCTCTCCCATCTTGTTTTCAGTGACAGATGTTGTAGTTTTAATTTTTAATTTTTCTTCCATTTTGTTTTTGCCCATAATTCTATCTGGAAATGTCAGTCTAATGGCAGTCCTTTCTTTCTGTAAGGTAAAGTTTGGCTTAATTTACTCTTGCAGTCCTATTTTAGCTTAACTGATCCTTTTTCTGATAGGCAGTAAGTAGTAAAACAAATCAAGATTGAGTTGGTTTTCTCCCTCTTTGTACAAAATGGGACATTTTTGAGACTATGATGAAAGGCTTTTGCTTTTCTTTTTAGCCTTTGGAGCTGTCTTGAAGTTATGTGAGAAAATAAACAGCAGATTGAATAAATCTGCATGTAGGTGCCAGTGCTGCTTGGCACCTGGATTCAGTGGCTCACCCTATAACTTGTAGAGAATAACTTGGAAGAGAAACTAGACCTGAATTGAGAACACCTGCTGTGAGTTTCAGTAGGAGATGTGCAAAGTAGTGGTTTTCTGAGCTTTGTTTTCATTTATTCTTTTTCCCTAGCCAAAAAAGCAACCTTGCTAGAAGTGGACTTACTTGAGCGAAGCACTTTTGCATTGTTTTAGAGTTTGTTTAATGGTGTCTTAATTTTAAACGTGTTGCTGCTAAGTGTACTGCATTTCTAAGAAGTGTGTAGTAATTTTCATGTGGTATTTGAAGGTAAGATTCATCTCCCCTTTGTGCATTTCCTTTGCTTCTTGTTTTTTGTTTTACTAATAGCAATCCTAGACAAGAAATTGTTACATTTAAAAGAGCAAGAGCTATGAATGCATTGTCTTAAAAATAAAATTTGTGTGGAAAATATGCTCAATTAGATTTTATTGGTACATAAGTCTGCAATTGTACCACTGGAGTGTGCATGCTTATTATTGCACATTAACACAGAAAATCATTATATCTCCATTGTCTTTTTCCTCAAATTTGCTGGGAAAACCTTTCGGTTATGGTTTTATAATATTAGTGTTATCAAGAACTATACTTTTTTCAAATTAAAAAAATAATTTTCAGACTCCACTATGTGATGGGCATCAACTAAAGGCTGTCCCATTAAGCTCATCCATTTTCACTGTACATGCGTTCAGCAATATTTACAAATTGCACATGGAATACATTTGACAGAGGGAATGTTGTCCTTCTAGTGCAGTTTACGATGGCGATACCTGCTTGCTTTCTCTTTTGCTGCATTGGCGCAGGCATTGTGCTTATTCTGTTGTAAGTGGTTCCAGTATTTGATCAGTTCACTAGGTTGGAACTGATGGGAGGTAATTAGGTGGCTATATTTACAGCTGGAGTAAGAAACTCGCCAGTGATTGAAGACAAATTCGTTGGGTGGAGGCATGGGGTCAATTCGCAGCTTGGCAAGGCAGATCCCCACATATACATCCTCTAAATGTAAACGTCTGATGCCTAGGGAGACTTTAAAGATTTTTTCTGCTAAATCTCCAGAAAAAACGTAACCTGTTCCAGAGCAGAATACAGGGTAACGTTCGCTTGGATACAAATCAGGTGGCATATACCACTTGCTATCCTTGTTCCTGTTAGGCGCATAACCTCTCATTAAATATCCTGTAAAATATCTGTGCCTCGGAGGAAGCTCTGGCTTCAGAAGCTTGTGTATTAAGTACTCTGTATTGACAAACATATCGCTGTCAGTTTTCATGACGTAGGGAACGCTTGGACAATGGGATGCAACCCAGTTCATTCCCATCAGAGTTTTAATGGTTAAATTATAATAGGTATCCAAGTACTCTTGTTGGATGATGTCGTGGTACTGTCTGCTTTCCTCCTGTATGGTACGCTGGAGGTACCCGCTTGTCTTGGTACTTAGCCCCAGCAAGAAGATGCGAACAATTTGAATGCCAGGCGTCAGGCTTTCATTACCCCAGGTCTGTCGAATGGCCTGTCTGGCTTCCACTTGGCCAGGCTCTGCAGCTATGAGCAAAATCAGGAAAGGGACCTTCTCCTGGCATTTTTCAGGCTCGTTGATGATGTATTTGAAGTGATATGAGGTTGGATGCCCTGTGCCTTTCTCATTGTAAATACTTCCGTTAGCGCTGAGGGTGTTTTCCAAGCCGGTTACTCCTTGCGGCGACAGGTCAGTGTTGTTGGGGTTGGTGACTGTTTGAGGCCTGAGGGTCTGAGGTACGGCGTCTTTCCACATGTTCCGTAGAGAGCTGTGGTTCATCTCGCTTTTTGTAGATCTAAATCCTCGGATTGTGTAAGTCATGGGATTTTCTCTAAAGCTCGCCCTGCCTGGCAGCCAGTCGTGATGGTTGAAAAAGAGAAACACAGCAAAAAGAAACACGAGGGAGATCAGGCCAATAAGATGGGTGCGAAAAAGCGACCTTTTGGTATTCCAGGTCATCTTTGCAAGGCAGCAGTGTCGTCTTCTCCACTGAAGCATGTTGTAAGAATCCAACAATGGGGTGTGAGACAATGGCCAAGCAAAATGCTGTTTGCTTCCTTTCCAAAACCACTGCTATTCTTTGGTATTCATTTCCTTCTGTTCATGTCGAGTAATTCTCTGCAAATGGCTCTCTCTGGAAGGGTTTAAAGAGAAAACCAAACACATTTTTTATTTTACCTGCACATAATATGAGGCTACAATGAGAAAATAGATAAAATAGATAAAATTGAGCTTTGTTTTTTGAGGAAGCAACACATAAATAAGGTCTAGGGTGGTTTTTGTTTTGTTCTGTTTTGATTTTTTCCCAAAAGCCAAGCTTGTTTTACAATCAAAATTACTTGCTTTGTTAGGTTTTTAAAGTGCATACTTTTATGATAGAAGTTCTGGAAAGCATCCTGGGTACCAAAGATGAAATAAATAGGGAAAAAAAATTATGCTTGCTGGGAAAGTGTAAAGGAGTCTTAAATAGCATCATATTTACTGACTGTGAAATCCTTGTGCAGTGCTTGAGGAGGGTTGAATGAGAAGAACTCAAGAGCAGCTGGAAAGTTTATTGGCATTAATTAAAATGGATGTGATGTGTAGAGGCTAGTATGGCTCAGTTTAAAACTCCTACAGTAAAATGGTTGTGTGGTGGTAGTGGGACAGACGCTGCAAGGTTGATGATGGCAGAGTTCTGTTAGTCACAGTACACTGCCTGACGTGTCTCCACCGGCCCTGACTGTGTTCAGAAAGTCAATGAGAGAAGGTGCACCTGTCAAAATTAATTTTCAGGGTCCAGTAACCTCTCTGCACAGTGCTTAGATGGTAACACACAATAACAATTTTGGTCACCTTTCAGACACCTTTAACCCTCTGCTCCGCAATGAAAGAGCATTGAATATTTGGCTTTCGTACCAAGCTGGCATGCAGTTGATTTACTGTTAAGCTGTTGAGTTGTAGTGGATAGAGATCTTAAGTAAATAGTGACATCAACATGAAGTAAAGCTGCACAGCAGTAAGTTACTTTCTGGCAAGCTGTCTGATGAATGTGATTTTTGGTTTTTGTTTCCTCTGAGAATTTAAATGTAACTACTATACTTCTATTATCGTGCAGAAAGGTGAAGTAGTGGTAATAGCAGCTGTAACTGTAGGAAAGAGTGCCAAAATAGTCTGCAGTTCATTTTCTCCTAAATTTTTTTTTCATATTCAAGAGCAGAGTCAATATGGCAGCTTCATGATGCTGCATATTAAAAGCTGATCACATCGTCTCGAAAATGAGCCTTTCACTGCACAGTAGCAATTCGTTTGTGATTTTCAATTTGCTCTAATTTATTCCTGGGCCCTAGGGTTTTGTATAGGGAAAAAAGGATGACAGCTGAACAAGGCTTCCACAGAAAATGCTATTTTTAATATAAATGTGTAATTTCTTAATTACTTGGCTATCTTTTAAAACCAATATTTGGATTAATTTCTGTGTTTAAAAAGTAAGTAACATGTTATATGGGGAAATTACACGATTTTGCACAGTAAAGAAGTAATTTATGAAGAGATGGCTTTTGAATAATATATTACTGTGTGTGAGTAACATTCAGTTTGCTGAGTTAATGCAAAGGAAAAATGAGATTTCAGAAAGGATAAGGACAGGTGTGTAACTAAACTTCATTTTGATTACTGTGTGAGTTTATATGTAAATAGAATAACCTATATGCAGAAGACATTGCTCAGTATTTAGAAGCAAGGAGGAACTACTGCTACAGTTACAGAGTTGAAACTGTAGTTTGTCTATCTTATTAACCTCCACCAGGAGGAGCAAGTAAGTGGGGATTTTAACGGATTTGTAACCATAAACGTTATCTAAAACGGCAACAGTTTTCCTTACTTCTGAGTGAAAGGGCGAAATATTTGCCTAGTGATACATTGAACTCTTCCCTGCCGTGCTGTTACGCAGATGTTAGTGAGTTGTGTTCTGAAAATATTTGGGATTTTATTTTTTCCTGAGCTACCTTTCTTAAAAATTATCTTCCAGCCTTCAAATGCTAAGCCTGTACTTGAAGTATGCTGTTTGAGAATTAATCTCTAATTCCACGCTGCTCTGTTTCTTGGCTCAGAAATTATACCTTAAATAAAAAGGAAATAAGCCCCCAATGGGGAAGATGTGTGTTTATCCGACCGCTTGCACCTTCTTTTACATGCCTAGAAAATAAAAGCCTGCTCTCCAAACATAATTCTTACTTTCTCTGCAGTGTGCAGTGTTTTAAATGAGCACTCAGCTATTTGGGATGAATATCGCTGCATGAGCAAACATAAATGTCACTTCAAAGGATATCCTAGATCTCAGGGAAACTAATTGTTCGATACGGGTTTGGGAGGCAGCAGTGGGAATATTTGATTAATTGCCACTGCGTTTCATGTGCATGCAGCTCAGGAAGAAGTGAAAACAAGAATTTCATGAGGAGATGAATGCAGAACAGCAGCTGTAATTCAGAATTAACTTCGCCACGCTGAATTATGCACTATAAAACTTCAGTCATTAGGTGCAAATACTTTGGCAAATCTGCACTGTACTACTCAGCTGTTTTTAATTTTTATTTGAAGTAGTGTTTTCTTGTGCCACCAATTTCACACAGGAAAAGAGAGAGTCTTGTTATAGGAACATTTGTGTGAACTGAAAACTGCTTGCAGGTGCTGCCTTTCTTTGTTGCACAGAGAAATTGCCCCAGAATGGGGTTGTAATGTGTGAAGTGTTTTGTGGCTTTATTAGATTGCACGCTCACATACTGCATATTAAATCTCTTATAGTCTTAGTCTCATCTCTCATCATAAAGACTTTTTTATAAAGAGAGTCCTCTCTCATTTGCATGTTTGCTAGATTTTTTCAAGGTGGAAGTTTCCTGGAGAGTCTTAGATCCCTGATTGCCCTTTCAAGAGGCTCTATATGGATAAAGGAAGGACCCCCCCATCTGTTTCCTAGCTTTATAGAAATTAAAGCTAGAAAAAAAAAAACACCAAGTAACACTGTATATCAGTTTGTTTGCAATACAGGTGTAAAACATCTCAAAATATGCAGTGGATAATAAGCTTTTGAAACACAGCAATTGCAACAAAGCAGAAAGCAAATTACTAACTATAGCCCAAGGTCTCCGTGCAGTCACCTTGTGCTCTGAAAGCATGTTGTTGCATACAGCTGTGCCTTTTGAAGATAGGACTTATGATGGCTCTTGAATTTTGGCACTTGGCTGTGCAGTCTCTGATGTATGATTGAATGCCAAATATATTCACTGTGAATGCCTCTTGAGTTTTTATTTGTGGTCTGTGCTCTACTAGTGTTGTACTTTCGGTTCTGCTCTATAATTACAACTTTGCAGTCTGAAGCATTCGACTCCCTGTTTACACGTTCTGCATTTTCATATTTTGATTTGTGGGCAAACCTTTTAATCAGGGGGAAGAGTTCAAAGGAGCCTGAGCCGGTGTTCTGATGAAGAGCAGCAGCTGTGCTTTAGGCCTCACAGAGTCATGCCCTGGTTCACTCCAACTGCACTCAGTTTGTGCTCAAAACAGGCAATAATCAAGATAAGCTCTGATGTTTAGGTTTTGAAATGTCAGATAGGAAAGTGGCACTGCTGGGAGGCATGCTGCTCTGGGAGTGCTGCTGGAAAACAGGGTCTTTTTTTTTTTGTTTTAAAACTCCTGGAAAGGCTTTAAAAGTGATGTGAGCCAGGTGAGTGCCTTGCACAAAGTAAACACAGCTATGTTGACAGATTAATGATTTATTACAGCTTATTGGTAGGTTCTGTAGAGAAGCATTTTCATCCCATAGTGTATTAAATTGCTATACGTTTAGATCTTAAATTTGCACCGTAAATAGCGAGCTGTCTTCCTGCTTGTTTGCCACAATTGATGAAGTATTTAAATTAAAACAAAATGTGGAAATGAATGACAATTAGACTGAGTGCCATTTTGCAATCCAAGTTAAACAGTCAGTGTTTTCATATTAAACAGAGATCGTAATGATGGCATGAGGTAATTTACGTGCTCACCATTTTGAGTGCACAGTGTGTGAAGGTTTTCTTTTGGGATGTCAGTGGAGCCTGATGTTACTTGTAAAATGTGGTGCCTGATTGCGCTGCTGATGGTTTAGATCATGTCCAATCTTTTGCACGCTCCCAAATTATGCTTGGTCAGTATTAGCCTGATGACATTTTGCTGAGTTTAAGGGGAGGTGGGGGGGGGGGGAAGCAAATGTGAGAAGGGTCTGAAGGTACTCCTTAGATAATGTAATTTGACTGCATGGTCTGTTTTGATGGTTCTCTGTGTGTGCCCTATCATGGCCGTTTTATCAGTGCTTTAAGATTACTTCCGATAAGGATTAATTCTGACCTACTTTGAGAGGATTTCTAACTAGTTTTTTTTTTTTCCCTAAATTGGAGGGGTTTAAGTTTTTAATTTCTCAGTTAAATGCAATCATTACAGCAGCCACATTATCCCTTTAATCCCTCCTGTACCCACAGCAGGCTGTAAGCAGTACATTAAACGTGTAAAGTAGTGACATTGTTCTGCACGGTGAAAGGAAAACCTGCTGGAATTTTTTCCACTGCTCACAGACACCTTATCTCTGGGCTCTGCAAATTAGGAATGATCATTATCTGTAATGGCTGAAAGGTAACAGACAATTGAATGAATATCACACACAAGGATTTGACATACCTTCCCTGGTCAGGCCATTTATGGTGCGAGGATTATACCCACAGAAAATAGTTTTGGCACGCCATCACTTCAGCAAAAAAGATGCTATCGAACATGCGCACATCCCCCAACAGTCTGCTTCCTGCGATTGCTTTTCACAGTATCCAATCTGTCCATCTGTCGGCTCGTTGCTGTGTTACCTTCCTTGCTCATAAGTGTTGTCCTTGTCTTGGGGCTTTTTGTTCATCCTTCAAACAAAAGGACAGTAGTTCTTGTTCGTGCTCGGCGGTCGGGGCTGTCTGGCGTTCCCAGCCGATAGATTGGAGCTTTTACATCTGGTGTTTCCCTTGTCGGACAATGCAGTGCTGTGTTCTCCTCTTCCCAGTATCCATATTTCTAACGGTAATGTTAGCAGTGAGTGCTAGCACGTAGTGGTTCAGTTGCCTTTAGTAATAGGATTTGTCTCTCTTCCCTCCTTCATTGTTGCTAGGCAGTAGTAGAAATGGTTTTGAGCTGTTTTAACTGAGAATTCTGGTCTATTAAATCCATTCCCGGAGTCCTTCGGCTGCTGCACAGGCAGGCAGCAGTTTAAATGTGGGCTTTGACAGATGCTGTCTTCTGACAGAGCAGAATTTAACGTCACTGCTTGGCTGAATCCCACGTGATTGTTTGCATTCATTTTGACTAAACCCAAAGGCAGCCAGAAACCTTCACAGACTCTTCCGCCTATTTGATAAATGATACATATTCAGCACAAGCACGATGATAGGTGAATAGTATAAAAATTGTATGATGATTAAATGAATGATTGAGGGTTTTTTCAAATTGTTTTCACTTTTCCTTGACACTGTAACTTATGATTCTCTGGGGGATTTTTAATGTGAGATGTTCTATTTCAGTATTCCAAGGGCTGTTCTGCTTTGCAAAGGAATTAGAAGCATTTAAACACCACAGCTTGATTTAACCCATTTGGTGCTCTCAGTAAAAAAAAATTTTTTTGTGCTTCTATGGTGAGGAAAAAATATATTTCTTTGCTCATACTTGCTTTACGTATTTCATATTTTTACCGTATAAAAGCTGCTTTTTGTAACCTTTGGTTACAAAAAGCCAGTTGAGTTGGAAGACATTCATGTATTAACTGTTAAGCCTTATTTCTATTATTGATGGATCAGAAAGTATCTTTCTTACATTACAGGCATATCTGTACCATAGAATGTTTTTCTGCTCCTAATGGAATTTGGGTTCCTGTCAGTAATTTCTGTCCTGTCACTAACTGGCCATTCTGTGCTGACACACCTCGTTATTTTTGCTGTATGCTTTAAAAAAATCTCTCGGTAGGGGATGCTGAAGATGGCAAGCTAGCAGCATTCCTACCCAAGTGTTTGTCCATCCTTTTTTGAAAAGAGAATGAATTCAGTGCTTTGGATTGATTTTTTTTCTTTGTTTGTTTAGCTAAAGGATAAAGAAAATATAATGGGTCTTTCATATGGTATCTCTGGTTGGATTGGGAAGGTGCTTCCTTTGCTAGCTCATAATGATTCTTCAGACAGTTGCTGTGTTTTACTATTCTAGATGCATGATCTGGTGACTTACTAGAAACAATATCGGACTTATATTCCCCTAAATCACCTATGCATACTTTCTCTGTTAATTTAGTCTTGTATTTAATGTATGCGTTTCCTATTCTAATGACATTTTCTGCAAATCCTATCATCTTACCTAGGACTGTTTTAGGAACATGGCGATATTTCCTAAGTGTTTAATACAAATAAAACTTCTCCATTCTAGAAATCTTTAATTTCAGGAAAGCTGGAGGATGGGCTGGGAGGCAGCTAGCGAGGGAATGGAGAGGGAGAGGAGATGCTTCCAGCCAACACTGCTTACTGCTCTGGGACTTCAATGTCTAGTTCAGAACCGGTGTTTTCAAAGAATGAATGTGTGCCCCTTCTACTGGATTTGCAATTTAAACACACAGTTTATGTTTACATTTCTGTATATTACATAGGGTATGTAGTCTGTTGCTGTGTGTGTGTGAGGTTAGCAATGTCAGCTTGCTGTGTTCTGGACTCCCAGCAGGCAGTGAGATACTCATGTGGTTAACTTAACCTCTGTTGACTTACTTTGATGTAAGTAATGTAAATCTTGACTGATTTTTCAATCTTCAGATCAGACATATAAGAATGTACTTGAGAAACAAGTCTAAATCTCAACAGAAAGCTCACTTAGATCCATAGTGTTTCCACTGACAAAAGTTTCTGCTGGCTTAATTTACTCATGTTTCTATCCTTCCTAAAGTGCATGTCCAAAGGGTCGTGAATTCTAAGTAGCACGTTTACATGCTGATGTTTGTCTCTTCCCATAAATGCTAATATTGAAGGTACAAAAACCTCAAGGGCCATTTACTTTCCAGATAGAAGGCAATGACATTAGTTCTGGCTTTTAAATTAAATGACCATATCACTTGTGCATAGGCTGTAAAGTTCAGGCAGAACTGTTATGTGTTGCTATGTCAAACTTGACATCTTGCAACGTGAACAAGCTGAATCTGGAATTTTTAAATCTTAGTAAACTATTTCTTCTGATCACCCATTGTTTACATTTAAAGGATGAGCAGGTCTTAGTTTATCTTGTGGAAGTGTAAAGAAAAGCCCCTTTCCCTGCCCCCCTCCTACCTCCCTTCCGACTGATTTCTATCTGTGTATGTGATGGTAGGCTGAGATAGTCAACATTTCAGAAAAAGACTTCCTTTTATAGAACTTTTTTTAGTACTTCTATGCAGTACTGTGTGTTCCTGGGTGTTTCAGGAGGGCGGAACTTGCTTTGCTCTGTAAGTGTGACCTGAAGGTTTAAGTATCTTGCTGTGGTAATGGATTGAAATGAGCTTTATTTTGGCCAACTCTCACTGTGAAGGGTCAGTGGTCTGCTTGTTCTTGATCCAAGGAGTAGTATGTTCTCTGATGTTGCCATGGTTACATCTTAAATTAGAAGGTGCAATGTTGGTGTTTGAAATACTTAGATCTACTAAGGCTAAGGAGGAGTTGTAGTGATGTGCAGATGTGCTGTGTGAATGTAAGGAATGCTGTAGAGTTAACATGGCCAGTGCAAGGTTGACTGTGTAGTGAGTTATACCAAGTTAGAAGCAGATGCAGGAAGTCATTTAAGGTAAGCAGAGTAACTTGTGCACAAGACTGATAATTGTGCAGAATATCTGTGCAAAGCAGAGGTGTGTGACTTGGGAATATTTTATCCAGAAATCTTGAAAAACTTACTTTGTGTAACTTTTAGGGAGCAGTCATATCTTGTCAAACTAGTTTTAAGATAAACTAGAGCCTGGGAAGGAGCCATTTAAGTAAAGCTTTCTCTTGGCAGCAGTAACAGAAGTTTCTCAAATGAGTTTACAGTGGTTGCAACAGTCAGGTGTACTGCTTAGAAAGATAATTTTCTGCTTGATGGCTACAAGTCCCCTGAAAGTTAAACTAAATACGTGTATCACAGCTGACACGTAAATTGGATCTTTCTATACGAGTCATGCTTTATGAAAACTCCGCAAATACTCTGCAAAGATTATTGCATTTTATCAGTGTAGAATGTAGTATTATTTAAGTTTCAACGTGTTGAAAACCCTGTTAATTGACAATTCAAAATGAGTAATAACAATGTTTTCAAGGGTGGTTATTTTTACTTTGAAACTTTTCTTTTTCCCTCTGGAAATGTTTTCATACAGAACGTCATAAATGCTGATCTTTAACTGTGTTAAGAATTATACATACAGCCAGTGTGGCCGTTGGTCTTAACGATCCAAAAAGGATACTTTTCCAATATATTGTTTAGAGCAGAGGGGATTACAGAGTATTTCTAATCTGAGTGCCTACTCTGTGATCACAGTGTATTTCTTAACTATCAGAAGCATGTTTGTAACTGAGTGAAAAACAGCAATCTAGAAACGACCACAAGTGTCAGTATTGCCTGCCTTTATTTTTCTTAAATTTTCACTATTTCTTTGTCAGTTCTGTAACACATCTCGCACTTGCTGCGTTTTGTGTAAATGGTCAGGATTTTGCACTGTTCTAATGGCTCCCAAGTGTTCCTACTAACCTTTGGACGTATAAAATGTAAAACACAAGTACAACAGTATAGATCCATCTTCAGTGGCTATGGAAGAACAGAAAGGGTTTCCGATAACTGAAAGTGTGTACCTATTTTTATGTTCTCTAATGAGTAGTTTATAATTGTTCTAATCAGTCAGTAAGCAATTTAAGCACTTTGCAAAATTGTTAGGGAGAAAAGACCGGATGATCTCTCAAAGGCAGGAGGGCTTAGTCCACCATCTGCCCAGTGAAACATTTCAAGGGGATTTTTCACAATTGAGTCTTTTTCTAATAACTGAACAGACATTCCAGCTACCCAAGAGGAATTAACTCTCAGGATTTCTTACAGCTTCTTATGAAGAGCACAGGTCTGGAGTGCTTCAAAATGCAATTGAAAAGCCAAAATGCTGTTGCTTTCAGTCTACTACTCTGTTCTATTTTTGCATTATATGCAGATTTTGCGTATGTGCTGTTTAGAAACAAAGCAGATCTTCTCTCAATAATATAGTTTTGTCTCTCACAATTTTTTTTCTTTACTATATTCGGATTTTTTTTCATGTCTTTCCCCCAGGCTTTACATGCAATTATTGCTGATCTTAAGTGCTAAATGAAGATTTTCTTTCCAGGGGATGGACAAAATTTCATTTAGATTGTGCAGCATCTTTGGTCGTGCAGTTCTCCCCTGTTGAAGTGACGTGCCAGTGGTAGCATTTTCTGCCTGTCACAAGTGTTCTTTTTGCATTCTGAGAAGAGCAGGGACTTTATGAAGCTTTGATTCAGCACAGCAGGGAAGAGAAGGCCAATGAGCACAAGTACCAAACATTCAGAGGCAGTTTAAAGACTGTGGAAAATAAACTTACTCTGCTAGTCTTATGAGACTTTTTCTTTCCAGGTGTCTGCTCTATAAGATCAGGTAGCCCCAGCCACTCTCCCTACACTCCCAGCATGAACTTGACACTTTTTAATGAAAACAGAAATTGTTACAGAAATTGAGATTTTTGGGGAAGAGCTTGGCTGTTGCAACCTGCTCAGCTCCTTCTTTCTGCACCATCTGTTCCCAAAAAAGCTTTAGAAAGACCTTTTCCTTTTGGCTGCCTTCTGGTTTTTAAGGCGTCCCAATGAATTGAAGAGCTGTGGCCCCCCAAGCTCACTGTCAGGGCACAGGCCTCTCCTGCCCACTTGGGCCGCTTCTTTGGGTTGTTGGACATGCTGCATGGATCCTTGTAGGCTGATTGAGAGACTTGCAGGTCTTGATGTTCATCTTCTCACCAACTGTTGTGGTTTTTTTTTCACCATTGTGCCTATGATTTGTATGAATATGGAGGCATTTCATCAACCTCTAAAATTCCTACTTCTTTGTAGTAAATAAAGTGGAAAATCATGATGTAGATATTCAGTTAGTGTTAAGTAGTACACTGAGTAGCTGCAAATCTCCAAGCTGCCCAAATTTCATCTGTTTGGGGTGTGAGACTTGTATTGATTCTTTCCATGTGTCGTATTTCCTCAAGAGCTTTAGTGCATGAGTTTCTGCAGCTCCATTCTGTAAGTATCCTCATTTACAGCTAGTTTTGTGGGATATAGAGGATTTACAGTGGAAACCACAAAGCTTTAGTAACTGTCTTAAATACCTGAGGCCTTTTCTTCTAACAAGAATGCTTAAACTGAGAAAGGCAACAAAATATGTGGAAAACTCCTTTCTCCAGTGATCCCTGTAATAAATTTAAGTAGTATTTGTTAATAGTCTGTGTAGAACTTGGATCTTAGCTTGGAAAGTGAGTCTTTTTTTTAATTATTATTATTATTTTAGAGCAATTCCTTGCTGTGTTCATGGATGTACTGCTGAAATTGCTTCCAATGCCCTGCATGCTAGCTAGTTTGGTAGAGTTACTTCAGCTTGGCCAGAGAAATAAACATCTGCTATTTCTCAATAGTTGTTCCGTGCTGATTCCCTCAACTGGAAGTGATTTCCAGCCATTGTATATTAATAAGTTGTTTTATCATGTATTGTGCTTAAATTCATTGAACCGATTCCCTGTTGCTTCAAAGTAATTTTTATTCTTGTGGAAGACTTTATTTGGAAGCAGGTATTCATTTGTCTATGTTTCTGATGGACAAAGAAATTGTCCTGCTATATGAAATAACTTCCCATATGCTCATTTTCTGGTCTATCCTATGGACTTTGTCATTCGATTTTGGAAATTCACTTCTACACTTGGGCTGGGACAGTCCCAGGTGTTTATACAAACTGAGGGAAGATCTCCTTGAGAGCAGCCCTGCGGAAAAGGACTTGGCGTTCCTGATGGACGAGAAGCTGGACATGAGCCAGCAGTGTGTGCTTGCAGCCTGGAAGGCCAACTGTGTTCTGGGTTGCATTAAAAAAGGGGTGGCCAGCAGGGAGAGGGAGGTGATTGTCCCCCTCTACTCAGCTCTTGTGAGGCCCCATCTGCAGTACTGCATCCAGGCCACAAGAAGGGTGTGCAGCTCCTGAAGTGGGTCCAGAGGAGGACCATGAAGATGATCAGAGAGCTGGAGCACCTCTCCTGTGAGGAAAGGATGAGAGAATGGGGCTTCTTTTGCTTAGAGAAGGCTCCAGGGACATCTCATTGTGGCCTTCCAATATGTGAAGGGAGTATGCGTGTATATGAGGATGGATAGTGATAAGACAAGGGGAATGGTTTTAAACTGAGGCGGGAGGTTTAGGTTAGATATTAGGATATAAGTTTTTCACACAAAGGGTGGTGACGCACTGGAACAGGTTGCACAAGGAGGCTGTGGATGCCCCATCCCTGGAGGCATTCAAGGCCAGGCTGGATGTGGCTCCTGGCAGCCTGGTCTGCTGGTTGTGCCTGCACATAGCAGGGGGATTGAAACTAGATGATCATTGTGGTCCTTTTCAACCCAGGCCGTTCTATGATTCCATTCTATTCTATGATGATATTGACATAGAATAGTAGTTGAGAATATTTGCCTGAGTTCTGCTACCCTAAACCATACTTCATTTGTTTTTTTCTACAATTAGTGTTGTCTAACGGGATAAAAAGCAGAGCTCTTACACGTCTTGTCCATCTCAAGGCATAATGTTAAATATCAGCCATGCTGTGGACAGCTTTGTATTGAAAAGAAAAAAAAGGTGTATTTTTAATGCAGTAGACCAGGTTTTATGAATTCAGGACAAAAGGATTTTATTTCTAGAAGAGAGATGTTTTTGTAACTCTTAATCAGCATTTGCAAAGCTTTCTATCACTGATCCGTCTTAGTGAAGTGAATTTATAGGGAGCATCTGTCATCTTCTTACAAAAAAAAAAAACCCAAAACCCATAAAAATTGTTGTACTCCTAAAAATATCACAGTCTCATGACCTTGGGCAATGGTTTGTACTCGGCAGATTTTCAGGTTTTCTCTCAAGGATTTGCCTAACTACGCATTCAAACTTTTGAAAATGCCTTTCTTTTTTTTTTTCTAGTTAATGCACATTTGAGCTTTGCTCATATGCAAGTATTATGGTCTACAACTTGTTAAGAAGGTAGCTGGCTTTAAGGATACTAAATCAAATTTTTTCCACCTTTGGGTCCCCATCTTGGTTTGCTTTGGAGTTGGTTGTTTTGCCATATACAAAAACCTCTGTGATTGTTATTATCAGTAAGAAGCATGCTGATGTAAATGCATGCTGAGGAAAAAAAAAAAAAAAAAAAAAGGCAGGAAACAGTGGATTTCTACTTTTATTCACTTTGTAAGCAAGCAAAGGAGTACAAACTGCTGTAATGAATTTTGCTTGGAATAAGACCTGAATACAACAATTAGTGTAGAGGGAATCCGTGGATTTGAGAATTTAGGTCACCTCACATTGAAATGTTATCTTCACTGTGGAAAAAATACCTTTTGCCATTCAAATTTATTTATTTTTTCATTGACCCTTTGTAGCGCTGTGTGAAAATACGCATTAATATCTGTACTTCAGTGCTGGGCTTCCATCATGATAAAAAGGGGTTTTGTTCTGTGCAATTAACTTGGTTATCTGAGGTGGGCAGGGGAAATGGAGTGGGGAAAAGAGATATGCCAGTAATGTGGGAAATGCTGGATGCAGCGGGGAAGGAGCTGGTTTTTTGAATGTCTGTACCTCTCAGTAGCAGGTTAGTTGGGATCAATGCCAGATTAAAATTGGATCTGTGTATTCACATGATAATGCCTACAATCTAATAAGCCTGGTGGAATGTGGACCATTAGGGAGCAGATGCATCAGCCTGCTCTGAGTGGTCTGGTGGAGTCGGCTTGGTCCCGTGTGGCTGGAGCTAATAAGCTCTGATGACTCTGTGTAGAATTGCCTGCTTGTTCTTGAAACAATGCTGCAGCATACATGAGATGCTTGCAAGATTTATAAATAGTAGCTCCGTGCTGTGTGGCAGTGCTGCTTCTGAAGCCCTGCTGGCATGGGAAGGGAGCTAGCTATGCTTCTGTGAAGCTGCCCTAAGCTAATGAAATCGCTACATCAGAGAAACCTCTCATCTAGAATGGAAAATCTGCAGCTCGGAATATTTGATTACAGTTGATTGAGAACTGATGGCAAGAGTAGGTTGGGTTTTTATAGAATGGCTTTCATAGTGCCTTGTCATAATTTCTATCTAATTTTCGAATATTTCTCTTCAAACTACACACCAATCAGTGACAAAAATGGCTGAGAAGAAAAAGGATTTTCCTGTTCCATTGAAATAGCATGTATTCATTTACACGAGAATATGACAGCATAGGAACTAAGAAGAGCTAAAGAAGAGAGAACTCTTTTCTTACCTTTTCACAATGTCTTTTTAGAAGAACGGAGGAATAAATACGAATGTGTGGAGTATCTGTATTTATTACCAGCCTTTTTAATTAAGTGTATTATTAATATATGCTGTCCTTTCTCAAAGGCGATGCTGCTGTTTTGGTTTGGTTTTTCTCACAAAAGCAGAGCAACAACCAGCATAAGACAAGCAAGGATGAGCCCTGTGAAATTGCATCTTTTTCTGACTGGTAAAGCTCCCTGAAGCACATACAGAAAGTTCCAGGGTGTCATAACAGAGGAATCTTGTTACCCTTTTGTGATATTTTTTTTTCTCCTTAGCGAGGTCATTCTTGGCATTGAAAACCATACTTTCTTCCAAAACATTGTTCTCTGTGGCTTACTCATTTTTATTTCCTGCCACTTAAGTGCTCAAGAATTTTCCAGTGAAGGGATCTTACTCTGCAACAGATTGCAGTGTGGGGGGGGGAAAAAGTGTTTACTTTTGCTCACTGATGGGAGGCATATCAAAGACAAAACTATTTGAAGTAACAGGACAGCTGCGAAGGCTGAAGGAGAGCTGAGGAGCTGTTACTGCTCAAGACATATTTCCTTCAGATATACTGTGAAATCTGTGGGATCATTAAGGACAGCTGATAGTCAATAAAATAGGAGCAGAAGAAATGGAAGTTGCGCTGAGCCCTACCTGTGTCTGTCCTGCCTGGCATGGTATGGTTCACAACTGGAAGCTACTAGTTAAGTTTGTATGTGTATGCATATGTGTAGAAGAGAGGAAAAAGCCATTTGACAACTTTTAAAACTTGTTTTAAAATACATTTTGAGTCTGTTCATTTAGTTAGAACGTTAGGCTTTTCTGCAGGGATGAGTGAAGTTGATGTAAGTCAGAGTATAATAGGGAGATCTGTAAGTTTGTCGACTTTTTGTATGGCTCTTATCCTGACTCCATCTTTGAATAGAGTGGCCCCAGAGTGTAGGATTGAAGACTTCGCCAGCTGACCTTCATTTAAGAGGATTGCACTTCTGAACTGCTGAAAATACAGCTGTGCCTTAGCCATTTCAAACAGCACCAGTATTATAAAGCAGATTTCATAATGCATAGACAGAAGCTTCGAAATGGGCTGTCTGGCATATAGATTGTATATAAATTGAAAAAAATAAAAGTTGGATGTTCTCGTCCTTGTGCTTTGAGAAGGGCTTAATTTAATCTTCACTACTAAAGAGAGAGGAATAATGGGAATTTAGATAAAATGCCTAAGGAAGCTGAATGTAGAGGCAGAAGGCAAAATGGAAAAATTTATCTTTGTGATAGGGCCAGAATTCTTCCTTTTTTTTTTTTTTTTTTTTTTTTGACATCATGTATTTTTTATCAATTTTGAACAATTACGGTTAATTTTTAATACAGACATATATCATGGACTTCTACTTTCTACAGTAAGGTGGTGTTAATTCAGCACCAGCAGTTTTCATAATGTATTTGCTACATGCACACACACACACACACACACACACACACACGCATACACATACATGTTCTTTATATGCATGCTAATGCAGAACTGAAGTTGATTCTTTCAATCTGAATGTTAGCTGAGAAGCACACAAGTAGCAAGCATTTGTGCTATGATGAAGATGAAATATATTCTACTATTTATCATAAATGTGAGTCTGTGATGCATGAGACTAAAATACTGGTGTCTCAGGTGACTGTTGTACAGTGATTAAAGCTGTGGTTTTGTTGCTTGTTTCTACTGGTTGAAGGGAAACCCCCCCATCAAAAGTCAGTATAGATTTTTGACCAAGAGTCAGATTTTGAGAACGCAGTTAAATGAAGGTAACTGAAAACTGAACGCTGAGCACAAAACAAGGTTTTAGTTAATAGGGTTTGGGGAATTACTTTATTATCTGTTAGGGAAAATAGAGATGTGGCCCAGGAAATCCAGGATTTGGAGTTTCAGTGCTTTCCTAGCTGTTCTTGATTGTGTGTTTAGTCGTGTAATTTAGTGTTACATAGTAGTGATTGTTGCAAAGCATATTAAGTTTTTAATGTCAACACCTAGGGAAAGCTACAGGCCTGTTAGAATTACCCACTAAATAGAGAGTGCGGGGCAGAAATTTTCATTTGATGCTTCTTCGTAATTTTGAACAAAATCAAATTGTAATTAAAATCCTCCAGTGAGATTTATCCAAGTGTGAGTACATACTGAAATGGACCTCTCTGTCAAAGCTGAAAGGTGAAAAATTGCAGAATGGGATCATAAGAACCAATACACATACAGAAGTACAAATATGAAAGCACCAAAGTAGCGACATTGCATTTTTGTTCTGGATGTTTAACTTTAACAGTGTGCGTGCAACATGATAATACAGTCCAAGGAAAAGACTTGGACAGTGTAGAAGATTGTAAAAAATCCTATGACTGATGAGAGCGACATGCTTTTCTTGTGCATTTTAGAAATATTCAAACTTGACGTTACTGAAGATGGTTAGTGATTCCTAATAGTGGCAGGAGCAGCCACGAGACAATGCTGGGAAGCACAGGCTGTTTTTTTGGGTTGTTTTTTTTTTTTTTTTGCCATGTTTTCTTGTATTAAATATGTAAAGCATAAAGAACTGGAGGCTTTCAGACTCTTAAAGTTCAGTATTTTGAATGGGATAATATTGCTATGCTGCTTATTAACTTTGTAGGTTTAGTTCGTGAAATTTATGTATTTGTATTCCTAAGAATGGAACCATGCCTATTTTTTTAATATATATATGTACATATAGTTCATATACATATATATGTAGATATACATATATGTACATTTATATATGCATGTAGGTATATCCAACTCAGATAAATAAAGTATGTCCATAGCCTGAATTAGAATGTGGGAGCATGTCGTCGAGGATTTCTATTGTTAAAATCTGGAAGCAAACATATTGAGGACAATAAGACTTATTACTGGATTGAAATTAAACCTGAAGTCATTCATTTTACTTCATACAAATACACAAAATCAATGTTTAGGAATAAAGTAACATTGCAATTAAATGTTGTGATAGTTTTTTAAACAGTGTTTTTTCACATGGCACCTATAGCGAGCTTGGAAGTTAAAAATGTAAGGTATTTGTATGCATTGAGAAGGGTTGGTTTTGCCAAATTGTCTCTTTTTAGTGAAATAAAAGATTAGTCACGAGATGACCAACAACTTAGTGTTCGGAGACAGATTGCCATGTGTTGGCTTTCCCAGTTTGTGTGTGATAAGAGCTGAGACTAGGTCAGTTCCTTGAAACAGATTTAAACTTGTTGGCAGGAGTGTGAGCGAAGGAGCTGGGGAACAGAATGTGCACTGACACATGTGGGCAGCACTCCTGCAGCCTCAGCTAGAGGTGCCCTGCCTGAAAAAGCCTTTGTTTCAAGGCTGTGTTTCTCTCTCCCAGTGTTTTAACTTGGAATAGAGCCGTGTTTATGTATACTCCTTGGCAAAGAGATTTCACAGGGGCATTTCTGATTGTACGAACTGTAAACATAAGGCTTAAATGAGGCTTGTGACAAAGGGGGAAACAAATGAATTTGCATTCCTACTGTGGGGAAGTGGTAGCTTTTGCTGCCATTACGATCAGCAGTGCTGGATTCCAGTGTCAAAAGGCAAACTGAGACCATCCATTGTTCTTCTTGCACACCAAAAACCATTGTGTCTTGTTTTGACTTGTTCCCATCTTCATGGTACATACTGCGTTTCTTCCTTACTGTCTATTTTCTAAGTTCTTGAACTAAAGTGATAGGATGTGTAGAGGAAGAACGAGATTGGAATCTGCTTTAGGGGCTTTTCTTTATTTTTTTTGGTATGAGAATGTGGTGTTTCTTTCATTCTTCAATATATTTTTTTTTAATATGGCACCTTGAACCTGGCAAATTCCGTAGCTGGAACAGGACAAATACAGGCAATATTCCAGGAGACTCCAAAAATATGTCTGGCCTTCCCAGCTTGAGGGAGTTGCAGCACGTGTGTATCTGTAGTGCATGAAGTTGCAGATAGCATCAGACGTTCATCCTGGACCAAACTCAGAAATTTTCACAGTAAATTACTGTGCTGTTTCTATCTTGATAGACTATGTTGTACAGGTATTGCTTGGCTCTCAGTACTTATTGACACTTCTAGTGCTGGTTCCCAAGATAGTGTTTCAGCAAACTGTCTGTTGATATGAGGGCTCTGACAGACGCTGTGCTGCAGACCTCTGCGGTGTTTGCATATGGCACAGAACTTGTACAAATACACTTTTTTCCTTCTTACATCACTTTATACTACTTTACGTGCAATTGATTTCACTTGTCTCTAGCCAGTGCAGCAAGTACATGCCAACAGGACTCTGAAGTGTATTTGTATATGGGTGACTCAGCAAAGAAATGCTCAAAAAGAGAGTTGAGGAGAAAATCTGAGCACAAATTTTATTGCCAGCATTAATCAACAGATGGCATGAATCTGTACATTAATGTTGCTTGCAGCCTGTTCCAGACCTCAAGATCATCACTTTTTCTTCCCTGGCCTATGTCTTCAAAGCAGCCCTTTCCATTTATAAGTGCTTTCAGTCTGTTATATTCTTATCACTGCCATCGTTTGGGACCTCTTGTCTCTTCTCTTATCGCAATTCATGGCAGCCTCAGCTAAAGCTTTTGATCCTGAAAAAGTTCATGCTGTTTTCTGAACTCAGCAGTTACTTTACCTGGTGACAAAAATAATTCAGAGTTCATTGCTCCAAAATTCCTCTTTGCGCATCAGTTCCTCCAGAAATACAGATTCTGACTTCCTCCTGATATTTCAAGTCTTCCAAGCTGATACTTGGAAATTTCCCTTCATCTCTCTGGCCGTGACCACCAAGACAATTGTGCTTTCTTTAATGTGGTGTGATCTATAAGCACGGCGCACGTTAAAGTTGCTTTGAGCTGCGATTGTTAAAACTGGCAATGTATGGAAGAATAAAATTAAAACTTCTTTTTTTTCGGTGAATGTGAAGAATAAAACATGGCTGGGAAAAAATGATGCTGCATAATTGGTTTAACCAGTAGTCACTGGGGCTGAGGGGGGAAGAAGGTTTTATTTAGTTTCTTATATGTTAGAATTCTATCGCAGCATCCCTCGGTTTAGGAACAGAATTCAGAATAACTGAGGTAAGGCTGTAAAGAGCGTCATCAGTTTCTATTGCGTTGAGGCTTTGAATAGCATCCCCTACATCTAATCACTTGGATTTTGATTCAGTTTGGGCATTTTGGAAAAGTTTTCACAGAAAGCACTAAGGACCCATCTGTATTCACTTAGGTACCTGCAGAGCTTTAAAAAAAAATTCTTCTCACACAGAGCATTTCATGAGTCTTTCCAAAAGCTACAAAGGAACGTTTTTGAAGTCTTTTAAGCCTTTTCCTCTGCTAGGTTATAACTCACAGAATGCAGGTGTGAGTGGGATTTTCTCATTGCTCCATACTAAGCAACTTTCATGTCCATATGACAGTTGCTCTTGATATCATTTCAAGCATGATCTGGATAGCAAAAGTGACATTGTTTTTTGTGTGTGTTTGGTGTTTGCCCGTTAGCAGTGTTTTTATGAAAGTAATTGTTTGAGCCCCATATTTTGTGAAACTGTGGATATAGAAATGCCTCATGAGTGTCAGGCTAATACTTTCAGCTGCGAGTGATGTTGGAACAAGAGATTGATGAATGTGTGAGGTTGGAAATTGGAGACTAAACCACAAGCAAATTGTAATAAATTTGTATCTATGCACTTACAATCTCTGAGCTGATGTGATGATCTGATGTCAATATAAAGAAAGTAATTACTGTATTACCTTGGTACCTGACTATCTTAAAAGATGAAAAAATCCTTTTGTTCTCATGCTGTTGGTACTTGTTACAACTTCTATGGATTGCTATGTAATATGCATTTGGCCAGCTCAGATAATTAATCCAAACAGAGAGCATTCTAAGCAAAAATAAGATTTTGGTGGTATCTGCTTTTCACACAGTTGAGGGGAATAAGTCATTTAAACATAAACAGGTGCATAACAGACAACTCTGATTCAAAGGAGAAACAACCCACCATAAAGTTCTCTTTACAGAGTCTCTCTTAGTTATGAGTTTTTGATGAAAACTGTTTGTCTGCAGAAAAGTGGAAATGCAAGCATGTCTAATTTCACTTCTGTTCAAAATTGGTAATCCAACAACAGTAGAGTTGAAATTACTTGACTGAAGTAACTTCATGTGGAAATAGCTAATTTTGTGCAAGGATAAAGATGGGTGGACTTCTGTCATGCTTCAATGAAAAATTAAGACTTTTTGAAATCTTAGCTTTGAGGCTAACGCTTAAGTAGATGCCTTAAGGCAACTAATAATTAGTACTAGAAAACTTCTTTTCAAAGATATCTCCAATGTTTTTAATTAGGTTATTTATATGACATTGTTGTAGTTAATTGGTCGCTAGTCTCTACCATATTCATTGAGGTTCAGTTGTGATTTGAGTTTCGGTTTATTGAGCTTCGGTTTATTTTCCATGCAGAGCGAGGGTATTGTCTGTCCGGAATATCTGTAAACTGGAGTCCTATTCAATCACTTATTTTTGTGTGTTCAAAGCATACGTGGTTTAACCTGGTTGCAACATGCAAGAAATTGCAATAAGCACCTGTTGTTTCTTTCCCTGATGCTGATCTCAAGACCCGGCCTGCTACTGAAAAAACTCATTAATCCTGACCGCTACAGTGTCAATCTTTTGGTTTTCGAGTCACCTTTTAATTTTAATTTAATAATGCACTAAGGAAAAACCACCCTTGTAAACAAAAGTTGAACTTAAATGCTGTGGAACATCCAGTACTAATGTCTCCAAATTTCAGTCAGTTCTTGATGGTATCACCCTGGTTTTATTCTTGCCACCTTCCCCCTCCCCCTCCCCCCCCCCCCCCCCCCCCCCCCCCTTTTTCCCTGTCCTCCATCATTATAATGCCGTACTCATTCAGCAGAGACTGTCTGCATCTGATTTTCTTGGAGTTGGGAAATTTCTGTACTTCAACAGTACTTTCAAAGCATAGCCTAACCTATAATGAAATTTGCTTTATCTTTGTAAGAAGCTGAACATTAAGTTTTCTTTCTTTCTTGTAACCAGACTTGAGGGTTGGCAGTCTTCCATGGGTATTTTTCTTGATGCTGTACTTGAGAAGCCATGATGCTCAGTGTAAGCTGTTTACTTACTAACTTTTAGTAACCCCTTTTGTCTAATGTCATCTGAGTTTATTAGTTTATTAATTGTTTATTTGTTGGCAAAGCAGTGAAGCAGTGTTATTACTCTTCATGCACAATCTGTATCCTAATCTTTTGGTAGATAATGGTATTTTTTTCCCCTTTTAAAATTAATTCCAGAACAATAGCTTCTGCTTCAATTTCCCTCCTATTTCCTTGATTAAAAGGAAGTAGAAACACAATATAGGTAGTTGAAATGACCTTTTTATTAATGTCGCAAGCAATGCAAGTTAAAATGGCTGTGATGTTAGCAGTATTTGTACAATAGTTAAGATCCTGTTAACAAATGGTCTATTATTTTACAGCATAATTTAAATTTAGAGATGCAGCTAAAAACTTGCAATTTATTATCCCTGTCCTGGGAGGTTGTGTAAAATATCTGTCCTGGGAGGTTGTGTGTGCAGATTTGTCTGCATGGAAATGTGCAAATAACCTTTACCAGTTTCATGTGTAAATAAAATGAAGATGAGAAGCACTATCTAAACTTAAAACATTACTAAGAAACTCTTGATGTGAATAGAAAAATCAGAATTGTTAGGAAGTCTGTGGAGGCATCTCAATCTGATCGTTTTGCTTGGTTCTTTGGAAGATTTTCTTTTCAGGGCTTTTAAGGACTTTACATTTTTAGGACAAAACCTTACGTTTTCAGAATCCAAGCTATTTATATGAAGATAAATGCTTCTATCAGGCTGAAAGTAGAACATCCAGACCAGATGTTAGATGCGTGTATTTGAAGTCATCGAATTGTTTTGACTGTTTGTCGTACGTTAATGATTTACTCAAGAGTTAATTTGTAGAAAAGCAGCATTCTTTTTAACCTTTGCAATTTGTTTAGACCTGTGTGTTTAGGACAGAACATGCTAAGAGCTTAATTACCAGAGCATATAATAGAAGAATCCAGTGATCCTTCAGGGTGTGAGGGAATCTGGATTTTTAACATGTACTCAGTTGCTTGTATTGATACCTGTGCACTTGTTTGCTATAAAACCCATGTCTGTAGGAATTGAGATAGGACAATGCTTAGTAGCAGACCATGAAAAAGCTTATTATTAACAGGTGTTTTATAGGTGTCTATCATGGCAGGAACCATTAATAGAGAAGCAGTGAATTTCTATGGCAAGTATATGCGGTGTGTTATCTGTAATTGATGTAATGAAATCCAAGACAGCTTTCAATATCTGTTCTCCTGATTTCATTCTAAGTCAAGTATTTGTTCCTGATCATGTAAATGTTTATATGTAAATGTTCATATAAATCAGAAGAAATATATGTTACTATCTATGGTAAATTAGCAAAGCTAAACCAAGTAAGGTGCTTATGATTAAAATACCATGCTATGTGGTCATTTTACAGATCTGTGTTTTTCAAATTACATGGTTTTGTTACTAAATTAATTTCAACTTATGAATATTCACAATGTACTCCTTAATGGTTTCGAGTGGCTTCTGCATAAGAATGAGGTACGTGTTCTTTGAGCAAAACTGTGAAGTGTTCAGAAACTTTGAATTGAATGCTCTTTAAATAGCTAAACAGTGACTTCTGCTGCTCAGGGTACAGCTGCACAAACAAAAGCTGCCCTAATTGGAGTTGGAATTTGCAGTGTGAAGTTACTTAAGAGTAACTTCTACATAAAACTTCACATTAGAAATGTGAAATCTTTCTGTGCACTCACTGAGAAATAAGCTGCTGTATATACATGGAGTTAGAGTATGCAAATGAGAAGCTGCCTCAGAATAGCTAACGGGCCATAAATTAACAGCTGCACATACCATGTGTGGTTAAAGAACCCACTACAATACTTGCTCTGTCAACTCAATTTTTTTCTGCTCTGAGAGAAACCATAGCGTGTAGGTCTCTGAGGTTATATTTGCCTTGTAAACAGAATGTGTATCATAAATCTGTGCTTTGTCATGGGGAAAAGCCTATACCTCCATATAAATGCTTTTGAAAAGCATTCATATCGTGTATAAACTCAATATCCTTCATTTTCAGGACAATGTAAAATGGAAGCTGATGACTTCCTTCCTTATAGAAAATACTTGATCTTTCTCCTGTCAACTTCTGTTACGTACTTCTGTCTTTTCTCATCTTAATAAATGATTTTTAAGAAGAAAAGCATACAAAGTCTAGGATTAAGTACTAGCCTCTACAACTGCATTGTCTGCAGTTTTCAACGTTAGAAGGAGGTGATTAGGTCGCTCACGGTAATAAGGTGCAGAGATGTTGTATATCAGTTGCAAAGGAAGGATCTTACAGCTCCAGTAGGACAGAACTGCTCAGTGTCTTTGCTAAGAAGCCATCAGGAGCTGTGAGCTGAGGTTTGTCCATGAAATTATCAGTCTTGAGGCAGTGATTTAAAAAACTAAAAGTCATGACCTCTTTCATTTATTGATTCTGCAGAAATTGTTCATACAAACAAAGGTCACAGATGTAGAATTGGTTTAATGTCTACTCATCTAAATGGCTGTGTGTTCCACTATTAATCAGACACTTCCACATTGCATTTGTGGTTTTATTTATTTCAGTTGTGTTCTTAAAACCCCACTTATCCTTCTGTACTGTCGTTTCTATTGTTGGCTTTGGAGAAGATAATTCAGAAAAAAAATGTGGAGAGGAAAATAAAATAAAAAAAGATTTGAACCTATTTCATTAGACAGGACTACATGTGTTCTGGTGCTTTGTGAAAATGTTGGAGACAGAAAATTTGTAGCACAACTCATATGGAAAATAAAACAAGGCTTAGTGATAATTATTCTGCAAGGCTGCAGGAGAACACTACTATCTTTGAAGCAACTCATGGCTCCTACCCCTCTCTGTAGTAGGACCTGCAGGTCTGTTTATTGCAAACACTCAATCAGTGGCAATCAGTGGAAGAGGAGGCAGAGAAGTTGCAGCAGTGATTCTGTGGGGGAGGAAAGATGAATGGACATGTGGGGCTGCAGCCAGCAATAGTTAAGCGTGCAAACAAACTAAGCTGGATTTAGAAATACAAAACATAGCATTATGGGAAGTGATGTTTTGGTAGCTTTCAGATTTTCTTTCCATTTTGTGTTGCTCTGACTTCAAAGAAATGTCATGGGAGAATTCTTGGTATGTCTTCAAAATGTGTAATCAGCGCACTGTGGGAACAGCCTTTTCACGTAGAAAGTGCTATTTTTCTCTACAAACAGATGCAAAATTTCCATTTTCTTGGCTGAAAGTAAGGTGATACAAATTTAAATAGCAGTCGTTTCTCAGTTGCAAGGCCTCTCTCATAGGTAGCTTTTGCTGATGTTCTTCCTTTTAGGGTGCGGTGTTTTGATCTTTATCATTATCTGAGTAATTGCTGTGAAAGGACAGTTGCAAAAATACCTTTTCTTGGATATTATAAAAGTAAGTCTTAAAATAACAGTTACTGACTCAGGTGTCCTACATAGGTGTTGGTATTTTAACAATCAGAAAAGAGGACAGCAAAAATTAGGATTCGTCTTTTTTTTTTTTTTTAGCCACTGAGGGTTAAGTCCTTATGCTGAAGATAATTAGGAGGTTGCTGAGTATGAAAGACTGAGTTCTAACCCTTGTTGTGGAAACTGCAAAGCAATTTTTGTGTTAGTTAAATCATGGAACTTGAAGCTCCTTTTGTGTTGTCTCCTGCTTTTTAGGTTTTGGAATTCTGAATTACAGAACATACTGTTAAGCATACATGGATATACGTATGCCACACTGGAGTAATTTGAAACAGTTTTTTCTATAATTCAGATAATGTGAAAACCAGGGATGTATTTTAAAGGTTTTCTATCAGCCTCACATATTTCAGTGGCTGGACTAAACTACATGCCTTTATATACTTGTTTTGTTTTGTTTTTTACATGATTAGCAATGTACGTATTATTCAGGTGGGATTTGAAAGAAGTAACCAAGAGTAGAATTTGTTCTTGCAGGGATTTTATGTTGCTTTGCAACCAGATATGTGACTTCACTTTTCCTTACATGGTGCGTTAACTGCAGAGTTAACAAGAATAAATAGCAGTACAGGTCTTTTGTTTGTTACATTAAGGTAATTGGATAAGGCATGAGCAGAACCAATTATCGTGAGAGTGCTATTTGTGGTCACTAAAACTCTAGACAGCAGGAGTGCATTGCCAGATATGCATTGCATATCTTGTTTTAAAATTTCTGTAGCCAATTGCTTATAGTTACATACAAAGCCTGGATTAGAAGTGATTTTGTCTGAAATGTAACAGTACTGTAAATTGGAAATAATTCTATGAATGTAGGAAAAAATTGTATTGACGTCTGATGGTTAAAAGGCAAACCTTTAAAAGTTTACCAGGTTGTCTCTTCTCCTCCGTGTCTAAAACAGGATCTATGAACAATTTTGAGTACGTTCAGTATTTTTTCTCTCTTATAATGGAAATACATTGAGCTCTTTTTTGTTATATCCTCTGTAACCCTGTGTTCATGGAAAAGTACTGTACCTGACAAGAAGGCCAGCAGTTAATGTTACCTCTTCTGTCTTCTTTAAAGGAAGGTGCTTCTGCTCGAAAAACACAAACACCAGCAGCACAGCCTGTACCACGACCAGGTAGGGTGGCATCTTTTCATTTATGCTATTATTCCAAGTAAGTACGAGCTCCAGAGGAGTTGTACCTAAAATTTTAGTTGGCTCAAGAGTGAAGTGAGGGTTGGTTCTGTGGCCTTTAATTGCATGTGCATTGGAAAGAACGCATCATTTCCTGGTTAACGTTATCCTCATAGTTTGAGAATTGTAACGATCTGATGCTTGGGCTCATTCAGCTCACTGTTTGCCCAGTCATCCTCTTGAAAGATTGTGATAGTGAAATTGGAAAGTTGAGTGACAAACTTCTTGCTTATAAGTCTAATAATTCACAAATTAATACTGAAATATATAGCAAGAGCTGGTTAATATCTCAGTGACAAACAACCTAAGCAGAAAAATAAATCTCAGAAAGAGATGTGTATTTCTTTAAGCAGTATATCAGAAATATTTATTTGTGAGTGTATTAACACTTTATGTGTTATCGTTACCTCTTCATGTGTCTTTACGTATGTTTATAGTAGAGCTATATCAGCTGGATTTTTAATTCGTGGTCTAGTAGACTTCAGTTTTGTACATGAAACTCAATCTCAAATTGAAAGTTAGAAAAGTGTAGATATTTTGGCATGTTCTAATGAGAAACCCTTAGAGATTTGAGATGAATTTAAGAGTACGAACAGACTTTGTGTTTTGGTGGAAGAAACTTTAAAGTGAAGACTACTATTTAAGAGCAAGTTGCTTGTTGTTATGAATGTGTTTGGGAGGGATAATTTGGTATTGATTTCTTTGGTGGCTTTCTTGATGTTAATTTTATTTTAAATCAAAGATGCCTTTTGAAATGAATGCTGTTTTGTTTTTTTTTTCCCTAGAAATTGTGCTAGAGCTTTGTGTTGTTTAAACCAAGTGCTTTGACTGTATGCCTTGGTAATTGCCTGAGATGTATTAGTAGGATTTAATGCTGTAATTTAATAATGTGATAAGACAAATTCCCTAAAATCATGCTAACACTGAATATTTTCAGCACAGATGATATGATTGTTTTGTTATTTGGGTGCTAGAAAGGTCATACTACCTGTCATACTTATCTCACTGGCCCTGTTGAGCACAATAATGTAAATGGAGTTGACAGACAGCAGTATGAAAAGGGTAGAAAAGGCAAGGGCAGAAGCGTGACTGGATTGTCACGGGTACCTACTGCTATAGTTGTACTTTCATGTGCATTAGCTGGTAGGAATGCATTTTTATCATTACAATGATATTGCCTTTCTCTAAGGCCAGTCTAATCTTAGCTTGCCTCCATACTGCAACTTGAAAATAGAATCAAAAGGAGAGGTACAGTCTGACGAAAATATGTAATACAATGTTTCAGAAAAGAATTCCTCCTTCTGCTAGTTCTAAGGTAGTTTGGAGATACCCTCCTCAGGAAGGAAGAGCGGTAACAGTGATTGAAATACTTAAAACATGCAGTATTTATGAAGTTGCTTCATTTTTATATAGATTAATTGTCCAAAACAGGTATGATACTGTCTTGAACAACTATATATCAGATTATTTCAGTTCAAGATTTTTGGGAGACGTATCTAGAGTATCTAATTTTCAATTAAAAGTGTCTTGGTACAGGTATCAGATTTTTGTATAGATGCAGTTTTCTGTTTCCTAGGCAGTTGATGCTATCCATGTATTTTTTTTGAAACTTCTTTTTTTTTTTTTTTTACAATGAGGAGATAATTACTTAAAAAATAGCAATAAAATAAAGTACGTAAAGTTGAAGCATTTCAAGACAATATCACCAATTATATCTCTGCATTTGATAGTGTCAGGAAAAGATAATTGAGGGATATGGTCTCAATATTTCAACAATGGCAACTGCTCATGTGAATATTTATGCTGTCCTAGCCAGTTTCTGGAACAGTTGGTCATAAATAAACATGAGCAAGATGATGCCATGAAATTGGAAGTCAATTAATGAAAGATATTATGTATAGTGGCAGTTGAGACTTGATGTACACGGTCTGCATCAATTCTTCTACTACTCACCGTTTTCTAATTTTGTGAATTAGGATAAACATATAATGATGACTATCAAGCACAAGAGTTCTATTCTTTTTTTTAAGATTAGGACTCCTGAAAACTGTTTGAAACTTAACTATAAAGTGTTTATTTGGAGAAAGCAGGTTACTGAGTAATAGCATCCAAGTGAGGAAGTGTACATGCCTTGCTGACTTCAGCCTGAAGTATCTCTGATATTGAGGAGGCTGCAAAACTTGGAATGGCTAAAATGGAAACAATTTATTAGGGGAGGGGGGAAGCTCAACTGAGGGGTTAATTGCAATCCAAAACTAACTTGAATAAGACTGAATTTTCAAGTTCATTAGAAGTCCTATGTATGTTAGGGGTAGCTAAATCCTGTGGGTCTCATCTACCATTACTACTAATGAAAAGATGAGGATCTGTAAAGATGATCTTGTGAAACCTTATTCCTGTTGGTTCAGTGCTGTTGAGCTTGGGATCCACAAGCAACTTGCTTGCAGTTGCTGGCAATGTTTGAACACTATCGTGCCCTTTCCTTTTGAGGTGGATGGAGGGGGATGCGTAGTTGGCTTAAAAGTAGAGAAGATTGACACAATTATACTTGCATCTGTAAGAAGTCAAAAGCTGCTTATCTTCTCAATGTTGGAACCCAGTTTAAAAAGCCCTTCTTCAACTTTGTGTTTTGCATCTCTGGAAACAATCCAATGACTGTAGTGTGACTCCTGTGGTTGAAAACACTGAAATGTGGGATAAATATTGAAATGTTTTGAGTTGCAGCATTTGTATTATGTATTAGTCATTCTGTCATACATTCTGCTTTTTTCTCAGTTTCTCAAGCAAGACCACCTCCAAACCAGAAAAAAGGTGAGTCATTTTTGGTTACATGGTCCTTTTTGTTTTTGTGTGAATTGTGCCCACTCTTTCTTTTACTGGAACCACAAGCATGCAGAACTGTGTTTTGCTAAATATGGTGTTAGTGTTATTTACAGACTCCTGGAGACTCTTGATACAGGCATACATTTTATTTGGTCAATGAAGACCTTCAATTTAAATAAAACTTACTACATTTTTCCCTGATTATTTGTCCATGATTGCTGTCCACTAAGCAAGAGTTTTGGTTTTATATACAGTTTCTCTAATTAAAAAAAAAAAAAAAGTAAACCAAGAAATGCAACTTAATTATCTCTACAGGATCTCGAACTCCCATAATCATTATTCCAGCAGCCACAACCTCTTTAATAACGATGCTTAACGCAAAGGACCTCCTGCAAGATCTGAAGTAAGTAGCTGACTAGAACATGCTGTATAAAAGTTGTTTTTAGATATAAAAGGTATATTAGTACCAAATCAATAAGTAATCAGGGGGGAGTATCTACTGTCTGATATGACCAGCTAGGTTTACGGGCTAGATTATTAAAAAAAAAAAGTGTATTCCTCTTCAGTAGTGATAAAAAATGCCAGAACTTAATTTCAGAATGTTTACACAGTTGTGACCTGTGAGCCAAATTACGATTGAGAAGATCCTGCAATTCTGATGACTATTGTGGTTTTTCTTTTATGTAATGCACATGCATGTGTGTGTGACTGAAGAACAAACCCTTACCATGGAAGAAGGCTCAGAGGACTTAGTCAAGGTTCATGCAGTCATTGTGTTCATGCGGCACAAAAGAGAATGCAGGAACTGGCCACAACTATCTTAAAAGAAAAGGAGTGCAGATAGTGGCTTTTGGTTTAGATCAATGACTATATTAGCTGAGCAGATGAACCAGCTGTGTTAATGGCCTTCCCTGAGACGATCAATAGATCTAACTTCGTGAGCGAGCCAGATCACCAGAGGAGGGTATATATGTTGCCTAACCTAACATAGCATAGTTAAACAACCCAGAAAATCAACTTAAAACAAGCCTGAGCTTTCTTCAGCAGATGGATTCTGTCCCAGTGACTAGGAACACCCAGCGTTCCAGTAACTAGTGACGGTTATCATACAGTGACTCATAACAGGAGTCTGTCTACATGGTCATCTAACTCCATCTTGCAGTTGCTATATTGTACTTATAGAGCTACTAACTGAAATCAAAATATCACTCTGTTCAATTGAAATTCCATAAAAGGTCAAATGTTCAAATTTGTAAATTCAATATTAAATAAAACTCTTCTGTTTTGGAATATCTGGAGGACCCTGGTCAGAAAGCATTGGATTCTCACACTGATTGACACCTTTAGACAAGAAATTCCTGAGGATGAATGATATTTACTTAAAGTTCAGTAATAATGAGACTTTTATCTAGCACAATAACTGTAAATAGAAGCTTATAGAGCTAACTTGTGAGGAAGGAAGGGTAGTGTTAAGACCAGGTGCGAATGAGAGTGTTGCCATTCCTATTGTGTAATGTAGTAGATTAGAAAGAGATAGCAGCTAAGATTTAAAAAGAGAGGTAGAAAAGCGGGATTTTTTCATGAGTAGAGCATTGCACTGATCTCAGTAGTGTTGAGAATGAATTTGAAAAATGGGAAGATTCTTAGAAAAAAAAACCAACAAAACAACTGAAGAAAGGATTAGAAAGCTTGTGCTGGTTGTGAAGAAGTTGCTTGACAGCAGTAGTGAAATTAAGAGGTAAGAATTAGACATTAAAAGGAGATAAAGTTACAAAAGGCATGATATACACAATGTATGCAGGTACAAAATCAGAATAGGTCTCTTAAAATTGCAACCTCAAATCATAGCGAGCGTTTATATGCTGGGATCACTTACTGTCAAGGACAGTGAATGGTTGGACAGTTGGACAAATGTGCTCAGTCTTTCTTTGCCAATATCACTGTAATGTCTTTGAAATTACTTTTTCATTGGTGCCAAAAAGATGGAGACTTTATTTTTCTTTACATATTTTTTGTTTAGCAAAGATTAGTAAATGAGAAATGACTCTGTGCTGACGTGATAGGCATTCTTTTTTTATAGTTCACATACAACAAAAATAATTATAATGCATATTCAGGGATATATTAGTGAGTTGCTTAAATCTATTCATTGCACTGTAGTTTGCTAGGATATGACAGTGAAGAAACAGCTACTGTGACTTAAATAAGCCTTCCGAATCCGAAAATTTAATTAGTTATGGCCGTGTGCAATCAGCATTACAATCCACTTTGTTAGTGGAAAGGTAACAGTTGCTATTATGATTTTTTTTTTTATAAACAACAAAACACAATCAGGAGACTCTGGTGTTTAGAGTTACCTGTCTGTTAATATTGGTTCATTTCTGAAACAGCCATTTTCACAAAAGTATGCATTTATAGGTTGTTTGCACCAGTAGTCTGTTCAAAAACCAGGGAGCTCTTCTTTCTCCTTCAATTTTATCCTGTAATGAGACTTCATATGCTTACTTTTGAAAAATAGACTGTCCTTACTGCAGTGCTAAGTTTTTACTGGAGTCAACTTGAAACTTTTAAAAACAGCTTTGTGAGATACTAGGTATCTAGCCTTCTGATCTCCAGCTATTTCCAGTTTCTAGATGCCAGTAGACAAACTGGACTCTTAGTGCATCTTCTGAAATATTTAATCTGAGAGGTTTGCTTTTAACATTATAATTTAATGTGCTAGCAGTTACTGGGCTGATATAATTATGTTGACAGAGGATGTTTGATTATGTGGGTATTTAGTTTAAGAAACAAATGCATGAGCACAAGCCCTGACTTGTTCATCTATGCAGTTCATGACTTGCTGGTAGATGAATAGCTGTAATGGAATAAAGGATGTGTTTGTCACATCTAAGTATATCGGTGCTGGGAAACCTTGATTGTTTTCAGCTTTGTGGGGCAGAGTTACAGTTAAGTTCACTAAGACTCTTCCACAGAGGGGGCTGATCATTAGCGTGCAAAGAACTTGATACAAGGAAGAGAAAGCAATGTCAGAAATCAAGTTTAAGGGAACAAAGGATATTACTAACATACTTAACAAGTATGAGGAAGCAAATGAGGAAGCGGGGAGCGTTAACAAATCAGAAGTGCAATAGAAGAACTCAGAAGAGCAAAATATTAGTTTTGCCATGACGGTTCTAGTAATGTGCTAGAAAGTGTGCCATGTGGCCTGCAGTTTTTGTATTCCAATTGACTGAATTAGTTTGTTTAGGGATGGCTGTAGGATTTGTTCCTACTATTCAGATAGGCACAGTGTGAAACTAGATATGTATCACTCTACATCAAGGCTAGTGTGTGTGTGTGTGTGTGTGTGTGTGTGTGTGTGTGTGTGTACATGTATGTGATGATTTTCCAAGAGAAATAGTTGTGTAATTTCTGCCTTGAATCACCCCCTGCTATAACTTTCACCACTTTTAGCTGTATTTGACAGAAAAGCAGAGATATGGAAGACAAATGTTATTTACTGCAAATTGTAGAATAATTAAAAATAAAAAATAAAGTTGCCCACACTGTTAAACATCCAAGTTAATATTCCTCTCTGCTTACTACACCTGCTGAAGAAGGTGCAGATAGATTAGAATAGCTTGTATTTTCAGGGGTAGTTAGCTTGTAATAGGTGTATGAGAGAAGATGAATGATGAAGTATATGAAGAAGGGATTTTGGAGCTAGAAGAGAGCTGGAGAGTCTGGTAGGAAATGTAAGAGATCCCACAGAGTACAGATGAGTTGTCCCCTGGGAAAATGAGACCCAGGGCTGTGGGGCAAGGAGGACATGATACACATGTGAAGCACTCTGTTTGTGGGCTGCAGTGCTGTCTATTGTGCAGTTCTGTGAAGTGTGTGATAATAAGGAATGGGCACTTGAGTTTACATATAGCTAAAATGGAGCAGGAGTTGGCATCAGGGAGATGTCAACAGTTAAATGATAAATACATACTTTTAGTGTGTCAGTACTGTTACTCATCTTGCGTTTAACCGTAGTTAAATTTATTTATCTGATAAGGAAGCAGATTACACAGGAACTAAAATGAGGAGCTAAAAATCCTTGGTATGGCTAGAAAGCTCTGAAAATTTATCGTTTGACCCTTTGTCACAGAAACAAGAAATTGCTTTAATTTTCAGTATCAGTAGTTTTGCACAGCTAAGAATGATGTGGCAAATGAAGCCTTTGAAATTCTTGTTAAAGTGCAGTTTCTTTAACTGATCTGTATGGCTTGACAACTCACTGAGATTTATCCAACTTTAATATTGAGCAAACTGTCTAAAGGATTATGCAGTACAAAAAATGACTTATTCTCTTGCAGAGGTAGGTCTGTGAGGCTTTTGGCTCTGTAATTGAATAAAAAAGTTTTGAGTGGTAAAAATAAGTCTCAAATTGTAGACAAATCAAATGTATGTTATGATAAACTCAATTATTGTCCAGCATTGGAGTTGCCTTATTGTCTGTTCATGCATTTTTCAGTGTGCCTAAATTGTGAGGCAGAAAGTGTTGACCTGACCTGAGTGAAAGTGTTCTTGAAGTTAATGCTAGCAATTGATGTGAGTTCAGAGCCTACACACAGGCAGCAACGGCAGAGATGTATTACTGGTTATTGTCCATCATTTGATCCTGTTCAATCACTTGTCTATTACCTGAGAAAATTGACTTGCTGTGTGAAGGAATGCACCAATTTTTATGTGAATAATCACTTTGGCAATTAATAACAAGAGAATTGAACATTATTAGTTTCCTAGAAGAGATTTGAACTTGTTCTAAATAGGGATGGGATGTTAAATTTTTCTTGACTAGAGAATAGGAAAATGTAGAAGCAATGAAAATGTAAGCTACTGTGCAGTCAGGTTTCCAGTACGTTTCTATCAAACTGCATGATGGAAAAGGGGGCAAGTAAAAATAGGTCATTAAACCACCAACTAGAATATTGTGGCAAACAATTCCCGAGGGAATATGACATTTTTGCTGTTTTCTTTAATGCTGAGATGGAGGTTTCTTTTATTTCATATAGCTATTTCTGTTGATTCTCAATTCTGGAGCACGTGGCTTTTGTTACACGTGCTTAATCTGTGACAGCTTTGCTCCAAAGTCCTTGAGAGACAAGCATGTATTTCATAACCTTTTTGTAAATCATGCTTTATTCCTTTATGTATACATGTATGTAATTGTTTCCTTCAATGCTCTCATTACAATAGCCACCTTTTTTACTCTTTGATTTTATTGGAACAGTATATATTTCACAGTTCTTATATGTTTTGATGACAAAAAAAAATAAGATAAAACAGATAAGGTGTGTGTTCTGTCTTGGGGATATGTTCAAAAGCTTACAGATGTGTATAGCAATTAAAATGAAGGGGATTGTAGGCCAGAAGACACAGGATTAAGACGCCATTTGTTGAGCCTCGGTTATGTAATACAGTTTTTAACTGACTTTGAGCTGGAGAGCAATTGTCAATAAAATAGCATTGAGATGAATTCTTACACATTAAAAGCAAGGCGTAAAATAGAAAATAAGTGTCAGCCAATTTTGGAATGTCTCAGATATAATTTATAGTGGTGAAATCGCTAAACTTGAAGGATCAGAGTATTTGCTTCTTCACATCCGTGTTTGTCTCGTCAGAGATGATTAGAGATGATCTCATCAGAGATTATTAGGTTTACTGTTCTCATTTTTACCTTTTCTAGTATATTTAAAAGCACAGCGTATCCTAAACGTCATGTGATTGGTGATTGCCCACCCTCTAATTTGTCAGGGTCTCTGCAAAGTGCACCTACCCCTCAAAGGTGTCGACAGCTACTCCCAATTTATTATTATCTGCAAACTTAGTATATGTTCAAGTTCTGTGGTCAGATGACTTACAAAATACTAAAGATAACTGGTCCTATAATGGAGCCTGGCCTCCAGCCTGATGTAACCCCATTTACTATACTCTTCAAATCTGTCAGCAAAGTGTTCACCCATCACGTTTTTTTTTTTCATGCATGCTGTATTATGAGAAGCAATTATCAATAGTTTTGCTGAAATCCAGATGATGGTACCTACTGCCTTCTCTTGGCCAGCTTGGTAACCTCATCACAGAAGATGATAAAGTTCTTAAACAAGCCTTTCCCTTCGTGAACCCACATTGGCTATCACCACTGACTGCTTTGTCTTTCAGGTGTTTTCCAATAACTCTGAGACTATCTCCGTAATTTTGCCAGGCATCAAAGTGAGAATGTAATTACTAGGGTCTTCTTTCTTGCCCTTCTTGAAAACTGGGGCTACATTTACCAACTTGTGGTTCACTGGGCTCTCTAAATTCCAAGGACTGTTGAAAAATAATTGTGAGAGCTCTTACAATGACATTGTTCAGCTCTCAGTACCCTGGGATGAGTCCCATTGGGCCTCCTAGATTTAAATGCATCCAGCCAGAGCAGTTAGTGCTGGTAAAACAAAACTTGCAACGTTGTCAGGACAGCCTTTTATGCGCATTCATGATTAAAGCTGCTTTTCACTGTTGAGCTTTTAAATTATCGTGCTTGGTAGAGTTGTCCAAAATAAACCTGTGTTGAATGTTTCAGTGCTGCGCTTCATGCACTGTGAAGGTAGCATTCTGTGTATCTATCAGATGTGGTAGATACAATGTATGTGGATATTAATTGTATTTAAACTCACTGCTGAAATTACTGTCTTAACATTTTTATAATATTCTAGCCGGCCTAAGCATACTTTTTTCAAATCCATCCTTTAGAGCTTTTTTTTACTGTGTTTTCTTTTCTATGTTTTGCATGCACCAGACAGATAGAGTTTATCTTGTAACAGCTGCCGTGCAGTTTTTGTCCTCTCAGTGCTGCATAGCTCCAGTGCTCAGTTCAGTTATTGTTAACTTTTTTAAATAATTTTCTAATGTAGTACTATGCATTTGGGGATGCATTCCAAAAACTGATTGGGCCAGTCTGTTTATGAAGTGATGTTAAATTCTGCATAGTACAGGAGTGGTTCAGCTGTTTGTTGTGGGGTTTTTTTTCAGGTAGGAAGTAAAGTTACTGCTACTGTTAGCAGATTTTTACTTGGCAGTTTACACATTCTGGTCTAAACAAAGATATCACATCTATTCCCCCACAGAATACCTCTTTTTCAATAGGTGTGATGTTAGCATAAGGAAGTATTTTCAAGTGGATTGAATAATGAATATTCCTCTTAGTTGGCTTCTCATTCTTTTTTGCCTTTCCTAGGAACTTGAAATGCAGTCTACCTACTGTTTAAGCATATTCAAGTAGTTTTTAGTACTGAAGTTGGAGTGGATCTAAGAGAATACCTTTAGAAATTGTTCAAACAGCATACCCTTAAATGCAGTAAACTTTTAGAAAGCGCCATCTGTTCTATAATGAAGATAAATGTCACCAATTGCGTACAGCATTATGTGTTTAAAATATAGCACCAATACTCCTGATACCTTCTGCAGTTAAACAAAACACACTGCTTCTTTTGGTCAGAACTTAAGAAACAAAATGTCAGAAGCAAACAGTATTATGAGTGCAACTGGTGGTTCTGAATAGAATGTCAGGGGAGAGAAGATGGTTCTGAGCTCATGCTCTCCTTAGTTCCTTTGCTGGCATAGTAGGTGATACTGGGTCACGTCAGCGTACTTTGCTGTCACACAGTTTTAGTTCTGTGAAGTGCAAGTCCTTGTTACAAATTCCAGATTTAAATTTGAGATTCATTCAAACAGCCTTACGCTAATCTCACATTTATGATACCAATTTTGGGAACTGCTGTGTGTATTTTGTTTTATTACTGCCATATAGAGGAAGCTCTTTAAATGGAATTGCCTTTTTTATAAGAAGGAGGTGGAAAATTCAAAGTTATGGAATCTGTTGGAGGGTTGAATCTTAAGGATTTGTGGGTTTTGTTTTGTTACTTTAGAGATTGAGACATGAGGATCACATTGTCCTTATTTTGCAAACATAATTGATCTGTCAAGGAAGCTATTTAAAATAAAAGGAAAGAAAAGAAGCCATAATTGTAGTATCATACATCAGATGAATCATCTAATAATGTAAAATTACTGTCATAAAATTAATAAGTAATAATATAAAAGGAGAAAGAAAGGAAACCACCAGAAAACAGACCCCTCAGTGTTTTTGATCCAAAGTCACAGTTTTCTGGAGAAAAAATAATTCTGATGTGTATGTTTGAATTCCCTGAGGACAAAAGCTAAAAAATGTGCTCCAACAAGCAATCATTTCTCAATGGACAAGCTTCCCAATGTCTCCCCATGTAATCCTCAATCCCTAAAATAAATTAGTTAATGTCATTTAGCAGGGTGTGGTCTTGCTTTTCGTCTGCTGACGTGTTGAGTTAGGTAGGCAAGAAATGTCACCAGTGTAATGGCTGTAGTTTTGAGGGGCAGAAGACCTAGTATGACTAGTTTTATTGTAAATGCTTATGAAACTTCATCTTGCTGTACTGAATGGAGTCGTGGAGGTGTAGCATTATGAAAGTGAGATGGCTTCAGTGATTGCAATAGTGAAAGGATCTGATCAAGTCGTTAAGTTTCCTGTTACGGTGAAGTGCTTTTGTCTACTGACAGTTTCTTTATTCCCCAAGGTTTGTACCATCAGACGAAAAGAAGAAGCAGGGCTGTCAGCGAGAAAATGAAACTCTAATACAGAGAAGGAAGGACCAGATGCAACCTGGGGGAACTACAGTCAGCGTTACCGTACCCTACCGAGTAGTAGACCAACCTCTGAAACTAATGCCACAAGACTGGTAAAACAGATGTCCCCTTTACTAAATTTCTTCATTGGGAGAATTCAGAACTTGAAAGGAGCCAATAAAATTCTATTAAGTTGCGTAAAAAATGAAAACAGGAATACAAGAATGGGTTTTTCTGTTGGTTCTAATGGATTCTTGTCTCCAGGTTAAAATGGTATAAAAATGAAATTGTAAAATCTTTTATAAGGACAGTATTTTACATTTTAACAGTATGAGCAGCACAATTATGTTTAGTTTGTCTGAAATATTGCAGAAATTCAAGTAGGAATGCTTATATGACTTCTCCAGTTTCTGTTACTGTAGTGTGCAAGTCATTGAAGTATGATGCAAGGCAAAAATCCTCCTTTCTCATCTTCTTTCTGACTGAGAGTCTATTGGGAAACTGCATTTGCAGACATCTTCAGCATCTGATATTCTAGCTATTTTTTTTTTTTTTTTTTCAAAGTCAAAAGAAATGAACCATGGGTTTAGTAGTGAATCAAATTGATTGAACTGAATTACATGATGGAAGCCTAGTTCTGAAGGGAGAACCTCAGCTGGGGAAAGGGAATCAGAAATAACTTTTCCTGTTTTAAAAAAAAAAAAGAAGCTGCAAAAAGATATTCTTCATAAAGGCCATTCTTTGATACTATGAAAATGTATTTCCGTTTGAATAAGTAAATGCTGAAGCAACATGCATTTGTTACATTTATTATTTATGTTATGTTTATTCTATATTTGTGATGCAATGAATTAGGAAACATTTCTACTACTTCCTTGTAGGCATGACGATATTAGGTGTGCAGGCCATCTTTGCTGATTGTTTTTAACCTCCAAAGTAGATTCTAATGGGGAAGAATGTTTGTTTTGTTTTGTTTTTGTTTTTTTCAGAGGTTCTATTCTGAATTCAAGTTCTCAATGCAGAGAACCCTTAATCAGTAGTCAGGGGTTTTGAAATTCTGACATCAGATAGCATTCAAGATGTTAAATGATCAGACCTTGATCTCTTAGGTCAGAAGCACTTTCAGAAAATTAAGCGCTGTGTTTTTTGAAAGTGTTTTTTTTTGGGGGGAGGCATTGTTTTTTTTTTTGTTTTTTTTTGTTTTTTTTTAGTTTATCCATGGTAGCATTACTATCTGGAAATGAATGTGTGGAAATGTTGCTGCTGGCTTTTCTGCTTCTCATTACAAAAGCTGCAACATAAACAATTAAGATTTAGGACTGTCTCCTCCAATTCCTACTCCCCTCTTCCCTGAAAAAGGACGAAACCCACCACCAAATAGTCAGACACACATGCATGCACAACTCTTGATTGTTCTTCCCAATTTGAAATTCAGTAAACTGAAGTTGAGAATTGGATTAGATACACAGTAATTTGTTGTAGTAGGTAGGAACCATGCTTGGATGATGCAGGTGTTCAAGAAAGCAGACCATATGTGGCTGGACATTTATTCTCAAAGGTTTTTTAGAAAATGTTATTAATATAAAAGCTTCATCATTTTAACAACAAATTTATTTTCTTAAACAGCAGTTAATGGTTACATAGCATTGCAATATATGACCAACTTTGTAATTGGAGGAAGGAAAGTAGTGCCTGTCTCTTGTAGTAAGTTTATGGAATAAAAGTTAACAGTATGCAAAATAATGGCTTTTAAGTTGCTGCATCTCAGCCAGTTTATCCTGTAATTCATAGAGGTATATCTCTAAACTAGTAGAGAACTTTGAGAAAACCAGAGAATAATGGCCAGAAATAAACACTATTGAGATAAATGAACCTGCAGAGAACAGAGCTGAAAGGTAATTCATGTAACTTTTCTTTTTCCTTTACTTTGTAATAGAGAAAAAGTAGTGGTACTGAAGATGCAGTTATTACACGTGCTTGATTGCTGTTGCTTTAAAAAGAAACACAACCAACAAACCATGCTAAGATGTGTTTCCCGATTAAGAAAATGTATTTTTGACCATCCATCTATTATGTTCACAGGGATCGTGTGGTGGCAGTGTTTGTACAGGGTCCTGCTTGGCAGTTCAAAGGCTGGCCGTGGCTCTTGCCTGATGGATCACCTGTTGATATCTTTGCGAAGAGTAAGGCTGCTGTTTGTGTTTTACTGTTTGTTGTTCTGTTTCTTGTTTAGTAGTGTGCTTACTACATGGTAATATGCTGCCAGAGTACTGTTGTGCTGGGGCGGTTGAGAAAACAGTCATTGCTATCTGTGTGAATACCCAAATGTGAAGTTGACCTCTGCAACTTTTCTGTTGTTCGAAAGCTCATAGAAATAGCTATTGTTTTGAAAAGTGAATTAACTTTCCGAGCCTGTTAAGTGGACAAAAAGACCATGTTTGTAGCACTGGGTAGAATAACAGATTTATGAGCTGTCCTTGTGATTTCATGATGTGTTTGAAGAGAGGATTGATCACCCAGTATTTCAGTAAGTCTTACAAGTATGATCAGGTGTCTTGACAAAAACTTGAATGTCTAATAAGATGTAGGTACTTCTAATATGCAAACTATATGCTTCCACTGTATAGATCTGAAGTTTTTTCTATTAGCAATATTGTGTCTTTGTGTATATACAGTGCGCTTATATTGCACAGTTCATTCTTCTATTTCAATTTGTACTGTAACATGTAAAGAAGCCGTAAGCCTCTGTTCTCCTGCTATTTTTTCATTGTGAAGTTGCCTTAGTAAATAGGCCTTTTTTTCAGCATGTGCTGTTTTCTGAACTGCAGACTTAACAAACACACAAAATACCTAAATTCTGAAGCAAAAAAAAAAAGTCATCTTCTAGTCAGTATGGTGAGGAGACTTGTCTGGTCAGGTTTTGTGAGTCCACATTTGGAAGATGAAGTAGAAACTGGAAAGAATTCTGGTTTGGGATAGGATGGAGGAGAGTAGTCCAGAAGGAGAAGGATATGTTTGTGAACAAGAAAACAGAATGAACTGAATGAAGGAATGAACAAGGAGGAAGTGAAAGGTTTTTATAATCAAAATGAAAACCGTACTATGGGAGAGCTTAATAGAAGAGACTAATGGAATAAGAAAACAGAACTTCAGACTGAGGAATTAAGAAAATGGGAATGGTGAACAGCAAAACTGAGTAAAGTGCTGTTAAATATTATAAGCTCTGGGCAGTAGTTTCACACTAATTACTGTGGCTAGTATTATATACATGAATGTGTAGAGGACCATGGTAATTGTCTTGAATTTCTTTGCTGTGCCAAAAAGTAAATCCAAATCCTAGCCTGCATAGTTAAAATGATACTAAATACTAAAATACTAATTTTTTTTTCAAGTTAAAGAATACCTCTTCTTTCTTTCAGTAGTTAGTTCCCAATAATGTACGTCTCTTTCCCATATTAGATTATTTTCTTTTGTTACAAACATTAATATTTCAAAATTTACAAAGCTTTTATGAATACCTTGTGTGCTTATTTCCTTATTCACTGCCTCCAAGATTCAGTCCTGCATGGGATTAGGTGCGTAATTGTTTTTGAGGAGTTGCAGACTTAATTCAAAATAGATGGTGCAATAAATAGATTACCAGGAAGGAATTGCACAAGACTGAAGTACTTCATGCTGGATCATATCAAAATTATGATTTGGCCCACGAAGCAAAAAGAATGGCAAGAAAAATTGAAGACTCTTCTTGCTAATGCTTGGGTTTACATAATTCGCATGAGACAAGGCTCCCAAAAGGAAATGAACTGATAACATCTGACTGTTATTAGCTGAGCATTACATCAGAGGAAATAGGCAGTTAGTGACTTTCTCAAAGTACTTCATGTGGCATTAGGGGGTTACACTGGCATTGACTTAAACAAGCCTGCCAGTGGTCTCTGAAATAGCTTTCTTTTTTGTTATGGTTTTGTTATGGTGGGATATATATATATAAATTATTATTATTTTTTTTTTTTTTAAGGGTTTGAGGAATTCAGAAATCTTCAAAAATAATATCTTGGCTTTCTGAAAAATGCTCATGAATTGGCAATGAGTCTCCTACTGTTCTCCTGAGATTTATGTATCTAAAAAGATAAAATTAGCTCTGAGAGAGATAAATAAAAGATAAAATGGGCTAAAAATAGCCCTTTTGCATAGAACTGTGGTGTGGTGTTAGCGCCAGACAGTGATCACTGACCACTGTATTCAGTTCAATATTAACTAACTGATTTTCTTGAGAGGTAGACTTGTTAGTTTTATTCTTGGATTTCGTTTTGAAAAAGGGAGATATACTTTTTTGAATAATAATGAAATACTGTGAAGGCCTCTTGTTTGTATGTTATACCTTTTCTTTTTTCCTATAGTTAAAGCTTTTCATCTCAAATATGATGAGGTACGTCTGGATCCAAATGTACAGAAATGGGATGTAACAGTGTTAGAACTAAGCTACCACAAAAGACACTTGGACAGGCCAGTATTTCTACGCTTCTGGGAAACTTTGGACAGGTACATTTCATGTTGAAAGTCTTTTATGCTTGTGTTTTTGTGATGTTCAGTAGGAATAACAAATTTATGGAAACGAGTGCTATATACAACTTCAGTGTCTTAAGAATGCTTTAAGTGGTAAATATTTGTTTAGACTTCTCAAAATATATACCAGTATATGTTCAGTACAAATTAATAATGCTATTCTCCAAAGTGTAATATCCACAGATGTAAAAGAAGGATGGTTTACTGATCGTGGACTAGAATAGTGATTTCCCATCTCCATTTAGGCAGAGGCAAAGGGACAGAGAATGTCACCCTACATGCTGCAGTTTTCCATTGTTTCCCCAGCTCTTCATTCAAACTGCAGTTGTGAACTGTATCTCTCCTCTTTCCTATTTCTACCTTACTATAGATGACAGTCTCTAGTAAAGGTGAGAAACTACTTTCAAGATAGTAACCACAAAGCGTAATCTTAGTCTGGTGCCTCCTGAGTCCACAGCACCAGGTAGAAGATGTAGGTCAGAAAAGATAATGACGTGTAATGAGTTCAGGTGTAGTGTTTTTACTTTGTATTTTTGAAACATTCCACGTGCTTTAGGAATGCCTTGCATGAGAATTGATGACTGGAGGTGTACCAGTAGCTGTGAAAAGCGGTGCTGCTTTTGCCTGCTTCTCTCTGGTTCTGAACCTTCTTTGAATACCAAGTTCATTGTAATATCTTTTTCATGTTGTAGAAGAGAAACTTTTTATCATTAAGCGGTTGAAATATTGAAGGGAGAGAAAAGTCCATGCATTTAATGAGTGTTTAATCTTTTCATGTTGATTGCACAGCAAATGGCTTGAACGATTGAGTGGACTTCAAAAAGAAAAATCCTGTGGGAGTTGTCTAAAGGATTCTGAGCGTCAAACTTTCTGTGCCTTCTTATTTAAAAGTCTCAGCTAAACTACATATTCAAATTCTCAGAATGAACTTGAATGAGTTATCTTTAGCAGCAATTTTCAAATGTTAGAACCCATGTGACAGAATGAATTTTCTTTGAAGCAGACATTTTAGCTGTCTTCTAACGGGGTAATATTGTGTTTAACAGAGCTTGATGGCCTGTAAGGTATTTCATCTATTTAGCAGCTAGCTAATGGTCTAAGAGATAAGTTTTAACAAAGTCTGTTTATTGTTCTTGAGAGCAGAATTTCTATACATACCAAAAAAGAAGTAAAGTTGTTTGTTTGCTTGTTTTTTTAGGTATATGGTGAAGCATAAATCTCACTTGAGATTCTGAATCCTTCAGCTGCCGTTCATTTCCTGGAGTGTGGATTGAGAACAATGAAAGAGACTCCAGTTTGGAGACCAGAGCTCGCACTATATGTTATGTCAATAACTTTACAAATGAAGAAGGGTCACAGTTGAAACTTTTTATAAAATCTGGTTTGGATGCTTCATGGCAGGTTGATACCTGTTGTTATTCAGAAGCAAAGGGGTTTTGCTTAAAACTATTTTTTTAATGTTGTTAGCCTTCTAGTCTGCAATTCAAATTGTATATTTTGATAGCAGCAGTTTCTTCTCTGTTTTGTTAAATTAGGCACATTTTTAAATAATGTGTTATGTTCCTTATTAGAAAATAGATTGATCTTCACTGCAGGTTACAAATGTGTGTGTGCCTGTGCGCGTGTGCGCACGTGTGTGTGTATATATGTGTGTATGTGTCTACATATATAATGTATAAAAAAAATTATAGACACGCTAACGCACACATAGTTATTCCTGAGGCTTTCTAAACCACTTAGCTTCTGAGCTTAGTTTTGGTTTTCTTTGCTTATTGTTTCACTTACTGAAAATATTTTGTTGTGAATGAATTTACATTTTAGTCAATAGAACTTGCAAACCGAGAAAAGTGAAGATTGTTTTGGAAATCAAAATGTCAACCTGTATATGTATATTCTGTCAGTCTTGGAAAAAGGGAAGATGAGAGTGCTAGAAACTGACTTGGATTTGTGATGTCCCACTTTACCGAATCTTCAAACTTAAATACAAATACCTTCAGGTCATGGTAATTTTAAATCTCCATTCTCCACTCAAGTCTCTTTGTTTAAGCTGGAACCGTGCACGTATATGTTTCCATCTATCAATATACCTTCCTACAAGTTTAAGTGTTACCTGGACTGAACGAGGAATAGAAAGGGACAGTTTGGATTTTTTTTTTTTCCACTGGAAATGTCAGCACAAGGAGGAATAATGTTAACTTCTTTGCATTTATACCTGTGATATCACCACTAATATTATTTTATTGTGACAAAAGTAGCCCAGACTATGTCTAGAGGAGTTGTCATTTCCTGATATGAGTGGCTGATAAGGCCTCCTAACAGTCGTGCATCGGAGTGGAAAATGAGTTTACTCAGTTTACCAAAGAACACATTTGCTTGAGCTACAGTATAAATGAGGCCAGAAGATCATGGTATTTGTTTGGATTTATGGTACCTGTGTATCTATTTAATAATGTTGCATACCAGTTGATGTAGAGAATGATCCGATATTGTAACACCTGCATGGATTTTTTGGGATATAAAATACATGTTTATATTCCGTTCTTGAAATCCAAAACCATGTTTTTTAATATACTTTACATTTAAGACTTGACAAAAGTAAAGTGGTCTACCTGTTCTTTAGTTTTGCTTTTTATTTGATGTTACCTTCATTTTAGTGGAATCCAGAAGCCCCATTTCCTTCAGAGGTTTTTAAGATGGTCTTAAATTTATATGAGAACTGTGAAGTCTGAAAGGTTTTTAATAATATGTTTCTATCCATGCTGTATTGGGTTTGCTATATTTAAGTTTAGCCAATTATCTTGATGGAAATAAAAGCAAGCGAAAAAAAGAAGACTCCAGGATTAGAAATTGTAACTGGATGACTTGAACAGATTCTGAAAGGAGGCCTGAGAAGAGCAAGCAATGCAGAGCTCGTTGAAAGTATGCTAGAAGGCTCTCCTGTCTGTGTAGGCAGTTTGGTCAGCACCACATGACTTTTTTCCCAACACCTAAGCATTATTAGAAGTGCATGCATGTCGTATCTGAGTGAGGTAAAACATTCAGTGTTTGGTTTTAACCTGTGCTACATTAAGAAAAAGCTGTACTGGCTACTGCAGAGAGTACCATAAGGAATGGGTAAACTTATGGTTTGTTACTACTTCAGAGAGATTGTAAGTGGCTTTTTCACTCTGACATGTTTCCAATTACAAATGTAAGGGTTTGTTTTGTTGGTTTTCTTTTTTTCAGACTTCAGTGGCCCATGCAGTTTTAAAGAAACATCTACAACGGGCACCAAATGTAACATACTGAATGTTGAACATAACTGCTTCACGTGCACTGCGGTGTAAAGACTATGGAATAGTCTTAAAATATGCAAACTCCATTTCTCTTTTCTATGCCCTGTATTTCACTTGTGTTTTAAAAGTGTGTAGTCTAGCATCCAATATTGTACATAGAAGATGGTTTGATGTAGATGTAAATTTATGTATATATTGGGAGTAGCTTCTCTCAAAGGAATGAAGTTACATGGATGTGAAACTCGCAGAAGAGGAAACCTGTGCTGTGTTTATAACAAGTGTGCCGCTTCTTATGGATTGAGCGCAGACCTTTGACATCACTGGGGTTTTGTTCTTGGAGGAAATTTTCATCACGAGTTCAAAATGTGTTTGTGGAGGAGGTGGCACCTGATCGTCTGGCTGTGTGTCTCTTTGTCAGTCATAAAAGTAGCGATGTTTATAGAATGAGCCGTTTTGCAATCAAATTCCTGCTGACATTATTGGAAGTTTAATTAGGCTGTCAGAGAATAGCATTCCTACTGACTTCAGAAATATCTGCACATAAGATTATGAAACTACTTGGACTTAAAAATTTAGCCTTACAGCAGCGTTTTGCAGCACAGCTGGATTTTTTGACACTTATGTTATGCTTGATTTATCTACAAGTTAATGTGGAGTAATAAAGAAAACTGATAGTAAGAACTGGGGAAGCTGCAGGATCAGACATCTGTTTTAGTGAGCTGTATTCTTATTGTTGAGCAAGTTTGACACTTTACATAGAAGTGTATAAAGTGTGTAAATTGTACTCAATTAAAACATACGACTAAAACTGAGCTACTTTACTGCCTGTAGTTTATTAAACAGTGGAATGACACTAGTGTACAAATTGAATTAGCTGTTTCTATTAAATATCTTGTGTCATAACTCCACACTGTTTCATAGGTACAAAATGAACAAGGTGAAACAAGATAAGACGAGAACTGGTTTGAAATCTGTTATTGAGTTCCTGTACTGTCAGCAGGTGATTTTTTTTCATTTTTTTCATGGCAAGGTTTTAGATGCCAGTAGAGATATCAGAAGTAATGGTTTCATATTAAGAACTACACTGCCTGTGATTTATACTGTTTGAGCTTTCTGAATGCTACCTAGGCAAAGCAGAGTTTTTTCATAAGGTAGAGGAGGACAACTACCTTTTATAGTGGGTTTGCGTACCTGAATAAATCACAGATCAGCTTTGTCAGTGAATAAGCTCAGCTCTTCAGTTACTACATGGAAATTTCTGTAGCAAAACAGTTTCAAAAATAGACACTCAAGACATTGTTGGAAATAGGCAACTTATAGAACTGTTCTGCAGTGCTGTAAACCTTTTCATTTCTGAGTATACAAGAAAATATAGAAGGCAGACAGTTAGGCTGCCCTTGATTGTAAGTTCAACTATGGTATTTGTTGTAAGGATAAGCCTTAATCAGAATAGAAAAGTTGTTTTTGGCTTTCATTTGGTATGCAGTGTATAAAACATTACTATTCTCTGCAATGTGTATTTTATTACAGCTTTCATTCTTTTGCTGGTGAAATATGTTCTTAGTTGCTTATTCTTGAGAACACTATACAGAAAAAAGCCAGTCAAAACTAATGGCTTAGTGATTTTAAATTTTAATGTCATGAATGCATTTTAATTCAAAAGCCATAACTAATGCCAAGTACTTTATTAGAGCAATGTGTTCATGAAAAATTAAAATTGCTGCCTGAAGAAACTGTTGGCCAAGCAGGTTACAGTTGAGCTAATCTTTGGAAAAATGTGTCACAAAATGAAATCTCTGAACATCGTATTCTGAGTTACTTGTTACTTAATTGTTTTGAAGAGTGATGGCAGTTTTGTTTTCAGTTGTGAACAGATGCCTAATTCAGCAGAATCACAGAGTAGCTTGGGTTGGAAGGAAACTTGAGGATCATCAAGTTTCAACCCCCCTGCTGCAGGCAGAGTTGCCAGGTGCTGGATGAAGTACTAGGTCAGGTTGCCCAAGGCCACATCTAACGTGGCCTTTGAACACTTCTGGGAGTGGGACATGTACAGTCTGTCTGGGCAACCTGCTCCAGTGCCTTATCACCCTCTCAGTGGAAAATGTTCCTCCACACATCTAAGCTAAATCATCCTTTAAATATTGTAAGGCTGCAGCGGGGTCTTCATTCTCTTCTCCAGATTGAACAAACCCAGCTCATTCAGCTTGTCTTCATAGGAGAGGTGCTCCAGTCCTCTCATTATCTCTGTGGCCCTTTTAAGGATCACCCTTTCAACATACCCTTGAAATCCTTTATCAGGATGAGAGCCTGCAAGTGTGACTCTTGTTGCAGATGAAGCAAGATGAAGCAAGAAGGCCTTGTCAACAGCTCCCGTTGATCAGGTGGCCTGTAGTAGATTCCAACCACTAGCTGTCCAATACTGATTTTGTCCTTGATCTTAACCAACAATAGCGATTGTATTGTTTGACTTTTTGGTTAGTTCTACCTTAAGGCTGTTAACATGATATGATAACTGAAGAAGAGATGGGAAACTGATGGCTTTAAGTATGGAGATGTGTAAGTAGAGTTCATGTACTTGACAATCATAAGTGATTTCTTACTGGAACCATTATCCAGTGTGTAAAGTAGAACCCATTCTTCAACTGTTGTTGCCTTGTCTGTTAATCATTCTCTCGATGGTGCTGCTGTTGTAGAGAGTAAGTTTGGAGAATAAAGAGATTTCATCAAGAAAAATGAATTGGTAAGTAGTGTGTGGTTGTGGGCTGAACCTCCAAACTGAGTTATCGTGTTCTGGTATTTTCATAAGCATACAAATGCACAGAACCATTTCAGGTTTTTGACACTACAATGCACAAACTAGCTGACATGTAAAACTGAAAGATATAAGGCAAGACATACAGTCAATAACAAAAATAGCTTGAGTTGTTATTTTCATCTGTAAATTCCTTTGCTGTAGTTTATGTTCACAACTAAGTACTTGCTTCGTAAGGTTTTTGCATGTCTCACTGAAAGGTATGAGAGAGAAGTCTTGGAGTTGCTTTAAGGTTTGATTAAAGGAGTTTTTAAGTTATTAATTCTGACCTGTGTTAGTGGGAACAAAATTTACCACTGGTTTACACGGTTGAAACTGAATCAAAATCATTTTAGAAATAGAGACAGCCACCACTGAATGGAAGGAGGAGAAAAAGTTCTCATAAGGTTGAACTTAAACTCACAAAACTGTCATACACTTACTCTGCTTAGTGACATGTTAAATCTTAAGATGTCCTGTGACTTGACTCAGTATTTCTGATCTAGAGTTCAGTGTTGACATTTCTATGTACTTAACAGCTCACATCCACCCATTTGAAAATTCTTAGCAAAAATGTCCTGCAGAATTTCAAAGGTGGGATGACTTTGAGTGCAAGAGTCAACTTGATCGTAAAAGCAGCAGCAGAAGGATGCATGTTTTTCTTGGCACTGTTCCATTGCTTTAAATGGTAAATAAAACTGCTGAAGAATCTGTGAGTAACAAAGTGAGGTATTAGCAGGACTGGTTACTCCAGAAAGTCATGTAGAACCACTTTGTGCTGGGGGTACTTAAAGCCAGAAACCTACCTTTAACTTTGTTTGAATTCACTTGTTGCAGCTCGTGTGGAAGTTAGATTGCAGATTGCACAAGAGAGAGATCTGTTTGTTCTGTGATAAAACTTTTATGAAAGAGCCTCTATGTTTTATGCATGATGGAAATAATTAGTCTGGTTACCGAAAAGTTGCTAAAAAGAGAATAATGAGATTAAAGATGCAAGAAAATACATAAATGGGAAAGCTTCCTAAAGTGAGATTACTAAACAGAAATACTTCTACAACACACAAGCAGCACAGAACAAATTTACTTCTGCGTGCAGTGGATTAATACCCTAAATTACCATCCCAATAGTCTGACTTGATTGAATGGAGCGGTCCTGCAGATTCTCATATAAAAATATCTTGAAATGTATTGATTTTCACTTTTAATCTTCTTAATTTCTTTGACTTCAGTGAGTACCTTGGGTGTTCATTTAGCTTCCCATTCCCCAATGATCAGCGCAGTTAGATGACCTTCCGAGTACGAAACTAAAGCACAGTTACTTCTGTCTTTATATGCGTACGTTTTTGTTAATGTTCTTATTCCACTGAGAAGAAACGTGCATCCCTCATGATGCATGCTGGTGGGTTTTTTTACATTGCTAGTTTTAAAATACCAAAATTAAGGTGGCAGTATACTTCTGAACAGAAATGTTGACATACAACAGAAGTTGATGTAGTAATGAAGCTACAGTAGAATTTATGCATAAGGAGACTTCTGCACTTACTATTTTGCCTTTCAGGAGGCATATTTCTACAGTCTGTTGCAGACTGATGACTGTTCTCCAGCCACTCCCAAAAGTAAGAAACAGACTTTGAGATCAAAAACTTTGGGGGGGGAGTTGTAAGTACGCGGTAGTATGTCAGAGATGTATTCTTTTCATAAACATCACATGGGTATCTTCAGAAGCAATCTAATCTTCTGGCAGTCTGCAAGTGGAAAATATTAAATTTGCCATCACTGAACCAGTCACTCTTTGCACATTGTATCATGGAATTTTTTTTTTCTGTTTTCATTTTTTCATGGAATGAATGCCTTCAGATACAATCTATTTCAGTGAGGAGGACCTGGAGGCGAGTATTTTCTAATTCTTAGCTCCTTAACTCTACATTTATATCTTGCAATAGGATATAATATCTATTGCAGGTTGTAGTATAGCTGGGAATAGATAAATTACAGAAAACTGGAAAAATAGGTTGATTGTGGTTGGTGCCTCATAACTGGGTTGGGGGTGAGGGCACAGTAATCCAAATGCATACTATGTAGTATACTGCTAGCCCTGTAAGCAGCTGTTGTCCGCATTGTATCCATGTCAAATAGGCATTTTTAATAATAGTAAAGCATTAAGTAAAACTTAAATTTAGACAAGAGGTGTCTGGTTTTATTTAATGCAGCTCTTCGTGTTCCAAACCAAAGTTAGAAATGCAGCATACGGATGAAAGGCTGTAGATTGAACAACTCCTTAATAACCAGCAATAACATTGAAGCTTTTAGTAGCATGGCAGAAACAAGGATTTTGTTCTACCACAAGAAGGTGAAAAATTGAGGAGGTTCAGAAACATCACGAGCTGTATTTCTGCAGTCATTCCAGGCAACAGGGATTTAGTTAGCTTAACTTTTTGTTTATTTTGCTCCTTGTTTTTTTTTTTTTTTTTTTTTTTTTTAAGGCTCTGAAGGTTAGAGGAAGTGATATATAGTTTGTCTATTAACTGAAGTGCCATAAAAAGCCTATGTGGGACCTTACAGGTTAAGATTTCCACGCTGGAAAATGGTGCATCTTTTTAATCATGTCATTTCCTTCATTAGAATGTGCAAATGAAACATTTTTAATGAAATAGTTGTCTGATTCAGCTAACTATTGCATCTTTCTCCCTGAGTAAGCTAGCTGACCATGCAAAACCCTAATTTAGGTCATGGGTAAATTGACATAGCTTACACTTCTGTGCAGTATGTAGCTAATAACTGCTAAACACAGCAGTTTCTCTACTATTGGAAATTGATCACCAAGTAAAAAGTATTTTGAAGCTAGAAAAAAAAATCTGAAAGTCAACACTTATATTTGTGCAAGCAGCTGTTTTTCCACACACATTTTGGATCAGGAATACCATAGGATAATTGCTATAAGTGACTGGTAAAGTATTAATTCTGAGATGGAACGTTGTGAGTATTGAATATAACTAGGAATTCATTGCTTCTATCTCATAACATCAGCATTTGCTTTCTTTGCCGTCTTGTGAAGGTAACAAGTCCCAAACATAGGTGAAATTTCTGTTTATGCCTAGAGATTGGCAGTGATTGCTGTTGTCTTACACTTCTAACTGGCTATCTTATGCACTGTAGAGAGAAAAAAAAAATCTGTGCTGTTAACTTTCACCTTTCTGTTAAAACTTCTTTTAACTTCAATTATTTGAAATAATGTGTGTGACTTGCAACAGAGATAAACCTGATTTATGAAAGTCATGGGATAAAATGCAAGCCCTAATACCATTGTGTCGTGCAGAACTAATACGATTTTACTATGATTTTCTACAGATGTCTTTTTAACTGTTAAGCTTACAAAAGAGTGTGAGGCAAGGAAATTAATTATTCTAGATTTTTGCTGTTAATATGAATTGGTCTAACTACAATAGACGTGGAAAGCTTAAATGGTTTGCAGTGATCTGTCGATCCAAATATCCACACACTGGCAGCTTTAATTTGGACTACCTCTGGTCAGAGAATAATAGTCCAGTGTCATCTTGTCCCTTAGGCTGCTCTGGATACACAAGCACTGCTGTCCTACAGCAATTCGACACACAAATAAGTAGCCCAGGGAAGTGCTGGGAATGTGTTCCTTACAGGAAACACTCTGAGGTTCTGGCTGCCTCCTGAGAGCGGGTTGTCCTGCTGGCATCAGCCCTGTGCTCTGCTCCATCTCTCACACTGGGTTCTGGCAGTTTAATCAAGATAGTTTTCCTCTCTATCCCCTGTCTGCCATCTTGGTGAGGTACCAGGGAGGCACGTGGCCATGTGGAAAGCAGTAAGTCCTGTTTTGTTTGTCTCCTGTTTATAGTCATGGAAAAATGCACTGCTGCCTTTCTTTAAACCAAGAGAATCATTTTTTTTTAATTGACTTAATTTAAATTTCAACATTTTGAGAATAATCATAGCATTTCTACTCTTGTCCCATGTAAGTATTACTGTCAACCTTCCTTCAAACCACTATGGAATAATTGTTCTGTGTGGAAATCAACACCATACCACCCAAAAAACCCCACTTTATTTTTAACTGCCTATTTATGCAAATGTTATGTACTGTTTACAGGCTTAGTGAGACAGCTTCCAGTATAGTTACCATTCCTTTATTTTCATAATCCCTGCATCAGAAGGACTAGTAATAGTTACTGGAGGTAGAAGCCTCCTTCACAGAATTGGTACAGAAGTGGAGCAAATCCAAGTTTAAGTCTAGATGATTGCTGAATGCTTCTTAATAATTGATGTTTTCAGAGGAAAAGTTGTCATGTGGAGAACGAAGCTGGTCGTTAATTAGAACTGAGGTGAAAGTAAAGATGTGAGGAGTGAACAATTAGATAGCAATGTTCTCTATCTCTTTCCCTGCAAAACTTGTGTGTTTAATTTGGTTCCTAAATAGACTGCAGAGATGTGTTCATGTGGAAACCTGCATGCATATGTGTGTTGTAAACCTTGCTGCTGGGAGGATGAGAAAACCACACTGCCACAGTCTGTGGCTCTTAATAAGGTTCCCTCACAAAATAGCCTGCATTTGTGTGGTGGTGTTCCTCATCAATAAAGGTGCTTTAACTAACAGTACAAAGATCCCTGAGATACATGTACTTCATAAATTGAGCCAGGTTTCCAGCCTCTTATTACTGGCACTGAGTACTGAGTGTTTTGGATTAATTAGGTTTGGGGGATCTCAAATGTCTCCCATGTGTATGAAGTGAAATTTAATAGTGCTCCTTTACCTATCAGCTTGCTGATTGCAGGAGGCATCTGTTTTTTCTTCTCTGTAGTTTTCCAGTTCCTAAAAAGGTTAGCACTAAAGATACCTCTACCAAGATTGTCTTGTGAGGGAACTCAATGTGATTATGCTTGTTGGATCTTCAGTTTAACCCTCAGTAACTTGTTTATCTTGCTGTAGCTATCTGTGTTGCAAGCTGAGAAATCCAAAACTATGGCCATGTCACAAGCCTGTTCTAGATATACAGCATATGCTGCTGGCCTGCAATACGGCTGCCAAATGGAAACTGTCTGTGTCACACTGCCTCTGAACTTGGGTACAGTCAGGATCTCCTGACAAGCACACCTATTTCATCAAATATTTCATGAAAAGGGCTTTCAGGTCAACCCAAAGGCTTCTTCGAGGCTTTCAGCTACAATTGAGCAAGAACTGATTCAGTGCTTGGTAGAGCATACTTTCAACTGTCGCTTGCACGAAGGACATCAAAATGTCCTGTCAGATAAAATCTAGAGCATAGCATTCTTGCTTGCAAAGTTCCATAGCAGAAATGGATATGTAAAGTACTGCTCAGTCAAAAACAAAACAAAAAAACAATCAACCAACCAAAAGAAACCCAACTCCTAGCAGCTGCTTAGTAGAGACTGAAATTGTTAATAGTACATGGAGTAATGAGTATCAGAGACCAGTTAGGTGTAGGAATTGCAGCATGAAATTATCTCATTTGTTCTGTGGGAAGCCAGGCAATCCTCACAGTCTCTTGCAGCCTTAAAATAGAGTGAATTATGAATGGTTTGTTTTACTGTACAGAAAAAATTAGTGAGTTCTGCTTTGTTTTATAGGAATGTACAATCTGCTGTGAGATTGTCACTGCTAGCAAATGAGTTTGAAAAAAGAAAGAGCATATGAAACATTTGCATAATCAGGTTTATTTGGACAGCGCTGTGAGGAAACTTAATAGAACAAACTCATACATGTTAAAAATAACAATTACTGCAAATGTCATGCCCCAAAAGCTGTTGAACCAATCCAGTGTTCTCTCATTTGATTAAGACAATCTGTTCTCTTTACAGGGAAGTGCAATGGATCAAAATCAAGAGATGAATTCCCATGTGGAAAGGTGGTGTAAGGTTCCTGTTCGTTATGAACAAAAGGGCTGTTATCTGGCTTTCTAGGTCATATTACCTTCCAAAGAGCAGTTTATCTTGGGACAGTAGTTGTTTGGATTCCAGGCATTAGCTTTTGGCTTGGAGCTGATGTCTTAACTGGTATTGCTTAGTTCTTGAAGTAGAGGTGTCAGAAGTGAGAACCAGGTGTGCTGTTTTTTCAAGCATGAAACAGCTGTCCTCAGTAACTTTGCATTCCTTAGCCATTGGTTATCTTTCTACGTAATGTTTAAAAATTTTCTCTGTGAGCTTTCTTAGAGGTGTTTTGTTATGTATTTCTCATTGTTCAAAAGCTTCAATAAAAGTTTTAGTACCCTGCAATTCTGCAGTTATCAGAATGCAGATAAGCAGCCGAGGCGGCCAGGCACGCTGCTGTCATTATCAGTTATAGCCCAAATGAGAGGACGTAATCATAATTAGAAAACTGCCATTTATCTCTGACCAGAGTGAAGACTTTGTAAAGTGATATGGCTCTGATGTGTGCTGCATTTCAGAGGCAACCTCCCGGCTATGATTAACATTTAACCTCTTACTGATGGTAAATACTATTAGCCTTTAATATAGAGCGTCAGGGTTCTTTACAGGTGTGTATGCTACCTTGTAATCACCCCGTTATTTTTGCCTCCCAATTATCAAAGGCCATGCCTGCCCAATCTGCTGTACTGATGCAGCAACATCATGTGTGGATGATTCCTGTAATAAGAACAGGTGAGAAGAGCACAAGTTTAAGTTGTTGGGTTTTTTTGCTCTGTAAAAAAAAAAAAAAAAAAAAAAAAAAAAAAAAAAAAAAGTCTTTTTTTTTCCCCAAATGCTCAGTGTATAGCAGGGACTCTAGAAAAGGCAGCCAGTTGAATTCTTCAAAACATTTGCTAAGTGCGGCTGCTAAAAGCTGTCAGCTCCAAGAGTTCTTTTGTTATACCACGGTACAGATGTTGTTCGGTACATCTCTGCATTGCACACGGTTGCAGTGCCAGTCAAAGGAGATGGGACAGGCATAGAAATGTGTGACAGATACGTAACATCTGGAAGGGATGTTTTTAAGTGAAACGAGAGTTCTTCATTTAACAGCTAGTTGCAAGAATGAAATACTTTTCCACCGACTTTTCCGGGGGAGATGACTTTGTTGTTGTGTAACCAGGAAGCTGATTTCTAGCTGCCCTCCCAGGACGGCGTCTCTCTTTTTGCTCAGATCACGGGAGGTTTGCATTTGAATAGAGATGAAAGAGCTTCTTTGGCAGCTGAGGCCGAAGATGGGTTGCAGCTGATTCGTGAGGTAAATGAGGCTTTGTGCTAGGAAGTAGCTCATGCTTTTAGAGTAATAGGATCTAGCAGCCATCGGGTGAGATAGCAGCAGTTGGTGCTATTGTACTTCATTGTGGAAATCGAAAGCCGTTTTGCCATCAGAAGGAAAAGGCGGCTTTCAGAACGAAATCTTTAACATACGCACGTGGCGATATTGGGAGCACAGAGCAGGCTGTTTCAGATTCACTCCTTCCTAAAATGGAACCTTGTGCTTCAGGGAAGAAGCGTATGTTTTAACATAGGATTTTTGCAGGAGATTACTGATTTGATGTGACTCCTTTTTCTCAAAAAGTGTCAGGCTATCATACACTTATGTGAGCATCCAAAATACTCCATGGTCAGAGGGCTGCAGCACCTGCCCTACGAGGATAGGGAGCTTCAGCTCTCTTCAGCCTAGAGAAGAGAAGGCTCTGGGGGGCAAAATTGCAGCCTTCCAGTACCTGTAGGGGCCCACAGGAAAGAGGTGGGGGGACGTTTTATAAGGGCACGTAGTGGCAGGATGAGGGGAAACCATTATAAAGTGGAAGAGGGTAGATTTAGACTAGATATTAAGAAGACATTCTTTACTGTGAGGGTGGTCAGACACTGGCACAGGTCGCCCGCAGAGGATGTGGATGCTCCCTCAACCTGGTTTGATAGGAAGTAACACTGCCTGTAGCAGGGAGATTGGAACTAGATGGTCTTAAAGGTCCCTTGCAACTTAAATCATTCCATGAAAAATGAAAAAAAAATATTTTGCTCTCTTTATTGATGGAAATGGCTTGAGTGAAATCAGGCTGATCTCAAAACGAAGTAAAGGATTGGTGAGGGGCTGAGCCTTGCTGTAGCTGCACGTTTACTCTTCTGGTTAGCTTCTGTCTCCTGATCTCTAGGACAGTCAGTCCAAGACTGTGTGCTCACCTTTTGAAGTGACAGCTGGGTACCCCACATACCCAGCTCTGCAGAGCATTGTGGAACCAGGAGTTGACATAGCTTTCTGTCCCTTCTCCCTGAGTGGGACAAAAAAAATAATAGTAATAAACACAACTACAGACAACAGTAACAACAAAACAAAAAGCTTTTCAGGTTCATTTTGTGTCCTACTTATGCTTCAGTGTCAGAAGCCTTTGCAGAGCTTGCAAATGCCAATTCTTCCTTGGCTTGTGAGCTATTTCTATACTTCAAGTTAGTTTCACTCATTCCTAGACTCACGACCTTCAATTCTCTTTAGCAGAATGAATTATTCTATGTGCCAATTTAAAATTGGTTGTTTCTGCCCACACCTCCAGTAGAATTTGAGTAAATGATTTTCAAGTCAATTAGCTTCTGTTTCACATAGGTGAGATTGCAAAGTAAAATGCCTCTTTGAACAGTTCTTGAATGTGTGTTTTCCAATGTCTGAAAAAAATAGGACCATTCCTAACAAGTGGCTTGGGCATTGGATTTTGGTGTAACTGGTAGAGTACTTAGGGCCCAGTACTACTGATCTAAATGTCTCTCTCCACTCAGCCTTGCTAACCATGCTTTGCACTGGGGTGTGTTCGGCGAGCATCACTGAGCACTGAAGCACTGAGAACTGCTGTGTCAGGCAGTGGTGTTTTTTTGCTATTTTGTCTCTGTATACTGAGGTCACTTTGTCTTCTGTATAATGTGGTGTTCTTTGGCACGCCTTTATTAGACACCCTGTATTTAACTTCACTTATTTCTGTGAAAGTTGATCAATACTTGTTTATCAAAGAAGTATAGCTTTTTCGGAACATGCGAACAGTTTATTTTCATGAGCTGCAGCTGATAGGTGGTCTCTGGAGGTTGGACAAAGAGATGATTTTCTCACCTAGCTTTTATTTAGCAGTCATAAAACAAAATGTTTCCTTCCATTCACTTTCCTCTTGCTAGGTGTATGGAGCTGTGAGGGTTTTTTTTTTTTTTTTTTTCCCCACACTCTTCATATGGAGTAAAAACTGAGCACACATTTAAGTGTTTTGTGACTATAAAATGGAAGTACTTGAATATATTAAGCTTTTGATCTGCGTAGAAATTTACATATACAAACAATAGGAGAAATCAAGGGCATACCTAGTTTGAAAATCAATTTCACCTTGAGATTTAGGAAGAGAAAATGCCTGTTTTTAATAGCTTTATACTCCTCTAAGGCACAATAAAAACTCCTGATATTCAGACAAGAGTGAACAGACAAATGTTCTCTGAAACCTGAGGACAACGCAAGAAGCAGCACATAAAAATACAGAGGAGAAAAAAAAAAACAACACAGAATTGTCTTTGTAGTAAAATGAGGTATAGGCACAAAGCTCACTGGATTTGGAGAGACTTGTCATTAATTTTTAAGTGTTGTGTATAAAACCTTAACTATTGCAGTGCACATGCTAGGTGCTTCTCTGCTGCCTCTTCTAGGGAGTTGCCATCTCTCTGTTCTTGCACTGAAGGATGAAAAAAACCAGCACCCAAGATTTTAAATATGCAATGAGTTAAGGAGGGTTTGTTTGCCTTCCCCTTCGATGTTTTTGAGAGGAACTTTTTGCAACGTAAGCAGAAATGCACTTGTGAGCTCAAATTCCTGAAGTCATGGGAATAGCAGACAGAGTAACAAAGTTTGGAAGTGATGATTTCAAGTACTAGGAAGTCTAAAATGGTATCCTGAACTAACACTTGTACTTTCAATAGAAAGCCTTCAATTTGGAAGATGTGTAACGTAGGGGAAAGCAAAAGAAGCAGTGTTTTATTCCTGTTTTTTTTTTTTTTCCCATCTTCGACTTGTTCTTTGAGGATGGTATTCCCACGCCTACTCAAACAAATGTAAAATTCTTTAGGTTGATCCTTATGATTTCTGTCTTTACTTTCACCTCCTAAAATGAAATTGGTCTCCTTCAGTTCTGAGAATATAAAATTGTTTATGCTTCAGCTCAGCTTCCTAGTTATGCTCATGGAAACCATTTACAAGGTATTTCTTCCAAGTCTTCCTTATTTGCAATGCACATTTGTCATTCCAAGCCCCACCAAGCCACTGTATGTCATATTTATTTTCATTTTGTATATAAGAAAGCGCTATAAAATCTTTCCCATATATATTTTTTTCTCTTTTGGTGGGGAGGAGGGATGAGGAGGAAGCTGTAATGATTGCACTTTTCTGCTAAAGACTGAAAAAAATAGCACTGGAATGGGGTGGAGGACACTGGAAGGAGCATGAGAAACTGCAGCTCTTCAAAGAAATTTCAGCAGGAAGTGCAGCAATATGACACATGGGCCTTGATGTTAGGGTTACAGCCAGAGCCCAAGGGAAAAACAAATTCATGGGATCTCTACCTACTTGTTCCCATGCCTGTTCATCATGCTGAAGCTTGTGGTTCCTAGAAAGTCACTTCTAATGATTTCAAAGAAGCTCTCCTTGTGTTTGAACAATTCTTAACTTCCCGAAGCATTTTCGTAAGTATTTTTAGCTGTTATAACTGTGAAGATAGTCTTACACCTAGGACCTTACCATAATATGTGGGATCACAAACTACAGAGCAAAATCTAAACAAGCTTCCTCAGTTTTCACATAATGTTACTGTTATTCTCTACTCCTATTTTAACTATTTGGAGGAAGAGCTTGTGCTAGAATACTTGCACATTTACATATGGTTTTGGTGTATCAAATGTGTTGATTTGGAGTTTAATCTTCTGTTTGTGAAAATATAAGAAATGATAGTCCTCAAATGATGAGAGAACTTCAAATAATATGTAGCTGGGTTTCTGGGAATGTAGATTTATCCTGAAGGATTTACATGAAAAAAAAAAAAAAAAGAAGACATTATTAAAAAGTATATATATAAAGTAGACTGATGTTCGTGAGAGTAAGCCTGGTACACAGGTTGGAAATAATAGCCTATAAGTAAAAGGAAACCTCAAATTGCATCAGGGAAATTCAAATCAGACACTAGGGAAAAATTCTTCTCCAAGAATGTGGTCAGGCTCTGGAACAGGCAGCCCAAGGAGGGAAGGGAGTCACTGTCCTTGCAGGTATTCAAGAAACATTTGCATACTGTATGAAGGGACGTGGTTTAGTGGGAAATATTGGTGAAAGGTGGACAGCTGGACTTGGAGGTCATTTCCAATCTTGGTAATTCTATGATAAAAAGATGTTTAGTTGTATTTTATTTATTTATTTATTTATTTTACTTTTCAAAGAACATGAATATAATTATATTATGTAATTGTATAAATATAATTTGACTAAATAATTACAAGAACCTTCAAACCCTTATAGGTATAGAAAGAATATTGAAGCTTCCCACCCCTATAAAACTAATGCAGTATGAAGTATTTAAGCTGAGGCACATTTACTTTTGCAATATACAATGTTAAGTACTGACCTGAAAAATCAGACATCTCTGAACTCAGGCAAAGGTTTTCCCTGCCCTGTCAGATAGCTGTCCATTTAAATGTATTCTTGAATCAAAAAAAGAGGATTGGATTATGTAGAAGTAGGCAATGCTGGAGCCCTTAGACTTGGATTATTCTTCTAGGGCTTTGTCTGGACAAACTGATCATCTTATTCAGTCCTTTTTTTTCCTTCAGCTTTTATTATTTTTCATCAGCTCTGCTCCACATTTACCCTTCTTACTTTCTGCCTCATTGCCTTTAGTATCAATGTTCTCGTTTTCTTTTCTTCTCTTTGTTTAGTTTATCCCTAGATTACTAACCTATTTCTTCTTCAAGATAAATCTTTGATTGCTCTGCTTTGTGTTTATATCCCTTTTTTCCATCCCTTATCAATTTTATCTGCTCAAGCTGCATGCTCTTTGCAGTAGTGTACAATACTAAGTCCTCACTCTTGGCTGGCCTGCAGGCCTGTTTTTATAGGTGTAATCATAAAACTTAGCAATTGCTTAGGCATATATGGTAATGTTATGTGCTGAAGTGTCCTATTTGACTTTGAAGAATTTGAATAAAGTAACACTTCTTTGAATGTAAATGGACATGGAGAATTGATCACTAATACTCTGTATGTTAATAATGAATGCTGTGAGTTTTGCATGTCTAAATTGGAAGTAGGAGCCCACATTGTCAGAAATGAGATGCTCAGTATTCTTAGGGAAATAGTTTTTGAGGGTCCTAGGAGCCCAGATCCAAATGCCACTGAAATTGTATCTCTGAGTCCCATTTATCTCCTGTTAATTTACATGAAAACAGCAACAACAAGACATGGTTTATTTGCATATTTTTCCTAGGTCTTTGAGAATTGAGATTTGTTTCCTTGATCCTCTAACCACTATCTTTTCTGTTGGTGTTATTGTTTCTATAGTAGCAGAGCTGAATCTGCTTCAGAAAAGTTGAAGGGATTTGCAATTCACATTGTTTAACCAGACAGTGCAAAGATGTCAGGAAATACTGGTGGACAGGTTGGTCCCATCTCATTCTAGGTTGCAGTGGACCTCAAGACGCACTTTCAAAGGGAGGAGATACTGACGCTCTCTGCTCAGAACAAAAGTGCTGACAAGTTTTTACAATAATATTCATTTTCTGGCAAAACTCTGCTGTTGTTGCAAGATCTCTGATGTGTATCATTGCTAGAGCTTTGTTGTGCATCTTTGCTTACTTGAAGAGCAGTCGTAATGAATCTTTGCTCTGGCAGTGGTTTCTGCGGTCAAATGGATCACAATTGTGCTCTCATGTTGAGGGAAATTGGAAAGCTGAGAAACAGAGCTGACTGAACTGGTTTGTGATCTGAGGAGATTAGAGCAGCAGATGATATGGGCAACAGAGTTTTAATTTGACAGCTCCTTCTGGAACTGACTTGGCTCTGTATGAGTGCACTAGCAGTGTACAAACATCCTCAAACAATCAAAGCATGGTTATATTAACATTAATGAGTCTTTGATAATTTTGATTAAAAAAAGATGTTTTATTTACTCAGAGATCAACACTGTCTTATTTTACCTACTGGAGAAATCTTATCACAATCTCAAAAGCAGAATCCAGTGTGCCTTTCTGTTCTCTCAGTCAAAGATAAAGTGATTAATGTTAGCAAAGAAATGAAGCCCAAGTGCATGAGTTAAACTAATGGGTGCTCAGCTGTTACACCACTAGTAAATGGAAAAGGAAACTTTCCATCTTCCTGTTTCTGAAGAGCCCTGCTTCATCATCCCCTTTTCTCTGCTTGTTTTTATTGCTAAATTCTCGTTACAACAAGTAGGGGCTGACATCTGCCAGAGTGAGTTCTTATGGATGACTATTTTCCTCTTAGCAGAGAAAAAAACCTGATGGAAGAAAAAGGGAGATTATATAAAGACACTGTTTTTTCTTGGACTTGAAAGAAAATAAATACTTGCTTTGGAGGAGGAGAAATGTATGTACAGATTCCATCCTTACCCAAGGGGAAGTCAGATCTACTTAGATCTCATGAATTTTCTAGTTTTTGTTTGAATACCCATCTTTGTGAATGAAGAGGGAACAGGAAAATGGTGGGTATAAAAATTGGACAGACTGCCAGGTTAAAAGAAGGGAAACCTCTTCAGACAGGAAGGCAAAGAGGGGTGTGAGAAAATCACAGCAGAAATGAGTGGAAGAAAGATGTGCTAGGGCTGGCAAATAGTCAGATTTCACAGATAGATGAGTGGGCATTACAAGAAAAGTATCCAAACATCACAAATAATTGCAAGGGAAGTGGAAATTTGCAAGGGTAACTGTAGCTATGTAGCCATATCAGTATCAGCATCTGAAAGGGAAATATTTCAGTAATGGGATCAAAATTATCAGGTTTTGGTAGAGGCAGCATGTGAGCACAGCTGGATTTAACAGGTGGCTAATGAAGAGTTAAGCAAGAGAGACTTCACAGATAGCTTACTAGATAATTAAAGGGCACATAAGGACATGTTTGGGGCAGAGAAGTCTTGCAATGCCAACATGATTTAGGTTAACCTCCCAGAAAGTCTAATGGCATCAGAGATACCAAATGTGGGTATGAATGCAGTGAAATGAGGACCAATGAGAAAAAGTATGTAGGAGTGGGCTGTTCATAAGGCAGAAAGCGGGGGCAGATTAAGGAGGAAAGAATAGAAATGAGAGATAAAGTGCAAGCTTTTTGTGAACATGCTCTTTTCTGTGTGTGCTTGCAGGCACACAACTGAACTTCAGGCTGGGCTACTGGGTTTGTAGGATGAGAGGTCTGGGCACAAGCAATGGGTGAGGGATAGGAGTAATGGGGGCCAAAATGTTTGGGAGGCTGCTAGCAGCGGAAGGAGCTCTGGGTGCACTAATTGACTGGGGTCAGCCACTACAGAGATCCATTTGTGTGTGACCAGTGGCAAACCTTGCTCCGATCCTCTTCAGACAGGATGAATAGGGTGAAGCATCTCATGTTTTTGTGAGTGCAGTCTGTTTAAAGTGCTTTTAAATGCACTGCTTTCTGACTGTGCTAATATTCACCCCTGACTGTTACCATCTGTATGTACGTCATACATGTTCAGTACTGGCCCTGGCCAGAATTCAAAGAGCTTGTTAAAGGTTCCTCAGTGTATTAGTTGGAGGAATGAAATGTTATTGTAGGGGATTTGATAGCTATAAGAGCTATTGCTCACCTTGTCAAAGACAAGGAAACATTTCTTTATTGTTAGTGCAATGGAGCCCTGGAGCGGGCTGCCCAGAGAGGGTGTGGAGTGCCTTTCTCTGGAGATATTAGAGAGCCATTGGGTTGCCTACCAGTGTCAGCTGCTTTAGCTTAGGATTGGACTAGGTGACCTCCAGAGGTTTCTTCCAATCCCTACAGCTGTGTGATTCTTCAAAAGACTTATTTTGAGACTTAAAACAAAACTTTTGTGTACGTTACTAGCACAAGCCTTTCCTCTGTGAACTAGGTGATGATGGGAAAGAGGAGTAATGCTTTCTAATGGTTTTTGGAGTATTGGGTGAATATTAATAGTTATATCTAATGAGACATTTATAGTTCTATAATTGTTTGTTATTAGTTGTGGCCAGAAACATTTAGTACTATGATGTCTTCCTCCTAATTTCCATGTTATTGTTACCTCTGGAGGAGGAAAGGCTTGATACCTCTGTGAGGATGAATCTACCTGTTATAAAATGCGTGGAACAATCATTCTAGCTCGTCCAGTGACACAGTGCAACTTAAGATGTGGTGATACGCAGGCTGCCTAATCGTGATGTCAGTAACATAAGAAGAAGCCCTTTTTTGACACAATAAATAAAAATGACAATCCACTTAGATTCTTCGCATGGTTTGTCAGTTCCAATTCTCATCCATATTCCTAAGTGTTCTCAAACATGTCAAGATCAGAGCGTGCTTTGAATAACTTACTCAGTGTGATTTAAAAATCTAGCAAAATCTAATGGCGATCTGCATTCCAGTCTTAATGCATCTTGTGCTCTAAGCAGCAGCTATGCAGAAAAAAACTGGCTTCCTACAGGCCTGTTTTCCTCATCACTTTCAACATGTACAAAGTTGACACAGAATTATTCCAAAACCTTTGTCCATGTATGTTGTACTAACTTCATAAGTATTCATGTAGCTGTAAAATAGTGGAGTAGCAGGACGTCTTGTTCCACCTCCTTGAATTTTAATTATTACCATTAGTAATAACGAGACCTTTTATTTCTAACGTTGGAGACATATAGAGTAAGAGCCTGTTGTTATCTAATCAAATCCACAAGGTAACATGAAAATTCAGAACATATTTTTTTCAGAAAGGAAGCCACTCTTGATTTATGAACTCTGCATAATGGGGAAGTGAGCACATGCCTTGGAAAGGTGTTTCAGCAGCTGTTTTATTCTCATGGGTAACGAATGTGTAACTTCCTTGTATTGAATTTTGCTGATGCTAAATACTGTGGCATCTGAACGCACTGATTTGCAATGATGGTGAATATTCTCTACTAGATTAGAGGAGCCTTTTTATTAGGAAAGGGGGGGTGGAGGGGAGGGGGGGGCAAAGAGGCAGGTAAGGGGATTAAGCCAGCAAATTTTCAGGTTCCTTTTAGTAGAAAGCAACTAATCCTTAAGCTGTTTCTAAGCAGCTTTTCTTCAATGATAGCAAGTTAGTGATGGGGTGAAAACATCGATTAGTCTTTAATGTAGACAGATCCTATGCAAAAGTAGGTAAGTTCTTGTTGTACAGTCTACTGAAAAATGCAATTTTAATGTTAAGACTTGAAAAGGATGATGAGTTTGAGTAGCTTGCTTTTATAGGTAAATAACAAATTCCTTTTTTGCCACAACCTAATTTTTAATTTCTACCTGAGAATAAGAAACCACTGCATTTATTATGTAAAATAAAAACAACAACAACAAAAACTGTAGCATTGCCATTGGTGCAAAAAAGAATCTCAGTGGCAGATCTCTAGACAACAATTCGTTTCATCCTGAAAGGAAAACAGGAATGAGAAATTTGGACATTTTCCACATTCTATGTTAGCTACATTGGCTGCTGATGTTCCGGCATCCTGAAAATGTTACAAGATGACACCCATCTCCATCAGATCAGCCACGTGACAGAGCTAAACAGGAATGAAACATGTGTCTAGGCATAGGAGGATTCTCTAAAACCGGGGAAACACATAGGGCTGGAGTTAATGAGGCCAAAATGCCAACTGGCAGCTCTGTGTATACTGGTGTCATAGAAATTAACAGCCTGGATGGAATGAAATGATGGTATCCAAGCAATAACATTTTAGCCACTAGCTATTTTGGCAAATATGTAATTAGATTGGCTATTACTTTATTGGATTCTCTATGAATGGACTTGTTCTGATTGTGCTTGGCCATTTTTACATGTTGTAATTTCCTCAGATGAATAGATAGGAAAAGAAGTATTAAGGAAAACCAGGAGGAGTTAGAATCTCCTAGGTGTAAAGAGTGGGATTTATTTTTACTCATTGACATTTTTTTAATTAATGAGCTTCTTCATGTATTTTTTTAAATAAGTACCATACTTACTTCTGAAAATAGAGCGTTCTGAGTTTTACTGTAATTACAGGATTCAAAAACTGCTTTGATTTTATCAGAACGGTGATGATACTGACCATGCAATTTTTTCTACAGCCTTCTAGTGTGATCACTGCTTACAGTGGCAGAAACTTCTGACACTTCTGATTTCATTTTTGACTGTTCATTGTCATTCCAATTATCCGATGAAGAATTAAGGCCGCTGTTTGTTCCTCCTGTGTACTTTAAATTTTCTCATACCACGCACAGAATCCATAAATTCCAGCATATATTATTTTGTTTACCAAGTGATAGAACACTGAGGTATCAATTCCTTTTGTCAAATTAGCCTGCTATTTCCTGACCAGCTCACTTAATGCTCATATAGTGTCAGACTATCGTGCTATTCCTCTATGATGGAAAAGGAGCAGAAATCAACAAAAGAGGACCTGCCTGATGCTGTTAGTCCAGAAAAGGTAAGCTTGGGTTGCACCTCTGTAAAGCTGAATGTAGATTTTTATAACTGGGGGGAGGGAACTCTTTTCTGAAGGGTCTGTGAATCAAAATAGAAGAATGACATCTGCATGCCACTTTATGTCACAGAATCATAGAATGGCCTGGGCTGAAAAGGACCACAATGATGATGTAGTTTCACCAGACCAGGCTGCCCAGAGCCACATCCAGCCTGGCCTTGAATTACAGGGATGAGGCATCCACAACCTCCTTAGGCAACCTGTTCCAGTGCATCACAACCCTCTGTGTGAAAAAACTTCTTCAGGTGACATGTCCCAGATTTTTTAATTTGCCTTATATTTTTTTAAACCACTAAGGAAAATGTGTCCTAGCAGAAAGTCTTGTGGAGAACATTTTCCTTTTCTAGATCAATAAATAATGTAACCACATGGAACAGCAGTCAGTGCATGAACTCTTCTGCTCACTTAGATCATCAGCTACTGCCAGCATGTGTTAGGAAGAACATTAGGGCAGTTCATCTGGGTGGAAGAAATCCAGGTGGACAATGGAGACAGTCCATTTTGAGTCGTCTTATGCCAGGAGAATTTTGATGTTTGAATGGCTGATATAAATATCTGATAGGATTTTTCAAAGTACTTTGTACCATAATGACAGGTGATATCGGGGGAAACTGACACCAACGTTGTGCTCTAAGATACAGTTACTAACATTTTGAAAGCTTTCCACCCCAAATGCAAAATTTTTTCAGCATGTAACAATTGCATTTCCCTCATTTAGGGTAGGGTTGCAACCCTATTACTTTGTAACTCCAGCTGTAAGCTTGCCTTCAGCAGCTGTTGGGATTTGTTGTCTGTCTATCTGGACATAGATACTTGCATTTGTTGCTGGTTTTCTTATTTTATTTTTATTATTTTTATTATTTTATTTTATTTTATTTTTTGCAAAAGTATTGTCACAAGTAAGTGACACAAAATAGTATATTGGGAAGGAAATTGTTTTCTTGTACTATTCTATCTCAGTTAGGTTCAGTGTAAGTGAAGATCAGGTCTTTTAGATTTACCAGAACACTGCTCAGCAGCTGAGAAGTATCCTCCAGCTACAAAGAAAATCAATAGCATGTGAATAATAATTGCAGGGAAATATGAGTTTTAGAAACTCAGGAATAGACGGTGGTTTGTAGCTTTTAAATGCTACCTGTGTTCTTGTGATTTACAAACAAGATTTTATGCATGTCTAAAATTAAGTTTTAAAATGGATGCTGTACTTTGCATTGGAGACTTCAGTTCGAAACTGTAGCTTGGTGAGTACAGTAAGTTACTTTTCTTGTTCAAGAATGTTCTAGTGCAGGACTGTGTGCAAATAGCATCTTCAGTTATGTATTTAAATATTAATCTAGGTTCTGAGCATACTTATTTTAGGCTACTTGTCTCTTCATTTTATCATGTGCTTGATTTGTGTGGCATAGAAATCTTAAACCACACCACATGTACTAAACCTCCACTGAGAGTTCCTGCATTCTTAGATTTAGGCAGCTGTTTAGATGCATTTATATCACCTGTCAGTTTTTTTAGTTGTTTTTTTTTTTTTTTTTTTTTTTTCTTTTCCATGATGATGTGTGCAGTTGGAGCACCACTATGAACTTCTGTCAGAGAAGCAACAGCTTTTTCCAAACCTGCAATGGAAACTGCCTGTCCTCTTGCTTCTCAGTCTCCCTGGGACTGTGAGAGGGCCCAGGTTCTTTAGGAGTGCTGAGAGGGTCTGCTCTGCCAGAGCTGCCATCCAGGCCAGCTCGGGGCACAAAGACTTCCACTGCTATCAACACTCTCCCAAAGAGGGAAGCCTCTCCAGGAAATTCAGTTTCCTTTTGGGATTTACAGATCAGTGTATTCTGGCAAATTAAGTTGCTGAGGACTAGACCTGTTCTTGAAACCACAGGAATTGATACCAAGGCTATTGGAAAGATCTTTCTTTTTTCTTTCCAGAAAAAATTAAGCACAAATATGAATTATACTTGCATGTGAGTATACCCTTTCTTTTTTTCAGCATTTCTGTCCTGGATGAGATAGAACTCTACTGTCACTGAACCGAAGGTTAATGCTGGTGTTTGAGGCTGCATGAGAGTCATTGCATGACTCTAACTTTTATCTCAGCAGCAGGTTTCTTCTATAAGGCAGAAAAAAAAAATAATAAAAAAAAATATTCCAAGATGTCTGTATTACTTGTCTAATTTCTTAATTCAATATTTTTTTTCTAATAAAGTCTGTTTTCTCTGTTCTGTCATTTCAGACAAAAAGCTCTGGATGGAATGATCGTTCTGAACCACCAGCATTTTTAACAGATATTTCTTTGAACATGATAAAATTTGTCTGCATTATTTTAACTTCCTATTCTCACTTTCTTTTTCAAATGAATTTGTTTACCTCTTTGACAACTAGAGAACAAGGAACAATAGGAGAGAAGGACTGATGTATATGTTGCAAACATATTCAGATACAGACAAAGTATGCAGAAAGGTACAATAATAGTAACCAATATCCATGCCCAGAAATCTTATAAAGAAATGTTTATCTAGAAATTTTGTCACCAGAAGGATCTGCTAAGTTGCATGTTTGTTTATACAGTTGCCATCTCCTCTTGCTGAGAAGGGAGCCCTTTAGTGGATAGTTCTGACTGAGTTTCCCAGTGGCTGTAGTCCTTTCTGATTGTATTCAATACAACAGTAATATTTGAGATATTCTGTTGCTTTTGTGAGTCTTAGTTGTAGTTCAGACAGGCATTAATATGTGGAGACTTCAACCTGCCTTCCAAATAGCTAATGTTAAGGCACAGATAAATACAAGAATTCTTAAAGAAAAATGTGGAAATACTTTTCATCCTGTGGAATTTTACAAAAATTATTTTTGGGTGCTTGATTTTTTTCTTCCAAGCTTATGTGGTATGGAGTATCATATCCGAAATAATGTGTTCTGTGTGTGTGTTCGGTTGTAACTTCTGAACTGTATTAATCAGTAATTTTCTGACTTAAAATAGCATGATTTTCACCTTCTTACAAGAAATTGTTTATCAGTGATAGAACTAACTTAGTATCTTCTCCCAGCTTTTCAAGAGAACAATAATCCTGTAACCCCACGCATAAGGGAAATTTTTATGCAACTTAAAATGTTAAAGATTGTTTCCTCTAAGCTTGGAGTACTGCACATTGGCATATCTATTAGCCATTGGTTGACTTGCTTAAATAATCCCTAGCAAAACTCTTACATCTAAAAATAGAAATAAGAGGGTTTGATTTATTCCCTGACAGTTTCCTTCCTCTTTGCTTCTTGTAGAGCATTAAGTGCCAGTGCTGGCAGTGGCTCTGCCAGCAAACTAGTTACAAGTTACAGCAACTGCAGCCTGAAGCAGTGCTCTTCGTGTGTTCCCTCCAGAAAATACCACTTAAGCCCACGTTTCCAGGAATCGTGCCACTTCTTTGTTGATTTGTAGGTGAAGTTCATGACTTTAGCTGGCTCTCGTTCTTTGTGACAGTTGTGCGCACACAGTGCTGGAAGGAAGTGGGTGAGTCTTTACTGTGGAGTACAGTGGCCGTGCAGTCTGCTGCCTGTCTTCTGGAGAAAGCTTTTTGAATGTGTAAAGAGGTGGGGTTTTTTCTAATTTGGCAACAAAGAGGATACAAATTCTTGAATATTTGTTGCCAATGTAATGTACTTTCACTGTCACTTTCTCTAACATGAACACATTTAGCAGCGTATGTGGAATGGCTGGTTACGCACTATGACCACTTGTGATCCAGCTCTACTTGTGAAGTTCTGATAATGCCAAAGCTCCTTATCTTCTTGTTACCTTAGACTGTGATATCTTCAGATCTCAGCATGAAACGTGTGTGAAGTTTGTTATTCAACAGGGAATGTTTTTTTTCCAGTTGAGGCCATCAAAACTAAATACTTCTGATGTCACAAGTGCCTGTGCTCATAAAGATGCTGCTTTCTTCCATCTTCTCAAATGATGAGGCTCTGACTAGAAGAAATATGTCAAATAGCATATTAGGTGAGTCAGTTATGAGCCCTTTTTATTTATCCATGACACTACTTCTGTTTCAGCTGACTACAGTGTTTTGAATTTCCTGACCTGAACTGGCACTTTGCATTGCTGAATACTACTGACTCCCAAGTGGCTCCTTCACTTTTCTAATTGAATTTCTGACTTCTAATACCATATTTATCCTGATAATAGCTGACTAATTCACCAAAGCAAACGCATATCTTTCTAGAACTAAAATTATTGTGGTATTTCAGGACAGTGGGATCTTCAGAATGCTGCCCGACTGTAGGACTGTTCTGCCAGCAGTAGCTGTTGATGCGAAGTTGAAGAATGTATTTAATGAAAATCCATTTTTTTCCAATGTTACTTGAGTCAATTTTTTCCCTTTAATTTTTTTTTTTTTTTTTTTTTTTTTTTTTTTTTTTTTTTTTTAGTAGTAGAAACAAGGATAATACAATATTAATGTTACTTGGAAGTAACAGTAACAGAGAAGTGAACAGGAAGTGTAAGTACTATTATTGCATAACTCTGAATGTCTTCTTGATTGAGTCAAAATATTAACAATATGTAGTAGGGAAATGGACAATAAAGTTGTGGAATATGTGATGTAACTTCTCTGCTAGAGGACCTTAAATGTTTTTTCTATTTCCAGTGTAGGTGGAAAGGAACACTTCGGGGAAAATAAATAATCTAACATTATGAGTAGCCTGGAGAGAGTGAATAGAGTGATTATTTACTGTTTCTCACCATGCAAAATCTAAGGAAAGAGACATAAAAAATGGTACAACAGGGTGGTGCAAACTAGCAAAATGGAGTGGTGAAACATGATTCTTGTACATCTGCTTCTGCTGTGGTCACAGTATCCAGTGCTTTGGTGTGGATGTCCTAACTCTGTTCCTGCAGTAAGGTAGGCTAAAGATACAGTACTCAATTTACACAAAATTTTAGGGACAGAACGCCCACGATCACGAAGGGAATTTGAGTCAGTGCAGTACCTCTGGTCTTGGACTTTCAAAGACCTGTATTCTGATGTTTATCTTGAAGAAACAAATAACCAGAACCAACCACAGTTCTTTAATGAAAAACATACAGTTGGGCTGATGGAATCTGACCTTGTAGCTGAGCCTTTTAGCTTTGTTAGTTTTAAATGATCAGTTCAAGGGCATTCAAACACTGCTGCAGTTTTTCTGTAGGAGACAGAAGCTCACTCTTTCTCATATTGTTCTCAGCCTGTCACAAAGAACTGTGAACATGTTTCTGTGTTACTCTTGTTTTACCGAGCTTGCTGGGATATTATTTATCTGAGCACTAATATTTTTTAAAAAACTTAATTCTTAACAGTCTTTGCAGAACTACAGGTGTGGTTTAGATTCTATTGCTGAAATCTGTAATGCTTTGTTGTACAGGTGGTGTGACAACAAGTATCTGAGCATTTGAAATCAGGGTAGAGTTCTAAAAATGATTTTTAATATGAGGACAGAGGGTGAAAAATTATATTAAAAGAAAACTGTTTATCTCCAGATGTTTAAACAAAGGAATGCATCCCTATTTTTCCAGCTGTACTGGAAATGAATTTGATTTGCTTTTAGCATAGGTACACCTATTTATATTGAAAACTGGCCTTGTACATTTTGAACTAACTGAATTTGTTTTATTTTCATATGATGGTTTCTATTACCTTTATTTGAGAAAGGCTAGAGATTACTGTTTCCTGGTATAGAGTCAGTCTCACCCAATTTCTTCTTGTGAGACATCTGTGTTTGTGCAGAATCTCTGCCCAGTGATTCTAGAAAAAGAGTCTCGCAGGGACAAGTCTTGCTTCCCCTAGTGAAAAGGCTGATTTTGCTGACAGAGCCTAAGGCAAGTAATATTTTAAGCATCATGAACATAAAGCATTGCCACTTGATGTCTGATTGTCCATAAGAATTTTACTGCTTTGTTCAAGAAAGTGAGAAAAAATGATAATAGATGGGCAAGGTAAAATTCAGGAAGAGATTTTTTTCCAAGCTATTTTTTTTTTAGTAGAAATGTAGAAGAAGATGATTGTCTTCAGGAAGTTTAAGATGAAATAAATTTTTGTAATAGTGTAAATAAAGAGTGCAAAGGATAATTCATTAAAAAAAAAATTAGAATATTGAGCAATGGCTGTCGCTGTGTGAATATAGCAGGCAAAAGAATTGGAAAGAAAACTTGGACAAGATGATAATGTGTATTTATGATAATGTTAGTGCTGTGTTATTACTTATACAATATTGATACTTCATATACTGATACATATATGGGTCTATGTACTGATAATTTATATACTGACAAATATATATGTGCATACTGATAATTGTTGATGCTGCTAATTATTTTCTAAGAGGAGGTTAAATGCATTGAAACTTTGTGTTTGGCTGGATTGTTGATGGCTGGTTGTTTCATTGGCTGAATTACAGGACTGATTCATACTTAAGTATGCAAGCCTTAATTATTTGTGGTAAGAGACATAATTCTGTTAAATAAGAAAAAACATGTAAAATTGTCAGGTTTTTTATGCATTTTTTTAAAAAAATATAAAAGAACGAATGTGTCTTGCATTGGATATGAATCAATTATATTTAGTCAGTAGTTCTTTCCAACCTATGAGAAACATTGTTTTTAAGAGGTGGCATTCTTTGCATGCACACAAATGGCAATTTAGAACTGAGCATCCCATTGCCTGTCCAGAAAATCTTAACATGATGTTGCAATTCAAAACCTTTCTCAGTGTGTGGGCTGATAAATGGAAGAATGGAATGTAGATTACAGGCAGTGTCTACTCAAGAGATTTTTAGGAGTGGTTAGGTAAATAGAAAAAGAAACAGAGGGAAGGAGAGAGAATGAAAAGAAAATCTCTGGGCTATAACAACATACTTTATTTAATCCTGTACTGTGCTTCCTATCTCTGACTTCAGTAATCTTCTTCTGCCTTCATTTTAACTTTAGCAGTCCTATAAAAGTCCCCATAACAAACACGGCATCCATGAAGAACATTACTATACTGAGACAAATTAACTGCTAAACCCTTTGAGGTAGGCAATAAAAATGTTGATGCTTTAATCTTATTTCATTGGGAATTCATCCCTTGAACAGCATATAGCTGAAAAGAGTGCCTCTGGTAACTGTACTTCTTTGACTGGAGAATTACCTGAAGTCCATTTAGTATGGATTTTGCCTTATATTTTAATAAGTGTAGCATCATTTGAGAAGGAGTTTAGAAAACAGTTTGCTAGAGACTTATAGAGGAAGATAAGAAAAGGCAATATAATATTTGAAAATGGGAAGCTGTTCTTACACAATCCACATAAAATGCCTTACATCAAGCTTTTGTAATTGTACAATTTAAATGTAATTTGCTAAGATAAACTTTTCGTGCACATAATTGCGCATGGATGTGAGATTGAATCTCAATTGTATAACTGTAATAAATGGTATAAGGAATTTGTACTTTGAGAAGAAAATCTGAAACATCTGATACAGCACAATAAAACTGAGTGGGCTGAAGGGTAGGGAAAACAATTATATTTTAGGATTAGTTTTAATTGCCAGCAAAAAAAAATACTGATTTTTGAAACATAAAATGTGTTTTATTCAAAAGCATACATCAAAAAGACGCACTGATTTTTCTCTCATCTTATAGAAACAAACCCAGAATCCACTGCCATGTAAGTAAAATTGATGGCATGTGTAACATTAAAGCCATTTTTAATTTTAAATCACTTCTGTGAAAAGCCTTGATAGATGCTAAAAAACAACATGCAGTGGCACATAGGTTTCAGATTTGTGTAAGAAATATGATCTACTACTTTTCACGCATGTCTTGACCACCATACCACTGTTTGAAATTAAGCTGCTGAATAGCATTGTCCATCAGTTCTTTTTTTTTTTTTTTTTTTTTTTATAAGAGACAAACAGCAGAACAAGCCTTCATTCATGCAAGACCACCGCAAGTTTGGGGAAAGTTATCTTGGCAGATTAATTTTTTGCCCATCTGTGTCTGTGTGTGTGCTATAAATATTGTCATTGTCACAGGGCTTTGCAGGGGGAGAAAAAATGTTAAACTGCTCTTTGATTTGAATGTGCTTTATGGCCCATTGAGACAGCTTGATGCTTCACTGTTGCGGATGGCTGCTGGAGTCTTTGTTCACTTGGGTTGAACTGTTACCCAGGTTGTAACCTGTTTATAGATGCTACATTTTGTGGGTCTGTCTCATTATATTTATTAATGTAGGTTGAGATTAATAAAAGGACGTGGCTGTAGCTACTTCCTATTAGTGTTATCTTTATAATTGATTGTCTAGGAGTCTCAGTGTTTACAGGTCTATACACTAAGGAGAACTACTGGGGGGAGTTGTGTTTCAAAACTGAGAATATGAATATGGTTCATGGTCAATACTTGTTTGAGAGTACCGTTTATGTTAGTCTCCACTCCATACTGTGCCACTTTTCTGTTAGGGTAATTCCATTATAAATCCTATCAATTCAGCTTAGATGAGGCTATTAAAGACACTGCAATCAGGTCTTTACTCACATCTCAGGTAACGATCCTGTCTTTTGCACAGATGACTCAAGCTTCGGACTTTCCAGCATTCTGTTTGTAGTAATGTCATTTTCCTGTAGTGTAAATAAACCAGAGATCAGCAAAGGCAAGGAAGTGTTAGCAAGATATTGCTGTTTGTCATAGTTCTTTTTCAAGACAGCCATTCACGTGATCCTTTTAAAGTGGATTTATTTTCAGTATTGAGGCCAGAAAAAAACTGAATTTACTTTTACTGTGCCTTAGATGCATCTTTCCAAGAAAGAAAATATTGTATTAAAGCCATCAGAACTTACTAGATGTTGGAGTAAAACGACTTGGATTATGAAATGATCGGTGATTCTTGTCAGAAAGGAAATAACGAAAGAGGTACTTTGCTGAAATGCTCTGTGCCATCTCACTGCTGGCTGCATTATTGCAAGTACCAGGACGTATTACATTTTTATATGTTTATCATCCATGACAGTAAATGTTTCTCGCGTGACTTTCTTACTGGTATGTTTTGTGATGATTCATGCTGGGTTACAACAGCTTTACTGTTTTCCCTCATTCAATGAGATGTGAACTGACACAACTTGTTGTACCAGAAGATGGAAACTTAAGGATAAAATGATTTTCTTTGTAAGCCCTCTGATTTGGAGAAAAAGAGATTTTATTTCCTCTGGGAACTGAACTTTGTGTCTGAAGGATACATTTAAAGATCATGTTGTTTGAATGTGTCTGAAGTATAGGATGGGAAAAACAGGTTTGATTTCTGCTTAAAAAATTAAATGTGTTTCTAGTTGACAGCATGTCTGATTGTAAATGAGGCAAATATGTCAGCATGTACAGAGAAGCAACAAGTCCCATGTAGAAATGTTAGAGGTGAAACTGAGCTTCTTCAATTCCTTGCTTCACTCTCTGCTCACGTTGCAACTTGCCTCCTGCTAATTTTTTTCCTCCGTGTGCTTAAGTTTGATTGCAAAGTGCCTAAGAGCAAATGCTTTATAACACTACCTTTGTGACTTCAGTGTGATGTACAGCTGTGTTGGACTTAGAGATATAAAGCCTTCCCAGCCACAACAGGTGGAAAACAATGTGAAGAAAGCCATACACTAACTGCTGTGGTTAATCTTGCCTGTAGGCTGTTAATTCTGCTGTTAAATGCTGTTGCTACTGGACTTCTTGTTAGTGTTTCTCAGAACTAAGACTCTGAACCAAGAATGAATGCAGAAAAATCTAATAGTGATGACAACGTAGAACAATTTTCTGTCAGCCTTCCACTGCCTATTATTATTTACAGATTTTTTTTTTTTAAATGCAGATAAAATCTACAAGTGAGTGAAAATTAGTTTTTTTTTTTTTTTTTTTTTTTTTTTTTTCTGGTAGGTAAAGACTACACTTAACTGCTAAAAATATTGAAACTCTGTGTCTTGTTCTGCTATAGAATGTCAGACTATCCCCTCCATAAGGAAATCCGGGCCAAGAAACAAATCTAGTTTGGATGCCCATATCAGATTTTCCAGATTTCTGGGCTCCAGTAAGTCCAGAAATCACGTAGAGACTGTAGCACTCTCATGTGTCAATGTAATCCTATGTCTTTACTCCTTCATTGTACATATGTCATAGATATCTATTACATAAATAAAGCAAACATGTTCTTTGTTAAAAATATACTTGGAGAAATATTTTAAAGTATATTTAGAGAAGGGAAGAGACTCTTCTTCCTTTATAGACAGCCAAACAAAAAATGAGTTACTGCTGCTTTAGAAATGTAGAGTTACTAAAAACTCTTAAGAATATTCCCTTGTTTTAGACGAAAGTAAACCTCTATCTGTCTCTCTTCTCTTCCCATCTCATATTCAGAATGACATCCTCATCATAATGTGGATGGAAAATTTGTCATAATCAGAGAAACTCATCTCATAGCTCAATCCCTTTCATGAATATTTATTTACTTTCTGGTGGAAATTTCTGTTTCTTGTCAAAAAGAGAATTAACGATCTCGAACATCCTTTTCTGACATCTTGATATCTGTTCCCTTCTTGTAAATGATCTTTGGTTAGTATACTAATGTTATCCTTAGTTGACCTCTGAAGACCAGTTTATTGAAATTTTGTCATGCCACCCGGGATTTGTTTTTGTCAGCCTGTGGCTGACCTTCATGCAAAGCTGAGGAAAAAAATTGCCTCTAGCCAACGATAGCTTATTTTAGTAAAATTAATTTTTAAGGTCAGTTTTTTTCTGGAGCTGACTTTGTGCCTATGGAAGATTCCATTAGGAACAGGTTTCTTTACTGCTTATATTGATGGAGAACTTCACTTGAACTTTGTGGGTTGTTTTTTTTTTTTAAGATTTTCTTTTACTTTCATCTTATTTTCAATTTTGAACTAGAAAATGCTATTTTTTTTTTTTTTTTTTTTTTGTCTTGTCACCATTATTTATGGAATTGAAGTAACTGCTTTGGCAGTGCTTTTTTAATTTGACATCAGTGTATATAGATAACCAAAGGGAGAGGTACGGACAGGATGGAGCCAGGCTTTTTTCAGGGGTGCCCAGGGGCAGGACAAGAGGCATTGAACACAGCTGGAAAAGGAAGTTCTGTATGAACACTGGGAAGCACTTCTGTGCTGTGAGGGTTGAGAAGCACTTCTGTGCTGTGAGTCTCTGCCACAGGGCTGACCAAAGATGCTGTGGAGTCTCTTCCTTGGAGAGTTTCAAAAGCTGTCTGGACGTGGGCCTGGGAATCCTGTGCTGGGTGGCCCTTCTTGAGCAGGAATTGGATCAGATGGACCTGGAGATTCTCACCAAGAGCAATCTTTTTTTTTTTTTTTATTCTATAATAGATTCAGAAATGAAATGGAATATATTTTTAATGAGAACATTCTGAAAGTAATTACTTTTCTAATTCAGAACAAAACCTGCAAATTGTTTACAAACACAAAATGAAAGAAAAGGAGCTAAAAGTGTAAAAACATTGTCATTTTACTAGCATTTTATTAGCTGTAATAAAACATAATTCTCAATAATTTTTTTATAATATCAATGCCTTTTACAGAGAAAAAATGAAAGAAACTTTTTTTTCATGTGATCATAATATTAAAATATTAGCAGATTTTGAATATATTAATGTGGTTATACTTTGGTAACCTGAACCACTTATTTCCAGAATCATGTCCAGTTATTGTTTAGGATCAACAGTGTTGAAAGAAGTGTGCAGATTCATTAATTTATGTATCAGTGATAAGACTATATTCCTGCATTTTCTTCATTTTTACACCCTGTCAGTATATCAACAATCTATTAGTCTATTACAAAAATGACTTTTTATCCATCCTCTTTTCATTCTTACTGTTTATAAAGTGTCTGCACTTCTATTGCAATGCCTAATTTTTAACCTATTAGTTTTCAGACTATAATTGCCATTTAAAATAGAAAGGACTAGTAATTCTCATTGTGTTTTGGTCACACTCCGTTTTAATAACAATATATTGGAATTGTGTTGAAATAATTATTACCAATTGCATTTACATTTATCTTTTTACAACCTCATCACAAAGCATTACTGTAATCTTTTATACGTCCTTTCATTACCAAGTTAATCTATAGAAAAATTCAGTGTAGCTTTCACAGAAGAGTTTCAGGTACTGGATGTAGCCTTATTCAACATAAAAGTGTTACGGAGTGCTCATGAAAGTACATTATGAAAAGCAAATTTCATCATGATCATTAGAGGTCAATGGAACTTTGTGAAGTGAGCTTACTAAAATTTTACTTGGAACTTGCCGGAGATGGAAGAAAGCTCAAGAAAAATGTGTAAATTAATATTTATTAATGTCAAACTTTTATATTTTATTCATGTTTTATTCTACAAATGTAGGAGTATGATTGGTATTCTGCAAAGACATTTGAATCAGCCAACAACATAGCAAAAGCTGTCATAAAGTTCACCGAATGTGACTCTTGATGTTAGTGTGATTTCCATATAACCTTTTCAAAATTATCAGTGGTTTTATGTTAGTAATTTATATAAAAATCTATTTCTATGACAACTGAAAGGAGGAGAGGAAAAAACAACCAAGCTTGGAAATAGGGAAAAAATTGTCAGGTATTTTGTTTCCTCAAAATATCAGGAAAGAAGTAGAGCTGACAATTTTCCCTGTATGGTCAGTTCTATTCCCTCTCAGATTTTCTGTTTGGTTGGGGTGAAACATTTTTGTTTATGTGGATTTCTGTTTATAAATTTCCTTCTCAGAGAGAACATACATGAATCTACTCACTGACAAGTTAGAAAAGATAAATCACTTTACAAAGAGTAAATATTCTGATATATATTTACAATGAGTCCTTTTTTTTAAGAATTGTATTAAATGCATAATACTTGGTGAATTATTATTACTAGACTTTCAGTAGAAACTAAAAAGTGAAAATAAAAAATAAGATGAATATAAAATATTATGAGTTATGAACAGTGGAAATTTATTCTTTTCTAAGACGCTATTTTTTTTTAACAAATAAATTGCCTAACGAAAACCAGATAGTTATTTGGTGCTCTCTGTATAAACCTGTTGGTTTGTCTGTATGCATGTCTTCCATAAGAGTTAGCATGGATCTTACCTTTCCGTAGTGGTTTGGACAAGGTATCTCAAAGTCCTAAGAGGTTTTAATACAATGCAAATACAATTGCATTTTGAAGTGCTTCCAGTGAAATGAGGCAGGTGATGAAATGAAGAGTACCCCAAAGTTTACAGCCTTTTCTTAAGGAAGCTCAAATTTTGACAACTGTCTAAACATTGACATTATGTTCAATCTCATGCTGCCCAACCTGAAATGCAGTGCTTTGCTCAGAGAAAGATTAAAATGCAGTGATGTTTTATCACTGGATTTTGAAGGCAAGATAATGATTATAGCTTTAAGAGTTTCCCTTAAATTGGAAGTTGTACTTCTAAGCAGTTAACACAGCTGATGCTTGTAAAGTCTACTGCTATCTTGATATCTATCAAGATATTTCTGGCTTTATGCTGTCAGTTCTTATTAATAAGTACTATGAAGGAAAAAGGACTGTTTCTTTCCCTGATTTTTTTTATTTTTTTTTTTTAAAGAAATGTTTTTTTTTTTTCATATAATTTTGATAAATATAATTTGTCTTCTTGCTTAATAATTCTGTGTATTCTGAAAAGGGGAGAAGGAGGAGAAATCATTTCATTCTACATTTTAGGAGATTTGATGAATCTGTAGGGAAGACTTTGGGAAGACATACGGCTTCTTGTTGGAACAAGACAAATAATATGACTTTTCTGTAGCATATACTCTCAGTTTTAGCCAGTTGATTACCTATGGAAAGATTGCCTTCTTGTAGTTTCTTTAAGGTCTTTCAGAAATCCAGGTGGACTCCATCACCTGGACGTGCCTTTTATACCTATGTATCTTCAACGAGCTCCGATGTGTATGTGGGACAAGGTTTTGCCAACAGTCTCCAGTTTTCAGTGTATCTCATGTCTATATATCTGTGGGCAAAATACTACACACATATATTATTTTCTACCTCTTTTCCAGTTAGACTGCCAATTTTTCAGATCTGTTCTCTGAACCATCTGAGAGCCTTCCCAAAATTTCTCATTACATTTGCTGTGACTCAGAGGTAGTTTTTATCAGGTTATCATCAACTGTTCAAACACTTCTTCAAGTTCCTTTAGATATCTTAATATCATATGGTTCAGGCAATTTACCAAAACCATTTTCTGTTGGAAACCTGATCACAGAAGGAAAGAAATATTGAATTAAATTGTGTTTTTATTCTTTTGGATCCAGATACTGAATTACTGAACAGAATGGGAATATTGACTGCAGATCAGAGAGGACAATCTAGGAAAAGAGGAAAAATATTTGCAATGAAGTATCATTATCCAGGTCTGTGACAGAAATGAATAGATTCAAAAATAACATGAAGGAAACTAATACAGTAGGAAGCATTTAGGATTTTTTGTTCTGTCGTTGAGCATTTTTAATAACAGAGCAGGAATCTGTCTTCTGGTATCAAAGGTAAAAGTGATCTTTCTTTGGGAAGGGACCAAACAGTCACCTCTGGGTGCTAACTACGTCATTGTTATTCAGAGTACTGTGAATGGATCAAAAGGTGATCTATAAAACTGCAATGAATTGTTAAATATATGTGCAGAGATGGGCAGTGCATTGATGGCTTATAGCAACAGATACTATAGAGCAAGCTCTTGAGTGTTGTTAATGCCTGTTTGGTGCATCAGAGATAATAATAGTAAAAAATGATTTTTCTAGAAGCAATAAAACTGCACTGACTGATATGCAAAGTACTATTTTTTCCTTTATCTTCTCAACCTCCAGACAACGTGAGTTATGCTATGGCTGTAGATCTCTCTTCTTTTACCAAGAAAAGTTGTTCAATACATCAGTTAAAATGTTAAAATCTGTAATGAATAATTTTTCTTGAAGTATTTACCATATTATATGACTGCCACAAAGCTTTGTAGAACTAGACAACACAACTGTTTGCTTGCTTTTGTAATTGCAAATTTTCATGTATCTCTGATAGCAGAAGACAAAAATTCCCCAAGGATTATCTTCCACAGTTAAGAAGATTACTATTTTTCTGTCTTTTTTTTTTGTTGTTTGGTTTTAGCTTTTATTACTAGTCTTTGGATTTTGATTTGAACTGTTACCTTGTTTTTATTTAATTTAAGCTCTGATTCTTAGGTGGCTAGAGTTATCTAAGAGATGGTTTTCGTTCCTATTGTTCCTACCACCTACACAAAGTAATTCATCTAAATACATAAAGTTATGTTTGTTGAGTTTAAGGTCAATGTCTTTCAACAGTTCAAATCCAACAGTAATCAGATCCTACAAGCAGTATTTAGGACACACTACTGGACAAAATAACTAATATTCTGTATTAAGTATTTTAGTGCAAATAACCACCTAAGGGATAGAATGGATTAGGTGTTTGTGGAAATCTTCTTAGAGGAAGCTAATAAATAATACCTTTTAAAACATTAAGAAGTAAGTGTTTCTTCTTTTGAAAACTAGAAACAACAGCATCAGCTATAAAATAATTGAGCTTCCTTAAAACACAATTTCCTTCTTCGTAAGTTGAACATTGTCACAAGATTTAGAAAGTGTATTTTTAACGCCTATGCGACATTGTCAGTTACTGCCTAGGAAACAGCAATAAAATGTTGGCTGGTTTTCTGGCATCATTAAAATCCTCATGTTTCTCTTGTGCAAGTAGATCAGTCCAGAAAATTACAGAGACCTGAATTTAGACTGCCTTCCAACATACAGGAACATTTTCCTGTGGTTGCTATAATAGGGATAATTGGAGCTTCTTTGCTTATCACTCATTGCAAGAAAGAATTTGCTTGGAGGAGTACAGAATTAGAGGAATGTATGTACAATTATTCCTATTAGAGACAGCTTAATCAGAAGAAGTGACAGACAAACAGGAAGAGACTGATGTACTAAACCAACATTCTTAGGTGCCATAATTATTTTAAAGTGTGTGAGGGAGTGTAATAATGACAGGACATTTATGTCTAGAAAGTAATGAAATTCTACCTAATGTAATCAGCCATTCACCCTCCTTGTCAATAGCAATTGCCAGGTACATGTAAGGTTTCAGAGTTTAAATGTAATGTCACATTTACTGTCTTAGTATAGAGATACTATTTTAGTTGTAGAACATGGCATATTCTTTAGCTAATTACTGTCATGTGGTGCCCATAAAGTACTTTTTGTTATGAAAGAACAATTCCATAGACAACTGGCCATGACTTTATAAAAGTATGTTGTTTTTGGCTGTTTATGTTGTGAGATTTTTTTGTGTTTTGATGAAGACTTTACTGTAAAGATTTCTTAATTTCTGCTGGGAAGCAATGGTAGTGCATGGTAGAGCTGTAGTAGGAAGAACACCTTTCTAGGGTATAGATCCTGACTCTGTCTAATTTAGACTAGAGAGTTAGACCTGAATTTCTGTGTTATGCATTTTCCTCAATAAATGTTTATTCATCTCGAGAGCTCAGTAAACTAAAAAAGAAAAAAAAAAAAAAAAAGCATGACAATGACATTAACCAGAGGTAAAAGAGGATCTAATTGCCAGGCTTGTTATCTTATGACATAATTTTCAATGATTTCAATTTTACTCCAGAAAAGGAAATGCCTGAGTGTATTTCAGGTTTATTCTTCCTTAGTCTTACCGGTAATGTATGAGTTTGGTGCAGACAAATAAAATTTTCTGAGCTACTAGAATGATTTTGACTGATAAATAGGTTCTGAATATCTGTGAAATAACATAAGGTATGTAAAATTGCATCAATTTCTTACAAACCTTCTCTCAAAATTCTAATGTAAATGTGTACATGTCAGATTTTTTTTTTCATCCAAAACTGTGTTTTCTGTGCCCTTTCTGCTTGTCAGTGTATCTTTTCCCAGATAAATTCTTGCATCTGCTCTTTTGTCTTGTTTGTTCCAAAATGATTTGTGAGTGAAACCCCCCCAACTACCATTACTTATTCTGATCCTTATTCAATGTAACATAAGAGATAGGATTTTCTTTTCAGTTACTCCTCTCTTTTCAACATTGTCATGGGAATCTTGATGGGCAGCCAAAAGAGCTGAACCATACAATTGAGAAACCAGAACAATGGAAGGCTTTTGACTTACTAGTTAAAGAGGTAAGCTGTTCAAAAGACTGCAACAGTCCTACTGGTTTTATTTCATTTGTTGGAGGCGTTTTTCGGTCGACCTGTTTAGATTACTGTGGTATGAGCGTGAGTGAACCATCCCCTCAGATCAATTCCTTAGGTAGTCTGTCAAGGCATTTCACCTACCTGGAATGCTGAGCCCGCCTGTCAGCAATGGATGCTGCTGCACGGAAGTTAAATCAAACTCCTTATCATGGAGGAGTGGCCTTTTTCCTTTAGTGATTCCCTGAAGGGATTTGTTTCTCACATAAAGGAAGTACTACAGGGATTTTATGAATCATTTTTAGTTTTAATACTCACTGAAATAATGGTATATCTAGAAAATATTTTTTGACAAATATAATCTAACACGTTTCAGTGCAGAACTGACAATTTGCAGACAAGGCTGCCTCTTATCCTGTACTGGTTCATTTTTTTTAATTTGATGCAGATTACAGAAGTCTGAGTGCCCTAACAAACAGAAGGTGGTAGATGTTTGGCTCCAGTAGATTTACTGGAGAAAGCACTGAATTACTTGGACTACTTATTTTTCAGATAGAAACCAGTGCATTTCAAAAACTATAAAAACTGATGCTGGTAACGGGGTCATAGCATACTACGTGTGTGAAGTCACCTTAAGACTTAATGGGAAACATCTTAGAGAAATGCTGAAACAGTGTAGTGTTTGGATTTTACAGCATACCGATAGTTGGAAAATAGAGACCAACTTCTTAGCCACAGAACCAACGCTCCTAAAAGCATATTATGGCTTTTGTCAGCTAGTAAGCATAGGTTATGAAAGAGCTAGTCTCCCTGAAGCCAAGTATTACTACATATAATGATTTTTTTAATGTGAACAGCCTTCTGGTACTGTAATTAAAATAAATAATAAACCAGTTAATTATCAGTAACAGCCAGGAATGCAAGGATTTCCACTTAATAATTAATAACACGCTCTTTTCTTGACATCCTGAATATTTTTTCCATTCCTCTTTTCCTTCATTCCAATTGTTAATTCTTTGTGTTTTTGTGAGAGCACAATTATTCTTTTATTTTCTTTTATTCTTTTATTTTATTTGACACATTTTATTGCTATTGTTTGTCCACCTTTTCTCAAGTAACAATTGCTGCTGCTACCTTTTCTTTGTATTCTCTGATAGTTGTTACAGCTTCTGGCAGGTAATTACCACAGATGTGTCACTGGACAATTCTTATCCTTTTCCAGCCTTTTTAATAAAAGTTCTGCATAATAAAATCTTTGGTTTTAGACTCTGTAATAGACCTGCAGGGTTGTGATGCACAGCCTACCTATGAGAAATTTCACCTAGGCCATTCTTAACCTTCTCTGAAAGGCAGAGGGCTGAGATGAGAGAATACAAATGTATAACATTATATATATATATATAATATATAAATTATATATATATATATATATATATATAAAGATTCTCTTTATTAATTCAATCTAGGAGTGTTAAGTGTTGTGTTTGCTACTGAAGAACACTGCACATGATGTGGAATTGATTGCACTTGACAAGGTGAAAGAAGATGAAACACTTTCTCCCCTCACTTATCACTGTATTTGTCATAAATAAATAACAAAGAAAAGAATCACTTCTGTATTTTCTCTTTCTGACATTTCCCAAGTTTTCTATGCATATGCAATAAGCCATCTGTATACTGACTGTGGAAGAAAAAGTTGGTATAACCTTTATGCTTGCACTAAGCCAGTGTTTTGTTTGTTTTACTTTTTTTTTTTTTTTTTAAATTAGCATAGGCTGCTAAAATTTCACATCCTTGGAAATTATTAGAGATTAGAGATGTAGGAAAAATGCTTCCAATTTTCTCTTGATGCCTGGGTGTGAAGAAAGCAAAGAGTCTTAAAGCTTCTCTGACACAGGTTACCCAGTGACCATTTCAGTGGCCTGGGATATGAAGACTCTACAAGTGTTCTTAATGTGAACCATTTCTCATGGTGGTAAAAGCTAATGAGCATGTCATTCTGAAGGAGTGTCAGCTTATGCAGAGTTTGTATCTACATGTATGTTTTGACCTTCTGAGCTGTGCTAGTACAGTTATTTGTTTGGCTGTCTTGACAACAGATTCAGGAAAGACTGGGGGTTAATAAACTAACAAGAGAGAAAGATTATCCCAGATCTATTACATATCTATTTTCATTGCACAGCTACAGAAGCTTATGTTTGAGCAAAACTGGAGACTAGAGTAAGCATATACTTTGTGAGATGGGGATTAAGTCATTTTCACAGGCACTGAAGCTAAAAGAAGCTGATAAAACAACAATTTCAGACATTAAGAAAGAGTAACACAGTACGTGCACCAATGATTGTATTTGCCCTTTGGATTACCTTTTGTGAAGTCAGTCCATAACCAGTGTGTGGAGTAGTACTGGATATCACTGGGAAAAATGTGAATCAGTGTTAATTTCTTTCTTATACTTGTTCCATAATTTCTACCTGTGTTCTTGGCACTATGTTTGCTTTGGCACAATCTTGTCAGAGTAAAAAAACCCCAAACATTTACAACTTCCTTGTGCTTGTTACTAGTTGAACTCCTGAGAAGAAGAGAGAAAGATAGCTTTTACCTACCAAATTTTGGCTTATTATAAACAAGGACTTGTATTACCCTTTTATTTAATGAAAACCTCAATTTTTCAAAAATGACTATTGTAATTAGACTTTGCTTCTCTGATCTGAAACCTGATCTTCAGAGAGGAGAGGTGGTTGTGCTACCAATTGACAGGTTCAAACATTAAGAATAAGATAATGAACATTGCGAAAAGTAAATGAAGCAGGCATAATACACCTGAGATTATACATAATTTTGTTAAATTAATACACCATGTTTTAAAGTAGCAGAAATACTGTAAAATGTCTTGATGAAATGGAAAATGTTTCATATTAATGCCATTCTAATGGAAAACCACTTAGAGCAAATAACTGTAATTTGCATTCTGATCCCTGTTCTGTGAAGTGGCTTATCAAAAAGAAGTATGCTATTACTTCTCTATAAAAGTTCTAATTTTGAATTAAAAAATACTTTCCAGGTGGATCATTAGAACATGTTCTGTCCTTTAAAAGCCTGTCTCCCTTATCGCGGTGCAACTTGTAGAAATGCATTTTAAACAACTTCATTCTGTACATGACAGGCTAATTTTCATGTTCAGAAGTAATTATTCAAACTTGTAAGATTCCCGTCCATTTTATTTTGTCTGCACACACAGACACCATATTACTACAGGGACAGACCTGTTCAAAAAAGATTTTTTTTTAAAGATTGCTTTAAAAATCTGACCACAAATGTGTTTTTTTTTTTTTTTTTTTTAAAAAAAAAGCACTGAAGTATGTTAGTGGAAATAATACTACATCTTATAAGAATTTAGTGATTGTACTTCATTTGCGAGAAAATCTGAAATTTATGCAGTTTAGTTCCTACATAATCTTTAAATCACGGATTTTCCACTCATTTTGCTCCTGCAGAATGTCTCAGTGATAACTCTTTCTGCTCTCCTTTTATTTGAATCATCATTTTAGAGCCTACAAATGACTAGTGATTTTAGGTGAGAGATTCACTTTCTGAATATTACAATTTTTAACTTGGATAGGCTTGATTTGGAGAAGGTAGATAGTCAACAAATTATGATGTCCTAAGAAAAGTGCAGATGAATGCCCTGAAATTAACAGAGTAACTATGTCTCTACAACTTAACAAAACATTGTATTTCAATATACACTGGCTGCAACATAAATACTTGAAGGTTTATGAACCAAACTATATGAACAGCCAGAAGTAGATTTTATTGCTTTTATTTTTGTGGAGCTGAAAACCTACCAAGCTCATCTAAAAGCAAGTGATTACTATCATCATCTCTTATCTTGAAAGGTAGCATGGCTTAAAAAAGTTTTTAGACTTGAATCAAGTAAAATGGTGAATACTTGCTAAAATAAGGCAAGAAAAGCAAACGTTTTAAGTTAATTTCACTAATTATTGGTAGATAGCCGTGAAATGTTGAAATTGATCTTTGGTTTGATTATATCACATACAATAATGTTGATTTTTTTTTTTACTTGAAGGTCCAGCCTATTTGTGATGATACAAATTTTAACTGCTTTCCAAATTAAAATATGGTTCAGCCAATACATAAAGCACTTTGAATGGTTGTCTTCTGTTTGAAGCAGTGTAATGAGGTTGGAAATGAACTTATCTACAGGTATTGTATAAAACCTAAGCACAGCTGTCAGGCTACCAGCACTTGCTGGTACAAGTGTCTGAAGCACTTAAGGCTCTGCTGAATGCTGAATCCTTTCTACTTTGTGAATGTTTTCTGAAGACTTCACTAGGCCAGCCAAGTGATCTCTGTTACAGCAGGAGGGACCTGTTCTGTTGCTCAGCAGAGTACAGACTTTTTGGCACCACATTAATGAATTGCATATGGCATGCTCATCTGGGAGAAGCAGTGTAATATAGACTAATGATGTGCAGGGAACCAAAAGAAGTTCTACATTAATATCCATGCCTAAATTAATATCCACAGGTCACTTTCAGATTTGGAAAAGAGAAGGGAAGAAGAGCAGCAGTAGTGAACAGTTTCAACTCTTCAGATGTTTTGAAATGGTTTTCTTAGAGAAGTCAAATTTAGATGCACTTCATGTAGTGTTCTCAGTTGAGGATCACAAAATTTACCATGGCCTTTGTCAGCAGCCAGGAAGCAAACAGTCACATGGCTTGAAAAGGCAGATAGCCCTGCAGTGACAGCTTCTTGCAGAAATGACTGACATTATTGAAAATAAGCAGTCAGGAATGGATGTCACTGAGGCTAAACTGTGTGTATTTCTTCTAACTGGCCTGCTATCTTGAAGTGTGTTTATTCACGGAAGTAGCATTTGGAAACTCTGTGTGACTTAAGTGTCCGAATTTCAATAAATACTTGACTAAGCATTAGTTTTAGAGTTTCTATAATTCATTAAAGACATGGCAGTTACCTATATGGATTTGGTTAGAATAGATATCACCAGTTTTAATCTCTGTCTTCAGAGATGAAGATGCAATTAATCAAAAGCTTGACCTTGCATAACACTGGCTAGGAAAATAAATAAAACACTGAAAAATTAAAAGTTGTTTAGAAGATTTGAAATAAATTAATGGAATATCAGTTGACAATTGTGACATCATTTTGCTTGAAAGACCAATGTTTTCTCCTGAGATAAGTTCTTAAGTTCTTAAATCCAGAAATCTGAGTAAATGCAGTAAAACATTTATTGAAAGAATTGCTAATTCACAAATAAAATTGAACTTTTCTTGTACCTTTTCCCACCTGTGGGAGACTTGGGGAAGAGTTACTGAGTTACTTGTTCCTGTGCTCTTCTGAGGACAGGTATAGAGGAAATGCTGAGTCAGGGCCTGAAGCAGTGCTTGAGCAACTGGTGGGAAGGCAGGACAAACCAAGGGGAGCTCAGGTCCACGCAATGCATCCGAGTGATCAGAAGGTGTGGACGCAGGATATACCCCTTCCCAAACCTCACTTAAGGGTTGGCAGTGGAGGTGAGGGGATCTCTCTGGAGATCCCTGTGTACCTGAGGCCCTCGAAAGGTAAGTAGAGTCTTTCACATTTCTGTGCCCATGGCTGTTGTATTTGAGCAAGTCCTTGCTGCAGCCTAGGACTTTGCTACTCTGCTGTTATTGCTGTGCTTTCCATCTTGTTAAAACAGGTATGAAAGTTTTGCTCCTCATATTTACTTTTACGGATAGCATAATTAAAATCTAGGATATGAGAGAAAAGAACTGTTCATTATTTCTCAAAATGGTTGAAAGCCTCCATTTTGCACCACATATTCTATACAATACTTCTCTTGATATGTGAATAGATATTTTCTGTATAAACTGAGATGCTAAGACTGTAGGTTTTGTGGGTACTTGAGACCTCAGCTTTTGAAAAGTTGTATGAAAGGCAGTCTGAATCTATAGAAAACATTTATGGTTGTTTGGCAAAGAACCTGTTAATTAGTACTGTAAATTAAAACATTTTAAATTCTATGAACTAAAGTTGGTTTTAACATACAGAAACTACAAATAAATAAAACCTATACAGTTGACTTACGTGCCAAATTATATAAACTGAACAAATTTTGTTTGTTTTTCTCTTTAAATGATTTAAATTGTGCCATCTGAGTCTTCTGTTACAACTAACAACTTGGTACCCTCAGCATCTTCTGAGTCCTGACAATACCTGTCCTTTTAAACAGGCACAATAATCCCTTCTATATGCCAAAAGGACAACTGTAAGAAAAAAGAGTGTCTGAAAAGAGCTCAGTTAGATAAATCTGCTATGGGAATTTAATAGAAAAAAAACAAAACTATTTCCTTAACTTAAAGGGCATAGGGTTTTCCAAAGAAGCCATATAGCGACTGTGTACTGTTCTTTTTTTAGTTTCCTGCAGATAAATCTATCACTTACATTTCTGAAGCATTGATGTCAACTGAGCCAAACCCCAGGTTTGTTACAGAAGGCTGGAACTATAGGTACAGAGTGGGCTGAGCCCTGTTTGCTTCTAAGTACCAGCCCACCTGTCATATTTCAGTAGTAGAAGGATCTCTGTCAGCTGCTGTATACGATGCAGCCTGGCAATAGCATTTCTCTTTTCTCTTAGCCCTGAAGTATCTTGCAGTTGCAGCCTATGCTTTCAGATGCCTTAGGTAATTCTTTCTACTCAGATTGCAGGCCTGAATTAATTGCTATTTTGCAATAGATGTGCTGGCCAAATATGAAATCAGCATTTTAAAAAATGTAGAGCTGGACTTTGTGATCCATTTTATAAGAGTACAATTATTTTTCATTTCCTATTTCTGCCTAGTCTTCAAGGTGCTTCACTATTATTTTTTTCTGTCAAAACTAGTAGTTTTTTAGTTTGGCCTAAAACTTGTTCTACAGAAAGGAATCAAGAGGTGGGATCCTGAGCAGGATGCTTCGAAACTCCCTTAATGGAAGATGCCAGACTTTAGTAGACTACCATTATACAATATTTGTCAGTAGTGTTGCTTTCAGGACAGACTCTAACTAAAAGTTATGCAGTGAAGCAGTATATGTTATTGACAGACAAAACCCTTGTCTGTCACACACTACCTGCTGCAGCTGCCTGTATCTGCAGCAGAGCAGATCGATTCCTCTTTTTGCTCCCGCTGTTTTTTTTCATCTCCAAATGCCATTGATCACTGCTTGGTCACTGTTGACACTGCGTGTCCCTCCAGTAGCCACCCTGTTCTCCATTTGTCACCTTTTGCTGACGCTATTGATTGCTATTTTTCTCAGTCTCTCTTAAAATCTTGACCGGTATACAAACCAACAGAGAGCTTAAACATATCAAAAGAAAAAAACCCTTACTTTTTTTCATTTTCTTCTCCCCAAAAGTGCTTAAATGCGCGTGTTCTTGCCTCAGATTATTTCTCCTTGACTTACCTCATTTCCTGTGGAAAAAAAGAACAATGGAATCTTAGGAACTAAGCTGGCAGTTTGCAATCTTGTCTTTCTTCTCAGAACCTAAAGGACATACCCAAGGGAATTTGTGTTCCCTTCCAGGTGAGGCTTACTGGGGTGCTTATTCCCTGGAGCCTGACTCACTGTTTAGTGAAAAACCTCACCACTGCACTGAAGGAGACTGGGGAATTTTGGAGCTTGTAACTTTCCTGAATCTCACCCAGTGTTCAAAAAGTAACAAAAGTGATTAGGGAATCTGGCAGGAAAGGTGATGTATTGGTCTTATCACATCTGCCCATTAATGCTCTCAAATCCTTTGTGCTGTCAGAAGGCTGACATCAAAATGGCAACTAAATAAAAGCAAAATTGTTTAGCATTTTTTGAACCTGAGCATTCCTTCAGAGATGAGAGAGGTAGACAGCCTCACTATTCTCATGCCTGATTACTTTTAGCTGTTAAACCTGCTTGAAGTGTGCTTGTGTTGAAAGGTAATATTTTTGACAGATTTATTTTGAAATAAGCTACATCTGCTAATTAGCTCAATTGTTGATAGCTAAGGTGTGTTGTTTTTTTTTTCTTTCCCTACAAATAATGGCAGAATTCACCTCACAGGAAGAGTAAGAAAAAAATTCCTGCAATCTGATTTATTTTGCTGTGGAGTCTGCTGACTTCAGTGAGATCAACAGAGGATTGGTTTGGGGTTTTTCTTCATAAGCTGATCATTAATATCCTTTTAGTATTTTGATGTATGATACCTAATTGATGTTACTGCTTACAAGAGGAGGAAGTGTCAAATGTACAGTTAGAGCAAAAAGTCCTCTTTGGTACAAACTGATGCAAAGACGGGGATACTGCTCTGCCTGTTTTTTGAGGACCACTTTCTATTTAGTAGAAGTGATTTGTTAGAATATAGTGGACTCCATTTGGAATAGACCACCTGTTTCCCATAATACACATTTCTGTGACAGTAGTGATAACTTTCTTTTTCTCTCCCAAGTGTGCATGTAGCTCTGCTACTATTGCACAGTCATAGATGTCAGTTTAATCACAGCTTTTCAAATGATTTAGACCTGACAGAAGTTCCAATCCTTATAAGAGTTAGAGGTGAAGTACTTTTCCTGCCCAGTCACTTTGCCTGCAAAGATTGTTTATAAATTTTGATAGTATTTATCCAGAGTATTTTTGATTGAACAGTCAGTAAAAAAGTGGAAAGAACTTCTTTCAAATATATTTCATGATATTCATTGCAATTGCATTCTCCTTTATTCCTAATACCACATAATTATTCTTCTTTCCTGGTACTTTAAGATATTTGTAAACGGTATTTTCTCCCTCTCTTTCCTTTTGTGTGTTGCCATGCTGTGTGTGTGTGCACTGCTACTTTTAATTTTCCTCCATAATGAAGTGTAACTTGTATATGTATAAACTATGCTGTTCTCCTCAGGCTTTTCTGTTTTGCTAGTGTTTTTGTAATAATGAGATACGCTGTATATAATGAGATTCAGGGTGTGTTCACATTAGAAAAATTCAGGGAAAAATACTTGAATATTCCTTGTAATGTGCTCTACCTTTACAGTCTTAAATTGTGTCTCAAATTTTTTGGAGCTTTATTTTTTTATTCTTTTTGTGATTAAGTCTTTACTAATGGATTTCATCTCGTTGATCCAGACCTATTTTGATTCTAGCTTCAGTTATTTTAGCATTGATCTTTCATTCTTCTGAACTCTATCCCCCGTATCCAAGCACTGAAGCATCATGAAATAAAAGGACTCTAAAATATCATCCTTTGATCTGCTCTTATATTGTGTTGCCATCTGAGCTACATATCCAGGTTTTCCTCCCACAGCCACGACAGTAAGAAACTTTGCATTACTTCAGATAAAAGCTGGCTTGGCCAAGAATCAAGTTCCACAGCAAGTGGCTTACTTATTGACCTGCTGTGATGGGCACACCGATGGATTTAATGTAACACTGATACATTTCTAGGCTAGTCAAAAATCTTTAGAGTATATTCTTCTTTCAGAGGTTAACTGGAAATGGACTGAAATTCTGGCATTGGGAAGTGTAGCATTATTTATCATGGTTACAGTTTCAGTGAAGGAAATAATGCCTTATGTAAGCTCTGGTAGTTATATTGCATATTTTCTTAAAAATAAAGTAACAATAATATATATATATTTGATTTAGTATATGTTGATTCCAGCCACGTATGGGTAGTTAAAATTATAAACTAAAATGTGCAAATCCCAATTCAGTTACTATGGCTCAGAAGAAATATACCTGTACAGAAAAGAAAGAAGAGCAAATGAAAATGTTTTTATGAAGAAAACATTAATGATTGAGAAATAAATTGATAGTACTGCTCTGTTAGATATCTTTTGTTCTAATGTTTTTGGCAAAAAATGCTTTTTTAATGAGAAGGGGGATGATTAGGGGTGCAGTAGCAGTTCACCGTTCTGAGTGGGAAAATAAGCCTATGCAGCAAGCAGTTGGCTTTCAAACAGAGGCCTGGAGTTACTGTGATTTAGTAACTATTTAGGAGATAAATCCTTCACAATGATGATGTATTTCTTGATTCCTTGTTATAATTGGGAATTCTGGTATCAAAGGTTCTTTCTTTCCCCTCTCATTTATTTGTGTTTCTCCTTCAGCTTGTTAATGCTGTTTCCTCACATGTGCTTTACTTTGTTCATTTTCTTCTAAGTTACTTCTGTTGCTATTGCGATGGGAGCACTCCACATGAATGCTTGCAGACACCGGAGGGCTGCAATAGAATTTAGACCTTTTCTCTGAAGGATTGATTGCAGTGCGATATCTAAGTAAAGTAAAGTAAAATTGTTGTGCTCTACTGCGTGTGGTGAATTCTCAGTGAAAGATCTAGGGTGAGCAGGTGGCTTCTTGTTCATGTGAGAGGTGTGTTTTGGGGCAGCCGCACACAGCCCCTGGATGATCTCAAGGTCCTTTGCAATTCCATGCTTTCATTTTCACTGAGCTTGTTTTTTCACCTGGCAGTTACCCTTCCCAGGAAGGAACGATAGAAGTAGGAGCTCAAGCACGTAGTTAGATGGCAGAGAATATGCAAAGAAGAAAAAACATGGGAAATCAGGACTCAGAAGTTCTGCTGCCAAAGAAACTTTGATTATTTCTGCTTGATCCTTAACTCCAGTCACTTAGCTGGGATGTGCTGAAATGACTGTTCAATTTTCAGTACCTACCTGGATGTGCTGAGTACTTTGATAGGAAATTAATAAGCATGAAAATAAGGGGAAGCAGGGATGCATGCTCCACATGCAGAGCAGATATGCAAGAGCAGATAGGTAAGTCTAGAGGAACAGATTTTTAAGCAACAGAATACAAGGTAACCAATGAACATCTGGTTTTGTGCAGATGTACAAATCATTTTGCTTGGTACTTTGCCATGATTTAACCAATGAAATGTGAAAGGAATATTTAGTTTAGAACTGCTTATAATTGCACTTCTTTGGCCACCAGAAAACCTCATTTTGAAAAAGCGGGTGAGCTATTTTCAAAATAGAGTGAAGTATTAGGAGCACAAAATTAGTAAGAATTATTACTAAGAATTATGAAAATGAAGATACATAGAAAATAGTTGCCTTTGTAGCTACGAAGGTAGAAAAAGAAAGTTTATACAGAACTTGGTGGAATGCAAAAGCTTAATAATGCATAGAAGTGTAGTGAATATGCACACAAATTATAAGTAGTTAAACTCAGATGTGTCTTCTTTAAAATGAGTGTCAGCATTAAAATAATTGCCTTGATTGACAACTAGAGTATGTTTCTATTTTTATGTTTTCCCTAGAAACTGCACTATCCTGCAGCTTAAAAACCTTGCCTTGATTAAACACTCATCGAATGCCTGCCTGTTGTAATGTGAGGCTAGACCAAGCAGAACACAGACATACTCCTCACAATGACTTCTTATGTTTGAAATGAATTAATTTGGTTCAAGCATGGGATTCATTGAGGCTGAACCTGCCAGTGTAAACGCATTTGTAAGGATGTGTTTTAGAATAGCAAGTGGGCTTGGCTGACCTCCTTGTCAGAGCCTGGAAGAAGTAATCCACTCAAGAATATGCAAGGACTGTCATAAGGATGTCCTGTGACATGCTGGTACGTGAAGCTATAGCTGCACATTGTACAACTCTGTACGTACTCCGTTAATTCGTAGGTGCTGACATCTCTCTGCACAAATGGGTAGTTTGAACATTCTGAATGTTCTTTGGACAGAGTTATTTAAACAGGTGCTTCTGCAACACAGACTTAACCATTGTCAGTGAAATGAAAAATTATAATTCTCTGCATTAGGGGTGTGCAAAACAGAGCTGTGCTAAAATTTCAGCACAGTACCAGAGCTTAATGCTTGCAAAGGTATTCTATACCTCTGGCAAATTCATGTCCTGGAGGTAGAGGAGAATATGGAACTTATGCATTATTCTGAAAACAGCTACAGAACCTGTATGTAGCAAATACTTTGCTAATGGCTCTGAAAAACATTTAAGCAGAGGCAAAAATAGATAACACAGGGTTATAAATTTTGAAGGTAACCCCTGGTTAAGTGAGTCTGTTACAAAATTTAGTCTAGATTCTGAATACCTTGTTAAAACTGCCAAGTATTTGTTGATTTCAGTAACTGTATTGTCTTAATGTATTCCATCTTGAAATGCGATAGTGGAGTTTATCTGAATGTTTCATACAAAATATCTTCCCAGATGCTTGCAAGTCTGGTTGCTTGTTTAACTAGGGGCAGAGGGAAGGAACAGCACTGCTGGATGTGGAAAAAATTTTCTTCTAGGTATGAACTGTGGAGGAAAGAAAATGGTAGCTTAAATCATTTGGATTGAGGTGATAATACTGATAGATCATACTATTCACATCAATTAGCCATCTGAGGTTTCCTTACAGCTGGATTTTTGCTGAAGAAACTATTTGTCAGTCTTCATGTTTTACTGCTGGCAAACTAACTTCGGTTAAATTTACACTGCCTTTTTCTTTGCTTAGATGATTCTGGTATTTACAAGCTGTGCATGTGGCCAGAAGTCGGGCTGAATATATTGTGTAGTTGCTTAAGTAACTGGAGAATTTACAAAGCAAGGCAAAATCTGTGCTTGTAATTCTGACTTCTTGTGATATATTTGCATATTATATACAAGCAGATAAAGTTTTGCTGTCTTCTTTTTTTTTTTTTTTTCCCCCGTTCAGTTTTGACAAGTTTTGTGACTGGGATAGCTCCAATGGGTGCAGTCTGCATGAAGTCATGCATGGGAACCATTCTTTCTCAATCATTGCTGGATGGGCCCAGCTAGACTAAGGCTGCCTTTTTCTCCATTCAGATGAGTGACTGCCTGCTGCTGCCAGGCAGAAAGAGAATATTTTCTCCTCTTAAGGTCAACTTGGAATGTATGGGGTCAAAACGAGGCAGTGGCAAAGGCATCTGGAGGCTGATGGTAAAAGGGAGTTTTATTACTTTTAACGTCCTTCTTTTTTTCTATGCTATTATCTTTGATATATTCTTTCCCTCAAGATTTACAGTGTACATTCTTGGGTTTTACCTTCCCTACAAGCTACCTGTGAGGAAAATCTATCCCCTTTCTCTGCTGTCTTACTACATATAACAATTTGGCTCTCAGATGTATTGAATTACTTAAATGTTTTCTTGTAAGTCCAGTTGGTTGACAAACATCTGCCTGTGATCTAGCAGCTCTAAGAATTCTCTTGGGCTTCTTTGAATTGCACACAGTTAATTACACCACTGGCCTATATTAGCTTTAAAAAAGCAATGGCCCAGGAGTAATTACAACATTAACTTTTAACAGGATAATAAACTTGCAATGGTGTAGTCAATAACTGCATTTTCACATTGTATGTAATGCATTATGTGAATTAAGAGTGTTTTTCAGTTAATAAAAGTTGCGTAAAGAAAGCTTTTATCCATTAATCTTAAATGGCCAACAAAACCTCAGAGTAAAGCACGTGTACCTCCTTTATGCTACAAAAGAAGAATTGAGTGAAAAGGTTGTTTTCAATTGTAATTTGGTTAAATCTTTACCTTATTGCTCTGAAAGGATAACAAAATCCTTTCATCTTGCTACTATAGAAATGTTTGACTTACTTTTTCTCTCTGTCTGTGTAAGGCAAATTGACTAAACCATTAAATTGGAATATTTCATGTGATTATATTATAATCATTTTTGAATTTTTGTAAAGAAAACTTGTCAAAGAACAACTATTATGTGAGACTAATCAATTTTTTATTTTATTAATTTTTTTTTTTTTGAGACCTATATTTAAAATGACTAAAAACAAGATGTTTTAAAGAAAGCTGAAGTGTCCTGTTTCTGATCCCAAGGGCATGATAACTTGGACATTTCTTTAAGATTTTCCAGAGCATCATCCTGCTCTTAGGGAGGGCCATCACTGTGCTGCACAGGCTGCTTTCCAGCCACACACAGCTGGGGGCTGTGAGGTAAGCCGTAAGAGCTCATCCCTTCCATTTATTAGGAAAATATCATAAGCAATATCTACTTTTGTACTGTGTGAAAAATAAAAGTATAGTGCTCATGTGACATGTTAATCTTAGCATGGACATGGGGATTAGATTTAGTATAATCTGTAGATCAGTCAGGTGATTTGAGCCAGTTTCTCTGCAGCTTCCTGAGCTGGCCCTTGTCTCCTTCCAAGGATCCAGCTTTATTTCTTTTTAATTTAATTTAGGAACAAGAACAGGAATGATATTTTGGAACACTGAAACTTTTCAGCATAGAATTGCACTGGAAAGGTCAGTGGTGAAGCTACTGCTAATTCCTTGTTTTCTGTGAAGCCTGTCACTGCCATCCACTGTATACATCCTGCAGCCACAGCAAACCTGAGAGCTCTTGGTTTCTATTACTATACTCTGCATATGGCAAATGGAATTTGCTAACTTTCTGAGATTTCTTTGTACTCCCCATGTTCCTCCTGAGACTAAGGAACAGGGAAATGATTATTTCATAATCCCTCATGGATTGCAGAATGATCAAATTTGTGTGATTAAACATGAATGTTCTATTTAATTCTGTAATAGCATACCAGTTTTGGAGATTGGATGTTTTAGGCTTCACGTAGTCCAGAGACTCAGATTGGAAAGTAGTGAGAAAATGGAGGCAATCACTGTAAGTGTGCTGACTGATCAAAGTCAGGTATAAGTCAAATTGAATTCTGTAAAACCTCACTCTGTAAAATGTTTTGAGCCTTCATGAAATTACATTTTAAAAATTCAGGTTTACAAGTAGGATAACTGGTATTCAATTCCACTTTGAATATAGTATTTTTCCAAAAACAATTTATCTGACAGAGGTGTTTATGGACGCTGCAACTAGCCACATTCTCATTTCCTCTTTTTAAGTAATTTTATGCTGGATGCACAGTGCATGATTGTTCCTTAATTGATAATGGGCCTGAGGGCCTGGCTGCTTGCAATTGCATTAAAATAAATCCATACTCACCTTATTGAAGACAAAAGGGCAGACAGGGTTGTTGCTGGATAACAACTGCTTGTGTCTCAGGACAAATGTGTGACTAGCTTGATATGAAGGACTTCTGCTTTTGATCTCTAGGAAGAATAATTAGTAGATGGCCCTGGTTGAGATGGAGACACCGTGGTTTTCCCCAGTATCCTCTCAAATTGCCTGAAATTACAAACTAGATCTAAGGGCACACATAAGCAAATCCTGTCTGTAGTTATCTAGGAGAAGAAAAGAAGTTGACTGTTGTGAGGATGTGGATGAATGCTGACCTCATACCTATGCTATGTGTGCTGCATTATATTACTTCACATCAACGGAGCTTATAGAAAGTACTTGGAACTCAAATCAGCCACCGATTGAGAAATCTAATTAGCTTTGATAATTCTATTGAAACTTGGAAGGATTTGTTTCAATTTGTACTTTTTTATAAGTTGAATAATGCCGTTTTTTTGGTCACACAAGCATTCTGAACATCTTTACACTTCTACCAACTTTGCTCTTAACACAGCAGAATAAGCAGCATTACACCAAGAGTGCGTTAGTTATCTCTATAGTGTGTGTTAATATGTACATTCTTTGCTCAGTGTAGAGAGCTGCAGAAGACAGTTACAGAACCCAGGGTTCATAGGATTCCCATGTATTTCTTTAAATATATTCCCACATTATACCAATGACAAACCACCTCTTTCTAAAAACTTTTAGCATTGATTCCTTGTTCTACTATACAATTTTTAAAGGAGAGGTTAGTTTGTGCTGCAGTAGCTGCACTATTTGTAAACAGTGATATATTATATGTTATCAAACAATGGCATGAACATGAAAAGTTAAAGTTATTTTGTTAATTATGCTAGTCATGCTTTCAATTTACTCATTAGGTGGAGAGTAATTCTCTACTGCATATCAGCAATATTTACCTGCATTCTAGCACAGTTATTTTTATTTAGTAAGACCAGATACATTACCATGCTTTCATCCTGGCTCTGCTAGTTCAGCTATAGTATTTTTCTTTAGAAGACAAGTTATTATTAGCTTCTATCTTGGTAATTATAATTTTAAACAGCAAAAATGGTTGGTAATATAATTAACACAAATATGTTATAGCATTAATGAAACTCACTGGCCTTTTCCTCTTGACATTTAGCCATCAAACAAGTCATTACTGTTATTGATAATTTAGTAGTGGCCTAGAAATTTTAACAAAATTTACAATATCTGAACAGTTTCCCATTTGCTTTTCCCTAAACAAACAATAAAAAAAAATCACTAGGTTTTCATTTTTCATTTATTTAATTTGTATTTACAGCAGCTTTGGTGAAACTGTTGTATCAGGGAATCTAGCTAAAGAAATCAAGTTTGCTGCAGTGTCAACAGAAGATATAACTCAGCTGCTCCAGAAAGTTGTTTATAGGGCAGGACAGTACCAGGAGAGTTAATTTAGAGGATGATGCTCAATTAGCCTTCAGTTGTGCCTGAAATGACTAGCAATTTCAGCTCAGTGAGACTTCTTTATAGGAAAGGACTGCCAGAAATTTCTCTGATTGTGTATGAATCAATCTCCTTTCTACTTTCATGTCCAGCTAAAAAATTGAAGGCGATAATATTATGTAGTGCTATGCTGCTTTGTCACCTTATATACCAATAGCTACTTCCTAGTGCACATGTTCATATGCATTTAGCATAATGTGGTTCTATTTCATGTGAGCAGTGTTTTGATGCAAAAAAAAATATTACCCTTAAATCTTATTGCCTTTTACCTATGGTCAGAATGTCTGATTAAAAAAAAAAAAAATCAGCAGTGGTTGTCTAGGCTTTAACTTTGTCTAACTAATATTAAGTAAGCAAACATCAGTGGTCTTTAGACTATTTATAGTCAAATTCCTGATTATGATGACATGAAGGATGAGTGTATTTATCAGTCATGCTAAAATCCGCCTTGATAATCATTAACCCATTCTAGCAGGCTGACTGTGTTTGCGTAGCAGGGGATGTGACATGCTGGCTTTTTCTAGCACAGTGAAAAAGATAAACAGAAAATATCACCTCCGGGGGGACTGGTAGAAAACTCTGAAGAGTTTGCAAAATCCGTTTATCAGACTCTTCACTGACTTTTGTAGGTATTTTCTAGCACAAATATAAATTGAGAGAGTATTTAGTATTTCACTGCATATCTAGTCTGATTGCAGCACTAGAATACCATCAAATACAGGAAATGTTATGATCATAATACACTTATTTTGTCTCATGTTCTCTTTGTGTTTTTGTAATGGAGTGAAGTACACCCTTTGCTTAGGATATAATAACAAACAAGAAGGAAATCTACATACTTAAAGAGCTTAGAAAATAGAACCTCTGGGTACCTCCTTCATTCAATGTCATTTGATGTGTTGCTAAGATAGTTCCCAGTGGGAAAGTGAACAATGAGCAATTGAATGGTGCCATGTTCTCTTTTTGTACCATTGAAATAACAACAATCAAGTATTACACGACTCTTCATTTCTTCAGTATGTTAAGCAGATTTCAAACATGAAACATGATGTGTCTTAACCACCTGCCTCCTTCCTCCCCCTTCACTCCACCCCCAGCTTCTAACTGTTCTGGAAAATGCATCTTCCATTTTGGTACTTTTTCTCAGTTATAGGGCTATGAATATAGTATCTAAACTTTGTACCACACATGAAGATGAAGGCTGTACCCAATCAGGTCCAGATGATAAGCCAGCCACTGTATTTGATACTAGTGGTCTCCTAAAACCTACTGTATAAAATCCAGGACTCCATATCCTGTTTAACTTTGTCATTTTGTAGGAGAGCTGTTCTGTCTATTTGAAGAGATCCCGATGCCTGGATATAAAGCAGGAATGTCAGCAGAGTTGCAGGAGGAATCATTAGAGAGGAGCTGAAAGCAGGAGTATGGATGTTTGCAGGGTGGCAATCAAGGAAGGAGGAGAGGGAGCTACCTGGGGAGGATGAGCAGTGGAACAAATGTCAGCTGTTAGATGAAGCTTTCTGTGTGACAGGGAGAAAGACAGCAGAAAGGGAGGTGAACACATGTAAGAACATCCAGAATCATTCACAACTTAAGAGCTGAAATGAGTGATTAAGTCACAAATCTCATTTCACCTAGGCAATCTATTCATCACATCCTTGTTCGTGGCCGCCTAAGAAAATGCTCACATGTCACCAGTCAGAATAAATGAGACACCATAAGTTCACCTTAGAATGTCTTTAATACAAACTTAATGAACCAAACACTGCAACTCTAAACAATCTTTGGAACATGTTTCAATTTGTTGAAGCTGCCAGAAGACATGAAAAAGAAAGTAAAAACTATTGTGGTGTGTGTTTCTTTAAAGCTATACAAAGTGTTTTAACATTTATTCAGTATCATTTCACTATATGATTTCCTGCTTTTCTGTGAATGTTATCTTCAAAACTGCATTTATTCAAGAGTTCTGTTGGTAGTTATCAGGCTGTTCTGTGAGATTTTTTTCCTATTCCTTCCTAAAAGCCAAATTTAAGCATGGACAGAATTGCTTGCTCTTTCTGGACTGTTAAACTCTTTATATATGTTATATACGTATATGTAATTTGTGTTTACTTTCTAATTTTTAATACTTCAATCTGTGTTACATATTTGCAGAGAAGAATGTTGATATAAAAGCAGAAAAATGTTCGCTAGGTTCTTTTGAGTTTGATGTGATGTAACTCATTTCTCCATAATTTCTTGCCACTGCAAATCTTCAATACTGACCCATAAAGCATTACTCTGTGCTCTGAAGTCACACTTTTCTCATTTACATAAAACAGGGCCTTCCTGTTCACTATGCATTTCGTATATACTAAGGTATACAAAGTTAATATAGTCTAAAAGACAATGAAATAGTCAGGAAATTGTATAAAGGCTGTAGTTCTCAAAATACTTTTGGAGTCTGTAGTAACATAAAACTGATGTACAATAACTACTCTGTATGCTTTTACACCATCATCTACATTTCAAAAATCATTTGAATTCTTCCAGAGAAAAAATGTGTAGAGTAAATATGAGTGGTGAATGCAATCATTAACTAGGAGACCATGGCTCTGCTAGCTGCATCTCCACTGACATCCTGTGCTGGGCCTATGGCTTGCACCCTGCATGCCCTTTGTCAGCTGATGTTCTCTGTGTGACACTTAGATCCTAAACCTTCAGGTCACTGCCTCCTCTTGTCTCATCTCCACCATGCACTGTTCAATAGAGAGGGCAATGTGGAATTCTACTATTGGCTGTGGATGTCAGTGTTCTTCATGGAGAGAGTGATGAGGTGCTGGAACAGGCTGTCCAAAGAGGCTGTGGATGCCCCATCCCTGGAGGTATTCAAAACCAGGTTGGATGAAACCCTGGGCAACCTGGTCTAGTACCTGGTCTGGATATTGGTGGCCCTGCCTGTGGCAGGGGCTTTGGGCCTTGATGATCCTTAGTGTCCATTCCAACCCAAAGTATTTTATGATGCCTCTTAAGAAATAGGCACATGAACCTATTGAAATATGGACTGCCAGGCACTGCCCCAGGCATTTACTTGTCAGACGAGTGAAGCAGAACATCAAGAATTTGCTGTAATCTTGCCTTCCTATACAAAAAAATGTAGAAAAAGGGATTTCAGCCTCTAGTTTCTCTTTTGAGTGCAGTTGCTCCTGCTGCTGCTTATTACTTCAGACATCTATTTGGAAGATACAGACCAGTGCATAAAAAATGAGTTTCCATCATTTCTGTAGGACAGGTTGTAATGTGCAACTAGGGGCAGTTAAATAGTGCAGTGTAGACCCAGATGCTCTGCCTATGGCTTTCCATCATATTATGTATGTATTCACAGAGCAAAACTCAAGAAATGCTATTGCTGCTTCCTTCACCTCTTTTAGGTGCTATCACAAGGTGGTACAGTGCAGTGACACGTATTTTCAGCATATGTGTAAGCCATGTGTACATCTACTTGTTGCAGATTAGTGCAATGTAGCACTGATTTTGCAAGTAAGAATCACATTAATAAGGTTCTATTCAGTGTATTATGCCTCTGGATAGGGCTAAGTAGCAACACTGTGCTGATGTATTTCTGCTTCTCTAATGTGTGGCTCGACCTAGGGCTGTCTGCACCATGCTGTGCTGTGCAATGGTTTTCGTACCAGTACTGCACAGTGACTGTACAACTTGTTGATGAAGCCATCCATCAGGAAAAACAAACTTATTTTTTGTTCACAGAGCGTGATAGAGATGCATTTTATGAAGTTTTTGGTGCACTGTTGTATGACAGAAGTAGTATAGAGAACTTCTGTTCCTAAAACAAAAAAATCTACACACTTTCCAAAATGTATTTTAAAAACCAGTCTTTAATGTGACCTTCATAAAACAATCTAATATTAACACTGAATGATAGGTCAGTCATATCATCATATTTGCTGAATTTCACTTCAACGTATTTTAGACAGCAACTTTCTAGTAATTCCAAATTTTTGCTAAGAAATCATTTGCCACTGTTATACAAAAATGAGAAAAGCAAAGAACATTGCCTCGGTATTGCAAATAATGCTATTGCTTTGCAGGACCTCTTACAGTTCTTCTTAGTGCCCTGTCTGCTGTTTTATGCTAGTTACCTTTCAGTTCCAGTAATAAAAGATGATGAATTAATTGGTGCAAATGTATGATAATTATTGCCAGACAAAATAAACATAAAACACAAATGGTTTATAACTAATCAATAATTATGTACTTTGCTCAATCTCTACTACACAGGGCATGTCTAAATGGTGCCATTATAATGCAAATCAAATTACTGCATAGCTATGTTGATTATGGAGCACCATTATAACTTTCACCCTTTTCATTTGGTTCCTGCTTAAGTCATGCTTTTGTGCTCACATCTTAAAAATGGTAAATATCTCTCTCCCTTCTCTGTCTGTTGATTTATACTTTATGTTGATGTATAAAATTTCCTATTATTGCAGCTTTCTCAAGGTCTTTCCATGGATATTATACAAATAGACTCCAAATTCTTTCACTGCAGTTATATAGAAGCATGGAAGCAATATGGAAGATTAAAGACAAACTTAAATGATATATGCCCCTATGTTTGGTTTTAATCTGTGCCTGAAGATATTTTGACCTAAATTACCAAATATATTACAATTTCATAAGAGGCAGCTGCAGCCATCTCATTCTGAGCTACTCAGATTTTACTTCATGGAATATGGAACAGGTAAAATTATTTATGATCCAGTCAGTCACTAGTTCTTGCTTTGGATTGGAAAAAGTCTATACATTAGTATTCATGTGCCATTTGATTATTTTCTTGGTTTGCCTAAAGAATGCAAAGTTAAAACATTAAAAAAAAAAAAAAAAATGGTGATTAATATTTGACGTCTCCAAAACTAAAACACCATAGGAGTGAAATATTTGTTGTATGTCCTTATTGGTATATGTTTAAGTTAGTATATACAGTTTGGGTTTTGTATACAGTTTAAGACCTTACTGATGAAAAACTCTCCAAACATCACTTGAAATCCAAACCTTATTCTGGCCCTGAAGTTTAACCCTGAAGCAAATAGTGTTTTACTTTATATTGAGAAGGAATACAATAAAATACAACAGTTGGATGAATTTCAATGTTTATACGTTACTCAACACGCAAACATAAGACATAACATTATTTTTCTAGACTTTTTAAATTATTGTGGGTCACTCGTGTCGTCTGTCTGGACTTCAATAAGGTCTTTTGCATAGTATCCCACTGCATCCTTCTCTCCAAATGGAAAGATATGGATTAGATGGGTGAACTTGTCTATGGACAAGGAACTGGTTGCAAGATTGCACCCAGAGTGTGGTGGTCAATGGGTCAATGTCTGGATGCAGATAGGTGATGAGTGGCATCTCTCAGGGGGTTAGTACTGAAACTGATGCTCTGAAACAAGCTGATCTGGCTGTAGATGTCCCTGTTCATTGCAGGGGAGTTGGGCTAGGTGGTCCTTAATGGTCCCTTCCAACTCAAATAATTCTATGATACTATGAAAAAAATTCAACTTGTGTACTTTAAGATATGTAAAATAATTATAGTACAGAATGCCAAAAAATGTTCAGCCCTCAATGCAGGTGAGAGTTAAGCATTGAAAATGATAGTTAATACTTTCTTTGAGAATAAATGGGTGATATTAGTCAAATGATCTATAAAATCAAGTTTAGTTCCTGGTCTGCAAAGTACATTTGCTATGGACGTGGCAGTTCTAACCTCTCTGAAAAACTGTAGCTAAGGTCATTGTTTAGCTGATTTTTCACAGAGCTTAGTGAATTAGGCCATTTCCCATTCAGTATCGGCTTGTAGGCTTTTCTGCCTCTGATGAGAATTGAAGTTCATCTGTATCGATCATGGTGAAAAAGATATTAGGAAATACTGTGTTACTAAAGAGCTTCCTACACATGCAAGCTTCAGAATTGCAATTGACAAATTATTACTAATGTTATTCAGGGGAAAAAGGATTTCTACTGTTTTCTTGTGGGAGAAAAAGAAAAGTGAAAAGCCCAAATACAGATTTCTGTTCTTCCTTAGGTTAGACATTTGCAGAGACCTTCCCTACTTAACTTCTGTGACACAAATACTGCCTCTTCACCTTGGCCTTATCCTGTTGCATTTGTATTGAACAAAACTGTTGAAGCTGATGTCATAGTTCTATCCCCTCTGCAATTAAACTCATGAATAAGTGTGATTGTAGAAAGGTCACTGCTGTAAAAGTTGAATATTGAATTTTCTTCCATGGTAAATTGTAGTTTTATTCAATTATTTAAAAGTTACTCAGCAGGGCAAATATTGAAGTTGGAAACATTAATTTATGGAGAACTTCAACAGTCAAGACTGTCAGTTTTCTCTGTTCTGTATCCATTGACTTTTTAGGCTCCACAACTATGTCCATCTCATTCTGCATATCTCAGGATTTCTTCCAAAACTCTTTCCACGTTTATCCTGTCTTCCTTTCTTTTTCTGCAGCCATTTTCCCCCAAGATTTCAAACAGGTGGATGATTTACCCAGCACTTTGAGATTTAAAAAAAATATGAAAGCTACCTACCTAGCTTGACTCAGTCTTCTTTGCTGTTTTTAAAAAGAGACATGTAAACTTCTCCTGTGGAAAGCATAATTTGTGCATGCACATTATTTATTTATAAGTTGTTCATTTAAGTAAAGTAACTTAATTTAGGAAATAAACTGAATGAAGCAAATGAAGAAATTATGACACCTGAATAATTAATTCTGCAGGTAATTAAAGTAAATTTAGCACAGAATTGCATATATTAATTCGTTATCATGTATTCCATTACACATAAGATTGTTATAAATGATGTAGGAATATCTTACTGAAAATTAGCATCTGCATAGATTTAGGCAATTTCATATAAAAATCTGGGATGACTGGAAGGTGAAAGATAGCAAGGTATGATGGCCTTGGACAAAAAGATGAGGACAAGTTGGAGATCAATATCCATGATCAATATTAAACTTTCAATTCTTATACTTCAATTGAAGAAATTGTATTTGTAAGTAAACTTGAAATTGAGGATATATACATTATTCTAAACTTATTCACTTAAAAAATTTGACAAGTAAAAGCAAATAGTCTTACAGAAAGGTAGCACATTCCCCAGTAACTTCAAATCACATAATTTTCTTAATTACTAACAGTTTTATTTAATACTTAAATGTTCACAGTAGCAAGCAAGTAATAAGTAGTAAATAATTTATAAGGCAGACAGATGCCTAATTGTGGATTCTATATCTCTAGAAATTATGGGTGACACATAAATTATTTATGTAGCCTAATCCTTAACACTAGTTATATTATAAACTACAAGGCCCCTCATCTGTATTTAATGTAGATATCTTTGTGTGCTTAATATTTGTTTTTTATTTACCCTGAAAGTTATATATAGGCCTCGAGGAACCTAATGACCATCTGAAGTAATCTATAGGTAGCCAAGAATTGAAGGAAGGTCAGTGTTTCAATTAAAGGAAACAAAAGCTGAATACCTGAAATTGGAACACTTTGTTCTGTTTTCAATGGTTCTGGCTGAATTTCGTTTGCCTTGCAAGTAGTTATTGGAAACCTGTCTGCTTTCCGCCAAACTCACCTGGCAAGCTGCTGGGTTTCCCTGAGCTGCAAAAGAGAAACTTCTCTAGAGTTTTGGTTGCAAGGTCCAAGTACTGGGCACATGTGCAACCTCATCTTGCAGAAATGCTAGAAGCTTGAATTTCCTGGGAACTCTGACCTTATTCCCAGCTCCTCAGTGTAAACACAGGAAGTGATCAGAGGAACATGAGCCAGCAGTGCGCTCTGGCAGCTCGAAAGGCAAATGGGATCCTGGGCTCCATCAGGAGAGGGGTGGTCAGCAGGGACAGGGAGGTGATTGTCCCTCTCTACTCGGCTCTTGTGAGGCCCCACCTGGAGTACTGTGTCCAGGTGTGGAGCCCTCAGTACAAGAAAGACATAGAGATCTTGGAAAGGGTCCAGAGGAGGGCGACTAAGATGATCAGGAGGCTGGAGCACCTCCCCTATGAGGACAGGCTGAGGGAGTTGGGCTTGTTCAGCCTGGAGAAGGCTGCGGGGTGACCTCATTGCAGCCTATCAATACCTGAAGGGAACCTACACCCAGGAGGGGAGTAAACTCTTCAGAAGGGCTGATAACAGCAGGACTAGGGGAAATGGATCCAAGTTGAAGGAGGAAAGATTTAGGTTGGATGTTAGGGGGAAGTTCTTCACAAGGAGAGTAGTTAGGCCCTGGAACGGGCTGCCCAGGGAGGTTGTGGATGCCCCGTCCTTGGACGTGTTCAAGGCCAGGTTGGACGGGGTCCTGGGCAACCTGATCTGAATGTGTATGTTTGGTGGCCCTGCTAGGCAGGGGGGTTGGAACTACATGATCCTTGAGGTCCCTTCCAACCCAGGTGATTCTGTGATTCTGTGTGATTCTGTGAATCCTGGTGGAAATGCGGGCTCTCAGATAGCATCAGCACTGGAAGCTGCAGCAGCAGGCTCTGGGCGGACTAATGAGTTCAGGCATCAATGGCTTGCTTTGTTGTTGTCTTTTTTTTTTTTTTTTTTCTCTCTCTTTTTTTTTCATTAGGAAATAGAGAACTGAATCTGTTACGCATCTTCTGCAGATGTATATTTTAAGTTCACTCTTTTCATTCCAGGGCACAACAAATCTTTTGTCAAAGTCATTGAATAACTGCAAAAAGGGAAATCTGAGGTTTTGATCAGCTCAGTCTCCCTCAGGGGTGTTCAGAGTTACTAACATTACGTCCTTTGTACAGGCACAGAATGGACCATGCTAATGCAAGTAGTGGAATGAATTAAACAAAATAACAGCACAGACCCAGAACTATGAGATTAACTTTGAAGGATTTAATTCATTATAACTTTCAACTCTGCTTATTCTTTCGGACTTGGATACATCAGGAATTAGCTTTAAATCTTCACATCCCTTCCCTTGCAACACAGGGCTATCAAACAATGGTTTTTTGAATGGCAAACTGACCCAAGTGGGAGGCAGGAACCCAGTGATGACAGTTTCTTGTCCTATCAGCAAATTCCAAATAGGCAAAATTTACTCATCTTCATACTTTCTGCACAGCAAGTGGAGCTTTTTTGCAGATGTTAAAAGAGAAATCCTGATTGCAAATCAGTCTCCTAACTAGTCTCTAATAAATCTAATAAACGGTTACATGTCCATGCTAGATTCTCCTATTTGGAAATTTAGATGTTTCCAGCTTTAAATTAGGCAGAGTTTTCCCAGACTTTTCAGTCTGATACTCCATGAGACTTCCAGGATGTCTTTCACCTCATGGTTAAAATCCCACTGCTAATTCCTACTCTAACTGTATTGGCCAGTAATGGTTACTTTTCATGACACTCACTGCCTCTTATCTTCTCTTTAAAGATGTCTACTGTGTGATACATTTATAGACATCATAGCATCTTAATATTGGTTAGCTAAATAACCCATGTTTCAAGGGGCTGGTGCCATACTGACTGTACATGGAGTAGTACCATAGAGAACAAAAAATAGAGAAAATTGATTTTGTTCTTCTACAAGCCTTTGCCTGAGATGGCTCTTAGGTATTTTCAGGCCTTATTGAGAACAATATTAGATAGAAACATTTTATCTTTGAATCTGATTTTTTTTTTTTCTGGATTGACAGCTGTGCTATAAAAGTGGTGTTTAAGCAGCCCTAGCACATACTTTCTTAACATCTCACCTTTCCACAGGGCTGTATCTCTTACACTTTTATGTTTACAGTGCAGTTTTGACAGTTAATCTATTTTCCTCTTTATGTCTGATGCTTTTTGGAGAAAAAAGCTCTCTCTGAAAGTGCTCATTTTTTGCCCGGTATTTCTCAAACTGTCTCTTAACCTCTCCAGTCTGTCCTCCTCTCGGAGGAATCCTGGAGGAGCTGTTTTTGCAGCTTTCCAAGTGCTATTATTTCTGAAGGAGGGATCTGCTCTGAACTGAGTGCCTCATTTCAGCAATTCTGCTATGAATTCACACTTGTAAAAACATGTTTCCTGCTGGCTCTCGGTCTGAAATTTCTGTATGCTTTTCAGAGCAAACCTATCAGATGACGTTAATGCTTTGTCTGAGTGATGAGTTAGCCTGCTGAATAGCTAAAGGCTGGCAGGCCACATCCTCTACAAGGATACAGTGGCACAACTCTATTTGAAGTCAACGGAGCTGTGACATTTCATATTGGTTGGAAATCTCCCCTGTGTATTATAGGAGTTTTGTGTAAATCTTCCTCACTTGTTAGTATATCTGGTGCTGTGTGAAGCACACCCATTGAAGATGATAATTTTATGCATGGCTCTTACCTAGTCTGAATTAGGGTATTTTATTGAAGGAGAGGAAGAATATATGAATTATGCTACTCAGGCCAGCCCAAATGTTCCTAAAGGCAGTACCTATGCTACAAGTCTGCTAACAGCATGTTTAAAGAGGTCATGATTAAAAACGATGTGAGGTCAAAAACAAATATGTGATTAAGAAATGTGTCATCGGCATGCGTTGGTATTATGGATGAAGTCACTGATACATAGGAAGATTGAATTTGTGCAAAAACATGTGATTCAAATGTCAGATAAGAATTAGGCTGAATTTCTGAGTTGCTTTCTCTATGGAAAGAATACATTATGAGAAAATGAAAACAAAATAGATGCTTTGGTTTGCTGCCTGAGCAGATATCTTTGCCTGTGTATTGGCTGTGCAAAATTAGTTGAAATGTGTTCTGGTTTCTGTATCTACAGGATTATGTAAGTATTTCTGATGTTAAAACAACACAAAAAAATTGAGACCTTGCATACAGTTTGAATTTCTCATCAGAAAACACATGCATCAAAAGAAGATTGAAAATAAGAGTATGACAAAAGCCTTGTAGAGGTTGATTCTTTTATTTAGGAAAACAGTTGCTCTAGCCAGAAAGAAACATTAATAAAAATCTGATGGTCAGTTTAAAGTGAGAGTAGTGCAAATAGTATTTGCAGGAACCCCCCCCCAGCTATGTTTATATTTGATGTGCATTTTACAGTGGCATGAATAACCAGCCACTGTACCATGTTCCTTGCTCACCTCCAGGTTATTCACATTTACAGCACCTTCCTGTGCTCTGGCCTTTATTCTCACATCTTTTCCTAGGGTAGTTGGATGATTTTTTCTCTTTTCTCTGCTGCATAAGCTGGCACTACTTCAAATGTTCAGCGTTGTTCTCAGCTAGCTTCCTCTCTCTGTGAAATGTTGTTTGTTTCTATGTTTAAGAGCTTTGTTTCTCTGGCTGAAACGATTTACGTAGGATGGCTCAGAGCAATGCTGTAGGCCGTTGCATTTCTGCAGGAGAGGTGCTGCTTTCTCTTGCAGACATAAAGGGAAAGGGAGAGCTGGCTGTTTGAAGCTACCATCTTGTGCTGGGCTGAATGGATAAATAAGGTAAGAGGAAATTGGCAGCCATACTGGAGCTTTTCTAGCAGTGAAAGGGCTTGCTCGCAAAGGGCTGCGCATAACGGAATTTATGAAACAACAACAGAAGAGATTCTTCTTCCAACCAACTACAAAAAGCTTTTTATTCAGAAGGATCCTAACCCCAGGAAATGGTCTGAGATCTGGATTCTTTTGTTTCCTGCAAAGCTAAAGCATTCTGTATTATTCAGCCTTGTCTGTCAAAATGCAATCTCTGGGATGTGGGCCTGTGTTCCGTATCTGCCTTGCACATTATGCACCTCCACGATTAGATATGAGTATGTTATATATGTGCCTGAAACAGATCAGTGATAAGAGATAGTTGAAAGGAGTGGAGCATTTATATCACCTGTTACTTCATTCTAAACCTTACTGATCTTTTCAGCTTTTGTGATTCACCAAGTTTTTAGTTCTCAACATAGAATAATGCCAAAAATTCTCATTGATTCAGTGTACTCTTTGATGTGCCCAAGTGCCCAAGAAGGCCAATGGCATCCTGGTTCATATCAGAAATGGTGTGATGAGCAGGACTAGGGAAGTAATCCTGCTCATGTACTCAGCACTGGTGAGGCTTCACCTTGAATACTGCGTTCAGTTTTGGGCACCTCAGTACAGAAAGGACATTGAGGTGGTGGAGCAGGTCCAAAGAAGGGCAACAAGGCTTGTGAATGGCTTGGAGAATATGCCCTATAAGGAGCAACTGAAGGAACTGCAGATGTTCAGTCTGGGAAAAAGGAGGCTGAGGGGAGACCTTACTGATCTCTTCTAATACCTGAAAGTCTTACAGCGAGAGCGGGGTTGGTCTCTTCTCACTGGTGACGAGGGGAAATGGCCTCCAGTTGCACCAGGGTAAGTTTAGGTTGGATATCAGGAAACACTTCTTTACAGAAATGGTAGTGAAGCACAGGAATAGGCTCCCCAGGGAGGCGGTTGAGTCACCATCCCTGGATATGTTTAAAAGCTGTTTGGATGTGGTGCTCAAGGACATGATCTAGTGGAGGGTTATTAGTTAGGGTACTATGGTTAGGTCATGGCTGGACTCGATGATCTTTAAGATCTTTTCCAATCTGAGCAATTCTATGATTCTTGAGTTGACATGTCTTCCTGCATGTAAACAAGTAAAGAAAGAAATATCAGGATGGCAGCTTATATGTTTATAATAAGATAAATAACTTAAGGAAATTAGCTACCTGTAGTTTTTGACTCCTGGGTACTTCTGTTAAATAGCGAGGTTCACATCCGAGTCTTTAATCCAGGTCCTCAGTAAGCTTAAAATCAGGCAATGAAACACTTATTAACAGTGCATTAGTGCTGCTCCTATGAGAGCACAAAGGCATACAGGGGAGATCAATCACAGTTTAAAAGTGTCCATTTGGACATGTCAATGCATCCATTTAAACTGCCCCTCTGTTAATTGGCTAATTTGTTTTTTTTCTTTTTTTGCATATCTGTGCCTTTTGCAGAGCACAGGGAGAGGCAGTGATAGCAGGAAGCACAAGCTGCTTCTACAACTCGGTAGAGCTTCAGCTGACTCTAGCTGGAGGGGCAGGTGCCCAGTGCTTCCGAAGTTCATGACTTGTGGAATTCTCCCTAAAGGTATTCAGTCTAACTTCTTTCTCATGAATCTGAATAAAAGACCATGTGCACTGATGTACCTTTAGCACGTGCACATAGCATCTGTACCTGTAGTGTACCGCTCTGTGATTGAGAGAAGGGAAAATGGATGTCAGAGGTTTCATTCATATGCTACTATGGGTGGTTATCAGCTTTTATCAGATGTTTACTAATAACAAAGAATAGTAAAATGGTATTATTCACTAAGTATCTGCATTTAATTGTCACTGGAGAGGAGGAGTGGTAAGATATTTCACGTGAGAAAGTGGAAGATTCTTAAATATATGTATATGCTTACATGATTTGGGTTCATTAAAAGCAAGAGACTAGACAATCCTTTAGGTATTTGGCAGCAAATTAGTAGGAAGTTATTTACACATGATGAATCTAACTAAATGAAATGAGTGACTGAAATTCTGTTTCCATTGTACCAACCAAATAGGGTGAGACTGAAATAACGGAAAACGTTGTGGGAAGCATAGCCTGACTATTTTTGCAAACACTTAGCAGTGCGTTGCAGTGGTACGCACGCATACTTTTCCAACTCTTACTCTGATTTCTTTAATAAGAATAGAAAATTAATACATATCAAAAGTTGTATTTAAATTCTCTGCCTTAGACAATTTGAACACAAACCATGAAATGCTGTTCTTCAGTTTATGTGGGATACATTGAGAATGATCCAAATATCAAGGTCTGGGGAGCAAAGCAATAGTTATTGTAACGAAGGATTTTTTTTTTTTCCTCAAGTATTCAGGATCTTAAAAATCAAAAAGTCCAGAAACTGTCACTTTTTCAATCAGCAAACATCAACATCTAGGTTCACATTTGTTTTTGTCAGGTGTTCGCATTTAATTTTTATGATCTCCAAAAACCTAAGGACTATTTTTGCCTAACTAGAAGTGATGTGTAATAAGCATTTGCACAAACATCTACCCAGCTTCTGCCAGTGGTATGTGCATGTTTGGTTTTTCATTGACTCCCTATTATAGCTTCCTCGCCTAGGGTAAATTTGGCTATTTCCGTTAGCAGCATTTGGGTATTTTTCACCGTATGTGTAATCATGAAAACAGACTTTTTGTTATTGGGTTTTGTAAGCTCTATTGAGAGCACTGACATGAATTTGTTAAAACTTACTTTCTTATTTGCTCACATTCTATGTAGTAAGGTGAAAAACATTCACATGAGCATATAACTGTATTAACAGCAATTTAAAATGGTCCTGCTTCATTAAATGATTCTTTGCCACTGGTTTAGTTATGTTCTTTCTCAGTTGGAAAGTCATGTTTAAGTAGCATTGTTGCCAGTGGTATGGACGTGGTGTTGTGGATTATTTATGGCACTGCCTGGAGTCAAATGTATTTTGAGAGTCTGAGAGGGAGATACTGGAGTGTAAGTTAGACTGAGAAACCTCAGGATTTTACTGTATCTGCAAGAGACATTTAATGGACAACAAAGATTTCATTTGCAAGCTGGCTTTTATCCAGCATTGAAAATTTCCAATTGAAAAATCTGATCAGGATATATAGTAGAGTTATCTGCAGAAAACTCAATTCAAAGCAGACTTTACTACACAAAGACCTTACAGTTTTTGTGGTTTTGTTGTGCCTTACGGTCCTCAGTTGCACAAGTGTTTGCATGCTGGGGAAACTGAAGCATAATGAGGGTAGGAGTTGCCTAAGGCCATACAACAGTGTGCTGATAAAGTGGGAATAGTCTCTCTTGTGTTTTCATCCATTGTCAAATCCTGTACTGAAAATACAGCCTAAACCAAAGTTCACTGATGTCAGAAGAAATGGTCTCATTGACTCTGACAGGTATTAATTTACTTTTATGGTATATGGCCCAGGATACACAACACCCTAGAGGTTTACAATGGTCGTATTAAGAACAGAATTTATTCTCCCAATATTGGTTCATTTTCATTATTCAATCTTGTCCTCTTAGCTTCTCCTTTGTATTAATTTCTAAAAAGACAATTAAACCCTCTTTAATTTTCATGGGAATATGTATGTGTGTAGAATCAGTCACTTCTCCTATTCTATTACTGCTGCTTAAAAGCAGACGTAAACAAAAGGGAATCTCCCTCAGAAACTCCCAAAAATAAAGAAAAAATTCAGTGCTACTAAATCCTGACTTGTTTGTTTTCCTGTTTCTGATTAATACAAGCCTATCTCAGACAGAAAACCAGCAACAACAGTCATGTTTATAACACCGTGTGATACATTGATCCAATCCTGAAGGTTACCCTTTCAGTTCAGCAGCTTCATTGACTTCTAGATAGAATCCATTTGTATTTCCAGGCATCTCTGAGACATTATTGCAGCCTAAACTTTTAGGATAGTGGTATAGAAGAATATATGACAACTTCTGCATTGATTTAGGATTCATTTTAGTTAAAGGGTCATTTGGAATGCCTTGTATTTCGTTCTTTTATAGGCTATGCACCTAAAGAGAACAATGCATAAAATCTCTGAGAGGAGTGAGAAGCTTAAGTATATACATATTTTTTAACAGCTGCAAGTGAGAGACTTCCAGAGGGAGTCCTGGAATTGGATGCCTTGAATTCAGCTTCTTTCTCTGGCACAGACTGCCTCTGTACAGATTGTTTAGCTTTCCAATGTTCCTGCTTAAAATTGATAAAATGGAGGTAATGGATCCAAATCAGATCAAGCAAATGGTTGACTTTAAGCCTGTTAATGCAAAGGCTTAAGGGTTTTGTTACATAAAGACCAATATTACTGATCTCAGGGAGTTATAAAGCTGAGGAACATTTTTATGAAGACTTCTGGGATCTTGAACTCCCGAATATTGACAGGCATTATTATTAGCTCTGGAAATTATTCTCTAATTCTGAAATGCCTTTTATCTATTTAAAAACAATAAAATATTATGATAAATAAGTTGCACAGACGTAATTTTATTTCTCTAATTTATTAATGACTGCTTGAAACATTCAGCAAAAAGTGTTTTTTTGCTCTTTTACTATTACAAGAAATTAGAAAATAACATTTAAATATTTAGATATATAAATGTCGTAAATTAAAGCATAAAAAAGTGAAAATGTTAACAAAAATCTTCATGGAGCTGTCTCCAAAAGGATTAACAAATCTGTCCAAATCAGTCTGCACCACTCTCAGTTTTGGGCACCTCAGTACAGAAAGGACATTGAGGTGCTGGAAATTTACAGAAATGGTAGTGAAGCACAGGAGTAGGCTCCCAGGGAGATGGTTGAGTCACCATCCCTGGATGTGTTTAAAAACTGTTTGCATGTGGAGCTCAGGGTCATGATTTAGCGGAGGGTTGTTGGAATTAGAGTACTATGGTTAGGTCATGGCTAGACTCGATGATCTTTAAGGCCTTTTCCAATCTGAGTGATTTTATGATTCTGTGATTCTATGACTCTATGGTTTATGTTTGCTACAGTAGAAAGCAGGAAATGTTAAATGTGTTGCAATAATTATGGAGATTACTGAAGACTGTTGATTGGTTCACTGTTTCGGAATAAATAGTCCTTGACAAATCTGATAGAAAAGGGCTGATACACTACAAACAAACAAACAAACAAAAAAAAGGTTACCTTATCTATCTCATCGAAAAAGCATTTTCAAGGACATAAAAACCTCAGAAGTATTTTATTAGTCTGCTAAACTTTTCAAGTTTTCTGCAGATTTTTGCAATTCAGAATTAACTTCCTTAAGAAAAATCCTTCAATCTCTATAGGATTCTTAAACTTATTTTTAGCCTTATTTTTCTGTGCTTACATTCCAGAAGGATTTCCTCCAAGGAAATAGAATAATGTATTGATAGAATAAGAGCAGTGAGTTTCTAATTCCTCATTGGGAATGTTGGTTTATTGATTGTCATATTATTACAAATATTGTCTTTTCCCTTGAACTGTCCTGCAGAACTTGGCAGAATTGTACAGAAAGTAGTGTTATCCACAAAAAAATCCTTTCACAAGTGTATTTATTGCTTATTAACAAGTGCTCTAGAATTTAGTTAGGAGTTTCTTTTTCCTCCATTTTCCAGGACTTTTTTTGAAGTTTAGATTTAACAGAACAATTTTCTGCTTGTTTGACTTCCCATCCACCTACTGGGAAAGGGAAGCTGTTGTGCTTTCCTCATAGGCATCATTTCCAAGAGTCTGTCATTCTCGTAAGTTTTTCCTACTCCAGGAAACTTGCTTTAGCAGTGGGATTGGACTTGGATGATCTCCAGAGATCCCTTCCAACTCCTACCATTCTGTGATTCCTTGTTGAAATGAAGTTTCCCAATACTGAGTTTCTGGGTCAAGACAGAACTTGATAATTTTTTTTTTTTTTAATTTTTTTTTTTTTTTTCTAGTGATAAAGATACAATTTTCAATTATAACTGCCAGGAGAAGGGCTCCCATCTCACTTTTTCTTCAGGATATTCATGCTGCTCAAAATACAAGTGGCTTTCTACTGGTTGCATTCTGGTCTGCACAGTCTTCTCTGAAAGTGTACAGTGTGGGACAATTATACCACTGGATATTGGAAGTCATATTTAATTTTATGGGAAGGGAGGAGTTTATAGACTGCTGATGGAAAAGTTATAATTCCATCATCTTTCCCCAATTTGTTAAAAAACTTAGTGATTTTTCACCTTTAAAAGGAGATGGAATAAAGTTTGAAATACTAAACCTGAGATGTATGCTTGAAAGATTATTTTTCTGATAGAGAACAACAAAGGGCTAGAATTGCTTAAGGGGAAGTTGAACATATATAGTCATGGAAGATGAGATCCACAATAATTATCTAAATACTGATGAGTTGGAGAATGAAATTGAAAGTCATCTAAAGTTTTCTTTTTCCCTGGAGTGTTTGTGTGAAAAGTCATCAGCGCAACCAAACCTAAGTACAAAAATTAGAAAACAACACATTACATATATATACATACATATATATATATATATATACAACTCTCAAATTGGATCTTATATATAATATTTACAGAACTTTCCAATCTGAAATGCTTTGTCCTTTACTTCATGCAATATTTCCAGTACTCACAAATTTATAGCCCATAGTAATCTGAGTCATGCATGCAATTATGAACAGATGTGTTGTTTGAATTGGAGCATAAAATACCAAGGGATAAAGTTGTTTGTGTGATTAATATAGTTAAAGCATGATTTTGCTGTCATAAGCTTTTCAATTTCCTTTTGTTAATGTTTTGAAATTTGGTGAATAAGAAATAATAGCAATAAATTAGAAATATGGAAAGAATGTTTATCATTCCTCAGAGATGTTGCTATGGTGGAAATAATTTATCCATACCAGGGATCCTCTTTATCTTCTACTTGCTTACCAGCTCTCTCAGCAAACAGATACAATTTTATTGGAGACAACTCCAAGTTCAGAGAGAAGTCATTGTCAATATCTACACATATGAAAAGGAGTGTTGTATTCCCTCCGCACAACATCTCAGAGATAAATGTGATTCAGAAGTGGGAAAATTAGGACATAGGCTTTGAGAAGCTGTATTGTGGAGTGAGTGCTTTACAGGGGAGTAGCATAATGCAAGTGAACAAACATACTGAAGTCTGTTTAGCACAGTACTTTGCATATGTATTCAAATCTTCTCTTTTTTTTTTTTTCACTAAGACATCGTGCTTTGTAAACTAAATAAGGCAAGGCTCACACTGACTAACAGATGCAAAGTTCTTTCTCTGCCACTAGAAGATGAAAGCAAGTTTATTTTCTTTAAACACGGGCAGTTTTGCCGTTTTAGTGAGAAGGATAAGACAGGAGGCAGAACGGGATCGATCCTGTTTATTCTCCAGTCTATGTGAGTCTATTATGCATTAATGACTTAAAAGCAACGGTCCCCGCAAAGATAGGGGCCCTCTGAGAATTATTAGCAATAAAGGCTGGTGTTTTACCACTCTCGTGGTAACAATGTAATTATTCTTGGGCAGAAATTGCTAAGTTCCTTGTAATTCTGCTACTTTTGTGTTCTCTTAATTTGCTGTTCAGTTGCAGGGAGAGGTTACCAAGGCAAGCATTACTGTATGTAAAATAAATGTGGTGAGTGTTCTAGTGGTTGTTCACGATCTGAAGAGAGAGCTGCTTCCTGTTACTGAATAAACTTGTGAGACTTATGGTAAAAGAAAACACAGAGAAAATAAGTTGGACATGAACTCATTAAACTGCAACTAATAGATACTATGCAGTCCTTTTAAATATGAGTCATGCTCCATTTAAAATCTAACTTAAATTAAAGAGCATTTTATTAGGAAAGATGATTACCAATTATTTATTCCCCCACAAATTAAGTACATGTTACAATAAATTTAAAATCTATCTTGATGTTTAGAATGTAAAAACAGCTTTTGTGCTTCTGGTGGAAGAAATAAACAAAGCATTAGAAAATATGTATTTTTTTTCAGTTTTCAAGATTGTAATGGGAGGCTGGCATCAGAAAAGAGAAAGTAATGTATGTGTAATGTATGCATTAACTTTTTCAGCATCATGGCAGATTTTCCTAAAAATCTTAAGTTAAACAAAAGACTGTAAGGGAAGATCAAGTAGTGCTATCTACGTGAGAGCATTCTGTCTTCAGAAGGTCCATGTTGATTTACAGTAACTAATGACTAACTAATTGCTTTTGTTTCGCTTGCATGGTTAAATTAGGCTAAAAAAAAAAAAAAAAAAAAAAAAAAAAAAAAAAAAAAAGGCTAGAAAGGAGTAATGAGGTGTTTTTAAAGAAACCTCAGACATACAACTTGAAAGTAGAGACATTCCTACTTAAATGCTATGGGAATGTAAACTCTTATTTCTGGAAAATGGAAAATATTTTTTCAAGCTTTCACTGTGCTGTTCCCACCAAATAAGGAAATAATCTTTAAAGACAGAATACTGAATCCTTTATACCATCAAATTTCATCACTCAGAATTCATTGCTTCTGTTGATTTAGATGCAAACTGTTTCATCATATGGGCACCACATATCCCACAGATTATATCCAGTTATGAAACACTAGCAGGTTTTTCCATATGCTCTTGTGTTTGAAAAGGATCTATAGATACAGAGAGGACAAATCTGTTGCTGAACCAAGTCCAGGGAAATCAATGGAGTAGAGAACTTGGCCTGAGAGAATTGAGAAGTTTGTTAGCCACAGGCAACAGAGGTCTTAAAAAGCTCTACAGTAGTTAGGACTGAAACAATCAGTTCACTTTTATGGGAACAAGCTTGACTAGTAGAAGTAATTCCCCCTTCCAACACTTAGGAAAGTGTCATTGCAAATTTACAACATTTTGAAGTTATTTGTTTTGCTTGTGATTACTATGGCGAAAGACGGAGGAGAAAGTCAGGACTGGAAGCTACTGCACATGCCTTCAAGTTGGTTACTCTGAGATAACGAGGGATGAAAGACATCCCTTGGAAATGCAGAAACACATTTTTTGTTTCCCCTGGCATTTAAGAACTCAGATAGCAGAAGAGATTGGTAAGAGAGCAAAGGGAAATGTAATCAAATCTCCCTCTAAATGTTTACAAAAGTCCAAAGGAAAGGACTCGAGGTTTGGAAAGGTAAGTACTTTGGTGATATTCAGTGATATAACCTTGAAAAAAAAGAATTTAATACCTGTTTTTCTGCTTATCACTGACTTCCTACAGTGCATATAGAAATGTTTTTTCCACTTTAAACAGGGTTGTCTTGTTGTAAACAAGTTGTGGCATGAAAATGAAGTAAGGTGGAAAATGTGGTGAATTAGGTACGTGACTTGATTTTGTAATTTTCTGCAGCTTTAATAAAACTTCTGAAACCAGTCAAGACTGAAGAATTTGTGTTAAACTCTTTTGTGAGCTGGATAAATTCCTTAATTAAAGGTGAGACTTTCTAAGTTAGGCTGTGAAGGAGATGCAAGACTATAAATATGAAATTTCTCCAGCAACTGCTTTCTCTTTTATTTAGCTAGAAATAGAAACATGAGGGAATGTGTAAATGTTTGTAGAAATTTATACAGTGATTTCTTGAACTGTACTCAAAATTTACACTGACATATTAAACATCCAAAGTCATTTGCAGTTTGGATTTGTTGAACATAGTAATCCAGACTGGTGAAAGCTTTCTATGAAATTGTTCAGCATAAGGTACAAACTCAATTGCAAAGGGGTTTCTGCATTGTAAGCCTTTCTCTGTCTCTGACCCTATTGTTTCTGCCTGTAAGATAGTGTAAGATCTAGAAAGAAGGTGAGAATAGAGTTACAGAGTTGATACGTAAACAAAATCTAATCCATTTTGAAAGTTGAAAATTATAAAACAATAAGAACACAAAATATGTTACGTTGTATGCATATAAACAGTACTAGAGCTGGTGAAACTGTTCTGAGAACGTTTTGTCCTAATGTAAATTTCCAAGAAAAAGAACAAAGCATTAAGATTAGTAAAACTAGGAAAATTAATTTTACATGAAAATATCTGCAATTTTTTTCAATAATCGACTGAAAATATTTTTATTTATGCTGTTTTGGTTAAAAGTTATCATGTTCTTTCCCAAGTGCCCTGTGGCTAAAAGAAAATGAAAGAGAATGGATCTTGGCTCCAGCTTTCATTTGAGTGTCTGGGAGCATAATGTATTTGCCAGAAACTTGACATAGAGCTTGATTTAGCAGCCAGGTAGGAGAGTGAGACGGTGATATCCTGTATCAATCAGATGGATCCCAGTGCTATGTCTGTGCAACCCCGGCTCGCTCAGCACCTCCCCAGCTCTACACCTCACCATTCTGGATCTCCTTGGCCATTGATGAAGCATGGCTGGACATGCTTCTGGCCCTGGACCTGTTCTACTCGCCATGTTCAAGGCAGTGGTACTGTGTGCCTGTGGCTACCTTATCGGTGTGGATGCTGCCTTACTGCCACCACAGGCTCTGGCTTTCCTCACATACATCACCTGGAAAAGGCTGCTAAGAGAATGAAAATCTGTGAAATCAGTATTGACTGGGGAGAAAATTACCTAGGGAATAGAGTTAGACTTTTTAGCTATATTAAAAAAAAAAGTAGAGGAAAATGTGCCTTCAAATAAATGTTTCCTGTCTATTTTCAGCAGTATAACAGAGCTGTGCTAAGCTAGAGTAAGCAGAAGCATGAGACACATCCACCCACTTCTAGTGTCTGAAAGCTTCAGAGTAAAAAGGGAGGAAAAGGGTGAAGTGACTTTATCTCATTTATAACAGCCCTAGCAACTGTCTTGAAAAATGTTTAGTCTAGAAACTTAAGCAATAGTGTTGGAGTGCAGAGACTTAAATTTTAATTCTGCTACTGTTCTCTTCTGTGGCCTAGGGTTTGTTTTAAATATTTAGTCCTCACCTTCATGGTCCTGACCATGCATCTATTTTGATAAACCCATGTCTGCATGTCTACGTTTCTAAGGCTACCTTAATTTGTAGTTCAGAAATACTCTCGTTTGCCTATAAAAAGCAGAAAAGGCTCCCTGGGGGCCAGTGTTGGTGTTTTCTAGAAAAGAACTGCTACTTGTTCACTTTACAGAAGTTTTTGTCATTAATTTTTATAATTTGGAGGAAAAAAAAAACAATTCTAGGAAGATCATTAAAGAAATGCCTGCCTTAAAATACTAAATGATTATTGGTGTATTTAGTAGTTCCTCCTGACCAGCATCTAAAGTAAGCGTGACTTTAGTAAGAAAATGAATCTACAGTTATTTAATGTATTCAGCAGCAAAATTAATACAACAGCAGTTGTTGGATAATTTGAACATTGAATTTATAGGAGTAATTTTAATTTACATCAAGCACTGCAGGCAATTTTTATACATCAATTTGCATTTCAATGTTTATGCTCAGCTGAAGGAAAATGGTGGCTTTTTAAAAGTTGCTGGTATTCCATGAAATTTAATGCAATGTTGCAGGGACTGTAGAAAGAAGATAGTCCTTCTGATGCATTTTAAAACCTGAAGTTTTCAAGAAAAAGGGCAATTTAAAAGCCTTTCATTCAATTTAGCTGTAAGAGTAATTAATTCTGTTTGTATCTCACAGACAGTCTTTGAACACTTGTGATGTTTATTTTGCATTTGTAAACTGCTGCTCACTTTGTTAATTACAAATGGGAATGAAAAGCTTTACCTAGATTATCGCAAAAATGGTCTGTAGTGTTTGACTTCAGAATTAAAATGGCAACATTTTAGCAGTGAATAATTTAATGTTTGAAAATTCTGGATAGATTGAAATAAAGAGATTTTTAAAAGTTAGTTTTTAGAAAAAGTTGGGATAATTTATTTCCAAATGTTATAACACAACACAATAACATAGTTAGTCAGATATATAGTGGGTGTAAAGTGGTGTACATTTATTTAAGTTGGTGTTGATGATGAAAATCCATGTATCTTAATATTACCGTTGTCCTCAAAAATTAGTTTCTCTTCACTGCAAGCAAGTGTGCATATGTGAGTATAGGAAATATAAGCATTCTAAAAATGAGAAGGATTTTTTTAGACTTTCTAGATCATATCCACATCTTTTTCTTTTTCTTTTTTTTTTTTTTTTTTTTTTGCTGGAATTTTTTTTTGCTGGAAGAATTCCAAGTTACGTATTGTCAGTTAGATCTCAGGATACACACAATTTGTCTTTTCCTTTAAAATAGGCTTCTGGGCTATCTGACAGCAGTTATTGATATGTATCTAACAAATGAGGCCTATCTGTGTGCCACTGAATGACTTGCTGGTTAACATTTGTTTCTCTCTTTGAGGTCTGAGCCACTGTAAAACATTAAGTGAATTGCACTGACACATTTAGACCCATCCTTAGCCACACCATGAAATTCTCACCTCTGAATCCATGGAGACACCTGGCAGGTTCTCCTTCACCAATATGAAGGCAAAAGAGGCTGGCATCTCCTAAAACATATGTGCTTACATGGCAGCCTCTTGATTTTGCCACAGTGATGCCAGGGCAGGAAATTATGAAAACATCAGTATTTCTTGGTAAACTTTGTCCCAAGAGCAAAGTACACCCTATATTCAGTACATGGTTCTGTCTGTGTAGCCTGTAGCTGAACAAGGTATATTTTGTATGATTAATGTTTCTTTCCCAGCACGCCAACAACCAAGCATGAATTTAGGTATAGCACTTGTCAAGTTTCATTTTAGTGATCATAACTGTGTTTTGTTTTATCCGAATTATACGCATCTCAGCAGCCCTAATTAAAATGGACTGCTGAGAGTGTTCCTTATTCATATTATCCACTCTCTACTAGACACAAAAAACTTCAACACCATTCATTTATAAACATTATTTCTATCCATAGTGAAATGGAGCCATAGTGAAAACAAATGCCTAAGGACATGCAACAAATCCAGAACAGAATAAACAACAGAATTATTCACTAGAACTCTGTGAAACAACTTCTATGGCCTCTGAATGTTGTACGTGCTCCATTTTCCTGTGCAAAGCAATGGTAGATTGCATATTCTCGTTTGTCATTTGTCCACTACACCGATTCACTGTGTTAAAAGCTGCATTAAAATCAGGATGAGTTCTGTTTGTACCTTCAATTCAGCTGAAGAAGTGCTGATACAAGCACGATCTTTTATTTTTTAAATTTATTCGTGAACACTTCTCATTTTTTTTTAATATATTCTGTGGAAGCCTTATTTGTTATGTTTTGTGTTACAGGGCTCTCCAGGTAAGGAGAATACAAATGCTTTGATTATCGTCCCTTAGTCAGTTTTCAGTCTACTCAATATGGATGATTTCCTTTAGGGGAGATTATTTGGCACATACTTCAATTTACTATGATCTACTACTGTATATCACTCTAAATTACTATATGTCTCTTCTCCACTAGCATATAGAACTACATATGTGTGACATAGTTTTTATAATTATGTTTATTTTTTGGAAATGCGTATTATGTAGTCTACTCCACTGATACTGTCAATGTATACCTTAACAAGTTTGTAACTCAAGCGTTCAGAACAATAAAATCTAGTGATTTTGAATTTTGCATTTGTTTTGAATTGATATATTAAAGATATTTTTCCTTGTAACAACCGAAATTTTGTAAGTATCTTTTTCCCAGAAGTGCTATGTACAGAGTTTTCAGGAGAAAATTCTTCTCTCTTTCAGAAATCATCTGCTGCTGCAGGGTTTGGACGCTACATGTTCAGAAGAAATAAACTGTTGGATTACTTACATGAGAGGGAAGGATTCCTGAGCTTGTAGAATCTGAATTGATTCCCTGGCTAGAAAGGTAAATATAAACAACTCGACATACAATCTACAAATATTATGGTTTGTAGACTCCTAAGACTGTTTTATTCTGCAAGTTAGCAGTGCTAAATAAAAACGAGGGAAAGTTTTCCACTTCTACCCCAATCTTCTGTTTTCTCCTGATCCCACGACTTTTCCTGGTCCTTGCCCCTACTTCTTTTAAGATATCATATTTGACCTGACATGATTCAGTTCTAAATGCCATACCAGCCCTTCTATCCTCAATTCACATCCATTCAGATGATGCTCTTACCCTTTATGATGGCTTTTCTGCTCTCAAACACAAGGATGCTGATAGCCTAGAACCCTCATTTCAGGTCCCTGCTGCATGCAGTGCTTTTTCTTCATATAAACTTTATAAGGAGATCAATAATTCTTCTTTCTTCAATATAATTTTTTTTTTTTTTTTCTGCTAGAGAGTATATACATTGCCTCCAGCACTGAAATTAATATGACTGGAGTTTGTAGGCCATGTTATTTCCAGCTTCCTCTGAGGAAAGCCGTTAGGGAAAACATAGACTAGGGGCTTGTTAATTTTTCTGGAGGTTTGTATTTGGCATGCAAGCCAGATATTGCCCACTCACTAGTTCAGGGGAATATGGCCTTGCTTAAATGATTGTAAACACTATCATGTTCTGCAGTATTTCCTGAAAGATGTTTCTGCTGTTTTCTTTTCCCTTATTTGCTTGTATAGTTCTTTCTTGCTGTTTGTTGTCAAGAGTTCCCATCAACAGAGTATGTATGTCATCATTAATATCTTTTGTTTCAGAAATATTGCAACTCAGTCAGTAAAATAGTTTCTGAATAAAAATTGGTCTTTCTGATTCTAAGTAGGCTAATATTTTCACAGACAAACCTTCCTCTAACAGAACCTACTTTCAAACTTTCCAAAATATTACTTTCACAATCCTGTTAATGTATAAGAGATCTTATTACCAGAAACATGGATCTATACTGTTTATCAGCTATAAACTAGATTAGATATTAGGATGAAATTGCTTACTGTGAGGATGGTCAGACACTGGAACAGGTTGCCCAATGAGGCTGAGGATGCCACCTCCCTGGAAGCGTTCAAGACCAGGCTGGATGGGGCTGTGAGCAACCTGGTTTAGAGTGAGGTGTCTTTGCCTTCAGCAGTGAGTTGGAACTACATGATTTTAAATGTCCCTTCCAACACAAACTATTCTGTGATTCTGTAATATTTCCAGTAAAAGGAAACTAGTTTTTTTAGAACAGTACATGGTGATTGGCTGCTGGGAATGTATGATAAAGAAGGAAGAGAAATGGTATTTTACATCTTGGACCTGTGCTTATTTATTTGTTTAGTTTAATAAGATAACCATAATTTCAGTTAAAAAAAAAAAAAATGTAAAATTAATAACAGCTTGATTCAGCTTTGTAAGATTAATTATCATTAAAAACTTGTGGGTCAGGCTGATAATGAGGTTGCATAGTCTTATCTTTATTTGTATTCAGAATGATTTTTTATTACTGATAGGAACAGCATATAAAATAAAAATGTCAAATATCCTGTTCCAAACAAATAATATAATAAAGAAATGTTGTTCAATACATGAAGCTACGTGCAATTGACAAAACGTATGTTTTGATGAGTGGGTGTGAGACAATGTTTTCATATAGATATGCATTTGTGCCTTTATTTATTTGTGTATCCATATGGATTAACTTTCTAGAAAATTTAAAATTATAAATAATATTTTAGAGCAGATACCAGAGGTAAACCTTCAGGAATTTTATTTTTCCTTTAGCACTGCTTTGCTCTGCATACTTAGGATTAAATTTACCATTAAATTAACACAGTTGGAGATGTTATATTTTGTATTTAAGATGATGATTTGAAAAGCTTCATTATAAAAAGGACACCCAGCAACCCAGTCTGGCTGTGATGGTAACATTTTAGCAGTAACTAAGCCAAATTGCTCCCAGTAATTCAGGTGAAATCCATGCTTCAGATATTTCTTCAAAATTGGGTTATATACAGGAGCTGCAAAATCAGCAGCTATGCTTCACATCTCCTGATGGTATAAATTAATTAAACTTAAGCTAGTTTTCACCAGAAAAGTAAGTCTAGCACATAGGTATGATATCTGTAGTGATTAAAACTCTGCATACTGTTGTTTTCAAGGTCTTGGCAGCATTTTCCTTCTTCCACCAAATTCATTAATAAATTTATATTCAGCAATTGGACCTAAGCAAATAAAGGAAAAGTAAATTCCTCCTACAAATAGCAGCAAGCAGTCTTTATTCACAACTGAACTGGTAATAAAATTTAGCTCCGATCCCTCCTAGGGGTCAGCTGCAGTTATGGCAGCAATGCAGGCAGCAGTTAGGGCAGCAGCTTTGGGTTCCCAAGGCAATTTCTAGTTTATTCTGAAGTTTGTTTTTTTTTACTTACTGATAACCATGGTCTTAAGCAATCAGACTAATTAACAAAAGCATGCTGATTCCATTTGTGATATTAACTGAAACCCGAAAAGATGGGAAAAACAATGATTTTGATAAAAGCAAATCACTCTGAATTCAACCTTGATTTGGCTCAGCTTACCCAAACTTGAATTTGGCCTGCAAATGTCAATGCATTCAATAGTGCTCATACAGAGTGTATGTGACTTTGGGGAGAATACTCTGTGTGAAACAATTCTGCACCTCATCTCTGCTCTATGGCTAAATAGTTCTGTGGAATAGATTATGGAATTCAACATTAATTTGAGATTTAGAGTCACAAACATGCCTTAATTGTACTTGATTACAGCATTATTGCTGCTTTCCATTAGATATGTGTGATTCTTGGGAACTCAGAATAGAATAAACTAATTCACAGTGGTTATATACCCCTATGACTACGAAGTAGGGTGTTTGGAACATGGAGTGTGTACACTGACTAGAAAAATCTTTTCTGTAATTTTAAATGAGAGGAGAAAAAAACACAATATTTAAATCATTTCAAGTGCCAGAACACCCTCAAAGTGTCTGGCAGCTCTTCCTGAACCTGAGAAGTTGAAATTCAGCAGCATATATGAATACTAACCAACTGGTCTTCTCTTTGGCTGTGTGGTTTCTAGCAAGTTTTGCAGTTCAGCTTTTCCAAGAAACTCTTCCCTAAATATCTGTTTTAAAATTTGACAGTTAGAGCCAATTACCATAAAGAAGACATATTGCAAATTGTTTCATCAGCATTTTCCATTTCTTGTGTGATTGACAAGATGGGCTGGAATTTTAAAGCTCTCTATTACATAAGTCTTTCATTTTTAAGGAAGGCGTATGTCTTTCTGTCCATCTGCTTCTAAACTGGGTATATTCCAGCTTGAGCAATGCATAGCTGAAGAGATAGTCCAAGAAAGGAGTAGCAACTGTGTCCCACTTGAGCTTCAAGAGAGAGGTCATTTTTCTACTCTCCATAAAATCAAAATAATCTACATTTTGAAATTACTGTTGACTAGCATGTCTGGAAAGCAGACACAAGAATTTTTCTTGCATCCTGTTCTCTCTTTATCTTTTCCGTGTTTAAATATTAGCACGTTCTCTGAAATAGTAAGTGTTGAGAACCTTAACTACAGTTGAACTTGAAGTAAAGAATGTAGGGAAATGGAAGTGCATGTATATGTTTATTGAACTCTGATTTACTTTGCATAACTACATTAGTGTAGTTTGTCATCTCCATTAGTTTTTGTCATCAAATGCATATGTAGCAAGAAAAAGATGTCATTTCCCACTGAAATATACTACGTGCAAACTTTCTGTTCAGATTTTGCTGTGATATTTCTCAGTAAAAGGATTTCCATTTGCTACTCTTTAAAAAAAGAATTAGATTTTGTATTCTGTGCCTTTGTACAAAAATTGGAACTTCTGTGGGAATTACACATTCAGCAGAGGCACGCAGGTAATTCATTCTAAAATTCTAATGTTCTGTGCCTGAAATGTAATATTTTTCCCTAACAATCACTTGCAAGTACTGCTTTTCTGCCTTCTAGTGCCCTGTACACAACTTAGAAGTACACAGCATAGTTGCGTTTCAATGATATCGAAGAAATGAGACACATAAGGTTTCATACCATATACTTATCTTGGAACAGGTTTACTTTCCTTGGCCTGTTCCATTAGGAAACTTTAAGGTGCAAAATACGTGAAATGTTCTTCCGTCTTGCATTTCCATGCTATTTGCAGATGCCTTGTCTATTATATTTGTTTCCAGAAGGAACTTCGCTTCCACTTCTCAAAATCCTTCAAAAGCCATTTCTGTTTACTGTCATGAGATTGTGGATTTTAAATAAGTTTTTGTAAGATAAAAATTCAATAGCAATAGATAACTGCAGTTGGATTTAAATGAATGACTCCTACTGCATTGTGAAGTGAGGACAGAAAAATATGTTAAAAGATAATGACATGCCATAGAATATAAGAAACTAAGCAAGGCATCTCATTACAGTGTGCATGCAACCTGGAATGAACAAAAGGTCGAGAATGGAATTGTCACTAAGGACCTCAATTTTAGGAAACAAGTCATATATGAACAAGGTGTTGTCACGAAAGATTTTTTGCCCTTTCATCAAACTTTTTATTGTACTTTTGATTGGTGATCTCAAATAGAAAAAGTAACACTGTACCAGGCAAAATTACCGGATGTGTATTTAAATAGAACATTAAATAGCTGAGCTGTGTGAGTTAGTGATGTTTAAGCCATTGGCTCACATCTGTAATAACCAGTAGTTCTTTTTCTTCAGCTGGAGCTTTTCGCTTTCACAAAGGGAATATGAGACATTAAAAGAGGTATCTGCTTTTATTTTTTCCATACTTCTATTCTCCCTGCAAGTCTAATGTTGCACTGACTGATCTAACACTTGAAAGCTCAGTGAAATAGGGCCTCCACTTACAGTAACCTTCTGTAACTCAAGTCCTCTTTCTTTTGTTTAAATTCCCGCAAGTGGCTTTATTTGCTATTCTGAAATGAGCTACAATAACAAACTAGTTTTCAGGTGTCTATGATTACCATATTACTGTTAGGACACTTTTTATCCTAATATTCCAGGGAGTTGTTCTGGTTTGTCTTAAGACTGTCTCATTTTCTTTCTCTGATACTTCTTTCTTCATACAACGGGTTCAAATAGTGTTCCTTGACTACTATTTACATCCTTTTTACACTGAATCTTCTTCAGAAAGGCTGATGGGGAGGGGAACATTAAAGAGAAGACTCATTTAAGTAACAATGAGATTTTTCTCCATGATGTAAAGAAATTACTCCATTGTTAGCATAGTCAACTTCTGTGCAGATGTGTGAAGGTCCATGCTACTGCTTATGAGAAGATGCAGGGTCTGCTCAAACCATTAAAGACTGAGTTTTGAAACCTTTGCTCACACTAATAAGCAGGTGGTCATTAAGGTAGGGTCACAGGAGAGAAAGCATCTGTTCAAATGTCTCAGTAAGAGCTAAACAGTAAATTCTCATAGCCATAATGCAGTGTTATTGCAGCAGTTTAGTACTGGACTCTTTGGTGGAAATCTTTGAAACAAAATATGCATTTGTAGGCTAATAATTTTGTGGTTGTTATTCTAATTCTATGCTGAGATTTAGAACTTAAATATAGGATTAAGCAGAATAGAAAGTTTCACTCTGGCAGCTTTCTTTAAAAATACTCAGTTTAATGCATACTTATATATAACTCTGCTTATGAGAAAGAGGGAGACTTAACAAGAAGGGGAAGTAAATGTAGAAAAAGGGTAAAGAAGGAATGAGGGGAAACAGCTGAGGAAGGATGATGTGCCAAGTTATTTTCACCTAAGGCAATGTTTGGAGATTTGCCTAGAGAATAAAATATAATAAATGCACTGTTACCTAGGCTGTTGTGTGTACAAGTGTATGTGTCCCCCCATGTGTGAGTAAGAGAGAAGACAGAAGTGCATTCATATATGCTTAGTTTCAAACTTCTTTTCTTTTAGGATCTTTCTCTTCCATTATATATTATGTGTGAAAGGAGTCAGCAGCATAGCTTTTGCTGAACACCTCATAATTTAGAAGACAAACTTGGAAAACCTCCAGTATATCTGCCACTCTAATTTATACCTTTGAGGATTAAGATGTCCAGAAAAGCCATGAAAATGACTAAGTATATTCCCATTTGATCAATTACAGCGCCTCATAAGAAAATGTAAGGGTAATATCTACACATATATATTTAATAGATGTCATATACAACCTGGGAAATATACATAATCAGCGCATATATTAATTTAATAAGTCAGTTAACATTTTTATTAAAAGTAAACCTCAGGATTATTCTCTATAAGGCTGTCTGACAAAGAAATAAACACAAGCTACTTCACTTGTTTGTCAGACATTGAGCTTTTGACATAGCTGAGGTTTCTGTAGATCATATCATTTGTCAGTTCTTTGACTTAAGGTGAGAAGAGGGGAAAAAATCTATTGGAGAGAGAGCTGCATACTTTTGTGGTCCAGAATGTGCATCAGTACATTTTTCTTTTTGTGCATTTTTCACCACTTATCTACCTCTTCCCACCCTTCTCTCTTACTCCTTTTTTTTTTTTTTTTTCCCAATCTCATGAATATTTCTTTAGCTTCACTTCTATTGTTTCGAGGAATGAAAATTTCTTTGGTTGCTTTTTCTTTTTGTTCTTTGTTTGTTTGTTTCTCTGTTTGTTTTTGTTGTTGTTGTTTTTATAACTGCAACAGAGATGTAAATTTTTCCTCTCGTTTCTTTTCTTCCACTTCCAATCTTTGGGATGTTTTCACAATTGTGCATCAGAAGTGGCATGAGAAGTATTAAATCCTTTGCCTTCTTCCATGTGCCAATGAGAGCTACATAATTGTTATGAAGCAAGGAATTCAGTGAAGAGAAAAATAAGCTGCAGAAGAAAAAGCGAAAGCATTCTTTAAAATTTTATTCAAGTTGCTATTATTGCATTGGAGTTAAACTATATTCAGTTTCAATTTAGCAGACTCGAAAATGCCAGGAAAAGAAGTAGATTTTATTAGCCAGATGTAACATTTTGATTATACTTAGAGTAAATTCTAAATATAGGTTTGCTAATACCATAATGTTTACGCATTATATTTCCTTATACTTTTGAGATACGAACTTTTGGTTAAAGTAAGCTAGGTACTCAAGATAACATTTTGCTGTTAAGGGCTTATTGTCTTTGTTTGGAATGCCAAGGGGCACAAGGCACTATAACTCTGTTAAGAATCCCTCTGTGCTAGAAAATGTTATTTGAGAAATGGAAAAGAGATTATTATTCCAACCGCCTGCATAGTGGAAAAGAGTTTAGCAGAAAGCTACTGAACAGAATAGTCAGAAAAGATTCTGATATTGAATGTGTCCCCATACTCATGCCAAGACTCCAGAGATGCAATGCAATTACTTGAAATGTGGCAGACGCAGAACTAACAAATGCAGGGTATTAATACTTTTTATATAAGTTTTTCTGTGTCTATTATCATAGTATTGTTGTTCATTATTTCTGTCATGAATAGTTCTCAATGGTAAAACTAAGACGACATCAAATTTGAGTGGAATGTAGTAAATTTTAAAGTCAGACAAAATCACAGAATCACCAGCTGGAATCAACCTTCAGAGGTCACCTTGCCCATCTTGCCTCTCAAAGCAGGTGTAGGGAAAGCAGACTGCTCTGCACTTGTGCAGTCAAATTTTGATTATCTTCAAGGGCAGAAATTGAACAACCTCTGTGAGTGACCTGTTTCCATAAGGCAAAAAGTTCTTTTTTAATTTAGTTAAACTTTTCACGTGTATCAACTTGTGTTCTTTGTCTCTTGTCTGTCCACTGTGCACATCTGAGAACACTCTGGTTCCAGCTCCTTTGTACTAAGTAGTTGTAGAAAGTATTAGAGTACCCTTGAAGGTTTCTCTCCTCAAGGCTAAACAAACACAGTTCTCTAAGCATCTCCTTGTGTATTCCATATTCCAGATCCTGACCATCTTGTTATTTGCCATATATTGGAGCTAAAATTAGATCAATGCAAGAATCATGTGTTGTCTGTGTTTAATTCCCCACAATCCACAACTATCAGCTCTTACAGCTTGGCTTTTTCAAGCTCCTGCATTCTGAAACATGTGAATATAACCAGTTTTTAGCAGAGAACAATACTATGAATGACTCCTAAATTTCTACCCAAACATATAGACATATATATGCAGAGAATATATATTCCATGAGTCTAAATATGTGTGAAAGAAGCCTTCTTCTTGGTAGAAGTATGTTAAATGTCCTGCCAAACTCCCCCTGCAGACATACATGAAGGAAAACGTAATGCTATGACTGCAGGATAATCAGTCCCAGCATTTAACAAGCATCACTGTCATATAAAATGAAGTGATATTTTAATTTACTACTTATAAATCAGAACCTTGCCAAAGTTTGTTTTTTCAATCATTTTTTAAAAGCAGGAAAAAAGAGCACGAGACCAGAAGATCTTCAGGCTCTGACTCATGAGCAGCAATCTCTGATATGAAAGAGGTGTTCTGCTATGGTCTGTTTGACAGAACGAAGAACAATGCCATGCCTAATGTCACTGTTCATTGATGTACACAGTGATTGCTACTTTTTGATTGAGAATATGTTCAATCATGTAGTAAGCAGAATTTCATCTCACTGAATGATCTGTTGAAGTGGAGATTTTCTGTTTAGATAGATTCAAGAGCAAGTCTCAGGAGCTTTCCAGGAATGATTAACGTGATTACAAAGAAATTGGTGTGCTGAGAGTGATCTTTCTACCCTTTTATAAAGCATTAGAAGAATGGTCTATGAAGCGGACAAACTGATGTGGAAATTAGATTATGAGTTCATGAACATATGTACTGAAATGTCTATAGAAGAAGCTGATGTTGTGATATTACTACTCCAAGTTTATAAACCCTCAAAAATTTAAAATTTCTGTCAACCAAAACCTTGCGGGTTACTAGTAGTGCGTGTTTGGAAGTTTGTGTGTCATCTAAATATTCATGCATGTTTTATTTTTCACATGCTAATTTCAAGAATTGTTATTGTTGAAGAAACATAGAAGCCTCTTTTCCTCCTGCAAACTCCTGACAAGTCAAACTTATTTTACTTTCAGTTCCAGGACTACAACCTTTGCCTTTCCAAATCTAAATGGCCAGAAAAAAATAAAAAGAATCTTTGCTTGTTTTTATGTTTGTTGTGTTTTCATACTGAAAAGATAACTTATATTAGGAAATTTGACATTCATGTATTTTACATCCGAATTAGATATAGCTGTGCAAAGTCATCATTCAAATGCCCTATCTGCACAACTCGCATATATGCTGCTATTGATAAGTGTCTGTTGTTATTACTGGTAGAAGAATTAGCTTTTGCGAATGATTATGCCCACAGACAAAAAGTGTAAGTATAGTATGGATATTAAAATACAAACAGTGGCTATATTTTTTTAATCTTTTCAATCCACAATTAATTGAACACTTGGAGAAAAAATTTCGGATGAGAAGGATGTTCAAAGATAAACATTAATTGAAACATTATTTTTTATAAGTAGTTGATTTTATCCTACATTGAAAAATGGTTACCTAGAGTTGTGTGTACTCAACTGTGCTTAACTGAATCATGGGAAAAATAATCAGAAGAAAAATATGAAATTTATTCCTAAAATGACCTCCAAAATGTTAGATTTTCTAGGGGAACAGGGAAAAAGAAGAGAGGGTTTGTGACTCCTTTACATTATCGTTCCTTCAATCGGTTTTTATGCTTGTGTTTCTAAGCATGGTGAAAAAACAAATTATTTCACTTGCAACTTGGTGCACTTTAATTTGTAGTAGTTGCAATAAATGTATTATTTAAATACAGTTGCATTTCAGCATTTTTGGACTAAAGGCCTCTTTTCAATCTGAAAGAATGAAAAATAGCAGATAACATGGAGGTACCTCTACTGACCTCTGAAAAGTTGTTCTATATTAGTTCTGTTAAAAATGAATATGAAAATTTAAGGTAGAGTTCCTAAATTTCATAAAGCGCACTGCCCCTACAAACTTGAATATTGGCAGAGACAGAGAGAGTTTTAGCTTTCAGAAATGCTTAGATTTTTTTCAAAACTTTCATTTACTTAAATAACTAGGCAAAAAAACTCGGGACAATACCATCTGCTCAAATCAGTACTGTCAGTACTGTTTTCTCAAATGTATTCCTCTTGTGTCAGAAATTTTCTTGATTTCTGACCATGAAATGGCTCTCATATCCACAGGTATCCCATGGGTGTATTTGGATGTGGCTGTGCTGCCTGACCAGGAGACAGTGATTGTTGGCTCAAAAGTAAGACACTTTAGTCTTTCAGCCAAGTAAAGTTGTCACAGCAGTGATGTTGCCATGCATGGCATTTATGGAATAATGTGTATTTATCCACTGTTGCTACTAAGCAGCGCAAGCAAGCTAGTAAAGCTCCTATCAAACATAACAGCTGTTAAACCTTTAAAGCATTACTTCAAAATTAGACCCTGTGTTTGCAAATCCAGTGCAATGCAAAAAGTGCCATCTGGCTTAGATCTGTCTGAGTAAATCAACTTCTTTGTGAGATCACAGAGAGACATCTAAAATAATCCAGAATGAGTTTGTGTCAAGAGGTTACAGTAGTTGACAGAAGCGTTAACTTCTGTGCAGTTGGATAGTGCTACACACCCCACTTGATCATTATATGGACCCAAAGTACTCTCAGCAATAGGAAAGAGACTGGATCTCTTGTAAAAACCTGTTGGGCCTAACCAGATAGGAGCATGCATGATGAAGAGATGGAGTTCTACAAGTCATAATAAATTAGAGAAATTTTCTGGAAACAAATGTCCTCACTTTATGTTCTGTAACATCTGAACACTGAATCAACCACTTTGTGGTGGGAAAAGAATTTTCAGGCAACATAGAAGTCATCTCCAATCCATAAGCACCTAATTATCAAAATCACTGCCCAAAGTTGAGCAGTGATTACAGTTCATGGAAAAGGGAAGTGCTTCTGGAATACTGAAATGGACGTTTTTATCTTGAGGAACTTCACATACAAGCTTAGTGCCTGAATATTTTTTTTCTAAACAATGGTTATGAAAGACTAGAAGTTTAAAATGTTTGTCAGTTATTTTTTTAGACTGTTTAGAGATGGGAGACCCTGGACACACAACATTCAAAGACAAAAGAGACCCAAAGACTAACATTAAAGGAGTGAACAAATAACATACAAGATATTGGTAGCGAAATACTCAAATTTTATGGAATTTTCTACTGATTGAGTGACATCTTAGGATTCAGCCTACACACAAATTAGGTGTGTGATGCACTCATTTCAATTTTTGGGTTACCACGCTCAGTGAGACATAGTGCTACTGCAGTAAGAATTTGTTTTTAATTTTTACAAATTGCCTGTATAAAGCTCAGGCATAATGTAATTTTAAATCAAGCAATTTAAAATCACTGATTCAAATTACATCCCTACTGTTTTGACTTTTTCTGAAGAGACAGAATTAAATATAAGATTTTTTTATGATAGAATATTTCATAATGTTTATGTGACTGGTTGGTAAGGAACTTGTGATTTGTAGTATTAAAGAAAAAGAATAAAACATCTTACAGCAGCATTGTTGCAAAGCTTTTAGAGACAGAACATTCAGGGCATGTAAAACTGCAGTTACTATAGTAACAGATCTTAGTCCTTTATATATAAATGTGGAGAATCTGGGGAGGCACAATCTGACATTGCAGGGCTATGAAGATAGTCACATTTGTCACTGTTATCATAAATTTGAAAAAAGCCCCATTTGCAGTGGAGCATGTAGAGCAGGTAAAAAGGAATATATGGGGGTTAGGCATGTGTGTGAGAAGCTCCAAAATTGTTTTGGAGAGCATGTAATAGAATGGAATCCGTTGATTTTAAGTAGAGAGTTTTTCTTTAATCTAAGAGGACTCATAGTTTAGAGTAGTACGTAATGGACAATCAGTACTATTTCAAATAGTTGTACAACTTTCTTGCTCATTTTTAGTCCTATTCTCAGTATGAATGAAATATGTAAACTTTTCGCATTAAAACAGTACTTGAAAGCCAAAAGCAGAACCTTGTCTGGATTGGCTGCTGGGAATTTTCCTGAAAAGCCAGTCAGGAGATGAATATAAATTAGAAGTTTGAAAACAACAGCAATATTGCAGTGGTATGTCTCAGAGGTAGATATGAGCTGAGATACTGTGATGACTTGCTGTAGTTGAATAATTAAAGACATATAATATATGGATTAGCTAATTAAACTGTAATGCATATAGTTTTCTTGGACATCTAAACAGTGATGTATGGGATTATAGAGCCAATTGGCCTTCCTTTCTTGTCTTCTTTTCCTGGCTTTTCTCTAGATAGAACATACCAGCCTGCCATTAATATTTCAGTGCTTGTTGTGGATGGTGAAGCTTTGAGCTGAATTAAAATATCCTTTAGTATCTGGAGCACTTTAGTTATGTGTTTACTAGAAGAAGTTTGAAGAGTGACACATCTTTGCCATATAGTTAATGTGAAAGAAGGAGAGAAAGAAAGAAAGAAAGAAAAGAAAAGAAGAATTCTCTTGCTACTATTTAGATAAGATTAGGAAAGGTTTAAAGTAGTAATAAAAAAAAACATTATGAGCTGTTCTATTCTGACAACACAGTCACTTACATTTCAATATGATGAGAATAAAAAGCTTAAGAAGATAATAAGGATGCTATCTATCACCATAAAGTAAGGATGTGTTGACAGTTTTACAGAACTCAGGTTTGCCACCTATCAGCTAATGAATGCAGTGGGTATTTGAAACCAGCATTAAATTTAGATGCGTGAATCAATTGAAGCTGCTGTTGTTACTTGCTTATTAAAAATAATATACAGACAGTGGTCTCTAAGTGTTCTGGGGATCCAATACTTCCATTCAAACTATTTCACTTTATATAACTAGAGCACATAGACAACAATTATGACTTAAGCTAATTCTTCAGTTGTCTGGAAATCTCAACTTTACTATTATACATATAAAGGTGACATCAGTCTTAGACATAGAAGGTACAAATAAGAGATTTTTAAGATATAAATTCTGTATTAAAACAAAACAGTAATTTTGAAGGTCTTGAGGAGAATCCAGGCAATCTAGTACCTGATCCAACAAGTAATATCTTCTGTCTTTTAATTCCGTCATGTTATGGATATATTAAGATTTCAAATAATAATGAATACTAGAAATCAGAAGAATGCAACATTTAATTATTCTGACAAAAATGTAACGATTTTCTACAAGAAACATTAGAAAACAAAGACAGCTTATACACATACTTAAAATCTCTACTAGATGAAATACTGTTAAAGATTACAGCATATGCAGACCAGCTCATAATGAATTTATGATCACATCAGATTGACAAGAATCTTTATTCACTAAAAGCTTGAATTTTCATGCAGTACAAACCTTTTGCTGTCTTGACTCAATTTCAAGGAAGAAATTAATGCAAAAGAAAGCAATACATTTAGAAAACAAGGAAAAAACATTACTCAAAAAGGAAATATTCTTTTTTTTTTTTTCCTTAACTGATTTCCTAAGAGACCTAGGCGCCAATTCTAGAACTACAGTAGAACTCATATTCCATCTACTCTTAAATTTTCTCAAGATGCGAGAAATATAGATTCGGTTCTGCTGTCTGTAAAACTCAGCAGACAGACAGGAACTTAGCTATACTGCTTTTCCAAGTCAAGTGATATGGGGTATTTGAAGATGGGTTTCTCTTAATCTTTCCTATTTAAAGTGTTCCACTTTGCAAAAATAATGAATAATTCATTGGACAAGAAAAAAAGTGAAAGTAAGAACTCTGAACTGAAGCATCAATTATTCATACAACTTTATATCCCATGACTTTGAGTGGAGAGGTGAATAGTAGTCAAAAGTCTATGTCAAAAATCTTCTCAAAGATTATCTTTTTTCATATCTGTATCCAAACTGCATATGTGATATGAGAAAATTATATCATTTCTATGAAAAAGTCAAGATCATATATTAATAAAATACATAGTTTGGTGTCATCATTTAGTTGACTCTTTCTCTATATGTACTTTTAGTTCCCTTTTATTCGTGGTAATATTGAATCTTTCAGTACTACCTGCTCTTGCTACCCAGATTTCTTTAGATTGTGCAGTAATTGCTTTTTTCCCCAAGGGCATTCTGATTTTAGATGTGGGGCTGATTTAAACAAAACTTGAATCTAAACTAGCGAATCAAAAAGTTTCTTTAACAAGAATAAAGGACAGTGAAATCATACACAACTGATAATTTGATTTAGGTGTTCTTTTTCACAGGCTTACAGTAGTTTCACAGCCTACTGGATCCCCACAGAGTACGTTAGCCAGAATATTATACAATCTATTGACTCTTTCCAATAAATCTCATTGTATAAACTTGCCATTTCTTTATGGCGTGAATTAATTATCAACCAAAATGCGGTATGTATAAGAGTTTTAAATGGTAAATGGCAACATGATGCAATCATTTGAATTGTGCAACAACTTTTTGAATAATTTTTTATACTGATAAAAAGCTACTTGATTTAAAAATGATTCATAATGTATATAAAAATATATAAGTACAGCATCTATAAAATCTTAATACATATTTTATTATGCATTTTTAGTACATTACGAATGATAAGTATGTGACAAAAGGTGCCACTATGAAACTATTTATTAGGCACTCTGTTTTTAGTTATGCTATATGCTGCTCAAGAGCATTCAACAGAAAGTGAATAAAATTATCAAGGTTACAGTAAGCTATTTATAATGAAATATGGAAGCTTATAATTAAGTACTGCAAATGATGACAATAAGTTGACAAGTTAGAATTATACAATAAACTGTTGTCAGATACAGAATAGCCCCCTGAGGTGTTCCATCTTTCTTTGAAACATGGCATATGGAGCACTCATTTCAAATTTTCAGCCTCTGGAGTGTAACAAAATGAAACTGTATCCATCACACATCCTCTAACTAGTCTTTGAAGAAACATATGTAGTATATTTGAAAGAATAATTTTTGGAAATTCAAGAGCTACTTCTGTTGTTAAATGGTTGATTGATGTCCTACATGTCATTTTGATACTGACAAAACAATTCAAAATATAGAATTCTCAAAAGATGAATTTATTCTCTTTATCCAAGTCTGAAGAATATAGGTTTTTGGTGTAAACTTTCTAACTTAATATAATCTAATTCTTCTAGATTTTTCAAACAAGTACTCCCTATTACAGTATAATTTGATACTCTTAAATCTTTCTTTTCTTTAATCTGTTCAAAGAAACAGGCTTTAAGGGAATTTTAGATGTAAATGATGGCAGAGCAGTTTTAAAGTGAAAAGAAATGCTGAAGTTCATATTTCATTGGGGAGAATAAACCTGCTCTTGCTTAATATATGTGATTTTTTTTTGAGCAATGACTAACAAAATATTTCTTGAGATACAAGAATGCAGTCTAGCAAAAAATCTAGAGTTGAGCATTTGATCTACAGATACTAACTTGAATACAGCCTTTGTTACTTTGCAATTAAATAGTGATATTTGAAAATACATTTTTCTTGGGAGAATTCTTATCCCTGTATTGCTGCGGGCTCTACAGTGTAGACTATGTGGAAACCTGGAAAGTTATTTCTAAAGAAACATTAAGATGAGTTTTTAATTATAATAAGTGATGTTTCGTTAGCATTTGGAACTGAATTTTTGCTAAAAAAAAAAAAAAAAAAAAAAAAAAAAAAAGGGGGTTTCTTCTTTTTGGGTCCATTCAGATTTCAACATTCTTACAGAAACTTACATTACATCTGTAAAACAATTCACCTGACTTCATCAACAGAGTCTGGTGTTCATATTCTCATCCTGCAGGAGTATTGGAAATGTCTATAGTACCATTTAAAAATATTAGGAGGAAGAAAGCGTGCTAAATCAGGAATGTCAGTACAGCTTCTTTTGTTGCACTCATGTGAAACTTAAATGTCATTTCACATACAAGCTTAGACAAGTTTTTCTTATTTTCTGCTGTTTCAGAGATAAAGTCACTGTTACAGAGTTGTAGATTTCCTCACCTCTCATTCTATATTGTTCTGTAAGTCTGGATGGCTATAGATTCCTAAAATATTTACTGTCTTTGTGATACATCAGTGTTTGCAGAAAAGCTGCCCAGAAGATCAGTTAGTAAAAACAATAACCAAATCAGGAGGTCTTTGAGTTGAAAACTGTTGGATGATGGAGAGCATTTGTGCATCAGATAGGCTACTCCCTTTATTTTGTCTACTGAATGTTTTATCTTACACCAGTAAGATAATGGTCTGGAAGATGGTGTTTGTTGTTAATTCAATTTTCGGTTTGGACAAGCAGGATCCTTATATCCTCCTCATGTCTACAAATGCAAGTAATTTTTAAATACAACTTTTCCTTCTAACTGTTGAACCTACCAGCCTTACCAACAGAACCAACAGTTCAGTGCTACTGCACTATCAGTAGCACTAAAAGAAGAAATCTGCCATGAATTTCAAATGTTCTCCCTGCTGCTACAATTTAATGTTTCTGATTGAATATAAATTTTTATTTTATTGTTTCACATTATTTTTACTTTATTCACATCTAAAATCAGATAACCTGCAAAAAATAAAATAACATTTTTTAACGATTTGGGTTATGGTCCAGATTTACCTCAGCTGTTTTAAATCATTACAATTTCTAAGACTTCAAATGATGTACACCAAAAGTCCCGATAGGGAGATTCTATTTGCTTAATGAGTTTGTAAGCTTCACATGAGGAGAGTTATTTCTTTGAATACTCTTTTTTTGTAGTTTCTAGAAATGGTCATGAACTTTATTCAGTTAGAAATAATCAAAACTTGTTCTTATTGGTAATCATCTGACATAGAAAAAACATCACAGAATTGCTTTCTGGCACTATTTTCAGGAATAGTTTAATATTCATATTAATGAGTACAAAAAAGTTTTATTTAAAATATAAAATATATTTGTCTTTTTAAGAGGTGATTTCTAGCAAATGTAGGTAAGGAGTTCTAGTGTACTCTGCCAACTTGAAAAGTAAATACAGCAAGCTAAATTTATATATTATTAAACAGATTGGCTCTTAGCCATTGCAACAAAATGATTTAAATTTTCTGATTGTTTTTATTTGTTCCAAAATAACCTTCGGTAAGCACTGCTTTTCTTCCCATCCCTTCAAACAAGGAGAGGTTAGTAAAAACATGATTGTCAAATATGTCAAAACAGATTTATATTACTATACCTGTTGAAGTAGATTTTTTTCTCTTTCTCCACTATATTCTGATTCAGAGGTTAACTTCTCAAGTACATTATTTTATTTATTTATTCTCTTTCTTCTTGACAATGTATACATGAAACAGGTGCGAGTCAAATCTCTGAGGCACAGATTGTTTGAGTGAGTATGAAGATTGTCACTGCTGGCAAAACTGGCTTTAAAATATTACTTGGCCTCAGGTATTTTTGTCAGTTGGCTGAAAAATAACGCATGATATTATTCTGAAATTCAATTCCAGTACAAAACTGGAACATCTGCTGAGGTCATACCACATACCTTGAGCTTCCAGATTTGCCATCTAGCCTAACATTTCAGGAGGACTCCTGCCCTTCTATTCCCTCCTCCTTCATGGAGATCTGGTGCAGAGTCAAGTGTCCATCAGGACAGAACTGGCAAATCTAAGGTCCCTACTTTTTTATATATTTGTTCCTCTATAAAATTGGAATAACCTATTGACAGGTAAACATAATCCCAACTGCAACAATATGGTTGTGTTTATGAGTAACTGAGATCTCCATGATTCCTCCTGAAGCTATTATAAATATCACCAAGTGCTTATAAACTACCATCCATTCTGAGATGTAAATTTAATTACTTCCTCCATTGTTTCAAATATTGCATTTATTATCAGCGAAAGACCAACAGTTTACAGAAGCTCTTTTACAAAGTTACTTAATTTCAGAGGGAATTTGTCAATTCAGAGAAACTTTTAAAACAGTTACTTATTTTCAGGGGGAATTGTATGTTAAGCACAGAAGTAATTGATACAGCTGCATGGATATTACCTCAACAGCCACAGTGCTGTCAATATGTAGAAGTTGTTTCCTAATTTGCTAAACACAAAGCATTTGAAACTGTGATGTTGAAAAGACTTGTAATGGCAGGTAGTGAAAGAAGTCTAAATTAAATTCTCCCCTTTACTCTTCCTTAGGAGGATCTTGAAACACAAGGGCTAAATGCTAAACTACTGTCAGTAGGAACATTTCAATTATTTTCCCCTGGTTTTACCGCTCTTTATTGCCACCTAGAAACAATCTGGCTCATTATCAATTCCCTGAGACCAATGGCATTTTTGCTAACAGAAGTATGAGAAAGATAAAACTGTCAAATGGTCAGATATTGGCTACCATATGGTTAGATTACTGTGGAAGTGATCACCTATTCCAACAGAGATTTTTGTAGATGGGTGAAGGGGAATTTGGCCATTTGTCCAGGGTGTCTAATAACTAAGAGATATCCAGGAATTTAATAAGCAGCTGTTATATATGAGTATATGAGTTCCACAGCTCGTGCTGCAATGTACATTTTCACTTGTTCTGACCAGGAAATTCACACAGAAAAATTCTTTCCCTAGACATGCAAAAAACCGTATGTTAAAAAAAGAGAAAAATGCTTGTATCTTTACTGGATGGGACCAGAGGCAGAATGGGATGCTTCATCATTATGTATAGATGAGAGTATGAACACTTAATGGAGTTGTAAGCAACATCTTTTTCAGTGCTTTTAAAATAGATTTTGTATTTCTATGAAATTATTCTTTATGTTTCTGGGGAGCTACCTCGCCTACACTCTTTTGGATCCGGTGAGCCGGGTTTTGCATATGCTAGCTATCCTAATATGAGGTGCAGTCTTGCAGGAGCTCTGTGTGGGCTAATTGGTCCTATTGAGAAGCAACAGTGTTAATTATAGCCGGTGCATTTCTCACTGATGAAGTAGTGACACTATATCTGATGTCAGAACTCCTTCAGTTGCTGTCCATCTGGATACACACAAGCTTCACTGTGATACAGTTTAGGTATACTGCATGGCTGCATTTTATAGGGATCATTCCCAACTCACATGTGAGTGAGCATCTACATTTTCACACCAGAAGGAATGTCTTGAGACTGGCAATCGTGATGATGCATTGCAATTCTTGTGAAAAGACAGCAGTGTGTTCGGGTGTACACATACATGTTGCAGCGTGCTCTCTCACCTCAGTGTGTAGAGAAATTTCCTCACATGCTTGTGTATTGTTTTCTTTCATGCTATAGCCATGTTGCACAGCTGCTGCCATTCAGAACAGCTAACCCTCTTCTCATGTAAAAACAACTGATCCCCTGAACAAAAAGGTGTACACTGAAGATGTTAACATCTATTGCAGTTAAAATTAAATTTGTTAATCGTATTAGTAATGTAACTCAAATATTATTTATCTATGTTATATATTCCTATATACACAGTATAAAATAGCTTCTTAAAAATACTGACAGTCCTTACAGAAGGTGCACTGAGAGCAAGAGTCCTTGAGCAGATTTAATAGTAATAGATTTAATTTTGGCCTATTTTTTTACTGACTTTACAAATTTAAGGTAGTAGATAGAAAAAAATATTGATTTATTTGCCTGTAGTCATAATTTTTTATATTAGGAGAGATGCAGAAGAAATATTTCAAAAAAACTGAGCTCTCCAACTGCCATCTTCTTCCCAAATAAAATGTGATAAATAGATATGTAGAAAACACATTTGCATACATGAAGAAAAATACAAAGTCAAGGGAACTCACAATGTAAATTAAGTCAGTGTCTCAAGACTGTTTTATTGCCTTCTGTCGTGAACTGCTTGCTTGCAGAGCCCGTAACGCAATGAACATTTCTGTCTCATGAGTGTTCACTTTATGATTATTCCAAGGACTTATTCAGTGTGGCACAACCACCGACAAAATATATTTTTTGCTTCTTGGGGTAAAAATTTAATTAAAGTAATCTTTCTATGGATTGATGTTCACACGTTGAAGGACAAATCTAATTTTATATAAACTATATAGTATATTTGACACTGTTGTCAGAACAATATTTTATGGGCTATCCTTCATGAGGTAACTTGGCACATTATGCAGTGTATGAAAATTTAGTGGATACTTTTATTGCACATGACTAAAGGAAAAAAAAAGAGAGAGACTGTAAGATAGACGGTGCTACATGAGTAAAATAATCACTCTGAACTGTGGCGAAACAGAGTGAAGGGACAAACAAGGTCAGGTTTAGAGTAGAATGAATGGGTGAGGGAGTAGATGAATCTGAAATCTGACTTAGAGTGAAAGGTATAACCAGCTGGAAAAATTGGAAAATTTTGCAGTGTCCTGTATGTCAGCAACATCCTTTTGCAAACCTAATAGTCATTCTGAGATAAAAGCACTCAAAGTTAAATCCTCTGCTAGGCCAAATAGAACACATCCATTGACCACACTGGGACTGTTTATTCAACTGACTTGCAGTTTTTCTTGGTGAAGGGGATCACAGAACCTTATCAGTATTATACATGGTGCAAAGAAGTTAACCCTGATCCTAGCCCAGCAATTTTGATTTCTTCCACCCACTGCTCTTCTCCATTTTTGTATTGGAAGAAGCAGCCTGCAATCATCACTGTTCACTGACTGCTCTTCACTCACAGTACTGCAGACCTCTGCATTCAGCCTTCAGTTGTCTCCTTTTCAGAAAGAAAAATACTAATCTACTTAGCTGCTCCTTTTACAAAAGCTAATCCATGTATTTGATCACCCTTGTAGCTTTTCCGTGCACCTTTTTCATCTCCACAGCATGTTTTTGAGGGGAAGAAAACTCCACTTTCTGCAGTGGCATAATCATATTGTCTGTTCTAGTCTTCAGTGCCTTTCAAATCAGTGAGTTTGCTTTTAAACCACTACTGAGCACTTAGCTGATGTTCTCAAAGAGGTATTTATTAAAACATGAAAAACGCATTCCTCCATGACTGAAGTCAGTTGAAAGACTATCATTGCTAAAGTTGGGAATGTATTTCTCCTGGCTGCACTACCTTCACTTACCTGCGTGGAATTTTTTATTACTTCCTTGCTAAACTACTTAGTGTACAGGGTCCTCAGCAATCCTTCACAAGCATTGGCTTGACATCTATCATCTTAATTATTGTGTAACAAAATCACTCTAATAGGAGCACGTGTCATATTTTGGGGATCAAAACAGTTTAATGGCAGCTCAGTTTATAGAAAAAAAATACTACCTGCTGACTGCTCATTCCATGATGATTCTTTTTATCTGACTGGAAATCATTACTTTAAAATTAAATGAGAACTAACTTGGAAACCGTAATGCAGAACTGTGGCATTCTTTCTAACAATGGTAAATGAAAGATAAAATTTCTCTGTGAATCACAGCCTCATTCCCCATGAATCTCTACTCCTGTAGCTGAAGTAAGAGGTGAGGAATTACAAAATTTGAGTTGGATTCTGTTTTTCTTTGCTGTCCAACGTTTGGATAAATAGTTTCCTTATCACCTGCTTTGTTCCAGCTTGTTGATATATGAGCATTTATCTACGGATCAGTGTGAGGACTTTAGCAAATCATGTATAAAATATGTTTCTTTTTATAATATTTTCTAATTAATGCGTTTTCATTATGCGTATATTGGTAATCTATATATGCATCTATTATGCATTCATTATTCATAATAGATAATACAGACATTTGAATGGAGGAAAAAGGTTGATTTTTTTTACTAAGACATAAATCTATTTGATTAAATCCCACAAAAACAATACTGAGGTACCTTACTGAAGGTGCCCCCTCAGTAAGTTTGCAGATGACACCAAGTTGGCTGGAAGTGTCAATCTGTCTGAGGGTAGCGAGGCCCTACAGAGGGATCTGGACAGGCTGGATAGCTGGGCTGAAGCCAGTTGGATGAGGTTCAACAAGGCCAAATGCTGGATCCTGCACTTTGGCCACAGCGACCCCAGGCAACACTACAGGTTTGGGGCGGAGTGGCTGGAAGACTGTGTAGAGGAAATGGACCTGGGGGTACTGATTGGTGCTTGGCTGGACATGAGCCGACAGTGCGCCCAGGTGCCCAAGAAAGGCAGTGGCATCTTGGCTTGCATCAGAAACAGTGTTGCCAGCAGGAACAGGGCAGTGATTGTACCCCTGTCCTCAGCTCTGGTGAGGCCGCACTTCCAGCACTGCGTCCAGTTTTGGGCCCCTCACTGCAAGAAAGATATTGAGGCTCTGGAGCAGGTTCTAAGAAGGGCAACAAAGCTGGTGAAGGGTCTGGAGCACAAGTCTTATGAGGAGCAGCTGGAGGAGCTGGGATTGTTTCAGTCTGGAGAAGACGAGTCTCAGGGGAGAACATACTGCTCTCTATAACTACCTGAAGGGAGTTGGCCTCTTCTCCTGTGTAACTGGTGACAGCACTAGAGGGAATGGCTTCAAGCTGAGCCGACGGGATTTAGGCTGGATGTTAGGAAATACTAGTTCTCTGAAAGAGTGGCCAGGCAGTGGAATGGGCTGCCAAGGGAGGTGGTGGAGTCAATGACCCTGGAGGTGTCCAAGGAACATTTGGATTTTGTGTTGAGGGACATGGTTTATTGAGAACTATTGGTGATAGGTGGATGGTTGGATTGGATGATCTTGTAGGTCTTTTCCAACCTTGGTGATTCTGTGATTCTGTGAATCATCTTCCTTTTTTTTTTTTTAACGTAAATGATACGTCACAGTTAAAAATGGGAATTTATCCAACATTAAATTAAAAAAAAATCTTAGATTTTGCTGTTGTTGTTGAATGAAGGCGTTTAACATTGAACTCAGAAAATTTCCTACTGTAACATCACTCAACCTCTTCACTTGAGCATGGTAAAAGTATTGATTTTTCAGTGGTGATTTTGATAGTCTACTGGTTTCTTAAGGAAATGTGCTATTCTTCAGCCTATAAATCCATTTTTAATTCACTGATGAGTTTGAAACATATTTTGAAATGGATGAGTAATAACAAATTCCTACAGATTCTGTGAAATAGCCTAGCAAAGAAGAATAATCCTGTTAATGATCTCTTTAAGGGAAAGCATGAAGCTTGAATTCAATCTATGCTATGCACCACAGAATTCACATTAAAAAGAAAAAAAAAAGCTTGGGAATCTTAGGAAAGCATTCTTATGTTACTTTTAATATTTTTTTTTTCATTTTTAATTCCATTGTCTGTACCAATTTTCCAGTGTTTTATTAAATACTGCAGAAATCAGTATCAGCTGTTATTTTTTCTCATGCATTAGGATCTTGTTTAATGAGAGGTATCTTCACAGCATCTTCCTTAGTTAGTCTCCCATGAAGCATAAGTGCTTTGAAAAACCGGACTCCATTAGTTCTGTTGCCCATGAAACTTCTTGTTATGTCGCATTTTACAATATAAAACATAGAAAAAAATGGGATGATTAAATGAAAATGAAGCATCTCCTCATAGTATTACTGTAGTTAGTCATGAAAATCTCAAATAAACTGCCACTTTGCTAAAAGTATGCAGTAAAGAGTCTCTTGTACATTCAGCAGAAAATTTTTAAACCACATTCTGCAATAATTTTGACAATACTGGCTCTCTCTGCCCAAACAGTGCAATTCTGAGGAAGTACAAACACTTCCCTTGAGTGTCTTTAATGTCTGGGTTAAGTATGGAGTACACGGATAGGAAACATACATTGATTTTTGGCTCAGGAAGAAGGTAGGCTGCACAAAATTGGAGACATTGAGGATATTGTTATTAAATCAATTTTCCTTGGAAATATAAGGCATTTATATTTGATACATATTCCACTGCAAGAGCGCAGACACAACGGTGCCTGTGAGAAAAGAGGAGTAGGCTCGGAAGGATCAATGAGCTCTGATCAGCCTAAGGAGTCTTTTGCATAGGGGATAGAAAAATTCTTTTTTATTTCCTCATTAAGGTTTTTGTAGTTACAGTGCGCAGAATCTGTGAGTCGCATCAAGATAAAGTACATGGTCAGTGTGAGTAGGTAGAATTAGATATCAAGCCACCCAAATCTTTAAGTTCCTTTAGGTTAAAATGTTATCTCATGTTTAATATCCACTGTTGTAACTGTATTTTCGTACAGTGTTGTACATATGTATTGAGTTTTCTTATTTCACTTATTTTAATAGCTAAATGTGAGTTCAGTCTGAGCAATTTGTATGAGATAGCATGATACATTTTGTTCTCAGCTTTGGCATACACAAGTGATGGAAATAAAAGGGATGGAAAAAAGACTTACAGATTTAAAAAAATACATATCAGCAAAAAAAATCAGAACAAGCTTTATGAAAAGGGATGTGATCCCTGCTCCTTTCCAGCACTTTTCTTTGTTTATCACCCAGTCTCTAAAAGCTTATAGTCTGTTTATTAAGAAAAGGTCATGTTAATCCTTCCTGGTCACCTCTCACCATGCACAAGTGCTGTGGTGCAGTGTGTGGTAGAAATATTAATCCTGCCTCAGCAGCCTTTTAATTGAATCTCAAACTTCTAATCAAAACTGGCATTCTACTGCCTCTACTGATTATATCTCTGTTAGAACCAGAGAGCTTTTGTCTTGCATCTTTCGAATGTTTATATATAGGAACAAAAGGCAGTTAAATAAATTTATTAATCAGAGTCACAATCACTTGTGAATGGGTTCCAGTTTGTGATATGAAATACACATGAAAAAGACAGAAATATTACAGTACTTCATAGAGACTAATCCCATCAGCAACAGCTTAGAGCATGTAAGAATTAAAACTGTTTACAGCAAGGTGTGTCTCTAAGCCCTAGACCCCGTGAGGGTCTAAGCCTTCCCTCTGTTTTCATTCTAGCCTATTCCAAGTTTTTCTATCAACTTTAGAGATACTTAGAAAAATCCATTATGTCTTCTTGCTAGGTTTTCTTTTCTTTTAAGCAGACATCAACAATAATTAAGTTCTAGTAAAATGAAATTAGAATGGCTGTTCTCAGAGGGACTGTGACAGCTTAAGTGTGTTATGGTCAAGGTGAAATATAGCCTAAAGAAAATATTACAGTTTAGATAGCCTTATCATCCTTTTCATCCTTACAGGAGCTCTACAGCTGGTAAACCTGATTAAAAAAATTTAACCTAAGAAGCCATTCTAAGTCCAAAGTTATGGTCAAGAAGAAAAGGGCTTAGATTTTCTGAAGTCAAGGAAGTTCCCAGGAAAGACAACTAAAGAATTGTAACTAAAAAAATTTTGTCAGTTTCCTTCAGACTTTGGCTAATGAGCCAACAATGCATGCCACAAGAATATCTATATAATTTCCTTTAAACATATGCTTACTCGTGATGAAATACGATGTGTTGACTCTGATTTTCTCTTTTCAAGTACCACAGGTGTTATTATGTGGTATTCAGATTTGCACGTGGAAGTCTTCAGGTTCCGTGTTGATCAACATTTGAGTGATTCTCTGAAGATATTTGGACCTGCTTCTCGAAGGTGCTGAGCTTTAGTAACAGCCTAGAATTCTCAGTCTTAGAAAGACTGAGAAAATGTTTTTCGTTAGTAGTCAGGAATGTGGATTCTGATTCCTTTCTCTATGATTTGCATAGTTAAGAAAACATAAATTGACATAAATGGGTATGGAAAATATACATACTGCTTACGCACCCTGACGGACTGGATGGATTATGTTGTTCTGAATTCCTTGGAGTGTTTCTGTATATGCTATGAATTTGAATACTTGCCTATGCCTTTCTTTAACCCAAGCTGAAGTGAATCAAAAAAAGAAATGACTGTGGTTTAAAATGATTGCCTACTTCTGAAATCCTTATTTTTCTTTTCCAGTTCATATTAAATTTACCATTGCACTGAAAGTCTGGTCCCTTCATTCCTTGTGTCTATTAAGTCCAGTGTGCAACCAAGTCTTTACAGTTTTCTCAGGGCTGGAAGATGTATGTTCTATCTGTGTCAGAATTTAAAGTTCTGGCTGATGGTTTGGCACATCTTTAATTTACCATTCAGATAGTTTTGAAAGAGAAGAGCTCCATCAGCTCTAATAGAAATCGCACCTCTTTTGTTTCCTGATATTGGTATTGCAGAGTCACAGAATTGGGTTTCTGATTATTGCTGGGTTAACAAGGAGGAAGGCTGTCTGGCAGTTGGATTGGAACAAGAACTAGCCTCAGACTCACAAGGTGTCTCACCCCTGACCCTGGAAGAATACTACTGGGGTGAAATAATCCATCTATTCGTTTGGGCTCTGGAGCTTCTTTTGAAACAGCAGGAAAAGCTGCTAATTAGCACTAACAGTGATGGTGCTTTTTTTTTTTTTTTTTTTCCTCCCGGAATCCTCTTCTAATGAGATTTCCTTTCAACTTGCTACAGTGCAGTGCCTGCATGAAAGTGCTCAGTGTAGGCATCAGCTTTGAACCTTCATTTTGAAAAAAATAGTCACTGAAGTGACATTACCCCCCTCCCAACCATAAGAATTGAAGTTTTGAACACTAGGTGAAATATTCATGGGTTTTAATGCAAATGAATTTATACAGGGAGATAAAGAGATCTTAAAACCATTTGTTTTGGTGATTTTTTCACCAGTTTATTGAAAGGAGGAGGGGTTGTCCAATTCCTTTCAAAAGATCTCTGGGACTTCTCTTTCATGTTTCGCATACTTGCTGTTTCCTGTGATATCAATTATAGAGTGGGTCAGAATATTTAACATCATCTTTTCTGCAATGTAAAATATTCCAAAGAGGAACTAGCTGAATTCCAATTTGATGACCAACATACTGCAGTGTAAATGCTATGGTTAAAGCTAGGATAACAGGAAAGAGGCAGACAAGGAGAGAGTGGTGCAGGTTTGCATAAGGATTTCCAGGTTTGGCCATGTTGCTGTAGGATGAATGGCCATGTGGAAGGGAGTGTGGGTCATCTGCTTATGCTGCCCTGTTGGCACAATTAAGGGTGTTCAGAAAGAAGAAACTGTGGAGGTTTTGTATTTAAAGTTCTATAAGATTTTCATATTCAGAGTTTTAACTACGTAACGTAAGCCAGATGAAGGGCTGGAGTTGTTGGAAATGATATGAATGTGAGAATGTTGATGTGACACTTTCCATCTAACTTTTGAGGCTGGAGAGCAGGCTATATCCTATGTTAGTTTTCTTCAGCATTAAAGTTTTTGTCTAATGATACTGACATAAAAAAGGAAAAAAGAGATGTATGTTTTGTTTAAAGGAATAAAATCATTTGTATGCTTACATACTTACGTGTTCAAGGGTTAAACGCAAAGTTGTCTCATCCAACCACTATTCAGTGAAAAAATAATTATAAAGAAAGATGCACGATGGCATTGAAATTAGGGATACTAACTGATGGTAGAATAGAATCTGAATTAGTGATCAGAACAAGAACTTCTTAAGAAGTTAAATTGAAAACATGCATTTATTGTAACAAATCTATTCATATATGTTCAAGAATAAAAAGAAGAAGTGCCTCCTTTTTCAAATAGTAATAAAAATATAGTATATGCTATTATGGGAGTAACACTATTAAAATTAAGAAAATAATAGGAAAAGGTTTTCACCTCTTAATTTAGGTCACATTATTTTTTATTCTTATTTTAAGAAATGTTTTGATGATGCTTTCTCTACATCTGCCTCCTTAAATCTCATTTTTAATTTTTCAAATACAGTTCAACCATGAAAAGATGTCAAAGAGGGCATGATATATTTACGCAGAATGCTGTGGATCAGTGGTTGTCATGAATTTCCATCCCTTATGTAAACAAGCTGCTCTTGGAAATTGTTTCTTTTTTTTTCAACTGCTGGCACTTTAAACTCAGCTTTGGCTCTAGCAGTCACACTGGCCTCCTTCCATCGTGTGCTTGCCCATCAGAAATATTTTGCAGGCAAATTATTCTTTCAGCTACCTTTGCACAACTTCACTGCTTTCAGATTATGTCTGTAGTGACACCTGTGCAATTCCATTAGCCTTTCAGTGTTCCAGGTCATTGTCACCACATGCAGTATCTGAAGCTAATGGGATTTCTCAGCTACAGTGTAGAATGAAAGTTGCATGGAAACATTTTTGAAAATAGTAATTATGCATTAGATGATAAGAACTCATTTCAGTTATCAGTCTAGTTAATCTTGTACCCATGTTTGAAGAAAAGTATTATTTATAAATGATCAGATTCTGAAGCCCTCGCTCAGGCTGGATGGTATCTTGCTGTACAAGAAATCTTAGTGAGATAGGGTACTGCTTAATGCAAACAAGGCATCAGAATTTGGCCCAAAGAGGATGAGGGTGATACAGAAAGCGGAGATACACAGCACACCTGTAGTCTGACCTGTATTCATTTCCGAATTCTCTTTTTCCCACAGAATACATGTAAAGGAACCAGAGCACAAATTTAAGGAAGTTCAGGTCCTGTTAATTTGTGTGTGTTGCTCCTTCAGGCATGTACTTTGAAGTAACGTTCCAATACTTTAAAGTAAGAGATCATTAATAGAATGCTTGATTTTGTGATGTACCTGAATATTGAGAACAGCATGCTTCTCATTTCGTGACAAAGGAAACAAATGTATTGCAAGGAACAACATGTCATCAAGTTTAATAGCTGAAGGTTTTTTGTTTCAGAAATGTAAGATAGAATGAACAGAGTTATAAGAGTTATTATTTTCTTCTCTGGTAAGGCTTCCTAATAGATGCTGTTGTCAAGATATCCCTAAAGCAATGAATACACTTCGGAGACCAGTTTCCATATATTCTTTTCCAGCACCATTGTAACATCCTGCTTTCTGGTCAGTGCTGCTGATCATCACCCATTCAGGCAGTCCAGTGACAGCTCTTTCTTGTTACCTGGGAAGAAAAAGGAATTATAGAAGGTATATTCTCAAACAGGGATTTCTTTTACAGTCAGAGTGAAGAGAGAATACTTACTGCTGAGAAAATCAGGCCCTAACTACAAAATTTGGAAAGCTATAAATGATGAAAAGAAAGTCTGAAGCTTATTCAAGCACTACTTCCATTATGCTATGGCTGTATTTTCTGGATGAGCTTGTGCTGGTGATGAGTGATGAGTAGGCAATTTAGCATTCACAGACAGAGCCCTGAAGGCTGTCATTGCTTTGACCTTCCTTAACACCCGGAATCTGACATGTAGGCACCAGCAAATCATTTAAAATGCCAGGAGAGGGGTAAATCAAGCATGATTTTGAGTTGTTGCAAAAAGGATAACAGTACTAACACTAAACACTAAATAGGAAAGAATACTGCAAATCCTAAAATAAAGCAAATCTCTTAAACAAGAGAAATTGGAGCCATGGCAGTTAGATATATGTTGAATTGAAATGATGCCCTGTGAAATCAGGCAAATCATTTCTGAGCAGTGAGTGACAGTGATAGGAATTCCTGGTTTCTGGGATGAGCAAGCTGAGCTACATTCCTCACTTAAACTGCATTATGATTCAACAATTGCTTTAATAAAATTATAGATCTCAAGAAATATTGAAACAATGAGATGTTTCAGCATGCTTGTACTTTACCCCAAAAAATGAGTTGTAGATTAGATGCCAATGATTTGCCTAGAAATTGTATTTTAGGAACCTGAGTATCTATCCTACGTGCAACAGTAGAATGAATGACTATCCCTGTATTAATTCTCTTACAGGTCAAAATTACTTTTTATTTAACAAAAGCAAGCCAAGCTTGTGTAAATATACATATGAATATAAAGATTAATTTGTACCCTGAACATAGTGGACTAAACAGTTCTGGCCTCGACTCCGGAGGATCTTTGTCTTCACAGCTTACTAATAGGGAAATGTTTGATAATCTGCCTTGCAGAAAATTGATCTTCTGACAGAATTTTTCAGGAAAATCTGTATCAGGAAAAAAGACACTGATGTCCAATTAGTTATCCTGCAGTAATTTCAGAAATAACATAAAATGTTAATAAATTCTATACTAGGAAACAGTATGCAAAACGTCAAAGAGCAGATTGCTTCCTCACCTGACTGATAAATTACCTCAGAATATGGAAGTAATCCTTTGAGCACTGGACTTAAGCTCTAGAATTCTTTGCCTTTGCTGTCATCCTTTTGTATAAATCACATATCTTCCCTGTGCCTCTATTTTTGTCCTGAACAATGCTGCCACTGATTTATCTTTGTGAAATCCTATAAAACTTAGTTATTTTAGCCAACAGAGTTTTCATTCATTCATTGCAGTGGGATTTGGTTTGTATTTTTTTTTTTGCCAGAAGAAATGAAATATTAGCATCAGAGTTAAACCAGGGCAAAAAAGAAACCTGTTCAACAAATACAGGCAGAACATTGCTGCAGGAAAAGCTCCTGGTACTTCCTGTGTTATTTGATATATCTTATTTTCCAGCTGAGATGTTCTAAACCAAGCCCATGGAAGTACAGATAATTCTTTTCTTTCTTTCCACTGAGCACTGGATCCAATGTCAAGTCAAATAAAATGATTTCTGTTAGTGATGACTTCTAGGGACTGATAATGGGAAAAAGCGACAACTGGATGGTCCTTGTGTGACAAGGATAAGACAGAAGCCAACTATTTATTTATGGACACTGTTTCTTTGCATATAGCATTCTTTATAATGCGCAGTCCTGAGGCTGTCTATTATACATGGATGATATCTTTTGCATTATGCTTTCATTTCATAAACTTTATATGTACACAACGGCAGTGGAGGGAGATTCTTTCAGGGACTTTAACCAGTCCTCACTGCTGGCAGAGAAAGGTTATTTCCTAGACTGAGGTCATTCTGCTTATCTGATTCATAGCACAATCATACTTACTGGAGAGACTAAACTGCTAAGTAGAAACAGGAGAGTCCAAACGTCTTAAAGGGCTGCAAAATGAACATCAATGTACACCTGTGGAGAAATTAGAAGACTCACTAAAGGACTGATTGTACCTATTTGCAACTTAGCTGGGTAATAATATTTGAGTAAAATATGTAGGAAATGGTTCTCTAAAGCTGTCATTTGGTGACATTTTATGCCAATCAGTCAAAAAGGATAAAGAAAGAGAATCAAATAAAGAAGTATTAAGCCTGAAAGAAGAAGGAAATAATTTCACTAAACCAATTAATCAAACTGTATAGCAGAACTTAAAAAATCAATGGACAAGGCAATTTCATCATATTTTCATCAACTTGAGGGCCAATTTTAAATTGAGTTAGGAAGAAAATTGAGCTCCAACAGCTCTCCATATTATCAAAATCATGGAAGGAAAAATAAAATTTCCTTCTGCAGCCCATCACTGAACTGTAACCTTGTTGGGAATACAGCAGAAATCCTAAACCTCCTTAGGAGAATATAAATCCTGAGTGGCCCTAGACACACCAGAAGAAATAAATAATATTCAAAGTTACACAAGTCTTCATAATTTCCCCTCAAGAAGTAACAGTTGAAAATGTCATTTTTATTTATTTAATTATTTATTTATGGCTGGCAGAAGTGATATTCTGTAATTTTGCTTCTTTAACCAGGCGTCATTGTCCCAGTCCATCTGAAATACTTTAGAACAGCTTGTGAACAACTGATTCACAAAATCAGGGAGATTTAAGTTCCTTAGCAAGCTTTAATCCTTTGAAAATATCCTCTAAAGTGCATTTCTTTGTCAATTTGCTTATTTCTGCCAGCTTCACTTGCTCTTGTTATTCTTGGATTGCACCCAGCCACTAGTCAGTCTTTCTATCTCTACAGAATGGGTTGGTCGCTGATTCTTCCCTAATGTTTCCTCTGCAATCTGAATGCATGGCTCACAAAAAAAGGAGAAATTTAAATGCAATTACAATGGAATTCCTTAAAAGTCCAGTGGTTCGTGGGGAAAAATTATGGTGATGCTACTTTATAGCCTCTAACAAAAGGAGAATAAGCACGTTTTTCTTTTGTAAATGAGTACGTAGCAAGAAACAGAACTCCTTCCTTATGCTCATACAAGCAATTTACATAGCATGCACTAGCTCTACCTGAGCAAGCATGTGAACATGAATCTTTATCCATAATTCTTTTTCTAGTTCATAAAATCAAGGGCTCTGGCTGGCATGATATCTCTAAAGGGCATTATTAACTTTTTTTTCTCTTTCGTATACTTTTGATTGCTGCATTGTTTTGATAGAACATCTAAGGGCAAAAAATATTTTCACTCTGTGTTTTTAATTCAAGAAATGGAAAAAGAAGGACTGAAAACTTCTGGGTTTACTATTTTTTTTTTTTTTTTTTTTTCCTTCCATTACTTTGAAGGTACAGGATTCTCCTCTGTGGTGTTATCAAGGTTAAAAAAAAAGTCTGCAAAACAATATTCCCATGGGTTTATACTCATTTAAGTACTCCAGTGTACTGTTGTAGAAGCTTCTGAAGTGGAATTAGAGCACAATCTTTGGAGCCGTGGCTAAATAAGAGAAGGAAAACTATTTAAGAAGAACTAAACAAGTAAGGAAGTCAGTGATCAAAAAAAGAAAACAAACATAGCACTAATTCTGGGACTGATACTGTCAAATTGTTCATACAGAGTTCGTATACATTCATCATTTTTTTCAATTGCTCTCAAAAACCCAGGGAAAGATAAGGAAGCTCTCTGAATAATTGAAAGCAGTTCCCTTTTCAGTGAAAAGCTCTTTTGTTCTTGTATGTAACTATAACCTCGGAGTATTCATTTTTATATTTCAATGGTTGTGATATAACCATTTCAATGTCTAAAACACTGGGAGAGCAAAATGGAAAAGAAGTATTTGTAACATTTTAAGAAAAAGAAAAAAGAAGGCAAAAATCCTCTAATCTTACTAAAGATTTACAACGAATCAGGTGATACAAAGACTTCCTTTGAAAGATGTCCATTATTTGGCTGGTCATTATGAACTAATAGGGCCACCTAATGAAGAATAAAAAGTGAATAGCTTTTATTTCATGGTACCATGTTTATAAGGTTGTTTTTCTTCTTTCTTTGATTTACATCAAGCTTCTAAAATGCCTTCTTTCTGAGTATTCACCCGATATGATCAGCATCATCATTTGTATTACAATAGTACCTTAGAAGTCAGAAGTGAAATCAGCAGCCTTTTGTACTAGACACTGTATAAGCAGAACTTGCCTTAAGGGCTTACCAGCTTAAAAATAAATAAATAAATAAATAAAGGCAATTGTAAAGACAGGAAAAAGGAGGTATTGGTCTTCTGTAATAGGAATTGTGTCAGAAAAACCTAAAAGCTTGAGAGATGCAGAGATTGCACCAACTTCTGAAATCCAATTCTATGTTTTGACTAGATTTTTTTTTTTCCTGGGGAAAATTAATCACCCAATTTAGAACTTGCAGTAATTTCCTGAGAAATGTCCCTCTTTTTAGAACCAGACTGCCCTCCATCCTACAGTAATCTTTTCTGTAAATTCAGAACAAGCATGTGGTGACAGGAAAGGGAGAGCGTATAAGCAGTATTAGTAAATGAGATCATTTTTTGTGATAGGTAGTCTAATAGCCAAAGAAAGGCTGTGTGCATGGCCCATGGATTCTAATTCTGAGCACAAAAAGAAAGTGCAAGTAAACCTTCTGCAGAAAATACTCTGACCGTATAGTTTATTTCTTTGATTCTTTATATGTTACATGAAGCAGCACTTAGCAGGTTCACAAATAGAAATTTTGAGGCACAAAGCATCCTGCCTCTCATTTTAGCCGTTACTCCAGGAGCCAAGTCTTGTGAAGAGAAATGCAGAAACCGTCATGAACAGAAATTGGGCATAAATCGAGTTATACCAGAAAATAAAAGAGGTAAAATGATGAAAATGAAAATGATTGTGAATTTAGTCAAGCTCAGCTGAGACTTCAGAACAGACATGATGAATGAAAATCAAGGGAGATGGTGATAAGAAAGAAAAGAATCTTTAATAAAAGCAGAAGTTTATGTCTAGGTTTACTCCAAAGCAGCAGCAAGTTGCATGTCCTCTGTAGGTCTCTCAGAAAGTAATGTCTCCTATTTTTTTTTCCCATGGGAACAACAAGAAGGATTACAATATTGCTATCTGATAGACCAGATTCTCAGCTACAAAACACTCTTTTTCAACACAGTCGCCACCATTAGTTGTGCATTTTCTCCAGCAGTGAATAGGAGCCTGCATGCTGCACTTGTAACAGTCTGCACCAGCAAGGGTGACCCACTGTCACCACTGCTGAAATGCACCAGTGACCACCTCACTGAGTTCAAATCCAATGTTTGGTCTCCATACACGTTCAGCAAGTGTTGGTGAAGGTCAGTGGGTGTCATTTTTTTCCTGCATGGAGAAACTCACTTACTTTCTATGCACTTCCATGTCAGACACCATTTTGTCAGACTGCTCCCGTGCTGCCACATGTCACACAGCAACAAAATACCATAAAACATTGGTGAGAAGGCTCAACCACTACCGCCATATCACCAACATTCACCTCTGACATCATGTGCCAACATAATTAAATAGAAGGCATCGCTTTCAGAGCAGCCCTCATATCTTGACAAAATCATCATGTATCTTGAGTTGGAATGGACCCATAAAGATCATAGCAGCACTTATTCTTTGGGTAGATGAAAGAAAATCTATTTTACTCTTCTGGAAGCTTACTAATGAGCTAAATAACAGATGTATTCAAGAGACTGTCATCAACCCCCTGAGTAGCAATGATCTGAAACAGTTTGTTTTATATACTTGATGCTGATTAAAATAAGACAAATTAACTAATTTCATCTTTCTTGATGGAAAACGGATAACTGTCATTCAGTGGTTCTCTCAGTTACAGACTAATTCTCTCTTTTTTTTTTAAATTTAATTATTTTTATTATTTGAAAAAAAAAAAAAAACAAAAAACAAACAAACAAACAAAAAACTCCCAAACAGATGAATATTCAGCACAGCTATAAATGCATCCCTCTCCTTAACACTGCTGCAGGCACCTCTGTCTTTGGTTGCTTTGATCAGCTCCACCTGTGCCCACACCTGCTGCCCATGGCAGGGGCCTCTTTTAAGCTCTGGTGCAATTTTCTAGGCCTTGCTCTAAGTCTATCTGCTCAGAATTTTTCTGCTGTTTTTTATTTAGGACAGCTAGATGTCTGACTTTTCACTCTGCTTTTGTCTGAAGATTGTGGGGCTGTGGTTGGAGATTTTTTGGCTGCTGTGTTGGCTGGGGCACCTAGCTGTACCTATTGGTGATTTGAACCTCTGCCCACACAGCCCCGTGACTGGAGACTTTCAATAGGTAAGGTGATTATCTTCTATGAAAATGTATTCCTTTCACTTCAGGTTAAAAATGAAAGCTTCGGGGCTATGTGTTTCTACAATATAACTGTGAGGAGAAAAGGTAACTTAAATGAAACTTTCTGATATGGTTACGTATTTTCTGGACAAAGAAAAAACAAAAAAGAAGATAGTTAAAACTTGTGTACTGTCATTGGATTTTAAGTGATTGATTTACTTATTTATTTTAAGAGTGGAACAAAGAGGTGCTGCAGGGAGAGAGGGAAGGGGCAAGCTAGCTCTTACAGTGGAGGTATTTTTTCAGGAGACCATAAGGTTAGCCCAAATATTCATTTGTGACGTGGAGTTCAAAAAGTCAAGCACATGCTAACAGGCTAGTATATCTGTGACAGTGCATTTTTGGATGTTTAGTATTCCATTACTGAATGTTATAAAACAAGAAACTCCTTACCTATATGCTTATTCTACTAATTAATTGCAATAAGGAAACATAAATGTTTCTTTTTCACTTAGGTGCTTACAAGATGGCTGATGGGCCACAAGCAGCCATGTGTAGCACTGAAGAGATTGAATGGAGAGTCTTGTTTTAAATACATATATTTTTGTGAGGAATGTAATATCTTTCTTTTGCTAGAAGCAAAAGGTTAGTTTCTAGCCTCCCTAGTAGTACAGTGCTGATGTTTGGGAGGATGACTTCTACTCTTTGATATGTGCTGAGCTACCCAACACTTGATGTAATGTGATCTGAATAACTAAATATAATGAAAATAAGGCTGCTGTTATCTTCTTTCTTAAGCAGTCTTCTCTGAGGTATCTTAATTTTAGATAGTCTCATAGATAAAATGTAGTGAAAGAGAAATGGGAAATTATTGAACTTAGATGATGAGAAAATAGTTTGTAAAATGCTTAATAATCTTAATATTGCGTGTAGTATGTTTGATTGTCCAACTCTCCTTAAAGCTAATTATTTTATATGCCAATGCTGTATGAATATTATAAGAGAGAAAAAAATGGAGATGCTTACTGAGAAATTATAGATATAAGATGAAAAATATCCCAGGACATTGTAGCATATTTCTTAACAAGAACCAGCTGCTGCAAACTCAAGTCTAGATAGCTTATCTTATAATTATCTCTTATGATTTGCTGATGCTTTCATGCTTCTTATTGCCATCTAAACATGCTGTTAGCAGGTATAAAATCACTCTTTTGCCATGTTAGCATCCTACAGCTAATATTTGTAACATAACTGACTTTCCTCAAAGGTCAGTGAAAATATCTGCTGATCTTCACAATTGCATTTGTGTGCTGAAGAACTTCTTCCTGTGTAACAGACTCTAGGGGAATCCTGTGACAGAATCGCACAGAAAACAATGTTGTGATGCTTTCCCCCAAAATGCTTTTCACTGAAAAAAGATCTTTCTTGTAAGGATGAATTTATGGTTATTGTGTGCATTCTTAAAAGAAATATTTGAATTAATTTACAGAGAGGCAATTGATAAACTTTACCTAAAACAAATGTTGTGAAGTAAGATTAATGAAATTTAATAGCTGAGAGAAAAACAAATGTTATTTCTTTGAGGCATGATAATTTTGAATTAGTTTTCCACTGTGAGCTTGATTTTGCTAAATGCAAATCCCTGTGCATTCAGAAAAGTGTAAGCTATCTCATCCTTGCCACAGCATAGAAGCAACCCTAGAGGCATATGCTGTAGCTAGCTTGAAGACAATGAATTCACAATCTAGATGGCTTCCTCTTGACTTGTCCATTTAATATCCCATTAGGCTTCTCTCCCTGGCTGCAATAGAGGGATGATGATGTTTCCTTTCTTTAGCTTTTTGAAGCTGAAAATGATTGATGCCATTTAAGAAGAATCTAAGGCTATGTACTTCTATTTTTAACATTTAGAAGTTATATTTTCATAGCAATCAAGCTTAAATTTAACAGTGCTTCAATTGATCTATTATTCCATCTGTGTATAATCACTACTGGGACAAGACTTACAAGTCTCCAGACCATGAATCACACTTAAGCAATCATCAATCTATTGAAAACATGTTGGCTGCTTACCTCAGCCTCAAAAATCTGCAATCCATGTTATTCTGTGGGCCACAGCTTGGTAGCTATCAGTTTAAACATTATCTCAGGTAGAGGGGAACCAGCAGAACATTTTGGTGTTTCCTGTAAACTTTTCAGGAAACTGACTTTTACCACAAAATTTGAAACTCCGTAGCGTTTAGGAAAGAGACACATCTTATCTCCTGCTCCTTTCCTCCAAATTATCTTTAGTAAATTTATATGTAATTTTAAAGGTATTAGCTGTTTTAAATAGAGTAACTTGAAAAAAATTCAAAATCAGGGTCTCTGCTTAGAGTGTGATCTTCCAGAGATGATGTAGATGTAGCAGTTTGCACTGTTGCTATTTAAAGTAACTGAAGGACGTCTGCTCCAGGGGCACGTGAAGAGCAGTTGCCAATTAAGACTAATGTAAAAATGTTGAGTATCTCAGCCTTTTCCTTGACTGTTGTTACCAGCCAGTCTATAATGTTGTGGTGAGTGTGTCCTCTTGGACTTACCTTTTATGGCTTACATACCTGTAAAAGCCTTTTTTGTTCTTTGCACTCCTTGCCAAGTCCAGTTCCAATCTACCTGCATTTATTTACATAGCCTGCATTATTTTGTTATAAATTGAGGGAAGTTGTGATTTAATTGCATATACCATCTTATTTCTGGATTAGTATAGAATAGGCTTCTGTTTTTCACATATGCTTCCCTATTCTCAGGGTGAATTATTATTTTTTTTTTCTTAGAAATCACATTTTAAGGTTTCATTCCTCTTAGGTGGCATTTGTAATGCATTCTGACTTCCTTTCTATGCACATGACAATGCATTCTGCATGGAGTATTATTTTGAAACTAGAGCCTCTTGTGCAGTGAATTGGATATTATGCTATTTTTTTCTATAGATAAATGTATTTCTCTCTTTTTAACTAGTAATTTTTAAAAAAAACATTCATATGAGTATTCTAATACTTTCAAATCTATATGCTAAGACATTAAGCAGAAGAGAAACTTAGAGAAGGAATCTGTACTTCAAACAGGAATCTAATTAATATTACAAAACAGATCTGGTGTTTACTCGCTGATAGTTACATCTCTCTAACATACTTATTCAAGAGAAATTTAATTTCCCAACATTTGAGCTGAAACACTTTTTTTTTTTCTTTTTTCAATCATTTGCCTCTGCTCTTTATGGTTTTATAGTGAAAGGAAGAAATGTATGCAATATAAAACTCATAAATATTTCTTGTAGATTGAATTATGTCTAAGGTTCTTAGAGTGCAATAAGAAAAGGAACAAAGTAATGTGCCTCTCCCTTCTTCCCCCCCTTTCCCCCCCCCCCCCCCACCATATTTCTTTTGTTCTGTTATCTAACAGCTCATGTTTAACAGATGTCCTCACTACAAATGCATACTAAAGAAACCTGTCTGTTCCAGTACACTGGTCAATTAGAGAGAGTACAAGATAAATAGTTGAATTGTGATGCTTAACTTCAGAAGAGCACACTTTTGGCTTAGTTAGGTCTCAGTTTGATAGGATCCTATAGTAAACAGAACTGGAGGGCTTAATGCTAGAGTTCAAGGTAGCTGAATCATCTTCAGGGACAGATTCCTTGAAGCCCAAGAATGGCCCATTGCAATATGCAAAAAGTCGGCCACTTGTAGCAGACAGCCAATGTTGATGAACAGGGCATACCAAACAGAGCTCAAATAAAAAAGGCTGTATACAGAAGGAGAAGGCAGTGGCTACTTGGGAAAAACATGGACATGATGCCTTAGTGTGTGGAGAAGGTGCAAAGGTCAGACCTCATTTAATGGCCATACAAGCTGGGAATGTGGAGATAAATAATAATGTCATCTTTTATGTGTATTGGTGGCCAAGAAAAGTTTGAGGACCTCAACTTAATGGAACAGGAGTCTTAGAGGGAAATAAAACCCATCTATTTATTTACTACTCTAAAAAATTAGTGGAAATCATTTTAGAGGTGAAAAAGTATTTAATTTCAGCTGATTAATTAATTGGGGCTCTTTGGTCACAAAACATTCAAGTAGACTCAAGAACATACTAGTTGTCTCTTACTTGGTTTGTTGCAGTGTTTATCCACATAGTTATATTCCTCATTGCCTCTGAGAAATTGGTGGCAGTGTGTTTTGGCAGAATTGCTTTTGTGTATATCAACTGCTCACAAGGGATGCTGTGCTGAATCATACTAAATATCTAAATTATTTTGTTTCCTTTCCTTCAACATTTAAAAGTACGTGGAAATAAATTGACTTTGTACAGTTAAAATCATGCTTTCAGAAGTAAAAACTGTGTCAGGGTGATGCATAGTCACTAATGAAATTCTATTGCCAATCACCAATCCTGCTAAAAATAACTCTTTGACCTTTTTTTGAAAAGAATCCAGAAATGTTGTGGGAAAGTGCTAAAAATTATTCTAGATGTTAAGAAACTAAAATTCTGATATCACCCAGCAGAGTAAAAATTTCCATTGCTTTATGAAGAGCGACTGAAAGAACCGGGGCTGGTCAGTCTGGGGAAATGGAGATTGAGGGGAGACCTTATTGTGTTCTTCCAATATATGAAAGGCACTCAGAGCAAGAGAAGGGTTGGTCTCTTCTCACTGATGACAGGATGAGGGGAAATGGCCTTAAGTTGCACCAGGGTAAGTTTAGGTTGGGTATTAGGAAACACTTTACTGAAAGAGTTGTGAAGCAGTGAAATAGGCTCCCAGGGAGGTGGTTGAGTCACCATCCCTGGATGTGTTTAAAAACTGGATGTGGTGCTCAGGGACGTGATTTAGTGGAGGGTTGTTAGAGTTAGGGTGATATGTTTAGGTTGTGGTTGGACTTGATCTTTAAGCTCTTTTCCAACCTGAGTGTTTGTATGGAATTAAAACCCAACAGTTCGTCAGCATCTTAGCAGCAGCATCTATAGTGAGTTATGTACTTTTGGTTAATAAATACATAACATGCCAAGAAGCTTCTTCTAGCTTTGTGTTTAGGGAAACTCACAGAAGAGTGAAGACTTCTACCTTCGCGTATTTTCAGTGAAGCCACATTTTATTACATTCCTTTGGGTCACACAAGAAACTGCTTTGTCAAATGTTTTAAAAAACACATTGGTAATTAATACAGTAGGATGACCTGAGTAAAAACTAAATATAGCATTCAAGAGCTGCATTCAACACTGAATGAAGTAGTAAATTAATTTTCTATGCTCTTCCAGTGTCATAAATAAAATTGCTTGGATTATTAATTAGATTTGGGTGAGCAGTTTTGTTCAACTTGTTTGCTAGAGAAAGTTTTTAGAGTAATTTTTTTTTTTTTTTTTAATTAAACAGGGGCTACAAGAAGCAGCATTTAGTTTCACTAATGCAGGCTTGTTCTAGCAGAGTTAGCACTCAGCTTCTGTGCTTCTGTGGATGGCTGTTGATAGAAGTAATGCAAAAGGGTCCTCATGTGGTGTGTCTTGCAGCATACAGTTTAAGTGTTCAAATACCTCTTAGATGCAGCAAAAAAAAGCTGAAGGTTTTGTGATCTGTTTCATGCCCCGAAAACATGGATATTAGGAAGTGGGTCTACAGCCTGGTGTGAGCGGTTTGTTCCTATGTTTCCAGTTTAACACTCTTTTCCAGTTCAGCAGTGCTGTGGAGCTGGATAGAGTAAACTGGAGTTGAACCAATTGCAAGCTTTACTTGATACAGCAGTTTCTCTGGCTTCCTGCTGTAGTTTAGATCAGGCAGGCTTCAGGGAATACTTAATAATAATAATAATATAATAATAATAATAAAATATAAAGATGCAAAGTAACCTTTTGGTGTGAGGCTGTTTTAGCTGAGAAGATTGAATTGTGACAAGTTTCCTTTCCTACCTGCTCAAGTCATGTATTATGGGTACGGATTCACTTTTGTGGAGATTCTGATCCTGAAATAATTGTTTAAGGTTAGCATGGAATTGTAGGATATTCTTGAATGTGTATTTATGGAATGTAAGATTAGGCATGATGTTTATGACACAAAAACAATTTGAAACAGTTTCTGGAAATAGTAAAAATGAGAAATATAATAGATGAGCAACATGGTTTTACATACAGTTGGGTTAACACTGTCTTTATCATGTCATGCCTAATATTTTAAAACACTGTAGACCAGACTATCTCTTAAATGTGTTAAGAGAAACAAAGTTGCCTTACTGGAAGACAAAAAAATCCACTTCCATTGTTCAACACAAAAGTTTGAAAATTAAAAACATTCTCCAACTAAAAGCACTGAGCAGGTAAGAGCTTAGTGTTTAGCAAATACTAAATAAAACTTCCTCTTGAATTCTATCCAGTTCTCATTTCTCTATACTTTTGAAGTAATTTCCTATAATCGGGCAAGTGACTTCAGTGTCTCCATGATTTCTAACAAATTGTGAAGATAAAAGTTCATTTCGTAGTGCAGTACAGAGACTTTTTTTTTTCCCCAGTCCCTTTAGCAATTCTATGTCCTAGTGACATAGCATCAGTCTGGCATGTTTAAATGCTGCATGAAGAAGAATATTTATGTGAAGACTATAAGGTAGCTATACATAGCTTGCAGGAAACTGGGAGACTTTAAATCTGTTCAAACACTTCTCAGCCTTTTTTTTTTTTTTTTTTAATCTGTACCTTTCAGCTATGAGTTTCTTATGTGTTTTGGGATCTTTACATATAAGTTCCACAGTGTCAATACAGGAAATAACAGTTTGGTGGTAGGCAAGTATGTTGAATCTCCTTCACGACTACAGTCATCTCACCGGGTAGCTCTGAGGAGAGAGAAGAAAGGACTAACTCTCTCAAGATTTAGAAATAAGAACAATATATTGAACCTTTGTTTGCACGGCTACAGTTTCACAGCCTTCTCTTTTTCTGTGATACAGGTCAGTCGTGGTATGGTGCAGTCAACAGATGATTGCAGAGTGATGGTCAGGATCTTAGTTGTGTGGGATATGCTAAGAAAATTACTAAGTCTTGTTTCTGAAATCTAGAAAAAATATGTAGTGGAACCTGGGATGTCTAAATGAATACTTCTATTCTTGTTACCAATATTTGCAAATACTAGAGAAGATGCTTGTTTATTGAATTACATGGTGGCTCAAGATGGAGGAGACTTCAGGCAGGCATCACGACATTCCAACCCTGTGCCACAGACAGGGTTGCCAAGCGCTAGATCAAAAAATAAATGAGGCTGCCCAGGGCCCCATTCAGCCTCACTCTGGATACCTCCAGGGATAGGGCATCCATGATTTCTCTAGGAAACCTGATCCAGAGCGTTACTGCCCCCTCTGTAAAAAACTTCAACTGGGTGCATTTTGTTCAACAACTACATGTGCTGGTCTTGCCTTTATTTACTATATAATCAATGTTGTAGTGTGAGATTTCCTGCAGATTATCTGAAATTTAATGTCTCTGCCATGTCTGTCATACCATTGTGATATTTTTGCTTGTTTGTTTTTGTTTTTTTGGGGGGTGGGAGTATAAGTAAAAATAACCTTGGTTCAGAAGCATTTTCTGTTTAGTGATAAACAACTAAAAAGTTTTTGTATGGGTGGAACAGTGTATGGAAGTCTGTAAGCCTTTCAGAAGTAGTCCATGGCTACTTCTAAAATCCACATTCATTTCCAGTTAATGACTTATGCTTTCTGATAGAATGTTTAAAAAATAATGCAAAACGCAGGATGATGCAATGGAAATATAAAACAATGCCATGAATTCATGCATGTGAGCTGAAGATTTTTTTGAAGTTTTGTTGATTTTTGTTGAGAAGAAACAATAAAGAGTTGAACATTTCAAGCAGGTTAAGTTATGAACAACTTGTACATCATTACTTCTGTGTTTCGTAAGATTGCTATAACATGCAAACAGAAAGAACTTTTCCAGTATATTGACTTAAAAAAATATTTTCTTTATGATGTATTCAGTGGCACCAGATGATACTTTTTCTACTTTTGCTTAGAATATTTTTCTGAGATGAATAAGTTAAATCTTCTGTTTTAGTACTTTCTGTGTTAACATTCAGCTCACAAAAGCATATGTTCTTAGCTGAGAATCCTCTCATGTTCTCTCATGTTCTCTTTACTGTTGGTCTAATTTTTATTGACGCTGAATACTGAGCATTCCTATCTGTCAGCCTTTTCTAGACTTAGTTTATTTTTGTGGTCTGCTAGCTTCCACACCTGCAATCGATCTTTTAAGTAGATGTTTTGCAAATGTATCTTTTTAAAATTCCTTTATTTTACAAACTATGTATATCAACTGGCATCTTAAGTCTTCCTTACCTACAATTTATACACTGGAAACTATTCAGGCTGTTCTGAATGTTTCTTTCCCTGTTACTAGGTAGACAATAGCAGAAAATTGCAGTTTATGCTTCCAATTTCATTGCTAATTACTATTAAAAGAAGCTAGGAAGATGGAAGGCTTTGGGAATTTGCTGTTATTGCTTTCATTTCATTTTAATGCAGTTTGATCCATGTTATTTTGTCGGTTCAGAATCCATTTATGTCACTACATTTCTTAGAGGTTCACTGGTTACTATGGTGTTCCAAGGTTAATTGAGTAATCATTAGATACTGGTGTATTGTCTGGTAAAAATGAATTAAAATTGACTGGGAGCCTAAACAAAACACACATTGTTTTTATCATATGAAAGGATGCAGTTTGGTCCTCTAATATGGACACCTATCCAGTGACCATCTGGTCAGCTTTTAATATTCAGCATACAGCAGTATTTCTTTTCCTGTTGTAAAATAAGCCACAGATCTGTACTAAGTAGAACACATGTGTATGTATATATATTTGGATCCCTTGATCTATAGAGAGAACAACCTTATGTTCATAGCTCTGTGATCTCCATGTGTGGTATCTCAGTCCTGGTTTTCCTGACAATGTTATTACATGATCTCTGAAGATATTTGATTTTGCTAGGAACAGAGAAGAATCTCAATCACTGCAAAGTGGGTGGTAATATTTGCTTTCCCTTCTATGTTTTTTTTGTTTGTTTGTATATTAATATGCACTCAAAACCACAATAAGTAAACAGTGAAGCTTCATCAGAAGTGGGAAATCTTTATCGTATGTAAGAGTACAACTACAAATTGTAAAATTATGAAAGTCCAGGCTGATAATGTTATCAGTTTTGGCCATAAACAGAAATATTTTGTACCTCCAGTTAAAAACTAATGAGGCCATTAATCTAACTTTAAAATTAATGCAAGTCATCCCAGGTAACTGAGTAATATCTATTCCTAGGGTAATCTTAAAAAGTATGAAGAGTCATGCAATGTGCAGATAGAAGTCGTGACATATGCCACCTGTCAATTCTAACCATGAAAGAAATGCAGAAACCTTATGGCTTGGACACACAATACTTCTTACAGAAGTGTGGTGGTGTTGGCTCCATCTGTCCTATTTTCCCTGTCAATTTTAACAGTCAAAAATTTAAGACAGTCATATTTATTCTCTTGGCCATTAATGTGTCTATTGTAGCTGATTGAGTGGTTAATAGACTTCCATCCATCATAGTTAGCTACAGAAAAGGTAGTTTGGCAATTTCATATGCAGCAAACATAGAAAGAAGCCTTCTTCCACAAAAAGAGAAAGTGTTCTAAACTGTAAGGCAGGAAATAAAAGCATTTTGTAGCTCTAATACAAAGATGCCTTATTTCTGACAATACATATATATTATTGTCTTCATTTAATGTTTTTGTATGGACATGCTTATGCAAATGTATGCATATACCTTTGAATATGCAGTGTAAATATATACACATAGTGTCAGGTATTACTGTTGTTTTCTTTTTTTCCCCTTTAAATAATAAAAATGTTTCTTGTCCTCTGGTTAAACAGATGTTGAATGGGTGTTCAGGCTAATCCGAATGTAAGAATATTTCATGCAACAAGTTTACTGCTGTTTATTGCTTTGAGGAAAGACACAAATTATAAACAACTCTTGATTAGCCAGGTATGGCTACATGAAAGATTATAGAAGGACGTAGAATGGCAGCATTAACTTGGAATGATGGGAAAGATGTAAATCCTTCTGTAGTATGCTATTTGCTGATTTAAAGGTGGAAGACAGCTTGATTTACTTCTGCATGTGGGCTAGGAGTAGCAGTAAGAATACTTTGACTAGTAAATGGGAAAAAAAAACCTCAACCCCAATACATATAGATCACCTACTGCAATATTTTGCTTGCATCTCTTGGAACTTGTTTAGCTGCACAACTCTGGAAGTTTCTTTTGACTATTTTTTTCCGTGTGTGTGCCGTGTCTGTCTGTTCTATGCCATTGCACTTTATTTGCATAACATTCTCATTTATCTTTTTCTTGTTCTCATCCTAAACCAGAGCTCTCAATCTATTCTGACAGAATGTGGATGTAAGAATTATAAGAAATGACGCCACTAGACAGGTTTATCACAGCCTTTTCTGAGTCAGGAGGAAGATTTTTGTTTTGATTCACCTGCTAGATCTTCTGTCTATGTGTTGATTTATTTGTAGCAGGGAAAGTCAAGTAAGCCAAACTCAAACATTTGATCCTTATGTTTATACTAGGAAATGAAGAAAGGCATTTTTCCATTCTTTTAAAATGGTGTTCTACTTCATTTTAGAGCTCCCAAATTTTTATTATGATTTTTATGCTTTGGCAAGCTGTGAGTAATTTCATTATGCAAAATAATTTGTAAGATCTTGAATGAGAGGAAGAGCTCAAAACAGAACAGTTGGACGTGAAACATTTGAAAGCTGGGATAAAAGATAAAATGCAATTGTACTTTGCTAGTGACAAAAGCTGGGAAATCAAGCCCTATTGGATCAGAAACAGTTCAGTTAGCTAATCAGAAAATCATTCTTCCTCTCAGCTCATTATAATTCCAAAAGGGTAATTGATATGTTAGCAAAGACATCAAGGAAAATAGTCATTTGCCTGAAGTCCGTCTTGTTTTCTCTTGTTAGTCATTTGTTGCCTAAATGGCTGTTGCCTCACCTAAACTAGCTGAATGATACAAAACAGTGGGCTTAACAGGAGAGGTTCAGGCTAGATATAATGAAAAACTTCCTTCATAAGGATAACGAGGTAACTGAGCAGATTGCCAAGAACGGTTGCATGGAGTCCAGCCTTGCAGATCTTCCAAACCCAACCAGATAATTTCCTAAAAACACATTCTGACTCTGTTTTGTGCAAGTTGGGCTCCCAGCCTTCTGAGGTTCTTTTTAACCTGAGTTATCCTATGACATAATCAAAGGATGTGATCGCTCCTTTTTCAAATGCAGACTTGGAATAACGTTGACTGTGGCTACTCACTGTATATCAGTTCTGTAAGTCTGCATAGGTTTGGAGTTCGTTTCATTATGTGAGTCGTCTTTCTGACTAATGACAATGAGTTCAAGCTCATTGTGTGAGTTTCAGTTTTCTTATTTTTGTTGTTTACCTAGTGACATGCCTTTGAATATTGAAGATAAAATAAGTGAAAACAATGGCACAAACATAATATAGAAACAGATTCTTAAGGACTGAGGCAGTAAGTGCTTATAGCTAAGAGCAGCACTTACTGCTGGGAGTAGTCCAATTGATTTTTCTGTGGAATAATAGAAATCAATGTGCCTACTCCCAGCAGTAAGCACTATAGGACAGACTCTCAGCCAGTTAAAACTGAAGGCACCAGCTGAGAATTTTATCCAAACTTCAGCAATGAGTGTTTGCACCATTTGGTCTTGAATCTTCATTATTTGAAAGACTTCTATTTTTTCTTTCCCTTTAGTAAATCATATTTTTTTTTTTTAATCTGTATTTTGTACCAGCAGTACCCTGGGTTTGCCAACGCAGGCTGCAATGCTAATCACTGTAATGTCCTAAGCAGTGGGGGATTCATTAAAAACTGCTAATATCTTAGCAGATGCTTCTGAGCATGCAGAGATGATGTTCAAATTGCTTGTAAGTATTTATTTTGATAGGTTTCAGGAAAGACAAGATTAAAAAGTCTTTTTTTTTTTTTTTTTCTTCCAGGAAATAAATAGTATTACACAACAGATTCCCAAACAAATTAACCTTTAGGCTGAGACCAAGCATGGAAATATGCAGTCCCACAGGGGGATTTCTGAGAAAGTGATGAGCTCTTATAAATACTGTGTATGCTGAGATACTAAATAGTAATTACTTCTCCCACAAAAGGAGATGAAATAACACTGGAAATCTTTTCACGTGTCTACTAACAGGTTAGCAATTTTTACAAGAGACAGTGGATATATTGCCATATCCAAGACCATGTTGTCATGGCTTTGATTTTAGCTTTAACATACTTGCAGCTGTGGCAATGTGCTAAAGTTTTAGTGCTTACAATTTCTCTAAAATTCAGGCGTTGAGACCTTCCAGAATTGAAGAATGCTTACTAACTTTGGCTTCAGTTAATGACATAGTGTTGTATTTGATACTTGTTGTAAGAGATCTGTCCTTCTGCAGCAGCAGGACCTAGACTGATCCACCCTCACTCCAGTATGTATGAGATCCTGCAGGGGCTGTCACAAGTTCATAATATCTGAACTGATAATATAGTGACTCTAAATGCGCTTTTGCAGATTTAATTTCATCACTTTCATGCAAGAATGGTTGAAAATGCAGATTGGGGTTTTGCAATTGCATCTAGTATTTAAAAAAAAAAAACAAAAAAAACTGGTTTGTACTGAAGCATGAGGTTATTGATCATAGAGCTAAAGGTTAATCCAGTAGTAATGACATGCTTGAATTAATTACATAATCAAGAATCCTGCTTCCTAAATTAAGGACGTTCCATCTCTTTACCACAAGAAATTACTATGAAGACACACAGGAGACCAGTGGCAGGATTCATATTGCCTTCTGATATTGTTATGTTGGACTAATGGGCAATTACTGTGCAACTGCAAACCATATAGTGTGTCAGTGCCACATTTAAACTAACAGATGTGACTTGAAAGTTCCACCATGTAGCTATGTTGCTCAGATGTAGCTATTGATGGCATATTCTTTCACTTGAGGACAAATGGCAGTATTTAATTTGGACAACAAACTGAGATCATTTAAAAAATAATTGAAGACAAATATAGAAAAATTATTTCTAATTTTTGTACAGTTTCGGTTCAATTGAAGTATGATTACAGAGTATGTTCTGAAATTATGGGTTTCTGGGTCAAAATCCAAACTGAGGAAAAACAATCAAAACTAAAGAGACTAAGTCTTATAGAATTATTATCTTGTCCTGTTTTCCTTTTAAGCACAGGCAAATATAGGCATTTTTGCTAGTAAGTGGAAGATAGCAGATAAACAAACTCAGTTTTAGGAATTGGAATCTGTCATTTGCTACTGAAGTCACCTTTTTAAAGTTATTGAGCTTTACACACAGGTTTGCAAATTACTGTGAGGAAGGATACGTTAAAACCTGGAAGTGGAAAGCTTTTTCCTGGCTATTGACCATAAGTACTTGTGATGTTGCCATTGTTTACCTTGTTTCGTTCCAAGGTGATGAATGACAGAAATGAAAGATGACAGGTCCTCCCATTGAACTCGATCAATTATTACCTGCAATGGAGCTGAAGTATCAGTTTTGCTTTTTAAGGCAAGCAGCTAATTTTTCTGCTTTTGCTGTCAGTTATCTGTCAAACACTCTTCACAGCTTATATTCTGGCCCAAGGATAATTGAGCCCAAGGAAAGAACAGTAAGCCCTGATTCTCCTTGATAAGTCAACAAACCTGAGGAAAAAAAGATCAACAAGAGTAAGGGGAAGCAAGAACATTGCCAGAAGACACATTTTTGCCCTTTGTGTCAGAGCCCCCTTAGGCACATTTCCTTTTTGGGGAAGCTTTGGTAGCTTGGACCCAGGGCAAGGCCATGCAGCTGACGGCAGGAAGAAGAGCTGCTCTGCTCACCTTGCCTGGGGTTGGGAGTACTGGATCCTGGCTGGTGAGGTTGCTGCCTTGGCTGCTGTGTTACCTGATCTCTGCTGTGCCAAATATTAAACACTTGGATGGATTCATGACCCTCTGCAAGAAGGGTTTTCTTCTAAAATCTACTATGTATGTCACTATGAAAATAATGTCTCCTTTTTATTTCCATGGAAGCTGCAACAACTTCAAAAAGCAGAATAACACTATGTGGTAGAGCAGTTTCCCAGCTACAAATGACTATTTTTCAACAGAGCTATCACCATTAGCTATACATTTTTGCCAGCTATGAATCTGCATGCTGTGCTCATTAAAATTCACCAGTGAAAGTGACCTGCTGTCCCCACTGCTGAAATGCACCACTCATTGCTTCTCTATGCTACATCCACTGTTTGGCTTCCAGAAGCATTCAGGCAAATGTTGATGAATGTCAGCGAGTGCCATTTTTTCCATGTGGAGGTATTCAATAACACAGCTTTGCTTCTGAAGCACTTCTATGGCATTGTTTGGTTAGAGTACCTGTCTGCTCCCATATGTCACATAGCAGAAAACAATCACAGAATGTTGGTGGGAAGGTTAAACTCCTACTTCCATACTGCAAATGTCTGCCTCTGATGTTGTGGGTGTCATATTTAAATAGAAGGCATTGCTTTTGGAGCAGCCTTCACATGATGGTGAACTGCTGGAAAAGAAAACACGTATATTGATATATGGTAAGCCTGTCATTAGGAAGGTATTCATGTAAGCTTCTTTATTTACACAAACTTTTTTGCTGAATGGAGGGAAAAAAAAAAAAAATTTAAGGTGTGTTGTGGAAATTAATGAACTATATTTTAATTAGTATGCAGAGCGTACTTGAGTAGCCTATATAGAAATAAGATACCAAGTCTTCAAATGCACATGAAATCAAGAGAAACTGATTCTCAGTTACTGTGGAAATTTGTTACTTTAATGCAGTCTAAGACTCATAGAGAATTTTTCTCTGTTATGGTATTTATCAGATAAGTACTTTGATAAACTGAGATACAAACTATCAACTGTTATGTTATCAGTGGAAGAAACTATTCAAAATGGCATGAAATGTTGGATGAAGGACTTCAAACAGCATTTAAAATGATGCATTTCTGTGCTAGGGGCTGTTTCAAGTGAGTTTGGCTGATTAAGCAAATATGGCAAAGAATACTGGAGAAAAACGGCTGCATAAAAGTAATGACAATAAGAGGTGTCTATCTTGAATTATGAGCACTAGGTGAAAGGATATCAGACTTGGAGAGTTCTAAGCATGTAGTTACTTTACAGTGCTGTTATGTTTTCATCTCTAGGAAGAAAAATTTACTACTGACGTCAACGAAAGAGCTTGTATTTTTTTTTTCATCTTAAGTATTTCACACATTTCACTACACTGTTAATTGATCAAAGGAGACAATAGATCAGGTGCAGAAAGAATGTAACTGAAATGTTGAATTTTAGAGATGCGCTGCAAAAAAGAAGGCATTGAACATTATGCATAGGTGAGGTGGTAAGTAGGGGGGAAAAATGCTTGGATTCAAGGATGCTGTTCAAATGCTGTTGTATATGTTATTGCAGTGATAGGGCACCCAAAATCTGTTAGCTACACTGGGCTAACTGCTGGATAAAGTAAGTAAATGCACCTCAGGGAAATAATGTCTAGATTTTATGCACCATTGAGGCACTCTTGAATCAAATTCCCTCCAAACTTGGCACATTCTTTTTATTATCAATGAAATAGTATTCACGTATCAAGTTTTCATTTATTTCCCTAGTAAAAAATGCACTTCATTAGACTCTTGTCATAAAAAGACACATGAATTCACTTTCTTGAGGTTTTTGATTATTAGCATTCACGTATTTGTTTTCTTTAACTGACAGAATTCTGATTTTTGGGAGTACTTCAAATATTGAAAGTATGAGGGTGCCTGAAATCATACTGTAGAAATTTTCTAAACCCAAGGAATGAAAGTGATGTAGGGTCTCAGTTTAGATCCTTTTACTGTAGCCTATTGCCTCGTGAAAGCTCTCAGCATGTTCAAAGTATATCTGCTGGACCCCTGATTTAATACAGGCTCTGTTGTCCATATATTTTTCAGTTGCTTTATGTGGTGTTAACTTTTTTCACAGGACTATTAAGTTGGAACAAGGTTATATTCTAATTTCCCAGCTAAATTCAAACGTTTTGCAAAGCAGTTGTCTTGTTTTTTTTTTGAGCAGTGTTCAATAGAAAGAATTGACATACTTTCCTAAAAGTCATACTAACATAATGCTCTAGCCTCAAAATCAGAATGATCAGTGCCCAACAACATGAAATCCTAATGCTTTTTTTAGAAAGATAAAATCAGCTGATGGTTTAAATGCGCGGTCAAGTATTACTCTCATTAAACTAAGATCAGAAGCAGAGAAATACCTATACAAACTTTGTTTTATATACTCCTTTTAGAAACATTGTGTATTTTTTATACATTCCATTTTTATACATATAGAAGATATTTAAAAAAACAAACAAACCAGCAAAAACCTTGCAGGTTCATTTCAAGATCTAAGGCTGAATGTACTAATGCTCAAGATTTTTTAGTAATGAATATAAAATACTGAAGAAAATAGGCAGCAGAGTAATTGTTATGCACAATCAGATAGGATGGAGATGAACAAAAATCACGAAAAGATTTCCAGATAGAGATCTGTATTTGTTGTGAAAGCAGTTGGATAACTTAGAAAAACCAGGTGTGGACTTTAAAACACAGTAGGAATATTGTGTGAGCTTCTTCTAGAAAGCTTCTGTTTATCCACATGTCTTGTATAGTAATTGCACTGAAAATCCTCTTAGGTTCTCTTTGACTGGTCTACTACATCACTTTTGAATTAAATTGGATTCTTTTTTGTCACAAGATAATCTATTCCCCTTGTTTCTCTCCTGCATACTTGTACAGCTGACAGCATTTCAAGCTGTGCCAAGTCTGATTTTCACCTCCTTCATTTATTTGTTACATGCTTAGTAAGACATGTTTTGAGACATATAAGCATGGTTTTAGTCCTGCTTACTATTTTAATGATTGCTACTTTCTGTTTTTCAAACTCAATACCTGATTAGCTCTTAGATCCCAGAATTTACTTTTTTTAGAATGGTAAGACTTGATCTTGTAGCTTGGGACACTTGATACAGCTTCTGTTACTTTTATATTTAAGATTGACTGTGTGTTTGATGTGAGAACTTTAAGTCTAGATTTATACGCTTACTGTACTTTGCACCCTAACGCCAGAATGAAATGAAGCCCAAGTGACTACTTATCCATTTCCCACCAGTATGTTTGTTAGGCTCACTACGTAAGGCTGTTTTTGGATCAGACGAGATTTGGTAAACCCTATTTTTAAGTTCCCAATGATCATTTCTTTTACATTCATTGGACTTCTATTTTTAAATTCTAATAAATATTTCTTAAGCCATTTCAGACAGGGAAAAAATGCGTACCTGTTATTTCTGGAAACAAACTGCCCAACGTTAGCTTTTGATGATGTAATCTACGTTGCTAATTTCCCTTTATTGCTTTTAATTGCATTGCTTTTGACTTGTTGAGTTCTGACCTACAAGCATGCCAAAGAGCCCAGATGCTTCTTACCAGGATAAAAGGAATTCTATTTGTTCTTCTCTCTAGCAGGTCTTCTCTAGTATTTGAATGAAAAGTTTAATGAATAATTATTTCCTGTGTCCTCCAGGAACCCACATTCTTCTGGCACAGAGAATAAACTAAGGCACCTGAAAATATCTAATGAATACTTGTTGATAGGCTATTTTAAAAATTTTTATACTTCTGTCACATTGCTTTCAATGACAATATTCTTTACTAATAGATCTTCCTATAATAATGAAATAAATTTATTTAAAATCATGTTTAGAAAGCATGTTTTCCAATTTCAACTAGTCTAGATCCTAGATGACAGTGTTGATACTTAGCTACTGTCTTTATGAAAAACCTCTTCTGAAATGAAAACTTTTTTTTTTTTTTTTTTAATGAACTTAATTTGCTTGTTGCAACCATTGCTTCCTCCACAGTAGTGCCTGGTCTGGGCCAATTCCTAGGCTGTGGATTGACTGGGTTATAAAACCAGATAGTATTTTTATGAGAAATTTAAAAAAAAAAAAAAAAAAAAAAAAAAAAAAAAAGTGCTTGTCTCAATATTAGTTATGAAAACAAGAAACTATAGTGGGAAGGGATTCTTAAAAGTGAGTTAGTAGTTCATGAAGCAGGAACACAAAGTGCTTGTCCTTGCGCATCCTAGGTTGGGTAAAGAAAAACAACCTAAGGATAAGGGTCTTGATGAAGGGTTTGATTTCAGACAACAAATCCGTGTAAGAATCCTAACTCATCTTCTGTTGGCTGAAACAGGCTGTCTGAAAATAAACAAAAAATAGTTTTTATTTTTTACATATTTTTACACTACTTGGTTGGATCTTTCTAGCTTAGAGTAACATCAATGTATTGCTGTAATGATCATTTTGTATTGAAAGTGAGTTCAGGGTTCTGGAACCTAGTTGTTATTCCTTTTCTAAGAGAATGGTAGTATGTGCATAAGGTAGAAATCTGCTCTTAATAGATCCCATAACTAATATAGGATCTAAAAATACTGCAGAGGCAATGATGTTTTTTGCCATTAGGATCTCTGATAAGATTTGAGTATTAATTTGGGAATCGTGTTTCAGTAGCAGGTGTTCAATGAATTATTTTTTTTTTTGGCACATAGCAGAACGTGAGCAAGAGCCTGCAAGCATCAAGGTAACCAGAGCACTAACATATGTATGGACAGATCACTTTTAATTCTAAAAGCAACAAGGCTTTGGTTGGGAGCAATCTGTAATTTAGACACATACTTTGTTTACTCTTTTTTGACATCTGCCATGTTATATGAAAATAACTTTGATAAAATGTCCTATGACAAGATTATATATTGTTTTCCTTCCCTGGAGAATTTCCGCATTTTTATTCCTCTCCTGGCGGAGAGGATTCTCCTTCTGATCTCCTTCAGAATAAAGTGGGATAGAATCTATCCTGTGGGCAACATAAAATTGTAATGCTATTAAGGGGGGGGGTGGGGAAGTATGATAATGTTAATTGAACGTAGCGAAATATACTTGTAGCTTGGTTTAGAGAGCTGAAATATATATGGTTATTCTTATTTAGTCTGCCAGAATCAAAATGCTTTTCCATAAATCATGTACAGCAGCTTTCCTGATTAGGGCCCTGAAAAAGTGCACTGACTTTTTTTTTTTTTTTTGTGTGTGTGTGTGTGTGTGTGTGTGTGTGTGTGTGTGTGTGTGTAAAGCCAAACCTTCTGTTTCTGGTCTTAGCTCCTTTCAAACAGCGGGCACACTGTTGCTCTATCACTTATTCCTTTCAGTAATTCTTCATTTACTTTCAAACTTGGTAGAGAAATTTAGAAGAATCTGGAGGATTCTTAAGAGTCTCTTTTTTCTTATGAATCAGTTTTTCTTTGACATTCATCTATATTTTAGCGGACAGTTTATTCACAGCAATAATAAATAGGGAAGTTTTGAATGTTTTATTACTTTTAGAAATTGGATAACTCTTATGCATCTCTCTCTTCTGAATGTAATTCAGCATTATTTAGCAAAAGAAGTCAGACAAAATGCAATGTGTGCTCTGCGTGGTTGTAGCTTAGAGATTGTTTAAACTAGGAGCATAGTCTTTGTAACAGCACTTCATTCCAAAAGATGGATTTTTGAGGTGACTTTGAAGGAAACTCTAGGGATTGAAATGAGTATTTTCTGCTCTGCATGTGGGATAAATAGTCGTTTAATGGATGTCAACAAATTTGCAATTAATATTCCAGTACAGTGATTGTTCTTTAATTGATGAATACTGATCTTAAGCCTCAAGGTGCACTTTGAAGTCATGGCCCATTGACTAGCAGAGAGAAAACAACCAGCTGTCTGATTTTTTTTCTTTTGTTTTGATCTTATTTCTAAGAATATAATTATGAAATAATATATATATTTCAAACATTTTAATCAAATAGCCTTCATGTTCACATATAGCAGCAAAGTCCAAAAGCAACATTTTTACTTGAAGTTCCATTGTGGCAGATTTTCAGAAAACACTTTTGAACTGATAGTTTATCTTAGGGTGCATAATTCATAAACAAGTGGGCATCTGTGAAAACATCCACAGATTCTAATAGAGAAGGCCTACCCTGGTGATAGAATAGATGATGAAATTTTACATTAATTCATGAAGATGTTTCAGTCAAAAGCAAAGGAAGAAGTAAGTAAAATCCACGTGTGAAGGAAACTGTTTTACTCTTAAGAAATAGATTATTGTTTCCTCTTCTACATCACTCCCAGCTTTACGAAAACTTTACATTTTCTGCAAGAAATAAGGATACTAAAACTTCAAAGTGACATAAATTCCACACCTTGCTTTTGCTGACACCATTGTTATGCAAAGAAAATACACTCAGTTCATAGAAGATTTGAAGCTATCGCATCATTAACAAAAAGTAAAGAAGAATAGGTTTGTACAATTTTTTTTTAACATTTTTTACTGTTACGTTTTTAATTATATTTTAATTTAGATAAGTAAAGGTCAAGAAACAAAATAGCAAATAAAAAGTCAAATTTTCCCAAAAGTAAACCTCCCTCCTGCTATGGGTGAAAGAAAATGGCTGTTGTCTCATAGCTTATAAAGAAAGTCATCAGAAACCTAACTCTGCACAGAACAGAAAACACAAAAGTATAACAATTCATTTAACTGAATAGTGAAAGATGATCAGTTTCTTGACAGCTGAAAATATTGAAATCATTAATAGAATTCTCATGTAGCCTTAAAATTAAGTAAAACATCTTAAATATTTGGGAGGGGTTCTGTACAGTTTACTGACTATGAATATTGGTTAAATCAAGTTTTCATTCTGATAGCTAAACTTTATGATATACGTTAATTGGATTAAGTTGACAAGCAATTAAAATGAGCCTCCAATAGCCTCTAGGCTGCATGCTGACTACTGTACATGCCCTTAAGTACCTGTTCCAAAATTAGAAAATGCAGTTTCTGAAGGAGTTCAATAATTTAGGACACAAGTGAAAAGTAACTTCAAAACAAGATTTCCCTCTCATTTTTATCTGAAGTGGGGACTGTGGGACATGGAGTACTATCAGGGTTAAATTTTGAGAACAAATTGAGGCAAATTGAATTTTAGTATTGTTCCTAGTCTAATTTAAGACCATTTTCAGACAACTTGTACTCACATATGGGGCTAGTTTTCCTTAATGATCTAGTTCACATTCAGTGTGCTGGGAGTCTTGTTTGGTGCTGAATTGTAAATACTTGACAATCTGGGAAAAATAATGGATGCCTTTTGTGTTCTGGCTTTGTGTAGAAATGACAAATTAATTGAAGTCTCAGTTTAGGACCCAAATTTCATAAGTGCTTCTCTCCAGTGAGTGAGAGTAGTCCCTTGTTTTATAGAGCTAATTCTCCTAACATTTATCCAACTTGATGAGCAGCTTTTCTTTTTTTAGCGTTTACTTTGCTGGTTTAAACAAGTAAAGCCCTCTCTCATAAGAATCTTCCTGCCTGTCCCATGTTCCTGTCTGAATTCATAATCTTTGACAGTGGTAATAAAAAAGAGGTGTGAGTCCCCAAATGAAGTGTCATCCGAGATTTTTAAAAAGGGTATTTTCTATGTATCTCTGTATTCATTGTCTGAAAGAAGTGATAGAGACTGCATTGACACTGTCATCTTGTCAGAGAAAGAATGTCTTTGCCTTCCTCAGTGTTTCCTACCAAGGTTAACTTCCTGTAGGCATTTTTGTTGTTCCAAGGATATGATCTTGCACTTTGCACTGATTTAGTTCCATTTCTAATATTTTTCTCAGTCATTCAAGTAAAAATATCGTGATTCATTAAACCCTCCTATGTCTCAGTCAGTAAATCTTATAAGCAAAAGTTTTGTTATCTTTATCGCTGAAAGTATTTAATAAATGATTGAGTAATTTACTTAGAAATGTCCCCCTCTGTCCCAGTGTCCTGACCCTTCAGAAACTTCTTAATTATCTCTTCTTCAGAATGTGTTTTAGGCTGGTTTAAAAGGCCTATGTAAACTTGAACTATAGTAATTATGCACTCTTAACAGCCAGGCGGAAGTCTAGTTAGTCAAACTGAAATGGCATCTGTCTTTGGAAACTGATTTTTTGGTTTATATCATTTGTGCTTCAGCTCTCTCTAATCAGCCTCTTTTTTTTTTTTTCCTGTTATTTTACTTATTGTTTATGGCCTAGCTGAACCTGAAGATTAACTACATCACCTGTTCTAAAAATGACATATTTCCTGTTTTCTACCAATATGGTATCAGTGTCGACTGGAAAATTTTGTTAGTTTGAGATTATACTTATTGTATGATTAAATATGATGAATTATTTTGTACTTTTTACCTTTTTTTTTTTTTCCTCTTTGTGCTTAACCCTTCTATCTTGAAAACTGAGACTTGAATTACTCGGTTTTAGGGCAAATCTAGATTGTTTTTTTTATTTCTAACTCATCCTCTTTTCTTAGTTTCTAGCTGTTCGTTTCTCTGTTCTCTGTTTCTGTATAAAACTGAAGAAGATATTTCTATTAGCATTTTTTCTAATACGGTAGGACTCATCTAGATTTTTTGCAGTTCACAGTTTATCTCTGTCTTCTGATTTTAAGATGTCCTTCTTTGTTGCTGATTGATACTTCTCCGGCATTCATGTTAAGATATTCTCGTTTATACTATTTATTTGTATTTATTTAGATTTCTTTCCTGTTTGCTTGGTGCTTCCAGCTGTTAAAGAATCCTTTCCTAAACTAGTAGCTGATAGAATATTTTTTTTCTGTGATATATCAGTAGATAATAAGCAAAATCATTCTTTTCTATTCCTACATATTTTCATGCAGGAAATGTATACATTGATATACAATTCACTGATTTTTTTTATTTTTTTATTTTTAAAGCCAGTGATGAGCTGTGCTTTTGTGTATCATACAATGCCAAAGGTAAAAATTCTCATTTAATCTTATTACTAGTGCTAGGGGATTAATGTCAGGTGGCACTTGTGGTGACAGTGAAAAGATTAAAAAATAATTCCATTAAACCTGTCTACTGCATTTGATATTTGAACCATTAATAAGAGGGATTATCTTCTTTGTAGACTGTGGTAAAAATAAGCTCAGTATAATTGTCTTATGAACCAAAAGCCTGCTTCTAATACGTAAAAGATTCTATTTCATAAAGATCTCTGATTAAGATGCTCATTGAGAGTTTAGTCACATTAAGCTAACGGGAAAGATCAGCATAATAGTTTCTTCATTCTCTAATGGTGAACATCATCAATTTTCTGAAAGTGCCTAGACATAATTAAAACGTACTCCATCTTAAATTTCTGTGTTTCCATAGGGAAATAAATAGCACAACTTTTGTAGAAGTTGTCTCTGTAACTACCGAATCTGAGTTATTCAAAAAGCGCTACGTAAGAGAAATACAGTAAGCATATGGATGACAATGATCTCAATTTGAATGTTCAAAATGACGTTTACGGGGTCTTGAGCAAATTTTCTTAAATTTTGAAATAGATTAGGAGGCAAAGTCATCTTATAAATTATCTATTGTTTAAGAGAGAGAAGGAGTAAATTCCCAGTATTTTACAATTGGAGAACATCACTGAGGATCTGAGGTCATAGCTGCTCATGTGTGAAATAGGTGAGAGGAGCAGTAAGAGAACTTGCTGATACAGAAAAATTAAAACCAATAGCACTACCACAAGCTGCAGAATGATCTTGGGTGCTGAGAAGCTAAGCCAGTAGTATGGCAGATGAGGATCACCACCAGAGTTGATAAATATCAAACACATTAAAAATGCTATAGTGTGGTTGCACTGTTGTCACTTCTTGCAGTGGATATAAATTAACACTCAAAAAAGAATATTTGTTAGAAAGCAACATTTCAGTCCTTAGTGGTGATCAGAGATGTTACAAACATTAAAATTACAGAGGTAAAAGTAGAAAATAAAACAAAATGTGTCTTTATGGTATGATACTTTCAATATAATAATATAATAAATAGAGTAATGTAGTAATAATATTATATATGATATAATACAATAATATATAGTATAAATTATATAATATAATAAAAATGGAAAAAATATGGAATGCAAGGATAACCGGGAAAGCAGGATGGCATTTTGTATAGGAAGAGACTGAGCAGAATAGACTCTTCTGATTGGTGAAGTGAATAAAATAAATTTGAGTGACATTATTAAAAAAAGATCATTCAGTATTACTATTCAACATTTTTTTAGGGAAAAAAAAGGGAACAAAGATATTTTCAATTAAACCATGAAAATTTGAGGTAGAAAGTTTAGAAGAAACAAACAAAAACTTTAATATTGGAAGTCAATATCATGGGCTCTTTGTGGTATGTAAAAAAAAAAAAAAAAAAAAAAAAGGTTTCAAAGCAATTCATTACTTCGAAGAATATTTATTAAGAACTGTCAAGTGCAATGAGGAAGGCTAAATATCAAATTTCGGAAATCCCTAAACTATAAACCATCAGATGGAAACTGATGAAATGCATGCGTCAAATCATGCTATATGTTTTTGATTTTTTGTTTTTGTATTTTATCTTAGATTTTTGTTTACATATCCATTTCAGACTTTTTGGTTGAGTTTACTTTGTTTTCAGACTCCACTGCACCCTAGAGCAGGACACAAAATGGTTAAAGGAGCGAGAGATTTTTTGTAATTGATCACAGTCTATTTTAAATGGACATACACTGTGCCAATATAGCAATGACCAGTGAAATGAAATAAATTCCTTTTGTGAAATGTCTGTGACTCGGTACGCTGACAGAAATCTAAGTTATGAATGATCAACTAATGGACTAGAATGGAAAATATTAAGAAGAGTATTTTATGTTCCCCGATAAAATTCAGCCCATAAGATGTTTTATAAGCTGGCATTAAGACTTTTTTGGGAGTCTTCATTACTGCAAAAGAATGATTTAAATCACATCACAGTATTAGTCCAGTGCTAACTACTGTTTAGTTCACTGCTTGGGATACACTAATAAATTGACACAGATGTTAGATCTATGTGTTTTTATGCTTTCACTGTAGAATAAGTACAATAGAGAATGCATTTCTACACACATTGAAAATCAGCAAAACTTCCAGTGAATGACTTTTGTTAATGTTAGATTTGAGGCAGTTTTTGGATAAGCATTTTAGTTAAATTCTGTCTCTCTTGCCAGAACATCTGCCACTCAGTCCTCAGTAGGTGTTTTTCATTATTTTTACCTTGTATTGCCTAGTGAAGTGTGCATTTCAGTGATTTACATCCTGCAGCCCCAGTGAGGGGAAATATTACAGACCTTTTGCTGTTGGAGGCTATTTGTTAATCATTGTTAAACAAATATGATTACTTTGTATTCACTTCTTCTTATGTGATGGCCTTGTTGAAATATGCAGCACCCAAGTTTATCCCCAGCAGTATATGAAGAAATGCCTAGAACAGAAAACACCCAAAAAGCCAAAGCATGGGGGGTGCACAGTGGGAAAAGGAATGCAGAGGGAAGGGCCACTTCAGAAGAGGATGACTGATCTTTGAGAGAGGCTGAGAAGTCTGCAAAGAGCAGGAAGGCAGTATTTGAGATAGAAGATCCAAGATGTTTTGCTATGACTCTGTTGGATAATAGCTTAGGAAAAAAGCAAGAATATCAACTACAGGTATAATTCTAAAACATGATGGTCTCTGTGAGGAGAAACACCATAGAGTTATTATGTTCAAACCCACTTTATAGTTTTATATTTCAAAGACTCTGTGTAAAATTAATAGCTTGTGTTACTTTTTGAAAACACAGTTAGAGGAAAAGGTATAATGAATAAATTACTGGTTAATTCTGACTCCTGGAATTTGAAAAGAATTGTGTTTATGCTGTATTTTGCCACAGGTTTATGCTGATTTTTCTTGGGTAGGTGAAAACTGAAAGTGAACTTGTACTGTATGTACTTGGCTGACAACAGAAAAAAAGGACAGAGATGAAATCAAGAAATGGTCATGCCCAGTTTTTCTAACAGTTTATAAAGATTGCCTTTGATTAAAGATACTCCCTGACCACCTTTATGTAACCTATTCAGAAATGTAAACTGCTCTTAATGTTAGAGAGCAGTTTCAGAATTTTATATCTCTGGTAGCTTCTCATTTAATTCTGTCTCAATGTATCAGTTGATTTTTCCTTTCCTAGTGATGTAAACTCTGTTATTTACATTTTCTAGCTCTTTCATACTCATGTTTGCCATTATCTAGTTTCTTTATACAGAAACATATCTATTATCAAAACATCAGTCTTAAATTTAACAAAACCATAAAAACCACTCTAAAAAACAATACTACTTTGATATAATTTGTGAAGTCATAATCCAGTCCTGTGCTCACTGCAATTGCCATTCTGTATATGTATTCTAACTTGAAACAGTATTTTTGAGCACTGGAGATTCAAATAATATTTCTGACATTCAGATTTAATATCTGGACAATATCTCACCTATGCCTTACACAAGGGTATTGATCTCCCTTGCCTTCTCCAGAAATACTTTTTCAAATCGATTCAATATCCTTTTCCAAAGCAGATGCTCACTGATGATTCATAGACATGCAGTGACAGAGTAATATCAGTGATTTGCTGCAGATGAGCATTGTTTGTTTGTTTGTTTTTTTACAGAAATTTTATCAGTCTCTAAGTGCATAGTATTGCATTCTGTATTAATGACATTTTATTCCATTTTCTATATTCCATATATATTTGAATTACCCTTTTTTTTCTGATCCTCTGTATTGATAATGCCTAAAAAGTCCAACCACCTTTTTTGGTATTATTATTAGTGTAAATATTAAAAAAATTAGGTCTATGCTGATTCCTGAATAATCTATTTACTGAGTCTTGCATGCTCATAGTTGACTTTTCAGTATAATTTTTTGCAGTTTTCCATTTAACTATTTTGTTAAGTAGAGTGCTTAACTTACTTAAAGTTAAGTATATGCTTAACTTTATGCGCTGAGCTTTATGACTGATGTCAAATTGAACTTAAATGTACACTTTGTTGATTTTTCACTAGAATTGTGCTAGAACTTAGCATCTACTCTTAGTACGTATTTCCAACATTTCCAATAATATGGATGATTCTGAATTTTCTTCTAATGCTAATATTCGCTGGAATAAGAGAGGAAGCTAAGGGGAATTATGGCACAGATATGGAAATGCAGACATAAGCAATCACACACATCTGAGTTTCATGCTCAAGCAGCTGAAACTCCAAGTTGTCTGTTACTTCAGCTACTTCACCTGCATATTTCAGTCATATTTACAGAAAATTCATTTCTGAACTCTGCCAGCCAGATTAAGTGATCATGTTTCCACAACACTAATACAAGTTTATTTTCTAGATGTAGTTCCATATTGATTAGACTGCAAGAGCAGTTAGTTTTTTCATTAAATATAATGGAAGGAAGTTATGTATAGAAATACTATATGCTAAGTCAAATCTTAAACCTTTTCTTTGTTTTAAAATCCATTGAGCATTCAGGTTTTACTTGTCCTTTCCATAAATATTTGACTGTTGTGCATTGTTATGTTACACGTAATTAAAAATAGCTAATACAAGTCACTATAATTACAGTACACAGAGAAGACAGCAGGCCAACAAGTATTCAGATTTTCTTAAGATGTGGTAACAAATGTTGATCTAATTCTAGCTAGAAATCTGTGTGTACACTAGGCAATGTGTGCATATGGAGTCACAGTGGACTGCTGTTTGATTTGCTTGTATAAAGGTTAACCGAACTTATGCTGTGCTCTCGCTCCAAGAGTTTGGAAATAGTAAAAAAAAAAAAAAAAAAAAACTTTACACATTGCACAGAGATACACTGTTAAGAATGTAGCAGTCCAAATAGCATCCACACTTTTAGCTCCTTTAAGCCAATATCCCACATATGCTAAATTAGGAAGCAGAACAAGTGAGGCGATACCATGAAATACTGAGGACACATTGTACTTTCCCAAATATTGTCATCAGATTGTGTCATTTTCAGGATATTTTTCCTAATGAAGCAATTATCAATTTATAGTCGTCTTGTTAAGTGGAAGCTGTAGCCTGATCTGAATTATGCTGGCAGCACATGACACTCTAGTTCTCTCATGTAGTTTCCTGTGACAACTTCTCTTGAAATCTGGGAACTGACATTCCAAAATAGGCTTATCTCCAATATACAATGAGACTAAAAATAGTTTCCAAAGAAATACAGTGTTGATTCTCATAATCCTGTTTGTGTCAAGCTTCTTCAAAGATTAATGTTGACCACTACTGACTATTTTGTTAAGAAAGATCTGTAGGAAACAAAAATCAAGGAAAGGCACAAGAGACTCAAGCAGTGTGGGAAAGTAACTTCATAATTCTATTCATAAATTCTGGAAGCCTCATATTTTGAAGTGAAACAAAGTGAAGTGGGAGCCAAGGTTTTATAGATAGACTTGATTCAAGTTCTCATATCTTCAAGTTAGAAGATATAACAAAAATTCATTTTCGCTATTCCTGCCAAAAGCCTGAACCTGTTTCATTTTCTTTTAGTGTAAATGAATGGTTTCCATTTTAGTAACAAAATTCCATAAGGATAAGTATGAAATTCTAAAAAGGCCCTAGATCTTAAGAATTTTAAGTTCGTAGCAAGATGGACAAAGAGCTTTGCCTTCTGAAAGCACTGGCTACTCTACAGTCTTCCTGGCTTGGATTTTACTTCTGTGTACTGACACACTTTTATAATTGATTGAATATTTATCAGACACAGCAGTCTAGACTTTTCCTCTGATTTTTAAAGGCAGAAAAATAAGATTTTTTTTTCATTTTCATAGCCAAGATGTTCAGTTTTTCCAGAGTCATTCTACAATTTTCCTAGCCTGAGGAAGAATGACCACACCATTAAATTAAATTCATGTAGTCATTTCATGGTTACTGTCACTTCCTGTTCTTACTTGAGCTTTGTTGAAGTCAGCTTGAATATGCATTGAAGGAGCAATTATTTTAAAATTAGGCATTTTGAAATTAAAAATCAATTTTTAATTCACCTCTAAGACTGTCTTGCTTTTCTTAGGTAAAGTAGCAGTTTCCAGGTTTTCTTCAGCTGGAATTCTTTTTATTTCATGCCTAGATTTTGAGACTTCCTTTTTTCCCTTAATGGCACAAATAACCTTGTTTGTTAAATGCCGGTAGCCAAGATCAAGGCTACTTAAGATTTGATAGTCAGATGTTGATGTACTCCTCGCACAAGTCAATGAACTTACCCTGTCAATGTTACTTAAAAGAAAGTAAGCATGCTTCCAGTTCTTGGAGACGAAAAAATTGAGACAATCACAAGGTAGATGAAGCTGGGAAGAACCAAGTCCAAGACAAATGGTTCAGGTCTTATACTGGAATGTCTGAAAGTATGCTTCCCATGCTTTCGTCTGTTACTTGTATTTTAACGTGAATGAATTTTAATATTTTGATTGACATTGGATCTCTAAGTTAGGAGTCTTTAAAACTAGGTAGGAAAAATTATACTGTCATAAATAATTAATGAAATATGACAAGGAAGTGCATTATCTCATAAGCTAATGAAATTACACAGAACTTCGCAGGCAGCATTACATTGTTTTAATAAATTTAACCTGATTCATATACGTAAAGAAACCTAAATGTCTTTTCATGACTCTACTGTACCATTTATTCCTGTACCGATACAAGAGTGTCAACTGAGAATATTTATTTACACTTTTAGTGTAACTTAACTTTTAACCATCCTGATTGAAGAATGGGCACTCTCTTAGAGACTTAGTGACTCAGAAAAATTAACCCTGATTTTGCAATGTTATTTCTAAAGGAAAGTATGGGAACTGATGTGTCATGGCCTGAAGCACTGATTGAGCATCTGGAGAAAGAACCTGGTCAGCCCTGGGAGCACAGGTGAAGGCAATTCACCTGTGAGACAGGAAGGGGGAAGCCTACCTACACCTCTCTTAGACATCCTTTTGAGGGCTGACTACCACTGGGGAAGGATGTCTTTCTGGAGATCCCTTCTTGGTGAAGCTTTCCTCTGTGAATCTGGAATTTTCTGATGCAGATACAGATTTTCTGATACAGAGCAATCTTCCCCTCTTTTATAGCACATTTCTGTTGTGCATGTCCTCTGCTGTCACACCTTTGTTGTGACACCTTTCCCACTGTACTGATCTGTCCAATAGCTGCAAGGAAGTATCGGGTATTTTTCTCATTTTGATTTTAAAGGTACTTATTTCTGTTAGAGGCATCTTTTTGTTGGAAATTCTGAATTAATAGTATAGGACCAATGAAGGAATGAACTTATGGTTTGTCAAGTGGTGATATGGGAGGTGAATCATAACAAATTTTGAGATTAATTCTGATTTTTCAGTTTCGCAGCCTATGCAAATAATATTTGCACAATATTTTTGTATAGAAACCAAAGCTTCTCTGATCCTTTTATTCCTTCCTCCTATTGCGTTCTTTAGCCGTGTCAAAAAAATAACTCCAAGAACAAAATCATTCCCCTTTTAAAATTTGTGTCAAGGTGTCTTGAAAATGCTTTTAACTTTGTTATTAAGTTTGTACGTACGAAATACAGCTTACACTATGAAAATTGCCCTGCCTTTCTAGGCCTTAATTGTTTAATGTTGGCAATATCCTTTCTTTTAGTTATGAATTTGAAGAAGTATTAATGCATTTAAATCCAGTATTGGAAATTTAATTTCAAAATTAAATTTTCGTATTTGAATGTCACCGCGTATAAGCGTAGACTTTAGCTCAAGTTATTATAACATTTCAGCACAATTGAAAAGTTTTTATAATTGGAATGAGAAAATTGCTTGCACTGTTATATCACATAGCTTTATGATCAATTTGTGTAAAATATAGCAAGATCTTTACACTGAATGTTGTTCTTGGATCTGACTTTTTTTTACAGTGTTGTAGAAAGATGAACACTATTTTTCTAATATATTTCTAAGTTTTTCTACTTTTTTTTCTTTTCTAAAGCTAATATGTGAGTATGGAATGTATTTATTCCATTAAGAGGAAAACCTTCTAATGGTTAAACAAACAATCCAATCTGCCTGTTTGCGTGTACAAATCTCTATTTTGCTGAAGTATATCTCAATTTTAGCTTGCTTGCAAATCTTCAGTAATTTTAGGAGGCTCAGAGGGAATTTCAGGTGGTAGCTTGTTTTTCTTGGATGTGTTGTTTCTAGTGAATTCAAGCATTGCTGTGCTGCTTCAGTTTTCCCCTGTGAAAGAGGGTCTTCCTAAATATGAATATTCTGATTATATTATAAATCTTATGATTTTTTTTTTTTTCCTTTGGTAGCATCAGTGTTGCTTATATCCATGTTTCTTGTGTCTTGTGCGAAGAAAAAGTGGAAGACAAAATGGGTGTTTCAGAATACCTGTAGAATAGAAGGCCTTGGCTTGAAACACTTGTACTTTCAAAGCACAGGATGCAGTCAAGTGATGACATTCAGTGTATATTCTGGCTATTGTCTTCACAGAGAGGATGAGAAATCATTTGCTCGGAATTGCTCAGGTAACCCTTTGTGGGCTCGGACATGGGCATGTAGAGTTTATTGTGCAATTTACAAAATGGTAAGGTGACTGCAGATGCAAACCTCTCTTGATGGCTCCCTCAGAAACTTGTTTTAAGTGCTTGAGGCAGGAAGGGGAAAGGCAAAAAAAAAATGGTATGCGAAGCATCACTAGATTTTTATTTATTTACTTGCTGTTGCTTAGAGTCAAGCAGGAGGCAGCTCGACAAAAATATAAAGCTGAAAGTTTAAGCAAAATATGCAGTATTTTTGCAGGAAAGGAAGGCAAATAGAAAATAAAGTTAGACACCAGGGCCTGGTCAAGCACATTGGGACCCACTTGGGTCCCTGGTCTTGGCCATCCTGGCTTTGCCTCCCTCAGCAGCTAAGAGACAGGGATGGTGGGGCTCACTTCTGCCTTGTCCCTGGTTGTGAAGCTGCCATCAGCATGACACAGCAACACTGATGAAACGTTTCCCTGTGCTGTGACAGGGTGCATAGCGAGTGAGATCTGTGAGTGACAGGGGCGAGCTGAAAGACCAGGTTACAGATTAGGAAGCCAGGCCCTGGGGAGTCATGCTATGTTGCTGCAGGCTAGATGCGATTTTGTTGCAGCGTACTCCATAACTGTGATAGTACTTGGGCTGAAAAGCTGTTTTAATTTGATCTGCAGGATTAATTCCCTGGAAGAGACACCCTAGCCAGCACAAGTGTTAGGCAACACTCTCCATCTGTAACCCAATATGTTCTCTAGTAACCAGGGTTAGAGATGCTTCATGACAGACTACATTTGTCCATAAGTAAGAGTGGTCAGACAAAAGCAATTTCTATTGCTCTGTCCTTGCAGTTTTGGCATGCCCCAGTGTTTCACCAGGGAAGAAGTACCATTTGTGCCTCCAACAGAAGCTCCTGACCAAGCTCAGGAAAGTTGGAGGTGCCTGGTTATGAGAGAAGGAGGCAATTGGCAATCTACTGAAGGCAGAAATAACGAGGAGAATCTCCTTGGAAAGCAGCAGCAGAACTGTGCCTAAGTCTCCAGTTTGTGTGTGTATGTGCAGGTGGGGGTCGCTTCTTTTAGGAACTACGTAGAAGGTGCCAAAATTTTGGAAGGTACTGCTTTGCAAATATAAAGCCAGCAGATATACCTAAGATTTTTTTTTATTATTATTTCTCTACATTTAGTATTTCTAAATGTTCTCTACTGGAAGCATCCTTTGTTTTTTTCTGTGTTAATCCCCAGGAGAATATGGGGCAACCAGAGCTCTGACTGATTAGGGGCTCTGCATTTAGTATTAGTCCAAGTGGCTACCTCTTAGCTCAGATAGTATCTGTAGCACTGGCAGAGGAGAGGAAGTGTGAAAATCTGTGCACCTCATCTGTAAAGGCATTGAAAGTGTTTATATTTTATTCTTTTTCCCCCAAATCAGCTTAGGTTTATTTTCCATATACCTTTCTCTTTTTCCTTTGTGTTGGACTGTGTTGCATTGATTATTCTCATTGCTAGTTTTATTCTCTATGGAAATGAAACCTGTTCTAGACCTCAATTATTTTTTCATTTGATTTTTGCCTAGTTTTATTAATAGTTTTATAGAGGAAGATCCAACTCATTTCATTGTATTCCTCTGGAAATCCAGCTGCAATCTTTCTTTTTTTGCTCCCCTAGATCTTAAACTGTGCTATGGTCACATGACTTCTACTTCTCTCTCAACTGGATACGCTGAGTAGCAAGACAAATTTCTTGGAAGTAATCGAGTCAAAAGCATACATAGTGATTTAAAGAAATTGGTGAGTATAAACTTTACTGGTTTTTGTTGGTTTTTTTTGTTTGTTTGTTTTTTAGTACAGTGAAGCCAGGTATTTATTGGCAGCACTGGAGTAGCATCGAGGTAACTCTCCAAGAATGCTCGTCGGTCCAGTCGGTCGTTTGTAAATAGCTTATATTTTCACATGTACTGCACATTTGTTACATTCCCAAATTCATTATCCTATCCACCCCCCTTGATTGCCCACCAGACGTAGCCTTATTCTGCAATTCTCAATGTCATCTAGCCTTCTAGCCTCGTGATGGTCCACTGTTGGATCATTGTTAGTCCTTGGGGGGGTTGTTTATTTCTTCCCAACCCTTCTTTTGTCTGAAAGATTGCTGTGGAAGGCAAGTATGAACGAGAAGGCTCTGCACAAGAGATAAAGAAAACAAAAGGGAGCATCTTGATTCTGACTGTAGGCATTCCGTTATTGCTTTTGCCTTGTTTAAGCAGACTAGCCTTACGTCTCCTCATCTACAGTACTACATCACAATTATCATCCGCAATATCTAAAGCCTACTATATTGTTGTAACAGAATATTTTGTGTAATTACTTCTTCAAACCAGTAGGTAATAATGAGGAGCCCCTTTCTTGTAAATTAGGTTATCATGAACAGAATAATTTGTGCCGCTTTATCTCTGCTTCTGAAAAAATTGCAAGGGAGCTTTGCTGCTTTTTTCATGTTTTATTCTCTTAATTCAATGCCATGTTTTTTCATTTGTATTGAAATTGGGCATAGGAGGAAAACTTAGTTGCTCTCTTTCTGCAAGTCTAGTTAAAGCCAAAGAAGGCAAAGAACATGAAATGTGAGAGAGGTTTTTTTTGTCTAAAATCAACAACTTTTTTCATGTTTGCAATGTGCAACGCAAAATAATACAGTAGTGACTGCAGATTTTGCTAGTATAGGACAGAAGATTCAAATGTGAAACAGGTTTTCTGGAATCTAGGTGCACCTTACTGTGATAGGGATAGACTTATCACAATATGAGTTACTCTGGAGAGAATATGTACTGCTTTCTATTTTGATGGGTCAAATTAGTAGTAGACTGAGAGCATTTCGTGTGCATTGAGCCAAGTAATGTGTTGTAAATGGGCATCATGCTTTGCAAGCTAATTCAGTTCTATAGTTAGATAATGAGAAACAGATGTGTTCCACCTGCATCTGGCTTGGGTGTAGTGTCATGTATACATTTTAAAAACTCTTCTTTTTTTTAGCTGCTCCAATGCAAACGGATTTAGTCCACTAAAGTTATTGTAGCTATATAGAATCTCACGTTTTAAAGTGCGGCTGTGAAGCTCTAGACACTTTTCACTGAAATTCTGACCTCTGTTTCTAGAATCCACTTACTTTATGTAACATATCAAAGTGGTGGGTAAGTCTATTAGAAGAAACATGCTTATTAAATGTCCTCTGAAAAATTTCTCTTTAGATAGTTTCTGATAAAATTAGATATGACAGGTCAAAAATATTGCTTTCAACCTTAGAGTCAGTGCAGTGATAGTGCCAGTCTTTTATGAATATTCAGATGTTAGTGCTATCACATCAGTCAGAGAAAATTGTAGATATTGCTTAACAATTATAGGTTATAATATTTTGTATTTATTTGTAAATTTTCTGTGCAATTTAATGTCAGCTGCTCCAAGTAACTGAATTCATTTTTCACGTAGCAAAAGCTGAATGCAGATGTGTAAGAAGCTTTTAGTGATTCACTAGCTGCTGAAGTTGATCGTCAGCTATGAAAATAGCCTGAAATGAACTAGCAGCACTGTTATGGGCAATCCTTAGCATGTTGTCTTCCAAGACTGCTCAGCATGTTCTGCAATATAGTTTTAGTTGACAAATCACAGTTGTATTGCACATGGATACTTTGGGAAAATGGGGAGCTTAAGCTCTTCTCTTGCATTTGACAGTGTTTCTTCAGCTCCTAAGACACCAGTCTTTTTTTCCACTACTTTGAAGCAGTTATCTGGCTTGTCCTTTGAAATATAGTGTACAGAAAATGCTACCTACTGCTGGGTTACAGAAGATCACACCCTTGTCTCTTGGATTGCATTACTTAGTTAGCTTAGATTCAGTAAATGTAAGAAAATGTGTGGCCTAATTTTCAAAAACAGGCTCTTTGTTCTTGATATTGTATCAAAGTGTATGTTACAATTCTTACAAGATGGTGCACGATGTAAGCTTTTAGTTTTTTCCACTGGTGCAGTAGAAGAGGGAAAAAACCATTGGGCTCAATTTAGGACTCTGTTCATGAGTATGATGATAACTATTGAATTCTTGTCATAATAAACCTTCAGTTTGCTGTTTAAATGAACTGTGAGATCTTTTGAAAATTTGACTGCAGATACTGACATTATCTTTAAATTTATAAAAATTTCATTAAGTTTCTTTCTGATAGCTTCCATATGTAGTCAATGGTGAATAACTGACTTATGATAGAAAAATTCACAATGAATTCTTTAACTGATAAGGAGGATGAAAGATTGAAGTAGTACGTTGAAGAGCTTTGCAGGGAGCAGAAGCCTGTCATTTCACAAGTAGGTGACTGGATACAGGGCAGTTTTCCTGGCAATATTTATCTTCAGTGAGAGAAGAGAAATTTGGTTCAATAGTGCACTGAAATGATTGGAAAGCTTCCAAAGCACTGTAAGTCACTAGGCTTACAACTTTTTCATCTCAATATAATATTGAAAGTGAAATCAGTCACATACTAGGAATCAGATATGAGCTTGATGTTGTCTTTGTTTTTCTCAAGAAACTGAAGTATCAATCTGTCACACGAGGTTCCTTTATATTATTTGATAGGTTAAATTTTATCATAATTGAAGCTGCAATGGGATATGGGAGTAACAATTGTGTTTATTTTTTATTATTATTTTTTAAAAACTTCTATCTAAATTTCTTGATTTAGTCTAGATACTTGTTATTTGTGAATGATACGATTTTACTGTGTATTTTGGAGGTTAAGGGTTTCTTTGCAAAAGTACATAGGCATTGCTGCTTATTTTCCTGATTCTTTGGTGAGAGCTAGGTTCTGTTTTATTGCGCATCCTGAAGTGACTTGCCTTGGAAAGCCTTCAGCAGAGCAATAATGCCTATATCCAGTCTGACCTGTCATCCATTTGTCCACCAAGACTCCCAACTAAAACTTATTTCTAGGAAACAGTGACAAATGTTATTTTTTGTATAAAAAGCACAACTCATCTGTGCAGGAGAAAGAAGCTGGTAAATTATCTGTATCTGCATTTTGTGAACTGATTGTACTAGTTGAAAGATTTATACTTTAGGAAAAAAGTGGCAGGTAAATCTAAAACACCTGTGTCCCTTAGAAACAGCAAGTGAATTACAAAATAGTCCTACTGTATGTAACTTCCTGCTGAGCACATAAATTCTCATTTCCACTTCCAAACTCTAATTCTAATTTCCAAAACATTAGCTTAATCTTGTGCAGATCAGATTCAGCCTACAATTTCCATAGAACATGACAAGAGGAAAAAAAAAAAAAAAAGCAATCATACAGATCAGTTCTCAAGCTATGTAATTTTCTATTACTTTAGGTAAAATTCCATCAAATTCATTTTGGATTTTTAAGCATCCTTGTGGCTAAGGCTTGTCATCACTGAAGTCCAACAAGATGCGATATAAGATTACTCCTTGAACTATACCAGTTAAGTACACTGCAATGTTTACTTAATATTTGTCCTTGGTTTAGATTATCCACTGGAGATATTGTCTTCTCCAGAGGATTCATTGGCAGACATAAATTAAAATATATATTTCTACAGCATATTTTAATAGCATATATGATGGTGAAGCGCAAAGCAACTTTTCATATGTAAATGCTTTTTTTTCCCCAGAAGAAAAACGAGGACCATATCAAACTTTCCTACTTGAAAAACAGTGACAGGTTCTATAATACAGATAAAATCTTGACACGTTATTACTTACCAAAAGAAAAAGGATTTATGAAATATCGGAGTCTTAAGATCTGTGTAGCCCCAAGTCTAAACCATCTCAGTTTTCTGTTTTATTTCCCGGTGTTTTCACTTGTAGCAGACTGATCCATGGCTCTGAGGAGCTATTTTCTTCCTCTGACTTTTAAGGAACGCTCATCATGTAGTACATGTTTCTGTTTACTGACATACAAGCATCTTTCTCCTTCAGAAGAAAGCTATGTCGTTCTAATTATTTTAATTCTCATCTAAACATTAGAGAAATTGTAAAATGTTGCCTTCCAGGTTCTAATACTCTTGAATTAATGTTTATTTTAACTACCATAATAATGACGCTCCTAGGAGATAATTTTTCTTCTATGGATCCTTCACACCGTATTAGATATCTAGTCTGTGGTACAGACTACTTACAATGGATTTGGCTGAGATCAGGTTTCTGGGGAAATGCTTCAGGGTTTCTCTGTGATTTTATTTAACTGGAGAACGCCTGAAGTGATATTCCCATTGAGATTAGCATTATTCGTTTAGAAATTAATATGTTGCTCTTTGTAAAGAAGTCGGAATCTGGCCTTACTAGAAAGATTTGAAGAGATATCCTTTTCTTGGTTAATTTTAATGGTGGAAGCCTTAGCTTTGTACTGTTAGGTGCGTGGTTCCTACAAGTGACTTTTTAATCAGCTCATGCTATGCAAGTTAATGGGAATTCTGTCTCCACCGCAGAAGGTCTGTAAGACTTTTATACTACATGGAAACACTTATTTGATATAATTTTATAGATTGTTTTAACAGACTTTGAATAGTACTTGGTATATGAATTAAGACTTTCTAAAACAATTTACGTAAAATTCTGCTTTTTCTTCTGCTTTAAGGTTATTTCAAAAAACAAAAATAATCCTTGTCAATACCAGTGCTTTCCTGACGGGTGGCAAGAAGAGATATATTGCAAATGAATAAAGAGACTACTCTTTACTTTTGTTTTAAAAATGTTTTAATCTATAGTCTGTTTTTCTCCAAACACTTAGAAAGATCAGTTATTTTCATAGGCCAAAAGGCTTTTCTCAGGAGGTCTGACCAGCTACTGTAGTCATCAGTATTTCAATAAGACGATCGTTTACTTCAGCCAAATGTGAAGCAGTCTGCAATGGAGACAGAATTCCTATTCTGCCACATAGTTAATCGTGGAATCAATAACGTTGGTTGTACAATAAAGAACAAATAATGACTTGAGGTAGTATTACTGTCACTGCTGCCATTCTGGGGAAACCATAGCATTTAGTGTTTAAACTACCAATGTATATCAGTACTCCTGTTCAGACCTTATCTCTGTTACAAATATCCAACTCTGGAAGAGTGGGGAGACTGATGAAGAACCATGAGAATGTACTTCCATGTTACTTCCATGTTTTCTTATTTCTACCACCTTCCCTGTCTCCACCTCTGATTTATTCTTGGGAGAGAGGAAAAACATCCAAAACAGAAGTTAGATTGACATGATTTTCAGAAGTATTTGATGAACAGGATTTCCTAGTCCATGGTGAACAACTAGTTCCTGAAGTAACATATGACAGAAGTATATAATAAAGACTTCTGTCTAAAGTTAACCAGAATGGCTACAATTACACGCAGGGAAGATTCAAACATTTTATATGCCTTTTCTAGGGAGAAATGTAATCTCTTATTTATGGTGATACTTTCCCTATAATTTTTATAAATTCTTTTAGAAGGAAATTATTTTATATGAAGGAAAATACATATTCATGCCCTAATATTCTAAGTTATGGTATAGCAGAGGAATTCTGCAACTACAGAAATCCAGTGACCTAAACTGGGTACTGCATTGGCAAACAGAAATGCCAAACTGTTACCAAGTGTTGCTTTCATGACGCTAACTATTATGTGGCAGTGCTTTTAAAAATATGGTTAGTTTTGCATACTGCAAATAATCAGTAATTACATGAATGAAAAATAACTCTATCTGTGAATGTGGGATTTTTGCTGTAAAAATTACAGAAGAAATGGTTTTTGGAGAGGTTGCTGCCTGTGTAAATTGGGTGCTTGAAGCCATTACAGCACAGCTAGCTGAGAATATGAAATTCTCATTATGAAGTGACCGATAGCACCAAAGGAAGCCAAAGCTAAAAGGTAATTGCTTTAAAATTACTTCAATGAATAGAACTTGTAGTTCACTTATGTTGTATTTTTTGTTTAATGCTTCCATATGTAATTCCTTTTTGTTTAGCAGGTAAATATGTGGGAGGAGAAACACTTTGGAATATAGCTTACAGCAGAATTTTTTCATTCTTAGCTACTCTATTGCACCTTCCAAATATTTGTTTAATTTCATCAGTAAGGCTGCAGAGGTGGAAATGTTTATGATTTCTTCACTGTTCACAAAGTTTTGTCTAGTAGGAAAAAGACTGTTAATTTTCAGAAGTTGTGATGTTCTGCATTTGCTGCATGGTGATTTATTACCTCTATCCCAGCTAATGTTACACAAAACCTTTGTGTCTATGTTAGCATTTTCTGGATACGTTACTCCCCTCTGTATTGCAGGGTTCTAGGAAGCATATTCAAAAAAATCTGATTTCATGAAAGATTGATAGCTTTAGTGAGATTTTCAGCAAGTATTTTTGATGTACAATTTGTTTTATTCTGAGGAAGAATATATAGGAATACGCACATATTGCTTTGGAATAACTAGATAGAAGTGCTGCAGTGAATCCTTTTGTTTGACTTCCTGTTAGCTGTGCTTAGTCTGTTCCTTAAAACGCCATCTACTTAGGAATGCTTTTTCTAGCTAGCTTGTTTTTTCAGTTTAGTTTCTAGCTGCACGGAATGGATTTGAAGTGACTTAGTGCTAGTGGTGGCAATGGTGATGAAGAGATGGTTGGACTAGATGATCTTGTAAGTCGTTTCCAACCTTGTGATTCTATGATTCTATGACTTTGTGATCTTACCCGTTAGTTTTCTAAAGAACTAGTGATGTTATACCTAATAGCTGATTAGGCAGCAGATCCTACTTAACTATCAAATAATACATTTGTTTCTTTTTTACACTCCCTTTGTTTTTCGCTTAATTTGTGTGCCTGTTCATGTCACTTCATGTGCCTTCTCCACTTCCTGCTTTCAGATGCTATTTGCACGTGAGATTGAGAACTGCAGTATGCTACAGTTACCTCTTTCAACTTTCACTACAAGCTTCATTTTCATTACTTCTTCAGATTCTGAATAATTTCGGATATCCTCTAAACTATTTCATTTGGTGTAAACATCTTTTAAAATAGGTGATTAGTTTAAGGTTGTGTCCTGATTTGTGATTTTATAAGACAGTAAGACCAGCAGGTGTTATTTTTGTGATTCTTCGTACATTTATCAACAATACTTTCAGCAAGTGAAATTGTTACCTACCTTTAAAAAGACTTAGGCTCAAATTTGACTGAGATTAATATATTTGTTTTTTTAGTGAAAACACCTAAGGTCAGATCCCTTGAGGCCTTGCATCTCTTGCATTTCTACAATATCCTGTTAGATCAGTGTGTATTCTCTGCTGAGCTTACATCCTTTTTCATAATGGTGCTGCTGATGTCTGATTTAGGTGAAAAAATCAGTCCTTGATGTACGTATGTCTCAACCTCCTGCTCTGACAAACAGATGCATGCAGTCCAACTTCTCACAGAGTCTGTGTTTGTTTCTCTGTTATTGCAAGAGAGTAAATATTATTCATGAAATAAGAAATAGAATTTGAAATAAGATTATAGTCTCTCACACTGTTTTAAGATGCTGAATTTGAAATATTTGTATCTCTCTGGAAAAGAACATCAATCTCAAAATTGAGGGAAAGTATATATAAAAAGAAATTTTTCATCCTATAATTTTATGCCATGTTGTGTCCTATGCTTATCAATGGGAGAATTTATATTAACTACGATGTACATAGTATAAGAAGTAGTAGAATTTATCAAAGCTTACAGCTTATAAGAGGAATGGAATTTTGTACTGAAAGCCTAATAATATTTAAATAATCTGTAAATATTTAAACATGAAACTTTTTGTTGTAGAAATTGTCTGATCGTAATGTTTGGGGGAGAATTCTTTTGTCAAGATAGGTAAGTGAAAAATAAAAAATGCCTTGCCAGGTCAACCAAACACATAATGACCCTTTAGAACAATATGTCCATTACACAATTTACATGAGCTGATCAATTTAAAAAAAAAAAAAAAAAAAAGGGATGGTTCTTTAAGCATAACTGCTCAAAATGAAAATGCTTTTCAGGATGTACCCACTTAAGATTATTTTGTATGTTCATATACCAATTATTTTTAAGTGGACCTTTATAATCATAAAATAAAATTTTTCTTGCATATTTACCTGATCTTTATCACTTTCAGAAATGTTTCTTGCAGTACACTTTAAATCTTCCTGAAATCAACTTAGTGTTAGAATTCCCTTAAGATCATTAATACCTTTCTCTTTAACAAGGGTTTTGTATCTGTATCTGCCTTTTAGTCATGTTTGAACTTTCACAGGATGCAGTAAAATGATAACGTGATGTATGAAATGTAAGTTTTAAGAGATATCATTCTATGGATAGAGCCTTCTCATGACCATTTTTGACTGATGTGTTTATTTCTGCATTTCCAATTAAAATAAAGGTTATGAACTTCTCTAAACCTGTCTGTAGGCACTAATGACATGTTTGGCTTTTTAAACTTTCATTGCTGTGTGATACTCAAACAGTTTCATTCCAACATTTTTTTCTTACAATTGCCTAATTTTATAATACTTAAATACGAATATGTAAATGCCCAATATAAATTTTAGACATATTAAAGAAACCTTTATAGTACCAAAGAATGTAAAATGTTATAATGTAATTCTAGAAAATTGGACTGCTCTGATTTTAATTGGATTGATCTGCTGGTATATTAAGGCTTTGGAAATACTCTCAATTCTGCTACTGGAGAAGGAAGAAAAAGAAAAACAAAAAAAGTGAGCTAGTTTCAGAGATAGAAGGCTTCTGATAGAAACCTTGGTGGGTATGGATGGTAAATGATTTCAGTCTGTTTCCTGATATGTGTGTATCTCCAGTTCTACAAAAAAAAATCTTGTCTGCAGGAGCAAGCAGACAAACCTCAGTACTTAAAGTGTAAAGAAGAAGCAAGAAGAGCTGAAAGCTGATTTGTAATGCTTGTTATGCGCTTGTGATAGGCTTGCCCTAAAGCTAAAGCAAGCTTCCAGTGGCACTAATAATATTTGGTCAGTAATGGGCTATAGCACATAAACATGCTGAGTACATGCTGAGCTGCCTCTTACTGCTCTTTCAATTGGTTCATGCTACTCGGGAGACCCGGTGCTTTTTTTCAGGGCTTTTGTTGAGCAAATAACATAATTGAACCCACTGACATCTTTTTGAAGTATAAGTAGCTATTTATGATTTTTCACAAAATGGCACAATGACAGGAACTGATTTCATTACAAATCGATTCCCTTTCTAAATTGGATCTCCAATTTATCAAAAAGTGAGATTAATTTTACAGAAATGTATTTTTTAAATAGAAGAGTAAAACCTTTGTCTTCCCTCCACAGGAATGAACTGACCCATAATGTGCATTTTACAAGTTAGTATCCCTGCATATTCAATGTTCTGCTTGTCTTGACTCCTAATGTATTGTAGGTTAAGTTTGGATCTCTTATTTGTGAATGAACATAGGGTTTCTTAAGTGTTGTGCTTTTTGGGTGAGAAACTGCATTAGTGCAATCCTGTTTTGCTCTTGACCTATTTTCTCTATTTATGTTAAACTTCAATTTAATCAGATGTTTTAAATTATAATGATATTAATTAAGATACATTACTTGCTACTTTTTGGCATGAACAGTATTTGAAACCATCACTTGAGATCACTAGGTTTACAGCATGAAGATGTGAGTAGCAGAATGATTAGGTTGTGCCAGTGAGTAATATTGTTTGCTGACAGGCATACTGACCTTGCAGCACTTCATTTTGTCAGCACTTTCAAGAAGTACGACATTTGGAAAATACTTGTACTCCAACAAATGTAAATATTTCAGAATATTTACATAAGCTCTGGTGGAAACATTTATTCCAAAGTAGCCCTGCTGCTTCTTATTCTATTCTGTGAAGAGAGCTTGAGAGATTTTAAACAGTATATTTTTTTAAAAGGCACAGATACCTATACCTATGCTTGGATAAGTAACTACGGATATGCTCTTCAACAAGAAGTTTGAACAGTAATTGACCAAATTATCGTTGTTTTTCAAATTGAAGTGACAGTAAGAGCTGAGGAAGGCATATAGAAATCATAGAACTGCCTGGGAGATGGGATTAGAAGCTCAGTAAAAGCAGTTTCCTGACAAAAGAGCCTGCTCACTCCTCAGATTTTTTTTTAATAGATGCAATCCATTGTTAACATTTTGATATATTGCAATATATTGATGACTACATTGCTAACATTCAATCTTTTACGAGCAGATAATGACAATTTGGACACGTATTCTTTTGTTTTAACACTGCTTGCAGCTTCACTCTAAACAATTTAATTTTGATGCAAGAAAAAGGTGCTGCTTTGCTATGAAGTGCAAGTAAGTGAGTTGGACTTTCCTGTGAATCTCTTGTGTTATGCTGGCCCCATATTACTGAAAACAGAATCCTTCTGCTAGTGCTGGACAAGCCCTTGTCACAAGCTTTGGAAATCTAGACTTAACTGGTTGGTATGGAGAAATCTTGAAGGACTCAATGCAGTTTTCTGCAGTTTTCATTGAAAAGCCCTGCCCAGCCATTAGCTAGTCTTTACATCCATTCTTTTGGTTTGGGCAGAACAGCTTTTCCACAGGAAGGCTCTGTTATTGCTGAGAACTGAGTCTGTTACTCAGGATATCAGACAAAGAAATTCTTCGGTTCCTCTGAGTTCAGAAGACATTTTCATGGCAGATTTCTTTTAAAATTTACCAATGAAACTTTCAGCAAATATTCTGGGGATGAGTCTATCATTGTTTAGCAATGTCTGGGCACAGTAGTTTGCATCTATAGTCTTTTACTTCCTGTTCATTGCGTTCTGTCTTGTTCTGTTCTCTTCCTGCGTGCAGCTTGTTCTTCCCCGTCTGTTGCCCATGCTTTATTACTTCTCCTCTCCTTTTCTGCTCAGCACTCATTTTCCAAGCTAGGCCAATATCTCATGCTGCTTCTGCTTATGCCCAGTGGCAGAATTCCCAGTGTGATGCTCTGACACAAGATATTCCATCACAGGTTCTCTGGACCTTAAATATTTAAGTGTTTACAGTACTGTCTTTTTAGGTATGCAGCAGAGTAATTTTAGGCCCAAGCTGTGCATATGCAGCTATTCTTTATCTTACCTTGTATAGTGCAGCCATTTCCTCAGTGACAAAGAAAACATTGAGTCAACCAAGTGTCTCTGGTGAGGATCCTGAGACATCTGAGTGGGGCACGCTGCAGCTGAGTGTGATGACTGATGCTGGATCAATACTTCAATATGCAGTCTTTTCTAGCCAGATGATTCTTCTTCTTCAAAGATTTGAGGAAAAATTTCTTCATATAGAAAGGATGTGCATTTTTTTTTCCCCCTTCATTTCCACTTCTCCAATTGCAAATCCATTACAGTTCAGTTTTATTGTCTCCAATCTACACACGCTCATATTTCAGGGCATCTTGGGAGTCGCACTCTGTCGCAGCTTACTTTTAAAATACTTTAATCAAAGATCATTCTTTGTTCTATGGCCAACCTCTATGGCTTCATAGATATTACAGGCACTGATTGAGATCTCTACTGCTTTAAAGCAGTAAATTCTCCTATTTCCTATATTGTTTATTTCCTTTGTGTCTTTGCTCTTTGTGTGTGTGTGTGTGTGTGTGTGTGTGTGTGTGTGTGTGTGTGTGTGTGTAGGCTGTTTTTCTTCATCTTTCATGTGGAAATGCTTTATGATGACTGTTCTGATCGAAGATGCATAAGAATATGTTCTTTGATGTAAGGAAATCATTCTGCCCAGAAGTTGATGCTGCAGCAGTTTAACTCTTCACCGCCTTGCCTCCAAAACCATGACTGGAGGTTAAAACTCACAGTAAATTCAGGCATTGATTTTTAAAAAATCTTTATTAAAAGAAGAAAAACACTGCCAATGACAGCAAGTTTATACTGGGATTTAAGTGTAATGATACAGTGTGTCATGTATTTGAAAAATGATAGTTATTATTCCATAAAATCCCCAAAGCTGACTTCAACAGAGAATATCCCTTACCATGAATTCTTATCTACTTAACCTCCTCCCTCAGAGAGAAAACCCCAAACTCTCTGCAGTTTTGTGTGTATTTTTCATTCTGCAGGCTACAGTTGAGGAAATTTCCAATGAAACCCATGGCATCTATACTTCTGTTTCAAACAGGCATTTTCTGTGGCTTTTGGTGACCGAAATGAATGTTCTCTTATGTTCTTAAATAGCCTGTTTTGCTGGGCAAGAACTTTTGTTTTCTGAATTCTGCAGTGTGATATGAACTAGGCATGCAGTATGTAGGCAATTAGGAAGGAGGAATCTATTTTTAGTATTAAACAAGTTGTCAACAGAAAAATGCATTCACAGGGGCTGCTGTATTGTGCTCAGTGACATGGCTGTCTTATCTGGCTGTCAGTCTTGTGTATCTGCCGGAGAATAGCTATCACCTTAATCAAATGTCTGCAGGATTCTGTCTTCTATAAAGGGAAACCTGTGGAGTTCATCAGATTTAAAGCCCAGGGAGAAAGAAAACCTAGAAGAGAAAAAGTCCAGAAAGCTTTTCAGATGTATGTTTTCTAGCATAAAAAAGCTTCAGCTCTGCCAGAGGAGAAATGATTTTCACTTCAGCAGACTGCAATATTCAAGAGAAGAGAAAGAGAAGACATGAAAGTTACATATAGCTGCTTGTTTCACGTTGCTACTTTCTCAATATTTCTCACTGTATTTATCAAAGTGAGCAGCTGTTTTAGATAAGATATGTAAAAGAAGCACTTTTTGAAGGCTTCATGTTGTGGAATTTATTCTTCAGGTTATTAGACAAAGATATTTTTTTCAGTTATCGACGTACTAATTGGCTTCACTTGTGTGGGAATACTGGCTTTTTTCTGCATTCGTTACTACCTTACTGTGAAAAGATAACATTGCAAAAATCAAAATAAATGTTAGTTAATCTTCTTATCTCTTGGTTGTCTAACAGTAACCTAAAATCAGTGCTTTCATCTGCTGGAAGCGTTGTTGGTTTTGTTTTTTTCGTTGTTTTAACTTTTTAAAGCATTTGGTCAGAGGCTTCTGCTGCCGTAAAACTAGTTCCCAGCAGAAGCTTCAGGGTTGCATGCGTGGCTGGAGGTGAGAGCCATGCAGTCTACCTTGTTCTCCATTTCTCCTTCAGTGAATTTAGGTTTGGACATCTCCAGACCTAAGACTTGGTAGGAGAGAACACATGGAAGAAAGGCTATTTATGAAGCCAAGAATGGAAGAAAAAAGGCAATAGTCCATCTTTCCCGTTTGGGGAAAAGACATGACAGATTACTGGGTCACAGGTAAAGAAAAGAAAGTAGAGGTGAGAAAAGGATGTGCAGCCAGTAATAGTAGGTGAAGGAGCCTTGCAGCAGTTTCTAGTGCGTAGGCCATGAAACATCTGTTTTAAATAATTCAACAAAACAAACTAAAACCTCCCCTACCTCCATCTCAGACTCTTCTGCATGGGATAGATTTTTTTTTTTTTTTTTTGTCATACTTTTATTTTTCTTGCCTGAGTGTATTTAAAAAAAAAAAAAGGCGGGGGGGGGGAGGGCAGGGAATCTCTTTGGTCTCCAAAAGTTGGAAGTGTCTGTGCTTTGAATACCAATGACAGCTGTCCAAGGGCAGAGTAGGGAATGAATTACACTGGCAAAAATCCTGTGGATGTTTTATCGTTGTAATATCAAGAAAAAATATCATTTGTGGAGTCAGAGTTTCTTCTTACTCTAATCTGAAGTATTGTAATATTCTTTTGGTTTTGTTTTATCTAACCTGCTTAAAACCTTTTGCATTTTCAAGACCCTCTTGGTATCTTTACACCATTGCTCATCAGTATGAATATAAATTAACTGGCTGTTATTACGTTTTTGGGTTCTTTGATTTTTGATAACACACAAGAAATTTATTCCTAAATACCGGAGTGGTGTAGTTTGCAGGGATTTCTATGGAAAATGGATATATTCTGACTGCATAAAAAAGCATCTAACTTTCTACACTTGCATCCTTCTGAATAATGCTTAATTGTGGGGCAGAATTCTGTTATAGGTCTCAATAGAAGAGGATTTAATATATCCCTTTTTTTACCTTGATAGTGTAGCTGAGGTATAAATGATGCTTTGTATCAGTCAGAGCTAGAAGCCAAGCTGTCATCGCTTAATAGACAACTGCCATTTGTGCTGGATATGAATTGGAAGTACAGGAAAATATAGTGTGTGGGGAAAAAAAAAAAAAAGTAATATAAAAAGCTTTAATATCAAGCTTTATGAGATTGCCTAGATGAAAAGAAGGGTAATGTTAATGTACTTAATATAAGTAATGCTTTGGAAATGGAAGCTTAATATGTATGTTATATGTATATACATACATATAAACAGTATTCAAGTTACAATACTGAGTTGAAAAACATGACTTTTATTTTGAATTAATTGCAGTTTTTGTCTGTGAGACTGGTAGAGAGGTGTGGAAATAACTTGAACAGTTGATAGCCTGGTATACACAACTTAGTAGAATTCTCATGCAGTCTTAAAGACAAAAGGTAATAAAACAAGGTTTTCTGGCAGGAGTCTCTTTTCTTCTTTTCTGCCTTTTCTTCTGTAAAATCACGTGACTTCTCAAAACTCCAAGATGTGGCTTCTAGGAGAAATGCTGCTGTCACTGGAAGGAAAATGTATAGTGAAAAGTGACAGATATCAGGTGGCAGAAATTATGCCATCTTAAATATTTATGAACTTGAAAGTAAAAATGTATTTCTTTGTCTGGAAGATTGTGTGGTACTGGAAGTTACGTTCCAGATATTTTTTATTGCCCAAGGCAGTATTGTAAGAGGTAACTTTGAATTTAGAAAAGCTATGTTTTTGTTATCTTCAGTCAATAAGAGAATTAGGAAGTGATAATGAATTATAAGTGTATTCGGTGTTCAGGAAAGTATATCAGATGGTTCAACTAAGAAGACATGTTTCTAGAGTTTGTATTTCTTATTGTTTCGCTATATTTTACAATAATTGTGCTTTGCAATCATGTTGCATGTAGTTTTTCAGTGAACAACATCTTACTGCTGTGGTTCTGCTATTTGATTCATTCTTTGATTTTATGTCTTATAATCAACTGCACTTCAATGCTTTGAGTATATGAGAAAGCTGTAGTACTGATAAAGCACTCAGAAAACTAACAACATGTCTGAGACTAACATCATAAAAGTGGAATAATGCAGGAAGTAATTTGCCTTGTGTTCTTGTTTAGATGCAATCTTGCCTTTGGTAAAGTGGAAGAAAATCTAGTATGCAAAAGACAGTGTAGCCTTCAGTGAAAGACCATAAGGATGCTGACTTCTCCTACTTGCATTTCTTAAGGTACAATGAGTGCTAAATAATTCAGTGTTGTTTCAACAGCATCTCCAGTTCACATGCCTCAGCAAAGTGCTGAGTGTGGTAACAACTGAAGACAATTCATAGTCAGTGAATTGCCAGAGTACGTCAACATGCTTTTAAAGACCATTGCCCTTACATTGCCTTGGATGAACAGAGCAAGTTATTTAGAGTTAGAAAAGTTGGAGCTTTTGGAAGTGGAACTGCAAGTATAGTATGAAGTTTTAAAGGTTGTTTAATTGTGCTTTTGTTGCTGTTTTAAATGGATTTGAACAGCATTGGATAACAGAATGGCTTGTGTGAAGGGTTTTTTTTTAGGCTAAGTCATCTATTCTTGTGAATCAGAATAGAGTTGTTTTTTATTCAGTAGAGACTTGAGGAAAATAAGTTTGTGGGAAGTCACTAGTGACATAAAAATTGGATCAAATACAGTGTTTATATTTTTTTTTCTCACAAGGAAATCTCAAAATCCTGAATCAAAACTTGAGAGACCTTTTAGTCTCACCCAGTACCAAGACTGGCTCATGAATTTTAGTTAGCTGAAATGACAATATCTGATCTAGTGTAATCTATCAGTAACAGGAACATAGATTAAAGATAAAATTTCTCAATATTCTCAAAATAGAAGACAAAACTAATTCCATCGCCTTGAAAGTGTTAAAGAAGTTTACAGTTTGAAAGAGAAGGTAATGGAAGTTCAACGTGTGTGTAGACAGCTTGAGAAGAGAGTTTCTGGATTAATTGATGTATGACCTTTTTAATTTTCAGAACATATTTTAATAATGTTTCCATGGGTCAGTGCATTTGACAGGTTTAAAGTTTACACTTGGTCCTTCAAAATCTTGAGGAAGACTGTTCAGAAAAATCTGTGCGCTTCTAAGTGCCCCCAGCACTACTTGTATTGAAGAATTTGTTTCATAACTCAGCTGTTTTCATAGATCTAGGTCTAGAACACATACGATTCATTTTTCTCCATCTCTTGCTTTAAAGCTCTGTGGTTCAATATCCTACATCTCCAGGCAGTGCTTGTGTATCAGTTCTTGCTTAGGTCTTTTACTGATGTATACCTTTTGCAGAAAGCAAATAGGACCTTGACAGTCTATTATAATCAGAGGAGCTATGCTATTGCATTTTTTTTTTAATACTCCTTAAGAAGTATGACTTCAATATTAAGAAGACTACTTGCATCTTCAGGCAAAACTTCAAAGAGGGGGCAAAGTTACTAATGTAGATGTTCTTAACAATTTATCAAATTCCCATGGTAGTATGCATCTTTGCCTGGAGTGCTTAGGTTCAGTTTCTTTTTCTGTCACAACAAAAACCCACCTTATAGAGGAATATCCTAAAACTCAGGCATTAAATATCCGTAGGCTGAGATGATCTTTCAGGCTGTCTTATCGATTTAGTTTAAATTTGCATGAAGCACCCTAGAACAACAACTGGAACTCATTCAACCCTCCAGTAAATATATTAACCTCTCAGACTAGAAAATCAATCTGTGGCCTAATGGATGTGCAAGCGTAATAGAATTATCTCAGAAGAATGTGATGAATTGATTATTTCCTCAGAATTCCTTATGAACTCAAAATCCTGGAAAAACCATATCCCCTTTGATGAAGAAAATCAACAATATATATGCAGGGCCCAGATCTGACAGAATACCAAGTGCATTTTCTCATTGGAAACAGGCTTTTTCTAGATATGAAGTAGGATAATATGGTTCTTATAGCAGATATGGAAACTTGGGAACTACTTTTATCTTAAACGGGATCATATTGCAAATTTTATCAAAATATGAGAAGTTTTAGTTTAAAGCATCGTAGTTGGAATGTGTTTGGTAGGCTTTTATCCAGCCATTCGTTTTCCTCTTAGGCTGAAAACCTTTACCCTGTGAGATCCATTTTTTTATTTGTTTGTTTTTCTCTTCCCACTGTTAGTCAAATGAAAGGAACAAAAAATGCTTGTAGCAACAAATATTTGTATACAAATACACATAATATATTGTACTGCTCTGAAATATTGCAGCACCTTGGTTTTCCCAGAAGAGATGAAAACTTGTTGAACTAGGAGCTTTGTACACAAACAATGTGAGACAGCCCCAATCCAAGTTTAAAATAAAATCCGGCACAATAGATCCAGGAAACAGTGGCATTGATTTGCTCCAGGTAAAGGTCATGGCCAGAATTAGAACACAGCGTGCTACAGGAACACTTGAAATGAGATTTCCTGCCTGCCAACTCAGTGTGCTTTATTGGACCACAGTGCTGTTGAGCAACACTTTTATCTTACCAGCTATCCCTTGGGGAAAAACAATGTGGAAAATTATGAATAAGGCAGTCATTCTAAGGCACTGTCATAAGGGATTAATTTAATCTTAAGATTTTACATTTTTGCCTTCTTTTCCAGATGTATTTTTCTATTCAATTGTTTGGGAAAAAAATACACAGAAAAGATGGAGGGAAACACAAGCGAACTTGGGTAATATTACTATTCCAATGAACAAACCTGATCAATGATAAGATGAAAACGTAAATCTAAAAGAATGTTTTAAAGATAATCAGTTTCCTCATATGCTTAGCTTTGCAACCTTAGGCTTCATAAGTGAAAACATTCTTTTAATTTTTTTTTTTATTTATTTTTTTTCCCTCCTCTAGCTACCAAACTAATTTTCCACTGAGCTGAGGTTATTCATCCTTGGCTCAGATGATAGAAACTGATAGTAGTATCTTCATGGCTAACATTCAGACTGAATTTTTCAGGGACAAAATTATCTTTGGTTTTCTGAAAAAGAAAAAAAGAAAAAAAGAAAAAGTTATTCCAAATATTTTTAACACTTTATTTCCCAAAATAAAATTGGATTGTATATATTTTTTGAGATTGAAATTAACCATTGTGATCAGCCCTTGTGAATATCTTTTGTAGAATCATAGAATTGCTCAAGTCGGAAAAGACCTTAAGACCTTAAATACCAAGTCCAACCATGGCTTAACCATACTACCCTAACTGTAACAACCCTTCGCTAAATCATGTTCCTGAGCACCATGTCCAAATGGTTTTTAAACACATCCAGGCATGGTGACTCAACCACCTCCCTGGGGAGCCTTCTCCTGTGCTTGGCAACCGTTTCTGTGAACAAGTGTTTCCTGATATCCGACCTAAACTTACCCTGGTGCAACTTGAGGCCATTTCCCCTCGTCCTGTCACCTGGCACCAGTGAGAAGAGACCAATCCTGCTCTTGCTCTGAGCGTCTTTCAGATACTGGAAGAAAGCAATAAGGTCTCGCCTCAGTCTCCTTTTCCCCAGACTGACCAGCCCCAGTTCCTTCAGTTGCTTCTCATAAGGGCATATTCTCCAAGACCTTTGCAAGCCTTGTTGCCCTTCTTTGGACCTTCTCCAGCACCTCAATGTCCTTTGTGTACTGAGGCGCTGTAATGGTTTTACAATTTTTGGTTATCGATATTCCACATCATAACATCATGTAGTACTCTGGGAGTTAAACTGTTAAAGTTCCACTCACCTGTCCAGAAGAGAACTACATACCCCAGGGGGCTTTGTAGTCAGAGAAGAGATATAACCTGATGGGCTCTTCTTCATCAGGCTCTCCTCCCAGCAGCTCAACTGGACTGTGCATCTCTCCTCAGTGTTATGGTGAGGCCTATCCACCTTTCAGATACTCTCTATCATTATATTTGATTTAATTCTAATTCTATCGTATTATAGTGTGTTATCTTGCATTCTGATACCATATTTAGTAAATTAGTTTGTTTCTTCTCAGATTGTTGCCGCTGTTATTATTTCGAGGTCTCCTGTTTCCCTTGTCCAGAGGCGTGGATTTTGCGATATCCCTCTGCCCCACTAGTCACGTAACCACGCTGAACCAGCCCATAAACTGTTGACAGCCCAAAACTGAACACAATACTCAAGGTGAAGCCTCACCAATGCAGAAAACAGTATTGTATTTAATTCTTAGTTTGTAGCCTGTCTTTAAACATTTTTCTTCCATAGTTTCTGCGTGCTTTGCATGCATGTCTGTAGGATAAGGTTGTAGCATGGTATCCACTCTTCAAGGAATCTTTAAAAAACAAAAGAAAAATGAAAACAAAAAATAAAGATAACTAATCTGTTTTTTTTTTTCTCCCATACACAAATATTTTAGATGCATGTACTAAAAATATTTCTACTACATCCACCACGAAGTACTTCTGTTTGCAGGGGCAGTTTTGGTTTTAAAGAGAGTATTAACTATTTTTTTTTTCTTCCAAGGAGTAATTGCATGAGTGAAATTGCTTTTTTTTTTTTTTTTTTTTTTTTTTTTTTCTGTCAAATCCTTTATTTTAGCCATTGAATGAATTCAGGAATAAAATATGAATATAACTGGGGCATACTGTAGAATGGATTTGAAATCTATTATAAGTAAATATCTGAATTGGTTGTAGACGTGTGTTCTATTTTGATTTTATGATGTAATATTGCGTATGTTTTTGTACTGCAGTACAGTAAGTTTTGGTTTTCCTCCGGAAGTGTTACTGATAATTGCAGTTTAGATGAATCTCAGATATGACCAAACCTGTTAAGAATGACAAGACCAAAGCTTTTTGTATTCTCAAATAGAGAATGTGCATGTAAGCTGTGTGATCCAACCTGTTAATATTTATTAGGTGTGAATAATTAAACCTGTCTTCAACTGAGAATGTTTAAGACAGCAGGATTGCAGATTTGCTTGACCTTCTTGTTGAAGTCAGGTGTTTAAAGATACTTGAATGAATTATCTATCACCTGAAAGAACAGCTTTATTGCTTTATTATTGTTTTATCTAAAATATAACCTGGAGAAGTAGTAGCTTCTCTAGCTACTCTCCAAAAGAAGTAAAGGAGAGAACATACGGTATATATTTATTGTCATAAATCAATATAGATTTTTTTACCCTAATGAACTTGCTTAGAGTTTTACAAGCTGAATATATCCATCAGTACAATGGACACAAGTTGAAAAGTTTGTGTAGGGTATCCTGTAGGTTTCCTCCTCTTTAATACTCAAGTCCAGGTATTGAGTAGATCAACTAGAGATGAGACATTACCAATCCTGATATGTGTCCCTCTTCGCTACTTAAGAACTGACCTGTAGCTAGCTCTTGGTTCCAGTTGTCTAAAGTAGTCTATGTCTAGATCCCTTGGTATGGGGGCTGCATATCTGCTACACAGTTGCTAGAAAATTCTTCCAAAATATTGTAGCTGGCAGCGCAATTTTTCTGACTTTACTGCAGATTGGCAGGTGTCGTTCTGCTCACTGTTCTTCCTGTTTGTGTTGCTGTCACATCCATATATTCTGATCTCATGCCTCTACATTGAAAGTATGCCTTGTCTCACCATACTTTCTAATTTGCTTATTCCTATGGTGCTCATCTTTTGTTTCTTAGCAGAATAAAGATATTTTTTTTCCACCAGAATTCAAGATGAACAATTTCAAATATATATATATATATTTATCAAAATGGTCTGCTCATATCTGCAGTTTATATTGATTTTTTTTTAAGGCACAAGTAACTTGTTTTGTATTCTGTGCCACACATTGAGAGCTATCTTGATTACAACTACTATGCAAAACCTAATTAATTGAAAAATAGTCAAGGAACTTTTTCACACCTCAAATATATTCTCAAATTTTGATAGAGTGTATACTAATCAGTTTTGATCACAGTATGGAGAAGATCTTGATCACAGCAAAGCTTGATTCTGTGGACAGGCTTGCCTCATTCATCTTTCTGCACTCTTTTTTTTAGTGTGCGTCAGCCATGAGTTCGGTCTGCACCCATCTCTGTAACATACACAACTTGCATCCGCTTATGAACTAAAGGAATATGATCAAAGAGAAGTCATGGGATTTGTGTTTATCCTTTAAGGCCAATTTAAACTGAGGAGAAAATCTTGCTGTAATGAGTTCCTGTCATAAATACTCCTTTAATATAGGAAGCAAAAGATTGATCAACGGTGGAATTAATATCTATGAATAGAACAAGAACATACAGCTCTAAATATTTTAATCAACATAAGTTGTGTTATTATGAGACAACATAATTACATACATACCATTATTAGGAATCTCTTCAGGAAAAAAAAACACAAGTGATCAAAAATTCGGTAACGTTCTGTGACTATTTTCTCCTTTATGAAGAATTCTGTATGATTTTTAATGTGAGTTTTTTTTTTCTATTTTCTACTTTTTTTTGTATCTTTATTGACACAAAGCTAAGTATAAAAAAAAAACAAAACCTTTCTCACTTTCTTAGAAGGAAAATTATTTCAATATCTCACAGCATTATTTTAGTAAAACTATAATGTTACATAACAGTTCTCTCGAGTATGTAGGTCACTCTGAAAGTAATGTCTCTTATTTATTTCCACGGAAACTACAACAGGTAAAAGAGCACACTAATACTATTTGATAGAGCAAATTCTCATCTCCAAAACACTACTTTTTTTTTTAACATGGTCACCACCATTATCTATTTACTATCGCCTGAAATGAACAAGAGCCCGCAATCTGTTCTTGTAAAAATCTGAACCAGTGGTGGTGATGCACTCTTGACACTTCTGAAACACGCCACTCACTGCTTCTGTGCTCACATCCACTGTCAGATCTCCAGAAACATTCAGCAACCAGGAGGAACTTTAGTGGGTGAAATTTCTTCTGCATGGAGAAATTCAATTCCATACTTCTGTGTTAGACATCATTTAGTCATATTGCCTCCCTGCTGCCATTTTTCACATAGCAACAACATTTAATGGAATGCTGGTGGGAAGATTTAACCCCCACTTCCATGTCACCAACATCCACCTTTGGTGCTGTGGGTCAATGTAATGAAATAGGAGGAATTAATTTTGGGACACTCCTCATACATTGACTGGTGAGATAAATGAAATGCCATGACAAGAGTCACTTAACCCAACTTAGCAATTCCTGGGATAATGGCTACCTTGATTTAAATTTGTATGATTACATAACATTTAATAGAATTCAACTTGTAGTTGAGTTAGTAAGAATTATGTTCAAGTTATAAAAATATATTTATTTCCTATCGATTTTGTTCAGAGATGTGTATGTAAAAAATGCTGCTGTTGCCGGAATGTATGCATGCATGGTTATGTAAGTAGTTCCTTTCCTTTTGATCTGCTTGTAATTTTGTTTTGATTGTTGATAATGTTTAATGCTGGCCGGAATATTTCTGTCAGAACAGGTGGTTATTTCTTGAAATGTAAAGGCGCAAAGAGGGCTGATGGCAAGAGATGCTATTGTCACAGGCAGCATCTACCTTTGTGATCATGTGCTAATTTATGGCTTGAATCAAACTTATCTAGAGACTAAACACAGAACCCTGACTAACACACTTGACAGACGTTTGCACAAGTGCTTTAATTAGCAATTAATAAACATCTAAATTGACAGCAGTTACTTAAAATTGTGATACCATACTTACTGTCATTGTCAATAGGAGGAAGATCAAGTTCTATGTGAAAGAATTGGGTTGTTGTGATGAAATCTTAAATTTTAAGAGCTGTCTTTCCATTTAAACCAACATCTAACCCAGGATGTGATTCTCTGGGAGCATCAATGCAGAAAGCCTCTTCCTGAGATATGTTTCCTGATGTTTCTGAATAGTGGTTGCTACAATGTGAATCATGCTTGCTTGCAGGCATAAATCTGTGGATGTTCATTTGCATATAAACTTATTCAGATTTATGAAAAGGTGCTAGAATAGGCCCGATCGTGGTTCCTGAACATTAATTAATATCCTTTCTTTTGATATCATTCTTACCTACACATGTCCTCTCAGCATATGTGGATGCCAGTTTTATGTGACACTACATGATTTCAAACCAGCATGTGAATTTGGGAAAGGCGTTATTTGGAGAATGGCCAGCTCTGAGGAACTGACGATACGTTTCTACTTAGTCTGTGAAACTGGCAGAACTGCAAGGGTCAGACTTGATAGCCAGACCTTTTCCTTTGTTTCGTAATTACTAGCTGACTGAGGGCTCCAGTTAGTCTGCAAGTGTATTAAGATATGGCCAAATAGACTGAAAGAAACTCTGGTTCATCAGAAAAAAATCTTAAGTGTGAGAATATTGTTACACATATTTTTGCATTTATTATTTGTAGATTATTATCTCTGCATATAACCAAAATGGAAGTGTGTGTAAAATACTGCCTTTTTGTACCTTTAAATAGATGACAGTCATCAGTAGCTAATAGTTAAGATGTATTGCATTCAGAAGAACATTCAGAAGAACATTCAGAAGATGCTCTGGTTATCTTGTTTTTTTAATGATTTTTGATGACTTGTTCCAATCTCCTTTTTCCTGTCCAAATAAAGTCTTTCCTTCAACTGAGAGTGTGCAGAATGAAATTTATGTGATGTGGTGTTTATTCACAATTATGAAAGTTTTTCTCGTATATTTGTCACTTCCTTTTTGCCCTTCTTGTATATATGAGGGAATGGCATATTCTCTAACAAAGTTTTATGCCAAGTCTTTATAAACACTATATTTTTAATATGAAGGATAGGTCTGGATAAAAATCTGTTGTTGATGTATTCCCTTGTCTCATGTTTGGCTCCTATCTCTGACTAGAGCAATAGCTTTGTTCAGTATTACAGACACATGGTGCTGGTGTTCTCTAATTCTTTTGCTTTATAAATTTGAGCTGATTACTGCCAGCATATAAAATGTATTCTGACTCAATTAAAATTTCAATCTAAAATCTTTTTTCCTTTTTTTTTTTTTTTAATGACAAATAAAAACAATAATGAAAAATCTTAACGGCAGAATTTCAAACTCAGTAGGGAGTTTTTAGATTATTTTATCTTTTTTTTTTGAGCAATTTATTCAGCAGTTGGAGTCTTTTCTGTAAAGAATCTTGATGGACATAACTTCTATTTTCTCAGCTGGAATTCAGTAGGTGCAATACGTAGCATACGTACTTGAAAGTTTCAAGTACGGATCCCTGCAATACTGTATTTGTTACCAGCATCCATGTGGAGTAAAAAGTGCTAGTTAGTACCCTCTGAACCCAAATACCCAAGAAATTTTTTACCCATCTAGCTGTCCACTGACCATAATGTTATGGCTTAGACACAGCAATGCTATGGTAGATGCTGCTGAGAGCCTTGCTAAACTTGAGATAAATGGTATTTGTTTGTCTCCTATACGGAAATTCAAACACTTCATCATAAAAAGCAGGCAGAATGGTCAGACATGACTAGACTTTACAAAGTTATTCCAGTTGTTCTCAGTGAGCACACAGCACCCATGCAAAGAAATGTGGTTCTGTGGGTCCTATGATGTTCTCAGGGACTGAAATCCGGTAAATGTGCCTGTTATTCTCTGGGTTGATCTGTCATTTATTTCTACATTTCTACTAAATGACAGGTATTTCAGCCTTCGCTGACTGAAAGTGAGATACTTGGACAAACCTATTTGGTGTTTTGGTTTAATAGAGAAAAGTAAAAAAAACAAAACAAAAAAAAACAACTTTTGATTTAGCGATTTCCAGGATCTATTGAGTCTATCACAAAATAATTTTGTTCTTACATTCCTGTCCAGAATAACATATGAAAATTCTGGGTGATTTCATTGGCTTATGGAGGAGATACTGCTGCTATTGTTTTTACCTGCAGGATATGTAACCACCTGCTGGTATTTGATCAGGTGTTTATTATAACCATCCCGTAACGTTTCTGCATTTATTCATTCTACTTCTGTGACTTCATTAATCTGGCAAAGGGCTTGGCAGGAAGATCTAGAAGGAAGGTGTTAGACTCTTTAATAGCTACTGTTCCAGCATGTAGATTCAGTAGAATTTTCAGAAATATAGTTTTAATGTGAAAAAAAAATTGATTCTTTATTACATTGCTGATCTACGTGGTTTGTTTGCCTGCATTCTACGACGATAGCCCATAAATGAAAAATATTTCTTAATCCATGCTGGAGCCAAGGGCTTTCTAAGGAAATCTTGACAAGGTTTCTTTATTTATCAGATGCTTCTTACAAATTTATGCAAACTGGAATACAAATAAATCATTTTTATATATCAGTGCCCTTTTATAATTGGGCATAAATGGTTCCTCCTGGAATTCAAAATTTATCACTGAAGACTGAAGCTTACAGTCTTTGTATTAAAAGGATGGCACGTGGACCAACACGTTTTTTCAGTTACATTCCTTTGTGGTAGATTGGTCAGACTGAATTAATTTCTAGGGAGTTAAACGATGACTTCGCATTTTGTATTTTAAACAGCTAAACTTCTGTATACATGTATTGTGCTTAGGGTTTGAGGGATAACTATGGAAAAATTGATAAGCTCTGTAAAGAAATATATTTGAATTTACTTTGAATCTCTTGATAAAGCATCTTCTAAATCAGAGTGCGTTTTTTTTGTTTGTTTGTTTGTTTTTGCCTGAGCTGTATTGGAGTCCTATCTTTAACAAAAATTAAGCATAGCTGAAAAAAGACACACAAAGACTTGATCAGCTCAGTACAGTATTCTAAGTAAATTAAATGGTGTTCTAAATTATTAGTTCTCATGTTCAAGCTGTATATTTGTGTTAGAGATTGTATGGATCTCTAATATTGGTTACAGAAGAGGAACAGTCTTATACGCTGCATTTTAAAAGCAAACAGATTTGTTTGGAGCCTCCTTAGGCTTGTGAGCTTTCATTGCCATATGGTACTGATAATGGCTTTTGACCTGAAGTGACCTTACCAGAAATTGTATCATATGTCAGTGATTATGAAGAGGGAAATGCTAGAGATAACATGATTTTGCTTTTATCGACTTGAACTTCAGCTTGAGGAGAATTTCAGTCCTTTGTTCAAAATTGTTTTCTTTTTCTGATGTGTCTTGAATTAATCTCTGAGATAGCACAAATGAAAATTGTTGCTGTTTAGTTGACTAGTGTGGTACAGCAGAAATACTGTGGGCCATCATTTCAAAATATAACACAGTGTAATGATAATGATTTTAATGGGGTTGTGTAAATGGGTTGTATTTCTAACACTGTCAAGGGCATGAATGGTAGAAATTACTGCTAATTTATGTAAACTAGTGTTAATACTTTAGTACAACTCAACGTATGAATATTATTTAGCTAATTTGGTACTTAGTACTTATGATTCAATTATTTGTCCTTGATTTTTTTTCTTAATTTTATGTAAGGAGGAAATTTAAAAAAATATTTGCTGTTGAAAAGTATCTGATCTCAATTATTATGAAATAGATCTTCTTTGTACAAATGGAATTACACAGACCTTATATTACAGTGAATCTTGATTTTTACCCTTAGTCTTTAAACTAGTCTTGCAAAAGATTGGCAAGTATTAAATAGAATAAGTAGGTCACACATGTGAGATTATGCTGCCCCTTATCTTTAAACAATATTCTAATTTGACTCCAGCACAATGAAAGGAAATGAATACTGTATGTGCTCCCATGTGAGCTGTCAGAAAGATAAAACTGAATATTCTCTAAATCAGCTTTTCCATGGACAACTGCTTCATCATCATTAGTATGTATATCCATATTAATATTTAGGCCACCCAGTTATCCTAGACTGAAGCTTTTCATAATTTACAGCTATCCTAAAATTTTCAGTAAGAATGTCTGTATGACCTATCTCAGAATTAACTGCTGATAAATTTCTATGAATCCTCTCAAAGATTTTTGATAAGGAGTGTGAATAATTGTATCTATCAGTTTTTAATAGTTGTGCTTATGCACAGTGTGGTGATTTCTAGCCAATCTACTTACTTCAGTCATGTCTGAAAGGACCGGTCACTATAAAGTGCCTGGGTGTTTGGAACTGAGACAGTTTGGCTGGTGAAGATAGACATATAAAGCTTCCAGAGTAATATCTAAGCATAAGGTTCAGATCAGAGAAATTCTGAATACTGCCCAATTTATATGCATATTATATTTTTAAGTAGTCTTTAATCAAATATGGAAAATTTTTAAAGTTGTTCATAGGCCACTCACAAAAGGACTCTTGATCTGATTGAAAAAATTAGCTTAAGACTGGATGTTCATTCATAATAGAAATTAGGATAGTTGAGAGTGCAATAGAGATGACTGTGCACAAGTTTCCCTTAACTCTACCCTGCAAACAAGTGTACATAGCTGATGCTACGATTATTGGAAGCACTGTTTACATCTGTCAAAGAATAACATTGTAAGCTGTACTGTACAAGGCAATGTAGACTGTACAAATTTGAGTGATTGACTGCTGTGGCAGCAACATAAAAAAAAATGGAGAGTTCAAACCATTGTTCAATAGGGATGGATTTTCAGGTATAAATTTCTGGGTCGGGATTGACTGCATTAGATTAGAAGTTTTAAATATCTTAAAAAAGCCGAAGAATTTTTTTCATCCCTCCCTCTAGAATCCTATATGCAGAGTGAAAAACAAACGTTATGTCTCATCTTAACAATTGTGCTATTAATTACAACTCTGAGAAAGAAAGAAAAGAAAAATATGTATGTATAAAAAACCTCTCCAACTCAAAACAGAAATCAGCCAACCAGACATCAGAAAAACATATAATGTTTGGAGAATCTTTTGGTGTGAGAGCTCATCCATAGTTGAAATCAAATTATGCTGCTCCTCAAGCCAGCAGCTGTGTAGCTTCAAACCAGGTGCTGGACTCGTGCATTGATAAGACAGTTTTATTTTCTTAAGAAATGATGAAACTCAATTAATTTGGCTAACAGAAAATACGTATGTGTAAAAGTGCGTGATCCTACTAAAGCCTTTAGAAACCAAGGAAGATCTTCAGTTGAATTTCTTAAATAAGTGTTGAGAAAACCATATTGGATGATACTGAAGAATCCTAAACTGAAAATAAATCTTACAGATCTATGTTTTTCAGGATTAGTCCATGTGTATTTCCAAGGCATGCATGGTCTAAACAAGCTGGTGTTCAACAGAATCTGTTAAAACATAAAATTAAATTAGTACAGAATTTCAGTATTTCATTAGGGAAATAATGAGTTAAAGTTTAGCCCTTCAGAGTGTTTTCCTGTTGATATGACGAGATGAATATCTTAGTCTTAGACCTGATGCCTAAATGTGAGAAATCAACATAAGAGGTTAGGATCAGAGGAATCTTTTAGCTGCTGTCTTGTGTGGCATCACTGATGAGGAAGGAATTTAAAGTTTCTAGGATTTGGAGCTTGAGGTTTCTGAGTGGTCCATGCATTTTGTGGAATAGTATTCAAGGTTTTTGTCTTGAAAATTTTTATTGTACTAATGTGTATACAGTGAAAAATATCCTGCAATTTTATGGTTGGACTTGGAAATACTCTGAAAATCTTTGAAAATCTTTTAATTCTTCAATACTTCTGTTGCTTGTTTGGTTTTACTCCTTTGCCATATTCCTTCATGAGCACTGGAGTTTAGCAGGAGTTATTCTGTTGCAAGTTTAAAGGACCTTGTCTCTGTGTAGAGACTTGCATGTGAGTGCATGCAGGGGATAAACTTTAATTTTGATACTCATATCTTCATTTGTTAGAAGAGTAACTTCTCATGCATTGCTGTGTTCAGTTACGAGCTGATTAAGGTGAGTTGGACACTTCTAATGAAAATGTCTCAACTATTGCTGTTTACAGTTAGGGTGAATATGACAAAGTAAACATTTATGTTTCATCCTCTAGAGAAAGGTTATGCAATAGTGACTTAGTAAGTAGATTTTAGTCAGAGGTTGGAGAGGGGCTACAGTTGTGAGAAAGCCTGTATTCAGTACACAGAGATCTAAACCATGAAAAGCATTTTTAACTCTTGGAGTGTAAAAGATAAAAATAATATTTCATGTAGATTTGTACAAACTCTTGTCTTCCTCACACTTCTTGGTATATCTTGCTTGAAGCTCTTTTTGTGCCCTTTGTGTTAGCTGCCATCATCCTATGTTAAACAGTTTGTCCTAAAGCGCAGTTATTCTTAAGTAAACACATTTTGCTTCACGTGGTGAGTCAAATGAACTCATGAGACAGAATGTTCTGTTTTTGAGTCATGGCTGAATTTGCAGATGGTTAATATGGAAATCTGAATTGTTGGAGTACTAAAAAACACAAAGTAAAAAGAAGTGCTATTGATTTGTTAAATAATTCTGTTTCCAGCACAGTCTCCTCTATGAATGATTTTCAAGATATGGGTTAGTATATTTGTTTGTAGCAAGCACATTTGATTTAAGACATAAGCTCTCTGAAGAAGCTGTAAATAAACTCTGAAGGTGACCAACATTTGTAGGTTTGACATTAAGAAAAATCAGCAATCATAATTGTTTTACAGAACTTGTTGATTGCATTGCACATTTGAAGTATTTGAATAATGCCATCAAAGTCAAATATGTGTGTTGAGCAAAATAAGAACATTCTTTTGTATTCTAGTTATTGAACTATACTTGAATATAAACCATAGATTAGTGAGATGGCCACAGTAAAATCGTATGAGTTATGGCAAGTTCTGTTGCTGTCAAGTCTTATTCTAGCTCAGGATGCTCATTCTCAGACAGTTTCATTACTCAAAAAAAGTCCCTCCATAATGTCTTGCAAATCAACTCTACAGAGGATTATTAATAAAAATCAAGTGCACATTAACCCAGGTAGTTTCCTGTTTTGGAAGTTTCTCACTTTTATTGATGCAGTTCCAACTTAAATCTTAGTCTAAATCTGAAAAAAAGTCAAAGGGAATTGTATTAATGCATTTCTAATTGATGTCTTTAACATGAAGTTCTTTCACAAGTAGTTTCTCCCCTTCAGAGGGAACTCTGACTCAATCCAAGAATTGCAAATGAGCAATGATGTCTATTAAATTTTATGTGCTTTGATTCTGTACTTTTATGTAAGTGATTTTCATCCTGTATAAAGTAGATCCATAGGATAAGCGTTAAGTCTTTCAGGAATTAGTGATAAGCTTCTTTGGCTTGCAGCTTCAATAGTAGATCACTAAATATTTGCACAAAAAAATATTTAAAGATTTATTTAATCAAATGTATTTTCATGCAGTATTTAACATTGTAAGTCAATGTAAGAAATGCTTAGCTGTGCACTTAGAATATTTCTATAAGCCTGGACTGTCTGGAACTGCTCTGAGCACATTGAATTGTAATAGTAAAACATGGCAATGAAAATGAGAGTATTGTGATGTTTACTTCCATTCTGAGATGAGAAATCAGCAGTAGGAGAATGAGATTTTTGGAGAGACTCAATTAATAAATGAAGGCTCTTCAAATTTTCCCTTGCATAAGATGAATAGAACATTTCTTAACTTATGAAAAAGAGACAGGCAAAGTTCAAGGGAATGATTCATGCTACAGCGTTGGTAGCAAACATTTATTTCTCTTTAATCTTTTCAGCAAATGTATGAATTCATGCTTAACCAGATTTCTGTTACTGAAGTATGCACGTTTGTCTCCAAGCCAATTTTTTTATTCCTTCAATCCCTTTTATAATACTGATTGTTGTTCAGTGATACCTCAGAGTAATCAAATTAATTAAAGGCTACATATTATAAAATACTTGATTTCTCTAGAAACAAATAAGAATTATTGTTCTAAGCTGCCTGCTGCTTATTTCACTAAGTAGATTGAGTTTTCTTCTATAAGGTTAGATTTAGGAGGGAAGAGGGAAAATCCTTTTTTTTAATTTTTTTTTTAATTTTTATTGGGCTATTAAAGGAGAGCCTGTGTATGGATCTCTCTGTCACACTTCCTATAGACAGTTTTTCATGTGCCTGGACAAAGCTGGACAAACAAACTGGATTGATAGGGTGTACGTTTGGGATGAATTCCCACGGTTATGGAGTCATAAGGTAGAGCTCAACCTATGAGATCCACAGCTTTCAGGAACTGCTGGAAGAATTGAGAATGTCCATGGGTTTCTATGGATTTATTAGAAAAAAATGTCTCTTAAGAGCTTGACATCAATACTGCACTGCTACTGTGTTATGTACACTCATGCTCTGATAGATTTGAGGCCAGACTTTTATTTCATGTTATTCTTCCTTTGTTCCTAGATTTTCTTTTCCTCTTTTCATGTAAGACACAACAGCAGAGAACTCCACTTTCAGAGTGCTCTAATAAGTATGGTTTCCTTTTTAAGGTTTTTATAATGCCAAACAACCTCTTAAAATGTCATTTGACTGATATTGACCACCTGAAGGCAGACAGCCAATCTGATTATGTCCTAGATGAAAGTAAAATAGCTTCCATTCGAAAACAAGATATACCATCACTCTTTTAAGACTGCCACAGGTAAAATTTGTTACTGTTACCGTGGATAATTTAATATTGTTTAAATGATCACCACTCTAAATTAGCCATCCCATAATGAAAAAGCAGTTAGGATTTCCTCATAATTTTTGAAGCTCCCTTGACTGAGACGTGGCTAGTAGAAACTAACAAATTAATTAAAACACATTCTATTCAATAAATGTGACGATATTATATGGGAAAAGTACTATTTATTTACAATTAGTTTCTTAGTTGGATTTGCTCCTTTACCATTATTTTTTAGCACAGACAAGAAATTGGATTATTGCTGAGAGAAAATAATACGTAAAATGTAATTACTCTTAAAACAAACATCTCTTGTAGTGAGTTTTGAAATATTAATGGTTAATAAACTGTGAACAACAGGTCATAGGTCAGTAGAATGTTATTTTCCTTCTTAATAGTAAAATACACTTTAAGTTCAAGGTGTTGATATAATAAATACTGAGCAAACATATATTTGGAAATTGTCTTGGCTACTGCAGTATCTTATTTTTCCCCAAGTTCCATTTGCCTAGTCTCTCAGACTTGAGTGCCTCACCTGCCCTGGAAGTTAAAAAAAAAACAAAAACAAAAAAAAAACAAGCAAAAAAACCTTCTACAGAAGAAAGTTTATTAGTGTTTGTATGAGAGACTGTTATATTTTGTCATTCAAATATAATATACAATACCTTATGCTATTGTACTGTTATCCTTTCACAACCTTCTCAGAAATCAAACACAATCAGCAATTATATAAAAACTAGCAAACTAATTACTTAATAAGATTGGAGCAACCTTTTCCTAACAGTACCAGTCAAGAAGGACAAACCATCTACCAAGAAGATCTTCTCTTGGTGTTATAAGGCATGTGTGTATAACTCATCTTGGAGAGTTCTATGTTTAAGAAAATGAAAATAAATTGACTATAGACATGAATTTCCAATTGACCTTTAAGAACAGAAACCCCTTACAGATACATAAATAAGTGATATAGAAATGATAAGAAGCGTAAGAGCTTGGGGTTGGTTGGTTGGTTTTTGTTTGTTTTTTTTCCCCGCTTTTCTTGAGCTCTCATTTTGTTTTTAATCTTTAGAATTATTCCTTTAGTGATTTTTGCATTACAGCAAGTTTGGTTCATTCTGCGTGAAATAATTGTTAGCAGATAATGTTTAAGGTCATTTCAGTTTTGTGTTTTACTGTTAAACACTTTAATTTTCACTGAATTATGCCTTGTTGTCTATTGACTGCCATATCTTACAACTGATCTGTGGGCACAAGTTATACCTTTATAATTTGTAATTAACAGTATGCTTTATCCCTTTCTTTTTCCTCATAATTTGAAATTTATCTGTATTTTTTTTTTCTGTCTTAAATATGCAGTGTATTCTTTTGTGTCTCAAAAAATATTTAGAAGTATTAAGCTTGCAGAAAATTGTTTTCCCCATGCCCATAATTCTGACACATTCTGTTTTTCTAATGCAGAAAAATAAAATTTGAATTTTATGTGAAGATAAATTGACGCATTAAGCTTAAGTTACTGCTGATTTTCTACTACTAAAAGTTAAGTACCTTTTTTGAGAAATGTAAGGTTGGGATTTTTATTTTTTTTTGAATTGGGACTGACAATCTCAAAGCAACTATTCTAGCATGACAGTTAATCTCAGAAGAGTAGGTTTGCTGCAAATTAAAAACAAACAAAGCCTCCATTTACCTTGTAAAATGTTCTAACTCATTATATTTTGGGATCCAGCCTAATGTTTTTACAAAGTAAAATTATGAGCTCATATCAAAGTAAATGGAAATAAAAAGGTTAATTGTAATGTGCATTTGTGTTCCTTCTATAAGCAATTTCTTACAGGACTACCACTGTGTCAGAAGTGAAATCTGAATCGCCAGATATTAGCCTTTGAAAACTGCAATTATTGCAAAGTCATATTGTTCATTATAAAAATGAGAAGTTTTAATTTGATAAATTGCAAAGAGACTTCCTAGTTGTTATAAAATGAATCTTAACGCTCTTACTGTGGGAACCAGTAGCATTGCTTTTGATGCATCTCATTAATAACAAGAAGTCTCATTCCAGTTATTAAAATACTCTCGTATATTCTGTAGTGATCATTTTTGAATTTTCTACAATTTGTTGCTTGCATTACTCCCCAGTGGCACTATCTGCGTAAATTGTTCGCCAAGTATATACAACTGAATAATAATATTAAAAACTAATAACTTCCTTTGAGTGTGTAGTAGAATTAAGAAAAGAAAACATCTTTAAAAGTTTAATATAATGAAAAATTATATTGGAGCTTTAATATTCTCTTGCTTATGCTTCAGTTATTGCTTTCATTAAAGTTTTAATTTCCAGAGATATTGCTTTGATAAAATTAAGTAAACCTCTCTGGTTTTGGTATCTGTGCAGATGCTAAAAATTATTTGCCTTTTCCTCCTCATTTACTGCCATATACTTTCCATCATAATTACCTCACTAATACACATATATAATGCAGCAAGGCTGATCCATGAAAAATGATTTGGGACAGAGAGTATTATCTTCAAAACAAAGCATTGCAGTAGAAGAACAGAAAATTAAATTGTGGGGTTTTTTTTACTGCAATGCTCCATCGGTTCCACTGATGCGTGTATTTTAAAATGATAAAACATGCTTATTGGGAAGAATACTTACCTTTTACAAATATCTTTATGTTTTCAAATAATTCTGTCATTTACTAATTACTACAACTATTTCATAATATAACTATGACTTATTAGCCTAAGTGATGCAGATTGGGTCACCGAAACCAGAAGAGTTGGATCTAAAGTTGGATGAAGTCAGTGGGATACTCCATCAAAAGAGGATTGGTCTGCTAAGTGAGCTACTGGAGACACAGTCATTGAAATGGGTAGACTGTCTCCCAATTTTATTTTTTTTTTTTTTAATATTAACCTTAATCATAGTATTTAACCATGGTATGTGTCCAGGTAATATTGTTTCCATTAGCTTTATATCAACTACTTAAAGCTGTGTTTGTATACATGCCTCTTTAAGCAAATGAAAACATAGACTCATGAATTAAAGCTTCATTCACAGATGATACAGGGCAGGAACTGCAAAGGGACTGTGTACTGTGGAGGGGATATACACATTCACATATGTACTGATTGGTCTTTAGAGAAGAGGAAGAGGGAAACATTGGAAGTGATGTGTGAAAGCCCTGAATTGTATCCTAGAGAATCACAGTCCAGGAAGGCTGAATGAATCCTTTTTTTTTTTTTTTTTTTAAAACTTTGAGACTTTTTAGGAGTAGTCTAAGAGCTCTAGTCTGATGCTCTTCATGTAGGTGCACTGGATTTTTTTCTACACTTGAGCTACTGTAGCTGCCTTTTACACCTTCTTTTTGAAGCAGTTACTACTGTATGTTGGCCCTTTGGTGAACAAAGTTGAATTTCTGTTTACAGTTTTACTGTTGAAAGCTAAATATAAAAAAAAGTATAGAATGAACCATAAAATAAAAAGAGTTTTGGAAAATAGAGCCTATCATCCTAATTCTAGTAGTTTGTGAAAATAAGAAACTTTGAAAAAAGTCATTTCTTCAGAACTCCCCATGTACAAATAACAAATGAAAGTTCTAGGTTTTTTTCCCTTCTCAACTGTTTCTGTATTATTGATATCATCAGTAGAAATCTCAATATTCTAATTTTTAAAAATGGCAACATATACAGTAGTAATTTATGTATCTTTAATTTTATATTGTTATGAATTTCCTGTGGTGCTTTTTTTAAAAAAAAAATTTTAAATGGGATTACTCAGGCTTGTATGGCACCCGACTCAACATGAAAGATAGCCAAACTTTTCTTAAAACTGCCCCATAAGTTGAGCTACTGAAATCTTTGTTTTCTATGTCTGAACAGGTAAATACAACAATGTCTACTACTAACATAGTTCTATGCATTTGAAAATGATATTTAAAAAGGATAAATCTTTTAACTTACATTGTGGACAATTAGGGAAATGTATAACAACGCTTTCCGAAACCAAAGCTGATGCAAGTATAATCAGCTTAGCTACACAAAATTAGTTACCAATGTAGTTGGTATGAATTGAATCATAGAATTGCAGAATCACAGAATTGTAGGTGTTGGAAGGGACATAAAGTCCAACCCCAAGCTAAAGTTGGTTCCCTATAGCAACTCACACAGATAGGTCCAGACAGGTCTTGAATATCTGCAGAGAAAGAGATTCCATAAGTTCTCTGGGCAACCTGTTCCAGTGCTCAGTCACTCACATAGTAAAATAGTTCTTCCTTGATTAGCATGGAACTTTGTGTTCCAGTTTCTTACTTCTGCCCCTTGTTCTGTTGCTCCCTGCCAATGAAAAGAGTCAGCCCCTGTAACCTTGACTTCTGTACTTTATATACTTACAAACAGATATGAAATCTCTTCTCAGCCTCCTCTTCTTCAGGCAGAACAGTCTCAGATCTCTCAGACTGTTCTCATATGAGAGATGCTCCAGGCAGGATCTAAGTTTTTGAATTTTTTAATCAATTGTACTCGCAGAGAAGAACTAAAATAATTATAATACAATAAAACTTAATATTTTACCTAGATTCACTTTGAAGAACTTGACTTTAAATTTAATCATCACATTCAGTCTTTTTTTTATTATTTAAAGTAAGACTAGACCTCTAACACAGCCCCTAATGTGCTAAGAATATGCGTGTAACTCCAGAAATTAGAGAAACAGAAAGTGAATCAATCCTTTACTTTTTCTAGCTTAAGACTGTTTGCATTTCAGCCAGAAAAGCAAGTGGTAAATTGTTTCATATCTATTTATATGTATACACATACTAAGTGATCTATGATCACATTTCATATATACCACAGCTGTATGCAACTTACGTACTACAAGTTAAACTGGAACATTATACTTTAAGCTGGTTGTGATACACAATTATCAAAGGAGATGAATATGACTATGACACTGAAAACTACATTTTTCTATGCTATTCTTGACCCTTGATGGTACTTCTCACTTGCATGATAACGAGCAAGCCGTGGAGAATGCCTAGTGCAGCATTTGAAGGTCAATCTGCTTTGATACTGCATAGCAGCTGGAAGTACTTGGTGACACATACATTGGAAGCTGAAATTTTTCTGAGCGTGTTTAGTCTAAAACAGGACAGTGTTTCTGATTACTTGCTACATTAGCAGTATCTACTTGATCCTGTAGTTATGGTTACTGTGTTCTATTAAATGTAAGAACAAATATCTTTCAGGAAAATATTCACAGTTTCATACTGTGTTAAGGAAAGCACTGTATGATAAATCATGTTGTGTTAATCACTTATCCACTTAATAAAAAGAAAGAGGACAAGGGACTCAGCACAAGCTGTTTTAGAAGTACTCTCAAATACATGATTGTGGGGGATGTTATTCAAGTGAAATTAGATGTTGGAATAGTATGCCTCTGAGATGGACAGAAATTGCTTCGTATATTGGCTGGTTTATAGAAAAAAACAAACTCAGTCTTCCAAAGGATTCAGGAATATTAGGATTCCTTCCATTTGAATCTCTCTTATACTGCTTTTGAAAACTAGGTCAAAGTACTTGTTGCTATTACTGTCATTTAAAAAGCTTTACTTCAATATTCTTGCTAGTGAGCTTCAGAGAAATTTCATTTCAGTCACTGCTGTAGTGATTCAGATTTATGGCTTCTCAAATCATTGATGTTGTCTTTTTTCACTGACTGGAAAGAAGAAAAAGCAAGGATTTTTGTTTACAGCAGTTTTATCAAAAATGTACAGAAAATTGTGCAGTGCTACAAAAGGGCAGACAGTTGAATTGGTTTTTTTAGGTATTAGTATTGTGGATGGCTTGCGGGTAAGCAATAGATTGAATATTTAACCATGTCTTGTTAATGTATAGCTATTTTCCTAATGACTCCAGGTTACTTCATTGTAATTGTGAACAAAGGAATTTTTTATTGTTCTCTAGATTTGTTATCTTCACAATAGAAGTCCAGCAGACAAACTTGAGAAAAACCACTGATTTCCCTTATTATGCCTAAGATCAAAACACAGTACTCTAGACACTCACATGATACTCTTAATACTCAGCAATCATTCATTTTCTGTCAGAACAACCTCATGGCCACAGGTCATAGCTATTAGGAAAATAAAGAAGTCATTATCAATGGTTTATTCCGAATGCAAGGTGTGCAAGTTGCTGTATGCAACTTTTTAAGACAAATTATCCCCTAGCTCTACAGGCATGCACAGTAACCTTGACAGGAGATGACCACGAGTTCAAGACATGGACTGAAAACAATATTCTGAGTTACACAATCTTGTCTGAATGGCTGCATTAGTTGGACATCTTCACAGTTAACTTTTTTTTTTTTTTTAATTTGAAGGGCACTTCAAAAATTAAGCACTTTCAGAGTAATTTTAATTTACTGTAAAAATTTTAAATTATGAGTAATTCTGTATTTCTGCTATCTATGTAATGGCAGCAATGGTAGCAATACGTACTAAATGCACAGAACTGACTGAACGCCTGAAGGTTTTGGTATCTGAAATCTTGTTTTCACTACTTTGTGGTTTGTATAGGTCTTTCGCGTGGAGCAGGAGAATAATTTTAAAGGCATAGGAAATTAAAGTTTTATATGAGTTTCTGCCCACCAGGATTGATGTATCAGACTGACTTCAAAGGAAAATGGGTTTTCATGTTGTCTGCTGCTTTCAGTTTTTCTTATTCTAAAGGGGTGGGAGCTATTCATGCATCTTAATCTTTCTCGTACATTGCATCTGACTCAAAGCGATCAAAGCCTTTTGGTTAATTTCAGTAGATTTTCAATAGGCATTCAAGTCAGTTTTGCTAATTGGAAGAAGGGAGAGAGGGAATTTTCAGCCACTTGAAAAGTGAACAAGTGCCCTGAAATTAATGCTGTGAAATATAGTTGTCTATTAGTTCCATGATTAGTTCAATAACCAGTGTGGTGATTCACTTCGTATGGAATATGCTTGCTGTATGACTAAATGAACCACATGGTTTCTTTAACTGCATTGTGTAAGACTCCACTGTGTCTGAATAGTTATCTGTACAAATGAGATATCTTCAGTAAATGTAAAAACTTCTATATTTTTCTTTTAAAGAGTGCTTTTAAACTTCTAACCATGTATCAAATTTTTCATGCACTAAGTATGCCATTTAGTTTCTTTGCTGACACGCAATATGATTTTTAAGTTACCTTATGACAAATGACTGTATGAACCACAGGAACTGGAGAGGGAAGATATAAAGCTCGGGTTTATTAAAGCTTGTCATCATGATAAAAGTGATGTCTCGCAGTTGAAAAGCCAACTATGACTCCCTCCAGCACAAGTGACCCTTCAAACCTACCTGCACTTGTTGTAAGATCAGTCTTTATTTTGCCCAGGAGACAGACACATGGAGGGTGTTCTAACAGTTCCTATGAACAGCACAATGCATTGCAAGAGGAGAGAGGGATGAAAAAAAAAAATCAACACAAAATGTGTTAGGAAAGATCAGTTATTCAAAAGTAATTTGATATATGTAAGCATTAAAGGAAAAAGAATGCACCTACGTACTTTTGTAAATTACACGTTTTCAACCACTTTGAACTGTAAGTACCTATTCATTTCTGGTCCAAACTTAATTTACTATATAATTCATTAATGTCTATTAATTGAAACCAATGGAAGGTCATGTTCATTTAGAACCTATGCCGCCTGTGATAGTAGTTTATATGACATATACATATGTCATATAAATTTAACTGGAATACAAATTGTTGCTTTTGCATAGATTTGGAAGTCTGTATTTGATGGGAGAATGACTTGTTGCCATCAAGTTGAACGTCAGTCAAGTCCGATGTCTGAATGACTCTCCTCTGTTAACACTTCACAGAGGTACTGCAACCTGTTCTGGGCTGAAATCTGTGTAAGTTCACAGATGGCTCTACTAGTTCCACGTTAATAATTGCTGGGCCTAACTTTGAGTAGGAAGGCTCAGATGGAGCAGTTGGCTGTGATTTGAAATATGCAGATGGCCTTGCTCTTGAGTGACACCTACAGGATATTTTGCATTGGTTGAGCTGAATTACTTAAGTCTGTTTCTATAGACACTGCATTTCCTCTCTTGTAGAAGATGAGTATATTTCCTTCAATTAAATATAAGCATTTTAGAAATTACATGTAAATAAGTTCTATATCAGAAGGTTTCAGAACATAATGTAGAAAAATCAAAACAGAAGAAAGCTGTGTCGTTAACAGGAACGAGAAGCAGTAAAACCTAATATATTTAGGAGAATAGATTTAGAAAAGATATGTTGCAATTTTTCACAGTTGATTAAAAAAAAAAAAAAGTTTGGTGAAACAGTAAGGCCAAGAAGCCCAAGTTCTTTGTTATTCTTAAACCAGCCAAATTCATCATTTGTGTGAAAAAAGAGTCAGAAATTGTTGGAGCAGCATTGATATAAGAATAGTATTCATAAAACTGAGTTATTTTTATTATTGTTTGCACCGAAAGACTGGATGAAGAAATCTGGGCATTTTTAACATTATGTAATGTGCTTTGGATTTTTTCTTTTTTTTACAGGAAATCAAAAAGCTTGTTCTAATAACATTGCCTCTGCTGGCAGTCTGATTCCTTCGAGTGGTTCCAGGCTGGGTACTGTTAGCATAGTTTTATTGTCAATTAAAAACTATTAGACAAATATTACTATTATATATATATATAATATAATATTAGTAATATCAGGATATGCTATCAAAATCTAATAAGCTTATGATATATTGAGGTGTAAGGGAAAACAGCTTGTTTTTGACAAGCAGATCTTCACGCCACACTATCTCAGCCTTAACTATAACAATATGTCCAAACCTATATAAAAATTAACAGAAACAAAGGCCCCAATTGATGTAGCTCTCTCTGTGGTCATGCTGGCAGGATCACAATCATCACATCTGTGGAATCACTGAATTGTCTATGAATGCCTTCCTTCCAGATCAGCTGTTATGTTCCACCTCTACGTAAAGAACTCTGCGTACTTATCATTGTTTCCAAGAGCAGTCAGAAGCAGTGGGAGTCCCTGCTTCCATCCATGTGTAATCATGCATGCATTCCATCTCCATGTCTTCTCCCCTCTTCCCCAGTTTGTGTTCAGATTTTTCTGTTGATTTTTTTTCTGCTTCTCTCACGGATAGCCAATGTGATTCCTGTGACTACTATTTGTGCTAGGATGTGTGGCACAAAACTGGTATAATTCTGGTTAAAAACACCCAAAATTACCTGATTGGGTCATAGAACTGAATATGCAGGACTGACTATTTGAGTACCTTCTGCCAGAGGCTTTTTTTCACCCATACAGAAGCTAAAGGTAAAATTGTCATTGATGTTTGTGACCTCTAGGGCTTGTGCTGTTTGTAAAATTTCCATATTTTAAAGAAAACTATTTTTCAACATTAACAGCCATTTTAGTTGTTGACTGTCTAGCAGCAATTGCAATAGGTATTTTTATTGTATGAGTTGTCAAAATTTGGATTAGGCTGGGCATATTTGGAGCCAGCATTACTGGGATACCAACATAATTGATATCAATTAAAAAATGCAGCTGTTCAGACCCTGAGTATCCTAGATCATGGTATTTAATGCCTAGCTGGCATTAAATTAATGCCTAATCTTTCCTGGCTCAGAGAGCCAGGGGATCACAATCCATGAAACTTTATCAAAGTGATAGAATGAAATGGTGTCACTCCTAGGGTCTCCTGAGTCACTTGTCTAGTTTATGAACTGCTGTTTCTCAAATGATTGAGCCACCCACGTGTGGTTCTCAATGTTACAGAACAGATGAGGACTCCAGTCTGGGTGACACTGATGCTATATCCCAGAGCACGCTGCTTATGTCCCCCCACCAAAGCTGAGACCAGGAACCCTTTCAAATATTGTTATGCTTTTGGCAATAATTATTGCAAATTTTAGGGAGTGAAACTGCAATGACTGCAGGAGTTATATAGTCTTTAAGTGACTTTGCATGTTTGTTCACTAAGGCAGAATAAAAAAAAAGATACAGAAATCTTTTTGTAATGATAAATTCAGCTTTCTTTTCAAGCAAAATAAGAATGTTTTGTTGCATATTGAGCAAACAAATATTTGATTAAATTGCCTAGCCAGACAGCAGCAAAACATTTCTAGGCGTTGCTATTCTTAAGAAGAAAAACAATCCGTCTTCAAAATCATCCCTTAGGGTAATGCTGCTTCTCTCAGACTCAGATTTACTAATCTTCATCATTGTTACTGGAAAATATTCTTCTGTTGAGAATGAAACAGACACAGAAAGCTCTATATCTGTGCATAGGTCACATACTACACAATCACTTGATGCTGCTACAATCACTTGGTGGAACATCAAGATAAGAGAGGACCCACGTTGACATTTGTGTCATAACTTTAACATTTTTCATATTTGCATCCCGAGTTTAGTGCAGCAAAGCCCGTTTGCAGTCAGTGAAAATCTGAACATTTACTCCATTTTCAAAAATGAATTGAGGTGAACTGCAGGGAATGCTTTTATGTCTTGTGCTTGGTAGAAAGCAAATCACTGATTAGCAAATTGCTGATACAGCTGTGTCACGGGACTGTCCTCTGCACCACAGCTTGTTGGCAATCTGCAGTTTTTTTTACTGTATCCCAGTGGTCTCAGTCTTCTCCTTACACTGATATCCCCATCTGGTAATTTGTTAGAGATTTTTCAAGAGGTCGCCTAATGTAATATTTCATGCTTCCTTTCCTGAACATTGCATGCAATAAGTCCTTTTCGGCTTCCTAATGTCACTTAAATAATTTCATCACATACTGAAGCAAAGATCAGCATCTTCTCTTAGGGATAATAGCAGCAATTATGATAACTTCTTGTCTTTTGACAATAAAGTTAAATAATTGTTTTTCCAATTTTCCATCTTTTGTTTACAAATGATATATTTTCTAATGATGTACAGGAGAATTGTGGACAATTTAAAACTTTTGGAGCTGTAGCATTACTGACTGCCACTTATTACATAGCTGAGATTCCCTAAGCTCTACTTGCTTCAAATTCAACTAAATGTTGATGTCTTTGAAATCTATGATCAAAATCTGTCTTGCCTAGCAATTTCTGTCTTGTTATACTGAAACGATACAAGAATACCTATGGTAACAAATCATTTAGTGCAGGCTGTTTCTATTTCACATTGAATAGCTGTCTTTAGTTATCTACATCAAAATGGCTGATAGACATCATCATTAGAATAGACTCAAACTAAAGCCTTTTTTATTCTTGGTTGGTTGTTTTTTTTTTCCCCTCTCTAATAAAATATGAACTGAGGTGGAATGTATCAGGCACATGAAAGTTTTTCCTTCTTGATCATCAGTTTTATCTCTTTCATAAATTAATTTTGAACTATGAAACTCTAGTTTCAAAAGGATATTTCAAGAGCAAAAACTACTTCACCTAACACTATCAGGGTAGCATCTTCACGTCTGTGACTTTGTTCTCTTAAAATTTTTCTTAATCATTTTCCTCCTCCAACAAGCAGTGAAATGTGTATGAATCTGCTTTGTATATTTCATCAATACATCATTTTCCCAAATGATTGCTGGCTTCCAGAATAGGTGGACAAATACTCAAAGCTGAATACTTGGAGAGAAACACTGTTCATTCTTTTCAACATCCTTTTTTGAGAACAGTGTACATTTGCTCTTTGTGTGACCTTGGTCCTGGGAATTTTACCACATTCAATACTTATTGATGTTAGAAAATTTTGTTTGCAGGGCTGTAGTCATTGATGAGCTTTTTAATTTTAATTTCTGGTTTTGTTGCCATTAGTTTTCTGGAAAAAAGTATGTAGTAGGTGTAATTTCTTTTCATTTTGAGAGCAGAAATAGATTTTTTTTTTTTAATGAAAGTTTCTATTTAATTATTGTGGTGTCCTTGAAAAGAAAATCTGTACATACAGCAGACCTGGCCTTGTCTTTGTACTCTGATAATTAGGAAACCTTATTTAAAACTGGTCGTGATCTTTGTTCTCCAGAGATTAGAATCTTTCAGATGCATGAAGTTTATTTCAGAGTAATTAAATTCAAAAGGATTTTGGTCCAATTGCACTTGTTAATTTTTATTTTGTTCTTGTACATGAACCTTTTCTGCTTCCTGATTTAAAACTATTATCAAAGAAGGAGGGAAATGGTATCATTGTTTGTGGTAAACACCCGCTTCTGTTGTAATTTGGTTATTCACAGGTGTGTAAGTGATCAGTGTGTGAGATGAGGTTTGATTTAACAGGCAGAGAGCATAGGGGAGAAATAAGGGAAGGGATGTGCTTGAGAATTATGCTGTAGGTTGATAGCAAAAAAAGGAATTCATCTTCAGGACTCCAAGTAAGTTTTTACCTGCAGAATGTCAACTTCAGAGCACATTGCTTTTCCTGGGGGTTTGAATCAGTTTCGGTCTGGATGAGCACTGTGTATTTGAGGATCCTCACTAGAGACCCACCCCTTCTTCACCCAGGAGCTATTTTTAAGTTCTGATTCTTGCCCTTGGTCTCTGCTCAATCTATGCTGAGATGTGTCTGTGCCCAGTCTTGTACCTTTCTGATGCTGATCCAATCCAGACCTGCCTGACACTGCAGACATCTCTGACAGTCTGGATGGTTGGCAGAAGCTGGTAACAATCTCTGGACCTGCCTTGCATACTCCCACCAGGCTGAGCCTTTGGCACAGTGCACAGCTCTGCCTGCCTTCCTGTCGCTTTGGGCACCTGGCTTACTTTCCCTTACAAAACAACCTGCCCATGATGCTTCTAAAATTGTCTTTCTCTTTGTAATTGTATGTAAGGTTCAAAAGTGAAACAACAAAAATATCCTTCAAATATATGTACTGCAACATGCATTTTTTTCTTAGCTGAGGTAGTAGCTTATATTGTGGTGTAAAGAAATTCAAAATCTGTCTTTCATTATTTTATTTGTCATGCTGCTTCTTTAAGGTAGATGTTGCCTCTTCACTATTCTCGTCATTATTGCCTGTGGCTGGACAATGTTTTATCACAATCTAAGAACAATATAAGGTTTTAAAGGAAAACTTGTGATTTGCCTTAATTCTTGTAATGCATTTACAGCATTTCTTGGTGCTGTTATTTTAACAGTGTTGTACAATGTAACAACAGTGAAATCAGATTGGATTTTGCTCACATTTTATTTTGCATGCCCATGCTGCCTAGAGATTACATGGTGACTGCTATCATTATGTAAGTTGTAGAACTGGAAGTCGAAAGAAACTGCATAATTCAGTATCGGATTAATATCAGATTAGATCAGATGCACAAAGTATCTTTATATTTAAATGCCAAACTAAATCCTTTAAAATTCTTGTTTGCTTTTATGTTTTTGTGCTGGTGAGAAAAGCAGTATCTAATTTGGAAAACAAAAGGTGGTTAAAGAGAACATTCTCTGTAAAGAAACTAGGGCACTCTAATTTGCATACACTGTTTTTTCTACATGAAAATGTAGAAAGGATTTTCCACTCTGAACTGACAGTCAGATCCACATTGAAGTTTTTTGGCAGTCGCTTCCTGCATGGTTTGTCATATGTCTCCTCGATGATTTCTCATTGTTTGGAGGAAGGGGTGAAGGAGGAGGACCTAACAAATGTTAATTAAAAAAAAAAAAAAAATCTTAGAGTTTGTTACTTGGAAATGTCATGCACACCCAGCAAAAGACTGTGTTGTCTTTTAAGTATGGATCCTGCAAGGCAGTGTGGGTGGCAATGCAGATACTGCCACTGCTACATAGGTGCATTTGAAAAGATGCATTTGAAAGGCAGAATCTGTGTTGAAAAAAGGGTTTTCAGGCTGAGTTTTATTATCAGGAATGCCAGTTTCTTCCGAACAGATTGCCCTGGAGGCAAAAACTCAGTGGAAATCTGTCTGGAAAGGACATCGCTAAACATGCTTAAGTTGGTAAAGATGTTCTTATGCAGTCTACATCCTCTTCTTATGCCATCTACTTCCCTCCTCGGGGAAGAACCGCGGTGTATTTGCATAGGGACTCTTTAGTGTAAACTTACACTTTATGCTCTTAGGTAATAATTCAGTTTCTGAAAGATCAGCGGGTATCAAGTAGAAGAAACTAAAGTTTTCTACAGCATTTCATTTTTATTTCCACTTGATTAAAATCATTCCTATTTTTAGTAGAGTAATGCAGTTACCTACTGAGAAATGCCTGTGGGATCGTCTAGAACCAGTTAAAACTTCTGGCTTCTGTTTTGTGCTTTGTTAGGACCTAGAAGAGTCCCAGATCCCTTTGAAAGGTAATAAATTATTATGAAGTTTATATAAAATGATTCTCACTTGTAGTAGTGTCAACCAAAAACCAAAAATCACAAAACCATGACAGGTAGTTATAAGAATTGATGCTTTTGGAGTAGCTCTTTGTCTCACTGATAGTGCATATAAATACAACTAGTTGAAAAAGACAATTAAAAAAATACTGTTATATGCAAAGCTTAATCACTTATCTCACCAATAAGCAGGAATAGACTAGAGTTGATTTCGCTGAGTTTCATACAGTCAGAAAGCTCAGGTTCCATTTATATAGGACTCTGATGATGGATTTTGACATCAGAATTCATGTTTCTAAAATTGATAACTCCTTACGTAAGAAACAATAGCAACAAAATGTTTTGAAGCAGTAAAGCCTGGAATTTTGCAGTCCTTCAAAGCCTGAGACTTCTTCAATAGTACAGTTCCTTATTATTCAAGTTAAATGAGTGTCTTTGTGGGACCATCAGGATTTGAGACATTGAATTCCTCTGCAATAGTGCAATATTAGAAGTTTTTGCTTTATCCTAAAGGCAGTAATGTTTTGGATTGCTCATATTAAACTGCTTTTCAGAGACGTGCAAAATTTAACTTTATTTCACATTAAAAAGATAAACAGAAACAAAATTCTGAGTTCAATCACAGACTTTCTCAAAACATGCGTCATGTTAGATAAAAGCACTGTGTTGCACCTTCTGCGCTGGCTGATCTTGTGCTGTTTCATAAGAGGACTGTGTCTGTCCTTTTAAGGGGCTCTCCAATGCCTGTGGACCAGCATTACAGTATATTCCCAGAATATCTGTTCTTACCTCATACTGGTATTCAGCTCCATTTAACTCCAAGGAGGTTGTATAGTGTGGGAATCCTCCCACATTTTTACTGTAAAATGGCATTGACTTGATAATCTGTGAAGAAACTTGTCTTGAGGTAACTCAATTATTGCAGAAAAAATGCCTCATTTTCCTAGAAGTGCCTGTACTTTGTTCCCTCTCTTTAACAGTGACCTTGGGAACTGTTTATTGGAAGTGCTGTTTTTACTGTAATGAACATGTTTAAATTAGAGGTAAGCAGAAACAGTGCAAAGGCAGAATTCAATAGTAGGTTAAGACTGTAAGAGAAGTAAGAGAATCTTCAGTCCTGCTTTTGTTTAAGCAGTGGCTGGAGAAAATCATAAATCTGAGCTGGAGCCTTACAATATGTCATCAGTTTAACAAATACCTCCCTTTGTCATGCATCCTGTCAAGGTAATAAAGATTTAAGCTCCAAAAATGTTCTGGCTGTGTATGAGAAACAAATTTAACAGGATTTCTATTTCCATTCTTTCAAGACGTTCTGCCTAGCACTTCTGTATGGATCTTTAGGGATCATATTATTTTGAGTGTAGTTTTACTCAGCACCTCTGAGACCAACTGCTGTGAAATCAAGTACCTGCACAAGGAAATCTGTCTGCTAATCACATTTCTCTTCTTCTCCTCTATTAACTCTGCAGTTCTTGCATTGGAGAAAAACCTTCATCCACTGTGGAACAGCATTGTGCAGCTCACATAGACTTGCCCAGCCTGTGGAGCTGTGCTATTTTAGCAATGCCAGAATATCTCCAGAGGCCCATATCTACCCATTAAACTCTATAATTTGGAAAGGCTATAAATATACAAGTGAAGTGCGCTTTGAAGGCTACACGAGATTATGAGGAGCATATTCTTTCTTTCTATGCAAGCAGGTGTGCTAGACTCATTTAGAAGAGAGCAGAGAGTGCAATAACTTCAGATGAATTAATGTGCAGCAGGATGTGAAGGATAACCTTCGTACTGTGTGTATGTAAGAATGCGTTTCTCTGAAATATAAATACAAGAGAATTCAGATATTTGCTCTCCAGCTGCAGATGTTTTGTAAGGATAAGGAAACCAACTTGTGACGTGGTTGCAAGTGGTAATCCTTATTATTCCCTGGAATAGTTTTTAAAGAAGGAAGCTACCAAATATGTATTGCAATACATGTCTGCTGTTAATTCTAATTTGTGTATTGCATAATACACTTAGCTTTTCAAGAGTATAAGTTTTGCAGTTTCAGGGTACTTAGTCAAGGAAGTATGGCAACATATATGAAAGAGAAAATAAGGTAATGTGAAGAAGTGAGCTTGCTGCTCAGTCTTTCTGAAGCATATTTCATGTTCTTGTCTTGAGAAGAGTTTCACTGTTACCCAGAGAAGGTTCAGCAATGAAAAAAGAGCAGATGGTCTCCAGGAAGCATCTACTATGGATGGAAGATAAGAATTTTCAACCCATATGTGTTACTTTTTTGTTGCTGTTGTTGGTCTCACTGGGATCCTGACTACAAAATTAGCAAAATGATTTGCAGCATGTCCTGTCACTATCACTGATGGTGCTGTTTGTTAGAACTCCAGATGCCAGTGGTCACAATAATTAAAGGCAGATTAATCTTTCAACAGACACTTTGAATTTGTCTAAATGTACTTGGATGTTTTCTAAAATAAGGTGTTCTTCTACCATCAAAGAAAAGTAATCTTATTCATGCTTTGCAAATTGGGACAATTTCATTGATTTTTCTGGTGAGAACCTAGGGACCTTTTGAACCGGATTTTAAGGGACTCCAAACATTCCATTTCTTAGAAGACTGTCTTAAAACTAATTCTTGCTTCAGTGTTATTATATCTCTTCTTAAACGGATGTTGCAGACATGTCCATTTTGAGGCAAATTTTGGAGTAGATTTTCTTATTATGAAAATTTCATTCTGACTTAATTTTCTTGGGAATTTACACAACTTCATTGTTTTTCATGGAAAAGGAGAATCTGGTTTATTACTTGCCATGTTAATCACACTTTTTTTTCAATCCATACAGTTTTATATCATCTTCATAGGTGTTTAGGAATAAGTCTATTAAAATACTTTAAAGAGTATTTTAAATCTCCAGTCTTCCAGTGCTGCAAATAAAAACAATCAGTTCTAGGTGTTTATGAAATTTGTACTTCAATGTTCATCTGTAGGCATGTTTCAAAATCTGTGCCTAGCACCTTACCTGTATATTTCTACCTTACTGTAGAAGTATTGCTGTTTTAGCACTATATGGACTTTTCTAACTCTCTTGATTCTAAATAAAATAAAATTTATAATGATGTACTGTAGCAGAAATGCTGAGTCATGACTGAAGCAGTGATTGAGCACCTGGTGGGAAGGCAGGGCCAACCTGGGGAAGCTCAGGTGTGTGCAATGAACATGAGTGATGGAAGGGCTGGAGCCAGGATCCACCCCTTTCCAGACCTCATGTAAGTGTTGGCAGTGGAGGTGAGGTTATCTGTTGCTCCAGATCACTATGTACCTGAAGCTTTCCAAATGTGAGCAGCTCTTTTGCTTCATTTCTCTATCTGTGGATGCTGCTTTTGGGCTTGTTCTCATTTGCTGTAGCCAGTGATTTTGCCACTGTGCTGTTATCATCCCACTATAGTATTGCATGTACCTAATGCTAATACAACAGTATGTCCTGAATATTACACGCGTAACAAGCACACAGCTTGTTATAGCCCTGCAAAATTTGAATAGCCCCATTGTCTGTGGCAAGCTAGCAGTTACATATGTTTTATTAGCAGTGTCACTTTGCAAGTAGGAGACAGTAATGGGCATGAATGGAACCTACACCCAGGAGGGGAGTAAACTCTTCAGAAGGGCTGACAACAGCAGGACTAGGGGAAATGGATCAAAGTTGAAGGAGGAAAGATTTAGGTTGGATGTTAGGGGGAAGTTCTTCACAAGGAGAGTAGTTAGGCCCTGGAACGGGCTGCCCAGGGAGGTTGTGGATGCCCCATCCTTGGACGTGTTCAAGGCCAGGTTGGACGGGGTCCTGGGCTACCTGATCTGAATGTGGATGTTTGGTGGCCCTGCTGGGCAGGGGGGTTGGAACTACATGATCCTTGAGGTCCCTTCCAACCCAGGTGATTCTGTGATTCTGTGATTCTGTGATTTGTGGAAATGTTGATTTTCCTGCTTATGTGAATCTAGGTATCGCTGGGGTCCAGATGGTAGGAAGCAAGCTTAGGGAGCAGCTACTCACACAGGCTGTCTGCAAGGCTGGAAGTAGCTGCTCTTGCTTCCCTGGGGAGCACACAGCAGTAGCAGAGCAGCACAGAAATGGGGCCTGCTCAGATGAAGATAGTCACAGAGAACTTCTAGCTATGCCTAGGAACAGGCTGTAATGCTGGCATGAGCAAAGCATGTGGAAAGGCTTGCAAAAGTCTGCTGTTTATATTAGAGGCACAGTTTAATACTTCAATCTTGGATATATGCAGATAGCTTTCACGTACCAGAAGAAGTTTAGATTAGACATAAGGAAAATCTTTTTCTCTCAGAGAGTGGTCAGGCACTGGAATGGCTGCCCAGAGAGGTGATGGAGTCACCGTCCCTGGCAGTGTTCAAGAGGCATCTGGGTGAGGAGCTACGAGATGTGGTTTAGTGGTCTGTGGCAGTAATGGTAATGGGAGGACAGTTGGTCTAGATGATCCTGTAGGTCCTCTCCAACTTTGTGATTCTATGATAGCTAACGAGTTCTTTTTGTACTTGTTTGTACTAGGCCTTAACAGTAACTCTTCCTTAACTTCTTGGTAACTGATACTGATGTGTTGTCTCGTGGGTGTTTACGTTACTTCACCTACTTAAGCATGTGATGACATCAGATAAAACTGGGATGATGCTTTTTATTTCTTCCTGTTCTGGGAGCTACAATTGTATATATATGTATATATGTTCTGGGTGAATATTCACACATTAATGTTAAACTCTCAGTGTCATTATATTAACATTCTGGGGCATTTACTCTCTTTTTCAGTAAAATGCATTTTCCTTTGTATACTTAATTCCTTACAAAACCAGAATGTTTTTTGATGTATGTTAAAGATGCTTTTTAACTTTGTAAAGGTCTTTTTGTTGGTAGCTGATATCTTTGGGGAAATTGCTGATGAACCAGTAGTTAAATCTATTGTGTTAATTTGAACACATGTGGCAACTAATTGGCACCAGTTGAAGCTCATGTGCCTTATGGCTTCCCAGCTGTTCCACAGAGGCTTAGGTCAGAAAACAGAACCTTGTCTTCTAAAGTTGAAACAAGTGCATCTGCCCAGGCAAGCTGCTGAGTTAAACACAAAAGGAATGTGTTGTAGTGAAAATATTTAAATATTTAATACTGTTGCAACTCAAGGTATCAGGTGTTCTTTTGTGTTGCTCTTCTGCCTTCATATTTACTTATTTCTATTGAGATTCACATTTGTTCTGTCATCTTGGACTGGGAACTAAAGCAATGTACTTGTTTTACATATGTAGTCTTTATGCTGTGTATAATGCTCAAATTTCATAAAGGAACAATGTGATGTTACAGAAACAGCCAGTGCTTGACAATTGGACAGTGGTTTTATAGACGGACTGTGGGTTTTATTTCCAAAATGGACTATTTCAATGGCTTTAATTTGGCTTAAGTGTCTTATTTTTGCTAATTTACTGTGCTGTTATTGTGGTGGCAGAAAGGAAGGCAGGTAGACCTTATCGACCTCCCCAAACTGCATTAGAATTTTGCAGCCATGTTGAATGGGTGAAAAATTGAGATTCATATTGAACAAACACCTGATTTCTGGTGATAACTGCTGGGGTAATAGCTATCAGTACAATAAGCACATGATCTGATATTCACAAGACAGGTTGATTTTTCATGCTAATGATGAACATAGTCGTACAGCACCTTTTTGGTAAGAATTTAATACATAAATATGCTTGAGAGCTTCTAAAATTGTAATCTGAGTGCAGCTGTCCTTACTCTTGAAACAGAACACTAGTGTATTGTCAAGAAAATATTTGCTCTTGTCGTTACTTAACTTCTGCTTATTATTTCATAATTACAATCCAGTTTACTTGTACTATATTTGTCAGGGCTTTTATTCTCTCATTTTTTAGATAGAGCTAGTATGTCTTTGAAAAAACCCAATAGTTAAAAAGATTCATATATTTAAATTTGCTTTGCAAGTCTGAATGCTTTAATAAATGCTTTAAACAAAGCAGAAGGCTTTTAAAAGACTTGTATGAATTTATACAAATACTTTCCCTGCCTCAGTAGGGATTGTCAGAAAGACTTAAATCAGCAAGAGTATACAGAGTGATTACAATTCGTGCTTTGTTACACAGTTGTTCAGTAAGACATTCAACTCTTCGTGTGTGCTGATGATATTTAAATAATTGCAAGTAGGGGGGAAAAAAAAAGAATAATTAAGAATACAAACTGGATATACAATCAATAGTAAAGACCTTATTTAAATAATAATTTTTAAACAAATTTGATCAGGACTAATTAGAGATTACTCCTTGCATTCTAATTTGTCCCGCTTTGAATCCTGCATCCTGCACTTCCTTGTACCATGTGTTTTTGCCTGGTGACTTTTCAATTCTTGTTTTTCGCAGTGCTCTTAAAATGCTGCTGATGCACCTGTTAGTGGAGTGAGTGTGGGCTTAAAATCTTTATCTCAGTCTTCAGCCTAAGTGTAACTTCACCTCTGAACACTGAACTGTTGGCTTTCCAGGATAAATTCCATAAGCACCATGCCTGTGTATAATGCTGTGAACTGTATGCGTATACATTTGTGTTCTGATTTCAAACCAATGCAGAATTACATTAAATATAGCAAATCTACTTTGTGATTTTGGAAGGACTCTTCCAAGATCATCAAGGCTGAAATAATGCAGTGTAATGTAAGGTTGTAATCTAAACTTACTAGGCAGATTAGAAGTAGATTGTGAAAGCAGGCCACTGTCCAAGACAGAAGTTATTGATTTGGTAGGAAGATAATTATTAATTTGTTCTGACTTTTAAGCTTAAATACTATATTAGCAATGAAAGGAATAGAAGATGTTTTTCAACTTATATGGACTTCTGCTGAATTTATTTCCCCCCTGAAGAGGGAGAGAAAACATTTAGTATTTAAGATGTATGGTTCTCTTGCAGTTGATGATGTACTAATTAGTGTGTTTAATACTTCCTATTTATGAACTCTTAATGATTTTCTATTAGTCATCTTTAGAATGTTACATTTGGTTTTTAATTATGTTGTGTAGTTTGATTTATCCAAGTTGCATACTTCGTGCCATATCATAAAAGACATGCAATACATTAGCATATTTTTTAAATTTGTCTCTCTTTTATGTGTTGCTATTCAGCATATTCCTAACTTCCAAAGGCAGCTAATAGGTTTTCTCTTTGATTTCTTTTTTTTTTTTTTTAACTTGTTGCAGTGTTTGTCACCTGGCTGGAGCTGATTTGCCTTCTTTTCAAGTCTGAGGAAATCTCTTAAGTTTAAATTAAAATGTAAAGGATTCCTTTAAAGAAAATACTGTAGAAAGAAATAAGGCTGCAGTGAGTTTGTTCACATTTTCACAGTCTCAGATTAGTCAATACTTAACATACCAGGAATAATTCCACAAAAGTCTTACCTTTAAGTGTTTTAACCAAATCTAACGCTATCCACTTTCAAACACAATCCAGAAGGAGCCTGATCAACAGTACATATGTTTTTGATTAATTCCAAGCACTGTTTTCCATCCCTTGCCAAGCCTGCAAGTGCAGTGGTTCTTCTGTTTCCTTCATCTGTTCTGTTTTTTCTCCTACTCCAACATAGTCTGATTGCATTTTTCTCACATGGGAAGACCAAGGAAATTCTTGCTTACTTGGCTATGTAGGGCTTAACCCTTTTTCTTTACTTTTTGCATATAGAACTCTTGTAAAGCAATCTCTGTGGCATCAAAATAATCTATAGATTCCCCCTGCCCAGTAGTGTGTGTGTGTGTGTGTATGTGCATGCACAGGTATATTTAAGTAATCTTATCAGGAAATAATTTGAGAAAATATCATTTTGGGATGCATATGGGAGAAGACTTCTCAAACTGTTCTGAGGTTCTGTTAATATTACCAGCCTCCTTCATAAAATTCAATAAATACCTTGTCCATGGTGATTGCATTTGTAGAACTGTTTTGCACATTGAAAACAATAATGGGGCCTGAAATATCTCATGTACTGTGTAAACTGATTTTGCGTGAAGGAAAAAGTGTGGTTCAACTGCAGTGTCGCTGTGTTTTACTTGCCAAGTGGCACAAGTGCATCTAATATGTAGTACACATGGGTTTCAATTAGACTGCATGTCTGGTGCACATGAGAGGGGAAGTTAGCAGTGCACTATTCCTTCCCATCCACTTTATTCCATTGTTGCTTACGCAGGCTGTGCTCAAGGTACATGCAATTGACTCTTGACAAACATTGCTAAAAATCACATAATGATATTAAATATTTACAATTTGTGGGGCTGGATTACTGGCTGTCCAGGGTTGTATGCATCCTGTGAGCCAGGAGCTGGACAAGACCCACATATTTCTGGCTCACCTTTCTTTGTCTCTGCCTAAAAGCAGCAGGGAACCCTCAGTTTTCTCAAGAGGGCTGCCAAGCATTCTCCAAGGCTTTCAAGCCTTGTCTCTAGAACTCTAGAAGGTTCTGGAGTTGTTTTGTTTGTTTGTTTGTTTGTTTGTTTGTTTTTTGTTTGTTTGTTTTTTGTTTTTTTTTTTTAAAGTAACACAAAAGACTGCTGCACAAGTTGCTCTACATGTTGAGATGATACATGAAGAGATTGATAAAGTAGAGGTTGGAGGAGACTAAGAGAAGAAAAGGAGGGGAAGATAAGGTCAGAGAAAATGTTGTTAGAGAACATGGGGGTGGGGGGAAAAGACAGAGAAGAGCAGAGAGGAGAAGACCAGTGAAGGACAAAACACAAAATGTCAGAGAGGAGAAAAAGCTTAGGAAAAAAAGTCCATGTTTGTATTTGAGAGGTAAGACCTCTGCTTCTGTTTGAACTTTTGGTTGTTTGTATATCAGTTTTCACCTTAATGGAGCTTGGGAGTGAACTGCTGGTTAGCAGGGAGGCTTTATCCATTAACAGATTGTCTACTCTTTGTCTTGATAGCAATGATGGGAAATAAATAGGATAGCAAACTTTTAAACTTAAATCAGAAGCTGTAATTTTATTTGTAATCTGCCACTATATATATATCTTTGTGCAATAACAGTTAATTAATGAAGATCATGTTTTCAATGGTAATTATCAACCTTGTTTTCTAGAAATTCTCCTGTAGCTACAAGTCTTTATGTTGAGATAGTTTCTAATATTTCATATGGTAAGTACGAATGGTTATCATGTTATCATATGGTTCATATGATAACAATTTTCAATTATAATTAAGGGTGTAAATATTGGAAGAAATTTAATTGCTTGAAATTCTCTGCATGAGCAGAGGAAATTAGACACATTGCATTTAATGTTTAGTTCTTAAGGTATCATTGATAAAACTCCACTTGCCTTAAAATTACTAGCTCTCATCCGCAGGGAAGTAGCTCCTTTGAAGGAAAGCCTATGGGAATTGGACCATTAACTTAGTATGACAAAAGGTCAGAAGGATATTGAATAAAACAGTTGAGTTGTACATCATTTGTCAACAGAAGCTAACTTTTTAGAGTCTCCCTCGCATGGCAAAGGTAGAAGTACTCTTCATTTGATATTTGTTTCCCTTTAAATAGCACTAAAAGCAGTTCAGAGGAAAGATAAATGTAGCAAATGACAAGAGAATAGGATATCCAATGCTGTGGATGCATTGTGTGGAAAACCCTGAAGTACCAAAACAGCTAGTATGTTCAGGTTGGCCTTTCTTCTTAAAAATAGTCTGAATGGCATGAAGCAATGTTTTAGCTTTTTTCCGTGTGATATTTATATTAATTTTAAAGGCAACTTGATTTTTTGATAAAGTTTTCGTTTTGCTTAACAGCTTATGAACAAAATTTGGAAGAAAATATCTAGGGAGTTCATTTATTGAGCTAGGTATTTTCACTATTGTTTCTTCCTAAATTCCGATTATGCCAGTTAGCACAGTGGTCAGGAAAAGAGCAAAAGCCTACCATTCCTCACAGTAAAATGTTAAAGCTGTTTGAGGCCTGTATTCATACCTGGGGTTCTAGAGTAACAGGCTGGACAAAATTCAAAGCATCTATCCAAATCCAGCAACAACCATAAATTGTCAAACTTCAAATAATGAATACGAAATGTTGGCTGTCATGGGTTTAAAAAAAAACCAACACAACAAAACACAACAACAAAACCCAAATAATACAACTATTTGAGACATCTTCTTTCTTTTTATGTGTCCCTAAATGCTAGAGAAATGCTATATGCTTGAAGTGAACATACAGAGAGGAGGTATTTATTGTTTTAATTTCCCAGTAGTGATTTTCAAGAACAGTTCTATCTGCAGAAAGTTTGAAATACCTAAGCTAGTTTTCAAGTATAGGAGATAATTGTTGCTTCTCTCCATCATCCACAGTGTTGACTGTGATGACAGCTTCTTCAAACAAAATGCAAGCATGAAATAGTGAAGCATTCCCAAGCCATAGGAACTTCCTGTTTCCGTCAGTCATTCTTTCAAGGACGACTACTCATAGATTAATTTTGTACTGAAAATATGAGCTCTGAAACTAGGCGAGGTCTTGCTTGTGACCATGGTGACTGCTTCTAAATCAGAATAGCTGTGTCTCCCTGAGGACTCAAGCAGTTTTCTGCTAAAATTCCCTAATCTCCTTTGAAAAGGGTAACAAAAGTGGTAATAATCCTAAATTCACTTTCAGATATGAGGTTTTTATCTGTTAGTAAAGGAATGATTGATTTCTCTTGAATCTTTTGTGAAGGCCAGATGGGCTAACAGACCAAGCTAAACTACCCTCTCATATTCATACATCTATGTGTTCAGGTAAGAGACACATGTTCTACTGGATGAACTAGAATTGTTTGCCCACTTCAAACATCACAGTTTTTCCTTTAACAGTCTAGTGAAATATCAAAAGTTGTATCAGCACCTCTTAGAGTAAATAATATAAACTGCTGAAGGTTCACAGGTGGTTAGGAATGCTCCTTTTCTTCCAAAAATCTCTCACCTAATTTGAAATGATGTTGTCTGGGGTACTGTAGCTTTATTTGATGTCATGATGTCTCCCACCGGTGCTAATTGAAAATTGCTGTTTTTTACCAGCGCACTGTGCTTGTACAACTGCTATGCTTCCTGTGCTGCACGAATGATTGATGTAAAATAACAGAGAAAGGTCATTTGAACGCAAAGATTTTTAAAAAGCCATTGGAAATTATTTAGTTACAGGAGTAAAATGGTGTGATGGATAAGAGAAGAATACTGCATATGATATATCCTATGAAATTTAACTTGCTTAGGAAGATACATGTTTGCTGGAAGTCAGTGAAGCTAAGACATGGTAAGTGTTGTAAATCTAACACTATTTCTGCTAAAAAAACTTTGGCTGCTTTTTGTAGTCACTGATTAGCTTCAGTTTTTCATTATACTGGACAGAGTTAAGGGGAGTGGGGAGGGAATTAAGGTTCTTAATGGTCAAATGGTCAGTTGTTTATTTTTTATCAAGAAATAAGCCTTTGCGTGTTTACTAAACACACATACAAAAAAGGACATGCCTATAGAAAGAGATACATAATTCTGGGCACAGACTGGTCTCTGAACTGTGCTAACCCCAGAAGACTTCCAGCGGCTTTCCTTTACGAGACACTCGCTGCTCCTTTTTATCTTGCTCTTGCAAATGGTACTTTAAAGTAAGTATGAGACATGAGGTCCTCCTCGTTTCTTGTCCAGATTCTCTCACAGGAGATAATTTAAGCACTTCTGGGGATGCAAGAAAGCAGTTCATGTCATCTATATTTAAACATTTAACTGGTATCTAAATCAGAACTGTAGTCTCGCAGGCTGCACCTCACATAGTCGATGAAGAGAGAGAGCAGCATTCTGAATTACCCTCTGGAGGGCATGAGGCTGAACAAGCTTGCCCTGAAGGAGCTGCTTTATCACTGCAACCATAGGAGGAGGTGAAGTTGTTTCAGCTAAGGCTACCAGAACTCTAAAAATGTCTCTTGGTACTGATTATACCAGTAAACACAAAGGAAGTGAGATAGCTTAGAGTAACAAAGAAACATTTGCAATTTAGTTTGTATTCTAATGATAAAACCAGGACACTTATAAATTATTAGGGATATCCGTTTGATAAAATTTTGGCTGTTTAGTCACTAATATTTCTGGTTTGCTGTCCCTTCCCCCCTTCCCCTTCCCCCCCCCCCCCCAAAAAAAAAAAAAAAAAAAAACAACATATATTTTCCCCATATATAGAGCATATAGAGCATATTCTGGTTTCTTTTTATTTATTATTAGTTTTGACCAGGTTTTCTTGAATGCCAACTATTTTATCTAAGACTGTCCTTTAATGAGAGCCTGGACAATAACTGATCACTTTGAATTTTATTCCTGGTAATTTTTCTAACCAAGTAGTTGCAGTACATAATGCTTTGTTTAGTACAAGTCTAACAGGCAGACAGAATGCTGGGATTGCTTTATGCTTTTAAAAAATATATCAGAGATATTCACATGCCATTTTTTTCGTCTGAAGATAGAACAGAAAATTCTTCTACAAAAATCTGAAATTTTCTCCAAAGTAAAGTGAGAAACCCAAGAATCTTGCGATTTTTTTTTCCCAGAGGTTAATGAAAACAACTTGTAGGATATTAACTCACAAGAAAGAGAGAATGTTGTTAAACAGTTCCTAAAATTATATCAACAAAAGCATGACATCCAGCAGGCTTTCATAACCATTAATTTTGTTGGCAACAAAATTGGAGTGAAAAACAAAGAAATGCGGTTTGTAGAGGAAGAACTTCCTCTTACTGTGAAAAATAACTGTTACATTGATGGTTTGTTTACATACCTCCTACTTAATTGCACTAATGCTTTCAGTCATTCTGAACAATACTCTTTAAAATTAACAGCGTTGTGGTTTCACCCTGGTAGGCAGCAAAATATCACGCAGCCAATAACTCACTCCTCCCCAGTGGGAGAGAGAAGAGAACAGAGGGGTAAAAGTGGGAAAAGTTGTGGGTTGATTGACAGATGAAGCAAAAGCTGCACATGAAGCAATGCAAAATAAAGAATTAGTAAAGAATTCATTCACTACTTTCTATCACCAGGCAAATGTTTAGCTATTTCAGAGAATGAAGGGCTTCCTGAGGTGTAACGTTTACCTGGGTAAACAATATTCCTTATGCTTCTTTACCACTCCTTTCCCTCAGCTTCTCATGCTGAACATGACATTACAAGGTGTGAAATATCCCTTTGTCAGTTGAAGTCAGCTATTTTCTCTCCTTAGAAATGTATATTGACACTTTATTTGTCTTATATTGCTCATATTTTTAGCGTTAGTGCCTTTAACGGCTCTTTCAGTGTATCGTATTTGTTGTTGCTCCTGAAACATGTCCCCAGTCTTATTATCCAAAACTAATTTTAAGTTTAATGGGACTACGCATCATATAACCAGTGACTTCACAACGTCTAAACCTTCTAGTGGCGGTTGTGTTCGATGGTGCTTTGTTAGCTGCAGTGCATTTACTGTGGGTCACAGCTTTTTTTTGTTTTAGTAAGTTCAGATTCTATTTTTAACTCCTTGTATATATCCACTTAAGTGCTGCTTTTACTGTTGCCTTTTTGCCTGAAAATACGCAGATGGTATGACTAATTGATATCTGAAGAGGATGCACAGGAAACCATTGTAGTTGGTTGAATCATTACCTTATTTTGCTTTCAGGATGGCAACCTTTTTAAATCAGACTCCCTGTTTGAGGGTACTTGTGAATCTAAGCCAGTGACAGCAATTGAATTCAGTTTGAAGAAACTGAAAAATTAGTCTGTGTTGTTTTGTTTCCTCAATAAATGGTTCTACTGTTTTTTGATGCATCCATAAGTGTGAAAATCTCTGAACTTTTTTAAAGAAATTGTTTTCCCATAGTCTTCAAATAACATTGAATACATTTTTTTAATTAAAGTAATAAATTTTCAGAAGTGTAGAACTCAGTGAAGCAATTTTCTCAAAATGAGCAATTGAAGTGGTGATATTAATATCAGTTAAAAGCATTTTATTCCTAACACTGTTATGACTATTGATTATTTGACATACTGGCTATGGCTTTTATTCTGGGGAGGGGTTGCTGATGTAAAAGCTGGCATATGTGCTTATGGTAACTAATATAATCCTTCAAAAATTAGATAAAATTTATGCTTCAGCAATCCTTTATTAACATGATTTCAAAGGAAGTTTTTCTGATGTCAATTCAAGCAGCTTTAGTTATGTGAATGGATAGCATTAGTTATTGTATTGCCATTTGAACCCAAGCAACCAAAATCCATATGCTGTATGTGGATAAGAAGTGACTCATCTTTTTATTGCAGAAAACAGTAAACTTTGCTTTTCTTTTGTATTTTATCTACCTATGTCCATCTTTAAAAATAGTTGGATATTCTAAATTTAAAGCAGAAAAGTCATGGCTGAACTGCAGGTCAGATTTTTCCCTCATTTTACTACATCTGCACAGCGGTATAGAATATAATCTTTCCTGAAAACTTAATTGCCATTTCTGGATTTACATTAGCAACAGAATGATGAAATGATGATTTATCTATCTATCTATCTATCTATCTATCTATCTATCTATCTATCTATCTATCTATTTATTTTTGGTAGTGGTTTTTCTTGGTATTCCTCGGGTTATAGTATATGTATAAAATGAAATAGCAGTCACTGCTGTGTTTCTACACTGGAATCTCATTGTCAGTTTATTGTAGTATCCTTAGGGATACCAGCACTTTAACAAAAAGTGACAGGCACATTTTGGTGTGCGTGATAATTTATTGATGTAGCTCAGTGAGATATGCAAATAAAGCATTCACTCTAATAATAGGAAGAGTTCTGACCTGCAACCCAACATATGGCTAGGGACTGTGCAGTTACGTGTTGTGAGGGAAAAGTGACTGGAAGTTCCTGTCAAAATGTTTCCTTCTGTTCAGAGATCTTCCAACCGACATAGAGAATGTTGGAGTCTTTCTTTCTAGGTTGCACTGAAATAATTCCATAACATGTTTTCATTAAGCTTCCTGTGGCCAATACCAGCCAAAGAATTGGAGAAAAGAAAATAAATAACTTAGAGATTTCTAATTGACAGGAGCCAAAGTTATAACTTAGAGTCACCTGGAATAAGAACAAGATTTAGTTTTTATTTGGAGCAATAATTCCATGCAAAAAGCATTTTGATCTCCACAGTGTCCTCTCGTGCTCATAGAACGTAAACTGCATGTGGGTGAAATGTAGGAAGGAGTGTGTGTGCAACAGTAAGGCTCTTTTGAAGGCAAATAAAACATTTTTTTTCTCTAGCTATATATTATTCTAATTTCATTTTGTATTACCTTATAGAGCTTTCTGTGAACTTCAGTCTTTCCAAATCAATCTTTCTCCAACTATTCATCAGTGTGGGAGTGCAAGACGTGCTCTATGAATGATCTTATACTTCTGCAAACAGCCCCTTCTGAAGAGACATCTGAGAGAGCACAGACAAAGAAAGTTAGGTGTGATACTTAAAGGATAGTTCCAGTAAGTAAAGAAATTTTCTCTATAGATAATATTTCTAAAGCTCTTCTGAGAATTATTTATTTACCCATAAGATTTGCTGTAGAATTCATAACACCAAATTAAAAACAAAAGTATTTCTGAATTTTTCTGAATACACTGAGAATCAGAAACCTGGGTCCTTTATGGAAAAATTCACAATCTCATACAGTGCCTACTCTCAGCAAAGATTTCTAAAACCCCTGGGAATGTTTTCAGTTTTAGAACAAATATGTTACTTAAAAAAGTTGTAAGTGTTATGGCCTTGTCTAATCATGCTGTTCAAGTTAGCTACATATAACATTTTGTAAAAGGGTGGTTTGTGCTCAGGTATCTGCCTAGTTCAGGGCCTCAAAGCATCTTAAGTACTCAAGAACCATGCTATATCTGCATGTATCTCCAGCTTTTTCCTGAATGAAATGCTTTTGTTCTTTGAACGCATTTAATATGAAGAGAGATAAAAATCTGAATTAAAATATTTGTTCACGTATTTTGATTTACCAACCTGTCTTCCTTTTCTATCTGTTTAAAGAGTATTTCTTAGATCGTCACTACTCACCTGGTCAATCTGTCCATCCTTCTAAATGATAAAGAATAAATCTGTGACTATACACGGCTTACAGTATGAGGCTTAGAAGAATAAGAAGCCATTTCTTGTTATCCTCAAATTTCTGTGGGTTTGTTTTTACTACTTAAGCTGTATAGAGACTAGGAGAAAATTCTTACAACTGTCAAGTGCATGTGTTGAATGAAATCAGATTGCAGATAACTTCTGTTCTGAAACGTTGGGCATAAGCATCTTTGAGAAGCTGATTTCTTTAAATATTAGAGGAACTTATTTTCCACCTTTATGTGTTTATTATATTTGATTACATGTTAGAATTGTATTATTGTGCTCTTATTGCACTCTGAACAGATATGATTTGTATTTTAAGGTACTTGAATGTACTTTAGAGTGCATTAAAAGAGGAAACATTGTTTGGAAAGTATAGAATTTGCTGAAAATAACATGGCTGGTAACTAAAATAGTGTATTCAGTGCACATACAAAGAATAAATTAGAGTTCTGTGTATGCCATTTATCCAGAGCCAAATATATTTGAAATTGACATTAGCAAAGGACCTAAGTAATGAATATGAACACAATTTTTTCAATCTGCGTTAATTTAACAGAAAAGGTAACCATTCCTAAACTTTCATGCAGAGAAAGCCAGAGCTTTTACACAGTTATTTTTATTTTTTTTTCCATTATCATACTTAAATATGTAAAGTATACATTTTTATGTATGTTCATGCTTATATTTATGGCACGGATATGATAGAGTTCATGAATCTGGTTAATATAGTATTCCAATAACAACAGTGATATGCATTCAGCAAATCACCTGGTGTTTGAGCAGAAAATAACAATTAGTTTCTGTGTTTTTCATCTTCTTCACTTGGACAGGTCCTTGCTGTTTCACTAGAGTTGAAAATAGTTGTATGCTTTTCCCAAAGTGAGGAAACTGAAGCCAGCTCATAACATACTTTTTTTGCAATACTTTGTGTGAAGAGTGACAATGTGCTTTTCAGTTAGCCTTAAAAAGTAACAAGGCATAAAGCATGATCTCACAGACTGCTGTGTGCTTTGTACTGCACTTACTTTTATTTATCATGCATTTTTATAGTATATAGAATATAGTTTCACTTAAAATCGTCAGTAATCTTAGAACATATTTCTTCTTCAGAAGATTTGCGTCAAGGATTTCCATACCATTTCTACCTCTTTTGTTCTTGGAGCTCCAGTAAGTTTCCTTAAGATGCCCATGCTTATTTCTTTAAACTATTAATCAAGAACATTTGTATTCAGTTATATAGGTAGATAATTTTGGTTGATGAAATCCATTCATTAAATACGATGAGAATTTTAACAGTAATTACACTCTTGATGTTAATGTACTATTCTCCAAGTAAAAATAGAGCATTTGTGTTTGGTAGATGTTCAAGTAATTTCATTATCAAGAAAAATAATCGGATTGACATTGACAACTTCCCTAATTGCAGTGCTTGACAGAAAGCCAATGCTAATTGGAATTATATATATTTAAAAATATTGCAGTTTGTAATCAGTATAACATGCTTCAGTTGAAACTATTTGAATAACTACTAGGTTGCACTTCAAATTTTGTGTTTATAATGAAAGGGGAGTTGTCTGTCACTTGTGAAATTTGAGCTTGATATTGTAAATATATCTTTCTGAAACAACATTTTCAGATAGGTACTCTTCTACGTGAAGGAATTTTATGAGAAGAGAATTCTGTTTATAAATATTTTAATTGCTTTTTTAAAGAATTCACTATTGCTTTTACTATCTATTATTTAATTAAAACTAAGCAAGCATAGCACAGACTTATAGCTATGTTTTCCCAAAATTACTTCCTAAAACTTTGGCATTATGTACTTTAAGATCTTCTTCAATGTCTCTCTCAGCTAAATTATATGGTTGAATATAAAGAAGATACCACTAATCTTTAGCATGTGCTATCTAGGGAGCTGTCGGAAACATTCATTGTCTTTCCCTTAACACCTCTAGTTTTAAAAAGAACTGAGAAAGGCTGAGAGCCTGAAACTTACTCTCCTGTCTCTCTACTCCCCTTTCATGAGAACCCCCATGCTGAACTGCATCCAGCTCTGGCACCTGGACAAGAGTCTGTTGGAGTGGGTCCAAAGAAGACCACAAAGATGATTGGGGGCTGGAGCATCGCTCCTGTGAAGTAAGGCTGAGAGAGATTGGGTTGTTCAGCTTGGAGAAGAGCATGTTCTGAGAGCATCTTGAAGCAGCCTTCTGGTTCCTAAAGAGTACTATATGAGGGGTGTGTAGGAAAGTTGGGAGACACTATTTATCAGGGAGTGTATAGATAGCACAAGAGGTAATGGTTTTAAAACAAATGAGATTAGATATTAGTAAGAAATTTTTTACTTGGAGGGTAGTGAGGAACTAGAACGGGCTGCCCATAAAAGTTGTGGATGTGGATGTCTGGGAGTGTTCAAGACTATGTTGGATGGAGCTTTGGGCAGCCTGGACTAGTGGTGTGTGTCCCCATTCATGGTACGATGTTGGAAATTAGATAAGCTCTAATATCCCTTCCAACCCCAAATTGCTTTTTAATTCTGTGTTCTGAAGGGGACACCAGAAAATTCAATATCTGACAAAAAAAAAAAAAAAAAAAGCATTCAAGCATTTTTCCCTGTAAAATGACTGTGCAATCATACTGATTTCAGAGTGACTGCTTTGATATGTAAGTTACTTAAGTTACTTAAGAAGGTAAATCAAAACCAATTGATTCCTAACAACTTTTAAAATATGTCTGCTTATGGAGGAAGTGATAGGAAGTGAAAGCCAGGAAATGCAGACTGGTGTGCATATTACTGTTTAAGTCAGAGTAATGGTAGCAGCATTTATTCAAGTTATACTGTCAAAGTTCAAAAACTTTGCAACTCTTGAGAAAGTTCACATCCAGATTTTGAATTTTTCATGAACATGCTTCTGCATCCAAAAATGTAATTCTTCGCTCTAGAGATTTAGATTCACTTCTGCTGTAAATGACTCTGGGAAGTGAGTATTTTGTGCGGCCATATGAATGTATAGCATCTAGCAGTAAAAATCCCTGAGTTACAAATTAGTAAAGATTGAAAAGAGCTATAACGTGCTCTCAGTGTTCTTGTGGATGAGTCTATTGATAGTGTCCAAATGTTGGGCTAGCTAATAGTTCAGTTAAGTCCAAAATTGTAGCTCTACTTTTACAGTAATTGTCACAGAAACAAATTACATCTTTCCAGCCACAAGTGAATTCTTTGTGTTCTTCTGTCATCAAATAGAATGACCTATGTTGACTTCCTACTTTGCATAGCTGGAGGACATGTATTATATTTTCCTTGTCCTTATTTCTTCTGCATTGCTGCAGTTATAAACAATGCACAGATTTAGAACTCCTCCAGGGGGTTACAGAGTAGCTTTGCATTTTGTACTACCATTCGTAGTAATAATAACAGTAGAGAACTGATTTCCTCAGCATCAGTGTGTATGTGACATACTCAGTGTCAACTTAGAATTGGATTGTTATTTTGAAATGTCTTTTCTTTTTAATTTGGAATTTAGAACTCCAAATGCAGAAAAAGAGACAATAAGAAGGGAGAAACAAATGCAAAAAGAACCACAGGGAGAGTATGGCTTGATCAAAGAGTTCTGAATAGGCAAAAAAGATTTCATTGTTTGGAGTAAAAAATCCAAATTCCATGCTTTACATGTGACATAAGATTTATTTTCAAAACTGTACCGATGACCTTTATAGAAAGAAGAGATCTAATGATACCTGCAACATTTTCATTACTTACCCAGTGCATAATTTGAAGTAATTGTTAAGCATATATGTTTTGCCTAAGTCTATTGTTAATAGTGAAGTTTGTTTTAGTACTGAGTTGATGTTACCTCCCGTAAGAATGTGGGCAATAATGCAATTAATTTGCTTGAAATGTCATTTAGTCACTTTTGGATCTCTTCATGTTCCACTGAGGTGGTCTTTTCAACTGATAATTTTCTCAGAAATACCAAACAATTGTGGAGAATTTGAATCTATAGCATAAATCCTCTAAAATAACATAATCTGAAGGGAATGTTCTAGCAGCATCTGTATGCAGAAAGAACTTAGTTTTATATTTCCAACTCTTCACATAATGCTCAGGAAAAAAAAAAAATCTGCTTCCACTGCATTTCTATAAGTCTGATGCAGTTAAATTTTACCATTAGACCTTTTTACCAAATACTAGCATTCTTCTATTCTTTTACAAAACAAGTGATTTATTCTTTCCTCGGCTCCATAACCTTCAGTGAAGCTGAAAATTGGTTCAGCTCCATTTATCTCAATAATATTACACCTACTTAGCCTAGCAGACTTTAATGAGTGTGTCTATGAGATACACTTCTACCCAGCATAGATTCTTCTTCTTCCACTGTGTCAGTGATTTATTTAAAAGAAAGTAAATGGTCAGGAATGCGATTTCAGTCATATGAAATAGTGAAGCTGTTTGCTTGATACTGTTTATTCACGCACTTACACTGAAAGCACTGACAATGGAAAAGTTTGTCAGAAGCAATAATCAATGCACGGCAAAGGAAGTGACTTAACAACAGTGAAGCCACTTTGGTAGGAATTCTGCATTTAGCTCCTGGAATATTTATTCATATCAAAGCTGAGCCATTGCTTTTTCTTGTGTGTCTGTTTAATATAATACAGGTGTTATATACAGTGCATATAATGTTACTGTTACATGTGTGTTTCAGGCAACTATATGTATGACTGCTGTACTGTGTTCTCATGTTTCTTCTCAATATATAGGTTTTTTTCAGTTCTAAATGACTCATCTGCATTTTGCAAATTGGTAGTTCAGAAGAGCTGTTTGTAGTGATAGACAAAAGAGCTGTCCATAGTGATAGACAAGTAGCCATTTTTCAAACAGGAAAAATAGTTCAAAGAGGTGTTTTAGTGATTTTTAATAATTCATTACGTTCTTACTGCAACTATTTTTAAAACACAGCTAAATGCTAAGAATAGGGTTTTATCTTTCATTGATAAGTAGTTTATTGTGTTATGGCAAACAAAAAACGTCTGTTCTGCTATTCTCTAGATTTCCTGTTGTTAAAAGACAGCTGCACAACTGCAGAAATTGCTAGAAATGTCACTTGGAATTTTGGAATGCTAGAAAACACAGATGAATGAACTGAAATGGTGACAAATGTCAGATAGAAGTCTTTGCTTTTACTATTCTATCTGATCAGATCTCTTAAAAATGCAATTATCAACTGTAATAGATTTAAAAATTTAGATTAGGAAAATGAATTTTATTAGACATATAGTATTCACTTAATCACAGTGAACATGTTTTACAAGCTTAAGAACAAAACGAAGAAAGTATACACTTGAATCTGGTAAGACAGCTATTATTATTATCTTTGGTAATAAGTGTTTGAAGAATATACTAGCAGAGACTATTTCAGTTTTTGCAATATATTTTTCTCTATAAGCAACTAATGAGTAATCTGTAGAGAAAGGTCTAGTTCACATGGGTATGCAAAGGACTACAAGTACAGAGAAATGTCATATGACATTTTTTCCAAGTATTTGAAGTTTGAACCAAGCGTGCAAACCCACTAAGGACTTAATAAATCATTGTGCTGCACATGCATGCCACTGGGGGAAGGTTGGTTCATGCACAGGCAGCTTATGCTGATGGCAGTCGGAGGGGAGAGATTGAGATTGAGAAGAGCAGTGCTCTGAAACACGTTATTCTCAATGTAGATACAGCTCTTCCTTTCTTGCTTGCTACTTTCAGTCATACTTTTGACTCATTCATTCATGAAGTAATTTTAATTATACGTGCACTGTCACTTCATTCATGAGCTTTAGGTATCTGCCACAATGTGTTCCCATCTCAAAGGAAATTAACTTCTATACACTAACAAATTTCATTTTATAGACCATCAGAAATCATTTGCAAGATCTACTGCGCAGGAAGAATAAGTAAGAATAAAGATGCATAGATGCACTATATGTTTGACAAAAAATGAATTTGTTCTTCCAATGCCAAGCCTCCAAAATCCTCTTTGACTTCACAGCCAGGTTTTATGGATTGCAGACAAAGTTCTTATGCAAAATATAAGTAGATTTTATGTTCTGTGATTTGCAATTTGTATTTGCAGGGAAAAACAGGGGAAATGATTTATATGCTTCAGCTCCTTACTGGGAAGATTAGTTTTCTTTTTCCAATGAAAAGAATTAAGAAGTAAAAACATTTCTTCCTGTTTGTAACTATGGGGAAGAAAATAGTCATTTTCTGTTTGGAATAGGATCAAGTCCGTTGTGGGGTGAAGCATGTTTACCCACTCTGAGTAAAGAGGGGACCAAATGTTCTGATGGTGTTTGGTTATAAAGACGAGGAACAGTACAAGGGGAAATAGTTTCAAACTTAGAGGTCAGATTTATGTTGGACATAAGGAAAAAAAAAATCATATTCAGTGAGGGTGCTAAGGCTCTGACACAGGCTGGCCAGAGAGGCTGGGGGTGCGATATTCCTGGAGACACTCGAGGTGAGACTGGACCAGGTTCTGAGCAACCTGATTGAGCTGTGGGTGTCCCTGTTCATTGTAAGGCAGTGGGACAAGATGATCTTTAAAGGTTCCTTCCAACTCTAAGGATTGTGATTCTGTGGTTCTATGAGAAATAGTATTTCTTGCTTTAGGAAAGTTTGCGTCTTACTTCATTGAAGGATTGATTATATTAATATGTTTAGTTTTCACCAGAGTATGTAATAAAGTTAGTTGTTTCATGAAAGAACTTCGGTCTACCCAGTGGAAGATTTGGATGATTTTCATGTGGCTGTTTTTGATGGGTTATTGAAGAATACTGTTAAAAATCTGTTTTGTCCTGATAACGGTTCAGATCAATAAATAATACTCTAAGATGTAATTTGGGTAGGTAGTAGGAAAGAAGCAGCAGCTCTGAATGTATTTTGCAGCAGATTTACATGCTTCTAAAAAATACATATTTCTGTGATTTTGCTACAGCCTGAGGGCATGCACTCAAACTGTGGTTTAGTAAGTGTATGATAACCAGGTTTAGCCTTGGTAATGGAGTGATGTACATTTTGCAGTTGTTCATGGGCTGATGGAATCAGATATGTTGTAAGTGCTACAGAATTGCTCTCAGTTTGTACAGTTAGATTCCAGTTAATTGTCCAAGTTCATATTTATATTACTCATGTCTGCTCTTAACAAATAATTTACTTAAAATTTGCTTGAAATCAGTGGAATTCAGAACGGCTTTGTGAATGTTTTTAAACCATATGAGTTATTAAGTGATTTTAAACCTTGTAATGACAAGCTGAGTTAGATTTAGGGATATTTTTCTATTTTACCTAAGTGTTCTAAAAATAATACCTTTAGGCTGAGTCAACTTGAAGTACGTTTCCTTGTGATGTTATAAAAGTATTGAGCAGCAGAAACTAATGCTAACATTTGAGCCTGAACTTCTGAGCAGCTTTCTTGAAAGCTTCAGTCTTTATGGATCTGTCTTAAACACATTTAAGACTGTTCTCAAGCAGCAGTGGATTAATGTTTACTTTGTAAAGATAGCACAGACGACTGTTTCATACTGTCTATTTTAAGAACTGATTTTATTAAGGAGAGATTTTTGACTACCAGTGGTATTTTAATTTAAAAACTAATTGTTTTTGCCCAAGGAAAAAGAAGATAAACAGTCAGACCTGCTGGTTCTGCCATTGCCACGTTGCACAAGAAATTCTTGCAATGCAGTTTAGTCAAATGACAAAAAATAGAAGATAGAAGTAGGACTGATAAGTCATTGAACTTAATCATTGAGATTAAAGAATTAATGAATCAATTTTTGATTTTAAAAAAATAATAATTGGATACATGAAATCTGACCTTGATTCAGTTCAAATACTGATAGTCATATTCCTGATTTTCTGGGGTATTACTACTTAATTGCTGAGCTTATACAAATTTTTTTGGTGTTGTTAAACACAACTGTTGTTCTTGATATATTCAGGAGCTTGCTACTATTTGTTTGTTTTAAGATCTTGTTTCAATAAATAAAATCCATATATAATGACAAGTATGTCTAGATTTTTTCTAAAATTATCTACTCTACCAACTTATTGTAAAGATGTACCTTAATTTTAATGAGGATGATTTATCTGTTCAGGAACATACGGCATGAGCAGTGCATCACAATCTGGGTTACTATAGTAACACTTCTGTAGTTTTAGGCTCATATTCCACTATATCTTATTTTATTTTTCAAGGGCTCTTTGTGAACACTTTTAAATTAGCTTATCACTTGAAAACACTTGCGAGGGACTTTTTACCACAATATTATTTAATATCGTTGTTATGGCAACAATATATTTCACTTGAAATTTTACCTGTGAAAAGACAGTGGCTCTGTCTCAAGCAAATAAGGAATGGAAAAAAAAGTTCATTTCTATTTCTACAAACATGGAACCATGTAACAGTAGTGATTTAGCCTGAAGCATAAAAAGCACCTACTGATGGGTTTGAGCTACTTTCCTCAGACTTTATTAATTAACACAAAGAAAATCTTTGGAGCAATAAGACTGATGACACGTTGCTCTTCTAAGATTGATGGTGAGGTGATCAGTTAAAGTGAGTTACATTGAGACAAAATAGCATAATGAAGAGTAAAGTACATTTCAAAGAGTATATAGAAGTCTATTAGCAAATGGAGCCATGAGAAAGACTGAAGTTGGAATGAAGTAACGTCCGTATTCAAAAGGATTACTGGTTTGGCTGGCACTTGGTAAAACTATAACAAGAAAAAGTCTTCCTGCAAGAGTTTTATATTCTAACTATGTAATGCGAACAAGTACGCAGTGCAGGAAGTATCTTAATTTTGCATACAGAAGATTCCTTATTTTGATCGTGTCTTAATGGCAAGATCGTGAAAACAAGAGTCTATGAGTTATCTGGAAATCACAGTAGGGATTCTGATACTTTTTTCTACAGATTGTTAGGAGCATGCAGAAGTTCATATCAAAAGCCCTACTGGGGGAAAATAAGAAATGATCCTGTAAAGAGCAACTCTCATGTCCTTGTTCTATCCTGTCTATACATATATTACACTACAACACTACAACAGTGTACACAATCCTCCATTCAGTTGACTTAAATATAATTACAGCCTGAGATTAAGGTGAGTTTTTGTAAATGACAGCGGGAAGGTAACTGTATGTACAGATATATTCATGCAGTGTCATCACTGTTCAGGTTGGTATGGAAATTTAGCTTGTAGTTTTTTAGATAACAGATGTTTTAAATAATTTCATGACTGTTATTTATGTTGGTCAACTTGAAATGTATAGTTCACATTAAAATTACCATTACAATACAAGTGCACTGTCATGGTTTAAGAAATCATGGTAGGCATTACAGCCTACAGTCATATTAAGAATTATTTACATTCGTTCTTCTGAGTAATGAATAAACATCTATATCCAATTTTTTTTTTTAAATTAAAATGAACAGAACAGCAATATTAAGCACAATGTAGTATTTCTTAGTGTGAGAAGTATAATAAAATATTTCTGTAATTACTCCTAGCATATATCAGAGTATTACAAACTAAGCTTTTGGAATCCTTACTCTGAGAAATTAATAATTACTTGTAAATTGAGTTGGTGATCTGAAAAAATACTATCTTCACCATTAAACGGCTTCTAAATAGATACTGAAATTTTGCTAAAACTTAACTTCTTGTACCTGTAAGTGGCACAAGAGTCTACTGCTTCTACATCTGCTGAGCAAAGTGCTTATTGAAACCTGCAATAATTCAAGTTTTATGATTGTACAGCCAATCTTTTTATTAAAGACATGCATATAGCTGAGAGAGAACCTCTTATAAAAGGTTGATAGTAGAATCAGTAATAAATAGCCGTGTGTAAGATCAAGAGTTATTTACTACAAAAGCTATGTTACTAGTTCATATTTTAAGTAGAGTTGAAGTTATGTATTTACATCATGAAAATAAATTCAACACTGAAGAACACAGTAAACATAATGGATAAATCATTCATGGGTAGACCTAGAGTGTGTATGCATTTGTGCAGTGCTGTGATGTCGCCTGAGGAGCAGCTCCACGAATTTTTGATAATTGGATGCACTTGCAGGTGTTACTGAATGTATTGCTTTGGGTCTTCATAAATAGATAATTTTGTGCAAACCCTCTCCTAGTTTTGATGCTGCAAATGTGAGTACTCCAATAATGGGATTCGTTTCGAAAATAAAGTAGGCACATATTAAATATTGTATATTGTATATTATAATATTATTCTATGATAATATATTGTTAGACACTTATTTTAACAGTACTATGTACTGAAAGTTACGAGTCCAGTTTATAATCTTTCAAGGTTATGCTACCATTTTTTGGTGATGAGATAGATTGAAAATATTCCTGAGACATATCCAGTAGGCAAGAGAGGGGTTTTAATGCATAAAACATCTGAGGCTTAGTTCTGCATGATACTGATTTGTTTATCTATAAAACTGTGCTTTTAGTTAGTTAGGTCAAATGCGTGCTAGCCTCTGGATCAAGTAAGAAGATCTTGGAGAGCTGCAGGTATTAATTTCTGCACAACAACTACTTCAGTGTGTGTTATCAGGTTGTGAATATCTGTTCAGATTTCATGCTATTCAACAAAGCAGATAAACACTTCATCTGTACCTGGTTAATTAGTTAGTTTTATTTTGAAAGAATAAGAATAAGCAATGAAATAATTGCTTGCAGTTTTTGCTGAGCAGATATTTTTTTAGTGTCAGAGAGATTACGTATTTTATTATTTTATAATCTTAAGGCTTCTCTTAAACTATGTCTTATCCTATATGGACTCTGCATCCAGCAGAATTTGTTTTGGTTAGTATTAAAAGGTTAGAACCAAGAGATCTTTTGTAGATCTATCTGGGGTACCCAGGTGAGGTATAGTGGGGGCGACTGTGCCCATGTTGGAACTAGATGATAATTAAGGTCCCATCAGATCTAACCCATTTTATCATTCTATGATCTCTGATAAATCCAAACAATTCATCTTCCTTCCTCTTTGCAGGAAAAGGAGTTAGCAGATTTTACCATGAACCTTTTTTTTTATTGCAGAATTAGAAGATGTGTCTTCAGTTTGTTTGAAATCCTTCCAGGGTATTGTTAGAAGTGCAGTCTGAATCTGGTTGACTACTCAGTTACTGTTGGATCCTTAGGCCAGTTTTACAACCTATCTTGAATACTTGTACAGGACAGGGATGGAAATTAGATGATCTTCAAGGTCCTTTCCAACTCGAGCCACTCTACAATACAAGGATTTTTCCCAAAAGCAAGGAATAATTAGCATCAGCATATCTGTGTAAGCTGTTGCGGACTCCTCAACACCCACTGTTTGACTGAGCCAGCAAAGGCTTCATACTTTTATCCAGGCAACTTCTGCTAAGAATAACCTTCCATCATGCGTGGCCTTCATTATAAAACAGGAAATGTCTGATTTGCAATAAACTGTGTTCTTGCATTTGATATTCAGAGGAAGAAAAATATTTTTTGTGGAGAGAATATAAATGTTCAAAACACAGCGTAGTAAGGATTTGTATAGCAAACCTTTTTCATAGTGATTTGCCATACCAAATATTGAATTAAATAGAGGTGAAATAATATTATTCATTCAAACTGGTTTTGTTAGAATAATTAAACTGTGTCAAAAAGATTTCTCTGCACTCTGTTTCCAAAATAAAGTGTAGATTTATGAGGGATTCTTTCAAAAAGTTTGGGTTCAATTTTTAGGGGTCACTGAGGAACTCTGAACTTTGACTTCTACACTGGAACGTGGAAAAAACTGATGTAAACTGTATGATATTCACTGTGCTCAGTGAATGGCAGCAACTGACAGCAGTTTATATAAAGAAAATAAAAACAGGAAGAAAAAATAAATAGGATAACATGAGAAAACAAACTAGGCTTTCTGAGATAATGTCAAGTCTTCCGCTCAGCAAAGCAACTAGTTGCCTGCTGCTGTTACTGTTTTTCCAGTAATGTATTGCTTAAAAATTTTCACTTTCAAGCTCTGAATGTTTATCATCTCTGGGCAGTGAGACTCCATGTAAACTGAAGCTGACCATGGTGTGAATTACTGTTATACTAGCAGCAGTCTCTGCTCTTTAGCAGCTGTACTGCAGCACACGGCACCACATGTTGCCCTGCTGCCCAATAGAGACTTCATGGAATCTCTTATTTCTCATAATACTTCAAAATTACTTTGAACTCCTATGACATTAACCCGAGTGCTCACTCCCAACCGTATGCTGATTTGTTGACCTCACCGGTTATTACCAAAGCAGCGTTGTAATTTCCACTGTAGCACTATTGTAATTTCTACTGTATGATAAATACTGAGTTGCGAGATACCTTTGGTCTTTCAGACATTAAATGTATGCTTTGACTGTTTGACCTGGATACTCGATGGCTCTCACCATCAAATATTTGGAATTCACTAAGAATTTATTAGACTGAAAATAGACAGCTCTGAACACTGAGTGCAAAAGTTTCTCATCCTTTTATATTTGCTTGACTTGATTATTGAAAGCTGTGATAAGCTCAGGCTGCACTGCACCACAGAAAACACCTATATTTTCTTGAACTGACTATGAAAAAGCAAACCTATTCTGTTCAAGTTCCTGCTAGTAAAAGCCACACCACTGGCAGTGTAGTCAGCAGCTATGTTTCCTCCTCACCTGCCCTGTATGTGGTCATGAGTTTATGTGGCCGCACATTCATTAAAATCAGTCCGCTGGTCTGTCCGACATCTGGAAGGGGATTGAAACTACCCATTATGAATATGGGTTGCAATTAGATAAGATCAAATTTAGTGTGAAACTGAACTCTTGGTCTATGTTGTAGCAATGTGTTCTACCTCAACAACCATAATAATTTGCTTGACTATGCAATAAATTAAATTTACAGGTACTGCGCTGTAGGTAAGACTTATGGTCATTACTCAAGTTTTGCGTTAGCTGCAAGTTTAATCAAATTTGAATGCAGATGGCTTGTCAGAGATCAAAACAGAAAGTTCTTAGGAAATTAGGTACTGCCAAATTGTCACGACGCTGAGTTTTACTGTTTGCTGAGTATGTATGCAAGATATAAAGGAAAACAGCTCTTGTATAAAACATTGCTGTGTATTCTGTGTTCTGTTCCTTAAGTGCAGAATTACTGGCAAGTATCAGCTAACAGGGCTGCATTGGAAAAGAACATTTGAAGTAACGTATTATTCAAATCTCTCTGAAATCACTATGACCCATCTTATTAATTCTTTGACTTTAAAAAAGGGAAAGACAACTTTTTTTTTTTTTTTTGTCAGATAGAATTGCTGAAAATAGTTTAGTGGTGTATGCGATTATATTCCATCCAGTTTTATCATTAAAGAGTGAATTACTTGATCAGAAAACCACGTGTCAGCTGTGAGAGCAACTATTATGTAACTCTTCAAGATACTGAGTTTGTAAAACAAAATATTTGCATGCAGTGATATTTTGCATGCACACAATGACATTAAACTGGGAAGAAAATGGAAAATTCTGGGTGTAGCACTTAGTGGCAGTTTGTTTGAAGAGATGCACATCCTAGAAGCATGGACATTTGTCTGCCTGTACAAATGGTGCTTTTGAAAATAGGCTTCAAGTCTTATTTGAACACATTTTTAGTACCTTTGCTGGCGGTTAGATAATAGAGGAAATGTTTCAAGTACTATTGTTCAGAAGTGGACAGCAATAAAGAAATCTCTGCATTGCAGGAGCATAATGTGGTGCAGAGATAAAATATGTTATGACTTTTACCTTTTTCTTCAGTCTTTTTCTCCTGACAAGTTTGTTTTCTGCCTGTACACAAACTTGTTTCTGCAGCAGAGAGGAGAGCAGTCAGGCAGCTCTTTAGTTGCTTCACCATCTGTTTCTCAGCTCTTTTTTCAAAATCCTTGCTCAGAAGCCCATAAACTGTGTTGTCTTCTGGACACAGGTGAGGATATTGAGGCCTTTTCTATTATGCTACTCTTTCTTTGTGCTTGTAATTTGTTTGCTGTAATTATGATTGAATTAATCCTCAGCAGAGGCAGAAGTACCATTGTGCATCAGAAAGGATAGAGATTGCCAAAGTCTGAATAAAAAATGAATGTATGTATTCTTGTTTTAAATACTGATTGAGGTCAGTTGCATCATTAATTAAGAAAAGGATGTCAACTCACTAAATTCATTACTTATATTTAATCTGACCAATCACAAAAAAAAGCCATGAGTGACTTGTTGAAAGGAGCAGATTTCTTAAGCTTCTTCTTTTGAAATAGCTATCAACTTTGGCTTTATTGATTGCCTTGCATTTTTAGAAATTTCTTTAGGAGTCTATTTTTAGGATCTTCTTTTCAGAATTTGTCACTAATTCTAGCCTGCAATTCATTTTTTTTTTTCTTCAAAACAAAATCTGACATAGGCAGCTTCTCTGGCCTGTTCTGTGTCCTCATGTAATCTTTAGGCTTATTCTGTGCTGTGCACAATGAAAACTTCTTAAGTATCTTTGCTGCATTTTCATTTGATTGCAGAGAGATACGTTACCATTTTCAGCCATGAGATCTCTACTTACTAACCCACATTACATAACGTGTGGGACTACAAGATTTTGGCTTGTCTGGGCTGCACTGAGTGAAGAAGAATTATACTGGGCTGTCTATAAAATATAGACTGTGTGTAAGTAACAAAACTTATGTTTTTATGTATTTTTTTAAATGTAAGAACAGATCAACAAAAACATAAAAGTAATGGGATCTGGACAGGCTGGAGAGCTGGGCTGAAGCCAATAGGATGAGTTTCAACAAGGCCAAATGCCGGGTCCTGTACTTTGGCTACAACAACCCCAGGCGATGCCACAGGCTTGGGGCGGTGTGGCTGGAAGACTGCGTAGAGGAAATGGACCTGGGGGTATTGATTGATGCTCGGCGGAACATGAGCCGACAGTGTGCCCAGGTGGCCAAGAAGGCCAATGGCATCCTCCTGGCTTGTATCAGAAACAGTGTTGCAAGTAGGAGCAGAGAGGTGATTGTTCCCCTGTATTCAGCACTCGTGAGGCTGCACCTTGATTTCTGTGTCCAGTTTTGGGCCCCTCACTGCAAGAAAGATATTGAGGCCCTGGAACGTGTTCAAAGGAGGGCAACAAAGCTGGTGAGGGGTCTGGAACACAGGCCATATGAGGAGAGGCTGAAGGAGCTGGGAATGTTCAGCCTGGAGAAGAGGAGGCTCAAGGGAGACCTCATTGCTCTCTATAACTTCCTGAAGGGAGGTTGTAGTGAGCTGGGGGTCGGCCTCTTCTCTCGTGTCATTAGTGATAGGACCAGGGGGAATGGCTTCAAGCTACGGCAGGGGAGATTCAGGCTGGACATTAGGAAGTATTACTTTTCGGAAAGGGTGGTCAGGCACTGGAATGGACTGCCCAGGGAGGTGGTGGAGTCACCGACCCTGGGGGTGTTCAAGGAAAGACACCCTTGGGGGTGTTCAAGGATGTTGTGTAGAGGGACATGGTTTAGTGGGAGCTATTGGGAATAGGTGAACGGTTGGACTGGATGATCTTTTAGGTCTTTTCCATCCTCGGTGATTCTATGATTCTCTATTTCTGTGAAATTAATGCATCAACTTCTGGTTCAGTTGAAGTGGTTCAATTCTTAGTGAGGTCTCAAGATGCTTGTCAGAGATTTTTGATTAAATCTTACTCTTCCTGTGACTCATCTTTGAAAAGGTACGTACTGCCAAAAAGCAATGACCTGAATGAGGTGTGATTGTGAAGCACGGGATATTTTTCTCTGTTAAGACTGATCTCATAAAAACCTAGTAGAGAGACATGATCAAACTTATCCTTGAGTTGAATGTCTGATTGAAACTCTACACATTCCATTTGAAAATGTGCAGGTAATGTATTTATGTTATTTGAAAATGGAGTTGCAAATATACCACTGAGGTTTTTTTTTCAGAAGTCTTGAAACCTGTTCTCAAATTCCTTTATCAAAACTGAAAGCACAGCTACATAGTTGTTGCTATTCACAGCCAACACATCAAAATGCATGAAATTATTTGCCATAACTTGAGCTTGCCATAATTTAAGTTTCTTTTCCTTTGTTTAAAACTTAGTATAGATAAAGTGACTTTCACCTTGAAGAGATACGTTTAACTCAAGTAAATGAGTGGTCAAATCCGTCAAAATAACCTTTGAGTTCTAGCATAAATTTTCCTTTTGGTTCCATAAATGATTTGATTTCATTTCTCATATGATAAAATCTTTTTAGCATCCTATCTCGCCTTAGCCTCCTTTCTTTGGAAAAGTAAATGATGTCCCTATCATTAGCATCCATATTTTAAGGAGCTCTTGGAACTGGAGATGATTAAATCCATTGGACTTGGGTCTAGCTTTGGTATCAATTTGTGTGACTCTATTTTTTAAAACTTAGACACACAAATCTTGATATCCAATTCTAGGATATTTCACCAAATATGTTTCTAGTGGTAGTTGCATCATCTTCTATTCATTTTAGAAGTCCCTATTTCTTTACAAGCTGTCACTGGGGCACCATCAGTAGATGTTTGGACAAATTATACCCACCACACTTTCCAAATATTTCTTAATAAACTTAGTATCTGTAAATGGTTTTGATTTTTTTTTTGCAGTGAGATTTGTTACCACTTAATTAGCTTTTATAACAGAGTCCGTTTGAGTTATAACTTTTAAAAAAGATTTTGTTGAGATGACAGATTTTTTTCAGTTCCACTATTTTGTCTTTATGAAGTATTCCTTGATGTGCATCAAATTTGGCAGCATGTTTTTGCAGGCAATGTCTTTTCAAATTGTAATCTTTGAAAACTGACACGGTTTCCTTTCAAAACAAGCATAGTGATTTATTATTTGTCTGGGCAAAAAAAGTACTTGTGTCTTGTTGCTCATGATTTTTCTTTTTCTGGGTTCTGTGTTCTTCTGAGGTGCCATCATGTAGATTAAAATATCAGTATCAGCAATCATCGCTCTCAACAGGCAGCACAAGTGCATGCCACGTGTAATACACGTGGGGTTCAATGCGACTGAGTGTGTGTGACAGGAGTGAGAGGAAGAGTCAGCACTGCACTGTGACCTCCCCTGTTCCCCTGATTCCAGGCCAGACAGTGCTGAACACACACTGACGATTTCGCTGTTGATAAGCAATGGGTGTGCACCTAGGGCAAAGCTGCCCCCATCTATGCCAGGCCGCGTGTGGCTGTGTGCTGCGGGTTGGGTATGACTAGCATAAGGAATGGTGTATTGTGGGAGGTATGTCTGTTCTGGTCTGCTTGGCTTTCATTTGAATCTAAGTCATGTTTATTATATTCTTATCCTGTGCCTTGAGTACTGAGGCATAAATTGAACTGACTATATTATCCTTCAAAATCCTGTGAGAGGAGATGTAAAATAAATGCAGGTGTCATTTGCACAGCAAGAGATAGTAGAGATGAAAAGCTGGCATGCCTTGTACAATGCTGAATGCCATGGAAATAATCAGTTTGCCTGATAAAGTTTATAAACAAGAGAGGAAATTAAACACCAAGCAATTTGACATGATGGAGCTTTCTTGACAGGAGATATCTGGCAAAATAAAACAGTAAAGAAGTAGCAGAGAAGTCTAAAGGCTGTTGAGGTGTGCAGGCTTAATTTCAGGGTGCAAGAGGATGAGAAGAAACTGACAAACTGATAGAATACCATGGTATATGTCATCTTGAAGTGTTTAAATCTGTTCTCACACTGAGTGTGCTTTGCTTTTATTAGCATATGTATGCCAGTTATTTCATTAACTGACTTTGTTAAATGCCTTGAGACATCTTGTATCACTTAATGAAGTTAAATATGGCAAACCATTCCAATAGCTCTATAAAGCAAGTGTAGTTAAGAAAAATATTTGCATACTGCAATTGTTTGAGAACATTGCAAAAAAGAGCATTTGGAAGAACAGACCTTGCTGGATATCTGTCCTAAATTGCAACTCTGAAGCAGAAATACTGCATAGCTTTATGAGAAGTGAAGAAAATTAGAAATATGATTGGTTTTATAGTCTTCTGCATATATAACATTCAGCTTTGTTTAATGCTAATATTTTTCTGCTGCCATTTGTGGATGTGGTTGAGTGAGTTCTATGAATATTAGTGACTCATGCACCTAAATCTTAAAATATCCAAGCTTTTATTTGCTATTCAGCTATTTAGAATAATGTTCAGAAATCATATCCAATCAATAAAGTCCAGGGTCGTATCCAGGTTGGCTGGTTCAACCTTCTGTCCTTCTAATACAGCTGAAAGTAAACTTTCCAAGGTTTACTTAAGAACAAGCTAATTGACATGCTTGCATTCTTAACATGTATTGCATGTATAATATCAGCAGAACAGAAGCAGAGCGCTTGCATGTAAAACTTAGTGACTGTGTGCTCCCTGTAGATGAACTCTAAGCAGCTTTTTATATTCTATGTATGAATATAAAATGTTCTGGAAGAAAAGAATACAAGCATATAGTATAGAATATATATATAAGTTCTTGGGGCATATGGAAAACTACTCAGAAAACATAAACCTATCTTGAGACTAGCTAACCTTACTTGGATAGTGTTTTTGGCCATAGGACTTGCTGCACCCAGAATTCTTGAGAACTGGTTTGGGATAGGTTGTACTTACATAAGAAAAACTGTGCGTAATAGAACTGCCAGATCTGAAAGGGAACAGGAAATTTGTACAACCAGAACTGCAAAATATTATCACTTTATTAAGAGATTTGTTGTCACAGCTTAATTAATGCAAAAAGGGATACTTGAGTGGATAATGAATGAATTTTAATATTTCTTCCTTACAGTCACAGTTACAACTGAAAAAAATGAATGCAGTGTTACATTAATGACCCTCCAAATAGAATCTGAAAGAATGGCAACTTAGAAAGATGAATTGTTTTATGACAAGTTATCTAATTTTATTCAGTTCTTCAGATTGTCTCAGTTGAAAGGGGAGGTTTTGCCTCCAGAAAGAAAATTCTGAAAAACTCAGTAACTGAGTAAATCCCCCCCTCTCTCAAGGCTCCTTAGTTAGCTCACTTAGATGAATTCACCCCAACGAAAAGAGCAATCATTTTCTCATTCAATCTTTCTTTAACTATCATTAATTACTGAAGCGTTGAACACGGACCCTGATGGCCATCTATACAGGTACATTTCTCCCAAGGAGCAGTGATTAAGCTGTAGCAAAAGTGGAAGGGTTGGGAGCTACATAGAATACACAACTTTGGTTTAAAAAAAAAAAAAAAAAAAAAAAAAAAAAAAAAAAAAAAAGAAACAAAACAAAAAAAAGCCCTCAGCAATTTGATGCAAGAAAATCATTGTTCTGGGGATACAGCTTTCCTAGGGTGGGTTTCTGCACAAGCTTAGTTTGTATATCTAAATCTGTATTTGAAAGGGAATGGCTCTTTTTGAGAAAGCTGTGAAGAAACAAAATTTCTGGATTGATGATATGGGGGGAGGGGGGGGGGAAGATACTGAGGACTTTGTGTATTGTTAGTTTTGGAGGACTTTACCTCAGACAAGTGCCTTTTGCTGTTGAGACAACTATCCCCAGTAGAGCTGTTAGATAATATTCAGGAATAATGCTTTGCTTTTTTTGAGCTTTCTCTTACTTCTTGCCCTTGCAGAAAGTGATGTCACAAAAGTATTCTTGTAGGAAAGTTAATATTTAGCATACAATTTTTATCATTCAGTGTATACTGTAATTAACATACAAATTGATATTCACAGAGTCTACCCAGTTGTCTTGAACTTAATAAAGAATATTGTATTGGGAGATATATTTCCACAATCAAAGATAATCTCTGCATCTCAATTTTACAGCTTTACAGCTACTCTACTGTAGTGTTTTGCAATTTGAGATGAAATTCAATTCTTCATATTTTCACATTTCATTTGGTAAATTTGAACAGTGCATACGCATCTTTTCCTGAAATTGTTGAACATCTCTTAAGTGATTTCAATGTCAGGTCAACTCCTAATTCACTTTTTACTGCCAGCTACCCAGTGGCATAGTGGTTTGTTTCAATTTGCATTACTGTTTGCAGTATTTGTATGCGTGATTCCTTTACAATAACTGCTTTTCTGCTATGGCTGAGTCTTGCATCATTCCTCAGTTCTCTTCTGGGGTCTCTGCACTTAAAGTTTAGAACAGTACTGAGTAGTATGAAGTTGCCTAAAGTGGTGTTCATTTGTTCTTTAATGTCACTTTTTTTACACTTGTCCTCTGATCTAGTATTGATCACTGTTGTAGGACCTGTTTAGGTAACCAATACTTTTTATGGTGGTACTTTCTATCTTTTTTTTTTTTTTTTTTTCCCTCAAAGATCCTTTTATGTTTTACTGAAGTATTTTCTGAGGCAGAGAATTCCGAATGAAATCCAACATATACTAGTCAACTGGTCTTCCACAAACTTATTCTGTTGCTTCTTTGTTTCTTCTCATTTCTTTTTTACCTGCTCCTCCTGCCTATATTCACAAAATCTACATTGTAAAGGTATTTTAGACTCAGAGCTGCACTGCGATCCTGCCCTTTTGTACACAATGTTTCACAATGTACTATTTTTTTTCCCTAGTACTGCTAAATATTTCTGTTTAAGTTGTTTCCTTTTGGGTAAACCTTGTAACCATCTTTCTCTGATAATTGAGTTTGATATTCTTCAATCACAAGAAGTAAATCCCTCTTCTTGATTTGTCACCTGACCATGTTTGCTCTCATATATATTACTCTGTGTGTTTTTATCTTTTTTTCTGTCAGAATTTCATCTATTCTCATACATCAGCACAGTCCTGCAGCTTATTTGTGCCTCCAGGTGTAATGCACTTACTGAACTCAATCATGAAGTCACTGTCATTGCTGACCTCAACTGTGTAGCATAGCTTTTGGTACCTTAAAAGGCCTTCCAATTCTTGTGTGTCATCTAAAGCAAAATTTAAAGTAAATTTGTCTTTATGCTTAATGTTTTCTCTATGTTACTTTCTGCTAGCCCTTTTTCAGGAGTTATATAGCAAAGAGGCTATGTTTGCCAAATGTCACTTCTGACCGGTGTGTTGGAACCCTGGTAAATATTTGTCCAATTTACAGCTTTGCTGCTGCCATACCTAATACCATTTTCTGGTGCAGAGATGAAACTTCTGAAATATTCACATGATCTCAAGCAAGTTGCAAGTCATCAGCTGAGGCACATTAACCCTACCCTACATGTATATTCCTTGCTTATTGCCAGTACAAAGTAAATTAGATTTACTTAAATCATTGGGAACTAGATGTGGTAATGATCACAAGAACTTTCAACAGCAGCAGCAGCACATTAATATTTAATCAGCTTTCAAATTAACTCTGCTTCGAGAAAAGACTGCGCTAGATGATCCCCATATGCTCCTTCTAATTTAAATTCTTCTGTGACTCCAAATAATGCATTTTCGATTTAGAACTTCAGGAAGTACAACCATTGAAGAGAACAAATAGAAACCCTTTTAAAAATTGTAGTATGGATTAAATAGTCTTACCATGTTTAAATTTATTTAAATAAATTTGTTCATTTATTCATTAATTGTTGTTCACACGAGATTCTTCTGTGCAGATTCACAAGCAGGCCACAGTCTTCTCTTCTGAGGTATAGGTTGCGGTCTCACCTTTTGACTTGCTTCCTCTTCTCAAGATCCTGAATTCTGCCTTATAGTCACTTTGTCAGGGTCTGCTCCAACCAAACACTACTAACTGTGTCCTGCTACTCAGCCACAATAAGATCGTTAAACTCAAGGGGATATTTTCTAGTCATATCAACAGGCTTTTGCTCCTGTGACTCACTAATATTGAGTCTTGATTTTTTTAGTCATTATGACTGAGGATATATGCGCTGCCTGAACTGTCTGAAGGTTTTGTTTGTTTAAAATTGTCCATAACATAACGCTTTTGGCAAATAGTGCTTTTCTGATGCCCTCAATATGTAGAATTTTAGAAATAATACCTGTAGTCTGGTGCATTATTTTTGGCACAAATTTGTGAAGGTAGTTCCCTGGACTCAAGAGATTTATACAAATGGAAAACAAAAACATGCATTACAATTGATTTAAAGAGTACACTTTTACTGACCTTGAACAAAACTATATACCTACTCAGCCTGTGGTAGTAAAACTTCAGTATTGAGATGTGGTAGCATGAAAGATTTTTCTCAAATGTATGAATATAAAATAAGAGCAGAGGTCATCAAAATACAACCACAGCATGATACTAAGGGCCCCTGAGCTGTAAAAGAATTCTCTAGTTTTGGAAGTAGCCATGCATGATGAAGGCATCAGTTGCCACAATGGCTCTTGAGCCCAGAATCTTGAAAGAATTTTACACAACTACTGTCCAAAACATCTTTGAGAATTGCATGTTTTTCAGAATACTCAATTTTGTTCCCCAGGATGAACAAAGAAACGAAAAATTTCTATCTTTTGCGAAGAAAGATGGGTTCTTGTTGTTGGCAGTTCCTCACTGGGTGTATCTTGTTTGACTGTCATGAGAAAATAAAAGATTTGGCATTTATCAGTTTGTCCCCATTAAGAAAAAGTGACTAGCTCTGTTATGATGCTCTATTCTTAGCAGAATTTTGAGTGGATTGAATTATGTCTTGATAGAGATGCACTGATATGATAGGGTTTTGAAATGGATTCCATCCATGATAAATAAAATAATTTCTGTTAGGCTACTGTAGTGGAAGCTACTATTTTCCCAAGCTTAGCGTTAGTGACTAAAAAGCTGTAGACAGATCTATACAAACTGCAGTTTCAGGGGACACCGTGTTATTGACTGACATTTGGGATTTTGCCCTAGAATATTATTTTAAATAATGATGCTCAAAACTGAAATGAGAAGTATTGAATTAGGATTACCTGAAATCCTTTCAGTGATTATTCTGTCACTCAAGCAGATATTGCCTGATCTACGATTCAGTGCATAGGTGAGGTAAGCAAGAATTTTGCGGATAAAAAATATTTGATAGTTTGTACAGGAAGACACGTATTTCTAAAATCACATCCATATTATTATATGAAATAATTAAACCAGAGATTAAAAAGAATTTTTAAAAGTCTTTCTAATTTCTTTTTATCTTGTTTTTGCAATCACCTGGGGAGAGGACTACTGCCATGTAGCAGAGAAGAGCTTGAAAATAGGATGATGATCTTGATTTACAGAATATGATGCAGCAGAGATGAAATTGCATTAAATTCAGTGTTTTATGAGTGACGGTATGGGCTACAAGCAAACACCTAATCTGATTAAATCTCATTTGAAGACTGAGCAAATTATTTGATTGGTGGTACCATGTCTTCCTTTAGAATAGGATAATAGTATAGTAGTCTGAGATGAAGAGCTAAGAAAATTTAACCATAACATAAATTGTCCAGAATAATTCTTGTAAATATGGATATTATTTAAAATGTAAAGCCAAGATTATATTTATTGCTTCTATATTTAAAGCAACCTTCCATGTTAGTTGCAAAGATTCTGTGATTTCACCTGTGGCTTTAGCAGCATTTAATTTTTGATGTGTTTAAGGAGGAGATATAATAGTAGATTTTTAAGCAATAGAAGATTACATGTTTTCTCTATCAGTAATTGGTAAAACTTCTGTAAATTCAATTGCTTAATTTATATTTCATAGAAAGGGTTTACCTGAAATGAGGCTTTTTCTGTCCCTTTTGTAAACTAGTGCCTAGGTTTTCATCTGGGAGGCAGAAAACTTGTCTTGTAAAGCTTGTGCTGTATATTTCCCATCCCAAATTTTCTCGGTGTAGAACAGCTGAGCATGAAAAATATTCTCTATGAATTTATGTGATTTAAATTTGTACCAGTCCAGAAAGCCATAAACTTTATATGAATGAAGTCTCTGCTTTACATCTTCCACAGTTAATCCCTTTATGTGCATAACAAATATCTAAATAAGTAGCAGCTTGTAATGCTCAATAGATTCTCTTGTAGCATCAATCTATGTATGCTGTTGTTGTCATCTGCAGAAGATATGTATTTTAATTCAGTCTCATGCTGGCAAAAAAATTCTGATTCAGATGGAATACTTTAGGATAGTGGAACTGTGGTGTTCGTATAACCAAAGAAAAACAGAAGTTAACTTACAGGGAGCAAAACAAAACAAGAAAGACAAAAATAGATATATTTCTTTTCTCAGGCATTATATTTTTCTATTGTTGTAATTATAACAAATAATCTTCTTATGTGGAATACTTGGAGATTATCTTGCCCTTGGTGATTCTTCCAGAGACTTCGTTACTGGAATAAAAGCCCCATGATAATTGGTCATTAAAGCAAAGCTGCAAAAGGCCATGTACAGTTTCCCTCTTAGGAGAACTGTAATGATAAATCAGAAAAGGATAAAATAAGCATTAGTAGCAAAGCAGTCCTGAGAAAATATAGCAACATAGCAATTTTATCTTAATTTCTTCAGTCTTTCCAATTCTTAAATGATATCTGTAAGACACCGTGTTAATATTAGAGACCATTTTTGAAACCTTTTTCATTTTGAGGAGTAATTTGTGTGACAGCTTCATGGAAAATCATGGTAAGGATGAGCTTAAGTCATACCAATGCAGAAGCTGTAGAGTAATTCTTTTTTTTTTTTTTCTTTTTTTTTTCTTTTTTTTTTCTGGAATGAATGTTTGACTTTTTGGAAGAGATTGGCACTGTTTTTCAAGAGAATAGTAAATGAAATCTGTGAAGACGAATTGTTCTGAGAGCTGATAAATGTAGTACCACTAGGAAAGACAGAACATGTTTCTGCCAGGCTTGTTTGGGAGTAGGGACTTGAATATTTTCATTAATCTTGTCATAGCTTGTTGCTGCTAACTTCCACAAGAAAGACAGATTTTCATTTGTAGCAGTGAATGATTTTGAAGTCAAAGACTTCCCAAGCTTTTGACAATCTACTTTTTCCATATTCAGTTACTTCATATAGCTTTCATTCCTACTAGAACTAAGTAATTCATTTCTTAATGGAATTGAAGTAACTTAAAAAAAAAAAAAAAAAAAGAATTAAAAAAGCTACTTCCAAATCAATTAAATTTTGTCAGATTGTTTTCTATTTCTGAGGTTGAGAAGTAACCCTGGTTAATACTTGGGTTATTCAGTAATGAGGTCTACAGGCACTGTGGTGGCTTGTGCTGGATTAGAAAGGTCAAATGCTAGTTCTTCAAAACTAATAAATCCCTACTGAAGTTTCCTTATTATTTCAGATTTCGACAAGTATATCTCACCTTATGCACTTCACATTTACACTGAAAGAATTTGTTATCTGCTGGCATCATCCTGGAGAAAAAGTAAAAGCAAGACAAGACCTAGGTATGGATATTGATCAGGATCTATTGACAATCATTTTGAAAGCAGGGGATAGGATAGCGATTCAGAAGCAGTGCTTGCTAGCTGCAGAAAACTGCAGGAATGGCAGTAGAGAAGTGACTTTGCAGACATGCCATGTGTTGTATGGATGTTTGTGGTTCCAGAAAGCATTTGCTTGGAGAGTGGTTTCAGAAACAACTCTTTCTTTTGTGGAACTAGTTTTTGTGTCATGTCTACTTCAGGCTGAGCAGCGTAAAATGACACTGAAGAGAACTGTTTTGAGTTCTATCTTATTTTTGAGTGTAGCATCCATTTATTTCTCTGTGGGCAACCGTTCATTGCAGCGAACAAACTCTGTTCATAAGCAAGGGAAAAAACACTCTCAAGACTTTTTCTTCAGCATCAGGAAGAGAAATGTTTTCAAAATAGCTTTAAACAGGAGTTAGAAGCGTCTTCAGCTGTTGGCTCCCTGTTGCTTTGCAGACAGTTTTTTCTCATTGTTTGAAACTGGAGCTGTATACGTTGCTCTGGGGACTCCCTTTTCCTCATTGGTTCTCAGCAGCTCAGGACTAAACATATCTGATTGCCTAATATGTATCCATTAAGCCAGTCATGAATAATTGCTGAAGTGGTTTCCTTTAGTGGATGAGTGTCTGACACTTTTCTGATGTCTTTTATTTTAAGAGCTTAAATTGATTGTTAGGCTCTTAAATTAAGAGCTTCATCCTGAATAGCCAAACAAATTGCAGTGACATTTTTGTTATGACCTCAAGGGGAAAGGCATGGAACAATGAAAGCATAATTCCTTATCTGCGTGTCTGGTACTTCTGAGGTACCAGTAAGAATTCAGTTAAAAAGCAGAACAGATTTGCAGCACGAGAATCTCACGCTGGGCCCTCTTCAGTTGGGAACTGGAGTTGTTAGGCACTATGGGACTGTTTAGGATCTCTGCCTGAAGTGGAATGAGCAATAACTGCGGGAGCAAAATAGGCTCAGGTTTGTACAAATCCTGCAAGCTCAGTTTTCAAAAAGGCACTTAATTATGCTTACAAGTGTACATGTTTAGATGCATGCATTTATATATATATATTTAATATAGTAAAATTAATGAGAACACTTTAAACCTTAAGTAGTAGCAGATGGCTAGGTAGTACAGAACTGACAGAAAGAAAAGAGAGAAGGGAAGAGCAAGTAGGCCCAGGTTGTTTTTTTTTGTTTTGTTTTGTTTTTTTTAATTATAGCTATATTTTCTAACTGAAGGTGAGCAGCATTTTAAATGTACTGGTAGGTGAAGCACAAATAGGAATAGGCTTAGTCTAGAAATGTTGAAGTGATATGCAAATAAGAATTGCTCTTGTTTACAGGACTAATTTAGTAAAAAAAAAAAAAAAAAAAAAAAAAAAAAAAAAAAAAAAAACTTGAATTAAATAAAAACTTAGAGTTTTTTTGCTGTATCCTCCTTTTTAAGATGAATAAAATGTATGCCATTGGGCTTCTAAGTGTTAAGATTTGTTCCTGATGACTTATTTGACAAGCGTGAAAAACTGAAATGCAAACAAAGATGATTGATTTGGTAGTTTCAGTTGGATTATTTGTTTTAGCAAGCAATAGTACTGGAGAAGCAATCTCTTATAAGCACACAGATGATGGATCTGAAAGGGCCCATCACGAAAGATCCTAAAGGAACATAGGAGGAGGATTGTGATGTCTGTCAGTGAACAGATCAATAAAAAGTAGAAATGGAGCAGTAGTTCTGTAGTTCTGCTCATGAAAGATGCGATTATTTGCCTTATGACTCTGTTTTAACTCCTGTGGTCTCCCTTGTGGTCACAACTGCTAGTTTGGTAACCACTGAAGTAGAGTGAAGAGTGAGCCAGGAGGTGTGGGAATGAAGCTTGACAGCAGGTGGAAACGCCTTCCAGCAGAGACAATTCCCTCTACTGCTTTGAACTGCTGGTCTCTATAGCAAGGAAGGTGTTCTCTGTTGGTGTTCTTCGATGCATGTCAAATAAAAGCTGTATGGAGGTATACTACTAACCTGTTGTTAGCCTGTATTTGAGATTATGTAAGTAAAAGTATAAAAGTATATATTACAATAGCTCTTCCACCACCCACACGTTGCGTTCTGCCTAGAGTCATAAGAAAACTTATTTTCTTAGGTTTGTCCACATTTGTTTCTTATTGTCTGACTAGGATTAAAATTACATATCGCTAAGTCCAGGTTTTCTCCTAATAAGAATAGCTTATTGCAGTCTAAGTCAGACTTCAGATGTTGAACTACCCTGTAGTAATGATTTCTGTTATTACACAGCAGTAAGCTATAAGCCTTTGATGCATGATGCTTAATGAGTTACTGGTACAACAGCCGAAGATCATACTTGTGCTGAGGAGGAAAATAAAGCTTCATTTGCAGGAGTTTAAGTAGTGACGAGGATTCTCTGCTAGTTCTCTATAGAAGGAAGGATAAGTGCACAGTCTGCTCAGTTATTTTAGGAGGTTATTTATCTCTGTGGGTGTCAGGCAGACTCGTGGTAACAAAAATATGCGGTGATTGACTGGAGTACTGCATCCCCTGCTCACACTATTGCAGAGGGCATGGCTGGCATCAGAGCCACCCTCAGCTCTGCCTCTGCTTCCACTACAGAGCAACTAAATCTTTATTTTTAATTACTTGTTTATGATGTGTTTGTATGAACTGCATGGAGCTTCGTTATGGATGAATACACAAGAAGACATTACTTTATTTCATCAGATGCTTGCAAATTAAAATAATTTTGAGTTATTAATAAATGATAACTGATGGGTAAGTGTGCTTGCATCTCTCTAACGAGGTGACAAATGTCCATACTTTCAGAACTAGCTGTTTTAACAGGAGATAACGGAAAGATTCAAGACTGTTTGGGATCTGTATTTTGAAACAGCTAGATCTAAATGAATGTGAAAAATCCTGTTTTGTGAATTTAGTATCTTATACCTAAGTTTTGATCAGAAAATTTATTTGTATGTTTGGCTACCCAGGCTTGTGTAAAAAGGGGTATCTGAAAGTTTGTTTTAACAATAAAATAAAGGAATCTAGGATGGAAACTTAGAAAGGTGGAATGACAATAAGTTACATGTGAAAGAAAATTAACTATGAGAACTACTGAAGAGGCAGGCTGTTCGAGAGCAGAGAAAGAATGTTAGAAGATTGTATGAAGAGCTGTGTAAGAATGAAGTAATGTGGAGTTAATTGTAGATTACTTTATTCCATTCATCTGAAAAATCGGAATTTACTTCATTTCGCAGTATTCAGCTGTTCAGAAGTTTGTGTATGTTTATTAGTGACGTAGTAATTCTGCTTCTAGGAAGCACTTTTCTATATATCAGTTTGCTATAATTTTTAACAAATTTCAACTACTATCTAGTGAGTATTGTCTTGTGACTACCTCTATCTCTTTGAAGGCTGGACTACAACGGATTTCCATAGAAAATACTATGCCACAGATTACTGCTTAATTATTATATAGAATTGTTTAGAATCCTAGATGAAAGACACACAAAGGGAAGAATGGCAACTTGTAGAATGCTATTAATTTGCAGTAATTGATTATATTCAACGCAATCACTGAATTTTATGAAGCAGTCAATAAGAATCAAATCATACATATTTGCAGTCGCAAAGCTTTGTCTTTCTTATTAGAGCAGCTGTGATTCATTTCCTCCACAAGGAGGGAGGGAAATGGTTTCATGAGGCAGCAAATGGGTCAGGAGATGTCAGAGTAGCTTTCTCATGTAGAATTATGTGCAGAGCATTCGTATATAAAGCGTTACTCATGAGACTCCTTTTTGCTTCATATTCCCTTGCATTTGTTTGGAGAAGATTAATTTAATCCATTGGGATAAAATAAAATGTTAGAAGAGGAGGGGTATGACTAGATCATAGTAAACTTGTCTTTCTGCCTTTGAACAGTAGGCTGCCCACATGCATGATATTTTGAGGGGCAAACAGCCCTAGCCTGAAGTGGAGCTTAAAAGAGAAGACATTTACTCCTTTTGTAAACCTACAGTGATAAAATATTTTGGAATTAGAAAATGTACCATTTACTTTAACGAATTTGCATAGGAAATTGCTTAGTTATATACTTGCTTATCTTTGTAGCACTCCAGATCCTAGATTTAGTTTTCATTCAATTTCTTTATTTCCATTTGGAAGGCCTTCATGTATTTTACTCTCTGATCATAACAAAGTGGATGCATAAGCTCATTTTAATTATGAAAGAAATCCAAGATAGCAATAAAGTCTAATAGTTTGGTACTCTGTGCTGATAAATTGCTATCTACAATCTTTATATCAACTATTTATTATTGAAGTCTAGGATTTTATGAGTAGAGCTATGCACATGGTAAGATTTCTAGCATGGTTTATTTAAATCAAGAAAATGCTAATGATAAAAACACGCCCAAATGCTGAATTAGTTAATTTGTCATAGCTGAACAGTGTATCACCATTAAGGCTCCTAATGGGTTTTGTGAACTGAGCAGCTTCTCATCTAAATGAGGTTTTCCAGGATTTATATGTCTTTAACTCTAACTGTTAAAGATTTGTAGATGTTGAAATCAAATTTAGGTGCCAAGATGAAATGTATTCAAATATTATGGTGTTGTTATTGGCTTTTCCCAAATGTTATCAAAATAGATTCACAAAGTAATAAATACTTACCATTTCAAAATATGCTAATAGTTAGAAAGAGGAGATTTTTCACCTTTTCTTTTCTTTTCTTTTCTTTTCTTTTCTTTTCTTTTCTTTTCTTTTCTTTTCTTTTCTTTTCTTTTCTTTTCTTTTCTTTTCTTTTCTTTTCTTTTCTTTTCTTTTCTTTTCTTTTCTTTTCTTTTCTTTTCTTTTCTTTTCTTTTCTTTTCTTTTCTTTTCTTTTCTTTTCTTTTCTTTTCTTTTCTTTTTTCCAAATAGTAGATGACTGAGGCTATCATGAATGCAGAAAAACAGTAATGTACAGTATTTAGTGAAATAAGGTGAGAGTAAATACTAAACAGGACAAGAATGTACTCTGTTATCTCATCTGAAGTACTATACACATGGAGTAGTTAATTGCTATGCCAAATACTTTTGAATTATATGTGTTTGATTAAATTAGTAGAGAAATTTAAGAAAATGCAACAAAAGATCAGTTTCTGGGCAAAGGAGTAGCAAGCCTTCCATTCTGTTATCCCCCTCAACCAAACAAAACAGCCTTCAGCATAACAGGCAAGCCAGGACTTTAACTACCCTCCTGGCTCAGGTCTGCTAAGAGTACAAAACAGCCTAGAAATCACAGAATGATAAATGGCTTGGGCTAGGAGGAACCTTAAAGATCATCCAGGTCCAACCTTTGTGTTGTTGTCACAGCTGCCTCCAGGAATGGGGCATCCATATCTTCTTTGGACAGTCTATGCCAGTGCTTCACCACTCATTGAGTGAAAACCCTCCATCTAGCATCTGATCTAAATCTCCCCTTTTTCACTTTTAATCCATTCCCCCTTGTCCCATCGTTATCTCCCTGTCTAAAATCGGTCTCTGTCCCCTTGAGGGGTTTTAGAATCGCTTGAAGAATTGGTTTGGAGATTATTGTTTGCTTTTTTGAATCCTAAACAGACTGTTTTCATCATAAAATTATAATAGCTGATACGTTAACAATTTTCACTCACCCCAGACACAATCTGATGCTGGATTTTGGCCCCAAAATAGCCAATTTATGCCAGTGATGAATTGATATTCATGAATGGCTGTGCTGACTGCAGGGCCTGAATCATAACATGAAGATGAAAATTTGATGTGCTGTCAATTTTTTTTGAAATACATCTTCAAATGAAATGCTTTGGATGAAACTTTCATTAGTATATATTGGTGGTGAGGCATGCTGTTGCATAATGAGGATTAAATACCAAGTAAGAAAGTGCTAAGTCTATACAGTGAATATTCTTCAAGGAAATTTTCTCCAAATCAGTCAAGTCAATCAGTTTTCACCCATGACTTGAATACAGTCTGATCCAGCCACAGAACTGTCTGCTTGTAAGAAATAAATTTCTGGCTTGTACCTAGGTTTAATGTTTGAGACTCCAGTCAGTATTGGCTAGCTGAATCAGAAATGTGGACTAAAGCCACTCTCTGTTATGGGTCAGAGCCTTTTCTCTCCTAATACCATTAAAATGATAACTCAAGGGTGCTTTCAGTTAATGAGGTTATTATGCTATCCTGGATTTGACCTTGGAGTTTATTACTCACTTAACAAGAAATGAGAAGCTGAGATATGTCTTTGTTGCTGGACACATCTTGAAAATTTTAAGTATAAGAGCCAATCAAAGCAAAAAGATTATGGTGGTGAATTGAAGCATATAAATTTGCATATTAATAATATTGCTGAGAAAAAACTGTGCAGTGGTCATGCAAATCTTTTAACTTTGTCTAATAATGGCTGTCTATCAACTGCAGTGCGGGGATCCACAGGCCACGTTCTTGCTGAGAAGCACCGGTATAGCAAATTTGCGAAGTGCAAAGAAATACATAAGAAAACTTCCCTGCGTAGGTAAGCTCTCATTTGCTGAATATGTCCCTTAATGTTATATTTTGAACACCCTTACCGCCTTTTAATGATAGTAACTTTGACTAAATGAAAAAAAAATACAGTAAAAACCATCAAAACCCAAGCATTGCTTATGAAATGAAAAAAAAACAACCAACAATCATTTGCTTTTCTTTAGAAAAAATAGAGAAGAAGAACAGACTTTGCTGTTGCGAAACTTAGAAATTAAAACATTATCTCAAAAGATAAAAAGAAATAAAGTCTTTAGGTGTAAGGGGTTAAAATTTTCTTTTAGGTGGTACATGGAGGCTCAGTTGCCCTGGCTATGCAGTTTTACTGTGGAGAATATAGAAGTCTGTATTTTCTAAAATAATAAGGAGCAAGTGTAGCTCACAGGCAAATTTAGCTTTGGGAAAAGAAGACATAATCAGATGATTTTTATTACTTCTGTTTGTGATACGGTATATATTTTGATATATTGATATATTTTTACTTAATATATTGATATTTTTTTATATTTGATATATTTTTACTTAAAGAAAACATAGTTTTTGTGCTTAAAATACCTTCTACTTAATGAATTGGATTGGTTTGCAGTACTCAATAGAGAGCTTTTATTTAATTGATACTATGAATTTTATTACTACATTATGGTATTATAATCTGGTCAAATATATTTTCATGGACTTTGTGAATTAGGAAATGTATGATTTTAGAGTCTTTGTAAAAGCCTTTTTTTTTTTCTTTTCTGGAGTGTACTTCCATTTTAAGCATATGTCCTTTTCTTTGAAGGACGTTATTTGTAGGTTTGTGGAGAGGAAAAATGTATTTATATAGTATACACACTTGCTATACAGCTTAGCTTGTTCTGTTAATTCATGTTATACCAAACCTCTCCTCTTATCCCTCCTAGCTGAATATGTCTGTTAAATTTGTGTACTCCTTCCACAGCCTGTGACACGTCTACTAATTATTCTCCTCTGCCAGCAGCCTTAGTTTCCCATTTTGTTTCTCTGAATGCATTGAAAATGTTAGCTATGGGCATTAAACTCCACTCCATCGTTTTGTCCTGACCCTTACACTGCCTAATAAGGGGATGCCTTACCCAAAGATGGTGCTGATATTATATATGGGACTCTGAGAAGCAGAATAGGAAAGAGAGCAGAGCACGAAAAAAGTGCTGCTGTTACTCGCGACAGTTCTCGTTTGTCCAAGCAGGTGTCTGAGCTTCTCGTCTTCAGGAATGCTCTTCATATTTGAAAGCAGTTATGGGTCAAAATCAGCACAGGGCTGGATTATCTGCCATTTTTTCCTCTTGTCACCTCTGAGTACCTCACGCTCAGTACCCTTGTCCTTCATATATTCATAGCTATCCTGGGAACATCAGTTTTCTTTGTCTTTCTGTAATGTAACCAGCACCAATAAAATCTAATCTGCGAAACAGAGATGTTTCCTTTCTCACAACCGTGCCTATTTTAATCTACATTCAAATCTAACTTTTAACAATATTTCTTAGTGATGCACGTGAGCAAAAGAGTTCCATTACAGTATATAAAAACGTAAACAGAAAAAAGGAAATCCAGTTGGAAGTCACTTGTGTGCTCTATTATTCTAACTTCTATATTTAAAGAAGATAAAATGAGTGAGTCATTCACGTGGGTTTTTGGTCATCCATTATTCACTTAAACCATTTTGACAGTACCATAATTAAGCTTCAGTTTTGCTTTAGTATTGTTTTTCTAGCATTTTGAAATGTTATTTAATATGATTACGCTCAACAATTTGAGAGTAAATAAATATTTCAGATATTCCAATAAAATTATATATATTTGTGAGACTCAAATAAAGATATAAACATAGCATTATTTTTCATTTTGATAATGTAAAAATGGTTCCAAGTGAGTATATAGGTAAAATTAAAAAGGCAGAGAAATTTCTTGCTCTTGTACTTTGACTAGATTAGGTGTATAGGTTTGTAGTTGACCAATTGCAAACAGAAAATAATTACAATTGAACAATTTTTTTTAATTTTCATGTACTGTTTTTTCTTGAGATTTGTAAAAAATAATCTTTGAGAGTAGTGAATAACAACATTTCTTAAAATAAACAAATAGATAAATAAAAATAGGTAAAGAAACATTTACTAATTACCTGAAAATATGTAGGTCACCGTGAAAGTATTGTCTCCTACTTATTTCAATGGAAACTGTGACAGAAACAAAGAGCACGATGACACTGTTTAACAGAAGAAATTCAGAGCTAAAATATCTGATTTTTCAGCATGATCACCACCATTGCCTGCAATGAACAATAGCCTACCTGCTGTGCTCATAAAAATCTGAATCAGTTGGTTTTATTACACAATCTTCAATTCTCATTTTCATTTGATAATATTTTAGATATTTCGGAATTGTTTTATGAGATTAGACAATAGACAGAATTAATTCCAATCCAATCAGAAGAAAAATATTCTATAAGTTAAAGTTAAAGTTTAAGGAAATTTTCAGATTCATAGATTTTTCCACTCACTAGAGGCTCAGGTAGCCAAGGCCATGTTATCTTTTGAGTTTTTGAATGTCTTTATCTATACTTCCCAGAAACTAAATCACTGTGTTTTTGCAGTGCCTGTGTTGAGTAACTGTACTGAGAAGAATACTCAAGTATGCAAGTCTGCCTGGTATGAAAATAAGGTTTCTGGAGTATTTTTTCACATTTGGTAGAATCAATGGGTCTGTATGATCAAAATGTCTTATATCAGCCTTCCACTGAGTAAATTCTCAGTTTAAAAGATTTGTTCTCTCAGATGGCAAGTCTTAGCTGTCTGTCTCTTGTATCAAAATGTTACCGCGTTGTTCTTTTGAGTGTTACGTAATTTTCTTTTAATTTAAAAATAATTTAGAAGTATAAACATTTTAAAAAAACATCTGAAATACTGGACATTTATTAAAGTAAAAATTTCACTTCATTCCTTACATCCTTTCTGCTAAGCTGTAAAGTATTTTGGGAATTACTTGAAAATAAGTTGAGTGTGAATGTCTTTCCACAGATCATACGTAAGTAGAAAAAGTCTAGTACAACGTTGAGATTACAACTGTGTTACAACTTTTATTGTAAGACAACACGAGTTTGAAAACATGCAAAAGATTCTTGTAAGAGTAAAAATCGTGTTTCAGTTTTTGATATTGATTCTTATCTGCAATTTGGCAGCAAATGAACAAATATAGTCCAAGCCTACATTAGCAACCCTACAAGTGACTAACTTGGACAGCAATAAATGCTCTCTGAACAATTGATTTTCACATGTCTTCTTAGGTGTTAGATAGGATTATGGAAAACTCTGTGTTAGCTGCTGAAGACAAATTTTTCTTGAGGAAAAGTGAAAAAGATAAAAAATAATGAATGGAAAGACAAGCCCATAAAGAAAGAAGACAGCAACTGTCTTAACATCTTAGCCAAACCTGGGGAAAGTAATTGTGGTGGTGTGATGTTCTTTATCAAGTTTTGTTAGCATACTGGCCAGATTTATGCTACTGAAATATCTGTAATGAATTTGGAAGCTAAAAAAAGAGTGGAAGGAGCAGAAAGGCTGCCATACACTTGCTTCAGTCTATTCTCATCCATTCTTCATCATAATTTATTACTGATGCTCCTTTTTTTAAGGAGCTTTAGTGATAGGATGAGAATAGTATATTCCCTCATTACTTTCTATACCTAAGCCTTATTTTCAGCATTCTGATTTCAGTCCATCGGCTTTTAGTGCCCTCATTAGCAGATCCAAGGCAGATACAGTCAAGTTGCTTTCTTTTCCTAGTTGTTTCAATTTCAAACTTTTGCTGACTACAGAAAAGAATTTTATTTAACCAGATTATTACAGCTTGTGGCAATGCAGATATCAGACTTGTATGTGAAGTATTTACTGCTGTTGTATTGGTGGCTGCTGAGAACATATGATGTTTCCTTTTCAGTACTGCTTATTTGTTGGTATGTTTCTGTTATTTACCTTAACTACTCAGTAAGTTAAACAGGTACGATTCACCGTGGTAAATAGGTAATATATAACGGTATTTCTGTCTGTTTCTGTAGTACAATAAAATCAAAGTAAAGAACCATCAGACAATTGAAGACATCTGTTATCCTCTAATGATTGGCATCTTGAATTACACTGTGTCATTTTGGAATGACAAATTTTTTATTTACCAGCACACACTTCTAACACACCCCAAGTCTTCAATTATATCAAACATATTTTTGATATGTGGCGTGTTTTAGAAGTAAACAAATCATAATTTTATATGTATGTATGATCTAAGAATTCCTTATATATATCGTAAAATTAGCACAAAGTTGGATTTCATATATCTTTGTTCTTCTGCACTATGCTTGTTAAAAGTTTGGTTTTGGTGTACAGTACAGAAAGCCGTACAGAAAAAAAGAGAGTTAATGCAAAGAATAGAAAAGCAAAATGCTTTCTCTGTAGTCTTCAGATGACGCTTCTGGAAATTCAAGTACTTGCTACCTGCTATTCTCCCACTTTTGTCCCTGAACTTCCATTTCAAACTAAGTGTTTGTAAGCTAAAAATGCGCTAGAGATCCTGGCTAGTAAGAGGAAAAAGAATGTTTAAATTGATTTCTCCATTTATTTTGTGGTTTTGTTTTTTAAGAAACCCGTGCATTTTGATCAGTCCGCCAGAAATTTCTAGCAGCCATGTGCATGAAGTGCACTTATCTGTAATGCTCATCTCTAATTGACAATAGTGTCCAGCTGATTATAAGATCAAGGCTCAGTTGTGAACATAGAAGATTCTGAAACCGTAATGTACTTTTCATTATTTTATGCTAAAAAAAATATAAGATTATTTTTTCAGGTGTAAGTTTCAACCCATGACTTCATACTTGCTTCTCTCCTAAGTCAGTGAAAGTTCAGTGTTATTGGCTCAGTGAGAAAATTCCACTTAGCAAAAAAGAATACATTGGAGACAATGGAAGTTTTGTTGCCAGGTATCATAGAATGACTTGGGTTGGAAATGACCTCAAGGATCACCAAGCTCCAGTCCCCCTGCTGCATTTAGGGCTGCTAACCTCCATAATTAATACTAAACCTGTCATATTCCTATTATCAAATCACCTGCTCTGTTATTTTATCAGAACTATCTTTTTTTAAAATATTGTTACATTTTTATGGCTAAATTATAGAAATATGTATTTGATCTTCCAAAAAGTTTCTTCTTATCCCAGCTCTTGTGGTAAAAAATATTTACTCTTTCACAAATGCTGCTGGTAATGCTGTGTCAATAATTATTAGGCTTTATAATTAGATGGGTGCTCTGTTTATAGATAAAGTATCCAGCTTCCCACTTAGTGTAAGGATTGTGGAAGAAAAAAAAAAATACCAAAACAGGTCACCAGTGTGACTGTTTAATGAATAAATTATAAAGTATAAGTTTAAGCAACTTTTGTTAGAGAACTACTTGGAAAATGCCACTTTTTATAATGAATAATTTCATTACCAGCTCAGCATTTTTTTTTTTTTTTTTTTTTGGAGGAAGGCTCAAAATGTGGATAGATCATGAGAGAGAAAGGAATAGAAAATGACCTGAGATACACTGTTAAAATGACTTTTCTTCTTGCAGAGGGAAAAATAACCATTGACCTTCCATTGACTTGGGAGGGAAGCTAATATAAAGTTGCAGGTTGAAACCACAGCAATTATTTTGAGAGAACAGCTAAGTAAAAGAAGGGGAGAGGATTCATGCTACTTTCTCTGACTCAAAGATGTATTATCAAATCGTAATGAGACCAAACAGACAGGAAAGGGCACATTTGTAGTGAGATTAAATGTAGTTGCTAAAGGATAATGGTCTGTATGCAAAACTCATACTTAAAGCTCATATATTAAATGCATTTTTCAGTTGGTGGATGAGAGATCTCCTCATAGGTGAAGAGGACATTTGCAAATGATGGGTGGAAAGGCAATGTTACAGAATGAGCAGGTTAGGAAGGAGTCTGTAGCAGGAATGGATTTAGGATAGCAAGGTGTTTAGGAGCTGACAAACAAGTGTAATCATGCTAAGCAAAACAAAAACAATCTGTGAGGACTGGGCTTTAGTGGATTTCATTAAGGTCTGAATCAGAATCAGAGTTCTCTGAAAAATTACCTTGAAAATGGGGAAAATATTTTCTCTGACTCTATGCTAAAGGCAAGTTTGGTAGACAAAATTATTCTTTAAATTTGTACTAGCTCATAGCAGGGTTTATTTATTTATTATTATTATTATTTTGCAAATGTGTTTCTGCTTGTTAAACTTGAGAATTGTTTTTCCCTTAGATATAATAGCTTTCCCAAGGGCTAAAGTACAAATCTAAATTGGATGCGCACTCTCTACTCATCAAGAAATTTTGGCAAGAGGCCACTGGGGAGTTGTCCACAGTTAGTGGAATTGCTGCATTTTAGATTCCACATTAATGCTTTCTGGGTATATCTCCTATTTGGAAGTCTGCACTGCTTGAGAAACCACATAATTTTGACAGAAATACATTCTGCTTTCGTTCTCAATGAATAATCAGAAGACTTTTCCTGTCCCTTGTGTGACATCTCTTAGTATAATGATGATTTTCTTTGAGTGATTTTCCTGGAATTGTAGGGGAAAATAGAAGGGAAAAAAAAAGGAAGAAAGAAGTCTAATTAAGAAAAATGTGTCATGGAGAAAATATCAATGTATACTTAAAACTTCTGGTTTTATGTGAGATAATTTGACTTTTCTTTTTTAAGATGAAATCATTTTTATTTCATAACTTGAATATATCCAATGATATAACATAGTCGTAGAATGATTTGATACAAAGAACTTGTGTATAGTAACTATTTCTTTTAATTATTTGTATGTGGTTGTTTTGTTTGGTTTTTTTTTTTTTGCTCTTGCAAGATTATACTTCATTTTATACTGTGTTTAAATAAAATGTGACATCTGATATCTATTGACTGTAAAGAGGTTTAACTTGCAGCTTATTTATTCTGTAACGTGCTATGAACCCTAACGAAGGCCTATAAAACAATAACCAACTGAGTACAGTATTTGGAGGAGATATTCTATGTTATTAGTAGCTGTTGGCATTTGTTGTAGACCAATTTTAAGAGAAATAATGTAGTCATATATTGAGTTAAGCAAATGATTCAAAAGAAGGAATTGCACTAGATACCTCTATTTAAAAGGGTTTTATATATTTTATTAAAAACTGATAAAATAGGGAAACAACAAGGAGGCTGATAAATCAAACCAGCTTTCATCTTGTTAAACTTGTATCTGAAAGGCATGAGGTGTCATTGCTCTGAGAACAGTGATGTGAAATGTGATGCACGTGATGAGAACAGTGATGTGGATGGTGACCTGTGTTTCCAGCAAACAAAGGTGCTCTGCTCTGAGAAGCAGTTAAGGAAAAGCAGAGTCCAAAAAAATAATGATCACTGATTTAAAAAAAAAAAAAAAAAAAAAAAAGTCAAGTTGAAAAACCCAAGGGCCCATACATCTCATGGGAACTTTGATGACAACTGAAATGCAATTATCTTTGCAAGGTCTGTGTGCTAATTTATTTAATGGTGTCATCCATAGCATTGGTTTTATTTGTTTATGAATTCTGGCTCTTTTTGTTCAGTTAGTTTGCAATGGTAGGAACTACTTCTGCAATCTGAGTTGCCAATATTTTCATTTTACTGAAACCCAAATATAGCATCACTGTTGTTTCCTGTTCCTGTATCTGATGTGAAGTTCTCAAATCAGATTTATTTATTTATATATTTATGAACTAGAACATATCTGGTATTTGATTGCTTAATTTGGACTAAACTGAGCTTTCACAGAGTTCACGTTATACTTATTGAATTTGAAAAGATCTGGTTATAAAACAATAAAGCAGTATTTCTTTTTCTCAGTCTTTGCCAAACTTGAGAAGGAAAATATAAAATTCCTCAGAAGTTTCCTCGTTTCTGTCCTGATCTCAGACTTGCAGCAGATCAAAAATGTTTTTGATGTAAAACATATATTTTATGATAGAAATGCTTTTCTTGTTTTGTTACAGCACGTAACTATTGAAACGAAACATCAGATTACAGGAAAAGCAGTTCTTTATTTGTTGGTTTGCTCTAGTGGGCTTTTCTTTTTCTTTTTTTTTCTTTTTTTTTTTTTTTTTTTTTTTTTTCCTTTTCAGAACAGCAATGAAGGCAAGACTACTTACAGATATACTTCCAACAAATAACTTTAGTTTTGTGTGAAAGTAGCATTAATAGATAAAGGGAAGATGTAAAGACCTTAAACTTGAGGACTGAAAATACTGCCTCAGTTTTCCTGAGGGGCGGAATATCTGCATCAACTTGTTACCTATTTTTTTCTGAAGACTTTGAATTTATTTCTCATAATTATCTGCCATGTTTTTTGAGAATGCATTGCAAATGCAAACTTGTTCCTTTGCTACCAGTTTTGCTGCCACTATTTCTACTGATAGACATTTCCAGGAAGTACATCACACATTTGATTTTTCTATTTGGATTCTTTCATATGCGTTTGATACTTGAAAGAAACCAACATTTGTTGCCATATACTGTGTTGTAGTTGTGATGCTTTAGCACATCTGCAGTTGAAACTTTTGGTGATTTCATAATGAGCAGACTTTACTATTTTGCAGTTCCAAGCTAAAGAGAGAGAAAAAAGGGAGAGGAGAAAAAACCAGAGATTGTAGCTCCACACCCAGCGGTGAGTACATTTGTGCTTTTCTGATTCGGGTTCACACCTGCCTTTTTCCCTTCTATTTCATCTAAGACTTCATACTGACTGTTCCATCTTTCTCAACTGATATAGCTTGATTGCTCTGGCTTGAATTTTAAGGACATGGATAGAATGATGAACTTCATGATGTTGGACTGATACTAGTTTGTAGTCTGTAGAGTTTGAGAAAGGAGTAGGAGAAGTACGAAGCCTTAGTAGTGGCATTTAGCATGGAAAATGGAATTGTTAGGATGGATTTTATTTTTCCACTGACGCTGTATGGAAGAGTTATTACAGAAATGCAGACTAGATAAATATGCTTTTTCACCTAATGGACTAAAAGTGTTGTAGCCACAACACCTTTACACTACAGTTAGGACTGAGGAAAAAAGTCTCTTCCTTCTTGTAAGATATTTTTTAGGACCATATATCTCACAAAGAGAAAAGAAAAAGCTTACTTCAGCATAATGGACTTCATTAAAGTTTAATTCTTTCAAAATGTCATTTGGATCTCCTCAGAGTATTTATTTCGAAAAATGTTGTTCTTACATTCTCTAGTGAAAGTCTTTTCCTTTCTCCTTATTTTTTTTTCCTTCCTTCTTTTTTCATCCTTCCTTTCTTTTTTTTTTTTTTTTTTTTTTTTTTTTTTTTTTTTTTTTTTAGATATAATATAAGCCAAGAGAATAAAATGTACTGCAAACAGAGAAATCGCTGCTGATGCTATCTAAATTAGAAAAATCTGATTCAGCTCAAAAATACACTGAATTGTTCCTCATGTCTAACATGTTTCTTATGTTGATGTTCTCAAATGGAGTTGAGTAGGGGAAAAATAAAACACTTCTGAAAAGTGCTTCTGTAGAAAAAATAAATCATTCTGTAATTCTTATTCTTTGTCAATGATAAAGTAATAGAAGACTTTTAGGGTTTATGAAACCAAGGTTCTCTTTTTCAGCCTGCAGTTTCCTTTTCTACTCCTCAAAGTTATTCAATTTAAGCATTTACCAAGGCTGGCCAGCTGATGCTGCAGGTACATTTGGTAGGTGAGACAGGCTAATGGGTCCCTGCATCTAAAGAAGCACAAATCTTGCTATTGCCCATATGGTTCCCCCTTTGCTGTTACTGGTGTTTACTTGGCCCATTGTGTGCTTTTTAAATCACTAACCACCACCAAACTTCTTTCCCTTCATTAGCCTATGTACTGATTCCACACAGTGACTTGACTCACTAAGAGGAGTGAGTGTCAGAGACAGCTGAAGGAATAATTAAAGCTCTCAGTGATTTTAGGAAATCGTTCTTGCATGTGTATAGCAGCAGTTGGAATGCTCTTTTGTTTCCAGCAGGTAAGAAGGTCTTATTCTGATTCCATTTCTGCCTGTTAAAGACCATTTCCTTCCTTTTTCTCCCACAAGAAAAGTTCTAGAAAGAGTTCTGAAACCTGTATTTTCTGATGGGGGATGGGAGGAAGGCCCACTTGGAACATTCTCGGATTCGCTGCTGATTAGATTGCCATTCCTTTTTGGCTTAGTGTTTAGATACTTTTCGTCTCATATATAACAATAGTCTCAGGTTATGAGATAGGATATAAGGGAGAACTTACTCTATCAAATATTCTTATTGTGCTCTTTGTATCTGTTGTAGTTTCCAGGGAGATAAATAGAAGGCATTGCATATGGAGAAACCTACATAATTAACACTGGGTAAATGGATACTGCTTATATGCTGTAGCACACAGACAGTGTGCATCTGACAAATAGAAAAAGTATAATTTCAAATCTCATACACATATAGCTTTACATAAAATGTATATCACACAGAGCTTCTCAGGGTTTGCTATACTAGTAGCAGAGATTTGCAACGCCTTTTATTTTCTTCCTTAAAAAAAAAAAAATCTTGAAAATTATAGTTGGCTTGCTTTTTATTGCAGCGTGAATTCAAAAAGATCTTGTTTCCTCTGGAGACTGCAAGCAGTTACATATCATTGCAGGTGGGGATTGTTTTCACTAAGTTGTCTCTTAGTTATGATATATAACACACCATTTTACCTAAATCCTGGAGTTGCTGGTACTTTCTGCGTGGCAACAACTAAGAATCGTATGTCAGTAATTTATAACCACATCAGTGAATCGCTGGACCACAGCCATAGATTGCAATATCATTTTTCAGGGATTAACAGGTCTTATAGCACACTTTTCCATTGTATCTTACAAAATCTGTAGGTTGCTGTAGAAATTATTGCATGTTGAGACATCACAAATGTTTGTGCATTACAGGAAGTGTGAAGAAAATCTGCTGCAAGACATTTACTTCATTTCAGCATTCTGAATGCGAGCCTCACTTTTTCATCAGTGTACTATGTCATGGGATCCTATCACGTTAAATAAACACATTAAAGATTGTATTGGCTGTGTAACAAGCCTGTTTGACATTGAAAGATTTTAACATGCCTTCTTTACCTAGAAAAAAAATGAATACAGGCACATTTTATGGGCCAAATGACAAACTATAATGATTAATAGACCTATTTAAATGAATAATTGTCCTGTGTACTGTACAAGTTTATGTTGTACAATGGCTATGTATGCAGCAGCTGACAAACTTCTTCTATGGAGATGTAAAAGACAAGAATTGGTAAAAATAACACAGCTGAGCCAGGCCAAGCTAAGAGTAAGCCTGATGGATATTTCAAATGACCTCAGTGAAGTGGAGAGTATTTATTGACATCTGAAGGCTTCCAACACCCTCCCCCAACTTTATTTCAAAGTCTTTCTTGATTTACTATAGAAAGTCGTGTTTTAAAGACCTAAATTAATCCTAGTGAAACAAATCAAGGCAAATTTTCTTTGTTCTGTACAAGATCTTGATTTATATTTTTGCTTGCTTAAGAAGGAATTAGTGTGGCTATTGCAGGTATAAGGGAATTGGAATTTATGTGATAAATACTTTAATTTCTGTCTTTTCATTTCCTGAGCACTGTCATGAGAATTGCCTGCTGCGTAGGCAACTGTCACAGCGCAGGTGGGGGATGTGGTGTGTGTCTTCAATTAGTGCTGACTAGTAAATTTATCTGTGTTTAACCAGGTTTGATCAGATTTATATTTAACCCTAGCATAGACTTGGACAGGTGTATGTGAGTATTTGCTTTCATGTTACAACATTCTCTGTCACAATGTGTGATCTACTTGATACACTTCATAGTATCACTATGCTTCTTTTTAAAGGTTCTTTATGCTTTTTTTGTTGTTGTTGTTGGATATTTGTCACTTTTGCTGTTTTTCCTTCACTATAGTCTGCCAAAAACCTGTCAATCCTTGTTCCTGCCAATTTACTCATTTGATAGTAGAGAAATTCCGATTCCTGTGGTTGAAAGATCCAGAATTACATTGCCTTTCTATATTTGTTGTTAAAAGTTAAAATAATTTCAGAATAAAGGAGGATCTCACTGGTTTTTATTTCCATAGTATTAAGAACACTATATATACGTCACAGTATTGGTCTAAGAATAATTAGTGAAAATTATTTACTTGGCCAGATTTTTCAAACAGACTCATATAGGGTCACAGAGAACAAAAAAGATTTCCCTTTTGTTAACATAGTGCCAGTACAAGCAAGAATATGAGAAAAGAAGGACAGGAAATCTCACTGATTGAATTAAGGACTTGCCTATTTCTGCCGTGGACAACACAGATTTGATGTGGGGAACATTAATTTTTCAACAGTTAAAATAGATTTTGGTATTGAGAAAGTATAAAAACTCACTTTTCCTTCCCACCCTATAAAAAAGTACTTTAAAACACAACTTCCTGAGAAGAAAAACCTAATGAAAATAGAATAAGAATAAAAGTCAATGGCCAGTAAGCCTGCGATGCCCTTACAGAATCTTTCCCTATCATTCAGATCAGCTTTTCTTTTCTTTTCTTTTTTCTTTTTCTTTTTCTTTTTTTTTTTTTTTGAGGCCTTTTGGCAACAATAAAGACAAGTAGAAATAATCTTCAGATAACGTATGTCCCCAAGGCAATACAGACTGCAGTCTGCAGAAAGAAATGAAATAACTTTCTTAAAATGTTTTGTTACAAAAACATATTTTTACAGCATATATATATAAAACCCATAATTATGTGGACTAGCACAAAATAATGCACTGCAAACAGCATTTCTGTTTCAGACATCTTGATGCTATTGCCATTTCAGAATTCCGGGGAATTATGAGATAGTATTATAAAAATTTGCCCAAGCATTTCCTGTAGATTTATGAAAATGCTGAAATCACACATTTTTATTCAGAGACAGAACTACTGATTTCTTTTCAGTCTAAGATTCTCACATTTTCTTTTCACTTGGTTTTACTTTTTCATTTTAGCAGATTTTAGTGTAGGGCAATGGGATGAGAAGTCTGTCTTTTTTTTTTACATTTGCACCCTTTCCATGCTTATGCTGTTAGTTCGTCCCTTCTGAAGAAAACAGGATTTTCCATCTCTGATCCAGTAAATGGAAAATTGTGTTGAAATCTACGTTGTGGGGTCATGAGAGGCACAGTGTGAAGGATAACCTATCAAAGGTTTATGGGAGAGTATACAGTTTGCTAGGGCTTCTGTCTCAATATTATGAATGAAGGTTCTCCTGATCTGCTGAGCTTTGCCCAGTTAAACCACATCAGTGATGGCACCTCTGCTGCCCTGGTCCTTTGGTTTGTTTGCATGTTTGACAGTGTTTCTTGATTAGTTTGTGATTCAGACCTTATTTAAGATAATTAACTTAAATAAATTAACATACCACATTTATGAAACCTGACAGGTGTAGATGAGCAGTTTTGTTGCATAAGAACATAGGTTTATTGTTTACATATGAATTTTCAGTTAGAAATTACCTCTGATATCAGCTGACACCCTGCAGTTGTATTTCAGATCTTTCACGAAATTCTTGCAGCTATGTTTGATTTCTGTATGGAGATAGAACTGACTGAGAAATATCACCTCACGTTCACTCAGTCCTAGAGAGGAAAAAAAAGTCTCTCGTCCTCTTGTGTCATATAGTTCTTGTTATTTTGACAATGATATATTTAGAAAAGACAGATGAATTGTCAATGCATACAGTTTCTTCAAGGAAGGAATAAGAGTAGAAAAGCAATATAAAGACGTTGGGGGGGGAAAGGGGGGAAAAGTAATATACTAACATTAACAGTGTCCATACAGGATCAGAGATACATGTTTATTAGTACCAGGATGCTAATAGTGTAATTAAAACTGTAAAGGTCTTTGCTTTGTGACATTAATTTCTTTTTATTAAACTCTAATGTAAGTAATGTAATTAGTGTGAATAAAGTGCAGGAGGGAGTTAGCTGTTCAGCCTGTAAGTTGGAACTTTTCAAGGTTGTGTCCAGGTATACAAATTTAAGTTTGCAACAGATACAGCTTGCAGCCTAGCAAAAATCAATAACCTCAACAAATCACATTACACAGAGTTATGTGAATGCCAATTAAGTAAATAAATGGACATAATGAGATGTTGTCAAGGAGAGATCTTAAAAGGAAATAAAAATGACTGAGGATGGAGAATGTAGGTTATAGGAGAAAAGGCAAGAATTCAGAACGACTGAATGTCAGAATGCCAGACTGATTAGTAATCAAGGCACATATGGATAATAAACATATCAGAGAGGTCTGCAAATCTTCAACCACATCCAGAATGCTCTAAAAGATGACTTCAGAAGTTAATTTATGCAAGCAATTTGTTCTCTGGTTCAAAATGACATGAAGTATTAAAGACTATTTACAAGATGACTGTGGCATAGATTGTCAGTGTGGAGAATGATAAAAATATTAATCTGGGAAGAACGTTTCACTTGGTCAAAAATACATAAGATGGTAATGCATAAGCACAGGATGCAGAGTTTAATATGCTCCTGTGATATTTCTAAAGGAAGGAAAAAGAAAGAAATGCCTAAAACTGGAATTACTCTGCTTTTCCTTCAGTTTCACTGACACCCAGAGATAATGTGTTCCATGACTGCAGCTTAGGCAGAGATCTTCTAGGTTCTGTGTTGCTTGAACACCTGTCAGCTGGAAAACAGCTCATCTGTGCCTGCTCCTCCTTGCTTGTTTTATCTTTTAGTTTACTTGGGATGCCACCATCCTTGCCTTTTGAACAATTCTCCTTTCTCAGTGCAGACCTCAGGTTTGTAATGTAAAATCAACCCAGCCTGAAAGAGAACTTGGTATTTTCCTATTCTATTTTTCTTTTCTTTTTCCTTCTGACTGTTACAGCACATGTTTTTCTCCCCTTTCCTTCAGTGGAGACTGTTTCTTGTCTGTTTGATTCGGTAGTTATTCAGGTTCAGTAACAATGCAGATGTAATTCTAAGCAGTAACATTTTTCTCTTTCCTCTAGAGATGCCTTTTTTACCCATCTCTACAAGTGATTGACCTGTAGGTTAGGAGAGGTTATGCAGGAAAAGTTCAATGAAGGCTTACTGCTTTAAACTGCAGAAGTTTCTAAGGAGCTCCCACCAGAAAATTTACTGTGTCAAACAGGTCTCTACATTCACTGAGCAAAATCTTGTCACTCACTAGCAAAAGCATTTGGCATTTTTCAGTACCCGAAAATTTTACAGAGTGGTATTTGGGACCTGTTACTTTGCAATCCCACCACTCGTTAATTATCTTGCTAATGTATTGCTACTTTTTAGGTGTAATGTTTTTTGTTTTATCTCTAGATGTACTTACAGTATATATACCCACGTTCATTTTATGTAATATAAATATATGTTATCAAAGAATAGTGTGTTTTTGATACTGTAACATCCGTAATGGCTCTTTTACTCTTTAAAGCAGTATGAATTTTATTCAAATGTTGTAAAGACAGCCCATGGGGAATATTTTGAGACCATTTCTAACAAAATTCTTGCAGCATCACTATCTTCTGTGTAATAGCTTATCTTTACAGTCTTAAAATAATGTATTTTATATCTTTCAGTCTATCTATCTTATCTTCTTTTACCTATTAGATCTCAGAATTCCTTCCAGAATATCTAGAAAAATGTTATTCACTTCTGAGAGTGCATCTCAAGAAATGGAAAGTATTACATTCTTATGTTGTATAGGAAATTTGTCTCACAGCAAGGCAGGAGAGACTTGGAAAGTTGCATCTGAGTGATCCAAAAGTAGCTCTGAAATGCTATTTCAGCTCTCCAGGAAGATGAAAGAGCTTTTTACTTTCTTGTTACTATTATAATTTCAGAGTGACAAGTGATAAAAGCGGCACTGGGCTGAGTGCTTCCCACAGTTTTTAGCAGCATTTCTGAACCATATGTAATGCATTCCTTATTGACAGAAGTGCAGAAGGTAAGTTGTCCATTCTAAAAAATGGAATTTTGGAGGTTATGCTTCACTCTGCAACTTGACGTGCACAAAGGAACAAGCAATTAGCTGTACAGACATCAATAACACGCACAGATCCCTTTATTCATAGCTATTTGAATGCTAGTTAGTTTGAACAGATAAACAGAGATAATGATAAACTGTCAGTTCAAGTGTTTGGAAGGCAGGTAATGATGACAACAAAAGAAGGGAAATGAGCTGAAGTGGAAGAATAAAAGAATTATAAAAACTTTTGAGTATACTGACACTTGCCAGATGACTTTGAAGTATATTTTGAAGAGGACAGTAGCATGATGAATATATGGAACAAAGCCCACACAAGTGACAAAAGCATAAGCATACTTCTTCCTTGAAAGTATCTGAAATCAATTTGGGCCCAATTTTTTTTTTTTTTTTTTAACTTGAGCAGACTCTGTTTTTCCTCCGAACTATTGTATTCCATCTGCTACTGTTTGTCATTTTGTTTTTTAGACATACTGATAAGGCAGACCTTATTAACAGCTTGAGTCTTAAAGACTACAGTATAAATGTGAAAACAGTGGCATACATTCTGTAAAACAGAATAGGTTGCTAATCCCATCAAGCAATCTACACTGTTTTACTGTTATTACTTAAGGTTCCAGTGCTGTAAAAAATGAATTTAATAATGATTCTGAGAGTTCCTTCTTTTGACATACACGGTGTTTCTATCCTGTCTAGATTCTTTTTTCTTTATGTTCCTATAAACCATTCTGTACATTTTTACCCCTGCAAGAGGAAAAGTTGTCTGTATTGTAAGATTTGAATTTTTTTCTTCCAAAACAATGCTTCTATTTGTCGCCATGCATTTTTTTCTGTCTTCGGAACAGTGGTACTCACTGCAAGGTCCTGGATTGTGTAGTTGTCACAAAGAGTCCTTACAGGAAGCTTATGGGTGATCATTAAGTTACAGAACAGCCATCACTGTATGCGGGAGCTTTCTATAAAGACAGGACAAAATCATAGAACTGCCTACAACAAGTTGATGGACAGAAAGCACTGGCTGCACAGATGTGTCTTAAGCTTGCCTTGTTCAGATCTGCCTGTTGCTGAGCACCTCAGTCATCTAGAAAGGATGACAGAATCTGTTATGCAGAGAAAAATAGGAAGCACATGGTTTACATTGGAGCAGAATAATTTTCTTTCATTTATGGTGGAAACATCCCACTGCAGGGACTGTTAAATATGGATTTAGTACTGATAAAAATATGGCACTAAATGATTTAAGAAGGGTAAAGCGAACAGAGAACCACACTGATAATTCCATTTCCTTGATATGCTGTAGTTTCATGCAGGAATAAGAATTTAACTTGGAATGTAACCCCTTCCCCATAGGCTAGATTTATAAGTTCTATAGGATACTTTGATTAAAAATCAGATAAATATGGAATTTGTCTGAATAATTTGATAGAACATTATAAAAATAATGTAATCTCTCAGTTCATCTGTATTTGTTAATGTCAGATATAATTATTCATCCAATTTCCATCCATCTACTTCATTTATGTTCAAGGGTGGAACCTCAATTATTTCTTTTCATAAAAGTTTTTTAGCACGCTATTTAAAACTCATTGAAATGGGAAACATTAACATTATCTGCATACAAATGAACAGCAGGAGGTGAAGAGGGTAATGCTGGCAAATTTCCAAAGGCTTTGTAGTGCAGGTCAAACAGGCACTTAGCATGTGAGGTCTATATTTAACAGTACTTAGCACTGGACAAATATTGGGGGTTTCAACAGTTAGCCTTTATCTATGAAACTCTCTGCTTGTAATGGGAAATAGCATAAATCAAGTGTCTGTGGTGCATTTGCATTAAAAAACGTTGTATTAGAGTGAATGGTGATGTTCTCCTGCCTCCAGCAGCGGCCTGGAGTTGGCCTCAGCGCTCAGGAGCTCCTAGTGCTTCAGATACCTTTCTTGTTGGACACAACTACTGTTACTATGAATGGGTTTCCTTAAATGCTGTGCATCAGTCTTTAAAGGATATTGTGCCTCTTCTTGTTAGCAAACTGAACTTTAGTTGCCTTGCTTTGTGCCATGCGCATGTGAAACAAGCTCTGAAGTTGATGCAGGCTCTCCGGGTGGTTTTCAAGAGGCCAGGCCACAGAATTGCTGCTCTGTGTTTCACAGAATCATAAAACTGTTTGAGTTGGAAGGGAGCTTACAGATCATTAAGCTCCAGCCCCTGCTTGCATCCCCCAAGATCAGGCTGCACAGGGCCACAGCCAACCCAGCCTTAGGCAGCTGCAGTGATGGAGCACCCACAGCTCTCTGGGCCATTGCGCCAGTGCCTTACTGCCCTCTTCTAATTTAAAGCCTTTTCCCCTTGTCCTATGACCATTTACTCATATAAAAAGTCAGTCTCCCTCCTGATTATAGGCTCCCCTCAAGTACTATAAGACCTTTGTGAGGTCACCCTGGAGCCTTCTCATCTGCAAGGTGGATAAACCCAACATTTAGTTGCAATAAGAATGGTGGCAGTTTCTTTATCCCACTGATGGCAAGCAAAGAGCTCCAGTGCTTCCACAAGATTTCATTGTGTAATAAACAGTACTAGAAATCAGGCATCCTGTTACATGAGGAATGGTTTGAAAACAGGAGCTTTCAGGGCTGTCAGTACAATGGTTCCCTATGACCCAACCCACACATGTGCCCAGCACCATGCCTGCAGTGGTCATGTGAAGGGAAGGACCAACACTAAACACTCACAAAACGCCTGTTGTGCTTTCTCAAACTGTTGCCATAACATGCTAATAACTATTTTATGATCTTACTAAATAATAATTAGAATTCCTAGTACCTGTCTTGGCTGATTAAGGTAATTATGGTGCTTCCTAGTACGGCAGTACCTCAGATTACTGTTGCTGTTTGCTTCTCTTGCCAAGTATAAACCAGGAATTTTTGCACGGCCTCGTTCAGGAACCATTGCAGTTGGATACGAATTTGCATGCGTGCAGCTGTGCTCATCTTGTACTGCTTTCAGTGACCAGCGTGCAATGATAGGTCACTAAATGTCATTCCCTGATTCGCGTAGACGCATTGGGAACTTGCATCAAAAGCAAACAAAGAGAAAAAGCAGCTCTTCTTGCACGAATCCGCTCCCACGTGCGAAAAGCGCTGTCTATCCTACACCTCAGCCGGATCTGTGCAGCTGGTTGAGGCGGAGCTCGCGGCTCTACTCCGCACGAGCAGCGGCGCTGCTGGAGGAGCTGCTCCCCAGGCGCGCGCCCCGCCGCTCCGCGCGCAGGCGAAGGTGTGAGGGCGGGGAGATGCCGGTGCTCGCAGCTCGGCCCCGGCTTCTGTCCTCAACGCACCGCGCCGCTACGGATTTCTTCCGTCATTTTGGGGGCTCTTAAGGAGCCGTCGAGGGTTTCTGAGACTCTGCAATTCCGTCTCGACGCTTCCTGCGGCCGCTGGGTAAGAGACTGGGGCTTGCGGTTGTTGGAGCTTGCTTGTTGTTGCGCGTGTGCACGTGAAGGGGCGACAACCTTAGCAGCGCATGGCTGATTTGCTTCTGCTTAATTCTGAGAAAATTTAACCTGGTGCTACAGAAGCGCTGAAGTTTCCACCTACGATGCAATTGCAAGAATCAATGATAATTTCACCCATCGCGTTGCCAGCACGGTGAGTTTAGCACTTCTTCCTTCAAAAGAAAAAGAGACAGAGTGCATCCAGTGCGCATCACCGCGCTCGCAGCTCCCCGCTTCTTCCAGGGGGAGCGGCTCTTGGCCCTGTGGAAGGGCGCTGGGTGGAAACAGCAGCCCGAGATTGCTGTTTTCTGAAGTCAGATATCTCTTGATTATCTTCTCTTTACCTAGTTAGCTTAGGGAATTGAATTCACATTCTGCGTCTGCTTCTTTTTAAAAGGCAAAGCAGGACTGTTCCGCTAAAATACCTTTATCCTCCTTTTTTTTTTTTTTTTTTTTTTTTGTTTTGTTTTGTTTTGTTTTTTGTTTAAAATGGATTGTGGAGGTGATGCTTCAAAACGAGGACTGTAAGGCTGGAATGTTCAGTTAGAGTTAAAACGGCTGACTCACATGTTCGTGGGCTGCCGTTATTGCTTTCACCTGGCTGCCACCTGGTTGAGAAGCGGCGATGCCTACAAACCTCCCGTCTTGCAGGCAGACGTTTTAAAGTAGGTGGCAACGATTCCTACGTATTCAGGTCTGTAACTTTTAAAAAGTGAATATAACGTTCTTGCGGATGTAGACGGTGTGCTCATTTGTCCTCTTTCTTTTGCTTCATGTGTCTTACTAGTTTCCAAAAACTTGGGGTATGTTTGAGTTTTCAGAAGCTGTGTACTTGCACGTGCATGCAAAGTGCAGTGAGCCTTAAAAAGGATCGTGTTCAAATTCGAAGGCTCAGCTGAGCCCCAGCTGGACTGCTCGCAGGCTTTGAACTTTAACGTGTTCTTCTGTCAATATTTGTCTTGTTTGTTGTCTAAATGGACTTCACATTTTTCTAGAGATCAGGGATTTTATTTTTATTTTGTATTTATTTATTTTTCAAGTCCCTGAATCCTCATTCTGTCACATGCACACACACTGATATATGAAAACCTAAACAGCAGTATTTCAAAAATAGCAGAGTAGAAAGTTGGTTTTGTAGTTATGATGGTTCTTTAAACATAGATGGGAAGATCACGACAAAACCACTTTAATGCAATTGGTACAGAACCTTAATGCATGTTTCTGATCACCACAGCCTTTATTTCTGTTTTCTCTAAACCTGTAAATATTTTTTAAAAGCCAGCTGTGGGGAAGTAATCACAATTGGATTTGGCTGAAATGCATGACTGTTCCATTTCCTAAATAATGGAAGTAAAGCGGGAAGAGACTGTTTTAAAAAAGTGTTCTATGTGTTCTGTGCCTATTTTATGTATTTAGCATGTATTATTCTACTGAATTAGCATGGAGATGTATGAATGTGTGAAAATCAAGACAGGTTGGATCTGGATTATATAAGAACTAAAATTTGAGCATTCATTATTTAATTATGAGTTTTATGAGTTTTAAATTATGACTTTTGTTTAATTATTTTTGCTGAACTAATGCAGTCTTTTTGCTGACTCTACTTGCTTTTTGTTATTTCTTGCTTTTCTGTAACTATGAAGTATTTTATCTTGGAACTGGGAGACAAAGCCATTTTAATCTAGCTTCAGTCTGTCAGAGAAGAAGACTGATGAGGGAATAAGGTCACTTTATCCATGTACTCCTTATTCACCTCAAATTTTTCTTTAGGTCTTATCCATTTTTTCCTTCTGACACGCTGTTGGGCATATTTTGGGGTAATACAGTATTTACTTAAATAATGCAGATAAACTAGGGTGTTTCCTTTTCCTGTATTCGTTCACTGAGAAGCAACAGCAGTTGTGAGGCAGAAGTTATTTTAGTTTCCTGAGGAAAAAAGAGTTTAGTGAGCTGTATTCTCACTTGTTTATTAGTACTGCAACAGTACAAAATGATACCAGTGAAAATTTGTGCTCACCAGAAGCATTAGTCTATATTCAGTCTTATCAGTGCTAGTCACTCATTTTTTTCCTGCTTGGCAGGTAAGAATAAATGGCGAATGACAGTACTGTTTGCGTTAGAGTGTTCATGCCTACTGCAGCATGATCATTCACAGGGTCATGTTTTCATTGACACTGTTGTATTTTACATTATTTAATTATTGAGTAAAACTTGTTGCTTCTGTTCTGAAGGTTCAGGAAACCAAACACCTGATTAAAGTGACTACCTATGTATTGTTTCCTCTGTATGAAAAATCTCTATTGAGAGAAATGTGCTTCTCTATGTGGACTTTATTTCCTAATCCAGAGGAGATTTGGAGTTTCCTAAATAAGCAAGAGTTTGTATTAGGCTCTTCTGAAGTCTTAATACATAATAGAGTCCATACTAGCAGAGGCAGGTTTGTCTTTATGGCCTTTTACAAAGCTTTGTGGTTTTTTTCTGATATTCTACTCCTGTTAACACAAACTTATGCTTGCAGGTCTAGGCAAAAAATGCTGGGGAAGCTCTGTTGGTGAGCCTTTCAAAGCTTAGCTTTCTGTTGTGGTGCCAGGTAAGATGGCACTGAATGCAGTTGCTAAGAGTAGTTTTAAGTTGGTTAGATACGCAATCATGTCTTAGGAATAAGAAGTCCTACAATAAACTCTTCATGTTTTGTATTATAGCCTTTCTGCCTGTGAATTAGAACACCTAATGATGTTTTCATTGATGCAAGAGTTGTGAGGCCAGAGCAAATTACTGTTAGTTCAAAACTTTTTCACCCCCTAGAGGCTCTAAGTATTTGTGGTGAGCAGTCACATTGTATTTATGACTGCTGTTAATTATGTGCAATTCACTGGGTCACAACTTCACATGTTAGAAATAATGCTCATAAAGAAAATCCAGTAAGATATAAAGTGAGTTGCAGTATTATTAATGTGTGTAGGTGACAAAATGGAGTCTAACCTCCTTGCTCATGAGGGTTATCTCACTCTATGGAATTTCTGATATATATGTTTTAATATTTTGAATCTTACAGTGAAGCACATCTTAAAATCTTCTTGTAATGTGCTGTCCTCAGTGTTGTACGCTGGCACTGAACGTTTTCAAGTAATGCTGTTCTGTAAACTTAAGTGTTATATTAACACAAGAAAAAAAGAGAAAACTTACTGTCAACAATTCTATTTAGAGGCTGCAGTAAGAAAGAAGCTAAAGTGTGACGCAAAAGCATGTTTTCTGTCATCTAGGTGTATCAGCTTAATCTAACGTTCAAACAGACGTAGCTCCAGTTAGCTAAGATTGTTTTTATTCTTAATCTGTGTAAGAAAACACTGACTGTTCTACAGAGCTGAGCAAGCAGAGAAGGAAGACAGCTTCTCTATCCCTATCATCAGTATTTATGTTTTTACTTCATAGCTATTAATTATGATTCAAGTTTAGCATCTTTCACATGAAATTTTTTTTTGTTGTCTTTTTTTTTTTTTTTTATAAAAAAGAAGCTTTTAAGAAGTATAAGAAGTGTTTTTAGAAGTATATGATAATGCTACAATTGTCATGGCTGCTAATAATAGCAGCCTAATAAGATATGGTATGGTAAGGCTGCTGATTATAAGACTTTGACTACAAAATGTTGAGAAATTAATGACATTTACCTAACAGTCTCCTTGAAACAGATCTGTAATACTTCGGCCTTTGTTGGGGTAAGACCAACAGCCATATTTGTATGCGTTGGGATTAAATTATTAAGGTGATGAGAAATTACATTAGCCTACTAAACTGTAGTATAGTATGATCTCAGTTTGGATGATAAAGGGCTGCCATGAATGAAATAAGGAACTGCAGTTTCAAATTTGCAGTGGTGCATAAAACTGGAGCAGAGTAGACCAGCTGGTAGGTGGTGGTTACAAGATAACAATCCTTTCTAAGAGCTAGAAAACAAACTTGAAAGGGTTTTTGAAAAATACAAATTACTGCTGTGAAGACTTGTCAGGGTCCCATGCCATTCCCAGGCACAAGTTATATGCTGGTTGTAAAGCTGAACGTAGATTTAGTTCCAGCTCGCAGCTTAGGTGCATAACTGTATTTGATTGCAGTCCTGGTTGGTGGGTGTTGGGCAGGGCACTCACAGGATGTCAGTTGTTACCCAGTGTTTTATGGACACACCTCACTGCTCACTTGCTTTTTCCAAACACGCATTTAAATGACAAAGTAACTCGTACAGAAATTTGTTAAGGAAACTACTACTTAGAATGGGTGACTGTCATAAGATCAGGCAGAAGTTTCTGATGGCTGGTCTTAATTGGATGTTTCAGAAGAGCCTCTCTATCTTAATAATTTTTGCTGCAAGAAGAACTAAAACACCCAGACGCTGTGATGGACTGTCTGGACAGCTGCTCTCTCTGTTTCATAACTGTCTCAAAGCAGTGAACCAGATGGGTTCAGTTATCTGTAAAATAGACTTCTGGGAGCTTATGACAAAGAAAGTTTGTAGTGATACATGGAAAGCCTTACGAAGACAAATGTTCATCGCTTATTTTCTAAAAGGACCTGATGTGTACTAGCAGACTTCTTTTTTGGAAGTTACCTCGTTTGCATCTTGCAGAGTTTGAGAAAGTTCTAACCTTCAGGCAAAGAAATTGCAGAAAAAAAAGGCTTTCTATGCTATAAAGTGAGAGTTTGCTTTTTTTTGTGTGTAGTTTTGCATGTATATACACATATGCAGCTGTTCAAATACTTCTGGTATTGAAATTACTTTTATTGATCTTTGTTAAGATTGTTATTTTCTTCAGGTAAGCTTGCATTCTTCTGTATGCATGAGAGGTATATGTTACACGTTCTATAAATGTGACTGTGCAATGAAGCTATCAATTTAAATGCCCCAGAGGAAGTTACTGAGAGTTCTACATTGCATTTGTGTACTGAATAAGCAGAGTTGCAGAGAAAAAGTGCAGCTGGTAAGAACTCAAACAGAACTGGGAGAGAAAGAAGGAGTGAGAGAGATACGAAGTACTGTCTAGTACGTAAAGAGAGGAATGCCTTCCATATCTCTACATTGCTTTCTCAAATTTTGACTCAAAATAAATAACTCTTGTAATTGTGCCCATCCAGTTTTCTAGCAGCTTCTTCTTTGGATTGTGTAGTAATTTAAAAGATAACTTTTTCTCTGGGAAAAAAAAAGTAAAAAAAAAAAAAAACTCAAAACAACAGCAACAAAATCTTCCATCAGTCTGAGCTATCAATCATCAATCTGGGGGGTTGGACTCGATGATCTCTGGGGGTCCCTTCCAACCCCTACAATTCTGTGATTCTGTGAGCGTTACTGTTACTTTTCATCTTTCTTTGATGATATTATTTTAAAGTTAGAAATTTATCACTTTAATACAAGTCAGTGGTTGAGAGTGCATCTGTGTACTCTTTACAACATTGTGTAACTGGTGATTTTTTTTTTTTCCCCCTTTTCTTAAGCAGTTAAGTAATGACTGAATGGAACAGAGAAGAGGTAACCATAGAAGATAGTTCAGGGAACAGAAACAGCATAGCTTTATTATTGAGATACCAATTCAAGCTTATTAGCCCTTATTGATGGCTATTTTGGCTTTCTTAACTGTTGTTGCTGTGCACATTGCAGTATCTCATTAACGGCTGCTTAGTGCTCAGTGGAGTCTTGTTTTCATGTGCCTGGTATATTTCATTTTATTATTATTATTGTTATTATTATTATTATTATTATTTTTACTAACTATGACTTGCCAGTCCTTGGTTTTGTTGTGATAACAGGTCATGACCACAGCTGTGCCTTCCACAATACCAGGAAAATCCAGTAATGGTCGAATAAAAGAAGGTAGCATTTTCAATGAGAAGTTTTCTTATTGGCCAGGAGCAAATGTGAAATCTCGATTTCGTGTCAAGAAGGTAGAAAATGTAAATGGTAATGAATGTTGTAAATGAGCATGTGCTCACAGATATAGCCAAAAGCTTTGTAAAGTAAAGGTTTTAAACTTGGTTCTTGATTTTTCTTGTTGGAATTATTTTAAGTACTTACTAAAGCTCTTGGAAGGAAAAACTGAAAGTCTTGCATGTTGCTGGAAGCAGGACTCCTGTCTGATTGATTGTTCAAGTATGTGAGAAGGCTAATGTCAGGAAAATAAAGTTAAATTTTTAACCCATTTTCTTCTAAAACCATTGTTGTGACAGATTCTTGCCCAGCGTATCCCTATGGGTTGCATTCTAATTTCAGATTGTGAGCAAATTCACAGAAGCACTTTTACCTTAGTTTGAAGGATGTGAGAAGGGCTGGATTGACTTACTGACCAGATTCCTGTCTTTCTAGTTCATAGTTTCTATAGAAGATAATTACGAGTGTGAGAAGAGAAGACACTGCAGTGCTGGTAAAACTGCAATTTTTGTCATCTTAGGGAGATATGGCAGGTTTGCAATGATTTCTTAGTGTTTAGTTTAGTCTTGAAGCAAAGTTAAAGCCATATGCAACCAAAATCTTTTGTGTTATGCAGATGTAAATATAAACAAGTTTCACTGAAATTAATGGTTTGACTTCAGGTTTACACTGATGCAATAGAGTTGAATACAACTTTACCTTCTTAACCAGCATTTTTGTGACAGATAGGACAGTGTGTATATATGTACACATTACTTAATTGGTGTAACTGCCACAGTAGTTGAAAGGATGCTTTAGATCTTTATTGTTTCATAAAGAATAATAGAAGTTTAAATTCATATGCGTTAATTTTCAAAGATTATTACTGTAAATTGGGACATTCAGTGACAAACGTATGTGGATTTCAGTCATTCAAAAATAGTTCTTTCCATTCTATTAATTTTTGCCTGTAGAAATCCAACTTGGCTGAAGTCCATTATTTTTGTTGTATGTTTTCAGTTTGGAAAGGAAATTCTGCATGATGAGGCTGGTAACTAGGTGGTAGGATCCTAAGGAGAATGAATTTATAAGCTCATAATTTGTCCTCCACTAAGCAGCCTTGCCACTATCTGTCAATCATTAACCTGTACGTTGCGTACTTGTGGAAAATGCAGGTTCCCTGGATTGTCTCCCATTGCCAGTCTGGGCAATGCTGCTCTGCTGATCTGGAAATTGGATGTTAAGAGGAATTTTATTACTGAGCTAGACAACTGAGAAATTTTATTAGTGGTGGAAATAGAGTATACATTTCATGGCTCGATGCTCATAATGGTTGGAGATTTCAATCCCTCTTTGGGATGGAGGAAATAGAATTTAAGTATGAGATCCTAACTGATCTGAATCAGTAACTCCATTAAAGCTGCATTTATTGTACAACTACTGACAGTGATCAAGGTATCATTTAATAAACATAGTGGTGATGCTACAGTGAAATCCATGTCCTTATAAAGCTACTGAACAACTCATATTTCATGCTTTAGAAACATATTTTACCTACTTTTATAAATCATACTGTCATGGTAGATGGAGCTTAAAAGTAATAGCGTTTGTGTTATTAGTTAGGCAATTACTGAGATGTTGACTTGTAACATTTAGAAAAATATACTCAAAGAGTGAAGTACCTACTATAAGGTGTTTTGCTAGTCTAAACTATGTAAAATCTCAACTATTTTTAAGTAGGAAACAAAACTGCAACCTTCATGAGTGTTAGGGTTTTCAGTTTTTGGTGTTTTTCTCTGAGCACTCTGGATGCTTCCAAATAATCATAACAGAATTATGAAAGTTGACAGATAGAAATTAACACCACCCCCACCTTGCTCCCCTCCTGCCAAGATCACAACCAAAATGCCATCCCATTTGTTTGCTGAGTCTGTGAAATATTAGACATTCATTAGAAAGCCACTGAGCTGCCTAATAGTGTGGAAAACAGACTATTTACGTGTCAGAATTGAAATGTAAAGTGTGAGATCTGTTTCATATCTGTCTATAATATTAATGAGATGGACTAACTTATTCTTTGTGTGTAGTAACAAATTCCCCCAAATGTGTATAATCTCTGCTAAAACTGTTTTAGAAATAATGGGTGTATTTTACGTTGTTTGACATGCTAAAATTTTTTGACAGGAGGAGCTTGAAGCATTTAAAGAAAAATGACATTTCCGGTATATGAAATCCATTATTTTTCCATTTCAGGAAGGAAGATATAGATACTGATTCTTTCCACTTCCTTCCAAGCAGAGCCTCATTAAATCGATCCTGTTCCCTCCTCTGTTTCAACAGTGCATCAGATCTGATTCTTGCTCCAGTGATATTGAGAATTTTGCTATTATCTTTAACAGGAACAGGCCTTTAGGAAAAGGCGTTAGATGAACTGAAATGAAGAAAAATGAATGACAAAGTGAAAAATGACAGTTGTAGATTATAAAAACTTGTCCCATTCAGCAAACAAATTGAAAGAGAAATTATTTGTAAAAGTATCTCAGTTTGTGGTCTAAACAAAAAACCCCACAAAAACATAATACTTCTACTCTAGCAGAATGGTTGCACAGTGGAGATGATATACACTAGAAAATTTCATTTTTGCAGCATGAGTAAAATATAATATTTTTCTGGATTGTTTTGATGCTACTTTATAGGTAGTGCATTGTTGACTCTGTAATCAGAAGAAAAGATTTAATGCATATTGAAAGGCATAGGACCTCATTGCAATGAAGTTTCATTGTATTGGTATCAAGTATAACAGCATCTTGAATACTTAAAATCTTGAATGTCAATGGCTAACGAGATTATAATGGATTTTTCTGTACCAGTGAAGGCCTTGATTTTGTTTGAACAAGATTTTCTCCTTGCAAGACAATATGATATCTCTGATTGTTTGTGTTAATTGTAGGAAATGAGTGTCAGAAATGATTTATATCATTTCTGGAAGACCGATATCTCAGTACCCTGTTCTGTCCCTTTCCATTTAGACTGGATTCAAATGTTAATGTTAAAGACATGGGGTGAGAGGTAGGAAGTACTAAACCAGTCTCCAGTTTTCTTTTGAGGAAATTTTTTTTCTATTTTCAGTCCAGAAGTTAATGCAATATGTTGTAGTATTTCTTTAAACAGTTGACAGGCATTTTTCTTCATTATATGGAAGGAGAATGTAAGGGAAAAATCACTTGAATTTATCAATTACAAAAAGATGTGATGTTAAATGGGTTAACATTGAGTTTGAGTGTTTGCCAATTCACAGATAATGAGGATACAGTATTATCTGTTTGGTTTGGTTTGTTTCTTTTATTTGGAGAAGGAAAACAAAACATTGTCAAAGTTTCAACTTTGCATTTCCAGTGGGAATTCCTGCCATAAATGTAGAATGTGATTATCCAACCTGAAATTTTTGATAAACAAAAACTAAATCAATGAACATGAAAAAGGATGCTGCATTACATCTGTTTTGTAAAGAAACATTCAGAGCTAGCTGATGAAAGCATTTTAAATCCAAAGCTCTTTCAATCCCCAAAATGCTGAAATGAAATTGAAAACTCCTGTTGCATTTCATAGGCTTTGGATTAAGAGCCAGTCATCAGGATGCTTGAAGCAGTGACCTAATGTTAAGAACATTTATGATTTTATTAGATTAATTGAATTGTTCATGATATTGAGTGCTTTGAGAGCTGTGCGAGCAGATGTGAAATTATTGTGTACGTAGATTTCCCTGCAAAGTAGAGTGCCAGGTGACAAATAATTGGGACAAACCAGAAAAAGCAGGTATAGAGTCTCTTTCCAAAGCTGTTTCTTGTAGAGCTGTTGTTTCCCTTAATAAAGGAACTGACTTCTGGTGTGATTTGCTAGGTAAGGCTTTCCTTAGAATAAGATCTTATGCCTTTACGTGTTATTGTGTATCCTCTGTGTATAGCTATGTTATATTTATATTAGCTATGCTTGTTCCACATAGCTGCATGTTTTGAATGTAGAAAAAGCTGATAGCTTGTTCATGTGGGACAGCTGCCCATGCATAATATATGCCCCATATGTTAGAAGACATCTCCTGACTGTATTATCAAAGGTTTTTTTTTTTTTTTTTTTCCCTAAGCTTGATATCCTTTATTCAGGATTGCTTTTCGTAAATAAATAGGACATAATTAAATAGAAGATGACCATCTCTGTTTCCTCACTTCATTTCTGTAATTTGTTTTCATGCTGTGCTCTTGTTATCACATTTCTTTTGTTATTAGCAATGACAAAAGGAGAAAAGTGTACAGATATGACAACTGAATATCAGCTATTCCTAAGGAATTTTTTTCTTATTTTAATACTAAAAAGAAACTTGGGCCAACAATTTTTATTATCAAATAATTTTTCAGATGATTCTGGGTAGTCAGGGTTCTGTAGTCTGTAAATCATAGAACCAGAAAGCGGCTTGGATTGGAAGGGACCTTCAAGTTCTAACCCCTTGCTATGGGCAAGATTGCTACTTACTAGATTGTATTGCCCCAGATCCCACCCCAGTCAACCTTGCCCTCCAGAGATGGGGCATCCACAGTTTCTCTGAGCAAACTCTTTCTGTGAATGTTGAGAAATTTCCTCACTCGTTTACTTTCACACAGGTTCGTTTCTCACATGTCCTTTGTTTTGTGTGACTCAACTGATGGCTTGACGGTTATCAGTTCACTGTGTGTTTTTGTGAGTGTTTGAGCACAGTATTTTAGTGAATCTAAATAAAGTAGGACTTGTACTGTAAACTTCACTGCATGGTTAATGAAGAGAAACAGCTAGCAAAATTGAAGAATACATCTCTTTCATAGAAGTTCTACTTTAGAAAGTATTTTTCAGAAAAAAATCCACAAAGTTTAACTGTAATTAATACAAAATAGCACCATCCTTCAATTTTGGAGATGTACTGAGACACTGTATACTTTTGGGAGGAAGAACAATTTGCTATTTACTTGTAAGTACAACTATATACACAGTCTAAATCTGTATTCATTCAGAAGATATGATGTGTATTTGTGAAAGCACGTAGAGCAGGGTGTCATTTCCTCTAACCTAACCATATGGAAGACTTGATAGAACCTTTCAGAGAAGCAACTAATTGCTATAAATGTCACTGGTTACTAAATAAGAGTTTGTATTGCTTGCTTACCTTTGGGTTAACGTTAATGTTCTTTGAGCTTTTTCAATCAGAATCTTAGAGATGTTTCATCTAACTTTACTAAGAAGTAAAGATTTTAGTAAGAAATTTGCTAAGTGTGAAGATATTTGATCAACATGTCATCCTAGATAGGTCTATCATCCCTAATGAAGGATTTCAGTGTATATTCTTGGTTTATTTATTGTTTGATAAAACAAATGAACTGATTGTGTCTCGTAAACACTATTTAATGTACTGACAGTGCTTGATGAGAAGCCTTAATGCGGTTTCTAGCTATATATTAAAGAGTACCCTATTGTCCTCATAGTACCGCATTTGTTTTCGGGTAGCAACTCTTGCTACAGAAACCTAGAATGAATAATATTTAAGGAGGAATTGGGGCTGGACTGTGTAGTTAAAAATCAGCAACAAAAACAAAGAGCACATAGATTTTAAATGAAATATGAAGAATCATATTGTTTCATCAGAGACGTTTAGAACAAAGATGAAAAGCACTGCGTGGCTTCTAGCAGCCATTGGGTGGCTTGGGTCCTCAGTGGCTCCTCCAGGCTGCTGGAGAGGCTAGCTTTAAGTTTCTTGGTCTTCTGATAGTTATGCCTAATGTATTCTCAAAGGACACAGAAAAAATAAAATTGGCTTATTTATATACTTGATGCTATCTGATTCTTGATAGAAGCATAACATCTCCCACTGCTACTGCCTACTGTGGGAGGAGGAAATAAAAGGCAAAGTGTTCATAACAAAAAATAAAGATGTTGAAGATGCTGAGAATAGTAATGGCAAGCATTGGTGGAAATATCTTGTCTCAGATGGGTATTTTAACCAGTAAAAGAAATCATTATGTAGTTTGAAACTGTCAGTATCTCTGCTCTGTTGTGTCCCTCTTCATTAGAATTTTCATGGTTTCTCCTTCTAATGTAATCCTGACTTTAGGTTTTCTAAGTAACATGCTTATTATGCAGAAAATAACTCTGGAATGATAATGGAAACACCATTTTGATGTTGGTGAGCTGAATTTGAAACAAGTTTAAAGAAGAGAAGTATACCGAGCATAAACTAGCATCTTTTTTTCTTGCCTAGTGCTAGTACATTTTGCATTTCAGCATAGCCCTGGTTTGACTACAAGGCAGAATAGGGGAGAAGCATCTTTACAATACTCCAGTGTTTTTGAAATACGTATGCAGCTTCTGGTGTTCAAGACACATTTACCACCTTAGCTATTAATATGGAAATGTTAGAAATTGAGCCCTTAAAATTCTAAAATTGAATGTAAAGTGGAAGAAATTTTTTACCTCCTGACGGAATTGAGGGCACGGGTCATCTTCTGTGTTTCCTGTAGAGAATAAGAACGTTGAAAGAAATGGAATGGTCAAATCTATAAATATTTTGCTTCATGGCTGGTGCTACTGCCAAAACTTTGAGTTCTTTGACAGTGAAATGGCCGACGGCCTACTGGGCTTGCAGGGTTTCCCTTTGCTCAAAGGAGGAAGAAGGTCCCTAGGGAAAACTAGCAGGACTCACTGGCATGGCTTTTCAACTAGGTTTGAAGGGGAAAGGGAATTGTAGCAAGCCTGTCTGTGATAAGGTGTTGGACAGCATAACTAGGTTAGATGGACAGGGTGCTAGCAGGGGCTGAGCAAATTGGAAGTCAGTAGATGAGAGTTAGAGAACAAGGCAACAAAGGGAGTGTTGGGGCTGGTTTTCTACTAGAGGCAGCTTTACCAGGCTGAGCCTGTTGATGAAACCTTCCTCCATCTACAAGAGGTATTTTGATTGTAGGCTCTCATCCTGCTGGGGGACACCAACATCTGTTGGAAAAGTAGCGCACCAAGATATAAGCAATCCAGGAAGCTCATGGAATGCATTGAGAATAACTTTTTGAGCCAAGTAATAGACAGCCCTACCTGGGGGATGCTGTACTGAACCTATTTGCTCATCAGTGAAAATGAACTACTTGGTGACATCAAGATTGGAAGCTGCTTGGCTAGTGGATACGCACTAGTGAAGTTCAACTCCTCAGGGATATGAGACAAAGAATAAATTCAGGGTGCTAAATTTTAGGAAAGCCACTCTCAGTGAGAAAAGGTAATATCACACCCATTTTTAAGAAGAGTAGGAAGGATGACCCAGGGAACTTCTAACCTGTTAGCCTCACTTCTGTGATGGGGAAAATCATGGAGCAAATCCTCCTGGAACCTATGGTACGTGGAAGAGAGGGAGGTGACATGGATAACCAGCATGGCTTCACCAAGAGCAGGTCCTGCCTGACAACGTAGTGGCCTTCCACAGTGGTGAAACTGTGTCAGTAGTCAAGGGAAAAGCCAGGTCATCTAGCTGAACTTCATTAAGACCTCTGACACAGCCCCACACAACATCTCCCCCCATAATGGAGAGACGGATTTGATGGTTGGTCTGTCTATTTAGTGTGAAACAGTAATGTATGGTACTTAAGAATCAAAAATGAGTAAATATCTGTTGTGTTGTAGTTAATAACTGTTAATGATGTACATGTTCATGTACAAGATTGAAGCTGATAAATGAGACCCAATTTAATTAACCAAGGGTGATTGAGGAGGCATATTCCGCAACAAGCGGAGTTCTGTTACGTAGAGATCCAGTGTAATCTGTAAGTATTTCATCATTGTCTTTGCCTATAAGTGGTGGTGGTTATTTTTTTCTTTGTTTTGTAAATCCATGTGCACACATGCCCAGAGAATTGGACTTTTAGACTTTGTATAAAGTGTAGAAAATTGTAGAGCTTGTGAGTAGTACTATATAAGTTTATGTTGAATGAATTACTGAAAATATTAGCTTTAAAAAATCTTGAAAACAATTTTGAGACAGGATTTTTTTTTTTTTTGCCAGTGTTAATCTATTAATCTATGAAGTGTTGGCCATTAATTGCTAAATGCTTATTAAAATGAAACTTGGAGGAAGGGAACTGCACAAAAATTGGTTTTTTTTTTTTTTTTTTTTTTTTTTTTTTTTTTTTTTGTCTGTGTATAATATAATAACAATAGATGTACTTTTCAGGCAGTGAAAATCAAAGTATATTTCCTCAACAGTGTGTAGGCATTGTCCTAAGTAATGAACTTTGTGAATATTTGCAAATAACATTCTGGCCATTTAATTTTAAAAAGGCTCCATTTGTCAATTCTGAAAACTATACTAGTTATTAGACTGCCAGTAGCTGCTGTCTGTCTTTCTTGCTCCTGCGTTTGTACATGTATGTGTCTGTAAGGCTGTTGAAGCATTTGAGCAAAACAGCACTTTCATAATTATTCTTGTACTTCCTTCTTATTAAGAGCTTCCCTTTTATTGTTCTGCTTGTGTGCATTTTCAGGGACTCTTAAAGTAAAAGGAAGGTGGTCCTTTCTTGTCTGGTCTTACCACTGAAAAATTAAAAACTTTGAGCATTCAACAAAATATTATTGATAAAATTGTCAGATCTTTAAGGCAGAGTTTTTTTTCATGGCCTGATGTACTTATTAGATCACATCTAGCGAGTAAATATTGCAAACAAATGTAAGCAAATTCTCCTTAGGCTATGGCAAAAAATAAAAAAATATTAAGACTCGGGCAGAATTTGAGATTATTGGAATTATGAAGTCAGAGGTTGAACATCTGCAGATGCTGGCAGAAGTCATCTCCTCTACAGTGCCTCACTGTATGTCATATGAAGGACTGTTCTTGTAAGAGAAAACAGTGTCTGGTAATTAAGACATAATGGCACGTATTTCTGTCTTTAAGAAAGAGGAGGAAAAATAATTAAAACTAAGTTGCAGAGCTGTTCTCCAGTCTGCAGTCTTTCTCATCCTTTTGAGTCATGTCTATAAGTGCAATTAATTGGGAAATACTGTTTATTGCTGTTCAGTGACAAGAAGGATCCTACAACAGTGAGATTCAGTGTTGCTCTAAGAGACCTTTCAGCATCACGGAGATGCTAACTGTACAACAGCAGAAGCAGAACACGCATTGGTACGTGCCTGTTCCAAAGCACAGAGTGATTATTTCCAAGTCTGTAAAGAAAACTGAGCTTCCTCAAAAGCTGCTGTTCTCTTCCTGTAGAGCCACAAAAGGGATTCTTTTATGTCAGATTTTTGTGCCTGCAGGTATGCATGGAGTAATCAATGCATGAGGCAGCAGCTGAGCTTTGTACTTTTTTTTCTAGTCAGGCACGTCCACAGTGGCATTGCAAGAAGTGTTCTGTATGACCATTAGTATGTTGTTGGTTTTTATTAGCGACTTCTATTTCCTTGAGGGCTCCATCGTTAGTCTACTTCTGTAAATTTCCCTTTGCTGTTTTCCCTGCATGTTTTCACTCTTCCAGTATCTACAGGACAAAATTACTGTATCATGAAATAGCTGCTGTGGACTGCTATCAGGAGAATATGCTAAGGGGCTATGAAGAGGTACTGTAAGGAAAAAATGAAATTGTGTTTAGCCTGGATTTCAGCTTGGTTTTGCACAGAAAAAATAGAGAAAACTTACTTGTTTTGCACATCGAGGAATCAAAGTGACATGAAAGGAGTTAGACCCCTTCCTGCTTACTATGTCTTGGGACCGTCTTCAGTTTTTGTCATTCCATCCCTAATCTCAAAATCTGGTTTTGGAGACAGTTGAGTTTATCCTGTTCTTGGATGTTTTTTGTGGAAAGTGAACATGCTGCTTCCCCCTCTTTCCCCACCCACATGAACAGTTTCAGTAAGAACATAAGGTAAATGCCCTTTTCTTCTCTTTGTCTCTGTACTGTGTTCTGTGATTTAAATACTGCATTTTCTTTACCGATGTTGACCAATTCTCATCTTCCTACTGAGCCCAAGTAACTGTCTTGGCCTGTCCTTAGGCTGCTGGTTTCTTCTCTTCTGCTCGTTTCTGGTATCTGCCTTCATGCTTTGCATGAATAGATAGGAAAAGTTGCAACAGACAGTGTTGTATACAACCAAAATTCAACCTAGCATAGCACTAATTTAGTTTGGACTAAAATATCCCTTCACAGATCACAGCTGATACAGCTCGGTTGCTATCACATACATTAAGGCAGAGATAGCCTTAGGAAATCATTAAAGAGGCACTAGACTTTCTCAGAGTGATTCAATGCCATGGATTCATTATATGATGCTCAATTCTCCCCATTTCTGGAAATGAAAATGTCTCATTCTGGAAAATAGCATATTCTAGCTGACATGCTTTTATGCTCAACCAGCAATATGTTTTGAGATGGAAGAAAAAATTGGCCTGTTCTATTTAAGAAGTCCTGTTTAACATATAATTTGCTTTGTTGACAGTGCTGACATGCTTCCGTCTCTTTCTGGAGATCTGGCTGACTGCTACTGTGAATAGTGGTTGTCTTTTAATCTTTTGGTTTAAAAAACTGTTTCTGATCACTGGTTATCAGAAATCTACCAAGACATTAGAGTCAGATCTGGACACAGTGTTTTGTTGGAAAACAGTATTACTTTTTTTCCTCACAGGTGATATAAAATGTTTCATGCTGTAGCTGGCTACCTAGCAGATTGAAATTAGTAGTCTAATGCCCTTTGTTCATCATTTATTGACCATGTTTTGTATCATGCTTGCCATTTTCAGCTCCAAACCTTTGCTGTGGTGTGCAGTGACTGATGTTTGGCTCCGAAGGGTGTTGTTAAAACCACTGAAAGATGTGCTAAATGTCTGTCCCTCTTTAGGAAGCAAAATTTACAGTTGTCTATTGGGCAAGGAAATTGTTCTGTGACAACTGATTATGTACATCACATTTTAGAGACAAATTTTGATGCTGGTAAAAGACAGTGGTTAACAGTAATTTTCTGCAGACTTGCAAAGCATCCAAATGCTGACCATTGTTTCCTTTCATTCTATTCTAAAATAAGAAATTTACAGTAAAACCTTTTCATTCCCTCTTGAGCAGTTCATCACTAGACAGCCCTGGCAAAGGAAGCTAAGCCTGAAAGCTGTTTTTAGTCATGCGGTGGCTCTGGCTTATGCATTTCCAGTTCTAACCTGGTTTGTTCCTGTCTCTGATATACAGTGTACCACTTTACAGGCAGATGAATATGAGTGTTCAGTGCAGATCTGGCATTGTCTGAATCAGGACACCTATGTGCATATGGATAAAAAGCTGTCTTTAAAAAACAAACAAAAAACAAAACAAAACAAAAACCCCCCAAAAACCTCAGACTTCTGATTTGATTCTCAATTCGGACTTGCAAACAGTTGTATTGGTACAAGATGAGGAGTGACAGAGCTGCTAAATCTGTAACTGCAGATTAGGAAAGACAATTTCTTAAACTGGCAAAGCTGCTCAAGACCTCATTTTGTGAAACTTCTGCCCCGATTATCTTTTTGTCAAGTAGGTCGCTGATGGAATTAGCTCATAGACCATCAAAAACCAAAGAAAAGAACAGATAACAACAAGAAAGCCTCAACAGAACAACAAAAGCTTTGCATAATGTGTCCCATTGGAAAAAAAAACAAACAACTTTGAGTCAGCTTTGTTTGGCTGATTTTTTTTTTTTTTTAGTATCTAAACTTTAATTTTTTTTTTAAAATGTAATAAAGCTTATGGCCTGGCAGAAAAAATAAAAACTATAAACTTCACATTTCAAGTTTAGATCAATGCTAACGTATCCTTAGATAGCTGTCTTTCCTTGAAAGAGTAGAAAATTATGCGGGTTTTGATTTTTGATTTTTTTTTAAGGTATACATTTCAAAAATAATGTAGAGATAAAAACTTAAGTCCAGGCCTAGGAAACTTGTACAATTTCAAGATTTTATTCTGTACTTCCTATTGCTGGACAGTAGAAATTTAATTTCTAATCCTTCTGAAGATCTCTAGAGTTGATAATACTGCCAAACTATTACTAAACTATTTGCTGGTCATCTAGAGTACAACAGAATGTAATGATAATGAGGAGTACTATAAACATGCCAAGCTTTAAATATTGTTTGTGCTACTTGTATATTAATGTAACTGTTCTGGAGAAATGTACTGTGCGATGAAGCTTTTAATGGAGGCACTCATTCTGGAACTACAATAGTTGGAATAAAATTTAATGCTAATGGGAAGTTTTTATTTATGGTTTCTATGGTATTTATGGTTTACTATTGGAGGCAGATTTTTTCCTTTACTCTAGTTCTTGCTGATAAGTTGAAAAAAAGTGAAGGGATACTAGTGGAAATCCCATCTTAGTCAAAATATTCTGTGTTAATGCTTTTTTAGCATTGAAAAGAAAGATGACTTAAAATCCCTATGCAATTCATTTAATTGCAGCTAGGATTTTAAGTCTAAAGACTAAAGTTTTAAGCAAGACCCACAATTATTACTGTGAGGTTGTTCTGGTACATTTACACTTGCAAAGGTAGAATGTATTTAATGCTTCCTTAATATGTGGAAGAATCTCCTATCAATATATACATATATTATTTTTCTTTAAAATGCATGAAGAGAGGAGTGTTTACTCCTTCACTCTGCTGTCAGCCCAAGCGTTGATCGGGAGCAGCAGTGTAAAGCTGTAGGTGCAGTTATATAGGCAGCGTAGGAAGTTGTAAACTCCTCAATTGCTGTTTTAGATGGATGTTATGTTTTGAAAGGAGACATTTCAAACAAGCTCCCTCTAAAATTTCCTGGCACATGTCTTGGGAATAAAGTGGACAGGTGAAGTTAGAGCAAGTGCTGAGTAGTAAGACAACATGGTCGACCAAAGCTGATTAACTTTCCTGTAGTTCTGCAGTGCTTTTACTACTCGTTATAAGAAAAAAAGTTTGAGTTTCAGTAGTTCGAGAGTAAATTTGCAAATACATTGTAACATAAATGACATTTTTTTTCTGAGAGATTGTTAAATGAATTACTATTGTAAAATTAGTTACAGTGAAAACTGTCTTCAGAGTAAATTAATATATATATTATGGTTTTGTTTATGTTTAGAAAGGGTACAAATTGCTGCTATTTCACTAGATGTGTTCAAATAGATACAGGAGAAAGCATCAGAGGTGACGTGTAGAGTGTAAGATAATGATTTATCCTAATGTATAAATTACACTCAAATCTTGAAGGAAAAAAAAAAAAACAACTCTGTAAACAGGGATTGGGGATGTCATTATGTTATTAGCAGTGTCTGCTGATTCAGTATCTGTGTTCTTGATGACAACGTAGATGGTAAAGCTTTGTTATCTCTAATGGAACTCTGTTTTGTTGTGAAATTATGCCCAGGATCTCCATCTAGTTTCAATTAAAGGGGGAGCTAAATACCTGTTCTTAGCTGGGATGAACCAGTGCTTGTAAAATAATTCCACACCACTGCTTTGATTCCTATGCTCAGTGAGCATTGTTTGTCATGTGAACTCTTTTCACCCACTCTTGGAGCAGAATTACACTATTGAAGAATAGAGTGGGTGTTTTAATCTCTTCTGGAAAATGTAATGTTTAAGCTACAACAGCTGAGTGACCTGAACTGAAAGTGCAGTGAAGCACAGCAGACATAATTTTTTGGCTTGTTTGCAGTACATACTCAAACTCGCCTAGGCAAAAGAGTCAGTGTTAATTAAGGTTCTTATTGGTAAGCAAGGGTTGCTAAAACAGGTAGTTTTAGGCATTTTAGTCATAAGTATATACAATAGAAGTGAAAATTTCCTTTTTCTTATGTTTGGTGTACCTCTGCAGAAAGTGAAGAGAGCTTCTCCGTTGAGAAGACTGTGTAGTTAGAACTAACACAATTAGTGCTGTATTTGATTCAAATAAATAGATGTAGTGGTTTCATGACAAAAGCACCTTTAGAGCTCTGGAGTTAACCAGCTGTATTTAGTTAACGTCTGCAATACAAATGACAATAGAGAGTGAATATTTTTTTAAATTATGCTATTTAGTTCACTTGCTAGTAAGGCCATAGGACTTATCTCAGTTTACAGCACATTAGGGTGCAAAATGTTGATGCCAGAACTATTCCCAAAGCTGCATATGTAGCAAAGCATTCTCTTGGTGCCTTTCCAATGCAAATTTAGCTACCTTTGTGCTGTAATAAGATAGGAAGTGATTTTCTTGGTTTTGGTAGGCATAGTCTATGTCTTGCCTTCTTAAAGGCAGTAGAATCTGAACCTTGCTGTTTGCATTGTCCTAACTCCCTTGTAAATACTGGAAGAACTGTTAGAAAATATAAGGCTGGAGAACAGCTACCAAATGGGAAAATTAAATAGGAGCCTTGTAATCGTAGCATGTTGGTATTTGAATTGCACCCAAGTAATGTAGTTCAGTTTTGTATATGGATGTAGATTTGATCTTGGTTGTCAGGAAAAAAAGAAAAATCAACACAAAGGCAGCTGATTAATTCTTGGACTTGTACATTCAGACACACTCTATCTCCAATCTGATCTCAATTGTTTTAAAATGCCTGTTGCTCTGGGACAGAGTTTCCACATTTGTGAATTAAGTTATTGATTGATATTGGGGGAAAAATAGGAGAAGCAATAGCTTTAACAGAAACTAAATGCAGGTGGATTCTTGTATTTCCTAGAGGCCCTTCAGTTATATGTCAGAGGAACCCAATGCATATAATTCAGGCTCATGCTTGACTATGAAACAGTGCAGTTGGTATTCTGCAGTGATTACATTTTTGAGTGACTTAGGAAATTCTTATTACTCAAGAACATATTTTTGAGAATTCTGTATGCAGCATCAGAAGTTTCTATTTGGAAGAGGTTTCTACTCCATAATAGTGTTTTCGGTTAAAACCAGCCCAACGTTTTTTTTATATAGTCTGTCCATCTTTTATGGGAGCCTATCTTACTGGCTAGTAGGGAAGATTTACCTTTATTGTGATGAGTCAGAAAGGTGTTTTTTTAACAGCTGAAAACTTTGGAACTGTTTAAAAATTACTTAAATTACTTTCCATCTTACTCAAGGGTGCGATAGTAGAAGCTGTCGTCTTTTGAGATAAGTTATAAAGTTTAGCATAGACTTTCTGAAGTACTTTTATTTATTTATTTATGAGCTTTAACAATTGGATGAATACATAATCAATGAATATACAGGTGTTTTAATTAAGAAACATACAAGAGAGTTTGGCTAAGCAGATTATTACGACAAAAAGAATAGAGAAAGATCTTACCCCTGTCCTGGGTTTGCTAGAAAACTCCAAAAGGAGGGATCTCCAGAAAGAGATCATTTCTCACTGGTACTCAGCTCTTAAATGAGTCTAGGAGAGATGGAGATAAGCTCTACCCCTTCCGGCAGCACAGGTGAATTGCCTTCACCTGTGCTCCCAGGGCTGACTCAGGGTTGTTTGCCTCAGGTGATCAATCAGAGGTTCAGGCCATGACTCAGCAGTTCCCATACAATGAATTATTGTCTTTTATCCTGACTGGTGTGAACTGTATGGAATTATGCTTGCCTCAAGTTGATCTGAGTAAGATATTCCTTCCATGTTCTATTGAATATTGAATTGAATATTCTATATTCAAGTTTTACACAATATTTTGTTGTTAACAAGATTGCTTTCATTCGGTGCAGGATGAACTGATCCCTGTGTCTAGCTTATATAGCCAGTAGGGTTCTCTGGAATAAAATGTACTGTATAAACATCAGACATAAAAACTATGCAATTTTTGTAGCAGTTACATTGGAAAGCATCAGTGATATATGTATATGTTTACTGCTATAGTGCTAGGTATAATAGCGTTATTTTTCTGTATTTCTAGATCAAAATAATGACTAGTTCCTTTTAATGCAAGGTGTTCTAAGTTTGTAGAGCATTCAACGTGACTCTATCACTGTGGTACAGAATACATCTACAATTCAATTTATCTTGGCACTAGCTAGATACATTAATAAATGGAAGATTTGTTAGAGGACAAGTCAGCTGTTTTGATTTTATCATTGGCATAAGGAAAAAAAAATCACTGACATGAATCCTATTTTATTGTCTTAGCCACTGGTGAGTGCAAAAACGATGCCTCCCATTTATAGAGCTGTATAAGTTAATCTGCAATCAAAAATACAGTCGCTGTTAAAAAAATCAAATTAAAAGACCTAACATGAGTGCTAAAAATAAAATTTCTATAACCATTATTATATTATATTGAGAAGTCAAGACCATTTTGGCAGGAGATTAATTTCTAATTGTATGATTTATGTGTGTTTTCATTTTATATAAATGATCATATGAAGTACATAGTTCTTTCCTAAGTATTTTCTGAATAGAAGAGTTATGTTTTCTTAGATATTGTTATGTAATGATTTGCAGCTATTGGATGCACGTGAAGAAAGACTAAAGACATAAGGTTCTTTTTAGTTACTTAAGGTATTATCAGTCAATGTTGTGTCTGTAAGGTTAACATATTTCTTTGGGGAAAAATAAGAGAGAAAGGAACATTGTGAAAAAGTGAAGTGGAATAAAGAAAGGAGCTACAGTAGGACAGTTCATAAATCTATAGATTTGTAGTATTTAAGTAGGTTCAGAAGACAGAAGTATCTATGATTTTGTTATTATATGAGATAATCAAGTACATCAGACAGCTTGGAAATTTTTCTTTCCTCACCTAAAAAACGAATTTCTTGTACTTTTGCCTATTGTTTATGTCAAAATAATTTTGCAACATAAAGAAAATGTAAGAAAGTAACAGCATACTTCTAAATTAAAAAAATATAGTTTACAACATGATGGCTTCACTTGATGAGCTTTGTCTCAAGTAGATCATGTTTGTGGATTTCTGAATTTTTGTAATGAGCTGTAATTGTTCTGCTTCTTCTGTGACTGGGATACTCAAATTGCTTTCGTCAAACTTCAAAAAAAGAAGAAAAAAAAAAAGTATCCAACTGAAAGGTGTAGATAACTAGAATTAATAAGTAACCTCTCTTGACTGTTCAGCAAACCCTGGAAGCTTGCTAAATGCTCTGTTTTCAATGTGATGTTTAAGAAAGGCTTAATATTGAAGCCACAGTATTTTTTTTTGTCATTGAGTATTTGTGCTCTATTTATCAAACAGTAAATCATGAGAAAAAAGATTACATGACAAGAAAGTTGTAACAAGTAAAAACAAAGAAAAAGAAAGTTATCTCTGTAAATCTTACTTTAAAAAAAGAGATTTAGATATTTTTAAAGGAATCCTGATGTCACCAAAAATACATACTGAACTTTTAAATGCAGTAAGTAATTATTATGCCTTAAACTTTTTTTTCCCCTGTTACTAGCCGATATACAGCACAGGGAATAATTGGATGTTAACTCATACCATGTCACATTGAAATTCCTGGGAGAGTTCTTTGTGTGGTATATTTCAAACTCTTGCCAGCACCAAGAAGAGACTTATGATTAATATAATTCCATTTTTCATATGATAGGTGTCTAGCAATGACAAATGTTTCCACACGTAGCAATAGAAAGGTTCTGTGATTTTACCAGTTTGAGCACTGGTACCTGACATGTAATGCACAACTACCTTCCCCTTGAAGGGGAACTCTGCGAGTGAATGCAAACATTTGGGTATCAATATCCTCAAGGCTTAATTGCAGGATAGTTTTATTCTATAGTATAAATAATTTTAGAGAGATCAGCTCTGTTGTGTTTTTTTTTTTCTTTCCTCCTGGTAGTAATAATTTGACATATAATCATTTTGCATGTACCGATGTGACAAGTTAACAAAAGGCTGGCATACTGGAAATGATGGCCTGTACAGAATCTTTTATCTCTGTTTAGTCTATGGTGAAGTTTTACAATGATGAATGACTTTCAATTCCCACACTCTCCTTTCATGGCACTAACAAATTTTCATTCAGTGCCAAACTTTCAAGTCAGACAGATTGTACTTTACAACCAAAAAACTTCCATTATGGGACAATTTTAAAAACTATGCTGACAGTAGTAAACTTGCTAAATCAGTGTTTGCAGCTTTTCTACATCTTTTTTCTTTGCAGTTAAACTCATGTAATTAACTCTTCTTCTGTAAGCAAGTCTGCAATAGCATTCCTGCTGCACTGTATACTCATATTCATGATGGACTCTTGACCTGCTTTTTATACTAACCAGTGTATTTTCTCTTAGAATAACCTCTAAAAATCTGCAGAGATGCTTAAATCTAAAGAGCATGAAGGACTACAATTACTGTGGAAGCCTGGGGTACTTGAATACAGCCCTTACAGTTTAAATACAAACTTGCACTGAATGTCTGTTAAATAATAGCATTAAAAATCCTTTAGGATAGGAGAAAAGATGTGGAAAGTTAAGTATTGCCGAACTTCTGTTTTAGCAAATTTTTGAACAAGGGCATTAAATATTTTTGTGGGTCAAAATGGGAAGTGTTAAGAATAAATTACTTGAATGCGAAGGTAATTTTGCAGCTACATATGAGATTCTGGTTTATTATTATTATTTTTGTTTAATCTGGAAGGTCTCATGTCTATCTTCTGTATGAAAGGGTAGTATCGCTATTTTTTTTTTTTTTTCTACAGGAACAGATTCCTACTCTATTTATTCAGGCATTTGTTATTTTCTAAGTTCTTCAGTCCAACCAATCACTAGTTAGTATCCTCTGTTGTTTTTCTGCCTCTTCAACATTTAATTATCAATTTACATGATGTGAGTGTAGTATACAGTGAAGTTAGGTGGGAGAGGGGAGGAGAAAATAGCAGGAAATAGTTTGACAGAACCTAATAGTATTTTCTTCTTTCTTTTATTCTTTAGTAAAATCCTCAGAGTATTTTCTTTTTGAGGAGTCTCACAATGTGTGTTTGTGTGTGTGTGTGTATAATTTTTATTTCCTGAAAGCATCAGTAGGCCTTAGCATGATGATAGGCCAGCAGCGCAGTCTTGGTCATAATGTGAAAGTTGTTCTCTGTAATATTCTGTTTCTAAAAGAAAAACCAATTGTGTTGTACAGTTGAGCACTTGAAAGTTAAGAAATGCTGACAGTGCAGTCTTATGCAGCATTAGTCCTTTAACAAGGACTAAGCTTATCTACAGGGCTCCACCATTATGAAGCAGTAGTAGCACAAGTAGTTGTATAATCAGTTTAGGCTCAGTGGGTACATAGGTTTAAAGTGGTGTGAGAATTAACTCAGGCTTGTATAAATTGCCATTAGAGTAATGTTCTGATTTTTGCTCTTTAACAAAATGTGATAAAATAATGAATGCCTTAATGTCTACTTTTTCTTCCAAACCCCTCCCCCCAGGTTCCATTAGTGATGATGCTGTCTTATGTTATTTCCTTAGCATAACTGGGTAGGCGTGAATAAAAAACATTCCTCCAATGATGTGTTGGGCATTTTAGGTGTTCTTGGGAGGTGTATAGGAATCAATAAATGTTAGCTAACTATATAGTTCGGTAGTTGCTCATGGTTTCACTCATTCTGAGATGCCCAAAAACAATGTCTGTGCTATAAAGCCTGTCTGTTTGCCTGAGAACTTCTTCTGAGACTTCTATTCCAGTAACTTTCATTGATTCCTTTTCCTCCCAAGTCTTCTGTTGTGATTGACAAAGGCTGTGTATGCATCTATTCAGGATGCAGTACACTTATAGATCAGCATGTTGGCCAGAAAACAGTTCCAGATTGACTAAAGTTACTTTTTCTGTTTTTTTGAAAGAGGAATAGTATAGTTAAAAATAAAATGATGAGATTTTTCACTGAGGTTTCCTTAAGAAATTGAAAGCACTATAAAGTCAAAGTAATCTTAGAACGAATGAATAGCATTTATCTTTTTCAAAAAAGAAAATAAAATCCCAGATGAGAGATTTTATTTTTTTCCTGTTGGGGAGCAAAGGGGGAAAAGCAGAGGAGGGGTGGTGGATTGTTTGCAACCTTTTTTAATAGTCATAGGATTCAATTGCTATTGGAGGTTTTAATAACCTAGTAATGTATTATAAGGAGATGGAGCAGGAAAAAAAATTCTTAGATGTGTTGAATTTTCATACAAAGAATAATGCAATTAGACATAGGCTTTGGAGATTTGACTGTGACTGATAAGATGAAATGTATTTAGGATGTCAAGGTTGAAGAGAATGGTGAGAGCAAGTGTCTGGTAGCAAGTCATGATCCCTGAGATAGGAAGGAGGGAATAGCAGTGAAATAAAAACAATGATTTCAGTATGACACGCTCCATTAAACTCAGAATTGGTCAGTAAAGCCTCCTTAGAGGCTTCTTAAAGGCAGTAAAGAAAATGATACTCTCTCCAATTAATAATATTAAAAGCACAGATGCACACTGTCCCATTACAGAAAAGAAGCATTAACTACATGGAATCACTCAAGCAAGGTCGATCTTGTTACCCATTTAATTCACTTCTCTTGAACCAATCTGGTGATTTGCTGGTCTAGTGAGCAAACTTGAGAACTAATTTTATATATTTGTGTGTATATACATATACATATATATATATATATATATATATATATATATATAGGGTCTGTGTATATGTATATACATATATATATATCTATAAATATATGCAGGTATCCCTCTATGGACTTCTATGTTTGGGGGGGGCTTGGAAATTGTTCAGTAGAGACAAGTGCAGTTTATACTTCAGCCACAAAGGAATGGTACACAGTTACATGAGAAGGAACAGCCAGCTAATAAGTCATTTTAGAAATAAAACTTGAAGCTGAGTAATCAATAAGACTTCTGAATGGGATAAATAAGTTGACTAGACTAAAATCAAACACAGGAATGTGTTAGCAGTCCTCAAGTACCAAACTGCTGCTACTGCAATGAAGGAGAAAACTTGCTGAGCATTATAGGCATCCTACTGTTTTCTTCAGATTTCAACAAGGAAAAATGAGATTATATTTAAGAAAAAAAGGGAGGGAGGGAGGGATTGTCGGAGGATCAAATAGTTAACTTCTTTATTGTTTTAAATGCACTGTAGTAGCTTAAAAAGTCTGAATATAAAAATGCATAAGTATGTATTTTAAACAGCGTGCTATTACCATGGGATTGTCTTCAATTTAGTCCTGGTTCAATCAAAGTGAGCACAGCTGCATGTGTTTCAGTTCTGATAGGGAACATTGTGAATGCTAACAGAGGAAATGCAGAAAGTGAATTCTCATCCATCACTTTAACACACTCCACTATGGGCTGGACTGAGATAAGGAATTCTTGTCACACTGCAATTTCCAGCTTTCTGAAATACTCCTTTTGTGCTTTCTGCCTTCTGGGAGTGAGGGGGGGGGGGGGGGAGGGGAAGTACAGCGTGAACATTTGTGGAAAGTTGAGTGAAATTGCTCTGAAGTTGCCTCTGATGTAGCTCCTTGATGTGTTTGTTTCATAAAGGATGAGCTTGGTTTAAAATCTGTTTTTAAAAGTTTGCCTTCCCATTTGAATTTTTTTTTTTTAAATTTGTTACTTGATGGTGGGATCTTCTCATTTCCAGTGACTTTGTATCATTTTGCACGTAAAAGAGTTGTTGAAGGCTGTTTGTGCTCCGTTATGCAAAATCTTCTTTGCTTTTTACAGAAACTGTTAATAATAAGCCAAATAGCTGTACTGTCCCTTATTAGTACTTAGGTACTTTATACTTCATTGTAACAAGTGAAATTAGAGTACAGTATGGTAAAGACTTTGATGTGTCTGTATAATTAGAGGGCTGTTTTTTTTAACTGATATTTCATGTAAGAAGTAACTGGAGGGCCTAAGTGGTTATCTGCATTCAGTTACAGAAGGGATGAATCTGTGCTTTGTAAATACCTGATAGTCATCCTACTATTGTTCTGCATTAAAGGGAAACAAAGCTTACTCAATTTTCTATTAGCAGGTCTTTATTTAAAACTGTAATACTTAATTTAAAGCAAGGCTAAGATTAGCAAGGTATTTTGTTGAAAGTTAATTACTTTGTTAAAAAGGTTCTTCTGTAAGCTTAAGATTACGCATAATGTATTGCAAAATATTTTAGGGAGTAAACATCATGCTTGAGAAAGAGAGAACCTTCTCTTAAATAAAATTTACGTATTAAGAAGGATCAATGCTGCGTTTTTATCCTTAACTAAACAGGATATTTGTCTCACATTCTGTAAAGTATTTCCTAATTTTGAGAACTGATCATTGTGAAATAGCAAAGTAAGTCTTTTCTATTCTTAAATAGATTTCTGAGCATTACTTGATAATAAATGTATCTGCTTAAAAATAACAAAGTTTTGTCAGTGACAACTTCAGAAATATGAAGTGGTGCTACTGGGAAGAATAGGCCACTATTGTATAGCAGACCAATAACATGCAAATATTTATTCAGGATTTTCTGGCTCTAAAAAAAGGAGATAAAAGCAATTAATTGTTTATGAAGTGGTGTGTTCCATTGCAAGCTGGAATCTCTGCATGTTGGGAGGAGGAAGTAGGCAGCGTGTAGATTAGTTCTGCTTATTTTTCAGGGTGAGGTATGGTATATGTAATGTGGTGAAATATAGTTTGGCCAAATTTTAAAAATGTAAGCCACTGAAATGAATTCATTACATAACATCCAGCCACACAGTTTAGCAGCAAATTTTTATGTAACTATTAGCTTTTTGTTCTCCGTTTTGAAGGGCTTTGTTTTCAGGATTTCTTTTTTTATTATTATTATTTTATTTTTTTTTTAAATAAGATTGTGGTGGTTGTTTTTTTTTTCTAGTTTATGCCTTGTCTTCTTGTAGCCTTACAGCTCAACTCTATCATTGCAAAACCTTATGTGCAAAGATACATGATGTACATAGTAAAATGTATTCAATATTGTAATAGGTAGCCATTGGCTGTTATCATCAAGGATTCTGTATGACAGCACGATTCACGAATAATAACTTTATTGGTGTCCCTTTTTACTTAAGATAGAGCACCTGATAAAGAGGTTAAAAAGTCAGTGGGTTTCAGGGAAGTCAGAGAAATCTAAAATTAGGAGTACTAGGCTGACATTAATTTTTCTGTTTTTGTAAGTGCAAGCAACTACAAAGATTAAAAAGCTCTCTTTTTGAAAAATAAGTGGCAGAAGCACATTGATTTTCAAATTAATCTGGCTATGCCAGAATGGCATAGTGTTTATTCACTTTTTATTGTAGGATACATTTCATTTGTGTAGTTTTCCCCATGGGCTTCTATTTCAAAGACATGTAGCTGTAATGACAGCAATTTGTTATTCAGAAACTTTCCCACTAAACAATCAAGTCCTGATTTCATTTCTTCTTTCTCGTTTGGCCAAGAGATTGGGTACTGTTTTCTTTCAGTGGAAAAAGAAGAAATGTTGGAAGTGAAAGGAATGCAAACTTCCATAGTACTTGGTAGAACTAATCTATTTTATTTCGTTTCTTTGTTCTTTTGCTCATTTTTCACTTTTTCATTTCTTCCTTGATTAATTCAGTATTTCCACAGTAAGACCCTATGTGCTGCATAACTGTGCTAAAATCACACAGGATAGATTTGGAGGCTTTCAGATTTCTGAAAGAATCGCACAGAACTGTATTTTGGTGTTGTGAATGCCCCTCTTTAATTTTTGAATCAGTGTTCTTTAATTTTAGGATGAATGGCAGGTATCATTTTGTCAGTTTGAAACTAGATTGTTTCTGATAGATGCATTTCAAAACTTAAAGCACACGTGATAATCTTTAATAGAGAATTAAATCTTAGGGACTTAATTCATTGCTAAAAATTAGAGTGAATTATCCGGAATTCAAGAATGTAGGACTTAAGCCAAGGAATTACAAGAGCATGTTACTGTCTATTATCTGTTAATCTTGTGAAAGACTAACAAAGTGGTTGAGGTTGATAGGAATGTAAGAGGAGATGTATGTGAATCTGATTCTGCTGTTATTGTAGTTTTTAAGAACCTTGGCAGGGAATTGACATGACTTTGTTTCTATTAGATGGCATTCTTAAAAAGCAAGCAGTCTTTAGTATTATTTCATAGCTGAGCACTAGTGACGTGACTGTATAGCACAAATGCAACAAGCATCCTCTCAGTTCGCCGCTGCAAAGTATTTCATCCATAATGAGATGATGATTATGTGCCCTGGAGTTCTCTGTCTTGCTACTTAATGCTCTTCCATGTACGTAGGTTCTTTCAAAGAGGAGACAGTTAACAGTGAAGCACCCCCACTGCTAACCGCTTGGGAGTAGTTCAATAAATCTGTTTTTATAAACAAAACATTGGTCTGGAGAAAGGTGGGAAAGTTACTTGAAAACATCTGTACTTCATCTTTTTAAACAATGTAATGGGAATCTTCTGTAATATTTATGTAAGCAGCAACTGTGAGAGTGGATCAATAAAACTACAGATTTGCTACACAAGTCTGTGGCTTGCCACTAAGGTAAGACAACTTAATCTTGCTCTGTATTTCATGGTTGTTGCCAAAGCATAGTATCTTTCTTTGTACTGTATGCTTACTGTTCATGCTTAAACAGTTTTTATAATAGGAAACCTTAAGGCTTCTTTAAATATTTCCTTGAGAATTGCACATAACTGTAATTTTTTTACTTCCATCTATTCACTTTTTTTACTTATACAGAAAAATCTTGAAGCTCTCTTCCACCCCTGCCCCTAACAGCTGAAGCGTTCTGTAAATCATTCTGGTGAGCGTTACTCTTGTACCTGGAACCTCTTGTATAAAGTAACTCTAAGAATACCTATGTTAGAGGCAGCAGGTTTTTAAAAAGCGTAGAGGATTGCAGAAGTCTACTTTTTGTCATTTTTAGCCATGTGTTTCCCTACTAGTACATTGGAACTAGATGGCAAAATTAACTGAGGCAAATTTGTTCCTCAGATCTATATGTTCATTAAATTAAACTGCATACACTTGGATGTAATTTAGTATTTCAGAATTAATGTCATCCCAACTGGTGTAAATGAATAATTTGTGAATGATGTAGTTGACAAATGTAACCGTACGTAACTTTTGGTAACAGGAATTGGTAATTTTTTTCTGTTTATTTTTCTCCTCTTGGACGTCTGGCTTTTTCTTTTAGGGTGTTATAGCAGGCAACTGGAATGATGTCTTCTATGAGTACAGCCTGAAGCCGAAGCATATACTTAGATCACAGGTTAGGAAACTGAAGATACAGGTATTCTGAGGAAAGGCAATGCATGATTTCCCTAGTGAAACGTATCTTTAAGTGGGTCTTCCCTGGAGATCTCTTGTGAAGGACTGGGCTTCGCAGCATTTCACTGTGCTTGTGTGACTACGTGTTCTTCCTAATTACTAACACCTTGTGTTGTGGGCATATGACTGAACTGTATATTTGGTCTGCTGCTAGTTGAACCAAAACACTGGGTTACAGTTAGCCTTCCTACAGGAACGCAGACCTTTCTGAACATGTGGGCTACAAGTCTTTCAACAAAACATGCTGGAAGAGGTGGGTTTAAATCGCTTTCCAAATCTTCACTCTGGATGCAAATCATGAAGAAATATACCTCATCACGTACTTTCTTATATGTTCTAGTATAGGAAGGCAGCTGACTTTGCAAAGTGTGGGCTGGGATACCTGTTCATTCTTGATCCGTTCTTGAGTCTGCATATCTTCTCTAGTCTCTTCTTAGCTTTCAGGTGGTACACTAAAAGCTACTTCTAAAGCTATCTAACAGTTAAGGAGAATGATTGTACTGTCTTCAGTGCTGTGCCCTAGGAGGTGTGTATACATATTTATGAGGGCTGTTGTGGAAGTAATGCCTCCTGTTTCTATTCTGGCCCACGATGTCAGAGGTGAATGTTGGTGTTCTGGCAGTAGAGGTTAAACCTTCCTGCCAATATTCCCAGGATTACAATATCAGGAATTGGAAGGGACCTTGACAGATAATTTAGTTCAATCCCCCTGCTGGAGCAGGAGCACTTCTCCCTTAGATTTGTTACTATACGACAGATGGCAGCAGAGGGGCAATCTGACAGAATCACAGCTGACATGAATGTACAAAGCCAGGGTGTGTCATTAAATTCCTCCATGCAGAAAACATGGCACCCCTTTCATGTTCATGAATTCCAGATGAATGTTTATGGAGACCAAGCAGTGTCTGTGAGCACAGTGAGGCAGTAGGTGGTGCGTTTCAGCAGTAATGACAGTGGGTCACTTCTGCTGGTGCAGACTTTGGTGAGCACAGCATGCAGGCTCTTGTTGATTGCTGGCAAAAATGCGGTGGTGACAGCAATGAAAACTAGTGCTTTGTAGCTTTATCAAATAGTGTTATTGTGCCCTTCAAATCTATTGCAGTTTCCAGGAAAATAAATAGGAAGCATTACTTTCAGAGCAACCTATGCGTATAAATGATATTTCTGGTCTTACTTAAAACACAATGAAGTTTGACTTAGTCTTAAATTTTTTCTAGCACACCTGATCACATTCTTTTGTTAACTATATGGAGCATATTACTGCTAAGTATTGTTGATAATTATGTTCCTAGAGATCATTTCTATAGAAGAGCCATATGGTGTGGTACATAAAGTGCTTTTCAGTTGCCTGTGAGTGACTAATTTTGAAATGAAAGCCTCCTTATATTCATGCCTTGCATCAAAATTTCTTGGGTATGTAAAGAAATGATGGAAAATGATAGAAAGAAAATGCTTTCATTTCTGTCACTTTCAGCAAAGAGAATCTATGGTTTGTTCAAACATGCACATGCATCAGTTAGGAAATACTCAGTATTTAATGATGTTCCACCAAAACGTTCTGTAGGTTGGATTGATAGAAAAAATTGTACAGAGGAAAAAAGTGGAACAATAACTCATCTTCCTGATTTGTTCCAGCAGCTGAGGCAGGTAGTATATTTGATTGATTTTAATTTGGAGTTCATAAAAGTTGTGCCAGCAGCATACTTTCTTCTGTTTTTAGAACCTGGGAGGGAATATTATGCTTCCGATAAGTTAGAAGGAAGGTTGCAGATGTGCCGTCTTTGTTCACAAGAACATAACTTTATTGTGAACACTTAAGTGTAAACAGCTGAACAGTTATTGGAATGTCTTCATGTGGTCTATATTTTCAACTCATAAGTAAGCAAAGCCACAACCCTTCAACCTTCTGATTTATTGTAGTAGTCACTCTTGTCTGTTTCCTGGATATTATTATTATGGCAACACACACAGGAAGTAAGTGCCGCTATGAATTTCTTAGTCCAGTTTCTTTTTCTGCATTTCACTGTAATCTGTCTAGCCTAATGTGATGTATTCCAGATTAACTGAGCAGGAAGGTCATTCATTATAGCCAAAAAGGAGGGAGCTGAGTTAAAAGCCTCATTACTCAAGTAAATGAAAATTGTCTTTTTTTTCTGATCACTTGCTGTTCGTGGAGCGTGGACAATTTGGGAGTCTCTTTTTAAAAAGAAAAGAAAGTGGTTTCACTGTATCACTTACAGTTGTTCAGGAAATACTAATTGCAGGAACAAACACCACCTTCTTGTTACTTTCATCTTGTTACGAACTTTGAACAGTGGAATTTCAAGTAGTAGTACTTATGTTGCTTTCTTATGGTATTCATAATACAACTAATTGGCAGCATTTAATAATTTATGTTTATTTAGTAACTTTAAAATTTATTCAAATATTACTTCCAATACTGTCTCAGGCTCAGAGAAGGTCCATGATAGCCATCTTTACAATGCAAGATCACAGTGTCATTCTAGCTGGTTGTACTTGCTTGCCTTAAGTGAAATCTTCCCACAAATTGGTTTTCCAAATACAAGTTTTGAAGCATGTGCCCTAATACGGGACTTCCCTTCCTCACTGGGAATGCTCATCTGACATGTGAATAGAAATTAAGAACAAACCTTCACTGCATTCCTGTCATCTAGAAAGTACAAGACAAATGTTGCTCTAATTTTGTCTTATTTATGCACGAATCTAACAGAAAAAAATTGGCAACAGAGAAGCCGGATTGTGTTGTTAAAGTACATTGTATGTGTCAGATTCTTAGGAAAAATACTCCACAATCATGTTACCAGAAGTTTTGTGTTTTTATTTTATTTTATTTTATTTTATTTTTATTTTACAAGGTATATCTCTGTAACTTGGAGTTTGGAGCTGCTAATGAAAATGTGGGCACTCTTGGTACCTTCAAGAAGAAAATAGCACTTAGCTTCAAAATTTGTTGTTGCATACTGAGATGACTGTAATAGTAATTTTTAATGCATATGTACATAATTTACATCATTATGATATAAACGCATTACTGTTGAGATACAATTTCCAAGTTCTGCTTAAAAACATATTGCTAAATACAGAAAATACAGATAATGTAGAACCTTTATGCTCACTGTGCATAACAAAAGCTGGCTTAAGTAAAAGTAGCGAATCTAAGCAATGCTGAAGTTCGTTTAATTTAGGCAGTATAGCAAGAATGTTAGGATTGCAGCCATATCTGGCACAAAATTAGACAAAATTGGATAGGTATTATCAATATATTTAAACATAAATTGAATGAAGCACTTCTGACCCCCATTTTTTTGAAAATGCTACAGATTTTACCTGATTTCGTTTTTTTTTTTACTTCCTCAATACTTAGACTATAGAATTTTTTTTGTTTTCAAACTACGTTCCTATCAATTATTTTTTTTTTAATTCTTTGTATACGATAAAAGCAAAAATCATGTTAGGGAACACTTGACTTCCAGAATTGGTGAAACGTAAAAACTCTGACTATTAGATAGGAAACAGTTGAAGATACAGAGCAGCTTCTATTAGGAACGGGGGCTGTGGAGAACACAGGGGGAAGGAACTGGGGGAATTTCACGGGTTATGAACCTGCAGCAAAGAGGAGAAGACTCATTTAGATAGTACAGTCATTAGTAATGGCTCTGGCAGCTCCAGTGCACTTCTCGAAGCAGGGAGTTTTCCTTGTCAGTGCTATTATCCAGACTTTTTGTTTTCCATTTTGCAAGTGCTGGTGGAATAGCAGAAAAACTTAAAAGAGGAGAGGAGAAAGGAGGGTCTGCATCTGTGTTGGTGAAGATAAGCTCACTTAGAAAAAACATTTGAGGTTTTCTGTGGAGTTCTTTCCGTTGTCTTAATGCCATGCTTAAATGTAGATGTCAACAAACAGGCTAATCTTCAGAAGAGAAAGTAAAATAGAAAAATCTGCAAGTATGAGATAGAGATTGTCTGTGATTAGATGCCTTTAATATTCCCCTTAGTTTAAAGGAAAAAGTGTTGGAAGAATAAATTAGTCCCATAGCTTATTTCTGCATATGGTCATGGTTAAACACAGTCAATAAGGACAGCAAACAGTGTTTGTTTCATTTTGTGTTTTTTTTTTTTTCAGAGAAAAGTGTTGATATAATCAGAATAAAAACTTGATTGCTAATGTTACTTTAATACATTACTGGTTTTTCAAAGTCTCTCCAGTGCTTAAAATATATCATGTATAGTTAAACAAAATAAGCATCAGCTTTCTTGGTTGCTTTTTATTTATTTTATTTTTTTTACTTTAATTATATATGTGAAGATTTGCAAACACAATCCAGTGCGTGAGTTTTCAGGATTTGGAGAGACATGATACAGGTGACATGTTCATATTTTCTGCTTCTTGGTATTCATTCAATGAAACTCACCAGTAATCACGATTTGGTGTAAAATTACACATCCTTTTATTCAGGTTTTTCAAAACAAGTTTAATTCAGAAACAATTACAGTATTTAGAGTGGTTGAATTGAAGTTAGAATAGAACTTGAATGGGATGAAGAAAAGCTGTAAGCCTCACTTCGCAAATAAAGAGTGATGAGCAAGGTTTCCCAAGCTTTTTAAACAGTTTTTATTGGTCATTTTTGTGTGCAGATTTACCACTTTGCACCTCCCCACACTGTAATGAATTCCTGTTAAAAAGGCCAATTTGTCACTTTTTAATCCTTGAGTTTATCAGGTAAAATAACAACGTCAAATACATTTTTTTAATACTCACGAATAATACTCACTACTTACTTACTACTTACTCACTACTTAAATATGAGCTTTTCCACCAATGTGTTACTTTAATGTTTGAACTGAGACCTGTGAATGAATCTATCATGCTGCCTATGCGAGTCTTAATACATTAGCTTTCAGTTGAGAAGAATACTAATAACTGAATTATTTATTATATACTAGCTAAACAAGTTTGTTACTGAGAAACTGACAGTATATGATTTATGCCAGTGATTCCTCACTCAGACATAAGTGCATGTCTTCTTCATAAATGATGAAGTTTCACACGACATTTGGGCAACCTCTTTCTCTCTGGATTCTTGCACCAGCTTTCCTGCTCATTAGACTTGCTGATATTTAATTTCCCTACTGAGAGGGTTATGCACAGAAGGCAGCCGGCTTAGGAAAAGGTGTAGGATCACTTTAACTCAACAATTTCACAGAACTTCGCCAGGGGTTTGAAATAAAACTGAATTGGTAGGGTAACCTGAGTTGGTAGGGTAGTGACTCCCAGTTTGGGGCTGACTTCAGGAAGATTCTTTTCAAGTATGTATTTTGCAGCGTGATGAAAAAGCATCTTGTTCAAAACATTGATCCATGTCAATTTTGAACTGTGAATTACTTGTAAACAATGAACTGAGAAGGGTGATTTAACAAACAAACAAAAAAATACCTTATATTTTCTTTTTTTTTCCCCCAACTGCTAGTTTGTTATTGAATCAGGATTAATCATTTCCTTAAACAGTTCAGTTCTACAAATCTCTGCATTGGTGTTCAGTGGCAGCAGAGATCAGTTTTGTCCCTATGGGTGAACAATTATGGTTTTGCTTGTTTATTTCCCAAAGTCTTAGCACTTTGCACAAACAGGGAACTTTCATAATATTTTTTGATGGCTTCACTATTTATCAGCAATTTGATGTCTACTGAATGAGCGTTCACATTCTTCTTCTCCATCATGTTTTCTGTCCTCTTTAGTTTAATTCAGCTTGTTTATGAAATGATCTGCAAAAAAAGTTTTGCTGTCTTTCTATTGCAGTGGAAACTATATGATTGTTTCAGGGTACATCAGGGAGTTAGCTTGCCTCTTTCACTCTCACACGCTGTCAAAGCGTATGTAGGTGCTCCACCTCCTGAATTTCTTTGACTATTTCGAAGGTGGCAGTGATGGCTTTGATAAAGGGTTGCAGTAATTATTTTTTTCCTTAAATAACTTGTTCTGTTTGATAAGCTTAGGAAAACTACCAAATGTTAGAACAACCAAGGAGTCTTTGCATGAAAAAACAAGTACTTCATAAAAACTAAATCCTTATTGCACTGCTAGTGAAGGAATTCATCGCAGTGAAGTGATCCAACCCTATTAACTAACAAAATAAAAAATATCAATCCTGTCATTACATTTATTGTGAATAAGGCTTTCATTCACATGTGTAATCTAATTATTATTGTGGGAAGAGTCAGTGAACCTCCTAACTACTAAACCATCTAAACTGTAAACCAGTAGTGTTCAGAAGGTAGATGTTCACTCAGCACTATTGCTCTGCTATGTGCTTTTTGATGTTTAGCCATTTTGGTCACATGAGGGCTTCTCTTGGCTCAAGTACTTGTTCAGGACGGTTAGACTGAAGGAAGGACGCAACTCCATCAGCAGTATTTCAGAGATTGGTTTCAATACGAACAGCAATAGGTTTTTTTTAACTGTAGTAAACTACTTAGAGTTAAATAAAAAAAATAAATGTTAGTTTTATGTAATGTACGTAGCATTTGTGTTGCATACAAAATTATGGACATTATACTGTTTATTGGAAGACTAGTAAAAATGCAGTTAGGAAGCAATTTAAGGGAGTTAGTCCTACAATGGATCTGAAAGAAGTGAAATGTAGGTTTGTATGTAAATTTCCATATGTTCAGGGAGTTTTTATTTGGAGTTATATCTAAGTAGCATATCTGTCAGCTATATAAACCCTGACTAAATCTGGCATTTTCAAGGTTCTGAGCTCATTCCCTGCTATTTATTTTTAGGCTCATGTTGGCTTATTCTGTTGTTTGAGTTTCTTTGGTGATTTCAGATAGGTCTGAAAACCCAGTGCTCTCTGATCTTCCTCACCAGTTAAAATCAGGTTGAGTTTCCTCTGCTGAAACAAGAAGCAAAAAGAACAGCTTTTCTTGTTCTTTTACCTTAAGTAAGATCACTGAGGCTTCCAGCGTGTCTTTTCGTGAACATTGCAGGTAAAAAGCAAGTCTGTAGTAGCAGTAGTAAGCCAAGGGTTCTTTTTTTTCTGTAGGAGGAAGTAAAAATAGTTGTTATTCAAATTCATACTGAATTTCATTTTAGTACATGAAAGATGTGAAATTTAACAATTTATTTTCCAAGTGAAAGATGCTTGTTTCCTAGGGAAATGAAAGATAACGTTATGAGTAGTTGTTAGAATGACTTCCTTCTGGTAGTTGAACTGAAAGCTGCAGGTGACTTCAAGTTGGATGGAAGTAGGGGGGATGTTGCTCTAAGGCAGATTTGTAGCTAGCTCAAGACATAGAATTTGGATCTGTTATACGCAAAACTAAAAAAGTGGGATTTCCTTGTCTCTAATACCCTATTTGTATCTCATACATTTTGATTTGCTAAGCTGCTGGTCCTGCTGGAAGCATTTGCATGTGTTGCATTTTCTTTTTTTCTGAGAAACCATTCAGGTATCCTGTTATTGGAGGGCAAAGAGGGGAAATGAACTTGGACTTCAGATTCTGTAATAAAAACTCTGACTTAGGATAAAATGGAACAGTAGTATCTGTGTTGGCATGTTATTTGTTTTTTTCCTTTGCATAGTTCACCATTGCCATTGATGGTAGATTTCAAATTTAAATATTGAATGCCATTGATTTGGAACTGTGTTTTTCAAATCAAACTTTCTTAAATAATAGTATGAGTTTTAACCTTGTAGTTAATTTAAGTCAGATCTCCTCCTGAAACCTGAAATGACTATATTTATTATTCTCTTACTGAGAAGTTAATTGCTTCTTAATATGTTTTTTTTCATGTGACCTTAATTCATGGTTTTTACTGTCTTTTATATCAGCTTAGTAACAATGTATGTACCCATGATTAGAAACCAGGAAGGTTTTGTAGTCTGTCAGATACTTCTGTCATCAGAAAGCTAGTCTCACCTGAATAGGAGCTAAACTTCCCTAGATACCCAAGAAATTCTGTGGATCTTGAAATGACACTGTTGTTACTTTACAGTAAGACATCATATGTGATGTCAAAGAGATCTTTCAGCCAAGAGAAGAACTTAGGGCCTCAAGTTCTGAACCTGTTATCTAATGGAATGAAGCTACTTACAGCCGTAACTGTCCATGCATGAGAAGAAGCACAGTTTCTATGATCCAAAAATTGATAAGATGTCAGTGCTCATTGTTGTTATGCCATGAAAGCATGCTACATGACGTTTTCTTTTCTCTACTTAAGCACATTGATTTGACAGCAATGAGGGTGCTAAAAAGCTTACCTGCTTTTTCAGCTTCATAAGAAAAATACATACTTTCTTGCACTAATACAAAGTAGATAATGTATTTCCTATTTCAGAATCTTTTTTTTACTTATGGTGTTTGTTTTGGTATAGATTTTTTTTTCCCCCAATTGTTATCATAGAATTAACTTTAGTAATTCCATTTAGATAATGTACTTCTGGTAGAATTCTAAGAATCAAACTCATCAAATTGCTTTTTTAATGACAGTTTGCCTCTGAGGTGTTAGTTGGTGAGATTGTGCAATATGTCTTAGAAAATACATTACTTTCCCTGGGAAATGGTTTATTCATACAGTAATAACAAAAATGCATTTCATTTTCAGGGACTGCATGTAATTCAGTTGTGGATCCTCTGCAAATCTTCTTTTGTACAACGAATGAAAATATGATCTACCAGCAAAATGACTCCTTGGTGCTGGTAGTTATAGAGGTTTTGTAGGGTTAAGCATGAAAAACATACTCTGCTACTTGAAAACTGCATAGATAGAATTTTATCTCTTGAGAATTTCAATAGATTAGGAAGATGATGGTAAAGGAATTGTGCTATATTTGTAGGTGTTGAGAAAATTCATAATTCTTTGACCTGTTATTGGCTAATGTGTGTTCATATTGGGTAACGGCTTTTCTGTTCCAAATATGAACAGGATAGAAGAGCAGCGAACTTATTTTGGTTATTGGTGCTTAGCAGGTCATGACACAACCATTATTGTACTTTTTGATAATGTGATGTACCATACTAATTTTTGTTTCATACTTTTTACATATCCATTTGCAAAGATCACTGGAAAAATCTGATTACTTTGATTCTTTGCCATTTCATTAACTAAAGAGCTCATGTGATTACAGTATATATTTCTCTTTCATGCTTTGCTACATCCACAGAATGTAGCTTAACTTAATATCTTTCAACTCACCTGTATTCAAATGCAGATATTTCAATTTGAAAATGTGACTGATGAATGAAATATTATTACCAGAATATTTTATATTTGTAGTGAGGATCCAGTAATAGTAATAAGTCTTAGACTATTATGTATGACTTCCTTGCTTTGATATATTCACTGGAATGCAAAATCAATGGATGATTACTTCCCTTGATGTGTGTGCAAAGATCCTCTAGGGAAGGAACTTATGCTGTATTGTCTTAAATTTGTCCTTTAATCTTTTTAAGCTACAGATCTTTTTTAAGATATCCAATATGAAAGTATTTACACATCAGTATATGGACTCTTCCTCACATATTTAACTCAAAATGGGCAGAGGGAAAATGACTGAACTTTTTTTTTTTTTTTAAAAAAAAAAGGATTCTGTGGTTTGGTAGAACTTATGAGGTTTGTTAGAGAAGTTAAAATGATTTTATTTGAAAAACAAGCCCATTGCAACTATTTAATCTTGAAACATGCAGAAGTGCATTGGGCAAGGGGGTGCAGTTCTTCATGGATGTTTCTCTTTGTCAGATGTCCCAGAGGGATGTACAGATGGTGTGTAAGGGAACACGAGAGGAAGTATGGAGTATCCAAACTGCCCAAGAGGTCATAGGTCCAAAAAGTTTTTTTTTTTTTTTTGCTAAAGATAGCTGTCTTTTAAAGTAAAAAATAGGTATTAAAAAGATACTCGAAACAAAGGAGGTGTCAGCTTCCAGAAGTTTGAAAGAAACATGAAAATATGTAACAACGGCATCCAGCTGAAGGAGTGACAGGGCAGCAGCAGGAATCCTGTGGACATCTGTATGTATCTCTATGACAGCTTTTTTTTAACAGTGTGCGTGCATTAGCAGGTTGCAGGGAGCAGCAGGCATGCTGTGAAGCTGGAGTTTGTTCTTTTTGTCTGTATCATCTGACTTTAGTGAAAGTTGCTGTCTTACTGAAACTCCCTAAATAAGCTTTGGATATTGTCTTAATCTTAAAGAAGACAATAGGAATGTTCCAGTTGATTGAGTTGAATTTTGACCATCTAATTCTGATTAAGTAGTCTGTGGTGGCACTGTTTTACCTGCAATGCCAAGAAGTGCATGTTTTCTTTTTTTTTCCAAGTCTGTAGTCTGCTTAAAACTTTTAGTTTCAAGGTGTCTCTTAGTGGTAAATCATATTTTTTTTTTTGAAGTCTTCCTGAGGATTGTCTGTAACTTAACCCAAAGTATTTACAAAAAATTAAGAAAAAATTTTAAGGAGGTTTTTTAGTCGGGATCGTTCTCTTTGTTATAAAGTTCAAGCAGATAGAGCAGGTTAGCTTCCTGGAAATGCTTCTTAGGGAGTTTTCCTAGATATTTTGTGGGTTAAAGCCATGATTTTTTTCCTTTTATGAACTGCTGATCTTATCACATCATCCTTACTGTGGAGGATGAGTTTCTTAGATGGAACATTGTTGCTATATAAATATTTGAATGAGTCTTAGTTGAGGAGATATTATATAGTAGGTAGTCATATTTAAGATGCTAGAACAATAATTTTACATAGTCATGTGCAGAATACATCTGTATCCAGAAAAAAAATAGAGCTTGAATATTGTGTTTTTAATTAATTGCAAGTAAGAAATGAATGGAATGCTGCAATGGGTCTTTGTCAGTCCAATAAGGGAGGGTCCTTCCAGTCCTGAGTAATTTGTCTGGGGAGATATTATGTTGATTGGACAAGGATTAACCATCTGGCAGAGATGTAGTAGGAGTATTTGCTTCACAGATGTGTCTTTGTGCTGATAAACGAGTAACCCAAATACTTAAATTTGGAATTTCTTAGTGAAATGTATTTTCATTTTTTTTAAGAATATGCAGTATTATTCAAAGCAATTCTTATTTCAGGCATAAATATTTCTATCAAATTATGTTCAGTTTGTGGTCCACAGAGACAAGAATGGAAAAAGGCTTGACTTGTAATTATCTATATTCTGGGATGTCAGATGCGTTCCTTTTCTTTCCCTTTTCCTTTGTGGAGGGGAGGAATGCATGAAGAGAAGGCAGTGAGGGAAACAGACTATTTCTGATATATCCATCCATCAAAAAATTGTCTTCTAATAACTTACAATATATCTGTCCAAATTGGCAAGAAACACTTGCCTTCTGCTGATGTACCTTAAATTAGAGCTGCTATTGATTTTGATTATGGACCCAAGCTGTTTTCAGAAAACGTTTTTAATCAGCTGTACTGTTATAAATATGATGGAATGGTGAAATAAAGTTTGTGGGCTGACCCTTCTTATGCATACATGGTCATTAGACTATTTTCTGAAATACAATTTTAAGGAATGTGTAAGAAATAAATTACTCAATATGCCAAGAACTTCTCTAAGTACTTTTTCCTTGTTTACCTGCTTCTTCTAACTCATAATGAAACTCAGTTATTTGGCTGCATACACAGAATGGGAAAATTGTTTCCTGATTTTGATGGACAGGACTATCAAAAGCAAGTTATTAATCTGATATGCTTTCCCTAACAATTGCTTATAAAATTATTGCTTTTCAGTGAGTTATCTGTTGCTAGAATAGCTTTTAAATACGTACTGGAATGAAACTGCAATCTGATAAAACTAGATTATAACTAGATTTTAAGCGCCTGTAAATTTGAAAGACAGATATTTTTAATTGTCTTTCACTGTGTTAGAAACAAATACCAAATGAGTTGCATTTTTTTCTCAGACTTGGAGATAATGGGGAGAGTATTTTCAGCGGAGAAGCAATTGCTCTAGAGAAAGAACTATCTGGAGGGTATGCTGCTTGGCTGATTTTTAAGTATGTAAGTTACAATTTTGAGTCTAACAGCTGCTGACAGAATCAGGAATATTCAACTTTTTGTCAGTACAGCACATTCAGCTAAAATTTCTCCAGGAGCAGAGGGGAGGATTTCCATTTTTTGTGCTGTCACAATTAAATACTAATTACTGATAGTAATAATTGTGATCAAGTAAACAGGAGATAAAGCATTCTTGATTACTGTTTTAAGAAGATGATACTTCCAGGACCTCTGGTACTGCTTTGTTGCGTTTTATTTTATTTAATTTTTTTCATCTGTTGTGAAAGGAGAGGGTGTTTTGGTGTGTGTGGTTTTTTTTGTTTTTGTTTTTTTTTTTGTAACTGCTGAGTTTATTGAGTTGTTTTGTTGGTATTAGTAAAAGTTCAAGGCTGTGATCCACAGCTTTTTTTTTTTTTTAAAAACACTAATTTACTGGCAATAATTGGGCTTCATCATTCTTCTTTTCTTCTTGGGACAGTCTATTTGAAAAGACACACCTTTAAAGATTCAGGACTTCTAATTCCTAATTGGACATATTTTTATATGCAGTGTTGTATCTGGCACACAGAGAACTTGAGTCATGATTATTTGAAGTGAAATTTCAGGAGCTGTTACTGTATCAAACTTAGGACACTGTCATTAATGCAAATGAGCCTACTGTACATTGCTGCTTTTTTCACTGTAACTTGAATCTGAAATGCAAACCACAGTTGTGATCATACTGTTGTTGAGACAGAAGCCTTAGTTTACGTGCTTCAGTTAAACTGTTTCATACAAGCAACAGAATTACAAATGAGACATCAAGAATGACAACAATCCTTCCATATGTAGGTGACCATTAATGTTCACTGAAGATCAATGTAAGTCAAAAGTGTGAATCCCAAACATATCTCTAACTTGGGAAACTTGAAACTGTTCTAAATTCAATTGATAGTGAATGAAACACAGCAACTAAGCAGTTCTGCAAAAATGTAATGAGAACAAGATACAGCATTAAAAATAGTCTAGAAAAAATAGCAAAGCTGTTTCTGTGCAACAATAGAAATTCAAAAAGAAACCCAAATTGGCCAGCCATGTAGTAAATCAGCATGAGATACACATCTCTTTTGACACCAGTGAAGATACTGCAGTATGGACTCAGATCCACATGGCAAAAGCATAGACTGTAAATTTCTGTTTTTTAGTCCAATTTTTAACAATGATGTTTTAGACAAAAAGTCATATAGGTCAAATACTCGAGAACATACAAGTATTAAAGGTTGTTTGATAGGAGTATAGTCTATTTTCCAGAAAACACAGTTGAAATGAATATTTAGAGTGTTGTGCTGCTTTTGGCTCTAAGTTGCAAGCTGTTTATAGCGCTCCTGAGGATGTTCCAAATTATGCCAATTGGAGGTGTGCTGTCTCCAGTTTTTGGCTCACCAAGGACTAGGATTCCCTAGGTGCACCACCCCTGCCTTGGATGTTTCCCATTCTCACAGTCTGTCTCAGAAAAACCTTAAGCCATCTTGCACGGTAATTTCAGGCCCCTCTGCGCTTCTAGTCACCTCTAAAGCGAAAATAGTCTGCTTCCAGATCTTCCTTGCTCAAGTCTTATAAATCATCTGTGATGTGCTAAGCTAAAAGTAGCTAAGAAAATTGTCAACACTTATAACGTTAGGATAAATAATGGTTTGTTCTCTATGTTATGGAAAAGCATAGCTATTTATAGCACTTACACTGTCTCAGAAAATTAGACTGCAAACATCTGAATCTTGTAAGTGGTTACACAAAGTTGTGATGGAGACTGCACTTACTGTTAATCAGGTAATGAAGCAAGACAAATACTATTTTCTTATCATTTATCAGGTTTAGAGAGACTGCAGAAATACTAATTTGACCATTGCACAGGAGTGTTATCAAGGCCTGTATGGCCAAAGTGCTGTCAGGTAGAAATTTCTAAGAACAGTGTAGAGAGGGCATGGATTTGTTTGGCTGGAGGGATGAGAGTGCAGGGTTGGGTGGGGAAGGACAGAGACTGCATTATACTGTGTACTGAGGGGCTGCTTGGTAGTGACTTGAGCTAGAAGTGTAGCAGGAACATCACCCTTGGTTTAAATCTGCTAAATTCCAGTTCTCTCTGATGGCTGAGCTGTGCATCTCTGCTTCACTCATGAGAAATCTTTCTGTTGGATACATAAATCTGTTTATTCTATTTTTTATTTTTTTTTTTTGCATGCAGAGTATGCAACTTTAGCTCTTGACAGATAGGTTACCTTCAGAGGATCTTGAAAAAGTGCATGTAAAAAACTTGTAGGCTTCCCATGCTTTATTTTTGTTTAGTAACCGTAATGTTACTATATGTTAATTAACAATAAGTTAATTTGACTGTCAAATGTGGACTCCAAATCTTAATTAGCAATATGTAAGGGTAAGAATGACATTCCTTATGCCCCAAAGCACTTGAGAAATGAAGCACTAGCACAAGGACAGCGTGAAGTCCATCATATTGTCTTGGTTTCAGAAAGCACTGAATCATAAATCACATGAGTCAGAATGAAGGTGTGATCATGATTTATTTCAGATGATTCCTTGAACCTTTTGTTCATTTGCGCACGTAATTGAAAATCAGCCCTTTTTTGAAAATGACGGTTTGAAGTGCTTGACATTTAGTCAAGGTGACCACAAGCAGATAAATTCTCAAAAATCAATAATGCAAATAGTGGTCTTAGGAGAAATATCAGTGTGAGGTCGTCTTTAAAAATGAAACTCACTTTACTTGCATCATGTCCCTTTGTGAAAAGAGAAAAAGTCACTGGTTTAATTAATATCTATGCTATGTGACACTGAAGTGACTGCTTGTAGAGGCAGTCTGCCAGTAAGAGCTCATTTGTTTTTTTTTTTTTAATATGTAGGAAAAATAGTCTAATTTTAAGCTTGCGTACTCATCTTCTGTTAGCAAAGCAGTCAGCATAATAAATAAAAGCAACGATGACAGGTTTGAAACAAATGATATGAATTGTGTATCAGCAGGCATACTGTAATATGGTTAAATTTTTTAACAAGACGGTTTCTAGCATAGGAGAGAAAGAAAAGTTCTTGTTTCCAGAAGATAAAGCCTATATGGAAGGATTATGTAAGATAAAAAGTTCTGAGGACTGTGCAGTCCATAATTCTGTTTTTTTTTTCCTGCTGAAAACTTCTTGATCTTCAAATGTAACTTGTTTGGATTTTAGTTTGCGGTAATTCTTCTAGTACTTATTAATGCTGATGCAATAGTATACACAAAAGCTTGCTGTATGCTATTAATTAAACTTCTATAAGAAATTGCTTACTAAAAGAGGGAACATTTTTAGGATTTATGAGAGGATATGTGTACATTATATTATTTAGAAGCATCTGCTTTAGTTATGGTGAGAAAATGCAGAACTGAGAATCACAGAATACCTGGGGATGAGCCCAAAATGCAAAGTGTTTGAAGTGCTGTCTGTTATATCGTACTATAGCGAGTGGAGTGCTGGGGAAAATGAAATATCACATTTAATGTACATGCACTTGCAGTATATAAACTCTGTTCAGATAAATGCAGGTAGATGCTTCATAAAACCCCCACCTTTTTTGAGGGATTAATAAAATGGAGCTTTAAGAAAACAAGGAGACGTCACAGAGCTTCTAGCAGGCTTTTGAAAACTGTGACAATTTTTATAGAGCTTTGACACATTTAAGCTGGTGAAGGCACATCTGCCTGGAAAGGCAGTGGAAAGATAACTGTTCGTAGTTTGTCTGTTGAGTTATGTTGGTGTTCAAAAGTCTTTAAAAGCTCCAGTGCTAAGATACTTGTGCAGTATCAGTCATTTTCTTAGTGCTGGTAAGCCAAAAGGTTAGGAAGAATAGATTAAATGCTAATCTGTTAACAAAATGTATGCAAGGCACTGTATTTTTTTTGCTGTGCTCCTTGGTACTGACTTCCCAGAACTGTGTGTCTTTGTCAAGATTTCTAAAATAAATTGTCACTTGTGACCATTCAGCTGCTTTGTCATAAAAGCCTTATTCAGTGAAGCTCTTGAACACCACGTAAGTACCTGCATAGCTTGTGGGAACTGAAGTTAGACGCAGACTGAAGCTCATCTGGCTCCAGAGGATGTAGGGAAGTATTTACAGTAGATGTACTATGTTAGGAGAAGTAATCTGTACTCATATTTTCATCTGAAATAGTGAGTAGCTCTGCAGTAAAATTTCTCAGGCAGGAGTGTGGTTTCTGAAGAAAATATGATCGTCCTTATCAGCTGTGCTTCGCATCATGGACCCATTAGACAGAACTGGGCAGACATACAGTCAAAGTCTCTCTCACAAGTGATGCTATTGAGTTGAGTTCACTCCGTGACAGCATATAACACTGAAACAGTTGAAGTATACTGTAAAATTGCTCTTTAGAAAAGAGTTATCTCTTGTCAGGCCTGAGAAAGATCCAATGGAGTAGTCAAAGAATTGTGAAAATAATTCCATAGCAATCATTCAATAGCAAATTCAGTAGTGATTGTAAGTCTCATTCAGTGATGGTAGTCTCTTATGGTGCTGGAAACAGCTCTATTTTCTTCTATTTTCATTTCCGAAGTTATCTCAGTAGTGGATCAAGCAAAACTATGTATCTGTCAATACCTTAGCAATGTATGAAGCCTATGGTTTGTGCTCCCCTAGTAGTGTTCCCAGCATCTCCAGAGCTGCTGAGACAGGTGAGTAGCCTTTCCTGCAAAGTGGTTAAGTGGATTAGCTGGCTCTATGGTCTGCTAGCCAGCAGCATGGCTGTGCCTTCCTGCAGGTTCTGCTGCTGAAGGAAGGCACATCCCACTATTGCCCATCTTATGTGCCTTAGTGCTGTTCATATAAAGAAAGCCAGGCATTATATGGTTCTGTGTCCAGAAACACAGAACCCTTAAAACATCTTTTAGATAGAACACTCAAAAGCTACATGGTGGCCCCAATTTCAATATCTTTTCCCAGAGGTTATGAAGACTAGAAATTTGTGTTTTTCTAACTACTGCTCACTAAAAAAGAAATCTGATATTCTCATCAGCTGACTGGTCTTCAAGGAGGAAAGAAAATCATGAGTTTTCTGATGTACTTCATAAAACTGTAGGAGCTGGAATCACTGTGTTCGGTCAGGCTTGTGAATAAGTGATTTATTCTGTGTAGAACTGAAATGCATATAAAGGTGATTAAAGATGATCTGTTACCATGGACAGACCATAGCAAGCAGACTGTCACATACATGTGTGTGAAAGTGAGGTTTTAAGACCTGTTTGCAGTCCTGAGTCAGGAATGATAGCACAAGAAAGTCAGTCGACTAGATTTTGTAATGGCACGACTGAACAGTCTGCTCAAGTGTGCTGATATCTGCTGGGTAGTATTGTCACATTTCATAACAGCATTGGATAATATAGAATATGACTTCCTCGGTAGATGGACACCCTGGAGGTGGTTCAGCTTGTCATGCTAGATAAAATGTGTCCTTTGCCTCTGTATTAAAGTTCATCTGTATTTGCTCAAGTCTGATGAAATTAGACAAGGAAAGTTTAGAATAAAAAAAGTCAAACAACTCAAATTAAATGAAAAACTATGCCATGTGACAAAATGAATAACATTTGATTACAGCCTTAAAAGCATATTGAAAGAATTGAAGTAAAAGTATATAAATGTTGTAAGCAATACATGACAAATTTACTTTCATTTGTTCTTTAGAGTACTAATACTGCTCTTGTTCTATGATGGGCATTAAATAGTTGATGGTAATTCCCTTTGTTCTTAGCTTTTTTAAAAAAATTATTGCTATGAACAGTATTTAGGGTTAAGGAGTTTAGTAAACATTTTGAATAGTAGAGGTTTTTTTCATTTTTCCAACTTGTAGTGACAATTACCTTTGTCTACCTTTTTCTGTAGTTGTAGTGGTCTTCTAATTTTCTCAGCATTTGTCATGCTTTTAATCAGTCTCTATCAATTTTGGCATTCCTTTAGCCAGCCATTCCTTTAGTCTTTCCAAGGCTTTATTTCATTGTGTATTAGAGTTCAATGTGATTGCACTGATGGCTTCCATTTATATAAGTGCTAGTGAGCTGTTTTCTCCAGCATTAACTGTTGCTTTCTCTCTGTGTCTGCATGTGGTTTTTCTCGCACTTTTTTTGTCTTTATTTTGTTTATTTGTCATTTGAATGCCACAGTGAACATTCAACACATAAGCAGAATTGTTAAAATGCTGTTAATCCTAGGTTTTATGCCACCTGTGTAGCTGCATGCTGTGGGTTTTTTGAACAGTTTAGCTTGATCAATAATACAATCCTGACAGTTAGCACTAGGTGATTTTCAGAAAGTGTCTGCCTGGTTCTATTACTATAAATCCCTGTAGGTTTTTTTTTAGTGCTTTAAATAAAGAAGGTCTAGTGTGTTATACACATATTGATAGCTTTCATAGTCTTCAAAGAGTGGTTTATTCAGAATAATTTGTATGTGGCTTTCTAGGTGAACAAAACCATCATTTTCATAAATAACACACTGTTTGTGCTCAGCCTGGAATTCAGTGGCACTGCTTTTGATAGCTGGATTTGCAAGCTCTAAATAATAATGTTCAGGCAAACTATCAATGCGGGTTTGTACGTAATTCTCCATGTCCTCTTTTTAACCTGGTAGAGCTGAGGGCTACTGGGAGGGACGCTGTTTACTGAATGTGTTCTCCAAAACACATTGTAATTATTTCTATTTGACCCTTTGTCACAGTCTGTGATGTTTTGTAGTGTTCTGTCATTGGAAGAATCACCCTTCCTCCAGAAAGCCTGACATGAATGAAAGCGATTACTGTTTCCTAGAACACATTGCAGATAAGGGAAAATGTAATTGCTTCAGACTGGAAAGCTAACCATAACAAATGTTGTCATCTTTTATCAATGATAACAACAGGTGAAATAAAAACGACTAAGAAACATTTTCTAGAGATTATGCAGTGTGTATTGTAATTGTTTGTGACAGGCTGAACCTGAGGCTGGTACTGACCCTTTTTTATCTATTTGCTATGAGGAAACAAGAAAATAAAAGCCGTGATTTTCCATATTGGTAGCACATGCTTTGGGACAGTCTGGTTTTGTTTTGCTTGTTTCATGAATAAATTTCCTCAAGAAGTAGCTCTATCAGGGTCAGACACAGACATTTATTTGCTAATGATCTAGCATGCTACTATATTAAAAACTAACTCATATTAATCTGTGGATGAAAAATGCTTCTATGGTGAAGTATTTACAGAATATCTGGTGAAGTAATTACAGTTAGAGACATACCACATAACAAGTCCTATTTAGTATGCTTTTTAAGAGGTAGATGTAGGAGGGATGATTTACAAGCTTGCATCAAAAAGCAATGGCTTGAAGGTTTAAGATGGTAAATAATGCGTAGAGCAGAAAAATATTTCTTTGGGGGGTGGGGGAAGAAATTACTTTACATTTTCATATAACCTAAAGTAACACACTAATCTTGCATTATAAATTACTTTCATTTACTATGGCTGTATAATCCCAGACAGACGAATTTTTCAAATATATAAATTGAAGAAACAACTTCAGAAATCCCATAACAGTACTGTATGGATGTCTCCCACTCTTCCTTGCTCAAAACCTCTGTGTAAGATTTTATTGACTGGGTAATGGCATAGTTTAAGTTTTATGCAGTTGTCTTGTTCAGTGTCTGTTTAGACAAATAACAAGCCCAAAATACAACTACTTCTTATGTAGTAAATCAGCATCATCACTTCTGAAATCAATATGTGTATCCTTAATGGCTTTATTTTTTAGATTAAGTTTTTTTGCCTTTTCAACAACTTTCAGAAATGGGAAATGCTTTGCAGTTTCACTAACATTTCATGTCAAAAGTGAGGTCATTCCCAGATAGAATACATGGCTACTGTGTTTGTCATCAGCTAAGCTGTCCTGAAAGATTTCTGCATATGGATGTTTGCCAAAAACAAAGCCAATATTATTTGATCACACTTCACTTTCTCCATTGGTTTCTCACCTCTTTTAGTTCTAATGAAACGTTTTTAACTGATCTGATTATGAGACCTGGCTTAATAGTTTAATAATAGGGTCTGGCAAATCTCTTGATGTGTCTCGCTGACTTGAACTACATGCAGGATTTGGGCCAAAGTCTCTCGTAATCCATCTTCTTCTGAAGTCTGCAGAAGTATATCTCCTGTCTTAGTTAGGATTGGCAATGGCAAATGATTTATTTACAGAGTTCTTGTTTATCTTCACTCATAAATACTAGTTTATCTACTGCTGATGATTTGTACTAGAAAGTTCTACATAGCAGTCAAATTCTGTGTGTATTAATCTAAAGTGAACCTGTGTACGAATCTAAAAGCTTTGGCAAATAAACCTCAGATATAATCTTATTTATTCTTTAATATAAATCTTTATATAGGAAAGTACATATAAATATGTGTATACATACCCCTAACAATGACAAAAGTATTACAACTAATGTGGCAGGAGAAATGGCCTGAACAGACATCTGGGAATTCATAAGAACAGCTAATTTATGTTTCTTGTTGTCAACACATTCCTTATGACCTTTAAGGATGCCTTTTATTAAACTCATTAAGCAGAAGGCTTGTGATCTTCACATTGGGTGCTATTTTAAAAGGTGAGAGATAAACTCAAGAAAAATGTATCACTATATAGCTACTATGAGTGTCTTAATTAATTTTACAATGGTTTGAGACTTCTTATGAATATTAATAGTATGGGAATCATAATAATTTGAATATTTATAATTACTGTGTAAAAAATCTTACATACTGAGATTTTTTCCCCACATCCCATCAAATCTCACGGCATCTTATCAGGCACTGTGTTACACTCAATGCATAAGACTGTAAAAAGGATGCAAATTCTTTATGTAAAATGACACAATTTACAAGAAAAGTAAATGTGAAGCAAGTACTTAACATTTGTTATCTACCCAGGATTTTCTTGTGATTATTTTAAGCCCAAAAACTCAGTTTTCCCAGTGAAAATTTTGGAAATGAAGATGAATTTCATGGGAAGAACAGAGCTCGGTGTTAAACCCAACTCTATGTTCAGTCCAGTAGATAAAAACTTTCCATCTAGGCTTCTAGTCCACTGCTATTGAAATGAGAGTACTGAGGATTTAGTTTTCTCAGACTTAACAGACAACTTCTGCAGTAATTCCCCCCTCCTTTTTTTTTATTTTTAGTGAAAAAGTCTAACATAATATCCAAGCCTCCTATCAAATTAATTCTGGGCTTTAGGATTTTGGTTGTTTCAGCCTTATCCAGTTGTAATATGTATTATGCTTAATATAGAACATATCCGATTTACTGGTCAACTGAAGTATTTTGTAGCATATTGTTTTTTGTTCAAATTCAGACAAAGATGCAACTTAGAAAAATGATGAGACTATTTCATCTGGTTTTAGTTTGCTGTTCATTTTACTGTTTGTTTTTTGACAGAAACGGCATCATGCATAGTATATAATACGAAAAGTGCTATAAATGCTTGTTCAGGCAGCAATTGAGGCAGTTGGAGAAAGTGCAGAGAGGAATGTAAATGAGGCAAACTTCCATTTTCAAGTTTGTAACACTTTGATAAATTTGAACAGCATTCAAGTGATTCGCGGATTCTGCATTAAAATTTTCAGCAGAGATATATGTGAAGTTTTTCTGGGGAAGTTGAATTCAGATACATCTAGATGAACTTGTAACACATAGTGTACATGGCTGCAGGATTTCCTTAGTGGTCTGACTGATGCACTTATTGTCTCGCTTCTTGCACTGTCCTTCTTTGGCTGCACAGTCAAGAAAGTAAGTTATTAATCACTGTTAATATTGGATCTTTACCAATTATTTCATTCAAAGCTGATAATCAGCAAGCAAGACAGCGTGCTAATTTTGCTGCTCTCTGAATGCCTTTTTAGGACAACCATTTGTATCTCACAGATGGGGAAGCACTAAGAAAAATCTGTGTACTTCACTGAAGTTAGAAAGCATCGGGTATATGGTAAGGTAGTTGAGTGTGAATAAATAGTAGATCAAAGGAACCAAAGGGTCAAGCAATTTTTTGTTTGGATGTTGAGGCAGCAGGATCTCCAGGGCTATATGCTCTTATTGCTGCTATTCAGTGAGGGAAGGAAAGACTGAATGTTGTGGCAGACTATTCTGGCTATCTGAATGGTTTTTCTTGGTAATCAAAGCTAATGCTATCTGCCAACAGTTGTACCACACCTCACTGTATGTGATGGATGATAAAATGACAGAAAACTTAACTTTCATAAAGTCACAGTAAGGCATGATCTGTGCAACAACACTCTTAATCTAGCTATTAGAAAACAATTATGAAAATATTAGCTCACTTGTCAGCACTAAAGATGTTAAATGAAATATTGAGGAGATAAAATGAGTATTAGAAAAACCTTGATATTTTGCCCAATGAAAATGGCCCTCTGTATATGAGAAAGATTGTCTGAATATTAGACTTAATCCTTCTGTGTATACACCATCTTATTTGTTTTGCTACTGTTACAAATGAAGAGAATACTTCTATTTCGTCAGCTAAGCTTATATTCTCCACTATGAACTATGAAAATATTAGAGGAAACGTAACTCAAAATAAATACTGGAATCCAATGCTGGGTAACAATCTTTCTTTTTAGAGTAACACCTAAATGGGAAAAAATACAGGAAAATGCCTGTAGTCAGCACGTAAAACATTACTGCAACTGGATTGATACTACAAGGGAAGAAGAAAAGTGATTTAAGTTCACAGGCAGTGAGGTGTTTTTCCATTCTTAAATGTTAAAGAAAATGCTGCTTTAGGATTCCAGGAGGTATTTCTCTCCTTTGCACGATATACTGAGATATACATCTTGTGCACCAATGAATGCTGCTGGTAAAGTGGTTTCTAACATCACTTTCTTTACCATTACAATATATTTTGCGCCTTCTTTTTTAAAATGAAAAATGAGGAAAATAAATAAGAAAAATAGAAAGCAAGTATAGCTCTAAGACTTCAGACCTAGCACACTGAGGATGATGAAGTACTTCATGTATAATGAATAGAGTTTTTGAAGTCTTGTTTTTTCTGCCCTTTTCCTTCCTGCTAAGGATACTACACAGTATTTCGTTTTTAACTCTAAACCCTCAAGCTAGAGTTCTAGGAAATGGCTAATATCGTTAACATTTTTTAAGCAATGAGTTTATGTAAAAAAAAAAAAAAAAAGTTCCTCAAAACTATATAAAAAAATGGAAAAGGAATTTCATAAAGAAATAAAAAGCAAGAGTGTATTTTTTTCCCTGAAAATAGAGCTGCTACTTTCAAATGGTCTAATGGTAGGCTTTAGGATATACTAAGAAAATTAGTATTGAACTAAATATCTGTACAGCTAAAGCATTTGTAGTTATCTTGTACTAAAGCTGCAAAATCCTCAAGAAAAGCTCCAAGCTAATGACAGTACATGAAATCTTGTCTCAGTAAAAGAAATTATCCACCCTGAATAGGCTAGTAAAATGAAGGTTAGGTTGCAGATGAGACTGAGAATGTTGTCTCGTTTTTCTGTGTGTGATGCACTGCACAACTCATCTTCAGGGACCTGCTGTTTCTGCCATTCCTGATAATGGGCTGCTGATGATATTGGATAATATTTCTAGAGACAGACCAATATTTGAATGCAGTGCAGTAGGATCGGAGTTATCAGTAATTCAATGCGTGTGTTTTTAATAGTAATGAAATGCAGTATTGAAATTAGTTTTAGTGCCTTGGTTGTGACCTTGCAGTTCTGATTATTGCTTCGCTGAGGCACTTTGCTAGTATTCCTGTCTTTTTTACTATCTGCTTTCTTTGTGCAGAAATAACCTTCCCTGCACACCTCCCCTTCTCCTCATTATATCACAGATGATACTCCATGACTTCAGATGCACGAACCAGTGTGTGCAGAGTATGCAACGTATGTAAAATTTTACGGCATACTTGCTACGCGGCAGCAAGAATAAAGTGCAGAACCAAGTACACTGAAAAAGTGGATGTGCAGAAAGAATAAACATCAGAAAATCAACTGCCACTGTAAAAAGGAAAAAAAAAAAAAAAAAAAGACGACGTAAATCTCTTATAAATGAGTTTAAGAAAGCCTGTAGAGAACTGAGCTTACATATTCATGATTTTGGAAAACACTGAGTCTCCTGAGAAGTGAATATGAGTGGGATCCTTAGAAGAACATAATAAGGGTTGGATGTTCAGTGAATAGCTGGTTATGCTATTTCTACTTCTTTCAAAGCAAGGTCCTTTCTATGTTTTTAGCAGTAAGAGTTGGTTGATTTGATCTATAATTTCTTGGAGGTCTAAACAATCAAGGACAAGTAGAAAAAGACTGACCATGCTTAACAAGCTGGTAAATATACTAGTGGGAGATGTGTGCAGAGTGCTTCAGACTCAAGAAGTAAACAATTTATACAGCCTTTCCCACACACATCTTCAGTCCTCATCTAAAGCTCTTTTATACTAGCCCTGTGAGCAGTGTGACCAGATGGCAGTGATGTAGGACCAGTTTCCTTAAACTCACATGATTGAGTTTCCACAAACTATCTTGCATGGAATCATAGAATCATCGAATAGTTTGAGTTGGAAGGAACTATAAGCTTATCCAGTTCTACCCTCTGCCATGAGTGGGGACACCTCCCACTACGTTTGCTTGCCAAAGCCCATCCAGTCCTTGGACATCTCCTTCCCTGGGCAGTCTGTGCGGGTGCCTTGCCAGCCTTATAGTGAAGAAAATACCCTTCCCTCAATAAAGGGAGCAGGTTCCTTTCCTCAGTGAAGAGAAAGATTTCAGGTTTTTTTTGTTTTTTTTTTTTTAAATCAGCATTTTAGTTGAACTTAAGACTTCATAAGCAAGAAAAACTATATTTAACCCTTTTTATATGGACTGTTTAGACATGAAATCAGACCTACAATATATGTTCTTAGTGACTCTACATGTTGGGCCTTTTATCATATTTTTGTTTAACTTGAGTGACTTAATTACTCCCCGAGGCCGGTGATAGGAGGTAGACACATAGCATATCCAGGCTAGAATACTATGGTTCTTGGGACCTTACTCATTGGTAGTCCCACTTGTGCTGCTTATTAGATTCCTGGGCTGTTCTATTTATTGGTTTCTGATCAACACTGAACTTAGGATATTTTCCAAGTTATTTAGATGTGTAAATGGTAACTGTGGATTTTTACAAGTATCTTAATTTCTTATCAGTCACAAATCCAATTAGGATTTGGATCTGTTTTGAAAAACTCAATGCTTTATCTCCTTAATTCTTTTGAAAATTTGGCATTGTTACTCTATAATTTGGGATTGTCTTGTGCACAACCGGAGGCATTTGGAAAGAGAATCTGTGAGCAGGCTGTTAAAAATATGATGCAGTTAGATATTGATAGAGATATACGTGCAATAGATAACTAGGTTTTAATGATACCCTAATGTAAGGATTAGTATGCTCGCTTCCCATGATAAGAAGACCAAAGAAATTTGGCTAGCAGGCTGATGCTAGGAGGAGGGAGGGAGATGTTGGCCTCTGCCCTGCTAAACCAGAATCATGATGTTGCTCACTTGCCATCTTCTACCCCACAGCCTATTGTGTTAGGATTGTATACCACTCCATGTCTGTGTGTATTTCTGTTGAACAACAGAGTAGCCAGCCTTCAGCAGTTCCTCCTATGAAGGCCCCAGGGCTTTTGCTCAGTGCTCAGCATTGCTGTTTAGTAAACCATCTTGGTTACTGTATCATGCCAAGGCCTTGGATCCCTGAAAGATGAACAGTACAGGGGAGGCGTGGGGCTTACTGATTTGGACCTGTTTTTCCTATCAGTAATAATAACTATTATTATAGCTATTATCAAAGCTACTACATGAACTGTAATATATTATGTCTTGGCATTAAAATATTCTAAAGTTTGGAGACAACATAAAGCTTACTAAGTCAGTAGCCTAATAAGGTTTGTGCACTTAACATGTGGCCATCATACATTCTCGCATTCTTGCAAACAGATGTGGATTTTCAGAGGAAGATTTTATTGCTGAGGTACAGATTCATGAGCATCCCTCAGCTCATATTGAAGGTGATGCTGGTCCTGTTTTAAAATAAATAAACAAAACCCTAGGGCTGCGGGGCTGGAAGCTGATGATTCAGGGCCTGGATGGCAAAGGCCTTATGAAGAACTTAATTCAATAACTGTCTTCTGGCTAGAAAAAAAACAACCCAATTGTGTGATTGGAGAGGCCAGCCTCTGGTCTGAGGATGACACAGAATTTGCATGTTGGAGACATAAAGAAGAAACTATTTAGACTTCTATCTTGCCTAGAGATTTTTATTTTGCTTTATTATTTTTCACGCTATGCAGCTAGATGACTCATTGACTCCTAGCTAGTGCCAGCAGATTAGTGTTTTCAGAATCATGCTGCCTCTGACCCTATCTTTGTTTCCTTTGTAAGTATTAAAAAAAAAATCTAGTAATTGCTCCTCTCTATTAATTTTATATTTACACAACCAAATTTATATCGTATTTTAATACATATAGTGTAAATTTAATAGTGACGGTTCTTAATCCGGAATTATTCAGATTACTAAATAGAGGTTGTCTCAGATGTTTGGAATACTTTTTACGAACAACTGATTGATACATGGAGGGAAACGGAATCTAATATGAGTTTCTAGTGGGTGAGTTGTGGCTGTTCCTGAGTAAGAAAATCATCCCTCTGACACAGTTGTTGATTTCACTCAGCATGCTTTCATTATTGTGATTTTAAAAAGGGCTGTGTTTTGAAAAAGTCTATTTTTCTTCTGGAAAGGAGAAAGGAGGGAACAAAATGCCACAACCAAGCGCTTTGTGTTGGCTGACATGCATTTTTTTTGGTGTCTCCTTGAGATGGTGTTTCTAGGTCTAAGGAAGATCTGTGAAGACTGAAATAGGAAATGAGGAAGCAGGGAGGAGTGGTTACAGTAAGAATGTGCAATCCAGAAAAATATTTTCTTGGAAATTGTTGAAAGTAGATCAGTAGAACACTGCAATTAGAAGCACTGGTGTGTGTTTTATGTTGTCTTTAGTATTTTCAATTGAGAAGATATGACTGCAAGGATTTAGTTTTTTATTCTTGCCCTGATTTCAAGTTATTATCATTGGTATAAGGTCCAGAGAGCTAATATTTATCCAGCACATTTATAATTGTTGAATGCGTATGTTGTTGCTAGACACTTTTCGGTCTATTTACTCCCATTGATATGGTGAGCTTGTCAGTGTTTGCTCTCATCTCTTCTGCATTCTGATGGTGGTGGTTTTTTGAGTCTCATCACTCCATGAGGAAGCATAGTTGTCTACTTGAGAATGTACTTCAGTCTTCATTGTATATCAAAGTACAGTAAATCTCCTATTAAAGAGTCTCTAATAATGATGTGTAACAAGCTTAGTGCGGGGGAGAGGTATGCAGGAAGAAAGATATCTTCAGAAGCACTTAAAAGCTTGCAAAAAATCCTCAAAAATGTTCTATTTGTTCTTAAGCTTGTATACATAACAGACTGATGGATGTCTAACCCAGCAGTCCCAATGAGGCAGAATGCACAACAGCTCTGTCCGCCAGCTTGTGTTTCTATTTACAGATAATTAATAGACTAAGCTATAGAGAACATAAACTGTCAATGAAAAGTATAAGGGGACTCGTTTCCTCAAACAAATTAGGACGGTCATGACTTTACAGTATATTCCACATTAGAACATTCGTTTGTAAATGAGCCTAAAACTTTAAGAAATCAGGGCAGACACTGAAGAAGGGGCAGCATGGCAGAGGCTGTCCTCTGTGCAGGTAATTAATCTTGCCGCAGGCATTCTGTGCCAGCCACAGTTTCCCCAGCACGTTCTGAAAGCAGTGGAGACCTATGCTGCTGTTCCTAAAGTGATAAATAGTCCCTAAAACATCAGGCATGGATGTGTACAACAATCCTCACCAGAGATAAATAGAAATGTATTTTTTTTTTTTTAAAAACTTCTGAATCTTGTTGCTGGGGTCAATGATAAATGTGTTAACTACTTTGGAGGGAAGAATACACAGACTATTTGGAAAGGATTTTAATTTTTTGGGATTAATAGCCATGGAGAAATTAATGAGGAACATTAATTTTGTAGGAAATGAACTTAATAGTGGAGGTGTCCCTCGCACAGTCACCCTCTATCCTTGGGAGGGAACAATAACTGCAGTTCTGGGCTAAAACAGCTGTTGGCTTCAAGAATGCTGACAGTGTTCCCTAATTCAGAGCCAATTCCCTCATTCCCCCATCCAGAGCATCACACCGATCTGCTGATAACTTCGGATGGGTCTGGATGGGACCCAGAAGAAACGAGCAGAACTAGCTGGAAGCAGAGAAGCTTGGCTATTTGACAAATGTGCTAACTGAAAATTTTACATGTGATTTCACCTCCAATTAATCGAGTGAAATAGCAGCCAGTTCTGTCGGTGGAGCACCGGGAGCAGAGCAACTTACCCGCTCCCTGGGCTGCGCCGTGGCTGTCGGATTGGGCTGCAGCCTTGGCACTGGGGCGGGCATCACGTGCGAGGTGGCTGGGTGAAGGTGTCCCGCCTGCCACATTTCCTCTTGTGACAGCCTCTGCTGGCAGGTGGTGCCTGTAGCTCCTTCTGTCTGACATTTTTAGAGTTTGCTCCTGTCCTGTATGCAGATATGCTTGTATTCTTTGACACATCTTAGAACCTGGAGGAGGCGAATAGCAGGCTGGGCTGTGTCTTCCTTCTGCACCACTCTTTTTACATGAGCTTGACATTTGTTCCCTCAGTTTTGAAGCCAGTTACTTCCTTGGATTCTTTCCTAATCTTTCAGAAAAACACCTGTGTGCATTCTCTGTATTTCACAGAATAGCCTGTTGGAAGTAGCAGATGAGTAGCATCTTCCACAGCTAGGTAGATAAGGACAGGATTTGTTTGCAGAGCGACGTCAAAGGCAAAGCAGAAGTACAGAAGCAGGCCATTATTGTGAAGTACTGTGCTGACGGGAAAGGCTTCTCTTGAAAATACAGACAGTGCTGGAGATGTGTTCCTCTTATTCAGGCATCGATTGCAAGTGTTCTGTGTAACTTTTCTGCTCCAGTGATGTAAGATTCAGCTTTGGCAAGAGTGAGCTCTTTTATAGGATGCTCTTGCAAGCAACTGCATGGACTAAGTCTTGTATTTAGTTAGGGGGTTGTATAGTCATGAAAGTATCTGTTTAGAAATACAGACTATCATCTATTCTCTTCCTTTCACAGAATGGGAGCCATAACCCTAAACAGCACACCTGTCCTTGGAAATTGCCAACAAAGGATGTTCAAAGCCTAAATTAAATACTGTACTCTAGTCTTTGCCTAGAATAATCTAAATGGTTGATCAGTTCTTCATACATTCTTCATACATCAGTTTTATCTCTTGTTAAGGATACAGAACGAGACACTGATGTGATCTGTATTTTAAAGAAAAGAAAACAGAAGCAACAATTTGATCATAATAAACACCCTGTGAAAGGAGGATTTATTTTCCACTGCCAGGGAAGGAGCTAGGAGGCAAATCTAAATAAGTTTCTGTCTTTCATGGTATGTTGAGAGAATGCTGCTGGCCTTTAGTGAAGTCCTTTGTTCTTTAACTAAAACATGCTTTAAGTTAGTAAAAATTACTGATAATGAATACTTGACAATATTTCATGTGAAATATTCATTCACAAGAAGTGGAGTGTAAAAAATCCTGGGATGTTTGATCAAAGTGGTGTATATTGTTTATCATTTCTTACAGCTTTGTTTAAGCTGCAGTAGATCAGAAATATATATAAAATGTTGTGTGTACATCATATACCTGAAAATTGACATATTCTCAGTGGATGTGAAACTGAAATTGTGAATAGAAAGAATACACAGGATTTTACTGTGCATTTCCTGGAAGGATGCTAATGAATGAAGTCCAGGAATTGAGCAGAGATGTGAAATAAACTTTTCAGGTTTTATTTTTTCGCCTTTGATGCAAAGCCTGATAGTACTTCTCTATTTTGCTGTAGTTATTTCAGAATGCTTTGGAGCAGAACTCCGCAACTGTTTTCATTTGAGCCACACAAAAAGTATTTCCTTCATAATTTTTGCTTGGAGGCATGATTTTATAAATCTGAATATAAGTGTATTTTTCAGACTAGACCAAAATAGAATACTCTTGTTAATCACTAAAACATTTTAAACTGCAAATTCTATGCCTTGTGATTCAGTCTATCTCACTTTATCATGTCCAGCTTTTCAATGAGGACAGGAGATGCTATTTCTAAAATAAGAAAGACAGAAAAAGGAAGTTTTGATACCTGAGCTGCTGCAGGTGAAACACACATGAAAGGCCTCAAGTGGAGCTACAGGAAGCCTTTCAAGAGCACCAAGTGGAAGTGCTCCCAGCCTCTGAAACCTAGCAAAAAGAGCAATTGCCAAGGATGCAGAGTTTCAGGTCTTCATTTGAAGTCTGAATGGAGTCTTGCTTCTGGTCCTTTAGAGTGTGTTTGGTTCAGTTTTTCATTTTCAAGAAATTGGAAATGCAGGAGACGTTTGTAGTCACAGTTCTGTGTGTAGCCAAGACTTTGCTCGTGAAGCCACTTGAAACAATGCATCTTACAGCAGTATTTTTTTTTCACTTTAACAGGTAGTTCCTCTTTGTGGGGGGATGCATCTGCAAAGCAGGTGGTTGGTTTAACTAGTGCCATTTCTACATGAATGAGGAAGTTATTCAGTTCCAAAATTTTGCTATATACATAGCCTAAATCCCTTAGCAAGTTGGTTAGAAACTTCTGGGTTTAATGAGAGATTTTTTAAAAAATATAGCGGTACTTCAATCAATCCTGTGAAAGAAAACCCACATGAAATGTAAAAAGGCAAATAACTGTGTCAGCAAGAGCTATTCTCAGGAAGTCCTGTGTATTGGGAACTGCTAATTGGAAATTGAAGGTCAAGAAAAACATTTCCCTTGATTTCTGCACATCCCCTATCACTCCACTGCAACCTTGGTCTATGGTCAGAGTCAAAGAGTTGAATGAAGTACTTAGGGCTGCAATAATATTATTTAATAACATTCTGTGCAGTTAGAATTAAAGAGTATGTCATAACTAAGATGAAATGGAGTTTGTAAAAACAAAACAAAAACCCAAATATGCCATAATATTAGAGGATATCTATAGTAACCTCTAAAAATTGTCTTTAAAATTACAGCAGGTAGCTGCTGGGACTGGGCTCAAGCAAACTCCGAGGTGGTGATTTTGGCTTCAGCCCAACTTCTGTGTAGGTGAAGTGGGCTGGACAAGACAGATTTCACCAGAAAAAGCTGAAAATGAGGTTTATAAGAACAGTGTATATCCACTAAACCTGAAGGATGTATGGGAGACCCTGTCAGAACTCTCGAGTGGCAGTAAATGAGTGCCTGTAGTTAGCAGTAGTGTAATTACAGCAGCTTCTAGGAAGTTATGAAATAGATTGCTGCTGTGGTAATTGGGATGTAGAAAGTAGAAATGAATTATTTGTGAGTTAGCTTAAGGAAGAAAAGCAAACCAAAAATATCTTAATATAAGCTTGAAACCTCTCAAAGAACAGTGTCATTCAGAGCAATCAGAAATGTATCAGGCTTTCAGATAAACAACGAGAGAAACTTGCATGGAGAAGTAAGGCCTGGATGATTGTGCCTGTAACAGTGGAAGCTGATGGCACTAATGGTGATCGCATTACCGGTACAGAACTGTGTGCCTTCATGTGCAAATGAAACATTTGGTGGGTTGGCTTGGCCTGAATGCACTCTGTTCCAGCTTTCAGAGCACGTTTACACCTGCTGAGGAAGCTGTTACTTGCTGTAATAAGCAAAATGGCAGAGGTCTTTTGCTTAACTTTGGCAATACAAAGAAACAAATGCCTCGATATTAGTTCTGTGGTGATGTAAGGAGAATCTTCTGATATTTTCTGATGTTTGTTTTATTTTTATTTTTAGACATAAGTAAACATGTTTTCACTGCAGACGTAAACGTAAAGGTTTGGGCTTCTGATGCTGGGATGTACTTTAACGATTTGACAGTGATATCTGATTTTGTCAAGAAAGAAAAAGATAAAATCCAGAACTACTTTCACCTGTTAGAAATTTTTTATAAACTTGGAATTAATACATTGTAATATCTAATTTATATCTATAACTGGTTTTGGTCATGTGTTTTTGATTATGGGTGAATATATTGTAGGTTCTAAATGTAAAAGAAAAAAAATGGCTTTGATTTTTCCTGCAACAAAATTTAGTGCTGAGGTTCAGCTTCCATGATTTTCCTTGGTCTGCCCTTCATTTTTCAGCTTTCTGTCTCTGTCTGTCAAGAGATGCTTGCAGTCGAAAACTTTCTGTTCTAGTACTCAGCTCCATTCAGTGCTTGTGCATTAGGAGTCAAATACCAGATGTCAAAGACACACGGGTCAGTGAGTGTTACAGTGCATTGGTCAGTCTGTGCGCTGCCAATAATTGGTACCAATTCTAGGCTAAGTTTTTAATTATTTTGTTAGGCAACGCTAATTAAAAAATCTGGGTAACTGATAATACAGCATTTGTCATCTGAAAAGCAAGCACTTTGAGTAGAGAATTCTGGATCTTTTTGGAAGACATGGTGGATTGTATATAGGGAGGAAAGGTTTTCATTCTCATGACTCTGGCTAGCGTTGCATGCTTCCCTTCTGTCCTTTGCTTTGCTCAGCCTCGATCCATCTGCTCATGTATTTCTTCATAGCACAATTAGCATTTACTTTGTGTACAACTGCTATTAATTTTGTCTTTCTGGTGAATTTACATAGGAAAACTGCACTTTGGGAGACTCTACCCTTGACTAGAATGTAAATCTTCCTTTGGGGGAAAGAGTATTGACTGATGCAGAGGAATTTATGCAGAGGTGGTTGTGGTTCTTGTAGCTGTTATTCTGTCTGGATAGCTTGTGAAGCAAAACTCAAGTATACATGTTGAATAAATATGCAGATAAAGTAAAGGGAGGTTAGCATACAGAACAGTAAATACCCAGTAAGTTTTACTGTGCAAAATAATTGTTCTTCCTGGTGTTAATGTAGTCACACTGATAATACATGTAGCTAAAGCTTGTTTTCAAATTTATTCTGATCAATGTTATTAAGATACGGAGTATTACTTCAGTCTTAAATATTTCTTAGGAATTAGACTTTATCTTGATAGAGTGAAATCTAGCAGTTACATTTTCTGTAAACTTTGACTATTTTCTTTGTGAAGATGTTGGACTGCAGCTTCTCTTGGTCCATGTTGCAGCAAAGGATCTCAAATCTAAATCTGAAGAGTCACTTTTATCTAAGTTTGAGCTCAGTCCCAGCTAATAATGATTGAAGTAAGGTGATACTTTAAGTTCAAGTGTAATACTGGGCCACTGTTCTCAGATAGCTTTCTGTTAACCTGGGGCCTGCAGACAACATATGTGCGCTGCTGCTTCATCAGCCCTTGCTGGGGGCTTTATTTGTGACCTTCAAACTCCAATTTCTAAAAAGGCTTAGGAATATGTCTGATCATCAACTTGTGAGATTGTTAACTCTGAGATTTTTCACCTTATTAAGATTACTTGTATGCTTAAGATTTGCCTTAGATCATGACATTTAAAAGAAGTAAAGTCGACCCAGAGATAGAGATAATGGCTACGAATGACTGAGTACCTATGGATACTAAAAAGAGCACCATCAAATGATTTGGAAAAATAAAAAGTACAAAACCTTGTAACGTTATAAAATGTTACTTGTAGGAAAGAAACTTCTTGGACATCCAGGAAACCACTTGAATTTAATTGTGGAAATTATGAGAAATCATACCTTAAAATACTGAACACCTGGGCTTGGATTTTTCTCTTAATATATCATCTTTTTAAAACAAACCACTACGTTCTGGCTTAAAAATTGGATTTTTAAAATTAATCATTTATACTTAGTTGAAAAAAGACAGATTCACTTGATCTGTCCTTCAGTTTGACTCTTATTAATTTTATGGGCAATAAAAAAAAAACCTCTTCAGTTAGAACTCGCTGTTATTCTCTGTGTAGGGGATCTGAACATAAATTTCTGCAATTAGCAATGCCATGACAAGCTTAATTCTTATGCTTTTGTGGTTCTTGAAGGTACAGAAAATCTTCAGCTCTGTGAACCAAATTTGCCTTTGGAATTGAGCCCATTTGTTGTCAAACATCTCTAGATGACCTGGAACTTCTTAACATAAGAAAAGAAGTGAATGATCTGATTTGTTTGGTGAAGTAGTGACTAGGTAAAATTAAGAACAGGAACAATTCTAAGGATTTCAATGCAATTTCTATCCTTGATTGTAGTTCAGTTTCAGAAAACTGGTAAGAACTCTGAAAGATATAACTTCCTAACACAAGATTGCCTTGCAGTAAAACAAAAAGTCCTGCAGGACTTCTTACAAAGCTTGCACTGGTTAGGTATGTTACTTATGTGGGTTATGTACTTTTTAAGCTTGCCTAATGAGCAGAAATGTAGGTTGTGAATGTATATAATCTATGTACACGTGTGTATATTTGAAAAAAAAAAAAAAAATACAGCAGTAGCAAAGACTTGGGTACTTTCTACTGCTCTAGTTACCTGCTGTCTTCTCTTTCATGAAAAATAATGTAATTAGATGATGAGAATTTTAGATGATCAGATTACTTGTGCTACCAGCTGTGGGTGTGACAGAATTTGGTGTTAGTTGGTTGACAAAAGGTTGGCCAAAATGAGAAATATTTTCAATAGGCTTGCTTAGAGACATCCTTGCATGTGTTATACTTTGAATAGACGTTGACTTTAAGAGGTTTAATGCAGATTTGGAAATCTCAGACATAGCAGTCAGAGTTTTGTAACCAGTGTTGGATGCTGTGACTACCTTCTGAGTTCATACTGTCTCACGATTTCCACTTAATGCAATTTTCTACTCCATAAAAAGGAGTAAAATGTTTTTTCTGAATGCCTATACTTAATGTAAAAAGAAATGAAAAGTGTTCTTTGACTACTAGATAGCTGAAGCATTCATGAAATCCACACAAAGCCTTTCTTTGTATCCTTTCAGCTGTAGCAGTTGCAGTTAATTGCTTATACTTTTCCCAGAGGTGCATTGGCAGAAACACTCCATTATGGTGGTGCATCAGCACTGGAGTGTGCTGAAATGTCTTCTTATGTGCTGGTTAAAAAAAATAATAGGATTTTAAAGAAAAAATATGTTGGTGCTAACTAGATATGTCAGATATGGAAATGTCAAATCTTGTAGGCAAGTTAAATATTTGGCTTCGGGATTTTTATGGGAATATTACCATAGAAAAGGTAAAAAGGAATTTAAAAATTAATCACAATTTAGTGAGGACTATGAAAAGTAATTCAGAAACAATTCTGGACATTGAAGATGCAGAAATACGGACAAGTTTATGATAAATAGGAAGTGTTATGTTCGATTTCAGATGAAAGAAGTTGCTACAAATATAAGCAGTTGAAGGCCAGTGCCCTGTACAAAGGACTTATAAATACTTAAAGACATAAAATTACTTGGTTTCCACTATCAATATAGGTGGAGCTACGCTACTCTGAGATGTGTAATAGAATCATAGAATGGCCTGGATTGAGAAGGACCATAAAGATCATTTAGTTTCAACCCCCCTGCTATGTGCAGGGTTGCCAATCACAATGGCGATTATACCTGGGAAGGAAGTTTGTGTTGAGTTTGTGTAAAATATTCTTCCTTCATGTTTCCAAAAGTCTGCTTTTTTTCTGATTCTGATCTGCCTGGATTCCCTGAAGTCTGTTCCATGAGGAAGTGACTGATGACCACATCACAAACATCTTGTAATGAAATTCCTGGTGGAGAATCCTGTTGAGTATCTGTTAACTTCATCTTTCTCTTGTTCCTTTCACTTCTGCAGCTGCACACTGCACAGCCTTATTGAAGAGGAAAGGTCCCCAGTGGCTTTTAAAATGTATTTTTGAAAAAGCCAAGGAACTTATGACCCAAAAAAAGAAAAGGGACACAAACTTCTTTTTTTTTTTTTTTTTTTTTTTTTTACCAATTTGAATAAGGCTTTAAAGTGTTTTGTGAAATCGACTTGAGAAAAAACCATTCTCAGTGTATGTATGGAAACAAAATGATATGGGATTGATGGATTGATTGTTTTCTACGTAGAAAGCATCTGTGTTTTGCCAAAATTCAGTTGTTATTGACTTTCATGAACTTGTTTGAAGGACTCATGAAAATGAGACTGGTAGAATGTAGAAAGAATGAAGAACTGTTGTTCTTTGAAACTGTACAGTTTATGCCATCTGTGTTTGGTCCTTCCTCTGTCTTTTCAGAAGAGTAGTTTGAGGGAGCTAATCTGCATTGATGCCAGTCAATAAAGATATATTAAAATAAAATGCATTGCAGCTTGTGTGATTGAGCTGTTAATACTTAAAAGGCTTTTGCAGAGAAGTTGTGAAGTTCAAATCTGTATCTGAATCCACTTGCTAGTAATACTTCAATTTGCTTTTGAAATGTGCTAAGAAATATAGTATGTAAATTAAAGTGGAATAAGACTTTTCTCTTTTTTGTAGCATCTTGGAATTTGTCAAAGGCATAAACCTATTTGAAAGCCGAATACCAGCACTGTGTTTTTGTAAGATGACACAACATTTTATTAATGCTCAGTATTTCATTATTTGTGATCATTTAATATTCAGTAATGTATGTCATTGGATGTCAAAAGTAAAGTTCAAGGAAATATTAACAATACAGGATTGCCTCCATTGAAAAGTACTTTAAGTCAACAAAATGGTCATGCAATTTCAACATCTTCTTGTCCTGGGTTAAATTCTTCCCTTGAAGCATAATGTAAAATAGAAAAGATGAAAATATAATTATACTTACAAATGACACATACTTTGCAGACTGTTTATTTAACCGATCTCAATGTCAATGTTCTTTGAAATATTATGAATTTAAAATCATAGTAGGTTAAGGACAGGTGAAGAAAGAGGCAAGTACAGTCCAACAGCTGCTGTGTGCTGTGATACAATTTTTAAATTGTTTTGCTTAATGCTTGAAACTTTGAATAAAGAGCAGAAGTCTAATCTAAATGCATGACGTTAGCTAAAAAGACTTTTGACATAATTGACTGTTGAGAATTAGGCAGTGTCCAGATCAGTTACTCAGACTGCCACGGCAGGCAGGAGTGAAGCTGCCTGCTCATTTGTGCAGGTAACCATTGATTTACTTGCATATTTTCAGAAGTTTTCTATTTAGCACAAAATTTTATGTCAGGGATATGGTACTCCAATATTATCACTATACACAATCTGTATTTTGTTACATGTATTTACTATCAATTAATGTGTTTGAGAATCATATTTGGTTATGAATAATCAACATAAATATGTAGTCACTGCAGTTAGGGGTTGTAGTTAGAAATATTGTTAGTAGAGTGATGCTACGAACTTGACTAGAAATATGGAAGTATGATTAAAAAAGAGAAGCTGTACCATCTGCTTGATACACGTGCAAGCATGCAGAGTGATTGTGTGTGTTGTACATTAAATTGCTTTTCTGGTTATATGAAGAATTGATTACTATGCATTTAAACACAGTGCAGTGAGATGGAAGCATGCTAAGCTTCCTGTGCTCTCTGACAGTGAATGCACTCTGCTGTCCTGTCTCAGGAGACTAGAAATTCAACTACAGTGTCATTAAATACGATGCTCCTGTTTTTCTGGTGCTGCTGCTCACTGCACTGGGTTAAGAACAGAAAGGGTCTGCTGTTGTATCAGATAATCATTTCAGGCATCCAAACTTTAGCTCCCTTGTGCTTAGGGTCTGCAAGTGTGTCTCTTCACCATGCGTTTTTCTTCATCTTAAAAATTCTTGTGCCCCAATGTAAGGTTTCCCTGCTCTGGTAGCAATCACATCAGAGTCTCATGGAGCTGCCTCGTTTGCTCCCTCCTATGTCAGCAATAGCAAGGAGTACAGTCAGTGAGTGATGGGCATGCATCTTCACAGTGATACAAGAATTCAGCAGTGTGGACTGTGGCACAACGTAGTTACACTCAGAGTAGTCATCATATAAGTGTGTGACCTATGTCTATGAAAAATTCTGATATCCTCTCTTTTTTCCTCACTTCTGGTTTGGCCTTGGAAGTACTTTCTATTATTCAGTATTACTCAAAAATAGATTCCTTTCTATTGGTCAGGTGTGGTTGTAGCAGAGTTCCTTGTCTTTGTTCAGCGATTCACTAAGGCATCCCTTGAATTTGATGTGGAAGAGCTAGTGAAGTATTCTAGTGGTCTGAAATATTCTGCATGACAGATCAAATGAAGAGATGGTAGGTAACAATCTTTATAAGGGTTTTGTCTTCCTCTACAGGCTTAAGGGTAGCATAGTGTTTAAAAAGTGAGGCTTTGATAGCAAGCCCTATCACATAGGGCAGGTGAATGTGAAATATTTTTAAATGTAACAGACAAGAAGTGCTTGGGTATTTACTTTTTTATTATTATTTGAAGCATTGAAAATGAGAGGGAAAAAAAACCCAAACACCATGTTACAGGCCAACCTCGAGGCAAGTTTTCTTTGAGTGTGTCTTGGACTCTAATCTAGATGGGCTCCCCTAAACAAAAACGGTTTGAGTAACTTAGTTTTATGCACAAGCTGGCAAGAAAAAGGCCTCCAAAAATAGCTGTGAATTTGAATCAAGTAGAAAATGCCCCAAACTTTTTCTGTTCTGCTGCTTGCTATTTCAATTCCAGTTTGTGTATTCTGAATTTCAGCTTTGGCCACAGAACCAAAATTGTGAATCTTCTGCTGAGAGCTGGAAAGCTGGGATTTAATTTAGCTACCACAAATTGCTGTTCAACATTCGTAATGTATGAACAAGAAACTGCTAGGCTATTTTAGTTTGAAGTTTACGGAAAAGTGATTGAAATCCCTAAAATTCTGGTTCCAAACTTCTCACTTCGAGTACACGGTCTTTGGTGTTAGATGACAGTCATCTGAATAATTTACCTATGGAAACAAGAATGCATTTTAAGAATCTTGAGAAGAGCGTCATGCAAATATTTGAGCAAGAGAATGGATGTGATCTTCAGCAATTTTTTTGCAGTATTGTTCTATTTTTGTCCTAGCAAGTATGTGGATTGTCATTTGCTTCCTTGAGTGCTGGAGCCTCCTGTCACAGATGTGTCAGTCCACATTGTATTCAGCAGCTCTAGTGGAACATGCTGCAATAATGACTGTACAATAAGCTGTTTTAGGAAAATGTTCTGAAACCTAATTTGATTGTGTGTAAAATTCTGATTGTTAGCGTTCTTATGAGAAGAACCTGATTTTTGAAGTGGTGTTGCTCAGTTCTGGTTTTAATTGCTATTGATGCTGTGTAATGTTTCCCTTCTCTAAGTGCTATAAGCAGGCTTCAGTTTCTTATATTACTTCCTGTGTTCTACAGTGAACAATTAAACTTGCATAGTAAGAAGAACATGTACATTTTTGGGTCCCCTGTGCCTTTTTTGGCACTGACTGGGTCCCCCCTGAAATCTCCTTCCTTTTCCTCCTCCCCTAAAAAAAAAAAAAAAAAAAAAGCCTAATGATGTTTGTTTTTGTTGGATTTTAATTGGATGTCCTTGAGATGTAGTCAAAATACCATTGTTTAACCCACAAATGGAAGTTTATGCTCTTGAAACTGGTAACCAAATTCCTACTGATAGCTGAAATGTTTTGAATAGGGAATGAGAAGGGAAGGAGAAAGTGTGTTAACAGAACATAGGATGACTGAGACAGAAACTTATTATCTATTCAGCCAGGGTACTTTCACAAAAAAAGAAGTGCAATTGTATAAAGAGTTGGTGAGAATGTCAACTGGAGACTCTGACTGTCTCCAGTTGCTCAAGATCAAGGAATACAAATTCAAAGAAGATTGAGTGTAAAGTGCTGTTCCTGTGAGGTTAAGAGACAAATATGCAGCAGGGAAGATGGGGGAATGAAAAATGACAAAGAGAAGGGAGGTTTGGAGTGCTGATGAGTCAGCTAAGTGTGAATTGGGTTGTGCCTGTTCTTTGTGAAAATTAAAAGTGGGAACCTCTTGGAAAAAAAAAAAACCAACACATTGTTATGTATGAGATCTTTGAAGTGTGCGTGTGACTTGAATAGTATAACTGTAAGGTTGTAAAATATTCACATCAGATTTTCTGCTAATGAACCTCTGAAGTGACTTCATCTTTTGCAGATGTTTTTATACCTTTATATATTTTCATATTTTGAGTAAGTAGCCTTTGACTCATTTAATCATGAACTGCTTAATTTTGTTCACTTGCTATTAGCTATTGTACAGTATTGGATTGGTACTTAAGTAATATACTGTAGCTACTACTAGCTTGGTAACTTAAGTGTTCTGAATAGCATTAGAATGCAGTCAATATTTAAAATTCACATATTTCTAATGTGAGATTATATCATATAAAGGTACATTGAAAGGTACATTTGAATATGTGAATTATAAAGTAGCAATTAATGCAGTAAGATATATTGACAAACCTTAACTGGATGCAAACAGAACGTAATAGAATTGTAAACAAGGTCAGACTATGAAGCAATGTGAAAATCAATAATTTCCAGAGGAAAAAAGGAAGATGGTTTACTCTCCGGAAAGTTATTATTTAAAGGAAATTATTTGTCTGAAATGAATTGGAGTTGTTTAACAGGAAGTTATGAATCAGAGTACCCTAAACGTGCAGAAGAATTGTTCAATTATATTTAAATATCAAGTCATCTAGATATCTATGCAGGTACCTGAAGATACCGTTCAGTTTTCTTGCTGTCAAATGTAAAGACAGCTAATCTCGTTGTTTCCTTTTAGACTTACTTTGATCTGTTATTGTCCTTTATAGGCTTTATTCCATTCTTAGCATTTTACCTGAGCAGAGCTGGTTTCTCCAAGGAGTCTGGGGATCTGTCTTGCTCCAATTGATAGGAGGGAGAAGAGGTTCTTTTTAATATATGTATATCTGGCGTGAGATTAAGAAACAATGGTTCAAATGTTGATCTAACCAGTTTATTCCAGATCCTAATTAGGGAGATGGGAAGGGGAGGACAAACACTATTATGAATTAGGTAATGGGGAAGGGAAGGAGGGCGATAGGAAAGAAGCAGCAAGGAGTCTTTATAGGAAGCAAGAGGGAGATAGTCACCACCATGGATCCAGTGTGTTTTGTAGTTCAGTCACTGATCCTCAGTAATCGTGGGTCGTTGGGTGGTGGTGTTCTGTTGACGATGACGGTGACCACGGCGATGATGGCCACTTTTGAATGGTAGTACCAACTCATAAATAAGTCCAAAGTGGTAGAGTCAGCTCTCCTTGGAATGGCAGCTTCTGGCTCTGGGACCTCAGCAGAAACTCCTTTGTTCCTATCTTCTGGGCCTTGGCAGCAGATAACAGGGAGCAGGGATGCCCACCTGCATCCTGTTTTTCACAGGACACAATGGTATAATTCCCCGATTTTCCCATACCAAGCTGGAGCTATTTAGTTAGAGGGCAGATCTTCCACCAGTAAACACTCCTGAGCACTCTCTTCCAGAGGCAAGCAGCTCTGGAGGAAAGTGCTTTCAGATGTCCACAAAGTGATGTTGATTGTCACATGGTAGCACCCATCACTTGCCTCCTCAACAAATCAATCAGAATCAGAATCTTATCACAAGAAATACCTAGGAAGTGATCTTTGAGCCAAAAAACAAAGAAGGATTCTTACAGAATCATAGAATGGCTTAGATTGGAAGGAACATCAAAGGTCATGTATAGTTTCAAACCCTCTATCATGAGCAGGCTGCCCAGAATCCTACCCATCCAGGAATGGGGTGTCCACTATTTCTCTGGGCAGCTGTGCCAGTGTCTCACTACCCTCGGAGAAAAGAATTTCCACCTAATGTCTCACCTAAACCTTTTTTTTTTTTTTTTTTTTCTATTTTTAAAGTCATTCTCCTTTACGTTGTCACTATCAGACCATGTCAAAAAAAAAATCAGTCTCTTTCCTGCTTAAAAGCTCCTTCCAAGTACTGGAAGGCCACAAGTAGGTCTCCCTGGAGCCTTCTCCAAGCTAAACAAGCCCAGTTCCCTTTCTTCACAAGAGGGCCCTTCTAGGGCAGAGCGGAGGGGGACAGTCACCTCCATCTCCCTACTGTCCAACTCCTCTGTTAATGCAACCCAGGATACTGTCAGCCTTCCAGGCTATAGGAGCACACTATGGGCTCATGTCCAGCTTTTTGTCTACCAGTACTCCTAAATCCTTCTCTGCAGGGCCACTCCCAATGAGTTCTCCTTCCAGTCTGTACACTTATCTGGTATTGTCTTGACCCAGTTGTGACATGTTGCACCTGGCCTTGCTGAACCTTATTTAGTTCACATGGGCCCACTTTTCAAGCTTGTTGAAGTCTCTCTGGGTGGCATTCCTTCCATCAGTTGTATCAACTTTAGGAGTAAGCTGAGTGGTGATTTTGTAATTATACACAGTAAATAGTGAAGTAGAATACAGTCCAGACGGCCCCAGATCTGTATATGGCATTGCACAAAGATGCCTCCAGACATGCAAAGAAGGAACAGGCAAGTAATTTCCCACAGTCAGACATTATGGCAAGAACAGAAATGAGATGTCACTATACCATGCACGGAACTATGTTAAATGTATTCAAATATTATGCCCAATGGGGAATAGTGACCACTTAATAAATATTGTTTTGTTTTTAAAGATTTGTAATTGCATTTTTTTTTTTCCACTATTTTATTTTGATGAAATCATTTATATTTATTCTCATCTAGCAGTGTTCCTTTATTGGTCTTCCTTTTAGGTAGCTCCAAACAAGTTATTTTCTTCTGCTAAGGGAGAGAATTAAAACTGCATGAAATTCAGAAAATATAATTTCAATAAAATGTGTGATCTTTTTTCCTTTGCTAAAGGGGCTAACTAGAACTATTGCAGTTCTTTGACTAAAGAGTCAAAGATTGATTAAAGAACTGCAGTCCTGATGAGTTTTAAGAGCATTTTGCTAAGCCTTTTTAAGTTATTTGCTGTTTTTTGACTGTGAACTATGGCAGTGTTTGTATTTCACAGAGTACTTTAGGCTGATATACTAGGGTCTGTGCTGAAGTAGCTGTCAATTTGGATCATGGTTGAAGATCTGCCTGTAAGAAGATAATGTGGAAGAGTATATAAATAACTGCCTCTATATGCTTTATGTTTCTATGTTATTGTGTGCATATATATGTATATAATCATCTTTATCATAATGAAATTGAAAAAAATGGTGAATGCCTCTAATCAGAATACAAATTGGTTATGAGAATGCATAGAGCGCATCTTAAAATCAATATAAGATTGTTAGAGACTGATTCAAGTGAATTTCTGTTTTTGCGAAAAGCAAAGATTGTTTGCCAGTTAGAGAGGGCAGAAGCTTATTACAATTGGTTACTCATATATGCAGTAGTAGTCAAAGTATCTCCATTAGAATATTGACCATGTCTGCTCATCTCAATTTCCACTGATTTACATGCTTTGCATTTAGAATTGTCTGTCAAACTGATGCTGACTGAAAGTTTCAAATGAATGACTCGGTGTGTATATGAGAAGTTCATCTGTGTCGAAGATATTGATCTAAGTATTTTTTAGATCAGGGAACTTTTTATTCATATCATCTAACACACTTACTTAAGTTGATAACTAGAGGAACTTCAGCAAAAAAAAAGGTCTTCTCAACTACAGGCCGCATCAAATAAATTTGCAAGATTTTTCTTACAAATGAACTTAATGTCAGTATGGAGTTGGCATGCATATCTCTTTCCTCTCAAAAGGAAAAGAATGACATAAAGCTTTCTTCATTCTGTGAAAATGAGGTCATGGTAAATGGACTTTTGTGTTTACTATGGCAGTTGTAACTTTTTTTGAGGTGTTAAAATTGAGCTCCAAGAAAACAAGGAGCTGGAGAACACAAATCAGAAGTGAGCAATGATGTTCTGTATTTTAAAAGAATGGGATAGTGGGATGTTCTCATATGGTGCTGTTGTTTATGGATTGATGGCCAGGAACTCAGCATAATTTCACAGGTTGATGCCATGGTCTCATACTTCATGATCTTCTCAGAGTTGTTTCCTACAGGTTAAGGTACTGTAATGAGACCTATTGAAGACTAACAGACTTGCTGATGAATTAAAGTAATTATCAAATCCTTCTTTTTTTTTTTTTTAATCAATTGATGTGAGTTCTGGTTGGAGCAGTTCTAAGGAAGTGAACAAGAAAAGATTAGGTTCTTGATGAAAAAGAATGTATTTCAGTTAATGTACTCTAGGCAATAATGAACATTTTCAATGTTGATAATGAAAAGTATATGTGCTCCAAATAGAAGTTAAAGCTTAAGAATTTTGTTACCAGTACCAGTGTGTAAGCTGACAGATTATGCAGTGCCGTTCATGGGAGTTAATGTTGTTAAACATCTGTTGCTGTTCTAGAAACCTTAAACCCAGAAGAGCATTTTAGTACCTTTTTAATCATTCCTTTAACTCATGCTTGAGCTTGTCTACTAACTGTTCCTTGGTGATGAATGAAGTTGCAGCAAAAAATGGCTTCCAAATGAATGAGAAAAAATAGGATTTGAAAAAATAAAGGATCAGTTACTGAATATCCCTCTCAGCTGTCTTTTGTTAGTCTGCATGCCTTTTAGACAGGGTGCCAGTGCAGAAATATTTTTTATAATCCTTATTCTTTATTGAATCAAAGTAAGGGAAATTGAGGTATACAAGGAAACTTGTCCAGTGATTACATGAAACAAATTTATTCAAGATGCTGTGTATCTGTTTACAGGATGTTGAGCAACAATCCTTCTTTGTTTATGAGAAAGAAAATGTGCTTTGTAAGAAAACTGTTCATGAGATGCCCAGAAGTAAGGCCTCATCTGGAGTACTGCGTCCAGTTCTGGGCTCCCCAGTACAAAAAAGACAGGGATCTCTTGGAAAGAGTCCAGCAGAGGGCCACAAAGATGGTGAAGGGCCTGGAGCATTTCTCCTATGAAGAAAGGCTGAGTGAACTGGGTCTGTTCAGCCTTGAGAAAAGAAGACTGAGAGGGGACCTGATCCAGGTCTATAAATATCTAAGGTGTGGAGGGCAGAATGGCGAGGCCGAACTCTTTTCAGTGGTGAGTGGAGACAGGACAAGGGGAAACGGCCGGAAACTGCAGCATAGGAAGTTCTGCACAAATGTGCGCAAGAGCTTCTTTACAGTGAGGTGACGGAGCACTGGAACAGGCTGCCCAGGGAGGTGGTGGAGTCTCCTTCTCTGGAGATGTTCAAGACCTGCCTGGATGCCTACCTGTGCGACCTGGTGTAGGGAACCTGCTTTGGCAAGGGGGTTGGACTCGATGATCTCTGGAGGTCCCTTCCAACCCCTACAATTCTGTTATTCTGTGAAAGCCTATGGGATAATATAGTCTGAAAGAAAATGAAGTACTTCAGTGTTCAAGTTGTTATATAGCTAAGAAAGTACTTCTGTTGTTCATGAACACTCAAATTGTGATTTTCTTAATCAAGACCTTGCTGCTTTAAGCTGTGTTATTCTCAGAAGTAGTGTTTCCAGAAAAAGAAGGGAAGGTGGAACATGCTCATCACCAGTGCTTGCCTGTGTTTTGTTTTAGGAAGGAAAGTTTTGAGAATACCAACATCAATTAGCAGAAGTTTCCTTAGCCGAGATACAAGAAAAGTGGAATGAATACTTTAATTATGCTGCTGTGAATGTCATTTCCTAATTGTATATTGCCCTGGTAAACAAACAATGGCAAAGCACACACAAAAGAAACCTAAACAACTAAATAAACATACTCAAAAAAAAGAAAAAAAAAAAACCAAAAAACCCAAACCAGCTAAACAAAAGCCCTATCTTCTATGTAACTGTGAGGAAATACAAGCTGTGGTGAACTTGTTAGACCTTTTGATCTGCCTGGCTGTATATGTGTGAGACAGTTACCATCCCTGTATGTCTTCTGCAGAGATGGTTGTGGGCTGATGCGTGTAGCTGCTATTTACTGCGTGAAAGGAATTGGGATACTGTGGGTTAAATGTACTTTCCTAGTTTGCGAAGATATCTTCTGGTCCATCTCCTGCATTTAAGCTATTAAGAGGTTAGTTTTATACTGATTATTAGTATTTTTATGTTTTGTTGCACTGTGTCCATGTTATGTGTATTTTATTTTTTCCGCCCAGAATTAAGACTGGTAAATGTTATGACCTGAGCATGTTTTGTCCTTCAGTTGCTGTCATTCATCCTTTCTCATTTCCCTTTCTAATGAAATCTAAAAAAAGTTGAAACTACCTCTTCCTTCATTGGTTGACATAGAAATCTTCTCAACCTCTGTTAAAGTGATCGGGAAAGTAGCTGCAGCCTTTTAGTTATGTGCGTGAACAACTTACTTATCTCTTAGTCTCTGCTTTTTTTTCTGATTTCTCTTTTAGCAACTGATGAAACAGCTGAGAAATGTGCATTCCCAAGCTGAGCGATTTGCCACCCACAAACCCACGGCTGCTTGCATTTGATCTGTTTTCTATGATATAGGCACAGAAGTGGTGTTCTTATGTCTTCTGCAGAGAGTTGTAACGAAGATCTTAGAGAGACACTTCTAGGGAGAAAATCAAAAGGCTTTCCACAATTTTCCTGTAGCAAGAAGCGCTGTCTTTTTAGGGGGTTCTCAGACTTGGTAATTTTCCGAAACACCGAAATAAGCAATAAATGTTAAGTGGGATTTACTCAAAACAGTTGAAGCAGACAGCAGTTGCAGAACAGTGAGGAGTGCTGGGTGTACCTGACTTGAAAATAACTGTGGAATTGCTGTATTTTTCAGCTTTTCAAAGAAATGCATGCTGTTTTCTGTTGGAAATGACATGGAATATTAGCTGATGCTTTAATGTTATAAAAGAAATATTCACATTTCTGGTTTAAAAGGGTTTCAAGTGTTATAGGTTTTGTCTGTTAACTGAACAGTGAGTGACTGTATCCGTGCTCTTATGCTCTGATTAGTCCAGTTATTAATTGGCATACTCACATAATATTAACATAACAGCTTAGTCATTGAAGTGCTTCTGGTTAATTAAATTCGGAGAAAATGCATGTTTTCGTATGCTTTCAATGCAGCACATTGTCCTTGCATGCATCTGCAATCACTCATTTAGACATCTAAGTATGCAGCATTTTCCAAAGAAGAATCAAGACTCTTAAAACATAAAATAGTGAAGGAGGGTGCATTTTTAGTGTCAGAGGTATAGATCCATGTTTCTGTATTTTAGTTGATTTTTAATATTTGATATTTCAGGGTGATCATTTTATCATGGTGTTTGTGGTACACTGTGAATTTTAACACTATTTTTAATACAGATGCATTGGTTTCGGCAAGGTTTTTTTTTTTTTTCTTTTCAGTATATATAGAGATTTTCCTTGCTGCTTTGATTTAAGGAGAAGAAAAAAAAAAAAAAAGGAAAAACAGGTAGGGGCACGGAATGAGCTTGGTGTAGTTTGAAGGTTGTTTTTTTTTTTTTTCTTCCATTTCATAGAATGCTGTTTACACCCTATGCTGTTTTTTTTCTTATATTTAGTTGATGAAAGGAATGATCTGAAAGCAGCTTTTACCTCTGTTCCATGTTTGTTTCTGGCATGAAGCACCAAAGGAGGAGATAAGGACATGAGGTGAAAAGCTAGAGATTGTACTGGGATGGCTCAGATATGGAATGGCAATTGCCTGGAGTGTAAAGTAAACATAAAATAAATGAAAAGAATCATCTTAGCAGTGACAGGGAAGGAGGAGCTTCTCAAGGGAGTATTAAATGACTTCAGAGTGAATGAGTTTGTGGTGGTATTTCTCATGTAAACCAAATACCGCTGTCTTCCAAAATAGGGTTTTGTGGTCTGTTTCACCTTTTCTCTAACAATGCAATTCTTTAAACTGCCTTTAAGACAGAATATTTTCTAATTTCCCCATGGCAGGTAGACAACTTAGGGTATTATGCAACTTAAATAAAAAACCCTTGATTGTACAATAAAGCAGAGAAATTCCCTTGGATGATTTTATTTAACTCCTCTGCATTATTAAAGATATCTGAAGCAAGGTACTTAGATTGCAGAAATAATGCAAATGTTGCCCTATACACTTTTCCTGTACTTTTTTCTTTCATTTTTTCCCTTTCTTTAACTTCAGTGTATATGCCGTTAATATCAAGTTCTTTCAGATGTACGAAGTGAAATTTTTCTTCTGCGTCACTCAATATTGATGGAAGTAATTGGAATAGGATCTCTCAAATGAGTAAGGATAGCAGAACTGAGCAAATCTCTAATCCTGAATCAAAATTGAGTTCTTATATATTTTTTAAAAATGTTCATTCAGATTTAGCATGTGCAAATAAGACCAAAGCTTGGAAACACAAAACCAGAGACAAGTGTTAGACTATCTCTGCCCTCTCATGTCCAATTCTGTGTGTCTGAAGTAGAATCATTCAGGTATTTACATTTAACTCTTCTATCAGTTGTGGTGAAATTCAAGTTTGGATTTGAATAGTATAGATAAGGAACATGTGTATGTCCTATTGTGAATATGTAAACACAACTGAAAATGCAACGTTCTGCAGTAACTTCTTATGCCCTTGTTAAGCTGGTGCTCACTGAACATCCAGAAAATTATTCCTACGGCTGTATTTGATAGAGACTTTCAAAGACCGCAGTTTGTGAACTAAGTAGATTTTTATTAGCTGACTGTTCTGAAAAATGTTACCTGTTTTCTTAGACATGATTTCATATTGCTGTCAAATCTGTTCATATGTATCATAATTTAATGTACGGAAAATAATTATGTTTGTGACAGGCAGTCTACATGTTTTTCTTCACATTTTTCCTTTTGACTTCTTGAGTGATGGTTGTAATTTCTTGGTCGCAAAAACTTAGCGATACATATACAAAAAAAGGCAGCATCAGAAATATATTTTATAATACTGCAAATGAAATAGTTTTCTAGTATAAATATGTTGGGAATATTATTTTTACTTCTAATTTGCAAAATAATTGCAAAATCTTTCTGCAGGATGTGATTTCTGTGCAGGCTACAGAAACCTTACATCTAGTTATCTGCAGATTTATTATTTAATACTGATCTTTCTGCTTCTAACAGAAAAATGAGCCTAAAAAAAGATGTGATCTTGAACAGCAGTGAGAACACTCAAAAGCAAAGTAGAACTGGGAGGCTAAAATGCAGTGTTCTTTTATTTTATTACACTACTACCCATCTTACTTACAACTTGGAAAAAAACTGTAATGTGCAGACATTAGGCTTGTTTGCCTGACCTTCAGGGGAGTAATCTGTTCATGTTGATTTATCTGTGACTAACAAAACCAATATAATCAAAACACAAAAACCGACAAACAAAAAGAATTCCAACTTAACAGGAGCAAGCAGAAGATTCATATTCTATCCTTCCCGCCTTTATTAACTGCATCCACTTTTTTTTAATAGGTATGGAGAGAAGCAGCTTTAGAAGATGCTTTTGACAAAAAAAAACATATATGTACGAAGTTTGCACTAGACAAGAAGTGATGGAGCTGAACACAAATGGCAGCACTAACTTCTCAAGGCACTCTTGACAGAAGTCTACACGTGAGTCATATTGAGTTTCATTTATTTATTTATCCAAAACTCAAATGTATCATTTATAACTATACCTGATAAGACAAGGCAGGGAGAAAAAAATTAGATCTCTGTAGAGCCACAGATCTTATTTATTTGGTTTATTTACAAAAGCTTAGCAGTTACAATGGGGAAGGAGGGAATCGCAAAATTTGATCAGGATTTGTGTTGGTCCATGTTTTGGAAAGTCTTTGTCTTCACGATCCTTAGCGTCAGGATAGCTGTAGGTAATGAGTAATATGTAAATATAATATAAATAAATAACTAACATGCAAGTAAATATGTTGTGCATATTTACACTGATTGAGGAGAAGGAGAAATTCTTTACCGAGAGATCTTCAAGGAAAAACTTGCAGGACAGAGGATCTCATTCTCAGCAATAAAAATATGTGGGAATTTTGTTGCTCCTTGATGCTTCTCCACTGAAGGAGAAAGCAATTGCTTGATTTTAATTTTCTGATGCTCATATGGACAAAGCTCATTCAAAATGCTGAAATTGCAGCTAATATAAAAGCTTCAAATCTTATCACCATATAATTAATATCTGCTGTTGATTTATGTCCAAGGTACACTTAATAGCTACAGAGTTGAGTTGCTTATCCTGTCATTGCATAGTCTACATTGAAAAAAATGAGAAATCCTGTAAAAGGTCTTTTATTGAGCTTATAGTTCTTAGCAATAAATAATTTTATTGGACAATTAGACAATTACGATGAGCATAGGTTAGCTTTTGAATTTTCACTCCTTGAGTAAGGCTCTGATTACACAATTCTTTCTGTACATTGTATCATTGAAATATTGAACTGCCAATTGGCTCACTTTCAAAACCCATCTCATTTACAATGCCAGTGCTCTGGGACTGTGCTTTCTGCTTAGATCTCTGCTAGCTCTCTGTCAGGCTCGTGCATCTGAAGTGGAAATCTCATGATCTTTTCTGGCACTGACTATAATGAGAGACCATTATGGAAGATGACAGAGCTATATGATTTTCATGGTTGCGAAATGCTTAGTTTCAATCAGCCCATTTAACAGTTTCCTCCTTCCCTCCTTTTCTTCTCTAGAGATCTGTATCTTTTTTAATTGAAACTTGAGAATAAGTAGTTGAAGCTGTTTAGACTGTAAGAGGCAAATGTGAGAAGTATGAAGAGCAGGTCAAAATAGGTGTATGTTCTTCACTTAGTTTCACTTATGCTTTGGTTTAGAGGATTTTCTCAAGTTTGTTTACTGAAATAGTCTGCGTTTGGAGAGCTGGAAAGAGCTGAAAGCATTCCTACTAACCATACTTTCGCCATTGAAAATAAATGATCTCAACTACAGCACAAATTTTGTTTGGAAATGTCTTGACCCAGTTTAGAGGAAGGCAAAGTAAAGGTGTCCTGAAAAGAGCAGTGACCTTTTATGTGAGGGGGAAGACAAGGCTCAAGCTGTTCTTTGGCAAGCCAGCAGAAAGGCCAGTCTTAATGCTGCAGTTGGCTGTCAGCATATTCACCTAAATATGATTTGTACTTTCTGATAATATAATTAATGCTAAATAGTTGAGAAAGGAAACATTCTGTGCTGTGTGCAGCTGTGATCTGAAATCACAAGTTTTTTCATCTTTCCATTACTTAAATAGTTTTGTTACACCAAAAGTTTGGCTCACAGTTGGCTCTCTACTTAAGAAATTAGATAGTATTCATTATAATCAAGATGAAAGACTCCAAGTTTCCAGCTGACTTCCTAGAATAAATTTGAAGGCTGGACTGAGTTCTGGGCTCACTAATATGTAAAGCAAGTCTGGTACTTAAGTAGCACACTGGAAGGTGACTGCTATTGATATTATTTGCACACTCAGCTTACACATAAGGTAATAGCAATCCTCCCATTTGAGACTCTTATTACTTTCTAAAATGGTATGACTAGGTTATAATCAGCTCAGTGGTGAGGAATTTTTGAGACAACACAAATGTAAATAGTAGTCATAATGTTATTCATTTAGATGAATAATGTCTACTCTGCATTGGTGATCCTACATTTCAGCTCATTACGTCTCAGTGTCCAGATCTCAGAAGCAAATTAACTGAACTATTTGTATTTAGGTAGAAAAAAAAAGTGTTCATTTGCTGTGTATAAATGAAAAGGATGGATTATCTTGTGAATACTATTAATTTTATCCTTAAAAAAAATTCAAAACTGGATTTCAATAAGCACATTTTATAGGTATTTAACCAGCTTAAGGAATCTGGTAAATGAGAAATAAACTACCTTTTTCATCCTTTGAAGAAGTTGTGAATATTTCACAAGCATAAAGACTAACAGAGTGCTGATGTTTGTGCCAGAATGTTTGTCTAAGCCAAGTATAGCTCAAATTTGTAATGAAAGCTTTCCAAGCTCCCCAATGTGTTCCTTTTCATACTCATTTGATGTTTTTCTGGCTTGACTTCATTCTTGCATATAAGAATTCTGTGCTATCTTCAGAATCAGCAATATTGGAAAAGTCTAATGCTTACAAAGCTAGTTAAATATATGCTCAAGTATACACTCTTCTAAAATAGAAATCCAGAGGTTTCCCAGCTGAATGTCAAAGAGCTGCTAAATCTCCAAAAGTAATGGCTCCTATTTATTTCCCTGGAAACTACAACAGATGCAAAGAACACAATAAAACTATTAGAGCAAATTCTTAGCTGCGAAATCTTCTTTTTCACACAGTTGCCACCATTAGCTGTGTGTTTTCACCAGTGAAAGTGTAAGTGAAAGCAAGTTCACCACTTGCTTCTAAAAATCTGCACAAGCAGAGGCAACATGCTGTTAGCACTGCTAAAACGCACCACCCTTCACTTCACAGCCACTGTTTGGTATCCATAAGATGTTCAGCAGGCATTAGTGAATGTCAATAGGTGTGATTTGTGCTGCATGGAGGAATTCTGTGACGCACCTTTGCTTCATACTCACTGGAATGTCAGATGCCGTTCTGTCAGACTGCCCCTCTGCTGCCATCTGTCGCACAGCAACAAACTGGCAGAGCATTGGCAAGAAGATTTAGCCTCTATTGCCAAACATCCGACTCTTGACTTTGTGGGCTATAATAATAAAATAGGAGGGATTGCATTCAAAGCAGCCTTCGTTTTTCTCCCTCTTACTTCTATAGGATAAAAAATTATTGGTGCATGTTGTGGTACTCTTTAATTCACTCTCTTTAATTCAAAACACACACCCCAGCCCTTTTTTAAAGGAACAACTTAACAAAATAAAGAACTTCATAACTAATTAAGAAGATAAATTTATTCTGCTAGTATTTGATTCTCCTCTTCACGTGTATAAATTGCAAGGCACAGGGCTCAGTTGCAGCCGTGAAATATTGCCATCTCTGAAGTTACTGGGAGTTTTGCCATTGAACAATGGGATCAGGATTTCAACCAGAGCATTCTAGCAGACAAAAATCATGTCTAGGTGCTGTGCAGCCTTCCTGTACAAAGCCAGAATCCTCTCGGAGGGCAGAATAGTGTGCTATGAATCCTGAAATGTAGTGATTTTCAGAAGATGACACTGAAAGAATTATAAAATATTAATTTCTTGAAGTACTGCTTTTCATATGGAGAATGCATAGAAAATTCTTCTTAGAGGAGGGTAGTTGCTTCGAAAGGTGTATAAATAAATATAAATTGGAAGAACTATTCTATTAATAACTTTTAATGCTTTATAAATACGTCAGATTAATTTTGCATTACTTACCATACTGAGTGCTTGAGAGTTAACACTGGTGATAGTGATGCTGCTATGTAGCTACCATGCTTTTTTCTCAGTTTAATTTGAGAATGACTTTGATGTGATTTGTATTTAAGGTAACTTCACCTTATTTTTCTTATCTGTAGCTTTTTTTTCCTTTTTCTTTCTTTCTTTTTTTTTTTTTTTCAAACGTCAGTTTGAGCAGATACCATTGAGAAAACTTTTTATTATCTCCTAATGATGCTGTGAATAATAATAAAGATTTCTATCTCTGACCTATGTTGCGAACAGATGTTTGAAGAACTTTTTCAGGTGCCGTCTCAGTTATTGAATTGTTCTGCTATGGGTAGTGTGTATGTTAGAATGATTTGGCTGCAGACTTGGGCTTGAGCTGCTGAGTATGAAAGATTTAGTATGACCTTGTTGTATTGTCTTTGTACCTGTTGCTACTCTTTGAATGAGAAGTAAAAGAGGAGTTGTTATTGAGGATGCTGATGCAAATCTTACATTTCCCAAAAGATGGTTCTGTAGGCAAGTCTTGTCACATCACTTTCACCAACCTGAGTAAGTTCTGGCTAAAAAAGCTCTGGATAAATTATGGAACTTAGCCTTTAACAACCTCAATCATGTTTTTTGGTTTTTGGACTTCGTTTACAAGGTGAATGAACTGAGGCTCCTGTTAATTGCTTACACCTCAAAATTTGTGATGGAAATCTTACATTTTCTGACTTTCTTTTCCTACTTATAGTATTCCAGAAATTGACTTAATATCATACTGAGATTTAAGAGGGCAGTCCTTGATGTAAATGATCTGTCTAAAACCACAGGTATTTGTAAACCTCAGAGATCCTTGCCTTGTTTACATAAATGACTTGGGGGGAAAAAAATTAGTGATTTGGATTTGCACCTCCCTTACGCCTGCAGCAGCATAATATTTGTCGCTCTTTATTGTGTCTTGTTCCATTTTTTCCTGTTACCTGTTAAGTATTGTCATCAGTATTTCCTGATTGTTTCCTTTTTTGGATAGTAGTATAGGCAGGTAGTTGATGTGGAAAGATGAAGCATATACAACCTCAGTAAATACTTGGATGGTTTGCTTCTGACTGACATGAACTTGCTCATAGGACAAGTCTCATTCACTTCTCTTTTGCCACTACTTATAAGATTCTGCTGTTAGCTTTTAGAGTTTAAATCAGTACAGTAAATCAGTTACTATACGCTCCTAAAACCATAGGGTTTTAACTGTTTTGTACAACCCATATTGAAGCAGATGAGAACAGGAAGGAGAAAAACTAACAGCTTATTATATATTGCACTTTTAATTGAATATTTAAAAACAAAGCTACTGAAGTGAGTATTTTACGTTTAGTTATGAGATTAAACTTCAAAAGTCAACAGAAGAAAGATTTCCTCTTTCAGTATTAAGAATAAGAAGTGATTATTTTTTTTTCTGGCATTTGCAAAGAAGCAAAGTTTTAGTCAAAATCCTCTTAGCTGGAAAGAATGAGAAGAATTGCAGATCTGAATCTTAATACTGAAGTTCAAAACCACATCTCCTTTCATATGGTAGTGAAACAGTTATTTTTTTTACTTCTGAGGAATTTGTGGAGCTTCTCCATTCCATTCAATCCAAACTCAGAACAACTGAAAGAATATGTGGAAAAATTTGAGAAAAAAAACGAGGAAGAGTTTTTTGTATGGAGAATACTATATAAATCCCTACATTTTATGTAATTAGGTACTGTAACACCTATTAACTTTAGATTTGGATTATTTAGAAGGACTTTTGAATAGTTCAACATCAATAAGAAAAAAATAGTTAATTGATAACGAACCTCACAGCATAGAGGTTTAGTCTGGAAAACCCAGCTCATGATTATTTATTTTTTGAGGTGTCAAAGCTTTCTGTAATTATCTTCTTGATTTCTGAAATACTTCAGTGTGTGTATTTCCTGTTATTGATTTCTATTCTTAATTTGAAGGATGACTCAAAATAACTTCAAGAGCTTTTGATTAATTGCAGTCTATTTGTGATATCCATTATGTATTAATAGACTGCCTTACTCTTCTGTAGCTTTTTTTGAGATATGAAAAATGCCAATGAAGTGAAATGGAATTAAATTTCCTTATTTAATAGTGTTTAATGTAATCATTAAAAAAATCCATGCAGAGTGATCGACTTAAGGAAGTAAATTTGTTTGCCTGCAACTCTCATCTCCTATAACTACTTCAGAACCACCTGTAGTAAAGATTTGGGAATCAACACCATGATAGGAACATATAGTTTTTGAAACCCTGGGTATTGAATCCTGAAACTAGGATTTTCAGGTGTAGTAGTTCAGCGTAGCTCTGACAGTAACAAATTTTCTGCTTCTGCTAAAGATTAAACCCATATGCTGGAAGGCATATTATGTTTTGGATGCAAGTGTGCTTTTCCTAATGGAATCAATAATCTATTGAAGTACACACAAGATCAAAATTAGTCATGGAAATATTCAGGTTAGGACTAGAGATTTTGATGCTGTTTAATTTATTTAGTGCAACTGAAGAAATTATCATGCATGTGATGCAGCACGGCAGTTGGCTCCAACAGGAGATGGGTCTCCCATGGAGAAATCAGGACCTTCTAAGAGTAGTCCCAGAGTAATTGTTGTGGCTTTGACTCCTGTTAATACTATCACGTTTAGAGTTTCAAAACGATCACTGCAGGATCTACAGAAGGATTTCTTTCTTTTACTTACCAATACTGTGTATGTCACTTATGCAAAATAGTTATTTATCATCATAAGATCTGGAACACTGTTGGTGAGATGCAAAACTTAGTGGGCACCAGTAAGGTGATGTCTGCTTCAAAAATGGTATTTTATTACTCTGTTCTGCAAATGGCTCTCATGGCACTGCACTCTGTACAGAGACTTCTGTACATTTTGACAGTCAGGGATACGGTATTTTGATAGTTTACTGAATATGCAAATAGTACTAAAGATATTTAATGTAAGGCTATTTTTATTGTTTTTAACTCTTTCCCATCTAAGAACGTGGAAGATATAGTTTATCTTTTGCTATTAGAAATCATGTGTTTCACTAGAACTGATAAACTGATAGTTATGAACAGCTTGGATAGTTGTCTATTTTCTTTTTTTTGTGTGTGTAACACAGCTTCTGAAAGCAGCTTGTATGAATATTGTCTTTTATAGATGGCTGGATCCAGTAATAGCAAAGTAATGAATGCATTTGAAAAGTAAGTAGTTGAATAACAGTACTGTAACTCAGATTCCTTTCCCCATCAAATTTATGTGTAGTAGTGAGGTAACTTTATTATCCCCTAGGCTCTGTTTAGAATACATTAAGTTAATTTTTAGGAATTACTAATTTCAAATGTCAATACTTCATATGTGATTTTATACAATCTGCCTCTGATGGTATTCTTTCTATGTAATATGATTTAAAGCTACAGAGGACTTGCTTTGTAGAGATCTTATTAATGCAATATGGAGTCCAGTATGGGATTCAGTACAGTAGAATGAAATGAGTAAGGGCTATGCACAGGTTTTGTCAGTGCTACGGACACGCTATAGTTTGGCAGCTTTATGAAGTTGTGATACAAAGTACATTGAGGCCCTCTTGAGCTGGAACCAAAGCGGAAAACCAAAGCCTGAGAGATAATTGTGGAAGTTTGCAATCTGTGAGATCAGAAATAAGCAACTGGCTCTCCAGTATCATACTTTGTTTTTTTTTTTTTTTTTAAATGTGTTTGAATCCCGAGAGTTTGGTTTTTACATAGAAGCACTGTACCAAAGCAGATGAAGATGCTGTAACCTGGAGGGTTTGCTATTATTTTGCACTAAGTTAGAACTTGGTCTTGTGTCAATCCAAAAGAATATGGCGCCCTCAATCTGAGATTGTGTTGAAGGAGTTGATGGTGTCGGTCTTCAAGGCAGAGAGGTGGACTTACACATCTCCTTGGCAAGGGAAGAGTCTCGCTCCAATTTATAGGAGGGAGATGAGGTTCTTTAATATCTGTATACCCGGTGTAAGATTAAGAAACAACGGTTCATATGTTGTTGCATCCAGTTTATTACTAAGACCTAATCAGGGAGACGGGGAAGGGAAGGAGGGTGACAGAAAAGATGGAAAAGAAGCAGGAGTTGCGTAAAGCGGGGAGAGTCACCAGCAGGATCCAGCAGCGGTCCTGTTGCATGGTGTTTGAAGGTCCCGGGCAGAACGCAGCAGAAGACGGGGAGCAGCAGCGTGGCCGGCCTTGAGCAGCAGGCAGGTAGACGAGGAAGTCGAGGAGCCAATTCTTGAAGCAGCAACAGCGGTCAGGCAGCAGACTCAGGAGAGTTCAACAGTATGCAGGAATCACCTCAATCTTCAGGAATCCCTCTATCTTCAGGAATTCCTCTCTCTCTTCATGAGGAATCTGCTGCCAGAAACCTCCGTTCTTCTTCATGAGGAATCTGTTGTCAGAAAACCTGTTCTTCTTCATGAGGAATCTGTTGTCAGAAACCTATCCTCATGGTTTTCAGTTCCTCTTTTATCCTCCTTATTCTCCTGCCTACGTGACAAGGATGGGCCTCGAGCAAGAGTCATTGAGCACCCTCTAAGATGGCCCATCATCCTGAGATAGGTCCACACAAAGGAGCACTTCACAGCTATTTAGCTGCAGTTCATCTCGCTCTAGTCGCCCCTGGCCTTGTCCATCTATGTTTCCCCAGACAAAGGATTTCACAACCTTTGCCTAGGGCTTGCCTGGACTTGTCCATCTGTCTCCTTCAGACAAAGGTTTTCACGGTCCTTGCTCGGGACTTGTCTGGACTTGAACAAGTCCATTTGTGTCCCCAGCAAGCTTTGAGACACAGAAGTTAACAGAATAGTCTCTTACAGGAAGCTAGAAATGAAGTAGGCATCTCATCTCCGATGTGTGTTACTGGGGTTTATGTAGGCTTCTACATGGACCAAAACCAGTATGGTCTAAAGTGCCAGAACCAGTTCTGGTTCTTCCATGCAAGTGTAATCTGCTGGGTGCCATCCATTCTAGTTTATTCAGGCAGGTGTGAAGTATCTATGTACTGTCTGTTAATTGTCTTACTCCACTCAGTAGTTGCAGACTGAATGTTGTCATATTCATTTTGTACACAATTTTATACAGCTATGCCAGACATTCATCACAAAATGCTTTGCTTTGTCACCTTAATCAAAGCCTTAAAGTATAGTTTAGGTACATGGCAAAGAGAGTAAAGTGACAGGTGGAACTTTTACAGAGGGGAGACCGTCTTCCTCAATACTGGTGCAGGGTGAAGCCTGTATGAAAGCACCACTTAGATCGAGACCTTGTCTTGTAACTCTCTAGCTCTTAGGTAGCCAGGAAAACAAAGCACAGATAACTGTTAGAGAAGGGGCTTACCTGAAAGCTCTGCCCTACATCTGTCTTGTTGCAATGTTTTGGATACATGTGGGAAAGAGACAAAGAAACACAGGAACTTCTAACAATTCTGTGTACTTTGTGCCATAATGGGGAAGGAAGTCAAAATCTGGTAGTAGCATGCGGGTTGATCAAACCTTGCAGTAACCAACAGATTGATCCCCAATCACGAGCAGGAAAATCAGAGACTGATCTGCAACAGTATGACTGGGAAAGCCATGGGCTTTTGGCTGCCTCCTAAGCTGGATGACCTAAAACCCAGACGTATGCTGCAGGTGTATGAGCCAGCAAGGGAAGCACAGGGCATGGGGCTGGGCCTCCAGGAGGTCCCAGATGTGCAGAGTGGTCAAGAGTGTCCAGTTCCTGTTACTCTGGGTCAATGGTATGCTAAATGGAAGGGACAGGGAGTGTAGTTGGTGCAGAAATTGCATGTGAGAAATCTTAGATGAGAAATTGCTTTCTATTTCACACCTGTTTTGATTATTTTGTCATTATTTATTGATAATAAAGAAATATCAGTACAGTGCTCATTTTTATAGCAGTGCTTGATTCAACTCTGTGGAATTGTTTGTTGTGTACTTATAAATAGATACACTTTCAGTATGACAATGTTATTCATAACTTTGAATAACATTTTGAGCAGGGTACTCATCCGGATGACCTTAAAAAGTGAATTATTCTGTGATTTATTTTATTTTATTTTTTTTACAATTTTTTCTTTGGTAGATGTTCATTCAAACTCATCATGGTACAAGTAAATAATGCAAATAATAGACCTAATGGAAAGCATTTGCTTTATGAAGACCATTGAGGAAAGGAAAAAAAGGAAGTTAACTGAAATGACTATGCAGTAGATTTAGGAATTAATTTTTATTTTTTACTTTTTTTTTGGACGTTTTTTAGTGAACCTATTATGTGGACGGTAGCTGCTTCTAGTAATTGTAAAAGACTCAGGCTAACCGTTGGAGGCACTTGGGAGATTCTCTTTTATTTCAAAGACTCTATTATCTGTTTTTAAAGAAAAGGAAAAAAAAAAAAAAAAAGAAAAGAAAAATAATATGCTACTTGGTCTTCATTTTTATACTCATTAACCAAGAGTGAATCCCTCCCAAAGCAATTTATGAAGGATAATGAACCAAATTAATTTATCATCAAGATACTTCAACTTGTGTTCTCAATTGTGTTCAGTATCATAAAATTGCATCATTATTTATCTCTAATTTTAATTCTTAAGCTAAATTGTTTACTAGAAGGAATATTTACTATGTCTCTCTCCAACAACGATCTATTAAGCACAGAGTAAACAATGACAATAAATCAAAAGCAAATTGAGACGACTGGTGACTTAGTGAACTTGTAGTTTCTTCATGTAGCTTGTTATGCAAGGCAGGCACTCTCAGTTATTTGCAGCTTCTTGTATGTCACTAAAATACTGCAGCTCTCTGTAAAACTTACAGAGGTGGAACGTAACGTGGAGCACTTGTATGTGGTAGAAGCTGCTTCAACGTGACTCCTTCACATGAGTTGTAATAAAATGAAATCTCTTAAATTAGTTTGACCAGACTGAGTAGAGAGCAAAACCAGTTTTGTGATGACACAATGGATTCTAAAATGGCTATGGAAATTCATAGGGGCAGGTCAGCTTCTGTTTTTCTTCTTGTTCCCTGTTAAGGCAAATACCTTTCTTAAATCCAGCTGTTTCTGTGACTGCACCTTAGCATTACTGTTGTCATGGCCTAACTGCAAAATCATTGCCTAACTGCAAGCATAGTAAATTCCTTTCACTCTGCATTTGACTAAGTAACACAGTAGTTGTCAAGGAATATATAGAGTACTTCTTTGAATCTATTGCTATTGTGTGATTATGTATATCAGATACTAAATTAAGCCAAAATGAGGGGAGTTGCTCTGCTAAGGAAATTTTTTTGATGTGCAATAGCAACTATACAGCATTTCTGCTCTGGTAAGTGGTATAGTACAAGTTAAAAGGGGGTTGTAGTATGTAATTAATAGATTAAGCTTGGCTTAATCTGAATTACTGATGTAGATTTATTGGGCAAAATACGGAACTATTTGTAGAGAAATGAATCTAACAGTATGATTACACGTTTAAAGGAAGTTAGAATATTAAGGTACTAGTGGCTGCAGATATCAAACTATAAAATCCTCACTTTTTACATAATTAAAGGAAGCAAAAATTTTTTAGCAGTTAAGTGAAAGGAATAAATGGGTTAATGTTCTGATAACTGTGAATTGTGGGAGTCAGAGTAGGGTGCCTTCATATCTGCAGTAGATTTACTATTTGTAAAAAATTGGATTTGTGCAGCACAGCAGTAAAGGAATCACTGCTTTGGAATTATACATATTAAATACCAGTGCAAGATGAAATGCAGGGTGCTGACTGCCAAGGACTGCAGAGCTAATAGGAACTGTGTTGTATTTTTGAACTTGGCTGCATGGGGAATTTCTGCAGCTTCAAATTATGATGTTAAAAAAAAAAAGATGAGGGAAGTCTGGAATTTGCTGGGGCTGTGGAACTGTTTCTAAAGGCTTGTATTACCTTTATTTAATCGACTTAATTGACAGGTTAAATGGTGGGAGCTGTAATATGATATTATATTGATGTTTCGTTGGCAGAGAATAATCTTTCTACGAAGATAGCAGCAATGAATAAATGTAAATAAATGCTAAATGATGTCTTCTAATAGTAAACATAATACACGCTGAATAAATTTCTTAATTTTTCATTAGTCAGTTAATATAGTATCTTTTTTGCCCTCAGTATTATCTCCAAAAAAAAAACAAAACAGATTTATCTTCAACAATAGAGTTTAAACATACCTGTGATCCATGAGTATACAGACTTGTATTATGGAAAATAAATACTTAATTGTTGGTGTCTTAAGTGTTATGCAAAATAAGCACAGGTTAGATCTTAGAAAATAATTAGAAATATATGATTTTCAAATTTTATAACTGTAAGTCTAATTTTGCATTATTTTAAAACTCTCTTCAATCTATGTGCATTGTCTTCATCTTTTCTCTCTCAATTTATCTTCCTTTCTACAGCAAGCATTTGGAGAGAGAGGGGCAAAATAACACATGCACACACACAAAAATAAACTACTAGAAAGCTGGAATTGTTTCAAGTCTAGAGAAAATTGGGACATGGCAAGAACTCTTTTAAATCACCATACACATAGTGTTTTTAGAGCACAATTTCGGCATGAGATTGCTCTGCATGTGCAAAATCTACTAAAGTTTTTGTTGAGTTGTAGATGTTTGTCCCTTTGGACTTTTCCCTAAAGTAGTAAAAATCATTATACTTAATGAAAGCAGTATAGGAAAGAAATCCTAAAGGATGTTTAATTTTTACCAGAACTTGAATAAGATGAAAGAATATACATAGAATATGAGGCAGGAAGTTAATTCTTCTTCTGTTGCTGTAGGTCAGGTATCAAGAAATGTTTTTGTCATTAATCCCTTCTTCTAATCCCACTTAGAAGCTGAGCAGAATTTGTGTACTGTTCAGTTTTGCAAATGGTTATTTTAAGAGTGGTTGTTGCCCAAGATATCAGAGGTGTGTTACTGTTGGTTTCTGAGAACAAATGCATTAAGTTAAGACAAATGAAGTTTGCTCAACTGAAACATACAGGGAAGGAAATTTTGGTAAAAGTTCTAGAAGAATTTCTAAATTACAAGTAAATTGAAATATGTTCCGGTTTTCTTGAATATTAGTTTAAAATTTAGCTTTTTTCCTATATATTAAATTAAAACATTTATATTATTCTTTTAGGTCAGGGTCCTAAAAGTCATTACATGTACAATTTCAAGTACGTAAGCAGAGAAAAACATGTAGTTACACATGCGTATAGAGACTCTGTTTATATGTACATTTTGGCACATAGAATAGTTACTGTTATGTAATAACATCTATTAGAGTGCAAGAAAATAGGCTGTATCTCGCCTGCACCCCTTTTCTTGGAAAGGTAAATGATTATTTAAAATTATCTGACTTTCATTGTCATATTTTATTATGATTATAATTTAGTGACACACAGGGCAAATAAGCCACAAAGACAAACCTTAGTATTAGTTAGTCAGAAGTAGTTAAGGTATAATGTAATTCGTGGCTAAGAGAATTTGTTTAAAAAGGGAAGCAATTTTACAGGAAAAGATTATTTCTTATTTAGGAAATAATTGTTTTGTTTTTGTAATAAAGGACGTGCACTGAAATACCAAATAACTTAAAATGGATCTTTCCTTATAACACTATACTGCAACTTCTGTAGTAGTGACTGCTCCATCCCTGGAGATATTTCAAGGCTAAGTTGGATGGGGCTTGTTCTAAAGCGTGGAGCCAGCCTGTGGCTGAGGGTTGGAATTAGGTGATTTTTAAGGCACGTTCCAACCCAGGCCATTCTAGGACTCATCTGATAATGATTTGGTACTTTCTCGTGGTAGTGAGAAAACAGCACAGTAGAACATGTGAACAGTACAGCAGAAGGAAAAGAAAGTGTGTTAGTAGACTTCTGTGCATTTTTGTGACCTGTGATTGCCATCTTTATATTAGAGAGCATACTGCCTAGAGAGTTTCCTAATTTATTTAGAAAAAAAAGATATTTCTAGGCAGAGATTCAGGTCATCGGAATGTTCACCTTCGCTTTAAGAGCTGTCTGCATAGTTTTTTCTTGTATCATGTACTCATGTTAGTATGCATATTTTCAGAACCTGATGTTCACATGAAATCAAAATATTTAGTTATGAATAATCTGCTCAAATGATTTGCTTCATTTCAAATCTGTTTATATAATTATTTAATGGTGACTAAAATGAACTGCTAAAGAGTAGGAGCAGTCCAACAAAAGCTCACCTGATTTTAATTTTCAAGGTCAATACATTTTTAAAGAGTATTCTCATGATCTTTCTTGCTTTTTTTTTTTTTTTTTTCTTCCATTTAAGCAGCTTGTCCTAAAAAGAGTGAATGCCATCTTCATTTGCCTTGGGACTTACGTCAGATTGTTATTCATGTCGTAGTTGATAAATAGATATCCCATTCAATATCCTTATGTATATTATCTGTTGCCAAGGACAGATTTCAGCCTTGGCTTCTGCAAGTAAGGCATTCCCATATTTCAGGATTCTAAATACAAGTTTTTATGTGAATCATAGCAGTTCCAGGAAACCTCTTTTGATCTTAACTTTGATGTGCCAGATCAGACCTCAATTCATTATGATATTTAAACAGGTGATTAACAGTAAACAGATGTTTGGATCAAATGTTGGACAGAGAATATCAATGAGCAGTAGCTGACATTCTGTTTCATACAGAATCCAAGGTACTTTAGTAAAGCAGGGATTCAGTCGTAAGTTTTTCTTGTTTACATGAAAATTTCTTCTATCTCTGGAACTAGCAGTACTAATGTGCCTCTGTTTAGGGAGAACACTCAGAGCCCACAGAGTTCTCAATTTTATCCTCAAGTTTATTAATTGAAGTAAAAAATAACCTTAGGAGCAAGGTCAAGATCTGAAATTTGTTCCTGGTAGATGCTCTGTCTGCTTAGTTGCAGTTGTAGTTTCTCCCATGTTCTCTTTCTCTCACTGGTCTTTATGGAAGATCATGGGACAATTTCTTTCAGGATAGTTTATGGTTTGTTGGCTAGGGAAGGGTGTTGTGGACACAACATTTCTGAACCTTCCTGTTTCCTGGGTAATTACTGAAACAACTGGTCTTTCATACAAAGATACAGCCTTCCTAGGTCAATAGAAGTAAAAGGCATAATTTTACTGAATGTTAAGAATCTATTGGTGTAAAGCTCTCCTGCTGACACTTGTGACTATGTCTTGCAATGCGCTTAACAACAGTCCGTGGTCATGTCCTGCTTTTAACATACATTTTGCTTCAAAATATCAGTTTTAAGTTTGCATCACTAAAGTATGAGTGTAAGCATCTGTTTGTCTTTGCAAATGTTTGACATTTCCAAGATTATGGAAACATTAGCAAATTTTATTTTGGGGCTATGACATACCCTTACAGTTACGTTGTGAAACAGTGATAATTAAGCTGGAATGTCTGCCATGGCAGGCACTCTGCTACCCGTCCTGGGATTGTGGAAAGGGTGCCAACTTAAATGAACTGTCTTTTTGTATCTTTGGGGAATTTAATGTTTATCTGTGGATTTAGGGGATTTACTGTCAGAGGATCATATGACTGTACATGTGCAATCTCACAGAACAGGAGAGATTTGGGCCAGAGATTAGAGAGAGAAGTTGAATTATTTTTTCAAAGCATTGAAGAAGCGTAGCTACCTCTCAAGATAGTTTAGATACTCCATTCTTAAACGTATTGAAATACCATTCATTTTTATTGGTCTAAAATCTTATTAGGTAAGACAGTTGTTAACAAAATGTATTATAACATGAAAGAATGTTTTCAAATTCATGTGAAAGTGAATTGACTTCAGAATAAATACTATGGAGATGATAAATTTAAGTTCCTGTGCATTGGTGCTCCTGTGGTTTTAAGGTTTGTCAAGGAAGCAAAAGGATTGTCTATTAAAACAGACAAACAACAAAGAGCATCTCTCCCAAAAAACAAATCAACAGGAAAAACTCCACTGAATTAGTAATGATTGCAACAGAGGGCAGGGCAGGAGTTTACTGAGTGTAACCAAGCACTGATGAAAGAGAGGAGAGGTGGTGGAAAATGTGGCCTCCCATGACTTGAGGTTTTTGTTGCAGAATTACATTGCTTGCATTCTTGCCTTCTTCAAGTAAACATAAAAGTAGAACACATGGTTGGCAGTGTCACTGTCATACAAATTAATTAGTAATACCAAAGTTACTGCAGGAGTAGCATTTTTTCAAGTTGACAGTTGTAATATGTCTTCCTATTCAGAGAGCCATAAAAGTACTCTGAGCTTTAATGTATGCTTCATAGTAACTCTAATCAAAAATTAAATTTCTCCTATTAGCCACCTAGTCTGTACATGTGCAAATATATATTTAATGTATTTGGATTTATTAAATGTATTTTGAAGTTTTTTCCTCGTTGCTCGTGAAGTACTAGAACTAAGGTGAGTGTAATGGGATTTCATTGTGCTGAATCCAGCTGAGCTGTGGCATAATGGTGGCTGGTTCAGAAAGACACAGTTGATTCTTTGTACTTAATCTTGATAAAATCATGTCCTATATCTTTTAATGAGGTAGTATCAGATCTCTTTCAATAATTTGGTAGGTTATTATTTCATTTCTGGAAATGAGAATATTAAATACATCTTTATATACTTTATAAACATGCCAATGAAGGAGAGTGATATTTTGGGCTTTACTTGGTTGTTTTTAAGCAAATTACTGAAGAAGTGCCTTTAAGCAAGTCACAATATATTGACAGGCTGGTACTATATTAAACAATGATGTATGCTCTCTGCAGTTCAGTATTCTTATGTTTTGATATCAGATCTTTTAGGAAAGGGCTGGTTTTGTGCTAAAGAAGTTAAATTGATTTGCAGTATGTAAGAAATGTCATCTGATAGCATATGAAGATGCAAAATGGAGCAGAAGCAAAAATATGTGATGAAGAATGACTTTGTTTCCATAGAAAAGTTACAAGCTGTGCCAAACCAAATATCTGTAGTCTCTAATAGGAGTCTGATAAGAAACCATATAACTGTGTGTTGTGAAACTGAAAAACCCAGGCTCAGGAAATGTTCTTTACTATGGTAAATAAATGAAGAGTTCTTATTACCATAGTTGCTTGACTATACCTTGAGACATAGTGCAGATGTGATTATCTCTTCCTACCTGTGAGGAAGCCCTTTCAAGGGCATTACTTTAAATGCGAGTATAACACTACAATCTAGGGAAATATGCCAGCATATGATCAGAATAATTGTAGTTTTATTTGTTTTTCAGTGTATTATTTTAATAGTTTTATTACTCCCTGGCTGCCTTTTTTATATTATTGAAAGTGGTTTCAGTAAGTAATTATATCAGCAGAGTAGAATATCTTATTCGCAGACAGCCTTCCAGCTGAAAGGTAGCACGAAATTATTTAACATCTTACACTGACTTCTTCATTTTTTTCATGCTTTTGTTTATTATCTACATACTATAGTAATACTTTCCCGTTCTGGAAAGATACATGCTTGATAGTCATCTGGACTCCTGTCCAAAGGCTACAGATGTGGGTTGATGTCTCTTAAATTGCTTTGTTTCTTCCCAGTGCACCTTACCTTATTAGATACAAATACTGAAAATTATGTACTTTGGTCCCCTTATTGCATCTCTATAATAATAAAAAATAATTGTATTTGACAAAGCGTAGTTGCTCATCTAAAGACTAATACGAATCACTCTGAATTGCCTCCCTGTTAAATAGCCAATGTAAATTTCTTTGTTCAGTTACAAAAGATCTTCAGACTGTAGAATTGTTTCTCAGATGGCTGTATTATCCTTGATGCAAAAGCAGTCACATTCTAATGTTTATAATTGCACACCTTGCTTGACCAGTAACTGATGAAGAATGAATTGTTATGATTCTGACAGTTTTCAATGTGATCGTCTTTTGAAGACCTTTGCTGTTTATATTGCTCTTAAACTGCAAATCAGAGCCGGAGACACCTGGTGTTAAACTCTAATTGACAGAGCAAGATTTTATGGCAAGTTGATAACAAGCCTGCTGGGCTAGGGCTGGGCTCTCATGCAGTTAACATAAGGCACTGTTAACAGAAAGCCAGTGGCATCCTGCTAGCAATGTAGTGTTTCTCCTTCACCACTAGCTAGAGAATTTAGATTATGCTTATCTTTAGGTTCAAAACAAGCTGAAAGATTGTTTTGCTTCTGATTTTGGAGTTGCAAGAGATTCCAGTGGAAGAAAACGGTTTTCTGAACACAAATTCTCAGAACAGCCTAATGGCAGAAAGAGGTAGTCCCAGCCTTGAGTGTTAACAGTTGAGTGCAAGAGACTATGCAGATAACTTTATTTCAAGAGATGACACTGGTTAGGACGTTAATGGAGCAGTACATCTGGTTCTGGTGCACTTTAGGAAAACTAGATTAAAAAAAAAAATTGAGATAATCTTAAAAAACAAACAAACAAACAAACAAAAAAAACCCTCTGGAGTTCATTTACTGATAGAGAGCCTTAGGTGAGATGCAGCCTTTCGACAGGTTCTTTTTTCTATTTTTAGAAGGGTAGAGTGAGAGAGAAGAAAGTACCAAAAGAGAATGACACAGCTGCCAGTACTTAGGTAAAACAGAAAGCCATATAAACCTTCTGTGTATTCATTTTGAATAAAAGTGAAGGTGATTAACCACTGGGATGCTTCCCTAAAGGAATGATCTTCTCTTTCGGTTAAAATTTAAACTATAAACCTCTGAAGAAACATTTCCCTTCAGGAACAAAATGTTGGGCTGAGTACAAATAAAAGAATTTAATGTAATAGCTCTTCATATAAGGTATGTTAGCCTTTCAGTCTTTCTGACTTATACTGTTAAATTAAAACCTAAGTATTTGATATACTGTACGTAAGTTGTTAAATGAGATATCTCTATCAGGAGTAAAATATTCTGAAAAAGTTAAATGTTCCAAATGCTTTATAACTGATGGAGGGAATCTTTTGTTAAAAGGTTGACTATACAAGCAGATAAAGAACTAAGAGAAATATTATACAAAATCTATCTGAAATACCATGAAGATATTACCAGATTGTATCAGTAGTAACCTTATCTTGCCTTAAGACTGTTGGGGTAGATTGAAAAGCTGTGTCCATTGGTAAAACAGAGGCATAGTAAGTGGTAATTGCAGATAACGGGCTAAAGCCAAAATAAAACAGTCTGGATTTTGAATAAAATGTTTAAAACCCATGGAGAAAAGCAGTAATTGAAACAAAATCCATTTGCAACTTACACATTCAAATAGTGGAATAGAATTATGCTAATCTAACGTATCTGCCTTATTGTGCTTTTCTGTTCATTATGCTGCATGCATAAGTATGAGATGGTTATTATCCCTTTGATAATAGTCCTTACTTATCTGCTTCAAATTGGTATGCTCTTTCTGAGTGCTGCAAATGCTGTCTTTTGAAGGATCTTGTTTACCAAATGAGCTTTCTCTGCTTGTTATATTGTATTTTAATTTAGTTTTGTTTACATCATGTAAAACGTAATTCAAATGATATTTACTAAGTTGTATTATAGGCTACTTGATGCCTACGTATTGGTGGGTATCTCCCACATGATCTCTGGAGGATTCCATATCTATTTCCAAAGAATTATATTGCAGGATAAAAGTTGATAGTGACTGGCATCCTCTCTTTGGTCATAAGAAATGCTGGGCACTTTTCAAAGGAAGATGCAAGATGTCTTTGCAGCGTGCCTGATAGTGACCCTGGGAGGTATGTCTTTGGGAAACCTACCTGGTGATCACACCATCTGAGCAGCCTTACAGCTCTTCTGAGTTGTGCATTACTTGTCACTTGATCTAGTATTTTTTTTGTAGTAAGACTTTCTTCTTTTTAACATTGCTGCTTTTTCGGAGTACTGCCTTAGTGTTCAGTGTTTTGCTAACACACATTAAATACTGGTCACACAGTGAGATGTGACCTTGCATTTGCAGTGAGGTCCATGAACACTCTAGAGCATTTCCTGTGAAATGCTTTTGTGCCCTGAATTTCAAAATCCGTTCATCAGTATAATGCTGAGGTCCTGTTAAAATCTTCGTCTTAAAGTGCTGTTATGACCATATTTCAGTGTGAGAGAACTAAAAATAAAATGCGCAATTCTCTAAATCTGAAATGATCATTCTTATCGCTTCTTTCACTCACGTGTTTAGTCTTTATGTTTTCCTGGAATGTTTTCTTTCTAGTAGCACAGCGTCAGTGTGAAGGCTGAAGAACACCCTTCTTTGTCTTCTATGTTAAACTATCAGTAAAACAATTGCTCAGAATTCTTGCTTGGTAGACAGGAATTTGAGCAATGTTAGGCAAAAAAATAGATAGGCAGTTGGTTTTTTTTTTTTTACCCCATTGATTAATGCAAAAACTAGACTGTTGCGTTGTTTTTTCTTTTTTTGGAAAAAAAAAAAAAAGTCCAGGTGAACTATGTTTATATTTGATTCTGTTGGTATGATTTATTTGCACTCTGAAAAGTAGATGTATATGAACTTCTTTCAGTTTCAGATGTAAATTGGGATCTGAAATGCTGTAAGAAATCTGCCAGAAATGAATTACCTCTGTGCATTTTCGAATTAAAATTTTCAGCCCTGGAGGGATATTAGAATTTTAAAGACCTAAATTCAATATGTACATATTGTAGGCAGCACTAGGGAAGAAAACATTTAATGGGACATGATGACAAAGTCTTTCTGTTTCAGATATGATTGTAAGTTTATTTTAATTGCTGCAGAATCTATTTTTGTAAATGATTCTTGAGTGAATCACTGGAAGACTTGAATCTTAACACATGATGCAGTAATATATTTCTGTAGTTTGGGAAGGAAAATGATCCAGTGCATTTCTTATGAGTATTCTCCTTTTATTGTAGTGACGGAGAGTTGCAGAAAAATCCTGTGTAAACTTTGGAATGGCCCATGATTATGTTATAAATACTTAGGAACTTTTGTTGTGTATGGTTGCAAAACTAAGGCAAAAATAAGAAATTTGCTGATGAGATTTAGGTATTAAAATCAGTCTTCTGAATACTGAGGACAGGTTGTTCTTTAAGACTGAATTTTGCAGGAGGGTATACTGAGATCACATATTTACAAAAAACATGCTCAATAAGAGGATGCTAAGCTCAGAGAGTGGTGTCTCAAAATGTAAAGAGGAGTTGAACTTTGAACTTCTGACTAAAATTTCTTAGAATGTGAAGTAGTTAATCCTCAGGTTTTGCATCTCACTTTTGGATATAGGAGATCTAAAATCTTCTTAAAATGCCCTTTAGGACACCAAAGATCCACTTTTTGGATCCCATCCCATTGTGCTAAAGCACAATAATAATTTTCAGAGGCACCAATGCTTTCCCACAGATGACACACAATCATTTTAATTCTTTAAATATCCAATCTCATTCTACTCTGAAAGTGTAGTTGGGAATTAGGCAACAGTTATTTTAGTTATAATTTATTAAACGAATTCTACAGATAAAAGTTTTAGTAATATATATATATATATATATATTTTTTTTTTGGAGATATATCAAAAAGTTTGTGTTTTTTTTAATGTGCCTAAAAGACTTATTTCAATTCAAACAGTGATGCATAACTCAGATTTAATCGTGGCTGGCTTTCTGCTGTGTACAAACTCCTTTTTCAGAAGGGAATGAATGCTGAATCAAATACATCTAGGACCTGATTTGGTAAAGGACAAAAGGCCTGAGAATCCTCTATTTAAGATGATAAGAAAGCTACGTGTATTGAGCACTTATCTGTGTTGACCTCTAGCACTCTGAAAAACAGCAGACAGATTCTGTCTAAGGATGGTTATGATTGCTATAAGAAGTGCACAACTTTCATGTCCATCACCACTATAAATTGGTATCTGTTATTTAATAATTTACCTTGTTATACTTCAGATTTATGATAGATGAAAAAAATTCAAAAGTTTCAAATGTTTTGATGATAGAAATTTTTTCAACAAGAAGTGATCAGAATGTAACTGTGAATAAAGAAATGATTTCCGGACAAGCCTTATGTTGAATGTGATATTATTAAAGGGATAGTCCTTATGTTTTCCAAACCTATTTTGAGTACTTAAACTTTGTGTGACTGAGAGAATTATGTATTTATAAGTATTTGTTTGTAGAATGGATTACTGTAAATTATTTTTTTGCTGTTAAACAAGACTTAAAATTCCACAGTTCATATTGGAGCCTCTTGGTCTGCTCTAATGGTAAAAATCCTCTCAACACCTTATATACTCAGAAGAAAAAACAAAATATTTATGTTCTCTCATGGTACTTAAAAGTAGTTAAGCATCTATATTTGTGGATTAGAGGTTTTGACGTGACAGTAGGATCAATTAATATCAATTGTATACTTAACTGTATTACAACTGTATACTTAAACCACTTGCCAAAACCCAAGTGTTTGGACTTGAAGCATCACATCATGAATGAAGAGTAGCATGAATGTTTATGAGCATAAACAGGAGTGTGCTTACTAATTTTCAAAAACTGGTGTTTCACAGCTTCCTAGAATTTTCTTTATATTACAGTGAAAATTTGAAAATGTGATCTATTCTGCGAAGTTCTCTTTGCCCAAAGATGTGTATTTTCAGAGTGGTCTTTACGGTATATTAGCAAGTTGTTAATTCTTTACTTTGGGAAGGTTGCTAAAAGGAAATAAAATAGATCTTGATGATTCTGTTCTGTGCTTCTGCAGTGGCAGATAACTTTCTTGATTTCCTGATGATAAAGGGAATAAAAAATTTGAATTAATTAACTACAAGTTTCTGGTGGCATAAATCTTGAGCTTATTTAGATATCTTTTAATCAAATTTTGATCCAAAATATAATCCATCTTCTGTGCTTATGTTAAAGGTAATTTTCTGTTATGCTGCATTTAGTTTCACTTTCTGGGAAAATTACTGTGATTCATTAGTGAGCACCTCTGTTTTAACTCATTGGTTCTGAGCTCAGTCATGTGATGGTGACATCATCTGAATTCTCTAATGAATGCCTAGCATTAAACTAGAAAAGGCGAATAAAAATACAAGAATTATAAAATAGGTTATGTAGCAAAGCCTGATTGCCATCAAAGATCCATTTAAAAGATAATTTCCCAGTGATAAACAACCGAGTAGCAGAAGAAGGGTAGAAGTAGTAGTATCACACAGTAATTTATGCTGAAAGCTGGAGAGCTCAGCCAAGATCAGGGTGAGGCCAAACCCCTACTCAAAGCAGAGGTTTTGCCCTTGAGTGTGATGATTGGCTTTTTGCCATCATCAGGAACCTCCCCTGTTCACCACAACATTTCAGGAATGACAGCAAGTGGTCACAGTGATGTTTGTTATTGTATGTCCCACAAACAGGCAAGATGTCAATTGAAGAAATACACAACGGAGTCTGGTTTTGTTTATTCACACAACATATGTTGTGAGTAGTACACTAATGATTATGGCAGAGGGCTTTGGTAGTGACTTTTCAGTTCACCAACTATTGCTTTAAAGAAAGGAAATACAGCATAAATGAGGAATTGAATTAGAAGGCCACTTTTAAATTTAAGCTAAAAAATATCATACAATAATAAATTTAATTTTAGCCTATCAAAAGCCCCTGTTCATCCCTACAGCCTCTTGATAACTTTTTTTCTAAAAAAAAAAAAAAAAGATATCAACTGTTGTATTCCAGAGAGAACAATACACGATGCGTTATGCTGTTCTTTCCTACTGTGTGCTGACTTGAAGAATAGAATTTTTATAATCTTTAGATGAAATGTTAAAGCTAGTTAATAATTAAATTCCTCTTCACTTTTCTGTAGTTAAATCAGAAAATAGGAAGCTTAGCATCAGTTAAATGGTTAACATTCCTAATATCCATCCAGTCCAGAATAAGGAGCTAATGCTGCACTGAGATGATGAGGATATTATCTACCTTGTCATGTGACTGTTTCCAGCTGTCTGCAGCCTTAGGCAGACATCCTATACATGCTACATTTAAAAGGTTAGCTCTGTATCTAGAATAATGTTTAGAGCCTTAGGCTCAAATTTGACTAAGTTTTGCTTGATATCTACTATCACAAGGATATATAAAGCAACTATAAAACTGTCTAGCCATCCTGTTAATCCCAGTTTATAGTTACTCTGCTGATCCTGGATAACGTGAAGTTGTAGCAGCAAGCGAACGAGTCTGGCAAGTTTACATTGAATGGAAGTTTACATTTTGAAGCACAATTATGTAGAAATGAAAAATAAATAAATTGGCAATTACATAGCAATTTATATGCTTGCACAGTCAAATTATGCACGAGACCCTGCTTGAACCTTCCTTTGAAAATATTCAGCAGGTGCACAGTCTAATCTCCTTTTATACACAGATGCACAGATCCATTTAAGTGACATAAACCCTTGGAAAATGTAACCGGTGTTGTAGTACTTGTAATGTCTCGTAATGTAAATGATCAAATATTAATAGCAAGGACGGACAGAGGCAATTTTTTTTTGCATATATTTGCATAACTAAAATATTGGGGTCATTTTTGAAAAATGAATTGAATTTATAGAGAGGAAGGGGAAAATGTTTCTGGTAACCTAAAAACATATTCCAGTGAGGTTTACTCTAAAAAATTGTGCCGATTTATTATAGTTATGTGCACGATAACAGCTGCTTTGTCTGAGTAGGGAAGAATATTTTTCTGTTCATTATGAGAAAATTTTTGATAGAATGCAACTTCTGAAGTTTGTCTAATTAAATCTATTTTTAGTTCTTATCTTTCATATGACCAAGAGGATAAGCCAAAAAGAAATAATTAAATTAACGAAGAATATAAAAAGAGAAAAGTCAGCATTGAAGTCTGATGTCTTATTTAAAATACTGTCTGAGGAACATAGCTTTTTTTTTTTTTTGATGCTTTTCATATTCTGTTTCTAGAGTTTACTAAAAAAAAAAAAAAAAAAAAAAAAAAAAAAGCCAGAAAAAAATAACTTAATCCTGAGGAGTTTAGTTCTTCTCAAAATAAGTGTGACATCTTGAGTTGGAAGTGAATGAGAATATTCTGTGGGCAATATGTTGTGTTTTTAGGTGTATACAGTTCCCCTCAAACAACCTTAAGCTTTTTCAAAGAATCGGAATACATTTTGGTGATTAATATATTGCCTTATTGACAGGTAATTCTACTTACTCATCTGAATGCTAGGACACATCAATTGCTCACACTTTGTTGAGGTCAATAGGAATAAAACCCCAAATTTCCAGAGAAGACTTAGGGAATTACGTACTCTCATGAAATTAGGCTTGCAAGCGCCTTGGAGACTTCACCATTACTTGAAAAATTTGAAGGTGGAAGGGGGGCCTATCTTGTCTAATTACAACTATGTTGCAATTAGATGTCTGGGCTCCCTGATGTCAGCGGAAAATGATAATTAATCCCATGTATTTTGGCTATCCAAGAATAACCTGTATTTACATCAAATAATTCCTTCATACACATGCTAATAATAAGTTTTTTACAATGTGTAGTTTGTATTCAAGATGATATATTTTTATGCGCATAGCTGAAGAACTATGTTGTGGATCCAGTATAATATAGCAGTAAATCTGTGTGTTAAGCTACAGATCCTGCTTATAAAAAGGGTTATATTTATGTAATTAAGGATTCAGATTATTTCAAAGTGGTTATTATTGCATTTTTTTCCTATTCTTAATAACTGTCTAGAAGATTGTCTAGAATCATAGAAGTTTTTGAAGGGGAAAGCAAGAATTAAACCAAATTAAACCAAAGCAAGCATTAAGTGCCAAGAATTCTTTTAGCTGGTTAGGACATACCCCTTGTTCTCTGAGATGAAAACCCCTCTTCGCAGTGACTACTTTTGCAAATACAGCTAAACATTAAATTTAGGGAGAGATTTCAAAACTTAAATTCTTCCATCTTGGAAGGTGGGAGAAGGGGAACTATTTTAAGTTCTAGTATATAGACTGTAAGAACTTTATTCACGTGTTAAGAGTAGGCAATACAATGACTTTTTCTTTTTTTTTTTTTTTTTTAAAATAATGTGATTATGATATTCACTTCCAAGGGAATTTCACTGTTATTTGACATCAATTAAGTTGACATAAAAATCACTTGTAGTTCCCATTTAAAGCAGAAATATTTATCTTAAGTGGGAAGTTATGCTTAGCTTTTTTGATTTTTATGTTTATGCAATTTTATACCACTATTACTAATTTAACATTAATTAATAACCAGATTAGCATTACAATGCTAATACATTAACATTGGGAATTGCTAGGATTTTGCTTTCAAGCAATTTGGCTGACGCATGTAGTTGGAATCAAGGGAGAACTTGTTAGAAAGCTGATAGAACTGCCTTTGTCGTACTCTGTTCCTAAATAATGTAGTGAATGGGATTCTCTATTTCTTCATTAACATGCTTTAGAAAAGGTGTGAAAGCATTTAGGAATTATTCCAGATTATGGCTGTAGGAACTATGTTCTGAGCTATGGGATTAGCTTTCCTGCGGTGTACGTCTCTCACTTTGTCTCTGAAGGGAACTGCAATCATTATTTAATATCCTTCAAAAATTAGCATTCAGTAAACTATATAAAGGCAAAAATAGTCAATTTTTCTGTTTTATTCCACTAATCATAGTGATTCCATGGCAAGATATTTCCAGAAGAAGTTTTGTGTTTTCTTTCCTTATACTGCAAATATATGCCAGGGAAATTTATGCAAAGGGAAGGACCTGGGACGTATTGTACTTGCCAGTAAAGAATAGTTAAAACTGCATCTCCACATAGTCCTTTTGTTCCACAGGTTGAACGTTCTGTGGTACCCAAATATCTTTGTCCTGCCGGTGAATCAGCTCTTTGTGTTAATTGTGATTAGCCTGTGGACATGCTGCTGTCTTGAAGTCTGTGTTTGCTATTCAATGAATATTTCATACAGATAAGTTTTTTTTTGCCTCCAAATTGTTCAGTGCTTGCTCAAGGAAAGATTTAGTTTATAGATAAGTTCTCCTGGAAATTAGTCTCTTGAGCCAGTCACTGGACATGGATGAAAAGGTTGGTGAACGTGCAAACATGAAAGCTCACATAGTCCTTATTCACAATTCTTATTTGTACTACATACCCTTTTAGAACTAATTCAGGAGCATTCCAAATTACATGATGTAAAAACAATCTCTACTTACATACATGTGTGGCTGGCTAAAATGGCATGAATTCTGATTATGAATTACTAGAAAGGAATTTCATGCAAAGGGTAAGATATTATCAAATTGTCACTCAAAGGATCTTTCTAATTTTTCACAAAAGTGGGTTAAAGGAGTTTTGCTGTAATCTGTACCAACTGGTTTGTTTTCTTTTTTTTTTTTTTTTTTGTAGCCATTCTTTTTGTAAGCCTTAGCTTCCTTCAGCAATATTCCAAGTGTCCAATTGTGCAGTAGTTGTTTGGCAGCTCATCTTTCTGTTGTCATCAGAACAGCATCCATCTGATGACATACGCAAACAACCAGTTGACGACTTGGAAGCAATTACAAAGTAGGAATTAATGACCAACTCACAACTCAGTTGTGCAGAATTCTTTTGGTATTGTTGTACAAATTTTGAGTTAACAGCAACACAGGTAAAAAAGAAAGTGGGCACATACACAATAAGTTTGAGGTGTTAATAGAAGGAAATCAGAATGTCCCAGCAAGGTATATTGCACTGCTTTGGAAGTTGCGCAGCAAATGGAGACTCTGTACAAAAAGAATTATATGAAGAACAGTACAGAACACGATATATAATAAAAAAGTTATCTTTGTGGAATAACGTTTTGATTCATGATTGGGGAAAAAAAAAAAAAACAAAACCTGAAGGGAAAGGCATGAGTTCTCATTGTCACTTCTATCTTGATTTAAATGCAGAAATTAATACTCTTCAGTCTAAAACTGGTTGTACTGAATAGAAAATGCCACCATCTTAAAACATCGAAGCATGATCCCAGCAGTTGATTTGAGTAACTTACCTTTCAATAATGATGCTTTTGTTTGTTTCCTAATACTCTTTTTAAGTAAAAGTACTTAAAAAGTACTTTTTTTAAGTTAGAGAAATCTGGGGGGAAGAAGTATGTGTTATTAAAAAATACTTAGAAAAAAAAAAGAAGTCCTGCTTTTTGATGCCAAATTTTGAAATGGACTTGGAGACCCAAACTTTTGTCTTGCAGGAAATATTACTGGATGTGTTATTTTCCTATGTTAAGAAGCATTTCAGTAAAGTCTGTTTGGTATGCCTAGACTATTCCTATCTCTACAATTTGTGAATTCAACATCTACTCTATAAACTAGATCACTATAAACTAGATCCCTCTATATAGTGCCACCATATCCGTAGCTGAAAATGGTTTAAAGCTTTCTGAAGGGAAAAGGGATTAGGTATACAGCGAATGACTCAGCTAGCATTAACCATAGGATTTCAAAGTAAATCTGCTTGTTTAGTTTCTTGCAAAAGAAATCCTCCAATTGTGTATGTACCAAAACTACTCTTAAAGGTGCATATTTATTCTTGATATTTTATTACCTGCTAAACCTGTGGTCAGCTGTGTCAGTATGTACACTGGGAACAGAACGAAGAACCAAAGCCCAAAGAGCTAGTGGCAAATGCTCTTGTGCATTATTTGCCCTGGTTACAGAGAGCTTACATTTCTGTTGTCTTAGTGGGATTTAGTAGATACTGCTTTACTCCCCCAGGTGCTGCTCTGATGACTTCTTTGTTGGCTTAACTGCTGCATGCAAACCATTTCATAAAGAAATCAGAATACAGCCCTTCAGAGCTTTGTGCAAACCAAGTTACCTTCCACTACTGTGGTACAACACAGGGCCCTCAAAAGGTAAACTATTCATTGTTATTCTTAGTGCTCTTGTGAGGTGCTGCACATACACCGGAGGAGATCTTTCAGCCCAGATGATGTGAAAGCAGTGGTATTTCATGAAGTTCTGGAAGAAAGTGTCAATACGAGGAAATAAAATCAGGACTACCGTTTCCGATCCCTGCTGCCTTAGTCACTAGCTAATATATCCAGACCTACAGCGCTGTATTTCATGTAGTTCAATTATAAGGTGGATACAAAAATATTTTTTTGACAGCTGGATGTCTTGTCAGCCTCTGCCACACCAGAGATTTGGTTTGCGTCTGTGGGACTGCTCTGTCTTGATACGAGTGTTGTTGTGTGTTAATGATATCTTTTGTGGTTGTGAGACCATTTGAAGAGGAGGCAGTTTTTTCTTTGCTCAGGGTTATATACTATATTAAGAAATAAACAGCCCATGCAAGCTTTCTACTGTAACCTGCTGAGAGGTAAATGGTATAGCTAACCAAATACCAGACTTGTTAAATGGTCCTTTATTTACCTTGAAATGGGATCAATTTGAAATACAGGCCTTTTCAGGTAAGCATCATTTAGCCTTTTGTATGTTTCTTGATCTTTTTGTACACAAAATTTTGCACTTCACCACAAGATATGAGAGAGATATTGCAAATATATCAGAAGGAGCTCAGACTTTTTTACATAGCACAAGACATTTAAAATTGCTCTGGAAGAAGTAGGACAAGCCAGCCAAACACTAGGGAATTCGACATGAAAGTTTGATTCAGATCACACGGATAAGTCATACTTCACGTTCCTTCTTCTAGCTCAGGATAATTCGTGCTAAAATTCTAATCAGGAATGTATTTCTAAATGTTACATCCTACTAGAAACAGCTTTGTTTCTCTGCACCTTATTTCTTTACTATACTTTTTCTATAAGGACGTTCTCTAAACAGCTAAATAATTCTCTGCATTGCTCACCTTTTGGGGTTGGGGTCTGGGAACTTTCACTGATCTTGTCACTTAAAATTCTGAAATGCCTCTTTTTGTCTTACTGGAGACAGTCACCAGTTTTGTGAATTGTTTTCATACAAGTTTGCCCTTCTGTCTTCCTTGAGGGTCTGTCTGTTCAAAATACTTTGAAGTCATTGGGAACAATATCATTTTCACGTTTCAGAGTTCTTTTTTTCTAAGCATGTCAGGAGCATCTCAGTTCAGTCATATGAATCTCAGTTCATATAACAAGAATGCTTTTGGCATCCTGACAAGAAGGATTGGTCTCTGTTCCAGAATATTTATTTTCACTTGAGTAAAGGGAATTCAGTCTCCTCAAAGTTGTTTGATTAACTTCAAGCAAATGTGAGTTTTTCCCCTCTTCTTTACAGACAGAATTTGTTTTTCAAAGAATAACTCTTTGGCTTTTATACAGTGTATTATATGAATACATGGATCTGAGGTAGGCACAAAAGTTGAAAGATGGGAGTTTGTGTGGCTAGTTAATTATTCTGAGTAAATTCACTGTTTTTAAGGCAAAAAATGATACTAAAATCTCCTGTGAAATATCTTGCACAGTTAAAATCTTAGATAATCAGCCAGTTTATACATGATGTATGTGCAGTTATCAGTTTCTTGCCACATCCTTCCTCAGTATTTCAAAGTTAATGGTGGCCTAATTGCTAATTTGTAGGTTGAGTTGACTGGAGTGTCTATTCCTCACATTGCCCTTAAGACGTTCATTCCCTGCTTTAGTATGAAGTAAAATTCATTTTGTATCTGTATTGTAAAATACTTCACAATCTCTTAAAATAAGTTCAAAATGTCTGTTTTCCACATGTGTATGCATGTATCAATATATAAATGTTTAGCAAAAAGAATTTTCTGCATTCTCTAAGCAAGAAAGTTAGGTAAGTCAAACTCATCTTTAACTTGAGAATCAATGCACAAAAAAACCCCATATGCAATCAAAAGCAGACTTAGCTATTAAAGCATCTGAGAAATGAAAATTTGGTTTAAGTTCTGTCATTTCCCTTTCTACACTTTTCCATGTTATTTTTTTGAGTAAATTCCTGTTATGTAGCATTATCTTCCTTGTCAGTTCTTGGGTGTCACAGTGCACTATCAATCTATCTCCTCTTTGTTCTCATTAATTATTTTCTATGTAGTAGAAGAAGCAGTTTTTTAGGAAGGTTGATAAAATTCTAAATATGGAATTTCTTTCAGTACTTATAAAATACTTTTGTAGCCTATGCAGTTTAATGCATTTTTTCAGCAACTCAATTTTTTTCTAGAGCCTTTCTTGCAATTATACTTAATATGTAAATCTTGATCACCTTATTGAATAAAATAGTCCTTGGAGAATGTCATTCAGATTGTGGGATTTCTGTAGAAAGTTTGTTGTTGGGACCTGTGATATTAATTCATAGAGTTGGCTTTGCAGTCACAATCTATAAGATACAGAGAGTCAAACATTTTTTTAAAAAAATACATTTGGCAGTAAAAGATTGGATTTTATGTGTATAGATGCTGAGAGTATTGTGCATTGATGTCTCAGTTTCCAAAGCACATTCATCTCCTATATCTGAAATATTATATATTGATTATGGGATGAAGTTAAAGCCAATTTATATTTTATTCTCAGAGATGAAAAGGGAGTGGCAGTTTTCTGTTGTGAGCCAACTCCAGTCAAGGCTATGCAAGAATTAAGGGAAAGAAAGGTTTATAGAGAAGCCAAGGGTTTATAGAGAGGACCTGCTCCTGTGCAGGATTCTAGAGAGAGATGCATTCACATTAAATTATTGGGAAAAAAAAAAACAAAACATTTTGTCTCATAGTGTGCAGGCTGAATTATCTACTTACTGAAAGCTATTTCTGAAGTGCACATTCAGACTTAATGAAATGTTCAGATACCACCTGATCTTAGAGCGTACTTGAAAAATAGCAATGTGTGTTTTATGGTACTCCTATCCGGTTGGTAGTTGGTTTAAAGCAGTAATCAAACGAAGAAGAAACTCTTCTATATAAATAAATTAGGAAACGAGACAAGTTCACACAGATGAAGCACCTATTCTTGACTTCACTTGACCAGTTAACAAGTATACTTCTGCTTTAGAATTTTTTTTTAGGAAAGTCTACATGTTACCCATGCTATTGCACAGTTAGGATAATATAATGAAAAACAGATTCGTTTTAGTGATTATTGTTGCCATACTGATCTGTTTATTCATCTGCTTAGACTGGCCATCTTTGAAATGTCCTTTTAAGTTGTTATCCATATATTTTGTCTTGTGTTTTTCATTTCACTTATAGAGGTCCATCAAATTGATATGGGGCGGAAGGATATATTGCCATAAATATAAGGTGTTGCATCAAAACTGGTTACTGTCAAAAGCTACCATTTATTGTCAGTAACACTGTGTTTCCTCTTTAAAGCAATGCCTATAAATACTACTTGTAAAGCTGGTAATTTCACACAACTGATAGGATAGTGACAACTGATTTTTGTGAAGAGAAATACCGTAATCATTTTGCCGTGGTGTTTTGTGAAACTAAGCATCAAAGCAAAACAAACTGTTAAATTTCTGATGCTGCTAATCCTTTCAGAATTGGTGAACAAAAGTTATTTCATCTTGGCCTCATGTTACGGTCTTGCAAAGAGGTATCAGATATAGTATCGCCAAATGTTACAGTACTTCCTACCTGGCTGGTGGCATAAATGTAGGTGGTTACATAATACTTTCTTCCATTGCATGATGTATCTGGCTTTTTACTTTTTGTAAAAAGTGTTGCATTAGATGTTTCTTATATATTAACAAGTATGTTATCATACTAAGCTTAATGAAGATGCTCGGTGAACTGATTTTGAGTATTATTATTTCACATGAACCTATCAGAAATGCATATTCATTTCATTTCTCTAGGTATGTAAGTCATTAAATAAAGAGAAGAAAAGTTATCTTTTGTAAGTAAGAAGTTTAATAATTCTACTGGAATTCAGTTCCTTGAAAGTCTGTATTGTTCAGATGGACATAGACCAATCTTAAAACTCTTAGTTTTGCTAGTGAAACTTCACTATATTTCACTGTTAAAATGTATCTTGATTATGGGATGTTTCTTCTTAAATTTACTACTGAAATATTTTGGATATACTTTTCTCTGGTTTAAGCCAGATGCAGAATACAAAGCCTGTTTTCTAATCTTATACCCACTGGGAAATTTGTTGACCAGCATAAGAACATAGCTCTGATTTTATACATTTGTTGCTTTTATTTAGCAGTCAGGCCCTTAGTAAACTCTTGAAATATTTTCCATTGTTTGAACTTGCTACTTCCCTCAGGAAAGCTTTTTTAAAATTGTCAAGCTTGCCAACAGGCACATCTGAAGTATTCTTTGTCTTTATGTAAGCTCATCAAAATGAATATGGATGACTTCTATCTAAGTGTGTTTGCACTAGGAGCAATATTTTATCAAAATAAATTTTCTGACTCAATAACTTTATGGGCAGTACAGTGTCCATAAGCACTGACAATGTCAGGCATCAAACCTTTATAGCTAGAAAGCTGGCAGTGAAGTTTTATGTAGTGTCCATTTTATACAACTGCCTACTACTGTTTCAGTGGCAAGCTGCAGTCAGGTGAAAAATGTTTTCTCGTATATCTTCTGTGCAGATCTAGGAGGTGATTAGAGCTGGATCTTCAGCAAAGTCAAAAGTTGTATTCCAGATGTTTGTGAAACCACTGTGATATAAGACAGCTAAAGGAAGGATGTTATGTATGATTTGGTTAATGTGAAATTTAAAGATAAGAGCAAGTCAGAGGATTTCACTGCAATCTGCAATTGCTGTTAAACATGGAAGGTGTAAGTACTTGTCCATGTGTGTTAAAAGTCTGATCAAGGGTTGTACTTTCCCTTCCTTCATTCAGCCAATATTCAGTGTAATACTGCCCTGTTCTTGGACTAAATTTCCTAGGTGCTGTGACAACATAACTGCGTTTTAGTAGTAAATGTGTTACGAAGTCCAATTTGCAAACTTGTTTGTAATAAGATTACTGCTAATTACAGATGTAAATCTTTATTTAGAACCTTTGTTCTTTTAGGCTGATATCTGGACAAGTAAATCACATTGAGATTTGCCAAATCTGGGCATTCAGCTCACACTGGCAACGAAAATCACTTACATGTTTATAGTTACAGATGCTTTCTGAATAATTTTCAATAATTTCTGCATTTAAAACATCCTTAAATTTTCTAGTACTTCCATTGCTTGATTATTCTATCTGCTGTACTTATAATTGTGCAAGCATAATTATAACTAGGTATAATTTCTCACTGGGGAAGTAATAAAAACAAGATCAGTCACAAAGCTGATTACTAAGCCAGCGGAATGCTGCCAGTGAATTAAAGCTGGGACTCATTCATTTCAGAGCTCATTCTGGCTCTTCAGTCCGTACAGGTTGAATGATGGATGGTGGAACCTATGTATTGAAATCAGAACCTCCTGTGTTTCCTATTCCTTGTAAAGCTGCACTGATGTTTCTTTGCTCACCATTTTTTTTCCAAAACATAAATATGTATTTAGAGGAAAATAGATGAAGTACTCTTTTCTTAGTTACAGTGAGTCTCTGTGATACTTCCTAAAAATATGAATTTATATTTTGTCTTTAATTTGCACCTACTTGGAATCTCTTCTTCAGAAATAAGTTAATCCTTAAAACTAAAATTGGAAGTGAACCAAATCTAAGTTATCTGAGATGAATATCTTGTAGTGTATTAGGATTTGTGGCACAACAGTTTTTGGCCAGGTAACCACTGAGCTATTTTTGTTTGGTTTTCACTGAGAAGTGATTGTGCTTGACTTCTGCAAAGTTTTCGTTTCTTTTCTTACAATCAATCTGTTGATTCCTTGCACTTCTTTACCCTAGAAGTTAAGACAGTTCTGTGTTTTTCATATTGTTGAGTATCAATCTACCACTTAAAGGAAAGGAACAGTTACTTCCCTTGATTCTTAGGCAATGCAGAAAATTTGCTTGCTTCTTTGCTAAAACTGATTTTTTTTTTTAACTTTAAAAATATATATGTATATATTTTTCTCTTGAGATGTTTACTGAAATTCACTGTCTCTATTAGGTAGCAGCTATTTCAGCTGTGTTTTAAGTTTTTTTCTAAATGAAGATTTACGGTTTATATTTAAGCATCCATCTGTTGGATTTCTGGATGCCTAATAGCTTTGGGGACCAAATGTGAAATTCCTGAGAAATATCTGCATTACCTGTGAAGGATACTGTGTGGTGTGCGTGGGCAGTAGAAACTTAAGATATGTCTGATACAGTGTCAATCTGCATCTAACATTGCTCTGAACAAAATGGCAGTGAAGGCTTGTTTATGTACTTGACCTACTAATTCTCGAGTGAATCAACCTGCATTTCATATTGAAATTCATAACAGTTCTGTGTGTATGAGGCTGGTTGTAGACATTCTTCTTCAATTATATTATTTCTGTAGTGTGTCTGTCTCAAAAAAGTAGAAATGTGTGGTATAGTCTGTTGTGCTATTTATGAAAGAAATAAATTAGTAGTAGGTTGATTAGTGAGACGAAACAGTTAAGCTTCTCTGATTTATTTAAAAATTATTTCAAACAGTGTGCAAACAAAGTTTAGCAAGTGACACTTAAAACTCTCATTAAATTGGCTTTCGATTTCAGAATTCTGTGTGAATGTATGCGTTCTCTTTACCATGAAAGCAGATAGGAGTACAATGCAGTACATACCTCTGGTTTAGAGATTACAGGATTACTTGACCTCTATCATATTTCCATGTAGTAATTCACAAAAGAATAATGTGATGTGCTAATTCTTAATTGGAATTGTTTTAAAATAAACTGAGCGATTCAGCCTTTACCAGTACACTTTTCCAAATGTTCTTTCAGCAATAAAGCTTTGTGGATATGTGACCTACGCTAGAATGATGTGTAGCAGTTGGATAAATGATGCCTGTGGACAACTCTATGTGACCAATATCCATGTTATATTTTCTGTGCTACAGTATTTCCAGTCCCAAATATTTCAACTATATGAATTGCTTCTCACTGTTGAACATATTTTTTAAAAGGAAAGTTGTATTTCTTCTTTTTTCTTTCTGCTAGCTCATGCATAATGTATTACTGAAAGAGGAACTCCCTTTAATGAAAAGGACAGATTAGAAGCTGAATCTAAAAATATCAAATTAAATTTCAGATATCACTAGAATTGCATTAAAATTGCAAAACCTAGCAACCCCAATCTAACTGTTAAGACTCTTATAATTAGAAAATTACAGGTTTGCTGATGAAGTTGCAGCACAACTGCTTATTGTTTCTGCTTTATTGAAGGAACTGCAAAGTTCAGTGTTTCATTTTTGCCCGGTCAATAGTATTTAAAGTGCCTAAGAGTATTTTAAAATTAGAATCCCTAAAATTAGAGATCTAAACAGAACAGGTAAACTGAGTATTGAAGGATGGAATTAAAGGTTGACAGTTCATGGAGGTTTTCTGTGTAGAATTCTTTAAGCACAGAATAATTAAGGCTGGAAGTTCTTTTCGGCATTCATTTGGTCCAATTTTTAGGATTGCGTAAGTTGAACTATATTTTCATTTTTTCCTATGTTCTGAATATATCCAAGGTTGCTGACTTCACATCTCTCTGAGCAAATAGTCACGAGAACAGTCCAAGACCAATTAGGCTTGACTCCATAGTTTTACGCGGGAATGCCGATCCTGCCTGAGCCTATCAGCAGCCTGCAAAATGTGACTGTATGATGCGTATCACAGCTCCTGACTCTGAGGTGTGTTTTAAACCATATCACAGTTGGCATCTTTTTTTCCCCACACTGCTTCGTAGTGGGACAACTGGATAGATGGATACCAAAATAAGTCTATAGTCTTTTATACTAGAGAGGCTCTATTAGCTGCTGCTTTTTACAGCTGGTGTTTGCTTTGGTCTTTGCACAGGATGTAAATCTGTGCCAGCAGACTTGACTGATTTATGGTAGAGCCTTGGTGTGAGTCAGTAGTACTCAAACCATTCAAGAACCAAGCAACCTCATTTGCTTTGCAGTCGAAGCAGCCACTACCAGGGAAGGAACCTGTGTTCCAGTCATTAACTGACCTTAAAATAGTTGAACTACAAGTGATTTTCCCCTTTGCCTGTTTTTCCTCAATTTTTTTCCTCACTGTCGTTTCTGATATCAGCCCCGACGGAGATATGACTGTATGTATATGTATCTAACAAACTTCATCATTTCTGATCCCCAGAATTGGGAATTTAACATTTGACTACAGTCAGTGTAGGTGACAGGAAAAAAAACACCAAGTAAAGTTTAGAAGACACTGTGAAGTAAACATGGTCACGTACATTAATTATCTGTAAGCAAGTTGAAAGCATTTTGAGTGTTAGGTTGTGTATCTGAGAGGGCAGCAGAGAAGTTCCTCGATCTGTTTCCCCAGGGCAACCAGGGTCAGTCACGGAGTTCTGTATTTTTGCCACACTCTTCAGAGCTATTAAATGAGAAGCTAAGGACTGTAAGAAATATTGGGCATGTTGTGTCCAACTGGTGCTTTAGAGCTATCCTTCTTTCCAATATAAAGAAATGAGGAATACACTTTGAATAAAATCCTAAGCTCCCTTTCTCAAGAAAAAAACGTAAAACACAATAGATTAAGATGAAAATGCATTTTGAAAACACAAGAGTTCTTTGCAGACAGGTATGCATCAAAAGAAAATAAGTTCATTGTGATCTGGAAAAGAATTAATTATTTATAACTCTGAAAGTGTTTTGAGGCAGTTCTGAGGTTACCTTTTTATATTATTAGAAATAACATCGAGAAAGAAAATTCTGTTGAGAAATGAGACAAAATTAAAATGTACTTTGGTTTTGCATTTGTCATATTTTGAGCTACCCTGCAGCTATATACATATATGTAAAATAACACGTATAAATATATATACAAATATATATGTAGGGTAAAACAGTTCATGAGAAAATGTTTGTGAATTTTAATGATAGCTTTCAGGGTTTTATGACCTACCAGCTCTGGAAATAACATTACTGGCTTGTAAAGATATTCTATTAAATTCATATGACAATAATAACCGTGGGTTATTTGTAGAAAGATAAAATTGGTCAAAGACTGATGAATTGTTAAGCAGTGACCTTGGTAAAATTAAGACTTCTGGCCCTAGATGAGGAGATTTTCAATGATTCAGAGTGATGGACAGAATAGTGTATTTTATATCTGTGAATTGAAAACAGCATGTGGCAGATTGACATAAATTATGCCAGAGTATGTTTTTATTGCATAACTCATTTCTCTTTGCTGTAGGAGCCAAGAACATAATCTGTACAAAGAAACTACTGAAAATCCCAGTGCTTTCCATCACCCTTCCTAGATACACAAACATCTTTGAAACTCTAACACATTAGATGGAAAAGAAAGTTCTGTTTTCTTACGAGCAGGGAAATACTACTTTCTTTTGGAGAGTGAGTGTTTACATTTACGTAAATGGCAAATATGAACATGAATGTTGAAGATTCACTTAGGAGAGATTTCCTTTTTTAGGAAACATTAGAATAGAGCTATCCATTTTTCAAGAGAAAATGACATGGAAGTCACAGAGATTTTCGTGTATTATGTTTAGAACAGCTCTTTAGAGCAATAACTGGTTCCGAGAGTATTTTGAAGTTAGTCCTAGATTGCTACTGACGTTTGATCAAAGTGTAAAATGGATGGTCCTGCTCTCCTGATTAGTGGCAAGGTGTGAGATGATGTGAAGATACTGGCACATTAAAACCCTTGTCCATATTTTTTTTCTGCAGGAGAATCATCTCTATCAACTTCTGTACTGGGCTTTGTAAATCCTTAACAGCTATCCTTATTTTATGTGGTCGTGAAACTTAATCAGCACAGTAAAAGGAAAGATGAAGCAATTAAACTTGGACTTGAAATGAGCTGCATAGTCAGAAGTTTTCTTTGTCAGTTACTTAGGTAGTAGATAAAAAAAAATAAATGGTTCCACTGACAAATATACAACCTTGCCTAATAATCAAAGATGCGAGATAGGGCTTTGCTACTCAGAAATGTAACAAATCTCTTTATAGTATACTATGCAGTGCTGTCAACAAACAGCTGCAGCTCATTACATTGATGTATTCGTTAATGCTTTGCAGCATTTTCAAACAAAATCCAGTCAATTAGTGTAGATAGATTTATCGTAAATATGTGAAATGTTCAACAAAATGTTCTTTTCTCAGATAGATGAAAAAACTTTAATTGACTTCAAAATCTGTATTTCTGTCAGCAGAAAAGAACGATCAGGGTGATTTTCTTATGGAATGTTATCTGTTTAATTTCTCTTGTTATTAATAATAGAGTGTCTTTGTGAACATAGTGATTTGAAAATCATGTTTGAAGTATTTAATAGGAACAAAATACAACCCTGATTTTATGACAGCAGTCACATTTGAAAGGGTAAATTAATGTTTCCATAAAAATGAAATTTAATTGATGCATTTAAAAGGCTAATGAATAGTAGAAATCCATCTATTCTTTCTAGAAAAAGTGGTTTAAGAGTTTTAATTTGCATATTCAACAAAGTGTAGGAAGCCAATGGCACAATTTAGAACAGAACTTATATTCAGGCTCTTATTCTTTAACAATCCATTGTTTTCTCTAATAGGTGTCTAGGTGTTACTTTTATTTTCTTGAAAGTTGTTCGCGTATTGCTCCTGAATTTGAGCGCAGAAAAGGTTTGATAATCAGATACATGTAATCAATCTTGTTCCTTTTCATAGGAAGAACTCTTTTACATGCTTTGCTAAATGAAACCTAGAGGCTGTACTGACCAGTGCAATCATAGGAATCTGTATGCTGGTGCGCAATTTACAGATCTGAAGAGAGTATGATGAAAGAAACAAGTTGATTGTGTTACTTGGAATTTGTAAAATTGCTGTTAATGGGAGATTAAGATCATTAAGGTTATAATAATGTGGCCAAAGTTTGTTTGCTTGACAAGAAAAATTTACCTGGAACATGGCCTTAATCGCCTTTTAACAACAGTAGATACATTGCATTGAAAATCTGCAAATAATGTTTTTAAGAACATAAACTGGGAAGCTATTGAGCTTTTAATTTGCAGCTATCTTGTAGTACACACTATTCCTTTTCAGCAGTTAATAAATAAATATGTGGCACCTAAGCCTGAAGGATGATTATTTGTTTTATCACTTTCCCCTTGGAGTTTCTTTCTACAGAAAAGACACTGAGGCCCTGGAATGTTTCCAAATTTTCAAAAAAAAAAAAAAAAAAAAGCTGTGAACTGTCCAGAGCCCAAATCTTATGGGGAGTGGCTGGGGGACCTGGAATTGTTTGGTCTAGAGAAGAAGAGGCTCAGAGGAGTCTTCATACCTCTCTACAACTCCCTGAATACTTACCTTTTCCAGGTTACTTGTGATAGGACGAAAGATAATAGCCTCAAGTTGTGCCAGGAGAGGTTAGATATTAGGAAGAATTCCTTGTCAGAAAGAGTGATGATGCATATGAACATATTGTCCAGGGAAATGGCAGATCACTGTTTTCAAGAAAAGGGTAGATGTGGCACTGAGGAGCAAGGTTTTAATGGGCATGGTGATAATGGATTTGTGTTTGAACTAATGATCTTAGTGGTCTTTTCTAACCTTCACGATTCTGTGATTCAATTCTACGATTCCCTCATTCTAAACCTCAAATTGCAACAGTAACCGAATTCTAGACAAAACTGCAGCCCCCTTTATGCATTCTTACATTTTTTTAGCAATGAAGCACTGTGAATATGGTTCTCTTCAGATGCAGCAAAACCGTTTAGGTATCAATGTGCAATTTTCTGGACTGCTTTGTTATCCTGTAGAAAGTACATCTCCTCAGCTTCATTTCATTTCTTTTCCGTTGTAGACCTTTCTAAGTGGAGGTATTTTTCAGATCTTTGAATAGAACTGTACCCATCACTGATACAAGATCAAGAAATCAACCTTTTAGTATAGAAGTAAATATTTTAAATTGTGTGTTGTCATAGGAAAACTCATTCAAAGAAAAGAAAAGGAATTTGTGAACCAAGTCTATTTATATCATTTACGTAGTTTTGCTTTAATAGAAGCTTGAAAAACCTCTATTCTCCACTGTCTAAAGAAGATAGATGCTTTTCCTCAATCTACTTTAATTTGTTGGTTTGTATCCATCAATCAGAGAAGATGAGTTATCTCTTAGTTTGTGAAGACTGTGTTTGTACCTAATGTTTTATAGTGTATGACAAAACTAATCGACAGAATTGCTTTTGTGTTAGTACATTTATTATGGATAGGTCTGATGCTCTGTATCCCACTGAGCCACGATTAGGGGCTTTAGGCATTTCTTGTTTCTCCTGAAAATAGAGTATTTTTTATAGACTCTACTAAGAATTTACAAATATTTGGGCTTAGGGATAGCTATTATTTAAAGTACACTGACATTTGCATTTCTGAGGGGTTAATATCCCTGGAAATTTATTTTATTTGTTAATTACAAATGTTAAGTTCTCTGATTTGAGTGACTGACTAAAGTAATTTAGCTTTGAAAAATGCATTATAAAGCTTGCATGTAGCCATATCAGCTACTTAAAGAACTAGAAGACGACAAACTCACATTTGAACAACTTTACAGCAAATTCGAGTAGAAATCAAAAGCTCAGGCTAGCTACAGGAACAAATTCTATTTGGAGCATGTGCAAGGCAAGACAACTGCTAATCCAAACTGGTCTCAAATCTTGAGTGCTTTCCAAGTTGGTAAAATAACTTCTGTTCTTCTGTTTATTGTTGTTTTGATAGGAATATAGGGAATTTTGAACTAAAGTTTAAAACTAAATATTAGTTTTAAGTATTTAAATAGTACTGTTTTAAATAATGGCACCTTTTTCTTTTTTCTATAAAGAAAAACATTTACCACATATATTTCTGCAAATAATTTTAACTCGTTTTTGTCCATTTTCATAATGTGAGGCAATACCCTCATTTCTATGTTTCCTTGTTTTCATGTGAATGTTGCAGTCTTCTTTGTGTAGTTCTGAACAAAATGGGCTTTTACTTTAATGGAATTTGTTTTAATGAAATGCGTCAGGACTACCAGATGAAAAAAAAAAAAAAAAAAAAAAAAGTAGTAACAACAAAACCCAAATGAAAACCAAGAAGTTATTATTTCTATTAATATCTTATATACATTTTTGAAGAAGTTAATTGCAAGTAGCTGAACAATGTTTATGTGCTTATTTTTCTTGGACTACTAACAGCAGTGATACCCATCTATAGTATTTTTTTTTCCTCTCTGCTGCTTGCCGAAGGTATGGCTAAACAACAGCGCTCATTCCTCCTGTGAAAAAGAAAAAATGCTCAAGTGAGAACTCTTAAATTTCTTTAATTTATTATCTAAAAGAGGACCCTCCTCAATTTGATTAAGCTTATTTCAGATAGCCATCCTTTTTCAGTTTCAAAGTAGGTGTCTTAAGAAATGTCCTAATGTATTTCCTAATTTATTAAGGCATTTTCAAAAACCACTGCACTAATTTTAAAGGCTTTTTTTTTTTTTTGCTATGGAACTCAATAGGCTTGAAATTTCTTAATGCTCAGAAAATTGAAATACTCGTTTATTTCAGTGGAATTTATTTAGTGCCACTTATGTGCTACTTATTTAGTGCCACATATATAGTGCTACACACAGAATGTTTGAATTTGTACAGACAAGACCTTTTTCTGCTATTTTCCTATAAATATGCTTCCTAATACAAAAAGAATGGGTAAAATGAATGAAAGTGGTTTATGAAGCTTTAAGCAAAGACAATGAAGTTTTGTAACTCTTTTCCACTTTTCTTGCAATCCAGAATGGGGAAAAAAAAAAGAAGTAAAAAAAGGGTTACTTGAAAGAAAAAGATTGAAGAATAAGAGAAAGTCCATATTTAAATACTTGCATTTAGAACACAGTTTAAGAAAATGAGATGACATTCTGTGTCTTAAACTTTTTGAAGTATTGGATAAAACCAAATGTGTAGTCTGGTACTGCCAATGTATACTATCTGGAAAGTACATATTTTATTAGTCAGTAAAAATAGAGCGGCTATATTCAGTTAGGTGTCCCAAGATTTTCAGGTGCCCTAGAGCAGTGTCAGGAAGCAGAATAAATATAAAATATTGCTTATTTCAGTCAGGGACTAGCCTCTATTAAATTGAATGTACATGATCAGAAATATTCCAGCTCTTCAGAGCCTTGAACTCCCTTGTTGGAATTTGCAGCACACCCATATCTGTTTTTGAGGTTTCTGTTCTCCTGTTTGAGAAAAGTCAACTTATACTGATGATCTATTTTGAAAATATAAGTTGTTTATAAATGTAGATCTGTCAGATCTCTTTCCTGAGTAGATGCTGATGGATAAAAACGTTTTCTATTGCTTTTTTAAATGTAATCTACCCATCTGACAGGGCTCTTCTTGGAAAGTGTTAAGTTTGAACTACTGACTTAATGAAACCCTACAGTAAGTTAATTAACAGTAGGTTGTAATCTTACTGAAATAGCAATTCTACGTAGTCGTTTTACCATGAAATCATACAAATTATATGTGTTACAAGTCCTTAAGTTTGCTTTGAGTAGTAGGATCCACATCTTGAAGACCAGTAATCACGTGAAAGGAAATATCGAAAGAATATTTCCCTTTCCATTGATGTTCATAGATGCCACAATGAAAAGATGCGTCAGAGTGACCTGAAGGAAATAAAACATCAGTGACTGAAGTATGTTTCACTTGCATTTTTCTCTAAAGTGTAAGAAGATGGAAATTTGCCCTGGTTTAGTGCAGAAAATTAATATGTACAAGACAAAAAGACAACTATGTAAAACCCCAGCCTTCAAAACAGTGCCACTGTTTACAGTGTATGTCAGGTCTTAACATGCATCTATTGTACAAATAACTAAAGAAAATGCTTTTTTTCTTGGGTGGGGCAGTGGGGGAGTGAGGTTTGTTGTTGTTTGCCTTGCCTCTTGCATTTAATTTTACAAATCAACTGAAATTAATTGTGTTTTTCAGTCAATGACTTCATATAAACAGTTGTTCAAAATGTGCAGTCAGTAATTGAAGTTGTTCCTCTGTAAAGGATTCTTTTTCTGTTTCCTTTAGTGGATGAAATACTGTTGCATAGTCCTGATAATCTCTAACAGCTTCTTTGCAAGCTGACTTGCTGCTTATACTGTCTGTCTTATCCATGGTAACCTAGTTCAAATTCTTCCATGGAGCTGCATCGTATTTTGAAATAGCGTGACTCTTGGAAAGCTTCTGGATGCCTATAAAGACTGTTGACTTTTGTTTTTTCCTCTCCAACTTATGGTTTTGTTGTTCTGAAAGCTGCTGTGCCCTCAGTGTTTCCTAATTTTAATAAAACTAGCATCATCTTCCAGCTTCCATACCAGTGGCTGAGGATTCATTGCTGGCCATTAACCACGCGCAGGTAGTAGGGCCTCCACAAGCCCAACGCTGACCTCTAGTGAGGGAAGTCCTAAGTTACAAGTTCCACACAAATCACCAGAGACTTCAGGGACTCCTGAAGTTGGAAAAAGAAGGGGAAAAAAAATACCAACCAGCATACCAGGCAACATTGAAAAAGAAAACAAGCTGAAAATATATTCTCTTAATTTAACATCTTTTCTTTGAGCATAGTATAGTGCTTTAGCATATTTTCACTGTTTGTCCTTTAAATTATGTAGAGAGCAGGAGACTGTGATGCAGTATTTAAAGCGCTTGTTCAGGATTGCATTAGAAGCTGTGATTGCTCAGTTCTCAATCCTTTCTTCAGTGCTGACCTATGGTTGTTTCTTTCTGAAGACACAGGTAGCTGTGAAATTATGACACAAGGTTTTGTTTGTTGCTCCATATTCTGCAACCCTGAAATCAATTTTATATAAATTGCTGATCTAATCTACTTAATTTTTACTTCAAAAAATAAATATTATTAGTGAAGACAGCTTTATTTTCTGTAAGGCTTCATGAGAACCAAATATGTACCATTTAAGACCCAAACTTTATATTAAATTCAAAACAGTGTTACTGACTGTTTGTAATAACCCTCAATTACATACTCAGCAAGAATTAATACAGCATAGATATATGTAGACAAAAAAAGGCACACAGACATATTTCCTTCAGCAGATGCACCCCTCATTGTTAAATCTCTTCCCTGAATTTCTAAGTAGACCTAAATGACACAGCAAGAAGTGCAAAAAAGATGCCCACTGTGCATTGGTAATTCTTTAGTTTCCTGCCAAAGAAAAAGCCTTAGAATTTAACAGCCATTCTGAGAGGGCTTTGTTGTAATGTTGTTTCCATCGCTGTAACAGAAAATAGCTTTGGAGGCTCAAATATTTTCCTTAGTATTGTATAATGTATTTTGATTGAACATCATTTAGAAAGCCTTTTGCATATATACTTTCTTGGCTTTTGGGTATATATTATTTTTTCTGATCTCTAAAATTGATGCAAGTCCAAAACGCTTCCATTAAGTGAATTTACTTTTCCTCTTGAATGTGAGTGGCAACTGCTCACAGTGTTTCTAAACAGACTGTGTAAGTCAACAGAAAAGGAAGACAGACTGTCCTGAACTGATCAATGACAAACCCATCAGAAAAAAAAAAAATTATATCTATTTATGTATTTGCTCTGTTTTGATTAGTGCTGTATTCAGAGCATTACTAGTGACTTCTTTATATCCTATGGCCTGGACTTACTGTTTCTTCCTGTAAATAATGTGCCTATAACATTAATAGAAATTTGAACTTATTAACTGAAGGAGCCTGTGTCTTCTGCATTTAAGAATGTGCCATCCCTGTCAAATCATCAACTGATTCTGATCAGAAATTGCTGTGTGGAAAGATTTGGAGAAGGCTGTGGTTGTAAGACCTTTCTTTTCCTTCTAGGATAACTAATTCAGGCTCTTTTTTTTTTTTTTTTTTTTTTTTTTTTTTTTTTTCTCTCTCCTTTTTCTGTGTCTAGTCTTCACTAACATCTGAGAGAACCTTTGGGAATGAACTCCATGAGTCATTCTAGCACCTGCAATAATCTGCATTCATATCTCATCATGCTCTCCGAGCAGTTGGGTGCTATATAAATCTATTCAGAAGGAACATAATGAAATACAGTTTAGTGGTCAAAGTCTTAATGTACTCTGTACATGAAGTGCATTGGCTCTTCTAGGTCTGTTACTGAATATGCTTCAGTTACACACTCTTGAGATCTCAAATGTCATCTTGAAACTTTCTGACATCTCAAGCAAGAAACTTTCCGTGACAAGCACTGTCCTCTTCCAGCACTGTGTAGTCTCTTTGAGAATCTCTTAGTGATTTCAGAGTGGCTTATTTGCTTCTTTTTGAGCAAATGACTGAAAGGCGAGAGCTGTGCCATGAGTATTTGTTCCACGTCTTATGCCAGGTTGCTGTGCTCTGTGCACAGTTGTTTTTTTTTTTTTTTTTTTGTGGAACCACTTTGCAGGCATCTAATTTCCTATTCATCATCCTGAGCATAGATACATAATGAAGGAATAGGGATTGCAGCAGGGTCACATATCTCTTCCAAAAATCAGGATTCCAGTACTTTCATTGTTTTAGATAGAGCTTTTAAGCCCCAAAACTTATTTTCAAAAGTAATTTAGAAATCTAAATCAAAATGGCACCTAGTAGAATTTAGGTTAAATATCATACACTTTTTGAATTGTGCTTAGTTTTCTAGTTCTCTAAGAAAGTTGGTTGGATTAACTGTTAAAATGTTTTCTATGTTCTGTTCTTAAAATTGTTTCCCTTAGTAGTTCTAAGCCACTGCGTATTTTGTGTTTGTGTTAATTTAACTACAGCTTTTTTTTAAAAATTTTTTTTTTTTTTTGTATTTCTGGTATCTGATAGTGTTAAGTTTAAAATGTAGAAATTGTTTTGTCACTTCTTATCTAACTGGCAGACCTCTATGAGAGGGTGAGAGGAGAGCACTTTGCTGACCTATACTAGGAGAATATCTGGGCAGGGTTAGTGAACTAATATTGATTCTGCTCTAAAATTGTATTTACTTGAAGTTATTTATATTAGGTATGCTTATATGATAATATTTCTCCAATAAAGCACTACCAAAAACTGAAATAAAACACTACTATAAACAGCCTAGCTACTTTTATAATCTTTTATTATGGCAGAAACCCTAATTCAACCACTGAAGAACTACCTTCAATAAACACTATTTTTTAGAAGGATATAAATACGAATCTTGGCAAATCCTTTATTTAATGCAGCTTACCAGATGTAACAATGTCTTCAGTCACCCAGTAGGATGCTGTAAAAGAAAAAATTCTTTTTTTTTTTTTTTTTTTTAAGGAGAATTGTTCTTCACTCCTAAATGTACTAAAAAATATTTGACATGAATAAGTTTGAATATGCAAAAGCACTACTCTGTGTTTTCTAGATGAGTACAGTTTCACAATTTTATCTGTATAACAAGGCAGAGCAAGTATTAAATATCCTAGCCTGCCCAGCCTCCTCATCTAGGGAAAATCCCTGATGGAAAGGAAAGAAGATAAATGACAAATTCATCATTTTGAATTTGTTTTTAATAGAGTATTTTCAGGAAAGCTGAAATAATAATGATTGAGCAGCAGTTTAAATCCTCTTAAATATAATCAAGGTCAACACAGGACACTCATATAAAAAGGTATAGATTAGATATTTTGAACATAAAATCCAGTTGATAATGAATCCGAAAATAAAACCTCTTCTGTGTTGTGTAATGCCAACGTGACATCTTGATGTCCGTATAACCTTTTACTTTTCTGTCAATATTATTGGGCTGCACTGATTGCAGAGATGGCATTAAGGATTGTCAGAATGAAAGACATGTTTTAATAATAAGGCAATTATTATCTGCTTATGATGTATGAATGTAATAGTTTTTTAATGTACTGAATTAAACTCTATCTGCTTCAATCGATGTGTCGCTAAAACTATGATCTATAATTTATTAAGAATGGAAGAATATTCGATGTTGTGAATGTATTCTAAGTGGTGCAACAAACACTTGTTGCTGAGGCATAGATAATCAAGAAATGGACTGAAGTGTACAATTATTAGCATCAGACTGAGGTTTAATGGTTGGTTTAATTTAAGATGAAAGACTTTAACTGGTAGCAGCAGAAGGTGCATCTCAGTGATTGCATAAGCATTATTAATGAAAGTCATCATTTTTAAGAAACTCACAGGGCTGTCTTTGTTAAACAAACAAACAAAAACACTTCTTCCTTTTCAAATTTAGGGCATGGTCTCTGAGGAATTAAAACAAATCTTTTTCAGGGTTCAATCCTGTGTTGTTGCTTTCCTTTTTTAAAATTGTTATCCTTGATTCCAATACATAATTAGTATGTTGATTTTTTTTTTTTTTTTTAAAGAATATTCAATCATTTTTTTAAGTTTCATGCCTAACTTTACCTAAGCAAATATTTGTTACTATACTTTCTAGTTTTTAGAATTATGGGAGCGCTTATGCTTTGGACTGTATTGTACAACTTGTCTAAACTGCTTTTAGTTTTGTTAAAAACATGATTAGTAGCAAGAACAAAATTGTCTTGCAGTTTTAGAGACTTAAATTTTGCTTCTATGTTGCTGAGCTTCAGTTAAACTGTGCAAGTATAGTAGTACGAAATGTGATATATGCAAAATGGACTGAATTGCAATGATTAGAGGAGTCAGGAGTTTAGATAACCATCTATTTGTGCAGAACAAACATCAGCTGTGCTAACATAGAGGGGCTTTGTGTTCATGAAGCTATCGTGGTAGAACAAAATTCCTTGTGGAAGTGGAGCCAGACTTTGCAGTGACATGAAACTTTTGCATTGCAGAGAAGTCAGAACAATTTTTGGCCCAGATTAATGAAAGGAAAGAATAGTAAGGCGCTGCATTTAAAAAATACACGCTCCGTACTGAATTTCAGTAGTGAAGAAAACAGTCCACAAATGATCCAGCAGATATTAGAGTAATGCACCAGATGAAGAGTAAATTTGCAACAGAAGCCCTCTCCCACTGAGTGCTTTGATATCAGCAAGAGTCATGTGAAAAACAGTGGAAAGGAAAAAATGCTTCACGGGTTTGACCCAAGTTTAATTCTGGGAAGTTTGTGTAACCTTGCAGCATAAAGCTACATTGGCTACTATTAACCCTTATATTCCTGTTGTTCATTTGAACAGAATGGACAACAAACAAACTTAAGTATGCATAAGAACAGCTCCTGGCTTTGTCAGCTAAGCTGTGTATATGTAGGAATCTGTCTGGGTACAAATCTTGCAAGATGAATCCATGTGACAACTATCTGTGGGAGTGTCTGCACTGTAACGTACAAGAGAGAAAAGCAAATTTCTAATTAAAAATGGTTTAGCCATGGCAGGGTGATAAATGATCCTTACAGAGAGCTAGGCTATTACAGTAGATTTCTGCTAGCAAAACTGTTGATTTTCTGCACAGTCACAGCATTGTGCAGTGCAGGTGGGAAGGAGGCCTGGCTGTTGCTGCTGGTCTGGAATCCAGGCTGTGATGGGAGAACATCTTGTTCTGTCAGCCACTTTGGAACAGCCTTGAGAAAACCCTGACTTCCTGATCCAGAGCCTCAGATTTAGAGAATTCTTCCTGTTCAGGTTTACTAAAATAAATGTTTTGAATTTTTGTGCTGCTGAAAAATCATGCTTGTTAAAACTCATTTTAGGGAGGCTAGAAAAGTATCATTATTTTGATTCATCAATTAGCTATCTTTTGAAGCAGATAGGAAAATGAGGAAAGTACTTACGAGAGGTTCTTCAGTGCGCCTGAATGCCAGTTATTCACCTATGTAATTAACAACTTCTGTTACCACAAAGTTCGTACTAACACAAACGGACCTTTCCTGTTCTGTGACTGACTTCCCTAAGCATTCTAATCCTCCTAACACAGGCTGTAGGCTGTACCAGTTGCCTATATGAAATTCATTTTTAAACTAACCTGGCAGCTGGGCTTCAAATCAACAAAAACAGATGTTATAAAGGTGAAAAAAAAAAAAAAAAAAAAAAAAAAAAAAGTGAAAGCAATTTTCTAGAACCATGTACCAGTGGATTAGTTAAAAAAAAAAAAAGTTTATTACCAATGACTTGATCTCGGAAAGCCTATTCTTTCTACTTACAGCGAGAGCTGCATTGGAAATTTCAGTGCAGTCAAGTATGTTGGATTTGATTGAACACTAATTATACCTCAAACTATAATGATTATCTTCTCTATAAAATTACTGATACGAAATGGGAACATTTCAGAGGAAACACAAGGAATGCATTCATAAGCCTGTTAATTGCAATTCATATAGAATGTAAACTTGTAACAAATTTGTCATGCTCATTTATTTTGTTGTTTCTGAGAGGAGTTTTGTTAAATCAGATAAGAGTATGCTCCTTAAGTCTCAGTTCTGCAAGATGCTGTGATAGAGTGTGCCATGATGCTGTTAATTCTGGTATTTTAGCCTTATAGAAGTCATGAGATGTGCATGTATTTTCTTCATTAACCAGACAGTAAAACTTGCTTTTCATCAGGAAGATTATTTGCTTCTACTCTGTAGTGGCTTTACTACGAGTAGTCTGTAATTCAGCTTTATCTCTGTGAATAATTTTTATAATTGCTCTTAGGTGCACCCTGATAAAATACTTTGCTAGTCCTTGCAAATAACCTTTTAAAACCTGTGAATATTCTCTCTTCTAAAAAGTGAACTGTTCTTCCTTGCTTTAATTGGCTTCTTTAGCTATGTTTTGCTCTAGATTTGAGGTAGCGCCCTAAGCATTCTCATTCCTTAGTTAAACGTTAAAGAATTTTAGGAAAAGCAATCTGAAATACTTTTCAGAGAAGGAAGGATTTACAGCCTCCTTGAAATGAGATAGCAGCACAAAGTCCAAGGATTCACAGTAAAACATTTCCTAAATATGAATAGAAGAAATTTGTATTCAGATGATTAAATGATTAGAGGTGAAGAAAGTTTCCATATTGAAAATACTGGAATTACCGACTTTGGAGGGAAAATGCAGATGATTTTATACATATAGATAAAAACACACATATATGTAGACACACACAGCTTTATATTGAAAAGTAGTGTCATAGAGAAGGTAATTAGCTATGGTTATGTACTTGATCTTGCTTTGCAGAATAGAATAAGGATTTAATATCAATGTGAATACTTAGGTTTTAAGAATTAAAAAACAGAACAGTTGCAGAATAATAGTTTGTAGAATTACTATGTATTTGCTAGATGTAAGTGGGCTTCAGAATCCCTGCAAGGCTGAAACATGTCATTTGTGAATGATTCCATTTTTTTGTTTGTTTGTTTTTCATCTGGGATATTCACTCTTAGATTTAAAGATACAAATCAACTATTTGCTGGTGTCGTTTTTTTCACTGAAGTGTCACTGTTGGAGGCAAAGTCACAGCATGTTGCTTTGTTCTGGAAAAATAATCTTGGTGTTCCCAGATATCCCTCTGGCATCCCTGCCAAGAAATGATTTCTCTGTGAGAATACAGCTTGATTGGTTAGAGAATAAAAGGAAAGATGCAAAGGACATATCACAGCCCTTTTTCATCTTAAAATTTTCACTTGTTCGTGAGCTTATGATCTAAGCATCCCTACTGATTTTTGTCTGTTCTTTGATATTTATTTACTATGCATCTTGGATCCAAGAATGTGCACAGTGAATCACTTTGCAGATGCTTATTCCAAGGTCAACTGAAGGTAGTAGAGTGAGATTTAACTGCATGGTATGAGTTCTAAAGACAAAACCTGAGCAGCAATAACTTTTATCTGTAATGCAGTCAAATTAAAAGCAATATGCCTCAGAAAAATCAAAGAAATTATTCCCAACTCACAGCTACAGCTATGGCAAACTTGAACATCAAGTTATTTCATCTGTTGAGCTTCAAAAAAAAAAAAAAAAAAGCAAAACAGAATATCATAATAAAGGTGCATTTTCCCCCACCTTGAAGATTTAATTTTTTATCAAACTAGTACTCCCCTTCAAATTCAGACTGATCATAAAAAATATTATCTCTATTAATCAGAAGTCAAAGAAACAAGCAAAAAAAACCATTTCTCTAATCCCAACTGTAGTGGCTGCTGTTACTCCCTCTATAATTAAATGCAAACTTCCATCAGAAACATAGGAATTTGGTTTACAAATGAAGACATAATAGTAAGAGCTTAAGTAAGAGCTTAAACGGCTCAGGCTTTAAAATAAATGGATACTTGAAAGATGATATGTAATTAAAGCTACTACAATTCCATTTGTTAGCACAAACATTAAGGAACTTTATATAGCCAAACTGAGCACAAGTTTCATGTAATTACATGCATACTTACAGAATACAATCAGATTCACGCATTAAACACTGGAGCGTTGTACACTCAGTATGCTGAGGAGAAGTGAAGCAAGACACAAGAGACCTCTTTTGCTTTAGGAGCAAAACTTAGGGAACATTGTGAGACAGCAGACACTGCAACAATAAATATGACAGAGGAGAAGGAGTTGTGCAGGGAGGCGGCATTGGCCTACATGACTCAGGTGCTTTGCTGCCCTCCCTCCTACTTATAAGTGAATAACTGAGCTTTCTTAAAGTGTTTGTTTTGCTTGGTAGGTGCAAATCATTTAAAATATTTTTTTCTTCTGCTAGTAGAAAGGAGCATCTAAAATAAAACAAGTTAGACTTGAAGTACTCCAGACATGCCTACTAGGGTTCATTAGCATTTAATGTTCATTATAATTAAAAAAACCAACCACATTATTTTCTTATGCTAGGCTTTCTACAGCCTAAGAAAGGCCAAAATTTCTTGCTGCATCTATTTCATGGCAGAATTGGAATTTTGATTGAAGTAGGTTGTTTTTTTCTCAGAACAGGGGAACATTTTTTTTGACCCTTAGAACTTTTGGAAGGAAATGAATTTAGTGTTTTGAAATTCTTTGAAGAAACTGAGGTTCATGGGTTGGTCCTGATGTCCAGCTCCAGAGCTAGAGATGGATCAAATCAACAAGGTGTTGATTTGACTGAACAGGCTGGACTGAAAGTTATATAACTTGGGAAGATTTTCAACAGTGCATCCAAGAATGAAACATGCAAATCTTTAGTATAACTGGGACCGTGAGATTTAATGAGCTTGCATGTGCACAGCAGAACTAATAGATATTAGGAATTATTTCAGAGCCTTGCTTCTCTAAAACCTTTGCTAAAAATCCTAGGATTTCTAGGCAGCATGAAAGTTTTGAAGCCTTGTGGTCTGTTACTTAGAGGCTGGGACAAAGGAATTGCATTGTGTCATGGATTTTTGAATGATGACCCTGGATTTAAGTGTCATTTTATCAGGGCCATAAAGTATCTCAAGCTCATACTCAGATGTGCTCCTATCCCTTCTAGAAGCATAAGGGACTGAACCAGTGATTGGTCTTTGATTCAACACAGGAGGAGGGAGTTTGAATCACAGTTAACAATTACTGATCACACTCTCGTTACTGTCTGTCACGTATAGGTCTAATTTTGATGTACATGCAATTGTTCCCTTTATTTAACCAGTTTACATGAAAATAAACTTTCAAATATTAATTCTGAGCATTCCCAGAGTGCTTCTAATTACTAGTAGGTTAGCATCATTACACTGAAACAAATTTATAAAATTGACTTATGTTTTTTCTTGTTTAAATGTCAGTTTTCATAGGTAGAGAAGCTGCTTAGACTCTCAAATCCTTGCAGTGCTGTTTTTTAGAAAGGTAATCAGATGAGCTTCAAGGCTACATGAACCGAAAGCACTTTAAAATGCTTACAAAATGAATATTATTTATGAAATCAGTTGTGGTACAATAGCTGTTACAAATCTCATTTAAATATTTTTGAGGTTGATAGGATTTGCATATAAATTTATATTCTTAAAAAGTAGTGTGAGCTGATTTTAGAACTCAATATGTTGCAGTAACACTTAAGGCGTCCTCTGTATGTTGTTGGGGAAACAATGAAAAATTTGTTTCTAGATATATTAGTCCATGAAGTTAAGTACAGTGAAACTATTAATAACATTTATTGCAGTTCTTGCCTGTGAGGATGCAATCTTTTTTTCTCACATTTCCTTTTTTTATTCACTTTAGTCATTACCATACAAGAGGAGTTGAATGTGTCATACTCAGTATATGACTGCTAAAATATCTGCCTTATAACTTATGCCCCAGAATTAGCCAACTTTGTCACAAATGTTCTCTCTGAGCAAAAAGGTAGCAATTAAATTTGAAAAGTAATCTTATCTATACAGTCCACTTAATCCCCATTATAGATAGAGCCAGAGGCTCTGCTTGGGCCTGTGATTACCTAATGGGTGTGAAATGGTGAGCCTAAAATCAATATAAAAATGTTCTTAATAGTTCCAAACACTGTAACTTAGTATTGTGAATGGTATTGTCCTGGGACATTACTTTCTCCCAGAGGGCACTGAATGTAATAGCGTTGAATGGAGATGGGAGCATTGACTACAACAGCTTTTCAATGAGCGTACATTTACAGGACCCATCAGGCTTGTTTGCTTTCTCCTTGGTCCAAGTGGCGGAGGTGACTTTCCCCTGGAGCTCCATGCCCCTCTGCAATTAAACACTTGCTATGTCTTCGGCACCCGCAAGGCAATCTATCTTTTCTGTACAATGTGGCACCTTAATTTTGCAGCTGTTAATACTGCATTAAGTCATATTTTCTGCAGATACTCATTTTTAACATACTCTATTATGAGTCACTTTGCTCAGTATTTTACATCTCAACAGTAGCTATCTATTTATAGTTGAATTCCCTGAAGGCATTAACTATTTCTAAAGACCTTTTTCACTCTTAGACCACTTGTGCATTTTACAGAAATACATTTTTCTTTGTATTTCTATTTTGTATAGAGTTCCATGCTAGCATACAAAACAACCAAGTTACTAAAAACCATTCATTCTGATGAATACTTCTGCAAATTGAAAACCACAGTGATACAAAATTTTTTACTTTACTCTTTCCTTTATCTTGTCATGTTCTTTTAGGTGCAAATTCATAAAACCCTCCAAGCTACTCAGAAGATAGCCCTTACCTTTTCTTCTACCTTTATTAACTCTTGCATGTTAGGAGCTCTTGCTTCAGAACTAATATTCACTGTCATCATTAGGAGACAACTGTAGCCTGACAGGAATATTTATCTAAAGGTGTGCTAGCAGGTGAAATATAAATTGACTGACTCAGGCTTTGTCACCCTCAGCTTGACCCTTATTTTATCAATCCACATGAGAACATATATTAGATAGGAGTATGTATTAAGAGTAATAAATTATCTGAATAGTCTTTAATAGATATAGCTGTCTTCAGGGGGCTGGGTGAATGTGAATGGTAGAAATCAGAGAAGCTATATATATGGAATATAAGTAAATCAGTCTTTGAAGTGATGTTTGTTATTATAAAATACATTCCACAATCAAGCAAAAACCTAGGAAAACCAATCAGCAGCTATCTATGATCTCAGAGAGTTAATCAAATTAGTCTTGTTTAAGAATGTAACAACATCTGCCCCAGGATACATCCTTTAATTCCTAAACCACAAAGGCAGATGTATTCTTCTGGATTGATGACAGAAAATACATCTACAAGAAAACAAACTTCTGTCTTGCTATTCTAAGAGTCAGTGCAGGGAGAAAAAAATAAAATGAGGGGAAATTAGCTTTTGTTTTCCTAATGCCCTAAATATTTTCCTGTGAAATACATTCTAAAACCAATTCTACAACAATCTTAAAGTAGAAAAGTTTTATATAAGTTAATGCATGTCTATGACAAAAAAAAAAGAGAAAGGTTTGAACATATTTACAAAAAATGGAAGGGGCATTGTGCCAGGTTGTAAAATAAATAAATCATTCTGAATTCACACTGTTCCAATGTGCATTCACTTGATTTTAAGTATCTAAGTTTGTTTTAGAAGGTGCTGCCCATAAATGACTGCAGCTCCTAAGGTTCACTGTTGCCCGATAGACATGATGTTAGCAGAGGTAGATCAATGACAAGGGAATAGGAGAGGGATGTAATTAATAAGTGTGCCTGCTGGTAGGCAGGAGAAATGGGAATGTGAATGCAAGCTGGAGATTTCAACTTGTTCCTTTCAATTAGGTTAGTTGTTTCTTTTCAATTGAGTTAAGAAACGCATACAATCTGTTAGAATGTCTCTGTTGAGAGTGTAATAAGATGAAGTGCAGTAATTTGATCACTTGTGGTCATCTGAACATCCCTACGATTTTCCCTTAGGCGACTCCATTGCTTTCAGTGGAAGTACTCCAGGGATGAATTAAGCCCTGTGCTTGGGGAAATAAAACAATGCCTTCTACATAGATTTGCTCAAAATGTGTTGAAAAGGGAACATCTTTAATGTTAGAAAACCAATCTCTAAAGTTTTCTTCAGAGTTAAGTTACAATGTAGTTTACTGACGTGTCATTTATACAAGTCATTGACTTCATTTTTGAATACCATAAAGAGAAAGAACTGAAAAAAGTGTTTTCTCAAATAAACATAGTACATTTTTTTTTAATTCTGACATTATTGTATAATGCTTTTCCTAGATAGTAAGGCATTTCATTTCACTTATTAAAGGAACAACATGTCACATAATGTAGAAGGTTTGGTTTTCTTTTCAGGTTGACATCACTATTTTAGATTAAAGAAAAAATCATGTCTTATTAGGATATGCACATTTAGATTTTCTTGTATTTGAATTAAATAACATAGCATTTTATAAATAATCAATTGAAATAAGTTCAGATTTTGATGCTTCTTATTGAGAGAAAGTGGCAGTGTGAGAAATAAAATTGAGATTCTAGGTGTGAAATCTAGATGCCTTTAGTGAAGAACATAAATACTGCATTAGCAGGCTCCCTGAAGCCAAAATGGACAAAACAGCACTGCTTGCATTTAAACAATTAAATTAACTGCATTATTGTTGTCTCTCAGAAACAGTGTTTCATTTTAAAATTGAAGAATTTGAGAAAATGTGGGTTCTCCTGCAACATTTGGGCTGTTCAAGAAGCGACTAGAGAAATTGGCCACTGTCGTTCTGTTGGCACAGGGAATTAATGCAAATTCAGCTTTGAATATGAAGAATTTGACTTCGGAAATTAAATCTCAGAGTAGCAAATTGCTTTGAAAAATGACCTATTTGCTGTAATAAATAAGATAATCTTTTTCTTCTACTGAAAAAGCATAGATGATACCACTGTTGTTTTCATCTAAATGACTTCTAGACGTTGAAGAGCCCACAGGATTCCTATTTTAACTACTGTTTTGTTTCTTGCTGCTCATACTGCTGGTTTTGAAATCTGTAGAAAGCTACGCAAAACTAAAACTAATAATCTGCTATGGAGAAGAGGGGAGGGCATTGGTCTGTTACTTTTTCAAGTTTTAGTCTTGAGTCAGGCTGCCCTTATGGTGCTCCCTGGTCAGATATCATGTCATTTCACTAATGGCAATTTCACAGAAGCAGAATTGGAATATATGGGCTGCAGGCACTGGGGAGATCTCATTATGGCCTTTCAGTATTTGAAAGAAGCGTATAAACAGGAGAAAGAACGGCTGTTTACAACAGTAGGTAGTGATAGGACAAGGATGAACGGTTTTGAATTGAAACAGGGGAAGTTTAGGTTAGATATTAGGAGGAAGTTTTTCACTCAGAGGGTGGTGACACACTGGAACAGGTTGCCCAAGGAGTTTGTGGATGCCCTATCCTTGGAGGAATTTGAACACCAGGCTGGATGTGACTCTGGGCAGCCTGGTCTGGTGGTTGGTGACCCTGCACGTGGCAGGGGGGTTGAAACTAGATGGTCATTGTGATCCTTTTCAACCCAGGCCATTCTATGATTTTATGATATGATTCTTTGAAGTTCGTATATTGTAAGAGTACACACAGTTTAAACAATATCTTCAGAAATTGCATGCTTTTTCAACTGCTGACGATGTTTTCTTACACCAGTCTCTTGCTTACATAGATTTGATTAATGTTTTCATGCTGGACAAAACTAATAATTATTAAAATTATTGTGGTATTTTGATAAAGATTTTTTTTTGTCTGCAAAGCATTTGCATAGACAAGACCAGTTCTGAAAATGGAGAAGCTGCTCTAAGTTGCATACTATCAAACTGAGAAATGAGACTGCTGGAGGAATAGAGCAATGCTGGGTATGAAGTTGTAAAAGCAAGAACAGCAGTGCTGTAGGATATACATTCACTAGCAGCAGCATTAGAGGTTGGAGGCCACTAGAAGAAATTACAAAATGATAGGCTTGGAGTTAAAAACATCCACTCTGAGGTTTTCTGAGTAGTTTTCCATATAACTTTAAACCTAAATCCTTTTAAAAAATGGTGACAACTTAATTGTTTATGCTTTAGTATTTAGCTTGTTCTATTCTATCACATGAAGATTGAGATAAGCAAAAGTCTCTTCAGACTTGTGAAATACTACTTCATTAAAAAACATGTTGGTATGTACAAATGATATTAAGTTTCTCATAGGTAATAGTCAGTGAGAGGGAACATCTCAAGATATATTTACATTGAAACTGTAAGACTCTAATTGTATGCGTGAGGCTTTAATTAAAGAAAGAGCAGAACTGTCAGAAAATGTCCTGAGAGGAGAGTAGCGAAGTAGTAGCATGATCAGGTGAGCTGTATCTTTCAGGCATCTCTATAAAATGCTTCAGGGATAGATGTACGAGCAATCAATGCAGCATTTTCAGGTAGCTGCTTTTGGAATGTGCTCCATTTCATCTAACCTAGCAGATGAAACTTTTGAGGTGGAAATAGTGAGAAAATTTACATTCTCCTGAGAGAATAAACGTTTACGTTGGGAAATATAGCATTAATACTTCATAGACTGAATTCAGTCTATTTGATGTCCAAAGCACTGACTGGTGGAAATTTAGTGAGTTGTTGGACTGTGGCTAAACAATTCCAATTATTCAATTCCTATCCTAACAAACAGTCTTGCTAAAAATCTGCTCTTTCAAATAGCCTGTGAAGGTAATGCAAGTGACTGAAGCAATAGCCTTACTGTTCCAGGAAAGTGTTAATGAGCCTTATAAAAATTTAGCGAACAGCGCTTGATAGAAAAGACAATGTAAATTCTGGTTTCATAAAACTTTTTAAAAATAATTCATAGAATAAAACAAGAGTTAAGGCCTCTTCATGGCTGTAAGACAAAGTCAAATAGCACTATATCAACATAAAGAATATTGATTGTTTACCAAGTGATTAACCAGAATCAGGTTATAAAAATGGAGGTCAGTGTACGGCTTGCCAATCAATGTTACTAGCAGTGCAATAGTTTTCTGTCTCAGGGATTTCTATTAACTAGGAAAGCTGTGGTTCACACAGCAGGATATACAGACTGTACTGTAAATGTAACTCCATATTTTGAAGATGACTGTAATAGGCAAAGGTGCCACAGCACATTGATGACAGGAGATTCTGACAGGAGATTCTGACAGCTGATCAACTAATTTCACTCAGAATTTAGTTATTATAAGTCCTTCTAAGCTGTGTTACTGTGACAAGGATATACATTTTGGAATGCGTTGAAGACGAAAAACTGGAAACTCTTTTTATGCACTTGGTAGTGCATAGAAAATAATTCGTTTTTATTCTGAAAAGACACCTGAAGTGCACTGCATCTCAGGTAATTTTAAAATGCTTCCCAAGGAGACTCCACCAGACAAGCCAATTGTATAGACTAAGACAACAAATACGCAACAACCATCCATAACACAGTAGCTGCAAAGTGATAAGGCAACACCATTACTCTGCAAAATTCACTACACTATATTTTTTGCTTTTAGAGTCTTACTGTTTTCTTTACAAAGCTCCATGTATTTAATTGGTATGTTTATGAGCAGCAACATCTTTGGCATTTCCTTATGTGGTTGCTGAACAAATATTTAATTCTGGTGCTTCTCCCTCTTCTGTCTGCTGATGGACTGAATGCAGGATTGATGTGCTTTTATTTCCAGTTCTTGAAAAAGCCAATCTCCTCTTGCCACATCGGTGTGTTAAATACATCATAATAGAAAGGAAAAACTCCTTGTGAGAATGAGAGCATAGCAACTTGCTAGGCCTCAAGTTCTTAGTAATTCCATTCTGAGAAACTCCATATGGCTTGATAATATTCTTAAAAAATGGAAAAATACTTGGTATTTACTCCTTGATACTAACACGATAAGCAAACACCAAAAGCTTCAAAGGAAGAATATGAAATAAAGCTAACAAGAATGCTGAAGAAATATAAATTCTAAGTATTTCATTTATTCAAAGCAAGCTTTACTTTTCCTTTGAAACATCATCATTTATAATAGAATGTTTTCATGTAAAGCAGGGAAAAAAAAAAATCCTTTTTTAAACTTTTCCTCTTATTTTTCTTTATGTAGGTCTCACAGCCTAATATGCAGAAAAATATAACCACTTTGGAAAAATTTGTTTACATATTCTACTTCCTCCCAAATACTTTTCTAATCTTACTTGGATTATAATCACAATGGGAATTAACCCACATATCTCTTAACTGTCTGCAGTAAAGTGTTCAAAACTGGTCTGGTTGACCTGCATGTAGTGAAAATGCTTCAGTTAGCAAGCTAGAGGAAATTCTGTGGGTTGTGAGAAATATTTTTTCAAGACAAGTTAACTCCTGTAAGATTCAAAGGGAGAAAAGTAACTGAGATATGCAGGGATCCAGAAGATCTAAGCTTTGGCTCACATACCGGCTTACAAAAATAAAAATTTTTTGTGAATTGAAGTTTAATGAGTTAGAAATTTAACTACTGATTTTCTTGCTGGAAAACTTAGAAGCTTAAATCCTCCTTATCTGAAAAGAAAATTAGGAAGTGAGTTTTACAGAAGATGGTACTTGCATATCTAAGCTGCTTTATATTTGTGTAATGTCTACGTGCGTAAAATTTACTTTAAAGTAAATTTCTTGTCTAGGCATGACACTAGAAAAGAGGTGCAAGGATGGTAACTTGGAATGTTTGAGAGCTAGACAGTATTTAATGGATTTTAAGACACAGTATGTGTCTTAAATATAGGCTTCATTAAAATTTATTCAAATCTGTGCTCTCACAAAACAGATAATAAATTGTGAGCATCTGGATGTTTATTTAGAAGCGGTTTTGTTGCTATCATGCGTGAAAACCTATGAGGAAAAAAAGTGTGCAGGCACATACACCTTGCATTTCAATAGTCAGTGCTCTTGGCTGTAAAGGTAGAGACAATGAAATACTATGATTTCATATGAAGGCTTGACATCATTTTAAGTGAACATACCTGTTCAGGAGTTTGGGAATGTGAGAAAGAAGGAAAACTGACCGAAGCTCGGAAGGCGTCACCATATAGCCATGGTGAAAGACAAGGTTAAGAAAGCTATACTCACTGGTATTCAAAGCAGCTGTTTGTCTTTTGCCTTTCAGAGCTCACTAGCTTCACAGTATCTGGGGTAGTGACAATATAGACTGTCCTACTATAAACTAACTAAATGTAAGGACATTTTTCACTGCGTATGTTTTGCTAGTGCAAGTTGTCTCAGTCAACTGTGTACAGTTTATTTCAGAAGTTTGACAAGTTGATAGGTCTAAATGCAGTGAAACATGACAAAAGTGCTTCATTTCATGAGGCATCAAATGGAGCAGTGAAACTTTTTTTTTTTTCAAACCATTAACCAAACAATCTCACTTAAGTTAGCAGAAAACTTCAATTTATTTGGTTCTTTTCTTTTTTTTTTTTTTTTTTCTTTTTGGTACAAAAAAACCACAGCTGTATGTATTGTCATAACAAACAAATCCTTTGGTTAGTGGTTTTTAAATAGAGTGGGAATTCCTGGGACTTGTGCTGTTATCTGAACAGGAAGCCTGTGGCCTGTTGCAAGTGCTAGAAGTAGTGGTGACGCTGTTTACTGAGTTATGAGGTTATGAGGTTATCCAAGGGTGGAAGTTAAAAGTTTTGCTTGACGTCTGGGGCCTCAAAATGTTGGCTTTGCTTGTAAGTCAACCCTTTGTAGAATAACACAGTTCTCACTTTCACAGAGGAAAAGAGGCGGCTCTTTCCACAGTCAGTTTGGAAAATGAATAAAGATTAATACTCTAGACTGTCCAAACCTTCACGCAAGGCTTGAGGAAATCTTAGTCAGTGCAGTTAGAGCTTTTTAAATTGTAAATCTGCTTGGAAAGATTCTTGGGAGAGTCTAATAGAGGTGAGGAAAGAGTCCAGACTTTTGAAAATGATACAATGTGACCAATAAATGAAGGATAATAAATCCTTAGAACTTTAATTCAAAATGTGAAGTTTTACTTTGAATCCTTTCAGTGGCCTTTAGTGTAATAATTTCATTTATTTTGCATTTCTGGTTTTTATTTTAATTACAGTTGGGGTTTTTTAGGTGTGTTTTGTAACTACTCATGTCTTGGAAAGACTCAGAAATAAAACACGAAGTTTGGTTGATTAATTTTAGAAAATAGAAGATGAGAAATTCTTCTCTGATCTACTTTGTCATAAGTACATTTTAATGGATATGTCTGAGATACAGTAGTTCAGTTGGATGAGACCTTAAAAGATCATCTAGTCCTACTGCATGATGAGCATTTAAGGGCTACCCATAGCTTACACACACATACAAAATATATACACATATATATTCCTAATGCTCAATCTGAAACTCCCCTTGTGCAGCTTTATGCCATTCCTGTGAATCCTGCCATTGTTTCCGAGGGAGCAGAGCATGGCGTCTTTCTTTGCTTCTCCTCCTGAGGACATTGCAGAGCATAATGAAGTCACCTCTTGGTCTCCTTCCCTCCAGGCTGGATAAACCCAAGTGTCCTCAGCCTCTCCTCAGAGGAAGTACCCTCTCGCCCTTTTATCCGCTTTGTTGCCTACCTCTGCACACTTTCAAGGACCCAAACATCATTTTAAATTGTGGATTCCAGAACTGCATGTAGTTTTCAAGGTAAGGCTGCACCAAGACAGTGTTTTATTCATCCCGAGTAATTTGTACTGAGATTGCACTGTGTGTTTCACTAGTAACATTTTACTCTGGTTTAAGGAATAGATTTACTGAGGGGGAGGGATTATACAGTCTCTCTTGTCCTCCCACATGTGAGATGGATATATTCCCCATCACAAAATACAGCTGCACGCCTCTGCAGTTTTCCTTTTCCTTAGCCTTTGTACCTTTGACATTGTGGCTACATCTGTCTATAGACTGCAATCTCAAAGTACTATTAATAACTTCTTGCTGAATGATAGTTTTTAAAATCAGCATAGTCTATCTGTATTCCGACAACAGTCAAAGAATGGTCTTGGAGTTCTTTGGGAGAACTATTGCTGTCAGCTTCAGTGCTGGTGGTAAGGTCACCAAGGAGGTGATCTTAAATGACAATGTCGTGAACTTGCCAACTGATTCTTGCCAGCTTGCTGGGACTGTGGCCAAACCCTTCAATGTGATGGACAGGACAAGTACAGATGAAGCCTTTGCCTTGTTTGTAGCTAGAGAATAGCCATGATGAATAGAAATTACTTTAGAATTAGAAATATAGAAATTACTATAGAAAACTTATAAAAAAAAAAAATTGTAGCTTTATAGTACATCCAGAACTCCATTTTACTGAAGTAATTCATTAGGAAAAATTATGAACATACTCAGGAGATTTATTTACAGAATTTCAAATTTAATACAATGCTGAGATTCGAGCTACCCTCTCTTACTCTGGGCTTGTAATTTTCATTTATACTAAGGAGCTGTGTCTGTGCATGAATTGAAAATGCTTGTATTCCTAAACACTTATCTGCTGTATTCAGAAGTGTTCTTCTCTTTATGAATGATTTAATATTGAGATTATTCAAAATTACATGTGGCTTGATTTTAGCAAATAATGCCTATAATTATTTGATCATTATTTAGAAAACAAAAGTTAGAAAAAGTTGAATAAATAAATGACAGTCTTTTATACATGTAGGATCCTTGTTATCTTCCTTCTTACCTTGCAGTGTTTTGTTTCCTTATGTTGTGGAAGTCAGCTTACCTCTACGGTGTTTCTATTCTTACAGGAATTAACATTTTAGGGATTATTTATTATTTTTCTATACTGAGAAGCCATAAGACATTACACATCTGAAAGGATATAGAGGTCTCTTGTCCAAGTCATTGCTCAAAGAAAGGCGGTTATGAGCGCAGGCTACTTTATTTGCGTCTTTATCCAGATAGATTCAAAAAGCCTCCAAAGATGGAGACTGCAACTGTATACGTGAATATTCTAGTGACAGTAATTTCATCATGATAAATTCATACTCTGATACCTACAGGCTCCCCGGAAAAGTGCATCTCACAGGCTCTATCTTAAAGGTTCTTGACTGCTCTGAGGCAAGTTGGTGTGCAAGTGTTTAGAATTTACGTCTGTCAGTATTTCCCAGGTGTTACAGGTTATCTGTGTGAAATACTGGCTACTTTGCTTGGCTGTACTGAAATTAGAGGAATTAGACATCTTTATGCCCATTAAAGATCAGGTCAATTAGCATATGATAATACTTTTAGGTGAAGTACATGTAATATACGAAAGAGCTAAGCGATTGAATTGATTGGGTTTGGCACTTAAAAGCCAGGAGGAAGAAATGACTTTCTGATGTGCTTGATAAGGGCATATGGGGCATATTATACTTGACAAGAAAATGTCAGTAATATAATTAACAAATCAGATCTCACACATAAGATATTTATAAAATAAATTCACATTAATTCTTTTAATATTAAAAATGAGTCCAGTAATGATTACAAGCTCTGTCAGTAACTAATACAGCAACTATATAAGCTGTCTTTATATGTTTTATTCCTGCCAGAAGCAGCCTTGGTAGAAATATTTACATTTTTCAAAAGACAGCATTAAGTTCCTACTTTTGTGGGAACTTTATGGTAGCTTTTGTTCCCAGTGAATTGAGGAGCAGCAGAAATTATTACTTGCTCATTTCTAGAAAGTAAATGCCTGATTACATAGCAAAAATTGTAAGCTCTCATTTGGGTAAGTTCCAAAGCTAAATGTTTCAGTACTGGGTGTGCAAATCTTAGTCTATATATCTTCATTCTCATATTGCTTAATTTGATAGAGAAATAGATGAAACATCTGCCCTATATACAGTAAAGGAGTTCATGACTATTTGTTTTATAGGAAACTAAAAAAATCCTAGTAACAAAGAATGTTATTTATTTGGAAATAATAAAGATGAAAAAGGTCTCTTTGAGCCTCACTGGAAAGATACAGAGCAGCAATATAACATTCTAACTGTATTATCAGTACTAGACTTTATAGTGCATTGTTAGACTGGTCCTTGAAGTAAGCATGGATTTTCCAAATCTCTTTTTACTTTGAATTTTTGTAAGCATAACATTTAGCTCTTACATATTCATAAAGGAAACTGTGGTCGTCCTGAAAGTAAATAAAATTATGAAAAAAAAAATTTACAAGGAGAAGAAAGCAGGAAGGTAATCACTGTTATCTGAAACACATACTCTATGTTTCTCAGCAAATGTATTACTGAATAGAGTGGTCAGACATTAGCATTTTTAATGTCTCCTAACAGCATATGACAAATGTGTCATGAATAATTAGATAATGCTAACTACCGAACAGTGCTTAATTCACTTACCTGCTGGTACATTTGCCCTTTCTATCTGACAGCTCAAGCTGAATAAATGCTATCTTTGGGCTCTGAACCACCAGCTGCACAGGGCAGCAAGGTCAGTTTCTCATATCACACAGTGAAAGCTTTTAATGCTGAATAGCAATGCAGCCCTCGAGTCTACTGTTTGAATGGAACTGCTTAGTGTTGTGAACTGGTACAGGACTTTGCACACTGAATAGATGGTATACTTAAAATCATGATTTCAATATTGGTGACCACATGAATTAATATCAACGAAAAGTTCACAGGAAACGAGTTTCTTGAAATAGACATCTGTGTATATATGTATGTCAAGAATGTTTTTCTCATATGTTAAATCAAACAATGGCCAAGTCCTCACCTAATGAAAACTTTAAAACAAAAAATCTCTGCTATTTTCTGCTACCTATAGACTAATGATTTGGAAGTTGACTTTATGGTTCGATTTGAACTTCAGATCATTAATCATAGAATCATAGAATCACCAAGGTTGGAAAAGACCTCCAAAATCATCTAGTCCAACCATCCACCTACCACCAATACTTCCCCACTAAACAATGTCCCTCAGTACATCTAAATGTTTCTTGAACACCTCCAGGGATGGTGACTCAATCACCTCCCTGGACAGCCTGTTCCAGAACCCAATCACTCAGAGAAGAAATACTTCCTAATATCCAACTTAAGCTTCACCTGGCACAATTTGGGCCATTCCCTCTCATCCTATTGCTGTTACCTGGGAGAAAAGACCAATCTCCATCTCAGTAAAACTTCCTTTCAAGAAGTTGTAGAAATCTTTAAGGTCTCCTCTGAGCCTCCTCTTCTTCAGACTGAACAACCCCAGTTCCCTCACTCTTTCGTTTAAGACTTGTGTTCTGGACTCCTCACCAGCTAAGTTGCTCTTCTCTGGTCATGCTTCAGGGCCTCCATGTCCTTCTTGTAGTGAGGGGCCCAAAACTGAACAAGGTACTCACTGTGATGCCTCATCAGAGCTGAATACAGAGCTATATTAAAGCCCACAGACTCCTTTAAAAATGTTGATGGACCTGTAGTGGGTGTGTCTGTATTTTTAGGGATTTCACTGCATTTGTTTTAATTTGTAAGTTGGATTTACAATGTTATGCTGGCTAATTATTCACACACTTTTAAGCTGTTTTATTGGCTAGAGCCAACAAAATCAAATTTACAATTGCAAGAAAATTGATTACATTAGCAACCTTTGCCAATGTTATCAACAATTAACATTTTAACAGAAAATGGTATTGCGGGAAGGGCCAAGACCCTACTCCAAATTCCACTCAAATCAATGGAAGCTTTCACACTGACTGCAGTGTACCTAAAGGTCCTACTCTAAAGCTCAAGTTTTCATACTGGAAGGCTGCTCAGTGCCTATGATTGACCACTGAACAAATGAAACTGGAAAGAAACTTTATCTTCTAATGGGCAATAATATTTTAAGTATTAGGAGGTGGAAACATTTTGCTCTAAAGAGAATAAAGATGAGAGAAAAAGATTTTTATACAAATAGGTAAATTTGATGGTATTAAAAAAAAAACCAAAAAACAGCATCTAAGTATTACTGCTATCTGGATCACCCATGCTTAAGCAGAAAACCAATTAACATCACTTTTATCTATTTTTACCCTAGCTTTCTTAAAACAACTCCTTTTTTTTCTTGTAATGTCAACTCTTAAGCATTGGAGAAAAAGATGCATGGAGAGCAACATTACCAACATGAACAAATAGCAGTTGGACAAGAAAAGGAACAATTAAATTTTTCTATGATTCCATTTGTTTGCCATAATCAAAGGGAAAAAATGGGGAAAAAGCAGCTAGAGAGAAAGAAATGAAAATACTAATGAGATTGTAGATGCTTTTGACAGCAGAATGTTACAATGAATAGCGCAAACAAGACTGAATGGAAATGAAGGCTGATAAATCAGGAAAAAAGGAGAGAAATTAGATATCAGAGTCTTCCTCATAAAGATGGCGATAGAGGTTTTATGATGTCTTTTCACATTTTCCAAATTTGTGAGAAAGTATTTCATAATCATTCTTGAAGTTAAAGTCTAACTTAAAGCTCAGTGAAGCTGATCCAGTTTTAGGTCATTTTTCTTTTATAAAGCTGAATGTTAAATTCTGCCCTTCTCAGCTTGTACTATCTACGTCTGTTCATTGCTTATAAGTAAAAATGCTTTGTGTATCTGCTTGAAAGATGCATTTTGAAGATGAGATGGGAGATTTTGCACCTAAACTGAGCAAGAGGGAATTTGGGAATTTAAGAATCTCTGAAATGTGCTTCTCTGCTGTGCTTTTTGCTATTGAGATCCAGTACAGTTGTTTCTCTTTGTGGGAGGAGGTGCATAATTAAAGAAAATGCAGTGTCTTTGGTGAAATGGATGCTGATGTGTCGTGGGAGGAGGTGATTGTTGGGGAGGAATGAACAATGTGTTGCATTTAGTTCTTTTGGTCACACTGGTGTCTTTTTGTTGGGAGACAAATGGTAGAAAATGGTGAGTTTAGAGAAGTTCAGGAAGATGCATCAACATCAGGTTCAGCATTCCAGGAAGGAGAGAGAAACATATTTGTGTAAAAGACTACTAAATCAGAAAAAAATAATGATCTGTAGGTAATGGTGGATACCTGGGCATTTATGCTGATGGTTTTATACTCTCTCTCTCTCTCTCTATATATATATGCATATATGTATATTGTATAAATATATATGATAATATATATACAATATATGTCGCATAAAACTATATGAATGTATATATATGTGTGTGTATATATATATACACGTAAGTAATTTTTGTCATTTTCTCTCTGCTCATCTTGAACCTTATTGTTGTAAAAGACAGTTCTTTATCTTCCTAATTTCATGGTGATCATATCTCAATACTTAATCCTTACTTAATACTTTTAGTGCCCAGAGCAAAAGAGCACGGTCACTATCTTGTTGCATGTGTGGACTATACCTAAAGCATTGATCACATAATCAAAGCCAGTACATACTACTGTAACACTGAGGAAATATTAGTAAGTACAGGAGGATCAGGCCCATTGTAAATCAAGTTCTGATCCAGATTGTGATTGCTCATGGTTTTCATTGTCATCATTATCTGGAACATAACTTTTAATGTATGTTCTAACCACAGTGAATGCTTCAAAATCGTACAGTCCAGTAACCATTAGATTGGGTATTAGATTGGGTAGATTGGGATTTATGTGAACCAACTATTCCTTTTTCACATAGGACCAAACTGGATGGTATGTGGGCAATCATTTCATTAAAGGTTATTAGTAGGAGTACTTCATTGGGGGGTTGGACTCGATGATCTCTGGAGGTCCCTTCCAACCCCTACAATTCTGTGATTCTGTGATTCATTTAAAGCTTAAGATCCTTTGCCTACACTACTTACAGAATATATAACTGGAAGGCAAGATTTCTTTCTTTCCAAACAACTGCTACTGCTCTTTTCTGTTCAGATATGTGCCTGCTAGTCAACTTGCTATGTTGTTTTTCATATCCCTGACTCTTTTGTAGGATTTCATTATCATTTGGATTTCCAGACTGCTCTCTATCTCTTATGATTGGCAGCAACCATGTTATTTTCTTTTCACCGTGTAGAGATATTCTTCCTTTTTTCGATAGTGCAAAATGATGAAAGAGTTTTAAGACTGTGTGATCAGTGTCATAAATATCTAAACATATTTGTTTTATTTACCAAGCAAGTACTGGGTTCTTACCAGATTTGTCTTTCATTTCTTTGTTTTCTGACACATATTGTGCTATTGTTAAAACTTCTTGGCAGTAGGAAAGAACTCATGCCTGTGGCTAAATGGAAAAGTGTTGCTGTCTTTTCACTGTATTCACAATACATTTGCTATGCTGTTCACCTTACAGCTCTTAGTATTGAGTGAAATGCACTCTTCACTCTTTAATCAGACATGATACCTCATTGTAATTGTAGATCTGCAGCCAAAAAAAAAAAAAAAAAAGCCTGAAGAATACTTGTAATATAACTGTAATATGTTCCAAGATGATCAATGATGGCTCAGTATTTAAGTTATTATGGAGTGGAGAGGTTCCATACCTACACCACACAGAATCTCAAACTTTGCAGTTGGAATGGAAATACTACTGTGGAATCTCTTGCAAGTTTTGAAGATCACCAATTCCTTTTCTATGTAAATGCATTACACATTGTACATGGACAATCATGCATTTTAGTTCAAATAAGATGAATATATCCTAAATATGTTGCATAAAAACTATATTTGGGGCCTCCAAAATTAATTTTACTAAGGAGTTTTAAATGTGAGAAGTTTGGCTTGTCAAGTAGCCGAGTCACCAAATGATAATCTTTTCTGTACAATGGTCTGGGTGAACAAAAGCAAGGTATTTGCACTTTGAGTGAGTTGAGATTTGAGGGAAAAAAAAGGCTGATTAGTAGTTAAGAAAATATACTTTGTCTTCTATATTTGAGTGCTGTGCTAGGAAGTTTCTTAGAATTATGGAACTGCTAAATGTACAAAATCTATTATATAAAAAGTAGATATTGATTTTTTCGTAATTGTTGCATTCTGCTACCAAGATTGTTAGTTTCAGTTAAACTATAACTTTTTGTTTGAGAGAAATATAATAACTTTTTGTTTGAGAGAAACATAGATCAAATATACTGCTCTCAGAGCATGGGAATGGCAGTTGAAGGCAAACAGAAGAACAAACAATTGTTCAGTTTTTATTTTGCTGTGAGTATTCACAGTTGCATTTTGACACAAGATTAGATCATGAATACATAAAAAATATGTGTTTCTATGCCAGGATAAAACATAACTCAAGATCACAAGCATCAAACTTTTTTTTAACGAATTAACATTCCTCATTTGTTTTCATTTATTTAAAGAACATTGAGGTTATGACCAGCAGACATTTAAGTAATGACAGTTGTATCTTAATTTTACTAATGTCTTAAACACAAGCGTACACTACCTATAATCAAAGAAAACAGGCGTTGAACCCCCCTTAATAAAATTGTGTTGTTTGCATTTCCGAACCACTGTTAATTCCAAAGCTTTGCAAACCTACTGTCATCAGGGTTAGTGTTCTCCTTAGAAAATTATTTTGGGAGAAACACAAATTCACATCAACCATTTTGCTTTGGATAGCAGAATGCATCTCAGATTTTCTTTTCAGAGCAGCCTCCATTGGAATAAATGGGCAGATGTCTCTTGGGTAAGAAATCAGAGAAAAGGAATAGGAAAATGTAAACATTGAAACTGTCAATGACGTGGAGGGAAGGATACTCAGAGAGCTGGGGAAAAGGAAAACAAGAAGAAATAATTCCTCAGTTCTTGGTTCAGTGATGCTATTTGGAGAAAAGTTCACTATAGAAGTACATTTTCCATGTAGTTTAGAAGAGTCTAAAAAGATTCTTCTAAGGAGCATTTGAAGATACAGTTGGTGCTGCTTGAATATTGCTGACTAAATCTTTTCTCCTGAAAATGAGAGCAGTAGGCACTGACGGTTTCCAAGAACTGAAAAATCACCCATTGTTTAATTAAAATCTTACCTGTTTGATCTTGGACTAACAGATAATTAAAATCTCTGTCATTATTCATAACTGAATGGTGATTATATAAAAATATACATATACAAATTTCAGCTCACTGTAGTCAGTTAATCATAGAAGGAATTTGAAAACTTGGAGGTGAGGGGTTCTAACTTGATTTTTCCTTTATTTTCTTACCTTTGATTCTTCTATGAACATACTTTGAATTTTGAAATGTTGTTGAAAGGGTGGCTTAGCTGACGTGATAGTTTGTGAGAGCAGAACGGTTTTAAAAATTGCTTTGTAGAGGATCTTTCAGTGAAATCACATGACTAAACATCATGGAGATTAATTGCCAATATTTCTTGGAGAGCAGTGCTGCCATGCTTTTGCAGATGCACCTGCAGAAGTTAATGGTGCACGTATAGCATTACATTAAAGTGCTGTAGATTTTTATTATGAACGTAGCAGAAAATGAACAAACCTTGATTAATATGGGCACATTTGCTGACAACCCTGTGCACTCCTAATGAAATAATGATCTGTTACTTGCTGTTTCCTGCACCTTCTCTCTTGTCTGTTTCTGTGTGGCATCGAGTGTGGTTTACTCTATGGACTTACTAGTTGCTTCTCTAAGAAATGTAGTGGTCGAGCTCTAGCTTTGTGCTTGTTTCCCATTATTTTCCTTTTTACTCTTTAAAAGATCAGTGATGCCATTTATACAGTTCACGTTTCTTTTCTTTACTCAAGTTGACCTGTTCTTCTTATGTTTACAGTAATCCAACAAAAAACATTGATTGCACAAACTCAGAAGGTCCTCTGTGACATGAATTTGCCAGCTGAAGTTTTGTCCTGATATTTTAAATGTCTAAAATACATAGATAACAGAACAGAACAAATAGTAGCTGGTCTGTGAAGGAGTATATGTAGCACAGAGAATATAGCTCAGATAAACCCCTAAATCTCTCTTGCTGGGACCAACAACAGTGAAATCCAAGAGCCCTTAAGTTCATAAGGCACTAATCTCTCGCTGATCTTGAAGCACAGTGGGATACATTTACTTGACTGTTCTGAATACTAGTTAAATAGTTGAAAAAGAGAAAACTTCCTTATTGCAACATGCCACACAGCAAACACAGCCCTAAAACTTGAGTTAGAGGCAAAGAACTCTTAGGGCAAAAAAATATATTTTAATTTTGCAGAAATATCTTTGGCCCACAGAGTCCAGATTGGAGAAGATCCAGCCCAAAAGGGCAACAAAAAGGTGAATAACTTCACAAGGTAAGTCTGAATGAAATCACTAGTAGATTTAGTTTTCATTTCATTTGAAAATCTCTCATAAAGAATCAAGTATCGAAGCAAGGATCTTCAGACCTTAAAGTCCAACTAGTCATAGCTATGGGACTGTATACGACAGCTGTTTCTTCTAGTAATTCATATCAGGCACCACAAATGAAGAATAAAACCTTATCTAAGAGTTCTTATTTCACGTTGTCGTTAGACTTTCAATCTATTATTAATATGGGGCAGGATGATTTAAAATCAGCATTAAAATGCATGTAAAGAGTAAAACATGTCTAAGCACATTAGCTAGAACTAGGCACTTAAGTTAAAATTTGACCTGCTTGATATGTTTCTGTCCATATGTGCTGTGTTTGGATCCCATAGCACATTGTGGTGTGTGTTATTTCACATAAAATAAAAACAGACTACGAGTGCATTGTAGCATTAAGATCTGAAATTGTCTGTAGATCTGATGGCTTTTCAAAACTTTAGGACAGTATAATGCTAATTTTAATTGCTTTGCAATTAAGTAGTTTCTTTGAAAGCTTCTTCCTTTTTAATAAATCTGTAGCACAGCTCTCAGAGGCTCAAGAAAAAGTGCTTCATGGCCTTTTCCTTGTCCTCAGAATTTTCATGCGTAAATGTAAGTCTGCATCAATTGTATCATCTCCAGTCTAATTACCTCATTTACATATTTCATGCTTACTGCTCAGAACGCTCTGTGGGACACTGATGATTTAAATTGTGTGCTGTCAGACACAACCAGTTAAGGGGGATGCATTTTTATTTTATTATATTATTATTAAGATTTGCACAGTACATTTGCTATTAAGCAAATAATATGTAGTGCTTCATATAAAATAGTATGTTTAAGAGTACTTGCAAAACCAGACTTTTAGAATTTAAAATTTGCTGAAGTTAGGGTGCTTGTATCATCTGTTCTCCTCTCCCTGTTCTATTGCTCCTTACTGCATTTTGGGAGCCTCGGATTAATGAACTCTTTTTTTCTTTTTCCCCCCATTTCAGTTTGGGTAATAAACTCTCACTTTCCTATCAGTTACATTTTTGAGATGATGCATCATAGAACTAGAAAATTGCATACAATAGAATAGCACATAACCTATAAAACATTGAACTGGTGGAGAATATTAACAGTGTACAAGTAATACAGTGAGTTCTCATAGCTATAGGTCAGTCATACCTAATTAAAGATGTAACTTGGCACCCTTCACAGTTGGATGCCTTAGGAGATAGAATACTTGAAATTTGACTCCGCATATAAATTTCAGCCTGAGTTTGGGACCCTTGATAGCACCTAGATACCTGGTACAAATCTCCCTTTAAAAGAAGGTGACTTCTTGAAGTTTCCAGATAAGCAGGAACTTAACTGTGATATCCCCTTAAGATTAGGCATCTTTGTGCCCACAGGGCACGTAGGCTGCTTTCTTGCAGATCCTCTGTTGAAAGGCAGAAAGTCTGGTAATCTGCTCCTTGCAGGCAATGTCACTCCTGCACATTCTGCTTTACAGGCTTCTGTTGAGTGAGTTATTTTACATGCAGAATGCAGAAATGTCATGGTTCACTGACTAATGGCTTGTAGCCTACTTGCTTGTGTAGCAAAATTAATTTGCTATAGGATGAACCAAATGAGTGCTCCAGACAGGCAGGATGTGTGTCCTTTCAATGGCTGAAATGAACAGTTACCCTAGTTAGTACTGACCTTATTCCTGCTGAAGGGCAGCTTAGTATTGTTCTTTCATTTGAGGAAAGATATTGCCACTCTTGCTCTCCTAAGTACTGCTAAAGAATAGCAGAATATGGCTTGTAATAAAGTGTAGAGCTCCACAGAAATGTGATCCTTTCAGGTCCTGTTCTCTCCTGAATTGTATCTTCAGTCATTTTGAGTACAAACTTTCTTTATAGTTTACACCTGCCCTGTAAAAAATACTTTAAATGAACAAGAACTTGCTGAGATCATCTGTTTACAGATATCACACGTGGATTGCTGTCCATCAAAAGAAAACTGCAGATTCACACATAAGGCTGAGATCTGTATGCAAAGCTTTGAAACCAATAGGCATATACCTGAAGCCACTGCACGTAAGAGGCCTGCTGTTAGAGTGCATATTTTGTCTGCAGCCTGAAGAGTTGTACAAAACAGCATCAGTCTGAACAGTAGAGGTAATTAAAAAAAAAAAAAAAAAAAAAAGAGCAGGAGAAGATTTTCTAAAATGTAATTCATAAAAATTTTGGAAACTTTTCTTCTTTACTCTTGTCAGCAGTACGTAATGCCTTATACTGCTCAAGAAGACAGAGAGAGTACTTGACTTCTTTTTAGTGCCCTCAAGATTCAAGGTGTGTGGAGTTGAAGTATTTCACTGTAGTGCTCATTTATGGTACCTTTGGATACAGCAGTTTTTTAACATCAAGCAAAAAAAAAGTGATGAAATACAAATATCAAATACCTCAAAGCAAGATTACTATAACCACCGAGTTAATAACATCACAAAATGATGCTTACTACCTCAGCTATTGAATTCTGTGTTAGTACTGTTCCACACACAGAGGAGCTGATATTGTGTTCATTCCAAGACAAATGAAAACATTAAACACAAAGTCACAAAGCTAACTCTAATCTAGGCATATTTCTTTTAACATCCATAGGGTCTTAATAGCTACATCGTGCATTACTTCTGGTGTTCACTGTTCCAGCAGTTCTACCCACACAGACCCATTTTCTCCATCTGCATTTTAACCTCGCAGTTGTTTTATTCAGGCTTCTGTGATCAGTAATTTTTGTCAAGAAAGAAACAAGTTACCAGAGCCTAATGGCTTTGACTTTAAATGTCCTGTTTAAGTACAGTGTCCTAGGCAGTTATGCTGCTCTGTGAGCATTTTTGGCAACATTAAGACAGAAAAATTCATCTAGGAATAGCAGTAAAAGGGTAACTGTTTTCAAATAGAATTTGTAAATTTAATTATTTAAATCTACAAAAGGTTCTCACTATCTTGATAAATTAAAATTTCTATATTTCAGTTTACCTTAGTTTATTCTATATTTTAGTTGCTAGACTTCACTTACAAAAATAATTCCACTTTCTGTAGGATATTTTTCTATAACAGTATGAGCCAAGTTGATGGAGGATTTTTATGAGCATAATTAGTTGTAAATCTTAAATGCCAATGTAAACATCTTTTGAAATTATTTAACATGTTTTTGGATATGTGAAGCATGCCAGGATTCCATCTGTAGTCCTAGATGTACAGGAAGTTATATTCATGACACTGAGTGCTTCCAAACAGCAAAGCAGTGCTTTTTCTTCTTGGTTGTTTTTTTTGTTTGTTTGTTTGTTTTTTGTTTTTTGTTTTTTGTTTTAATCAAGGTATCAAATCTCCAGATCCTTAATTAATTCATAAAGTATTCAGATAGTTACCATTTAAGTGAGTGGAAATTAAGTATTGATAATGATGTTAAAGTTGGCCTGGTACTGTCTACCCTTCTCCCAGAGGAGGCGAATACTTAATCCCTATTGCGGTTTTGAAGAGGCAAACTCAGAATTGCTTGCCATTAACTCAGACTTCTTAGAATTTAATAGTAAATCTTATATCGATTTTTGCATGGTCTAATTAGGTCAGTTCTGAAGCTCCAAGAATCTAAACTGGATAATTCATAGTTATACTCTAAAATGCCCTTCAATATGTTCCAAAATAAGTAAGAAATCCATCAGTCTCCCAAATAAAATTATTCCTGAAGCTGGATCCACTTAGCTTTGTTAAACAATTTTGGTAATCCACAGTTTTGCTGTTGGTTCAAAGTTAGGGATCCCTGAAGTGAATTTAGAGAAGAGAGATTTAGATTAGGTCCTGAGGTGCTATGCTCTGCTAGCTTTGAAGAAAATTGTAATTACTCCCATTTTAAAAGAGCATATTATCATACTGAGCAACTGAGTAAAATTACATTGCTTTCAAGAAGAGCTTTTTAAAATAGGTGCTGAGATACCGTAGTAATGATGAGCTTAGTAAAAACGCTTAGACAAAACGTGATCTGATAAAAACGAAATGTGGCACAAGACTAATTGATAAAACTTCCTCGTTAACTGAGACTATTTGTAGCTTGTCAAGTATAAAGCTGCTCAGATCAATTCTTTGTAATTGAATTTCAGAGGAATATTAACTTAGTCTGTTGTAGTAATGAATTTAGTAGATTGTCTGCATGTTTTGCGTATATCTTCCAAATTAAAATTAAGTAAATATATGGCTAAGGCATTTCACAAATGTTGCTTTAGTTATTATATTAAAAAATTGAACTTTTCTCTAATTTGCTTCCTACTTAAAAGTCATTTAAAAGCTTAAGTGAGCTTGAAAATCTAGGAACCACCAGCTGCTGGAAGGGAGATGTATGGAGTAGGACCTGGGTGTTCTGGTTGGACAATTGGTTGGCCATAAGCTAGCAGTATGCCCTCGTGGCCAAGAAGGCCAGTGGTATTTTCAGGTACATTAAAAAGTGCATGGCCAGTAGGTCTAGGGAGGTTCTCCTTCCCCTCCTCTCTGCCCTGATGAGGGCACATCTGGAGTGCTGTGTCCAGTTCTGGACTCCTCAGTTCAAGACAGTGAACTTCTAGTGAGAGCCCAACAGAAGGCTACAAAAATGATTAGGGACCAGAGGCATCTTAAAGAGACAGAGAGACCTGGGTTTGTTAACCCAGACAGGAGAAGTCTAAAAGAGCATCTCAGCCATATTTATAAAAACTAAAGTGCAGGAGATAAGTGGATGGGTTCAGACTCTTTTCAGTGGTGCGGGGACTGAGCAAGGGGCAACAGGCAAAAACTGGAACAAAGGAAGTTCCTTGCAAACATGAGAAAGAACTTTGTTATGTTGAGAGAGGTAGAGCCCTGAAACAGACTTCCCAGAGATGTTGTGGAGTCTACATCTTGGAGACACTGAAAACCCACCTTGATGCTTTCCTGTTCAACCTATCGTAGGTAACCTGCTTCAGCAAGGGGTTGGAATAGATGACCTCTAGAGATCCCTTCAGGCCTCTGTGATTCTGTGATTTAGTGTGATTCTGTGTATGTGTTGACCTGTTCGTTCTGAAATTGAAATTACTTTGCCTACTAATGCTTTTCTACTGTTCACTTGGAGGGTTTTTTAATGATATTTACTCCATTTTTCAAACTTAAATGAATCTACACATTTAGTTTATACCTGAAATACAGAACTTGTATAAGCAATAGAAATTTTATTGCTTTCCTGTAAAGCAGTCTTCAGTTTATTATAACTCTGTGGCAACTCAGTTTATTATAACTCTGTGGCTTGCTATAGTGCTGCTCCTAAGACTCAAATGTGTAGTGCATAAGGGACTTTTAATGAGCATTCAAGATTCTAATGCTTGCTAATGTCCTTACTTGCTATTAATTCATAAATATCCCCTTGAAAATGATAGCTGTTTCTCATACATGCATTAAACGTTGCTTCTAGGTGTGTATATGAGCAAATTCACTTCTCTATGATGTCTAAGAAAATAGTGTTTGTGAGATTTGTATCTTTTTAAGATGTCCCTGGGGTTCCCGTAATGATTTTGCCTCCCTTGTAATATCTGCTGCAGAGCCAAAATATGGCAAAGAAATTTCAGACATCCGCTGGAACAAGCATATCACAGTGTCTGAATTAAGGAGCTTTTTTATATTAAGAGCATATTTTATATAAAAATAATATGAAAGCCAAAGGATGGAAATTGAGGAATTTGATTATTTTTCCCAGTGTAAGAAGTGGCTATAAAGGATATTTTGTCTCTTATTATTGTCTCTTACTACTGACAGCATTTTTACCACTGTAAATGAGTAGTATTATCTTGAATAATGCTTATTTTTCTGTGATTTCTGTAGTACAAGATTTATATGTAAAATCTAATCTTGTTCAAATATTCCTATATCTGGACTACTATCAGTACCTCTAGAACAGGAAGGAAAAAACAACAACAACAACAACAACAACAACAAAAAAGCACCTAAATAATTCATGTGACATAAGAAAAGACAAAAGGTAATTGAAATTGATGTTTAGTTGTCTGGGTGATGAAGTGGAACAAATTTCTTGTCTGTATTATCACTGAGAGGAATCTGGGGCCTTTGTGGTTAACCACCCATTCTGCATGAGGAACATGTGGCTCCTTCAGAAAGGCTCTAAGGGCTGAGCAGGTTTCCTCCCGGATGTTCCTCTCTACTTAATTGCATTGTGGGTGACATTTGTGGTCAGCAAGCCTTGAAAGAAACCTCATTTTAGCTCTCTATAGGTAAAATCAATACAATTTGTTTTGCAGCATCTTTTCTTTGCTGTTACGCACTGCAGTGTAGGATTCAATTTTGGGGAATTTTTTTTAAGTGATTGAAGTTCTACCTAGTAGAATGTAGTAGATCTACTATGATTGCTGGCTTCATAAAAGCATCCTCAAGTTGTTGTACACAAAGTTGTTAGGCTTTTTAAGCATTTGGTGAAAGATGAAAGCTGATCCCATATTTTGCAGCGCTATTTTTCTAACTGTGCTCTTGCCTGAGTAGCTGTGAAAGCTGTCTATGATTGTTTTCTTAAGTAAATAAAATATGCTTAAGTAATAACTATAAGCAAGAGAGGGGAGGTTTTTGTCATCTATAACTGCTGTTTCTTTAAGAATTTACAGTTTGAAATTTAGACTGGTTTTGTTCCCAGGTGCAACTGTCCAGTCACATTTTAGGATTCTCTGTGCTGTGTGCAGTAAGGCAAAACTGTGAGTTCTGTGGTGCTTAATCAAGAGTAGGTAGTGCCCGAGCCCTTTGAAAGAGGCAGAGTGAGAGGCAGGCTGTGAGGGGAAGGGCTTCAAGCCCTCAGACAATATTACAAAGGCAAACAGGAAAGCTTTGATTAAAATAAATAAATAAATAAATAAATAAATAAAATAAAAATGCCACTTGCACTGCTGCTCTGAGACTGTTCTGAGCTGTTCTGTTGCTGTTACTTCAGTGGAATTTGAACAATGTGGAAATAGAACTTTTCATGTTTTAATATTTCATGTGGAGTTTCTTCAGTACTTCATTGTGAAATATAGACTATAGAATTATAGAAGTAATAGGAAAAATATGTCTAGCCTTATAGCCTTCAAAGAAAAATATTTCAAAATCTATCAAAAGCATTTTAGATCAGCTGAAAATTCGTGCATTTGTAAGGAAATTACAGAACTTTATGGCTTTTTTTTCTTTTTCTTGGGGGTGTGTGTGTGTCAGGGGAGAGTCAGGCTGGTTGTCAGGAAAAAGTTCTGCACCAGAGGGTCGTGGGCATGGAATAGTCTGTCCAGGGCAATGACCACAGCGCTACACTGCTGGAGATTGAACAGTGGTATGGATTTTGGGTGATCCTGTACGCAGCCTGGAGTCAGACTGGATGATCCTTGTGGATCCCTTCGAACTTGTGATATTCTATGATCCCGTGACTCAGTCAATTCTAGTTTTGCCATGTGAATGCGTACTTCACATGCATTATTTCAGACAATTTTGGCAACAGTTAACATTTCCTATATGCTTCGCTGCAGAAAAATGGGCTAAATCACTAATCTAAAAATGGTAGATTGTGAAATAATCTAGATTGAATAAGAATCCTTTAACAGATTTTTTATGAACTGGCAAGGTTAAGTCATAGCAACAATGGTTTTTGCAGGTTGTTGCAGGCCTCCAGTGTCTGCCTGAGTAGCTGAGTGAAAAGAGTTGTGCCTCCGCACACAGATCTGTTGCACTCACCTATGGCACCTCAGCCCATTCTACCCCTGCATGACTTTGCCATGCCAGCGTCTGAATCTTTCCAGTTGAGATGCTTCTATGATTTATAACAAAAAATAAAGGACCGAATGTTTGCTGGAAAAATGTTTGGCAAACAAAAGCAAAGGATTATTCTGAGCAGGACAGAAGTGTCCATCTCTGGTAGATAGCCTGATCAGAATTTGTCACCAGTGCAAGTAATGCTACCACTTCTCTATACCACTCTGAACAAGGGGAAATGCTTTCTAGAGTGAAATTCTGCAATCTGTCAGCCTTTGCTAGCTATCTGTAAGTAATTATCACAGTCCCACTGAGAACACACAGGATCTGTGGTGTAGCAGTAGAAACAGAGATAAGATGATGATGTGCAGATTTGATAGAAAACCCGCATAGAGTTTCTAAGAGTAGGATCAAGCAGCTGTTTCTTTGTAGATATTACATAAAGTGCTGCAGCAATAACTTCTGAATTTTTATTCTTCACTTCTCATTGTACTGCTCACAGAAAGTTTGAGAAAAACAAAACCAGTTTCTCACTGGCTATCCATTTATTGCAAATCCTTATGGCTCACCAAGATTTTGTAATAATAATTATTCACCATGAGATTTTTTTCCCCTCGGTTGTATTTCAGTTTTCTGCATTAGACTCAAGTGATATTACATGACACAAGTGATTGAATTCACTGATAATTTACTTCTGAAAGCAGGATCGTGGAGATTACAAATGAACTGAACAATCACATTGTTATAGTAAGGAATGAAGTATATTATAACATCATTTGTATGAGATGAAAATTCTGGAAGTGAAAGTATTATGCTGCAAATTAAAAAGCTATTATCAGGGTAGGAACTGGTACTAAATTAAATAGTTTGCATTTTGGAGGGACATGAAGTGATCTGAAATGTGTGACTTGAAGTCCCAACTTTGGAACAGTTTCACATTATTCAGTTTCCCACTTTCAGCACAGAACACAAGCACATACACTTAATGTAGATTTAATAAAATAGAGAATAGTGACTAAAGGAATATATTGTCATTAGTATTAATGAAAAAAAGAAGTGGATGGCTCCAGGTTAAACAAGGATTCTATTCTATGTTGTTCACATCATCTATTTTTACCGCAACAACTCAGCTGATATGTCACAGCTCTGCAGTCTGTTTGATGGGAGAAATGCACAGATGGAACTACAGTTCTAAGTACCATCTAAATGATATTTAGTCTTGACAGTGTCCTGTTGTGAAGCAGCGCACAAGGAAACTCAACGCCCTCCCTGAAATTACTGACTACTGGTGGCCCTGATTTCTGAGTACCCACGTTAAAATTTCTAAGAAGAAATAATAGCTCAGAAACATGAAAATTCCTCAGAAAACCTTTTCAGTTTAAAGATTTAATAGAACTATATCTCTGAACGTTGTAAAGATGGATGGGCCACACTAACTTATTCTTCACTTGCTAATGTGTTCTGTCATAGTGTATTGACCTTCTGCTGTCTCGGGTCAAGCCTTCACTGGGGACATTAATGAACATTATTGCCAAGATTGTCTGTATCCCCAGCAGTCTAGTTTTGAGGTCAGTGTTTATAAAGCAGGATAGCAGAAAGGGGAAAAAAATAATCATTTTTTCATCAGACAAACACGTCAGTAAGCATGAATAAATAGTGGTTAAACATTGGTCATTAGGAGAAGGTGAAATAGATGAATCAAAGAAGTTGAGAGTTTTAAGCTGCAAATTGTGAAGTTTACTATTTATTTATTATTTTATTTATTTATTATTTTATTTATTTATTTACTATTCATTTATTATATTATTTATTATTATATTATTGTCTTTCAAGTCTAGATGGAAAATGGAATATAATTGGGAATAGTTCTTTTTGCCCATATTGAGATTTCATGCCAATGTTGCAAAGAGTGTGGTCATGCAAATCTAACTACATGTAATGGTTCTGTTCTGTTTCATATAGTTCAAAGTATTTTGATTAAATAGCACTGGATAAATCATTTAAATTTTCATGTGTAGAACATGGGAAAAGTAGGATATATTTTATGAAATTTCTTATTTTTAGATTAGCTTAGAATTCTCTGCAACTGGATTTTTTTTCTCTCTGATCTTTCATATGAATCATAGCACTTGCCATTTTGGATACACCACTTCCATGCGCTTTTGATCGTGTCTGTGAATATTTTAAGCTCTCTTCAAATGTCACATATTACTGGGAACCTTGTCTAAGCAGAAACTGCCAATACCTATCTGGAAAAGAACGGAATGTTGTCAAACAAAATATTTATGTATTTATATTCTGTAAAGTTTCTGCTCAGATGCATCATCTACGTTGTGCTTTGCTTACAGGCATTTCATAAGCAGTAGTTTGAGGTTTACGCTTTACCAAATGCCTAATACAGAAAATACATTACACTTGTATTTGACAGAAAGGAATACGGCACAGGGTGTTTATTTTATCATTCCTTTGGCTCCATATGGTTGTAGAGTTGTGGATTGTCAAGAGCTTGTAGAATATTTATTTCTATCACAACTGTTATTCCCCGTGCTGACCTCTGCTTTTTTAAATTCTTTCCAGATCCTGCTTATTTTTCTGGGGAAGCTCTGTAAAATTATTCAAGCAAGATAGCAGTCTCTCAAGAATTTTATATTTCATGTTTTCAGTTTTCTTTTTGCTACTTTTTCATAAACAGATGAGACACATTTTTGCCTTACTTTGACAAACTTCATTTTGCCATTTAATTAACAAGTAGAGAATCATCTCTATTTCTACTGAAAATATCATATATTTATAACTTTCCTAGATATCTACTTTCACTTGATCTTTGTGCGTGGTAATGGGCACATTATTCCTATGGCTTGTCCTCTTTTTTTTTTTTTTTTTTTTTTTTTTTTTTTTTGCTTTTTTAATTTGCTTTTTAATATTTAAAATATTTTTAAGTTTATTACTTAGCCTTCCCTTAGACAATAAATATTGGTGTAAAACAAATGTATGTATATTACTTTAATGAAGCATTCAATGTAGTCTCCTTAGAAGAAATAAAAACTGTTATACATCAATAACTAAAAGTCAGATTTCAAGAACTTTCTGTTACAGATAAGTAACTGTTCTCTGAGTGGTAGTCAGGAAGGGAAATTAGGATCATCTCCTTTAAATTAAATAAACAAGGAATATTCATTATGGAAAAGATCTGGCTGAGGTGTCCAAAATTTCTCTTCTGCCTGGTTTTACTTGTGCATATTTTGTGAGAAAAGTATTTGAAAGCATATAGTCTGAAATTCAGGAAAAAGCTGCTTTTTGCTTCTTAGTCAAATTACTTCAGAAAGTGGATCTGTATAACCACTCAGTAGTCTTTTTCTAATGCTAATCCTAGTAATTAAGCAACATGAAAATTTTTGAAAAAAACGTTGAAATCTGGACAAAAATTAATACATCTTTTGAAATTCTACCTTCATCTTGTAACTTTTTCACTTAGCCTGGGAGCCATGCTACATGGTATAGCAAGGAAATGCTTAAATAATGAAGAAAATACAGCCAATGAGGCACATGGATATTACATGGAGATTCGTGTGATCATTCCTAATTCTTAGCAGAAGGTCAGTAGCTTATCAAAACAGTGTAACATCAAAAATATCACAAGTGAGCATCTGGTAGTACCCTTGAAGCAGTTACAAGCTAAATGAAAGAATACAGGGTCCTGTCTGGCAGGGACTACTTGTAGTAAGATGTAGTGAAACAGGTAAATAAAAAAAAGAAAAAAGTTTTTCTATTTACAGATCCTTAAATACAAAGGCATAATTTGAGAGGGAATAATCTGGTTCACATAAGACTTAAGAATAGGTGTAGTAGTAAATATCTTCACAATAGGTGAAGATATTTATTTCTGTGATCTACTGTGGGAAGCAGAATGTTTTTTCAAGTTCAGACTTCTTTATTGACTGTCATTAACTCAGGAGCTGAAACAGCTGCAATATAATTTCCCTCACAAATTAAACAGTGATTCCTTTTCTTATTGCTTGATGTTTTGTGTTCTGAGTTGTCAGTTTTGTTGTCCGGCGAATAAAAGCCTTATCAGTATGAGTTGTACCTGTTCTATACAGGGTTTATCAAGACAGCCCATCTAAGTTACAAACAATCTACGGTAAGGAAGAAAAGGAGTGTTGTTTTTACTGTATTTAGTGTTATTCTTAAATGAATTATTTAGTGTTGCTCTTCAATGCTGCTTGCTGTTGAGATCAATCAAAATCTTTAGTTACATAAAATACTTGCGCTCTAAAAAATAGCAATACCTGTTTAAGCTAAAGAAGAGAGAAACCAAGCCATTGTTAATTTGTAGAACCTCTACAGCATGATTCTATAAGTTCAACGTTTCGTGATTTTGAAGAAAATCTTGATTACATAACATCAGGTCTAAGGGTAAATGAGAAAGGAATCTTGGACATTATATGTCAAAACCAGTCTCAATATAAATGTAACTGGAGTTTTAGAAAGCTTTGGGGAAGCTGCCTTATCACTTTTGGCTGTTAGGTCTTTGAAAAATCTAACTACACATCTGTGACTTTCTTTGCTATTTCTCCTTATAAAAATATAGCATGAATCAGACAATAATGAGGGTGATTTTCAAAATGAATTGTCTGCATTATGAAAGTAAATGTAGCATGTAGGCCAACTTCTTATACACTGAGAGAAAATACTAATCTGTTAATCTAGGGAGCTGTAAGTAAGCTGTTATCAAGTGTGACTAAATTGATATGGTAGTGCAATCTCTGCAGAAGTGATCCCTTCCTCCATCTGTTTTGAGGAGCAAGATAATAGACGTAGTTAATAGAACCCCAATTATAAGTTCTATCCCAATTTCATTCTGTTCTTATTGACAACGAAGCCCTGATTCTGATTTCTGCAGAATAGAAAAATCATCAAAGAAAATGCAAAAGAGTAATAGATATAAGTATAGCCAGTTACAAGTAAATACATTGCAAATTGCATAGAATTTGTAAGACAGGAGATGGCAAAAGATCAATGCATCTAATTCTTTTTCTGCTCACGTATGTGTCCTTTCACTGGGAGTCAAAACAATATTGCAGTTGATACTGTATTAACATTTGCAGCTTAGTTCTTGAATCATATATTTTCATTTCTTTCATCCCTTTATAAAATGAGTGAGTTTAGATGATTTTAATAAACATTACAAAGAAGTATGCAAAGGAAATAAAACTAAAAAATAAGAATAAATATGGAAGTACCAAGACCCAGGTAATCAAAACTTCATGTTGATGTGAAGTGATGGCAGCTAAGTATTCAGAATACTGCTAGATCAGCTGTCTTTAAGAGTCTATTTAGAAGTTTTAGAAATTAAATGATTTAAAATTAGAAATTATATTTAATTGACTTCGTTACAGGCATGAAAATGAAGCAGCACTCTATTAAAACAAAAATACATAAAATAAAGAACGAAAAACCTGCGGCAGTTTTTCAGCTATTCAGAGTTTTAAAGCTCATATAAAGTGCTAAATCAGTGCTGTCTTCATTTTATTATCTTGTAGAAACATTCAATTGGAACATCCAGTCATAATCATTTTTCATTCAAATTGATCACAGCTTTGAAATTTGTGCTATGAAAGTAATCGCATCATAAGGAAGACGAGAAATTAGGTCACTTGAATAAAAGGAAAATTATCACACAACTAGAACGCATTCATATCTCCTCTTGCATATAGCCTGTCAGGCAAAGTTGCATATACAGCAATTTCATATTCACTCAAATGTTTTAAGTTTTAATGAATTATGAATGATACTGTAGCTGCTATTGCCTTACACAGCAGTTGAAAAAATGTTTCTAATTACAGTGTCCTGTGACAGTTCTCATTACTTTGTCACTCTGAATATTCTCTTGCAGCTAGGCATGTGACAGATATCAAATAAAAAATATTAGTAATTGATAATGGGAAGTATTTGTTGTCATAATGAACTAAAATTATCTTTTCTAAGTGACTAATTTATTTCCATTAGAAGGAAAAGGAAGATAGCTTCTCTGGAAATCAAAATCCAAAAATAATGAAATTACTAAGCAGGATTCTAGTAATAGACGTGCTCAGGTCCCAAACAGATTTGCCTTTGTCAACCCCTAGAGGAGTGCACAGAAAAAGAATGATGTCAAAGAAAGTGCTGCTTCTTTCATTCTGTGTAAAACTCTTCCTTCAGAGCTGGCATGAAGGAGAGCTCCTCTGAAGAATACCAGATAACTGAAGGGGAGATCCCAACAGCCTGGTCCTTTAGTAAAATGAGATGACAAAGCCATAGGTAAAAATATGGAGCAATTTATACATATCAGGATATGATAAAAAGAGTAGATTTATAGTATTGTTGTGCTCTTTTTATTTTCTGGCGTTTCCATGGAAATAAATAGTCTTTATTTTCAGAGTGACCTATTTACCTTTTCTTCAGACTATGTAAAAACATTTTAATCTGGCACTACAGTGCGTATGTTTCACAAAAGAGCCATAGAGTTCTTCTGTCTGACTCTACAATGTCTATGTAAATGGGGAAATCCTTTGCAATTGGGGGGAACACGCCCCAAAGTATCTCTTTCAAGAGATCTTATACTGGGCGTATTTCCATTATAGAATTCATGTGCAGCTTAGCTTGAATTTGAGTTCAGCCATCTGGAGAATACAACCCTTTTATTTTTCAGTCTTCTACTTCAAGAGCTGGTATGAGAAAGAGATCAAATGCATATGATTCTTAACTTTCTTATGTTCCTTTCTCTCAAATCCCCAAAACCTTTTTTCTTTCTTTCAGACCAAAAGGGAAATTGCTTTTTTATTTAATCCCCCATGTACCTAAAGTAGCCAAGAGTAATTCATCTGAAAAATTATGAAAGGACTATTTGCCTTAGGTAAGAAGCTTACAAAGACAGATGGGGTAACACTTAACTTCCTGCTGAGGGCAGCTTTTAGAGCACTCCCTTCTAGTTGCATCTGTAAATAATACTCTGTTTTGAAAAATGTTTTACTTTTGAGGTAATAATGGTTGCTTTTTACAAGTCTAACTTGAGGGCAGGTTGCTATCTATAATTCTGAGAACAGAAATCAGTTTTGAGTATTACTCCCACAATGAATAAATGATAACCATCTTTTACTTTATACTACTACTTATCTTTAGACGAAGTATGCAGAAAGTACCCTTGGCAAAGCCAAGTGCTTGTCACACACACACAAAAAAGTATTCATTTGAAAAAGCTTAGTTGAAGCCATGTGTAGTCAGTAGTGCTGTGTTACTAGTGTGTTTTCTATTTCTCTTTTATTTATAGCAGGGTGTATATTACCACACTGGTTGTTTTTGATTCTTCAATAATAAATTAAATTTATTCATTCTAAATCCTTACTAATTGGAGTGTTATTGTGTAAGATGAAATTCATTATTTTTCTTTACTGAATCTTCTGATATTGACATGGTTTATCCAATAGAAGAATTAATGTGATCAGATTTACTGCTGAATTCAGGATGAGTTGATTATATATGAGAACTACAAACATCCTCGTATTTTCTGCCAGCCTGGGCAAAATGGTGATGTTATCAGTGTTAGTTTGGATGTAGGAATAAGGGAAGCAATTCGATTCTTTGTAATCTATAAAAAACATAGTTTGGGAAAAAGATCTCGAAACATTTTAACTTCTTTACCATATAAAACACTATATTTGCAAATATGATCACTAAGAGGAAAACGTAGGTATTGTGAGAAAAAAAATATATGAGGAAAAGAGGGTAGTTTTAGAAATGTCTGTGCAAAATTAAGCTACAAGTGGTCTCCAGCTGTTTGTATTGTTTTTTGTGCTGAAAACTGCTGATTGTACATACAGCTGAATTAGAAGATTAAAAATGTGAGCACTCCCTCTCTATTTCATTGGTAAGTAAGGTAGAGCAACCTAATCCACCAGCAAATGTTATTTAAGGCTGTCTCTAACAAGATGCAAAGAAATTATGAAGGGAAAAAGAGCTGTTATTGTTGGTCTTCTCACAGAAAGACTTAATGACTAAAAGAAAAGCACTTCATTTGAAGAGAGCTTGTTTTGTTTCTTTTTACAGTATTGTTAGTATTGTTGGAGGGCAGCGTTTTTTTTTTAAATCTTTTTCTGCTTTAGTCTGAGTTTTCTTGTGATAAGAACAAGGTGCAAAAGCACTGGCCTTCTTCCCCTTTCTTCTTTTGACAAATGTAGCAAGTTTTGTACAGATGTTGGAAAAGATAAAGGTTTTGATACTTCTGCATTCAATCCAAACATTTATTTGTATTTCCATAACATAAAAAAGTACAGTATTGTCATTTCGCTCCCCTTTCAAATGCAACGATACTGTGAGATCTGTGAATAACAACAAACATTCCATAGCTTAGCTAAATTAACTACTTTTCAGTTGAACTAGCCAAGTTAAGGTCCTAGATAATAAATTTATTTTAGCCAGTTTTTCCCTACATTTCAGTTAACTCAGTGTTCAATAATTGCTAAATTCATCCAGTGTTAAATATATTTAAAATACTTGTTACATTTGTCCAATTCTGTTTGTTGTTTGACATAATTTACATCTGATACTGAAAAGGTCCTTAAATTAAAATGTGATTACTTTTATTAGTTTGTTTTTTTCTTCTTCTTGTAATAAGTATGTATATAATATATCAGTAATACTGCGATGTTGGCTTGTTATTAATGCATTCCTTACCCTTCTTTTTGAAAAATGTTATATTAGATTTCTGGTTATTTTTTTTTTTCTTGGATTGGAAGCTCATAATTCTATACCCAGTTTTACATGGGAACATTTCAGGGGGTTTGAATGCATAACTAATTTTACCGATAGTGAATATTTACTTTCCAGGCCGCTGACATACAATTGCAGTTTCCTTTCTTCAGACTACATATGATCATGGATTAAGATGTGTGAGTGGGAATACATTTTCATCCTCTGAAGTGTGATCAGTGATCCTCACCTTTTTTCTTTAAATCAGAAAGCCTGTGTGAATACCAAACATTGTGTGGAAATGCTGATCAGCATTTACATGCTGTGAATTTGATAAATAAACATAAATCAGTAAGAATGCGTAAAATCAATTAACTAAGCAAATCATGCATAACTCTCCAAAGATATAATTCTAAGTGCTACAGGTGCAGTCATCTGAATCTCTAGTTATGTCTACTGAGATAAGAAGCTCTATTTGTACATTTTAACATGGAAGGTTTTTGGCAAAGAGTAAACTTAACTTTCTGTTGAAATTAATGAGAGAATTCTGGTTCATAATCACTCATGTATGTTTTGATTAGTGAGAAGTCCAACCATCCCCTAACATGTACAGTGGTGCATAGTTCAAGCTTTCAAAAGTAATTAGAGAAATTTACTCAGGTAAACAAGCATAGCATCTATTATATTTTCTGTGTGCAATACCAGGTTTCCATAAATAGAAATTATGAAATTGTCTGTTCAGAGAGCTCTTTCAATGTTTGCCTGCATTCAGTAGAAATACCAACTCGAAACCTATACAAATGTAGAGAAAAGAAAATCACAGGGAAGCTTACAAAGTAGTAATTACCTCAATGTGATTTTCAGTCTGCTGAAAAGAATAGTCAAGAGACAATGATTTCAAAGAATGATACAATCTGACTGTACCTAGTGGCAATCCTAATAGAAATTTTAGATATAAAGATGTAAAATACTATCTGCGTGCAGTCTCAGCACTAGTGCAAATAAGTAAAACAGCTCAACTGGTAGTAAAACACAGATTGCAGATACCCCATCAGTCTGGAATGGGAGAGGTTCATTTTTTACTCAAGCTGTGGAGTTGCTTGTGATTGCTGAAACTGCTCTTGCTGTCCTGAGAGGGACACTCAAGTGTCCTTTTCTTGGTTTAGGTGATGTTTCCTCAGCGAAAGCCAGGTCCCCTGTCTGCCTCACAGCTCTCCTGCTTCAAGGAGAACCAGAAAGCTGCAGATGTGTGCAGCAGCAGCAGCTTGGGGACTGAGATGACAAAAGCTGGCTTTCAGGAAGCCTGAGCCTCATGGAGGCATGAGGAAGCAAAGTAACTAATGTTTAGGATAGTGAGATTTCTTTTGGAAGATGCTTGTCAGTAGCTTATGGTATTATTTAAAAGGAAAGATTTTGTGAAGTCTAGACAGTGCACTTTAATTGAATTCCCTGTGCATCGATAAGCTATAATTCAAAGATAAAGAGGAAAAACTTGTGAAAATTCAAAGAAAGACCCTTTGGCATTTCATAAAAGGAAATTACTGTCAACAGGAATGAGGTGTTAAATGGCAAATATTAACCTTAAAAAATTCTGAACTCTTTCTAAAGAAATAGTTGTTACAGTAGGGCTTCAGGAACCTCTCATGTTGTTCTCATTTGGCCATTAGTTATCTCTCTGAGAACTGAAGAAAAGTAGTCCTTATAAGGTATATTTTTATTTTTCTAAGTATTAAGTGTATGCAAGGATATACTGACAATGAGGATGCAATATCCAAATAAACATTCAGTGTGTTTGAGTTCCTTACCAACGTCTTTTTCTAGCAGTAGTTCCAAACATTTTAGTACAATTCTTTCTAGTTTTAAACACACCTGACTGTGTTTACATCAAAGTTCTGTGCAAGTTGAGACATCAGAATAAGGAACTTCTTAAATCATTTTTACAAATTAAGTCTGTAACCATTGACCATTTATTTACCAAAGCCAGTGCTAACTACTCACATTTGCTGCAAGCAGGTTTTTTGTTGCAATAGAGACAATGTCTACATCTGTATTTTGTGTTTTCACATGGCCAAAGTGTTCCCAAGAAAACAAAATATACTGTGAAAACTCAGGTTCTTTTTTAATAGGCTTTTATCAATAAAGTTACAGCTCCTAAGAAAAATACTCCTGGAAAATCTTTCCTGTCTTGGTATGCATTAGGAAGGCAGGAAGTAACTCAATTTAAGATTCCCATCATGTGCACTTCAGATGTTTCAGTTGTACAGTGGCTTCCTAAGTATCAGCAGGATACATGGATGTGCAGAGTGCAAAACAACCTTATAATCAGCAATGGTAAGCAAATGTTAAAATACTTTCTATAGTTTTCTAAAAGAAGGGGTTAATTCTCCATTACTAGGATAGGCATGCTCAATTTCCATACATTTTCTAGGTATCTGTATCCCTGAATTGTCTTCATTCTCTGTTCCCATCTGAGTGAAAAACTAAGCAGTTTTCTACTGCTGATCTAGTGAAGTTTGAAAGGCATTAATGGTGCCATTTGGATGCCCTACTAATTTTGAATGGGGAAAAAAGTTTATGGATTGAATGAAGGAAGATATAAAAGCTAATGATGGTTTAAAGGGGAGAAAGAGCTGAAAAGGAACCATTCATGAAGGTTATCAAATAGATAAAGGAAGAAATAACTGACAGATTTCTTTATGAATCTCTTCCTCATGAGGAATATCAAGGTTTACTGAAAAGAGCCAGGAAAATAAATTATACAAAGTATAAAAGACAGTTTGAAGCTTCTCTAGGAAACTGTAATAAGTATAATTTAATTTGCTCTTTATAGCTGCTACACACCCAACATTACACAAAATGCAACCAAAAATGCAGGCAGGAACATAGCGGTTTATTTCCATCCTGAGCATCATTTAGCATACAGGAGACTTTTGTGGTGCTTATTGCAGGATATTTTCTGAAGGACTGACACCTGAGTCCATAATAGATGTCTATAAAAATACAAAGCATTGAGAGCTCAGAAGAGAGGGATAAACACTGCAGTGGATTGTGACCATTGGTAAAATTTAGTGGTTATTCTTTTCAGTTCTTAAAAGCATGAGGATGACAATGTGAACCATTAAAGAGAAATTACAGAACTCTTTTTCATTTCAAGGAAACTATTACTAGAAGGTAAACAATCTAGAAAAACAAGACTCAAGACAAAAGACTGAAGGAGCAGGTACACAAATCCTGTAGCTGTTTAAACCTAGAGCAAATATAGCGCAGATCCCATTTGGCAATAAATATTCTACGTAATGTGCTTTGCAGAAAATTTTTCATTAAGCTAGTAGCTGCTGCTCATCCTTCTCATGATGTACTTTCTCTCAGATAGTTTGGTTAAAAAAAATAAATGAAAAAGTATTTCTTAACCACAGGGAAATCTCTACTGTGTAGAAATGCATAACTTCAAGGAGACTGAGCAGATGAGGGCAATCCAGGTCACATTGCAATGAGGAAAGAGCAGCCAGATTGTGGCAGTTCATTCTCAGGATACTGAACTTCCAGCCAGGGAGCTTATTTGGAATATTAAGAAGGAAATCTCTCCTTACCATTGTCAGTATCCTGTTGAGGAGGTTTGATTTCAATGGTGTTTAGATATCTATAGCTCTGTAAATGAATGAATTTATATCTCCCCTTGCCTGCTAAAAGTGAATGTTGATAAAACAGTATACAGAAGATGACATGAACTCTCTCTGGAGAGCAGTAAAACAGTCAGAATGACCATTTAATTAGGAAGAGGACCTGGTATGCTTCCAAACTAATGGCAATATAAATATTCAAACTTCTAGGAGCATTGCTGAAATTCACGTCAGTGTAATATTAATTTCCCCAGACATCCCGGTTTAAGATATTTTTAGAGCCTATAGTGAAAGTCAGTTTTGAGAATTACCTTAAAATACTTCTTGCGTACATTCAAACCAATATTACCTTGAAAATTTTGTTTGTTTGCATAGGCACATAGGCACTAAGAATTTTTTATAATCCTTTTAATGGTGTGTTTTACTAATAATGAAGATATTCTGTGCAAGTATAAAAATATAAAATGAATGTCTCAATGTATTCTAGTTTTTTTTGTGAGTTGTATTTTGTTTTTGTTTTCTTTTTCCTTGAGTCACAAGACTAACTGACAGGAGTAATTGGGGCTAGTAGATTTTAAGATGAGGAAGGTATATCACCATCATCTCTTCACACTTCTTGATCTGGATAAAACGTCTTACCTGTGAGAATCTACACAAAGATCATTATTTTGTGGGAGCTATATGGTAAAAAATAGTATGCTTTTTAGAAGAAAATAAAGGCAGTCAATGCAGTGCAAGTAAAACAGCAAACAAAGTATATGTAAAGATTGTGCCTTTTTTTCCTTTATTTAGTGCCTTCTTAAAGATTAGTTTGTATTTTCTTTCATATATTTTAAATTATATTTTCTTTCACTTCAAATATTTTTAAGCATTCAAATGGATGAAAAGCATTCATTTTTCTCTTTTGGTTTACGTGGACTCTCCAATGCTTCTGTTTCTCAGAGGTTGTTTTAAATATTTTCTTGGAACTGATTATTTTTTTCTTATCAGATATCCTGCTGTTCTATATCAGGCATCACTTCTCAAATTCAGATAAATAACTGCATGACAGAGTGCAGTATAACGCTCATACAATTTGATCAGCATTACAATTCTCCTCTGCTGCCACACTTATCTACAGCACAGTATGCTATTAGCATTAACCAGCCATAGACTTAAACTGTTTATTAAGTTAGCTGCGTATCAGTGTGTATTTAGGTGGACAGGGCTGAGGGTTTTTTCATGCATTTATTAAAAAAATAGTCTTACCACATATTTCATAAATAGGAACTGTCTTGAGAAAACTTGCTGACTTCTTTACTATATACAAGTGATTTATGATTTATACCATTTTGAATCTTTTCCTTCCTACATTAAATTAGGAGGAAGTCACTGCTGAAGTTCTTGTGTGTTAAAATTGCTCTTCTGTAACTAATCACCCGGTTTACGAAATTTCTTTTCCTATAAACAGTCTCTCAGAGATGTTTTGGTTACTCCACTCCCTAGTTCTTCCATGTTGCTCTATGTGATAGGTCTTTGTCGTTTCTAGAATTCATACAGACGTCCAGTATGAGCGCTGGGGGCAGTCAATGTCTTCACATCAGATGAAGAACAAAATGTAGTGGTTGCATCATGCCTTGTGCTTAGAGGACTGAAAAAATAATTCCGTAGTTACTCGGTACTCCTACTAATATGAGCTTAATATTCTCAGCCTCTCATATGGTTGTGATTTGTAAGCAATAGCAGTATATTCAAATCGGATACACTTTATGTACTTTATGTACTGAATTGTATCACTTGCTATGACTCTTCTCTATAAGAAGTTGCAATTGCTAGGAAATAATTTACCTGAATAATGCATGCATTTATAGCTGTAAATGGTAACATATACAGGATGTGTAGCCATGGTTTTCCTGGAATATAGCTTAAGGATTATTTTAAAATGCTTTTGCTTATTTAGATTTTTGATGCCAGCATAACAAAAAATTCATTGTTATTGAGTTTTTTTTTGACAGTCCTTCAGTTTCAAGCTTCTTGAGATTCTGAATATAATCATGGCAGATATGTGTACATCTCCTATTGCTTGGCTGAGCACAGAAGACTTAGAAGCAGTCCTACAGGAAAAAGACCCTCTCCCTTTATGGATTTTCAAAAATCATTAATGCTTTCGCTAGAGCATGCAAGGCAGTTGTAATAATGGAGCAATGTAATCAACCTTCTTTATAAATGAAATGTGCAAATATAATATGTAGCACACAAGCTAGATACAATTATCTCCACTTCATTGTAGATTTAGTTGGGAATAAATAGATTCCTAACAGCTGCTCTGTGGATTGGGAATTTGAAACATCTTTTACTTCTTCTCCTTCAATGATTTACAGAGAACCTGGGACTAAGAATGGCTAAATGTGAAACATAGTCATATATTATTATATACAGAATCAATATTTCCAAAGGCCATCCAAACTGTTTGAGAAAATAAGAATTTGCCATACTTTCTGTAAACTTCAAAAGAAGTAAAACTGGAAATGCTTGTTTTTCTTATCATTTACAGTTTAACTGACAGAATTCTGTGTAATGCAAAGATGGCAAAAGTAGAAATTAATTATTCATGTAGCCATCATTGATTGGGAATACTCTTTAGTAGTTGTGGGAGAGAAACCTTGCATAATGCATAAAAGGTAAATATATTACTCAAAGAAAATTGTCTGATATGAAAGGTGAAATTTTTCTAAGTGTTTCTGCTTAAATTTGGAAGAGCCACTCCTTCCTTAAGGACAGAAGTGAACACAATCGTTATCTTCTGTAGAGAAAAAATAGCTGGTTCCTTTTTTGAATAATTGTGGTTGTTTCTTCATGTTACCTATTTAAAACACAGGAACCTGCTAAAAAGTCAACAAATTGAAATGTAAGGAGCTGAGAATCCTATAAGTTTCTCTTTAGAACTAAAATTACTACAGTGGAGTTGGCGGTAGCCTCTATTGCTATGTTATGTCCTATGAAATTATCTTAGAATATAGTTTTTGAAATGAAGAGATCAAGAAAAAGCAGAAAAAAACCATGGTGGGGCGTGGGATTCTTATTTACATACATGAATTTTTCTCCTAGATACACAGGACAAATAAGATGCTATGGAGCGTTTCCAATGGAAAATGTTCTACTTTCTGTCTGTTTTGGTCGACTCTTTTCCCTAGAAGTTTAGTGTCTAAGTTTTACACTTTAGTCAGGATGTGTTACTGTGAATTCAAATATACGATTGTTCATCTTTGCTGGTTTTATAGCAAGCTTGGGAAATATGAATGGTATCTGACCATCTATTGAGGAGATGTAAAGGGTGTGATGGCATGTATTACCTACAGGAATGGATTTTCTTCAGTGTTTCTAGCCTAGTGATGATTTCTTCATTACACTGTAAACAGCATTACAAAATAATGATGTTTTGGTCTCTGTACATTTGTGAAAGCAGAATGTTATCACAGTTGAATATTGAAGGCAAGAGATGCATCACACTGAATATCAAGGGACTGTATGCTTATTGCTATTATCCTTACAGAAAAGCAGGCCATACCTGATAAAATATATTTTGCTGCCTGGGGATGCTATTTAGTTCCATTTTGATGTTCCTGAGATAGCTACAGTGTCTTCATTATGCAATCAGAATAAGAAAAATACTCAAGTTAACTGTGATTAAGATGTGTCAATATTTGACTGATGAATGGCCTAGGAACTTCAAATGATTACCCCTGAGATATTCATCTGCTGTCACAGAGTAATTTCAGGGAGCACTGAGACGCTGGTTATGCTGCCTTTTGGTTCAGCTAGTCTATATCAATTCAGATATCAATGTGATCTCTAAAAGCTCCCGTGGTATCTTCAGTAAATAGGATCACTAACCCCAATATGCTGCCCAAAGAACAAGTTCTGATGTCGTTCAGTCAAGCCAAAATCCTCCGTGTACTCTTGTGTCAGGTATATCACTCTTCACTTCCTCCTGCTCTGTTTTCTTATTAAACCTCACAAAAATAAAAGCAGTCAGGACTGTAAGTAATCAAACCTTATTCCAAAAATAGTTTTTCCTACTTTTTCCTGTTCTTCCAAAAAAAAAAAAAAAAAAGACACATTGTAAAAGCTAACTTTAGGTTCACTGCAGACTGCTTTGCTATATGACTAGATGCAGATTTCCAAGTCCTTAGCCTTTTTATCCATTACAATTAGAGGCAGCACCAGAATGTCTTAGTGTGTAGACATGTATATGGAAAACAGAGTACCTGTTATTTTACGGAAGATTATAGTTAATGATTAGGATTAAAGCATCAGTCCACATACTAGAAATCACTGTAGCCAAAGAACTTTTTTTATCAAAAAGGCTGCTAGGTTGCTGTCACAGCAGAAAGCAGAGATTTGCTACATTCTGACTATTTAGATGGAGAAGCAACTGAAAATTGAAAGGTCCAGTTTTGAATTTCATACATGTATATCATAGTACTAATTCTACATTTGTGTAATAATATGTGTATTAACATAAGAGCATCTCTTTCCTTTCAGAATCTAAGATTCACTATTTTGTCCCTACATTCCTCTTATATATGCCATATATATTAATAAAATCACAGTTTGAGGGTCAAGCTTCAGATCAGTTCATTGCCATTCGTAAAGCACATAGTTTGAGACCGTTTGGAAGCCTGTCACAGGAAAATAGCATTCTTTGAAAAGCAACGACTAAAATTTAGCTTCCTGATCCTCTTCCTCTGGAAGAAAAAAATCTCTAGGAGACCCAACAAGAAAGGGACGCTTGGGATGATGAGGTTCTTCCGTCACTCCACAGGCTATAGAGCAGCCCAGAGACTATAAGTAAGGACGAGAGAAGGCTGAGAAAATGACAAGCAGTGTAAGCAGATAAAAAGCACCTAGTAAAGAATGTGTATCAAAATAGTAAGAAACTGTGAGGACGAGCACAGCTTATACTTTGTGAAATACTTGTGTATGATAAGAAGTGATCCTGCACATGTTTTTACATGCAGCAGAGCAGGGGGTGATTACAATAGTAGTCAGATCTTGTAACTGGGTATGAAGAGGAAGACTTGAAGAAAGGAAATCATTTCACAATGAGTTTGTAAAAATTTTCACTGTTCTTATTGTTCTAATTATAGCATTTTTGTTTGCCAATATTTTGCTGTATGATTTCTCTGGAATACTTGACTTATTTCTGAATTATATATTAAATTTTCAATGTCTATGCAATCATATGATATGGCAGTCATTTTAGAAAATATTATTGATCTATATAGTCTGAATTGGCAAGCTATATGAGGATCATTATTATTGCCGTCTTTTAAAAAGCTTCCCGATGGCAGAATTTCTTAGCCTTTCTGGCCAGTTGCATAGTAGGTATTGTCAGATCTTGCTAATCTTGCCTTTTCCATATGTTTCTCCATGTACTGTGGCTCCTGCTCTAATGTGTTCCTGTGTAAAGGACTATCAGTAGTCATAGTGCTGCATTACTTCTTTCTCCTTGGTTTTCTGCGATGACACATTTTTATTTTGTTTTGCTCACATTCTGTTTTTGGTTGTAGTGTAATTCTGAATTATTCTCAGGCTGGATTTAGAAGCATCTCTTTGTGATTCTTTGGTTTTTATTCAATATGTACTACATGAATTATCAAATTATAATGGGATGATAGAATAGTCTTTTATCTATCTTAAGTTTTTCTTTAACGTTACTCAGTCTTATTTCTGTAACTTCTCTGTAAAAGAAAGCTGAATTCCAGTAGAATATGTTATATCCAAGTTTCATTGCATTTTTGCTTATTCAATATTTCCTTTTTTTACTATCCATTTTAATCATTGAGCATCATGTTCTTGGTCTAGTTGTCACAAAAAGTAATGCTGCTTCTAAAATTATCTCATGTTTGTAATGGAAACTGTACTTCTTGAATAAATATTCATCAAGTGCTTGTTGCAAAAGTGTACCATGTGTAAATAAAATATAATGTCAGTCTGAAATATCAAAGACTGAAACACCTCAGTGGATTGTTTAGCTAGAAATGTAGGCTACTCACTAACTAAGCTCCAACAATAAACGAGCCATATCATATTCCTTGTCTTTATAAAATCAAGAAATTCATTAGACTGAAATCTGAGTCAATAAAATATTGCTTTTATGAACATCACACTTCTGTGTTAAAAAATTAAATTAATTGCAAGCAAAAATAATGGTGTCTTAGAAAATAAATAGTTGAAATCAGAAACACCGGGCAATACTATGCTTTTAACTATGAGAGAGTCATCACATTTACTATAAGAAAGCATAAATTACTGTGATATACCAAACATTTTTGTAATATTGTCGTGTTCCTCACCAAAAAGTTACTTTAGATTCCTGTTTCATATTCCCCTCAAATTTCAATTAGAAGAATTTCAAGAATAGTTGAGGCAAAACAGCATTTAATAGAGCCATGCAGTATGAACACAGATCATGAAAAAAGTGTTGATTTTGGGGTAGTTTAAGACCTTAAAATAACTTGTATTATACATGCAGTATTTTAGAGTGTCATAATAGGCATGTAATAGGAAAATATCTTGATGTAATTGATTGTTCTTGAAAGAAAAAAATATTATTTTAGATACCTTATTCATATCTATGACTACCTTGACATTGGAAGGGGGTGGGCATAGTTATCAGCGTAGCAACAAAAATACTGATTTTCTTTGGTGCTTTGAACAACTGTCAAGAAATATGGTAATAGGGAATACAGAGTTTTTCTTTCATGCTTGTTTACAGCTGTAAATCTTTTGTGAAGAATAATGAGATAGAATAAAAAGGAAAACAACTGCTGATACTTTAATAACCTGTCCTGCAGGACAGCTGAAATTTTAAAGCTTTAGGTCTATGCTTTATGCAAAGTTTGAAGTTTATGAGGAATTTTCCTTTCTGTCCTTTTCTTCTTGTGTTTTTCCTTCTTCTGTTATCTTTCTGTACCTTTCAAATCAGGCTAACTCCATTGGAAAGATTGGAAATTATCCTTCTTCCCTTAAACTTTATATATTGCATTGCTGTGCTAGTAATAAAGTCCTTTACTTAGATTGTTATCTACAGAGGTTTGTGCAGCTTTTGAAGTTCTTTTAGATGTGGAAATGCTTCTTATAACCTATATATTTAAGGCAACTGAATTTCTGTTCCCATCTTAAGATTTGTCATCATTTCATGCTTGCAGAGTAAATATGTTCACAATTCATTTGGCAAGCTCTAGTTACAGGTATGTGAGTTAAAACCAAGGAAAAAAAAGCTATAGCAGAAAAGGTTTGTTTAACTGTATTAGCTTTTCTCTGATATTCTTCAACACCTTTACCTTCAACACCTTTGTGGCTAAATTAACATAAACAGAAGAGGCTTGTGTGCATTCTGTAATTTCTTTGTTAATATGAAATGAATGTAATTTGTCTTATAAACTTACAGAATCACAGAAGTGCAGGGCTTGGAAGGGATCTCAAGTGGTCATTGATTCCACCCCCCCTCCTCGACAGCCTCTCTGGGCAATCTCTTCTTAGGGCTCTTCATCAACCCTACCATAAAAAACTTCTTCCATGTGTTTGTATGGAACTTCCTATGTTTAACTTTTAGGGTATTGCTCTTTGTCCTACTACTACACACCACTGAGAAGAGCCTGACTTCATCCATTTGCTTCCCACCTCCCTTTAGGCATTTATAAACATTAATCAGATCCCTCCTCTTCAGTCTTTACCCAGACTGAACAGATGCAGATCACTCATCCTTTTTTTGTAAGGAAGATGCTTCAGGTCTGCTAGCATTTTTGTGGCCTTCTGCTGGGGTCCTTCTAGGAGATCCTTGCTTTTTTCGAACTGAGGAGTGCAGAGCTGGACACAGTATTCTAAATGTGGCCTCACCAGGGTAGAATAGAGGGGGAGGATAATCTCCCTCAACTTGCTGGGCACACTCTTTTAAATACAGCCCAGGATACCATTGACCTTGGCCACAAGGGCACACTGAAGGCTTACAGTCAACCTGTTGTTCCACAAGAACACCCAGGTCCTTCTCTGCAGAACTCCTGTTCAGCAGGTTGTTCCCTAACCCGTACTGGTGCATGCAGTTGTTCTTCCCCAGGTGCAACTCAGAATAGTGAAAAAGTTATATATCAATGAAATAATTTCTATAAGAAGTAAAATGTTTACTGGGTTTAATGAAAAATTAAAAGGCAGAGAAGTATCTATAAACAGGTTATTAGAGTCATTTGAAATTAGTACTGGGAGAGCAAATTGGCACAGACCACAAATTAGTGCCAACATCATTTTTATGGTAGGCTTTTCATTGTTTGTAAAAACGTGCCTTGTTTGTTAGCATTGGTAAAGGCACAGGTTTGCTTATGGAGGACAGCTTACCACTCTAAATGCATATTCATACAAATAGCCCCAAGGGATAACACTGCAGAAATCCAGACAAAAAATATCGAGCTGGAACGGAGATTACGTGCAATTGCCAAATAAGTTTAACCCAATTGTATCATTTTACAACACTACCCACCACAATCATTATTTACACTTTTCCTCTCAAATACACATAGCTCTGAGAACACACAGTTGGAGGGGAGATCCAATCATCCCATCTGACATCTGCTTTAGTTACCAAGTTCTTAAGCTTCTGCATATTCTTGGGCTTTCAGAAATTCAGTTTATTCAGTAAAATATAGCTAACAGTGCATCTTTAACTACAAAAAAAAAAAAAAAAAAAAAAAAAAAGCAGAAAAATTTATGAATATTTGTAGCAGTGAAGAGATAAATAGTAATGGGTCAAAGTGGTGTGAGCTCACACTTGAGAGTTGCAACTCTGATGTTATTTTGCCATTTCAAATTCAAGTGTAGATAACAACTGCAAGAAAATTTGAGAACAATCTCATTCTTTCACACATCTGCTTTCACATAGTAAATGTGAACTTAATAAACAAGATTATTTTAAAATGAATACAAAATGCTGTAGCATATACCATCTTTAATAGGAGAAAGAACAATTACTTTAAATGTTTTGCTGGGAACCTAAAAATGTTCTAGGAAGTTTTTGGGTTTTTTTTCCTTATACTGCACAAAAAATAGTTGGCATACACAATGGGGCATTTTTTTCATTTTGTAGGCAATAATTTGTATCATGTACCATTTAAGAAAATGTGCATTGTAAAGTAATGTTGTAAATACTGCATAGTTTTATTCTGATCTACTGAGGATTCTATGAAAGGGAGCAATAATTGATTGCCTTTTCAGCACTATTAATCTGTCTGATTTTGAATGTTTGTAACACATGAAGTAACATAGATTCATTTTCCTGGCTTTTAATCTACTTTCTAGCTTTAAATGTACGTATTTTTTTCCAGGATTTACATTTGTACTATTTGTACACTGGTTCTGCAGTTAATTGTGCAATAATAGAAAAGAGCTTATTTACTTTAGAAAGAAACAGAACAATCTTTTTTCTGTGTCTGAAATTGTCTCTTTAGTTGGTACTTTACCCCTTCTGCTCACATGAACATCAGTCGAGATGGATTATGAAAAATGCCTTTCCACAGTAGTAGGACTTATTGTAATAGAGGTAATTCAGTACATAACAAGAAAAGAAAAATTCTATATAATGCACCTAACCTTCTCGTCTCTGAAGATTAGATTTAAAAAAATGTATTGGATTTAACCACTCTGGGTTTAAAATCTCCAACAATTTATCAACATAAATTATTTTCCTTAACAATGTAATCATATTTGTTTGTAGCACATCAAAGAGACATTCAGCAGAAGTTATTCCATTATCAGTCTGTAAGTGCTGAGACTCTCTGGTCTAGTAAGAGTAAGTATACTTGCACTTTTATTTTTTAATAGAGAACGTGAAGATTACATGGCTATTTACATATGTCTGTGTGGTCTCGTAATACAGACATCTTTCTTAGTACTCTTCTTTGGTGCATTCATGTATGGTTTGATATCTTTTTGCAGTAAATTTTTCTTCATTCTTTATCAAACTAAGTCCTAAATGTCTGTGTACATGTGCACAGACATTACATGTATCTTTGTTTTCTCACAAGGAATTGAGTGACTCACTGTTTTTGGGTTGCACTTGTGATCTCTAACAAGTCCATACGGTGGTTGTTCACTAGTCCACATTGGACTATTATTTCATTACCTCCACAGTTTCATTGTATTTTTTCCATTTCCTTTGTTTCCAGAGAAAATGAAATATTTTGAAAGCATTCTTCCAACTTAATAAAAGTCTATGTAATAATTATATATATATATATATAATTAATCAAGTCAAAGCATTGTGTGAATTACCATCACAAGAATGTGTGTACAGCATTTTCTTCTTACATCTAAAATATTTTGTATGCCTACAGTTCTTTCATTTCTACTCTTTTGTTTTTTTTTCATGCTTTCTAACACCAAATTGTATTGCAGGTGGACAGAAAGTTCTTTTTATTGGCATTATATATACACACAGCAGAATTTAAATAGTAAAGAATTGCATTAGGTGAATAATGATGTCTGTTCATCCTGAGATATTACTTTACTTTCAGCTTCAACGGAAAAAAATATATATATATTTGGATTTCTGGTATTGAGTAATTTAATTGGAAAATTGGAAAAGTTGTACCTTAGAGTTCACATTTTTTTCCCCTGTATACAAAATAGCTTTAAAATGTCTTCATAAAATGGCAAATAATTCTGAACTACTTCTTGTTTCTATGACAACCTTTCTGTGGAATAGTAGTAGGATAGAGATCCTCTGAAGCTGCCACTGAGTTCATTAAAAATTTTATTTTAAGCAGGGAAAATGACACTGTTTTTAACTGGATGGGCTTTAGGACCATTGTTTTCGGTTTTGATCATAAATATACTGGTTTCTTGCATCTTGGCCATTTCAGTATGAAACTTTAAAAGATTAGATACAAAATAAACAAGGTGCAGTTACCTAAGCGTAGAAGTAGTATTTTCTACTGTTTTCAACTTGCAGAAAATCAGTATCTCAGACACAGTTTTGCCTTTTGTTGCCTTAGAAAATTGCTTATCTAAAAGGGAAAGCTGCTTTTAATTGAACTTCATGAAGAATCTGTACTGATTCTTCAAGAATAAAAACTAGCTGCAGACAAATTTGACAGTAACAGTTTTTCTACTTGTTAGTGTGGATTTATTCTCATTCATGTTTTCTATTCTCTTATCTTTTGTGAATGCTCTGACTCCATCAAAGAGCTTGATATTAGTACGCAGTGTAAACTGATATCAGGATTATTGGTAATTCAGAGTGGCATTAGGGAAACAAATGTGCAAGTCTACATTAAAATTATCAAACAAAATACTAAATGATGAAAGCAAAGTTATTCCATTGTGATCTTGCCAAAGCTAAAAGTTTGTGTTAGAGAGCTACAAATACATCTGCAGGACACACCTGCCTTCCAGGTGTAAATTGAGATAGTAGATATTGAATATTGCTCTGTGTAGATATTATTCACTGTTTAGTGAACCATACAGTTGAGAGGGTACAATACCAAACAATAATTCATGAAGTTCGGGATTAGGAGGGGGGGTGGGGGCAAGACAGCAAAATACTCGATTTCTGTGATTTTTCTTCGTCTTTCAAAAAGTTGATACCAATTCAAGTCTCCTTTCTAAAAAACAGGGCAAAGTATCTCTAGCCAAGCTCAGTTAAAATTCATCGCACTAAAGAAGATTAAGCACATCAAAGTAATTTCCATGTGATTTCCAGTGTACCAGCCTGCTCATACGGTTGAGCTCACTGCAGCCTAGAAGACTTCACAAAGATATTACTAGGCAAAACAAATAATGGAAATAGATATTTATGCATAATATTGTTCAAGAATTGTTTTAGATTCTAAGAACTGTTGATGCTTCTTTTTGAGAGAATCATTTGCACAAATCTCTTATAACCCAGTAGCTATGGAATGAGCTCTTTCTCTCAGGACTTTGTTTTCTGGCTCTGTTGACATCAAAGTTAATGCCAAATATTTAGATTGCATGAACACTGCATAGGAAAATAGTATATAACATTCAGCATAAGAGCGAAAGAATTTTGGAAATACTTTGGGCAAATCTTGGCTTACTGAAAGGATTGCCAGAGCTTCTATTGCTTTCAGCTAAAGTACAATTGCACCTTTGACTTTTCTACATCCATCACAGAAAGAATTCCCTTTCATTGTTTTATGTCTTATAAGGAGAAATAAGAATCTTACTTTCATTCCTGGATTTTCTCCAGAAACAGTGGAAAATTTGGTTCAATTGGAAAAGATTTTTTTAAATTCTAAGGAAGGAGAATGAGGGGATAAAAGTTTTCCACAAGCAGCGAGGAGTAATGAATGCCCAGGCCTCAAAAGACTGTGTTTTGTGGGTGCCTTTATTCTTTTTGTTGTTGTTTGATTATTATTATTTTTTGTTGTTTTTAAGATAAGCTTTTTTGTTAGAATCATATTTTCAGGAAAATCAAAGAAAAAAATAAACTTATTTATTCACAGATTCAAAATACAGCTGCAAAAAATGACAGCATTAAATTGATGTTTATAGCATAAATAAGATAAGAAAAAAAATCTTTGCTTATGCTGAAATTCATGAAAGGACTTTAATTGTCTAAAATGATGAAATAAGGATTGTGGAAACTGACAATAAGTTATTTTGTCCTCTAGATCTGAATGTGACTCATTTCTGTGTTTGGCTTTTGTTCAATTTTTACTCCACAATATCTCAATCATTTTAAAAACATTGGAATGTTAGTTAAACTTGTTGAAAACAATGCAGTTTTTGTTAGACTGAGGTAAGTTTTGGTAAGTTATTGGTAAGTAGCCTTTACTTTCCGTTATGGTTGATTATTTACCTGGTACAGTTTGTAATATGGCTCTTCTGAGTGGGGTAACTCATTCCATCTGGAGAAGAGTCCCTCTTCCATGTAGAACTATTAGATGTCACTCCTTCACATCTTGAGTTTTGTGCATTTTGTGGTGGCTGCAGGAGCAGGACCAGCTATGCATGAGGCTGTGTGGTACAAGATTAGTAGCTTGAAAGTCACCCCTCTTGAACAGCTGGTGTGCACTGCCACTGGGTTGTCCTGTATTGAGACCATTTTCCTGCCTCATTTTGTTCAAAAACTAGTCCTGCCTTCATGATCACACATTATTTTCAGAACTGCTAATGCTCTGTACTGGCATGAATTCAGTACAGGACTAGTAATATTAATATGAAAATACTTTAAATAATGCTTTTTAAAGCCATCTTTTAAACTTCTGTATCATTTCAAAATGCATCAATTTATCACTTATGTATGTATTTAATGATTTCTAAGGTGACCTCAAAATTTTGTGTATTCAGATCTTGATTTTTGTTATGTAGGAGCGTACAAGACTGGGCAAAGCCAGTGATGTGTGTTTTCACTGGCCTCTAAGCTCAGCTGGAGAATGTAAGTGCAGTATACACTGGTGAAAGAACGCTACTTTGGAGTCAGGCACCATGGTTAATAGTAGAATCATAGAATCATAGAATTTCTTAGGCTGGAAAAGACCTTAAAGATCATTGAGTCCAACCACAACCTAACCATACTACCTTAACTCTAACAACTCTCTGTCAAATCATGTCCCTGAGCACCACATCCAAACGGTTTTTAAACATGTCCAGGGACTGTGACTCAACCACCTCCCTGGAGATCCTATTTCAGTGCTTAACAAGCCTTTCAGTAAAGAAGTTTTTCCTGATATCCAACCTAACTTACCCTGGCACAACTTAAGGACATTTCCCCTCTTCCTGCAGGCTCTTGTTCATCACTGGCAAAAATGCAGACTACTGATGGTGACTGTGTTCAAAAAATAGTGTTTTGTAGCTGATAATTTGCTCTATCAAATTATGTTTCTGTACTCCTTTTTTTCTGTTGTAGTTTCCTGTAAATAAATAGGCAGCATTACTTTTGGAGCAAATGTATTTTACCAAAATGTTTTATTGTCTGATTCTCCAAAACCGTTTTAATATTCACATCTTTCAGTGTCTGACCATCACTTAACTCATACTTAAAGCAATAGCTAAAACTTTAATATGTGTTCTTCAGATAAACAGCAGCTGTATTTTTAATTGGCATAAGCCATCTTAAAATTAATGTACCCTTATTTATTTTTAAAACAAATTGAGACCTGAATTGCAGGGAAAAGCGCTGATATTACATGACAAACAACTAGATTGCAAGGTGAATTTAAATAACCTCTGAAGAAATATGTTTGGTTTCACACATTTGGCATAACGTAATCATGTGAAATATCTGACAGCAAAGCAAGTCTTGATTTTGAAATATAAATCTAGAAAGCTCAGTATGAAACACACGCCTTCTATGTTTTATTCCTAAAAGACCATCTGAGTAGAGCAAAATAAAATGAAACATAGGAATTACTTCCTTTTTAATATGACAAATAAGTCATATTTGAGACAGATTGCTGAACAACATAATTGGATTGGAGAGCTCTGGAGGACTCGTAAAAGAAATGCATGAGAACTTCCACAGTTACACTGGCTATATGACATTTACATAAACCTGCACACTCATACAGTGCTTGAAATTAAGAATACCTGTCTCCTAAAGTGCTTAGTTCATAACTGGCAGTTATGAAAAATATCTTTCCTCTTCAAGTGAATTTTCAAGTGTCCTGAAATTTACTCATATAATCCCTTCAGCCAAAGAGGACTAAGATGGTGGAGTTTGAAAAAGAAAGCTCTTAAGCTCACTCCCTCCCATCTTAGATCTGATTACATGTCTGGATGGAATTCTGATTCCCTGAGAGGAATTCCATAATTCTCTAGTTCCGGTAGGACCAGGACGTTTTCATGCCTTCTGTAATTGAACTAATAATTGTACAGAGAATGTCGATTGTTCTTTGATCATTATATTATTTTTTAATATTAAAATATTAAAAATATTTTAAAAGGTATATTACTTTTAATTAAAAAAATAATATAATTATGAAAAAAAAGCTCTTGACCTTCTAAATATGACTAGAGGTGCAATTGAATTTAGGATTTCAGGTAAGTTTCCACACCACAAAAACTCAAGATACTGAAATGCTGGGCATGCTGTGTTTGAAGTTATGGCTTAATGAAGCTCAGCAACTTTGGACGAATTTTGTCTACTTTGGTAATTTAAAACAAGGGAGAATGTAGCTTGCTTTTCAAAAAGGGAATACGGCCTATTATCCTCTGTAAGAAACTTTCTTAAACAGCTGATTTAAGGAGCAGTATCAAATGCTATAAAACAAGAGGTTTAAGAGAGACTTTCTACCTGTTTACATTCATATAATACATTTATTTCATCATAATTCATATATTAGCATTTTATATATTTATGCAGCTTTTTATAAACAGCCTTAGCATGTTATACTGGGCAGCCTGGTCTAATGGTTGGCAACGTTTCCCACTGCAGGGGGGTTGAAACTGGATGATCTTTGAGGTCCTTTTCAATCCAGGCCATTCTACGATTCTATGATTCTATGTAGAACCGAAATCCAAGTTCAATATTTTTTCTGCCACAATAAAGGCATTACAGTCTGGACTTCTGCATTTAGTGTTAAATTTTCAGTTCAAAGGTTATAATCTCTTTGGTAAATGGGTTTTAATCATTTTGCATAATTTGCATTAATTACAGTACTTAATAGTAATATTTTTCTGCTAAACATATCTTTTCAATTGTGTATCCAAAAGCTGAACTGGTGACAATTCATTGGGAGTACTGGTGAGGACAGATATGATATGGATATCTTATAAAAACACTTAAGTTTGTCAGTGATAAAGTGTGAAGGGGTGAAATAACTAGAGCTGTTATTTCTGCTAAAAGATCTTTACGATTCAGTTTGTTTCTGTCTGTCCTATTGAAAATAATTTTGGTTTTTTATAGGCCATAATGCTTTCTCAGACCAAGAACTATATTGGGCTATTATTATCCAATCATAGTGCTAGAATTAAAGAGACATAATGCGTTTTTCACACATTTTTTCTCCACAGAGGAATAAGATGATAGTGGGCAGTACAGATCAAAGCATGGCTCATTCAACACATTACTGCATAAATATATAGCAATGAAGATGGCATGTTTGAATTGATATGTTTTCATCTTTGTTTATGTGTACCTAAATTGCCATATCTACCTATATCCAAAGGAATAAATTCTTTGACAGCACAGTCTTTTCAAAGTGATATTGTATACAGTCAGATCAAAAATATTTCTTAAAATCCAGTAATCCCTTTGAACATATAAAACCAGCAAAGTTGCCACTTCAGTATAGTCACTTTCATCCCTAAATAAATATTTACTTTTCCTGCTTGCTAACTAATGCATCTTTTAATCTCTCCCAGTTGCAATTTCATAATCTGAGAATAGAGAGACTGACTGGAATATTTAGGTGTTGTTGCATTGTAGCAGGATCCTGAGAGGGCAGAGCAAAGTAGAAAGGGTTGAAAACTGAGCATCCCAAGATGAAGAAAAATGGAGGGAAAAAAAAAATAGTAGTTGTGAAGGAGTCTGGGAAAGAGTACAGCTACATCTACAGCTGTTCTGAGCAAGTAATAGCAATTAGAATAAAGCAGGAAAGTAGTGAGGTAAATGCCATTAATTCGAAGAATTCTTTATGTCTTCTCTCTAGCTTCTTAAATATTTTGATCTGCTACATGATAGATTATGCCAGTTTCATTCTTGATTATATTTTGTGTTATAAACCCATAATAATGTCTTGTTAGCTGTGTTTTGCTTTCCTGCTTCTTTTTCCCTATGAGCTCCTTCTGCTGCTTCAACTACTTAAAATAAACATACTACCTTGGACATATTTTATGTGACTATTTTATTCCTTCCAGGAAGAAAAAAAACATTTTATGTTAAAAAAAAAAAAATAAAATTATTAAGCTGCATCTGGTAGCTATAGCCAAGCCTAATGGGAGCAGGTGCTCTACAAGCTTTTCTGTAGAGCTCTGCCAACAGTGCTTGCTTCAGTCCAGCCAAACGCTTGTCATCTCATTACCAGCCCTCTCCTGGGCATCCTGACAATTGGGCATGCTTTCTTTTAAGCTACTAAAGAGCAAATTGAACTAGATTGAAAGTACTTAACTCATATCACTTCTAAGACAAATTTATCTGAGTTTCCAGGATATTGCCATGGTCTGAGAGCAGCTTTAGGCCTTAAATGCCTTGACTAGTCTCACCTGTGTCCCTTCCATACATCCTGCCCTTGGTATGGGATATCCATTTGAGCTCTAGGTTAGGGATCTGGCCCTTCTTGAGCTGCACTTGTCTTTGCTTCTCTGTGGATGTTACACTTATGCTGTAGCCTTGTTTCTAGCCCTGCCTTGTTTCCCTGGACAACTCTGGTCCATCCTTTTGCCACATCCAAAGCTGCCTGCCCATCCCAGGCTCTGCGAGACAGCAAGCGTTGGAGAAGACACAGCCTGTGCTTGGGTCACCTTCAGTTCCTCATGGTCACCTTCTAAGAGCTGCCCTGCTTCTGCTGCTCCTCAAAAGAAATATCCTTACAGGGAGTCCAAACGCTGTGCTGTAGAGAAATCTCAAAAATGCTAGGGGACTTACACAGCCATGTTTGTAATATTGCAAACATGTAGAAGCTTTCTCCTGATAAAATAAACACGGCCATTATCTAAATCATAATCCCCTACATAATTTAGAATAGGCAAGCTTACATGCCCAACCCAGCTTTACAAAAAGCCCTGTGGCTCAGAGTAGAAGCTCAACCCTGATTCCTTCATCCCCATCTATTCAGTTTGTGAAATGGATTCTTAAGGGAAAACAAGTAATTAAAACTTGTTAGTGATGACTCTCATAGATAGCACTGTGAACCTACATAATATCTGTCTAGTTCAAATGATTTGTATTAGCATCCATTGAGAAGTCAGTCATTGTGATATAAGAAGGAAAAACTCCCTACTTGTTTATCATGCTTCAGTTCCTTTAATGTAAAAAAAACCTCACCTAGTTTTTCCTCCTCTAACTTTTGTGAAATCTTAGAAAAGCAATTACTGGAAGAAAAATATCTGAAGTCTTTACTGTTAAGATAAGCTCGCATCTGTCTTTTGCTGTGAAAGGACACAGGCTGTTACTGTCACACAGCCACACTGTCTCCTCTTTCTCTACCTGTGCTCTCTCCTTGTGGGCTCAGTTCTCAGTAGTTCAGCAGCCTGGCCAATTTAAATCAAAGAGATAGCATTATTACTTGGAAATACTTCTGGTGTCTATAAACTTAGTATGTTTTGTATTTGGTTGTTAATTATACCCTTAAGAAATTCTAAGTCACGGAATCTAATTATGCAGTTTTTACTCAGTCATACGAAAGTTCAAGAAGGGAATCAAAGATTAGGGCAGTATTTTACATCTGATAGTTTTGACATTGCTGCATATGCTTAATCTTGCCTTGTAACGGTAATATCCTTTGTTATGACAATGAAAAGAGTGATTCAAAACAAATCTCCATATTTATGTGACCTTTTTATGTCCCTTCTCTCAACATCACTGGTGAGACACCTATTTCTTAAACTGAAATTACTTTCCTTGTCTGTAAAGTGGTGTATTATTTGTTTAAGAAAACACAGCCAAAAAATCTCGGATGGTACCAGTTTCACACCTGCTTCCCCAAACCAAAGTTTAATTATCATAAAAACTATGTTTCTAAACTCAAGTGTTCAGAAACTGTGCAAAGACTCTAGCAGGTGTTCATCACAGGAGGTGCCTTAATGTTTCTTAACTAAGCGCTTTTAAACCATTATATTTTGAATTTTCTATTATTTATTTTCTGACAGCATAACTTATATAATTCGTATGAGCTAGTGACAAAATATAAATGCCTGTAATTTCTGTGTCTTAATTTCCTCTTGAAGATTTCATTTTTAATCAAAATAGTCCTTCATAAACCTCCCTTTCCTTTTCCTTTTCTCTCCTTAAAGCTCCATCTGAGGTTCTCTGGAGGCATTTCACTCAATTGTAAAAGGTTTTCTTCAGCTGTTGAATGCTACATTTAATATGAGAAGCAAACATAAATCAGAGGCTTTTTTTTTTTTTTTTTTTTTTTTTTTTTAGAGCCCTGTAGTTGCTTTGAATGTGCAGTCACTGAGTCTGTATTGTGCCTTGTTGATTTCGGTGATATGTTGGGTAATTGAAGACGATTATTTCTCTCAGGTCACAACCTTCAGAGAATCTCTGTTTTTTGCATTGAACTGATGAAAGTTAAATACAGTAATTCTGGTATTTCAGTAGCATTTTACTGTAGCGTAAATAAGAGTAAAACTGTTCCCCAGTAGTAGGGATGGGTTTTTTTGCTCTTATTTCTGCTGTTAATTTTAAGACTTGCTCATAGATTTGAGGAAAAAAAAAAAACCAAACCAACAGACACTTGTAATAGCTTGCAAACCATTGCACTATAGTACAGTGCAGCCTAGTGGATATTCAGTTGTCTTTCAATGCACAGCTGGTTAACTTGGAGCACTTTCCATGTACAAGTGCTGCTTGCACAAGGAAATTCCTATGTGTGTGTAAAAGTAGAAATAAATAAGATTTGTTTTATTTGTTGATACTGTTGTCTCAATTTTACATTAGAAAAGTCCAATTCATAGCCACTATAGATGACTTAGGAGTGAAAGTTCACTTCCTTCTCTTTTGTTTCAAGTTAGAGTGCCATTCTTTTTCTCCAGAAAGTAAAGGTAAAAGCTGATGTCCTTGTTGTATAGAAATCAAAATTAAATTGAGATAAATGCAGAATTTTTTGAGAAATAAAAAAGGAATAAGTGCTAGAATACGATGACCACATATAAGGTTCGAGAACACTGAGCAACAAAAAGAATTAAGGTGTCAACACTTGACAGAAGGAACAGGATACTGGCGTGAATCCCAGATGCATAAAATCAAATTAAAGGAATTACAAAGTACTAGTTAGATCTCAGCAAGAGTCTTGCATGCACCGATAGCCATGTGAGAAAAGCTGTAATTGTGCTCATGGTAGGATGAAAAGTTGTGATGTATGCTACAGAATTCTGTGGTCTTACTTAGGACCTGAAATGCTGGCAGTGAGACACTGAAGTATAGGCATCGTGCCTCTTATTGGGATATTAACTCAAAGCTGAAGGACAGCACTGTTTGCTGTACTGTGTTTTGGTACTAGAGAAACAGAAGTTTCTGTATTCCTAAGAGTTTCCATATTAATAAAATTACACCATATTACAGCATAATCATTTGTATTGTACACAGACTTGAAGAACACAGTCTTCTAATTGAAGACACAAATATTCTGCTAGAGATTTACTGTACGCTAATAGCAATTATATAAACTGTTTTCTGATTATTAAATGAATGTTTTTTGTTACTAGACTGAACATAAGCCAGCAATGAGCCCCTGTAGTCAAATCAGTACATAGAATGTTCTGAAAGTAATGCCTTCCATTTATTTCTGTGGAGACTGTGACAAAGAGCATTAAAATCTTCAATAGAGCAAATTCTCAGCTGCAAAACACTAGTTTTTCAGCATAGTCATCACCATTAGGTGTGCATTTTCACCTACAATGAACAAGAACCTTGTAATGTCCACACCAGTAGAGATGACCCAGTGTTTTACAGCTCCCATGATGGCGCTATTGCTAAAACACACTGCCCACCACCTCACTGTGCTCACGTCCTTTGTTTGGTTTCCATAAATGTTCAGCAAGTGTCAGTGAATGTCAGTGGGTGCAACTTTTTCCCCGCATGGAGGAATTCAGTGACAAACCTTTGCTTCATATACTTTTTCTTGTTAGATGCCATTTTGTCAGACTGGCCCTCTTGCTGCCATCACATGGCAATGAAATATAATGGGATACTTGTGAAAAAATTCAACCTCTATTGCCATGTCACCAATATCTGCCTCTAATATTGTGGGGCAACATAATAAAATAAGAGGCAGTTCTTTCAGAGCAGCCCTTACATGTTGCAGGCACACACTGTAGAGCAGACTGTAATAAAAAATATCTCAGTGATACCAGTAAATCATCTTTGTCGTGTATATACCTACAATAGCAAGAGCTTTTTGGGAAAGAACGTTCATTCTAAAAGGGAAAGAGTGGAAAGTCATTTTTGGTCCTTTTTCACTAACCAAATATATTGACTAACAGAAATGAAAAATGATACTAAGATGACAACTTTAAATGCCATTAATTTAGAACTTATTCAGTACTATCTAGCAAAGAATACTCATTAAAAGTTACTCATTTTTTACTTTTAACAAATGTCTTTTCCCTCTTTGTTTGTGAACCGTTTCCTATAACAAATCTACTAGTCATGTTCTTTGCTTCTGTCATGGGATATTGATTTTGCTTCTAGAGGTGGGGTTTTTTTTGTTTGTTTGTTTTGTTTTCCCAGTAATAGAAAAATGATTAATCTGGTAAGTTTTGTTAGAAGTTATTTCCCTAAGTGAAAGATTGAAAATGCCAACAAACAAAGAAACAAAAAAGTCAACTATTATCATTTTAATTATTCAGTATAATTCTCAACATTGGAAAAGTATTTTCAGATCACCTTCTTAGTATCTAGTTTAATTGAAATTAACTTGAAACAAATACTGTGGACGGATAAAAGCCATCATTACAGTTGACCTTTGTGTAATTTCTTTTCATGATGACTTTTTATTCTTTCAGTGCTACCTAGAAAATTAATAATAAAAGGGCATAAAGGGCAATAATTTTCCAAGTAGCCTATGGGTCAGGATTTAAGGCAAATTAAGTAATGAACAAAGTCTCAAAAGCAGATCCACAGTGGAAAGGAATTTAAGAACTAATAAAATTCATCCATAAAAATACTAACAAGAACTTTAAGTACTATCAGCAGAAAAAATCAGCAGTCATTCAAATTTAATCTGCAGCCTATTTGTGAAACGTTCACTTTCATTCAGACTTCAAGTGTTCTGTGTGTAGAGATTTTGTTTGTGATTTTATAAATTGCTTTTAAGTATCAAGAAGGTTAAATTCATAGCAAATCAGTGTTTTTTTTTTTTTTTTTTTTTTTTTTTTTTAAAGAATAATTGTTAGATGTTATCAAAACCTGTGACAAATGTACTGTGCTTGTTACTAAGCTTTGGTATTTTCTTTATATAGGTTAAGCAGAGAATAAACTAGAGTCCTAGCAAGTAGTGACCTCACTTTAAGTCAAACAATATAGCAATGGAAAAAATTAGGGAAAATATTGGTATATTCACTACCTGATTTTTGTGTGTGTGTGTGTGTGTATTTTTTTGTTTGTTTTCAGAATATATTGCTTACAAAGTTTGTAGTGCTAGGAATAGCATGTAGCAAATAAAGACGTGTTTGTTATTAGTTTAAATCAAGCTGGCAAGAAACAGCATATGTATCGAAAAATGCTTCTATGGTTATGGCAAAGTAATCTTAATCATTGGGTTCTTAGCATAGATGAGAGAGAACAGCTGTTCTCTTAAGTGTCAGTGTAAGAGTTAAATGGTCTGATTTGATATTTGTAACTCTCACATGGCAGCAAGTTTGATATTTAGTGAAGTTCTGGAAAAACTGAGCTTATGTATTCCAAATCTGTTCAGATTCTGGAAGTAGCAAAGCTAAGATAAATTATATAATGCTGAAATTTGTTCTGTAAAAATTTCCTCAAGTTCTATGCTAAATGGTTTTAATGCTTTTGATGTCCGAGTTGTTATTCTATAAAAGTAGCATTATATCTGTGCTCTCAAATGAACTTTGCCTGCTAGGATTACAGATGCATCTGAATGCTTTGGAGCCAATTCAGAATGAAATTTATTGAATTGCATTTTCATATGTCTATTGGTAGTTTGGCATTCTATTTACATCTTCAATGCATTTAAATTTCCATTCCTTTAAAATCTAAGTCCTCCACGTGCTATCAAGGAATCATACATCTCTTTCACAGAGACATTTAAAGAAAGTAGCCACAGTGCAGTTTTCTGAACCTGAGAAATGAAAGAATGAAGTAGGAAGAGGTGCAAGAACCTAGTGCCTTGAGCCATCACCTCCAGAGGTGTGCCAGAAACAGAAGTGGCCCATCCTGTAGCTGTAGTTTTAATACTTTTAAGTTTGTCAGTGTCAATCCCTGAGGCAGATACGTGACTTAAAATCTTTTCCATGCACTGGTAAATTCTTGAGAATGGTAGGATAATAGAAACTCAATATTTGATGTGGAAATGCTATACTTCCTGCTTAGGTTTGTAATCTCTTTCTCGACTGTATGCTGTTCTTGCTGTGTCCTGTATCAAAAGGATAACTCTAATGGAAGAAAACTATAGCTATGTGAAAAATGGAAGTTATCCGTAACTACAGCTTGAGAAGAGATGTTTTCAGCTTTTAAATTAACATAATAGATATAAACATAAGGTTCTTATGCCACTGTAACTGAGGCTAGACTACGACCTACAGCTTTCCTGTCAACCACAATTTGACATCTGTACATAGGTTATCTCACTAGTTTTGAGTAGACCATATGGTCTTTGTCATGAGTTCTTGAAGAACCGTGGCCTTAATCTACCTTATATTGCTACTGTTAAAAGTAAAATGATGTCTCATTATTAATCTAGACTTTAAGGACAATCCAAAGTTAAATTAAGCAGAGGCTGTTAATCCCTTAAGTAGCTGCATGTAATGTACCAAACTCTAATATTTTCTTAAGTACATAACAATTTTTCTCCTTATTACAGAAAACTTAATCAGATGAGAACACTATTTTTTTTTCAGAATATGATATTGGATCTAATAAATTACTTGAAGAAGCTACCATAAGTCAAATATTCTGCTCCTGTACCAGCAGAGGATATTTCAGTGAGAAGTACAATTTTTTTTGGAGTCATATGATGTGATACTGATATAAAATAATAAAAAGTTCATACATGTCACCAGGAGATCAATCTGGTTATCCAATCCTTGAATCATATAATTTAGATTCAGTTCAGAATAAGACTCGGTAGCAGATTTTTAATTTCTGACGGGGTGGAAGGTGTCTTCCAAGTTGTTGTCAGTTGTTGTCCTTCTGTTTCATACCTTTATGAAATATTTTACGATATGCTATCACAATACCAAAGTAAAGAAAAGTTTTCTTAGGCCTAAACCAAAGTATTTTTTTCTACTGTGGAAAAAAGGGACAAAATGGTAGGGAAGAAAACATTTCCACGCTCTCTTAAAATGTAGGAATGAACTGTCTAAGAACACTGCATTAGCACTTGCAATTACTGCTTTAGCTGTGCCAGGCTCCATGGGAAATAGAAAAGCTACTGAATGTAATCAGCAATCAAGATGTATACTGAATATATGGAAAGCAATTACCTTATAATAATGCATTACAATAAATTAAGGTCATGTTGACTACGATAAATTTGAATAATTTAATACCATTAAAAACAATATCACATACCTATTGAAACATTCATTATAATAAATTGTTTAGGCTATGTAAAAGCTTATCATACAGAATTAACAGCCTGTATTTCCCAGATAACAATTAAAACTGATGATTTTGAGTGTAATATTGAAATGTTCTTAATTGCAATGGAATTTTTATTGCAGTAAATATATAGAAAACATTTAAACCAGCGGTGATGAATTACAGTGAGGTATGGTGCACGAGACAGTTTAGATGTGAGTCAATATTGTTAATAAAATTGAATTCAGCATTTTTTGAGGAACAGTTTAGCAGTCGATACCTGGGACTCAAAATTTTACGAAGAAATGAAGTTGATATAGACAGTGGAAGATCCGTAGGGTATATAATTAGTGTTGAGGGACAGAAATTTTTTTTATTTTCTGCTTTAGAAAGTAAATGGTACATCAGTGTAGTCTCCATGCCATGGTTTTCTTTCGTATATATATCTGTGAGATTACTACGTGTTAACAAATCCTGAGATTGTGCAAAGTCTCCGTATTGATACTGTGAAATCCCAGTATGTTCTTAGCACAACTACTTCACTTTCTCATTCTTACTATTTGTATTAAGCAGTATTTAGCAGCCAAAGCCGCTGTAGTAGATACTGTGCAACAGAACAAACTACTGTTTCATATTGTAATACTGATATATAACTAACTTATTTAGTTTTGTGTTATCTCTTTCTTTTCGTTGATATATTTCTTCTGGATTGCAATCTTGCCACTAAACAACATAGTAGGAGCCATCTGCTTAACTGAAATCCATTTGACTGAGAAGATAAAAGCTGGCTTTCATCGTATGGAGGTCACTCCAAAAGTAATGCCTCCTGTTTATTTCCATGAAGAACACAGCAAATACCAAGAGCACAATAACACTATTTGATAGAGCGAATTCTCAACTACAAAACACTATTTTTCAACATAGTTACCATCAGTAGCTTTGCATTTTCATCAGCAATGAACAAATCTGTACGCTGTGCTTGTAAAATATGCATGGCTGTCCAGAATGTGGCTTGTCTTTCATGTCATTGTTTGGTCTCCAGGTATTGGTGAATGTCAATGGGTGCCATTTTTTCCAAATGGAGGAACTGAATGACACACCTTTACTTCATACACACTTCCAGTCAAACACCATTTTGTCAGATTGTCCCTCTGCTGCCATCTGTCACACAGCAACAAAATGGAATGGATTATTGTTGGGGAGGTTTCAACCCAATGTGGTCCAACATAATGAAGTAGGAGGCGTTATTTTCAAAACGGCCTTCATACTATCAAAACTCATTTTCTGATAAGCAGAAGAGAATTCCTAATTAAAACTACAATTCTTAGAGCACCCTTGATTTTTTCCATTTAAGAAAACACGATGTGTAAAAAAAGTAGAATTTATTGAAAGTATGGTACTATAATTCCAATACAAGATAGTTATGTATATCATGAATTTTAGATGCTTGTACATTTCATCTAAGTAGGCCTCAGTTTCCCTGTGAGATTGCTTGTTTTCCAACTGAGGTGTACTTCACTGTTGATATGTAAAAATCCAGGTTATCTGGAAATGAACACTTTTCACTTTACTTACAAAAAATTTGGAATCAGAGCTGAAGTTTTTTAATGCTGCTTTAAGTTCAGTGGCTATTTTGACACGACATATAATTTATAGTTTAGATAATGACCATACAAATCATCATACTCTGGCTCCTTTGAGCTCTATTTTTCTCAGTGTACACAAGATAAGTATATGCAACACATGATTATATGTGCTCCTTTGTTTTATACTGAGAAAGACGGTTTCCTCCTATGTGTTCTGCCTTTTCCATGTGACGTGAAATTTACGTATGTAACATAAATTGTAACCCACTGAAATTGGATTAAGGAACAAAATCCTAAAAACTTGCAAAGAAATACTGTGTTTGAGTACTGAAACACTGTTAAGCTTTTACATGGTAGATGGTTAAATAGGCAGCATTTGATTTCTGAGATTACTTTCTTTTGAGGCAGAAAATAGGCAGTGCTGGTTTTAATGACAGATTGTTGAAATTATAATAATTCATTTATATTTTTAAATCTGTAAGTAGAATGGTAGTCTGAACAAAATTTCAAAATAATTTCTATAAGTAGTAGAGTTCTGATACTGTAATCTTCTGCAATACTAAGTTTAACAATCAATTCTATCCAGATTTCTCTTAACCATCTACTCAGGAAAAATAGCAAAATAAATGTAATTATACGTCTCTCCTCTCCTCTCCTCTCCTCTCCTCTCCTCTCCTCTCCTCTCCTCTCCTCTCCTCTCCTCCAGCACCAAAGTCTTTTTTGCTGCCAAATATCTTCAGTACCTAGGAATATACTTTGTGGATTCAAACAAACAAAAATTGAAAATATGAAGTAGCACCTTTGAAAATCAAATAACTTTGAAGTTCAAATAGAAATTTTCGTATTTCTTCAGGTTAAGACCAACCCTTATTGTTTTCTCTCTTCAGATGTTGTTCAGCCCACTGGAAATCATCTTCCCAAGAGATCAGTACTTCGTCTCAGTATGCTGATTGAGTTAGCCTTCAAAAATACACAGAAGGAAATAAAAGCCACAGACAGCTAGCAAATCCAGCTAAGCCATGAATGAGTCAACGTGTCCGCTAAGATGCATTGACTTTCCGTCCGTTTACATTTAGAAGTAAGTACACATTGTAAATGAGAAATTGTTAAGCAGGTGAAATTATTCACCACACTGTCGTACAGCAAGCTAATTTTGTATACTACTTTCTGAGAGTCTATCTTGAGTATGAAACAAATGTAACTGTCTTAGATGTCATTTAACAGAGCTAGTTAGAGTAAAGAGTAGTAGGACGTTGTAGAAATGTGTAATTCTTTGTGTAAACTCTGAATTATATCAGGATTTTTTTTTATCTGCTTTTGCCTTCCCCTGTATTTACATAGGAACTCAAACTCATAGATAAGCATTTTGTTAGAATATTTTCCTGTATGTTTCCTAAACAGAGTGGGAATATGTTATTCTAGTAAGGCTTTATATAGACAATTCATGCTCTAGCAGTAATATAACAATAATTATACTAACAGTACCTAATCTTTAGTAATAGAACTGTTGCATAAGATTATATATTCTTCTTTATGTCAGCTTGATTACCAAAGCCTCCTCCATGTGCAGTCAGTATTATCTGATGGCTCTAAAACATTTATTCATGAAAAAAATTGGGCATCTAATTCTGCAGAAATTACTTCATAATGTAATTTTTCTAGAAAAAAAAAAAGAGGATTTGATATTGATGTTTCATTTATTACTGTCTGAAGGGCTAACAGGTAAAGGAATGAACATTTACGAAAATAGTATGAAAATAGTCCTGACTCTCAGCTCTTTACAACATGTAGGTATTGCTAGTGTCTCTGTGCCACTCACTCAAATAATTAGAAGTACATCTACTTGGTTTTCTGCATGTGTTACAGCCCTGAATTATTCTGAACTATAAACGGAGGCCAGGGATCTGTCACCTGGTCTGACACAGCTGACATGGTATTCTCAAACCTAGCATTAGTCCTAATGCCTGGGGCTGGATCTGGATTCCGTCACATAAAGTAGGATGTCTTCCCTTAATTTTTAACGAAAACTTTTTATCCTTGCCAAAAGGATAGTGATAAAATATTATGCTCCACAAGGTAACCAATGAAGTGATTACCAGTGTCTTAGTTTGAATGGTGAATTACATAATTTCCTAAGAATATGTGTAATGAATTGGCTGTCTATATATACTCAATTACCATGCAAAATCAAGCATGCAATCTTTGTAATGATTTCTTCACCTCCTTAATATTTGCATTTAGCAAAGCAGTGAAGTACAAGTTGAGTTTAAATGAGTGGCGTTTGCTTGAATTGCATATGCTCACTCACACAAATAGTGGTGTACTAAATCTAGTCTAGTGAAAAGGAGGGGAAGGAGAATGGCGCAGGATGGGGCATGTTTGAACTGACTTATGTACATGAATGATGTTATGATTTCCCACTAAAATAATATCAGAAATAATAACTTTAATAGCTATTGCTGACATGCTACTAAAAAGTAAATTCTCATATTTTGCCTCACAGCTCACTATATTCTGAGCATGTTTTGAATGTGATTGTGGAAGGCTATCTGTGTGTTGAGGATTTTGCGGTTTATGTACAGATAATTTTTTTTTTAAATAGTGCAGTACTTTAATTTTTTGTTATAATAACTTTCTATTTGTTACCAGCTTTGCTGTGGGCAGAAACACTATTGCTGTCTATGAGATATTATCAGACAATACATCTGCTGGATGCATATAAATATTTTTGATTGAGAAAAACAGTGCAGCTTTTAAATGGGAGGCAATGTAATGCTTGCTTAACTGCACCCTGTATTACCATTTCAGAATGTCCTATAGTGCAAGACTGTCAATCAGTACTTAAATGGGACTTTTAGCTCAGAATAGCTACTCATTTTTTTTACTGAGTATTGTTCCAATTGTTTTATCTTTAGAAAAAGATCATTCATTCATTCATAATCATTCATCAATGATTATGGCTATCCTTTCTTTGATTCTAAAGATTGCATGCTATCTAGCCATTTATCTCCTTAGGAGTTTTCTTCATTGATCATTGTAGAGTGTTTTGTGTTCCACGGGCTCTTCGTCTTGGAGAACATGCAGAGCATATCATGACAGACATTGGAAATAATCATAACACAATAAATGTTTTACATTCAACAGTATATATTTCAGTGTCTTACAGGATCGCTGTCACCTCGCCAAGAAATGTGAGAACAAGGAGCTCTTAATTAGAAAGTATATTTTATTTATTGTTTATTTATTGCACTCTTATTATGCCTGACAGTCCCTTCCAACCATGCATTTTTGTGCTTCCCAGTTAAGAAGGTAAAAAGTATTGTGATATAACTGTCCTTCTAAACTTTTGCAGTTGTATCTGGACCTATGGATTAAGTATGTAATTTTCTTAACTGGTCCACTGGCCAAAAACACCATTTTAGCAGTGCAGATGAAGAAACACTGAATATGCAAGTCACAAAGTAACACAGGGAAAGAATATTAAGTGATCTGCATTTGAGAAAGGAACTTGGTTTGGTATACGTTCTACTACAATACATCATTTAATACATCAATTAAACAGAATTTTAGTTTCTCTTATTTAAAACAAAAAACCCCACAATCCTGAAAAATTCCTCAAAACATGATTTGCTCTCAGCTTTTCGTGGATTGAGCTTACACTAAATAATTGTCCATTATGTTTTGGGTTATGTTTATGCATTCGATATGGATTGTAAATACCTGATTGATGTTCTTACTTCAGCAACAGCTTACTCTGATCATTACTAAGAATGGATTGTTCTCTTAATGTACACTAGTGCAAATGGATTTCCTAGATCAGTGTGAAGGGAAACAAACTGTTGCATTGCCTCCTACTGGACTGACCTAAAACCAGGCCAGGACCAAATGACTGCACGCAGACACCAATATGATGAACAGCAAAGTGGCGTTTATTACACGTGAGCTCTAGCTTATATAACCTATGTGCTTCGTCTACGCCCCTAAGGGCACGTGCCACACATCAATCATAGAGCAGGGAGAGGGCCTATCGCATCACATCCCGTGGGGGGGTCTCGCAGTTGCTGGCAACAACAAACTTTCTTTCTACAGTCGTCTACAAATCTGAATAAATAGAGATAGATACAAACTGGTATAATGTAAGAACCTGGCAGGGAAAATAGAAATCTAAATTCTAAACAGAGTTAACATTTCTTGGCTGGATGTTTTACTTTGATTCTATAATTCACATAAAATAATAATAATAATAAATTAAATTAAAAATCCATGCTTCCTTCTTTAATTAAGGTATTGGTGCATCGTGCTCTTGGTGCATATCTTGCAGATTAGAATCAAGATCAAACTTCTATCATCCAGACAAATGTAACACAATACTTTATATGCCTTTTCTTCTGAGGTTATTTCTACCAGTTAGGTTCTATATGCATGCTGAGTGGAATGTTTAGGAATTAATCAGGCTACAAGCACTACACATTATGAACGTTGAGAGTTTTACATGTTCAGTCAAACAGGAACATATAACATTTTCTTCCAGGTATATGATTAAATACATACAAAATTTCCGTAACTTTTTTCTGTGAGATGATCTTGTCTTGTGTAAGAAAATGCATTGAACACTTTGCACTGTTAGAATATGGATTAATCAACGTTAATTGGAACTATAAGAAATGTTTTCTATCTGGATGGCTATGCTTTTTTTCAGAAACTTTGTAATGGGTAGATGGATTGTATGGATAGTTAGACTTGTTTTGCAAGACATGATGTTAAGCTAACGTTACTTCATTATAGCAGTATACATCAGGGAAGTCCTGATCCATGCATTCCCACTCATATGAAAATTCCCTAGTTTAGGAGCAGGTCTGGCTAGAAAATTAGTCCTCTGTTCAAGGGAGATATCAGTAAACAAAAACAATTTTTGCCAGTTTTAAACATAACATAGACAGAACAATTTAACGTACTAATTAGAAAATTGCTGAAATTGCGGTTTGTGCTTTATCTGATTCAATACAGTGTCTTAAATCTGCAGCTCAGGTACTTAGATGTGTTAAGAAATTCTGTTTATCACAAAGTGACTTGTTCTAACTGAACAGAAAGGATTTGATGACCACACCTAGTGATTCCAAGGACCAAAAGTATTTTAAGTTATGACTTTTACACCAAAAGCAAATAGTCTCCTTGGCTAGTCTAAAGTTGAGAACAACAGTGCTCCTCCAGCAGTACTCAGCAAACACTGGTCGTTTCAAGAATTTTTGGAATTAAGACACAAAAAATATTGTTTTATCAGAATGCATGCTATCAGGTGGTTACTAGATTAGGTATGCCTATACAAGTTAGTCTGATTTCCAGTATGTACTGAATGAATCTTAAGTTGGAGAACAGAAAGGGTTCAACCTAATTATGAAATGAGTTACTCTAGCTCATGTTACTCCTTTAAAGTTCTCTAACATACTGAGGCACTGCAATTGAGAGTACTTCCTAGTTTAAATACAATGTTCAAACCTGTGATCTTTTAAACTTTCTTACCTTTAAAAGGACTGGTGAGAATCTGTAACACGGTCATCCCACAGAAAATTCAGATAGTGAGTAGCAGTTCAGTCTCTGGGGAGAAAAACCTTATTGAGCACTCCATGGTCTGAGCAAATCAGAGCATTGTGATCTATTAGATAAATGATGGTCTAAGAAGCCAAGAAGGAAACTCTTGTGAAATTAGGAAAAGATTAGAGATAGGGAATCCAATAGGGATGGTTTGAGAGCGGATTAGTTAGGTGACTGATGAGTTTTCATTGCAGAATCCAGTAGATACTCTACGGACCTGAATGCACACACCTGTAAAAACCATAATTATGTTTCTGTTCTAATCTTGGTGATTCTGACTTGGGGGTAAGAAGCATGTCTACAAAAATGAGTTGTGGTTCAGGAGAATGAAGAAGTGGCTTGATTCTCACAAGATTAAACACACTGCTAGAGAGAGAAGTGTGACCTTCTGTTAGAGCAGGATAGATACATTGTTATGGACCATTAATAAAATGTTTACAGTCTGTAAGAAAGTAAACTGCTAGGGTGCACTGAACAAGTAAGTTGTGGTGCTTGTGAAGCGGAGATATGCTTTGATGGAAAGTCGCTTCATAGTTGTCTTATCCAATCAGAAAGATGCACAAAATTTTTATAGATAAAGAAACCAAATGGAATTTGGATTCAGTCAGTACCGTGTTTTAAGATTGCAGAAGAGGCATGCTTTTTGAACAAATATATCTGAGGAAAAAAACAACAAGCAAAGAATCACTTGGAACAATCCTGCATTTAGGTCAGGCAAAGAAGATGTTATTTTTGCTGAAACAGTTCTAGAAGTAGTGCATTGTTTTTCAAATAATGTGGCTGCCAGAAACACCAACCTTTATGCTACATGTCCAAAAGCATTTATTGATGATAAGTATAATATTCTTCCTGGGATGGAGTGCTAACTCCTGGTACTTGACCTCAGGGACATTTGTAAAAAGTCTTCTAGACTCAACCACCTGCCAGTCTGTTTGGAACACTGCAACCTACTCTCAGTTGAGCCCCGGTTTGATGAGGATAAACATAGCGTGTGGCAAGAACAGCAAGGTACTGTCAGACTAACACTAAAGTTGCAATGTGTTAGCTTTGCATAGAAATCTCAGTGTAATTTAATTCAAACAATGGATTTGTTTCCCCAAGGAAATTGTATATCCAAAGCGTCTTTCGTGGATCTTTGCACAGAAGTCAGATCATATGCTGTAAAAGCAACCAGCACATTTACAGTTATTTAGAACAGAAACATTTAGAGTCTGCTAAAATACAGCTTTAAGTCCTTTGGGATATAATTTGTTTAGAAACAAAACATTCTCTTGAAGATAAATAGGAACAGACATTGATTCTGCCAAACAATACACTTCTAAGTAAATTGAAAATGACTTCCAAAACTACCATAACACTTCTAGGTATGAAAAATGTCCTGATGGGAAAGTTTGATCCTGGAGAATTACAGTTACAGGACATAGAAAACTTGCACATGCCCAGAATGGAGCTCTGTGTATAATACAACTGAGAGTTAGGCTGTCACAGGGAAAACTGATCAACTCGTTGTTTATACCAGATCAGTGTTGAAGCAGCTAGACATGCTAAAGCATGACTCCAGTCCAGGAAATGACAAAGAACCAGGCTACTGGGCTTGTAAGCAGGCATGGATCCCAGGGTGGAGATCCTGGGATTTTTATCTTCCCCTTTGGGAAGATAAAAAGGACTCATTGGAGAGCCAGCAAGCATTAGAAACATCATATGGAACTATACAAGATAAGAAGTACTTGTTTCATCATATTGACTTTCCAAAATGTTCCTTAATATCACCTTGGGAAGCACTCTTTCTAGTTGCCTTCTTCCCTAGTGTGCTGATAAACAAGGATGAGGACTTCTGCAACTGTTCTTTACAGTAATGACCTGTGTTTATTCATATATATTTGAGGGCAGTCCTAAGGCATTGATATTGTGGGGCTGGACTCACAGTGTTTCCCTAACTGTCTGCCTTCTGGTAAACGTGTCCTGACATCTGCAGCTTCTGAAGCATGGACACAAATGTGAACGATCCAAATCCTTTATTCCATAATAAGGTTCCAATATCCCTTATATACATTTCCAAGTTTCCTCTTGTAACTTTCCATCCCCCCCAGTATGTCAGCTGAACACTTAACATTTCGTGTCTAGGCAGTAAACTGCCCATGCAAGTGCTCATCCAATCAGAGCCACAAATTGCTTCTATTTATGCACTGCTTCTCCAGTCAGGGTCATTGCCAAGTGGAGATTAAGCTCCCCAGTTGACTTGTGCTCCTGCCTTTTGGAGACAGCTTTTGTTCTCAGTGTCTTCTTCCACATCCTGTCAAACTTCTTTTTTTTCAGCCTCTGTTCTGAACATTGTTTTGAACCCCAGCAGCCACCCGTATGTTCTGAAAATGTAAGATTTTCACTAAAATAAGAATTAAAATTTAAAAAAAAAAAAAAAAAAAATTAGTTGCCAAAAAGAAAGAAAGAAAGAAAAAGAATAAAAGAAAAGAAAAAGAAAAAAAGGAAAAAGAAAAAAAAAGAAAAGAAAGAAAGAAAAAGAAATCTGTAAACTTATTTTTCACAGAATGCCATTTCAGGCCTCAGTTGTACAATGAGATGTGGAAAGATTTAAAGGGACTTCATTTGGGTTCAGCAGGCTTTGCACATACCAACAATTACAAGGTCGGAAGGTCAACTATATAATAGATATTACAAGTGAATTGAAACACTCAGAGAAAAGAAAAAGACAGCTGTAGTACAAATATGTTTAATTAACAGGAAAAAAGTTTAAAGAAGGTTCTAAATATTTCTGTTGTATATTGGTTAGAATGAAGGCATAACTACTCAGAGTTAGTAAATATTTGTCTCAGGCTCTGTTGTTACAGTATTTGATTACTGTTAAGTTTTAACTTGTTCAATATTGTTATATTGATTAACAAGCCTCTGGAATTTTCCTGACAGAGATAACTGTCAATACTGCTGACGTCTATCTTTTGCTCTTCTTACACTTAGCATTTCTCTCGAAGAAATTAGAGAATTAGAAAACATGCTCAGTTTGTCACTTCTGTATCCGTTATAATAACTAGAATTTGAAAAAGGTTATTTGCTTTTTTGGATTGGCACGCCTCTTTTGTCTCTGAAAGAATTCATGTTAAGTTGAGAAGGTAGAATGGTTTTTAGGAGCTTCCTAAAAGCTGTCATAACTATTACTGTCTCCAGAATTTGAAATATCTTTGCAATCTTTTCTTTTGTGAGAGAACTATCTCCCTCTGTCTATTCTTCTGTAAATATTGAGCTGCGTTTCTTATTTGCCTTTCATTGCCGGTGTTACAAAATTGCTTATTTAAATGGTTTCTGAAATAAATTTATGTAATACATTCTAGAGTATAATCACTGATAATGTTACCAGGGATGTGGAAAATGCAATTTGTTTCTTTTCTTTTATATTTTCCCTTCAGAAGTGCAGTAAATTGTTGACCTTTTCTACTTCAAAAGACAAATTCATTTTTATTACATACCTTGTATCTTGATATCTTGTTGACTATAGTACATTATGAATTTTACTGGGTAGCATACTCTGGCTTCCTACCAAGAGCAAGCTTTACCTTACTGCAGTTCATTGAAATGTCTGACTGCTTTGGAACACAAGAAAAATCTATTGACAGATGTCCTGACAAGGCAGTAATGAAAAGGTCATACTACATTTCCTGCAGCATTTATCTTGTAGGGCTTTTTTTAGGGAATGTGTACCATAAACTAGATCAAATTGTATCTAATTAGAAACAGCAAGTGCTAGAATGGAAGTTAAAAAACTATTAAATGCTTGTATTGAAATTATTGCACATTATATTTCAAAATTCTAAAAGTGTTAAATGGCATCTTATCAACATTCACATCCAGTCTTAAAACTTTTTAACTTTTCTAAAGACCAAGGTCACAAAGCTCAGCAGTTCTTGTTTTATGGAGCCTTGGGGCCATTTTGAACTATTACTACTTCAAGAATTGTTGATTATGATTGAATACTGGAACAAAAGTACATCATAGACATTCTGTGCAAGTCTTTCCTGACAACATTGTCAGTGTATGGAATAACAAATGCATAATATTCAGTGACAATTATGAAAATGCCTGCTGATCAATTTTTTTTTAATCTCTCCTTGATAAGTTAGAAGTTATTGTAAACTGTCTACAAATATTACATAGTTGAGCAAATGAACCAATTGTGTTCCTTTATCATAATGTTCTAATTTTATAAAACACAGTAAAAATAATTATGCTAAAAAAATGTTTGCTCTGTTTATTTACAGCAGTAATTTAGGTAAGTTTAGAACAGGCTATTTTGAAAAGAGACAGAATTCTACAGAGGCCTTTCAGCTGGATTCAGGAGCTTTCTAGATTCATATGTTCTTAATTACATTGGTGACAATGCCATTGCTGTTATGGCGTCAGTAAAATCAGGTACTTTAATTTTGCATTTTACACTACTTTAAAGTATTTTTTTTAATTTTTTTTTCTTTCAAACCTTTTATGCATACACAATAGACTTTGTTACATTCTATGTAGCTTATAATATTTCAATCCAAATTCAGTCCAAAGTCAAATGGGAGTAAAATTTACTACGATTTTTTTTTCCATAACACTTACTCCTAATTGGAAAACGTGGATTCTAATTAGTACCTTTGAAGAAGACAACATACAATAAATCTGGCTTTGCCTCTGCATTTGGTAAAGAAGTGAGGTTGATCAAGATACAGTATTCTACTGTACTATTTTTGTAAAACTTAATTCCCCAGTTGCAGGATCTGGTTCAAAATATAACTTCATCAATTGTTCAGCTGCTGCTTACAACATTTTTCCCTCTACTTTCTCTTCTAGTGATTAATGTATTATATGCCCAAGTGTAACTCTAGTACAATTACTTCCTAAGAATGGTTGGTGATTTATTTTTTTTTTTATTCTATCAAAATAGACTAAAGAAACAAAATGGACCTTTCAGTTCAACTCTGTGTTCTAAGGTGAGTTATCAATCAATATCCCTCACAAAAATGATTGTTGTCTTTCATGCATGAATATTCTATAATTAATATATTATACAGCTGTGGGGGAACTGTTGGTTTGGGATTTGAGCTGATGATTGAGCACCTGATGAAGGGGTGTGGCTGGCATGGGGAGTACAGGCAGATTGTTTGCATCTGTGCTTCCCGGGTGATTAGCAGGAGTAGACCCAGTGTGCAGCCATTCTGGGCTCATAAAAGGGCCATCCTCTGAAGGGAGAACATCTCTTTAATATAGACTGCTTCTTGCAGAGTAGTGCTGCATAGCTGAAGAGCCTTTTCCCCAGTTAGGTGAGTTCTGTTCTTGTATACGATTTTTTGCCTACCTGGGAAATACTTTACCTGGTATACCGAAGAACCTGTCAGAAGTGATTTTGCTTCTTCCCAAGCAGGACAGCACATAAATACAATCCATTTAGGTCTAATGGATTGGAAAATCCTTTTACAGAAATAATGTTTCTGGAAAAAGATTTGTTTAACAACACAGATGACATAGGTTCAAGACTAATGAATTTTATTTCTTTTAAGAATCTGTTTAGAGTGGGGTAGTTCTACCCTCAGTAAAAAACAAAGTTGGTATGAAGTAAGTGCCAAGAAGACAGCTCTGTGCTAGTTTCTTAATGCTATTCATTTTTAAAATGAATTTTTAAATATTTTATTTACGAAGGGCTTTTACTTCTAGTGATGTATGTTTATAAACAATAAGGAGTTAATTATAAATTATTTGCACTTGATACATTAAGCTACAAAAATACTAAGGTCTGAATGATTTAGTGCAGGTGAGCCTTATATTCATGTCTACGGTTTTGATCTGTGCTCTTTTTTAGTAATGTATTGTTGATAAATCAGTAAAACTCTCCAATCTCATTTTGATTTAAGTCATGTGAATTGAGCACTTCTTTACCCTGGAACTCATTGTATTTAGAAATCTTCCTTAACCAAATCAAATATGATAATAACTGATTTTCAGATAATTTGTACTTTACAGCATAGTGAAATTGTTCTTGTTTGTTAGAACTTGCAAGGTATGTTTTATGGAAAAAGAAGAAACATTCTTTAAAAAAATTTTTCTTTAGGCATCTCAGTTATTTCTGACTTTCTGAAAGTCATGGTGTCCATCATTGTCATGGTTCTGAAGTCTACTCTTAGTAGTATAAATGTAAAAATGCTAATTTAAAGTGGAAAATATAAACAAAAAACAAATAATGATTTTTTTTTCTGTCATTGTCAAATAGGATATAGATTCTCAGTAGATAGATGGCTTTAAATAGCTCTCACTTCATATAGCTGAGAGTGTAGCCTCATTCATGAAAGCATATCTGACTCAAGTCCTTGAAAATCTTCCAGTTCTCAACTACAAGTGTTCATTGTGCTCTACTGAAATACAAACGAGAAAACAAATCATACAGTGGCATGCGGTCCTATTACACGTCAGGATGAATTACAAGAGAGTGATGGCACTGAAGTGATAAAGCATTATGACTTTATATTCTGCTAGTGATGAACCACAATTATATTAGCCAAGAACAAGAGATTACTCACAATAAAACACAATTTAGTGTGAATACAGGCTACTCGTAATACATGGGATGTATGTAAAATAGTTTAGCTCCAAGGATGAGTTTAGAATTAGTGACCTTTTCATTTTCCTGAGTTATCAGTCTGTTTCCATACTACAGATAATTTTTTTATCATACATCTTAAGAATGAATCTGTAGAGAAAGGAGCTGTGTTGAAATGCTGCTCTAAGCCTCTCTACTTTGAGCAATTGCATTTATTTCCATTCCCATTGTGTCCTAGTTGTATTGCAAATTAGGAGGCAAGGTTTTGACCTTGGTGGGAAGGCCTCGTTAGTGTTGTCCCAGCTATCTGGGCACAGCTGTGGTAAGGTGGGCTGAGCTGGGCACGTGCTGCTGAGTGCAGGGGGTTGCGCAGCTGAGATATTGGCTGTGTATTGGTTGCAGCTGGACCTGCAGCAGCAAGGACCACGAGAAAAAAGACAATTCATGTAAAAGTTACCCACCAAGGAGGCATTTAGCATTCTGTACTTCAGGCCATCACAGTGAGTGCTTTCCACATGGAAGGGACAATTCCCTCCTGAGAGAACTGATAGAAGGGCGGGAAAAGTCCTGAGGGGGGTGCTGCTGCAACCAAAGCTATGCCAGAGCATGGGGTAGCATTGCCATTGCCACAACTGCTGTGTGTCAGAGTGGAGACAATCCTGCTGCAACTATTGCTGTGGCAAAGGAGAGAGGATGTGCCTAAGGGGCCACAGTCTGCTGCCAGCAGCGCTAAGCATGGTGGGACCTGTGAGAAACAGAGCAGAAGAAGATGGCTAGGTTTCCCGCTGCAACTGCCGTACCACTTTTTCTCTCCTCAAAGGAAAGTCCTGTGGAGTGGTGGTGAAAATGAGATAACTTCAGAACAGGAGGAAAAGGGTCTACTTGTGTGGGTTTTTTTCTTTATATTTGAGGCAGTCATCACTGGTTTCCTTTATTGTGCAGTGAATTAAAGTGAAATGGGGATGAGGCTTGCTCTGAGATCCTGGAGGCAGCATGTGAGATCAGCCGTTTTGCATGTTCCAATCAATAACAGTGAGTTGAAGTAAAATGCCCCCACCTGTGGTGCTCTGTATTTCCAAGTAGAAAGCAGGTGTGGCCTTTTCCCTTGTTGTTAGGCGTGAGTATGGGAGGTTATTATCAGAACAAAAAAGGGCAATTCAAGTACAAGAGACTTGTTAGTAATGTTAAGCATCAATGGAATTGGGTGAAAATATATGGAAATAAAAAGTCAGAACTCTCAATTTAGGAGTATCAAAGAAGATTCATGACAGGTGCTAGAAGGCTTTTTTTTTTCTTTTTTTTTTTTTTCTCTATTTGCCCCTCAGTGGATTTTGTGTCAGCAGCATGTGGAATTTCCTTTGGTCACTCAGTGTTGTCATATCGTATAGACAGCAGCACTCAGAACAGCGCAGCATCACTGCTTCATGGATGCAGGTAAGAAAATATAATATTTTTGAAGCTGTTTTCTTGTGGCATATGTAGTTTTATAAATGTTAATGAAAATTTTTAATTACTTTGCTACATCATTGAAGTAGGAACTTGGAGTGTTCTCTGTATTCAAATGTGGTAATCAATTTGTTTTATGCTTCTTAAAATATAATGTAAATCTCCTCTTAACTACTAGAACTCAATCACTGGCCTGGCACTCTCCTCAGTACTAATGTGTTTTTAGTTCACTGTTCTCTGGTTCGAAACTCATTAAATCCTTCTGAGTTCAGAGCATCTGCTGGGAAGTTGCTGGATTTGAAGACAGCTAGAGTTTTTGTTGTTTTTGGAAAAGATGTATTTAGTTTTGTTCCTGTGCTTGTGCTATTCTTCAAGATGCATCTTGAAATTATGTTGCAAGATGCCTCTATGTACTCTTCAGTGCTGTTGACTAGTATTTGTATAAACGAACAATTAACATCACAATTTACTGTGCATATTTATGTGCTATGACAAACTTCCTGTGTAATCGAGCATTATAAACTTAGTATTTATAATACAGCATACACGTTGTTGTAAGAAAAATATACTTGAACATAGTGTAGCTGTCGTTAAATAGGGCTTATCAGCTACTTTGGTACTGTAGTGCTTAAACACAGTGCTAAAATAACACAGCAAATGTGATTGTAAAAGTATGTTGCTTATTGTTTAGAGACAATTATAGAATTTGGAGCTAAATCTATAGAACTTAAGAGCAAACAAGTCTTCTAAAATATATAACTATCAAGTATAACAATCTATTTCACTTTACATGATCGTTCTTGCATTGAGTGTATTCTTTCCACTGGAATGAAACTGTCTGGTGCTTGAAGTAAATAATCCATTTGTCAGTGCATGGTTCTGGAATCTTAGTCATACATGGCATGAATATTATCTTAAAGCAAATAAACACTTAAAAAGCAAGATAGTAGTTGAAGATCTTGCCCTATGATGAATTTTGCTGGTACATGAAGTCATGCATTTATAAAATAAAAACCATAAACAAACCACTACATTATCTTTTCCTCAAACTGGATCTTTAAAACTAAGTATGTGAGAAAAATTTCACTGTAATCTGGACAGTCTAGAGTTTAAAAAAAAAAAAAAAAAAAAAAAAAAAAAAAAAAAAAAACCAGCAACATAAATCAACCCGTTAGGGTTAGATTTACATTGTTTCAAACAAATTTGGTGGCAGTTGAAGTACTTCATTATGGTATAAAGAACTCTTCTGAGATCTGCATGTGTAATGTGTAACCTGTGTAAGTCATTATGTCCCAGAGCCAGGATGAGTATGAGACGGGACCAACCCCAGATGTTTGACTTGGGTTAATATTTATTAAACTTAGAAATAGTTTTAAAACTAGACAGTAATCAATTGTTCATGCTGCAGCTCTCTTTACATGGTTTCTATGAACAGAGCAGCCTGTTAAGAGTAATAATATCTGCTTGAGCATACAACTACTTCTGCAATAATTGATGCAGCAAGCAGCTCTGTTCAATGACTGATGGTACGTATGCAGACTTAACTCCAGTCTTTGGTGGTTTCAAATAAAATTGTGCTGAATTTGGAGAATCTTTACTGTTGAAAGGGATTTAGGCTTGGTATTAATAGTTATTTTTTTAAATAAGTATGAGATGGAGATTTGTATTTTTATGATATTTTGATCTCTGAGGATGTAGGAGGAAGACAAACCTGTTTTCTGATCTAGAATCATATAATGGCTTAGGTTGGAGAGAACCTTAAGGATGTAGCTCCAGCCCCCTACCCGAGGCTACGTTGCCACCCACTGGATCAGGCTGCTCAGGATCCCATCCAACCTGGCCTTGAATGCCTTCAGGAATGGCACGTATCGTAAGTTCACATCAGTCTTTTCTTTTTCCTCCGATTTCATCACATGAATGAATTGAGCACAGATAAAAAAGAAAAATGAGAAAAAAAGAAATTGCTCTTTTGTTTTATGGTTAGGATATGTGGAGTTATTTGTTTTTTCATTTTGTAAAGTTTTACTGCATTGATTTGGAATAGAAGTGCTGGGAGAAGGAGCTCTGATTCCTCAGATAATTAGCTATATACTTCAGGTCATGGTACCAATTGGATTTTAAATATGCTGGATTACATTGGAACTAGTGGAAGTAGCTGTGACATTCATGTGAATTCTAGATAAGTTTTGAGTCATCGGTAGATTATGGTGAATACTAAATTATTAAGGCAAGTGTAACTGTATTCCATATTTGTGATGCAAGCAGCTGTATGAGTAGAAAAGTAAACATCCCTGACTTAAAAAAAAATATATATATATAATAGGAAAACTTACAAGATCCAAATGCAGTGTATGTGTTGAAGAGAGAGGGAGAGAATCACATCCACAAAGCTTTTGTGGGAAAGAAATAAAAGCCTTCTGGCTCTGGTTTGGAATTTTTTTTTTAAATGTTTGAATGTAATAGGATGAGTTATGGAATACCATGCTATGCCATTTTAAATGAATACCAGGCAGATTACCTTATTTTTTATTTATAAATCATAAGTGCATCAAAACTGGAGAGTACAGGGAGAATAAAGTGGCAAGAAGATGAATTACTATTACTTTTTTTTAGAATTATATTCTAATTAATTTGTTAAGGATGATACATGGGGGCAAGAGAAGAATGAAAGTCTCTTGGTGAGTGGGTGAAGGTGGGAAAGAGGAAATGCAGGTAATGTTAACCAGCAGTACAGAATACGAAGGAAGTGGAATTCTACCTCTACTGAAAAGCCTGCATATTTTTGCCCATTTATTTTATTTTTGTTGTTTATTTTGCAATCCAAATCTTGCTGGAGAAGTGCGAAGGTCTTCTACAGTGGTGGTAGGTTGGGTTAATCTAGGTTAAAATCTTATGTTGTTGAGGCATTGTCCTTGTCCAAACAAGTGTAACAACTAACTAACAATTAAAAATAAAATAGAGATAAAAGCATTTTTTTAATGAAGAAAACAACATGAAGCCATATCTTGCTGTTACCATATTACTGTACACAGAGTAATAACAAATAAAACAGCAAACACCTTGACTGTCTAGTGATCTTTGTGGTTTTTTTTTTTTTTTTTTGTTTGGTTTTTTTTTTTGTTTTTTTTTTTTTTGTGAAACACTTTCACACTTAGTTCTAGGCATTTTCAGTTGCAAATAGTAGCTGATGATTGTAACTATTTAGAACTGCTAAGAGTTGTCCTGTTTGAAATGAGCATTTTTGTGGAGAGTTTTCTGTAATCCAACTCATCAAAGTAACTTTCTTATTAACTTATGTTGTACCTGAACCTTTGAAGATACAGTGCTTATTAGATCAGAGTTGTGTACACGTTCCATTATTCATTCATTCACCTTTATGTTGTATTAAATTGTTAGTCTTCAAAGTGGTTTGCTGTGCTTTTGGATTTTGGAGAGCGATTGTTTTAGAGGAGAAATTGAGAATTTTATCTATTTTAGAAGGAAAAGTTTCTTTTTAAAGCTTACTTTACAGTCCACTTCAAAGCTGTGGTTGCAACTCAAAAAAACCTGAAACATCCCCAGTTCATCATCAGTGATGAACTGACTTCTTTCTTTGGCCCCACATGGAGGTCAAAAGTTCAGCATCCCTTATTAATTCACTTTTCATAATACTAATACTCTTGAGTGCTTAACTATGCAATGACTTTAATACTGTATTGTAATCAAGTTGCAGTGTTAGTAGTAGCGTTACCTTTACTGTGTAGATAGGGATATACTAATTACTTATTTCTATGTTTTGTGACTTAAATAAATCAATCTACAGTTAAAGAAAGCCCAAAGCCACTCTGAAATGTTTTAGTCATGTTGGCTTTGAAAGAAGAAAATGCTTGGTAGGTTTTGGATATCAAACCCTTTAAGAACAGTTAGTCAAGTTCTTCCTGCTGTCTCCTGCAAAGCAAAGTTCACAGTAATGCTTTTCAAATGGATTAAAGAGACTCTTACTGAAATTATCATAGCATCACCGGAGACATCTCCATTAGATTAAAAGAGCTTTGGCTGTAGATGCTTTATGGGCTCCAGCATCTTTTATCACCGTTAAATTATAAGAGGCTCAGTCCTTCTGGGGCAAGTTTTTGAAAGTTGCATTGCTTATATAATAGAAGGTGCAACAAAGCTTCATAAAAGCATTTTCTTTGCCAGTTATCCATGTGTGAAGTCATTTATGTATGCTTCTATATTCTTGCAGTTCTTACATGGTTTGTTTGTTTGTTTTTTGAGAAAAGTATTGAAACTAAAAACTGAAATCTATAGGCTATTCTACAGTAGTAGATTTACTGTAGGAGGAATTTTTGTGCTTTTAGTGAACTGAGGTGTTCAATTTGTCTGTCCTTAAAAGGATTGACCCTGTATTACAATCTTACATAGAGATTTATGTGGTATTTCTTTAATGTGCTTATAATGACCACCTTTGGAAGGAGTGAAGTTGTATGAGCCTCAAGTTGTATTGTTCCCACAGAGCTCCAGAGTATAGAATGAAAATGATGCGAGTAAATAGGAAGAATCTACAGCATCCTTCTATTATTTAATTTATTACATTTGGAGGACTTGGAACGATGAGAAGTCCAACAGATTTTTTTTCTTGACAATTGTTTTTTGGGATATATTTTTTGAAGTTAATCATCTTTTGAGAATAATGACCTGAGCATACATAGTTAGCTTGGATCTTAATATTGTATATCTGGACATAATAAAGTAGCAACAACCTATCAGAGCAAAGTGGAGAGGATAGTGGTGGCTGTCTTGTTACTTAATTTTACTTCTACTCTGCATTATCGAACCTGACAGTTGCTGTTACTTAAGTTGTAATATCTCCAATGAACTATTAATTTGAAAAAAAGTAAATTAGCATAGAAATTAAATATAACTTTTCAATGATTTGCAAGTTTATGCAAATGACCAATTTTTAAAAAAACTTAATATAATCAGACAAATTCACTTCTCTAGCTGAACATAAAATGTTCTTTGCAAATTTCATTATATGCAGCTCATGAGAATGTAATTAACTTCCTAATTCATATGCAGATAGCCATCTAAATGTCAAAGCTCTTTTATTCAGTAAGTTATTTCTCATTTCTGAATCAGTACTCAAAAAAAAAAAATAGTGCAAGAAAACTTCATAGAGGCTAAATGAGAGACATCTAGTCTTTCATGAATACCATTTTGACTGTTCTTCTAAGCAGGAGTGCTTTCAGTTGTCTTTGTTTTCAGGGCATATTCTCCATCAACTAGTGTAGCTTTATACATTTGTCTGTTTTAGAATGAGTGTTAATATAAAGTACGTATATTGAATCAACTTTGTTTTGGATTTAGTTTGAAATGTATCCTTTGTGAAGTCAGGAAAAGTATATTGTTATAGTCTCCCTACTTAATCCTGTAGTCTGAAGTCATCTATACAGCATTGCATCGTTGCAAGAGAATACTTTAGACATGAATGTGAGAATAAAGTGAATCTAAAGTAATCAACTGTCAAAGCTATACATTAAAAGCATAAGAGGGGTCTCCAGCAGGCAAGATGGAACATTAAGGACGGAATTATTTTGTTAGAAAATATGTGAAGAAAAGTATGATGTTTCTATGATAAAATATAAATGTATGATAAAGCTAATACATATTTCTTTAAAATATTGTTTTTCAAATAATTTTAACCCTTCTAAATTTTTAACGTATAATGCTTAAACTGGTTCCATTATCTAGTGTAGCAAAAAAAAATAAAAAATTAAAACCAATGGTGTTAGCATAATAAACATCGATAGCCCTTCCTAGGCATCATTTAAGGGTTTGTTTGGCAGTGCAGATGAGTGTGTCTCTCTGGAGATAGTCATGTCAACAGCATAAAATATGTAGCCATGTTTTCTGTTCTGATGGAAAAAGTTGAGAATAGATTTGAAGATTTCCAAAGTTCAGTTTTTATATATTTGCAACTCCGTTTTGAGTCGGTGTAAATAACACTGGATTTTCAAATGGAATTGTGGAGTTGCAGTCAGACATAGAAGTCAAGGATAGATTTGATTGTCTTTCTACCAGACTTTAAAGCCCACGTTTAAATCCAACCCTGAGTAAGAAGGCAACAAGAGGAGGTATTGGCAATTCTCAAAAAATATGATATATCAAACACAGCAGTTGAATAACAGATGTTGAGTAACTTTTAAAAAAGCATTTAGTAGCTGAACTTTTGAACTTTATATTTAGATGACACCTTTACTTTTTAAAGTGTAGCTTTTTCTGCCATTTTCTAAAAGGGCATATTGTTGTGTTTGAAGATATAGTGAATGTGTGGTTACAGATCAATCAATTTCTTTCACATTTTTAAACTGGCCAGAGGGAGAAAAGACTAGTTGGGTGAATGCATCAATTTGGCTCAGTTTATTTCTTAATTTCTTTTGCTGCTTTACTGCTGGAAGCAGTATATACTAAGGGAGGTAGGAAGGGAAAGATATTCTATAGTTTTACCCTTTAAAAAAAAAAAAATAATAATTATAATCCCTCCTTGCATATGTTCTCAATTATATTTCAAAATGATGGTTCTTTTTAAAAATATATGATAGTGAAATCTAGATTGTACAAATACAGTCCTATTAAAAAATCCAGTGTTTGCCGTAATGGCTGCTGTGAGCTTCTAATATGTTATACAATTATAAAATGAAATTAATGCAGTTTTAATGAACTTCCTCTGTGAGAGCTGTAACACATCCTGTTAAATGTTTTATTATGTATTTATGTGTTCAGTTCAGCCATTTTAATCAATAAAACATGGTGTTTAAATGCTAATTAAACTTAAAATCAGACACTTAGTAGAATGCAACAGGAGCAAAAATCAGAACTTATTCTGAATTGTTAAATGACTGTTAGGTAATTTTATATGTAATTATTAAAAATCAGCGGAAAAATTATCTTCTCTGAAAACTAATGGAGTTGTTCTTGAGGATGTTAACAGGTTTAAACTCTCTTGGAGTAACTGTTGTATTTGTCTTAAACTCCACTTGGCTACTTCAGCTTTGCAATTATTTCAACATAAAAATAATTTTCTAGCATGTATGATTTGTACAATGACTTGTTCTTGTACTCTATCCGTGGATACTGTATAATTATTGGTCTTATTATCTGTTACCCATTGCATTACTTACAATTGAATATTGGAGGTTTGTCTTCCACCTAATGAATGTGGCAGGTATTTTCCTTTAGGGTCACTGGATAAAGATCTTATGAGGTGCAGTTTAGATTATGGCTTCCCCATTTCTTCCTGCTGGTTGAAGTAATTACTCATTTATCATCTTTCCTCATGTAATGTGATTAGCTGCTACTTGTTAGCTTGTGTAGAGCTACTATCTACTGTCAGAGATGGTAAACTGGATCATAGACCTAGCACTAACTGTTTCACTGTGGGGTTAGGAGAAGCATTTGCTTTTAGAGAGGATTTGGATTACGTTTGTAGAAGTTTCTGAACTCTGTTGGGAAGATTCCATACGTTTAATTACGTACTTTATTCGTCTTCCTTAATAATTCTTGTATTTGTTTCAAATGTTAGCATCTTTCCTGCTGTGCCTGTGGCAGTAATAAACTTCTTGAGATCTCAAAGTAATGACTTGAATGTATGTTCCAAATGCACAATGCAGCCTGTCAGGATAAGAGTGCACAATGTTGTCACGTCAATAATGTGAGGTTAAGTGGTGGGAGCTGGGGGAGAGCAGTAATGGAAGGAGAGGCAAAATAGTCTCATTTTCCTGGGAAAGTATTCATGGTTAGTTCTTTAATAGCTCTTTAAGTTGAGATGAATATTCACTGGATTTATGAGAAATTTATCGTTTGAAGGTTATTTGTCTTAAACTAATTCTAGTGTAAGAGAAATAACGGTATCACAGTTCTTGAATAGACAAGGTTCTTATTACATTTTTACATAATTTGTAAACTTCCCTTATTTTTAGTGAGTTTAATATTCATCTTCTGGTAAAAATCTTTTTTATCTGTTTCAATTCCAGAAGTATGATATCTAATTCTGCTTGTAGTAGATTCACTAAAACAAAACAGTGCCCCAGCCCCACTCTAGTAATTATCTAGTAAAGCTGACCTGAGCAGTGTCTCGTGTTTTTTGCACTATTGTTTCCATGGCATTAAAAAATAGAATTTGGAAAAAAAAAAAAAAAAAAAAAATTATTCAGAAGTCTTCTCTTTAATAAATGAAGCACAACCTGCTGTGCTTTGAAGCCATAGCATTAAGAGAAATGTTTAGTGAAAGGAAAAAAGTTCTGAAGTCATGGTTATTCTGCTAAAATTAAAATGTTATGCAAAATATTTTTAATAGCCTAAAAATGCTTGTTGATAACATCAAATCTCCTTTCAACTAGCGTGCTTTCAGGCTGTTTGGGAATATGTATCCTTCTTGGGTTCCTTCCTTAATCCAAGTCCTTGATTTGATCCTTCTGAGTTTGCGTAATCTCTCTTGTTTTACCTCTTTTTTTTTCTCCTGCCCTTCCTTGTGAATTAAATCTTATTGTAATTTTTATTTTGAAGGCACTGTTGCCCAAATAAATGTTAGATTCATTGTACAATGCATCTCTTGTTATTGTATAGAATAACCTGGGCATTAGAAGGAAGTTATTAGATACCAGTGTCTGGTTTCATTCTATTCCATTATTCTGTGAGGAGCAGGGTAAGTCAGACTTAAGTGTGCTTCAACTGTACCCAATCATGACAAACCATAAACAATTTATGTGCTGTTGTGATGTTTACTTTCTTATTTTTTCTTTGTACACAGCCTTAGTAAGCCTAGTTCCTACTGGTACAAACAAGTTTTTAAACTTATTAAGAAACAAAGAGTAAAAAGGTCAGAAGATGATCACATAATTAGACAGAGTTCATTAAAGATTGGAGTTGTTGAATTTAGAGTCATAGAATCCTAAAAGTAGGAAGGAACTATGAGTTGCTTAGTTCTACACAATATTTCTGATTAATGATAGATGAAATATGGACAATTTTATCTGGACAGGAGGCTAAAATAAAAATAATTCATTTTGGGGTTAGACCCAAACTTTTCTGTAGAATAAGCAAGACTGGTGTCTGTTATTCCAAGGATGTGGAGAAGGACAGGAATGGGGAAATGGGAAAGAAAATTGAGGGTTTGAACACAACCTGTTTGTGGGGAGCAATGGGAGAGAATTCTGGACAGTTAACCTCATTTCTTCAACTACAGAAGTAGATGAAGGTAACCACTGGTACAGATGAGTGGCCTGCCATCTTCATTATTCTCTTACATGGAATCAAATCTTGACCATCTCCACAAAACCAACAGCAGTGAATCTAGTTCTAGAGTTTTGTCAGAGTCAAAGCAGATAATAGGACTGCAGCCTTCTTTATATGCAACTCAGTTTGTTGTATAGTAACTATTCAGTTTTGACTCCCCATTTTACCTGTGCCTTGTCAACTCTTTGTTTCTTACTGTTTGCTCAGAAACTCATTTCCCAGGTCACAGCAGGATTTGAACAGGAAACGGCTTTGAATCTGTCTGCAGAGAAAAACCTTAAAGTGCACAGCATACCCAATAAGCAAACTCTTTTCCACATTGTTTCCCTCAGTCCCTTTCTCAAATCTTTTTATGATTTCTTCTCTTTCTACTGTGTGTCCGCTCCTGACACACAGCTTCATTCACAATGATACGTGTTCAGACCGCTCTGTTTTCTAACTCTGTTTATATCAGTCCTCAGGGAAGCTTTCAGTGTCAAGCAGTGCTGCTCTTACTTTGCCAGTCTAATAGCTTTTTGTTTCATGTTGTTACTGTCACAGCTGTCTTCTTTCAATTGCTCTTCATGTTTGTCATGACAGGATGTAAGACTGGCTTACTGAGTCCACTGCCTGCCTTGTGCTTGTTAACATTGTGGAACAGGGTTATTAAATTTTGTAATATAAATATTTGGGTTTTTGTTCACATATGGGTAAATCCATTAACTCTGAATTTTGTTAAGTAGTCTGTGAGATATTGGCACTGAACTGTTTTGCTTTTCTCTCAAAGTAGCTGTCTCCAGTCTAGCAAGATATAGCTGGATTTCTCAGAAATGGTGTTGGAAAACATGTGGGTTTTGTATTGTTTTATATTCATGATTAATTGGTCCTATGGTATATTCCCCAGGATGTGGTGGTTTGTATAAAAAAGATTAAATTTCCTTCAAAGAAGAGGGTCTGGGGGGAAAATCTTTTTCTTACTAGAAAAACAATCATGTTCTGAGAATTATTTTGCTGATGGACTTTCCTGATGTGCTTCAGCACTGTGAGTTTGGAAGCGGCGTTAATATTGTTCCCATGTTATGTGGAATACAGCTGTTCAAAGCACAGTACCATTGTGTAACAGCCATGATCTTAGTTTCTTTGTCACCTACCAGATAAGATTTAAGCTACATGAGCAAGCATGTTTTCCTTATTGCACCTTCAGAACTGTTAGACTTCAAAATCACAGTTTGGTGAAGAAAGTTCAAGAGAAAACATGGGAAAAAAGATATAACTTCCTGTGATCAGAAAATTCTTCTTGTTTAAAAACTACCTGGTGGAGTTTTTTGTGTGCTTCTCCCCCCAACTTTGTCATCAGAATAGAATCTGTTAGAGCTTATAAGAAATATGAGATGTCTCTTCTGTGACAATTCTTATTGACCTTGCCATGTCAGGCTTTGTTTTACAAGAGAAATACTCTATAATGATAACTACTGTGGAAGACTGGTCTAAAATAGATGTAACTTAAGAAAAACTCAAAAGATTTGCTTTCCATTTTGAAGCTGGTTAAATAATATTTACGATAACATTGCAATTTTCTCTCCAGCAGGGCTGCACTTCAGTCTTTATTAAGTTATGGGAATACAAGATTGAGACTGACACAATGTAAGAGACATCATATTTGTTTCTGGGTTGTTGCTTATGGACCCATATTAGAATGTTGGTACTAAAATTTCAGAGAAGAAAAATGTTTACACTTTCCTCCATCAGTTGCTGCATTCAGGTACCGGTGAGAGAGAGAGTAAGAACAGTTGGAAAACAGCACTGAGATAATTCTACAGCCATGAGGTTTTCCTTGATTTCCATAAATTGGAATGTGTTATAATTACCTAATTTCAATCTTAAAATGTACCAAAAACATTATTAGAGTCCCTAGATGTAGACAACTATCTGGAAAATTTGTTTGTATTATAATTTTCCAGCATATATCATAGTATGTGAAATATAAGCTTTATTTTAGTTGCATCTCTGTGAATCACTCAATGTAGTTTTTACCTAGTTTTCTGGTGATTGTTTCTGGTGGTGCTGTACTTCTGCATGACCATTGCAGAGCTCAGAACTGAGGAGGATTTATCCATATTGTTAGTTGGTCCAGATTCCTGGTTGTGTATTGAGGTCTTGGAGTTCTTTACAGGACCTAAACTGTATTTAGAAATACCATTTAGTAGTAATCCACTACAAGTGAAAGGTGGATGTATTTCCAAGGTACTCGAGGGCAAGAAATCAACATTTGGGAAGCAAAACTTATAAAACTACCCTAGAATTATTTTTTATTTCTTAAATACTTGTTAAATTGCTTGACTGCATACCTCAAATGTGTTTTGGAAAGTAAAGTAATTGCTTATAACCTTTGTGGGAGCTATCTAGGGAATGTCTGTCAAGTGCATGCACTCTGACTCTAGTGGAGAGACAGCACCTTTAAGAAATACATTACTGATGATTGCATTTGGCAATTTTGCTCTGTAATACCTGAAGGGAGGTTGTAGTGAGCTGGGGGTTGACTTCTCTCGTGTAACTGGTGATAGGACTAGAAGGAATGGCTTCAAACTGTGCCAGGAGAGATTTAGGCTGAACATTAGGAAATACTACTTCTCTGAAAGAGTGGTCAGGCAGTGGAATGGGCTGCCCAGGGGAGGTGGTGGAGTCACCAACCCTGGAGGTGTTCAAAGAACATTTGGACGTTGTGTTGAGGGACATGGCTTAATGAGAACTATTGGTGATAGGTGGATGGTTGGACTGGATGACCTTGTAGGTCATTTCCAACTGTGGTGTTCCTGTGATTTTGTATTTCTGTGGCCTAGCATTTTACAAACAAATGGGATGTTGGAAAACTACCAAAATCTTTGCTTCTCTTTGATGTAAACAAGAGGTACTGGGCGATCAACACTGAGAACTGGACTGCTAAGTTAGATGTTCGAGTTAAATACATAAGGGTTTTGTCATGGAAGGTGAGGGGAAGCATGGAAGAGGAATAGTCCTGCTTCCTCCAAAAATGTCAGATATTTGAGGAAGTTAGTAAACACAGTCTGAGCCAAAACTGTTTCCCCAGGGTTCCCCAATCTGCATGTGTAATGAATTCATTACTGAATTTACTTACTGAACGACTTGTTTTGGTGTGTTGTTTAAGTCATCCTTGCCACACTGAGTCTGAAATGAAATGTTTATGTGTAACTCAGGAAATATTTGCCAGAAGCATTCTGTAGATAAAACATGGATTAAAGAAAAGTTGGAGTCATTCACTGCTCTGGACAGTTCCCAAGTGGTTAAAAAAAAATTAAAAAAAAAAATAAAAAATAGTTGCCTTAGAAAATATCTGATCATAAAAGTTAAGTAATGTAATTATTAATACTTTGTGAATCTTGAGTTCATAGATTGTTTACTTTATTTACTAATAAGGAGTGTTGATGTCATTTACTAATGAGCCTAATTAAAAAGGTTGGCAAATAGTAAGAAGTAGGGCTGAGAACTGGTAAAAAAAAAAAAAAGTGTACAACAAACTGTAGTACAAAAGCGTACTTGAAAACAAACTAACAAGTCTATCTGCTTTGTTATATGAATACACCATGATAGCTCTTTATCTGAATGTTTGAGGAGGAAACAGTGCTAATACTTCTAGTATCTGCAATAATATCAGATTCTCAGCAATATGGTACTTCTGTACTCATTTTGACCATTTTTCCTTTCCATTTAGTTATTGAGTTAAACGACACCAGGTTCAGTCAGGTAAACTGATTTATATCACTTATAGGTTTGCAGGATTAATCTAGTTCTATTTTAATGCACTAATCATCCTCAAAGATGATTCTGTGGAAGAATACTCAATGTTCTCAAGTTAGATGTGGTGCTGTTATCTGGTTTTCATTCACATGTTTTATGTAGAATAATGTGAGAAGAAAAGCTGTGCTAAGTGAAACGCTTTATTTTTTCACTGTCAGTGAAGAAATTGCTACACAAGTTAAATGAAATTAAGTGTGCGAAGCATTGGTAGACTTCTGAAATATATTTTAGTTCATCAGAGTACATATGAAGTTTTACCTGATATCTGAAAAGGATTCATTTTATGCACTGATTGTAATCTTGTGGCAATATGTGCTCAGAGAAAAATTCATATTGATTAAACTTAAAGTAATAACAAAATAATCATGCAAAATTCAAGTTTTAATGAAAATGCTGCTTGAGCAACCTAAAGTTAATCCCCATAGGTAACGATGTGCATTGCTGAAGATTCTATAACAAAATTGCTTGCCAACAAATATAATTGTACAGCTAAATGTGCAGAGAGAAAATTGCTGCTGTGTGAATTCAGGGGATTGATGCAAACTGTCTTAAAAAATGCAAGGGCTGCTCTGAAATTAATGCCTCCTGTTTCAATATTTGGCCCATGACATCAGAGGTGGATGTTGGTGGTGTGGCAGCAGAAGTTGAACCTTCCCACCAATGTTCTGTGGCGTGTTGTTGCTGTGTGACAGATGTCAGCAGAAGGGCAGTCTCACAGAGTGGTGTCTGATGTGGAAGTGTGTAAAAAGCAAAGGTGTGTCATTGAATTCCTCCATGCGGAAAAAGTAGCACCTTGCTGACGTTCATTAATGCTTGGTGAACGTTTCTGGAGACCAAACAGTGAAGTGAGCACAGAGAGGCAGTGGGTGGCATGTTTCAGAAGTAGCAACATTGACAGTCACCTCTGCTGGTGCAGATTATTAGGAGTGAGGCATGCAGGCTTTTGCTCAAGGCTGCTGGAAATGCACAGCTAGTGGTATTGACTATGCTGAAAGTTGGTGTTTTGTAGCTGACGGCACAATCAAATAGTGTTATTCTGCTCTTTCTTTTACAAATGGAAATAAACTGGAAGCATTATTTTTGGAGCGACCTATGTACATTGACAAGAGTAAATGATTTTAGAAGTGATACAAATATGAATTTATAAGCAGCCATAGTATGAATGAAATTTGAATAAATAAATCATTATTAAATCAGCGCATTGAAATTACTTCAGTGGCCTTGTTCAATTACAGTCTTCTTATGTTGGGTGTTGAATAGTTCTCCTTGGATAAGTATTATTTACAGGTTACAGTAAAAGCATCTTCTGTTAGCACATATGTTGATAGTTCATTATGCTGATTGTTCTTTGTAGTACTTCTTAGTGGAATGAGTAAAGATCAGAATGCGTGCTGATTGCTACTGTTCTCTAACACATGAATCTCTGCTGGTCTCTGTGGCATTTCTTGTGCCTCATGTACCAATGTTACATTCAAATACACAAATCTTGACATGAGTGAAACGTGAGAAGCTAATGTATGTTTCTTCTTAATACTGGCTCTAGTTTGGTCTTGCTGTAATATCCCAGGTTTTCCCACATGTGACATTTAAAGCTTACAGGCTTTTAAACAAAAAGGTAAGATCTGTTACTGTTAGTAGTAGCTTTCTATTGAGACAACAAAAGCAATTTGTCTAGTAGGAGTTTTCATGGTATCACAGCTTACATAAATAAAGGTCAGTAATTTGATCAAGGTCACAGAATGAATTAAAGGCAGCTGGAGCCAAATATTCAGACTTTCATTGAGTCTCTGACTATGTTCAGATGAACTTTGAGATCACTGAGGATGAAAAAAAGAAGGAAAAAAAAAAAGAACCTTTACTATTTAGGCTATCATAGCTACTTGTAACTGGTGAAGACGATATTTACTGAAAATCTTGCATTTAAAAGATTTTTTTTCTTGATAGTTTTATGATCTTTTTCTTCAATAGGACTTCTCTCAATGAGGCAGCTAAATGGTTTTTATGTATGCTATCGGAAGAAATGAAACTCTATTCTGTTCTCATAGTCATCACAAATTAAATATTTGATTGGATCTGGCAAGAGTAACTAATCTTCACTGAGATAGGAAAAAACTAACCTGAATTGTTTGTTTGTACATTTTTAATAAAGTATTAAAAGTGAGACAAATTTATAAAATATACAGCAAGGTAATAATGAATGATTGCATCGGAGAATATTCATCATCTATATGATGTGCTGTGTGAGATGCAATTACAGTTTCCTCTTTGTTTATTATAGGGAATATATTCTTGTGTTCTGGTTTTGTTTGTTCATTTCTGTTCAGGTTTGGTTTTGGATGTTTTTTGTTTATATTTTTAATCTCTGTTAGTCTAAAACATAAAACAGACATAGTTCAGCAAATTAATGTACTGAGTTGACTTTGCTTTTTTCAATATTACATTATCCCTTTTAATTAGTATCTGCCACAAGATGCATTTTACATTTAAACATTTTTCACTTCACAGTATAAAAATTTTAGGATTGCTTATTGTCATGATGTTTATCAAATCTTTTTCCCCAGCAAATAAATGCATGAAAAGAAGTGTTATCCCTTTGGAGGTATGTTTTCTGCAGAGTTGGCAGGGTGTATTCTTGATGTGTATTTAATTGCTAAATATGAACAGAGCAAAACAGTAGAGAGCACTTCAAAGTTCATTTTCCAATAAAATATTAAGTTTCTTTTGAAGTGCTTTTTTTTTTTTTTCTTGGAAATTAACTCATGATTCTTTAGAAGACTTAATGCACAAAACTGGAGGTATGTATTTAAATGTATTAGTTCAGTGGTATGTTTATAACACTATACAAAATAAGAGAGTAACACATGCAAGTCTTACATGAATTAGGGTTATACTTGAGTATTTTGAAAAACATAAATATTATTCTTTTAAGGATGTTGTATTGAAGCCGTTAGATGTTCAAAGGAGCTGTTCAAATCAAGCTTCTCTCTTTTTTTTTTTTTTTTTTTTTTTATTTGAACTGACTCGTACACAGGGCTTTTCCTGCATTTGCATGTGTCCTTCAAGTAATGGGAACAGAAATCTCCAGATGGCTTCCTTTCTCATTGAGGAGAATTGTTGGCAACTGCAAGTATGGAAATCATAAGCTCTTACAATTGCTGAAGTATATATTGTGAAATATAGGCTGTAGTGATGCAGGAAGTGATTCTCAGGACTTTTTAGTGGAAATTCCTCATCTGCTATAGAAGCAGAACAGCTGATCATCAGTGTAGATGAGATATAAGCAGGAAGTTTGATACAGGGATAATATCCAGCGTGTTCCATATCACATACCAGCTGTGGTTTTTTTTTTGGTTTTTTTTTTTTTGTGAATACATCACTGATGTTCAAAATTGGCTTCCAATGAAAACAAACCATCTCTCTCACCCTCTTCGTAATTGGCATAGTAGAATTGTGTAGCCTGTCCTAGTTTTCTTTAATGCTGGGGGGTAGTATCTGAGATGGGAACTTTGTAAGATATGCTGTGGGCATGGATGCAGTTAAAATTGCTGCAACCTGTCAATTGTGCAGAACAAATAACAGAGAGCTTGGGTTTCAATCCCTGAGAGTATAGCTGAACTTGAGAAAGATGAGCTCACTGGGCTGGAAAGCTCCAAATACTTGCTACTGTGTATTAATGTGCTACTGAGAAATCAAGTACTCCTGTTATTGTTGCTGTCATTCTTTGGAAGTGTGTCTCTAGAAAAGGCTGTCATTGCCCATGACAAATAAATAGAGAGAAAGTTCTGCTCTTGTGAACACACAAACGAACACCTGTATGCACGTGTTATTTGCTGATTTTCATTTAAAGTCATATGACAATTGTAAGATGACAAGTTCTGAATTAACATTCATCTAATAAATGGTTTAGAGAATTCCTAAATAGAGTATGGGAATATATAATTGTAGCTAGAAACATCTAGCTAGAAAGTATCAGAAATGGAACATAGCCTTTTTGTCCAGTGTAAATTCTTCACTTGTGTATTGACTACAGTTGCTAGTTGCAAGGGCAATTCAAGATAATACTTATTGCCAATTAACTTGCAGGGTGATCATAAGGTGTGGGTTTTTTCTTTTTTGTTGTTGTTGTTGTTGTTGTTGCTGTTGGATTTTTTGTAAGATTTAACAAAAAAAAAACTAACATTTCGTTGATCCTGATCATGATTGGATGGTAATTTTATTTTAATGATAACTATGCATTTAATTAAAGAGGATTATAAGTTATGCATTAAGATTTGTTTATATTAAACTTAGTTTAACTTGACAGTTTGAAGGGGGGGTGGGGAAGGAACTGTTTCAAAAACGTTTGGACTTACAAAATTCCTTGTATACTTCCAGGCTTCCATTCCAATTTTCACTTTTCAGGATCTTTTATAATCGAAGTCTGGAAATGTTATTAAAGAAGTAAATATATCAACTATTAAATAAAAAAAAAAAAAATTAAGAGATCTTGAATTAGTCTGTGCAGCATTTAGACATAAATGACTTTGGTAGATATTCTCATAGTATTTTAAGCTTTCTATTGCTGAAGGGTATGCACAATCAAAGCTACTTAAACAACGCATGAGTTTTTATAGGTAGAATTGAGTAGCAGCATGTAATGAGCCTGCTTAAACAGTGTAGCATTCCACAGTGAAATGGATCTTACAGGCATTATAAATCCATTTGTGTAATGGAGAGCTGCACTTGGTGCAGTTGCTATTTGGAGTCTTTTCTGTTGTCAGTGGTGTTTTTAAAATATAATAATGAGGAAGTCAAAAAGAATGCATCATGTTAAGTAAACACGCTGCAAGTCTGAAGATCAGTCAGAAAGGTATTTAAATCTCTCCAACACATACAATTAGTAGAAATAAGTTAAATGTGACGCTATAAATGCATATCACCCAACAGACTTTCTGACCCATTAATAACTGGCTCTTTTTTTTTTTTTCCTCCTGCTGTTGTCATGAATGTCAGTGAATTGGCAAAAATATTGATATCCTGTATTTCTGACTTTGCTATGTGATACAGTCTGTGACCTTTATCAACTTTACCATCAGTCTGCAATTTGTGACACAAGTAGATTTTACTCCGAATATAAAGTATTTGAATAATTAATATTACTGCTTCCTTCATGCTGTGAAAGTACTGTATGCAAACAGAGTATCCTGGTTTTGGCTGGGCTAGAGTAAATTTTCTTCCGAGTAGCTGGCATGATGCTGTGTTTTGGGTTTAGAAGAAAATATTGATAACAGCAATGTTGTATTTGCAGCTGAGCAGTGTTGCACAGTGAAGGATATTTTAGCTTTTCACATGTATACACAATTACTATTGATAAATGTGTTTTCTATACAACGTATCTGTCAGCTATAAAAAGCATGCACTCTGAAGCAATGGCAGTATTAAATATTGTTCGATTACTAATATTACTTTCAGTTTTAAAATAAAAATAGGTCATCTCATAAAACATTGTTTAAAGTCTAGCCTCTCTCTGCTAAGATCTTGCAGGTCCTGTGCTTGCGACTCTGGCTTGAACTTCTAAAACACAAGAAAATGAAGGAGATAACATAGCTTTAATGTGTAGATCTTAAGAGTTGTAAAACTGTCAGTATCCTAATCAAGCAAAGCAGCAACAGCTACTGTGCACAATATCTTAAAAAAATGTTGAGCTACAGGGGTGGAACATTCTTTTAAGAAGCATTAATAGAAGTTCTGCTGTCTTTTTAATATTTAATTGAAGGCATTCAGAACCACAGAAACATATCTAGTGTGGTTTCTATCTTCCAAAAAGAAAGGGAAACTGCTAACCATTATTAAAAGCAATATCTGCAATTTATAAGACACGTTAAGAGTAAAAAGTGTAGAAAAACGTGATGATTATGGCCAGCTATTCATTTGGAACTGCAGCTAGTTTTCCACATTTGTGCATGTATCAACTGCAGAGAATAAGAATGAGATAGTTGCTTGCTTGGCCAGATTTAGAGCAGAGATTTGCTTCTGACTCCCTTTACCCAGCTGTGAGTGTCCGTAGAACAATTCTGACTGTTTTGTGATTGCTTTCTTTCTTGTTTGCTGATTCAAAGAATCTTTTCTGATAGTGTTTTGTTTTTGTTGGACTGTATTAGCTAAAACAAGAAGCCTTCATTTGAGTGAATCATTATCCTCAGTGTTAAACATAAATAAAACTAAAGCTGCTTGCTCTCACGTGACATTTTCAGAGCCATTGTGTTGGCTTTCTGTGGTGTTGATTTCTTTTATTTATTTATTTATTTTTTTTATTTAACATCTCTGAAATCATTTAAGCTGGAAGGCATGGTTTAGGCTTGTTTTGTAAGTCCTTATTTTAAGTATTGCTTACCTGAACAATTTGATAAAGCAGGGTGTTTTGGAGGGTATTGTGACTGTTTGGTCACGGAAAGTTGTGAGAGAATGATGGAGATGTAACAAAATGATTTAAAAACAAAGGCAAAGAAACTGAGGATGATGCAGTTCAACAGAGTTGGAAAGAGAATGAGTATGCCTGAGGTTTATGTATTTCCATATGAGATGTTTTAACTTGAGGGCTTTTTGACACTTTGTATCCAAAGTTTTATCAAATGCGAAGGAGAATATGTTAATGTTAGCTATGAAGTACGAAGTCAGAACCCTAATGTTGACCTATATTTTTGTAGATTCAGGTACTGAATGTGGAAAACTTTGTCCTCAGTATAATAGAGTTATATTATTATACATAGTATTTACAATTTTCAGCTCTCATTCTCAAAGGCAAATTCAGGTGGGATACTGAAAGACAGACCGAGGTTTTAGAAATGGTGGTATTTCTATGTATTATAAACTGTTCTGGATAGCTAGTCAAAGATTGGGATGGTTAAGTTATCTTCATTGTCTTACTCTTCATTGTGTCACCCATCTAGCAACAGAAATGGCATTCATAGAATTATAGAATGGCCTGGGTTGAAAAGGACCACAATGATCACCTAGTTTCACAACCTCTCCCCCTCTACTATGTGCAGGATTGCCAACTGCTGGGCCAGGCTGCCCAGAACCACATCCCATCTGGCCTTGAATGCCTCCAGGGATGGGGCATCCACAACTTCTTCGGGCAACCTGTTCCAGTGTGTCATCACCCTCTGTGTGGAAAATCTTCCTTCATATATCTTAACCTAAACCTCCCATGTCTCAGTTTACAACCATTCCCCCTTGTCCTGTCACTATCCACTCTCATAAACAGCCTTTTCCCTTCCTGTTTATATGCTCCCTTCAAGTACATACGTATTACATTATTATATTACATTACTCTTGGATTGTGTGCTGTTTGTATTGCAATACTCTGTGCATAAGATTTCTATCTTCTTTTGAAAATAGCAAATCAATTGTACTTTTCTGGATTTCTGTGAAATAATACTTGAATTTTTTTCAAATGCAATAAGCTATTACTTGACTCTCTCAGGAAGATCCTGTACTGTTCAGCATCTGCAGAGGTGAGATGACTTCGTCTTTGTCCAAAACAGGCAATTTAGTAGTACAGAACTATTCTGGTTGTTCTTGTTGTTTTATCAGGAGGATTAAAACTTTTACATGATATGATCACTTCCACATCTTTGTACAGTCTGTTGACATGGAAATGCAGTGTGGGTGAAGTAATCCATGGCCCTCTTGAGCAGAGTATTCCTTCATTGTGACTGACCTTGTGGCACTGAAAGAGTTGAAGGAGAAAGTTACACAAGTGAAGCACTAGGGAATGTTCTGGAGTAGTCTGAACGCGCAGCCCTGCTTTTTTCTACCTCGCTAACCCAGTCTTCTCATGGTACTGAGTCATTTCCTATAGAAAAAATAATAGTCTGGCATCAGTATTTCCAACTGATAGGAGTATGTAATACAGAGAGAATACATTTCTGGAAGAATGTATGCAACTAGATTTGTGAGGTCAGTGAGAAAATTGATATGTTGCTTGCTGAATACCAAAATGGACATAGTAAGGGAGTACTTACAGCTTGTGTCACCTATGTATTCGCATAGCAGAGTGATCTTAGAAGCAAAATCGAGCTTGCTAGCTGAAAGGTAGAAATAGTGTAGCAGCTTTCAGAATATTCTGTTGCTGTTTCTGATGCAAAACCTCACTGCAGACAGTCTCAATACTATTTGAACAAACATTAGCACTTACATTCAAGTGAAAGAATTCTGAGTTTCCCCAGATTTGTTACGTATTGTATAAACATACTGCCCATGTGGTACAAATAAAAATCGGAGGAAGAGATATGTATGATGACAGGAGGATAATATTCATGGTAGTGGGTGAGATTACTTACTACTTCTCTAGAAGCTGCTGTATCCTTCAGCTGGCAATATTTACAAGAGAAAAAGATATATATGATCATTCAGAAAGGAAATTGCATTACTTGAGATTTATATGCACCTTAAGGAAGTTCAAAAAGGGAGCAATAATCTTTGTATTTTATTGTGGAAATCTCATAAGATTGGGGGATATAGATTTTCTTAGTAGTAGATTATAAATTAGTTATAGATTTTCTTAGAAAATAAATTTTAGTGTTCTGACATTCATCACTGTTAGTAATCTTTGTCATGTACTTAGACCATATTAAATTAATTTTGTTACCATGCTAACAAAAGGCAGTTGGCAGGGTTTTTCACCCTTTCTCTTGTCATCAGAAATCTTGTTCTTTAGCATATGTGTAATTACAATGAAAGCACTTCATTTAATGTATTTACACTATGGAGTATCACACACAGCTGAGGAAGTGCTAATAATTTATTTTACATTTTCAGCACAACATGCTAAAGCAACTGAACTATAAGTCTTAGGTGAGTAGACTTCTCTACTTGTGGTATTTACTATGTGGATAAATTAGGTATACATAGCAACCAGCTGTCAACTTCCAGATGTAACACAGTCAAGCTGCATAAATTCTGTAGATTCAGACACTACGGTCTCCCCTGATGAAGGGTTTGGTGGGCTGCTGTAAATAATTCCATACTGTGTAATCTAATTTCATGCCACCTTTGTTTCCATTTTTATTTTTCTAGTAATTTAATGAAAAGCATGTTTTTGGTAGCAAAGTCTGGTTGAAACAAAAGCTGTTGGAACTCTGCTTTCTGAGAACACAGGATCACGAGGAAGTAGGAGTATGACATTTCAGCTACAGCATTTAGAGAATATTAGACAAAATAAACGAGTGAAGAATCATTTCTAATGAACTGTATAGGCAAATTGAAAATATCGGTAATTATATATAAATATAACATGAAGATTTCTTCTCCATTCTCTTTATTTTGTTACTCCTGATGGAATAAGATCTTTAAGAGTCTGAGCAGCTCACAAATTTCAGTGGAGCTACTGAATAGATCTGATAGCGTAAAAAATACTTTGATGCTTTGATGGTCAATTAATGTGATAGGAAAAACTTAATGTTAGATTTTTTGCTTGATTTGTATAAAGATCACTATTGCTGTTCCAAATGAAATAAACTTACTATATACAGGCATGACATACTTAATGATAAAATAATAAAATCCATGTGTGTATCTCCAACTTCCAAGCACCTGTGCATGGAACTTGAAAATGCGCCATGTTAAAATGGAAATTAAGTACCATTTCAAACTTGAAATGGTGGAGAAGGGGGGGGGGGAAAAAAAAGATTTGGGAGAAACATGAAGTTGAATTTTATGAAACCAAAGCCTTTTAATATTATGTAGTAATGTAGACCAAAAAAAGACAACAAACCACCAATACAGCTAAACTGATGCATAAAAACATAGCTACTACGCAGTCTGTCAACAGAAGAGATTTCAGAAACTGTAGGTTATACTGGACAGAAAGAGAATCGTAAGATAAATTTGTCCACCTGTATTTACTGTAGATAAATAAGGTGGAATTTTTAGTCATCTAAAAATTGATTTTGTGGCTTGAGGGGGGGGAAAAAAAAAAAAAGATACAAGAAAAACCTGTCTTGACAATTCAGGATAGTAGGCAGGAGGTGGTTTGTGCAAGCCTCCTTAGTCCTATCCTTGTAGGTGCTTTGAGTTCTCTCTATTAAACAGGTTCCCAGCTTTTATTTATTTTAAATAAGCTTTTCTGCATTAAAATCTGTTTTGATGGATTTTGCTTAGGGATAGAGGTACTTCCACAGCAAGGCTATACCCAGTTCAAGGTTTAGTCAGCAATAGTTAGGCATTGAGCTGAATGATAATTTTTGTCACATCCCCTCCTCCCATAGTCACTTTTCTGCAACTTCAAGTACCTGATAACTTTTGTAAAGTTGTCCTCTGAAAGACCTGAGAGAGTATACTAGACTATGGAAAATAAACGTACAGTACTGTCCTACTGTCCTTTTGAGGCAGCTGGTACTGTTCTTGTCAATTTGTCAACCCTCAACTTTAGTGTGTTTTTTTTTTTCTTTTGCATAACTTCCACAGATTGCTGTCAAAGAGCCTCACATCAATTTTAATCCAGACTGAATTCTGAGTAGGTCAAAATTGCTTAGTATGCCATGCATATTCTTGTACCTTTGCCTTGGCTGTTGGTTATTTTTTCGTCTTTCATTTTTGTTTTCTTTTTTCCCAAAGACTTTACTGTCCTGTTTTACTGATGTTATTGTCCATATAGCTACTAATTTTCAGGCTTTCTGTGTATTTCAGAGTGGAGGTGGTTTGTTTTGGACTCGGTTCTTGATTTACTTAAATAATTTGTTTGGTTTCTTTCCATTCCTCCATGGTAATGATACTTCTAGACTTTTGATTTCTTACCTAATTGTTGTAACAAGTTTTGTCTTAAAAGCTATTGTATCTTAAATTCTGATTATGCTTTCTTTTAAAATATGATTTGAAAACTCCCGTTAAAAAAAAAAAATGAATTGCCACATAACGTGTTAGCTCATAATGAAAGTCTTCCAAACACCTTTTTGCTTCAAATTGTTTTTTACTTAATAAAATCAGATGAAGGATTTATAATGGTCAAAGACAGGCATGTTGAATCTATGGTTCTGCAATTGAGTTAATGTAATAATAATAATCTTGATTCTTATGCACATTAATGTGTAATGTGTTAGCCATTTTAAATTTATTTCTATTTTTCAAATTTTGTTAGAAATTTTCAAATGGAGATAAAGAGCTCATAATTTCCAACAGTGCTTGCTAATATATGCTGTAATTACTCCAGATTCATGAAGGAAGGGATTTGCTTATGAGTTCAAATTCTTTTATCTTGTCTGTAGAAATGCAGTGTGTGCTCTGCAGAGGTAAAGCATTATCAATCTTTTTCATGTAACCTTTTATGGAGTGTATAGTTCTAAAGTCTATGTGAATGCTGAACTATCTGAATAGCAAAACAAAGGGAGAAAGCAGTGAGAAAATCTGACAAGTTAGTGTACAGATAAATTTTTACTATAGACTAAACTTTTTATATATATATGTTTTAATACTTTATGAACTTGAAACATTTTCTGAGAAGTCTTTAACTTGGCTTAAAAATATATTAACTATTAAGTGATTAGATTAAGTTGATTGGAAAAAATAAAAATAGGCAGTGAGTTATGTCTTTGTCTTGTTAGTATTCCAGCTATTGCTTCTGACTTCAGCCAGCTGCCTAACAGGAGGCTTAAGGTTACTTCATCAAATTACAGTACTAAAAAGCAAGTCCAGTTAATTGTTAGCACTATATTTTCACTGTTCACTATAAAAATAGCAATAAAAGTAACATCTTCGCTGTGAATTCCTCATAGGAGGAATACAGATAAGCATCAACATTCTGCTATGCTTATGCAATGCTTCAATTTTCAAAACGTTTCCATATGCTTTAATTTAATAAGCACATATCTATTTGTATGTTTCTGCTGTTTTCCGTGTGACAGCCTAGATAGATACTCATCTGTCCCAACAATAAGTCAGTACAGGAGCCTGAACCAGTAGGAATTGAAAAGTGCAAAGTATACTCTGTTTCTTAAGAAATAGTCATATCTGAAATGTATAATTCTGATATGTATAAATCTGAAATTACCTACTTGTCATACAAAGCTGTTGAGCTAATGGAAGACTGGGAGCATTACTAAGATTGATGTCATCTCATTTGAAATGAAACTGGATGGCTCTTTTTTTAGGTTGTCTAGGTAACTTGTTCAGTGGATGTCTATGTTTACTTAAAATTGACAGAGGTAGCTAGATAAAAAATTACTTGCATTTTTGTATTAATTGTTAGCAGCATGTGTTATGGGTAAAATCTCCGTTAAAGATTGCTCTTAACTGTTGGGAAGACAAAAATTGTTACATGTTTAATGTCTGGAAAATGGCTCTTCATACTGTTAGAAAATTTCACATGAAATTAAAATGATTATCTCATAATTCTGGAGTAGGTTATGTGGAAATACTCCAGAATCGTTTGATGTGCCAGCCATAGCTTGAGTATGAAAAATATAGTTTGAGTCTCTTGTGAGATTTGTATTAACATTGCTTTAATTACCAACTTGTTTTAACATTTACTGTGCATAATATTGCCCTTTTCTTTTAGATGTTTCTTATGATTTCCTAGAAAACTATATAGAAGTATGCTCACACATAGCTGGTCATATTTGTTTGAAATGTGTGCCTCTATATCATTATTTAGAGGACAGTATGATAAGTAATCAACAAATCCAAAGCTGGTCTTCATTAGTCATATTCAGATATTTATTTAAACACATCTTATTAAACTATGGATTTATTACTTGTGTTATTTTCTTCAGTGACCCAGTAGAAAGCTATGCCTCTATTTGATGTTCCATACTTTGTTCTTAGCTATCTTTGTGTAAACTCACTTCATGTTGATTAACTTCATATGTCATTGTCTTAACCTAGGGCTTTATGTCTTCATATAATGAAGGGCTATTGATTATTTTTTCCAGTCTAGTGCAGCAACACAGATAATATACATATATTCATTGTCCCTAATAAAAAAAAAAAAAAATGCAGAATTTCATTTTGAATCCTTGAATTGAACGAAAAAAAAAAAATCCATGTCAATGTTATATTTTGCTGCAGTCAAGCACTCACACACTTAATTTTCTTCTCATCAGAAATCTGAAACCTCCCAAATTTAACTTTACTGGCCAGTTACTAGAGTTTAATGAAAAGCCAGATCCTTAATTTTGTGGCTAAATTCTAAATAAATGCTATGTATGTATCCAAAAAGTGAGCTGAAAAGTAGATTTTAAGTACGGGTGTGACTACTTTTGTATTACACACTGTGGCTCTTCCCTAACAAACACATACATGTAAGGTACTATGTAACAGGTGTCATGTATTTATAGGCATAAATTTCAATTCAACAAAGTAAATGAGTTGCTTGAGTATTTTCTTCTCTTCAGTGGAAGCTAATACTTAAATATTTTACTTAACTGGGATGCTCTTATTAGTTATTTTGTATTGAAAATGTAGAGCAGATGAGTACAGTGCAAACACTAGAATACTGCCTCTTCAAACTGAGAGCTTCAAGAATAAGCTTAGTAGTTCTGCAAATAAATAAATAAATAGAACTACTCTGACTAGTTCATTTGGCTTACATTTTGAAATGCCAGGATGATGATGAATGTTCTACAATACATTAATAATACTGAGGAGCTTTCATTCCTATATTTGAATGTGTTTTAAAATTGATTCCTAAATTTACTTTAAATGATTGCAAATGTGAAAGGGACTCTTGAACTGATTATAGACTGTTTTACCCTATTTTTTTTCTTGTGTATTTGAGAGACATTACAGATTACAATGCAAATAATATCTGACCATTTAAGTAAGTTTGGTTTCATGTGGGTAGATCTTTGAGAGTATTTTTCAGCTGTTATTTGTAGGCCTGTTAAGCGGCAGGAAAGAGAAGAAGGTTAGTAATTGTTTTCTGTCCAGCATGACTGTTGAAACTGATTTGGCTTCAGGCTGAGAGATAAAATCAATCCAGTATATTATAGATGATGAATCTATACCACATTGTGCAAATGTACACGTGAGGAATTTTCCTTCCTTGCATTCAGTTTTGCATCCCAGAATCTGATTCTGAATCTTTTCTGCTAAATTCCATTGCAAATCAGGGTTTCCTCCATTTCATCTACACTGAATCTTTTGTTTTCTTAGAAGGAATGCTGCTTTCACTGCGTTGAGTTTTGTTTTTTTTTCCCCCTTATATCTAAGGAATATGGGCTATAAAACATGATGCGCAAATAATGAATGTGAATGTGAAGGAGTGCAAGAGAAGTTGATACAAAAAGGTCTTGACTGCAAATGTTTTTTATTTTCCTTAATTCTAATATAATATTTATATTTTAACAGTAGCTATAGCCTTGGCTCTAAGGAAGATAAAAACCCCTGTATTTCACTTATGATATCTAAAGAAAATATCATAGACTACTTGAAAAGTTTTCCTTCAGAATAGGGGTTTTGGTAGTAGTTACTTTGGTAGAACAAACTTTCACTTGATATAGAATTAAGGTCTTATTTGTATTAATGATGATGTAGAAAGCTTTTTTATTGTCAGACTTCATGAAGTAATTTCTAGCTGTAAGCCATTACATTAAAAATGTATTTTTATTTTTCTTAAACAACAGATGCCAGAATATAAAATAAATATAAACTTAAAAATAGCTAGCTTCCATGAGATAAACTGTTGCCTCATTAGTAAAAATCTACCGTTAGAATTTAATTAGGTGCTTCTGAGGCTAACTGTGGAATAAATAGCTTGTAGTATGCAGTACTGTAAAATATTATGAGGTTGCTTTACAACTGTTGCTCTGAGTAGCTAATTAGAGGTGCTAAGTGCTATACAGAGACTTCTATGTTAACTTCTGCATGGTTTCCAAGTGATATTCACTTTACATAAGTTGTTATACTCAAAATCTTCTTTATGGACTAAGGAAAACATATTAAAGATTTTTTTTTCTGTAACTGAAATTTTTGTAGGCTAAACATTATAAGTCAATATCTGTTACAGAAAGAGAATATATCTACACAGGAGTTCTCTAAACTAATGGACTTGAAGTTATTGTGTGTCCACTCAGCAATGTTGTACTTCTCCCTACATTATATACACCCTTTCTCTGCTCCCTTGGGTCCCAATATCAGCATTTTTGTCCCAGCATTGGTAGTAAATGTATTATAGCAAGTCATCAGCATTCGCAGGTCTTCAAGGAAAGGAATATCATGTTGATTTCTTTTTTTTTTTTTTTTTTCCCCCCCCCCTCACTCGAATCCACGTTGGGGGATGCTTTTTATTCATTTGCCATAATATAATTTTGCTGCTTGCTCTTTCATTTGTGGTCTGTGGCACTGTGGTTTGTTTACATGTATGATGTTTATTGTGTATGTTAGATACTATTTCATTGTTTTCTATTACTCTTGAAACCCTTTTTGTCTAGATCTGCTTTTCTTTAGCCATTGATGGAAGTTAATTCTAGCCAACATATTTCAAATGCTGAAGCTCTATCCCACTTGCTTGTGTTCTTCCCTTTGTGTATCTCCAGTTCTCAAGGCTTCTATTATACCAGGCCTGTATTCTTTTGTACTACATCTTATGTTTGAATTGAAAACCTGTGGAGATACTATACAAAGATAAGCTTAAAACCAAGTAGCGGTAGACACAGGTCAATTAGAAAACTTGTTATTGTACTTAAAACCATGCAATACAAAACTGTGAACCTGTAAAGATAAGTTCAGACAAAGCAACTCTCAGAAGCCTCTGTTAAGAGGAACTGCAAGCTTAGGACAAGGCTTACAAAAAAATTCTAATGCTTTCAGCTAACAGCATAATCAAGTGTTTCAATTGAAGTACTGAACAGTAAGAAAAAAAGACATCTCACTGGCTTGCATCTATTAGATTAACAAAACAATATTGTATTGACAGTAAATAAGACTAAACTTTAAGTTATAATTTGCCACGATGTTCCCAAGTTTTAAGGTAATGCTTAATTGTACCTTTTTTAATGTTTTACACACTTGTATTAATTAAGGAAAGATTTCATTTCCCCATTTACTTAACAAACAGCTTTATTGTGATTTAAGGTTGCCTATGGCATTTTGATAATTGTTGGTCTGTGATTATTACTTGGCCTTTTTGGCTAAGATCAAGAGTAATGTAGCATCTGTGATCACTACGGTTGTTAAAAGTACAGCCATATCCACTGTCAGTACTTGATCTGAATTTCTGGTAAATGTTTTTTTGTGAACAACATGCTGTCCACCACACAGACCATTTTGCGTATACTAACTGGGATCGTGAACACAGCTCTAGCCCAAACAATTTGCAGACGTGCTTTGTAGTACTGTATATGAGCAGCAGATGTCATAGCTCATGTGAGACAACCACAGAAGTAACTACACAAGCTTTCAAGGTTTCCTTTCATGATCTCATGTTTTCTCTAGCAAATCACAGACTAAGCACTTGGACTATAGCTTAATACGACATGACTCTGATTTCATAAGGTCATATTGATCCATTCTGCAAAGCTGCCTTGTCTTGTGTATTTGTATTCTTTTCTTCATCATTTTATTTCTTTCTGTTCCTTGCTATTATGCTTTTTTTCTTCAATTTCCTCTGCCCCGAAGCAGTGAGGATGTCAGTAATGTGGGAACATGCAACTCATTTTAATGGATTTCATTTAGATTTTGAGTGCTAGACTACGAGTTTTAAGGCTTTTGCCATGTCCTCTTTTAATATCAGTACAAGAACAAATGTTTTGAAACAGCCTAGTCATGGGTGTTACCAATGATCCTTTCATTACTGCTGTTTCTGTATGCATTCCCTTTTTTTCTTTGTTTTTGTGGGTGTGAGAATTGAAGACTCCGCTAAAGACTTATATTTCACTGAACTGTATGATAAAGGCTTGTTGGGAAAAGTAAAGAAATATTTCTTACTGCTTCCTCCAAGATTACTTGAAATTTTAGAAATCTTTTGTTCTCAGATTAAAATTATCAAATTTATTTTGCTTTTTGTTGTGTGGTAGTTTCCTGTCAGTGATCCATGTGTAGCTTCTCCTTCATAGATTTTTCATTTTCACTATTTGCTTTTCTTGAGTGAATCAGGTCTGTCAGAGGAGGTTAAAAAAAGAAAAAAAGAGGACTGTGGGGATTGTGTCATGGTATTGTGGTATTTCCTCTTGAGCTCTGTTTCTTTGAATTGTGCCTGGCTGTTGGTCACTTCATTTCAGTAGAACTGTATCTTCTAACTCCAGTTTGTTATCTTTGGTAATAGGTGTAATTGTGTAGATTAAATTGCAGTTACCTATTCCATGCATGCCTTACTTGACAAATAATCCCGTGTTCAGTTTTGACTTACTTTTCATCACCAGTTCACTTGTTATTTTGAAGACCCTAATGTCTGCTGCAATCTTTTGTGATGTCATTTAGGCTACACAAATCAAGGAAGTTGGCTATTAGAAAATGTATTTGCTCAAGTGGATTTGAGCAAGCCTCAGCTCACTTCATTTCACTATTTCCATTTGCAAAGTGAGATAAACATGTTTTCCTTTGTAGTCTGATCTGTTCTGTATAAATACACTTTCTTCAGCTCTTCATAGTAGTGAAGACTATCGATTGCCAAGTGCAATGATTTGCATGAAGCTGTATGAGGAATTTATAAGCATCTTCACTTAACAAAACATCTTCAATCTCTAATTCATGTCTAAAGTTAAGTATTTGTTCACTAACTTGCAGGTGGGCTTACATATTGAGTCTATGTTTGAAAAGAAGATTCTGACATGTTATTTGCTCTACCAGCTGGTTTCCAGATGGATAACTTGTAAATGCTGTGACAGACTGAGATAAAAATATTATCGAACTAATAGCCAAGTAGGAATAAATTCATATTTCATTAGTATGCAGGATTAATATAAAAATATCCCTGAAAATACAGTCATCTTCAAGTATTATTTGAGAGGCTCTTATGAATCTTGAAAATCTTCAATAGGAAATACAGCAGGAGTAACTATGTAAATCTTTTGGTATCTGTCTGTATTTATAAACACAGTTTTCATTTGCTGCAGGTTATTTACTATTGGCACTCACAATTGAAGTGTGACAGACATCCCAGGGCTTCTATTGATGAGAAGTTTACTAAAACTTATACTTTCATTAAGACATCCCTGGTCATCAAGTGTGAATATGGACAAATATTACACTGGCAGTCAGAAATTATGGAAGATCAGAAGCTGCCAGAAATACAAATTCTAGGATACTCTGAAGAACAATCTCTGACATGTCCTTAATAATAGATAACTGTGGGCTTTCTACTCTATTTCAAATTCATTTAAAGCTATAGCAGTTGTCTTTTTAAAGTTATATTAAAAAAAATCTTCATGTACGTATTTTACTGAAAGCTAGTACCTAACACTAACATGTTGTTCCTTCATGATGTAAACTTGCCTGATTTGGAATTTGTTATTTCAGTATGTAGTCTTGATTGAACATCCTGGTTTTTTTTGCAAACCTAACTTTTCTCGTATATTAAGAACGAGCTACTTGGTACCTGCAGGCAAAGCTCTGAGAACTGCTGTTAAACGCCAACAAGTACTGCAGAGAATCCCCTGACCTCACCGATGTGGGAGGGTGATTTTAAAGCTGACATCTCAGATGTATCTCAGACTCTCTTATTATTCAAATGACCTATACATATATATGCACACACATTTCCAGGCAAGGATATGTCTGAGTATTTAAACTAAGTGTTTTTGCATCTGGCCTGGATATTCTACTTATTCGTATTCATGCTCTGTGGATCAGTGGTTCTGATAGCGTATGTGGGGCTGAAGTCCAATTTCTTCAGAGTGTTAATTGTGGTGGTATCAACAGAGCTTGTTGCTGTTGATAACAGATTTCTCTGCAAGAAAGGTGCTGAACTATTTGTAAAAGAGGAAACTGACTAATAGATTTTGAAACATCTTTTTCTGGTTTAACAGTATTTCTAATCTGCTGCAGGATTAGTAGGTAATCTTGGCCAAACTAGTTTCCCTCTGAATAGTAAATCCATTTTAGTTTGTGCAACCCTTGCTTGAATAGAGCTTACTATCAATATTTGGCTGTTTTGGATGGCTTTTCTGGTGTATTTGTTTTTCTCAAAATGTGGCTTTCTAGTTTTTGGTTTCACTGTGGAGGCTTTAAAGTAGCCTACCAAACATGTACTGAACTAAAAACCAAACATCTAACTAAATGTTAGTCTCTTACCAGTATGTAAACCAGAGAGAAATAGTAGCCTTTTATGATTTTGTGATTTAATATGCTTCTGCTAGAAAAAGCACATTCTTTGGTAACGCAGGCAGTCCAACAGAAGGCTTAGCCTGTTTTGTGTCATCAAGCAAGTGCATATATAAGACTAATAAGTACAATCAATTGGGAAATTCTTGACAAGGCCTAGGGGCTGGGGTAGACTTGTTCCTTCATTAATGCTGTCCACAAGCACAAAGTCATCAGAGGAGTTTATGTAAATGATTTAACTGACCATTACTCTACTACCATTGCAGCCAAAGTCGTCTCACTTTTGTAGACAGTTTAGAGTAGGAAGTGTTAGAAAAAGAACAGCTACAAATACAAGTTCAGTTTAATCAGAATAACAGCAGAAAAGAGAATGCGGAAAGTTTACAGCCCTTTTTTGCCTCGTAAGTTTGAAAACAAGTTACAAAACTGTACACCTCAGAAAACAACTTCAACAAGAGCAATAGCAAACAGTTTTTCGAAGCACTGAGGGTGCTTTTTCACTTGGATAAATTAATGTTTGCAGAGGAAATGCTATCAAAAAATATTTGTGTAAAACAGAGCCCTTTGTTTTGCAGTGTTACATTTGTCCACGTTAAATGGTTTTCTTGAACTTGAGATCTCCTTACCAAGTATAACTACTCCTTGGTTATATAATCAAATAAATGTTCAGTACAATGCAACCTCACATCCCTAGTTGTTCTGTGATGACATTAGATTTTAACTTGATAAAATTGTCCTGTTTGATCCATCCTTCTTGTTTCCTCTGGTCTATGCTGACTTCTATTGAGCAGAAATGGGATCTACCTGACCATCTGGGGCAAAAGCATGCCAGCAGATCTGATTCTGTTTGTTATTTGAAATTTGATAGTGTAGTATTTTCCAAGAATCTTTGTTGTTGTTCCAATATTGATTGATTTATTTTGGCTATGTGGCTTCTGTTCAGGTTTTTCTGTCCAGCTGCAAGTTTTGGTCTGTCTGGAAATAATAATTTTCTGGTAGCAGTGTTATTTTTACCAGTAGTCTCATTTCTTTGCACATGTGTACAAGCATGTGTAGGCCCTTATTTTAATTTAAGTTAATGAGACCTCTACTCAAACATTTTCATGAATCGCAACAGAAACACTGTTCTTAGTGATCATTTGTAGTGATCACATGGACATGATAGTTCCATAGGCTATAAGCGTTTAATTTTTAAAGCTATGTTCTAAGGAGAAAAATAAAACATTTAAATAATTTCAACCGATCCAAGAAAAAAAAAAATCATGTTTTATTACTGTTAAACTTCCTGGCAGTACTGTAGAATACTTCCTATGCAATAAGCAGTTCTTAAGCGTGTTCTTATGCAGTGACCTACCTGAAAGTAATTAAGTCCAAATGGTAGGGAATAAAGGTTGTCTGCTAACTACTTTTTAACGAATACTGGCAGATTACCTTTTTTTTTTTTTTTTAAGCAAACTAGGCTGGAATAATCAGCTTCAACATTGTTAAAAAGAAGTACACCAGGTTGGGAAGTTATGAATTATGAGTATCATAGGGAGATCAAAGGGTTGTATTCACATTACAGCTGCCTGCTTTGTTAGCACATCTATGTACACATACACAGGTGTGATGTTTTCAGAGGAAAATTTTTCAAGCATAAGGTATCTAAAATTATTTTTCAATATTGATATCACAAGATGTTTAATGAGATAGGGATTAATGATGGATAAGCTTGTACCAGAGCACCTTATAATTCAGGAGCTCAAGGTTATTGTTTATTCATTCTTTATTGCAATGTTGAATCCCAGAAAATGTTGTTCTTCTTTTCAACACCTAAAATCACTGCAAAAACTTCAGACCCAGACCAAAATCAGTCTAGTTAAGGAAGTGAATGTACATAAGTGTGTGTGTTTATGGCTTAAATTGTCTTCATTGAACAATGAAAAAGCAGCTTTCCAGGCATGTCTTTGAACTTTAACATTTCCTGCCAAGTGCAGGTAGAAGGTAAGCAATCACTGTTTCTTTCCTCTTCAGCTTGGTTTGCTGTAGATCTTTACAATGCATTAATTGCAGCTCAAGCAATTGCAAAGAGGAAACTGGCTTATGGACTGTTTCAGAGGCTATTTGTAATTAGAGATAATGAAAGATTCTGCTTCCCTCTGTACAAAGAATATGAAATATATGATTGTTAAGGTGACTGTGGCAGGGAAACTGAAGTGTCAATAACAGTGCTACAGGTGTTACTCAAGGAGTGCTGCTTTTTATTAGTTTTATTAGATCTTAATGGTGTAAAGAAATGTAGATTTCTTGTGACAGTTAAGACGATATTCTTGTCCTTCTTTCCTAACTTCCAGTTATGGGCACTAACTATATGTTGTTTAGGATTTGTGGTGGATTTTTCTTATGATTCTTTGGTTTTTTGCTGCTTTCTCTTTGCATTTGGTCGATAGATTTTTAATGATACTGGGCCAAATGATACCAGAATTCAAATTGATCCAAAATAATGTATGTCATTTACTGGCATATAGAGGAGGACTGTGTTAACTAAAACAAGACTGGGACCGTATTTTGAGATACTACTCCTTAAATAGCAGATACGAAGAGGGAGATTCTTTTTCTTATTATTAATAATTTGATTGTTGCACTTAGATGAAACTAATTTCAAATTTTTCTATTGAAAATTACTTAAAACGTTGCTTCTACGTGAATGATAACAGTGAATACTTATTTGGGTAATTATTTTTTTGAACGTTGCCTGAATGTCACTTCTGTCTCTAGTTGGCAACGATGATTAGGTTTTTTGGGAATCAAAATCAGGAAACTGTTCTTAGTATGTTGATACTCAGATCTCCAGTTTATTCTCAGTTTCTCAGGTATTAAGTTAAACTCCAATTCTCAAAATTTTCATGTAATAATCTTATGTAATGAGAAGACATTGTAAAATAATGCATTTTATTCTTTTTTTTTTTTTTTTTTTTTTTTTTTTTTTTTTTTTTTTTGCTACTGTCACGGAGTTGACCAGATCAATCTATGTCCGTGACAGGGGCGACAGGCCTCTGCCCTCCCCCCCCACCCCAGTCCCACAAAAATGGGAAGGAAGGAAGGGAGGAAAAGAGCAGCGGCAACAATCTATGGAGGAAAACTTATTTTACTATAATATTGGAATGCAAGATAACACAATGTATACAATTTAATTGAAATTGAGATTAATAAATCAGACAAGATAAGAGAGAGAGTTCCCGGGACCGATTCAAACCTGAAAAGCTTGGAACGGCTAGGAAAGCACCCTCCAGCACCCACTGCCAGGCAGCAAGAGAGCGCCCCCCCACCCGGAAGGGCCAGATCCCGTGACTGCTGTAATGTACAGGGACAGGTACCTGGGATTGGGGCAGTGACACTTTAATGCCCCGTACACTACATGATGTTTTGATGTGGAATACTAAAATCCAAAAACTAAAAACAAAAAAAACAAAAACATAGAACCATGACAGCTACCTGGCGTTATAAAATTAATTCTTAGCCTGTTCTAAACTATATTTGTTTCTCTAACTTGTTTGGATGCTTTTCCACTAGTTCTTTAGTTAAAATTAATTAAAAGGATTTTGTTATTTCTTGCATCATCAATTTTGTTTTTCTGTTTGGATTTATCTGGATAATAATGCATTTTAATGTAGGTGTTGTTTCAGTCTGTTATTTACTAGCCTTCCTTATATTTCCATTTTCAAAGTATAATAATATGCTAATTCTTTGGTTGCTTTCATTCAGTGCTTATAGCTGCAGTTCTATTTTGAATAAATTTTTTCCTGCGTCACATTTCTTCTTTTTATGTTCTTAAAAAAAAGCCCATGAACCAGAATTTAAATATGAAAACTTGTTCTGCAAACATTTAAAAACTCTGTTCTTGCATATTGGAACAAGTTCTCCATTAAGTAATATCTAATTTAAGTACTTTCTCAGTTAATAGCAGGTAAAATATTAAGCTTGGATGGTGCTGTTTCATTTCACCGGAAGTCTGAATACCTTTTCTTCTGCTTCTTTTCTTTCTGCACTGACAGAAATACTACCACCATCCTCAATGTAGTAATATAGAACTGTAGCAGTTTTCTGCAGATGTGAATGAAGCTTAGGCAGGTTGACAGCAGTACAGAGTCCCAAGACTATATTTACCATACTTAGACCATATAAATTATTTGAAGTGATAGATTTTGATTAAATTCATTGGTGGTCTTTTTGTTGCAGTGGGGGCTGCGCTGCAGTAGGGTCGTCTTGTTGGTAACAGAGGAAATTCACTGTTTGCATGTTGTATAGATATATCTTGCGCAATTTTTGGTATTTTTTAAAACAAACTTTATCATTATAGAGTTATATAAAATGGAGGTTCTATGGCTGGTAGATCTGTTGCTCAATGTCAACTCAGAATTATACCTGGAGAATGTAACATAACATGCAAAGGCCCTGAGTTGCCATGAACATTGCATGTGTGATGATTCAACAGCCTGTGCTCTCTGCTGCTACTCAAGGCAGGAAAAGCTAGCTCAAACGATTTCCTACTGGCGTTTACTTCTATGATTCTGGAACAACTTCATTATCCTACATTGTTTTGGCCAAGTCTGAACATGAAGAAGATGTAATAACCAGCTGTCTGTAGTGGTGCTTTGTTAGGGATACTGCCACAATAACAGAATGGACTGAAAGTGTAGGTGCCTCTACCTGATCTTCTTAATTTTGGTTTAGCATATTGCACTGTCACTGAAAGCACATACCTCTGTAGAATACAAAAAAAAACATGCATTTTAATTTGCAGATTGAGTTAATATGGTGAAGAGCGAAGACTGGTAAATAACTATGGATGTTTATGAAGTGCATGTTAGTCATAGCTTTCAAAAATGTTTTTTGATTACATTGCTATGTGAAGCAATGTTACAAAAAAATTGGGTTTGATAGATGTCTAAACATAGTGACAAGTGAAAAAGGTTGCAACTGGGGACAAAATGTTGGGTGTCTTAGATGCTCCAAAATAGTAACACTTGGAATAATAGTAAATGAAATGAGACAGTGAGAAGTACTACTAAATGATTCTGTTGAACTGGTCAGTCATACTTTGACAGCAAAAAATATATAATGATATAAGAACATCAACTTTAGAATATTCTATTTACAAAACACTAAATGTGGGAATAGTATACTTATCTTCCAGGCAAATGACAGACAAAGTGACAGTAGAGCAATCAAATGGTATCATGATGTGCTTTAATCAAGATCCATGACCTATTAATCCCTATGTATGAATCACGATAATGAATTATTTGCCTGAACTAGAGGCTGCCAACAGAAAGAACTGAAATTATTACAAAGTTTTGAGGTTCTGTACAGTCCTACAGCAATACCTGATTTTCTCCATAATGTTGTGCAACTGACTTGTTTCCTGTAGTTGCATAGAAGTCTGTATTGAAAATGAACTTTCTTTATACAGTGTGACTTTTGTTCCAGAATGAATATACAGTTATATATTTCTGAATGTCTGATGGGATTTCAATTTCAATGCTCTCTTGCAAACTTCATAACCAGTATCAATTGCTTTATAAAATCCTTACTATAAAATGATGATACATTATTAAGTGGCCTTGAGAAAATGGATTTCAGAATACTAATGGAAGAAGCAAATACCTTTTAATCAAATTATTTTAAGTATGCAAAGTTTACTATGTTCTGGGTAGGGATTAGAAATCTTATGTAAGTCAATATAGAGTAGATGGATTTCAAGCTAAAGGGCTTGGGGTGGATTTTTTGGGTTGATCATTTAGGAACTGTTTCGTAAAACCAAGTATATGTTTCAGAAGGTTTTAATTTAAAACAGATTAAAAAGATAAGCAGTGTACTGGAAAATGTTAAAATGCTTGGCATTGGGGAGGAGGTTTTTTCTGTGTGCTTCTAAAGTAAAGCATTGAGGTGAAAACCTCAGTGTTAATTAAAAAAAGTCTGTGATTTATGTCTTTATTTTTGATCAGGAAAAAAAAAAGCATAACGTGTTTGTCACTTAGTGACATGAAGTTATTCCATTTTGAGAAGATAGTGCTTCATGTGGTTGTAGCTGGGTGCTTCTCGAGCCACATTTTGAGTTAATATTGAATGGTACATCCCCAAATGCACTGTGTTCCTTGTGTCTCCAGGGAAGTAAGAATGCATTGAGGAGCCACTGGTACCTCATCAGTGGGAGTGGATGATGAGAAATGGGACTTCAACCAAGTCCATTCTCTAATGAAGCATTCAATTCTGTCGGAAATGAGGTTTTATCTGCAGCTGCTTTGGCTACTGAAGCTTTCATTCCCTGAAATGTCATCACTGCCTACAAACAACCATCTGCTGAATATTCTCAGTCATTTCATATAACCACTTTTTATTGTTTCTTTTCTTGTGTTCACAGATAGAATCTGACTAGAATACTTCACATATTTTTTTTTTTCCTAAAATAAGTCATCTTGCAAAATTCATTCTTTATAAATATAAAGAATATAAAGAATATAATTCAAGACTTGAAATTTCAAAAGGTAAATAAACTTTGAAGTACATATAGCGTGATTCTAACATTTCTTGTTAATTATTTAAGTGAACTCTAAATATTTTATAAATGTATTTTTATAAGCAGAGTAGAAAATCAGCATCTTAAATACTGAAACAATGATTATTTTCACGTCGTCTGTCAGAGCTGACCTTAAAATTTGAGGTACTAATTTCTACTAGAACAAAATCCAGAAAACAAGTCAGAAGACTTGGAGATAATAGTGCTTTTGAGCACTTCTTATGAAATGAAAACACGTAAGTCGTAAATCCCTGATGGGATAGGAAAATGCCCTGCAGTATATTTTCAGCCAGCAGCGTGCTAAATACAGAATTTAATTACATCTCTGGCAGTCACAGTTGCTTCATTTGAAATACCAACCTCCCCAAAGGCTTCTAGGAATGACATTTATTTGAGCTTGCATGTTTTTTTTTCTTTTTTAAGCTCTTCAGTCAGAATGGAGAGGGCACTGTATTCATTGTCTTATTGTAACCTTGTTAATGTTTGCTTTCAACGAAACTATATGTGAAATGGACTGAATGTTTTAATTGAATTATATTTAAAAAATGCAAACAAAAATAATAACACTTGTCTTTTGAAAAGTATGATTTTGGCATATTTAGGTTGGCAGAATTGTATCTATACTGCACCAGCAAAGTGCAGAAATAAGAACTGTGAATGAGTGTAGGACTAAGAGGAAAAACTTGATGTGCAGTATGTGAAGCATCCAGCAAAAGAAGATAGTACAGGGAATGTTGCACAGGTCAAGGAAAAGACCGATGAGGTCTGTTCATTGATATGCTCATTAGGTATCTAGAGAAAAGGTGGTGATTTCACACCATCTTTTTCAAACCCAAGTATAAAGCTAAAAGTTGAGGTAGTTTATTTTGCAATTGCAGAGAGACGATTAAAAATTGCAGAACAGGATGCATCCTAAGGTAATTCATGCAGGCAGGTGTACTTTTCCACTTAGAACTTCATCTGCCTTTAATATGCAGTCTACATAGTGCAAAATATTTTTTTTCTCTCAACTCATCTAACCTTCCTAACGCCTTGTATGTCCTTGCAATGCTTCTGAACCCTGTGAAGCAAACTTGACTCCCAGATCAGGTTATTTTTGTTGACAGCCTTTGTTAGGCAATAGCATTTGTACCTCACCAATAACAAAGAAAGAAGACGTAATGTCTTTAGCACCTGTACAATTCTGATTTCACTAGAAATTAGTGGAATTAGTATGCTGACCTTGCTGTTCATACTCTTTAAAATAGCATATAAGCTAATATGATTGGCTAAGGGAATCATTTGTACTAAATTCATTCACATTGTGCACTGAAGAACTAGTTCTGCTTTACATTCCTAGAAGATGCGTTTAGCTACATTGCTGAGATATCACCATGAGCCAGCTTTCTAGTTTTCTGTCCCTTAAGGATCTCCTTAACACAGTAGGGAAGTCTCAGTTACTAATAAGCTGTAAAAACTGAAGTAATTTCATCTTATCCTTTAGTTTGGCAAAGGTATGTTCAGAGTTGGTATTAATTGCACATCCGTAAATTGAATTTTTGTCAAATGAAGCTGTGTTTTGTAACTGTTGTTAGGTATTGATGATGTTTTCCAAACTTCTGACTTGTGCAAAGGTTCTGCTTTATGAAAATGAGCTTCCTTCCAAGCAACAGCTAACCATATGTTTAGATGTATTTATGAATATGTCTTCTGCACTTGAAGTAGTGTTTTATTTTTTTGTAGCTTTTTGGAAATATAGTATTTCACCTGTAATTCACATATACGTAGCAGTGATATGGAAAACTATTATCTCCTGAGAGGATCAGAAATGAAGCGGTTGCAAGAAATAATGAGAAGTAACTACACCAGAGAATTGGGTTTAAATGCAGTACCTAAACAGTGGAGTTCAGTCATGTAATTAACTATATTTCAGACTGTAATTTCAGGATTAGGTTCTTTGAAGTCAGCATATCTAATTCTCATTTTTATGCAAAGATGCTGTGATACAAATAGGCTGAGCTGAACTACCTCTGCTTTTGAAGCTAGACGTGTACTCCTGTGTTGCTGAATAAGGCCTTGACTTAGCAGGTCATCGAAATCAAAACTCTTCTTTTGAATTGCTTTGATTTTTTTTTTCTGCTTTAATACTATTTTCAAACTGTCAAACACTTTTTTTAGCTGACCACTAATTAAGACTAATAACTGTGCCTCCTTTTTGTTTTATTTTGGAGTGATTGTCGGTGATTCTCCTTTTTTTTTTTTTTTTTTTTTTTTCCCAGTCAAATTAGCTAGTGAAGTTAATTGTCTGAAGTATCTTTCAGAAAAGAGGTAACAAAGTCAAGAGTAATATGAATCACTGCTACTGTAGGATTTCTTTCAAAGACATTGAGTGAATTCTGTGGAAGCTGAAATGTAGAAAATATTTTCATTCCTTCTGATAGAACGCTGTTTTATTTCAAAACATTGCAGTAAACCTAGTTAATTTATGATCAAGTTATATTTATGGTAAAACGTATCAGTTACACAATGGCTGTCTGCCTCTACTGAAATGATGACAATATCAAATCAGACATTGTGACCTTAAATTCTATCTTACAAATTCTTGCAAAAACAGAAGAGATGTTTGCGCATTTGACTGAGAATATGATATTAATGACTCTGATTTTGAGACACTGTAATCAAAGACAGACTGTAGGATTCCTTTGGAGCTTCTATGTGTTGTGATGATTGTGGTTGTCAGAATGGATTTCAAGACTGTTAATTACCTTCTGATGTACAAACCCAAGTTCTTTTTCTAGCTTAACAGAATATCTTTAATTAGAATTAAATATTCACTTTTCCTTACATTTAAAGTTATTCCATTGCCAAACACTATTTACAGGTAAAGTTCAGCTTTATGGCAATGCTTTCAAATCAAAACAGCTGAAAATTAATGGCTCTGTAGCTTTCCCCTCCAAACACATACTATGTTTGCTAGTGAGATGCAACTAAATCTAGCAGTAAGTGTCCTGACTGCAGTCTGGAAAGGCAGTGTTTTTTAAAGATAATGTTATTTTTAATGTTCCACTTCTACAGTTGAAAAAAAAAAAAAAGACAATTTTTTATTTCTTACATGAACTTGAAGAGGGGATAAACATAAATTTGTTTTTCTATATTTTAAGGTGAAAATATCATTAAAATAATTCTTGTTCATGTTTAGTGTGTATGTTACTGCACTGCTGTTTGTGAGTCTCCGAACTTCTTTATTAATCAACATCTGAAATACTTGAACATAAATAATCAAAATCCATTTGATTCCAGAGTATCACTGCTGTGCATCATGAGAATTCAATGGGGATAAAACACCGTACAAATGCTTTTCCATTTATATTAATTTAAGCTGTCTAAATCCAGGATATTTATGTTTACAAATAAAATTTTCATATCATTATATTGCTGTGAAGAATTTTAAATCAGAATTGTAAATTAGTAATAAATTAGTAAAGATCCAAGTAAAGGATTTAAATGCTAGAGGGTAACTGTCCTCACTTTAAAATAGTAATAAACTCACCTATTCTTAATAAATATTTTTCTAGTCACATGAATTAAGTTTTGCTCCATAACCCAAAAAAAAAAGCAGATTTTTTAGTATGTTGTCTCTGTTGTCAAATCTGTAACAAGACAATAATTAAACTCAGCAGGATTCATGTTCTAATTAGAGTAGGGCAAGAAACTATTCTCTTGTCCCATGACAGTTCTATGAGCTGCCTATTACTCTTATCTAGGTTTTCATAACAAGCAAAACACGAAAATCCACTGAGAGAAATTTAATGATCCACTAGTTTGAGAGGTCCCAATGAAAGAAGAGAATTATGCCCAAGTGAGGGCGTTACAGAATAAATTTCACCTTGCTTCTATTTTTATACTGTATGCATGAAAATTAGGACGCTTTGTAAGACAGGCACTTTAGAATGGACGAACTGACACAGGTCTTGACATCAGCAGTAAAAAATCTTAGCTACGTTGCATTTTGTTACCAAACAAATTCGTATAGATTTTCCAGTCTTATTGTTAGGAAACAAGAACATCTGAAGGTGCACATGATGAAAAGGAAACATATATTTCTGTTTAAAATACACTTATCTTTTGTTCTCCCTAAAGCTGGGCTAGTAGAAGAAAATAAGGTAGTTTCATTTGTGCCTCTTGAATTTACCTTCACTGTCTACTATTTAACCCTTTCTGTGGCATGTTGTGCATTTGTTCCTGTACTGCCTGATGATATCAAGATGATTGTTATTGTTAAGATGGTGTTAAAAGTTAAAACTGTGGCTTATTAATAAAACAAAGTTGTCATGGAGGTGTCACTACTGCAGAAAATATTGAGTTGGTTGCCATGAGCTGAGTTTGGAGCAACTTAGTGCTGAGACCTGATCATGGAGCACTGAGTTTACCAAGCACTTACCCCAGCCTTTCTTGCCATAATTCCCAGTGGCTGGAAGAGGTTGTGTTGTTTGGGAAGGCAATAGTCAAAGAGTTCTGCCAGTTTAATCTTTAGCGTGGTGAAATACTGAAATACTGTTGCCTCACTTTCGTTGCAACTAACTGTAGCAACAACAGCCCTTCCTCTGCTGTCTGCATCTTCCTATGTAAAAACAAGGTAAGAAGGGAAGAAAGACAGTAGCCTGAAAGCATGTCAGTTGAATTTAAAAAGCTTTGTGAAAACCTCTAGCAGAGAGGGTATTTGTGTTCTGTGGTGCTTTTGTTTTTTTTTTTTTTTCTTTTTTTAGCACTGATAATTTTTAGAATCGTTCAGGAGATCCACACTGAATTCCATTTCTTCGGTAAATTTGCCTCTCTCTACAGTCCTACAGAATTGTCAGAATTGCTGATTTGCCTCAAATCTTCTTTTTCTCTCTATTGTGCCCAGGTTTTTAATCTCTAGGTTATGCAGCTGTTACAGTTTGTAAACTTGCTAATCCTGTACTACATGGAATAATATCTCCCAATCACTTAAATAAAATCCTATTCATCCTAGCAGGAAAAACAGATCAAAGACAACAGTGATGGAGCATGTATAATTCCTGTAGCCTTTCCCATACTCTGAGAAAATGGAAGTAGTTTAGTCTAGATTGAAAGCAAGGGCTTAAATACCATTAAAGATTGCAGTAGATCAGAAATTCTGTAGACACCTAATTTATAGATAGTCACTACCTCTGAAAGTTTGATTTCTATTCTATAGCATGCTCTATTCCCTAAGGAGATAATCACCAGCACATGAATCACAGCACAGAATCATAGAATGGCCTGGGTTGAAAAGGACCACAATGATCATCTAGTTTCAACCCTGCTATGTGCAGGGTCACCAATCAGTAAACCAGGCTGCCCAGAGCCACATCCAGCATACAACTTCCTGTAGTTTAAAGATGGAGGGGTAGTGAGAACAAAACAAAAACAGTAAGAAAATATAATTTTTCTTCTCTTTCGGTAGATTCTTAATTTAGTAAATCACTCTTTCTGGTCATGCAGGTCTCCCCAAACTATCATAAACCCTAATTATTGCCATCTGTTATTCATACATTTTCATTGGAATTTTCTGTACTCGCTGTAGTTGCACTGTACATACATAGCTGCAAGACTGCAGTGCGGATCTCTATGGGCCATGAAATTGCCACTTCTTTGCGTTTGCTTCCAAAGAGACATCTGTGAGTGATTCGGCCACCTACTTCCAGAGTCTGACTGCTTTGTCATTAAGAGTCCTTAGGGTTGGTTTGCAGTGTAGTAGTAGGGAAGGTACTCTGTGAAGTACATCTCACTATTACTTATGTAGTTTTAATCCTGCATAACAGCTCAGTGTTATTTATTATTTTATTAATCTAAGGATGGGTGTATTAAAGAGATAGAAAGAAGCTCATAATGTAAAAATATTATCTCTGTGATTATGATGTTGTCAGACATTAAGAAGTTTTTTAGGGGAGGGACAATCTATTACAAAAGATTAGCAAGGTATTTAACTTCTACCATGTTTCTGTACACACAGAAGATGCAGAAATCATCTTAACAATGTTTCTGGCTTTGTTGAAGCTTATGTACCTTTTTTTTTTTTTTTTCCTCTGTTGTGAATCCTAGGATTTTATTTTGTCTAAGGAATTGAAAGAAGAACAAGGCCCTTTAATTGTATAGGAAAAAAAAAAAGCTCTTCATTTAAGAATGCATAATATAATAATTAACCCAACAGTAAATTACAGTGGTCAATTTTCTGACATATAATTATTTGTGCAACTGTAGTCCAAAAAATTATTTTCCTGGGAGTGCTATTAGAGGTAAAATTGCAAAGAAAGACCAGAAGCTCAGCTGTCATACTAAGAGCAACTTAAAATCATCTGTAGCTGCCAAAGATTATTTCAATTTGTACTCATTGAGCAGGGGGAGGAAATGTAATTGTTTTTTCTTTTAACTTATGTGTAGACATAAGATCTCCATCTATAGTGATTCTTTCACCGAGAAATTCTGTGCTAATTGAATTTTATAGAAGCTTTGCTATTAGCCACAGCAAAGAGAGATTTTTACACTGTGTATTTCTAAGTAGTCAGCATGACCCTTAGCTGTGATGTTTGTTCAAGTATATTTAATAGTTAGTGTTTGTTTTTTTAACATTTGTAAAGCTGTCTCTGTTTGAAGCAAAAAGTTATATTAAAGCTAAATATTAAAAGTTTGCTGTTATTAGCTATCTTTGCCCATTGTGTGTTGTACTGAGAGCACAGCATTAATACAGTTTAAAAAGAAATGCTTAAATGATCCCTTTTAGATTTAAGTATATTCTCAACAACCAGGCCTGTGTCCTGTTTCAAAATATATAAAATATATTCTACCTCATTATGATACTTACAGAATCCTGTATATACAATCTGTATGGATTTGTTCATGAAATCTGAGGTAGCTAAGGATGTGTCCAGCAGGCAGGCTTTTATAAACAGATGTGAGCAATGACGTCTTCTGCTAATGCTTTCTGAGTGATGTTCATGTCTGAGGACGATAGGGGAGCTGTGCCCTGACAGCAAGTATAGGCACTGTAAAGGCTATTGTGATCAGTAGCAATCCACATACGTGCAGATCCTCTGTATGCTGGCAGCTTTGTGCTTGTGTTGTTACACAACTTAAAATCGTAGAATCACAGGGATTGAAAGAGACCTCCAATATCTTCTAGTTTAACCATTCACCTAAAGCCAATATTTTTCCCTAAACCATGTCTCCTAATATAGTGTCTAAATGTTTCTTCAACTCTTCCAGGGACAGTGACTCAACCTACTACTTGGGCAGCCTATTCCAGAGCCCAACCACTCTTTTAGAGAAGAATTTTTTCCTAATAACCAACCTGAACCTCCCTGGTGCAAGCTGAGGCCATGCCTTCTAGTCTTATAGCTAGTTATGCATGAGAAGAGTCTGACCCCCACCTTGTCTCAACTCCTTTCAGGTAGTTGCAGAGAATAAGGTCTCCCCTGAGCGTCCTCTTTATTATACTAAACAATCCCAGTTCCCTTAGCAATTTTTCCTAAGACTTGTGCTCCAGACCCTTCATAAGCTTCCTTGTCCAGGACATCAGTAGAGGTATTAAATAGTACAGGCCTCAGTAGTGATACCTGGAGAACACCACAAATGACTGGTTGTAAGCTGAGCTGACTCCATTCACCACTGCCCTCTGTGTTGTATTGCCTCCAACATCTCTGGTCTTGGCCCTCCAACCAGTTTTTTTTACCCAGCCAAGTCTGTATCTGCCTAGATTAGGGGCTACCAGCTTCTGCAGTAGTATACTGTGAAAGGCTTTGCTGAAGTCTAGGTAGACTGTACCAACTCTTTCCCTTATCCACCAGGTGGGTCACTTGGTCATGGAAGGAGATCAGGTTCTACCTGCCCTTCATGAAACCCTGCTGGCTGGGCCTGATCCGCTAGTTGTCCTGCAGGTGCTGTGTGATGTCACTCAAGATGATCTGTTGTATCACTTTCCTTGGCACTGCAGTCAGGCTGACAGGATTGTAGTTCCCCAGATGCTCCTTATGACTCTCCTTATGAATGGGAATTGTGTTGGCAAGCCTCCAATACTCTGGGACCTCTCAGTTGACCAGGAACACTGATAGATGCTGGAAAGTGCTTTGGCAATTGCCTTTGCTAGCTCCCTTAACACCCTCAGGTGGATTTCACCTGGCCCCATGGACTTGTGACAGTTCAGGTGAAATAGTAGGTCTCTGTTTCCAGCTGAATTGTGAGGGGTTTATTCTGTTCCTCATCTTCTTGCTCAGGGAGGTAGAGTACCCTGAGGATAATTGGTCTGAGTTTCAAAGCCAAATGTAAAGGCAACAAGAGCCTCAGCCTTTTCCTCAGTGGTCACATTTCCCACTGCATCCAGTAAAGGATGGGTATTTTTCTTAGCACTCCTCTTGTTAAAATACTTGTAAAGAAGTTTTTGGTTTTCTCCTGCAGTGGCCAGGTTGAGCTCATGCTGGGCTTCTGCCTTTATGATTTTCTCCCTGCATATCCTAACATTTTCATTGTACTCTTCCTGAGTTGCCCACTCCTTCTTTCTTTCATAGGTGGCAGACTTTTTTTTTTTTTTTTTCTTCTCCTGGAGCCTCTGAGAAGGTTCCCTATTCGTCTATTCCAGTCGTCTTCCCTGCTAGCTCATCTTACAGCTTAGGGGAACAGTGTGCTCTTGTGCCTCTAAGGATTTCCTCTTGAGTGTACAACCTTCCTGGACCTCTTTACCCTTTAAGACTGAATACCAAAGGGTTCTCCCTACTCACGCCCTGAATAGTTCAAATAGTTCAATAGTTGCCCTCTGGAAGTCCAGGGCAACATTTTTGCTGGCTCTCCTCTTGAGTTCACCAACAATATAGAACTCTACCATTTTGCCATCACTGCCCAAGACAGCTCCTGACTTCTACATCTCCTGCCAGTTCTCCTCTGTTTGTGAGCAGCGGGTCTAGTGGGGCACCTCTCCTAGTAGGCTCTCTTAACAATTGTGTCAGGAAGTCATCTTCCACGCACTCTAGAAACCTCCTAAACTTCTGTATTGTATTTTCAGTCTATCAGTACATATTGGGGAGGTTAAAGTCCTACATAAGAACAAAGACGGGCGATTATTCAACTTCTGCCAGCTGCTTGCAGAACAACTTGTTTGTCTCTTCATGCTGGTCGTGTTACCTATAATGAACCCCTACCAGGAAGATAACACTGTTGGCCCTCCCCCCGATACTTACCCATAGATGCTCCATCTTATCATATGTAGGGCCTTAATGTCCTAGGCCTTGTTACCTTCTGTAACCAGTGACAGACTCTGGCACTTGATATAGTGATTGTACAAGCTTTAGATATGAAATTATTTCTATATCTAAAAGGTTTAGAAATACATTCAGTAAAAATAATCCATCGAAAAAAAAGCTACTTTAGTAGCTTTCCTTTCTTTGCTGTGTTTCATTGTGTACATGTGGTTATCTGGTGCTACATCAACAGGTTTTTAAGTGAGCCCTGCTTCTGTCATACAAAACTAAATGTTTCTTCTTAAAAGCAGCTTTGTTCCATAAGGTAATTGTGTGTAATGTTCTCTCAAAACATAAATAGAGCACAGGATCAGTGCAGAAAGAACAGACACTAACGTTCTATAATTTGAAATTCTTGGAATCTGCAGCAAAAATACTGATGTCCATTCCAAGGCACTGTAGACTTGCTCTTGAAAAACTGCCTCTTGAACTTGGTTTTCTTTTTAGAAAGAGGTTATTGATGATTCAAAAGAAAGCAGAGACTATACTGTGTTTTAATTACTTGCTTTTCTTTTTGGATATGAAGCACTGCTTTATTGTTGTTTTGCAATTATGTGGGCCAATTAAGAGCTAGTAGGGTGGAAAAGTAGCTTCCAATGCTGCTTTTATAAATTCTAGTAGGATTTTTTTTTAGCTATAAAATAATAAGGTTAAATTCCAGTGGTACCCAAAGTCATCTGGATTTGGTTGACAAATTTTCTTTTAATGTAGATATTCAAGTTAACAGAATATGCCTGAGCTTTCATCAAATATAAATAGGATGATAAATGTGTCTTCCAGATTCCAAGCAGCCAATTCACACATTAAGGAGGTGTTCACAAAACCTCTGTCACTGATGTTATGAACAACATCCTAAGAGTTCAGTTTTGAATTGATATGCTTTGATTAGCTGAGTACGTTCTGCTGTGTTATTGCGATTGTTTGTCTATGATACTACAAGCCAGAATACTATAGTGCACGTAAGAAGCTTGCACCGCTTCAAAGCTGTAGAGGTGCCAACAAAACCAGAAAGGGACATGTGAATAGTCAGTTCCAGGAACTAATTCCTAACCCAGCTGGATGTATGTATGTATAATTTTATTCCTTGCATGAATACTCTAATATATTCTGATTAGAAATGCAAAAAATATTGATCCTTCTGGTACAAAACACAACTATAACTCTTGAAGATCAAATCTTAATTCAGAGTAACATGTCTAGGCAATCCTAACTTAATGCTTCCTCGCAGTCCTGTATTAGATCTATAGAGTATCAATGGGTTAACTGATCTTATTAATAGACACAGCTGGTTAGGTCAGTCTTCTGTTTTACCCTTTTTTTTTTTTTTTTTTTTTGTCTCATATGATCAAGTTCATTTCTATTAATTAGCATGAAAAGTTAGCAGTGCAGTTTGATGTCCTTAATAGTCACCGAGCTTTTCAAGTTTTGATTTCATAAAAAAAACTTTCAGAAAAAGTTTTATGCTTGACCATGTTTAGCAGTACAATGCATTCCAATATGATATCGTAATGGGTTGAAACAACAACAGAAACCAATAGCTTTCTCCATTTGTTTATGGGTGAGAATCTCTTGTGAGGGAAGTGAAATGTTGAAAAGGTTCAGTCAACCAAAAGTTGATTTGACTTGTTTAAAATGTGGAGCTGTTTACCAATAGCAATTGAAAACATTATTTGTGTACAGTATATCAAAATGTAAGTAAGAATTAGACCATCACTTAAAAAGAAAAATCTCTAGAGAATGTTTCAAACGTTTCCTGTTCCTTTAATCCTTCATGCAGTTGCATATCTCAATTTTTACAATTTATTTTTCTGTAAGCAATTTAGTTTTCTTCTTTCTAAATGAAAGCTAGGAAGCGTAAAAGCTATTCTGTTTAATATGTCACCATATCTGTAGCAGTAGAGAAACTCTCTGTATAAGTACATCCTTAGGTTCTAGAAGAACATGTTAACCACTCCCAAAATGTGTGACTTGGTTGATCTTTTCTCATTTGCTGGAATAAACAAGCAGGCAAATTTTGATTAAAGGAGTTTTAGAAGATGACCACAGTTTTCTGAGGAGTTATATAGTTGTGCTTAGTTGATAGCTGCTTTGTATGTGCTTTCAGCTGCATGCAGTCTTTACTAGCACTGTACCTTTTAATTAAAAATAACTGCATTTTCACTTATTAGCCTCTGTGTTCCCAAGCTCATTAATTGAAATTTTCCAGAGATATAATAGAAATTAGTCATCTGACTTCCACTGAATTTTAATGATATTATGATGCATGCTTGCTGCCATAATGTATTTTCTAAAAGAGACCGCAGACCAGTGTTTTTGTACATGTGTCAAATGTGGAGGTTCTTTGTGCTGCTATTTGTGCTGGACTGCACTAAGAAAATTGGATTTTCAGAACTGATACTGGGGCTCTAGTCCAAAGAAATCTTAAATTATTGGCTTGCAGAGAAAATGAGGCATTTTTTCTAACAACTGAAGCCTACATATCTTTGCCTAACGGCCTTGTGAGAAAAGCATAAACCATGCTGGTTATTTTACGCTGATGAGCTTACGCAGATCATGCAAAATGTTTTCCTTTTCATCAGTCTTCTCAGTACTAAACTGTCTCATGCGCTGTTTTGTTATTAACTGGTATGTTTGCTCAAAGTAGGAAAGTGTTTTACATAGCATTGTAGCAACCTGCTTTATTTTACTACATGAAACTGAAAAAAGGAGCAAGTAGCCAGGCTGAGTGCTGGGCAAAGTTCTGTTTACTGTAATCCATACATAATTTTATTTTTTTTTCCTGGAATATCTCTAGTACAGTCATCTCTGAGAGAGCACCTACTCTGATAGTAACCAAATACTTACTACTGTGCTCTCTAAGGAGTGTGGAAGAAAAGCTAGTTATACTATATAGTTCCTAATTAGGTCACCATGGTAAATTTGTCCTGTTAATGAAATTTTATGGGAACAAGGAGTAAGAGAACAGGAAGGTTACATGTGTTTGCTTTTTTTTCCATAAAAGTATAGATGGAAAAAGTGTATATATAGTATATATAAACTGTATATGTAAAAGTATATATAAAGTAAAATGGATGATAGCTGGTATGTCGTAAAAATGTGGTACAACTAAAATAGCATTATAAAGCTGAAGAAAACATTTTTTTTTTTTAATAGAGAAAATGCTTGCTCATTTTACTGCTGTAATCTGAAGAGCTTCTTCAAAATAATGGAGGAAAAGATTTTGATGACTACTTTAAGGTTTTGAAAATTTAAGCCAATTTCAAAAATAGATTTTCTTTTCCTCTAAAATAATTACACTGATTACTGTGAAGCACTACAGTGCTAATTCCTGTTAATTTATGTAGATAATATTATGCAAAGTTGTCTGTTTGCCCTGATCACAAAACCTAAACAAACGTGAGAAGATTAACATTAATTGTATCCCTGGCCCTTTGGAGCCATCTTATTAATTGCATTACTCTATTTTATTTCATCACTATTTCTATTTCAGTCCTATTTTTGTCTGTTTTAGCAACTCTAATTTCATTTGTACTGATCCTTGTTTTATGTTTAATCTTCCATCTTTTAGCATGAGAGACATTTTTCAGCTGGATCATTTTTTTTTCTTATACTCTTTTATATCTAATAGCATTCTTGTGTCAGTTTCTTAGATGTTAAATGTCTTACTACAGAAATAAGACCATAAATCTTCATGTGTTTGTAACTTAAATCAATGATAAGGCTTGACTTTAATATTAGTTACTCATTCTAAGATTAAAGAAGTACCAATTTTGCACAGACTAACTCTTTATCTTCAGCATTAAAAAAAATCTTGCTACCTTGTTTTCTTTCTATGAAATCCCTAGGGTTAGAGGGGACTTCATAACATGATCTAGTCTCTATCTGTCACTTGCTGTCTTTCGTTTCTTGCTTCCCGTCACTTGTGCTCTTACCAACAATGTCTTTGTGAAGATGCTTCTCACTTCTAAACTCAATGGATCGCCATGGAGAAGAGTGCAAAACATTGTACTTGGTTGCTTGCACCGCTGTGAACTGGAAATTCAAGTGATGATAGTCTTTTGTACAAAAAAAATTAAAGGGAGTAAGAATTCCTGCATTTTTTTCTAATTTGTTTTTTCAAGTGATATTCATGAAAATTTCAACCTTAATATGGTGTACATGACAAATTAACATACAAACATGTTTCCCCAGGAAAAAAGCTCGACTTGGGAGGGGCAATATATTTCTTATACTCAAGTACATGGATTTAGAGGAAAGAGACCAAATCCTAACTAAAAAACTTGGTTATTTTGTGGATACAACTGCTCTAAAATATTTCTGACCTTATTTTAAGTGCTTTGAGGCTGTCTTTTTTCAGTGTACGTTGTATGTAACTTTATGCAGGGAGGACGAATGGGAATTTCCTCTTGGCTTCTCTGGGACCACAGGTATCAATTAGAATGCAAACTAAAATACTCTCATTTATAGTGTGGCACCTATTCTTGCCTTTCCTTATGTAGTATTTATTTCTTGCTCTGAAGCAGATTGTGATTTTTTCTTGATATATTTCTGCATATTTCTTTACTTGACATGAGAGTTAAGCAATATCACTTTCAAAAAACAAACTTTTGCTTATTCAGGCAAACTGCAGTAAGAAAGGAAAAATCAGCTATGACTTGATTAGATTGTGTCTGAAGATAAGAGCTGAAAGTTGATTGAATCACAGCAGGGGCAACTTCAAGAATCGCAGCACGCGAGCAAAATCTAAGGATTTGATCAGATTTAAATATGTTATTTATGCAAAAGTGATGTAAACAATTTTCCTTTTCAGAGGTTAAAAGATCTTTCCTAAGTAGAATAAAGGAAGAAAGAATCAGTAGGTATTTACTGTACAGCCTGTCCCACTTACCTGGGCCAAGTGGAGCTTGACCAGCTACAAATATAAATATAAACTCAGTGAATTCTGAATTCAGTGTATGAGGATGCTTCTATAGTATCATCCACCTTTCTACACTTAGAAGCTTCTGGTCTTTTCTTAGGTGTGCATTTTAGAACTTAGTTTGTTTCATGTTGAACAAATACATATTATCGACATATTTACTGTAAGTTAGAAGATGGAAAAAGTAAGGCTCAAAAAATTTAAACTAAAACCAATTTAAAATTGTGAATCCTATAATAAGAATTACAAGCAAAAAAAAAGCAACCATTTTAACTTACCTAACAAGTGAAATCAGCAATTTACCACAGCAGTTTCACTGATCCCTGATAGTCTTTCAAGTTAGAATTAAAGTTTTGATTATCAGGTTATTAAAAGCTGAACTGAATTTTTAAAAAGATACTCTCAGTAATATGCAACTTCTGGAAATTTGGACTGAGATAACTGAGTTGATTTTCTCTGTTGAAATAGGTGAAGTTAACACTTGATTTCTATTAGGCCATTAATTCATCTCTAGGATTTTTTCAGAAGGACTGCAGCTCTTTTCTTGTCCCAGTCTTGTCTTCTGTCCATACCCTAAATAGCATAGTTGAGAAATTGGCAAGAATGAAGGCCTATAGTCTTGACCCAAGGATGAGGAGAAGCTATTCTATGGAATGTACCTGCTAGGAAATAATCTCTTAATTTGATTCTTCAGCCATCTGCTGTAGAGTAGTAGTGTAGGAAATAGTAAACAGGAAGAGTAGGATGTTGGTTTGGGTATGTTTATGAATTGCAAAAAATCTGTTTGACTTCAGAATGGTCAGAAGTCACATTGTGCAAATTTAATTAAAAAAAAAAACACAAAAACTCACCACCGTGCACGCTCTCTAATGAATAAGACACAAATCATTAAAGCTTTAAATTAAATTTGCATGCTTTGTCACAGTTGACATTCTCTATACAAGAAGGTGAAGAGGAGTTGTGAAGATCCTGACTGATCTGTTAGCTTGAGAAAGAATACATGTTGTTATTTTTGCTGTTCCTGGATTCAGCACCACAAAAAATAGATAAATTAAGAAATTTGTATTCTAAATTGTCAGAGTTCAGCCCAAGCTGGTTGGCTGGACACATTCTTCCTTCCAGTGGGAACACAGAGCTACCCTTAGATCATGGTCTGTACTGTACATGTGACAATTGCTGTAAGAATAGGGACTTCCTTGGAGATTTAGGAACTGGAGATTTCAACAAAATACACTTTTTATTCTTTTGACCTCTTTGTCCTGCTGAGAGGAAGAGTTCTTTTTCACTCTTGTCAAAATCCTATCCAGCCCACGTAAACTGAAATGGAAATTTTCCTGAAATTTATTAAGCAATGATATCAAAACCTTACTTCTGTGGGAAAGGTAGTCTCCATGAAATGCTTTGTTCTAACTCTCTAATTTGAGAGCATAGGGATCTGACTGGGTCATTATAACATAACCTTGAGCATAATAGACTGTAATTTCAGGCAAATATCTAAGGTCTGTTGACCACTCTGTGTAACACTAGAAGGTTCTTCTTATTGATGCTTGTTTTTGCATATCACTATTTCATCCAAGTAATATTTTTGATAGAATACTTCTTTTCAGCAATTAAGTGCTTTCAGTATAAGCCATTAATCCGCTTCTCTTATAACGCTGTAAAAATAGACTGAAAACTTGCGCTTGTCTTATCTGTGCAATTTAAAGCCATAGAAAGGACTGTGTTTCCTTAACACTTGTGTAAATTAATTCCTGAAATGATGGTTTCTAAAAAGGCTGCAGATAAGTTGATTGTACAAGAATGACTGCTATCTATATGAACATATTGTCAGATATTAAAAATAATTGAGAAGACAGAGTAAACAGAGCACATTTCTGACTGATATGCCTTAATATGCATCAAGTTTGCCCCCTGTAGAAATTTTAAATGAGTGAATAGAAAAGTTTTTAACTGTTGGGAACACAAAGACAATAGATTTTTCTCTACTTGAAATTAGGGTAAGTAATATTAGCATTATCACAGGGAGCTGCTATTTCCTCAGTCAGTGGCTGAATGGTTTTGGAGCATGCATACAGAAGAGACACCAAAAACTGTATGCATTTGACAGATAAGTAGAGGCATTAAACTGCTTTTAAGTGCCAATTGTTGAAAACTGCAACAATGCACTGGTGAATTCAGGCTGTTTTTTCTCTTTATATATGTGCACAGACATGTTGTTAGGCAGCTGAAGAGCTAGTCTTGACATTCACTTAAACCCAGATTTCTGTTCAGCAAAACGTAAAATATCTGAGCAGACCTGCTTGTGAGGTGGAGCACGGTTATAAGGAGAAGAAATCTGGCAAACTGGTTGTCGAATATTATTCAGATATACAGCACTAGTCTTGTTCTGTACCTTTTAATATGAAGAAGTTACTTTGGTCACAACACTCTGAAACTGTCTTCGCTGTTAAAGAAATTCTAACTTTGATTCATAATGTGAAAATTAAAAAATACAAGTCAAAAAATAGAATTACTCAAAGACTTACAACTCATTTACTGAGGAGCCTTGCAGAGCTCTGACAGTACCTCTTCTAAGCTGTATATTACCTGAAAAACCCCATCATTGTATTCCACATAGTTTAATTTCAGCTGAGAGATGTTGCTGTCCATGTGGTAGTATTCGGTAGTCATTGTATGCTAGAATTGCTGAGTCCTGAGTTTAGTCCTGAGCATGATCAATTTACAGTTCTGTAAAGTCTGATTAGCTAGAGCTAGTTAAAGAGAAGCATAAGCTTACAAATAGGGCTTGGCATTGCACTTTTAGTTCTCGGTTGAATATTGCAAGAACTGTTAGGTAGAAACTCCACTATTTCTGCGTTTCATCTGAAATTGGAAGTGTATTCATCTTTATTTTGCAAGATGATATATTTTTTAGAGATTCTGAAAGTATTCAGTTGTGGTTAGAACGTAACAAAATTATTTTCTAAATCCCCTATTAGGTTTTGTGTTTGAGAGTTGGTATTGATTGACTTATAGTTTACTGCTTTTTTTTCTTATTCAATTGCACACGTCAGAAACAATTTATTTTGTGGAGTGTCAGTGTTAAGTGAATGTGATTCTGAATGTAGTTTATTGGAAAACTGATTTCCCCTTTGATATAAGACAGAATTTGTATAAGGCAAAATAGTAGTTTGTATATTTTGAAAATTTGTCTTGTGTTTCAACATATGTATGCTAAAAATATTGCAATGTGGAAATATTTCATATTTGTATTTCAGTCTTACTCTGGGTGTGTGATAACATTTTTCTTCCTTCCAACTATTTACTGTCTGTAGAGTTTGTCATGGGGCTCATAGTTATTTTGCCAGATATGACTCCTACAGATATCAGTAACTTATTACGGATTTCAAACAAAAAGCTAAAGAGTTCTACAAATCCACCCTGTTGTGCAAACAGTGTATTTTGAAATCATACAAACATGAGCTATTGCTCTCTGCTGAAAGATTGAAGATGGCAATCTGACTCAAACTCTAAAATTTACCTCTCAGCTGTTTATATATCATTCCGTTTCCTTAGCTGTCTCTTAGCTACACAAAAAAAAGAATACATGCAGTTACCAGTCTTTGCAACATGTCGCTCCTGGTAACAGGCTCTTACTCATCTTTTCAGATAACCCTGAACCTATTTTGTGGCAAGAGTTTCGTATATTAACTTACAATCTCTACAAGTTGTGTGAAATTCAGAGATTGTATATGATTTTTGGTGGCCTAATTTTTGTTCAGTGCTTAATAAAATGTTTAGGAAGTAAAAAAATACGACAGCATTACAAAACAATCTTATCTGAATTCTGTCAGTATGGTTTCTAACCATAGAGTGATTGCTGCGGAGTGTGGTGGCTTGGTTGTAGTTGCTTTTAAAAACACCACACACACACACACACACACACACATCCACCTCAAAGTAGCGTTCTCAAGTGACACGATGGTTTTTGATTTGGAATCCTCATTGAAATAAGAAAATGGAACTTTCTTATTTGTTTGCTTCTCTTTTTACTAATCCAGCATTACTACACAGACTTTCAAAAATATCATATTTTAGCTTTCTTAATACTGATTTGTATGATGTTGTTTCAAATAGAGGCTTGATTTTAAAGCATTCATACGGGTATGCTTAATGGCTGATCTTTCAAGACTCCTCACAAAAGTGTGGGGTGCTGAATATCCTTTCCAAAATTTGCATTATAATTAGCATATTACAAATATGAGTAGGTTGTTTTAATGATCAGGTATGGCACTTAATTAGTATTTTTGTGATTATGACTAAAGAAATCTACTAAAAATTATAAAATAGGCTTGCTTAGTTCTAACTATGATTGTCCTCCTTAGAATGAAAGATTTAATTATGAAAATCTGATGAAATGCACTTTTAATACAGATTTTCTGAAAGAACGATGTAAAGAAAAAAAAACACCACCTTTGAGTAGAAAAGATTTAGTGAAACATTTAAATTTATGTCCATAAATTTAAGGCTTAACATAAGGCTTTTATGTTTCTTTCTGTTATCTGACATGCAGAAATTTTCCATTCTGATTTTCTGTGAGCTTCATGAGCCTTGCTAATTGTTGGGTCTCTAGAGACATCACCTTTCATCCATTTTCTCAGGTGTGGAAATAAGATGAATTCTCTTATTGATTTTTAATGTAGGTAAATGTAAAGTATGCATCAAGATGGGGGGAAGAGAGGAATCCCAAAATCTGCAAGTTTACTTTTGTAAATGAAGTAAATCTTCCCGTTTGCAGATGTCGCAGTAGAGATCTGACTTTAAGCAAGAGAAATTCTTTAACGGTTACATCTGACTTGTATTTTTTGCCAGTATATCAAAATATTAGTTCCCAATTTCATTCAATTTAAGAAACATAAATGCTTATCCTGAAAACAGCTGATGACTGAATATGTAGTTTCCATCTTAAAATACTTCTAAAAGTGCGTCACAAGAAATAGTGACAGTAAAATGTCATTCTTAATTTGTAAGCGAATATGCCCCAAAGCCTCTTGTGTCCATGAACAGAAGTAAAGAAAAAGCCATAATTTAAAATTATTTCCTGATTAGATCCATCACAAATTGTTAAAGAGTCCTGGTCATTTATTCTTTAGCATTTCATCAATTCAACAATTTTATTGCGTGAGTCTCCCGCAAAGCTAGAAGTCTTATCTTCTAGTCACCAGGAGGTACTCTGAGAAAGAGAGATGAAATCTATTGATTATTCTACAGTTAAATCAATTTAAAAGGATCTAAAAACTGTGAATGAGTAGCACAAACAGTGCAGTTTTCCAGAATCATTTATATGAGTGAGTAGTTCTGTGACTACTTTTGCTGACTACATTAAGATTACCTGTGTGAATGAAACTTATTCACAGAATCTTAATAACAGAAGCAGTAAAATATTGTTCTATTAGAATAAGAATGTGAATGTCACCACTTCTTTAGAATCGTTACCTAAGTTACACTTCTTTTTATAGCTTGGTGTAATTCAGTCCTCTAAAAACTCAGCGATAACCAGTTTTTCAATTAATACCTTGGGTTTTGAATCAGTACAACATTTCTGTTGGATCCAGCTGAGCGTCACATCAGCATGGTGAAAATCCATTGGATTTGTTGGAAATTTAGTGACCTAGGATTCAAAGAATGTGAGCACACTTGAATTCTAGGGGACAATAAAAGAATAAGAGATCCCAAGTGGACTATATAATATAATATAATAAGAATTATTACTCAGAATATTTATCAAAATTACAAGTGCTTATGCAAAGACTTTACTTCGCATATTGCTTTAAAAAAAAATTATTATTTTCTAAGTGGAAAAATTCACCAAGCAACACTTGCAGTTGTGTTCATGCATATTGAAACTAGAATTGAAAAAACGTCTGTTTTTGTAGCTCACAAAATGCTGCTTGAGATCTTATCCTTAATTTTAGGTGAACAATCCAGTGTAAAGCTGCTTTTTTCCATTAATGCAGTTGAGCTGTTAATTTTTTTATTCTAAGCTGAAAGCTGAGGAAAGGCTAGACTCATTTCCAGTGGCATGGAATTTAAGCTGCAAAGACAAAGTGAAAAGAAATTAAAATAGTTACAGTTTAAGACTAATTGTTAGTCATGTAAAGAGTTTTGAGATGAAAACATCTTTTGTTATAAATCTAGGGGATAGGATTTCTGGTCTGATAAAATGAGCAAGACCATTTAATACTCAGTTCTGTATCAATGAACAATGCATCTTAAAGATTTCAAGGTCAGCCAAGAGCAGGCAATGGCAGCTTGCATTATGTGATCTTCCCTTATGTTCACAGTCTTGGTTTGTGATGATTTAGATTTCTTAAGCATTTGACAGTCTTTGTAGTTACTGATTATAATTAATTACAATTTAAAAAATATGTAATAAAAAAAAATAATTATAACTACTTTGTAGTTACCTGATTATAATAGTTCCAAAAACCAGCTGGAAATACATGCAGAATAGCAGTACTTAGACTCTGTTAAGTCTTTGACTTGAATTCAGGGCTAGTAACACTGTTCCGATTCTGGGCCAGCCAAGCATTTCTTCATGCGAGTAAAATCATAGCTAGCAGTTTGCAATGGCTTGACATGCAGCTTACTTTGTAGGAACTGTGCAGAGGAGACTGAAAAGGCTGGCATATCTGACTTTTCATAGTAATAAAACTTGTGGTCATTATGCAAAATTTAAATGTATGTGAGTTCTTAAGCATTCCGGTACACCAAGGAGAAACCTGGATCCAAATGACTTGGGAAAAGATTGAGTGCAAATCAACTTTTTAAATGAATACATGCTTGCTTTATTTTCTATAATCACGGTGCGTCTATTTTTGTTATTCAAGATTTTTAAATTAGAGGGTGGAAAAATAAAAGCTTCTATCTAAAGGAAATCAGGAAATCCTTTTTATAGACAGCTCTGTAGCACAAGCTTCGTCCTTGAGAGAAGCTGAGGCTTATTGGACTGCGAAGACAAAATTACCTGGAACAGAAAGTATTTTTAAACACGTTATTCCAAGGTAGGCAGCTGCTCACTGCATGTGTCCTTTGGTCACTGCTGTGCTCAGCAGTTAACTTTCACTACTTAAAGGCACTAGGGCATGGAAGAAAACTTCAACACATTGTTTTTCTTTTATTCTTTACTCTCCAATATTATCAAAGTGACTATTTTAGTAGCAAGAAAATTATGGAAACTCTGCTGAATGTGGATAAGCTGGTTAAATATTACCTCCCAAGAGAAGACCTCTTCATTACTAGTTCTTATTCATACATTCTCCAAATCATGGAGGAAAACTTAAAGGTTATTATTCAGAAAGAGTCACCACCTCTCTAGAATGCACAGCAGTTTACTTTTTTTCAATAGAGTATTAATTTCTCTTTTTAATCATACTTTTTAAGTTCTGTGAAGTACCATTGCATTGTTCCAACAGTAATCAGTTAATGTTTTCTTCAGAAACACTTCTAGTTATAAAACTGTAGTCTTAGAGTCTGTATGAATTCTCTTAATTAACAAAATAATAGCAAGTTAGAATCCGCTGAAAGTAAGAGGAAGCAAGGAAACTCGGAGTATTAAGATTGAAGGAACAGCCAGAAATATTACTTCACTCCACACATTTTGTAAAATTGTAAGAGTTCAGAAGTCTCCCACCCAAACTATAAGACAAAAAATATTGTGAAGTTATCTCCAGGTAGCATTGTTTCCAACTGAAAACCTTGCAGCATCTGTCTTGCTATTGTTCAAGACCTGCTCATGTCATCTTCAGAAACTCCCTCTGGATTACTTACTTTTTTACTCAGAAAGCCTTGCATTTAATTGCCGTACAGGAAGTTAAATAGGTTTTCAGTAAATATTATAATTCTGTAGTAAACATTGTATCCTAAGCTTCCAAAAACAGTTAAGTAATATTGAAAGTAAGAAGCATAAAAATATCAAGTAATTCATCAAAATATTTGTCATTTAAACAGTCCAGTGTAGAAATATATCAGTACTCATAAATGAGGATTTTTAGCATTATCTGTTTAGGAATTTGAGTGATCTCTTCAAGAAGTTTCTATGTAGATTTTGAAGGGCAACCTATCTCTTTTTTTAATATTGCCTTTTAACATTTTTATTATGCCGGTAAGTTAAACTGGTTTCTGAGATTTTCAAATGCTTAAGAAGAAATAGTACTTTCTTATTCTTCTGTATCAATTTTACAAGTTCATGTTTGACTAAATATTATTATAGAGTTTTCTTAAGTAGAGTGTGTGTATAGAGTTTCTCAAGTCAAAACTGAGTTCAACAAGTAACTTGTTTATATTTCATGATTTTTCTAGTTGTTTTTAGCTTTTACATAACCAGGATGGTGAGTCTAGCTTTCATCTCTTTCTTTCTCCTATGAGCTTTTCATCAGAAATGTGTAGATTTATAATTCCCGTGGAGTATAACTCCTTTGGAAGCTCACAATCACACACGCACAGATAATATTTTGTCTAGAGAAACCTGTTCTAGGTGACCCTGATCAAGCAGGGTCATTTGACAAAATGACCTCCAGCAGTGCCTTCCAATCTCAACTGCTCAGTGATGATATTTCAGGTAGTTAAAGAGGACTTAGAGGCAACTCCTGAAAACAATCTCTGTTGGAGGGGAAACCAGACTGGAGACAGCAGCAGTTGTGTGATAATGATTAATAAGGATGCTTGATCACACAATACATTGCTTTCAAGCAAGTAGTTTCAGTTAGTGAGCTAAAATAATCAGTCTGAGGGCACGCAGCATAGGACTGTTATCTCTTAAAAAGTAGGACATCTCTCATACACCACAGGACATGAACACAAAGGCGAATTCTTAGTTAGTGAGTACACATATTTGTTATAATGAAATCTGTTTTCATCCTGCTTTCTCATGACAGAAAGCTCTCCCCTCGTGATAGAAAAATTTCTGTCCCCAGGATATATGTTCCTGCTTCAGCAACTTGGTTCTCCCAATAAAATGGAAGCTTTGAGATTATTGGCTGTTTCACCCTATGGAACATTTCAGTACGCCTGCAGAAAACAGCATGGATATAGCCACAGGCAATTATCTTTCCCTAAATGGTGAACGTTTCCTTCCAAGTTTTCAAAGCCATTTGGGGGGTTTGTTTACCTGCTTTCCTTTATCTGCTTTTTCTTCTGGTGATCACAGGATGAACTGTAATGTTTTATAGCTTCGACCTTCTTATTAATGAATTAACATTCTTCTCCACGATGAGCCTTGATGTCTAAAGAGAGAGGCAGATAAATATCTGTTTGATAGTATCTGTTCTATTCTTCCTACAATATTGTCAGCTGAATGTTCTTTACTTTTTTATGATCAATTTGTCATCAGGAAAAGAAAAAAAAAGAAAAACAGGAAGAAGTGTTGCTATTTCACAGTCAAATGCTTTTTTATGATGTTCAGAAAATATCATTCATTGATAATGTCAGGAAACATATTATCAGCTATCAAAGAACAGTTTTAAAATGGAAAAGAAGATGAAGAGTGTACATAAGTGATGCTTATCTAGTACATAAACTTATGGAAGACTTGTTTATCAATTGAAGGCCTTTTCAAAGATGCAATGACCGTTTTCTGCAGAACGTGGGAGGGAAAAGTTTCTTCACTGTTGTCAAACATACAGTGTTACTAGCGAGCCTATTCTGTGATGCTTGGTTTTGTAACACACCAAAGTTACATATTCAAAGTTTTATTTTTCATTTTTCTTTATTCCCCTATTTTCTTAACTCATTTATTTCCACCCTTTCCCAAAGGTTTTAATTTCTTTCCCAACTAAATTTTCATGTAGCTGCCACTGTACGGAGTTTTCCTTAACTTAGGCTTTTGTAAGGAAGTTCAATCAGATGAGCTGCTTATTTTCCCTCTAGCTGGTTTCCAGGTGGTTATCCCCAGCATAGTGCACATACAGCTGGCGTACAGCTGGACTTCATGTCACAGATCACAAGCCTATGAGCCTAGCAGTTTGGCCATTATTTACTTCACCTTATTTCTATTTGAACACAAACATTAGTATTTATGGAGCTGTGAGAATACAGTGGCTTTGTATAGTTCCAAAAATTCATTGCCATTCAGCTTGAACTCTGTTTAGTATGTCTTTACAGGGAAGTGCTCTGCAGTTGTGCAGACCCGGGGCTCACTTACTGAGCTGATACGTTCTGTAGCTCCCTGCAGCTGTACCAAGTATGTGACTACTGCAATGTCATTCTTCCAGCGTAAGTTACACACAAGTTGGAACTACAAAGCTGATGTATATTACTCATTTGTACATGTTTCATAGATAATGTAGCCATAGTCATTTGTGTAACTGCTTAGCTGTGAATTTTCCTTGAGTGGTGAGGATGCCTGAAAGAGAAGACAAATTTGGCATATTTCCTCCAGACAGCTGAGTTCTTAGTTTTTTGGATATGAATAAAGACATGGAAGAGTCCCTGGGTTTCAGTTGTGATTGTAAGCTTTCAAGCTGTGATTGTAAGCTTATCACTGTTAACTTACTTGTAAATTTTTAGTCTGTAATTCGTTCTTTTATACTGACGAGATTCTTATCCAACTTTTAGTTTCATGCAATATATATATATAGTTATCATTTTTACTGTTCATGCACATTTTTAAGTTTCAATACCAGTGCAAATCTTCAATTAGGTAAGCTTAATATGTTCAGTAAAGTAACTGCAAAGTACAGGAGATCAGGAAGGCAGAATCCTCGACTGGAACTCAGTGTACAGAGTTATTTCCCTTGCACTCCTTATTTGGATGTGTAGAAATTCAGGGAGTCTGTAGGCACCTGATAAACTGGTCTTCACAATTCCAAAACTTTAATCATTATAGGTAGTATGTTTGGTCAATAAGCATTTATTCCTTTTTTTTTTTTTATCTGAAGTTTGTTATATTTATATAACTAAGTACAGTTATGCATGTCTCAGTGCAGACTAATTCTATGCATTAGAAATCAGTTCCCAAAATAGAAAGATTTTTAGCACTTGAAAAATATTTTGCTTCAGTGTTCAGGAAAAGAAACAACTAAAATGAACCAATATTTTTTTTCATATATAACTAATATATTATGGTCAAGAAGCCTATGTGCTTGAACCACAGTTAAAATGAAATGCTTAAAGTCGGTATTAATCTTCAGAGATATTTTCTGATAATTCAATGCTTGTATTGCAGTAGCTGCAAGAATTCATGGAAACGTACAATAAGGATAATACGCACTCTTGTGATTGGCTGAAAAAATTAAACTAGAAGGAATGCGAAGTAGATGATGCAAGCAGAAAATAAATTGAGAAAGGAAATGTCTGTACCACAAAGCTCAAGTGGAATCCAAGTCTGTTGGCTCCCAGTCAAGAGGCTGTTCATTAGCCTGTGCTTTCTCCGTCATTGTCCAACCACAGCTATTTCAAAAAAGCAAAGTGTGACTGCAAAATAGCATTTTGTCTTGGGATTTATTTTCTGTATGCAGAAATATAAAATCCACAGAGTTCTTCACTAAGCTAGAAAGGCAGAAATTGGATTTATTTATTATATAGAATATTTTGTATTAACAACATTCTTTATATTTCACCAGAGTAGCATTTTTGTCAAATAATTTATCTTCAGAAGCAGTATTTTATATGTCTGTGTAATATGTAAGTCTTTTAGCCTCATTAAAGTCCAAGGAGATATTTTTAATAGTCAAGGGAGAATAATGAAGGGCAAAGTAGTGTCTATCATTTCAATAAAGAAAAGCAAAAGAATCCATCAAGTCATTTCTATTGAGAGACTTAATTGGTGTATAGTAGGTCTCATGGGTTACCATTGTTATGAAAATTAAAGGACATTGGGTCAGCTAATTAGGAATTATACAAAAGTCCTGATAAGATAACCTGTGTTCATGGGACTTGGTTCCTCCCCACCCCCCAACCTTTCTCAGCAAAGCCATTTTAAATTGCTATTTATTCATGATGTTTCTAGAAGGTGCTGATGATATTAATGAAAGCATAAGCATTACTTTTGGATTGGCAAATGTTACTGTTAAATATTAAAAATAATGATAATAATAACTTTCGTATTTTGAAATTCTGTCCTTTATTAAAAGATGTATTATGGTTACGATATTTAAGGCTTCTTTGTGGAAATGTTTTTGTATATGGATTAAAAATAAATATTCAAAGGTATCATGGATTATTTACTTTAACATTTTTCCATATGCTTACATCATTGAAATTAAACCTTTAAAGTACCTGTGTAGAATATATGCTTTTGGCACACCTTCTATTTCCTTTATAAGCCTGCAGATGCGAGAACTGATGCCCTCTGCTGAAATTAGTATGTTGCTGTATAGACTTTGGAGGAAAAGAGCTGCAAGAAGTTTTCCATTTTGGACACAACCCCTGGTAGCCCTGTGTTGATGGGATAGCATTAACAGGTGTCTGGGGGGCGAAGGAGTGCTGTGCATTTAAAATGCACGTTCAAGCTTGGAGAATCAGGTTTAATGATCTTAAAAGCTTAATTGTCTCAGTGGTTGGTAAGACTTGATGTTTTTGAGGGTCTTCTCCAACATCAGCGATGCTATGATTCTATAAGCATTAGCACATCAGTGTCCTGACAAGAACAGTTAATAAATACATGGACAATCACCTCTCAGGTGTGGCTGAAATTAGGAATTCTTGAGGTTGGAGGACAACACTTCCATGTAATTCCAGGAAATCTGAATGGAAAGGTCTGGTCTGTGGACACAGTATTTTGAAGGCTACTCTTTTTTTTCATTGTTTGCTTGTTTTCAGTTGACATTTAGCTCTGGAATATTTGGTTAGTAGGAAGATAGCATTTTTTTAACTCTGATTGGAGATAAGTCTCATATCTTGAGCAGGATTTGAATCATAGTCGTGTTTTATTCACATGATAGCCAGGTAATTGAATTGTGTTCATTCCTTTTGTCACAGGTAATAAATCAAACTAGGTGCAAAATAATTTTGTCCAACTGCGAGAAGGAGAATAGATCTACAGCTATTTCTAGAAGTTTGTAAGGACTGTTAACATAAACTGACTACATGAGTTTTAGAATATGAACAAATTCTATACATTTGTACATCAGAATATATTATACCTTTTCTATCAAACATTTCAGTGATAACCATAAAGGAAATAAATGCCATCACAACAGCAATTCAGAATATGCTGTTTGCAAGGCAATAAAGTAGGAATTGCTTTACAAAAAGCACATTTCTTGGCTTCCCACTATATTAAATTATTTTCATGTTAGCGTCAAAAAGGCAAAGTAAATAAGTATTGTCACAAACTGTATTTTGTCTTGTCAAACTGTTTAAGGTAGATCATCCTGTAAAACCAACTTCTATAGTATGAATCTATCTGCCTGCTCTGAAATGAATCTTCTCTCAGGTATTTTGTCAACATTGTCAACAGCTTATTTACTGTTATCAGTCAGGCTCTATGTTACAAAAGATCTCATGCTAATGTAGTCAGTGGAGAGATGTTGTGATTAGATGTAAGGACTTTATTTTTTTTTTTCCCTTTCCCTTGTGCTTTAACTGAAATATCTTCAAGTCTCCCAGAGAGGTGTTTTCATAACATCAGAGAAGCTGGAGAATTCACTCTTCTTTTGTAACTGGAAGCAAGGGTTATACAAAAATCCCTTGTTTTACCCCTACCCTAAGCCTGCCAAGGGTTTTTAACTGTTTTCATGGCATGCTTACAAGATACTCAGTTAGGGAGAGTTCCAGTATAGAGAAGGATACCATGCTCTAGTTTACACAGTAAATAAATATTGGTTTCCTTTACTGAGTATAAAGGAACTTAACAGATACTGTGATGCATAAATTATCTTCCTGTTAGTGTAGCCATAATGGCCTTTCTTATACGCCCTAAAAGAGCTGCAGTAACTTTCTAATTCCTCTACCAATATGTTAATACAACACTTGGTGGGCAATCTGTTTGTTGGTAAATTTGTTGTTCTGTAAGTGAATTAATCATTTTTCAAAGCTACATGTACTTGTTCAGTCTTTTTTTTTAGAGGTTTAGATGTTCTCTCTAGAACTGTATTTCCTTGTAGAAAGGTTGTTAGGTCTACTTTCTTATGTCTATATGTACAAAATCAGACAGATTGCTAAGCTATGTAACCAAAATGTTATACTTAATTTTAATATCTCCGTGACAATACATAGTTGTTTAAAGGATGTAGCTAGGACTAACTGATGTAGTGTGGTATGGTGTAGTGATTATTAAATTCTTGTCAGTATTCAACAAACAAAAGTTAATGTTACAACAACAACAAAAATTGTACTAGGGAAGTTGATTTCCGAGTGTTTACATTTAACACATTTAACAATGTTAAAGCTGAAATTGAGGAGCTTAAAAAATTTATGTCAAAAGCCTAATACAGTTTAAAAATATTGGGTAAATAAATATTAATATTGTATAAGTTTAGTAACTGGTAATGTTTTAAAACAAGTAAACAAAGAAAAAGTCAGGGAGGAAGGAGAAAACCCCCAGATTTTTCAGTTCTGTGTTGGTGATTTATATTAGCTCAGGTACTGACTGCAAGTTTGGTACAAAATTGTTGCTCTTTAAGATTTATTTATATCTTGACCTGTGCTGTAGGATTAGTGTCACTTAAAGGAAGGCTCACAGCCCAATCCGTGTGCTTTCCATTGGGACATGAACCTAATGGAGCTTCTTTACTTGACCTTTAGTCTTACTGTGGGCAGAGCACCCAGCTTCTGAAGGCTGGTTGACTTTACCACCATACCAGAAGCAGACCGTGAATCAGGTTACAAAGTCTCTGTCCTTCTTATACTTAATTTTAATGAACAGTGATGATACTTACGCAAACTTCACTTTGAGCATTGTTTCTTAGCACTTAATAGACCATTCACGCTAACATTCAGTTCCTTTTATATTGTGTTAAAATTTTTAAAACATTGAAGACATTTATTGAAGTCGATCATTGGTGTCCTTCCTTTGAGAAATCATTTTTTTCTAAGAGTCATGCTTGTGCTTGGTTTTGCACAAAGGGGAGAAGTGAGTGATTATCTTGTGCGGTGACCAAGGAAATAAAGAGCATGACAACCTCAGAGTCCTAACAGCCCTATCAGACAAATTTACTCTTATTTAATTTTAAGAAGTGGCAAGCATGAAATAATTGTGAGGTTTTTTTTGCTTTGTTTGTAGTGGCTTTATTTCCCCTGTGGTTAGTGTTACTATGTATTTGGAGACTGCTGAAAAAGCCTTTTGGCATGTTCTGGAATGCACTGCAGTTGATGTGAAGTGTTGTAATGAAATGGACTGTTTTCCAAAACTTAATTTCTGCCACTTCATTTTATAGTAGCAATCCTCTGTGTTTTCTTTGTAGTATGTACAGGTTGTTTGCATTTTCAGAATGGCCTAAGACTATTTCAAATATTTATTGTGTTGGCAGCACACTGACTTGTTGTTTTTCAGATCAAGAAGCCATTTTGTGAGCTTTGACCAATTTTAGTTATGATACTTTTGTTGGCAGGCAGTCTTGACAGGCCTTATGTTTTCTTTGTGTATTGCCTTGTTTTCTTAGAGCATTACGTAATAATGCAGCTCTCCATCTTCTTTTCCCAGGACCGCCAGCTGAAAATTTATGTGAAACATAACTACAGCAGTGCTAACTTGGTAAGCAAAAAAAATCTGCATTTTCTTTAATGCCTATTTTATTTCATATTCATTAAAAAAAAAAAATAAAATGATTAGACTAGCAAGTTATCTTGAGGAATGCTTCCTAGTGAAATGTGTAATCTATGAAACCATGTTTTACATTAATTCACTAATTTACATTTGAGTGTGCTGAAACTATGCATTTGTTCAGTAATACAGGCTGATATACATTCCTAACAACAACAAACAATATTTTAAATTGCCATAGAATCTGCAGACGCCTTTGTACCTGCATGTATAGCTTTCAGCTCTGCTTCTCTCATGTGCAAATGAAAGAGGAAAAGCACTTGATCTAAACTCATATTAAGACTTGCCATGCAGTTGCATATAGAGAGCTAAAATAGCCCCCGTTGTTCTACAATGATCATGGTGTTGCATGATTCAACAACAGATAGGTTTCCATACAGACATAGAGCTGAGGGAAGTGTGGGTCATGCAGGAGGTATGTTGAGGGTATTCCAAATTATTCCAAATTAATAAGAAAGGCAGAAGAAGCAATGCCATAGCGACATACAAAACCAGTTCAAGGAGGAAAGGCTTTGCCAGGCTGTTGGGTAATCTGAGTTATTGTCTGCCTGCCTGGGAGACTGAAGGAACAACAAAAAGTGTGTCAGTGTGAAGTAAAGCATAATTTAATGTGAAATCAAGGGCTTGAACCTTCATTTTCTGTGCAGAATTAATAACTGCGGGTGTAGCTTTTTATCTGGGGAAAAATAATATAACTTGTTTTGTTCCCAATCCTAAATATGTTAATAATGTGATTTTTTGCATTAGCGTGTAAAAATGTCAGGGAATAATTTGCAAATAATACATAACGGATAGTCCTGAGCTTTTTAAATTGCTAGAGGCTAGAACATCATTGTATTTTTATAAAAGAGGTTGGTAGCTAGGGAAAAAGGAGATTCATTTTGATAGGAAATACATCTCCAGATAAAATAAATTGTGTTTAACTTTGCCACTTGAATGTCAGTAACATGTGAAAAACAAAAGCAGCAGTAACAAATAGATTATTTATGCACATATATTTTGTGGAAAAGAGAGCAGAAAAGAGTTTGGGGTTCATTTTTCATTTGCAGTGCTTGCAAGCTCAGTGAAAACTACAGTGAGATACGATTCTAAGAGATCTAGTACATGATTTTGACTTGCTTTATTGAAGTAGACCAAAAAATGCTCATCAAAATATATTGTTTCCCAGAGAAACACGCCATAGCATGATTGTATATTGAACCTACCCAGAGTTTACATAGGTCCTGCCACATCACAATACTATGAACTTGGGTACTAAAAGCATAAGTAGAAACAGATTCCTTAACAATCAATTTATTTTGTAGAATTTATTCTTTGGACATTCCAAGGATTCATTTATGACTTCATTAAGCTTTTTATTTTTTTACTTTTTGGCTGTAACTGTTGAAAATGATAGAAAAAGTGTCACAAAGGATCTATAGAGTTCATTGGCATCTCTGTAAGATATGGGGAACATTCTGAAAGTGACCGTGAGATGAAACTAGTTGCCAGCTTTGGGTTCAAATATCCAACTGTTTTGTTGTGGTTTTTTTGTTGTTTTTTTTTCCTGATATTCCTTCTCTCACGGTAACAAACAAAATATTTCTTTGTAAAAAGAAAATCAAATGATGATTTCATGTTGCAAGGATGAGGTCCTTTTTGTAGTGTGCTCACTAGCTAAGTCACTTGTTGTTACGTGATGCAAGGCTTGAATGCATACCAAGTATGTTAGCAAATGGTACTGAATTTAGGAGGAGATGTTGACTCCCCTGAGGGTGGATAGGCCTTGCAAGGAGACCTTAACAGACCAAAGGGCTTGGCAATCACCAACTGCATGAATTTTAACAAGCACATGTGCTATTCTGCATCTGCACAGAGCAGTTCTGTATATATGTACAGACTGAGAGACACGTGGCTAGAATGTGGACCGTTAGAAAGGGATCTGGTGGTTCAGGCTGACAGCAAGTTGAATGTGAGTCAGCATCATCCCTTCTGACTCAGAATATTCTATGATTTCATGATACTCAGAGAGAATTTGAAGCAACAGAAAAAAGAAACTGGCTTTCAATGGTTTTCCAGAAATGAGTTATAACAAGTCGTCTTGAACTAGAGGATGGAAGACCGGTTCAGGGATGTATCCTGTCTGCTGGTACCACTAAATGTCATAACCAGCTTTTGAAAAATTTGTATCTGATCATGATATAATGAAACAGCTTTGCACCCACATTCTCCAGAACTTGATTCCTAACTCATGCCTATCATAATGCCCTCTTACCGGGAAGTTCTATTAAGTTATTTCTTCATCACACTTCATTTAAAAAAAAAAAAAAAAAAAAAAAAAGCAGCACTAAATGTCAAGAAATTTCACTGTTTCATTGCATTCTCTGTCCAAGACACACGTTCAAATCAAACTATGTTAGCTATTTCCAAACTAAGATTTAGGACACAAAGTAAGGAGGAAAGAACAATGAGTCACCATCTCCTTCCTGCTGTGCATCAGAAATAATTCACTTCTAGAATTTCCCAATTCAGTTTGTGAATCTAATCTGTTGAGATGCAGGCTTTGAGTTCAAAGTCTTTGTCTTGCCATATGTCTTGACCTGCACAGCATAAGTGTCTTGTGTCTCACTGCTCTCTGTCTTACAGTGATATGTGTATTGTTTCAGGCAGTATGATTGACATCTTCCCTCCTGAAGGTGAACTTAGTTTAGCCAAGATACTGTTCAGAGTGCTTGGAAATTATATAAAAGATTCAGCAGTAAGCAAGCAGGACTTGTTTTGTTCTGTCATGGACGTCATTCTGACATTTCAGCATTTCCTTTAGAGCAAAAAGCTCTAACAAAGAATATATCTATTACTAAGTTATGATTAAGAGATATAAAAAAATTTTAACTGATAAAATTAAAACTATAGTACGAATGATATCTTTGTATGCTGATGCATAAAGTTGAAACATGTAATATGTGTTATTTGAAAATATAAATGTTTTTTAAGTTAAAACTTTGAAATTGAACGATAATATGCAGCTCATGATTTTTGACAATTTGCCCGTTGAGCCACAGATGCTTTCCTTGAAACCTTTCAGTTTACTGAAACATCTTCCTCTACATGTACCCTTTATAGAATTCCTTGGGCTATCAGGTTGCTTTTCACTTGCAAAAAATGTCAGTAATGTTCTGAAATTCTGTAAACGGGTAATTTTTTCTCATTCAGTGCCTTCAAAGTTAACTGAAAGGAGGAAAATCCTTTAATTTCTTCACATCATGACTCTGCTACAGGATGTGGTTATAGTTGTAGGTTAAACAGCTCTGCTCAGCTTAGCAGAGATTGGCGCTAAAACTCCTGTTTTACACTGGTGTAAACAAAACAAGAATGTGGTCAACAAAGTCTGATTTATGATAAACAGCAGCCAAAATTTGATTTGCTGTTGATATGCTTCTGTTTTTGGGAAGTTAACAGCTAATCACTTTGCAAGGCTGGAGCAACAACAAAAAGGCTTAGTCTTTTCTGGATGCAGAAAGTCATGTCTTTCAATCAACTTGACCACTTTTTTTCAGTTAAAAGAAAGCATTGGGTTAAAAATAAATAAACAAAAAGGATGGTGTATCTGTTATTACCAGATGTCCTTTACAAGAAAGTGTAACACGAATCAAAATCAACTGCAGCATTTCTGTGAAACATCTAACTTTACAGAAGCTGACATATTCAAATTCATGAGGGGAAATTCAACAACCTGACACTGCTGAGATGTAGGAGTTCATCTATTGTGAGAGAGTATATTCCGCATCTTCATATTTGGTTTCTGAGTGCCTTTTGTAATTTGCTGTGTGTGTGCAGTGGTGTGACAACGTACTTCCCAGTTTTTGAAGGAGCTGTTGCTGTTCTTTATTCAAAGGAAGGTTGAAGACCACATGACACAGTGAGACCAGTTTGGTTCAGTGAGCTTAGCTACTGTGTTTTGGTAAGAGAAGACATTTGAGTCATATACTAAGGATTTCATTTTTCTCTGTGAGTTATGTGTTAATCATTTGTTTTAATTTCATGTGAGTGTTAACAGAACTGTGTACCTCATAGTTTGGACAAATTAAAAAAAAGAGGTCTTACAGTGGCTTTAAATGTCTAAATAAACACCCAATGCTCAAACTATTTTCTGTTCAGCAGTAGGCTAAATTGGATGAATTAAGAAGTGATTGTTCTGATGAACAGTCTTCTCATTCCCAGACTTAGCAAGGATATAGCACAGTACAATGCATATTTTTCCCCAAATGCACAAGTAATGAACCCTGAAGGAGGAAGAAAATACAAGCAGATACTCAATGGTTTGGTATCATTGTAACAAAGTAATATTTTTGCAAACTGTACAGTAGTTTTGTTCTCTGTAATGCTATGTACTTGACATTGACTGGAGATAAAACATAATTTACTTGTTGCTTGGGGCAGATTCAGCTGAGCTCCCTATCAAGTAAAATTTTAGCATAATATTGTCATTGTTCATGTGCTTTAAGTGCAGTGAAATATATTCAGCCCTCAGAGATGCATTGTGGCAGAGGAAGTCCCTTCAATATTTTCTTTGAAATTGATAACGCAGTGTAAGTAGCTGTTTTAATGGGTGTGAGAATTTTAACCTTAAGCTATTTCCCATATTGCTGAGGCTTTTTAATTCAGTATTTAACAGTATATAGATTTTTCTTTATTCTATCCATGAGGGGAAAGATACTTTCACTGTAATTGTTGTTAAATTGATACTTTCTTCACCTTGAAGTTGTGACAAGGACGGGTATTGAAAATAGATACTGGGAAGTAGGACTATGTAAAAAGCAGAAATATGAAGAAAAATAGAAACACTGGTCAATAAAGTCAGCTGTCTCTTCCAGTTTAAATCATAACCACACGAGCTAGATTCTAGAGTATAATGAAAGATGTACATAGAAACTATGTCTAAGAATGCTGTGTGCACAAAGATACTCCTACAAAGTAGGGAGGAGGCGAACTGAACTTGTTAGCAAGAAGTAAACACTCTGAAGCACTAAAATTAGGGAAGGAGGTAGAAAATTGAGGTACAGTGAAGTCTGACAACATAATTTTATAAAGTTGAGAAGATATATTTGATGCCTGTTAGGGTAAGACAGATGTCCTTAACAGGAATGCGCTTAGAAGAGTAATTTTAAAATTTTTCACTTCTGTTGAAAGAAAGACCCAATATCAAATTTCTTATTATCTATCAATCAGAAGTGACAAGGTAAGATAAAGTGATCTAGTCACACTGAAGTTGGTGGCTCTTCCATCTCTTACCTGAATGCCACTCAGCTTCCCCTCTAGACCTCTACCACCTCTGGGACAATTTGTTAATGTCACTCAACTCTGTACCTGCTTTCCTCATTCCCTAGCTGGTTTCAGACTAATTCAACAAAAGCTTCATGAGGTCAGTTATTATAATGGTTGTTAAACAGTGTCCAGTTTGAATCAAGCAGTTCAAATGCTGAAACAGACTTAACAAAGATGCTGTTAGTTTAAAGTGCTGTGCTTTTTCTTGACAAAATTTGACAGCTGACTGCTGATTAAATATTGCAGTCCTTACCCCAGGAAGCACTGAGTCAGCCTAGAATTAAGAAAAATCTTCAAAGCAGTTGGTACTTCAGTACTGTGCTTTACGAATGATACAGTGGATATGTAAACCAAAACAGAAAGGAAAAGGAATACTTGACATATTTTACAGATAAGCTTGAGCACAGGAGGCTGACTTTGAGAGACAGAGGATGCTCTTTTTGACTGATACTTCAGCATACAAGTGATTGATGCGCGATGTATCACAACTAGTATAGCAGTATTTCTTTACCTGGTGAGAAAGATCCTTTACAGGGAGTTAGTCCACATATAGATTATTGCCTAAATAACACCTAAATAAAGAATCATGAAATTGAGTTCTTCTTCCTACTTGCATTATTAGCATATTTTTCACTACGAATTAGTGAATTAAAAGAAAACAATGTAGAAAGCTAGGTAAAGATTTATTTTTCTCTTGCTTGCATTGGTTATGTATTTAAAGGACATAGTAACAAGAAAGTGAAACTGGTAAAAATGGGAGTGAAAATGCTAATGATACTTTTACTGTAAAACTATCATTAATGTCATAAAGTCATTGAAAAATGTAGCTTCTGCTAATGACACAGCAATGTCAGGAATCTTAGATGTTTGAAGAGAAATTCCTGACATTTGATGGGTGATCGTTTCTCTTCACTGAGGATTTTATTTTATTTTATTTTATTTTATTTTATTTTTACAAGAAAAGTAAAAGAGACTTATTAGTATTGGAAAACATAATTATTGAAATAATGGGCCTGGAGCATCTCTCCTATGAGGAAAGGCTGAGTGATCTGGGTCTGTTCAGCCTTGAGAAAAGGAGACTGAGAGGGGACCTGATCCAGGTCTATAAATATCTAAGGTGTGGGGGGCAGAATGGCGAGGCCAGACTGTTTTCAGTGGTGAGTGGAGACAGGACAAGGGGAAACGGCTGGAAACTGCAGCATAGGAAGTTCTGCACAAATGTGCGCAAGAGCTTCTTTACAGTGAGGTGACGGAGCACTGGAACAGGCTGCCCAGGGAGGTGGTGGAGTCCCCTTCTCTGGAGATGTTCAAGACCTGCCTGGATGCCTACCTGTGCGACCTGCTGTAGGGAACCTGCTTTGGCAGGGGGGTTGGACTCGATGATCTCTGGAGGTCCCTTCCAACCCCTACAATTCTGTGATTCTGTGATTCTGTGATTCTGTGAATGAGGAAAAATCATTTTAAGCAGAAAATCCCGATTTCTATTAAGAAAAGGCCTTATTGCCACACAGAGTATAATACCTCCGGTATTATACTGGTTTTGTGGAACTTTATGTGGTCATTGTTTCAAAAAGTACTGTCAACATATTTATTTTTTAAAAATGTATGCTTCGAATTAATTTACATAGAATCAGGAAATAAGCAGTTCATCCATCGGTTTATTCCTAATCCTACTTCCTTTATTATAAGCTAATAAAATCACTTTCCTGATGCTGAAACTACTGTTCAGTATAAGTGTTTTATCTTTAAGGAATTTCTTTTGAAAGGTAAACTGATAAATAGACTTGAAAAAATTATCACTGTGACTCTATATATACTTTGATCATGCATAGAACTAAATGAAGAAAAGTGAATAATATGCCTACCTTTAATAGAACACATATATATACTACAGGTTTATTTAGCATTTCATGCTGTTTAATACACTGAAATCTTCGTTAATGGTTAGTGGATCTTGATGGGTTAGTAAAAGGAAAAAAAGCAATATTAATGACAGCATGAACAGTGTAAAGAGTGATACTGGTGAGGAATCAACATGTGAAGGTTGGTGCCTTGATTAACACTCTATTTTTTGGCTTCCAAGTTCATGCTTTTTTATTGCATTGTTAACCAAAAGCCTTGTAAACTGAAGTGTATTGGATTTGTTTTTACATTTCTCATGGGAAAAAATCCTCAAAAGGCAGCAGCAGGAAATAAATTATTACAAAGTTTGCCAATTCTTTAGGATTCACAGACCCATAATACTGTACTTTCAAGTATGTGTAGCTCTATTTTAAAATACAAATAAAACCTAGAAGTGGGATGTTTGGCAACTTTTTTACGTCCTGTAACCACATGCTTACTTCTCTTTGGTACTTTGAGAGAGAGAGAGAGAGATTCAGTGTCTTTGTGAAAAAACAGTAGCTCTAAAATAAATTAGAGTTAATCACACTATTTTAATAGCATTCTGAGAAGTTGCATACTTTAGAACTTAACATCACTTAATTCTGGAATTGAAAAATTAAGGTTAAATACCCAAATTGTCTCACTTCTTGCCTGTTATGTGTATGAGTTATCCGATGCTCTCTAACCAGAATAGTCTTTTGATTTTGTTTTTGTTTAGCCATGGCTTATCACTAACTCTATACAAATTAAGAATCTTCTTGTATTCTATGCAGTTTTTATAGCTTCACTAACTTAAAATCTATGTATACTTTTTCAAGTGATCTCTAAGCTAGAAAAGTATTTCAGAAAAGGAGAGAATTAGAGACTTAATAACTTTGTGTGAAGACTTTTCTTATAATTTTACCTTAAATAATTCATTTGGTAAATGCCTACCCTCCGAAATCCATAAGATGTTGAACTTCCTGGAAGGCCTTCTCTTTTTTTCTGAACAAACACTTAGTATAGAGACCAGATGTTTTGTCCATTCCAAACTGGGTTATTGAAGCTGAATTTAGTGTAAAAAAAAAAAAACCTGTTCATTTCACATGAGACAAAATACACTGCAGTTTTCCTAGTCACAAAGTCTTTGTGAGCTGCACTCCATTGAGACAACGTAGACCGCTCAGTCAAGGGTAATCACTAGTGAGTGCGATCTAGCCATTGAACAAATCTGATTTTAGACAAATCCAGAAAATAATTCTAACCACAAAAATGAATGGCTTCAGCTATGTTTTTTACACCTATGCCACCTTTGATCAAAATCATTTCTGAAATCCAGCTCTGATTTTTATTATTTCCAGCTATGAATGTTTCTTTTTGGCAATTGGTTTTCTGACACTGGAAAGCCTTACTTGCAAAGAAACTATATGAGAGGAGTTGTGCATTTCTCTTTTGTCAATCTATATATAATATAAGTATGTAATCCTTGTTTGAGTTTTCTAATTAGATTTTTACTGTTGATTTCTGGTAATATACAGCAAAATGAGCAGAGGGTTGGACACAGCAGAGCTAAATGGGATCAGTGCATTTGTGCAGGTGTTCAAAAAGTATTGTTGTTAAGTTAAAAACTATGAATTAACTTACTATAATAAGGAATTTACAAATAAGGAAACTGATAAGCTAAGCATGGTGCAGGATTGTGACTGAAGGAATGATTGATAAGTAAGAAAATTCTTGAAAAATCTTGTCAGGTAATCCTGTGGTATGCTTGCCTTGATGTTGTAGTCCAGACTGTTTTGAAAAAAAAGGTAGCATTAAAACTCCTATCCTGAAGTTAGCATGTTCCAAACAATGAACATTTCTGGTTTTCTGAGGGAAAAGGGAAAAGTTACTTGTCTTCATTTTGGACTGGTGGAATATACACTCATGTTCTCTTTCTGTAGAAGTTCCAGAAAACAGAAGTGTTAGTTTTCTTGCAACTTTGTCCAAATACTTTATCTTAATTCATACAATGTGCAGGTTGTCAGTTTGTGTGCTATGTTTGTGAATAATATAATAAATAGGATTTCATTATATCCGCAGTTGGTCTTAGGGCTACGTTATCACAGTCTAACTGCCCTGATTGTATAGCGTTACTCAGGTCACTGCCCCTGCAGAGGGAAGAAAGAGAAACATAGCAGAGCAATTTTGAGAAGTCCAGTGCATTTTCTTTTTACACTGAACTACTTTCAAGCTGTTGTGTTTTTTTGTTTGTTTGTTTGTTTTTAAATATTCTTTGGAAGATAGTCATCTATAATAAAAGCCAATGAAAGTGGAGATGTGACTCCCTTAGACTCTTTGGAAATGATAGCCCTACCTAGCCAGTTTATGTGCTTCTCATGACACTTGGGTGATTTAAAACTCTTATTTCCTTCCAAACCACTAACATTATTTGCTGTAATCCATGTATATGTATGTGTATGTATGTAATGTTATGTATGTAATGATAATAATGATAATTTTGAATGCCTGGCAAAATTGCAGAAAAAGTGATTTCATTACTGATTTTGTAAAGTATTATGGATTTTCAGTATTTAAACACAATTTAAAGAACACTTTTTTACCAATATCAATCTGAGAGTACTCTTAGGAAAAATTGTAGCTCTCTATTTGCAAGAGCTACGTGTCGTTTCTTTGCAATCATTTCAATTAGCCATAAAAACTTTTTGATTGTGCCAAAGAAATCCGCACAGTAAGTGAATGTTTCTGACATTCACTGGGTTTGAAAGTGGTCTGCAGGGAATGAACAGATCAGTTCAGGAAAAGATCCAAGTGAGTTATAAGTATGATAATTTACTGAATTAGTCTAGAATGGGAATTGTAACTAAAACTTGTTGTCAGAGCCAGAGAAGCCCATGTAGCAATAAAAAAGTACTTGTCATATGTAGTAATTGGAGACCTGAACAATGTGATTAATGACTTAGTCATGAATAGTGAAAGAATAAAGAACTGTTCTACAGTCAAGAATCAGCTATAGAAATTTTGCTAATTGAGCTTAGATACTTGACTTCATGAAAAGCAATACTGCTTTAAGTATTAGTTGTTTGTCTTTTTTTTTTCCCAATACTTTGTGTAATGATAGGAAGTGAACTCATAGCTAATGATGAGTCAAATGATGTAATATTTATCAAATTTTTGAAAGTGACAGTGAAAGTGCAATTTGAAGGGCAGTCTGTTTCTCCTTGTCAGCAAGGCTAATAAAATGAAAACCCATCATTTTTGGTCAGGGTTCTGAACATCCATCTGGAGATAGTGTGCTGACATGGCAGAATGCTGGCTTGTCTACAATTTCAGATGTTTTCTAGTGGCATATAACAGGGAAATATTCAAATAAGGCAAGCAAACTTCTTATTTGAATTCTTAGAGGATGCAGATTTAATTTTACTGATGAAAGTACAGAGAAAAGCATCTAGAATTAATGAATTCTACCTGCTGATACCATTAACTAACAAAAAGAGAAAAAAAAGTCTAGTGATTATATGAAAGTATCAAATAACCCATAGCTTGATTTGCACCATTTGTTTTGAGACATTATAGGTAATATTAAATGAGAAAATATTAAATTGTATCACTAGTTTTATGTTTTTGTTTACAGGTTTAACCTAGTTAGGATTTGATGAGTTTAATAGAATTACTGATTTTTACTATTGGAACATTACCATATTCATCTACTTTTATAGATATTTTTTTTTTAGTTGAGTTGATGGTATATTGATGGTATATTGTGATAAAATGTCCTTTCACTTTCTTGTAAAATAGTGAAACAACTCAGTAGGTACAACAGTTAAAAGGAGAAGAGCCTACTTGGTAAAATAGTTCTCCCTTACTTTCCTATGGATTTTAGAATGTGACTTTACTTTGTAACCAAATGAATGGAATAATAATATTCCTGTAGAAATGAAATGGAATTTTAATGTGAATTACTGACTCCTAGCAACTGTGACTTCAGGTAGATTTGAGTGCTTTATTCTGTGCTTTAAACACAGTTATCATAGATTTTTTTCATCATTTTCCAGAATGAAATAAAATAGGAGATGGGAAAATTGGGTTTGATTTATCTTGTCCTTAAAACTGAATAGAGTTGGCTACAGAAATTGAAGAATTGGTAAGTCAGGCTCAAATCTGAAGGAAGCAGCTTTAGGTTCAGCTTCAGGAACCTGCAGGTATAACATAGTATAAAACTCAAATGTGACTATACCCACATTTCAGAATTTTGTTTGTAAGTGCAATTTGAATTTTTTTTTTTCCACAATGAAAATAAGCTTTAATAAAAAGTAAGTGAAAAGTAACTCTTTTTCTTTGCTATTCTATGAGCTAGATCTTGGAATGCCTTTGTGATCTACAGCATTTGCTCTCGTTGGAGATATCTTATGTTAATCTCGGAAGACAAAAACCTAATTGTTTATGAAGCACTCTAAATGTAGTTTTTAAAGAAAAAGCATGTAATCATAAAGTGTTTATTTGGAACAGGGTCATGATAGCTACACTATGTAAAGACAGACTAGAGGATATGTTGACACAGGAAGCCTTCGAAGGATAAGGACCAGTAAGCAGAGAGAAATAAGAATGAGGAAAAAATGGTTCAAAGGCTAGAAAGCTGTATGAAAGAATTAAGAAGGAATGAGTAAAGGGTTAAATAGAAAATACATACATTATAGCTGAACATAGAAGTAAAAAATGGATTAGGCTTAGATGTACAGAACCTTTTGAATATGGTGAAAGTGAAGTATAATATGATGAGGTGAAATCTCTTTCAAGAAAAAGGAAAATAAGTAACTGTGTTGTGGAGCTTTGTCAGATCAGCAGGAAAATGATGGCTTGATTCCTTTTGGAAAATCTGTAGGTAATGCAGAATGTGATACATGATGATGGTTTTCATTGGTCGGCTTGGAAAATTACAAATGAAGAAACCTTCTGGGTTGCTCAGTAATTCCTTTATTTTAAGCAACTATATCATGCCATTCCTTTCCTAAACTGTGTTAAATCCTCTTCTTTCTAAGGAGAAGCCACCTAAATTTCATTGTTCTGACTGTTAAAAAAGCTTGTAACATTCAGACTAAAGGTATTTGAGAAACAGATTTTCTGGCAGCTCGAGGCTATCTTCAGTGCTAATCTGTTGAGGTCAATTGATGTGCTGCAGGTGGAATCATAGAATCATTTGTTTTGGAAGGGACTTTTACAAGTCATCTATTTTCTGGTATAGATTTTGTGTAGCTGTGATATCATACTGGAAACCTTTTAACACAATTCTCTTATATTATAAATTCTGTTTTTTCCTTGTGGTATTAAAATTCCAGGATATTCCAGAGAAGCAATTGCAAACAGTTTAATACAAAAAGAGATTTAAAAGCATGTAGCAAGGTGTTTGAAGGTGGACTTTCAGTAAGGATGACTGTCTTGCTGAAGCACAAAAACTTACAGCAAACTATATATTCAGGACTTCAGAATGTCAAATATCAGTAACATTTAGGGGTACCATAGCCCTGGAAGCAATAGAAAAGGCACACTGTTCCCAAGTAACTTTTGATTTTTGAAGAAGAACTTTGTGGGTTTAGAGAGTAGCAGAGAAGCACAAACCCCCCTAGGCTAAACCCAGGAAGTTGTTAGAAAGGTTTTAGAAAAAAAGTCAGAAGTATCTGTACTGCCTTCAAGGTGCAGCAACCACAGAGAAAGATGTGACTGCAGAATGAATTCAATTTACTCTGTTACAACCCAAATGCTTTAAAAAATTACAATAATGCTTCCTGTGTCAACATGAGTGTGGAACATCATTTAATAGTATTGTTGGTTTTTTTAATTACTCATTTTATAATAAATATTCTACAAATCTTTTCTTGCTCTATGGGTATGATGCAAGGCTGGGCAACTGTATCAGTTTGTGTTTACTGAAGCAAAATGAAAGGCTGGTTACATTTTTAGGCAAAAAAAAAGAGATGGAAATAACAGCTCTATGTAATTTAGCAGAGAAATTTTAGGTAATATTATTCCTTTCTATAACTGAAGAAATTTAAGACGTTTTCAAAATCCAAACAGCTAACAGCATTAATAAGTATTATTTTATAGGTGTTGTATTGTTTAGAGGTGGAGTCCTTCTAGAAGGAAGTACATAATGTGAATTTATCCACTGTTGTGTTTAACATTTTCTAATTTATTTCAACTAACAAAATCTGAGTTATAAATTCAGTTTAAAAACCTTTTAAGGTGTCTTCTGTACAGTCTCTGTTAACAACCGAGTAAGAATAGACAAGATTTTCACCCTATTCTATTTCTGGGATATTTGTTTATTTATTTAGAATGCTATTTCATGATCATTCAGATGTTTCATTTGCAGTGGGTAATATTATAAAAGTTTTTGTTGTTTTTATTTTAAATTTCAAGATAGATGCAGGAAGTATGTAGAAGATGCTAAATAAAATGTGTTTCTTATGGACAGATATATTTGATTGTTACAAACACTGAAAAAAGTAAATGGGTAACTTACATGAAGCTCAGAACAGAAGTTGTTTTCAGTATTTTTCCTCTAACAGAAAAGGAAACTTATATGGATTTTAATTTTGAATAAATATTTGGATAGTTGTTGTGGAATTCACAGAATCACAGAATCACCCGGGTTGGAAGGGACCTCAAGGATCATGTAGTTCCAACCCCCCTGCCTAGCAGGGCCACCAAACATACACATTCAGATCAGGTTGCCCAGGACCCCGTCCAACCTGGCCTTGAACACGTCCAAGGACGGGGCATCCACAACCTCCCTGGGCAGCCCGTTCCAGGGCCTAACTACTCTCCTTGTGAAGAACTTCCCCCTAACATCCAACCTAAATCTTCCCTCCTTCAACTTGGATCCATTTCCCCTAGTCCTGCTGTTGTCAGCCCTTTTGAAGAGTTTACTCCCCTCCTGGGTGTAGGTTCCCTTCAGGTATTGATAGACTGCAATGAGGTCACCCCGCAGCCTTCTCCAGGCTGAACAAGCCCAACTCCCTCAGCCTGTCCTCGTGGGGGAGGTGCTCCAGCCTCCTGATCATCTTAGTCGCCCTCCTCTGGACCCTTTCCAAGATCTCTATGTCTTTCTTGTACTGAGGGCTCCACACCTGGACACAGTACTCCAGGTGGGGCCTCACAAGAGCCGAGTAGAGAGGGACAATCACCTCCCTCTCCCTGCTGACCACCCCTCTCCTGATGGAGCCCAGGATCCCATTTGCCTTTCGAGCTGCCAGAGCGCACTGCTGTAGTATATTCAGTAGTATAATTCAGTAGTATAAAAAAAAAAACCTACAGAAACCATGACAAATTCTTGGATATCTGTCACATTGTAAGACTTCTTCCACTTAGATGCCCATGTTCATCACCATTCAATTAACTGATAATTTAATTACAAAAAAAAATAATGATTTATTATTAGTCCTTACGATTATGCTGACTGCAGTGTGTCAACATAATCAGACTGAACAGTTATAGAATGTGCTTAAACAGATGGAACATCAAAATAAGTAAGAGTTTTAGTTGTGCGTTATGCTAGAAAAGATGAATAAAAAAGGCATAAAACCAGATGCAGCTGCTGAGGGTTCTACATGGCATTGAATTTCTTTTTTGTGCTGTTATCTCTGGAATTCTTTAGAGGATTGTGAGGGTGATTTGTATCCAACATTTTAACAGTAATAAAAATAGGTTATTTCCTTTACTTTTTGCTAGGCTGGTTTTGACAGAAGTGATTCACTACATTTTCTAGTGAGAGCTTTCTCTTACAATCCCGGACTGAGCATTTGCCTTCTGTAAATTCTATCAATGAATATTTTATTTTTAAAAGATCCTATAACTTTCTAAGGAATTTACTCTAGTATTAGTATAACATATGTTGATTGTTCCAAAAGTAATGCCTCCTATTTATTTCCTATTTTCCTATTTCCTATTTTATTTATGACAACAGCTACAAAGAGCATAGTGACGCTATTTGATAGAGAAAATTCTCAGCTACAAAACAGTTTTTCAGCATAGGAACCACCATTAGCCCTGTGTTTTTGGCAGCGGTGAACAAGAGCCTACAAGCCATGCTCTTTAAATCTGCACCAGCAGAGATGACCCACTGCCACCACTGTAGAAACACCACCACCTCACCTCACTGCGCTCACATCCACTATTTGGTCTCCATAAATATTCAGCAGGTGTTGATAAATACCGATGGGTACCATTTTTTTTGCATGAAGGAACTCAATTCCACACCTTTGTTTCATACGCAGTTCCACATCAGATGCCATTTGGTCAGACTGCCCCTCTGCTGCCACATGGCAATAAAATGGAATATTTGTGGGAAGATTCAACTTCTCCTGCCATAGCACCAACATCTGCCTCTGACATCATGGGTCAACATCATAAAATAGAAGGCACTATTTTCACAGAAGCCCTCTTATATTCAGCTTATCCAATCATAGATCTTTGCTTTGCATTCACCTGTCTTGGTCACTTATGTCTGCAACTATCAGCTGTGTGATGAAAAGATTTTACCTTTTGAAGATCTATACAGTGAAATTCAGGAGCTTTTCTTGTTCTTACAAAATTGCTACTAGCATACCAGCTGTATAAATAGACCATCGTTCTCACCAGTTGGCCAAATTGAAACCAAATATTGAAGTCAGAGTTTGCAGAAATAGAGACTCATACAAGATGGGGGGGAGGGGTAGGGGAAGAGGAACGAAAAAACATATTTGCTCATTTTTTGTGGTTAATATTGGGATCAGCTGGAAAAGACAAATTACCCTTAAATATGCAGATCATCAAGAACTTAATGATTTCAGTGCTTAATTCATGATCCAAAACTAAGCAACAGTAAATGCACCATCTGGATAGTTAATGATTATAATCTTCTTTGAGTTCTGTTGCTGTGCTTCCCAAAGTCTGTTTTTGTCATTTATATCCCTTTGTCAGTATTAAAGTTGTCCAGTCATGTGGTTATTTAGGAGTTCATTTTGGTGGGGAAAATTGCAGATTATTTTAATTGTACGTAGAAAATTTGTAAGGCTGTGTTCCTTTCATGCATTGTCAACATTTCAGTATGTGCCATCTAAGGTTTTTTTTCAAAATATTCCTAAACATTATAGAATATTAAGAAAAGAACTGAACATATGAGTTGAAAGATCAGGACACATGCTATGATTATTCTGGTTTGGATCATGATTCACTTTGTTTTGTTCACTTAGTTCCATAGCATAACCCTAGAATTTTACAAGTGGAACGAATAGCTTGCATCTATCACTGACAGCACGTGATGCAGACCATAGACAGATCAAAATTGTTCCCAGATAGCAATGGGAAATTGTCATCAGAGTGACTTCTAAACTGAATAAGTAGGAAACAAGTGAAGCATTGTTTCTGATCAGAAAATTGCATCTTTACCAGTGGTAGTGTCTTTTCTTATTTTATATCTAAGAAGATAGATGTGAAAGAGATGGTCCAAGACTTTTGGACACTACATCCAGGTTTGTGTGAACATATTTAAAACTTCCTCAGAAATTCAAAATAAGCAGAGAAACTGAACCAGTTGGTAGCACAGCATGAAGTCTCAGATGCAACATTTGTCCTATAGTTAATTCATGTTTAAAGACTTTCCAGTCCATTTGTGATGTGTTAGACCACTATGCATACACTTTGACTCTTGTACATAGACTATGTATTGTATGTTACCTATTTCCCTGGAATCATGTTGATCTTTGCTGGCTTTTGGTCTGTGTGTCTTGTAAATGAAAATTTCCCTCATTTTCTACATACAGTTATCAGTACTTTTTGACTTATGTATTGATCTAATAACTTAGGGAGTTATGTGCCTGAGGATTCAAGTGAAATGAATGGAGAGAAAGGTCTGACAGTGTTAGGGTAATTTTAGTTGCTAGGAAAAAATCTTATTTTGCCATTTCAGAACCATAAATTCTTTTGGGCATTAGTTTCTAGGCACTTAAATTGTTGCTTGGCTCCGAAAGATTATGGGAAGAAAATAAAGGAACCTTTCTGCCTTGACTGTGATTTTCCTGTTTTCAACTTTAAGCAAACTTTGTAAAGATGTTTAAACTAACGTTCCATTATGCAGAAAAAGAGGTGACTAATGATGGAATGATAAAGCTGGTTATATCAGTTAATTTTTACACTGAGGATGCATACTCATAGCCTGTCCTATTTTGCTAATATATTTTCAAAATGTAGCAAAAAATTTGGTTATTTCTCTTTAAGATACTCTTCAATGAAAAAAATATGCAAGTATTTGCAAAGAGGATTTATGCGTTATAAAAGTGTTTTCCATTTACTGTATTAGTTCAGTCACTCAGCCAGTGACACAGGATTTGACTAAGTGAATACCCTGATTTTGAAACATCGGCGTATATATCGTATTTTCAGTTATCATTTAATCTGTGAAGCAGTGACTTTCAAGAATAATCTTCCATTTTTAAGAGTAAATCACAGATTTCAACTAATGCCTGAACCAAGTATACATTTATTTCTTCTGCTGTAGTTATGAACTTCAATAAGAAAGTACGCAAAACCGGTTGTTGCATGAAGTGTATGTTCTAAAATATATGTACATATGTACACACATTCTGAAATATGGCACACCACAATGATTCAGATTTAAGTTTTCAAATCCAGGCAGCCTGACACAGTGCAGCATTTAAAATATGGAGTAGGACTAAATATCATCAAACACTATCTGTTTAATTTTGACTAAAAAAATTAAGATGGTTGGTTAACTGAATAAAAATGCTGATTGGAAGCCAGCACTGTGTGGGATTTGATGCGTTTAAGTCATTTTTATAGCTTATATACTTGGCTTTGCAGGCTTCTGTTAGGACTAGCTAAATGAAAGCCAATCTCAATGAACATTCTAGAAGTAATCTTGTACAACCGCCACCACAGTCTTGCAGTTTTACAAAGAAGACTTCTTTCCCTACCCCCCTGAACAGAGGCATTGTGCGTACCTGTGTGGGTTTCTAACTTTTCCAGTTATATCTCCCTGACTTGGTTTTATCTCCTAAACATCTGACAGCTAGCTGGAGACTTCCACCACTCTGAATGACTTAAGCAGCTCCAGAGAGAGCCCATTTACCTTTAAAGTGAAAAGACCTGTTAAGATCTTTCAAAATCTTAGATACTCTTAAAATCACTGGTGTAGATTTCCGTCTGCATATGCAGACTTGAGCATAAGTGAGGAAGCTGTAAGTTGCCATACAGTAATGAAGACAAGAATCAGAAGCAGGAATTGAAGCTGTCAGTATAGATTTGCTAGTATGGTAGACAACCAAGTGTAAGTTTTATTACACATATGAATACAGTATCTGTCTTTAGATTGCATAGTCTTGTGTTCTTAATTTTCTTCTCAGGAATCCGTCTTTGCAGCCAGGTGACATTATGTATGTTCAGGGAATCAAAATTATCCCAGTCAGTTCCTCCTGGGCAGCTACAGAAGAACTGATGGGAATTGTGTCTGCTTGATTTTGTTCTTTATTTTTCCTCGACAAAAATTTGTGTGCAGCTTTCCTGTGAAGCAGATCATTCTTGGCTGTTATCACACCTACAATTTCTCTATCGGAAACTTGCAGGTTTAAATTTTCTATATTCTCATTTCTGTAGAATTAAGAATCCAAACAAGGACAAAAGGAAGTAAGCAACTTTGAGAGTGCAGATTGGCTTGGAAAATATTACTAGTAGGAATGCAACTTTAGTAGTCAATTCTGTCCTATTTTTAATTAGCATATTCTGAATCCCTTATGGGCATATGTTGTGTCAGCAAAATGAGTTTTCTTTAAACAAGTTTAGTAAATTAATTGTTCTTATATCCACACTGGAGACTTTCAGTTTCTCATATCACTGTTCATTCAGGTATGCATATAAAAGCATGTAAAGTAAACATGACTTGAGGCCAGGAATGTAGAGAATGTAGATTTGAAAAATATCAGGACAAATATCCTACATTTTGCATTGGCTCTTCATTTGAAAAGTTGTGATACCAGCAGGTATAATAAAATTCAGTTCTATGACTTGCTGGATGGTGCTTTTCCAGGGAAGAAAATAAAGCAGTTGAGGAAGAAAACTAGTTTGTGTAAAGCGTGATGAGAAGACATTCTGACAGCCATATTTTTCCTTGATTCTTTTCTATAGCATCCAAAGCCTGCCGCTTCCAGAGCACTTTTTTTTTTCTGATAAATCATCACTGAGAACTCCAGTATAGGCTGCTCCATAGCGACTGCTTCTCAGCAAGTTCTCTAATACTTTTAGTAATTGAACTTACGATGATCAAAATTGATGACTAATGAAGCAATGTAAAGTAATGTCCTGTAATGCAAACAGGTAGTGCAGAGCTTTTCTAACAGTGAAATTCAATTTCTATGCAGATAACCAGAACATTTTACCAATTATTTCCATGAGTAACTTTCTTGTTGCTGTTCTCCTGATCCCTGAGAAATGTAGTGCAGTACTGAGGAGTAAAGAGGCCATGGAGAATGCAAAGCTGCAATAATATAGAAGGATGACATGAGACAGGAGTTAGTATGCATAAAGCTTAGCTTGGATTAGATGAAATACCTGTGTGAAGGAAATAACAGATTCATTTGATTACAGACCTAGAGTGAATAATGGTGTACGTTTGATTTGCTGTTGCCTATTGGATATCCTGGGGGAAAGACAAACCGTAAAACTGAGCTTAGTCAAGAACATGTACTAGTTTAATGAAATACACAGATTTTAATAAATAGAGAAGTTCTTCTGCTATTGGATCGAACTGACAGTTATTGAAATCATATAGTAAAGCTATTCACTTGGAAAAAAACCATAAATAGCCTACTGTTGCCTCTAGCATTTGTTGCATTGGGTTGAAATGGCTCCTCAGAAAATTATAAAATATATTACTGCATAGAAATGACCACACACTGGAACTATTTATTTTTTTTTTTGTGGCATGTTGATTATAGCCTGAGAAAAAAAGAAAATAACGAATTTTGTGAGCTAAGTGACATCTATATTTTAAATATTGCTATTCCTGTATATTTTTTTTCCATTTACCATGTTCATTTGTTACCTTGGAGAAACTAGAAATGAATATTAATTAGAGTCACCATGAATATTTGATGTATGCTACTCTTTTCTTTTCAAGCCAGCTTAATGTTTTTTCTTCCAGGTGTGGTATTTCCTCACAATGGCTTATATGGTTCATTATGACTAAATGAATAAGTATTTTTTGACAGTATGCCCTTAAAAGAGGCACACATATATTGTTGTGTTATTATGAGTTATTATGAGCTTTCATAAACCTTCTTTCTATTATATTTTTTTTCCCCTGAAGTATACCTGAATGATCTGAAAGAAAAATAATAATAGAATGAACAGTCTGGAAAAACTCATAAGAAATTCAGTAGCAACAAATGAAAGGTAGCACACTTGGATAGGAGCAATCAGCTTCACAGATAGAGTATGGTGAGAAATCTAGGCAGATTTGGGGCCTTGTTTATAGCTCCATGAGGCTTTCGTTGTTGTTATTAGAAAACACTAAACTGCAGTATTATCTATCACAGCTTTTATTACCATACTTTAGCAATTGGAAAATTCAGGATCCATAGAGTTCTAATTAAAATTTTGAGAATCACTGCAAGGAGGATAACAGATTTCATTAATACTGTGTTTGTGACGTAAGATTTTCATTAAAGGATCTCTTATTTAGTTTGATTAGGCCATGAAGATGTTGTAAGACAAAACTTTCTATAAGGTCTCAGAGTAGATGTATGTAAAGAAATCTCTTTAGTGGCGCTGTGTATTCTTCTCATATAAAGCATCAGCAGTAATCAGGAATTTAGTATGCATTCAGTGATTTCACCACATCTCTGTTTTAAATGTTTACTATTCAGTGAAACGATATTTTGCTTGGAAAACTGAATTTAAAGATTTATACATTTTTATTCTCATTTAAAAAAAAAAAGAAAAAGAAAAGCATTTTATTTATTTACAAATTGGCAGCTGTGGATGTGTAGCATGATGGCCTAGAAAGAAGACTACATTGTGCCTGTCTGCTTTATGTACTGAAATACAGAAATGAACTGTTGATCTTCTTGATCTCTTTAAGCTTAACATTGCTAGAAAAATGGAAGGCACAGACTGGAAATACCCTAAAAATGAATTTATCTTTTAAGCTTTTCAGTTCTGGGTGTTTTGTACAAGAGTTTATTACATTGCTTTTCTTGCTCTGACTTGTGATGTAACTTAAAGCAAGATCAGGATGGTTTGCTTCTCTATTGATAGTTTCCCTCATTGACTAGTTGGGAATAAGAAGTGTAAATAGTAATGGAAGATGATCAATGCCAGTCTGCATGCTAGTGTCCAGTACTGTGAACAAGAAGGGATAAAAACGTTTGTAGGTCCAAGAACCTCTTTCTTCAAGTAGTTCAAGCACCTCTTCCTTCATACTTACCATAGTAGACTGACTGACTTGCAGTGAGATTTATTTAATTTTTAACTCAGAGAGTGAGGCCCTGGCATACCCCATCCCTGGAGGTACTCGAGGTCAGGTTGGACTGGGGCCCTGGGCAGCCTGACCTTGTGTGGAGTGGCCAGCCCACAGTAGGAGGGTTGGAGCTGTATCTTTCAGATCTCTTCCTACCCAAGCTATTCTATGATAATTTAAAATTAAATATGATCACATCTGAATAACTCTAAATGATCTATCCTAATCTATGAGTCATGTGTTTTCCTAATGGATTAATAGGTGGGGAGGTTTAGTTATGTTTATGACTTTTTTTTTTGTAAAGCATATTTACTCTGAAGTTGATAATAATGTATATTTTGTGAACTTAAATTATTTGTAGATGCTCAATGTGAATGACTGTAGTAAAAACATTAGTAGCAGAAGTTTTTTTGGAGCTAGTCATGAGATCAGTAAATTCTTTCTCCATCAGACTTTGCTTGGTATACCTATCATTTGTCTAAAGTAGCTTTTCAAATAAACATATGTCTTATAAATGCATAAAATACACTTTGACCAACATTTTTTCCATCAGCAATAAAAAATGGAGTTGGAAATAAAAAACTGACAACTGTAATCTGAAGCAGTAGCTATTGTTTGCTTTTCTATTGCATAGCTGAAAAATCTTACGGTTTTTTGGTTTTTTAAAAAATAGAAAAAAGTAATGTTGATTTAGCAAAACTATTTCAAAGATTCCTCCTGACATTTCTCAGTCAGGTTACCATTTCTCAATCACCTAAACGGTTTTAAAAATCAATAATATTTACTCTGTTTTTCAACTTATTTTGTGAGATATATTTCTATTCAGCATTGAGATCTGTTTTGCCATCTGAAATCTCATCATATTTTTATGTATTTTAATACGAATTTTATGTTTTTATATGCCATAATCTTCCACGTATTATTCACAGATAGATAATTTAAATTGAATTTAATGTGAAAACTGCATTTAAACCATATGGCGTCCCTTTTTTTTTTTTGTATAGCAATTCTTCTGCTTAAGAGATATATTTTGTATAAGTACAACAAAACTGTTTACTTAGGATCAATTCTCTTTTTTAACCTGAAAATTGAACTTTTAAGGAGAGCCTGAGGTACTTGATGAAGAATCAAATTGTCTGGGAAGGTGGATGCAGTTGCACCTTAAAGGATGAGGTTTCACAGTTCCTGGCCCAAGGTCTATATGGTAAAATTCCAATGATTGATAGTGTTTGCAATACAAGTTCTCAGAATTTTCTTAAGCCTGTCAAACCCACTTGAATTTTCCACGTCTATCACAATAACCCATTTTGAATAGTGCTCAGAAATACTAATTCATATGTTTGAATTTGGTCCTGTAAATTTTTTTTTAAATCAAGGACTGCAACTAATACTTTTTGTTACAGCAGAGCATAGTGTTTATCAGAGCAGCTATAGTGTCTGAAGGTGTTCTGTGCACAGCTATTATTTTGACATGAACAACAAAGTTATGTTTTTAGAAGTGTACAGGAAAGGTAAATTAATGATCCTACTGATAAAATAATCTGACAAAGAAAGGAAGTTGTTAGTTCAAGGATTATTCAGAAGCTTACTATAAAGTTTTATCCTATTATATGCATATTGTATGCACAAAAAAAGCTAAGAATACTCCCAGGAAGAAAGCGATAATCTTCGCTGACAGTCCAAGGAAGATTTCAATATCTGAGATGTTTTGGACTGAGGCTTTAAAATTTCCCAGTTGCAGCTGTTTGATAATGTAATTTTAGCATTTCCTTTTCTTAGGCAGAAATGTAAGTCTAAATAAAATTATTGAACTAAAATTCGAAAACATAATTAAGTAGCATTTAATGTGAACATGAAGCTCTAAACAAATACAACCTCATTTTCTGCTACTAACATGAATAGAAGTTTTGATTCTCATCATAACTGAAAAGCTGAGTGCCTTTTCTTAAGTGCCTGTGAATACGTGTTGTTTCAGATGTATCCCTTCTCTTGGTGTGTCTTTTAGAAGTGACCAATGCTGTGGGGAAATCTGAATGCAGACAACTATTCATTGCCTGTTGTGGGTTACTGTTCTGTTACAGCATTTGGTGATGAAGTAAGACAGTTTTGCAGGATCTGAAACAGCCATTGTTAGTTTGTTATTACACACTGGATCACTGTCACCCTCTTCAGTGAGATTGAGGGCTTGTGTTAACCTAGTGCATTCTGAAAGGTTTAAAACATGAGTTGTCTATCCTTGCAGGACAACAGCCCTGAGCAACAGAAAAATATTCTGAAACCTGACGTCTTTAAAAACTAGAAATAAAATGAAATAGCCTTATGCATGCTCTATGATGTATTCTAAACCAGTTCTAGTGAGCATAAATTAGGCAGGGTTAAATCATTTCTTCTTCAGCATAAACATGCAATCTTCTTTTAAGTAGTCTATTGTGATAACTGATGCTAATGTTCTGTTCCAGTTCTGTGACAGACCTTTCCCCTAAACACATGGTATTTGATTGTTGCTCAGATATCATTTAATTACCTTCTCGTCTTTCATTCATCGTCCTTCTGACCAATTTCAATATTATCTATTTCTTTTTTTTATAATTTTGGTTTACTGTTTATTTCTGTTCATTTTAGCCCCTTTTTTGTTTCCTACTGGCTTTAGTGGTTCTTGTCTATAGAGGAATCTTTTGATTGCTTTATTTTTATTATACTACATCCTCCTGCATCAACAGCATATTCCTTCTGTTTTGAAGTCCATGAGTAGTCCATGAATGGTCAATATTCAACAATAAACCTTTGCAATTGTAGGTTTCTCTGAGGTGCTATCTCCTCTTCAGGACTCTCTATTTTCCCAGAATGCTTTTTCTGTACCTACTAGAAGCAATGCTTAGGAAGTCATGAGGGACGGATTTATTTTTGTCCGGAATTTGAGTTGAGAATTCAATGGAAAAATTCTGTTTTCTTTTTTCAGTAGTCAATACTACAGATTACTCCCCAGTTTTGCTCCTCAAATATAGCCCGATCTTCAGTGTACTGAAAATGAATACAGCAGAGCAAATTCATTGTGTCTTGCAGGAATGTAAGAATTACAGTCCTCTAGAGGAAGACTTGATTGTTTTCATACAGTTTCAATTATAGAATAGTGGGACAAATGACTCTTTTTCACCATATGCGTGTTTATTATAAGTGCATCATCTGTTTAAAAAAAAAAAAAAAAAAGTGAGCAAAATGTTTCTAACTGAAAGCAATTGGAGTTCTTGTTAATTGGCAAATATAAGAGTCGTTTTGTCTTTCCTGCCCTAAAGCTGATGCCAGAATTTTGGATTCTATTTGCAGTTTTTATTACTTCAAGCATGGAAATCTTAATATCTTATTATTATTTATTTTTTTAAGAAGTTGTATGAAATATATTCACCTAGATGCAATCCCCCCTGGTGAATTCCTATGAAGTCCTAACTTCACAAATAGGAACTTTATGTGCAAATTTGCTTATGTCAATAAGTGTTCCTATGTTTTTCACAGAAGGGGGAAGTCAAAATGAATTTTCCAAATCTTTTCCCCAGAAACTCTCTTCATGTTGATTAAGTCCTTGAGATTTTAAACTGTGATGTATTTATGTAATAAACAGGTGTATATTCTATGCTGATCAATCTCTTCACTAGTTTCTTATCAGTATTTGCAGATTTTCCCATGCTGTAGGAAGGATTTAAGCTGATTGAAACACCTGATACTATAATACTTGCTTAGCTCTTATAAATGAATAAAGAAGAAAAGTCAATCACTTAATGTTGAGTAGATTCTATATTTATCTGTATTAATGTATTTATAAATCCACTTAAAAGTAAATTAGCAACTATGGAGTTTCTTCAGAATAGTGAACTAATGTTAATTTTCAGAAATCACAACAAAAGTTGTGGAGATAAGTAATACATAGATTTATTTTTTTTGATTGACCATTAGTGCTTGTCCAACAGGCTTCAAATGAACAGTTGCAAGATTATCAATTCCTAATCTCAATCTCTCTTTTTCCCACAAAGGGGAATGACATCGTGTCTTCTTCCAATTCCTCTGCTCTATATTGACTCCATGATGAGGATCCAAATTAAAGATGATATTGTGAGGATTTGTTAGCCAGCTCATGTAGTCCTTTGAACATGCTATAAAGCTTTGCTATGGAGCTTTATTTGGACAAGGATAACTATTCCAGCTGGTCTCAGTCCAGTTCTTAGTGAGCAGGTGTCTGCAGTTCATAAATAGCAATGACAGTGCTTAGTAAGCCATAACAGTAGCATCAGACAAGAAAGAAAAAATATTTAATAACAACAGAGGAACCATTGATTGACCATAGAAGCTCAGATGCATAAGATTGTGTTTGGTTTCTTGTTAAACTGATATTTTGCTTGTTGTTCGTGTTTTGTTACCATTCGGGTTTTTTTTCATACTACTGCAATAATCATGTTGCTTTGCAGTTCCAGAATTTGAGCATAAAGATGATAAATTGCATACTGTACAGAACTTTAGTATTTGTCTTTTGCATACTCTATGAAGACCTTATCTTTTAAAAAATGTCTCTTTTTGAAATAAAGTTGGTTATAAATATGCTCCTTCCTCCACATGTGCCCATGTTCAAATGCACAGAAGTTATTTTGTATGACCACATTTTACCATCTTTTATATATCATAGAATCCTTAGAGTTGGAAGTATCAGTGGAGAAAATATCACAGACACAATTTAAAGAATTTTGAGCATATACTTTTTTCCACTTAAATCAGTTGGCAAGTAAATTAACATTCCACTCTTGAAATTTTATAGGATGATTGACTCTTCTACCGCTAGATAATTGAGTACCAGCCTCTGCAATCACATGCAACTGATATGTTTAGTCCACTCACATCTAGATGCAGCAGAATGGAAAGCAGCTCTACTGAGACCCAAAGGGAGGATAGAGGGAGAAATGAAAAATAAAGCTAGATAGAATAAGATGTTTTCAGTGCCCTGGCACCCCATGGCAGATGCCTGGCTTGATCTATAAGAATTTCACCAGAGAATGTGGCTCTGGGTTCATTTGCTCTTATTGTTGTTTATTCCTTTTAATTATATGCCTGTTATTCTTCTTAATGTTATTGGGTATTGCATTCACATATATTTGACATTTGTTATGTGTATACTTTTAGAAATACATCTCAGTATTGTTTTGTGGTAGATCTTCTTTATGAGAGAAAAACTGTTACTATCTTTTAAAGGGCATCTGAGATTTGACTGTGAAATCTCTTTGGTTATTACTATCCAGCAATTTACTATCCAGCATTACTTTCTTCTCATTTTTCTGCTTCAGAAACTTAGTTTTCATTGCTACTCTCACTCCATACACCATATATTTCCAAGAAAAATTTGAGTAATTTAAGATTTTTTGAACAATTCAGTGTGACAGGTTTAATAGCACCTGACTGACCTTAAGTACTGGCTTATTTGGCCATCTCAAGATTTAAAGGTTACCAAGAATATCTGTAAATAGAATTTTGATATGTTGGCACATTTCTTATAGTAGCTGATTTGAGTACCTCTAGGCTTAAGTGGCAGCTGAGTAAGGGTTTGCAACACTGGTATGGGATTTAAAAGCCAGTTTTTTTCTTAGTAGAATTTTAAGTGCTGAAATCCCATTTTTGTACTTAGCAGGGTACGAGTCAGGGCTTCTGTAAAACACAGTTCTTTCATTTATCTAATAATTAAAAAGTAAAGCAAAAGTGGCTGCATCCCATTCTACTGCTAGGACACTTTCGTGTCCTGCTTTACTAGGAAAAAAACGTTGGCTTTATTTCTCTGTCCCTTTTATTATTTTTCATCAAGTTATATTCAATTTGTGGAAGCAGAATTCTTAACAATACTAGCATTTATATTACATGCGTATTTATGACTTTAAATCCAGAAGAGCAATCTTTTTATATTGAGTTCTACTTTTTATCTAGTGCAGATCAAAAATTAATCAGGATTACATATTGGCAGCATTGAATGGGATGGGATTACAATGGTAATCCTAAAACATAAACTGCATGTTAAGAGATACAATGGAAAGTATAAATTCTCAACTGAGGTGACTGTATCAGTCTACACAGCACAGCACAGAGTTGAGCAGTATAAATTAGCTCATAATGAGTTTCATATTGCACTGGCCAGTTTAGTTGTCAGTAGTGCCTGAAGTATGTAATTTTAAAAGAGTTTTAAATTAAAGTTTCTCTAAAATATCCTTCAGTCAAACTGAGAGTATCTGGCCTTCTTAAATTTCTTAAAAATGAAATTTAAAGTACATCTCTGAAAATAGTTAGATATCTATATTTAGCTCAGTTCTCCAATAACTGTGGAATGCTCATATCCCAGGGACTTATGCTTACCTTAGGGACAGGAAGATGCAAAGAGCAACATTTTCTGTAGAGTTACCTCATAGGTGGCTGTGGAAATCAGCTACAGTTAAAATGCCCTTTCTTCCTCTTCTGCTTTCTTCACTCACAAATGAAATCCTTGAGTCATTACATAGAATTTAACTTTATTCTTTTTGTTGCATTTTAAAAAAGCATTTAATATGCTTTTTATCCTTACTCCTGTGTTGCTATTTTTAGAGGAAGAAAAAAATATGAAAAACTCAGTTTATGAACTGATATTTTTACGTTATTATGTTGTTTGTTTTTTTTGTTTTTGTTTTTGTTTTTGTTTTTTTGCATTTATTTCTCTCTTTTTTATTTGGAGTTTTTTCTTTTTTTTTCCCTTTCAGTTCTGATGGTTGTTTTAGACCTCAGTAACATATGCAATTGCTGTAACTGACAGAACAAATGCTGCCCTGATAGCGTGTATGCTGTTGCCACCACTGAAAGGTAATTAGGTAGGTAAATCCAAGCAAATGAAAACTACAATGCAAAGAACTCTGAAAAATTGGTAGGACATGAACTGCCGTTCAATATGCAACAGTAATGATGCAGAAATGTCAGCATTTGTCTCACAGGTACCCCAAGACTCTGATTGCAGTTTGATTTATGGCAGTGCAAATTAAAGGTAACTGTGATGTTGGAGTCAGTGGCATTGTGGTAGTGTAAAACGAATATCGCTTACACACTCTGGATTATTGCCAGTTTTACTATTAGTCAGTCCAAAAGCATCAGTAACACCATTGAAAAACAAGATCTCTTTCTGCAGCTGGGGCTTGTGATGTTATGACAACAGCAGCACTGATTGTTGAGTGCCACGGCTAGACTTCCTACATGAACATGAAATAAACATGAAATAAAGCTGAAGATTAGAATTGAAGTGCTTTGAAATTTTAGTGATTAACAAGGTATGACCAAAAAAGTAAGGAATGTAAAATTGAAGATAATCAGACAAGTATTTTGAAAGAAAATTGACCACTGCATCATGGCACTGACTAAGCTGAAGAGTCAGGCTGAAGAAGACAACCTTTGTCTTTCAATATGATAACACCAGGCACCCTACTAGTTTGAAGAAATTGAGTATGTTGTCAAGCTTAACTAGACTGGACACCTAGATTATATTTCAGATTTGGTGCTTTGTGTATTCCATCTGTTTGGACTAATGAAAGATGGACTGTGTGGGCAATATTTTCCATGTAATTATAGTGTCATAGGCACTATGAAGCTTTGGGTCACACCAGCTGGTGCAGATTTTAATGAGCATAGCAAGCAGATTCTTGTTCATCACTGGAAAAAAATATATAGTTAATAGTGGTGTCTGTGTTAAAAACAAAGTAGTGTTTTGTAGCTGAGAATTTGCTCTATCCAGTGCTGTTTGTGTGTCATAGTTTCCTTGGAAATAAATAGGAGACATTACTTTCAGAGTAACCTATGTACTAAATTGTAAAAATATACAAATCGATTCCAGTGTTGAAGTACAACTTTGCTCTTGTCAAAATCAGTTGCAGTATTTGACTAACAATACATACTAGAAGTGGTATTGAATGAAATGTGGTAAAGGTTATAGTCTTTATAGTTGTTCTTTCCATAAGTTATGGTTGGAGTCATTTATGTTGATTGTCTGATGAGGGCTCTGCTGTATAGTGTTCACTGTCTTAGCACAGATGAAGTAAGCATGAAGATTTACTGGAGCAAATACAGTAAGAGTAGTTTCATCATCTGTATAGAAGCAGCTGATTAATTTGTACTCTACATATCCCCAAAATTGATTTCTTTTCCCTTAGTTTTATATTTTTAGTGTTATTTCATAATAACAAGTTATGATCTTGCCCTTTCATGCTTCTTTATTGCATTTTTTTAAGAAATGGAAATGATGGCAATAAGTCTGCTGTAGAAGTTTCTTGAATTTGCATTATGGTAGAACTACATGTGTATTTTAAACTAGGTTCTTCATAAGTGCAGCAAACACCATTTCTTTAACCACGGCCTACCAGCAGATTTTCTCTTTAGACTGAACTAATTTTGGGAAGAACTTCTGCCAGTTTCACTGCACTGATTGAGTACAGACTGGAGAAGGGCAGAAAGTTATTCTCAGAGTTCTTGTCTGAGCAGCAATTCTCTGATTTACAAAGATAAAATCTAAAAGAGTGTAATTACCTGACCTCGGTTTTCTCTTATTTGTTCATAAGCAAATTCAGTGTAAGGACCCTGCATATTTTAATGACTATTTAAAATTGATTTTATAGAGAGTGACATCCTGAAACTGGAGTAAAACCTTTATACTCATTCAGTCATGAACAGTACTGCCAGTTAATGATCAGAACTTAAAAAGCTTATCCTATCTTTAACTAATTTAAAAGTACCAGAATTTGGGAATAGCGATCTGCAGCAAGAGTTGTCTCCTAAAATTTGTTTTGAGAAATATGTGCATGGAGGAAGAACCTATTACTATCAAGGTTTCCTGCAACAATTTTTTCCCTCCTGTGTAAAAGGTTACACTTCTAAGATCACTTCAATAAGATGTAGATATTCCCTCATACATCCTTTGTTTCTGTGGAAAAATATTCCTTTTACTTCTATCTTTGGTCTCTATACATCATTTTAGTGGTGTGAATTGAAATAACTGAAATTAATGACCATTTATTTCAGAGTATTATTGCACACAATTTCTTTGATATTTTTTGTGCGTAAAATAATAGGCTAAGCTGTTCGTTTTTTAGGTTATTGCTATTGAAAGTTAGTAGAATGCAGATATTGATGATTCAGTACAGAACTATAATTATGGTAGTTGAAATTGAGAAGATGAATTTGAAACAAGAATGTGATTGCAATGAGAGCTCTTCTGCAACATATAATACAGAAAATCAAAACATGTCATAAATTGTTTTTAATTAATGAGCAATGCATCCTGCGTGTACTAACATTAAGTTTTAATGAGGCACAGTACTGCATTCTCTTCTGTTTTGAAGTATATCTATGTACTTACCTAATTTTTGAAGCACAGCCTAAACATGAGGTACTTTTTGATGTTTTTCAGTTAATTTTTCCAGCTAAATTTCCCTGATGTTGTCAGAGGATTTTAAAGCTGCCATGGTTTTTAAGTCCTTTCAATTCCCACTCTGTGGGATGCTGTTGCCTTTCGTATTCTGTTGTTTTCAAGATTATGGAAACAGGAAAAAACCTCTGTTTTCCTGAAGGAACATCTGAACTGTCAAACTCCATATGAAACATCTGACAGAAAATCATGGGGTGTCTCATTACTCTTCATACACAGTTTTTGCATTTTTTGAAGAGTAATTTATGTAATTTCTTTCTTCTTGTTTAATTTCTTTAAAAATGTTTAAAGAGGAGGGGATGCTAAACAATCATCACAATAAGTGCCCTTTGAAGAGAAGGCAGCTCAGTTTTTGCTTAAGCCAGCTGTCTTAAGGAAAATGAGATCTGATCTTAGAGCAGCCGACCTCATCGTTACAATGGCAGATAACACAGAAAGTACATTTATTAGATTTGAGAATTCAAAGTTAATGTGCTAGGGTACATTTGTACCCATAACATTCAATATTTTATACATTTAATACATTTGTTAGAGCCTAAGGATGGTAGATGTTCAGATTATGCAGAAGCCAAGCAGTTATGGTCTTCTGAAAATCAACTTTTTTTTTTTTTTTTTTCCAGTGATTGTGAGATATTGTTTATTTTCTTTATTACTTAGTGAACTCTACCAGCCTTTCTTAATGCACATACTAAAAAATTGTTTGTCAGTGTTTACATTACTTTGAAAAATAGTGCTGCACTCCCATCTGGGTTTCTAATGTCAGGACATTTAAAAATAATTCAAAGCATTGAAATTTTTGAAAAATATAGAGATTCAAACTAAAGGTCTGTCATTTAATCAGTCAACAATTGCTAAACATTAGTTTTTAGGCCTTGTACCATAATGCCATTATAAGACTGATTAAAAAAAAAAACCATCCCAGGAAGGTGGTGGAGTCACTATCCTAAGAGGTGTTCAAGAAACATTTACATGTTGTACTGAGGGACTTGTTTTAGTGGGAAATATTGGTGATAGCTGGATGGTTAGACTGTGATGATCTTAGAGGTCTTTTCCAATACTGGTGAATCTATGATTGCAAAATAAGGAAGATAATTTCATTGCATTTCATAATAATAAATTCATACTTGTGGTTAGATCAGTAGTTCAGATTTCTGGATCACAATGTGTTTGGTCATATACCATCATAAATTAAAAAAAACCAACAGGATAAAATTAATGGAAAAGTTGAATAAAGATTGATGATGCTTTGTACTGTTAAGTACCTACAGCAACTGCACATCTGTGGTATAATTATACTCCAAGCCTATGTTCCATGTTAGCAACAATTCTAGGTTTTTATAGTCTAATATTTTTCTGATAATTGCACTGTTCTCTTATACTGTAATATAGGTATTATTTTCTTTTATGAATTACTTTTTAAGTAAATAACATTCAGTACATGGGTATTGATCACTCTTCAATAGCAGAATATACAAAAGAATTCTCTACACCTTTACTGGTTAGACGTTGTTTGGTTCTCTTCGATTTTTCCATTCAGTTTTTTCTATTCAATTTTACTGCTAAGTACCATGACAGTAGATATGCTCTTCTAGTGGCAGACAGCTAGGCTAAGCTAATGTAATGGCAAATAATTTTTTACAAATTAGTCTTGCAAACTCATGTTGAGAGTTCTGAAAGTGGTAGAAGCTTAGTGAAGTAGCAGGCAATTAGCTTGTAAATTAATTGATGTTAAACTTGTCCTGGAGTTTTCTCACTTCTCATGCACTTTCTACTTGATCATCTATGCCTGCTGTGAACTTGTATATACTTGCCAAAGTATATTTTTCTCTGGTTTTATGTTTGAAACTGTTCCCCAGAGTGAAGTATTTGCTCTAGAAGTTCCAGAGGCAGAATTATGCTCTGTTTTTTATCTGATCTTTCTGATATGTTCTCAATTTTGTCTGTGAAATATTTCAAAATACACTACTGCTTGAAATCTCTTCCACATCTACATCCTCTTTCCCTGAGAGAAAGTGTTGGTATTGAAAAAGGGAACATATGAGGCTGAGTAGAAAATGTTACATTGAAATCTCACACCTAAAAAACTGCAAACATTATAACACGACAACACTCCTATGGAAAACTTAACATCTGTCATGTATGTGCAGTATCTGTAACTGTCTTTCATCTCTGTCAGTGTACTATCAAACTATGTGACCATTCGACAAATAACTGATGATAACATTTTTTGTTCATTTTCAAATAAGTTCTTTTACACCTCTGCATCATTTACTCAATACCTTATTTCTGTGAAATATATCATGCATAGTTGACTCTATCACAGTTTGTCCTGATGCTTTGATATGCATCGTTGATATGCATTGGTAATAAGAATGGAACTTTAAGACCCTTTTCTGTTAAGGCTGGAAAATCTTTTCTACTCCCTGGGGATGATGTGGCCTAAGCAAAAGCAGCTAGTGATGTTTACCAGCCTGCATTGCCAGTCTTGCAGCTGCTACTGGAAAAGGGCGCGATCTTCTGCATTTCATGTCAGTGTGTGCCAATATCTAAGATGTGTGAGGGAAAGGGATGATGCCAGGCACTTTTCAGTGGCATGTGGCAGTAGGACAAGGGGAAACAGACACAAACTGAGGCATAGGAAGTTCAGCACAAATGCACATGGGAACTTGTTTGCAGTAAGGGTGATGGAGCACTGGAACAGTTGCCCAGCGTGGTTGTGGAGTCTCCTTCTCTGGAGATGTTCAAGACTCAAATGAAAGCCTACCTGTGCAACTTGGTCTGGGGAGCCTGCTTTGGCAGGGGGGGTTGGACTCAATGGTCTCTAGAGGTCCCTTTCAGCCTCTGCAATTCTGTGATTGTTTGATGTTGCATCCATCAGCTGTGCAATGCTTAATGCTTAGATTTGGACAACAGATTTGACTCCTTCAGTATCAGATTTAACCTGACTAATGCAGGATGTCTGCTTACGATACCTTTCTGACTCACGCCTAGGTGACTTAGAATGCAGCTGTATTGTTGACTTCCATACATCAGTTGTAAACAAACTGCCTAACAGATCAGAATGCATAAGGATGATACCAACTCAGGCATGAAAGCATTGTGTATGCATTCTTTATATGTGTTCAGTATCCAAAACAGTAACAAGCAACTTTCACCAATGCAATAGATTTTTATTTCTTTGGGTAGCCTACCTTATACAGCACAGAAACCTACTTTCAGAATTAATGCATAAACAGAATTTTCTGTGTACTGCTGTAAGTCAGAGGACTTTGGGCTATACACCCCTTTGACATATCAAATTGTCATCTCTCAACATAAGTTTGTAATACAGTCTTAAAATCACACTGTCTTTTCTCGCTCTGATGCAGTTTGGTTGCATATGTTGTCATGTTCAGAGCTTTTTAGGATTCATTGATTTGTTTGATGCAGGATGAGAAACAAATTGCTGGTGGTTTTCAATTACTGTTTTTCTGAAAACATATCAAAACAACAGTAACAACTCAAGTTTCTTCAGATTAAATTCCTTACTCTTTTATTTAATTCTGACTTTTTTTTTTTTCTATTTAGAAACCAGTGTGATGACATACTTTTTTATTTTTTTGAAATATTTTAGGAAAGTTGTATCCAACTGTTTTGTTTATTTCAATGTTAGGAAGTTTTTTTGTGAAATCATATTTCACTGTCTTTTCTGCAATAGGTTTCCATTTGTTTAGCCTAAGTACATTTTGGTTTAAGAGAAATAATCAATTTTTTGTGCACTACATCTAATGCCCAATCTAAGGTTATCTCGTCCTCTGTAAAGATAATATGGATCTTGAAGTGGTTCATTTCTGTAGGGCATTCAACATAATTTAAGATTCTCTTGATTAACCTATTGATTTCAGGCATAAAGGGTAAACTATTTTTCTTTTCATTGTCTTTTTCCATGAGCTTGCTTTCCTTTTACAAGTAGAAGAAATTTGGAGTTTCCAGTATAAATTTTTTTAGTGAATATAAATATTTGAATGGTGTTTTTTTGCTCATCAGCAACAGTAGTGCATTTCAAAAAAATTCTTTAGTTAATAATGAAGTAGCAAATCATTCAATAAACAGATAATTCTATAATTATGTTTCCCATAAATGCAGACACTTAAAAAAAAAAAAAAAAAAAAAAAAGTAGTAGAAATGTTTTGCTATATCAGTTTAATGATTTGTTGCCCCAAAAGTTAGATTTTTGTAGATTTTTTCCATCTTTAGTAAGAAATGCTCCTTGATGATAGTGAAAATAAACATTACCCTCTTTTTGTTTGAAGATCTTTTCATAGCTTTTGCCAAATGAAATTGTTATGCTATTTCATTATCCAAAATGGAAATGTCAGCACTCTTCATACATTACAGATAAATTGTTCATTTTTGCAGAATAAAAATTCTAAAACGCTGTCTCAACTATTTTCATTATTTAATTTAAAATCTCTGCACACTGTCTGTCTCATGCTCTAATTGAAAAACACTGTTTTTCTTCGGGAATATCTTCGTGCAAATACTTTGGTCAGCACTGTGGCAAACTTCTTTCTCTGCAAGAAAGTCTTTATATGTATTGTGATGAGTCATGTCCTGAAACTGTGCAAGTCAGGAATTTAGCTGATTAGCAATTTTCTGTAAGTGGAGTTGCCCTACTTTAACAAAAAGAAAAAGAGAAAGCTCACTGCTGTTTCTTGCGTAAATACTTATATAGAAGAGACTAATTCAAATATGTGTAAACACATAAGATCATGACATAAATGAATACAGAAAATAAATAAAGGTAGAATAGGTCTATTTTGTTTCTTTTTATTTATTTTTTAAAACTTGAGAGAGCAGAAGCAAAGCATAGTTTGTCTAAGGGAGAAAGTAACAGGTGTAGGAATGGGCAGCAGCCATTTGTCACTATAAGAAAACCATAATGGTAGCATCAAGGAGAAAATTGTGCTAATAAAAAGTCATGCCTCGTGGTGCCATTAGTACTTGCTTGTGTTACATGAATGATAATAAGCATTATATCACTACTTGAATTTCTAAAATGTTTTACAAACTGCTTGTTTATACATTGCATTCTGTTTCACAGTTGGAAGATTTTCAGCACCTTCCAAAGAGTTTAAACTGTAACACTGCACACTGTTTGCCTTAATTATAAATGCAAGTGTTACTTCATGTTTTTATAAAACTTCAGAACCTTCTCCCTGAGATTTGTCCTCATTTCTTCAGCTACACTGGGTAGAATTATATTTTTTCAAAGCATTTTTCCTACAGTATACTACAGATTGTGATAACATCTTTGTAAGGTATTTGTCCTGATGCACAGACAGATGTCTTCAGTAATTAGAGTACATTTTATCTGAAGGTTTCTGTATAGAGACTGTATAGAACCAATTATGAATGGAATGATTGGATGCTCCCACTACTGCCTTGCAGTTATTTTCAGTTTTTAGCAGCATCTGTGTGCCTGAACAAAATCAGTTACTGTATTATTAATTCATAGCCTGGCTTGTATTCTGTTATGGTAAGGACAAGTCCTTGCTATTTTTATCTTTGAGAGTAAGAAAATGAAGACTCCCTCTTCTGTTTCTGGACTTTACGAAGCTCATAGCTGCTGAACTTTACTGCTTATAGTTGTGCAATAACCTATATTCTTTACCAACCTGATCTAATATTTTTTATTGCTCACTATGTGTAGTTAAGTTGCTTTCATAAAACACAAACTTAAAGGATCTTCTTTGAGTCACCTTCATGTTAACTGAAACCCAAAGCTGCATTCAGAAAGTTTCTAAGTTTCACCATGGTGTTTATTTGCCTTTCACAGCTGTGCATGGGAAGCATACAATTGTTCTGTTTCATTTAAATCACAAAGAGAAAGTTTATGTCATCGCAGCTTTATAAATCCATGATATACTGTTAATTTACTTCACGGGATCCTTATTTACCTCAATCCTTGCTCCAATGCAATACATTTACCTAAATTATAATACGTTGCTTAGTGATGCACAAGTCTGACTTAAAAAGCAGCCAATTGCATTTTTTTGAGGGTTGTCTGTCTTTAGTTTGAGGATGACATCATTCTATGCCTGTCCCTCTCTGGCAGAAATGAGGATGATTGTTTCATATCGTGGCTGTTAAAACTGCTGTCATTAAAAGGGTATAATCCTCTTGAAACATTTTTATAGTTCTTTATTGAATCAAAAGAGCCCGTACTTATGAGGAGAAGAGATGCTTTGTGTAATCTGGGAAGCTGCAGAAAAATGGAGGAGGGGGTAAGCCAAAGAAGGGAGTGAGAGTGATGCACATTAGTCTTTAATGATCTGCACCTGAATTCAATCAGTCCCCCTTCTCAGGCCAAGCACTGGATACTTCGTAATGTGGTTACAGAGCTGTAACAAAATGCTGTTTCTCAGCAGGCCAGAATGATTACAGGTGAGAGAACTGACTCTGATTTTGGCTTTGGAGTTGAAATGTTCTGTTCGTAGTAAAATTTGTATTCACTAAAGGCTGATATCATCAGCCAATTCTATTAAAAACATGTAATTTCAAATAAACCACAGAATGATTTTAACAAGCCCCCATGAACAAGTGAAATCTCATGTAGTGGCATCCGCATACAAGCTACTTATAGGGAAGACCGGTGGCTTTTTTTTTTTCTGTACCAATTAATCCTTTTTCCTCTATGCAGACCTTTGTGCAGACTGAGCTTTTCTCCTCTGAATATCTTATCTTAATTAATACCCAAATTGATATCCTGTAAGAGAAATGGTGCTTTGCTGCAGTGCTTTCACAATTCCTTTGCCGTTTTGCTCTTAAAGATGGATAGCTGTTAAAGAATTAGTGCCACACTTTCAACATTTGATAACAGGTCTGCAGAGTAACTTAAATTTTTAGAAAGATCTTTCTCTGTGCTAACCTGGTTTTAAATCACATTTGATACCTTAAAAAGAGATATTGAAAAATGACTTTGTCCCACTGGTTCTGTGTTTGTAGGTTCTGGCTGCAATAACTTTTACTTTCAGACTCACGTTAGAAATTTGTATGGTTGGTTTTTTCTGAGCAAATTAGAGCTTTATTCTGCCAAGAGACTTCTGCATGTATGCACTCAACTGACTGTCGGCTTTCTCTTATTGACCCCTGATTGTTGTGCAAAGACTTGTTCTTTTTGTCTTGTTACTTACGTACTACTTTTTCTTTTTTTCTGCTTTCCCCTTTTCTAATTTGAATTATTTCCTTCCACTTGATGTTTGTTTCAAGTCTACTTTAAAGCACTGTTAACAGCTTCAGAACAAGATCTTTTTCTTCAGTATGACTCCTGTACAGAGACTGTACTATCAAAATAGCCCCCCAATTTGGAGGCATGAACTTTTGTCTTATTTATGGCAAACAGTGGGATTACAATTTATTCATTTTTCACTTTGATTTTATATATTCTGTTGGTGACGATTACCATCATGTAGCATCAATCATGTAATTTAATGTCAGAGATACTTAGTCTTTTTCTTAGAAACTGGACCTGGTTTGTTGGAAGGTAGTCAGTAAATATTTGTGAGTTTGTGTGTCATGTGTTATTTATCATAAGACAATGAAGTTTTTAAAGTATTTTTTTAGAGACCAAAGAGATTCTTTTATACATAACTGTCTTCAGGAAAAAAAAAAAAAAAAAAAAAAAAAAAAAAAAAAAAAAAAAAGTGAAAATTATTTGGAACTTAGGTGATATAGTTTGTACCACATTTGTTATCAGAACTTATGTTCTTCTGTAGCATTATAAATGACTTCAGCTTTCTGTTTGAGCTAAAATGTTCTTTAAAACCAATTATAGCACTGATTGTAATGTGTGTCAGGTGCCATATTTAATTTCATCCACATTAAAATTATATATGATGATTAATAATTAAAATAACTTGTGGATAAAATAATAGCTTTGAAGGTTGGAAAGCATATTTCCTACAAAAACCTTTTCATGTTCCACTTTGAAATTATGTACCGATTTAAGAAAAACAGAAAACAAATTCTACCTCCTAAATCCTTTAAAATTATGGATAGTAAATATGCAGAATACATTTATATCATATTTAGACAAATTTCCTTTGTAGTTCAGATCAAGCTAAATATACTTAAGTGGTAGAACTACATTGCAGCAAGTTAATTGCTATGAAAACAAAATTATTCTCAAAGTCTTTACATTTACCCAATCCTATTTGTGCAAATCATCTTATACATTATGTGATACAATTGTAATTGTGAACAATATTTAAATTATTAGCCTGTTTTCTCATCAGTCACTGGGTTTCAGTAACTCCCAAAATTTTTGTAGTGAAAACTGTTTCCAAACAGATTTTCCTCTTTATAAATCTTGTACTATGTGGAAACTAGTGTAAACAATTTGAGGCACAACATTATGGAATTTTTCTGTCCTACAGTAATTTTTATGTAATTTGTTTGATTTTTGTGAAAAGAAAGTCATTATGCATCTGCTTATGCTGATGTTAATGTGATATCATTAAGGTTTCTTTCAAAATATGGAAATGTGTCTTCTTGTTAATGAAATGTAATGAAAGTATTCACAGTATCACGAATGGTGGATGTTTCCCGTATGGTGAATGACAAGAAATTAACCATTTATTGTAGTTAATTACAGGAACAAAACTCTTATTCTGATACCAGAAAACCCCTAGGGAATTCTTGTTTGTAAATGGCTTGAAGAGAGCAATGTTTTGAAAGAAAGGCGACTCCCATCCTCAATTTGGATATTCTGAGAATTTAATGCATCTTTTTTTCTTCCATTTTATTTTGCTTAGTATTCAAATATACTTCTTAGAGAGATAAATATTTTCCATTATACAAGGGCTGCCCCAAATGTAATGTCTCCTATTTTATTATGATTGTTATGAGCACAGCATGCAAGCTTTTATATATGGTTGAAAAAATACATTGCTAATGCTGGTGACTATAGTGAAAAACAGTGTTTTGGGGCTGACAAGTTGCTCTATCAAATAGGAGCTATTACTTTTGGAGCTACCTGCATGCATAGCTCAGGAAGCCTGTGGGCTGAACAGTATGAATGTTCTGCTTTGGCATTGTGCAGGGGAATGATCCAGTCTCAAGTGCGTGGTTCAGAGTCCTCATTATGCATCCAGTCCTTGCACACACACCTTGGAGTACAGAATCTTCAATTTCCTTACCATCATAACACTGTGACTGTGGAGAGGAAAGCATATGGGGATCCACTAATAAAAATGATCACTTTAATTTTGAAATACATAAATACTATCCTCCTTATTACTTGAAAGAAGTCAGAACAGCGGGTGATTGAACTGTTGAAAATTGCTTCTGATGAATTCTGGAAAATGACAAAAATGTAACAGGGACAGCACTTTCACTCTGTTGCTTCTCTTTCCTTTACATTCTCTCTTATCTAATATTTTTATATTTTCCCCCAAAAAAATTCAAAGGAAAAATGAAATCTTTTACCCTTTGGGGAAAAGCTTTTTTTTTTTTTTTTTAACAAGATTCAATATTTCTTATAATTTATTATTAATTTTATTCAGTGAAACTTTTCAAGGTAGTCACAGAGAAATAGACTTCAAAAGAGGTTGAAACTATTTAGATCATAGCAGAGGAGACGATGAAATGATTGTTAGTCTTTCTTCCTCTTTCCATAGAGTATCTTGACCGTCTTTCATCAGGTGAGCCAAAATATAATTCAGTTTCCTACCAAAAAATGCATTTTACTTCATTGCCTTTACAGTACTGTAATCTAGATTCAATTTTTTAATAAGATGACAATTTTGAGTCCTGCTCAGCTTTATTTTTCTGAACTCCAAAATACTGAACGCTGTCATAGGTTTTACGTTACTTTGTTCGCAATGTGTTAGATGCAATGAGGAGATACAATCGCATCATTCAGATCTATATGGATTTCAAAATGTTTCCCAATTTTCAAAAGTTCTAATGTCTTTGGCAAGACAGATTCTAGGTCTAATCCTAAGACAACTCAGAAAGCTCATTGCTGAAAATGAATGAGTGTGAGAGAATAATTTAATCAAATCCATTTTTTTTTCTAATGTAAGAAAGGGAACTAATTGTATTTTCAGGCTATGATTAATTTTGTACCTGTTGCCATGAGTGCTCATAGCAATTGGTTCTAATCTTGTTGTAATTGTTTCCAATAACAACAGAATATTTATATTGTTACAGAAATGGAAGAATAAAATTTTGACATTGTTTTTGATGTAAATTAGACTGCTTTGACCACTGAGATAATAGGAGAAGCTCTTGATAGGAGGAATCATGCTGACCAGCCTTTTACTCAGGAAGAAAGGCATAAGCTTTCCTGCAACTTACAAATCAGACAGCTCCTCTTGTGGTTATCAGACCCTCTGTTACTCTCTCTGTCACAGTCCAGCATGGGGAAGAAGCTGCTTTACACTAATTGAAAAAGCATGATTCGAAGAGCAGACAAGGTGCTTTGTAATGTTCCTTTTTAGACCAAATCACTGGCTTTCATAACCTTCCATTTGATCAGACCTTTTCTTATTATTCTGGTGTATTCTTCAAGTGTTTCAATTGAGCATGTTTTTTATTCAGTTATTTGAATACATTCTGCTTATGACTGTTAGATTTCTAATACAGAATTGTGTCAGCTATTATCTGTGGAGTGTAGTGGTGCTCATTTGTTGTTGTTGTTTTTTTTTTTTTTAATTTTTTCTTACTTGTAAGAATGGAGTGGACCGAGCCTTTTTTCTTTTTTTTTTTTCTTTTTTTTTTTTTTTTCTTTTTTTTTTTTGAGCTCAATTGCTGTATTTATTTCAATGCATTCATCTTTCGTGTCCCTGATGATGTTTCTGAAATGATGAGTGTTTACTGTATGTAGCCATTCTGGGACATCTTTGCATTATGCAATGATGATTTGACTATTTTAAATCTGTGTGTTTTGAGGTATCCTAGATATGCACTTCCCAGGCACCAGTTCTCTTCTTTTAGATTTCAGTCCAACTGGGGTTCGGCTGAGAGAGCTGGGGCTGTTCAGCATGGAGAAGAGAAAGCTCCAGGGAGACCTGAGAGCTGTCTATTAGTATCTGAAAATGAGTCTGTAAGAAAGAAGGGGTCAGCCTGTTTAGCAGGGTCTGTTGTGGTAGGAAAGGGGAAATGATTTCAAATTAAGAGGTGAGATTTAGATTGGATATAAGGAAGAAGTTTTTCATTGGAACAGTAGTGAAGCACTGGCAGAGGTTGCCCAGAGAGGTAGTAGATGCCCCATCTTTGGAGACACCCTAGGTCAGGCTGGATGGGGCTCTGAGCACCTGATCGGTGCATAGTTGTCCCTGAAGGGGATTTGGACTAGATAACTTTTACAGGTTCCTTTAAATTCAGGATAATCCATGAACTGATTGCTAGAATGTCTGTTATGTACTAAGCATGTTATTATACAATGTATCAAAGTATGTTAAATTTAGTAATGTACAGAAAAAATGCTACTACTTTTCTGTGGCTAAAATGGAACAACATCATATTATTTTTTCTAAACTGAGGAATTTTTTTTTTTTTTGAGAAGTCTAAATTATTTTTAGTGTACATGAGATTTCCAGGTTTGAATATCTGTGTTGCACTTTCCTAGACACTTTAGCATCTGCCTCCAAGGAAATGCATCTGAAATGTACTCAGTACTGTAGCTTAGTATAGCAATCTTTGGAATTTAAGATAAAAGTTCACTGTAGTGTAACCTGGTATTTGTTGGGAAATGCATATGCAAGAAGCTTTTTGTAATTGTTCATGAAGCTTTTAGACAGATATCCCCTCAGGTACCTGCAGATTTCAGTGCAGTGTGTGATGATATTGTTTATTCAGGCTACATATTAGCATTCTCTACACTTCACTACTTCTTCAGTCATCTGGGACTTTGTGTGATTGTTTCTGTAAACTTATTTCACTTGCCTACCTTGTAGAAATGATTCTGTAGAACACATTGTCACTTATTGCTATAGACCAAAGTCATAAAACAGCTTCCTCCGAGTTTAAGAAGTTTGCCTCTTGCTATTACAGGGCAAGTTACACTGGAGTTCAGAGTCTAATCCTAGATGTTTTATAAGTTGGCATGCCCAAAATTGTTTTGCTGATGAACAGCGGGAAGAGTATCTTCTGTTTCAATGAACTGCAAAATCCACTGGATTTTTTGATGCTTTTATCTTTCACTTAGATTTGGACATACTTAACTTTACTATTCTCCATAAATAGAAAAAGATTACATTGTTGAAAAGAGATTCCTCAGCTTTTATGAAAGTCTGGGCTACCAAGTTCCTCATCGCCTTTGATACGTTTGGGGTTACTTCTGCTGGAATTACTTTTTCATCCCAATATTTTGGTAATTAATATCCGTACACAAAAAAAAGCATCAAATATCAGAAGTACTTGAGAGTCTTCAGTCTTTGGGTTCCATCACAAAAATTAGAGCTGAAATTAACAAAGAACTAACAGTTTTTAGGAAGCTGTGTATGCAGCTTTGTGTTTGCATACTGGCTGCTGAAGATATGAATGATATTCTTATGTAATATTTGTTCTGGTTAGGTCTGGATTTCAATGAGGTACTGAATAAATGAACAAAAAATGTAAGGCCATGCTCTTGGGCTAGAGTCAAATATATATTTTTTTAGCTTCTGGGAATGACTAGAAGGAAATTGCAGGCAGCATAACTACTGCAGTAGTTTCATGATGTAATCATGAAACAAAAAGTAAATGCATTTTTAAAATGTATCAACAGAGATTTGGCAAATACCTCTTCAACAAATACCTTTTCATCAGGATCCTGGTGGCATCTCACTGCAGATACTGCATAAAATTATTCTGTTTTCAAGAGTAATAGTTTAAAATATTATTTAAAAATCCCCGAGGGTGGTCAGAGAAGAAGGCAGGAATATGTTAATCACGTGCAATATGTAAGAAGGAATTTGATAATTCTTTAGAAATGCTGGGTTGGAAGACAGATTACTGCTATAAGAACATGAAAATGGAATCCATTTACTGCCATGAACTGGGCCTGAGTCCATTTAGATCATCAAATTTAGGTAGAAAAAGAAGATCTGGAAAATCTTTCAAAGGTATTTATGACATCAAAATAATGTAAAGAAATGTACAAAAGGAAATGCGCAAATCATGCAGCTCATGCCTAGTTCTCTGTTTTACTGGTCTTCTTTAAAGAAGTTGTTTGCATATTCAGTAGAAAAATGCTTTCAAGACTTTTTAGATGGTTGCATTTTAACACCTTGTAGCTCACATAAGCTCTCAGGGTAGCTGTACCCGAAAAAGTTGTGCTCCTAGCTGAAAAGTATCTGCTCCTGGCTTCTTTGATTCCAAGTTACATTTAAGTCCAAGTTGTTTTTTGAATATGTTCCACTGACATAGGTATAAATTAATACTAATTACTATTGAACTGTAAGCACACTAATGAACAAGTTCCAAAAAGCTGCCATTGTATGCATCTCAAGATAAACCATCATTGTGTTACAAAGTGCATTATTTTTCCCATGAATAAATTTGAAGAGATTTATTTCTTCAGCCTCTTGGTAATGTTTTCTTTACCATTATAAATAAAATGAATTTAAAGTGAATCTAATATCCAAAGAAAAAAGCTTTGTCAGCAGTAGCTTGTTCAGAAAATAAACCTGGGATTCCAATTGAGCTACTCTTATATCTAATTGTTCTTACTTATGGAAAAGAATCCAGAGCTGACAGGCTGTTTGCCATGTACCGTGTAGTAACGTATTAGAAAAAAAAAAACAGTCTGTGAGTTCCCTACAATCAGAAAGTATCTATTTTAGCTTTGAGCATTTCATTTTGAGTAAAAGTAAGTATGACACCAACTGATACGATTATCATGAGGTAATTGTACCCAAGGGATTAGAAGCATTTGCCTGCAGGTTGCACATGTAACAACCCTGAAAGTAAATTATAATAATTGCTTCATAATAAAACTCTGCACTGCTGCACCTTGTATTCCAAGTAGCCTGAGGTTAGCGAAATACTTTCAGATGCTTTTGGCAATTTTACTTATTTATTTATTTATTTAACCTTAAGGTTACTTCTATTAAGATCATTTCGATGAATTGAAATGAACAAATGCAATATGCCCGAATTGTGCTTTTTTTCTAAAGAAAATGTTTGCATCCAGTATTGCATCTTATTATTTTTTTTCTCCCCAAGGTACATTTTGCATCTCTTGTGCCTTATACAAGTGTCCTGTGTTTAGTGTATACAGTGTCACAGAATGCTGAGATTTTTAAGCAAGCTGGAGAGTTTCAATAAGTTACTCTTGGAAGTTTTTCAGCGGGCTAGGAAAGATGTATGAGGTAGCTTTAGAGACTTATCGTGCCTTTTACCCTGAGTTTGAACTATTTTTCTTTACTTAATATTATTTTGCTTGTCATACTTATCTTACCTCAACTCAACTGCTGACAAAACCACTTTCTGCACTGAAAACTCCATACATCGCTTAGATTAGCAGATATATAGAAGCCTGACACTGAGAACTGGAAATATCTAGGGACATAAAAATTGAAAAGGATGATTTATAGATTACTTGATAAAGCAAGTAGCTCCAGTTCTGCCTACATGATCTGGGAAAGAAGAAGGGCACATTAAGTTCTGCATATGTCACATTTCATTTCCATGTATCAGTAGGAGTTCTGTAGTAGTAAGTTCAGGGAGCAAAATGTCCCTAGCCTGTTCCTTTTGATCATCTCTATTTTACCTATAACTGGTAAGAGCTGACTACGTTTTCTGCATCTTTGTGGCTTGAAAATGGAATAACCTCAAGATGTAATCTTCAAAAATGTATTGGAGGTGGCTTTTGTGTGTCTGGAACCCCTCTCACAGAACTGAAGTTATTAAAAAAAAAGCCTCTGTACTTGTATAGTTAGCATTAAAAACTTAAATTATATATTCAGTGCCACAGAGTGAAAATTCTAATGATGTAGTGATTCAACAGCATGACTGAATGCTTGAATAAAGCATAAAAGGTCAGCCTCATATCGTGATTTTGATTCCATTGCATAACAGGTGTTCTGTACCCCAGACAAATCTCAGTATTTCTGCAAACCTCCATGGAAGAATTTCCCATGGCTCTCTCAACGCAGTTGCAACTTTGGTGATTTTCAATCTCATAGTACTATATCATTGGTAAGGCAATAATCCAGTGTTAGGTGGGAATGGACACACATCTCTCAGATCTTTGCTCTCAACCTTTACTTGTACCACTGAATTATTATTGATTGTTGATATGTATCTTATAATATATAATGTCTCACAGCAATACTTTGAACAGACTTAAAGTGTGTTTTCTTGGATGTATACAAACCTAGAGAGTTCTTGAGTTTCACAGAATTTTGGAAAATTAAGGTTAGCTATCAGATGAATTCATCTCTCTATCCACCTAGGTTTTTTCCTCTTAATTTTGTTTCTTTTCAGTTAACAAGCAAATTTTATCTGAGTGACTACACTGAGTCAATTTGGATAGGCTATCTTTTCATGGGTTGACTGATTTAATAAATAGCACCTTAGAACTGATTTGTCCTTCACTCAATGTATCCTAAGTACTATTCATCTGAAAGTCTACAGGGTTTTTTTTCTGATTATTGATTTAAATGTTTCATTTGAAAAATAATTTCAGAAGTTAGATGCCTGGAATAACTGTAGAAGGCTTCTTGATTTCAGATTATGTCAATCTCAATGCTAAGCATAACAAAACTTGAATTAGGAAAGGTTACTATGAATGTTCCTAATACTGGAAGCAGCAGACTGGTGTCTTGCACAGAAAAGACTTCCGTGATCATTTCTACTTGTATTCATTTTAATTATTTAGTGAGGAGTTAATAATCTTACAGCTGGGGAGGAGGGGAGGATGAGAAAATAGTCCTTTTATTTGATTGTTATGTTTTCTCTTTCTACTAGTATTAAGATCTTCATCCTGTTCATCTTCTTCATTGGATTCTGTTCAGCTTTGTAGAGGATGGCACTACAGTAATAGCTATGAGTAATTGCATTTCTCCACTTTACCTTTTTTGTCAGAAGTGAAGTACATGTTGCATTGCACTTTTTTGTGACTAAAGGGACTACGAAATCTTTTGTGTTTAAGCAGAATTGAAAATGGAAAGTCCCTTTTTTACTCTGGCATAAGGTGTGCAAACGTGCAGGAATTTGAGATATACTTTTTTCTTTCTGAAAAGTTGAAACTTTGATTTATCCTCTAAAAATTATTTATATGTACGAGTACAACTGAGCAATGTTTTATAGCACAGTATTGACCTAAGTTGAATCATCATTAATTATTTCTATCACAGACATATAGTGCCATTAGTAGAAAAGCAGAATGTCTTTATAACTCCAGGAAATCAAACATCAGCCACCCAAAACTAATATTCTGTCGTTACATTTCTGTTTACCAGTGAACAAAATTCTGTTCTTGCTGATTTGAAAAAGTTCCCTGGAGTAAATGCTTCTACAACATACATAAATCATATCCTCCATCAAGTAACCTAATGATGCTTTGGGGGTGGCATCATTAGGCTTCTACATAATATTTTGCCTGACAAAGAACGAAAACTATATTTTAATTATCAAGGCACTGAATAACAGGGACAAATAAACAACTTAAAACCTGACTCTTTGTTATCTTTTCCTGACAAAGTAACAAAGCAAAACACACCCTTACCAGGCTCGTATTCTACTACAATCTCAGTCCTAATATACATTCTTGCCTTTGGTAGGGAGAGAAATTGATTTTTTAAAAATTATTTATTTCATTTTTACTTGGTATTTTTACTGTCTCATAGGTACAGTGGGCAAAAGATTGGTTGATTGTTATCAGTAGATAACTGATTTCTTTTTCTTCATGCATCTTGAAAATCTCTTCAAGAGGTTTCTCAAAATCTGCTGGATTTTATGCATGCATCTACAGTATTTTTCTCTTAAATCTCTTGTTCTTGTCTTTCATCTAAATTGATGTTCAGTGCCTTTCCTTTCAAGAAGTGTACCAAGAGACGTTTCCACCAAACCTTAAAAACTTTTAAAACAACGGGACTCCAAATTTATATAAAATGTGTATGCATACATAAATTACATATGAAGGAACACGCTATTAGATAAGTGCTACTGTAAGAGACCACAAAGTAAAATTTACATGCTAAAAACTATGACTTCTTAATTTATGTCACAGAAATACTGTTGCTAATGTTTTCATTTCTGTTCTAGCAAGATAGAATAAAAGGCTCCTTTATTGTTTCAAGATGCCACATCACTCTAGAAGAATGTGGCCTTATAGGAAGGATGACTGTAACTTCTGCTGCTTCCTTTAGCACTAGTTTGGCTTAGAGCTGGAAACAGAAAGTTCCTTATCTACTACGGACAATTAGAGTCCAATGTCCCTTGAAAATCCCGACTGAAGTAGTTAGTTATCTTAAGTGAGTAAAGCTATGAACAAACTTTTGGTTACTGTCCCTAGGACACTACTTTATATAGGCAGACTGGACTCCCTCACACAGAGACAGGGGATCAAGAAGGCTGGAAGATTGTGGATGTCATATCTGAGTTATTCATCTGCATAGATAATTAATCAGTTCCTCATTTAGTCTTCCACATTGAACATAGCTTTTCCAGTGCTGAAACATTCCTTTTTAACCAGAATGCCATTGTTAATTTTTTATTTTTTTTTAATCTCCTCACAGTATCTTGAACTCCACAGTATATTCCCTCTTCAGGGTTTGCACAGGTTTAGCATTTTAACTTTCTAAAATAGATTTTGGATGAAAGCCCTGCTTAACAGCAAGTTAGATAACTCATATCATCATGATAAATCTTTCTGCTCTATCTGCAAACTGTAGCCCAGAAAGTAGAGACAGAAATCATATGAATCTTTTTTGATAGTGTGCCTGACAGGTGATTTCCAGGCATTGCTGACTTCTACATACATATGCTGTGTGTGTCTGAATGTATTTTAGCCCAACTAGTTTGAAGAAATCAGAAAGAATCTGATACTCTATTAGCCTATAATCACATTCATTCATGGTTTGTTACCCTCTACTCTGCCAATTCTCAATCTTCAATTATAAAATTAATGAAATCACTGACATTTAAATGTCTTCTCATCCATACTCCAGATAATTACCTGTATATTGTTTAATGATTTCCTCTTGCACTTAATGCCATTAAAGACATAAGCAATTTGTCTTTGGTCTAACATCTTTTGAGGAGATATACATCTTAAGGCTATTTGTGTCAAAAAATTTTATGGCTCATCGTTGCCCTGCACAATTCTCAGGTTTAGTACAAAGTTTCTAAATATCTGGGACTAGTGTAACTGTATTAAAAACAAACAAACAAACAAAACCTTAATATTTCACAAGTTTTTCTTTGAATGATAACTTTGGCTGAAACTACTCAATTATAGTGTGATCTAGTGGTCTTCCTATCAGTGTTTGATGCCTTTACTGAAACATGTCTTCCTTAGACTGCTACCTGGTGGCTTTTTTTTGCATTTCGTATTCAGTTGGTTCATGAAAGCTATACTGACATTTCTAAAGTACGTTCAATCTATAAAATATTCTACAAGCGTGTTTAAATACATACCAGATAGTAACATTTTGTACTGATGAGCTGTTTCATAACTTGTATTGAAGTTTTGGGGGCTATGAATTTTCAGAAGATTCAAAAGTTTTCAGTAAAGGATCACTTTGAGTTTCATGGAAATGGGCTAAAAAAGAATAAATTACTGTTGTCACATCTTATTGTGATTGAAATCTGTGGTGTTACAGGAAGATTGGTTCCATGGTCTCACTAGTTCAAAGCTTTCTAAATCTTTATTGCTGGAGGTACAGTCCCATCTGCATTGCAAGCCTCTCGTAGTCCTCATTGCTAGGGTCATCACTTAGATTTAGTACTTCTTTTTGAAAATCTATCTGTGGGACTAGTCACCTCTTGACTAAATATCATGCTATAACCATTAATGTGTTTTTTGTACAGAGAATCATAGAATTGTTTGAATTGGAAGGGACATTTAAAGGTCATCCTATCCAATTTCCCTGCAATAAAAAAGAATACCTACAGTTCGATTAGGTTGCTCAGAGCTTAGTTCAGCCTGACTTTGAACATTTCCAGGAACAGGGGCTTCCACCTCTTTGGGCAGCCTGTGCTACTGCTTTACTGTCCTTCCCATTAAAAAAAAAAAAAAATCTTGTTCCTTACATCTAATCTGAATCTCCCCTCTTTTAGTTTCAAACCATTTTCCCTTGCCCTATCACAACCGACCTTGCTAAAGAGCCTGTCTGTTCCCTTCTTTCTTACAGCTGCCCTGTAGATACTGAAAGGTCATTATTAGGTCTGCCCAGAGCCTTCTCTTCTCCAGGCTGAACAAACCCAGCTCGTTCTCACAGTGGAAGTGTTCTATCCATTGGATGTATTGATTTGATTAATAAAGTTGTGGGTTTTTTGCTGGTTTTTGGTTTTTTGTTTTTTTACTCTTTACTACGTATGACTCATGAACAGTACTTTTTACAATTACTGTACAGCTTTAGCACCTCAAATTGTCTGTATAGATGAATACTTCTCAAGCCTATTTTAGCTCTGAGGTTAAGAACCAGAAGAGTCAAATTAAATGTCTCGTGCCTCTATTTGACCAAGAGAGTCTTAGAAAATTGCATAGAATTAGCATCATGTAATAAAAATGCTGAATTAGTGTACTATATACTGACTGAAAAATTTTTGGTTTTGACAGTATAGAATCATAGACTATTCTCTGTTGAAGACACTGTTGGCTCACAGTTATCCCTTTTACAAAAAGAAGTATAACGTTGTGCAATTCGTAGTACTTACAAGAAACCAGAAATCATTGCAGAATTATTTAGTCCGTTAATTGAAACCTTACCATACATTCAAACAAGGTTTCAACTTCAGATTGAACAACCTCACTGTAGTTACAGTTCATACAGTTAATTGTAGGTGTGGAATTCAGTGGAATAGTAGAAATAATAGAAGATATTTTTTTCTCATATGTGAAACAGTGCATTAAATGAAGGGTTTTTTCTAATTAGCTAAAAATATATCAGCCACAATTTAAAAGTTTACTTATGAAAATGTCTAAGAAATGTGGCTTTATTCAGTAGTGAAGTGCAATGTAGACAGTTTCCAGTCATCAGTAGGCCAGAGAATTTAGGACTGAATAGAAATTTTGCAGTTGTCCGTTAATTGTTGAATGAATCTTTTCCACTTTCACTATTTTTTAAAACTGAAGCTGGATGTGTTTTTGTAGTTATTACAGTGTCCTAGGAAGATCTGGTGCCAAGAAAAGAACATGTGAAGCAGGACTGCTTTCCCTTCCTGTCCTTCCTACACAATGCTGAGTGAAGAGATAAGCATAAATTTTTGCTTATCAGTGTTGCTGCAAGCATTATGTGTTTGGATGATGTGTAGCTGTTGGTCTATTCTGTCTCTGAACAGGATGCTTTGGGATAAAATAAAAGAATCTGATAAAATCGGAAACAAATTTGAGGAATTCAATCTAAAAACTCATCTGCATGAGATAAACTTTCATTAAGAATTGTTTCAAAGTCTGAAATAGAACAAATACTGCATCTCCTTCCTAGGAGTCTTCATATTTAAGAATGGTTGCTTCCATCCATTCATACAGTAAGAATCTAAAATTACATCTCTTCACTTCCTGAGGATATGGATATAAGTAAATGACAATGGAAAGAGTGTGTTTCACACACTTTGTAACTGAATTGGTTTTCTCTACAGGACAAAATAAACAATCATTTTAAACATGAAAGGTTGAGTTTTTAGCATTCATACTGAAGGTGAAATTTAGAATGGGATTAAGATTTTTATTAAAGGCTGTGTATGATTTCTTTTTTGTTTGTGAAGAGAACTCAGAGGAAAATAATGAGGGCTAGTCTTTGAAATGGATTTCAGGATTTTTCGCTCTTATCCGTGCAAAAATTATACTTTTTTTGACCAGTTTCAACTTACATAATGGTCTTTAATGTCTAGTCTACATACTTTTAATCACCTATAAGCATGATGTCTAAGCCAAGATGATCACAGAATCACAGAATTGTAGGGGTTGGAAGGGACCTCCAGAGATCATCGAGTCCAACCCCCCTGCCAAAGCAGGTTCCCTACAGCAGGTCGCACAGGTAGGCATCCAGGCAGGTCTTGAACATCTCCAGAGAAGGAGACTCCACCACCTCCCTGGGCAGCCTGTTCCAGTGCTCCGTCACCTCACTGTAAAGAAGTTCTTGCACACATTGGTGCAGAACTTCCTATGCTGCAGTTTCCAGCCGTTTCCCCTTGTCCTGTCTCCACTCACCACTGAAAACAGTCTGGCCTCGCCATTCTGCCCCCCACACCTTAGATATTTATAGACCTGGATCAGGTCCCCTCTCAGTCTCCTTTTCTCAAGGCTGAACAGACCCAGTTCACTCAGCCTTTCCTCACAGGAGAGATGCTCCAGGCCCTTCACCATCTTCGTGGCCCTCCGCTGGACTCTTTCCAAGAGATCCTTGTCTTTTTTATAATGGGGAGCCCAGAACTGGACACAGTACTCCAGATGAGGTCTTACCAGGGCAGAGTAGAGGGGGAGGATCACCTCCTTCGACCTGCTGGACACGCTCTTTTTAATGCACCCCAGTAAGCCATTGGCCTTTTTGGCCACAAGGGCACACTGCTGCTAAAATGATCTCTTATGTCCCCTTTTTAGTCAATGGACAAAGGCTGATATCTTCAGAGAGCTGACAGGTTATACTGACTCTATCCATGAACAGCGATTATTATGTGATTTACCCTATGAAACCTCTCTGTAAATTTGGAAATAAGAAGAGTCTTGTAATGTCTCACAGATGGAGCCATAACATTTCCTAGCCTAGAGATGTAATGAACCAACAGCATACTATGCTGTCTGGACTTTATACTTGATCAGGAAAAATAGATGAAAAAGCACAGAGATTAAAGGCTTTTTTTTTTCCTTTCCTTAGTCATTGAAAATGCAAAAGATCAGAAGTTAAACTACAGAGCTGAACCCTAGGAATCTGAAATGAAAGGCTGTTTCCTTTCTTCTGTCCTAAAGAAGCTTAGACAATTTAGGAAAACAATCTAGTACCATCTGCAGCACAAAGTAGTTAAGTGAAAAGCTGTTCTGAAAAAAATGAAGTTTTGTGGATGTTGTTGATGTATGTCCTTCATTCTCAAGGATTATTTCTGTGTTCTAATCAAAATTTTTAGGTTGAGTTACTCAGCTTTATGTTATCTTACAGTTTTTAGAAATATTTGCCATCTTAAATGAGCTCTTTGTGTCAGAGATGTCTGATAGCATATAGCACTCAGATAGCTTTCTATTCCATAAAAAGTAGTTGTAAATTAGGTAGGACCAAGAGACAATCAAAACTGAATTTCTGAATGATCTCCTTATTCTAAGGAACTTATCCCAGATATGCTTATGCCTACTTTAAAGCAAAGCAGAATAAATTTAATCCATTAGAGGATACTGTGTTCTCACTGATTTCATTTCCATTTCTTTTCTATAGATGTATTTTAGGAAGAGGAGGTACAATACATTTTAGATATATTTCTTCAATTTCAATCACTGTTGATCCATAAGTACCAAATATTCCTTACAATGTTTTTTAGATATTAGGGACCCCTTGACGTAGAACGGTGTGTGGCTGGCATTGAGGTAAAGTCAGGTGAATGTAAAAAGTGCACAACTCTGCTTTACATTTCTTTTCGCAGTTATTATAAATGTAATGTAAATGTATGTCTCAGTGTAAGATATATATGTGATTTTTTTTTTAAGGCGGGGATGCTGAGGGGGATTATCAAGTTTGATCTCATTTCAAGCATAGTAAGTAATACAAAAATCTTTCAGAGAAAAGAGATGTACGTTCTATGAATTGGAAATGAATGGGGTTTTTTTCTGATTCATTGACAATCCATTTCCATGTTTATAGATGTGCTGCTGAAAATGATGTTTTCGGAAAGGTTATTTTTTAAAAGCAATCTGTTGTCTTAAGTTGGAAACCTCTTTCATTGCTTTTTGATCTTACACATAAGCAAAAAAAGTTGTAGAGGTAAAGGTAAGAGTTGGAAAGTGAAAATACCTTTTCGTAGGAGGCTGCATTTTCTTAGAATTTTGTGTAGCTAGTGATAACAGGAGATTCAAAGCCTCATTATCTTCTGAATTTTTTTCATTGCATTTCTTCTGAATATTGTAGGCTACATTTATTAACTCAGGGAAATTGCCTGTCTTTGGAAGTCAGTTTTTCAATATAGTGTGGAGCCATAGATTTGCCTAAAGTCACGAAAAGTGATAAAGACTAACAAAAAAGTCACCGCTCTCATTCTAGTTAGGTGTTGTGGGGTTTTTTTGATTGTCTGTTCTTTTTTGTTGTTGTTGTTGTTGTTGTTGTTGTTGTTTTTAATTACAATGCAGTGTTGAAAGAGCAGAAATATCACAAAGCTTAAATTTCTACAGGCAAACGTCCCTTGTTTCTGTGCTGTCATGGATGTCTATATGAAAGGGTCTTATAGGACCCCTCAAAGTCATAGAATAGTGTAGTGGAGAGATTTGGAGCTCTGAAATGACTGTCATTTTACCAACTCTAGACTTAATACCAATTAAACAATTTGTGGCGAAGTAGAAAGTTCTCTTAAAACTGACTACATTTAATCTAGTCTGAAAAAATCCAAGTCCACCTGTATAAAATCACAGAATATCCTGAATAAAGTGTTTACAGGCAAAATAAATAGCTTGCAAAATTAGAGCGTATGTGCATGATGCTATAATTGTTCATGGTTGTTCATATCATTTAATAGAGCTATTAAGTCTAATTTAATTGATGTAGACAACTGGTAATGATAATGTTATATTTTTTGGAATTACAATATGAAGTGCTGCATTCCAGTTGAAAAAAATGACAAAGCTGTGTTAAATTCATCGTTGAGAGAAATACTCATTATTAAATCTTACTATCTATAAGATACTAAGTCAAATGTGCCCTTAGAAATTATTTCATCAATACAAACTCTGCTTCCTTATAGCAAGTTTACACTTACTGATGAGTTGAAGCTTTACCTTACTTTGTTCTCTAATGTAACGAATGCGCTTCTTCATCATATTTATGTATAATAACTTCTCTTCCTTGTCTTTCTGGGTAAAGATTTTGCTAGCACTGTTTTGCAGGTTAGGAAGGATGTCTTTTACTGAGGAAGTGAAACGTCTGACTAAAGTGTTCTTTTTGCTGCGTATACACAGACCCGTGGACTTCTTTAAGACAGAATAGAAACATTTCACATGCACTAGCAATGGTGAATCACATGAAGAATTAATTTGGACTACTCATTCTTGAAAGACCTAACAGGAGCTTTGCAGTATTTTCCTGTGTAATCTTGCTCCCTTCTACCTATAATCAGGGCTTGATCTTCCACCTCCATAAACCTTCTGAAGGTTTTGGAATATCTGTGACAGACTTTACCTCTGCTTCTTTCATCCCACTCTTTCCTAAATGAGATTTTATAATTCAACTCCACACTAAAAATGGCAAAATTATTGAAGCAGATAGAGCTGTGTGAAACATGTAGAAAAAAATAATTCATACCTGTCTGTCAAACGTTGATATTTTTAAGCCATCCTATCATAACCTGATTTCATAGTGCTAGTTGCTGGTTTATTGTTTTTTTGTTCCAGTTTAGGATTATTTTAGAGCTGTTTTAGGAACCTACTGTAATGGTAATTTATCACCAGAGTAAAAAAAGTTGCCTGCTAGGAATATATTTACAAAATTAGTTTTGAAAAATGCAAGCTTGTGGAGCCAGAGTCCTACACTTGGCCAGTCTGCTTAGAGTTTAGTTTATCAGTGATAAAAGGATTATTGTAAACAATAGAAACTGTTGTGGAAGTCACAGTTCACAAAACCTGTGAACTTGAAACTGAGGTTTGAAGATTGAAGACCATTCCGATTTTTCATTACTCAACTGCACTTGATAGAATTTATAGCAGTAAACTAAAATTGCATATCAATGAAAGTGCAGTTTTCTTTTATGGTATAAGTATTTGGTATATGGTATAGGGCTGTTTCATAAATTTCTGCACCATTTTAGTTACTCTTGTCCTGCATTATAAACTTAAGATGCCCTTAATACCAACAAATTTGCTGAAGGTATCCATTCAGTTGATAAAATATTTCTCATAGGAAAAAAAAAAAAAAAAAAACAACTTTCAAGAAATGGAACTACATATGGTGGATCTTAAAATTTACTCTTTAAAATATGATTGTATTACTCCTATTTTTCCCGTTAGATTAGAGATAACAGAAAAACATCAGAACAGCCATTAAATGCCTAACCAAAACTTTTACTTTTATCATTCTCATGAAATCTGTGTTGTATCAGTTCTATTAGCTGGCTGTACCTAATCTTTCAGTCATCCATTGTAGGGTTAATTTTTTACTGGGAGGATTCTGTAATGCTTGCACACATCGAATGTTTTCCCATATAAAAACAGACTCTGATCTGCTGATCCAAATTATTCCCCTCTATGCATGTAGCATTCCAATGATGTTAATGGGATTGCTCAAGTAAAGACTGCCCATGGGGCACCTGGGAACAGTAGTCTGTATTTTGTGGGAGATTAAAAATATCACTTTGTCAGTATAGCTTGATATGTAAAACATGTTATGCAAAACCCAGTGCTCAGGGGAACAACATAAATTTCACTTTTATATTCCCATTATGCCAGGAGCTTTGCCAACTCATATGCAAAAATATGTTCTTCTGTGCTCTTTGAATATAAAACAGGCAGCATACTTTGGGGGGTGGGGGGGGGTGGGAGGAGGGAAAAAAGCATCTCTGAAGTAATGTGACCTACTGATTTGAGTGTTTATTTTGAGAAAGAATTCCTCAAAGGATTTTTTTTTTTTTTTTCCTTTTGTGTTAGGAGTTTGGATCTTCATCAGACTCTAACATATCCGGGAGTCTTTTGCACTCATATCTAGTGGTTCACTTAGTTTTCCCTATCCACTCTAGATTTCTGAGATAATATTCAGAGATGAAATATCATGTAATTTTTCGCCAGTGACATTTTCTTAATAAATAGGTCACTGTGAATTGATTAGCAAGAAAGAGAGAAGGAACTTGGAAAGCAATCTAGGTATTAATATTTACCAACTCTGTCATCTTCTGAATATGTTTTAAAAATATAAAGACATTTTTCAAATGTATCTGGAGATTATTATCAACCGATGTACTCAAGTTCAATTTAAGAATTGGTTGAAATAAATGAGAATCTTTTTTTTTTTTTTTTAAATATCTGTGAATCATTTTTTGGATAATTATTATTTTGAATCTGGGTTTGTGAGCTTTGGTTTTTCACATAATCATCATCCTTTAGAAACATTCTATAGTGTAAGAACTATAAATACAGATATGAAAATCAAGATTACTACTGTCTAATCTGAATATGATTCCTCTTACACAGATTTCATTTTCTTTCTACACTAAAATATGTGGAACAACATAAAGCATTATGCAGATTATGGAAGATCCAGAGAAACCTCACTGAATTAGTTTTAACTTGGGTTTTCCACGCAGTATGCAAGACTACAGCTGTTCAGTTATGCAGCCGTTTGCCTAAAACACCACTGCTCAGTGACATTAAATCTAATACTTGTTTACTAGTCAGGACGGAAACACTGATTCCTACTTTACAGCACTTGTGATTTACTCATATACAGCATCAGATTATTCCAGTGTGGATCAGCACCATGAATCTGGGTAGATATGGCCAGTCTTGTCAGTGTCCTCTAGGGCTGGATCATGGCCCAGCCCCTACATGTGGTGGTTCCACCCCGAGTTTAGCTTTCAATACCACACATCACCTCATCATCAAATTTTTAGTATTACAATCTTCCTTTTCTTCCTGTCTGACCATTTTTCATTTTCATTTCTCCATTTCTTTTCAGATCTGATTAAAAAAAAAAAAAAGTAAGAAAAAAAAAAACCATAAAGGAAGAAACACATCCAGACATACATTTCAAATTATCGACTGATCGTTTCGTGTCAGGCTTTCCAGAAATGTTTAACCAGTATTTGGATACTGAATAATGCAGTTGTTAAATTGTCACAACATATTTTGATGCAAATTAAATGCGATAAATGCTGCCACATCACTAACATAGGGCAGGTTTTGGTATGATATACACTTAAACTTGTGTTTGGTCCCCAGTTGGTGAATTCCTGTATGCACACACACAAAGACATTATTTCTTTCCGCTATGCAGCTGTGATCTCTTGCTGCCAAATTAAAGTTCATGTAAATCACCATACTTGCAACCCCATCTAATACCTCCCTCTTTGTTTCTTTGTTCTCCAGAACAGTTTCTCTTGTGTGCCCCATGGATATTTTCATCTTTGCTTCTGGAGTCAGAATTTGGTAAAGATTATAGGGGTATTAATGTAGTTAACACAATATTTTTGCATAAAATGCTATTTGCAATTGCACTGATTTGGAAATAACTTTATATATTTAAGTTTTCCAAGATGCTGTAGGTTTATTAAGTAGGGGACAAAAGGTGCAGTATTCATGCAGAGGTATTTGTAGAGAAATTTCCCAAGTTTAATCAAGCAGTTGTTAACTTTTATCACTCTGTATGCAAAAATGATTTTTTTAAGAATGTGGATTTTTTTATTATTATTATTTATTCCTTTCTGCAATCAGACGTAGTGCATGAGTATGAATTAGGACCTCAAATACAAAGAAGAGATTGTGAGCAGCAGTTTTTGAGTGTTTAGTTGTAGGAACAGAGAATGAAGTGTAACAGGAATCACCTTTTCAAGTCCATTTAGATTTTCTTAAGTCCTAAATAAATAAATAAATAAATGATATCTGTTGTAAGCATGAATGATTGGTGGTTGCTTGCTGAGTGAGAACAGCAGGAGGCTTTGCTGTTAATCAGCTATACTTCTGCCAGCAATCACTAAAGCCAATGGAAATGACTGAAGCACTTTCCATTTGCACGACAAGCACTCTCAATGGCAAATATAAAGTACAAAACAGAAAACATTGTCATCTCAGAAGTGAGAAGCGTTTTTACAACTCACAGAGAAAGTCTGTCAAAGATTTCTACACATCCTGCCTGGTGAGCAGGCAGGTATCAAAATAAAATAATAGAATTTGAGAATTATAATTAAACCGTTCTTCTGGAGTGATTGGTACAACATTTGTTATATATTTATGTAAAGGGATTTTCCAACCATGCTGCAAGCACATTTCTGGCCTAAGTTATTATATGTTCACTGGGATATGTTTTAATCTTATCCCTTTCTGAAATAAACATTTTAGAAAGAAAGAACTGCCACTCCTCTTACATTGATTGTCATTCTTTTTGCAAATATTTTGCAGTAATAAAACGAACAGGATCACAGTTTACAAGAAGAAGTTCAGAATGAAGTGAAATACTACCATTTCTCTGTACAAAATAGAAATTAATATTCATACTAGAACTTGATATGAAGCAGGGACAGTTATTTCACAGTGAGACAAGAGATTGCAGAACACTGGCAGCAAATTGCAGCAATATTTAGCAGTAGTTCCAAGCCCCAGCCAAGTCCCTTCAGGCATGAAGAACTGTTGACTAGAAAGGGAAAATTTACTGATAGTCATCTGTCTAGTAATATAAGCCAAGAACCTGGTCAAAAGCCTGCTTTACTTTTTTCTAAAGACAGGTTTGGAGTTTTCAATTCCTGGACTTCATTAGGAACTCAGTTTGAGAATCTTGCCAGTATAGTTGGTAGCTGATTAAGTAATACAACAGGTTTCACTATAGAATATGATGATTTCAGAATCAGATTATGAACAGAAAGCCTATTCAGAAAAAGACAGCATTGTGTAGTAATATTTTCTTATCTCAATGATTTCTTTCATTGCAAAAAAAAGCACAGGTTCATAAATCTGATGACTAGCTACAGCTGGATTTACATTAACTTTTGAGTTGCATTTTGTTAATTTGGATTTTTTGGAATGTTCTGAGTTACATATCTAAAGGGCAGCGATGTAGTCCAGCCCAAATTTTTCTGTATCTTTGCATGGAAAATAATTTGTGGAATGAAATTCCTGTTTCTTAAATTCTCTTATTTTGACACACTTCATAACATTAAAATATTCTAAGTGACAAACTTTTTTTATTACAAATGCTGCATAGCAGTAAAAATGTGATGAATTCTGAAAACATCTACTGATACTTTGTTTTCTTTCTTTAATATATTTGTTTTTAAAAATGCATCTATGTGTTATACTGTAATCAAGTTTCATAATAGACAAAAGTACTTATTTTAGTATTGCATGTAAAAGATATCAAACCCTTCACATTTTTCAAGCTGAGATAAAACCAGAAAAACAGACTGTACCATTCTTTATTGCAAATATTTGATTCTATAAAACTATATTTCCAAAAGTAAAGTGCCATTATGCTATAAGCCTTGTTCCTGCCTTGCATTACAATTAGTTGAATCAAATTCATACAATTCTGTAGAGATCGTCAGTGAGAAAATGCATTGAGTTTGTTCCATGTTCCCTCTTCCCATTCCTATCTGCTAGTAAATTAAAAATATTGCAATCAGATACAAAGCAAAAGCAGATAAAGCATTTATGAGCTTTGGTTCTGTTTAGATTATTATTATTTTATTTTATTTTAGAGTGGTTGCTTGCTTGTTGTTTTGCTCTGTGGAGTAGAGTGGGACCCAACTTTATAAATGTTAATTCTGACAATTTCTGAAGGACCCACTTCTATCTCCAGTCAGTGACTGCTAAAAAAGTACTGGGTAACAAAAAGCTATTTTCTTCTGCTAGTATATTAGACACTGATCTAAGACTATATACACCTTACTATAGAAATAAGTTGTGGTTTTTGTTGTTGTTGTTTTTTTTTTTTTTACAAACTTTTTTTTATATTTGTTTAGATAGGAAGAAACCTGAGATGATTGCATCATCCTGCCTATGGCAGAGTAGTTTTATACATCATCTTATTTGTAATTAGTCATGATACAAACTTCCAAATGTTACATACAGTAAAAGTTAATCCCATTTTGAAAGCGTCTGTGGGGTCTTGAAAGACCTGTAAATAGAATTATAGAATCATAGGTGCTGGAACAAACCTCTGGAGATCATCTAGTCCACCTATTAGATCTGTTTAAGCAGATTCCCTAAAGCAGGTTTCACAGGAAAGTGTCCCGATAGGTTTTGAATATCTCCAAAGATGGAGGCCGTCACCCTCAAAGTAAAGCAGCTCTTTCTCATCTTCAGATAGAAGATTCTGCATTCCAGTTTGTACCCATTGCCCTTTGTCTTGTCTCTGGTCACCGCAAGAAGAGCTTGATCCCATCCAATTGACTCCTGTCTTTAACTATTTGTAAACATTATAAGATCCCTTCTCAGTCTTCTTCAGACTGAACAGTCCTAGGTCTGTCAGCTTTTCCTTATAAGGGAGATGCTCCAGGCCCCTAATCATCTTTGTGGTCTTCTGCTGGACTCTCTCTCTATAAGTTCCCTGTCTTTCTTGAACTGAGGAGCCAAGAACTGGACAAAGTACTGCATATGTGGCCTCACCAGGGTAGAGTAGAGGAGGAGGGTAGCTTCCCTCAACCTGCTGGCTACGCTCTTTTTAATGCACCCTAGGATACCTTGGCCTTTTTGATGTGTGCTGTAATTCCTCTCCAGCTGTAGGACTCTACAGTTGCCTTTGTTGAACCGTAAAAGATTCCTCTCTGTCCAACTCTTCAGCCTGTTCAGGTCTCTCTGAATGACAGCACAGCCTTCTGGTGTGTCAGCCATTCCTCCTAGCTTCGTATCACTTGCTGAGGGAGCGCTGTATCCCTTCATCTATAAATAGCTGGGTATTAATTGCATTATCTAAACATAATATAGCAGACTAACAAATACAGTAGACTTCAGATTTGTAGTACTCTCTTGATAACATCACTGATTCCTATCATGGAAGGTAATACTTCAGTTAAGACTTTCATTTTTTTTCTTACACTTTCTTGTACTTTTCAAAGAGGTCAGTTGCAATTTGCATTTGCAGTATTGAGCAACAATGTTTATCTGATGACTGTTTTCAGTTGGGAATTTCTGTATCTGAATATTATAGCATCTTTGAAATGGTTACATTGTCTTGAAAATTCAGGGTAATTTCCATTGCTACTTAAGCCAATTAATTGCCTTTTGTAACAGTTATATTAACTGTTTCAACAAAATGACTGCTAAAAGATAACACATAAAGGCTCACTGAATCTTAAGTGACGGCATTAAGACCATTTCAATACATCAAAATATCATCTAATGCCTTTTGCAAAACTGTTATTAAATTTTTTAGCTGCAGCAGGAATTGGCCTTGTTGGGCTGTCACATCCCTATTACCATTTTTTCACACAGGTGTTTGAAAGTAAGACTGCTGTGGGATGGTCCTGCATGCGGCAGCGCATTTTCTTTTACTGAGATCAGGACTATCATGTGGTTTCATAAGTACTCCCACAACTGTAGGACAAACTGTATAGAGTCTTAGCCTGTACCTGCAACATTTTAGAAGTGAGTGCACCTGTTTTATTATCAGAATGTTAAATTCATATGAACTGAAGTATAAAATAAATAAATAAATAAATATCTGCCCCCTACACAAGAAGACCAGATTCAAACCTGTATAATTCAAGTATCCTGTCTGCATTTCTGAGTGACTAAATGAGTTATTTCTACTATAGAAATTCAACACAGGTAAAATTATTTCAAGGATGTCCTGGTTTTCCTTCAGAAAGTTTTCATTCCATCCTTTAATAAGAGCTCTGGAGGATAGCTGTTCACAACAATGATCTTCTCCACTGAGCTTATGTTTCCAATTATACTTGCAGCAGTTGTTTTTAACTGATATCATTTTTGAGGTGATCACTTTCTATTAAGATGACAAAAGTCCCAGAGCTTGTACTCCTTCATTCCCTAGTGTCACTTACATATTGTGAGCTTGTGCAACTCGTTAACATAAGGTTCTACTTATAAATTTTAACTGGGGAATGAATGCAATTTTTTGCAAGTTTAAGCTAAAACTTATAATGAATTTGAACAACTTGTAAAAACATTATGGTGTTCTTCTTCCATTTTCAGCCAGTTTTAACAGTTTCCCTAATCTGAGTCCTTGTATGTGTTCTCTCAGGAAGGTGACCTATTATTATTTCTTACAAAATCTCACTTACTGCAGGATGGTTCTCACTCTGGTGAGAGTGCTGAAGTCTTACGCTGCTGTAGGCAGCGTAATTAGCTGGGAGTGGGATGGATTGTTCTGCTGTAGTTTGTTATTTATGTGAGAATACAACATGTTTACTATGTTCATATCATGAATTATTGACAGAGAAACTCTTTAACCTATTTTGGGTTTATGCACATGGCACTTGAAAATAGCACATGCTTAGTTTGTTTTGCTATCCAGCACTTCTGGCAGTGAAAGAAATTACATGGTGACTTGTCCTGAACAATTTGCCCTAGGTGTCTGAGGGATGGGGTGGGACCAGCAGACCTTCAGATGTCCATTGCAACTTCAACCAATCTGTGATTCACCCTGTTTATGATCTTTCTGATAAAAAGGCTTCTGCACAATTTGCATAATATTATGTACTGAGTTACATTTGTTAACGTAGTAAATTTGCTGTACTGATATCATAACCATTCTGCTTACCATGACTAGTGGAGGCTTCTCTGGATTACACACCACACTGTTTCCCTTGAAAAGCTATTGGGGTTCTAATCTGCATATTATGTAGTAATATATAGCATTTCAGGGTTTCTTCTTACAATTGGAACAGGACTGTGAGTTGCTAAGCTCTCTTTTGCTTCAGGTACTGAAGTGTTAGTAGTACCTTTGCCTTGCAGACGTAGTACTTTACTAGGAAGTTGCTACTCTGTGGCATCATTTTTGTTGTCAGCTTCTTTTCCTTGCCATGGCATATCTATTTTATGCTTTTTTCAGAGTATCATTTTTGTTCAACCATCTTATAAAATAAAATCACATAGCTAAATTTTCATGGACTACAGTCCTCCGTGTGAGATAAAGGCTCAGGAAACAAGCACACATTTTTCTGCTACTGTCTAATGTGAGTTTGCAATTCAACATTAAATAATATGGTAAATTACAGAAGTTGTAACTAACTACTGCATTATCTTGTGAATAAAAAAATATTCCTTGTAGGCTATAGCTCTTCCCAATGAAAGATTTTCAAGTCAGGTTTGCACCTCAAAAGATGTAGACTGGCTCAGCTAGGACAAAGTTGATCTACCTCTGCCAAAAGATATTTATTGTCAGGGAGAATAATGCTGAGTCATTTCTACAGTCTATAATTGTACAGGTTATTTGAATCAATTATATTGAAATATAACTGATGATGTGACCTTATTTTACAAATTTTATATTAATCACATTCAAAGTAAAATAGAAAAAAAAATTGTAATGACTGACTTTATTGAGCTCAAGTTTAGATTACATAATGTAACGATCATTGTGAGTTTTCTGTGGAAATAAGAACATGAACAATGAATATGATATACGTGTACTTTCATGATGTGCTAACTGTATCGCAAATCTCTTTTTACATTAAAAAAAAGTTAGGTGGGTGGTTGTTTATGTTTGTTTTGGTATTCATTTATTTTTTCCCCAAATGAGACATTATAGAGTTCACAACGTTCACTTGATTTTTAAAGGGTTGCTTCTCAAGCTATCTAGGAAGTGGGGAGCGGGGCATTGGCTTTTAATTTCATGTGAAATTAGATACTGGTTAGCATTCAAAAAGAAATTATAATCTAAAAACTAGAAGCTGCAACTTTTTACATCTGTCTTACAAGCCTAACATCTTTCAGTTCATTCTTTAATAACAGAATTGAGGAATGGCTTCTTCATTGTTTTGCTGCCGCAAAGTAACACTGAATGAGAAAACAAGTGAACTGGAATGTACCCCAACTTGTCCTGTACCCCAAAAGACTTTCCAGTAAGAAATGAAGTTTTGAAATTGTGATCAAGTTCTTCATCTAGAGTGTCTTGGTTCATCCTTGATATTCACTTCTCTGAGGACTTATAGTAAGCAGACCCACTCACAGTAACGTCTCAAGAGCACAGGTTCCTTGAGACCGGGTTGGTCTGTTGGATCATTTATTTGCTAAATGAAAAATAGTACAAGTAAAAGGGAGAAGTTAATTATTCAGCTTTTAGTGTAAAACTTTCAAAAACATATTTTTCATGATGGCAGTTGTTTCTTGTTAATGTTTTAAATGTCACAAATTAGGTTTAAAAAAAAAGGCATGCAACTCCTCAGAAAAGCATGGAAGATGTAGCTTTTCTGTATAACCTAGCATTTGTGAGAGACAACAGACATAAAAGATTGAGATGTCTTTCTGATGGAATCTGCCATTAATAGTCAGCAATTAAAAATGCCGTATCATTCGGATATAACCTTTCCACATCCTGTCTGGATGTGCTCTCTAATCTTAAAATAGTATAGTTATTTGGTGTGGTAGGTCATAGGATAATGTTAAACTCTAAATCAGTTTCTTCTCTAACCTTTCTAAACCTTTAATGCCTTCTTTCAGACACAATTGCAGTTTTGCCACCCATTCAATGTTAGAATTTTCGGCAGCAGGATGAACCATTTCTTTTAACAAATTTTTGCTTATATTCATAAAAGAGCATTTACTTTTCCAGTCTAAGTGGATTATATCCAATGAGAAAGTAAAAGGCATATGTCGTGACCTCATTAGATTTGCTTGCAATTGCTAATAAGAGTTGCACATTTCTTAGCACCATTTCATTACCAGCTTTCATCATTAAGAGCTTTAATTATTTAGTAATAGTGGTACATTAGATTAATTAGTTAAGCCTTATTACATATCTTTGTGAAAGACACAAAACATATTTAATCTTTGTTGGAGAGGAAAAAAAGAATCACAGAAAATTTAACACTCATCTTGTGAAGCATGTGTGATAAACTCCGATGTGGATATTTCAGATAAGTGACCTAATGAACGTTGAATATGCGAAATATAAATTGTCTGTCTGAATTAACTAAAGTTAAGGCTGTTCTCAATGATTTATTCACAGCTGCGTGATGATCCAGATCATTTAATTCTCAGTCTGTGCTTTAATGATACAGCATGCTTCATTCTTGTGTGAAAAATATGTCTTTCATTACCATTTAGACCTTTCTGCCATGTGTTAGTATCATGCTAGCAGAAAATACAAAAGCAATTCATATTGGTAGAAGAAAATCCAGCAATGGAAATGGATGAATGAATGAATGATGGAAAATCCAGTCTATCAGTCCAAAGGTTAAAGTAGGACATAAATATTTAAATAAAAGTGAGGATTCCCTTTCAACTCCAAAAGTTATATAAGTGAAAAAAGAGCAAGCCAGATGGGATAAAAAGAATCAGATTTCTCCAGTCCTTCTGAGTAAAAATACAGGTAAATTTTACTGAAGCTGTTCCAGTAAAATCCATGCTAGAATAAAATCACTCTCACTGAAGCTAATGAAAAAAATCTAAAATTTTCACCAGAGTTAATAATAATAAAGAAACAACTCTCATTGAAATCAAACTGGTCTTTTTTTTTTCTGTTTTTTTTTTTTTATTTTATTTTTTTATTTTTTATTTTTTTATTTTTTTTCAGGGTAAGGAGGAGGCTTTGAAAGCAGAAAAATAGTATCACAGTCATCAAGAATTCTGATAATTTCAGTGAGAGAGCATCTAATGGCAATTAACATAGGCAAATATTCTTGTTGTTGTTTAATGTATTTTTAGTCTACTTACATTCTGTAAGGAGATGAAGCAACTTAAGATGTCTTTTGCAATTAGCAATGAATTCTTGAAGAAGTTGGGGCTCAGCTATTCCAGGTAAGGAAGCAACTGAGAATTTTAAGGATACTAGAAAAAAAATTCCTTCTTTTGTAAAAGAAAGGGACTACAAGTGATCTGGAAACTGTAGCAGAGGGCATAGCTGATATTAAGTATGTTTCTCTATAGTAGAAACTGAGGGTACCTGTAATCTGTTAATTATTTTGCCTCACTTACAGGAGAAATTCATTTACTGCATCTTGAGATACTTTTCAATAATACGTAATGAATGAACTAGAAGAAGGTTAACAATACAGTGTGTATCAGCACGTAAACCTTTTCCATTAAACACTAGTGGCGTGAACTGTCCCTTTTCTTTTTAGAGATAAATCTAGATTCATGAAAGTAATTCTAAATATTCTAAATATTTTATCATTTTTAATGTACTCATGTAGACAAGACTTTGTAGTAGTCTCAGACATAATTCCTAAATGAGCTCTTTCCTTCATATAATCACTCATTAATCTATCTAGAAAAAGATGCTTGACTGTCTGCTCAACACAAGCATTGCCAAACCTCTGATAAAGTAGACTCCACTATGTCGATAAAGACATTAAATTATAATTCCCAAAGTTAAATGAAAATGAGCTTTTTTTCTATAGAAAAATAAGATTTTTGTTTTCTGAGATGATGAATACCTCTCATTATTATTGAAATGAGTGACCAGAGAGCACACTTGTCACCCTTCTGAAATGACAAAAGAAAATAGAGAGTAACTGTGCTCCCTTGTAGTGATAGGCTGGACTTATCAAAGTCATTTTGAATTTAATTCTGACACCTAAATTGTAACTGATGAGGCATTCTTTTTGGAGTAACTATGCTCTTCAGACCACAGGTGCTACACTGATAACTGAGTCTTCTCTTTGATAGGCTTTGTCAAAGTATGGTGTGCTGTGGGACAAATCTCTTCTAACCTGTAGAAAGCGACCTTTGTTATCTTGCTTTTTAATGGAATTTGTGTCTGATGTGTGTGATGGAAGGGCTAAACATCTTTAAAAGTAACATTTAATTCACTTAGGAAAAGTAGCAGTGGAAATGGCCTCACATAAATAGTTGTTTATACTTCCAGATGTCTCTGGGGACCTATGTGATATGAATCTCACTTGGCTTTGAATGTTATGAATCTATTTTTCAGGATTGATTTTTGAGTAAAATGGGGATCAACGCACGTATCACCATATTATAAAATAGCTATCTTTCCATAGTGATTTGCATGACAATATCTATTACGTTAAAGAATAGTTTGTGAAAAGAAATGGCTAATTTTGTCCTTATGCTACAAACCAGTGACAGAAAACAATTTGGGGAGCACATGCTTCCATTAACTTGAGTATAAATTTCCCCAACTTGAAGGAAGAATCTAGTCAGGAGGCATGGCAATTAAAGTGGTTAGGCCTAAGTGTCAGAACTCTAGAAATATCTGCCCTTCAAAACAAAGTGGGTGAATTAATTTCCACTATTCTTCACTTCTAATTCTGCCTGCATAAACAGGAATGCTTTTTTTCCCCTTTCAGTAGCACACCTACACATCTGTTCTTCTGTTCTTTTGATACCAAATTAAGGAGATACTCAGTTTTTGCACCTACAATACCTTTATTCTTCAGGATGCAATGCTAAAGTTAACCATGTGCATCCTGCAGGAGAATCTACTAGATGAATAGTAATCTGATAAATAAGAGTTTGAGATTACAAACTGACACATTAATTCACTATGACATTAGACAAAGTGAGCACCATATATCTTGTAAGCGGAATGAAGAATTAAATATTCATTTGCCAGGATGTGTAAAACCCTGCTTTGCTTTTCTACGTGTCTGCAGTGGAAATGTAACTGCAGCCTTTTTGTCCATCCTCATTATCCTCTAAAGGCACAAATCCAAGACAGTTCTTGGCTTTGTTAAATCATAAGCTAGATAACTGCACAGTCTAGTGGCCCTCTGGAACTTGCTAAACATTTAAATATAAGAATATTATTTCTTAATTTGAATATTGTTCTCCATAAGCTGTCAAAACCAAGTAAAAATAAAACCAAGATCAACATTGCTGAGAATTTATAGAAGCAATCCAATATTAACTACTTGTTAGATGTAATGGAGCAACGAACTGCCTAAAGCTCTTTTTGGAAGAATGTAGGGCCATATGCATCTCAAACCCATTAACTGTTATGAGCAACAGTAACTTCTTTACAGTTTATTGTGAGTACTATCTCAAACATTAGTTTGCAAAATGAGTGAATTCAAATGTTTTAAAATTGGGACTTTACAGCTAATTAACTGTCATGGTATTCATTACTTACTGCAAAGATTAAATTTGTGGATGTTACCTTAGAGTGTAATAGTTCTTTATAGTTCTGACGCTTTAACTCTTAGGATATATAATTTATTAAATGGGTCAAATGTCATTGTTTTAGCTTTCTGTTTGGAATGCAAAAACATAGAATCTATTTCTATTCATTTAAAAGTGCTCTTATTTATTTATGCTTGATACACCAGACTGCAAAGGACTTCAAGTTTACAACTAAAACAGTGAATTCTGAGGGAGGAGTAATCTCTGTAGGTCTTCCTTGATAACTAATGTTGTTCCAGACAAATTTTTGAATGATAGTTTTCACTTCATGGGTATAGAAACAATGAGCGGTTGAATGAAGAGATGATTGAGACAGCGAAAAAAAGGAACATGAATGATAGCCTTTAAGATAACTGGTCAAATCTAAGAGGCATGGTCTCACAGAAGTTAAAGACAATTGGTTAAATTCATGGAAAGATGTCTGTGTCCATACGTCTGATCCTCCTTCTGGATGTCACTCTTCTGTTGCAGTAAAACTTTGCAGAGCAAGATTTGCTCAAGACTGAGAAAAAGGAATTTTTTCCCTCATTATTGAAGCAGTGATAAAATATCTTGAGCTGATTTTCTTACTAGTTAATCTTGAGAAGTGCTGTACATTCCTGACCCTAGCACCTTACTGTGCTTCTTTCATTTAAGGGCATTTTGGGCTTCTAAAGAGATTCGTCATTTTCTCTCTTGAGGAAAAGAAATAAGCACACAGAGAAAACTTGAAACAAAATTTTTCAAGAAATGGATTTCTGTTTCACATAATCTGCATCAAAGAATCTCATTAGATGACTCAAAAAAAGATGGGACCATCGTTAACCTTCCACTGCACAAACTAAGAGATCAACTAGTTGCAGAATTTTAAATGTTTTACTTAATCACAGCTCATAATGAATGCTTAATGATGGAAGAGGGAAAGGAAGAGACTTTCATATACTTAGAAAATCTGATGTCTTACTTCTTTCTAATACCAGGAATTATTATATTTAGTCACAGTTTTACAATCTTGACTTCAGTAGCATATTCAAGATCTTCTAAAATTTGCTTTTGTAGAAGGTGCTATATAAATGCAAAATAGTATTGTGAAATAAATGAAGATACAAATTGTATTAAGTGTACAAAGTATATCCAAAATACTCTTTGGTATTACAGTCTGATTGATTTTTAATGGATTTGTACTAGAAGGTTATCAAAGATTATTATGTATGTTACTGCAAAATCTAGAGACTGATAAATCTCTTTCATCATCATTGCATGTTAAATTTGACAAAATGAACATTTACATTTTATCAGTTGTAGGATTTTGCAACTGTAAATGTCTACTAAGATGTTTTTTTCCCAATTCTCAGCAAGTTCAGACATACATAGAGCAGGGAGAGATGCTCTGTTGCATAAATCTCCTGTGCAGTGACAGATTTCATGGATCCTTTTCCACAGTTTCTTATGGAGTCTCTGTATGCAGAAAGGGATTTGCTTAGATTAGGTTTACTATTTGCTATTAATATTAGAGCTAAACAAATAAAGGTAGGCTCTACCTAGACATTAGTTCTTCACCCTAACTTACAAGATGGGAATAAGGTTTCAATATGACAAACTTGTTTTTTAATTGCTGCTGAATAGTAGGTTTTTTTTTTTGTTTTTTTTTTTTTGCATTTTAGTGTCCCTTGCCTAGAATGCTAATTATTACTTTTTTAACTGAAAAAATAATACTGTCATTTGAGAATCACACTTCAGAGTATCTTCTGATGTCGTACTTCACTTGAAGCTCATTAAATGGAAATATATATCTGTCGAGAGTATCCACCAGAAATACTTTCATGGAAATATAGCTACAAAATCTATACCCAAAGTAATAACATTATTAGTGGGAATTTTGCTTTGTTTTAGTCTGTTCATGCAAACAAATTCAATTCCACATAATAATGAAAATATGAAAGTTTTTTATTTAAACTGTGTATAGCATGGAGGTAAAGCAGGTCATTTGCAAAATCAAATTACAAGCAACAAATTTGAGCAAACAAAAGTGTTGCTGGCTTTGACTCAGACAGAATTGATGCTAAATCTGTGACCTTTGAAGTCCACAATTACTTACTGGAATCTGAGTTTTCACCTCTAAATTTCTTTACTGAGCTTAGTTAAGAACTTTTATCAATCCTTCAGCTAAAGGTCATAGTGTTGTGCCATGTTATCTGGATTTTTATTATTTCCTCATAAACTATGACATTTATAAAATGTCAGCATCTAAGGAAACGAGGCCTATATGAATGTAGAAGAAGGATAAAATCTGTTTACTTTGGCAATTCCATCATTGTGGTTCAGAGTTATAAATGTTATCACAATGAATAATGCAATGTTTCGTATTGCTTACAGGTATTAGTAATTGTTTTTTTGGATAGACATGCATGTTAGTAAACTTAGAAATAAAAGCTAAGATATATCATGCTTTATTTAGACGGATTTTGTCATGTTCACGGATAACAGAAAGGTCTCTCTTGTAAGAACTAAGAATAAATTTGGTTCTTCCATTTTCCTTTTTCTTGTGCAACCTTTACGCGAGCAAATAGTGACAAGGGGGAATAATATAAGAATAAAAGAAGAGAAATTTAGCTTAGATATTAGGAGGAAATTCTTTACTTGGAGTGTTGCAAGGCAAGGCACTGGTGCAGACTGCCCAGAGAGCTGTGGCTGCTCCATACCTGGAGGTTCCCAAGGCCATGTAGGATGGTGTTCTGGGCAGCCTGATTTGGTGGGGCGCAGCCAGACACAGCAGGGGGTTGGAACTAGGTGGTCTTTAAGTTCTCTTCTAACATCAAGCTATTCTGTGATAATACTAACCTAGGGTGGCACATTCTTGGGGAACTCAATTTTGGAACAGAGCTCAGAGAAAAGTAGATCTGGTGCTACCAGCTCTCACACCAATGCAATTCAGCAATGCACCTCTCCTTTTTCCAAATTCTAACCAAAGCTGTGCCAGCTGTAGAACCTCTCATTTCTTTGCATCCCTTGTAGTACTTAGTTCTTCTTTTTTTTTACTCCTTTTTTTAGTACTTAGTCCTGTCCTTTTTTTATGTCCTGAGCTCCTGTCCTTTTTTTATGTCCTGAGCTCTTTTTGCATTATTTACGGGTGGACAGCACATAAATGGCCAGAAACGAGCATATGGGTAGATCTGTGTTAGGGAAAAAAAATAAAAAATAAAAATCACTAGTAATTTAACCACCATTAAGAACCATTAAAGTTCTTTTAGCTCAATCTTTTTCAAAGGATCACTTCCCCATGTGTATGATATGCTCATGCAAGAAAACCAACTCTTCTCCTGTGCTCTTCCTGATCAAAACCAAGTTCAGATGAACACTCAAACTTCACAACTTATTCATTCTCCATTAAAATTAAACCCATTTTCTTTACACAGTAACTACTGCTTAGGTTCCATTGAGACAAAGGAATATTTGCATGGACATTCTTGTCTGTTTAAATAGTTTTGGTATTTCTTGTGTTATATGCAATTAAAGAAAGTGGTCTTTGATATTAAATAAAATATGAAAAACACATTTCATTACTTTAGGCCATTTATCAATTTATTCCTAACTGCTTATCACTGTGACTTTCTATTAAAGTAAAAATAATAAGCATATCAAATAGCAATGTATTTTGCATTGCAAACAATTTTGCATCACAACGTAAAACACGTTGAACATATTGAAGGAAAGAAAGAAGTGTGGATCAGGGTTGGAAAAGTCTGGGATCCACCTCAAAAAATGTCTGGCACTTAAGGTATGTTTGTTGATACTTGGACTTGTTCTCATGACTTCCTTTGTTGTCAGTGGAGAGAAAATGAGACAGTGATTTATCCGTTTTCTAAAATTAATGTCTCAACTGGTATTTTTTTTTCTATTTTTTTTTCTAAATTCTGATAGTTCAAATTTTCTACTTGCAAAAAACAAGTGAGAAGTGGATCCAGCTGTGTAGTTACTATAATCATATGGAGCAGAGAACAATACATTTGGTATCTGCTACCAGTGAAAGGAAGCTAAGTATCTTCTAGGAAACCTTCCCATTTTCTTCACACCTTGCTAATTTAATAGATCCGTGGTTGCAATTTAGTGGTACTTAAATTATATTTTATGGTTTTCATCACTTTGAATTTTTATTCTAGGAAGTGAGATTCTGATCTCAATGTCATCAGTGTAAAATCCATTGTAGTTAATGAGTTACACAAGTAAGGAAATGGTCTATGAGCAGTCAGTACTGGCGATTAAGAGTGGAGCTTAATATCCATCTACAGTAGCTCTGCTACAGTGTCATTGTAATGAGGTATTGAGGAAAGTAAGGATTTTTCTTTCATGCTGATAAGGATGGTGCAGTTATACCTAAAGAAATAAAGAAATGAATCCATCTTCTTCAGACAGGTTCTGTACATCGGAACATTTACTGATGCTGAAATACCACTGCTTCAAAGATGATGTGGGGAGTGTGCATATTCAGAAGAGGAAAAGAAAAATCATTTTAGAAATAGTAGAGTCTCCCAGTGTGTGTGCCTGTTCAGTTGATGTATGCTGAATATATAGCTGTTTTACACTTGCTTTTTCTCTTAGAGTGTATCAGACTGACGGCATATGTATCATTCTGCACTTTTCCCTAAAGAAATAGGATATTTTGCTGTTTTAACACAGAGAGCATGCTGGTATGTTTGAGTAGTTTTCCTTGTTTACCAGCAAACGCGGTAGATGTTTTACTTGCTGCAGCTTTGTCACACTGTGTTTGTTAGTTGATTAGACAAGTTCACCTTCAGAGGAAGCAAGTCCTGTGAAGATTCACTTTCTTTTTGAAAAGAGCATTGTTTTATAGCTATTTGCTGACATTAGTAAGTGTGAAAAGGAGAGAAAATTACTCATTATTTTCAATACAATAACAAAGTTTAAAATATTTTTCATAATAGAAGAATTGATCTTTAAATATGGTAGGTTTGTTTCAGTTATGTAATCACTCAGCCTTTTTGATCAGTAAATGTTGAGTTTTCAAATCCTCTACAGTAAATGCATTACATTTGGACGCTGTTGCATAAAGTGTTGGTTTTGTGTTTGCAATTAATCACATAAATCCAGTACAGCTGTTTCTGCTCTTTGTCTTAGAGCTTCTCAAACTGGCAAACAATCTAACATTCAGAAAATTACTTTGGAAAAGAAAAGGAAAAAAAAAAAAAAAAAAAGAGGATGTGCTTAATGTGCTGGTTGTATCAGGAATCTGGACATTTTCTTGAGTACAATTACTTTATTTATATCATCAATTTTGAAGATTCTTGATTTGATTCCATAAATTGCACTAAAAAGGTTGGCTCACCAAGGGTCAGCCCTTGCCAAATGTCTTTTGAGATGATTCTGATGATTTCTTTGTCAAAGCATTATCAGCTTAAGTTTGCCTGGGAAGGCAGCTGCTTGAGATCTGTGGGTCCTGTATTCTGATTAGGCTGTAGGATGTCTGGCCCCTGATTTCAGTTATTTGGCTATCACTCAGAAGGAATACAGATAAGCTGTATAATTTCAAACTTTTCTTCCTTCTAAAAGTAGCACATTCTTCTAGAAATCTTGGACTGTTTGTCTCATGGCCTTGCAACTGAACACTGCAATATTGTTACAGCAGTTCTTATGGGATGTGCTTGTTGCTGTTGGGTCAGACACACATTATCCTTCCCTTCATTCTTTTTGTTTGTGGCATTTTTGTTTATACTACAGGACACACCAATACATTTGCACAACTGCCCCTAAAAAAAATACATCCTCAAGTCATTGCTAACAACATCATAAGCTATTCCCTGTTTATAGAATTCCATGTGGCAAATTTGAATGGGTTTTGGTGAAAACTATGTGGTTGCTGTCAAAGCATTATGCAGGCATCATCTGCTGCTAGTGCTTTTCTTTGCTCTGTTCTATCTGACTGCCCAAGTTAGGAGTCAGTGAGTGTTCTATTCAGTTAGAATGGAAAAAAATTGCTTGTAAGATCTTTGTGTACTGTTGTTCCAAGACAAAAAGAAGGAGGGCTTCACTGAAGGATGAATGGTTTATCAAAGAATTCAGTATCATTGCTAGAGAGGAGGAACTAATGGAGGAGTATCCTTATGCAGGTCCTGTGCATTCCCTGGGCACCTCTCCCAGCTGCTCTCCAGTCTTCTGTGAGGAAAGCCAAACAGGAAAATGGCACCTTGGCATACTTGTAACTGATGTACGTGAAGCAAGAATCAGTTCTCTGTTATTCTAACAGACACTCAGAAAGATCTATAACAAGAAAAGGACAGAATTTCTTGTTCCCATTGTGGGATATTTCTACTGACAAGATGAAGCAGGTCCCCATGGGCTTGAAACAGCATCTTGGAAATTAATAGAAACATTTTAATTGCTCTCAGAACTGTCAGATGCCTAGCAAAGCATAACAAGGGGCACTGATGTAACATTTCTTTTTCTGCATATTACTGCATATTTCTACATACTGTTCTTTCTACCTACAATTTTTCTACTCAGTCTTTCTTCCATTTACACATTAGATTGTTAAAAATTGGAACATTAATGAATAAATATGTATAGTGAAAGTAATATATGATTCTTTCACAACTTATTTATATTTTAAATATTTTATATGAATATATCAGATAGGTAAGATTTAAATAATATTTTATTCATGTATTTCAATACGTAAATGTGTGTGTATTGCTCTGAAAGTAATACCTCCTATTTATTTCTCTGGAAATAACAATAGATAAAAAGAGCACAATAACATTATTTGATAGACAAAATTCTCAGCTACAAAATGCTATTTTCCAACGCTGTCACTGCCAGTAGCAGTACATTTTTGCCAGCAATGAACAAGAGCCTGCCTGCTGTGATCATAAACATCTTCACCAGCAGAGGTGACCCACTGTCACAGTCACCACTGCTGAAATGCAAAACTCACTGTGCTCGCAGCCACTGTTTGGTCTCCAGAAATGTTCAACAGATGTCAATGGGTGCCATTGTTTCCACATGGAGGAATTCAATGACACATCTTTGTTTCGTACACATTTCTATGTCAGACGCCATTCTGCCAGACTGCCCCTCTGTCACACAGCAGCAACATGTCAGGGAATATTGGTGGAAAGATTCAGCGTCTACTGTCATAACACCAACATTCACCTCTGACATCATGGGCAAAAATAATAAAATAGGCCTAACTTTTAGAGTGGTTCTTGTTTATATCTATATGTGTATATATATATATATATATTTGTGTGTGAGTGCATATATGCATGCATGTTTTGTATTCTTTTTCCTGAATTCATCTAAATCCCATTAGGACATTAATTGGAATGTAAACTGATCTTTCCTACTCAAGTTTTCATGTACCTAGGTCACAGTTCTCAGTGCTGTCTAAAGTAAAGCTGCTACATGCATCTTATTTGTTTTGAGAGCATTTGATATAGAGCTTTTTAAGTTAATGTCTGCATAGATGTGAAACTTCAAGTAGCTATGATAATGTCTTTAATAATCAATAATAAGAGTGCTAAAGTTGTTTTAATTATATTTATGTGTGGCTGCCTTGTGATTCTAAAGGAATAACAGCAAAATCCCGAGAGTAGTCTTGTAAACAGTTTAAATAAATTGACTTTGCCTCTATGTTCCTTTGCATACTCTGTCAATATTGTAGCCAGTGAATTTATGAAAATAATGCACCACACTGAAAGCAGATTTTTAATTGAATATTATCATATTGCTCCAGAAACCTGGCTCTAAGTGAGACATAAGTGTGCAAATTGAATGGCACATCTGAACTGCCTGAATTTTGACCATATGAATTTGAGTAGTTACAAAAACTATACAGAAAGGAATTATTAGTTGAAAATATTTGGTAAGCATCTTCACCAAGTATTTAAGCTAAATTTGTTTACAAACAGCCTGTGAACAAAAAGAAGCAGAATATTTTTGTTGGCTACAAACTACGATTAGAATTTCCCAAAACAAGAAATAAATTGCATTGTCACAACATATTTAGGTAAGGCTCCTCAGAATGATGCTTTTGACATAAGTGCCAGCAAATGTTGAAACAGAATTTGAAAGTGTAATTAAACATTTGAGACGGTCTTGACTTTTCAGCAAACATTTTTGTTTGTGTGGTATGCATATGATTTATTTTCATAACAAGCACAGTGGTCTTTTTACCTTTAATAATCACAATTATTTAAATAGATTTCACGTCATTTGGACCTCCACTTTAAATAAGCAATTATTACAGTAAAACCTTCATGGATGAAGAAAGGAATGAATGAATGAATTCTCAGTTCTGCACCTCCCATGCAGCAGTGCAGCCCCTTCAATATGTGTGAAAGAAGTCAGCACACCTGCCATCTGTCAGCACCTTTTCATCTGTGTCCTGTTCTTGCCCACGCTGCTTCACCTGTGAGCTGAATACTCATCAACACCCTCCTCCAGTGTTACATGACTACATCCTGCTGCAGCTCCAGGAGCTTTTTCAAATGTTTGTCCAGTCTTTTAAAAAATGCCAATAATTTTGAACAAATCCCACACTTTGTTACATTCCACTTGAAATAATCAACTTCTCCTTTGATTTCATTTGAAATTGCTGAAATATGATAAAATACAGAAAATCATCTCATTTAAGCACAATATCATAGAAAGGCCTGAAAAGTTAGATTGAAGAAATATGAATGAACTGTTCTGGAGTATAAGATATTTAAGGGATGGAATAACTTTATCAAAGTAAGGGATAAGCCCTCTAAAGTGGGAGCAATATGTAAGTCAATACAAAGAAAAATGAAGAATTAATGAAGAGTCATCTGCGTGACTTAGTTCAATTATCACAATCTGTGGAATAAATTCATACAGCTGTAGAAAGATCTCAGAAATTAGTGGGAACTGTGACTTTGTGAGTTGAAGATAATAAATTAACCAGAGGAAAAAAATACGTTAGAAAAAAAAATCGAGTAACACTTTAACAAGTGTAGTATGTTTGACATAAGGTAATGCTTTGCTCTAAGAGATTATGAATTACCTTTTGTATATGTGTACACTCTAAGAATAATAGGAAAACAGGGCAGAATGAGATCTTCAGTGATCATCAGTGTAGTAATTCCGTGGTCTGCAGCAGGTTATCTCTGCTGGCAGAAATTTGGCTACTTTGTTCTTACAGCTCTACAGAACATTAGGAATATTTTCTATTTGATTTTCAGTCAGCCAAGGTGCAATCATTCATATACTCTTAAATCCACCTACCTGCTTGCCTCTCGTGTTCCAGAGCAGAACTTGAATCATGCTGTCTACTTTATACCCGTGCATTACCTTTACCACAAGATCAGAAGAGATGCAGAAGCCATCAGTCCAAGCCAAGGTAGTTATGAATTTGGTTTTCCTTTTTCTTGTCTCTCCTGCCACAGTATTTCAAATATGAGTGTGACCTTGTCTCCTTTTTATTTCCAAACTTCTGTAGTAGAGGTGAATACAGTGTTTCTTGGGAACACATAAATCCTTCTTGACACCATTTTATAGCTGTAAGCCTATGCTGGCTTCCTGAACATTTAAACCTCTAAAAACAAATAACAGCCTAACACCAACCACTGTTTCAACAGCGAGGGAAGTGTAAACAGCTGAGGCAAAAGTTCCAAATGCACATTGCACTTGTTTTAGGACCTGTTATCCTTCTGTCCTTAGATGTTCAGAAAAGGGTGTCTTTGATATATAGCACTGATAAGAGGCTTATTCCATTAAGCTGTAGCGATTCTAGTTTTCATGCATCATTTGACAGAGAAAATGAGAATTTGCAGAAGTAATAGCTAATGTAAAGAGTATTAGATTGCATTGCAGTTCGACAGGTAGAAAATAAAGTTCATGTATTATGTTATAGATGGGCTTGCATATTTTATTGCATGTGCATAAAAGAGAACTTCTTGGCTTGCTATTTCCATATCAAACAAACAAACAAAAAAAATGCTAGGACCATTGTTTCTGAAGTGGGCTGTATCCTCCATATTTCCTAACAGAGGACAGGATTTCAGTTTCAAATGGACATTCTTAAACATAAAGATAAACTGAAGTTGGAAAAAGAAAAAGAAAGCTCTAAGCAGGTGTGAGAAAAATAAAATAGTAGTTGACTCCAATAATGATTTTCCTACATAACATCTTCAGACATACAGGCACCACCTTAATGCTTAAATAACTCGTGTGACTTTTTTTCCTAAACTATTTCAGGCATTTGTCAAACTATTCTCACTCTGCTTCCTGAAGTTCACTTTGAAAGAGTATTTCTTCACCATTCATTTCTACTTACAAGAGGATGAAGGAGAAAGTATTGTGAATTTTTAGGAAGTGCATGCAATTGCAGTTTAATTAATGCCCTTGGTATCTGAGAAGAGTGGTAGGAAAGAGTAAAAAAAATAATTACGTGATTTGTTGCACAGTGAGTTCTGAAAGTGACCTACAGTGACAAAATCTATTGCAATCTATTAAAATATCCAAGAATTTTGGATACATCATGAGCACTGAGGTGATAGCTGTTTCATTCCTGCAGCACTTTAATGCCTCTATAACTTGATGGCACTTGTAAGCAATAATCCGAATTGCCTATCAGATGATCCATTTACTATTATTTACAAAAGAATGACTGAATAACTTAGAATGTCACTATTTTTGTATGGAAATAAAGTGAGTCTGGCAACTTCTATAATGGAGGAAAGTACAAGCAGTATTTTAAATTGTTCTCTTCAGATAGTTGTGCATAAGAAGTTGGTTTCATGTAGCAATATGATTAGTTCCTGCATTTCAGAATCAAAGTATGAAGAAAAAAAAGGCCCAAATTTGCATTCTTTCAGACTGTGGCTTTAGAGGAAATTTAGTTTAGCAGAATGTCACGAATAGAATGTCACGAATGTCACAGTTATTTTTACTAGTGCTGGCAGTTTCTTGGAAACCTTGGCCACTTCAAAATATTTTTGCAACTGCATCAATAAACATCCAAAACATTTTAAATTTCTTTGAAATTGATTTTACTTTACATTGCTTTTTCCACTGAACGTAGTATCCTTTTATTACCACATGTATGCTACCCCTATCTTTATGAGAAAAACTATGATTGTTCAAAACTGTGTTTTTTTATACATGATAAAGTTGCATTAATATTCTGAAGTTCAAAACCTGATTCTAAATCCAAGTAAAAATAGTATAGGTCTAAATATGAGGTAGCAAATGGAAGAACATTGGAAGTCAGTGAAAAAAATTGAGCACATCTGAATGCTTCTTCCTACCCGTGCTTTTTTTTTAATAGTTCAGCTACATTTTTTAGCTATGTTTTTTGCTCTAGAAAAAGTCAGAAAGAGAACTGAAAAGGATATAACTGAATAAGAGTGCAAATAATCCAAGAAGTAAGGGCTTACCACTAATGTTTATCAACTTAAGATTTTTACAGATGTTATTGTTTTCCTAGTTCAGTTATATACATCAAATGTTATAATATTTTTTCATAAATTCCCATGTGGTTTCTGTGTTATGAATTCCAGTCTGTTCAAGAGAATTCCACAATGCAGACAGCATGCTAGAAATGTACTTCCACTGCAAATATCATGGCTTCAGGAAAAATGTGTCCTACCCTTTGTTTCAAAATCCAGTCTCTGAGGTGATCAAAGATATGCAAAATATCTCATTACTTTAGGTACATTGTATTGTACAGCGTCATGATAAAAACTGAGTCCATTTACTGTGGTGTACTTACTGAGTAGGAAAATACATTTCAATCTTTGTTGAACTGGTTTTAAAAATTTTGTTTCCAACTCAGCAACTCTGTTCATTGCAAGTAAAGTTTTGTATGCGCCAAAAACATTTACTGCATTACTTCAATGCAATGAACTGTCATTATAAGCTATCGCTTAATGCAGAAAACACATATATATTTCTTGGCACAACTTATGCTTAGATGTATTATGATTTGATTAACCTTGTTGGTAAATACTCTAAACAGCAAGGACAGAAACAAAAAGCAGTTTAAATGCATTTCAGTCTACTAAATTTCGTACTGAAAACACTACTTGATAAATCATCTCAGAATTCTTTTTTCAACAAGGCTGTTTGGAGCTGGCAAGATTGCTAACACTAAAGTAGTATTTAAATATGTGATAGAATAAAATGAAATTTTTAATCTTTTACTCTACAGCAACATTATAAATAAGTGAGGATTTTTTGTGTTATTGTAGTGGAGCTTTTTAACTGGTCTGTTCTAGAGAATAATTGGTGTTCATGGCCAATTATTATGGCAAACTCAGCTAGAGGAAAACTGACAATTTTCTGGTAAAGACCAGACTGGAACAACCAGCTAGTTTTATGACAATTCCAGCTAGTTTTATGATGAATGATCATACCTTTTATGACTGCCTCTTGACATGAGCTTGCTACTGACCAGGGATACAAGGGAAAACATTCACACTCCATTACAGAAATTTCCTGTTATTACCAGTGATATTAGACTACCATCTAGAGGCCTAGCTAAGATTATGTTATTAGAAAGGGATGCCTATTAGACCAATAGAAATGTTACTAGTTTTGTTTTGAACTACAATTTTGTATATTCTTCCAGTTCAACTTCTAGGGCATTTCAGCAAAACATTTAAATACAAATGAAAAATGTTTCATTTCTGTGTAACCAGAACGTGAAATTTGATAAATGTAGTTCAAGAATCCAGTTAGAGCTGCGACAAGCAAGGGAAAGCCTTGCACAGACTAAAATGAAATGTTAACCTTAACCTTTCCAATGTATCTAAGGTACCTTTTTTGCAAACTATCCTGATATGTTTAAGAAAATGCTCTGCATGGATGTATATACAAGTGATTGGAGTATGAAAAGAGCTATTCAATTCATGAAGGGGACGTCTTTGCATGCAGGGTCAGTGGAGCAAATATGTCCTGCAAATGGCTCTCATTAGGCTTCTGTTAGAATCAACTGTTCAACTGTTCTAAAATATAATCTCTTCTGATTCGTGTTTTTCAGTTGAATTCCTCAAAATCCCATTCCTGTGTAATCTTGTCGCCTTCTTATATATACTAGTAAATTCAATACATTCCTGATTGTACTGTGTGTGTGTATTGCACCGATTTCTTTGCAGACACCTGATCATGCTGGTATCTTTAAATTCCTAAAGTGAACAGAAAGCTTTGTAAGAAATATAAAGAAAATTATAGTGCCAGTTGCACATATACAAATATTCTGCTGTTTATGGTTGTTTTTTTTATAATCTGGATCTACTGGCACTTTTGTTTGGTACCTTCTTTTCACCTGATGACGACCTAATTACTTGCTGAAAAGCTAATCATGAGGATAATCGTGATAGGTCAAGCAAAGAAATTGGACAGAAACTAGTATTCCGTGCTATCAGCTTGATAATTAACATTGTCTATTCACTCTGAGCCTGAGGTTGTCTGAGCCAAAAAATATACGAAAGAAATGAAATGTGGCTTATTTTGAGACAGTGACATTTTAACCACGATCACAAGATGGCATCGTTACAGAACCCTTCACATCAGGTAAACTAGAAAAATTTACATGTAACAAACTTTTATCAGTCCTGTTCTGCTCCCCAACAGAAGCACTGAATCTGTTTTTTTCCTTTCAGGGAAGTGTCAATCCATTTGAGAGATCTGATGAGAAGGAAGGAGAATGGTTAGAAGTCCAGTAAACACATCAGAACTGGGGATATATGTGTGAACTATGAGGAGGGACAAGGTAAAAGTCATCAAATGCTCTTTACAGAGAAAAAGAATGTTTGTTTCAAATGCTTAAAGAAGCAATTAATTTTTAGTGCAGCACAGTTATTTTAGTTTTGATTTGGGAAAGAAGCAGAAGAGTGAGGCATTGAATCAATGCTTTTGAAGGTTTTGGGTCTAGATTATTGAAGTATTTTATTAAGTACAGGTTAGAGATAGAGACACCTGTCAGAAATGATTTGGTTAAAACTGATCTTATTTTGGGTAAGCTTATGATCTCAGTCTTCTGTTAAGGTCTCTCTCTGTTCTGTTTTCTGTGTACATCTCTACACACTCATCTTAGTTCACTCTCAGATTCAAAGCCAGCCTTAAAAGTTGACATTGCTCAGAGCAATGAGGCAACAACACAGAGCTGCACCAGGGGAGAATCAGACTGGACATAAGGAAAAATTTCTTTGCTGTCAGGGTGGTCAAACAGGAGCAGGCTTCCTGACAAAAAGGTTGGTGCTCCAAGCCTGTTAGGGCTTTAGATCATGCCATCAGAAAATGATATTGAAGGCCCCTTCCAACTGAACGATTCTATTCTAGTCTAATCTAACTGCTCCAAAATGTTGTTGTCTTTGTTGGCAAAAGCAACATAATTTTCCTTTCCATAAGAATGGCATTTTCTGAGAAAGACCAGGAAGCCAACACCTTTACTCTCTCTTCTAGTCCTCAGTACTCTCCTGTATGTCTTTTTCTTATCCATATATTGTTGTGATTTCTGAGAATAAAATATATTTAAGCAACAGACGTAGTAAGGAATAGAAGGATGTATAGGATGTACTTTATAGTTCTTACATCTACTTGCTGGATGTAACATAAGAAGAAAATAAATGTTAATAGCTATGGAAAGTTTCATTCTTATCCACAGAGAATTTGTTGACTAGCCTTTGACAGTACTGTTTTTCCCCTTTCTCTTTATTCTCGGTGATGATGTTCACTGTGTTTATATACACTTTCATCTCTTTCTAAATTCTTTACATTTAAAGTTCCTATAAGAAGGAGATTTTTGAAATCACAGCCTGGCTTTTATGTTTGGTTTTGGGTATTTTTTGTTCTTAGCAAGTTGCTGTATTTTAGACACAAACACAATTTTAAATAATAGCATTTTTAAAAAGTGAGAATTTCTATTTTTTCTATTTCCATAATCAGAGAAAAGAGCTAAGTAAGTAAATAGCTTATCATGTCATTAGCACAATGTTTATGCTTATCTGAGCATAAGTACTATAAAGGTGCTTATGATGTCTGGTTTATGCTAATATCAAAAATAAGGGCAAGTAACATAAAACATACTTCATTAGGCTGTACTTTCTAGTAAGATCCAAATAATTCCTCTCCTGAATTGAAGCATCACCTCTCACAGCACAGTGTAGTAGAGGTAGCTTTGATATACGTAAACGTGAATAAGGCAGAGTCCTATCTGAGAGCAGGAATGTCTATTTTGGATTAGTACTGCTTAATTGTACACCAGGAGTGCTTCTTTATTTTGCAAAGAATGTTTAACACAATAATAAAGCCATTTTTCAGATTACCAGGGAAATACTATTTTAAGATGGACATTGCTGAACAGAAATATGAAAATGTAGCAGTGTTGCTGTTACTCATTCAAATCGTCGGAGTTCACACTGATCTTATTGTGTTCAACTAAAATAATGGTGTTGAAAGTTTCTAAACGAATGACACTGTTTTCATCTTTAACCATTTCCATTACAATGCAGTTGAATTTTATTGCCATGAACGACAGCACACAAGCAGAATTGCAACAGCACAACTAAGATGATCCTCCACACTGTAAACTCAAGTCCACTCTTGCTTACTTTTCACATAAAGAAAATACCTACTGTTTCCATCTTCAGGTCAGTTAACAAGCAACAGTTCACAATTTTTGTATGAAATCTATAAGAGTCAAGACAAGCCAGGCTTTTTTGGTCTGGCTTAGACTGCAAGGGGCTTTGTTCTTTTTTTTTTTTTTTTCTAATGTGTAATGGCTTGGTTATAATTACTTGATTGCCTATTATTGTAGCTATTTTCACAGCAAATAACTATTCTGTGTTGAGTACCTGTTTATTACCCTAAGCTGAAAGTATAGTGTAGGAGTGCAGGTGTGGGATTATATCAAATAAAAGGTGTCATAAATAAAGTAGCAGTATTTAGTTATTCATTATGATAGTGTTGCACTCTTGAGTGAAGCCAGATTTGCAAAGATCAAATATCCAACATAAAACGACCTGCATGTGCAATAAATTCAGACGCTATGTGTATAATATTATTTTTCTATACTTTGAATTCTGGTGACCTTGATGTTTTAACTGAAATTAAATGTCAAAAAAAAACCTCCCAAATTTTAAACAATTCTTATTGAAAAAAAATGGTGAACTTACAGCTGAAAATGAGTCTAGTGTGAATTAATAAAAAAGAATCATTTTAACACAGCAATTTAATTTATTAGTAATGAAAAAGCTCAATGAGAAAGCACCTTTCTTGATATTGCTAATAGCAACTTCCACTGTTGAAAATCAACATGGAAGGTCTAACAGGAGATTGGAGGATCTGAATTCTTGTTCCTGGAGTTAAGGTTATTCAATTGTTTATGCTGAGAGTTGACAGTCAAGATCCAAATAAAGCCCTACTGGGAGGAAGCAGGCAAAATCATAATACTATTCAATAGGACTTCGCACAACTTAACTCTTAAAACTATGAGGGGTACGAAACAGCTTGTAGTGGTATAGGCTTTGTAATGAAGACAGATGGTGCTGTTTTTATTAATACAATATATCTAATAGAAAAGCTCCTCAGGTTTCTGTCAACTCCTCCACAGAAATCTTTCACTGATTGTTTTATAAATGGATAGAAGCCTATTTGTGTTAAACAAATGCGATCTATCAGAAGAATACCTGGGTAACAAATACTCTGTTTGTTCAGGAACTGGCTATCTTTTCTGGAGACCTGACTTCAAAATTGTCAGTGGTCCTGTTATGATAAAGTATATACATTTGGAAGATGTCTACTTGGGCTCCATCTCAATGCAAAGAGAATATATAAATTGCCTCCCCCTAATCTTTCATTGTTTGATCTGTGCAAAGTCCCAGATGTCCCTTGTCTGTACAAAAACATAATTATAGATCACACTACATCCACACAGATGAGCAGATATTCTGCTGGGAAACACTGAAAAAGAGGAAACATATCTGTCAGGTAAAATGGACAAAACAGCAAATGTTTTTTATTCATTTTTTTAAATGAAAATGGTGAAGCAAGCTTTCTCTCTCAAAATGGCTGACTGAATACTGCATGGTATACATTAATTTGTTTTGGATGAGACCCCAGTTAATTCTTAAGCCTTTTTAAAATACAGAAAGAGATCATATCAGATAGTTACACTGAAGAAAAACAGGAAAGATGCATTGAAACCATTTTTCATAAACAAATAATGAATTAATGTATTCATATGAATTACTCAGCTGTAATTAGTCAAAGTATCTTTTCATATATGCAGATAGCTTTCCAGTGTGACTGAAGAAGAAAGCATATTATATCCATGCTACTGAATTACTGATAGTAATAGGAGTACAAAAGCTTTCTTTTCAGAAAATCTAACAGGATTTGCCAGATCTCTATCGCTCTGTAAAGCTACTATTACTTTTTGTATTCAAATATGCAAACATTTTACAAAACATATCAATTTAGGTATTATTATGGAAATATAATAAATTCGAGGGAAAGTAAATGCTGATAGAGTAATCTGATAGCAAGATATTAAATTCCATTTTGGGATATTCAGGCGTGTACAAAGTAGCTTCATAATTAAGGAAAAAGTAACAAAAAGTAACATAATACTTAATAATCTAGAAGTTTTAGTCAAAATGTCTATGTGAGGTCTCTCCAAAAGTAATGCCTCCTATTAATTTCCCTGGAAACAGCAACAGCTATAAAGAGCACAATACCACTATTTGATAGAGCAAATTCTCATCTACAAAACACTATTTTTCAACTTAAGCATGACCATTATCTGTGCATTTTTACCAGCGATGAACAAGAGCCAGCACACCATCCACATGAAAATACACACCAGAGGAAGTGGCCCACTATTACTGCTGCCAATAGTGAAATACACCACCCACTGCCTCTCTGTGCTCACATCCACTGTTCGGTCTGTGGAAGTGTTCAGCAAGCATCAGTGAATGCCAGTGGGTGTCATTTTTTTCACATGAAGCAATTCACTGGCACAACTTTGCTTTACACGCACTTCCACGTCACACACCATATTGTTGGACTGCCCCTCTGTTGCTGTCTGTTAGATGGCAACAACGCGTAACGGGGATAATGGTGGAAAGGTTGAACCTCTTCTGCCATCCCATCAACATCCACCTCTGAAATCATGGGCCAACAAAATAAAACAGGAGGCATTACTTTCAGAACATCTTTTATACATCGTAAATTTCTGTCTGACTGAGAATATTGTTTGCTAGTCCCAGTTAGAATTAAATGGCCTTCACAGTAGTTATTGAGTGGACAGACTGGTTGGGTTAATGGAATAGCTTGAAAAAAGTTCCCTATAACTATGGAAGAAACTTATCTGATAGATATAGGAATCAAGACAGCAATCATATCAGTACTTTAGCTGAAGCTGAAGTGAGAAAGTGAGAATATTATATATGCATCCCAATTATTTTAGAAACATACATTATGATAATCAATGAATGAACTTAATTATCTGTCTTCCTGCAGAGAAGAAAAGTTTTCTGCAGTTGTTCAGAAAAACGTAAAATGTATTTCCGTTAGGAAATTCAAGCTTATGAACTGTTCAAGTCAAGGTTATGGACTGTTTCTTTTCATGATTTTTTTTCTCTCGGTTAGCAGGTTGTTTCTACATGTTGTCCACCAAGTCCCAGGATTTGAACTGCTCAAAGAAAATCTGATGTATGAAAATGTTAACTATCAAGAGTCTTGGTCAAAATGGCCAAAAATGAACAGTTGAAGAAATTAGATATTTTTATTTATGCTTTCTTCTAATTCAAGCTGGTGTTGCACTATTATGCCAGCAACAGCTTAGCTGATCTGCCCTGCAGATAGAGGTGAGAATTCTAGTTATCATACCTATATTTTATAACTGTGAGTGCTAACCTTTTTCCAGATAAGTAATTGATTGTTACCATGTCACAAAAAAATTGGAAATGCCAGGGAGATTATATTCAGAAAAGTAGACTAACTGTTAAATGAATAGAGATATGAGAGCTGTCTGCTTGAAATGCTTTGTATATATTTTGTCGAGTGACTTTATGAGAAAAAGTAACTCATAGCAGCAAAAATTGGAGCAATCTGTAACACAGAAGAGTTTTATATTACTATTTTTAAGGTAGTTCAGGATTTGTCTTTACTAGTTGCTTTTGCTTATTCTTGTTTTTTGTTTGTTTTACTGTGTCATTGACTTCAGCAGAAAATGACAATCATGAAAAACAGCTAAAGACTATTATTACAATACCAGACAAGCTTAGATATCAATTTTCTTGCAATATATGTTCAATGAGAAAATGCTTTATAAATTTTTTAAGTTCCCTTTTTCACTCTGCATCCAGTTCTAAATACATAGTTATTATTGGCAGACTCTCAAACTTAAAATTTACCAAGAAAACAAATAAATACAGTTGAAAGGGGAAAGAGATTGTTTCATGACAAGGAAATAAATGAAGTAATCTCTTTATTGATGGATTTTTAGTAAAAGGCAAAAAGTATGTTGCTATTATGCAGCAAAATATATCATAGAGACCCAAGGAAAAGTAAAAAATAATAAACTCTTCAAACTCTTTTACAAAATGCTAAATGTTTGTACAACTTTATTCACATCAGCACGTATGTGAAGAAAAGTCTTTTCCACTCTCTGTGTTTTGTGATACCAACATTTCCACCATGGAGGAACTGACAATTACCTTCACCCCTTTCAAAACAAATTTGAAGTTATGAACCATAAACAATTCCTATACAGCATGAGGCTGAGTCACAGGCTTTGTGGGAAGAGGCTGAGAGAACTGAGCTTTTCAAGCTAAAGAAGAAGAGGCAGCTTTGGGGGCATCTGACAGCAGTCCCTGGTAACAACTATAGGAAGGCGATCAAGACAGTAAAGCCAGGCTCTGCCCATTGGTTTCTGCTGGGAGGATGAGACAGGACACAGAGTAACACAAAAGAGGCTAAGGTGATGTATAGAGCAACCTTTTCCCTGTGAGGACAGGCAAGCAGTAGAGCTGGTTGCCCGTGGAAGGTGTCCAGCCTCCATCACTGGAATTGTGCAGGATCAGGCTGGACAAAACCCTGAGCAACCTGGTCTGGGAACATTTCTGGCCCTGCTTTGAGCAGGTGATGTGTATGCAGACTTTCTGAGCTTTATCCAAAGAGCATGATCCTGTGATTCTGTGACTGTATAAGTTTATATGATTATAGAAACCTACCTAAAGCTTGCTGATGTTCTGATTGATTGCAGAAGCATTTGGATGAGAACCAAGACTTTAGAGCGATAATAATTCTTCATGAGAAGGGACTTGATTCAGGATGCTGTACCAGGGCTCCAAAAACTTGCTGATGCAAGTTTTCCAATTAAATCAGAAAAAGAATGTTTATTTAGCAAAGTTTACTGAGTGTGTCAAATTGATGTGTGTTATGACTGCACAATTAGAATAACGCAATCACTAGCAAATAGAGATGTGCATCTGGCACGTCTCTTTGTAGAGAACATGCTATTAAATTTTGCTTTCTTTCTGTAACACATTTTTCCTAAACTATTTCATAACTTTTTATCTGTTCCCAGAACAACATATTCCTTAAAAAGTGAGATCCAATTTTGTGCTAGTCATGGTAGAAAACCTCTTCAAATTCATATTTTTACTGTTGAATTTGTGAGAAATATTTAGATTCTAATCTGTAGGTGAAATAAATACACCCTTATTTAAAACATGATGCTGATTCTTAAGGCTGGTTGCAGGCACAGGTGTTTCTACTGATTGGGGAATTACAAGCAAGCTGTAAGTTATAGGCAGGGAGAAGAGTAGGGGTGGAGTCTTGGGGAGAAGTTTTAAGTAAATGGGAGTTTGTTGGAAGTGAACAAATTTACAGTACTAGGAGGAATATAATGAGCTTGAGCTTCTATGGTAGGCACTCTGAAAGGGTAAAGTTTATGTGGTGAAAGTATCTCAAAATGTGGGGAAACTTTCAAAATGCTAATGGAATGCAATGGCTTAGGAAACCTTCTGAGATGGTATCATGTTGCTAGGAAATGGGATAAGGCTTTCTGCCTCTTTTGGTTTACGTGCTAGAACTTTGCTTATAGAAATGGCTTCAGTGTTTTGGAGTGGTGCAAATTAGGCCTGGCTTAGGTCAGCTTGTTGAAGGCTGCGGGTCTCTCTGGCTGCACTGGAGTTGCTGGCCTGGGAGACAGTTATGGGGGAGGTTTGAACTACGTATTCTTTCTCTTTTGATGATCATCTTCTTATGAGAAATTCTTAATTATTTCAGAAACGTTCCCACTGTTGCAGTTGCAAGGATGTTGGCAAAGTAACTTTGCTGTGTCAGACTCCTGCACTAAGGTAAAACTAATCTCAGGAAATACAAATGTAAGATTATTTTCTAGTTCTGATATTGGCTGGTTAAAACATAATAAGTTTTGCATTCATAAAATAACTTAAAACTATCTCTGAAAAAGCTAATCAGTAACAAGATTTTTTTAATTGGCTTTATAGTTGCTGGCTTGTTGTTTACATTTCTGCTTATTAGTACTGAACTAATGGGATTTTCTTTTTTACTTGGTCTCTTGACCTTCATTTGAGGGACTTCTGTACTTCAGAAGGTATTGGAGGAGGCTATCATATTTTAAGACCTAAGTTTTTTCTGTTTCAAAGCAATTGCTTTTGTAGTGCCTCGTATAGAAATATTCCATTCCACCATTTTCTAGTCAGTGCAGTTTTTTATAATGGATGTATGTAACCTAGAAGAAAAATTACCAGTGCAATCCAATTTAAAATGTAATTTGTTGCCTCGGATATTATATTGATTTGCAGTTGTAATCAGGATTGTTTTCCAAACAGTTGCATAGCTTTTTAAGATGCCCAGAGAGAACTCATTATTTTAGCTGTTCTTAAGCTGAAATGTATTCCTCTCCCTTCTAGGCATATTAATAAATTATTTGAAGAGGTTAGCCTGAAAACTGAAGTTATTTGGTACAGAGTAGTACTTCGTATGCCATAAGCACTGTGAGTGTATAGCAAAAGCGTAGCAAGCATCAAGAATACTGAATACCTCAAAGTACTGTGAAACATTTGAAAGTTTTGTTCATTGGATTCCTTTAAGTAAAAAGCTTATAGTTAGCTTATTATATCTGAGCGGTGTTCAGCTGTATTGAGGTCTTCATTTTTTGTCAATTCACCATTTCCTGAAAGCATTAAAGGAATTTTTTTTTTTTGCTTCTACTATGTGATGGAGGCAGTGCTGACAGTAGCTCTTCAGCTGGTGATAATGAAATGGTCTTAGGGTGGGATGTGATGAGTTACATAATTCTCAAATGTGGATTCAGTATTGTTGTTCATCAACGTTTAAAAAGTCCAAGTTTATAAAGGGAGGGCTGGTAAACCAAGTGTCTCTATATATTTCTAGCTATCGTTTGTACCTGCATGTAGATGTTTTCTTTCTTGTTCAAGTTGGTAATAAAACTCCTATAGTGACTAAGGAATTTTCTTAAAGAAACAGGCCTTGTTACAGCAAAAGTAATCAACATCTCCCTTTGTTTCCCATTGCCTAAGCTAAATTAAAAAAAAAAAAAAAAAAGCCAGAGGAAATTGCTCTTATTTTTATCTTGTGTTTGTCTACTGTGTTGTAAGGCTTCTCTGCAGATGATACAGCTGGGCTGCAGTAGCCAGATAATTTGCACAGAGTAATTCATGTAGCTTATTAGTGGAAACACTTAACACCTGAGATGAATTGGAGGGCTACATAAGAATTTAACTCCAGAGCTTGATTGGAACCAGTTGCAAATACTTTGGATTCTGGGTGTCTTTGTTTTTTTTTTTTTTTTTTTTTTTTTTTTTTAGAAAGCTACAGCTTGTCCTTGAAGGAAGGGGCACATTGTGAGTGAGGCAAGGCCAAAGTCATTTGTGAACGTTCAATATGCATCTGTGGAAATTCTCTTGTGTTAGTAAGTGGTGTCTTGCTAGTGTGTACACCAGAAGATTTTCTTCTGAAGACTAATGTTCTGCAACTAGCTCCTGTTGTGAATCTGTTACTTTTCTTCTTAGTCTAAATGCATTTGAGAGATAATCATTGGTCTCTTCTACTTTCCATTCAAGAGTCAGGTACGAAGTAGAAAAATCTCTGTGCTTGTTAATCTAGAGGAAAGGACAGGACTTAACTACTTTTTTTCATTTTGGCAATGAGAATTTCTACTTCCTAGTAGTCTAGTTGATGCTTTAGACTCATGTAATTTTGTAAAAATGACTGGCTCAGAGTGGAGCTCATTTTCTACCTCTGTACATCCCAGGACTTAGTACACCTAACATGAATGTATTACTTTTGCCTCCACTTAATAACAAAGCTATGTCCAGATTGTTTTTACTAAGCTTTGTTTTGCTGAAATGAAGGTTTAATAATGATTTTTTTGAATGCTTCAAAGACAGACTAGTATAAATACTGAAGAATAAGCAGTATGTGTTCTTGATTAAAGCATCTACCTAGAGAACAGCAGTCTGTCCAATAACTGAGTAATTACATTGGCTCTGGGGAAAAGTTGTTGCAATAAAGCATCTCATGGTTCAGTTGTTTTCTAGAAAAATGTCTTTTCATTGGCAGTGGATTTCCCACCTAGTTAGGGAAAAAAATGAGTATGAAAAAAAATGCTAAAGATACCCTTACTGTTTTGCTGTCCCACAACAGGACACTGAGCTTCAAGTGTGCCTACAGATGTAGGAGATAGCAATTATAGCACTGAGAGTTGTATTAGATTACTTTAATCACAGCTGTGATTTAATGTATATTAAAACTATAAAATGAACTTAAATAATAAATGAACTTCAGTCTATGCAAACCAGCTGGATCAATAATTTAACTGCTGATTCTTATGTGTATGGAAACCATAGCTGTACTTGAAGTAGTGAAATAACAAGCGTGGCTAAAATCAATTCCATATTCTACTGTGTTTCTGTTACTAAGTATCTTGCTTTGGGGTTAACGTCTGCATTCTCTATTATTTTTATAGGTATCTATAAATATCAGAGATCTCTTTGCATTTATTGTCTTAGTTTGTGGTTATGGCGGTTTCTTACATCATCTAAGTTTTTATTGGGGCTTTCTGAGGACTAGCACATCTCTACTCTGTCCTCTATTTTATCCTGTTTGCTGAGAATTTTGCTGTAGTTCCTATTCTTTGTTCCTTGATAGCTGATATTAAAAATACTTGAGTTGATGTCCTTGAGTATACTGTAGCTAATGGAAGTCTGAAAATTGAACAAGTTGACATAGATATTATACATTTAACACTTCCTAGATTATCTTGTTGAGAAAATGCATTAAACAGTACCTTATTTTAAAGAAGATAGTATTCTTGTGGGATGGAAGGCCTCAGGTTATGTTGATTTGCATTGTGGAGTTCACCTAAGTGGTGACAAAACTTCTGGGTAGACAAGACTCTCCTCAGGATACATTCTAATTCCTTTCAACATATTTTCTTTATTTTTTTGGTAGTTAGATAAGGAAGAGCAGATTAGGAGAAAGTCAGCTTTTCTTTTTGACAAGGAGAATGGCAATTGCTTTATGTTTCTCCATTGAGTATCTGACAGTTGTTAAGTCAGCCTCTAAGGAAAAGAAGGGAGTGAGAATAAATATCCCTCACTCTGTTTTTTTGATCTGAGGAGAAAAAAACTTTAGAGAAATTTATCCTACTTTACAGTGCTAGCAAGTATCCAAATTTTACATAATAAATTGAAAACTAGTTTGTAAAAACATCAAATTCTTGTTTTTTACTTTGTAAAGCAGAAGCATTTTCCTAATTAAGTTTCTTGAGTCTCTGGGAGTTCATACTTGTGTTCAACATCCGTTATTTGACAGCATCATCGCATCACTAGTATAGACAATAATGATTTTCTTGTATAGTTCATTAATATTTTTTTGCAACCTCTAAAGATGATGATCAGCAAGGTCTTAGTGATCTTTCATAGTGTTCATTACTTCTCTGCTCTCCCTTTAATGTATGTTCTGCATCAAGCAAAAAAAATAGAGGTAAGAAAGTTGAAGTGCAGTCCTTTAGACATATATTCAATGTATGTCTGTTTCCTAGTGCATCATATGAAGAATATGCATGATATTTTAAGCAGATATCTGCATTTATGCCTCTAGCTCGAAAACAGATTTCTAAATAATCTTGTGTACTTGATATTATTAGGTAGTACTGCTTGTTTTTATTAATTTGTTTTGGGATTGTAATGACTGATTTTATTCAGATATCAAGTAGATTTCAGCTCATCAAAGCCTCATACATCAGTGCTTCAAATTTACAAAATACTTGTTTTCAGGATTTACTGCCTAGAAACTACAGAATTGTGTTGTTTTGGGTACATTTGCTGTTACTTAATTTTTCCTCCATAGCAGAAACCCAAAAACTATTTATTTTGCATTTTATTGGTGCAGTAGTAAACAGATGTATAAGAAGTCTTCAGTAACTTAAATACTTTGAAGTACACGATTTGCTACAAAGGTAGGAAGCTATGGTTGAAGGAACTATATTATAACAGTTTGACTTGGAAATTAAAATGAAAACTTCATTAACTCACACTACTACAGATTTTGAGAACTCAAGTTGTGTTAGTGCGTGTTCTGGAACTGGAGTGGAACAGTAAAGGAAACACAATGTATTCCACGGTAATACCTATTGTGACTTTTTATTGTAGAATAAATAACATGTTTCGTCCCTTTGACTTCCAGGTTTCCTCGTAGTTGTTCAAGGAAGTGTTTGGTAAAGAGAGCATGTCTGATTTACTATTAATACGAGTTACAAAGAGAAGAAAAAAAAGTACATACAGTTAAATACAGACTGAAATCTGCTGTTTTCTTTGATTGAGTGGGGAAAAGATGTTATTTGGCCATCTGGCTTCTGACAGTTGGTTCAGAATTTAATCACTTGCTTTTGTAAATGATCATAAGTTTAATCTCTGTATTCACTGAGTGAATTGTCATCAGACACAACTCTGTTCAAGTCTTCTGGACCCAATGACTCTGAAGCTTTGTCATCCCTCCTCTAGCATTGAGCATGGATATTACTTTTTCTCAACTTGATCTCCAGTCCAGCTGTATTATATTGCTGATAATCTTAGCAAGAAGCATGTGAACGCAAGATTGCCTGTAAAGTGATCCTCAAAGAACTGCCTTCATGGCCATCAAGGAATATGCGTGCTATCTCATTCAGTGTTAATGTAGAGTACTCGGTATGGTTCTTGAAAGGCTTAAATCCCACTAGAATGGGGTCTGCAGACGTGCCTGGGGAAGCAAAGCTGTTCTGCTTCCAGCATGAAAGGTGGCACATCTTGAATCACGGCATAGAGCAGTGCATCATCAAGGTGTTATTAGACTTGTCTCAAAAGAAGCTGCTAGCTTTTACCTTGCTCATCTTCCAGTAGAATTTGAAAAGAACCAAGCATTTATATTCAGAAAAATTATCTTTGCTTTATTTTAGGCATGCTGCAAGTTGTCTCTACCTGTCTCTAGGGCTATTGAGCAATTAAAAATCCATCAAGTCTAGGAAATATCAAGTGACAGTAGATGCTACTGTTCCACTGAGTTGGGTAGAAAAATGGATATGCCTAACTACTTATTTCTACTTGTTTATAAGATGGTAAATGCCAGGCATGGAGCCCTAACTATTCTTGTGGCAGAGAGTCTTTAAATCTGTTGCGGTTACTTCAGGCAATGTACAGATAATGTCTGGATTGGATGACTCCAGGATATACTGTGTGAAAAGCAGAGTAGCTTGCTGGTTGTGGATACTAGGCATGTTTCTGAAATTCTGTTTGCCTACTTGAGACTGTGTTAGAAAGACCTTCAGTATGAAACACAGAATTGTTCTAATATTTTGGAGTGAACATTTTATAAAACACTTCTCTTGCTTGGAAACATACAACTGGCATAGTCTTCTCTCTGAAGGTATTAAAAATAGAAGGCTATTCATTTTACAAACAATTATTTCTATGTGATAGTTTCTATGATGCAATCTGGACAAGATTCTGTCTAAGAGATGGTATGAGCAATTGTTTCAATTGCTTTGAAGCATCTGATTGCTTTGGTTTGCTCTAAGACCTCTAATTCCTTACAGTTTAGTTTTGGAAAAATTAAGAGGAAGAGAAGGAATAATAGCAGACCTTGTGTTATTCCTAATAGGAGTGTGATGTGATTTTTAACATACTTGCAGTACTGATAAGCATACTTGCTTGTTCTTCAGGCAGCTTGGCATTTTATTTTTCAGAACAATATCAGCTATGCTTTTTTTCCAAATAATAAAAAAAATGTTTTTAGAGAGGATTTCTCTGTACACAGAGAACATCAAGGGAATTCAAAGAATTATTGGTTCTGCCACTTCAGTCCACATGTCAATTTTTTTGTAACAGTCCTGTATTGATTGTTGTAGCAGGATGGTTTGAACCTTAAGGACCTTCCTCCCCTTTCATGATCAATGGCAAAGCAAGAATGTTTTGAAGATTGTGTACAACTATGTTTACTTCTGTAAGTAAATTCTTGACCAAAACTTCTGGGATTCTTGTATATGTAGACTGGAGATTCTGTAGCAGCTTCAGATGCTTCATACACTGTAGATGCTTTCTTGCGTATTGAATGCCAAAGCCTTCAAATCCATTTAATGTAGTGCTCCATTTATTTTGTGGAATAGATTACAAGCTTTTCTTGTTTTCATTATGATATGTAGTTTCATATGAACAAGTATCATATTTGGGTAATATGAATGGGGTATGCTTGTAGTTTGAACAGTTGGAGTTCTGACATCGCCATGGGAGTGGGAACGATCTGTGGTTTTAGTTGCTCCCTGGAGAGACACTTGCATTTGGCATCATCCATTGAGTCTTCTTGCTACCAACTTGATTTAGTGGATGGCAACCCTCCTCATGGCAGGTAGATTGGAACTTGATGATAATTAAGTTCCATTTCAACCAAGCCGTTCTGTGACTGAAAATTCATGTTAAATGATTCATTTTTCATCTGAGCTACAGCTGTTTGTAGCTTCACATATTCTTACCAGATTTTTGCAAATGTAAAGGACTGCTTTTATATAATTCCTTTAAAGGTTCTGCTTTGCTTGCTCTATGAATTGTTCCTTCTTGAAATGCCTCTGTGAGGTTCTCTGAGCTTCTCTGAGCTAATTTTTCAGTAGATGTGCCTCAGGTCAATCTCTACAGTGTGACTAAGCTGTGTCATCTGTAAACTCACAGAGCAAACATTCAAGTCCTAGAGGCCATAATGGGAGTAAAACAAGGCTGTTCAAATATAAATGGGTGACAAGTTAAGCTTGAAAATTATCTCAGAGGTTGTATTCTTGGCACAAACATCCTCTTTGACAACTTTAAATATTAACTTGTTTTCTGCTACGCATACATGATCCCTTGATGGACATCAGATAATCTTTTATGATTTATGTCGGGAGCTTACTTGCAGACATGCTGCCACCTTGATAGATATACTTAGAAGCTTCTAAGTGAAACATTTTGGAGTCTCTTCTTTAATCATTTCTTCATATTGGTTAAATCAAACAGTTTTCTGCTAAACTGAAGTTCAACTACAATGTTGAACAGGCTACAAGATGGACAATCATGAGGAAACTCATAAGAGTTTCTAGAGACCGTGTTTCTAAAATTAGTGACTTACCCACTGTCACTTTGTTTCCAAAAACTGAATAAAATGTACCACTTAGTTTTCAAAATGATTGGAGGAAACTATATGTATAAAACTGTTAATTTTGTTGAATTGCATATCAAAGTTGTGTTTCCTCTCTGGTATCTTGTCCCACTGTATTGCAGAAGCTGTCTTTTCGGCTGGATGCTGTGTTTGGAACATAAGCCAATGGATCAGGTCGGATCAAGTATCTACAAAAGAAATTACAATTCTTATTGAACAGACTTGGCACAAGCAAGGATTAGTAAACATACTATTATAATGTTGTTGGGAAGTTCTGAGGAAGAGTTAGACTTAATCCTGTTTCTGTTGGTTAACTTGGACAAGTTGGCAAGTCCACTCACATTAGATAGTAGTTTCACACTGTGTCTACCTAGGCATCATCTGTATGTACTAGACACAGATAAACCTTAATTTTGTCTGAGAGCCCATTTGACCTTTGGATGCATCAGCTGTTTTCCTGAGCAATCCACTATGGTCACCGAACACAAAAGTTTGCCAATAACTCTCTGTATTTATGCATTTGCTTTATTCATTATGCTTTGAAGAAGGGGCAAAAGTAAATTGGAGTAAATTATAAAATTTTTGTGTGAAAGCTAGGGACACACTTCTAACTACACTCAACAAATAAAAAGCATGATGTTGATACATTTGATATACGCTGATACACTCAAGATGAACCCCTCCTCTTGAGAAAGAACTAGAAATTCTAACTGCTGCAAATGCTGCGTTGAGTGCAGTTAAACTGTCTCAGCATTTACAGATTCCTTATATGGTAGTTCAAAGCTGAATATTATCTAATATGATTTTTAATTTCTCTGGAATTTGTGAGTGGGGGAATTTCTGCATTTAGGTCCTGCTATTTGTGTTCAAATAATCTTAAGCACAAATATTGTAGGAGATGTTTTTTTTCTGCTGTATCATGGATTCAATGACCACTGCAAAATCCCATTTGAAAGCACTGATTCAAAAGGTTGATCTTCCTGTTAAAACTGGGTAGCTTGATTATAAGCAAGGTTATTAATTCTGTGAAGATATCCAGTGAACTTGGTTAGTTTTTATGCATACGCAGACCAAGATAAGAGAAAATGGAGTTAAGCGGATATCAAAAAATATGTATTTTACACCATCATACATAAAGAATTAAATACATGTTTATGTATACATATAAGTACCATTACATGTCTATTTAGATAGAAGTCTCCATCTTTTCCATCCATTTTTCAGGTGCATGGCAATGTGTCTCCATTGCCTGAGCAGAAATATGAGAGAAGAAACTTTACACTTCTTGTGACTTTTTTTCTTTAACTTACACTATATCATTCAGCTCTAATCTTGTATCTGGAGAAGGATTGATCAGGATGTAAGAAAGGTTGTTCTGATGATCATTCATTTCATCTAGAGGACAAAGATAAATGTACCAAATTAGATTTAAAAACATATAATCAAAAGTATAATTTGTAACAACCTAATTTTGAAAGTTTATCTTTTTTGTCTCAGAGTTGACAAACAAAATATATCAGGTGCCAAGGTAATACCAAATAGTTAGAACTATCTGATGTATCGACTTTTGAGTTTTCTGCTCTCCAAACATGCTTTCTTTCTGAAATATATTCTTTTGCACTTCTTTCCAGTTACAGCAATTCTCAATACAACTCAATTTTATTTCAACCAATGTGTTACATGGCTTATGTTAGCAAGTGGGAAGTAGCCAAGCTTAAATGCAGGCATATGAAATTCTCATCCATTTCTAAATTTAGTTGATATGAAGTGTTTCCTTTTTTCACCTGTGCCAGTGGGTCAGAATGTGGAAGACAGAGAAAACACAATTGGTATTTCTTTTTTTTTTTTTTAGAAAGTTTTGCTAAGTAAAGTCTCAGCCTAACTGTAGCTATCACTGACATTATCTTTTCTGTAGTTTACTTTGAACACTTTTCCTAGGGTGTCACAGTGAGACTAATAGGTCTAAAATGAATAAACATTTTGTACATACTTCTTTTTCAGTGGAAATTAAATAATGTGGAATAGCCCAGTTCTAGTTTCAGTGCAATTCCTAAATCTTAGTAATGAACTGTGTTTGAAGTGTGTTCTGCAGGTTAAAAAATGACTGTTTTCTACTATGTGTAACTTTCCTCTGTTCCTGTATCACATATTTTGCACCATTGTAAGTACTTCTGTCTAGAGAATAATTGACTCTGAATCCAGGTGCAATTACAAAGCTGAAGTGATCTCTTACCAGTGCAGTTTAATTCTGTATAGTAAAACCAATTTTAACAATTATTACAGTACTAAGTATTTTAGCAAGTTATACAAATGCATTCACCAGTGCATTAGCACCATCATGCCCCTGTGAAACAGGTGACCAAACAAGTGTTATGCCTCAATTGGATTAAGTGAATTTACAGTTAATTGAATTTAGAATTGGAGGTCTCAGAGGTATGTTATCAGTGTAAAGAAAGCTGAAGGTGTAAAATTGGCTTTAGGATTATTCCCATACATGAAGATTTGTAAGTAACTGTGGTCGCTTTAGTTCATGGCATCCATTAAGATGAGGCTTTTTTTCCATGATGCTAATATTTTCATTAAGTATTGCGTACCGTATCCTGCTGGAGACAGGCCCAGATGTTTCATTCTGTTTTTCACAAGCTCAGCAAGTTCCTGTCTTTCTGACCTCCTGTAAAGGTTCATTCGTTGCTGGCTTATCCTCTCAGCTGTTTTACCAGAGTGTCTCGGTACTCTTCGGCTCAGCCGTCGAGCCCACTGCATGCTTTTTCGTCGTAACAAGGGGTGATCGGACTGATCACTAGATGTTGAGTTACGATGATTACTACGATAGTTAACCTGTTCCCTGGTGTCCTTAGTGTCTTCCCATTCTTCTACGCTGATAGATATTTGAGACTTGAAAGGAAAGTGATAAGAGAATAAGGGCATTAAAGAGTAGAAGTGGAGTAAAATGTTTTCGGTAGTGTAGTTGAACATCCTATTTTTAGAAATTCAAGTTATGTAACTTGAAGCTATCTAAACTAATATATACATTCATATTTATTTCACATATATATCATATATATTTCAAATTCATTAGGAAGTAATTCAACATCCACTGCACTGCTATGAGTGCTCTCTTAAGATAAAAGGCAAAAGGCGCCTGTTACCAGTGTGATTCAGGGCACATTTTCCAAGTAAGGTACTCTGAAGTTTCTACCTTTGGGTACAGTTATGCTGCTTTTTTAGCAAGACAGTTAAGGAAAAAAATGCATCATCACTGGAGACATTCAAGTCCAGATTGGCTGGGGACCTGGGCATCCTCATCCAGTGAGTGGCAACCCTGCCCACGGCAGTGGGTTGGATTTGTGTAAACTTATGGATCCTTCCACCTCAAGCTGTTCTTATGGTTCTGTGACTGATTTTGATGTGTTAAGTATTGGTGGTTTATTGCTGTTTCCTTGTCCTTATTTTATGCTTTAATAAAAAAAAAAAAGATGACTTGAAAATGGTGGCTGCTCGCTTAATGGAATCCCTAAGAACAGAATGAGTTAATAATATGCTCAAAGTAAAGCAAACTTATCTGAAATGCTGCTGAGTTTCTAAATTTCTTTCTTTTCCTATTAGAATAAAATATGAAAGCAATATTCTGCTTATCAGTGTTGAAAATAATCTTAGAGGTTTCCTGCACTGGTCATTACAGCTTATTGATAATGCTGTTAGTTGCCACTACATGCAAGGTCAGACTAGAGCTAACTCTCAGAGCCTGTCCTACCTGTGCTTGTGCTATTCCTTCAGTCAGCCACTTCTTTGTAGATGAGAAAAAGAATGAAAATCTGCATGTAGACTGGGCCGAGTGTTAATCTGACTGTATATGCATCAGCAGATGGTGACCTTCAGTGGGTTGGAATTAAGTGCATTTGCAGACATGGCATCCCCAATATTCTTTTAATAAGAGGTAACCAAATCACAAGAGTATAGTAAACTGACATACTTCAGACGTTGTAAGCTTTTGGGATTCTGTCCTGTAGACTCCAATTGGAATGTCTCCTGTAGAAGAACAAAGTTTCTGATATAGTCTGGCATATGTCCTAATCCATAAATCCTCTTCTGTGATTTTCATCTGAACAAATAATAATAGGAAGAAAACTTAAACTCATGAGGGTTTACCTCTTGTTCATCATACCACTCTTGAAATTTTTTTGGAACCAGGTGCTAGCTGATAATGATCATATTGTAGCATTGTACCTTTCATCCACAATAAACCTGAAATTTCTAGAGTTTGTAGACCCTGTTCCCTTGCTCTCTATTTGGGAGATGCTGCAGTGCAAATGGTTCAGTCTGATGGAATGACCTGTCTTTATTTTGAAGTTGCTCAAAAATTTCCTTCACATGATGTTCATATATATGAGTAAAATGTAAAAGGATGAACTAAGTATTAGCAGTAGTAAGAAACCGGTGATAGACTGAAGAACAAGCACGTATTTTGAATGCATCCAGGTAACTGTGCTTTATGCTGCATGTGGAGTATTTGGGAGAAGGAAAGAAGGCAATATGATAAACATTAATACGTAAGAATGAATTCTTAAATTAATTTCAAATAACTAACAGCTTACATAAGCTTTATTTCAAGTTGCACAAGTATCTTGTCAGAGATACAGCTAATTGGCATTTACTGTAACTAAGTTAATGATTGACCTACAACTTCTGCAGTGGTTTTCTTTAAAACTTTTTCAAATTAGCATTAATTAAAGCAATTAGAGCAAACTTCATTTTTGAGAGCAACAATCTATAATGCTTTATACTTCACTACAAAGCAACTGGCAAATGACTCAACTTTGACTTGTATCTTTGCTGCTGTTGTTGGCGGGTATGAGGGAAAATGAAGTTGAATAGAGTAACCCACTTATAATATTTTTAACTGCATGGAGGATATAGACTTTTGAACTGCACTGAAATAACCAAATAACTTCAGTTTAGGCATGCGTATTGATGCTTATTTATATAAAACTAAATTTTGTCCTTCATTACCTATGATTGGAAACACTTGTAAAATAGCATTAGGAATAAATACTAGTCAGGATGTACTATACAGGAAGAGTTTCTTGTTTTTGATAAATATAGGTTGTTCTAAAAGTAGTACCTCCTACTTATTTCCATGGAAACTAAAATAGATACAAAGAGCGTAATAACATTATTTGATAGAGTAAATTTTCAGCTACAAAACACCATTTCTTCAATACAATCACAGCTATTAGCTATGCATTTTCAGCAATAACGAGCAAGAGCCTATGTGCTGTGCTCATAAAACTCAGCATGTCCAGAACGTGGTTTATGATTCATGTTCACCACTGCTGAAATGAACCACTCACTGAGTTGACATACAATGTCCATACAATGACATACATCCTGTGATGTCTAGATTTTCAGCAAGCCTAAGTGAAATTCAGTAGGTGCCATATTTTCACAGGAAGGAATTCAGTGGCACACCTTTGCTTTAAATGCACTTCCATGTCAGATGTCATTTTGTCTGACTGCCACTCTGTTGCCATCTGTTCCATGGTAACAAAATATAATGGAATGTTGGTGGGAAGGTTCAACCTCTGCTGTCATACCACCAGTGTCTGCCTCTGACACCATGAGCAAAATAATAAATAGGAGGTGTTAGTTCTGGAGCAGCCCTTGTGTTTGGTTAGTAAAATTGGTTACTGAACTGCTGTATACATCTATTAAAATAATAACAAACAAACTTGCACTTTTCTTGCTTTTTCCTGTATTTCCTGTGTTTCTTTATGCTTCAGAGCATGTATTTTGTTTTTTGTGATGGGGTGGATTGGTTAATTTGGTGGTTGTTCTATGCTTTTTTTTTTTTTTTTTTTTTTTTAGTAACTTAAACTATTCATGGTTTCTAACTAATTTCCTGCAGTTCTTTTTCCCCCTGCTGAAAAAGGAAACAGATGGCCTTTCTTGGTATTCAACAAAAACGAAACTCTTCTACAAAGATAAAGGTGTTTTGCAGACCATATGGAACATTCTCTGTTGCTTTGTAATAATAGTAAATATACTTTTTTAGAACTTACTGAACAAAGAAACCCAGATCCTGGTGTTGTATCAAGTCCTAGGAGAAGTCTTGTGATAGAGATCATATAATCTTTCACAAATGACTGCAAGATTTTTAGAAGAAGACACAGAAAGACAAAAAAAAAGCTTCAATAAATAGATGAGCAGATAACCATATGCACCATATGTGAATTCCACAGAAACTGTACATCTGTGTTTAAAGTCAATATCTTTTAAGTATCTTTATAATTGTAGAAACAGTTATTTCTTTATGCATGCTGAATCTATTGATTTAAAAAATAAAAAAATAAAAAAATAAAAAATTCTGCATATATCCATACAGGAGTCAAAAGCATGATGAGGTAGCTTGAAAACTAAGCTGTTTATCAATGGGAGTAACCTGTTAACATTTATTTGTTGTGAAACTTTAATGACTATCTTCTCTGCATATGAAAAGCTCTCATATGTCACATGGAGGTGCAGTATAGAGTAGTGGGTAATACTAAGGTGAGGCTTCTATTATCTTAATTCGACCTGGAGTCATTTGTCTTCGCTGGTCCAGCTAATGATTAAGGTAAAATCTGCCTTACCTCAGATCAGACTTGTTGCTTTAACAAAAGTGTTTTGGTAGAATGATAGAAATTAGAGAGGACTAACCAAACTAAATGTAGGAATGCATGTGAAGGAGTCCGGGAATGGACATTACATATGCTAAAACCACAAATGTTTCATCTCCTTATCAAGTGGACTGCTGGAATCAGAAAGCCGTGTGTGCTCTCCTAACTGTGGTAGGTCTGTTCATTGCCACCTCTTGAGTGTAGAAGGGTAGCATTCAAAGCAGGCTGTCTTTCCTTAGAACACAACTTGCAACTGGCTCTTTGGCTTTAAAGTGTGATGGCTGCTCATCTGGAGGTCTAGTTAACAAGAGTAAGAGGAAAAGATAGGGTAATGTAATAAAAGCTTCTATCAGCAAGTGAAGGTTGCTGATAAACTATTCATACAAATATTTCTATTGATTTTTGTGATTAGAGGCACTGTTTTGTTGAAATTGGCAATGAGTATTTGTTTTTTTTCCAGTGTTAACAGTCTCTATAATCTGTATTTTATACAGTCTGTATCAAAACTATCCGTTTTTTCTGTGGAGAACTTCACAGTGTTATAATATTTAAAACAGAATATGTTCATGGACAGTTTTGGGTTGGTGACTGCAAGTAGTGCTGTCAGATAGAATGTGCTCTGTGGTCTTTTACCTTTGATTGCTCCTGGCATAACACCTACATTAATGGGTTAATGTAGGAAAACAGGGTAATCCAACAACTAAGTAGAAAAAATGGGAGGTAACATGGCATGACTATGTGAAATGAAGGCACGTGGTTGTTATTCACAGTACCTGGTACAGCAGTGTGTCCAACATACTGATGCTGAAAACCCTGCCAGCGGCGAAGGGCAGTCGAAACATAAATGCTAAATTAGATCCCTTCTCCCGTTCTTTCTGCATGGAAATTAACAATAATGAAAAAAAATTACTGCTTTTGGAGGGATTATAATACCAACTTAACGCTACTTTGAAAGAGAGCAAAAGTATAAAAATGGCTTTGTTCTTAAGATAGTTTCCACAAATACGTAGCATGTTTCAATACTTTAAGTTTTTCAGGTTGAAAATTTGTTAAATGCATGTGTTGTTTCAATCATTACATCTGCAATTTGACATTCTTCCAAATCATCTTAAACAAAGATTGAGGTGTTTCAACTGTTTTTAAAGCAAAGTTCTTTTTATTCGTGATCCAAACTTCTCGGTGTTGACAGTGGACTCTCATTCAGGTTCAAAAAGTCTATTAGCAACACGAATTATGAACAGAGGAAACAGACCAGACAGACTAGGGTAGACATTTTTTGTTTTGATACTTCTGAGGAAGAGAGGCAGAAGAACATAAATAGTTATTCATTTTTCTGATGACAACTCATACATAAAGAAATCACAGCAATGTGCTTCCTATTCCTTCAGTAATATGTGAGTAAACTACAGGTTGGAAATAATTTTTCCTATTTTAAGGAGAGATGACATCTCCAAACTGAAAGCTTGATACATCATAAAGAGCACGTTCTCAAAGTACAGAGAAGTCATGTTTTGGAATGGAGAGACACATTCATCACATACATACACCAATCTGTGCTTGGGGCTAACAGTCTCAGAGGCAGCTTTGTAGGGTGGGTATGGGGATCCTGGTGGTCTCAAATTGAACATGAATTGACAATGAGCCCTTGCTGCAAAGGCAGCTAACAGAATCCTGGGTGTTAGGAGGAGTGTTGCCAGTAGGTCAAGGGAGGCGATATCTTCCTCTCTTCTCAGCACTGGTGAGGCCAAGTGTGGAATACAGTGTATAGTTCTGGGCTCCCGGGAACATGCAGGTCATGAATGTTCTGGAGAGTCAAGTTAGTTTTACTAAGATGATCAAGATATTGGAGCATAAGGAAAGGACTCAGACAAAACAATCTCAAGACAAAGTATGGGGAGATGTGGGTGGATTGGTTGATGCTGATTTCAGGCGTACAAATATTTGAAGGGAGGATGAAAAGATGGCGGAGATAAACATGATTCTGTGATAGGTTCTTTTCAGTGGTGCCCAGTATGAGGACAAGAGGAAATGGGCATAAACTGAAATGCAAATGATTCTTTCTGAGCATATGGAAACATTTTATTGCTTTTGGGTGACAAAGTAGCAAAACAGGTTGTAGAGTCCTTCCTTGGAGATGAACAAAAACTGTCTGAATTTCGTCCTGGGCAGCCTACTCCAGGTGACACTGTTTGAGCAAGGGCCATTTGCAAGAAAACTTCCAGAAGTTGCTTTCAAATCCAACCATACTCTGATTCTGTGATATGCAAAGAATAAGTCTGTTCTAGCTAGAGCATCATCCAAATGTGTTTAGGTTCGATTGCAGCATGCTGTAACCTCTGTTTGTCATTGTTGGTTTCACCTGTTGATTCTTACTGTTTTACATGAGCAGAGTTGAAAAGGATGTCAAGGAACAGAAGTAGTTTCTAGTTAAAAGTATTTAAAGTAACTCTTGCTGTCATTAATCCACTCTTTGTAAAATGTCACCTCTGTAAAGGGGGCCGAAAATTTTTTTAAAAGTATCTCAGTACTTGTTGGTTTTTATTATTATCATTTATTCTAAGTATTCTCTATATTCTGAACAAATGCTGTTGAGTTGTATTAGAAAGCACCATTTTTAGGGCAAAAATGGTCTAGAACAAGCATCTTCAAACTCAAGTGCAGACTACAGTGATGTCATTACAGTAGGAAGTTGTATACTCTTACTTCTGCTCAGCATTATATAAACTAATGAAACTCATTAAGTCATATCTCATTCCTAACCAGCTTGACACAGATACTTCTAACTTGCCTTGTCAAAGCGATCACATCTCCCACTAGCAGTTCAAAGGAACTTAAAATCCTCGAAGAGGAACTTAAAATCTTAAAATTCAGAGTGGCACCAGTGACTGAAATTCTGACAAGCGCTTGTTAACTCACAAGCAGAATTCATACCAGGTGCTACCTGAATGATAGAAACTGGCCTCCAGATATCTGGCTGGGTTGAGATTACTGATTTGCTGCAGGTACTTATCCAGCTGGTAATGGGAGTACCAATGCCTGCTGCATAGTGCAATCCAACAATCTCTGGGCTCCCACTGTGACCCACGCCATGTGAGCTGCTCTGCTAACTTTTAACATGTTAGCTACGTTCTGGCTGACTGGCTAAATAAGCTTTCCACAAACCAGCAGGTTATTCCCTAATTTGCAGGCAGGTCAAGACTACAGTTACAGGCCAATTGTTATAAATACACACACACACACACACACACTGTAAATTACTAATAAGCAGGCTTCTGTCTGTTCGTTTCTATGCAGATATGTTTGTCCACCACAGTGCTTTTCTAGTTGTCAGTGTGTAAAGTGTTGTAGGTAACATGTTCAACTTCACTTTCTTTCCCAAGAATCTATTTCCATATTATTCAGCTAAGGTTTATTTATCATACATTTCAATTAAAATAACTTATGTCCAGCCTGCTATTGCAGTTGTTGAGAGTCTATGTACAGCTTGCTACTCAGGTAAGCATACTAAAGCTAAATGGAAAAATTATCTTGTACTCCTTTGTTCTATACAGTCACACTCCTCTCTGTACTTTTATGTCACTAGGTCATAAAAAGAAAATATACCCTTACTAGTCTCCCTTGTATATGAAGTATAATTGACACAGCAATTATAGTCTAAGCCCATTAATCCCAACAGGCAACATTGTCCTGTCCACAGGAGATATTTAGAGGTGTTTGTGCAGAGAGTATATTTTTTCATGAGTAACGTCCTTTTTTTTAAAAAAAAAAAAAAAAAAAATCCAGTAAAATATTTTGTTCTTTAAATTAAATGCTCTTTAAAATGTGCTAGAATCTTACGTATCATTGTAGTTAGAATACTTTTGCATTGCAAGGGAAAGATGTTTTGTTTTGTTTTTTTGACATTACAATATCAGGTTGAGCTGCATTATATTTCTGGAACAATGTAATCACTAACAGCATGGCAGAAATGCCTGTTTAACTGGGGATAATCAATAGCTTAAATGAAGAACCAGAGAAGCATGTGTTCAGATACTTAAGTTTTGGGGTTGTTTTTTTTTTTTTTTTTCAGAATGTAATTTCAAAAGCATCTGTTAAGCTTGCTTCTCTTGCTGAATCAATAGGAAAAAAAATACTATATACTTCATTATCCTTAATAAGTTCGGTGTGTTTAGACTTAGAGTTTAAATCTGCCCTTCATGGTTCAGTTTCATTCCTAAGATTTATACTGCTTCTGTGAAACATTAGACCAAATAGAAGTATTGAACTGAAATCTCAACACAAGCAAGGGAAAGAGGACTATTGTCTTGTGCAGAGGAAGAAAAAAAAAAAAAGCTTGATTTTGTTGAAGTTTTTTGCTAGTTATTTGTTTCTGCACGATTCGAGCAAAGCTCCATATTTTTATTTATCTGTGACTCGATTTTTCTTTACCATGACAAATGCATGCATGCAAACAATGCACAAATGTTCTGGTTGAAATGGCAAAGAGTGTTTCAACAAGTGTATTTCATATAAAATTGAAGAAAGCATTATCTTAATTGTACAAAGAACACTTATTTAGAAAAGCATGCTATTGGTCTTACTGGTGTAAGCCACAGAGATGAAGACTATTTATTTTGTAGCTCTACATCATACATTTGAATGCTTTTCTTTTATTGCAAAGTAGAAGATAGGAATTGAAGAAAAGTTATTGTGAATGAAAGCTTGTGTGTTGTACAACAAATACTTCAGTATTAAAACCATATGAATTTCATAGCATATGTTACATTAAATTCTTTGAATCATGCCACAAAATATTTTAAAGGCAACTGTGTCAATCATATGAAAAATACCATGTGAATGAGGTGTAGTGTTTATCCTTCCATCTTTTGGGGAGAATTTGCTGAGGATTCTGGTTTGGAGCCATGAAGAGGTGAGTTAGGGCAAAGGCCGTATCTTCAGAAATACTTTTGCTTTGTATCCAACGACAAACAGACCATTTGGTTTATTTTAAAACAAGAGTACATTTATTTTTCCCATTTATATTAAGTTTTTTATATTGCCTCCTTTCTTTTATTACAGACTTGTTTTCCCTTTTTTCTGGCTTAAAATAGATTTGTTAGAAATGCATTTTTTACTCAGGCATCTGGTGTTGATGTTTTTTTTCCTTATTACCTGCATACTCATTGGTCTTCCAGACAATATAGCAGATGTAGAAGCCAGAAATATGTCAGAATGCCTGAAATGTTTTCTTTTTCCCATGTGTGATGCCCAGCAGCTCCTTCTCCGACACTTGTTTTGGAATTCATGAGAAAGGAGATATAACTACTCAAAGAAAAAGCTTAGATCATTTCTAGGAACATAAATAAAAGACTGTGGTGTATGTGCATTTCAATGGAATGCACACATAGCTTACATAGTTTTAAGATAGTTATTAATAGATTATTTACTTCATCCTCATTGTTTTATGGTTGTGGTTTGGTTCAAGTCAGGAAGTTCAAAATTATCACTTTTCTGAGTAGTAACAAATGTACACTTCTGATTTTGATAGTTCCTAGCATGTGCCATGCTTCCTCTGTATTGCTATTTAATGTATAGTTTATTTTTTGGAGGGTTGCATTTTGTCAGAACACTAGAGAATGTCTGTCTGGCTCAAGTTTTTATTGAGATTTTGCCTTTTTACTATTTAAAAATAAAAATATAGTCTAAATAGTTAATACTGTAATGCCAATTACAAAGCACTATCTGCAAGCTAACCTGAAGCCCTGCTTTGGCCACTCCATCAGTGGCTGAAAGAGGTGTACGGCCCATCTCGATTTAATATATTCTCCTGCAGTTTAGACGGCAGTAAGGAACTCCGTGGAAGGCTGTAAATGTTTCGTACAAGCAATGTAAAGTCACTGTAAAGGAATCTACAAGTACATAATGTGACACACACATGTTTTGGGGTCTTCCAAAAACATAAATGTAATGACGTTCAGTTGCTTTCTACGGAGAATAGTGAAGTACATTGTTAGTTCTTATACTAGTTGTTGCCCATGTGAGATACAGCTGATTGAAATACAGTCACAGAAACCTCTTTTTAGTCCCTTTCTTGGTATAAGTAATTTGGGATTGTTATCACACCTCTGCAGTACTTTATGGTTTCTTTGATTATTTTCCTAATTGCTTCTGTTCTGGCTTTTTAGCAAGAACAGATTCATTTTTTTTATTGTTGATCTGGAACTGCTATCTACAGATCTCAATTCAGCAGCAAAATGTGCATTATTATTATTTATGCTTTTATTGTTTAACGTTACTTCAGATCTGCTTCAAATCAGAACAGTACTAAAAAGAAATGAAGACAGCATGTTTTATCCTTAACAGAAGTTTAGAAAAGCAAACTGTCTTTGTGTGTGTCACTCCAAATAGGCAGCTATCCCAGATAGATTTTTTTGCTCACCTAATGTGTATGTACTTATGCTTTGGAGGATATAAAATCAGAGTATAGTATGATGAAATTTACACAGGGTTGCACATACTTTAAAAGACCATTTAAAGTTAAGAGTTTTTATCCTTCCATTGAAACCTGTGGTATTTAATCAGCCAGGGCATTCTAAACTCTTTAAGGAAGGGTAATGGTTATCTCGTATTTTTTCTTTATCTGAGACAAATGGAGAACTAAGTTTTTGAACTGCAGATGCCACATACTGGAAAAGAAGCTACTGCTATCCTTGCTGCCCATAGTCATTAAGTTTTACATATTAAGGGAGTATGTTTAAAATAAATAATATTTGCAGCAGATAATAGTGCACCAAAGACATAAGCTTCAATGGTGTGTTCTAACCTAGGTCTTTCAGCTGTTGGCACTTGCTGCTCTATATAAACTATATAAACTCCCAATGAAACTGTTCCTCTCTTCATAACAGTTTCTGTCTAGCTTTTTCATGATTCTCAATTCTGTGCAAATCAAACCACCTAAGCAAGATTTAAGTTATCGTTCTGTTTTAAGCAAAGACTAAAAATTCACAAAATATCACCTACATATTTGCATTTTTTGGTCAACATGTATGCATGGATAGTCAATACAGTTGATTGTGATAAAAACTTCTTATCATCCTGTTTCATCTAAACAAGCTGAATTTAAGAGTTCTGTTCTTGTGTAAGATACTGGGAGCTGGGCTGTGAAGATAAACTTGTGTGAAAAGGTGGTTTTCCATTACATAATACCTTACACGAACACTTGTCGAAACTATGTCACTGTTACACAGTAAATAGCAAAAATGTAAATTTCAAATTTACACCCAGATTCTAGGGCAATCACTGTGCAGCTAGGAAATGGGAGTTTTAAGTTACTTCTGCATAATAAAAATGACTTCAAACTGAACTCGGATTTTTCTACGGTAACTAAGACGTATGACACGAAGAAACTGGGTGTATGCCTAGATTACTAGCAAGTGGGGGGTGGTGGATGGAGAGGGACTGGAGTGAAAAAGTCTGTTTTGAAGACTAGTGTCATGATAGTATTTGTCTTGATCTCATGAAATAACTCAGAATGTGGCCTGTGATCATGAAAACAATACTGGAAGTTTTCTAGGTCAGTCAGATCACCATCTCTGAAAAAGAGGTTTGTCCTGGAATTGACCAAGTTAAGCAGGTAGCCGAAGTTACTGTCTAGCAATAGTATCTTGGATGAGCCCGGGGTCACGTGTTCTTGAGCAAATTAAACTCAGCTTACCTCCCTATGGCCCTTCTGTTTGATAACTTGAAAATGCCAAACATACATGAGCCTGTATGGGTCTGTCAACGTTTAAGCAGTGTTACTATCCTTACCATTAGTAGGACTGTACTATGAAAGAGAACTGGTGCTCTCAAACTGTTGTGATAATGTAACTACCAGATAAATGAAAATGCTAACAGGATATATGATTACAACACTTTTACATCAAAATGGAATACAAACTGCACGTTATTCCAGGACATGTGTATGTATTAAGTGTTTAGTATATTTAACTGTTTTCTACATTTTAGAGATCTCATTACTTACCTTTTCCAATTTGGATAAAGCAAGAGAATAGCAGTCTTTGGCTCTGAATTGCATGAATCTCATATTGGCGGGGTGAGTTAGCTCTGTGATAATGCTTAGGCTCGAGAACAACCTGTATTTCAAAAGAATGTTGCAGTTTTAAGCTCCAATTAGAACAGTTCACAAACGTAAGGATCTACATAATGCTGTGACTTGTGTTCATGTCCATGTTTTTAATTAAGCACCTGAAAACTTAAGTCTTTATGGCAGCATAAAAAGCTCATATAATAGACTTTGATATAAGGCTCTAAATTTGTCATATTGTACCGATAATACATGGCAGTCATCAATCATTTTATGTGCTTTTCTTGGAACCTGACCTTAGTGAGGTAATGTCAAATGGATTGCACGGTGCATTTTTTTCAACTTTTTAGTCCTGGCCCTCAGTTTTGTAGGGATGAACTTCACTGAAATAATAATTCACATAGAGTCTAAATTTGGCAAAATGTATTTCAAGAACTACCTAGTAGTATGTGTGTTAATGGCATCTTACTGCAGTTTCTATGTCTGTTGAGCTTTATATATAGTATTAAATCATATGATTATAGAAATGTTGGACATCGTTATGTTAGCAGTTCTGTTCCTGTGAATAACCAAATATTGTGATCATAAAAGAAAAAATGGAATTAGTAAACTAGCTGAGAATCTGGACGACATCACTTAATGACATCTTGTGTGCACTGTAGCTTGAAAAGTGCTGTGTATGTTCAGTATTTTCTGTGGCAGTTTAGCTAGTGCAGTAGTTATATAAAGGCTATTATTCTACTAAAGATTGAGCCCTTAGGGAATAGAGCCTACATAGATAGGTTAAACACATGGTAAACACACATTTGAGTTGCAACTATGGTGTGACTTCATTTATTTATTTTTTAATATATGATACAAATGAAAGCCTTGAAAATGCTCTGTACATATGAACTTCTATCTCTTAACTAACCTAAGGAAAAAGTCCAGAGGAAGAACATATTTCCCCTTAAAATTCTGTTATTTTCTGTGTTAATTGTGTATCACGTAGCATATAATTACTGAAGTTTCTGCTGGCTGGAAATTTTTCTGGTATTGTTGTGTTAATGGACCAGCATTCAGGTTTGAAAAACAACAGTATAATAATTTAGAACTAAAAGCAAATTAAACAACTAATCTAATGATAAGATGCACATGATCTGAAGAAGATTTGCAAGTTACTAGGTTTCTGCTACAGATGGATTTAGTTAATAACCAAGTTATAAAAGAAGATTGCAAAAGATCTACAAATGTGCTACTGATTAAAATTCAGACCTCTTATTTAAGAGTGCCCTCCAGTGGAAATAGGGAAAAAGCATTAGAGATTGTCAAAGCAAGATAGCCTCTTAACCCTAGTTCAAGGCACTGCCTGCAAACTTTCAACACTACAGGCCTATTCTTTACAGAGATTTCTCTTTTCTTCTTCATTCTGTTTTCAGGGTTTTTTGTTTGTTTGTTTGTTTGTTTGTTTTTTCTTTTATTTAACAAAAAAAAAAACAAAAAACTGACTTGGGAAGAGGAAACCTTAGTCAGCCTGATGGAAGACATGCTGTTGTTGAATCGATATTTGGGAATTGGACAAGTGAGAGATGGATATGAGCTGAGAGAATAAAGTATGAAAAACATGTAATGGCATCGTAAAACCTTATTTGGTGCATTTATAAATTGGTACTGATTGCTAAGTGTCATGAATGACTTATTATGTACACTGTTATTAACAAATTTCTTGCAGTTTTTGAAACTTAGTCACTAAAATGTTAGATAATAAGAATTTAAAACAGGACTTCCCAAACATAAGCATTTAAATTCATTAATTAGTAAAGTAAGAATAAATATAAACACTTCTAGTACAGATTTTCTGCTTAAGGAAACCTGTTTTATCGAGGTGGTAGTCAGTGATTAGCTTCATATTTTACATTGAGAAAGATCTGTAGGACATAGCCAAAAACCAGTAATTGCTCCTTGTACTTTTAATCTATGCTGATTTGTTCTTTTCCACCCAAAGGATTAAAAATTTCCTTTCTAATTTGATGCAACTGTTTGAGTTGCAGCTCTTCGCTCCTTTAAACTATAAATCTGGTAAGTTAGTGTTGTGTCAGAATTTTAATTGGTATGAAACAACTTCTATCCTTAAAGGTGTTAATAACTCTATCATGTTATAAACAACACATCCATCTCCTAATCAAAGCTGGATGGGGATGTACTGTTCTGACTAAACAAGAGTAATTTATTTTTACTAATTTATGTAAATCAGGGAATAATGCCAAAACAGGCTTATTAGAATTGGCAACTTAGGCCAAACAGCATTACAGTGCACTTGCATCATCTCTTTAGTACTGCCTGCAATCCATAATGAGATCAGCTGATGTGAGTCAATGAGATTTAGATAAACTTATATAGCTTTATTTCTTATGACTCAGTTGGAATCTTTTTAATTTGTGTAAATGTTTGAGAACAGCACATATTAGCAACACTCCAGTGACGTAAAATCCTTATTTAATCCTATACTTTTTGTTCATTGCCTTTGTCCATTATCTTCTTCACTACTTTCTTACAGATATTACTAAACAACAAAAAAACTTGAAAGATCTTAATTTATGAGGTTATGTTCTTGTGATTAATGTAGTTTATTCTGCAGAACAGATGAATGTCACTACTTCACACTGCTTAGAGAAACTTAGTTATCCCTGCAACTTTGATATCATGTAAAAATACAGAGAATACATTGTGTTTGAGAAGAAATAAATTCAGGAAAAGAGGTAAAAGAACAGTTTACGAAGTTGACAAGGTTTTCTGGAAACAGTGTTAAATATTAAAATGTGTTATTTTTATTTATTTTGAATTTGTAAGAAGGTCTATGCAGGCTTAGAATTATACTGAGCAGTTGTATGTTTCATACATGAGTTACAGCTGCCATCTAGTTGTAGCTATTGTGCAGGTAAACTGAATGGTTATACAGCATGTTTTACTACTTGGATATCTATTATACATAATGTAATATTATGATTTTATTTTTTTAGTGTTGCACTAGGTAGAACACAACTATGGGAAATATCAACACCTACTTAACAAATTTTATTTACTTTCCATTCTATTTTTCAATTTTATATTTAGGGAAAAAATTCTGGAAACCTTAGTGATGCATATCATTGCCTCAGTGAGATATCATAGAACAATGTGGTTATTATTACACTGGAATGTTCCATGAATAAAGTTTAATTATAATTTCTAAATTTGATATGTGATTGAGATGCATCTATGTTAAAATCAAACGCAAATTCAAAATCTCAAAGTTGAAATAGACAGAACTAAAACTTCTTATGCAGCATAGATTTTGCTTCTTTTGGAGTGCTAGCAGTCATGCTAGCACTAATCAACTGCACAGTTGGGGAAAAAAAAAAAATCTGTTGAAATACTTTGGATTTCACATGCTTATTTTTCTTGACCAAACCTTAGTAAAATAAATCACAGGAGGTTTTGGACTTAAGCTCTAGATCAGGGAAGCGTTTCTTAGCTGTCTGCATAGCGTATATATCTGCTTTTGTTTGTGGGTGGGTTTTTTTGGTTTTTTTTTTTTTTTTTTCAAATAAACTTTCTTCACTGTTTAACGTGATTTCTATCATTTGGTACTTGTTGAATTGAGATACTTACATGAAGCGTAGCTTTAATCAGGAAATGTTCTCAAATGATCTGGAGGTCTCTGAACTCTGTCTGGTTTCTTAGTTGCTTTAGACTTACAATTTTTCACTCTGAATTTAGATATTCCTTCCTGACTCTGAATATGCTATTGTCAGAGGTAATACTGCACACATGCGCCGAAAATCTGTTTTTTGTTGAAAAATCAATATTCAAAATTTATACACAATTAACTTCATACTAATGCATAAGCTGCTGCATTAGAAGGGTCTGTTTTTTTGAATTGTCTTTAGCAGCACAAGGACAGCTGCACTAAGAAAAATGTGGGGTGTTTTTTGACCTGTTTTCAAAAGTAACATTTGTTCCTTTCCTATAAACCTGAAAATTAGAAATTATCCTCAAGTTTGGGGATGAGTTTTGTCTGAGATTTCAAGAGAGTTATGCCAAGAAACAGTTTATAGCTAAGGCTTTTTGCTATGTGAAAAGAAAGGGGAAACAAAAATAGAAACCACACCCTTGTCTGAATACAGAATGCATTATTAGGTACCTCGTGATTAATGAATATGTAAAACGAGACTGCAAAAGATCTCTTACCTGAAGAGTGTTTGAACATTTACAATGGTCTTAGCATCTGCCATGTAGTCTTCCTCAGCACTCATTGTACTTTCTTTGTCCACCACCACCATATTAGCTGCAAAGGTGACCCCACATCTTAATAAGTCATCTAGGCTTTTGTGAAGAGAAAGAGGAAGAAAGAAATGAACAAGTCACTTTAACCTGAAATGCTTAAAAGATTAGTGATAATACTGATAAATCACATTGAGTTGCTGGTTCCCTGCAACTCCATGTACATATTATAACTTCTAGTATAGTCCATGTCAAAAATATGAATTGAGAGAATAGAATATGAATTGTTTCCCTTGAAGTCATAGAGAATACACTTCAGGTTGTTATGGTCAGTCTTCCTAAAATGGTAGAATTATTTCAGAAATTAACATGAGCCTTTAACAGTTACATGGAAAGACTGTATGTCCTTACATGTTTCATCAACTTGCTTCATTATAGTTATTTTTGACAATGAATGGATCTAAAATGATTGCTCTTTAACACATTTTGTTTCAGTTTCAAAATGTTAATAAGGGTTCTAAGGGAACATCTGACAAGCTCCTCTTTTATCTATCGGAGTGTTGTTACAATGCCTTTAGGACCAGCTGTACCTCAGTAGAACATTTCACCTACTGGACAATATCTGCTGTAAAGTTTGACCACAGAAAACCACCTCTGACAACTAAGTTACAGTTGCCAGCATGCCTTATATTTATTTCCAAAATGAAGCACATTTTGGTTGTTAGTTTCTGTAGGAAAAGTTACTTTTAAAACAATTCTGGAAAAGTTTCAGAATTTTTTTTTTTTCGTTGGTTTTTGTTTTAGTTTCTGTAATAAAAGCTGCTGGGAACCAAACGACTCTTAAGTGAAAATGGGAAGAAAGGGTATTTCATGATTTCCAGGAGAAATTGAAAAGCTACGTTTTTTGCATCATTCTTTACTTCCAAGGAAGAAAAGCTATTTTGTCATTAGAATTGCTTCTCATTTGGCAGTTGATCTAATCTGTAATATTGTCTAAACTATACTGATTCAATTATTACTGTTCTCAGTGATCTTCTAAGGCTCCTAAGTTTTACATATCCTATTCTAAATCTGTTTTGAAACTTTAGAATAAGGAAAAGGATACACATTATTGATGTTTATTTTACATTTTATGTGTTCTTCCAAAACAAATATATGGTACAATTTTTGAAACTGCAGTTTTACTGGTGGTTGACTACTAAAAGAAAAATTATATGACCTATATTAATAATGTCAGTGCATATGTGGAAACCTGACCTTTCTCTGAGTAATTTAATTACTGAAATAGCAGTAATGTAATACTGAACTAGCAGTAAAATAGCAGCAAAGTCTAAAATGCAACTATATTTTCTGCATTTCAGAGATAAAAAAACCTATTCATTTTTTTTCAGTTGTACCACTACTTTGAGGTTTTTTTTAATGTGGGGAGTTAGAATTCTAATAAGTATTTTTATAATTCCATTATCAGTATTTCTTAATATGTAACAGACTCCTGCACTACTGGAATCTGGTCAGTTACATATCTCACATCTTTTATACTCCAAGTCTGTAGATGTTTCTGCTAACTTGGTACATTTTGGTGAAGTTCAGTCAAGCTATGGATTTCTGTAAAGATGTTTTTCTGCAGGCTACTTGCTTCTAGCAAAAAAAGGAGTGGTATATATGGGTAATCCTTTTTGCGGTTTTCTCTTCAACTTAGTGACATTTCGTGCCAAGTGACCATAGGACAAGTGTATTAGATATTTAAAAGGTAACAGATGGCATTCTTAAATGCATTGGAAGTGAATTCCAGAGACATTAAGAAAGAAACTTTGTATATTTTACATTGTAGCATTTAGCTAAACATGATTGATTTCTATTGGTTATATATGATTTTAAAACATTTAAGAAAACTCAGAATAAATACAAAATCTCATTATTGATGAAAATAGATGTCAAAAAATAAAATACAGTATCTGATTTTAAAGTGACTGCATTGTCAGATTTGATGCATAAGTTCATGTTAACAATACTGCAAACAAAAGAACTTTGCATAGTAATGCCTTTGGTGGACTGTAGTCCTCAGGTTTACGCATTCATTTCTTAAAAAGAAATAAAACACACCTCAGAACAAATGAAAAAAAACCTGTAGGAAGTGATTTCCTTTTGAAAGTAAAACCAGTAATTTTTATTAGAATTTAATCTTCCAAGTTAATTAAAAATGGTCTTTGGGTTATTAATTATTTTAGATACTGTGAGGCAATTCAATTAGTCTGCTTCTATGAATTTTCTGTAACTTTTATAGGATTAAAACCTTAAGAAAAATAGTAGCTGTTAACAACCCAAGACACATTTTTGCTTTAGAAAAAACACGTCTAGTAAGTAAAAAACATGTCTACAGATCCACTGCAGGTCTCACAGTGACTAAGGTATTGCCAAGACAAATCTGCAGCTCTATCATCGCGATTATAAGCAGTTTTAAAGCCCCTGTTAAAACAGGATGAAAATTTTAAAATGTTGAATATTTAAAATTTTCATTGAAAAAATAGGTTCTGCTACTTCTGGGCAGGAAATAAATTATTTGATGTCTGTGTGGAGAATGAGTACTGTGGCCTTGCAGCCCCAGCTCAAAAGCAGCCATGTAGTGAAGCGAACTATTTTCTACTTTGATTTGACACTAGGCACATGAGCTTATTAAAATGCTACTGAGCCATTGCTCCTCTCTCCCCTTTGTCATTTCTGCCTGATTTTTCTGTTAAATGTATGTTGCTGAGCTTAGATATGCAAATATATACCAGCAGAATTTCTGAAGACAAATATTGGAGTAGGCGAATATTTTATGTAGGGGAAAATTATGTTGGACACATTTAAACTCATTAGTTTTAGTGCTGTTTGTGTTCTATAGCTATTTTACACAAGCCTAGTCTGTAAATGATAAAGGGTGTCACTAGAATCAGTGCTATTACCTGGCAATTCCTAGAGACGTACTAAATACTTATTAAAATAAATGTTAATGCTTGGGTTTTGAAGATACTAAACTGTGTTCCCTACCATACTTTTTACTGACAATATCCTCTAGAAGTCAGAAATTTGAAATCTCAAACTATAGCACACAGACACACAGACCATGCATGCAGATAGATCATCTTCAAATATAACACACACGTAGACATGCAATGACAATACACAAAACAAGCCACTGACCACTACAATGTTAAGTTTTCTAACAGTTACTTCACCTACTTGTCGATAGAGCCCACCATGTAGTAAACCATTGGAAACCAACAGATTGCATCCAGAAAATGCATATCTGGCCTAAGCAGCAGATGGGATTACAAAATGAAACACAATATCACAACAGCAGCATCTCTTCTAAAATACTTCAAAAAAAAAAAAAAAAAAAAAAAAAAAAAAACAAGTAGTTTGGATGGTGGTTTGTTAACTTCAAAAAACAAAAACAAAAACAAAAACAAAAATAATAATTTAAAAACAAAAACAATAATTAAAAAAAAAAAAAAAAAACCTTGGAAGTATTATGTCTTTACACAAGTAATAGAAAACTGTGAAATAACAGTGCTGTAACTGTAAAGGATGATCAGAATGATCACATGCTTATTAATAAATGCACCTCTTAAATCAGAAAATTTATGGCACAGTACAATTTCAAATATTAAAACGAGTGATTGATTTCAAAGACACTGCCAAGTTGTTTTCCAGTGCACGAATTAGGGATACTAAAAATAAGCAGTGAAACCTTACTTTTCAGTGGAGTAGAATCTTTGAGTTACAGCTAATAACTCTGACTTAAGTAAAAGAGAAAAATTTTGAAGAAAAATTTAATTTTAAAAACAATGTGTGAAATAAAGTTTTATTGTTTCTTTATTCATAAATTTTACTGGATTTCTTCTTGCATATTGAGAAACAACTGAAATCTCAAAAAATGCCACGTATAGGTAACAGAATACTGTAATAGTGGGTTGATTAAAAAAAAATAGGATTATAACAAAAAGGCATAGGCAGGATCATCAAAGGTGGTTAGATTCCTGAGTCCAGTGAAAGAAATTGCAAAATGCCAATTGACATGAATGGCACCAAGACCTCAACCTAATGCATGTATAGAAAGCATGCTGGCTTTTCAGGAGGGACTCTGCAACACTGAATGCTGGGAGGAGCCACTGCAAGTGCAGTGTAGAAGGTAGAGAAATAAGGGTTCTAATTTAATTATCAGCCAAAACTTTTTGCTGTTAAAATGATATTTAGGTGTAAAATTATAGCTCTGAAGTGTGTTAGCTCAGGCGCAGTTGTGGAAAAGATAGCAAGCACTAGAGGGCACTCTGGGTTCACATCACAGCTTAAGCATCACTTTATAACAAACTTTAAAACCCAGAAATCTTTAAAGAGCAATTCAAGCTTTCACCAAATCATGTAATTCATTTTATGCCATAACATATATACACTTAAAACCTTTGCTTTGCAAACACAAATGTATATAGCTTCATTAAAAAGCTGTTTGAGGCTAAAGTAGAACACTTCATTGCAGATTTTTGCATAAAAAATTGCTTGTAATAAACCAGAGCACATACATGCAAACCAAAGTGTCACTTTAGTATCAATATCTGTACAGCACATCTTCTGATGTAATTTCTTTAAGTCATAGTTCAACCTCATATTCCTTATCTGGCTAGCCTCCATTTTTGTGTCTTTCAAATTGTGGTTCTAAGTATGTAAGCAGCACCAAAGAGCTGCAATTGCAAGTAAGTTCTTAAGCAGTACTATGGTTCTCCCCCAGCCTCTGCCCCCCCAAAAAAAACCAATTAATTATTTATGTTCAGATTATTAAGCAGTACTCTTGTCAGAAGGTTTTTTCTTAAAGTTTAAAAAGCTAATGCAAAAAAGGCTAATAATTTTAGTGATCTCCACACAGGTGTGGTATTAACAACAACATTATTGCAGAGAAAGGGAATTAGAAAGTGGATCCTACTGGCCTAAAGAACTATTTATCCTAGAGTGTAAAATTGTTACAAATATTCCAATTAAGGCCATTAAGTGACTTGTAAAAGCAGTGTTTGAATTGCAGTTTTATAGCTACAAGAATGACTAGCTACATGAATTGACTTTTTTACAGTGCTTACAAAGTTAATTTTAGTATTCATATTACTTTCAATATTTTAATACTTCATTGAAACATCACCTGTGAAGTATAAGGACATTAGAATGTAATACAGCCATTTACAGTCAGGAGAAAGTCAGTTTTGCATATAACAACATAGGTTCTGTATTTTTTTATTTTTTGCAAAGATGTACGTGCCATAATGTTTTTGATTTTAAGTTGGCCATCTGAAGAGTGATCACCTATCAAAGTAATGATAAAACGATTTTAAAATGTATCACAAAGAAAAAAAAAAGAGACAAATATTTTTAAAATCTACATACGGGTTATCCAGGAGTAATACAATGGGATTGAGTTCTTTTTTCGGTCTGTAATAAGCTCTAAGAGGGACGATAAAATTATATAAGCCATTTCCAGCAGTTTCTGCTGCAACGATAATCAATTTATTTTTGAATCCATAGGCTTTGGCATCTTCATAGTAGTTATGCTGGCACCCCTAAAATTAAAATGAGAAACAAGTTCAGTGGATATGAATGAAGAGGTTTAGTGGAATGGAAGGTTTTACCACTAGAAATAGAAAATTGTATCAGCCGACCTGAAATAGATCTGATTACATAGATGCAAATGCTTGGAGATGAAAAAGGATGAGAAACTTAGTTTGTGACAAAGCTCACATCTAAGCAAAAAATGTTCAGATGCAGCAGACAAATGTGAATGCAGTTTTATCCAATACCAGAGAACTCTCTTTACCTTATCTAGTCTTAGACAACAGAAGGGTACTTTTTCATGCAGAAGATGACAAAATGTGGGAGAACTTCCAATGTAAGGAGAGTAAGGAGGATAGCCTTTGGCATACCTAGTAGAATAGAAAAAAAAACCCAATATTTTTTAGTATAGACAATGAAATACATTTAATTATACAGCTGTTTTATGGGATGCTTATACCTATGCCTACTTAAACAAGTATTTGTGGACTAAGAGTCAAGTATATTAAATGAACAAAGGTATGTAATTTAAATCTTTGACCCATTCTATAAAATGTATTGACAGCTGTCAAATTTTTGTGAACTGAAGGAATTCTGTTTGGCTTTTTTTTTTTTTTTTTTTTTGTACAAACATCTTTGGAAATGGGCTGATATATTGTAGTGTACAGGCTTGGTGTTCTAAACACATTGGAATATAAGGAAAGTTGGAAAACTAGAAAACATGGTGGGACAGCTTCTCTTCCTTCCCCACTTATCATTCAGAATCTCAAGAACAAGTAAGGTCGTTACCTTCTTTTACCAAAAATGAAATTTCTAATTGGCCTTCATTTTTAATAAAAGACTACATGATAGTGAGGAAGACTCACTTGCAATGGGAGGTGCACATACGTGATCAGAATATCCACAGCCATCAGGGAAGACTGAGAAGATAGGCAGCCTTTTATATTCTGTTGTTTCAGTTGACAGAGTGAAGATGACTTATTCTATTATTTTTTTCATTGGATTTTTATGATCTTCCCTGGGGCTTCTCATACTTAGTGAAGTTGGAGATGTGAAACTGCTAGGTAAGCCATTGTCTTAATTGAGTATTTCAGTTTTAATATTCTTTTCAGTAATCCCAATAAACATAATTGCCTATCTTATTTTAAGGTGGTTACCAGATTTGCTTTTTTTGTGAGCAGTGCAGCATTACTTTCACTAATGTGCTAACAAACATTTTAAATTAGATGTAATAATGTGATCTCATATCACATTTTGGATTGTTCTTATGTTTTGGAGTCATGTACCTACTGTTAATGTTCAACATGCCTGTTAAATTACCTGATTGTCAGGGAAGGACAGAGGTATTTATTTGTTTACAGCTTACTTTAGTCCTAGTAATTATGAACTGTAGGAAAAATGGTCATGAATGTCACTTGATGTGTATGCTATAAATTGCTATACACACATCTGTATTACAGCGTGTAGAAAATCTCCTGTAAATAGAGGATGTGGTCTGTTTTTCTTCTTTCAAAATAGGCGTCGCAGTATTCTGCTACCAGATAAAAGCATTTCTTAAAAAAAAATACTTCCTTTGTGTGTCTTACTTGCTACAACTTCTTGGATTGATCTGAGTGTCAAAACTGCCCATGCTTGTTTCAAATAATGTTACTTAGTTTATATTAAATATACATACTCTAAGCCTGCAGAGACTTCGTCATCAGATGGAGTGGTTTCATCTTCTGATTGGTCACTTAGAAGGTCGCATGCCTGAAGTGAGGATGAGTCTGCAACCTCCAGAACAGGTGCTATACTGGGCCGTCTGCCCTCTTTACCTCCCTCAGAAGGAAGAGCTAGTGTAGGTCCGCTGGACGTTCGGCATCCTGTGTCTTGTAAATCGATAGCTACGGTTCCTGAAGTAGTGTTGAAATTGGTTTTACAATGTGATTGTTAAAACATTTAAATGAGATTCCCATATTTAGTAGGGATTTTCAGACCTCATGGACAAAGACTGAAAGGAATGCCACATCCATTAGCTGTGTTTATCATATTAAAGTATAACAAATATTTACTCTTGAGGAAGCCTTCTCCTGTACATCTGCACTATCCCTAACCATGAATATATATACATGCCAAGTATAATTCACTCATATTAATATGCGTCACCAGTAGATTTCATATTTCATTCATGCACATCATTTAGTAATAATTATAAGTTTGACCCTACATGTAACAAACTCACTAGATATTTTGACATTTCTAAAACCCACGTTAGAAGTTGGCATCTGAGTTCTTGATACTTTTTAATTTACTTTTTAAATTTAAGTTTTCTGTTTCTTTTTTCATGATATTGTTTCCTGAAATTAGAGAGAAAATGTAATGGTTGGAGTTTCTTTGTTGTAATAAAACCAACTAGTAACTTGGCATGGAAGAGATGCTAAATCTTGATGGTAATTACCATTATGTAGAATTGAACTAATTTATAATAAATTAATTGATGCTATTTCATGTGTTTGCAAACCATAAACTCCATTGTGTTTAAAAAAAAAAAAAAAAAAGTCTCCATGACGTATTTATTCATATACACACACACACACACACACACACATATATATATATATATATATATATATACAGTTTAGGGGAAAATACCCTTTTTAGGAAAAGAAAACGGGAAATGTTTAATATACTTTCTGCACTCTATTTTAATTTCTTAATTACAGGAATACATTTTTAAAAGCTTGAAATGCACTGTTAATTGAACATGTTGTGAGACATGTTTTTCTGTTAACTTACCCATGCTGGCTATTATACTGTGTACAGGCAACCTAGATGCTCCATGATAAGATAATTTTGATTCATGTCTTTTTCTGTGTTTTTCTTGCTTCTTGAAAGCAGAATTCTCTTCTTTGGTGATATTTATATAAAAGCATATATCTGTAGAACTCATGATATACCGAGGACCTGGATTCAGCAAAATGTTTTTGTTATCTTCCTTTCTAACACCAATCAGACAGACTCCAAACCTTAATTAGAAAAGGAGAGGCATGGTTCATTTTTTATAGTTCTGTATATACTAGAATTTCCACTGTCAAAAACGAGCCTTCTGTATATTTTATACTGTACAAATAGAATCTTTCCAGAATTTTTGTTGTCAAATGTTTGAAAAAATGTTATCTCCTAAGTGGATCATCAAGCAGTTTTTTTTAAATGATGAATCCAAGGTATCTGATTCCAATGTGTTTCTTTATCTCTGGAGATTCTACTAGAGATGTCTCAGTTAATTTTTCTATCAGATGATTAATCCCTTCTGAGAAATTATTAACAGAGAAATGGATACTTTCTATGAAAAATGTATTCATCATGTTAAATTGTTCCATGTCCTGGAAACTACTTTAAGAATATTCAGCCATTCACTTCTAAAATCTATTTAATTAGTCAGAGAAAATAAGGAAATAAAACTGAAATAATCTTTGGTCTCTTATTAATTATGAAAATAAGATCAACGTTCAAAGTTTTGATGAGTTCCATTCACACATCAGTACTGAATAAAAGATGCATGATCTGGAACATAAAGAAGATGTATTAATGTTCTTAAAATTGAATCTAAGCGGGGAAAAAAGTATTCTGGACAATCACCGGGATATAGCAGGAATCAGCTTAAAATTGAATGCTTTGCGTAAAACTGAACATGCTGGATTTCCAGCTGGCTCCTGAATCAAACACTGAAAACAAAAAAAAAAAAGTGAAAAGGATTTGTGTTCTGATTTAATCTGTGTCTAAGGTATGATTCATTATGGTTATCAAGCTTATCCTATATATCCTTTATATTCTATTCTCTCAGATTGAGCTGCCTATAAAGAACCAGTATTAGCCTTTACATGACCAACTGTAACTTACAGAAGTTACAATTGAATGAAATATATTTCCTAATATACAATTGAGTATATTGGTGGCCAGATGTTTTAATCCAGAAACAGAGTAATGCCTGATATTGCACTTTCGAATGCAGAGCTACATTTGAGGCAAAATTTTAAAGTCAATCTTTTATAGGAAAATAAACATACTTTTTATGTGCATGGAAAGAAGCATATGTGAAGCTTTTCCCCTCATACTCAGCAAAAAAAGTACTTTCTTCCAGGTTAATGTGAAACACTTCATTACCAGAGCATCTGCCATACATTTTCTGCCACTGTTCTGATGATTGCTGACTCTCTCTGAAACATGTACAGATAAAGAGAATAATTTAAAACTTAATGTACCATTCTTAGTAATCAGTGCATTATCACTAAGCAGTAGAAATTATAAACATCTATTGGAAATGTCCCATGGGCTAATCTGAAAGAAGTATCTGAGATCAAAGCTTGGTAACACTGTAAATAAGAAGATTATTTTTATGAAATAGAGAGCATTTTCTGCTAAGTAATAGTCGGATTATGTACTTCAATGCCAGGAGAAACATGGTGGAATTAGGTTAAATTCACACCACAAGAAGTAGATTCACTGTAATTGAAAGATGACAGGTGAAACCAACAGCATGCTCATTCTATTCATAAAGACAGTCTCTTCGCAGATTGTCTGGTTCCTGTTTGAAGTGGTAAAGAATAATTGAAAATAACTTATGTAGGCAGGACTCATTTGATTTATGTCACTTTATCTGCAAGAAAGATTTTTCTCTGCATTTGCTCATGTTTGTTGTCTTTAGTATTTACCCAGAAGGTGTTTTTTTTTGTTACTGTGCCTTGTATACTATCCTCTTTTCTAGTGCAAGAAAAGAAATTATTAATCATTTTAAGGGTCCTTTACTAAGTGCAGCTAACATTCCTTATCCAAATGCATTGTTAATGGAAATGTTCCACACCTTGCTAACACAAAAACTTGCAGACTATGGGCCTCTGTGAACCCCTTACTGACCAAGTTTCCATCTATGTGGGCTTTGCTAGGTACAGTGGAATTATATGTATCTTTATCAGAACAAACAAGTGACAAATATGCTCTGCATTTTGCCTTTTGGAGCTAAGATCTCTAGATACTGTGACTTGTTAGTATTCATTTCTACTTTTTCAGTATCATGACATAATTTGTTTTTCTTGAGATTTTATTTTTCCTCACCCTCAGCACAGAAACATTTTGTTCCAAGGTTAATGAATATAAAGTAAACATTTTTATTGCAACGGTATTAAAAAACAGTGCATTACATATAGAATAGCAGAATTCGAAACCTAATTACAGAAGGAAATTGTTCCATATTGAATTTTAGCACCCCTCTCCTGCCCCAAACTGAAATTCTTACCTGTTCAGAGTCTGTCTGGTTCCAGTTAGTTGTCGAAAAGCTTCCCATGGTGCCGTTCTGTAACGATCACATGAAGTTCAGGTCAAAAATGCTACTTTCTTCCAGAACTTTGTATTGTATTATAAACTGTTAGAGTTCTATTAATAGATTGGGAGTGTTTAAAGGTAAACGTTAAGATTAAAAGTAATCAATAATAAAATTATAAATAAAAATAAAGATAGAAATGTTGTGCCTCATAATCTGAGTTCTACAAACACTTTCTATGAAAATAAGATGAATTGCAACTAGCCTGGCCACTGTGAATATTACTAAAGCTGGATGGCATAAGCAGCAGCAAACTTCTTAATCTTAATATAAAGTTGGTCTGGTCAAAATTGCTTGGGAAATGCACATTTTCCCTAACCTACTCACAGAATTATACTGGTAAATATGCTTTAATTTATTTAATTTATGCATGTTTCTTCTTTACTGTTTATTGTTTTATCATTCTAATTAGGGTAGTACAGAGTAATTATTTTTCTGTGTTCTGCTGCTATTTATTGCTTTCAATTTGCAGTAATTTCCGTGTACTTAGTTCTTTTCTGATAATCATGAAGCTTACGTTATTAAGTGTCACACTACTTAGTAAGTATAGGAAGTAGATCCCAGTGTGTAACTGTACATAAATTAGCTGGTACTTGATTTGTAGGAGTACAAACAGCTGCATTAATACTTTTAAGTTAATATTTGAGTCTGGTAGGATTTTTCAGTGTTTAAGCTTTCTGTAGTTCTCTGATAAGCATCGCTTATAATGGCTTTTGGAAGCATCATTCTTCCAAAAAGCTTTGCAAAAGGGACAAGTTAGTATCTGGCAGCTGGGAGCATTGCTGTGGCTGAAAGCTTTCAGGACCTCCCTCAGCAGTGACTACAGCTACAGGTGGCTGTGAATGCCAGCTCCTAGCGGATCTAAAAGATGGGAGAAGCTGTCTGCTTCATGCTTCAAGTGACAGAGAGAGCTGGATCAGAAAGAACTCTAGAAAAGGGACCTTGATAAAGCTTAATCACTATAAGAGCTCACTATGTGTGGGAACATCTGCTCGTTTATTTGAGTAGCAGGGAGAAATTTTTTTATTTTGAAGTTCTGAATTATCAATCAAACTACTTTCTGAATGAAGTCTTATCTATGATATAGATTTGAACAAACACTCCCAACGCTACAGTAAAGTTCCTAAGCTTGTGAATCAACAGAGTTAAATTAGATCTTTGGAAACATATTCCAGTATTTCCAGGTGAAAGTTGTAAGAAATAAAAGGAAAAGAAGAAAACACCGCTCTGGGAATTACATATTTTGTAGCAAAGATAATGCATTTGAAATACTTGATCTTCTTTAACTTCTATGTTTGTGAAGACAACTCAAATTTGCTTCAGTTACTTCAACAACCTTGATTACATCAATTAATTCTTAGCGAGAAAAAAAAATAAGTACTTTTGCATTCTGCTGTAGTTACTTGAACCAGAGCTGGGAATCTATATTAAATTATCAATATGCCTGAATTAGAAATGCTAATGTTCTCAGGCATAGTAGAAAACGTTGCATAATGTCAGTTTTTGTGCTTATTGAAAACTCTCTGATATCTGCTAGGTATGCTATTCTTCTTTCATACAAAAATAATATGGAATAATCTTAAATGGCTCTGTATTCCGTTCATGCATGTCATGAAATGAGAAGTGGGCAGAAAGATTGTATGTCACCATGGTTTTCAGGAGGCATGGAAACATATTTTATTGCATACTGATTGACTTCAAATGCAACTTCAAACAGGAGCACTAAAGCCTTGATATTTGTTATTGCTGGTAACAAAAATTCTAGCTATATTTCGCTGTTCCCTATCTTTGGCACAGGAAAATACTGCAACTGCCATACAGAAGGTTAAATAACTCTGCTTATGAATATCAAGATATTACTGGACATCTAGTTATTTGAAAAAACATTCATTTCTACTGCTATCAAATGTACAGTTCTGTATGCATGTACTCCACTTTTACAGATATACTCAGATTTACTTGTTAATGCTTCTCTCGGCCCATGGCATTTTCTTAAGAATACCTTAGTGTTTCATGTCAATAGCATACTAGGAATAATAGATTTTGTAGAATTCTTCCAATAAATATAGAGAAGTTCTAAGGGTGATTATGCAGTCTGTAGAGACACCATAATTCACTATGCCTTTCCATACACATATGTGGTGGTTATGTTAAAAACCATCTCCTTGTATGTGTATTTGCTTGCTTCTTGATGTCCTTGCTCCGAATCGCACATAATAGTTTGTATGTTAGCAAAAAAAAAAAAAAAAAGGCAGTGAACACTTTCTATTATGGAACTGATAACACTATGCAAAAAATTCAATATTTGGAGCATGAGAAGGAAATCTTTTTTGAAATTATCATACCTTAATTAAAATATCTTGATGTCTTTAAAGAGCTGAAAATACCAATCTGCTTTTAAAACTGAAGCAGTTGCCCAGCGATCAAGTTAAGCCATGTTATACAGAATCTCAGCTGTAACTTCTGCAAAGCGTGCTTTTGCTTGTTAATGGTAATATATACTTACTGTCCCCTGGAGGTATGAACCAGCAGTGTGATCAATGTAGAGGTAGCTGGACATATACAGTTTAGAGCTAGCATAGCATATTTGAATTCTTCTTCACACACAACATGATCTGTGGAGAGAAAAAAAAAAAATCATTTTATAAAAATACTTTTCATTAAACAGAATTATAAATTCCTATATTTGCATAAGAAAATAGTGAAGTTAACGGAGAAATTGCCTCCAGATCTTCAGCATTCACTTTCACTTGGAGAGTAGCTATGTACAATTTACCCCATCTATGCTGCCTTTCAGGTTGCATGACTGAAGTTAATTTTTCATCCAGATCCTACTTCAGGTGCAGCTGCAGGACAGAGATGCAATGGCCCTGTAAATCTAAGTTCCACTATCTTGCTTCACTGATAGTTACAAGTAGGCCTAAGTAACATAATTCAGTTTACAAATTTGCACCTTTGGCAGTTAATATGATCTGGTATAAACATATCAAGTGCAGCACAGAGATGTAAGTTCTGTACCATGCAATTTCTGTTTTCAGAAAATAGTACACACAGAGTACTGCAATGTAGGAGTATCTCCTCAATTAGATATGTAATGCTGGTTTACAGACTGGTTGTTTGGAAGTAGCTCTGGCATATTCGCACTTCAGTAGCTTTTATTTTGTTGATTTGACTAATGTTTGCCCCTGAAAACAGCTAATGGCTGCTGCCTCTGAAAGGGGAAATTCATTCTTGATCTTTCTAAAGATCGAGGCCTATTTAAATGTCATAGGGAAAGACTGAGTTTTGTGAAGACACTGTCAAATATAGAACAAATTGAGGTTTTTCTTCCCCTAAATAAATTTCAATTATAGCAATTGTTTGCTGCAAAAGGGATCTCAGACAGAAATGTGCTTTTTTAGTTGACCATGTGCCACTAATACATCTATTTGAAATTTAACCTAAAGATTTTGAGAGGATAAGGCATAGTCTGCAACTTGGATGAAATATCTATATTCCATTACCTTTGCAAAGGTAGCAAAGATCTATGAAAATGAATATTATCTTCCCCATATTGAAGGAACAGGAAATTCATTTTTGAATTTGTGTAGGATTTTGTCAAGAAGTTCCTTTCGTTTCTTCTTTAGAAAAATGTTGTAATATAGCTAATAATTTTGAAAACAGACCAAAGAAAAATATACAGAGAAATTATTTCATCATCTTCTATTTCATATCTTGTACTTGAACAGAAATGTACCTGCTGACCTGATTATATACAAATGAAAAGAAGTAAACAATGGATGGCACAATGTGTGTGAAAAGTATATATCTCACTTAAATCTTTCATATACTCTATGTTTTCTAATGAGTGGCTATACCTTCTGGATGGTTTTTATGAATAATACTGCACAAACAGAGGATTGCACCTAGTAAAGAGATGTCTGCTCTAGCCACCTTAATCTCACACACGTAAGGAATTTGCAATGTGTTGTCAAGATCTTTACATAGGTCACCATGTCCATGGAACTCATAGGACAAATTCCACTTCTCTTGTAGACTTTGACCTTGTGTGAGCCACTCATGTATTTGTGTATCTGAAAAATGTATGAAAATAATTCCTACTTCAGAAGTGTTTTGAAGCTTTTGAAATTCTTAGAGGTAATATAAGAGCGTGGACAAAAGCTTCTTAGCACTCTTAATTACCGTGATTAGGAATATTGTTCTTATTCACTGATAAAAACATAATCTCCAGACTATATAATGAAGCAATCCTTCTTGATTCCTATTCTGCATTTTAGGAAGAAAAGGGAATGCTATGTAGAATACTTATTTATAAATAGTAAATCAGCTTTAAGCTCAGTAAGTCCCAACGCAGGAACTTGATTTAATTCTGAATTTAACTTCTAAGGTTCATCTGCCTTTTTTATCTGACTTGCATGCATGCCTCAAAAATAATAATCCAAAGTGTTATGGCATAAGATTGCATATTGTGACTCTTCACTGTATTAGGAACAAGTTTTGTTCTTGGTTGGACCAATACAAGGTAATTGGACCTAATCTTGTCTTATTCCAGAAACGTGTATATTGCTATTGTTAGAATGTTCCCGAACTTAAGAGATGCTTATTCATGTTTTCAATTCACAGAAAAATGCAGCTTGTACTAACTTCTTCTATCTTCATAGTAAGTCTTGACGTGCAAGACAGAAATAGCAAGTTTTTCAAATTCAAACTCCCAGTAATGCTGCTTCTTTCTGTATACCTATTGATTTGTGCTGGCTTTTTTTTTTTTAATGGTGCTTACCATGTGAATTGTTTGATTCTCTCTCCTTCCCCTCCTAAGTTACACTTTCACATTAATAAGATGAATCTTTCATACTATTTTTGTTCTTTTCCTTCTTTTCTGTTTTAATTTGAAACTTAAGTAGTGGTACTATGGGTTTCTCCTCTTTGGCTGCAGCTAAGTTCTTGTATTATATGAAGATTAGGTCAAGATGAACTTTTTTCTCTAATTATTTGCGAGATCATAGCTTGTCTATAATGTCATTGTGTTTTACATTTATGTTCAATACTCTTATTGTTGACATGTGGTGAGGGTTATGTATAATATTTAATGCTTTCTCTTCTAAACTGAGTAGGGAGGAAGCTGGGTGATGGTCCAGTAGTCTGGGAAACTGATCAAGTCCTCGGACTTTGGTTACTAATATCATCAAATCAGTCATTCCATGTGGCAGAGGAATAAATTGCAGTTCATCTTGAATTGAATATTAAGGATGTCAAACCAATTTACCAAATAGAAGGATTGCATTTATACTACAGAAATATGCCTTTTAAATTTTTTCAAAGTTGTAGTTTCTGTGAAAATACTTTTTGGTAGAAAACATGTTAAGTCTGTCACAAATAGAGGTAATAATGCTATGAAGTGAGTTAAGACTTCTGTAATGATATTGAAGATTAAGTATATGCAAAATATTGATTTATATCTATAGCATCAGCCACGTGGTAAGAACGTGTCAGGTCTATCTGACATAACTACTCTGAGAAACCTGGCTTTTCTTAATTTGATTAGTTAACATGAGTACTAACATACTAGATAGAGAAAAACGTCCATCTATTATCTCCAGACTATTTTTTTTTATCCATGGTTGGATAGATTAATCATCAGATGTATTCAATATCCATTTCCGCGAATCTGGACTATGTTCCCTTCTCATAATCCACTGAAGATGTAAAATCAGACTTCACCAATCTGAGCTAATTCATTACTGTATTTTGAGTAAATTAAGAATCACAAAATATGTTCCTATTCCTGGAACTGTGATTATATAAGTTTTCTGAACATTCAAGGTAGAGATGTTTATTTTCTAGCAAGCATATGAAATTTATTAGTAAAACTCAGAAAATACGTAATTTATTCTGGTCTCTAAATTGAATAAATTTACTGTTCTACTGTAGATAACTTTCACTTTATTTCATGTTTGTGCTAAAATGCAATGCCAGATGCATATATTAAGGGTACACAGCCTTTTGTAGTCTTGTGTTTAAAGGAAAAGCTGGAGGACTAATAAAACCATTGGCAACTGCAAGCGAAGTAAAATGCAATATTACTGAAAGAAAGATGAGTTATATGAAGGTATTTGTATATTGGAAAGCACAGAATTATAAAAATGGCTTGTGTTGGAAGGGATGTTAAAGATCATCTAGTTCTAACCCCCCTGCTGTGGGCTGGTTGCCACCCACCCGACCAGGCTGCCTTGTGCCCCATCCAACTTGGCCTTGAACACCTCCAGGAATGGGGCACATACTTCCTGGGCAACCTGTTCCAGTGTCTCACTACCCTCTGAGTAAAGAATTACCTTCTAGTCTCTAATTTAAATATCCTCTCATTCAGTTTCAAGCCATTCCCCCTTTCCTAAAACTATCTGCCCATGTAAAAATTCTGCCTCAGTCTTGTTTATAAGCATTCTTAAAAGTACTGGAGGGCTGCAGTGAGGTCTCTCCAGAGCTTTCTCTTCTGCAAACTAAACAAGCCCAACTCAACCTCAACCTTTCTTCATAGGATAGGTGCTCCAGTGCTCTGATCATCTTAGTGGCCTCCTCTGGATCTGCTCCAGCAGTTCTATATCTTTCTTGCATAGGGGGCTCCAGGTCTCAACACAGTACTCGGGTCTCATGAAGGCAAAATAGAGGGAAACAGTTGCCTCCCTCACTCCTCTTTTGATGCAGTGAGAGACATGACTAAGTAATTACAGCATTTAAACTCCAGGCAAAAGATTGTTATAAATGGTGATAGTGTTTCCTTGCCCATCTAATGACTGTTATGCTGACTGTAAAAAATAGAGGAAAATAGAAGATGCAAGGGTCTGTCTTTGACACAGAGTGAAAACATTCCTTTTCTGACAAGCCATATTATTCAGTGCAAAGTATCTCTATTCCCTAAGTGATTATAAGTTCTTGTACTCTCATTAAACAGGAGAAAAAAAAAAGACAAAATATTGCCTACTACACAGAAATTAACAATGACTTGTCGTTTATACTGTTTCTAAAGCTTGAGACAGAACAGCATCCTGCAGACTTTCTTCAGGAGAATTAACTTAAGATCTAAATTTCAGTACTATGTACTATCTTATGCCATGTAGGTTTAGTGGCTAAAGTATGATGCTGAGATGCTGTAGTGTTTTAGAAATTTTCAATTTAGTTAAAAATAAAATGTGTCAGGAGAACTTTTCTGAAATCTGTGGGTTTTTTTCTTAAGTTCAGTGACTTTTTTTGAGAATTGTTGCCTCTAAACTTGTGTGCAAAAACACACAATAAAAAATGGAAAAGTAAAGGAAGAAATACTGAGTATTTCACGTTCATAAAAATGCACAGTATTGGTTTGGGAAACCTCTAGAAGAAAGGAGTCATTTTTAAAGGAATATCAAATTCAAAAGAAGCCTTTTGTATTAAGGCAGTAATAAAACAGTTCTAAATCATAATAGGAAAAGCACTTAAAAAATTGTTGCATATAGTTACAACAAATTTTATTTGTAAAGACCCTGGACAGGAGTATAGTTTGTAGCCTCCACTGGGCATATATATCAGATCAAAGCAGAATTGAACAAGATTAGTAATCACAGTGAAGTCGTCCTAGGAAAAAGTCTGCAGGCAAACATTATTCTAATGATTGTAAGCATTAGTGGGCAAATATTTGTGATAGGTCAGCATCTAATGATGATGTTTATGCTGTGCAGGTAACCTGACCAAATTTAAAACTGCATTAAAAATTTCTGGTGTAATCAGTAAGATAAATTAAATCTTGTAGAAATGCTTGTAATTCTCTGCTATAAAGTGTTGCATGGTGAAACTGTAAGACATAAATAAATAATGCTATTTGCAACAAGCTTGTGTGGAAATGGATGCAGTGATCCATTCAAAATAATTTTGAGAAGTAAGGTGCTCTATAAATATTCAGCCCTACAATTCAGTAATTTGACAATCAATATTAGAGGAGGATAATGTGGTGGAGAATACATAAGGTTTTCTCAAGACCTTCAAGAAGTAAGGAATATAAATGAAGACAGTGAGATAAAAGATTGACTAAGCTCGAAGGAGGGAAATATTAAAATGTTTTGGTTTTGGGTTGTTTCCAATTTGCTCATTTTGCTTTGTTCTTAGGACAAACTTAGTGTGACTTAGGACACACGAGGGGGAAAAAACCCTCTGTTTTGGAAATCTAGTTATACATAGGTCACTCTGAAAGTAATGCTTCCTGTTTATTTCTGTAGAAATGATAACAGATACAAAGAACACAATAAATCAATTTGATAGAGCAAATTCTCAGCTACAAAGCACTTTTTCAATCATTAACTGTGCATTTCCAACAGTGGTGAACAAGTGCCTGCATGCTACGCCCATGAGAACGCACACTAGAGAAGATGACCCACTGTTACTGCTGCCTTTAGTGAAATGCACCACCTGCTGCCTCTCTGTACTCACATCCACTGTTTGGTCTCTGGAAATGTTCAGCAAATGTCAGTGAATGCCAGTGGGTGCTTTTTTGGTTGGTTTGTTTGTTGATATGGAGGAATTCAGTGACACACCTTTGCTTCATAAGAACTTTCACTTTGGACACAATTCTGTCAGACTGCCCCTCTGCTGTCATCTATCACACGGCAACAAAATATTACGGAATATTGACAAGAAGGTTCAACCTCTACTGCCTACCACCAACATCAACCTCTGACATTGTGGCCAACATCACAAAATAGGAAGCATTGATTTCAGAGCATTGTATACACAGTATACACTGCCCCTACAGAGACATTCAGGGATTCAGAATAATGAAACTATTAAAAATACAACTAGTAGCAATAAATTAACAGTTACTAATAAAGAGAAGTGGCCATGAATAGAGAGAGTAGAGGGAAGAGATTGTTTGTGCTACGTGGTTCTAAAGGGGAGATGAAAAAGCATCATTCCTGTCACAGCATGAGTTTTATTCCCTGCTGTGCTATCTCATAGTTTAAAATTATACTTTCATAACTTTCAGACTGCTATTTATGCTTTTTCCTCTTTTTCCAACCTTGTGGCAAATGCAGTAGCTTTTAAAATTTCAGCCTTTAGCTGTTTCTCTGGATTCGTTCTGTACTGAAATTTACTTCATCACGTTCTTGGGATGATGAAGGAGACTAATATTTGTCCATTTAGTTTTTTTGAATTTTGCTGTATGAATCAGCAGTCCCTTCTTGCTTAGAGTATCCTTCAAGAAAACTGAATTTTCAAAATTACAGTTGAAAAGGAAGGCTTTTCTCCTGCTTCATGGTGCTACTTTTCCAGAGAGAAGTAGAATGAACTGTTATTGTAAAGAGTATTCATATATTTTGCACATAAGTATATGTGTGTGTGTGGATATACGTGTATGTGACAGAGAGACATAGATTTCCACCTACACAGTGCTGAGAAAGTTTCTGAATTTAGAGCTAGTAATCCATTCTTATGAGAGAGGTTTTATCTGGATTTCTTACATCATTTTGCATTTTTTATTTTCCAATACATGAATTTCACTGGATACAGAACTAAATTACATTTCTCTTTCCAAAATATTTGAAAGAAAAAAAAAAATACTTTTTCATATGAGCTAGAGAAAAGCATCCCAGTGTAAAGATTTCTTTTTTCTCGAATGAATTTTGACCTTTTCTAAGTAGGTCTTTTCATATATCCCTTGGTAACAGTATGCTATAAAAGTCAGAAATGATTTAAAGACATGGATAAAACTTACCTGGATTTATAATTGAGAAGTAACAATGTATGACGTATCAAGTAACACTGTGCTATAAGAAATGAGTATCCTTCAAATGCTTATTTATAAGAGCCTGATATAGAAATGTTATTTTACTATTGAGAGGATATATTAACCCATAGTACTTGAAAATGTTAAGCTTTTAATGAGCTTCTAACTAGTAAATACACTTAGGGAATCTCCCTTTGATTATGCATTCATGAAACAAGCTGCCAAATACAAACAAGCGATTCAAATGGCTGAATTCTCACACTTACCTGCAAACTTGATGTGGAATTTATTCTCAGGTTTCAGTATTTGGACATACAAAGGGCAGTTCGGGGCAAAGTCTTTAACAGCCCATGCTCTTAAAATGGTTTGATGATCCTAAAATAAAAAGTAAGAAATTATAACAATAAAACACGTGTAATCACGATGATACATTAGAAAAATAATGCTTTACAAGTCTGTATTGCAGGAAATTCATTTCAAAAACTGTACAACACCATCTGGTATGGATATTTATGTACCCCTTCCATATAACATGTAATATTACTTATATATGACACACATGTAAATATGCACACACATTTAGTCAGCTACTGATCATAGGAGTATAAAAGATTTTTCAGCGTGTTGGCTTTTCTATCCATTACTGTCAAGAGTGAGTTAATGGTAGGAATAATATTCCTACTCCATGAAAGTATACAGTAATATATCCACTAATTCGTATAATGAATTTAATGAGGTATGGCTAATTTCAATGTATTAGTGATCAATTTTTATTTATTTCAGAACTAAAAAGGAGTAATTAAGAACTGCACTTAGGAAACAATGTTTGAGTTGAAATGTCTTGCCTAGTCATGAAATTGGTGCTATGAATAGATAATATGTAAAGAATGATTCATTATGTTTGCAGCATTTGCCATAAGAAAGGCTTCCAGACTCATGAACGCAAGGGAAAATCTTTGCCTTTTACTTAATTGACATTTTCAAACCATGATGTTTTAATGTCACTTGAGATGGTAGTGAGTAGTTTTTGCACTAGAAATACTAGAATGAAATCATAACAGGAAGACCTTTTGAGGATGGTGAAATGCATTAGTTCATGAGTTTTAAATTAACTTTTTATGAAAGATGTAGGATTACTGCATTGATTCAGGAAATTTCAGAACTCAGCTGTACCATGCTCTAAACTTTGCTTCTATAAAGTCACGTTTTCCTCTCTTTGTCTGTCATGTATGATTTCTTATGAGGGGGAGTGATTGTGTTGGCTTTGTTTTCGGAGGTCCTTTGCATTTGAATTTTTTTTTTCCTGTCTAGTTTCAAGGGACTGAAATGCCAGCATACCTCAGCAGTAGCAAATGGCTAGGTAATGGGACAGAAGGAGGTCACAGAGATACACTACAGAAGCCAGTTGTTTTGAGGTGGATTTGGAACAGATTTGAATGTCTGTAATATTGTAGATATGTTATCTGTTATTTTATACAAAAGGTGCCAAGAAAACCTAGTCATCTGCAGTGATAATGGAGCCTCATTGCAGAGTTTGAGGTTACTAAATTCCCCACTGCATTTCTGATAGTAGTCATGCAAAAAACACATTGGTCTGTAAAATGGTGAGAAAGAGTTATTTCCTGTGCACTAATGAATAGAAATGTAGCTTAGATTTAATAAAATTTAGGTGACTGTTTTTATTCTTAAGGATTATATAAGGAGCTTAAATTAAACTTACTGTGATAAACCAAAGCTGCACCACCAAATACATTTAATTGTATGCTTCAAGCCCTGTTTACTCATCCTCTGTTCTTCTCATTGTTATTCATATATTCTCTGAAATTTTTTTAGAAATATTTTCTCTATAAAGCATTACTATTTTTTGGAAGGTGAAAGAATTTCTGAAGTTGAGAATTAATAAAGCTTACTACAATTTTTAAAATGCAAATGTCATTAGAAAGAAAAAATTTACTGAACCTAGACCTATAGAAGTAGGTGTTGATTGATTTCAAAATAAAATATTTTTAGATAATTATAAAAGAATGGGAAAGATACTTAAAAACTCGCAATCATTTGGCACATTCACAGTTTCAAAACTGCTAAATATATATTGTTCTCCATTTGCTATTTTTTGAAGCAATTTACAAATGCGTAACATATATAAAGTAGGTACTTAAATGCTTTATACAGTTTCAGGAGATCATCTAGGTATGCATGTGCTCTTAATATTTCCATTGTCATAAGCATATGTTTGTGTACAAAAGCTGGTTATTTAGGATTCTCACAAAATTAGAATTTTTCCCCAGTTACTTTCACATCACAGAAGCAGACCAGGGATAGAAATGAAAATACAGGTAGGAATTTTAAGTGCTTAGATTCAATCTATTTGTGCAGTATTTGTGGCTCTCCCTTTTACATTTCTAGTAACTTATATACTAGTTTGTGGTGACGAAAAATTTTGACATTTTTAGCACATAAAAAGGCATTAAATATGTATGTATTATAACTAGAAGCAGCTAATGCAAAATTACGCTTCTATCCTCGTTACAAAGTATAGGCTTCTTTGGGAGTTGAAGGAAAAAATATATTCTCTTCCATGTGTGTTTGCAGGTCACACAATGGCCTGCAGTCAGTGATCAAAAACCACCAGATATACTGATGATGGTAAATATAGAGGTGATATTTCAGTTAATGTAGCAAAAACTGCAAATTTTAAAGTAAGTGTAGCAGGAATTTACATTTTCAGAACTCAAATCAAGACTTTAAATAAATTTGTTTTCCTATTTTAATGTGTTGACACTTGAAAGTCACTGTGACTTGGATTAACGGTATAATTATCTCATGCAATTTGATTAAAGGAAGGAAAAAAGTTTAAGCTTCAACTCAACCATCTCTGAATTTTCTGAAAGGGTCAGAAGCAGGATTTTGGCAGAAGCCATCTTTCATATATTTATAGTGCCTACTAAGAAGTTATCTATAGAATAGTTCAAAGGAAGTTCCCATCACTCACTAGATTAGACCAGTAGAAGCAATGTTTCAGGAAAGTGTATTATGGACCAAATACAGGCAGCCCACTAAACGTGCTGACTAATTTCACGGTCTGGCACAAGGACTACATCTCTAAACCATCAATAAAAAACAAAAACAAACAAACAAACAAAAAAAAACCAACAACAACAAAAAACACAACAAATTGTCATCTACACATAAGTGCAATTTGAATTCCGTTTAGGAGTCGCATAGTTGAATCCTACTAGTGAAACAGATGTCTGTCTTGTGTTATATAGCAGAAAAGCAGCTTACTTCTTGGTCTCAGTGTCAGAATTGCATTTGATATTGTAAAATTTGGCAAAGCTTTGTCTTGCTAGAGAAGAGAGAATTTCTGGTAGGAGATTTTGGAAAGCTGAAAAATTCTTGGTCTGACTACTCAAGTCCCTACTTCTCTAAGTGAAAAAGGAAGCAATATTTATGAAGTAACTGTCTGACACCTGTTATTGAATTTCTGAACTATTGTTGATACCCGTGATCAAAAGCAACACAAATTTAGGCAACAGAATTTAATTAACAGAATAGCAAGTAAAACAAGCATCTATCAAAACTGCTGGTAGCACCTATGACAAATGAGTAGATCCTCTGCTGAGTACCATAGATGGAGAGATAAAAATCCTCTCTGCCTTTGAAAAATTGCTTCTAACAACAACTGGTAAGAGATGTCCTCAACACATCTGTTAATTTTTGACAGCTGTCACAAGTAGGAGAGAATCCAATGCATTTCTCAAGCTCGGCAGGATTAAAAAATCAGCTATAGACTGTTGTAGACTAACACTGACCTGGACAAAGATGGAAACTGTCAGTTCAGTGACAAGCTGTAGCCTTGTGTGTATTGTTGAAGTACTTAGTAGTGCCTAGTGCTGGAACAGTATAGGAAATTCTATTTCCTTTCAGAGGTTTAGGAGGCAGTAAAGGAAAACAAACAAACAAACAAAAAAAATAGAAACAAACTTGCCCTATATTCCTTGTGCAAAGGAAATCTAAGCAACAAAAACAGGGATGGAGGTGAAATCTTATTGAGAATCTTCAAATTATACTGATCCCAGGAGTCTCACTGTTACAGCTCAGATGCTTGACTTATGTCATTCTCCTTTGGAACCACAGACTGGAAGACTTATTTGAATTTTAACGTTCTGAGATTTCTAGGCTCCCATGCTTTTGACAGACTTGAGAGTTGAGACATGAGCTATCAGGATCTAAGGCTGATAAATGGAAGCTCGAAATCCTGTTGCTTCCAGCTCCAGGGACCTCTAATGGCAGGCTTTGTTATAGAACTTAAAGCACTTAAAGGTCTGAGATCTCTAGCAAATCCCAAGGCTTTCTTCAGAGTTTTGAAACTGATGGTTTTCCTAGAAACAATTTTTATGAATTGACAAGATTCCAACAAACATTCCCTGACTGGAAAAGTTTTAACTCATTCAAATAGTAGTATTTACTGAAGTTTTACGAAATATTTGAAGTTAATTCAATTTATGGAAAATTTGTGTCTTGAATCAGCTTACTTTAATCTTGTGCTCTTAGAAATCTGAGGGTACAACATCAGTATAAACATCAGTATAAACATTCATTCTTGGTTATTTCTTCAGAACTTACAGCTGCTGTTCTGTCCACCTCACAGCGGCTACTTAGAATGAAACAAGCTTCAGCATCATCCATTCTAGAAAAATGAGGGAGAAAACCTTGTTACATACAAAAAAACCCCACGACCTTTTGTTGATTCATGTTTCACATTTTATGGTCTTATGTGACTGTAGATACTGAATACAGAGAAGTCTATCTGCTTTCATGCATTATGTGAACGTCAACAACACTCCTCTGTGTACTTAATCACAGTATGCCAGTACTTCTTGGCTAGGTTCTAGGAAATTTTCTTCCCTTTGTTCCAATAGAAGCTGTGCCAAAGTAAGAAAAGCAAGGTGGCCTCCAGCACAATTACTTTGCAAATTAAGTTTTTATCAGCCCCGAGTATAAAAAGGTGAATTAATAGCTTGAATTCTAACTTGAAGGTACAGTGTAGGTGAAGTCACAAGGGGATTTGAATACTAATCTGTTGTATGTGTAAGAGAGCAGTTTTATAGGCTTGTCAGGTTTCCTCTCGTTAAGAACTTGGAGTTGTAGGCTAAGTGAGAATAAAAGGTCATTCCTTGATGAGAAAGAAGGGTAAGCCAGAGAAGGACTGCAATAAGGGGTGAAGTGAAAGACTATGTAAATAATATTTCCAAAGTGTTTGGAAAGAATTGAGATGATATACATTAAAAACCTAAGCATTGTTTTAGTGAGATAAAAATAAGAGCTTGTGTAAGAAAATACTGGCAACGTTTGAATTTAGTCTACATAGGATGCTCTACAAGATGATCTCAAACATACGATCTACAATATTTTACTGGTTTTATTTGAGCAGCAAAACTTAAGATGCATTTTTAACAACCTGCAACTAAACTTGATGAATAGATATCCATATTGAGAAGCCAGATAAACTGAGTAATAACCTTTTAGTTTATGACTATAGAAATAGTGAATTTATGTGTTTCATGTGTGATCATTCAGAGAAAATATAAATGGAAAAGAAGGATAAGATAATTATATATTGTCCCCTAGGCAGCAAACAGTAGGAAAAACAGGAGAAGCCTCAGTACTTGAAATGCAAAAATAATAAAAAAAAAAAAGTGACAAAAGCAACTGTGTATTTCTAAAATAGTAATGTCAAGTGCAACTTACACAGAGAAGAATGGGCAATTCTATATGAGTAGTTTCTAGTTTCAGATAAGCATGAGAGCAGAAGTGGTAAGGTCTTTAAAAAAAAAATTTAGGAAGGAAAATTCAGTGAAATTAGCGATGGAGCAGCATTTGAAGAGATGATAAGTAGGGTCAATATACAGATGATTTTTTGAGGAAATGAAATCTCATTGATCATATTCACCTTTTTCTCCAGTGCTTTTTAGAAGCTTCTTGAATCACTTCAGCCACAGTTGGCAAGGATAATTCCACTGATGCTAACATTCAATAGATACCATGAATTTAGACAACTGAAACACTAATAACATCTATGCTATATTAGAACCCAGAATATTCTGACAATTCTATTAATTTTCTAATAACAAGAAAAGCTTTGTAAATTTTTATGCCATTAAATCTGAAAAATAATATTGTTCTACTGCTTGAGAATGGAAGAATTTGAAGTGACTTGATACACTGAAATATTGAAATAAATTCATGAAAACAATAATAAAAAAGAAGCTTAAAGTAAAGGAAGAGTGGATAAGAAGAGAATTAAGATGTGTGCTGGGTTCACTGAAGTAGAAAACTGTAAGAAGAGAAAAACTGTTTTTAACAGCATGGGAGAAATCTGTAGAGCAAGGAAATATAAAGTTACTTTCTAGCAGTAGTCTTCCTGAAGAACAAGAGTTTTTTGTCAGTTACTGTATAGATATAAAAGTTCTAATTGTACTGATGCCCAATAGATGTAGCAGTGTTGTTAAACCACGACACTGTTTTTTCTTGTTTTCCCAGCGAACAACCAAAAATTGCAAAGTGAAACTTTCAAAGGTAGGAAGCAAGAATGAGTATCATTTTTGTAGTCCGATGGTGTACTGGGACATAGGAAAATACAACTCTCAGTTAACTATTTACTAAATATGCAGTACATCAATTTTTGCTATTCCCTTCCTTCCTTTTGTAGCATGACCTTTATCATGATATTTTGGCATTGCAATTCATCTATAATATATGTATAAATTTTGATAAATAAAAAGACACTTCTTGATTTTTTTTTTAATTATTATTTTTTTTGTGGTGTTAAACATTATTTTGTTTAGTGAGAGACTTTTTTCTAAGGGCGGGTAGCAACAGAATGAGGGGAAATGGTGTTGATCTGGAAGAAGGTAGATTTAGAATAGATATTGGGAAAAAATTCTTTACTGTGAGGATTGCCCAAGGAGGTTGTGGAGGCATCCAAGGCCAAGCTGGATGAGGCTGTGAGTGACATGGTCTGGTGGGAGGCATCACTGCCTATAGCATGGGCTTGGGACTAGATGATCTTCAAGGTCCTTTCTAACACAAACCATTCTATAATTTTATTTGTTAGAAATTGTTTACCGTGCATATTGCTATCTTCTCAGTACACTATATTCTCATTGAAAAGAATATAGAAAACATCTCAGGTACTGGTTACTGGTTTACAGATCAAATTAAACATCCTATTAAGTTCCCACTGTGCTTTTTCCCTCAGGAGAGGTGGAAAATTATTCTGTGACAGGTACATTCAATTACATGTTCTGCAGGAAACAGGTACTTCATTGAGTACCTCCAGGTTATTATAAGTGAAATTCATTATTATCTGTAGGGAACAGTCTAATTTTTCTTAATGTGTAGAACAAACGTTAGCCAAATTCCCCTATGAATTCGTCCTTGAAAATGAGCAACAAAGTGAAGAAAAAAAAAAAAAAAGGAACCGCTTTTTGAAAGAAGTTCATAATCCTGAACAAAGATTTTCTGCATTTTCAAGTAAGGTAGTTATGAAAAGGTAGCTATTTTGTTCAGTAGCAGAAATTTGAAGATAGCACTGCTTGCTAGACTTCTCACAGATGAGATTCTTCAGAATAATTCTTTAGAAGGCTGAATGACACAAGTACTGACGTATTGGCTTGATTTTAGATATCTATATTAGTTGATTAATTTAAGTGAAGACAGTTACATTCTTATAAAAAGCAGTGCAGATAAATTAAAACAGTTATTTGAAAAGAATCACCTTTCTCTTTGGAGTCTGAAGAGACTACCCTCCTACACAAATTCCACTGTGAATTCTTTCCCACCTTTAAGTGATTGAGCAATGGTGGTTGGTTTTGGTAGTCTTTGTGGGGTTTTTTTGGTGTCTTTTTTTTTTATTAGAAACTTTGACTGGTTTGACGGATATGTTTTGATTACTGTCATTCAATATTAACTGGCAAAGAGGTTTTTTTTAGAAGTGGTAGAAAACGTGTGCTAAGAGCAAGATCCTGAGGGAAGAGTACATAGAGGTAAAGTAGAGTCACTGCTTATGTTACCAGGATGAACTTATTAAGAAAACAAGACTGTACAAAGCATTCAAAGGGTGATAATTACTTTTGTTCACTTTTTCTCCCCTTCAGTTGGCTTACTATCTATGCACAAATAACAAAAATTCTAGCATTATTGGCAGTTTCAGAATTTTCAACACAGCTTTTGCTAAAGAAATGATAGGCACTCTGTTTCAACACCTTAAAAAAATAAAAATAAAAAAATAGTGATTCAAAGATTGGTCAAATGAGGAACTTACAGATATGTTCCTTGAAAATTTTCAGACTTAAGGAAAAAAAACAAATATAACTAAGATCCCTGTATTCTAAATAAGCATACTTTCCTTCTAGCTGTTGTTGTTTGTCAAACTTCTTTATCAAAGAGGATATGTGAAACAAGGTAGTAAATAAGCGTTAGCTATATTTGCCTACTTTGCTCTCAGCAGGTCTTGATCTTTTAGTGCTGAGCCTTGGAGATAGATAACTCTTTGAGACCACATCGGGATTTGTAACACTCTCCGGACCTGAGCATCCATTTCAGTAGGACACAAAATAACAACATAATAGTCCTGCCAAAAACATAATGAGGAATAATCATGTTATTATTTGATGATACCATTTGTTGTTGCCAGGAGATGAATCAACAGACCAAGGATATATTAAACTTCTGTGATAGTTCTCAAATTTCACTGACAAAAGTAATTTGAATACAAATGTTTAAAATATGGAGTCATTCCTAAATGAAAATGGCAAGAATACTCATACAAGAGGTTAAGGTGACCAATAGAATAATCCTATTACTTTTTTGTTTCTATGAAAGCATAAATTTTTTAGACACAGTTCACTTTTCTGTCATTACAGCTGGAAAATATAGGAAGCTTTCCACAATTAAAACAGTTATTTTCACCATCTCTATTACTCCTTGAAATCTTTCCTCTGCATTAATGGGCAGATCCAATTTTTACTACCTGTACAGACAATCTCTATTAGAAATAAGGTCACCCTGACATGTATATGCGTGTGTGTATGAGAAGGAGAGACAAGGTTAGGACTGTCTCGATATGAAGTCTTCCTTATCACACACAGTCCTCTGCTGGAAGCTTACTTCCAGCATCATCTGTATCCTCCAGCTTCCCACTTCAGTTGTGAAGGGAATGTATATAATTTCCTTCATGCTACATAAGTAGTATTAGGACTTCTCTTACTTCATCTGTATCACAAAGACTGACCAATTATAAATCTGTGAAATACTAGATTTGTCTGTACGTTTGCTTAGACTTCTTACTATCTGATTAATTTGGAGAATATTTTGCATTTGGTATTTGTCATGCTGCTGCTCAGACATTTTGTGGGGGTTTTTCATTGCATAATTAAGTGTGGTGCCATAGGTAATGGTAAAAGACATTGGCAGAGAAGATTTTTTAAAATAAATGGTTTATAGAAAAGCTAATGATGATGAATCCAAATTGCTACCTCATATAAATAATCTTTTATATGATTGGAACAAGTTATGTGACATCTGCATTAAGTATTGAATGTGTACAATGAGAAAGACTTTGTAACCACCTTAAAAGGTCTTTGCTTCTATTTTTTCCTTCTTCAAAAGTATCTTTAAAAAAAAAATTCAAGTTTCCATTCCTTTCCTTCTTTGAGTAGGAAAAAAAGAAGAAGAAAAGGAAGCTGCATGGGAATGTCTGTTTCTAAAAGGACTAGCATAATTCAACAAGACAATAATTCAGTTCATTTTACCTCAATTCAAAACAAATGTCTCCATATTCCATTTCTCAACAACTCAACTTCTTATTGCAATTCTAGATTCTCAGTTTAGCCAACTATTTTTAAATTCAGCTTTGCAATTCAAAAGTGACTCCAGAACACTCCAAAAATCAGTGTTATGAGATTCTTTTCTTTTTTCTTTCACTACAAATACCTGCAGCCTAGGGTGAGCATAGAATTCATTTAAAAAATCCATAAGTAGATCAATCTTCAGAGAGCTGACGCACAGCACAACATGTTTTTCCGTCTGAGCTCTGTGTCGACTGTAGTTGCCTCCGGACTTCTGTCTCTCCATCCACAAATACGCCAGCTGTTCAAACTGTAATAGATATGTGTCAGTTAAATACAGTCAAACAGCTGTGCAGTAAAAGTGTACCCCTTACATACAGTGCATTGTTCAGATCATGCTTTTATTGAATGATGCTGTTAGCGCCAAATGTATTTTTCTTTGCGAAAAGTTCTTGGAGTATGGGTTAGATTGATAGTAGGTTTACAGAAAAATGTGGAAGTATGGCCAGTCTCTATTGCAAATAGCTGAATAACTTCATTAAAATATCATGTGACTACACCCAGCCCTAAAATTTTAGAAAAAAGTGATGACTGTGTTGTTTGCTATCTTGTTCACATATTTCACATCTCTGAGCTGTTTTTCCAGTGCCCTGTGATCTAAATGCTTCCCTCAAACGAAAAGTTAAGTTTTTATATGCTTAGGTTAATATGAGTATAAATACTTAGAAGCACTATTTTACTTTGGGCAATGACCATCTTCAGAAATTTCATAGTACTCTGAAGGTGATTGTATCTGTGTGTTACCATCCAATCTGTGTACTCACTAATATGACTTATACATATATATACCACTTACATTCATGGGAGCTGTTAATTTTGCATTTTTCCATTTGCCATCTGAATGATGTAAGCAGTCTAACAGTAAAATCTGTTTTGTACTCTAATGAAAGGGAAGCCTAGTGTGTAAGCTAGGAATTATGACAGAATTATTATGAATATAAAATATTGCTCCACTAATCAGAATCTTTTAAACTAAAGACAATACTGTAATAATCCGTGCCTTAATATAATTCATAAGTACCAAAGTGTTTTGTAATATGCATTTAATCCTGAGATCAATTTAACTATATATCTATTGCGGTAACAGCTTTTTCTCGCAATTTTTATTGTGAATAATAATTCACTTAATACAGTAGAAAGACAAAGCTCAAGAGTTTATAGTAAATGGGGTTAGATCAGGCTAATCCTTGGTGGGGAGCTCTGCTCTCTGATAACAGCGACAGTGCCAGAGGGAACAGCATGGAGCAGTGTCATAAGGAGAGACAGGTGAGGATTAGGGGAAGATTCTTCCCTAGAGGACAGCAGGCATGGACAGCAGACAGCAAGTTGCCCAGGGCACTGATCATAGCCCCCAGGTGCTGGAGCTCACAGAGCATTTGGACAGCACTGTTAGACATAGGGTTTGGATGTTGGGTGGTCCTGTCTGGAGCCAGGTATTGGACTTGGTGATCCTTTTGAGACTTTCCAACTCAGGATATTCTACGCTTTTGTGATTCTAGATAATGTCTCCCTCATTCTGCGTGTAGAAAACTATAAAGCCTCTTCATCACTACAAAAATGTGGAAATAAAATAGTGAATAATACTTAGATTGATGTGAAAGAGCAATAGATTCCAGATTATTTACAGGTAATGCATAGATTTGGTCTTTATATTAGAAGTACTTGAAAAATGAAATTTGTATTTCTGTGGAAATTCCAAATTTCTTAAACTATATTTTATTTCAAGCAGATCATATATTTTATTAGACTGTCATTGAGTGGGAATACAATTATATTAGTGCATATGTTTGCATATGCAGGCATTAAATATTTGGCTATAATTTAAATGTTCAGGTAATTTCAAGGAAATTAATGCTGACAGCTTGAGCTTCAAGTCTCACAGGGTTTCTATATTGTCTGCTCAGAGTTGAGGCTTAGTTCACAATCAAAGAAGTAGAATGCGGAAATCAAAGCTGTATGAGAAATTTGGGAGCTTTAAGGCCTAGCATCTGGGTCTGCTGTAAGATTCAGTAAGCATGCATGATGTCTCCCCACACTTCCTTTTTGTGCCCGTGAGTTTTGGATCATCACCAAGAACAAGATATTTAGTGTTGTGACACGGCTGCCCTGTAGTCAGAGAGCGTCAGTCATCAGGTCTTTGCTAATGAGCTGACAAATGTCTAGTACAAATTTATGGAAACTGATTGATTACATGAAATACTTGGATTTTCATAAATCAACCTAAGCTCATATAGGCACCAAAAATTCCTAAATGTGCACTTGGATCAGTGTGTGCCAACACACACAGATGTGAAGACAATTTGCTTGAGTTGCAGATTTAATGAGTTCTTTTTTTAAGTTTGCACTGAACTGTGAGAACATGAGAGGAAGTGGAGAGAATCAAGATTAGAAACAGGGAAAGCCTGCAGAGGAAATGCTGTACTCATAAAGTGCAGGGTATTCGTTTTTTTATTGTGGTTGATTTGTTTTTTGTTTTTGTTTTGTTGTTTTCTGCATTTTTCAAATTACCTAGGATAAAGAGAAGGGCTCTGTGATACGTGACAGAAACAGAAATCTTTCACCAGAGATTGAAAGCTGGCTTCAGTGTTAAATATTTTATTATAAATTTGTATTATATTTTTATTGTACATTTAATCTAAACAAAGATAAACAGGAAAATTTTAGGAAAAGACTAGAGGGTACAGAAGATGGTTATTATTTCTGATATTTTATATGCATTGCAAAAGGATGTTTTGGAGGGGTTATAGTTTTGTTTTAAAAACAATTCTATAGAGAAAATTAAAAAAATATATCCATGTTTACCTGTATGGGCAACACCACAAGTGCAACACAGATCATAATGACAACAAGCAGTTTTGAAGGCCATATCTTGGGTGTAACATCCCCAAAGCCCACCGTGGAAAATGTCACTATGCAGAAATAAAGGGAGTCAAAGAGAGTCAACTTGTTTCCTGCTCGTTCCAGATGTTGAATTCCACAAATACTATGTAGAAAAGAATGAATAAAGACACGAAAAATAAAAACTGCACTTAGGTTCAGTTCAAGTTTGATGATTATATTGTATATGCAAAGAATTACTTCTTTTAGAATGGATACATTGCTTAGGAAAGACATTTCTAGGAAAAATGAGTATCAAACTAGAAGTGTTATTAATATATATTTTTACATCATGTCTAATAATCTCATTTTTTTCAATATTTCCGTGTGGTATTGAGAACTTTGCTACTAGATTTTTCTTAGTGACGAGGGAGAAGTGTTATAAGGAACATCATGGACTGATGCAATTCCTTTCTAAACCAGAACAAGACAGATGGTATACAGTTGCCACCATTCAGGTTTTTTTTAATGTATCTTAACTTTTCAGGGAGACTTTACTGTTATAGTGAAGAAAATGCACATAATACTTTCTTTATATCTGTTGCTCTCTATATTGGTCTATATTGCTTTGTATGGCAAGAGCTATTAGCATGAACACTAGTTCATTTAATACTGTTAGTACCTATGGTTACTAACTGTCTGGAATAAACCAAATGTGAGAACTAAAGGCTATCCAGCTGTCACAGAAGTACATGCCCAGCATCATGGTCAGCCTTCAGGTAGAAATTGTCAACTGGTATGAAGTTTCTGTTTGCTAAACATATAGCATAGAAATAAAATACTTGATTGTTTCTCCAGCTGAACATATTATGTTGGTTCCTCCCAGTTACACGTTTCTGGTAAGAAGTAAATAGTAGTATGCTGCTTGGTATTTATTTCACTTGTAATCAGTATGATTAGGGTAAATTAGTGCTGTTTAGGTTGTGAGAAGCAGTGGCAGAAGCTATACAAAGGTCTTACTGCTGTTTCTTATGTTTCATGCTTTAAAAATATTTCAGTTTGGAAAAATATACCGTGATAAAGAGCTTAAAATATGATTTTCTGTAAGAGAGTAGAATCGTTTAGACTAAATCCAATCCAGCTTTTAAACTGTATTCACCCATATGAAGAAAATTGATGTGTGAACCGGTCTGAATAGCGTTGCTTTTTTTCCCCTTGAAGCTAGTTGAATTATTTATCCTCACACAATTAGAAATCTAATTGGCAAATAATACCATATTCCTTGGTAATTATTCTAGAACATATCTAAGATAATTTCTTCATATATCCTATCCAGATGGTAAGAGTCACTCATTAATATCTGCCATGGTAAAAATTTTGCATCACCAGGGAGACCCTGTGTTTATAACAGCTTTTTGGTTGTTCTTCTGTTCTCTGTTCTGTTCTCCAAAAATAATTCAGTAGTGGGCAGTGGCATTTCCAGAACATATGGATCAAATTCCCAGTTTCCTTTTCACAGTTCTAGCATTTGTAGTTTTCACACTTCTTAAAATGTTCTAAAAAGGGTGCGGGTTTTTTTTTTTTTTTTTCTGTTTGCATAAGTTTCATCCTTCAGTCAGAATTGATAATTTTATGTTCCTTTCCAAGTTGCTACACGTTTTTCACTGGAGTAGTAATCTAGGTCTTCCATAATTTTCCTATGTTCACAGTTATCTCTTTCCCTTTTCTTCTTGAAAAAAAATTTTTGTACCTTTAAGTATTAATGGAGGAACTGTCCAGAAATATGCTAATGATGAACACTTTCTTTTGGTCTCAGGCATGGAAGTGTCTCATCTATCTCCTATTTCAGTGTTAATTTGAAATGATGGAGTAAGCTGTAGAAGATGTATGAAGAAATAAGCTATTTTATTGTAGTTATTCATGTAAGTTACATGTAATAACAGAGCTATGAAGGATTTCAAATCTTTTGATGTTTTTAATCCTAATCTCTCTGGTATGTTTTCTACGCTTTGCCTGTGGGTACATCTCTGAAACATAAACTTGATTTCAAGAATTAAGGTCACAACAGCCAGGAAAGCAACAGTTACACAGAGACAAGGATATGGCCATAACATGCTAAGTGTGTTTATTATCTGCAAATTAGTTTGTATTGAAGCATAATCCTATCATTTCTAGAATGCATTTTGTCCTACTGTTGGTGTATGGTGCTTCCATAAGCAGAAGGGTAGGTTCTAATTTCTGTATCTGAGAGAATGAGTTAAAATTCTGTTATCCCAGAGTTTTGTGGGTTTATTTAGGGTTTTTTATTTTTTGGGTTGCTTTTTTTTTTTTAAACATATTCAAGGAATTAAGCTTGTTTCTTCATTTATTCTTTCATGAACTTTGAGTAAAATCTTTAGAAACTTACTTTTAGGAAAACTCCCAGCTTAATGGAGATACTTCATTAATATTATTCTTCATGTATTCTCTTTACATCCCACCAAACCATACATTAACTGAACTGAAAATACATTCTGGATATAACATGAACCCTTCCAACCTTTTTTTAAGTGAATAACAAAAGGTGCATTGAATTGAATGAGCCCAATTATATTTTATGAGCTGTACTCCTGTATATTCCTATATATGTATATTCTTTAAAGCCATCAAAATCATTTTGAGCCTGAGTCAGAATGTTATGGATCCAAACTGCCTTTTGTTGAACTCAGTGGGCATGAAGCCAGAGCATCCCAAATTCAGTTACCAATATTAAAGTCAATTGGACATGGAAACTCTTTATTCTTCTCTGAAGCAGAAATTAATTTATTCTTAGAACTTCTTGAAGAATTGATTTACTTGTTTGAAATTACTTGCACCTCATCTGCAGTTCTATCAGATTGTAACTGAGTCCCTAACCCTGAAAGCAAAGCCAAAAATAGTTTACCAAGTCTTAGTTTCAGTACTTGTTTTGTTGTTCTGCCTTTCGTTTTCACTAGAGCAAGGGATAACAATTTTGCCGAAAAAAAATGATCTTGAGAGATAGCTTTATGAGAATTCCAAATGAAATAATACTCCCCCCCCTCTTGGGGATTATATCTTCATCTCAAGTATAATTTGTTAAGTATAATTTGTGCTACTAGTGAAGTATAAACTGTAGAGATTACACTTTAATCTCTTCTGTACATCCAAATAAACATTAGTCTGTTTCTATAGCATGTTCCTACCTGATTATGCTGCATAGAGTGCCATAGAAATTTACTGGTTCTCCAGTAAGGCATGTCCATGTGAATTAGTTATTTAATTCCCCACAACTTACTGACATCTTTTATTGAAACCTAGTTATTTATGTTAATAATAGTAACCACATTGACATTATTTTTAAAAGATGCATCAATACTACACGTACCAAGAGTCAGCACATGTTCGTGTTCTGCTTTCTCCTGTTTCCCAACACAGTGACCTCAAACTTCATCTTTTTTTCTATTTTGGTATTTTATGGTGACATTCCTATCTCCTTCTTCTTGTTTACTTTCTCCTTCTCTTTCATACTATGAAAGAACAGTATGCTTGGTTTTCCTTGAACAAACATCAATCAGGAAAGCAGCATTCAGCAAAAGCAATGCTTATACTAGCTTGTCTTTGTGGAGAAAATAAACAGCTATAATAATAAATACACAGAAAATGCCTAATAAAAATAAAAGGCCAAATTCACCTCCTCCTACACCAATTTTAGATTTCTGTAATTCTGACATGTTCTCTTTTCATTGTGGATTTAAGATAGCAATTACATCATAACAACACTGGCTTAATAAAGGGGATATTTACATTTGTGTATATATATATAAATATATATACACACACACACACCATAAAACATTTAGTCTGCTAAAGCAAAAGCAGTGTCAGCAAATGTACTACAAACTCGTGAAAAACAGAAGTGTGATTTTAAACATGTAAATATGTAATCTCTGATGATTAGTTATGTTTAGTTAGGTAGAACCTGAACTTTTGAGAGTTCAATCTTTGTTTTACTGGAATTTTTTTTTTCTAATTCCAGGAATCTTTGCTTGCTCAAGTATTTTGTATGCCAAAACTAACTACAGTTTGTACATAATCTGTCTCCACATGCAGTACAGAAGCTGCCTCAAAAAATCAAGTGAATTACCTTCTAAGACATCAAAAGAATATACAGAAGGATTGATGATATGTTTATTTTTTTCCCTGTCCCTTAGCTGAATATTTAACTGTTTTTAAAAAGTAAGAAACAGTTAAGATCAAGATTTTAATATACTAATCAGACATATCTGTGCAAATTTCTATTACATGCTAGAAAGACAGGTCTTCTGTAAGGAACCTCGCATGTTTAAATAGATCAGACAGGATGAATACAGTTAAATATAAAGCTAACTATGCCCACTTCCTTCTGTCTGATTTTTCACCAGAGGGCCTTAATGCTTCACTCTGTGTATTCTCACTTTTACCTATGTAATCCAATTTGAAATGAACTAACCTGGAAGGGAAAATCTGCACGCAGAAGGGGAGACAATTTACACTACAGCATGAATTCAAAAGGCACTATGACGTTAGTCAAAGCCAGGGAACTAGAGAAATGTTTGGAGGGCCTGAAACTTTACTGATGCAGTTTCTATATAGTGGCATATTACAATATTTGGATTATTATCTGCTGCATTTTAATAATTATTTTATAACTGCTTTAGGGGGTGAGAGGCGGAGGAGAGAAACAGTAGCTATTGCACTATTGCCCAACAACTTTATATGTAAAAGAATACAAATTAAATGTTCCTGCAGTGCTATTAAGTCACCTGGACAGTTTAAAATTCAGAGAAATCATGAAAATTTGTGCTTAGGTGTTTTTATTTTATTTCAAACCCCCATTCTATTTGGTTCTAAGTACCCTGTTATCAGAAATAAATATTGTAGAGTAAAATAAAACCATAGATTAATAATGCTTTTATCATGCTATGGTATCATGCCGTAGAAATGGGTACAACAAGAAGTTGGATATTTATTTGCAAGTATTGTACATTAACTATAATTATTTATAATCACTCATAAACTACTTTATATTAGTTTGTGTTTTCCTTTGACAGCGGTGCCAAATAGATCTAATTTTGACTCTTTTTTTTTGTACTTATAGGAAATTATTATTTAGAGATACAACTTCTTGAGGTCTGAAATAATGTGTCACAGTCTGAAGTCAAAAGACAGAGAGGCTTAGGTGACTTCACAATTAGGTAGCAATCAGCAGCACTGTTTTCCATGAACTTTGAGCTTCAACTTGCATAGAAACTTCTATAGTGTTTCAATTAGTTAGCTGTAAGGAACAGATGAGTATGTTGAAACCAATGGGGATGAATTTTATCATGTTCATTGAGATCCTATGGTACGGGCTCAGGTATTCTAGAAAAAATACAGTAATTCTGCTGCCCATATTAAATAAGTATTCCCATTTACTTAATGGTTTCCACGTATCTGAACATGGAATAGTGACAGAGCAAATTCCAAGTTAAATTGCAATTATTTGATTGCGCTATGTTGCCAATTGATATTTGTATTACTTTAAATACTTTTGATACCACTGGTACAATATTTTTTTCTGTATTGAAATACTGAGTGACCCCTCTGCTCACAGACCATCAACTGCAGCAAATGTTTATCAGTAAAATTCAAAGAGCATAACAGTGAAAAAAATGAGTGTGTTAACTTCCTAGGAAATATATGGCAGGTACTTAAAACATATATTCCTATTATAGTGGCTGTAACTGTCCAGTTACGTAAGTGAAAATTTGGAAGAGTTCACCAACTTTCTTTCTCGAGAAAGAAACTTTCTCGATCTTCACACCAAAATAAAATGTGACTGTAAGAACAGTTCATACTTTGGATTCACTCTAGAAGGCATATAAAATCTTTCAGAACTCTGATAGATGCATTGAGTTTTTGTCTGAAATTGGCAAAAGGTGTTTACTGTTGCCAAACATGCTAATATTAAGATGGTGCTAGGCTGAAGTCCTTGCAATGAAATTTAAGGCTAATGCTGTATCTGAACTCTGATTTATAATGAGGGAAACAGCCTTTCATACTGCGAGTTGTCTCTGTGGGTATTCTGTGCTCTCGAAGGAATTGGTATAGAGCCAGATGTGGTTTTGTCCTCTATTTTCCTACATCTTTAAATTAGACATTATTGGAAGAACAATTTTCAGTGCTAGTAAAATTAACATACAGAGAATCATAAAAAGCTCAATTTGTGCTTCACAAAACTTTGCTGATGTAACTACAGTGATATTAAAGTTACTTCATTATTAATTGTATCAGGTACTTAATGAGATACTTCATGTTGATTTCCAAATGATAACATATGTCTTCTGAATTTTGAGTATTTTTTCGTAAGAGACACTATTCAGCTTAGCAGTCTGGTCCTACAATCTTAAAAGGTGAATATGTTGCCTACTACTTTACTCATGAACAGCCTAATACCTAATGCTTTCTGATTCTTGTGTAAATAATGGAGAGACAAAGAAAAGAGCAAGGAATGATCAGAATCTACAGCGAATAAATGAATGGAGACAATCAGAATTTGCTCTGACCAATAACAAAACATCTATCCTATTCAAACCTCTTGAAGGTGAGGTTTTAAGTTGCTGAAAACAAAATGCTTCACTTTTGCCAAGATATATGATTTTTCTCAGAATTTTATACAATGTCTGAACATCTATTTTCTGAAAAGCAGTTTTCCATAAACATTAAAATAGAAAAACAAAATTGTCTGGTTTATGGACATTTAGAATTTCTAATATGTTAAAATGACAATCTAGTACAATGTATAATAATATATCAAATTAAGGAACACAATGAGAAGTTCAAACTTGCTCCCTTTATTATGAATAGTAGGCTGTAAAGCTGTAAGCGTAACTGACTTCAAAGACATAGAAATGATTGATAAAATATATAACATAAAAGAAATTAGGGAGGAATGCTGATTGGAAAGGTTGTTATGCTGTCTTTAAAGTGAGTGAGTAGAGAAATATATTTGCTATTCCTAGTTGGTAACAAGCAATCTTGAGCATGGTAGGGAATGAAATATATTTAAAGACTGACTGGACAAAAAAAGATACTGACAGTGTGACTTCTTACACCATTGATTTTGTTCTTGAAAATTATCTAAGATATTTTTGCAGCTCTGATCCCATTGCATCAGATAGTCCAAGTCTATAGTTTTACTAAATATTTTCTTTTCATAAGCAGTTTTCATACAACACTCTCTCTTTTTCAAAGAATCTCTTACTGAAGGAAAAGATTTGCGTAACTTCAACAGGCTTTGAATCAAGCTTTCAGGTTCTCTCAGGCTTTATGAATAGCTGTTGAGGCAGGGTTAGAGAGCTCTTTCTTTCTCTATGCTGCAATCCTATCACATTAGAAATGAATTCTGAACTTCTCTTCAGATGAAAAGGTAATCTCTTTGTATTTCAATTCTATCTCCAGCCAAAATGCTGTAGTTTGATGATACCATTTTTGTGTGTCTATAATATCCAATTATAAGCATTTTCCCTTCTCCAAGGATCTGTACATGTTATGCAACTAGTGGTACAAAAGCTGAACTTATTAAACTTCTACTAATAAGCCATGTGACTTTCAGACACTGAATAATAGGATGTTATGAAATAAAGAAGTTCATATAAATATTTGCTGAATCTGAGTGAAAACCTTGCTACTCCTTCTGCTGCAGTTTGTGAAGCTGCAGCGTAACAACTCTGATCATTTGGACTTCACGAGTAAGAGTCTCAATGTGGGCAGCATTCAACTGACTGCATTTCCATAAAAAGTACCCTTCAGTCTGCAAATCCCAAGAACTAACTGCAATTTTGTATGCTTTCAGGCTGCTCCAGAGCTTTGAAAGTCAACAAAGGAAACCTTGACATTCTGACCTCAGTGTGTCAATACTGTTGTAGCAAAGAGCCCCCTGGAGCATGAGGTTTTGTGCTACCAACACAAGTCAGCCTCTTATTTCAAAAATAGAAACATGCAAGTAGTACTTGAACCACAAGATACCCTTCACCTGAAGTGAGCTGCAATACCACAAGACCTTTTTGGCAGGGTTGTGCTTTGTCCTTATATTGCCTAGCTTGTATTGATAGCGGGACTGCAACAGCCTTGCAATTGGATTTATTGAACCTCATGAGGTTCACCTGGGCCCACTGTTGAGCCTCTCTAGGTCTTTCTGGATGGCATCCCATCCCTCAGGTGTGTCAACTGCATCTCAGTTTAATGTCATCAGCACACTTGCTCAGGATTCACTTGATCCCACTGTCAACGTCATTGGTAAAGATGTTAAGGGGCACTGGTACCAATACTGACTCCTGAGGACACTGCTTGTCACTGATCTCCATCCACACACTGAGCCACTGACCACCACTCTCTGAGTACCATTCACGACTAGTTTCTCATCCATAGAACAGTCCACACATCAAATGCATATGTGTTAGGAGAGAAGGATACTACTGTTGGGGAATGTGTCATATGCCTTACTGAAGTCCAGTTAGATAACATCTATGACTCTGAATTCAAATTCACATTTATTCTTTCTAAGGAAATAACAAATAGGTCATGATGTAAACTTGAGTGACTCACTTTTCTACTGAAGTTGTTTTCTTGTCATAGAATCATTAAAAATGCATTATTTCATAGCAGTAGGGGGTTAACAAAAATGACAGGAAAACTGCCCAGCCTAGTAGGAAGTCTGTGACCTGGGTATACTCTTTGCCCTTTTCCAGTAGGTGACTGTTTTGGTTGTTGTTACATAATTCAATCACAGTATAATGCTTTAAATTTTGCTCTTCATCTTTTGCACAACTAGGATTGTATTTATGAAAAGTCTGCCTCCATTGTATGTGTAGATTAAATCCAAAAGCATTTCTTTTTCCAGGAGAAGGTGGAATGGGTTCACATACCATGAAGTTTCAAGGACTGTTATATAATTTAAAAGAAATGGAGCCTGTTAAATTTTCCAAGACTCAGCAATCACTTTTCAGTCTTGCTTTCATATTTCTAACAACTCTTTTTGCAAAGCCATATGAATCAGAGGACAGCATTTCCAAATCTTGAACTTTGTGTTTAAACATCATACATGTCATACATTTGGCCTTATATCTTTGCCAAGTGTAGCTGTTAATCTGCAGCAACAGTCTGAGTTAGTCAGGCCTCATGGATGTCAAGCAAGCCACCAAATACATTTCTTTCCTTTTGAAATACACACCCAGCATTACTTGAAGCAGTGTTACCAAGCATAGTTTTCGTTGATTTTTGAACACTATTAGATCCAAGTCAAATAGTCTAAGTGAAAAGATATGGTCTATGAACTCTAGAAACTGCTGAACTTTTGTCTCAGCCTCAAAGAAAGAGATGTTCTTACTTTGCGTTGTGCTCAGTTAGTTTCAAAAAAGAGCACAGGGATTCTTAGTTCTCATTTTGTTTTGGCCTTCTAAACGTCTGCATCCCAAACAGTTCTATAGCCGTGTTTGTTGTATAATTGAGAAAAAATCTTCTGAATAAACTGCATCAAACTGTTTTTCATTCATATCAAAAATCAAACATTTCTTTACTGATGCTTTCTGATTAAACCAGAGTTGTAGGCAATTCTCTTCCATAGCTGCCAAGTCCTTGGCTTGCTGAAGCCTCATTCTGTTTTGTGATCTCTCAGAACAGTAAAAACCTCTTCACACTTCCATGCACTGTGTGTCATTACCTTACAACTGACAGTTGTAGTTACTTTGCTGAAAATAACATGGTTTAGACACTGATTTGAATACTTGCAGTGTTGATTATGCTCCAAAAACCTCTGTTAGGCATCAAAATAATCTAAAACCCTATCTTTTGTTAAAGTCAAACATGAAGAAAAGCTATTTACTTGTGTGGGATTCTTTAAGGAAATTCTGTTTATCATCTCTTTATGATAGCAAAGGAGAAAATTGGTAAGAACAGGCAAAATGATTATCAATTTAGACAAATAGAATGTTTCTAAAAGGTGGTCAGAAAGAAATGGTCCATATTAGGTTAGGCAAAGGCTCCTTTCATTCAGAGCCTGTTTCTGCTGAGAGCAGTAGCAGATGTTCAATGAAACAATAACTAAAAACAGTATAGAAAGATCCTCCCATTTAATACTCTGCCTGCATTAAAGAGCTTGCAATAATAGTTCTCTGATGGAAGGAAAATCAGTTCTTTGTCCACTTTAGCCTAGGTACACTTTATTCTCCTTACAAACACTGATTTTTTTGCAAAAAGCCTGCAATTCCTGACCTTCAAGTATCCATTCTAATGTTTATATGTATCCTGTACTAACCTTCTGTACTGTGCTCTCCTTATCACACTATGTTTTCACTTGATTCTCAAGGATATTCACCAAGGATCTTTCCTACACTTTCACACATTTTTACATGTTCTTGGTAGGCTCTCACTTGTTTGCATTATGAGTGCAACGCATTTTTTTCCTACTTTTATATTTTTCACAATCCTGCTATTAAAACAACTGCCTTAGAACAAGCCAATTCCCTTTCCTCCAGGTGCAAAATTTTCATATTAGTATCATCTTAAGCCAAAATTAATTTGTTGGAAAGTTAAAGACAAGCAATACTTAGAAAGAATGGTATATTCTTTGGACTGGTTATCCTGCTGTGCAACTCAGACCATTGGTAAACACAAGTAGGAGTGGTCTAAAATGTGCAAGTGATTCACATCTGATAGCAATTTTTTTTACCTATCTTAACCACAGGCATGAGGACTGCAGCTCATCATAAAGCTCACAGGTGAAATTTTTCTTTCCAGCTTAAGTATCTATAAAATATACATTCTGCTGCACAGTTCTGTCTAAGCTCTTTCAGAAGTCAATTATCTCCAGACATGGAATAAACTGAGTTTTACTTGCCTTATTATTATTTTGTTCACAGTTTCTTAATATGCTATTAAGCAAATCCTCACTGTCTGCATTAAGTTTGGCTTTTTCCCAGAAACTTTCACTCATGTTAGTTTTCATCACTAATTATTTGGAAGGACCACATGGAATAATTATAATAATGGTGATAAATTTTTCATGATGCTACATGTGGAGAGCCGAGACTGATACCAGGAAGATGACTTTTTCTGAGCCAGAGAATAGGCTTCTTAAACCACAGTCTACTTCATAAACTCTAATTCTAGGTCCTGCATATCTAGCTTGTTGATTATTTCACACGCCAATATTTCTGGTTCTACTTCCCCTGGTGGAAAATTGTTAACTGTGTATGATTCTTGGTTTCCCTTCTTATATGGGCACTATACCTTATGCAAGAAAGACTAGTAATGAAGCATCATTTCCTAGAAACAGCTTTTCTTATATTTCCTGGGCTTATAGATTATTTTATTGGGCATCCAATAAAACAAAGAGAGAAAAAAAACTTCTAACGAGAAATAGTGGAATAAAAGACCCAGACATGAAGGCTAGAAACTGATGGGAAATATCTGCTTTCCATCATGACTGCTCGCTGTACTTTATGTAATCTGAGAACCAAAAAGAGGTTTGCAGATTAGAAGAGGAGACACGTGGAAAATGATGGAGACCACCTTGAAAGTTTTGAGAAGCCCAAATGAGAACCACGGTGAAATGCTACAATTATGTAGGACTATAGGAGATATAATTACCTGGAGATCTGTTATGCCTCTTCTATTTTACAGTGTTTGTGCTTACAATGAGTTCATTATGCAGATGCATAATCATAGAACAGATCAATGAAGTCCAAGATCTCATAGGACTACTCTGAAGCATGGGGTGTTACTATTTACTTATCACATGTATGTTTAATATGGGTTATTATTAATTCCAAACAAGCTACCGTCTCAATATACAATACTTGATTGTAATCACCATTTAAAGAAAGAACATTAGTTGTATCAGGATGACCTCACAAGTGGGATGGGGAGCTGATTATAGTAGTCAGAAAAATAATACAAGATGAATAATCATAATATTTGAAAGATGAGGGAGAAGAAAGATCATAGTGGCTAGCAGGAGTGACAGCACACTGTGTAGTTTGTCACTTCTGTGCTCTGTCTGGCAGGTTTTTTCTTGACTACTTTGCTCGTCTAGGATATTATATCTATATACTCACTGCAGCCCTTAGAATCAGACTTCTAATCTAAATATTCAGGGCTTACATTAGACTTTAAGTTGGCTGATCTGTGCTTTGTTTTGGTTTGCTTTTTGCATCTTTTGTCTTTTCTAATTTCAGGTTATTAGCTAGGTGAACAAAAGAAGATAAAATGAAAGAGTATAGGTGAAGCATGATTCAGTATCATTCTTTTTGCTGTATTTGTCCAAATCTAGAAAATGTAGATATATGCTATGTATAACTATGTCCACTTCCTAGCATAAATTTTTTTCATTTAATTTCTTTTCATTGCTCATCACTGATGATATCAAACATGAAAAATATAGGATTGGATTTAATTTGTTTATATTGATGCCAGCTGATAATGATAGATATCCTGACAGCATGAAAAGGTAACTCAAAAAATATATTGGCTTTTTTTTTTTTTGAAGAATTCTATTCTTGCACTGTAGAGTTAAGCAAAGCAGTAGAATACATGCAATTACAGGAGACCATAATGCATTTGATGCATTTAATCTACCTTACCCTTATGCGAACTGTTCCTTTTTGTAATATATTAGTAAAGATATTGTTTTGCTGTGGAATGTAATTAGTATGGTACACTGTGCCCAAAGGAACTGACAATTTGATTTCATGCCCATTGTTAACTACCCAGTCTGCAAATTCAACCCACAGTTTGTACTTCAGTGTTCACTAAATGAATACCAATTCTTGTTTCCTCCTTATTGCTGTGACTCACGCACTTCACTATGACCTATGGTGTATATTTATATGAAATATTTTGCATATGTTGCAGAAATGCATGCCTTCCACAAACATAAAACATGTAGGTTTATCACTGCAAAGAAAGTGAGCATGCATCCAACTTTACATTGCATTTGAGTTTCTTTATATAGTGTTACCTGATGTTGCACTTGATCTTATTGGTCTTTTCCAACCTAAATGTTTTATTGAGAACTAGCTATAATTTAATATTTTTAACTTTTTGGCAGATCCTTATATTATTGAAATCTTTTGTTGATTTCCACGAGCAATTACTAGAGATTGTTTAAATATAATGTTTTCATAATGAATCACAGTTTTCATTAGTGACTTGCTTAATTTGAGGTCAGTAAATGATTTTTTCCTGTGACAGTTCTGGCATGGGAATGGGAACTCTATTGCTAAAGGAATGAATATCATGCATAGGTGGTTTAGAGGAATCCATGGACATTTAATTTTAGTTTATTACCCAAATGTTATAGTATGTTTGGATGACTGCAACCTCCTCTAGTCTTCACCTGTTTGAAAAATATCTGGCTAAACACCATAGTAATTTCTAATTTCCAAATACACAGGAGCAAAATGAGAATTCTTTCTTTTAGAAATCACTGTTCTAAATGCGTGAAATATCATCTTCTTTTTAGATCATGTCACACTGCAATTCTAGCTCTGCCTAAGTCTCAGAGACATCCTTTCAGTATTCAGTAAACTTATGCCTAACATGATTGAGAAATTCCTAGTGGTTGGTGCAGCTTTTGTTGGAATGGCCAGATTTGCAGTGAAATCTTTTTTAACTCTTCACTGTCTGATTTGAGATATATTAATTATGTTAAACTCCATGCTCTCAAAATGCATTTGGAATATGTAAAAGACAACAAAAGTGATCAAATCACAACATATTGTTACTGTTCATCAGTAACTAGATTAATGAGATCTAATAATACAGTTAAATGTGTTAACATAAACCAATACAAACATGAGATCTTAGTAATGTATAATAAATAGTTTGTCAGACTAATGAATCAGTCATTGAAAGATAAACATACATATATTTAACTCTGCATGCTGATGAAAACTTCATTTTTGAGCCAGGAATAGTGAGTGATGATGGGCTGATGCCAGACATTGAATTTAAATAGTGAAGTAACATCCTCAACCTAATTAGTCATCTGCAGCTACACATGGCATTCTATTTGCTTATGTCTAAAATGATAAAGCACTGTCAAAGACAGCATCTGAATATCAGATTTTTGTCTTTATTGTAAAGATGAGAAGAAGGATGTGGTATGTAATGTTTTCATGTAATGAAAAAGATGGAAGACAACTTTTAACACTTGTTACATATATTTAATTCATCCTTTAAGAGGAACATTATCTGCTTTTTTTTTTCTTTTTGAAGTCCTCCCCAAACCAAAGGAAAACTTAATGTTTATTTTGTTTGTTTGTTTCTTAAATTAGTATGATGATGATGAAGCATTTCACAATACACAAATTCTGGTTGTATTCCAGATCTATGTTTATTCTAGCATTTTGTTTTACCAAAGTTATTCTTGTCATCCCTATTCTCAAGAGAATATGCATATTTTACATACGTAGCATTTATGTTTTCATTCAAGATATCTACTTACAAGTCTGTGATTTAGAAGCAGGTACGTGTGTGCATGTGTATTTATTTGTAAATGAACTGAAAGTTTACTAGAGAAGCCACATTCCTGTAATTTTCATGTCTTTGTATGCTCGTTTAATTTGCCTTTGTATCTCCCTTTGTCTCAATTCCCTGTGGGAGCTCTATGCCCACCTTCATCTAAATTCAGTTTGGAACTAATTTTCAAGCTAATAAATATCTGCAACCTGTGCTACAAATTAGCAAAGCTTTGATGGTAACTTGGAAAGGTCACAAGTGGCTGAAACCTCTACTCATCTTCCAGGCTATAATAAAACAGCAGTAATCCCTCAATCATATTGTTTACTTCTTTAATGTAATATTTCTCTACAGTAAAAAATAATAATAATTTTAAAAATTCACTTATAATCTGTTTTTGACACTTTATTTTCAAGGAGTTTTGTGAAGGGCAGCATTCTGAGCTACCATTTAGTCTTTCTGATTATTTTTTATTTTCAGAAGAATGGATCACTACAAATGATATCTTTCACACTCAGAAGATAATGCAGATTGAACTCTGTATGACTTTGTTCCAGAGGCCGCAGAATAGATGAGTCAAATTATTTTCAATTTCACTGGTCTCTGCAACTACTTTTAAATGTTCCATTACATCTGTTGCACAAAGAATTCCCTGCATGTAGCATGGGAAAGATGCTGACCTAATTATTTTAGAAATAACTATGTAGAAAAATCTAAAAAGATTAACAAAGGAAATATTATGTCACTACCAAATTAGTAACTAAAATAGCATGAAAATCACTGTATAATTATGTGAGTTGCCATAGAAACCACGTTTGATGGGTAGCCAAAAAGACTTCTGATTGGGCTTCTATAGTTCTGCTCTGTCTATAATAAACATGATTTCTTTTCTTCCTTCTGTAAACAACTTGCCAGTTTTTCAGCATGTCTGCATCCTATACTCTTTAAGCAGCCCTCTTCAACAGTTTTGATTGCCCATATGTTTTTTTTATCAGTCTGAACTCATGAACTTAAACATGTAAAAATCTTTTCAAAAATGTATCATGACAAACACGACATTATTGTCCAAAGGAAAAAGAGAATAAATTTATGTATGATATTTCTGCATTGTCCAGTGCATAAAAATAAGCAAGGGCATCAATCCAGGATTTTATTGTTATAATTACATTTTATCAGCGTATTTTTTCATTGATTTTCCTCATTCAGCTTTAAGGCTTCAGCTCTGAAATACTGACAGTAACAATATAAGCAAACACTCCTTATTGCCAGCAAAGGTGAGAAAAATATGGCCCATCCAAGAAAACCCTACTCCATTGTTAACAACAGGTATTTCATTTAAATAATCTAGACCAACTATTTGTGATAATAGTTTTCACACTCTTCTTATATGGCAGACTTCACCTAAACAATCTCAGTAATTAAAAAAAAAACCATTAACTTAGTATGCATTTCTGGCAACTGCAGAGTTTCCCTTAAGAGAGAAAGAGAAAAAAAAAAAAAAGCAAATCAGCTAATGATCTGAAAACATTTAACGGAAAAATTATCTTTAAATAACATGTTTTCTATGCAACAGTTTAAATTTACACTGAATCACATATCAGCATTTTCAGTGAAAATTCAAACCTGACAAAATAACTTTTGCTAGCATATGGAGTATTAGACAGTGGAATATTTTGTCCTTTTGTTTTCTTTCTAGGATGTAAAAATGGCAGACAATATTTCTTGCAGAAAATGTTTGACTTGAAATACTACCTCTGGTTAAATCTCTTCCCTTTTACCTCTCATTCATGCCACATGGAAGCCAAGTACTGGCTCGGCTGAAAGCTCTACAGCTAAAATTGTGCTGATTCATTTTTTCCTAAGCTATCCCTGCTAGTTCTTGGCCTGAGACTATCCTATCTGAAGTAGCTGAAAACAACACGCATCTATTGGTTAGTGGTCTTGGCTGCCTCCCTTAATAAGAGATATTAAAGAAACAGTTCAAGATTATAAGTAAATATCCCTGCCATATGCTTAATGGCATCTATTCAAGATTCAAGGCAGAAATTTGCTCAGTTCTGAGACAACAGTGCAATCAGTAATTTGTTTTACTACTTGAAAGTACTGCTTAAACTACTTTAATAGTTTAAATCACAAAATACTTATCTATTGGTTATTTCTAATGGGAAAAGTTACCGTTCAGATTTGTTTACTGTTCTTTTTTCCTGTTTTTTGAATAACATACAATACTGTTACTGTTTTAATGATATCAATATAATTTTGGGAACACTTGGTCACTGCAAACACATAGAAACGTGACACAGCCACAGTGAAATGAATGAGACTTTAATTACTATTCTCATGCCAGAAACTGGGGCCATCTCTGAATTCCTTCAGGAATTTCCAATAAAGCGTAATTAACGTTGTGCTTATAAATAAATTACTCTCCTACCAAAGTTGATGAAAAGTGTTGTAGTTGTTGAGCAAATTATTTTGTATTCTTTACAGTTACTTAGGACTTCTAATTAATATACTAGAATACTCCGAGCCTTAAATTCTGCAACCACTGTTTAATCTTTATGACCATGACAATTAATATTCTTTATTAATCAAGAATCACTGGATTTGATAAAACGAAATGACAGAATTGCAGTTTAACTTTGTGCTGTTTTTGAATGCAAAACATCTCTCTAAATCATAAACATACTCAATCTGAGCACTGGATGTGCTATGCAACAAAATCAAACAACATGAAAAGACTTGCAGATATTATAAACATATCTTATTCTACATTATATAATTCACTAGCACTCTTTGAGTTCAATGTACTTAATGTTAGGCATCCTTCTTGGAGGAGTGCCATTGTTGGCTCCTGCTGTAATCAATACAGAAGGACAGAGAAGCAGTGTGATTTAGTTAAATTCAGATCTGTACTGCACTCGGAGGTGATTGTCTCTCTTATTGATAATAAAAGGAACTGAAGCATTGAATTGAGAGGTCTTAATTTCTGTGATATTACATAAAATTATTTCCTTTATCTCCTTCTTTTTTTTTTTCCTTTCCTTCTGTAACACAGTGTTCCAAGTCTGGAATTTTGTCTTGTTTGGACTAGATTGTTGTCTGAGTTTGTTGTCATTCCTACAAGCAAATTATTTTTATTGTTTGCTCCAGATGATAATTTTTAATTGGCATTGAGGCTACAGAATTGGTATGATACAGGAATTCTGTAAGTATGTTTGTGAAAACATCCTAATTTTCTGATATTGAAAGCACTGAAGAATAGGCAATGCTGAGATTTTCTCAGTGAGCTTTCAAGGAAGGTATGAGCAAAGTTCGTGCAGGCTTCATACATTCTTAATCTCATTTGTAGCCAACTTTCTTACAAGCTAATCATTCCACACTAATGATACATGACTAGCACTGATTTAAAAAACAAAGTCTTGAAAGATGATTCACTGTGTCATAGATGCCTGAAATAGTCATTTATTGTTATTTGTCTGACTGTAGAGTTTATGAAAGTAATTAGTATTGCATTTGGCAAGCAAAAGCAAACATCCATTAGCTAAATGACAAAATATATATTTTGACTATCTTTGTCACTTTCACTAAAACTCTATTAACAGTAATTGCTGAACAGCGTCATAAAGGAGGACACTTCTTTTAGTGTACTCATAATTGGGTGGGAGAACACTGAGGTATTTAAAGAAATAAATTATTGATAGCCTAACCTATCTTTGGAACTAAAAGAGAGAAAAAAAATCCATGTAGTAACCTGTAAACTGCAGATACATGGAGTTATGCTTATGAAGTGACTGATCTGCAGATAGTTTCTCGGATCCATAAACAATTGTCATTAAAAAAAAAAAAATACAATATATCACAAATTTTATGTGATTATTCTTTGTTCTGTAAATTGCCAACTGTATTCAAAATTATATAAAGCCTCCTGCTAAATTCTAAGTTAGAAGGATAATTTATAAAATGATTTTCTAAAAACTGTAAGATTAAACAATTGACTGTAAACATATTAATGTTTTATGTTTTAATCTGAAGCTCATATCTGAGTTATAAGACAGGTTGGAATATGTCTACTTGTGTTACTATCACTTAGAAAACTCCTGAGGAGATGCAACTGATGTTTTTGATGACATTGCATGGAGCCAACTTTCCAGTGAGATATCTGCTTTTGTAGAAGTTCAGTTATTTTGAAACATATGTGCACTTAGTAGCAAAGTTGACGAGAAGGATGTTTTCTGTAAGTATTTCTGCTTCAATGTAAGTAATGCAGAACCCTCCAACTAGTCTATAAGGTAAATTTTTGTGGAGGAAGTTGGTCAATCAAATGAAATGCTATTGTCTACACACTAGAAGAACAAGTGAAAATGTACAGTTACTAGACACATCTAATCCTCTCCCTCCATGGTAAAGCACTGCAAGGTCAGAAGGTCTAGCCAGCTTCTTCATCAGTGTTCTGAGTGTTCTGAGACACTTCCAAATGACTGGGGACTGAATGCTTCCTCACATTTATGAAAACATGATTTCAACTCTAATACATTGCACAGAGGAATGCTGCTGCTCACCAAACTTGTATATATACAAGGATGAGACATAAGCATCCTCTGACAAATATCCTCTTATTCTGTAAACACATGAGCTCTCAGAAAGGAGAATATATATAGTATATCTTCTATAGTAAAATTGTGCTTTCAGAATTGTCTGTGACAACATATCAGTTCCAATAGCCTTGTCCGCATGCAGCTATTTTGTACCTCTTGCAGAACTACAGAGTTCTGCTGATAGACAAAAAAAAAGTAGAGAAAGTAACTACTTTTCCATCTCAAGCACCCAGAAAAAAAAAAAAAGAAAAAAGAAAAAAAAGAAAAAAAAAAGATTAAGTACAGTAAAAACACACTCAAAAACAAAATTAAGGAACATATCCTGTAAGTACTGATTACTGAATAGTACTTATGTTTCAGCATTTGTTTTAAAACTTCTCGTAGAAAAGATCATCCCCAGAGTTACTAAAGCTTTCAGCGTCTCTAGAAGCAGTAAAAGAGCACTTTTTCTATGCTTCCTCAGTGCACCATTCTAACCAAGAAGGTAAAAACAATTTAAGTAGAAAGGGGAGTCTCTCCTGGACTTCTTATAAAATGGCATAATTCCTGTATAAAGTAATGTGTTCCTTTTCCTATGTGTCTGCTAAAAAAGCATGATTTTGAACAGAAAATTACATAGACTTCAACCGGTGTTCCTATTGAAGCAGATGGTCAAAGCAAGTCTGCCAACCAGCACTTGGGATGTAGTGTTACAGTTTAATTCATACAGTGCATTGAACTCATTCTTTCATTAACTGTAACAGTTTTGCATTACTGTGGCTCTACTATTTCTTGAACCAAGGTAGTATCTCTAAATGTCACCAGAATGTCTTTATAACAGGCTGCTACTAATTCAAAACCTTTCTTTTTGCATTGTTTTTACTGCACATATAGATCAGACTGTTTCTGGTCCTGGGTTTTAGAGGGGGAATTCAGTCACTCAGTTACAACTTGCTATTGTAAAAAGTATGAGAGAACAGCTTGAGGAAAGCTATCCTCAAGTAGGCAAATTCCAGAAACAGGCTTTGTTCTTCTTTCAGCATGAAAAAACTCATGTAATCTCTAAAACAAATCCTGTAAAGTGATGTAAAGTGAGATACTGCCTCAAATTCACAACGGATATAACATAATAGAAGACATTAAGTTGATTTTGACTGTTTATAGAGAGTTTTTTATATACGTGTAAAATACACTCTATAATAGAAGTTCATAGATGGGTAAAAATAGTATAAAACACAATTATATGTGTTCCTATAAGTAAAAATAACTGCTACCTAAACAGATTCCAGCATTAGGCAAGCTGCAGGTACTTGAACATCTATTTTTGGTAATTCCGAAAGTATTTCATTTCCTTAGTTATTGCATTAATGGGTGTTTTCATCCTATTTAGCTTATTTGGAAGTCTAGCAGGGTCAATACTAGGTCACCATAATCTATAATAAGCTCATATCTATGACTGTTGAGACAAGACATAATACCACAGGTGAGCTTGCCATATTCTGCATGTTTTACCGTCAGTTATCAAAATGCCTGGTACTGAGCATGACGTTCATTTTAGCTGCATTCATTAGCTGATATCCTACCAAGCAGGGAGGATCACAGTGAGTTCTTAGGAAACATTATTGTTACTAGCTCACCAGAAATGGCAGCGTTTGTCATCGAATTTTGTGGCTTTAAGACAAAGGACCATTCATTTAATCACTGACCAGAACAAACCTATATTCTTCAGTAAAGAGTAGAGAACTGAGAAAGTGTTTCTCAGGACTGAAAAAGTGTTGTTTTACTCTGTTATTAACAAAAGACTTAAGGCAGGATCTAACAGTGGACGTCAAGAGCATTCTAGAGAAATAAGATGAGTAAAAATCAAATCTCTTTCTCCGAAATGTCACGACAAAACTTCATCTGTGCACTATCCCAAAGGCACCCTGTCTGGCAAAATTTCGTTTAGGGATTGTTAACCCTTTCCAAAAAGGTTCATCTCTGTTCACTGCCCTCTTGCATACCATCTCATAACACACATATTCTTTTTACTCTTGCTTTTCTCCATATATGACACTCAGATCTCAGATACTACTGCTGAGAAATTTCTGTTTGCTAAGTAACTTCCTAAGCTACGCTACCACCTCTGCCTTTGTGTGTGAACATAGTTATGTCTGTGCTCAGTAATTTCAAAGACTCAAAGACTTTTGCCTCCAGCTCTGTTCAACTGTAGATGTATAAAGCATAGTATAAAACTGTGACAAAAAAGTAGTATTTCCTATGAACATTTTTCTAGCTGCCAATAATCTGCAGCTCTTTCATTTTAGGAACTTAGTAGATTTATATTTATTACTGTCAAAATACTTTTCTCTGTGCTTCCAGAACCTTTATAAACTTAAAAGTTTTTGAGATCTTGCAACAAAGTTCCTCATAGTATTACATTCTTGTTGTTTGAACCTACCATCCAGTGCTTTCTGTAATCTAGATTAAGAATATTTACTTTCTGTAAATAAGATTATTACTACTTTCTCCCTTTATATCTTATGACTGGACTGGGTAAACTGAGTGATAAGTCTGAGATTTTTTTTGGCCTTCTTCTGTCTATCCCTCCAGTAAGAGAATTATTACCTTAGTCTGGGTACCTTCATTGGTTCTCTTCAAATTCAAATGACTTTTTCACTGAGACTTCCTCCATCTATTTCTCCTGTGTTTTTGCATGATATGTTTCCTTCCTAATTGTGAGAATGAGACCCTCTCCCATGCATGCACATTCTATTTCCAAATCCAGTGTATCAGGGCTCTAGCTGTACTCAGTGCTGAGTGGTATTTGCATTGCAAGTATGTTATTATTTTAATTTCAACATGTGATCTCCACAATGCCTATTTTATCACCAGGTACAAAAGTGAGAAAAGTCAATATATATAATAAAAACAGAAGGATTTTGGTCACTTACCAAGTGAAGATAAGACACAGTAAAGTGGATATTAAAATGAGGACTTGGTTAAACATTGCAGACTGTGTACGTTGGATGGCTCTGTGAAGATCATTCTGCATTAATAGAAAATAGCTGTTATTTTTGGCTTTGAATTAATGAAGCATGAGCTGATTCTATAGAATTACATGGAGTCCTAATAAAATTCACTCATTCAAATCCACTTAAAATTTGCTGATCATGTGGAAGGGTGCAAAAGAACCAGCTGTGACTCAGTGATTGTTTAACTAGTTCTTTGTTCATCCTGGCACAATTCTGATACTACTGCAAGCTGCCTTAAAGTTTATCTGTTCATATCTAGCTTATAAATTACAGGCTGTGAAGACTAATTAAGGCATAGCAGTTGAGTTCCCTGTAATTGCATGTGAATGCATAAGTAGCTAAAAAACTAGCCATTGTAACTTTCCCTCCTAATGGGCACTGCAACAATTTATACTAATTTGAGATTTCATTTCATTATTTTTTTTTTTCTAATTTTGATGGAGAGAGTAGCTTTAGTAATGCTTGACCATTTGTGTACTATAACTACAGATCTGGTTAGCTCGCTAGAAAAGTTGGGCAGAGAACTGTAATGCCAGAATCCCAGTTAAAGTAATACATTAAAAAATAGAAAATACAAATTAGTTCTTTTCTTTATCATACTTACAATCATATTCTCCAAAGCATGCTTTGCTAGCCAACAGTTTAAAAAAACAGGAATAAACAGGTTTCTTAGGACTGGCCAGAAAATCTGAACAAATTAAAAATGGAAAATGAACAAATTAATTAAAAGACTTCTATTCAAGAAAATAGCAGCAATGAAGTACTCAGGAAAAATATATCTTTATGAACTGCATGGAAGACAAAATGATTAAATACAATATATAGAGTCAATATAGAGTTACAAATACTGACAAATAGATATTCTTTGATTTTTATGTCTGACTGTTTTATCTTATTGATTGTGTTGTAATTCGAGTTAGGGATCTGTTGGTTGTTTTGGGGGGATTTTTTTGCCTTTTTTGGGGAAAAAAAATGATGTGCACTATTTCCTTTAAGTAAAAATCTGCCTTGTTGTTGTTGGCTAATTTCAGTTCCTACGAGCACAATTCTTTCATCCACACAGAATTCACTTGCACCTCAGTGAAGAGTATTAGTGCAAATGTAAAAGTGTAATATGTATTAATTCAAATAGTTTTACCGTAATGATGAAAGGGACAGCGTTTATTATTTCCAGCAGGAAGGGTATTCGCAGAATTTGTTCCCAGATATTTCCCTTCAAAGAAAAAGAAAAAACAATAAAAAGCATGTCATAGTAAGTTTGCCTACGCATCTGGGGAGGAATATATAAGATATTCAAATGCCAAATACATTTATCTAAATAATTGAATTTAATGAAAAGCATTTGTCCTATAGATTTAAACACGTGTTAAATGTGAATATAGAAAACAGGATACTTTGGCCTATTTTTTCTTTCTGTTTATTATAATTTACCTCACACATATACTGTTCAAATCTATATTTTTACTACAACAGATCCTTGCATCCACATGACCACATATTTTCATACTGTGGCCTAGTTAGTAAAACAGCAAAGAATGAAAAATTCTAATTGCATTAACTAGTCAACTCATTATGTCAGCTAATGAAGAGCTTCATTAAATTAAGTTTCTAATTTTTTCGAAGAGTAATTTCTGTTTCCTCGTATTGCATTTTTAGGTACCTTGGAATCCTACACAGAGATCATCTGGTTTTTTTATTCTTCCAACATTGGTTTACTTTAATTTTTGCATGCACGCTTACACATAGGTAAGGAGATAAGGTTCTTTTCCTAACAAATTGATTTTTAATAATTCTGGTTTTTGCTGGAACCCTCACGCAGCACAACCTGCTGGTGAGTTCTGTCTGCAGCTGTTTTCTTTCTGGTATTTGGTTTTTTTCTGAGACATCTTTAAATCTCTAAAATCCTACACTGTCATACTTTAGCTTTTGGTTGTTTTAAAGTTTTTCTCACTTTAATACTTATTATTTAAGACTGTCTTAAAAACTAGAGACGAAATTCCATTGTAGTATAAGAATTGTAGAGATAAATGTGCAAAGCACGTGCCCTACTCAGAAAATTTTATATTGAATCAACTGTTGTGATTATCATCATGCACAGCTAACTGTCCTATGGTTCATATTGACATTTAGTATGAATAATGAGCTGCTCTGCTTGCACTTCTTATAAAAATTTCATTTCAGAATATGCAAGATCAAAATTCTCTATTTTTGTCTCAAACACTTCAATACGTTTCAGGGCCTGCTTTTTCTTGATCTTACACAAAATTAGATGTTTTCCCACGTAATTGAATGGAAGTGGTACAGGTTTCTTGATCTGCTTACCACTAGCTATGGAGTAGGAAAAATACTGGTTTTTTCCCACATCTGAGCAGTAACTGTAGTAATTAGATGTTTAGATGAAGATTATAAATTTAAGAAAGAAGGTAATTAAAATTGAGTGTCTTACAGGTATACTAACTGTATATACTGTATATCAATAGTCCATCATAGATAAGGGAACAATGCTGCCTACATAGTATTGCAGTGATTTGCCACTACAGAATCATTATATTTTCAGTTTCATCAATAAATTAATGTTTCCTGTTAAAATGACCATCTGATATAGTAACTGAAAATTAAATCCAATCTGCATTGTAAATAACATTCTTTCTCTATTTCTAATTTTTCCCTTTTATATCTGGATGCCATTGTAGCTACAGGCAGGGATTTTTGTCTTCTATGTAATTGTCTTCATAATTGGTGAGAGTTAGACATACTTGAATAATCTGTAATATTTTGTATGATAACAAGCCCCGTAAAGAGAAAATTGTGAGAATAAAGAGAAAAGAGAAATTGTGAGACTGTAAGCCAAATTTTTATTGTTGGAACAATAAAATGAAAATAATCCACTGTTAAAATGTGTACTAATAGCAAGGAATCATAAGGAATATTTCAGAAAACTGGCACTTTCTTAGCATCTGTCTTGTTAGGGGCTGCATCCCAGAAGAGGCATGTCAGAGATGCTGTACTGAGTGAAAAAAGCAGCATATGCTACAGCTTTGGATACAGTGGAGATAGGAATCAGGCAACTGAAAGAACTTACCTTGTAGCTAAGATAACTCAGCAATAGTGTTTCAAAGAGACTTATTAAAGCCACTGAAACCTTAAGTGAAGAGAAAAAAAACAATTTACATTAATACCATTTTCTAAAGAATATGATATAAAAGATCATATTGAAAAGGAAATGCTATGATTTTCCCTGCATCTTCTGAATTCATCTCAGCTAACAGCATTTAGCATGAAACTTAAATAGTATTGTTTTTCTGACTAAAGTGTAGCCTGTGACTTGAGTCCCATAGGTCTTTTCCAGACACAACGTTCCAGAGAGCCTGCAGTGTGGCATTTCCATGGCTTTTAGGTATTCCAGCAGTCAGCCAGACTGTTGCTCAAGTTTCAGTTGTCTGTTCATGAAAACTATCAAGATCCTTTCAAAAGACAGAGATAGGAAGCAGCAGAAACAAATAACAGAAGCTAGACAATTCTTTACTTCTCTGTAAAGATGTAAAAAATGTGTAGAAAAACATTTTTCTAACTGTGTATAATCGAGAAATTTTAAAACACATTAATCATTATTATTTTAATTTTTGAATTCAACTGATTTTACCATGTCAACTTTCACTTTAATTATATATAGTACATTATATAATATAAAATATTTAAATAGTCAAATATCAAAATTGTAAAAATTTTACTTAAAACTATAAATTGTACTAAATAACCACAAAAATTACTTTAATACTTTGCACAACAAATATTTGGATTTTAATGGATGTTACAGGGAAAATCTATCAAGAATATGTACAATAGCAACTGGATCTGAAATAAAATAAGTTGCTGGAATTTTAATTTTGAATTAATGCTCACTACTAAGAATCTAATGCTCACTAATTCAGAAGAGTGCACCATTTGCAAATATAATATCCTTACCTAAAATTAAAACTAATGCTACAAAGCAGAAAATTGTTTAAGTATGCCACCAAAATATAATGCCAGTTTTCCAAATAAGTAGCAAAGCTTTATATGAAATTACATTGTACCTGAAATAAAAAGAAGTATCTTTTTTCAAGTATCGTATATATCCTACTGTGAATGCATTTCTATATATGTATATGTATACAAAGCCACATGTATAAATTCCTATGTTTATTAAATCCAAATATTAGAATAAGTTTCTAATCATAACTTAATATGGATAAAGATGTGGAGCAACGCTGAAATCATTCTTCCCCTTCCTCAGTTACCAACACAGTAATCCTATGAGCACTTTGCATTCCTTACAAAGAAAGGCCAATTGCACCTGACCTTCTGCATTAGGTTTTAATATCACTTGACTGTAGTGCTGTCCATGAAAAAAATGCCCACACTAAGGTGAGCATTTCTAAGGGCTAATGGGATGTGTTTTATAATACACACTTCTAAACATCCGGCCTTCTATATTATGAAGTAATCTTAGCTTTTTAATGGATTTGACATGAAAGTAAAGGAAGTACATGATAAAAAAAAAATACTAGTCATAAGAAATCATGAAATTTAAACTCTTCGCTGTAGAAAATATTAGACTACTCAACAGAGCTTGATAATTCTACAAGTAAAAACTGTTCAAATTCCACAATATTTTGCTACAAACTTTCATACTTTATAAATATATGATAAAGGCATACAATTTAAACTAGGTAGCTGAGATCAGCTTATCTTTCCTTTATGGTTTTGTTGTGTTTGTTAATCAAGTAGATTTCTTTAATTTTTCCATATATCATTTAATATCACCAAAATGCTGTAAATCAATATTGCAGGTAGTAAAATTGGCCATTTACTTATTACCTGTAATCCCCATAAAGGCAAACTTCGATTCACCCAAATAATAGGAGACCTGTTCATTGCAACACAAGAACAAACATGGAATTTAAATAAATCAAAAGAAAAATAGAAAAAAGAATTGTACATATCAATGGAAATTACAGCAGTCTTATATTAAAAAAAATAATAAGTAGTAAAGATTTAAAATCAGTAGATATCTACGGAGTATTAGCAATTTTTCTTTCTGTTATAGAGTCAATCACTAAATTCACATGGGAGTAATCCAGTACCTCGTGACACCAAAATGTTTTATTGGCTTCAGTGGCTGCTAGATCATCCCCCATGATTCTAGGAAGACTAAAGCAGTTTGAGATTTTGATTCTAGAGATGCAGAGGAGCCATTATTTGTAGCAGGAAAGAGAAACTTGACCATTCTTTTGTTTAATTTTTTTTTTTTTTTTCCTGTGTAATGATTTAAATGGTATCTATATAATAAGAACTACATATTTTGGAAAAATACCATGTTGTTTTAATATTTACTAAACCCAATGATACTTGATAGAGTGCTGCTAGAATCTGGTACTCTCAGTGGCACAGTAAATTACTGTTATTTACTGCTAGTCATAATTTTTTTCTAAATAATAAGGGTGTCTATTTTTTTTATTTCAGCAAGATATATAGACATTATGGGAATTCAGAGTTTACAACAGCATGCAATCTAGCAAGTCTGTTACATAATCAAGAGGAATAATTAGAATTTTAAAGGCGGTTTTGAATATCAATGAAGTTGAAAGTAACTGATGGGTTTTATAGAAATGTCACCATGATATATTAAAATATCACCATTCCAGACAAAGTTGATTTGTCTTCCTGTCCCAGCCTCCCTCACACAATTATGTGGATTTTTTGTTTGCTTTTTTAAATGAGGAACTCACCAATCAATTGTTCCGGGTGTGTAATTTTGATTGTAACAATCCCGGTTTAATTCCTTGCTGATAGTTGTCATCACATCAGTGCAAAGTCCATTTTCATTAGCAAATGCACATGGGAACACAATCATAAAAACATACAGGGGAAAGGCATATTAGTTACACTATTAACTGTAAAATTTTATAAAATTCATGCAATAGTTTGAAACACTAGATGATGAATATAAACATTTTTAAAAGTAAAATAGTTTTTTGAATGTAGTTCTGGATGTGTTCTGTATCCATAGAAAAATACTGTAAAGCACTTCAGGTTACATTTTTTAAGATTTATTTTCAAACATGGTCTGATTTGAAAAAAAAATAACTCAAAGTATACTTTGAAAAGCTGAACCAATAACAGTATATATTGAAGATCTAGAGATACTACAAGCCATATCACAAAGCTAAGTTGGGCTTAGCTTTGATACTTGGGCCATATCACAAAACTAAGTAGAAAGACCAAATATACTTGTCATACTCTCAACAGCAAAGACTGCATCACGCTACACTTTGTCTTCTCTTGTGAGGATGTAAGCTGGGTTGCAAAACTAATTAGTGTAAGAAACTGGTGACCTTGATATAAAAAAAAAATAGAGCTGTTCTGTGCATGTGATGTTATTTTACCTTGAATTCCTGGTACAAATCCTCCTTTCAAATAGTCATGCAAAGATGTGGAAATTTTTGTGTAAATTTCCTTGTTTGTCCCTGGCACCTTTTCTATGAGTGAAGTGGGACTTCCTACACAATTTTGTGCCCACAGTTCTTCCCAGAAATGATTTTGGTCCTCTGTTAATTAACTTGGACTTCAAAGAATTCTTGCTTCTGATATTGAGATCCAGGAGATTCATGTAAGGACATCTGTATAGCACAGCAGTAGGTAAACTGGCAGGTCAGCCAAAAAAGAAAGGGAATCTAATAGCTGCATTCTTACAGGTTATGAATAAGACAAATGCTAAATGGTATGCATTAATAAGGACGTTTTATATCTTAAGCTTTGCTGGGTACATCTGGTTTGCCTGAAGGAATAAATGAAAAATACTGACTTGTGCTAAAAGAGAGGAAATAATTCTGTAGTGGGAGTCTATGGTGAAAAGCATTCCTCTCCAAACTGTAATTTTAAGATCAACCACATGATAGTGCTTTATACGATCACTATGATAGTGCATGGAGTAGTTTCACTCATTAGGCTGTGGCATTTTTTTCACAACATTATTTTTTTCACAACGCAGCACTTGTAAGGTTGCTTTATGGCAGTGGTTTGGTATGAAGCCCTTGGGATGTGTATGTGCAAAACTATTGACAAAATGAGGTACTATTTGGGTACAGGACTTGTTTTTCTGGGAAGACAAACAGACTTTAAAGTCTGGTTCTTCATGACCACATAGAAAACAATTACATGAAACTTTTCAGCCAGGCAAACTTTATACAGTAATAGAACTGTCTAGTCTATTAATGTCCCATAGCTCAATACAATGGAGTGCTGTACAAAAAACAAACTCTTAACCAGTGAATTATTAAATGTTTAGAAGGAACAAGGAACAAACATATCAGGAAAGGACTGCAGAATTAAGCAGTCTGCAAAATACAAAAAGATCTCTGCATATGAATACAAAACTATTGAAATACTCTTGCCAGTAGCAGAAGTGCTGCTGTTCTAATCAATTCCACATACTCAGTTATACCATTTCTGTCAAATACACTCATTGGAGCTCCCTACAGTTCTTAGAAGCTCTTAGAAGAAGATGATATAAACAGTTTCTTCATGTCTGAAGCTCATTAGCCACAAAAAACATCTGAACTATGGGTTTCTTTTCCACAAGAAAATTGCATTACATTAAATTGGATTCATGAAGTCCAATTATACTTTGTTATGCAATCCTGCTTCAAACTTCAATACCAAGTGCATTATTTATTCAAAACCAGAAAGAATATCATTGTTTCAATTTTTGCAATATGCTTGGATTTGAGATTTATTTTTTTAAGTTGTATTTATGGAAAACTGTATGCAAATTAATACAGCTGCTCTGTACTGTTACAGGGCATATTATAAGGGTATGCAGGGTATATAAAATATTATTCCCTTCTCAGTGCCTTAATGTTCAAACATCTCCCTCATTTCATATTACATGTCTTTTCAAATCCTGAAATGTTACTGCTACTCACTGTGGAGTGACAAACAACATCAGCTTTAGAATCCTGTATAGTGATTTTATAAAAATTCTATTTTTTTTTCCTAGTCAAACTATTAAAAGCAGCAACTTGAATAATACCGTGAGACTACTCTCTAAAGATCAGATCAATTTTTATCTGTTACTACATCTTACAATATCACATTGATAACACATTCTGAAATAACATACTGGGAGAGGACAATTGACTACATTGTTCAATTAGACACAAAAAAATCAGCAGGACCTTATCCAGGTCACATATTGGCTGTTGAGACTTAGTGCCACAGGAAGCCACTGCAATCTTTACAATTTTTCAATGGCATGGTCCCTATTTGATTGCTGTGATCTATTGAAAACATTAAAACACAGTTTTGGCAAACTCATTTTCAGTGAAACAGTTTAGGGGGTGTACATATGTGCATACATGTGAGACAGGCAACTGTGCCCACCAGCTACAGACAAGCAGGAGTTTTTCTCATTGAACTACTCAAATGTCCTGTACTTCTCTTTTTCATATAAAGACAGCATTCTTCATGTAAAATTCATACTCTTTACACAGTAGGGTCCAGTCACACTATCAGTAAGTCATTTAAGGGCACTTTAGTGTTAATGATAGGAAGATGCTGTTCACCTCAGCAGCTTAACATTTGTTTTGTGATTGAAAAGATGGCCAGAACTGAATTAAGATATATTTTGGCCTATACAGAATATAACTATTATTAGGAAGCATTAGTGTTTTCTGCTTTTCAGATTCACAGAGGAAACAATAATTAGTTTTAAATACTTCTTTATTTATCCTAACTCACTATAAAATGCTTGGGAAAAGTTGATGCAAAAGTACTGATATTTTTTGAATGGAACATTGAGTTTCAGCAAAATTAACATTTATCTTCTTAATATGATAAGAGAAGTAAAAGGATGCATATTTTAAGCGCTTTAGCTTTGTGATATGAAGACTAATTTGAGAAGAAACTAACCTCAAGGAGGAGAAAAGAACAGGGTTGTCTGGAAAGCTGAAGAAGGCTGTGTGTTAAGAAAATTTCAAGTTCCTGACTTGCTGTGGTGCAGTGTCTAAATTTCAGAGATAATTTTTTCTTTATCAGTGCTCTGGTTTTGAAGACTGCTACTTGTTTCCACTCTACACACTCCCTCTCCTTGAAGAGACATTTAGAGATACACGCGGAGTCAAAAAATAACGTTTTTTGCAGTTCTTGCGTTTCAAGGGAATTTTTTTTCTGTTCTTTTTTCAGATGTTCTGATTTCTTACAAAAAGTTTTGACAAAAGATTCTCAAATGAATTTTCTGTACTTCCTATTCACACATCCCACTCTCGTGTACTGTTGAGGAAAGTCTATTTTCTTTAACTCACTTTTCTTTGGAGTTGATTCTTGAAATCCTATGCATTAGCTTTTCTAGAGCATTATCCTATATAGTTTTAATGAATTTCAATCAATCTTCAAATTAGAATTCATACTTAGTCCTTTGCCTAACATTGTGTGAAGAGTGCTAGTTCTGACACCTTGAGCTTTTGAGTATTTGTAGCCATGCTTTGTTTCATTCAGTATTTAAGGCTGACAGAAGCAAATCAAGGGAATGCAAGTAAGTTAATTGAAAATGGTGTTCATTATCACTCAGGATTGATAATATTCAGTATTTCCATGATATATATGCAATCAGAGCAAAAGATTGCATAAATTATAAACAATACATCAGAAAAAAGCTGAGTATCCAGTGGCCTATTTGGAATCTACTGCCAGCTGTAGGTATTTAAAAAATTGTGCATTGAAATGATGGAACATCATGGGTACATAATGTACTTTTATGAGTACATAATGTACTTTTGGTCTCCCCCTTCTCTTAAGTGTTTAGAGAATTAAGAGGGCTAGAAAGTTATCATCAGCATCATCTGTGTGAAAGCTCAGTTTCACGTATTTGTCTAATTGTGTCCAGGATCTAGAATCTTAAGTAAAACAGCTAATATTTCAATATTTGTGCCATAGTTAAGTCAGAACTATATACAATACTCTTCTTATTTCCAAATTATATTGAAAGGACTTTGCATTTAGGTGTCTGAGAACTACTGCATAGCAACACAAATTTTCTCTGGCAGGAGAGTTAAATTTCTAATAAATTAGTACTGATTAGTAGATGTTCTGCCAGCTGAGGCATCAGAAAAGAAAGAAAAAAGAAAAAAAATAAAGCTGCTACCTAGAGCTATTTCATTTACAAGAGTACAAGAAGAACAGTGATCCTTAACAGCTCTGAACCATCCCAGCTGATGTGGAAGCTAATTCTGCATAGCTCCTATCCTACATTTTATAACCACAAAATATAGAATCCTTGTTTGGTAGATTTATTCTCTGGGAAGACAGTCATAGTTCCCACCAAAATATTGTTCCTTATTCATTTCTTCATAAAATTAATTTATTTTATATATGTTTAACAATGTTTTGAGAGAACAAGTAACAAAACAAATATTACCATCCATGTCCTTGTGTAGGGTCATCCAGAAGCACACGAATTATGTATAAGAAACAGCTTAATAGCTTAAGTGAAAAATTGAATAACCGTATTCTCAGACCTATTTTGAAAGGAACAGAAAGAAATTTAGACTGTTTACAGTTTCATTAACTTTTAAGGTAAAACTAAAAGGAACTAAAACAGCCATGATAGAACAGAGCAAAAGTCTATCCAGCCTGTACCTGACATTGCCCTTTGGCAGAAAAATATATGAATATGCCTGTCAGATGCACATAAAATACAATTTTCCAACTTCCAGAAATCTCTGGATTGAGATTTGATCCCTTTTAAAGTGGAAATCTAGACAGTTGTTTTGCTTGAAAGCTATTCTAAACCATCTCTTGTTCCTTGGATCTTTTGTAGTTTTACAAATTCCTTCTCAGAAGGGGAATCAGAATGACATACAGTATTTGAGATGCAAGATACAGTAGCATGAGGAAGACACACTTTCAACCACAGGCAGAAGATATCCAATGGCAATTATTTAAATATTAATATCTGACAGTCTTTATGTAGTAGTTTCTCATACAGAATACATTAATACTGTCCTAACATAAAATATTAAACTGTAGATATTTAATGTTGAAGTTGCATAATTAGGAATCCAAAAATCAGGATGTCTGAAAGTCATGCTGAATGCACAACTTTAACTGATTCAACAGCTTCTTCTATGGACCATATGAATACCGAAATGTTCTGTATAATAGATCTCAAATACTAAATACTATCACAGAATATTACATTATGTCTTGCAAACCATAGGTTTACTGCATAGAGAAAGGATTCCTCCAAAGGAACCCAGGTGGACAGTTGGTTCTGTCACACAGGCATTTTAGTTTGGTGCTAATGGGAGACATTGAATACTACAACAAAACTTGATTGTATTTTAATGAAGCTTTGGAGTCATTGGAGGATTAGCCTTTCAATCCTCAGTCTTGTTATTAGTTTTAAAATTAATGAGGGAAGGCAATCTTAAGCACTATTTTTTTTTCAGTCATGTGAACCAGGAGTCCAATTCTGTAGAGCTGAGAGGCCTTCTTCCAAAGCAGAACATTAATGACTAGGTCTCACATGGATCTTATTTCCTTTGCACCGAGTATATTTTATTTTTGAATTGCAAGTACGGTATCAAACCTGCTGAACTAAATATAACTGTTTCTATGATTTGGGAATGACAATCTCATCAAGCATACTCAAATTTATGTCCAAACGTCCTATGAAGCTGCAGTTATCACACAAGAACTGGGTGAACTTCTACAGCATTTCATCATCTGTAAGCTAAGGGTTAAAATCCTGTGCTTAGGTCTTGGCCAGGAGAAGTCCCACAGCTGTTAGAGTGTGTTGCTATCCTATTATTTGACCAAAAAGTTTTTTATTTTTTCAACTATGCTATAATCTTGTACATTTTTGAACTGTTGGTGAAGAAGACACAAATTCTTTGTCTATGCTAATGATTTTATGGAAGACTTCTGGAAGGCTACTGTAACAATCAAGCCATTAAAGAAAAGAGCAGATAACCGAAAAACAAAAGAAGACAACAAAAAAGCACACAGAATTCTTTTCCCTATCCATTTTGTGTTATCAAAAGTTCATCACTTGTTTCTTCTGTTCCTTAATTCTGTAAATGTTTATCTTGATGTTAAATGCCTCTTTTTTGTATTGATAATGGGCCAACTTCTCATAATTGTTTGAATTTATTGTTGTCCTAAATTCCAAAAGAAAACAGTGCTTTTATGATTTCAAAAACAAATCAGTACATAGCACTCATTCTCCTGGCTGCTGCCTTAAATCTTAACTCTCAAATCTTGGTCTTGAAAGATTGAAAACTGCTTACATATTCAATATTAAAATTCTCCATACTATAAAATTCTCTTCCATACTATAATTGAAAGTGCTTCATTCTGAATATCTCAACTGGGCTGTTTCCCATAAAATGAGGCATGGTTTTCACTCCTTATAGGCATTTGTGGAAGGCCTCTAGGCATGACAAAGAGCATATATAGTAGTCTGGGTTACATGGACAGGGCAGACAATAGGATCTGTCTATGATAGGAGTGTGGTTCGGGCATTACAGAAGTAATGTAGAACAGACTTCAGGTGTATCTTCTGCTTCAGCTTCTGGATATACCCTGACAGAGGAAGTGCATTTGGTCACTCCTGCTAGAGCTGTAATAATTCATGTAAGTAAATATTTGCAGGTCAAAATATTCTGTAGCCTCATAGTTAGGGATGTCATCTATGAGCTGGAAGAAACACATTTGTTCCACTGTTATGGAGATCTAAGATTTCACACCAGAGGAGGAGGAGGCAGTCACCAGAAGGCTGGAATTTAAAATAGTTTTTCATTTATTACTTTCTTACAAAGAAAGTATTTCATACTTCTGGTTTTCTGGTTGACTATTTTGGTCCTGTACTTTACATAAACTGCTTGGTTTAATTTCTTTTTCCTTTTTTCCATTCACAGATTGTTCAAATAGCAGAGTCATTTACACAAAATATCTCAGCTTTGATATTGATGCCTGAAACTTGTATTCAGCTATATCAATCATATGCTGTTATGAATAGTTTAATGAGATTATAATTCTACCTTGTCCCTGTAAGCGTGATGTTACATGTGTTGGCTTCTTCAAAAGAAGAAATTGGCAAGAACAGTTCCAAATCTGTTTGTTTTCTGAAGTAAAAGTAACTATATAAAACTGAGAAGGAAACATGAACATTTGAACAGGTATCTTCTATCGTTTTGCCAGCAGTTTTAAGTATGAAGTAATAGAATACCTGATCAGGTATAATGCAATTCTTTTTTTATTATTACTTTTTCTTATAACTTCTTGGTACTACCACTACAAGCATTTTCAGAGATAATTCTCCAGTCTGAAAATCTGATCTACCTCAAAGCAGGGCTGATAGGGACAACAGCTGAAAATTTTACTATCGCTTTCCATTTTTATTTCCTAATAAATCTCCAACGCTGCTGGCTTTTAGCAAAGTCATCTCAGTAGCAATTGGCTTTAGGAGTTAAATCACAATATGCTGTTAATAATTCATATCCTGATGACAGTTATCTGTTTTATACTGTCTCCAGTGAATTGAAAATTCACTTATTTTTTCCTTTGAGAGTTATTATAAGCTGTGTGTGATCTTGGCAAGTACAAGCAAGTCACAAAAATGTATTTTACTTATTTATTTGCAGCTGGCTGACACCTTTTTAAAATGTCTTTTGTGTACTGTTTTAATTTTATTATAAACTTGTTTACAGAAGGTTGAGTGGTAGCTAAGCTGAAATCAGATGTGGATGGCCTTATTTTACTAGTTCATAAAAATGTGTTCGGAACTGGAATAATGAATGAGGCAGTTGATATTTCATGCCTGTTTCTGGTCTAATTAGATTGGTATTCTATCAAAAAAAAGAAATCGTATAAATTCTGGACTAATAGCACTGGAGCATGGGATATTACTTCTCACTCTCTGATCTTCTTAACCTACTTGTGAAGTCTTGGACTCATGAAAACTTTGCAGAACATTTGTAATTTGATATAATACTGTCTGAAAATTTGAGAAAATAATTCAGTAGAATCAGTAATGACAGGAAATTGATACACAATATGTGAAGGAGGGTTTTCAGTGTTCTCATTGAAAACTAAGATCTAAAGGGCCAAATCTTTTTTCATCAGTTCCCTGATACCTAACATAATCACCAGGAGGATCAAACAACAGTTGCTTCTCACTCCTTATTTCAAATAAAATTCTATAAAATTCCTTTTCCTTAGCCTCATTTTCCTAATGGAGCAGAGATGTCCTAGAATAGTAACTTAGGACAATTCCCTTAATATAGGTAGCCAGAAGTGTTTGGCAAAGTAATGGCCATGAATTCATCGCAGCTAACTATCTTCAGGTTTCATTTTTGTGCTGCTTATGATAAATATGTCTGTTTTTAAATGTATTCTTTTCAGTTCTTCCATCAAAATATGTATTTGTAAAAAGGTTTTTGTTTTCATTTTTTATTAAGATCTATGTAGAGGAAAAAAATTCCTACCTTTATCTCAAGCAAGTATGTATCCATAACATTCCTATAATATCTGTGAGAAGAGTTTTATAATGAGTTTGGTCTCATAAAAATCTGTTTTATGGACTAGTTCACGGAACTAAAAAAACCTATTTACTGCTTACAGCTTCCCAGATTGTTTTCTTAGCCAGGAGTAATACTCTCTTCTAGTTCAGTTTGCTTTTCTTTCTTATCTCTTACTCCATTATACACTACATGAACCCTCTTGGATCAGCTTCCTGGATGTATGTAAACATACATTTCTTAGTTTCTCCACATAATTGTCTTCTGTGATGAATTTAAATGTGAACATCAATGACAATACACTGCTAAATTGGAATATAAAGTTACTATATTCATGAAGACTGAGAATTTGTTAGAAATTCTCTACCAGTTTCCTTACCAAATCACTCTTTTTTAGTTTTTGTACAAAGTTTGATGCTTAGTTAGGAGTCTTCAATAAAATTAAACAGTACTGCTAAAGCACCTAGTTTTTTGTTCTTATACTCGAACATCTTTGAGGTGTTTTGCTTTCTTAGAAGTAAGGTCAAGCAACAATCATTGATAAAGCTGACATTACCATGATGATCATGCTCATTACCATAAAACAAGAAAATCTTTTTTAATTTTAAATACTTTCTCAGTGTTGCAGAAATAATATAAAACTGACTCCTGTGGGGCAAAAAAAAAAAAAAAAAAAACTGCTGAGAAGAAAGTTAATAACTTTGCTGTTGCCATCAATGGAATTAGATTCTAACCAAATTATTACTATATTGCTTAATAGAAATTAATCCAACTGCTTACTTGATCTTTGGTTTTTGATGAAGAAGAGTTTTAGTCTCTCTTTAAATGTGTTTTCATTCATATAGAATTCAACTTGCACCCTGAAATATAAAAAGAAGATTAGAATTGAATAAGGAAGACAATAAATTATCATTTTTTCAAAATAACTTTCCCTAATCTGTTCTTTCTGTATGACCAGTGGAACATTTACTATTCAGCCAAAGGCTCACTCAGATTTCAATGACTTAACATTAAAAAAACTGGAGATAGATACATACATAATTTATCTCCTTTACATCCAGATCATTTTCATAATACCAGAACACTCTGCACTGGAAAAGTTGGAAGCCTCTATGTTTTTAAATTTTCAATGCAAGATTACTTTCATATCTGCATGCTTGTAAGGAAGATTTCATTGATGTTCAGGTTAAATCTTCCATCTCCATTTAACTATTTCTGTAAAATTGGCATTGTAATGATATTTTTTCTATCTTATTGGTGTATTTGTTAAACACTCATGTCTGAGAGTTCACCTTTAATCAAGTACTCCCACCCAAAACAAACCATTCTCTGAACTCCATTTTTTGTCACAGTAAAATACTGAGACCTGAGAGCAAAATTATATTGCCATCATCCAACGTTGTACAGAAAACAGTTCCCCTTCCTATTTATGCTACTAAAACAACAGTGACTTCCTCACTTCCTCACAATTTGCCCAGACCTCTTTCATGTCTGTCCCTCAATTCATTCTGAGCACAACTCTTGCAACAGTGGTCAAACTACAAGGGAAAAGAACAGCATTGTGGAGTACACTAATCATACAGAAAAAATTTAAGCAATTCCAGAGCTGCGCTGCTGCCTACCCTAACATAAATGCAGCATTAGCTTCACTTCCACAGAAGTCCTTCCGTCCTTCCTATCCTGCTGTGATGCCTGTGCTGTTCTGCAGCACAGCTGGAGAAATCACAGTGCAAACTGTTGCCATTCACAGTAAGTCTCCCTCCAACCCTGATGGAGTAGCAGTATTAAACGCCAGCATGCCAGGCTGGCAGCAAAGTCTTGTGGCTTTTATTTTAATTTTTTTTTCAATTGGTTGGAAACAGAAATGGTGAGGTACTGACAGGCTGACTCCTGTTCTTACCCCTGCCATCAAAATGGTTCCAAAGAATGTTTATCAATCAGGTGATAGGCGCTTTATATATAAAAATATCAACTAATTGAACTTCTTTCACCAATTTCACTTATCCAGTAACTAATCCTCACTCGCTTTACCCCAGCACAATTTCTGTTCCTTTTTGAGAAGACCGTACTTGGTTTGGGAACCACCATACTACTTCTAAAGGGACAGCATGAAAGTGAATAAGCAATTAAACTGCCACCTGTTCAAAGAGTGGTAGAAGATCTTTAAAATTCTGTGCAATGAAATGTTTGATGAAGCTAAGAGTAAATCCTATCATATACTAGCTTTCCTGCCCTACCTGGCTCTACTTTTGAGATGAGATCTTTAAACATTTTGTAATAAAGGGAAGGAATGCATCTGTGTTTCTCTTTTTAAATTAAGAGTAGCCACAAGTGCATATTTAGTAGAATTTGAGCTCATAGGGATGCCCTAGAAATTCCCACCAACCTAGAAGAAAAGCCTATCAATTAACAGCCTAATTTTAAGCTTTGATTGGGGTTAAACAGAGTAAGAGTTATGATATTCAAGACAGCAGGAGTTATTGGCATTAGCAGAAGTACAGCTTAAATTATTGGTAATGTTAAGGAAAGTTATGGAAACATGTCCAGTGGTTAATTACAAGGTGAGAAGGTTTGTGAAGGCCTGAGTTTTGCTTCAGTTCTTTTCACAGAATCACAGAACTGTAGGCATTGAAAGGGACCTATTAGGGCTATAGAGTCCTACCCCTTGATAAAGCAGGTTCCCTATAGTAGGTTGCCCTAGGAAGGCATCCAGATGGATCTTAAATATCTCTGGAGAAGGAGGCTCCACAGCCTCTCTGTGCAGCCAATTCCAGTGCTTTGTCACTCAAACAGTAAAGAAGGTGTTCCTTGTGTTTGTATGGAACATTTCCCAAGGTATTTACTGTCACTGCATTAGTGACAGTTTTAGAGAGAAACAGTTCTTGCATTTTGGCAGGTGCAACACGATAAATATATATACGTAATTTTCAAGGATATATTTCAGTAGGTAAACAAAGTGGCATAAGCATCTGAAGTGAGGGATCTTATTTAAAAGGAGTGAGTACAGTATTGGTGATCTTTTTTTACATGATTTAAACTAATCCTAGATTTTAGGTAAGAAAATTACAGTCATCACTTACAATGAAAGAACAACATGTTAACAGAAAGCTGTGAATTAATGATACTGTGGAAAGAGGATGTGGGAGCTAATCAGACTCCTATCACTGCTGCTAAGGACTGCTCTGATAGCCCTCTAGCAGCTGTCTGCTTCTGCTTCGCTGCCCTTAGCAACCAGTGCTCACAGCAGACTGGAATTCCACACTGCAGTCGTTTCCATGGCAAAATGTATTACAAATGCTGCTAACACCACTCCTATGGCTCAATTCTTCCTTCTTCCTCTGATTATTTTTGAAATTCACTAAAAACTATAGTAACCTTCTACATCTGCAGGAAATGCATTATCACACACATGATCACCATACAATTCCATCATACTCTGGCTACCAGACAGAGAGTATCTCACTTATTTAGTTGACTATTTACTAAGAATAGATGGCTGAAGGAGCCACAGGTAGTGATGAGGATAGGAAACCTTGGATACTGTGCTTTTGTTCAATATTCTCCTTTTGATTTTTAGTATTTCAGACGTTGTGGTCTTTTTTACCCCAAGTGTTTACTCTTTTCTGTCTCTTTCCTTCTATAAACTGTAACGTGGAAAATGAGAATTTCTGGAATAGAACGCACATTCTGATCCTCACTTGTGGTGTTATTATTGCCTCTTATGAAGAGGGAAAGCCTTGTAGAAGCTTTTCTGGACCCGTTACAAACTTGGTAATTAGGATGTTTCAAGTAAGTGAAATTCATTACAATGTACTACTTATATGAAACCTTGTTCTATTGCAGCAGAAACACTAGTTGGAATTTGGATCCAAGCAGTGGAAGGGTAAAAGTGTGGTTCTGGTGCTGATTGAATGAGAAACATGCAGGACAGACTGACTATCTGTGTATGTAGATGACCTGACCTATGTTTTGTTTTGTTTTGCTTTAGTTTTGTTCTGTGTTTGTACTGTTCTTCATGTTTTTCTTCTCCCTGTACCAAGGCAGTCACAGTTCAGTCCCTGGTCAAAAAGTAAGTCAAGCTGATGGATTAATACACTTATCCTTGATGATAGACAGAAATACTTAATGAATGCTGGACCTTGTATAGATAGCTAGTCGATCGTTTCAGACTTTTTCTATGTGCTAGGAATTGAATGTTCATGAAAATCTGACTAAGGGAGTTAAAGAACAGGTCAAATGCTTTACTGACTCTTGGTTCAGCTTTACTGAAAATGCACAAATACAAGTAAATGTATCTCTGGCACAAATAACTGAAATGATTTGCTTCTCTTGAAAACATAATGCTAGCTTTAGCACATGCAGGTGGTTCATTTTCTAAAGCTTCTGTTTAAAATTATATACCCTTAGTAGTGGTTTTCTATATTTGAAAATCAGAGAATAGTGATGTCAGTGGAATCTTTCAATCACATCTTAGAGTACCTAAAGTACAATTATATATTATACACTGTTAATCCAGTCAAGATGTAATTTGAATAGTACATTTTAATATAATATAGAATATAGTCACAAAAACACATCAAGGACACAAATTCTTTTCTCAAGACTGTAAATCACTGGAACCAGTTCCTTAACTATGACTGCATGTTTGTCACTGCTATTTATATATGCAACTCTAACTCCTTAGTCATGTTTTACAGTAGTTACATTATCACCTTGCATCCTCAATTTTACATTTTTTCTCTTTTGTGTTAGAAAGTAGTAAGTGTGGCAGAAATAATTCCTGCAAAAATGAAAGTATGATTGGGATTTCTCGCTATGTGCATGCTAAGAGAGGAAAATTTTAATGTTTACTGTTTCCTGATATTGGAATCAGGTTGGTCCAAGTAGAACCAAATTGAAGGAAACTATATCTATTAACTGAATCTTTTTTTATGGGAAGGGAAATTTCATGTTGTCTTTCCTGCAAGAAGAAAGTTGTATAAACAGTCCTTTTTAATTGGGATTTTCAAATCCAATATATGTGAAATTGTGTTAGATGTCAAAATTTAAAGTTTATATAATATGGTGTAGATAGCTGCTTCAAAATGAAGTCATTTCAGTGCAAAACGGATGTATTTATTTTTAATTCACTTCTAGAAAAAGTCTTGTGTATTTTAATGATGACTATCTTGGGTAGATTCCCTCCTTTAGGAAGTTTTTCAAGTTCAGACATACTCAGTACTCTGATTTGGTTAGAGCTTCACAGAGAAGTCATCCTATTAACACAATGTACTTTCCAGGCGAAAAAGCAAAAGTTAGATGGCAGACACTTCTACAACTACAGCAATCTATTCATTCAATCTGTACTCTCTGAGGATATAGAGTCATGAAGCCTGCCTGGGTAAACCACATATGTTGCATGAAGGAATTAGAAATTATTGTTCTTAGAGTATTTTCTACTTTTATATTATTGTGTTTTACTGCTAAATACCAAACTTCTGACTGCGTAACATTTCCAATGAATTGCTACCTCAGTAAGATTGTCTCCTCTCATTTTCTCCAAATAAATAAATAAATAAATAAATAAAAGTCTTAGTAAGTACACTAAGTAGTTACATTTATATCTACACTCAAGCTCTATCCTAAGCACCACCCCTGGCCATGCAGCATGTTTCAATTGTTTATAGCCTTACATCTCTTCACATTCTTGCTCCTACTTCCTTCTTTGGTCCCCTGAGATCTCTCTTCTTCTTCATGCTCAGATGACAGTTTACATCTCATTCCAATTCCTCCTCCTCTCTATTCCTCCATTCAAATTTTAAACTTCTTCCTATTTCTTCATAGATTGTCCTATACTACAGTCCCTTACAGAGTTCACCTTGTCCTGCCTTCTTTACACTAGAGAAATTCATTTTTTTTCCACCTGAAAACATGGCTTCTTTCCTTTGCTGTAATTCTCTAAATCGACTTTTGCTTTCAATACACCTTTCCTCTTTACACATTCATCACCTGGAAATGTAGTAAGAACTCTGTTTTCCCTCCTCCTAAACCTTTTCTGTTTTCCGTTGGAAACTACTTTTGGTGAAAGTGTCTCATTCTCTTATTTTTACTTTAGCTCTTTCTTTTGCAGAAGTAATTCATTCTCTCCCATAGCACTTGTCTTAGTTTCAGCTGAAACTGAGAATTGTTTGCTTCCGAGTGTCTGGTATGATACTGTTTTGATTCCAGGAGAAAAACAATGTTGATAATGCACAGATATTTATAGTTGCCTGCTAAGAAGTGTTGTACAGAACCAAGGCTGTTCGCAGTGAAGGGCCTAAGGAGCTGAGAGGGAACAGAATTAGCTTATTTAAACTGGCCAAAGAGATTTTCCATACCATATGACATGAAGCAGAAGGAGTTTGGAGGGGGGTGGAAATTCATCTCTGCCTCTCTTCCGCTGCTGGGAGGCAGTTGGGCATTGACTGGGGAGCGGTGTGTAATTGTCTGTGCATCTCGTTACATACATTCATATGTGTATATGTACATTTGTCGTAATTGTTACCCTTTCCCCTTTCTCGATCTTAGTAAGTAGTTTTATCTCAAATCACAAGTTCTAGTTTGTTTTTTTCTGATTCCCTTCTCCATCACACTGAGAATGGGAGTGAGCAAACAACTTGTGGAGCTCAGTCACCTGCTGAGTTAAACCATTTCACCACCACCACTTCTAACTCTAACCACAGACATAATAGAATGCATAGCCTTCTCTAGGTCTCCTTCTATGTCATTGTCAACAATGACATTGTGACCAGGTGTCATTAATTTAGTGTTACTTCTGGCAGTGTTTTCATTATCCATCTCCTCTTGTCATCATATTGTTTAGAAATAAATCTCAAAGTCATTCCTTTGCTGCTTAGTGTACAAAAGCTTTAGCTGTGCCATGGCTATCTCTGTACCTCATTGAAATGTTATCATTTCATAACCTTAAGAGATCTCAGTCTTTTGAGATGTCGGTCTTCCTTCTCCTCATGGATTATTTCATCAATTTTCAGCCTGCTTCCAGTGTTGCACATAGAGACAGCCCACAGATATTATAAACTTTGCAGAACTGCATAAACGCCATACAGGTCTATTGGTGATACATAGCCCCTGAAAGACACCTTTTTTTCAGGCCAATCAGAAACATAATGGCAAGCAGATAATATAATATCCATTGTATGTTCAAAATAGATGATGGCAGTGAGGGAGTTATAATATTGCTACTCCAACATTTAACATATGCTGTTATTTTACAGTAGGCTTTATTCTGATAAGTTTGGATGCAGTTTCCATGCTCTCAATTTAACACATTTTTCTTACAGAGCCAGCAGTTAAACACTATGAGGGACACTGTCATGAATATTACCTAGACAGTGAGAGAAACAGACATTCAGATAAAAAGGAGCCTTAAATTTTCCTGGTAGATGTTGTCATCTCAAAATGTAAGAATCTGAGACTGAATGCTCTCTTTAGATATGGCCACTTAACCAAATCATCTTTGTTGGTATAGCAGCTTTTTTTTTTTTTTTTCCCTTTATGGTTTTTGTTTCTGTAGTGGCCCAAGATTTAAAAGAAAGCACTGTGTTCAGATGTGTTGTTTACTAAGATTAAGTCCAAAGTGCCTTCACTTTTTAAGAAAATGCTGAACAAACATTCTTCTTAAAGTTGGTCCCTTGAAAGTGTTTAAAGTTAGCTAGTGAGCACCAGTGACATTGAAATCACAAATCACTTAAACTAATCTGTTATTGTTCTTCTTCAAGTTACCTTTTTCTTTCTTATCACTCAAAACTGCACCTTTTCTAAAGCAGCAAGTAGGACAAAGCTGAGAACTGTTAGCACATGGTATCCTCGAAGACGAGATCATTTATCTTGGCTTTATTTTTACTTAAAAAGTAGGAAATTAAGGTTTAGCTATTTGAAAATGGAGCAACAAGGAGAAGATTAAAAGAGCAGATGGATATGCGAGAAAAAAAAAGAATCCAAAAAAAGGAACAAAAACCTTGTGGGTGAATCCCAATCTGTCATTTTTAAGGAATCACATGACCAAGTGTAAAACATAACTTTAAATATGACTTAGTAATATGGTATCAGAAATCCATTGGCAGTTACCTATGTCAAGACCCAATGCTCAGTACCATCAGTGAAAAGATTCTCCCCACTTACAGTTGAGTAAAAGAACCAGATATAAAATAATCACGCTGGACTTCTCTTATTGCTTCATGTATTTCATTAATATTTTTCTCCCAACATGGAAGGCATTTTCTTGCCACTTTATTTGTACAAAATACTCTGTGCAAGTCTGGAGATCAGTGTGAGTTTCAGAAGAACATATTTATTGATTCTTCTCTAATATAAAGAGCTCTCCACAGCTCTTTATTGTTGACATCTGGCTTTCTTATTACTTCTGTGACTTTTCTGCTTTTGATATATATATTTTTATTAAGCTGCACTACATTAGATCTGCCTGCTGATTTTCCATTAAAACCGATAGCATTTCCAGAAAAAATGGACGGTATGTCAAGTCAGAAAAACAAACATTGAAGGTCTTCCTCTAAATGAAATGTTGAGATTCAGTAAGTTAACCTACTTCTTTATATAAGGCATGGTATGCTATACAGAAGTGTTAGCTGTACTCCCCAAAAGGAAATATAACATTATGGGAAAAAATTGTCTTAAACTACCTACAGTGGTCGATGTTCATAGCAGAACTTATGTGATCTTTGTATTTTGTCTTACTCTCTGATTAACATTCTTTTACAAGAGAAGTTTCAGAAAATAAATCCTGAATTTTAAGGCAGAAACATCAGCATGTCATGTCAAAATCACAAATTCCTGTTTTTCTTCTGAAAATTGTTTTGTTCAAGAAGGTAACTGTGCTTTAGATTTCCTTAATCACTATTTAAGCAGAAAATCTAATGAATTTTTTCAAGCAAAATGCATTCATCAAGCTGGACAACAGTCTTGTTCAGTTTCATTTTTGGCATTGTTTGGGCTTTTGAACCCAATTATAAAAAAAACTTCTGAAATTTTGTTTTTGTACCCTGCATAAAACTACAGTTACTGTGCAAGAGATTAAGCTGTCTTTTTTATCACATTGCCTTAGTGGGAAGTGATCTGTATTCTGTGTCCAACCTTTTGGGAGCTATGTTCTTCTCATACTTCTTTGCCCTAGCTTGGTTGTCTTAATTGCTTCCTAGATAACTGCAAGGAAATGATAATGAGTCTTAGCTGGTTAACAGCTTCCCACTGAGCCCTGAAGTGAAAACAGCATAAGTAAGACCATCTTCACTGAAAATGCTAAGAAAGCCTTATGAGGAGCATCTGATAAACTGCAAGTGTCTGCAGTTTCAGAAAACAACACTGCATTTATCCTTCAAATGTGAAAATCTTCCGATTTCCCTTCTAAGTGTTAGGCTAAAAGTGAGTAAAAGTGAATCCAAGTGTGGAGCCCCCAGTACAAGAAAGACAGGGAGCTGTTGGAGAGAGTCCAGAGGAGGGCCACAAAGATGATCAGGGGACTGGAGCACCTCCCCTATGAAGACTGGCTGAGGGAGCTGGGCTTGTTCAGCCTGGAGAAAAGAAGGCTGCGGGGTGACCTCATTGCAGCCTTTCAATACCTAAAGGGAGCCTATAGAGGGGAGGGGGGATCAACTCTTTGAAAGGGTTGATAACTGCAGGACAAGGGGAAATGGTTTTAAGTTGAGGGAGGGGAGATTTAGGCTGGAGGTCAGGGGGAAATTCTTTACCGAGAGAGTGGTGAGGTGCTGGAACAGGCTGTCAGAGAAGTTGTGGATGCCCCATCCACGTTGGTGTTCAAGGCCAGATTGGATGGGGCCCTAGGCAGCCTGGTCTAGCATTGAATAGGGAGGTTGGTGGCCCTGCCTGTGGCAGGAGGCGTTGGAGATTCATGATCCTTGAGGTCCCTTCCAACCCTGGCCATTATTTGGTTCTGTCATTCTGTGAGTACATTTTGCACTTAAGATCCTATTTTTTTTTAATTGGACACCAAATAGATATCTCTAATCAATCTGAATTGTCTGATGCCTCTCTGACCTGATCTTTCTTTTTTTTTCCTTCTCCTAAAATTGCTTCCTTCAAGATGAAAACTAGGCATAACTAAATTGCTTTATTTCTCATAGAATGACCATACTAATGATATTTGGAGGAGAAATGAAGCATGAAATATTGCATGTTTCTTTAAAACAAATAGAAATCTGAAGTGCAGATAACTATTAACCATAAGAAAAAAGCATTTGAACACACTGAAGATGCTTTTATATTCACATAGATGGAGATACATATTTTCAATGTGCAATTGAAAAAAATTTGCAGATAAAACTCATACCAGTCAGTGAAAGTTTGGCACACACTTTGTAATTCACATGTGCTTATGCAGTTGCCATCCAGGTATAAACTATATTTTCAGATAACAGAGGAATTTACTGTCAGGGAGGTTATGGAAAACTAAACACTGAAATGGTTGAGCTAATATAACCTTCAAATATTTAAACCTTTACGAAAATTAAGCTGGTGCTAATTTTAACCTCAAGTGACATTACATGTAGATCATAAATCACAGACTCATAGAATGGTGTGGGTTGAAAGGATCAAGCTCCTACCCCTCTGCTGCAGACAGGTCCATCAACTTCCACATTTAATACCAGACCAGGCTGCACAGGGCCCCATCCAATCTGGCCTTGAACATCTACAGGAATGGGGCATCCACAACTTCTCTAGGCAGCCTGTTCCAGCACCTCACCACTCTCAGAGTAAAGAACTTTCCCCTGATATCCAACCTAAATCTTCCCTCCTTCAACTTAAAACCATTTCCCCTTGTAATGCTACTGTCTACCCTTCCAAAGAGTTGACGCCCCTACTGTAAAGAGGCTCCCTTTACATCTGAAAGGCTGCAACGAGGTCATTCCACAACCTTCCCTTCTCCAGGCTGAAGATGTGTGTGCACTTGTGTATTCCTGTGATATATACACATTAGATTCCTCAATTATTAACCCCTTGCATGTTTGCCTCAGGAAAAAAAAAAAAAAAAAAAAAAGTAGAGAAAAAAAAAGTAGAACGTTTCTTTGGTTTCTTCATCTTGGGAGATGGGAAAGGAGAAAAGTGCTCAATTTCACTTTGTTAGCACCGTTGCCACTTACTCTTCTTTCATCCCTAATCCCTGAAGTTCTCTCTTGCCACCCCCAGCTGTCAACACAGTCTGGTTTGTCACCTTCTAATCCTCTCCAAAAAAGGCTCAGTGTGGAGTAAGTGCCAGTGCTGCTCTCCAGGGCCTTGAGTAGTAGACTCATTCACAAGAGTTTATACAGCACAAGGAAAGTAGGGTGAATTTTATGCTGAGTGGAAGGTGAATTCATGTGTACATCTATGCAGTGATGTAACATAAATAACAGGTAGGGCTGCTAAGATAGTTATGTCCGGAAAAATGACATTTATTTAACAGGTGCTATATAGTGCAATTGAATTTAAGTGACAGTCTAAACCTCTATTGCAATAGTAATTTTAAAGGCCAAATGACAGGACTGAGATTTATCCAGTTGTGAATTTAAGAAAAAAAGAGAGAGAAACAATTGTTACATAGAAGGCACAGACTACAGTTAACACAAGAGAAAGCTATGGCTGATAGAAGCAGATGCTCAGGACTATAATGTAGCTGATAGCTACTTGACATCATGCGGGGCTCAAACTGAGGGAACAGAGTAGGATCTTAATTTTCTTCTGTAATTTGCAGAGCAGGGATTAGCAGCTCTGAAAGGGAAGAGGCTCAAGCATTGGCCTTTGATGCCAGTTTGTACTACAAAGAAAGGGCTGCTGACAGAGGCCTGACAGTGCAGAGCTGTCTGGGACATGAGGGTGTGCTTGTACTGCGCATCCAAGTCTACTACTATCAGTTCCAGCTATCTGAATCTGAAAGCAGCCAAGTGTATTCATAAATGAAAAATATATACACATTTGCAGTTCAGGGTAACTTACAGAATCATTAGAAAAAAAAACCTGTTTCTGTAACTATATTGATCATAAGAACAAAATGGAGACAATATAGAAATATATGTGAGAATGGAGTAAGTTCACTGAGGGAAGAATCAGAAAAGAGATCTACCGGAATGATCTTAGAACAAGACTCAGTGTGTTAACTTGCTCTGTTCTTATACTTTGTCTCTTATCACCTACTACTCTCTGCTAAGTAACTGACCAATCACACCAGTTTAATCTGTGATTAACAAACTAGGCAGTCTTTGATTTTTAGAGAAAACTAGTTGAGCAGAGTCAAATACTACCAGTATAAGATTAATATTATGAGAAATTTTATCTCTCGTTAATAGGGTTAAAAGCTTATAATGTTCAACGTCAGCTGTATGAATTCATAGCCAACTGAAACAACAGTATAATTTGCTAGCTTGCTAAAATGAAGCTTGATATAGCTACCTATTCAAGTTTGTAGGGTTCTTAAAATCAAAATGGATTATTTTTCATTCATAGATACAACTGTGAAAGAAGTGCAAGTAAGAGGATGTATAACTATGGTATTCCCAGGAGGAGAGTTTTATGGGTTATCTTTTTTCATTAAGTTAGTACTGGCGTAGTAATAGCTACCCACAGCAAAGAGCTGAACCCTCCCATCCTACTCTACCTGCACAAATACATAGCTACTACATGAAGGCTGCTAAGCCACTGTGCTGTCTGGAGGGAAGCAGCTTTCCAGTTACTTCTGTAAACTTGCTTTTTTCCTTCAGTAGTTCTATTTTCATCTTTGTCTTCAAACAGTATAAGTGCTTCTTAAGTATCAGTCTTTAGCATGCCTTCAGGATTAGGAGGCAGTTCAGTATGCTGAACTCTTCATTGTTTGATCTATATTTGATCAGGACACTCTGGTCCTGTGTTCCATCTACTTGCTGCAAATTGCTTGACTTCTGACACATTCCTCTTGAAATGGGAGTCATATGCTCTTCTATTTCCCTAAAGGGCTTTTCTACAATGGTTTGTCCTAGATTCAAGGTCTCAGGATTTCATATAAATATAGTTAATAATAAAAATACAAGGCAAATGTATATGAAGTTCAAAAGCAGATTTTTATGTATTTTCTTATTCTTCTCTTTATGAATTCCTAAGAATGCCTTGTTTTTTTAAAAAAATTATATATATATATACAGTAGTCAAAAAGATGCTATTCTGTACTATAGTTACTCAAGTTGGAGAAAGTGTTAGTATCTTAAAAGGATGGGAGATAATTCTCAGCTTGCAGTGATTTTAGTTTCTTTAGAATTGCATAAGCCACATCCACAATGGTAGACAACAAATTGTCTGTAACCTAAAAATTGGAATTGTAACCAGACATAAAGTTGTAACCACCACATTAGGGTGAAAAGTAAAGATTAAAAAATGGCAGCTAAATAAAATCATGGCAAAAAGCTAACAAAACAACAGCAAAAATGTTTATAGCATATGTTAGGATTGATAAAAATACAAGTACCAGTGCATGTTGGTGGGAGATGAAAAAGAACAAATGGCACCCATGCCAAGACCTTCAAGTTGGATTTAGGCTAGGAACAAACTAAGAGCAGAGCAAATGACAGATATAAATAGAATATGAGCTGTAGCACTCTGCTCCATTATGAGATAATTGGAAGAGATAGATAAGGGAGAAGTCTGAAGTGAACATCATGTACTTAATTTTTTTTAAGTCATTTAGAAAGGTTCTATGGAGACTGATGCTGCAATAATAATAATAATATATATAAGAAAAAGTAAGCAACCCAAAAAGGTTGCTGTAATACAAAATGAGAACCTGTCCTCACAGGAGACATTTTCTTCAGGAAAGAAGGTACAATAACAATGCCACTGTGGCCAAAGAAGCATAGAAATATACCATCATTTTTATTTTTTTTTTAATAATTTTTTTAAATAGAAGTAGATTAGGTTGAAAATCAAAGATGAAAGAAAAAACTGAGTAGGAAAGTGATATAACTTGAAGAATAAAATAACATGCAGTCCTTTGTCATAAAAGAATATGTATTCTACCTGGAGCTAGAACTGAGAGAATCCTAATAGAATAAGCCAGGTAACTTCTTACAAATGTACAAAAGCAGAGGATTTTTTGCACTTATAAAGTAGAAGTAGCCTAAGCAAGATAGAATTAATCATCATTGGTCTTGAACCCAAACAATAAGCACACTAAAATAATCAGTAGTGCTGAATAAGTATTTCAACACTTATGCACATAGTCAGTTGCAGTGCAAAGAAATAATAAATCCATATATCTCAATTCTCTCTGTGTGGTGTGACATGGTATTATATAGACAGAAGTGTGTTCATCAGCATTGACAAGAGTGACTGCTGTACATATGGCCACAGAAGTGATAAAAATGTTTTGTAGTCTAACAGGATAGACATAAACTTCAGGTATAGAGTGAGCCACTTTGGCTCTGAGGAGGGAAAACAGTAGAAACAGGCTGTCAGAATATTGTATATTCCTATATATATATATGTATATGTATGTACCAGGTACTCAGATAAATGTAGCTGCACAATACAAAGTTGCTAATGATTTACTCTTATTTTTCTGTTTTCTATTGTGGTTTTTCTATTGCTTCAATTGCAACCTAACTTGCAAGTGATAATTTTAAATGCATTTTTGTCTGCTCTATCAATTGTGTGTAAGTATATACTTATCAGTAAGCGAAGTACTTGGTATCCTCACAGGAGAACTGATAAATAAAAGACTGCCAAATAAATACTTTGAATACTCACACCGAAGAAAAGGCAAAACATCAGTTGTTAATCTGAATGAAGTTTCCTTTGGGCCCTCATCTGGAAATGCTTTCTAGATAGTTTCTGTGGTTTGTTTTGGTTTGCTTCTTTTATTTTTAAAAAACAAGAACATTGAGGATTCCAAGAGATGAGGATAACACTTTGCTTGGTATTGAGAAAAAAATAGGAAAAAAATAGTCTTTCCTATTAAGAATTTATTATTAAATATATAAAAGAAGATAAAGATTTAATGACTTCATTTGTTACAATAAACATTTGTCTTAACTGAAGAACTATTGAAAAGGGTAGGACTGGGAATGAAAAAGTAAAAAATTCAACGATTAGTTTTACAAAGACCCTCATTCCCTTCACTTGCATGCAAGTGAAATCCTGCATCATATAACGAGTTAATGAGACTATGGCTACTTACTGTCACTGTAGGCTAATATTCCATCCTAGTACCTCATAAGGCATAGAGCAGTTGTCACAAATCTGTGATTTGTGTTTATGTGTAAAAGGAAATTGGTCTATATTGATAACTTTTCAGTCTCTACTGCATGCTTCTTTTTTTTTTTTTCCCCACAAAAAGAGTGTTTATTTATATACTTTAAGGAATTACGACTCACAAACTCTGAACACAGAATAGAACAAATGAATGTCACTGGTATCTTAGATGTCGCCTGTCTGATACTGTTCTTCACAGCCAAGAAGGTACAGTGTAACTACAGATTTCATGTAAATCTCATCCTCCTTAGAGTGAGCTATTACACTTTCTATTACACATACATAAGGTATGGTTTTTAATTGGCTTTTTCTTAGATTAAGAAAACTTTAAAATATGTTTTCACAATATTTTAGCAGTTTATTCTATATTTTTTATTCTAGTTAAATAGCACTTTCACAATGTAGTGCAATGATTAAGCACTTCAGTGTAAAAGTGCTGCTCATCAGTAGATTACCTGGTAGAATTCTGTGCCCGGTATTTTATTTTTTAAATAATCTCAAAATTCCATGATGTGCTTTAGATGTTTTTACAAAATGAGTTAGCAGGTGCCTTTGGAAAAGTGGCTTGTTCAATGTAAACTATAACCTCCCAAATGAAGGCAGATATTTCAAAGTTCGGTGGCTTTAGTGAGGGTCACATTACTTAAGATTTTTTCAGCTAACTGTATTGCTGAGATGGGTTCGAATAGGTTTTGTTCTATCATCTTGTTCTTATGCTTTATATAGATCTTAAGGCAGAGCAGTTAGTAATAGGTGGAATACCTGCATACAATGAGCAGAGGTGTGTTTATGGATCAACTGTATTAACATAAGGAGGTCTGATAATGAATTGTCAAATGCCTAGGGTAATACAAGAAGGCATAACAGTACTTTCAACTCTTTCTTCTTTTCATATGAACATTTCTGTCCATGTAAAGTGGCACTGCCATTCCTAGAAAGGAAAGGAATTTCTAAACCCACAGGTCACCATAGCCCAAAGAGAAGTAGCAGCAGATTGTTAGACAACTCCAGCTCTTCAACATCGCCACTCCACAAGTCTAAGATTAGCCCATGGTGCATGTCACAAGACTGGCTCACAAAAACTCCCTTTCTACCATTTCTCAGACATCCCTACTGATATCCTCAGAGATGCTTTACTCTGAAGCATTTCTAGTGGCCCAACTCATTCTTCCTAACGTGAAATGCCATGCCAAGGTTGCATTAAACCTGTTTGAATGACCACTTGAGTTGGTTAAACAGCACAAAAATCACCTTGTTCAAGTTTTCATGAATAGTTAATTGCTACAGTTTGTCGTATTAAAAAAATTTATAATACAGCATTCATCTTACTTTGTGAGGTTTTTTGTTGTGTGTTTTTTTTTCCTCCAGACTATAATCTGTAAATTGCCAAATTAGGGGAAAAAATCAGAAGCAAAAACTAATCTGGCCCTTAAAATCCAGTGCACTTTAAATGTATGGGGGTTTTTGTGTGAGATTAGCTAAATTAATCAGTCAGTTAATTAATGTTTGTGTACTACAAAATATTTTGCTACACTGTGTGTCTGTATTGTCTTTTTTTTGTTTTTTTTTTTAATGATTACTGAGAGAACAAAACAGTAATTAAAAACCAGGTAGTAACTACAAAAACATCTTTTAAATAATAGTTCATATATCTGATTAAAACACTTGTATGAGAACTGTTGAGTCACAGCCTGAACCACTGATTGATCACCTGGGGAAAGGATCTGGTCAGCCCTGGGAGCATGGGTGAAGGAAATTCAGCTGTGTGATCAGAAGGGATGGAGACTGGCTGCACCTCTCAGAGCACATTTAAGGGCTGACTGGTAGTAGGGAAGGATCTCTTGCTGGAGATGCCCCCCCCCTCTGCCCTCTTCTGGAGTTTTCCTCCTGAGCCTAGATGTTTAGAGATGGGTGAGTGCTTTTTCTTTGTAGTTTTCTTTGTAATACCCTTCTATCATGCTAGTCTCTTTGTCAGTACATTTCCTGTATCACCATTCCTCTGTGCTGATCTGTCTGGCTGTTACACCACTAATCAAATACAAAATTGTTATACACAGTGGAAACAGAGTTTGCTTACTTTTCAAAAGGGTGCATTCAGTTAAATATAGAGGGTAGTCTTCATACCATCTTTGCTAGAGCTGGCTGTGCTTGACAGGAAGAATTGCAAGGCAGTAGTAATAAGTAACCAATGCCCTTACTTCATTTCAATGTGAGTATGGGAAACCAAACCCCTTCTGGAGTAAGGGGATGTTGTGCATTAACAGATGCTGTCACATAAAGAGCAAATATAAAGCAGTGTTCCAGTCTCAGCTTAACATTTTTCCCATTTGTATTTGTTTCAGATTTGGATTAACGCTGCTTTTATCTGTGCTTAAGTCTTTTCTAGTCACCCGGGGAAGAAAAAACAAAGTGAGGAAGACATTAAACCCCCCTAGAACAACATGGCTATTTAGAATAATACAGAGGCTGTTTTAAAATGTTTACTCCTTATTAAATATCTCAATAATCACTATATTTTGAAGGAGCTCTGTAACTTAAAGATACTTGAAATACAAGTGGCGTTAACTCTAACACTGTAAAAAGCTAAAGCACAAACTCTTTTCCTTGCAGAAAGCACTTTGACTCAGAATACAGTATCTAGGAGACAGGGGAAGACTTTCCTGGCAGGGCTAATCTATAGCTAGGACTGCTGCTCAAATCTTGTAAATTGCTCCTACAGGCATATGATCCTTGTCCAGCTGTTACGTTTCCAGTAACTAATGGCTAAACTCCCTGCCTGAGAGTTAATTTTTTTTTCTTGTTCTTAACTCAGTAGATAACTTGTCCGGCACTGACTAGTTATAACCTAATGCCTTCTTCCTCATCTACCATGGCTTGATACTCAATAAAGTCAAGCAGAATGATATGAGATTTAGTGATTGGATTTCCACCACAGATCTACAGCACTGCCTCATAGACATCTCTATATATGGAGACAGAATTTGTCCCTCAAGGGATGCTTGTCAGTAAATAGTAATATCACTGTTTTTATCTCTTAATGAGTGTTTCTGTTTTACTGATACTTCCCACCGGGAAGTTAACTGATAACATAATTAGTAGATGACTGTGTGGAGGAGGCTGGAATCTTTAAGGCATTCTGCACCAAATCTTCTGTGCTGCAGAACTTTTGCAGTAGTTGAACGATATTCATTTTAAAGGATTTAATGGACTAGAACAAGTCACTGGATAGAGTGCACGTACCATAGCCTTCAATTCTTCACTTCTAGTACACGACAAATTTCCAGTCTAGGAACTTGATGTATAGCACTAAGATGTTTAAAAAAAATCTTCATAATAAGTGTTTTGAAGCTTCAGACATTTGGGATGTTCCACATGACTCACAGGAAAATAGGAGGCAATAGAAACCAATGCTACCATTTGTTATAAAAGAATCATTCTGACAGTAATCACAGCAACACAGAAATTTACTGTTATTCTATCATAGCCAATGATTATGATTTATAATAATCATAAAATTAAGAGAGAGAACATTTGGGAAGGAACTGATCAGTTCCCCACGGAATACTGTAGTGTCTGCCAGATGTAAAGTAGTACGGATAAAGGTTCTAGATGGAAAAATAAGAGCTTTTGAGTATTAAGTGTATAATTAAGTAATAATTGAAGTACCAAGCACATTTACAAACTTGGCCAGGAGAAGACAATAAAAATTTAAAAAATTAAGAATAAAAACTCTTTCAGAGTTTTGAAGCTGAGTTACTTAAACTTTTTCTGCACCAGAAAACTTCTGCAGATGTTCACCATTGAGGTCTTTCTAGGGCAAGTACAGATATAACAAGGAACTGTTTCTCTTATCTTTTTATCTTTTCCCCAATTCCAATTTGTGCTAGATGAAGTGAACTGTAGAAATAATACATCTTTGTTTCTGCTGTTGTTGTAAGAATGATGCTAAAACACGTATAAACTGACAGAACCACCTTTTGTGGAGTATTGCTTCCTCTTCACCTCTTCCACATAAGAAAGTTCATTCCTCCTTTTACCTGTAAGATTAACTAAAAAAGGGACTTAATCCAACAATTAGTTGAGACGGAAAGTGAGTTCTGAAATACGAATTTTTCTATGAGAACTGTGCTCCTAAACCTGCTACCTGAAGTATAAATATAGACCTCTAAATGTGGCTGATGCAGTGGTTTTGAAATGTTAGTATTTTTCTTTATTTTTTAATTATTATTAACATGCAGCCATTTTTTTTCAGGTCTTTGGGCAACTCAAACTTTCCAAATACCTCTGTGCAGAGTCTCACCACAGTTGCCATGGAACTGTTTACTTTCTTAGTCAATTAGACCATTCGAATCTTAAGTGGTTTCAGTCAAAATCAAGCTTCTGAAACAGAATTTAGGATTCTAAATTGCTGAATTGCTTTGAAAAATTACTTATATTGCCAAATATATCTGGATTTGTTTTTATTTGCATAAGATCTTTTACATTGTGATCTGTGTTAAATGGAAGAACTCAATACATTTTCCAAAATGAAGAGGTCAAATTGAAGGAAATAGGGGGGTTTATTTTGAAGAAATCATAACAGAATCTTCTGAGGAGGTGCAGAATTTTCACGTGATTTGAATCGAGGGTCAGATATCTTAAGTCACTTGATTCAGAAATGGGTGAGCTTTTAAACCCTCTTAGTTGAATAATCTCAGGTGACTTCCAAAAAGTAAGACAAAGGAGGGCACTACTCCATAATATGCACTGTGCCTTCTGAGGTTTACAAGAGGAGCTGTTCCTTGAAAGTAGTGAGTCAAGTGACAGCAACAGTTCTCCAAGTGGTGTGTGGAAGTGCTGCAATGTCTGGATCTCTTTCCAGATAGGTGGTAATGTTGATTTAAGTGGTAAGCAGATTAGAAAGGAAATCTGGTTTTAATTTAATCCATTCAGTAGCCAATGTAACAAAGCTAATGCTTGCCTGCATGGTTTTATTATTAAAGTATATGCTATAGCAAAATGACTCAAATCTTCATCCTTGGTACAGGAGCAGTATTTGAAATGTGTTCCCAGTACCAGCTAGTGTCTCTTCTTACTTAGGTATAGAAAAGAAAAATGCAGAACTGAGAAATGTAAATTTTTTTCTCTGACTGTGAAATTGTAAACACTTAGTGGAACAGCATATGGAAATTATGAAATCTGATGCTTTGAGTGTGAAAGTTACAAAATGCATCAAGGTTCAGTGTTCTCTTTTATTTACTCTTTTGGTATGTGATTTTGGAGCAGCATAGTCACAGTGATTCTTTCTTGAGCATTTTACTTCTCCGTGTAACTTGGAAATCCAACAGGCAGTAAAATTTATAGTAATATAAAAAATGTTTTTGACTATAAACTCTTGTGTATAGTATAGCAGTTCAAATGACAGACTGTATTAATTCAATGCTCTAATGTGTACCCTGTGGTCTCTTCATTCATATTGCTAGAAATATTCAGTATTTATGAAATTTACATTGGTATACAAGGACCAAAGAAAATCCAACATTCTGCTTAATCTTGCAGAAACCCAGAGGGATTTGAAGTGTAAAAGATAGTAAAAACAAAATGTTATATTTTTGAGGTCAACAGAATCTCCTGCTGCACATTTTTAAAACATCCATGCATTTTTTCCTTTTCTGTCTCTAAAATATTGAGGGAAAGGAATTATAACAATAAAGGTGTTTAACACACTTATTGCCTTCAGTTTAAGGCTATACAGTGTGTTTGAGAAAGAAGACCCAGGTATGAATGTGGCTGCTAGTTATACTTGGACCTCCCTGTAGCAGAGCTGCCATATATATGTAAAATGAATGTGTGACTTGCAGGAAACACAGGCAACTTAAAAAAAAAAAAAAAAAAAAAAAAAAAAAAAAAAGATTTAGTAGCAGAAATAGGAAAAGCAGTGTGTAACATTCAAGGGTAGATGTTATTTCCACAATAAAATGACAGTGATCCATTCTGGGTACATCTTTAGCAGTAAGACAATGGGCCCAGGCACTGACACTGACATGAAATGACAAAGAATGCCCTATATACACACTGTGTGGGAGTGTTTCCTTGGACATTCTAAATGCCAGACCCCTCCTGGACGCTGCTCAAACTGTTTTGGCTACCTGGTGATAGCCAAAAGCATGCAGCAGAGATCCAAACAGGTCACTAGTGTAAGCAATCACAGTGGTGAGTAACATTCTTGACTCTACGTGTTACTTAAACACTGAACTTATGACTGACCTTACTAAGAAAGCACTCATACCAACAGAATGTAAATGCTTTTTTTTTTTTAATTATTATTTTTAACTTGGAATTCTTTTTGCTTCTATTTATCTGCTTTGGCTTTTTTTGAAGTATCTAGTGAGTACACAGATGAAACAATATATTTTCTGTTTTCCAAACAGCTTTTTTGAAAGTTGACTCGGGAGCCTGAAGTTAATATCTTTTCCAGTTCTTTGAAGCAAATTATTTGCCGGATTTAAACCACATCAGGTTTTCACTGTGATTCACTTATAAGGATATTTTCTACTTTTGTTTCTGATGCTCTTCAACTCAGCTGGTAAGACTGATAATTGATTATCAGTAGGCTTATGAAAGCTGAAACTATGTGTTATGCAACTTACTGTTACAGTTGTGCTTCAGTGAAATCTTACTGAACTGATGGGTGAATGGCTGCTGCCGAGATAATCCCCGAGTTATCCCTTTACTCCTGCTCCCTTCCCAGGCAGCCAGACTGTATTATGATGGTAAAGAAAAACACCTAAGAATATCCACTAATCAAAGAATTTACTTCAGTTTCAGTTATTTTCAAGAGCGAAGGCAAAATTTCACCAAGGGATATTAGTGATATTTACATAATTAGTGATAAAGTCAGTTATTCAGTCTTATCACCCATGGTCCAGTGGTTGGATCATTTCCATGGCCAGAACAATGAAAGCACCTGCTGCAGAAATAATTGTGTGGCACCTGTGTACTTCAGCCACTGTGCTGGGCTTTCACCTGCTCTCCCATCTGGACATATGTGAAAAGCTTCCACATATGTCCAGAGTATTCACATACGTTCCAAAGTATTTAAATATTTTACATGGCGACAGGATTGTGAGTGCCTCTACTTAAAAAATAAATAAATAAAACAACACAAAAAGATCTGAGTAAATTAATATTTTTTTTCCATATGAAATGTGAATAGCCAAATGGGGACTGAAGTTTTACTGGAAGAGCAATCCTAGTGAGAAAATGGCGTTTAGAAGTCTATCTGCAGACAGAGACAGAGGTAACAACAATTTTCCCTAATCAGAGTCCCGTTACTTTCAGCAAAGAACTTTGTGCGTGCATTTTATAAGCAAATAGAATGATTTAAAATAAATATCTGATCAAATTCTCCCCTTGAAAGGAATGAGCCTAAAACAGCAAATTAAGAGTTCAGATGTAGCAGGCCTGAGGTTTATCAATCACAGGTGGAAATCGTTGGTATCAATCTGTGCGCAGGAGTCAAAAGCAATTAGAAGAATGAAGTTTCAGTGAACTGGAAACATGCAAAAAATTATTTCCAGGATCTTGACCAATGGCTAGTAACCTCTGAAAATGAGCCATATTGATCACATGCCTTTGTGCAGCCATGTTATAAGGCTACTTCAACTGTATTATACTTTTCAGGTATTCCAGTCATAGTTAATGTCTATTCAGTTGAAGACGGTGTAAAGCACAACCTTTGGCAATATCTGTATTACGTGCTAATTAGAAGAGAATACAAGAAATGTGCTTCACCAAACACAAACCTGGGTCGCTTATGTAAGGTCACAAAGAAAAAAAAAAAAAAAAAAACATTGTCATACTCATGTAATATCAATCCTGTGGTGAACCATTTCAAACTTTGTTAAAAGTCCTCACGGGTCTTTAGCCTCTTTAATAAAGTATTGCCTGAAAGTGTCTAATATTAAAAATATATGGGCATATTTTTATACAGAGTATGCTTTTGGTATACTGGATAGTAACAAAATATCAGCAGTGGGATTGCAGTAATATTTTAGTATTAAGTGATCTCCTCTACTAGAGAACAAACAAAAACAATCTCAATATGACCATATCGTAAGATGGGCAAATAAAAACTCAGATTTTTTTTTTCTTTCTTTTTTTAAGAACGGACTTTGTTCAGATAACAGAAAGCAAGTGTCTGGAGACTGCTATGGTAACTTGCAGCACTGGAGGAGAAGAGTGCTGCTATGACAGCCTCATGCAAAGTAGAGCCAACTGCACAGCCTTCCCCCCCATGCTGCAGCTGTGTCCAGACCTAACAGAGAGCAATAGCTGAAGTTCTGGAAGGCCATTTCTGCTCTTTTCGGTCCTGGCTTCATAATTTATATTTCAGATGTGACCAGAGATGGTTATTTCATTCATGGATGTTAACAAAATAATTAAACTATTAACTATTCATATTCCACTAGCCTGTTGGTGTAGTTTTCCAATAATAATCATGCTCTGTAATGCTGTTACGCTATAGTTGTGCTATCGGTATTTTCCAAGGATTTATATATATATTTCATTAAGCAGACGTAGACTTGCAGTAGGAATTTCCATGCTATGGTTTATAGTTGCTTATACACAATTTCCAGTGTGAGATCAGCCCCATGCTTGCTCCACAGAAGGTAACGTTATGAAGTTTAGGAAAGCAAGTCAAACAGAAGTTTGAACTAGAGATGGCAGAAGTTTTAATCCACAGAGTGGTCCGAAGAGTGGCACAGAGAGTATTTTATTTTTGTTAGCCATCACAATCTTAGCTAAATAAACAAACAGTTAATAAAGAAAGGTTGTGGGCTTTTTTCCTATTCCAGTCAAAAATAAAAAGGAGGCATATTATCTACTTTTTCTAAAGTCCTCAAAGAATGCTGTCATCATAAAATTATGTGCACAGAATACGCTTATAATTTAATTAGTATTTAAAATATATAACCATGCTTTGATAAATCCAGTAACTCCCTTGCACTGAACTAATACAGCATGCAATGCCATCATTTCCAGCCACCACCATGTTTTCATGACTATCTTAAGACATCGTTCACCATTTCATAACTGTCTGGGTAAATGGAATTTGTTTAATTACTTCATTGTATACCGCACTGTCATAAAGAAAATACCAAATTTTGCTTTTATGTGAACTTGTGAGCAATGAGAGGTCTTTTACTATTATTATTTATTTAGGAAAGGAGCTAAAATTGCAAGAGTAGATCAGCATTAAAATCAAAGTTTCTGGCTGCTGAGTTCAAGCATGACTCACCCTGGCAGTACAACTGTATTGAATTAAAATCGGTTCAACATAGCATTACAGACAAGCAGGCTTTTCTGCCATTTAACCATAGGGAATTCTTACTGCAAAGCAGATCTCACGCGGTTCTGCAGGCGCTGTGAGTGAATCGCTCGCTGGCACGGCAGGTCGCGCGGTCACATAGCGGCACCGCGGTGCCGGTGATCACCAACGCTACTTAGTGCCTGGAAACGAAGCACGCCTTGGTGCACCATCGGTTTGTTGTCTTTAATCCTCGCAACGATTCACAACCAGATAAAGGCAATGGCCATCCCAGCCTGAATCGCTGCGCGGAAAGAGAACGCCGGGCGGGAGCCGCGTGTCGGACAATAGCGCCGCTCCCGGAGCAGCCGAAGCGCGGCTCGGCGCGTTCCCCCGCGGCCGGTCCCGCATCCCGCCCGCTCCTCCGGCCCACTTTCTTCCCCTGGAAAGTTTGCCCGGGCGCGGAGCCCCCAGAGCAGGGCCGCGCCTCGCCGCCCCCCGCCGGCCCGGCCCTCCGTCGCTCCGCCGCGCCGCTCACCTGTCGTCGCTCTGCCAGCCCTGGTCACCCAGCAGCAGATCTCGAAAGCGGTACCGCGGCGGCAGCGGGGGGACCTCGCTGTCCAAGTCCACCATCCTGCCCGGCGGAGGCGGACCGACCCGCGGAGCGCCGATCGCTCCCGGGCGCCGGTCCGCGGCTCCGGGGACGGAGCGGCGCGGCACGGCGGCGGTGCCGGATCGGGGCCGGCGGTCCCCGGACGCCCGAGGCGGTCGCCGCGCCCCACACGCGCCGCGGGGCCGTTACCGGCCGCCGGGTTGAAAGTTCCGCCTCGCGCGGCGGGGCGGACAGGTGGCGGGCGGGCGGCGGCGGCGCGCGCCCACCCACAACGCGCGAGCGCGCGCGCACCGCCCGCCCGCCGCGGTTGACAACAAAGAGCGGTCCAGCGCCATGCAAATATTGTTCGGAGCCGCCGCGGGCCGGCCAGCCAATAGGGCGGGCGTTCGTTAGCGTGCTCCGGTGACGGTGCGGGAACCTCTGCCTGCCGGCCAATAGAAGGGCCGTCGGCTGCGTGCAGAGTGGGGGGCTGCTCGCCCCCGGGACGCAGGAGGTGCCGCGCCGCACCTGTGCCGGGCTCCCGGAGGGCGCCTTCATGCCCCGGGCGTTGCTCGGTACCTGCACCGACAGCTGCCGCGTTCGGTACCACCTGAGGCTGCCTCGGAAGTACCTTTCCATAGGCCCCAAACGTCGAAGTAAAGATTGTTCAGTCTCTGGGTGTTTTGTTATGATAGGTCGTTCTTTCTTGTATTTCGTTCTTTTTTCACGTGCTGCCTTTAAGGATCCTCTCTGCAGACCCCACGTTGCTGAAGGCCTGCTGGTTCTGCCATAGCTTTGTCTCCTGCTCCTCTTTGTTCTAGCAGGCACGGCTTGGTGGCAGGCAGGCTCAGAGGACTACATCAGGCTCCTATCCGGATACAGGTGGGTGTCTGCAGGGCCAGCCTTCCTTATTGTTTTCATTATTGTGAAGGACACTAAATTGAGAGTAGCCATTGAGCCCCTCCGTAGAGATGCCTTGCAGAGAGATTTTTACAAAGCAGGCAGCTCAGCAATTGCCAATTTCATGAAGTTAATATGAGCAAGTGGGGGATTCTGGACCTGGCACAGAACGACCCTGGATATGTACACAGGCTTTGGGTTGAGAGGCTGGAGCGCAGCTCCAAAGAAAGGGATCTGCAGTTCTGGCTGGTATGAAAACAGAACTGAGCCAGCAGTGTGCTCTGGTGGCCAAAGGGTTCCCAGTACTGCCACCGGGTGATGGAAGGGGCTGTCCTGCTGTGCTCTATGTGGCCTCACCTCAATCATTGTGCAGTTTGGATACCACAGCATAAGAAAGACGTAGAACTATTAGAAAGCATCCAAAGGAGGGGTACAAATATGGTGAAGGGTATGGAGGACAAGGTATATGAGGAACACTGAGACCCTTGGGTTTGCTCAGCCCAGAGCAGAGGAGCTGCAAGGGAAGGCTTTCGTGGCAGCCTATAGTTCCTCGCAGGGAGTGGAGGGGGAGCACTGAGCTCTGCTTTCTGGTGACAGTGACAGGCACTGAGGGAACGGCATGGAACAGCATCAGGGTGATCAGGTGTGAGTTAGAGAAATGTTCTGTGCCGGAGAGCCTTGGGCTTGGAGCAGGCTGCCCAGGGCAGTGGGCACAGCCCCAAGTGCCAGAGTTCAAGGAGCATTTGGACGCCACTCTCAGATACGTGGACTGCTGTGCAGGCAGTTCTGTTTGGAACCAGGAGTTGGACTCGATGATCCTTGGTGGTCCCTTCCAATTCCAGCTATTCTATAGTACTGTGATACATGGCTGATGCTGTTTTGTGTCAATTCTTTTGAAATTTAAGGTGCAAACACGATAAGACATTGATTGGTTTGCACTTTCTATAATTTGAGTTTTTGTTTTGAATTTCAGGAGTGTTGGCACAGGCCCCATAAATATCGAGGGAAGCTGGGTTGTTTAGATGCACAGTTGTGCAGCTGACGTGGCTGACTCCCAACAGAAGGGGCCCACCTACCCATGAGTTTGACCTTGTCAATCTACCAAACGACTGAAGCCTCTCAAGCAGATGAAGTTCTTCCATACTTCCAGTGTAATCCATTCACAGGGATACTCAGGAAGTAGCTGAGATTCTTTAGCAGTGCCCGGAATCCATTTTTAAATGATTTCCTTTTATTACCTAGACTTCAGCTTGATGGGCCTTACAAATAGGCAGAGCTATGAAAGGGGTTATATGTATTTATTCTTTCCCTGGCTACTTATTCCCACCCCCACAAAGCCTGGAACACAAGCAGCTGAAAAATAACCTTTTTTAAAAAATTATTTTCTGGGTTAGTTTTCATTTCCATAAGTTTCCTAAAACCAAGTTCGACATATGTGCTGGCAAAAGATGCAGCTACTGCAGAGCAGTAGTGAGGCAGTATAACAAGACATAAGGTAGGGAAGACCTACTTCTTTCAGCAGTAGATCTGTGTAAGTCTAAAGTACAGTTCTGTTTTCTATGGGAACCAGCATCAATCAAATGCTTCTTACTTATATGCGTTTGTTTGCACCTTTCTTTGTCATTGTTTTCTGTAGCTTTTTAGTGTAGTCTTCAACTTATGCTTTTAGCGTTTGGCTATGTGATGACTGTAAAATTGTAGAATTTTGCTTTTTCTTTCTTTCTTTCTTTTCCCTTCCTTCTTATGTGAGCTAAAAGCTTGATTTCAAATTGAGTTGATTTAGCTCTGAAAATATTTCTGTCTTGTAGCTCCTCACTGTAGCTGTCTGTCCCACCTTCCTTACCATCTCAACTTTTGTTGTTGTTTTTCTATTCTAACTTCCACCTGTAGGTTAATTCAAGATTAAATACAAAAATCCTGTCTTACTTGTGTTTTTTCCCAAGCAAAATACTTCTCTGTGTTGGTAACTGTTCTGAGTGACATCAGTCTGTAACATTTGAGTGTTACATTTGTTGAACTCCAGCTAAGTTTCAAATGTTAGTCTTAAACGCATAAACATAAACAAAAACGCATATACTCCTTTACAGCCTCTGAATTGCACAATGAAAACCAAAGCCTAAAGATTAACTTTGTAATCAGTGACTGAAATGGGAGGCGCTAGAGGAAACACTTTAATTTTGTATGTGACCAATGAAATATAGACAACCAATATGAGAACCTGTTTGAATTCCCTGTGCCAATTGAAATAGCAAATAGTTTTTTGCTTTTTAATTTCCTATAATCACTAAAATCTAAACTGTCATATGTACCACAGTCATACTTAGTATCTAATGCCTTTGTCTACCAGCTTTGGTACCAAATAGAAATTCCTTCATTAAAATGAAGTCATACACCGTGTAACAACAGTGGTGCAGTTTTTAAGCATGGCTTTCACAGCTTGTTGCATTCAGAGTTTACTTTCGTGCTTCTCATAAGCATTTGTTAGATTAAGCAAAACAGATGCACTTATGTGGCAAAAGTTCAAAGGTAAGTTGTTCTTTGCTTTGGCTGGTATGAAAAATAACTTAAATAATGAATTACCCTGCTGTCACTCTCTTGCCAGTTTTACTGTGCTGCGTTCAGAAGTTAGAGCTCTCTAAAACTTCAAAAAAAGAAAAGTGCAGTCTTTCTCCATTAAAACACTTGTTACATGCAGCTGATTTTTCTCTTTCTCAGCTGCTTCTACAGTTGAACAAGATGTCTCTTCCTAGAAAACATTGTTCCTTCACTCTGCCCCAGTATCTTTTCATCCTGCCAAAACTTCCTTGTTCTCTGTATTTGTTCCTCCACTTGAGGCAGTGGGAAATCTGTCTGCTATAATGACTTGCTACAGAAGTAAAACGAGGCTTAGGCTAGCTACAGTCCTTTTCTGAAGTCTATAAATCATCAAATGAGTCAAATGGGTCAAATGAGAAATTAATGGTGTGTCTACTGTCTCTTCTAACTGCCTCATTAATTTTTCCACCCTAATTGATTACTCTAGCATTTGTTTTCATACTTGAGGAGCTAAGTAGAAATAGAAGCTGTAACACTTTTTCTACCATGGAAATGCATTTCAAAATGGCATTAGCTGACCCGGTAAACTAGCAACCGGGTTAATAGTTGAGCAGAGCAAACAGAAAGCAAACTCATAACTGAAACTATAGTCGTGCAATCTATAAAGAAGCTTAATTTTATTCTCCTAAGTAATATAAACTGTTTGCATTATAAAATAACTGTTTTCTTTTATGTCTGACAGCATGTGGCCTGTTCTGTCTGAAATGCTCTTAGGTACATAAAATTGGACAGAAATGGGATTTAAGTTAGCTGAATTCAATGTTTTGATTAGTGACACAAAACACCGGGGGATGTCTTGAAGCTGAAGAGACACTGAGTCTTTTGCTTGGAGGCAAACGCTCTTATACACAAGCTGTTGTACTGGGTCACTACACTCAAGAGAAGATTTCCTTCTGCAATGCTTATGTGTTAAAGAAAAGCTGTGAGCTGCTCTCAGTTCTTTCAGGGAACAAATGTAGGTTCATACTCTCAAGGAATTATTTTGGCCCTGAGGAGTGTCACAAGCATCTGTGGCACTGAATTGAGGACTGAAAATAGACTTTAATGAATGTGTCCTTAAAAAGAGAGGAAAAAAAAAAATAAAAAAATAAAGTAACTGGCTAGATACAGGAGAGTAAGTCTTCCCAAGCACTTAACTGAAGTTTAAGGGAGGCTGAGGGAGAAAGAACTGGGCTCCTGAATGTTTTGCTAGTGATTATGTAGAAATCTTGGGTCATACTGAGGTACAGAAAGAATAAAATTTTCAAGCTTCCTGTTTATGTTACTCATATATCTGGTGGAGTGTAGGTAAAACATCAGCTGAAACAATGCAAATTACTAGGTTGATCTGAAAGTAATGCCTCATATTTATTTCCATGGAAACTATAAGGAATACAAAAAGCACAATAGTACTGTTTAATAGATCAAATTCTCAGCTTTAAAACAAAATTTTTCAGCAAAGTCACCACCATTACCTATGCATTTTCTTCAGTGATGAACAAGAGTCTGTATGCTGCACTTGCAAAAATCTGCACAAGAGGAGGTGACCCACTGTTTCACAGCTGCTATGACAGCGTTTCTGCTAGGAAAATGTTGCCCACGCAGTCCCTCTTTCATTGTCCTGAACAGATGGAAGTCAGAAGGTGCCAAATCTGGACTTCATGGGGGATTTAGTAAGACAGCCCAGCCAGGATTCACGATGTGTTTCATGACTTTCAAACTGATATGGGGCTTGGCATTACCACATTGCAAGAGGAAGGTTGTCCTCTCTGGCCTGACTTAAGCTTGTTGACTGTGATTTTTACAAAAATGTCTAAAAAAACATATATATCACCACAGTATACTAATAATGATCAGGGCAGTTCAGGACAGAATGCCTAAGTGGGTTCTTACAAAGTAGCAAGAGGACAAAATGACCTCTAAATGTTGGTTGAAGCCTTTTATTTTTCTTTTACTTGTTCTTATAGTTGATGGAAAGCTAAGAACATGCTGCTGAGCGGTGTACCAATTACAGAGCCCACAATTCTTTGAGACCGTAATTTTTTATCTAGTTAGACCTGATTCTTGTACATTTATTTTTATACAATCTTGCATGCATTTCTGCTTGGACCCATCATTTTATCTACAATTTGCTGCTCAAATAAGGGCAGCACTGATTTCCTTCTCCAGTTTCATCACCATAACATCAGGCCTGTTAGTTAAAAATCAGCTACTTACTTCCATTTCATTTCCAAAGACTGCCTGGACCACTCCTTATTCAATTCTGTCCTTTTCTATTCAGATATTTACTTCTGTCCTGCATTTTTCCCTAACAATAGCCTTTGTTCCCACACATTATAATTTGAAAGCATCATCATTTTCTTTCTTCTCCTTTTTGCAAAGTAACTACCTCAGCAATACCACCCTGATCTCTTTCACATCCTTTTCTCAAAAAGAAGTTGATGGTAAGTTAGGTCAACATGAGCTATGTTGGTTTCATCTCTTTTGTTTGGTTGTTTAAATGTATTATTTGTTACATTTTATTGGGTTCTTAGCTGTTAGATATGAGGTCCATTTCTGGCTCATTCTAAATGTTACAGTGAACTCCTGGAGGATGGGCAGGGAGGCAGTCAATATACATTGCTTATCTAACCCTTATATTGTATATAATGGGAATATATGGGAATAGCTGCTGATAGATCTTATTGCCCTTCAAGAAGGCACAGCCATTTGCAGAATATTACATTAATACAACATGAAGCTTTACAAAAGCTGTTAATCATAACTACTAACAGCAGCACAAGCTCCAGATTATTCCAGCTTATTTAAAAAAAAAAAAAAAAAAAAAGGTATTTATTTCTAAACAAACTTGGCTGTTCTTATGTATCTTTAAAGCTTTAATAAGTCTATTTACTTTTTATTGTATGTTTTGCGTTCAGAAGTTGCCCATGTCTTCTTTTTACTGTCTGATATAGTTACTAGAGTACAATGCTGTAATGTGGGTGATATAAAAAACTACAAGGAAAGCATTTATTTAAACTTCATAGAAAAAGGGTTCATGGAGTCCTCCTGTTTTTCCCCTTTTTTTTCTTTTTTCTTTTTTTTTTTAATGTTTGTGAAATACACAGACTGTTCTGAAGGAGAGGAAGGTTTGATAGTGATTCAGAAACAGTTACAGACTGAAATAGCCCAAAGTGAGAACAGAGTTTTAAGGTTTTTGTAAGCTAGGATAGAAGAAACTGGAGAAATTTTGGATTTGGTAATTCCTCTGAAAGAATCAAATAGTTAGAGAAAGTTTTGTTTTCATTGTTTTCATTTTTATTGTCTAACAAAACTGATGGTAGAGGGCATGTTTTCCATAGCCCCTTGAGTATGGCTGTCTCAGAGACATGAATCTAAGACATACATTGCATACATGATGCAAACAAGATCCCTGTAAGACTATTTCAGACATGGCACTCAGTATGACTTGATCTTTGTTTTTTATCCAAAAAAGGATGTGTATCCAGTTCAGGGCTACCCCCAGCCCTTGTACACCACAGTGTTCTGACATCTGTGGTGATTAGGAAAGCAACTGTGAGAATTAAAGGAATGGCAGCACTGCAGCAATGGAGAGTGATGTGGGAGGCAATGGTGATAACCTCTGAACTGCCTTCCAGTAAATCTCCACTCAGCTGTGGGCAGGAGGACTTTGTTTAAACTAAAGGTTGTGGCAGTTACTTTTCTATTTATATAGACTTTGTTGGTTTTTTTTGTTGGTGGTGGTGGTGGTTTTGAGAAGAACATTTTCTTAAAGTGGTTTTCACTTTTCTTTTGACTAAAGAATTTCAAACTAGGAGAATGAGATGCTATTAATAGTAATTGGAAGTATGGTGAAGGTCCTTCCCCTAAGAATTCTACTCATGCATGCAGTTACATGCACAAAGAGCTGCAGAGCCACCCTCTCCCATACCTCCTGTTGGAGGTGTGGGGACTTAACGTGCACCTGTGTGTGCATGTGACTTTGTGTGGTACTTAATTGACAATATGTGAAGTTGCAGATTTTAGCAAGCAGTACAGGTGCACGTTAAGATCCCACATCTCCAACAGGAGGTATGGGAGAGGAGAACTGTGCATATAATTCTATAGGTGGGTGGCAACAACTCTCTGCTTGAACATGAATTTGGGAGATTAGTGATGAAAAGACCTACATTTAGGTGTTAGGTGTTCATTTGCATTTTTTCTGTTAAGTGTCTTATCTGTTGTACTGCCGATGCTGATCCTGAAAGTATAGCTCACTTATTGCTAGCTAATTATGTGCTATTAATAAATCAGTAAACAACTTTCATTCTGATTAGGTTTAAGTTCAGTAAACTGGGCATGCTTTCCTTTTTATACCCATATGTTGAAATTGCAGATATTACATGAGACATAGTGTCATTATAAATTGAAGTTGTCTGACTGTGGGAGAGACAACTGTTGACAAAAGATAGTTTCACTATTAATTTCACTACTGAGGGCTCTTTTGTGAATACTTTTGAGCAAAATAATGACTGCTTCTGGAGTGCTGCAGGCCCTAATTATATAATTACAACCAGGTGATACAGAAAGCATGCTGTTAGAACATTCTGACCTTATAATGGTCAGAAGTGCTGTTTCAGTAGTGAGTAAACTTGGGTCCTATTATTAAGCATCACAAGTTGCCTGCTGGAAGACTGACTTTCTCAGGTCTGTTCTCTCAAAACAAATCAGGTTTGTGCAAACATGCTGAAATGTAGTTTTAAGTCCCAGACTGAGTAGGGAATCAATAAAGTCTTGAGTTACTTGGTTTGTGAAGGAGTTTTAGACAAAGTTGCTTCCTGAGGTCTTTTCCAGCCTGAACCTTCGTATGATCCTGTATCTAGACGTGCCCTTTTGCTAGTACATGGAGTACATGGTAATATCATGCCTATCTGGCCATAACCAAGAGAATATTTAGGCACAGTTACGGAAGTTCTCCTAGCAATAGTTGTTCTTCTAGAGGTAAGATCCAGCTGCCTTTGATTGACTAATTACTTGAATGTTTCTGCCTTTGTTATCAACAGGAGGTAAGTGTACTTTAGAGATTAATTCTCTTTACTGTAGAGGTCCTGCTGATACTTCTTTGTTAGTGTGTTTGCTTATTCAATTCAACCTTCTTAAAGGCCAGAGATGACTGTAAGTCAGATACGATAAAAGAAGTTGCTTTTAAATCAATAGATATACTATAGAGGAGTGAGGAAAAGAAGAAGGATTCAGTTCCTAATTTTTATTTCCACTTGGTTAGGATAAGATTAATCAGTAACCCACAGAGTTCATGAGCATGAGACTGGAAAGAATTGAGTCTCATTCTCCAATTTGTGATTAGTTGATTCTTTTGTCTACATTATTCCTCTATGAAAAATACTTCAGAGCCTCACTTTTAAGGTGTTTCTTCAAATTTTTAGCTTAAATGTTTTTGTAGTAAGTTTATACTTGTCTTTTATGTGTTGATTTTATCTTTCAGTTTAAATATTTTAACATTCACAGTGTTCATAGAGAGCAAGTGATGAATTTATGGTAAATTTTCAATTTAGTTCCAGGTTCAGTTCAGCTTTAGGTCAAAGTATCCCTGTCTGACTGTGGTTCATACCCATAATACTTTAGCTAGTAACCCAAAAGCAGTTTGATAAACTTGATCTTCTTTAAATTTTTGACATCAGAAGATACAGCATCAAAGCTGCAGAAATGATAGAACCTATGCCTCCCTCATAGATTTTTACATGTAATTGGTTTGAACCACAGTCTCTAGGATGGAAGTGAGTGTCTCCCAGCACTCTGTCTCAACATATTTCCAGCTCTCTGAGCTTTCTACAGAGGTGAAGGAATTAGGAAACAGCAGTGACGCCACTACATTTGAAAAGCAGTTATTACTGCAGCTGTGACTGGAAACCATCTTAAGTTCTTAGAATAGAATCACTGAATAGTTTATTTTGGAAGAGACTGTTAATTTTCAACACTCCCACAGTGTGTAGGGACATCCATTCCTAAGTTGGCTCACTCGACTTTGAAGCCCCTCCAGCTTGACTTTAAACACTTTCAATTCATCCACAATATCCAGTTTCGGGACATTCACAATTTCTTAGGGCAACCCATACCAGTGTCTCATCATAAAAATGTCTTCCTTGTAACCAATCTAAATATAGTCTCTCACTTTAAAACCATTGCCCTTGCTCTGTCACTATGAGCCTGGAAGTTAGTCCTTCTCCACTTTTCTTATAAGCCCCCTTTATGTACTGAGAGGCCACAGTAAATTCTCCCCAGAGCTTTCTTCCTCAACCTTCTAGCCACATTTGTTTTCATGTAGCCTGTTTGGCTTTCTGGGCCGCAAGTGCACATTGCTGGTTTGCATCTAGTTTTTCATCAACCAGTATTCCAGTCCCTCTCTGCAGTGCTGCTTTCAATCAACTCATCACCCAGTCTGTAGTGATGTCATTTCTTCTCACCATAAGCAAACTTGCTTTTGTACTTAACAATTTCCTGGTACTGAAACGCATAAATGCATGCAGTAAGGTTGGTGCAGAGAAGAAAAATGGAAGTGTTCTGGTGCAGTTAAGAGCATTGCTGTCTGCAGAAGGACCTTTTTCTGTATCACAGAACAACAGGAATTTAAGATTTGTTCAGTACTGTCCTGTGACAAGCTATTTCATAAATCTTAACTTAGGTGCATAAACATTTATCTTGACTGATCAAATGTGTACTAATAGGTCCAAAATTGATTCAGTGTGCTCATCACAGAGACATGGAGCAGGGCAAGAGTTCATCTTCCACTTATGAGTCATTTGACAAGAGAAAGAGGGAGGGAAAGGAAAGAGATGTTTTAATACCTGGTAGATTTCTTGTAGGTGAGACAGCTGGAAGCTATTTTTCATGAAGACTACTGCTTTGAATCAGTAACTGCAAACATGGTCTAGGTAAAAACAAATCTATTCTTCCCATATTTTGAGAAGAAAAAAAAAAAAATCACTGATTTGGATTTCAGGTTTGATTTGAGATCTGTCTTCTAAACATACTCAATTTTAACCTACATCAGTAGGCTAACCAAGCCAGTGATCTTAAGGGTCTCTTATGTGGTCTTTTGGGAGCATACAGAAGACGAATCAGTGTATTTTGCATGTGAGTCAGATGCCACCAATACAGAATATGAGGTCAGCTGTTTTGTATCCAGCTCTCAAGAACACTTCACCCTCTTACACTTTTTCCCAAATTCTCAAGTGTCAAATAATTGCCCACATTTCCAATGCAGTGCACTTTTAAAGCCAAGGCATTTTAAGGAAGATATTAGTAAGACTGTTGCTAATATAAATTCACAAAGATTTCCTCTGCTAGTTCAGTTTGCCGCATAGTTCCTCTTTTTCTGCAGTTTGTATTATTCTTTTTGATGCTTCCTTATTCTTATTACAATTATTATATTCATTCGTATCTCCTACATCATAAAATTTTGCATGTGATACTGAAACAAATGCTTCAATGTCACCAAGGATTACGTGGTTGAGTATGTTTCCTTTTCTCTGGGTGGTTGGCTGTCTTAAGCATGAACCAAAGGGTTAGTAAATCAGTTTGTATTTTTCAAAGGATCGCAGAATTGTAGGGGCTGGAAGAGACCTCCAGAGATTGAGTCCAGGCTCCCTCATGCAGGCTGTGCACACGCAAGTGTCCGGGCAGGTCCTGAATATCTCTAGAGAAATAGAATCCATAACCTCCCCTGGCAGCCTGCTCCAGTGCTCCGTCACCCTTACTGTGAAGAAATTCCTTTCCATATTGGTGCAGAACTTTCTGTATTCCAGTTTATGACTGTTTCCCTTTGTCCTGTCCCCACAGACTGCAGAAAAGAGATTGGCCATGTCATCTTTGTGGCCCTCCACTGGACTCTCTCCAGGAGATCCTTGTTTTCCTTGTGCTGGATATTGTAACCGGATACAATACTCCAGGTGAGGCCTGACCAGACCAGGGCAGAGTAGAGAGGGAGGATCAATTCCTTCAACCTCCTGGCCACATTCCTTTTAATGCACCCTAGGATCCCTTGGCCTTCTTAGCTACCAGGGCACACTGCTGGCTCATCACCAACCTGTCATCCGCCAGGACCTTCGCCACAAAGATCCTTTCCAGCAGGTCATGTCACAACCTGTACTGATACTCGTGGTTATTCCTTCCCAGCTGCAAGACTTTGTTAAACCTCATCTGGTTTATTGTTGTTCAGTTCACCAGTCTCTCCAGGTCTTGCTGAGTGTCAACCATTCCTCCCAGCTGTGTATCATTGGCATACTTAATCAGGGCGGACATTATATTCAAGATATTGAACAAGACCAGACCCAGCATCTGCGTTTAGTGTGAATGAGATTTTTTTGACAAAGCATATAAAAGACAGGCAATAAAAATATGTATATAGTTGTACAACTTCTGAGTAGTAAAAGAAAGTTTATCTGAGCATGGAAGGCATTAATTTTTTTTATTTTTATTTTTTTTAAGTTATGATGCAAGAATAAGCAGACTGCAGGGAGGAACAATGTCAACCCAAATTGTTAGACATTTATTTATTTATTTAGTAAAGTTTGGAAAGGGGAAAAAAAAGCAGCAAGTGTGTGTTGCAAGAGGATTAGGGGAAGTGACGGCTGAAATCACTCAGTATAAATGGGGCAAGGTCAGTCCCTGGAGGCAGTCAGTGAGTAAATTAGGAGTGCACATAACACAAAGTAATTAAAAAAAAAAATTGGCTACAGTACTAAATGCACTTACTTCTGAGTTCCTGAATCACTAGTATGCCTTTCCTGGGCTATGCAGTTCTCCTGCTATGTTGGATGTATTGTACTGCAGAGAGAGGTAAGCTTTAATCTGAGAAAAAAAAGAAAAAAGAAAAAAGAAAGACAACAAAGTGTATGGAAAGATAGTTATTAAACCAATTTGTAAATAAACCGCTTGAATTGAAGCCTATTTTACTGAACTTCTGACAACAATAATTGAGGTTTCATCTGGTAGTATTTAGTACCTCCAGTATTTAGTATTTTGTCATGGGTATTATTTCATCTGTTTGTCGGATAACTACTGCTATTACTAAACTGTTGCATATCTTTTTAAATGGTGATTACCCCTATAAACTACAGTTGGATGAATTATTTGTTTGCTCAGTTTGTTAATTATTCTAAGATGTAAAACTTGTAAAAAATTGGTAGGTTAAAATAGATTATATTCAATAAATACGTATTTCTGTCTGTATGAAACAGTCTGTGTGATAATCTGAGAAAAAGAAGCTGTTACTAGATTGACTGAAAAGCTTATAAAATATCCATTAAATGACAGGTTTGGTCTGTGGTATTTTTCATCCACTGAAAAGATAAATGCATGCAGATACACTCTGGGACTTGTTTAAAGAGGTAGCTTCTATTCTGGGTATCTTTCCAGAAGGCTGCAGTAATATTTTCTGCTTCACTGTTGAATTTATTTTCCTTGACATTGTATTTATATTGCTTAATATGATTTTTAATAATTTGTTTTGCTTTATCTGTTTGTTTTCTTTTACAAAGACTGGGGAAAAGGCACCATGTGCTTTTGAGCTAGTATATCTTAGTTCAGTTCAGGTTGTTGTTAACTTTGGGTGAAGATTATGAAGACTTTATTAATCAAAACAATATGATGCATTTTACTTTGAAAATGAAAAAAAAAAAAAACCAAAAAAAAACAACCCAGGACGTTACTGAAATTTAGCATATTTTTAATATGGACTTAAAGTGTATAAATACTGCTCTAAAGCAACTACAAAAGCCTATTTCATTTGCAAATTAGTCTAGAAAGATTCTGGAACTTGTAAAGGGAGTTTGCTTGAATTTGCACTTCCTTTTCGCGGTGCTTTCTTTAGCTCAAGAAGTTTGCAAAGGAATGGCAGCAGTTTAGCAACATTTGATTTGTTTTGGGGCACCTCTTACCATGTGTCCTGCAGCTTTCTTATTTCAATCTTCATACTGGAAGACTTTGTGAGTCATTTGAGAGCTGGATTATTGCTTGAGTACTTCTACCTGAATTTGCAGTTTGTGCTGGGCGTTCTGGAAGTTGCTACCAGCATAATAATGGTGGGAAAGTAATTTGAGCTATTTCTAATCATGATCAAGTCACATGTGTTTAATAAATGATTAATTACAGCTGTTCTGGTTTCCCACTGAAGTGTTTGAAGGAATGCATTTAAGCTGTACGTGCTAATGTAAAAGTAAATAAATCCCAATTTTGTTGAGTACACAGATCAAAGTGCATGATGTAATTGATATAATTTTGAAGTACATCTTGCCAGCTCAAACTACTAAGAAACCACATTTAAAAAGAATATTAACTAATTGTAGTCAGAAATACATGTGCATACTACAGCACTTGGCAGTAACACTTGCTGTCACATAGACTGATATCAGTGCAGTATAGTGAAGAACAATCAGAGAGTTGAAATGAAATCCAGGGAGAAACATAATGTAGTGGTTAAGAGACTGTCAGGAGATCATTTTTGTTTTGTTTGTTTTTTAACATAAACAAGGAGGTGTAGAATCCCCACTCTGCACAACAGACAATGAAAATATAAATCAGAAATAAGAGGAGAATACAGCAGAGAAGCTCTCTTCTGCTGAAAACCACTGCCTAGCCTATGGATGTGCAAGATGTGCACTGTTGCAGAATTCTGTCCTTGCAGAAGTCAGTTCAGTCTGGACATCCAACATTGCCCCATATTATCTTCAATTTCAGCCTGACTGACTTGCTGTCATATGAAAAATTTTTTGCAGTTCGGAGAAATGATAACATCTTCAAATTCAATGATGTCATTATGTCACAGCATTCTATGTCATGATAAACTGTATGGATTTTGTTTGTGTGTGTGGTTGTTTTTTAAGCAAGTACTCAAATGTACAATGGAGGACATTACGGTACATTCAAAATGTCGATTCCTGGAACAAATTCTTACATACCATTTATTGTAGGTACGAAATGAAAAATAGGCTAATAGGTCAAATGATGAGGTATAAAACCTGAAAAAAATAAGTTTTTTTTTTTTTTTTTAAACAAATGAGGTTGAAAGCAACAAATTTAGATGTCTGAATAAGAGACAGCTAAGACACCCGTGTGCAATTTCTCTCTGAACTTTTTATAAATGGGATCTAAAATTGGTGTGTTGGTTTGAATGTGAGATGATTGAGATGTTGATTTGTTGTCTGAATAGTCTTGCAGTTGCTAACAAGCAGGTGTATGCATAGAAGACAAGAAAAGTTAGTTACATTTATAACTATTAAGCTGTTCTTGAAATCATAGAATTTGGACTGTGCTTTCTCTACACACAAACTGAAAGCATTGGTATTAACAAGCTTAACAAGCTCTAAAGAGCTGCTTCTATGCAGAACCAGAAAAAATCCCTTGTTCCACCTCTGCAGACAGTCTTTCTTGGGCAAAATGACCACTTTTTACACATTTGCAAGATGAAGCCACCTAGAGGAATACTCTTCATTTAACTTACTCCTAGATTTTTGGAGGAAAAAAAAAAGGTATTAGAATGTGAATGTATCTTGCAAATGAGAGAAGTCCCTGCCACATTTTTTGTTGGTAGAGTACCCTCTAGTGGACAGAGCTATCTTCTCAGGACGGTTGGTTGGAAAGAACATCATTGTTTTTAGAGTAACTGAAATAGTTGGGAAGATGATGAACCTGTGGGAGGTCTGACACTTCCTTTATCACCTCAGCGGTGTCCTCAAAGCTTGCCAACCTCTCCCACCTACTTATGCCAGTCAAAAGAAAGTTATTAGATCTCACAGTGAGCATTCTTTTTCTTTATACTTTCGAAATGCCACAGCTACATAATTACACTTTTTAAAATTTTTACACTTTGATGTAGAAGAATTAGGATTTTTTCTGCTCACTTTGTATTAGAAATCGCGCTACTTAATCTCTGACTGTGATGGCCCTTCTATCCCCTTAAGTTCCTAAATATTTTTCCTGTACTCTCACTTTCAGGCAGCCCTTGGACCATCAGCACTGCTGCTTTCTCAGACCAGGAGTCCTATAACTAAACTGGTTTAAGTTTTGGTTCCAGCTCTATATTTAGCAATGAATCTCATTCCATCAAGAAACTACTATTTCTAGCAGACATTTCCCATTTCTTTTCTAAGTTTTAATTTCTCAGAGATCACTTTTCATCAGTTCTCACTTTTGATGTTCAGATGTAAAATAGACAGCATTATAACTAATCAGCTACACTGTCCAGAGTCTGTTACTGTAGGTAAAACTTCGGTCTTTAAAGTGCATTTCAGTCATCTAGGCAGAGAGATTGAAACTAGGTCAATGAAATTAAGTTAATGATTACAAATACACACACAAAAAATATTTTTTAACATTCTTGACATGAGGTTATGTTTCTTAACAACTTCCCTTTTTTTTTTTTTTTTATTATTTTCCCCCTTCAGTCTCACTTTTCTTATTCTTAAATTGTTGAAAAAACTCTTAATAAAATTAATTCAGGTCCATTTTTAAAAATTCATATGGGCTGTACATTTCACAGACACCAAAGAAAGCTTCATAAGGAGCTTTTGGGGAAGACTGCATAATATTGAGTTAATGAAAAACATCAGATATCACCTACTCCACAACCCAAACTGAATCAAAATACTTTAAAGCTTACGAAGATTAAAGTGAATATTCAGAATTAATTACACCGTGTAACAAGTAGCATGTCATAAGAACCTTATAGAATGCTTTAGGAGATCATAACTTTAGCCAAACAGAAAATTTAGGGGATCTAAAACGGAAGTCTGACAGATCTTGACCAAGTGGAGCATGAGCTTACCGTCAGTAAAGGTGGTGGTGGTGGCTGCAGAATAAAATAGCTGGAAAAGAGTACTGACAGCAGAAGGACTGGCATGGAGGAGCTTCTGCAGATGCAGGGGTAGCAGATGTTTTTGGTTTGAACTGAGGCGCTAATCTCTGGTTGCAGTCTTTGTAACTGAAATTTATTTTGAATGATGGCTGCCCAGTGTGTGTTTGCATTTTCCATTGGCTTGACTGTTTTTCCATCCTGTCCTACAAAATGACTGTTCGTACCCCACAAAATGTGGATTCTTAACAGTTTCCCGTTTCATAACGAAATAGAAAAGATATGTGCATTTGATCACAAATATACCCAGGATTTCTTGCTAGATTTTCTATTGTAAAACTATTTTGGAGATGTAGCATGTGTCTCAATCACCAATATTTTTATTTATAATTTCTAGCTTGCGAACAACCTCCTCCAAGGAGAGTTAAAGAAATACCTACTGAAGCATGGGACAACCCTCCCTATCCACATGATACTCTAGTAACATACAGATGTCGGCCTGGATATATGAAAATAGGACGAATTGTGGTCAAGTGTGCTGATGGAGAGTGGAAGCAACAAGGCAACACGGAATGCAGGAGTAAGTACTGAGAGATCACTTCTGGAATTTTACAAGTCTAATGTTGATGAAACTTCAAGTCTAAGCAAAATAAAGCACTAACCTGTCTTCTGAATGCAAGTCAAAGAAATTATTTTTTTCTCTTTAGTTTATTCAACTTGTTTTAAAGGATACAGCTTCTTGGAAGTTGATTGGACTTTTTGGCATTAAAAAGTTATAGAATTTATTTTCCCATGCCATTTCTTTTAAACTATAAAGGAAAACTCAGGTGAGAATAAAAGCTGCTGCTTATTATTTCTGTTGTACCATGTTAAGAGTTTAGAAGTGTCTGACACTTTCATACTGATTTCACTGAGGAAGTGGAACTTAATTATTGTTAGTCAGAAGATACTTTCTATAATGAATGAGTACTAAACACAAATAAATATTAGGCATTTGAGCTTTTTTCTCCAGTGTATTTCATAGAAATTTTGTCTATCTCAATACAACTACTTGGCTTAATCATACAAAATTAAGTTTCAGAGATCAGTAGATATTTTAAGTAGAAAATAATTAATAGACTTGTTGGTAGTTTCTTTTATATTTCAAATTGGGGTGGGGTTTTTTTTGTTACTTTCTTACTTCTAAATACATTTGCATAAATACTTGGTGCACAGAAATCTTTCCAATTATACTAAAATTAGTGTAGTTTTTTTAGTTACATACTTTAGTGAATACTGCCACCCTGTGAACTGATGCAGAAACTGGTAAGGTACATGTGGAGGAAAAAAGAGGATGATTTGGTACAGATAATGTGCTCATATTCACTTTTCATGACAGATCACACTAGGTAGCAAAATTTACAATGGAGAGATCTATTTTCTTTGAATCACACTGAAAGAAATTTAGGGCCTATTCAAACATCTCTTATTTGGATTAAAAAGCAAACAAGCAAACAAAACAAATAAAAAAACAGGGATGCTGATGTGTAGCAAGAAATGAAAATGCCTTGTTTGATAGAGACTAGGAAGGATTTCTTCTGACGATGCCTAGTAAAATTTAGCCGTGCAATCTATTTTGCAGTCCTTATTATAATATCTAAGGGAGATAAATGAGAATTATAGGATCATAGAATAGTCTGACATGGAAGGACCCACAAAAATCAGAATCCAACTTCTGGCTCCATGCGGAACCACACAAAATCTAAATGCTGTGTCTGAGAGAGGTGCCCAGAGCTCCTTGAACTCTGACAGTTTGGTGCCACGTTCATTGCCCTGGCCAGCATTTGCTCTTGTTAAACTTCAAAGGGTTGAGGACTGCTCAACTCTTCAGTTGACAAAGATGTCTCTTCAAGGCCTCTCTTTCCTCAAAGGGGTCAACAGCTCCTCCCAGTTAAGTGTTATTTGTAAACTTACACATATGCCTTCAAGTTCTGTATTCAGGTCACTATGACAGAGACCGTGTGCTCATTTTTGCAATTCTGTTTTGGAATCCAATTGAGGCCAGACCATAAAGCAGTCCTAGGGGAAACTTGAGCCACATTACTCCTGTGGCTTCAGATAATCACTCTTTTTTCAGCACAATTCCCGTCAGACTGAGGATATTTAAATGCCAGTCATGGATGGCTTCTGTAGTGGAAGGTTTGGAATGGTCTGTGTCAGAAGTTATATGAAAAACTGATGTTACATTCTGTCTTTAAAATGTGTCATAAAGCTTAAAATGGGATTAGTCTTTTTTAAAGGAGCAAAGGCTCCTAATTTGCTATTTAGATTAAAAGAAAGAAAGAAAAAAAACTCATTCTACTATGTTCTTATTGAAAACAATGACTAAAAGAAAAGAAGGTTAATCAAGGTAATGCTGAACATTTTGCATTGAATAGTTCAAAACACGCTCTATTAATTAAAAGAAAAGTGCTACCTTTCACACTTTCATTTCTCTGTGTTTGGTTAAGTACTTGCTTTTTAACTATTTCTTTCTCACCAGGTAAGCCCTGTGGACATCCTGGAGATACTGAGTTTGGTTCCTTTCAGCTTACTGCTGGAAACGAGTTTGTCTTTGGTGCCAGAGTTGAATACAGATGTAATGATGGGTAATATTATTTAACTCAATATTAGGAGTTAAGGTTTAATATTAATAGAAGTACTGGTTATAAATTTGTTGTCTGTAAAGCAGCTGCCAAATTGCTCATAGTTAAGAATAAGAAATTGTTGTTTAACTGAAAATACTGTAATTACAATACTAAACGTAACTTTTTCCTATGTCTGGTCAGAAGTTTAGTGGTATTGGAACAACTGTACCTCACACAAACAGAGCTGTCATCCCAAGTCTCAGATAAGGTTGTAGCTCACTTGAAATTATGGCTGCCTGAGTAGAAAGCAAAACGAATTTTCTGCCTCAAAGCTGGCTAACGACTTGACAAAGTAGCCAGTTCAGATGGAAATGCAGATCCACTCACTGCCATTAGTACTCTCGGTAGGCAGTCGTTATGCAGTTATGTTGGATAAGTCATTAGGCTGTACAATGGAATCATCCATTCTAAACTACAACACATCAAACCTCCTTAAATCATTTCTGTGAGTTATGAAAGGAGAGAGTTACTGAAGGAAGATGTTTCTGGTAGATTGAGTAACATCTCTTTACTTACTACTTGGAAGAAATTCTCTTATCTCTCTCTGTTCATCTTCTCCAATGAAAGCTGCAGCAAGGCAGATGTGTAGTGTTGTGTTTAGGTAAGTATGCTGATAATTGGATTATTTCTTCATGAAATGCAAATCAGCTATAACCGTAGTACAGTGTTTTAGCCATGTTTTTGAAGACTTTGTGTTGCTGGAAGATGTACATATATAAGTTAGGAAATCAATATTCTCCTTAATCTCTTAAGTGCAGACAGTTCTTCATAGTCATTCTAGACTAGCTGTAATCTTCTGAATACATTCCAGACTAGGCAGAAGCTGTGTCATTGTGTCTACGGTGCCCTCAAGCCTAAGATGATACTAATTCAGTGAAGCATGGGATGCATATGGCTTGGGTTATGTCTGATTTTGATGCTGTCCCATGGCTTTTAGTCTTAGTGGAACACAGGCAACAAGAAATTTAATCTCCTTGCTAATGACTGTGTAAATCACCCTTAGGTTACTTATTATGTAGAGTTTGATGCCTCTGTAATGAAGTTAATGTTTTACCTATTAGAAAGCTACTTTATGAGTGTTATTTTTTTGTATTTTTACCATATGCAAGAAAAAGAAACAAAAATAGGGAAGATGGGCAGGAAAACTGTGTTTTTTTGTTTTTTTTTTAATCATGTTTTGGTTAGTCTATGCTAGAACATCTGAAACCTACTTCCCTTGTTTCCAAAGCAGCAGTATTGCTAAGACTGTAATTTTTTGTTCACTTTATTTTGTAAGATACCGAATGCTTAGCCAGAAAAATTACCGTGAGTGTCTTGCAGAGGGATGGAGCAATGACATCCCCCACTGTGAAGGTAAAGAGAAATTGACATTTCATTCCTTATGAAACTGACTTTTTATCTGTCTGATACTATCTAGAATTTGTCTGTGATCTCACTACTCTCTGTGGCACTTCTATTGTCTATTGTGATTACTATGATTGCTTATGTTGTAAATAACTACTCAAGAATATTCACTGATCAAACTTCTAATATTAATTTGCACAGATGTACGTATGTCTAAACTCAAATTATGCAGCAGTGAAACTCATACAATATCCACTCAGCTTTTTTAATCCAATAATTATTCAAACTTTTACCAAAAATCTCTCACAAAATTGAGTCTTGTCACTCCCAGACGGCTTAAAGCTCTACCTCATGTACAGACTCTGTATGCAGAGTAAGTATCTGCAAAACATAGTTATAAAAGTCAGCTGGGATAAGACATTTTACATGTATATTTATACGTGTATTTGTAGCTTATTTTCTCCTCTGTCCTAATGAATATTGTGTCCACTAAGATTTTGTTAGAAGTTTGACATTAGTAAGAAATAAAGGGAATAAAAGACCTAGTCCTCAGACCTGAATAGACTGGATGGCTTAGATAGTACTAGTTACTGAATTTGGAAACCTTTTCACCAGTTTCAAACCTGTACGATTATGGAAGTAATCATCCTTTCTCCCCAGAGATAACTTTTAACTTTTTAAAAGTAATTTTTAATATTAGATATGTGAGTTTTGATGTTTCCTAACAGCTGGTCTCAGGTATTCCACATTCAATTTACTGGAATTTGAGTGTCCTTAAATTTAGGCATACACCTAGCTCTCTGCTTAATTCAGAGCAATGGCTTCATTATTTTTCGTTACATGTCGCCAAAGTACTGCAATTCCTAAGTCCTCATAAACTTCTTCCTTTGTGACTGACAAGTTTTTATTCAGTTGAAAGCGAGCAAATAGTATTAGAATGCATAATAAGTCTGAACACTTGTAAAAAATGTTTAAGGTAATCTCAGTGATCTATCTATATTTTAACTTGCTGTGTGTATCAATTTATTTTAGTGATAGGCCTCAAAGTGATTGTTTTTCCCTTTGGTTTATTTGTTTTGTTTTGTTTTGTTTTGTTTTCCAGTTGCAAAGTGTTTACCCGTAAAAGCACCAGAAAATGGAAGAATAGTTGTGAGTGGTGCATTTGAGCTAAACCGAGAGTATTCCTTTGGCCAGGTCATAGAGTTTCAATGTAATGAACATTACAAGCTTGTTGGATCTAAAGCAATACATTGCTCTTCTAACGGAAAATGGGACAGTGATGTACCTCAGTGCCAAGGTAAAATACTATTATCCATAAGAAACTTTATTCTCGTGGACTTCTAGGAACTGTTACAAAGCTTTAAATTTATTCCACAGCAATTAAGCATAGGTTGCCTCTAAACAGTCTCCATTGTATATTTGCAGAAATAGGATAAGAAAGTAAAATCTGAGAGCATTGTATGTATCAGTACAGTCATAGCGGACCACACCTGTTTGTTCCACGTTTTCACTGCAAACTGTGTTTTTCCAGGCTGCACTCAATTTCTTTGAAACTAACTTCAATATAAAATATTTTATATATATATATATATATATATGTATATATATGATGTATAATATAATAATCTATAAAAGATTTAGTCACTTCAGTGTTTATTTAAGCAAATTAATTATCTTCTTGGCCTATCACTGGACCAACTCCAGAATGTCTATGACTTTCTTCTACTGGGGAGGTTAGACCTGGACAGAATACTCTACATGCAGTTTCACCAGTGCTGAGTAGAGTGCAAGGATAAAGTGAACTAAATCACACGTGCTAACACTATTTGTAGAATACAGTGATTTTTATTAAACAAAGACAATTCCGCTGAGATTTATTTCATTCTAATTATAAAATAAATCCAGCAAAAAATCTAAGACAACCCTCTGGTGTCTTGCTCTATGACCTAGGAAACAAAATCTTATATTTTATCTGGCTTTATGAATGCAGATTTTAGAAAGTGCAAAATCTTGGTGATATTCTGAGTTTGGCAAGAAACTGAGAATGTTGAGTTTTTCTATAGCTAGTTAGGTATCCTAGTGTCAGTTCACCATGTATTTTAATGCTGTTTTTTTTTTTCTGGTAATGCTATAATTTTATTGAGTATCTGCTGAATATGGGAGAGCTTTAGATTTGCTGGAAATTACAAGGAAATGAAATTATGAGAAAAATGAAAAAAATCTTAAATTTCAGCTAGCCTAGTTGCTTTGTTTAGAAAATCCCTTATCTTGTAGACAATTCTAAAAGCAATTAAAAAATTAATCATAGTCCTGAAAGCTGTCTTATGAATCAGTTTGTTACTCCTGCTGTGCTACAGCATACTTGGCACCCACAACCATGTCACTGAAGAGTTCTCAGTTAAGTTCCACACAGCTTCTGAGTGCAAGTGTTTTTATTGATATAATTTCAATAAATTCAAAAGGGAAAAAAAATCCCACTAATTTTTATTCCAGTAGAGATTTATTCTCAGCAAATAAAACCGTATAAAATTATATGAATTTATGGATTTTGTTTTTTTCAACTTCAGATATTATTTGTAGCGTGCCACCAATTCCAAATGGAACTGTATATTCCCCGCAGAAGACTTACAGGGAGTCTGAGCAACTGCATTATGTCTGTAACAAAGGATACACGTATGGTGAACGAGCAGATGTACAGTGTACGGAATCTGGATGGTATCCAACCCCCTACTGCACCGGTCAGCCATTTCCTTAAGTTGTTTTGGGAGTAATTTCTGAGATTAGTACTGCCAAATGTTAGTTTGTTCATAAAAATAATAATTTCATTGGCATCTGACTAATACACCATGAAGATCTGGCAGGACTAAGGGTTAAAACAGCCAAAGATCCTGATATTCATTTTTCATTAAGGGACATGGCAAAAATAGTTAATTCAGCCTTTCATTACTCAAACTTAGGTGCATGGGACTAGGAAAGTAGAATTTCTTGTGTATACCGCATAAATAGATTGATGCTGAAATACTGGAGCATTAGCAGTTGCAGAAAGGTACTGTGTTCTTTTTTATTCTGGAAATCTGGACTAGTGGACAAAACATAGCACATAAAATCTTGAGTTAGAAAGAATTCCTAACTTGAACAAATAGAAAGGATAATACTGAATCTCACTGCCTCCTACAAAATGCAGTGGAAATATTTTAGCAAAGGAATGGAAAAAATCAGACACTAAAAACAATTTTTAAGCAAGCAGGGTGGGGAAAAAGTGTTCATATTGGGAAAATTTAAGCTAAAGGAAGAATCTGAAATTTTTAACAGCATGGGAAAATTTGAAATCAGCTTCTCAGAGTAATGATAATGATTATTGAAGTCCTCCTTTCTTCACATGAAGACATTTTCAGTGAAATCTGTTTATGGGGTTTAACGTTAACATGTTAACTAGTGAAAGTTCAGTTTAGTATCATTTCGCTACAGCACTTAAAGAATTCAATTAGAACTCTAAATTCCACAGATAGGAACTTGTAACCATGTCCTAGCTAAATTAATTTGATGTAAAAATGGGGAAAATCTTTAGTGCTTAACTCATGTTCAAGGATTTGACAAAGGATGCTTTAAACTGAAAAAATACATTGGCACTAGGGCAGTGTTATAGGATATTATGTACTGCCCACCTTCCTGGGATCTCTTCCAGGACTTCTTTAGAAGTAAAAAGTAGTCAGCCCTAATGCTCATTTGGTCCTTGAAATTTCTGTTTCAAGATTTGTAATTATACTAATTAATATTCATTTCCTATAGTTACGAACTGACATAGTGGACTATATTCAAACATAAGATCTCTCAAAGGTCATTCTGCGGTAGTCTGTTCTTACAGAGCTGTGCGTTTCTAAGAGTAGGAGAGAAGTGTAACCTTATCTTTGCCCTAAGAAATCTGTATTTGACTGTTAATGTATGCAGTTTTAGTCAATGTACTATGTAAATAAGAACTACATAAAGGCATTCTTTCAATTGGCGCCTATTTTTCTCTTTCCATGTAGAAGTTGTATGCTTTCCTCCAACATTTCGCAATGGAAACTTTAGACCTCAAAAAGACAGGTACATAGAAGGAGCTACAATCACAATAGACTGTGATTTTGGATATCATTTTAGCACATTGACTGCCAAAAGCGTAGCAAAATGCACCAGCAGTGGCTGGGTACCTGCTCCAGGTTGTGTTGGTAAGTAGCTCTCATGAACAAAGACACAACACACAGAATTGTTATTTTGGAAATGTCTCAGTGAAAAAAGAACTCAAGAGAAAAATCTTAAGAAACATAGGAAATAAAAATGCCTCTTTGTTGTGTTTCTTAGTGTTATGAAGCTTAATGTGATGATGTGGAAGGAGCACTTAAAAAATATTGGTATAATCTAAATTCACACTGTGTTTATGAGCATGAGTATTATTTGTCACTGTATCTGTGAAACTCTGTTAATTTGCAATAGTGGGTTCCCAGACAGGAAGATTTGTGGTACACCTGCAGATTAGTGGGCCAGCCAAGTTACCAAGATGCAATGAGTGTTAAAGTATCTAAACCAAAGTACAGATTGCAAGGTATGTTTAACGTGGTTACCGTAGTTTTAGTTATTTACTTGCAGTTGTGTGTTAGTATGTAAAGAACTTCATTACAATCTGTCAGACAGCAAAACAAAATATTCTCAATTGATTATGAGGTTGAGCTTTTTTTTTTTTTTTTTTTTTTTTTTTTTGCTTCACTTTCTCATAACTACAATTATATTTTTGCCCAATATGTGCAGTATAAAAGCAAAACTCAGCAATTAATTTCATAATTTGTTAATCTTTGATCTTTTGTCATTAAAAATAATATATTTTTTAAAAGTGTAGAAAACACAAAGAGAATCTCTGGTGAAGTCAGTCATATATATGAACATTTGGATAAGATCTATTCAAGAAAAGTACACTGGTCTTATAGAGATTAATCATTTCTCTATTTGCGTGTTCTGAAACTGAGTTATTTTTCTCAGACCACCTCATTCAGTGTTGAGTGGTCTGTTCACAGGATGACCCCTCTTCCTCCAGCATTTGTGCTTTAGGCCAGGGCATTTCAGGAGGAAACTCTGCCTAGCTATCGACACTGAGAAAGAATTCAGAAGCACTGTGCAGTTGTTCCTGTACTCCATGGAATCTACCAGTGTATGTAGTCCCTGTTCTGTTAGTTACAGGAAGCATTCCATGGAATCATATCTGGACTAATATTTAGAACTTTGTATGCCACGTTTTTTGACATGCATATGTTGATATTGTTGCAATTAAATTCTTTTTAAAGAGAAACCATGTGACTACCCAGCTGTAGATAATATCATATTGAGTACAAGTTGGCGACAGAATTACTTTCCAATGAGGATTGGGCAGACTATTTACTACCGCTGTCGTGAAGGCTACTTCACCCCAACTGAACAATACTGGGTTCAGATTGTCTGTTCTCAAGGGGGCTGGAAGCCAGAGCCACAATGCCTCAGTAAGTACATTTATAAAATATGCTTAATTCTATTTTGGTTATTAATGGTCTGTGCAGGAGAAATTGTACTGTACAGCTTAACAGCTTATTAAATTGTAACTTCTTTAGCTGATCCTTGGAACTGCACTCAGACTGTTTTCCCATCTTCTTGGCTTAAAAAATCACCGGATAAAGTGACACTACAAAGTGAATAAGTTTGTGTCATGGTTCTATGTTTTTGGTTTTTTTTTTTGTTTTGTTTTTTTTTTTTTTTTTTTTTTTTTTTTTTTTATGGTTTCAGTATTCCACATCAAAACATCATGTAGTGTACGGGGCATTAAAGTGTCACTGCCCCAATTCCAAGTGCCTATCCCTGTACATTACAGCAGTCACGGGATCTGGCCCTTCCGGGTGGGGGGGCGCTCTCTTGCTGCCTTGCAGGGGTGCTGGAGGTGCTTTCCTGGCCGTTCCAAGCTGTTCAGGTTTGAATCGGTCCCGGGAACTCTCTCTCTCATCTTGTCTGATTTATTAATCTCAATTTCAATTAAATTGTATATATTGTGTTATCTTGTATTCCAATATTATAGTAAAATAAGTTTTCCTTCATAGATTGTTGCCGCTGCTCTTTTCCTCCCTTCCTTCCTTCCCATTTTTGTGGGACTGGGGTGGGGGGGGAGGGCAGAGGCCTGCCGCCCCTGTCACGGACATAGATTGATCTGATCAACTCCGTGACAGATTTTGGCGCCCAACGTGGGGCACGAGCTGCTTTTTAGCTGTTAGAACGAATTTCTTTTTCTCTCTGCTCTTAGAGAGCTTCGTTAGGGAGCGTTATCAGTAGTTCAGGTTTCTGTGCTGGAAAACCTGACCTTGAAAGATTAGGCGTACTGCCAGTGTTCTGGGATATTTTGTAAACCTTGAGCACTACTTAGTCTGGGTAGTGCCTTTTTTTTCCTTTTTTTTCCCTGCTCTTATTAGCTTCAATTCATTAACCCCTTTTTAGCAGGCACCTCTGATGAACCCACTTGTTATCGTGGGGGTGCTGTGTAAAGGATTTAAAGCAATGGTGTTACTCACAACCTACTGGCCAATAATCCATCTTGCACTTACGTGTGTTGGAATTGCAACCGTATATAGGTACCTAATGGCACTGATGGAGACACCTATGTTTCACCTACTTGCAATGTGGTATGATTTGAATTTTGACATTTACATCCCGGAAGGAATGGCTAATTTCACAAACAACTACATCCCAAATGGAATGGCTAATTTCACAAACAGTTACGTCCCAAATGGAATAGCTAATTTTACAAACAACACGATGTTCAGACCAGTCTCCGGGTTTTCTTTTCGGTTTGTTAAACGTTTTTCAAATCTTGAATTAATACTCATATTGGTGTGCGTGTCATCAATTCTCCTGAATGCATTTGTGATACGCATTTGTAATAAGGAGTCTTCTCCAAAACTAGAGAATGATGATTGGCAGGGAATATGGAGAGGTTTAGGAAAGGTCTTAGAAGCATGGGGACCTGCAGTGTCATGGGATTTTACCCTTGAACACCTGTGGGATCCTGAGAAACTAAGCCAGTATTTGAGTCAGGGACTATGCAGCTTACATAAATCTAAGGAGGTACAACTTATTTGGGGTTTGGCTTGTGCTTACCGTGCCCTATATAATACCATTCTGGAGAGAGAGAGTTTCCGAGCTGAGGTTCAAGCTAAAGGGGAAAATCCGCAAGTCAAATCTAATCAATCACAGGAGACACCAGTAACAATACCAGTTGCTCCTGTGGAGGGCAAGAAATGGAAACAAGTGTCTTCGCGTCTTGAACGAAAAAGAGAAGAAGAGGAGGAGGAGGTGGAGGAAGATCCAGGCGAGGGGCCCTCCTCAGCACCACCACCATCGCGAAAGGCAAAAGGGAAAACTAAGAGACGTGCAGAAGAGAGTGATGAAGAGGAAGTCTCTATTACTACTCGCCGGCCTCTAAAGATGACTGAAATCCAAGGTTCAAGAAAGGAGTTTACACGGCGCCCGAATGAAACTCTTGTTTCCTGGTTGGTTCGCTGTTGGGACAGTGGGGCCCATAGCTTATCTCTGGATGGTAATGAAGCTCGCCAACTAGGTGCCATTGCCAGAGATCCAGCTATTGATAGAGGAATTAGTCGATGTTCGGATGAGGCTGCCTCCCTCTGGGAACGAGTGTTAACAGCCGTGAAGGAAAAGTATCCCTTCAAAAATGGCTTGAAGATTGCAATGAAAAAATGGGATACAGTTGAAAAGGGGATCCAGTATTTGAGGGAGATAGGCGTGGTGGAAATGTTGTATGACCCTGACTTTGTTCCTAATGACCCACACCAAAACCGCGACCCTGAAAAAGTGAGGACAACGCCTGAGATATGGCAGAAAATCGTGACAACAGCGCCAGACAAATATGCCTCTACACTGATGTCAGCGTGTGACAGATTCAACGAACAACAGAGAACGCCTTTAGTTTATGAATTAATTGTTACGCTCCAAAACTACGAACAATTGCTGTCCCCAATTCATGCTGCCGTTGCTGCGATATCAAAAATGATGACGGAGCAAATGTCTCAACTGATTAACCGCGACAAACCTGTAGCAGTATCAGAAACGCTTGATGAAGATCAGGATAATCAAATGAGTCTAATGAAGGAGATGAAGGAGGTGAAGGAGACGGTGAAATTTTTGCGAGCCCACCTAACTAAAGACGAAGAACCTTCCTTCTCACGTGCACCATCAAAGATCTCAGCTGTTAGAAGCAAACGCTCTCCGGCTCAAGTAAGGGGTAGTACACCGCGAATTGCCTTATGGTATTACCTACGTGACCATGGAGAAGACATGGGGAAGTGGCACGGTCAGCCTACTCCTGTACTACGAGCCCGGGTGAAAGAATTACAAAGCAGATCAACCACCAGTGCAGTTGCTCCAGTTACCACAGGTAATGAATAGGGGGGCCCTGCTCTCAGTCAGGAGGGGGAAAGGGATAATAGAGTATATTGGACTGTGTGGATTCGATGGCCTGGCACATCAGAACCACTGAAATATAAGGCACTGGTGGACACAGGTGCACAGTGCACTCTGATGCCCTCTGGTCACCAAGGGACAGAATTAATCCATATTTCTGGAGTGACCGGGGGCTCTCAAGAATTGACTGTGTTGGAGGCTGAGATAAGCCTCACTGGTAAGGACTGGCAAAAACATCCTATTGTGACGGGCCCAGGGGCTCCATGTATACTAGGTATTGATTATCTCAGAAGGGGGCATTTCAAGGACCCTAAGGGGTATCGATGGGCCTTTGGAATAGCTGCTGTGGACACAGACAACATTAAGCAGCTGTCTGTTTTGCCTGGCCTGTCAGAAGATCCATCTGTTGTGGGGCTGCTGCGAGTAAAAGAGCAACAGGTACCGATTGCTACAAAAACGGTGCACAGGCGGCAGTACCGCACCAACAGGGATTCTTTGCTCCCCATTCATAAGTTAATTCATCAACTAGAGAGCCAGGGAGTGATCAGCAAAACTCACTTGCCTTTTAACAGCCCCATATGGCCAGTGCGTAAAGCCAATGGAGAATGGAGGCTGACGGTGGACTACTGTGGCCTGAATGAAGTCACACCCCCACTGAGTGCTGCTGTGCTGGACATGTTAGAACTCCAATATGAACTGGAGTCAAAAGCAGCCAAATGATATGCCACCATTGACATTGCTAATGCCTTCTTTTCCATTCCTTTGGCCAAAGAATGTAAGCCACAGTTTGCTTTCACCTGGAGGGGCATTCAGTATACCTGGAACCGTTTGCCCCAGGGGTGGAAACACAGCCCGACCATTTGCCATGGGCTGATCCAAACTGTATTGGAACAGGGCAGTGCTCCTGAGCACCTGCAGTACATTGATGATATCATTGTGTGGGGCGATACAGCAGAAGAAGTCTTTACAAAAGGAGAGCGAACGATCCAAATTCTTCTGAGTGCTGGTTTTGCTATTAAGCGAAGCAAAGTGAAAGGACCTGCCCAGGAGATTCAGTTCCTAGGTATAAAGTGGCAAGATGGCCGTCGTCACATCCCAACAGATGTGATCAACAAAATCACTGCCATGTCTCCACCCACTAGCAAAAGAGAGACACAATCTTTTCTGGGTGCAGTGGGCTTTTGGAGAATGCATGTTCCAAACTACAGCCTCATTGTAAGCCCCCTTTATCATGTGACACGAATGAGAAATGAGTTTACATGGGGCCCTGAGCAGCAGCAGGCTTTTGAACAGATTAAACAGGAGATAGCCCGTGCCGTGGCCCTAGGGCCAGTACGGACGGGACAGGGTATAAAGAACATCCTCTATACCGCTGCCGGAGAGAACGGTCCCACTTGGAGTTTGTGGCAAAGAGCCTCGGGAGAGACCCGAGGTCGACCCCTGGGATTCTGGAGTTGGGCGTACAGAGGGTCTGAAGAGCACTACACTCCAACTGAGAAGGAGATTTTAGCTGCATATGAGGGGGTTCGGGCTGCTTCCGAAGTAGTTGGTACTGAAACACAGCTTCTTCTGGCACCTCGACTGCCAGTGCTGAACTGGATGTTTAAAGGAAAGGTTCCCTCCACCCATCATGCTACTGATGCCACTTGGAGTAAGTGGATTGCACTGATTACACAACGAGCACGGATGGGGAACCTCAGCCGTCCAGGAATCCTAGAGGTCATCATGGACTGGCCTGAAGGTAAAAAGTTTGGAACACCACCAGGAGAAGAAGTATCACGTGCTAAAGAAGCCCCACCATACAATGAACTACCAGAGAATGAAAAGAAATATGCCCTGTTCACAGATGGATCGTGTCGTATTGTGGGAAAGCATCGCAGATGGAAATCTGCTGTGTGGAGCCCCACACGACAAGTTGCAGAGGCCACTGAAGGGAAAGGAGAATCAAGCCAATTTGCAGAGGTAAAGGCTGTCCAACTGGCCTTAGATATTGCTGAACGGGAGAGGTGGCCAATGCTCTATCTCTACACTGACTCATGGATGGTGGCAAATGCCTTATGGGGGTGGTTACAGCAGTGGGAGCAAAATAACTGGCAAAGAAGGGGTAAACCTATTTGGGCTGCTGAACTGTGGAAAGACATTGCTGCCCGAACAAAGACTATAGTTGTAAAGGTGCGCCATGTAGATGCTCATGTGCCCAAGAGTCGGGCTACCGAAGAACAGCAAAATAACCATCAGGTAGACCGAGCTGCCAGAATTGAGGTGGCTCAAATAGACCTGGACTGGCAGAACAAGGGTGAATTATTTCTGGCTCGGTGGGCCCATGAGACCTCAGGTCATCAAGGGAGAGATGCAACATACAAATGGGCTGGAGACCGAGGGGTGGACTTAACTATGGATGCCATTGCACAGGTTATTCATAACTGTGAAACATGTGCCATCATCAAATAAGCCAAGAGGATGAAACCTCTGTGGGAGGAAGGGCGATGGCAAAAGTACAAATATGGGGAGGCATGGCAGGTTGATTATATCACCTTGCCACGATCTCGCAATGGTAAGCATTATGTGCTTACTATGGTGGAGGCAACCACTGGGTGGCTTGAAACATATGCAGTACCCCATGCTACCGCCCGAAACACCATACTGGGTCTCGAGAAACAAGTCCTGTGGCGACATGGCACCCCAGAAAGGATTGAGTCAGATAATGGGACTCATTTCAAAAATTCTCTTGTAAATACTTGGGCCAAAGATCATGGCATCGAGTGGATTTACCATATTCCCTACCATGCACCAGCCTCTGGTAAAATTGAACGATACAATGGATTGTTAAAAACGATGCTAAAAGCACTGGGTGGCGGAACATTTAAGCACTGGGAGAAGCATTTGGCAGAAGCCACCTGGTTAGTCAATACCAGAGGATCTATCAATCGTGATGGTCCTAACCAATCCAGTTCCCTACATACCGTAGAGGGAGATAAAGTCCCTGTTGTACATGTAAAGAACATGTTAGGAAAGGCAGTTTGGGTTCTTCCAGCTTCTGGAAAGGGCAAACCTCTCCGTGGTACAGTTTTTGCCCAGGGACCAGGATCCACTTGGTGGGTAATGCAGAAGAATGGGGATGTTCAATGTGTACCACAAGGAAACTTGATGCCGGGGGAGTGCAGTTACTAATTCTATGTATATGTATATAGTCATGTGTGCATTTTAATCATTTTTTTTGTTTGTTTGTTTGTATATATGTATATATATATATATATATTCTAACCATGATGTAACGATGTAGAATAAGGGGTGGAATGTCATGGTTCTATGTTTTTGGGTTTTTTTTTTTTGTTTTTTTTGTTTTTTTTTTTTTTTTTTTTATGGTTTCAGTATTCCACATCAAAACATCATGTAGTGTACGGGGCATTAAAGTGTCACTGCCCCAATTCCAAGTGCCTATCCCTGTACATTACAGCAGTCACGGGATCTGGCCCTTCCGGGTGGGGGGGCGCTCTCTTGCTGCCTTGCAGGGGTGCTGGAGGTGCTTTCCTAGCCGTTCCAAGCTGTTCAGGTTTGAATCGGTCCCGGGAACTCTCTCTCTCATCTTGTCTGATTTATTAATCTCAATTTCAATTAAATTGTATATATTGTGTTATCTTGTATTCCAATATTATAGTAAAATAAGTTTTCCTTCATAGATTGTTGCCGCTGCTCTTTTCCTCCCTTCCTTCCTTCCCATTTTTGTGGGACTGGGGTGGGGGGGGAGGGCAGAGGCCTGCCACCCCTGTCACGGACATAGATTGATCTGATCAACTCCGTGACAGTTTGAAATTAAACATTTGGATTTGGGTCATTCTTTACACCTGCAGCTATCCCTGAGATTTAGAAAAATTAAGGAGAGTAAGAATTAGGATATGCTTTTCCTCTCTAGAGTCCAGGTCACACGCATGCATCTGCTTTCTTTTGTACACACGGTGACAGATACAGATACATTCTTTTCCATGTAAATGTATTATTCCTTCAGTGGCTTGAGTGCAGTGTCTAGAGGTTATTATCTGGAATCCACTGCCTTGTCCTTTGGGATAATCTTTGGAGAAAGGTGGAACACTTTTGAAATAAGCTGAGAGTAAGAATGTCTGCAAATAAGAGATCAAGATGCACTGAATTATCATTCAACTATGGGAAACAAATTTAAACCAGTGAGCTGAGGACTTACCCATAACCCATAACTCTCACAACGCAGATCTTCAGTCTCAGTGCAGTTCCTACCTACCAGTAGAACCTGAAGGATCAACTAAAAGTTGAATTTTCTTCTCTTGTCCTCGGTGGACAGGAAATCAATGCAGGGAATGAGCAGAGTTGTGCCCAGTGGAAACAACCAGTTACTCCAGTAACACTGCCACAACATTCCTTCCATCTGTCTAAGCTCTTGGGATACAGGATGCTGTAGGGACAGCATGCTTAGCTGTTGATAAATTCTCTAGAGCCGGTTTGAGAGGCTGATGCACTTGCACAGGGATAGTAAAATTGCCTGGGATCAAATGCCTAATATGTCTCAGCACAGACATCAAAATTTGAGAGACTTAGCAGAGTATACCAGAGTTGTTGTACGTGACACTAGAGGCAGTGAAGTTAGCTAGCCTTGCTTATTAACTACAGTAAAGACTTTAGTTTACTAGGCCAGTTCTTAGTGCTTTATGAAGCTCCTGTTTTTGTGATACAGTGATTACAGGGCAGTGAAAGGAAACATGCTTTGATTCAGATTTGAAAACTGATGTTCTTTTGGGGATAGACACAAGGGTAGAAGGAGGCTTTTTTGGTAAATCTCTTCGTAGGAATTATTTTACTGCAGTTTTGGCTGTTCTTATTGATGTGGTTAAATGTACTTACTTTTCTTCTTTAGAAATATGTAATGTCAAGCGTGTGGAAAATGGTGTTATCCAAAATAATCGGAGAAGTTATTACAAAGAAGGCGAAAGAGCTAGATATTTCTGCAATACAAATTATCGTACTGACAATGAAGATGGTGAAATTATGTGCACAAAGAATGGCTGGTCACCTACTCCAAGATGTATCCGTAAAGGTGAGTGTGCTTACTTTTTGTCACAGTTTCTAACTGAAACCAATAAATCTATGATTACATTACCCATTTTAATTCCTCACCACTAATTAGTGAAACTCTAAGTCTAGGTGCCTCTGTACAGCTTATCTGTAATTTCTTGTCTCTTTTCAGTCTCTAGCTATGCCACTTGATCCCTGTATCTCTTGTTTGCTATCCAGTTGGTATCATATTGGAAGGAGGGAGGAACGGGAAAGTTACCTCTTCTAGAACTGTTTCCAGCTTTTGAACCTGACTTGAGCCAAGCCTGAAATTGCTAGAATGCCTGACCAGAATTATGAGTTCCTTAGATAATGATTTTATGCGCACGAATTCCATCTCTCAGACTGCCAGAGCATTTTTTTAGAAAACAACTCCAGCATGAAAGAGACACCTGTGATAGAAGGTTTTCAACACTCGCTAATATTTTGGCATAGCAGTGAGAAAGCAAAATAAAACTATGATTCCTTTTGTTAGCCAGTAGTGGACATTACTGCAATAAACATTAACAAATTATCAATGGAACTTAAACTTTTGAAATGGTTACACTGAAGTATCATTAACTCTGCTCCCAACACTCAAATTCATCTTGTAGCATTTCTCAAAGGCTTTGTACACCTTAACTTTATCTTTATTTACTTGACTCTAATGTGCCATTGTTGCCATTTCTTATTGTGTTCATTTCTTGAAATGAAGGAACTCTTTGCAGAATGATTTATTAGTGCACAATTCAGTATACTACAGAAGTTTTCTCCCAGATACAAGGCCATAACTTCTAAACAAGAGGACGCATTTCCACCCAGTTAGATTGGCTCAAACAAGGTATTCCAAGTGATGTGAGATCAGGCACAACACCAAGTCCATCTGCAGTGGTGGTTTGTTGTGCAAGATGGAATCCTTTGATGTGAGTTTGCTTAGTCCTGCAGTCTGTGCACTCTGAGGGATTTCTCTTTAGTAGAACTAAGATCTTAGTTGCACATGATGATAATGTCTGGAGTGTCCCACTTGCAATAGGGGCATAACGTCCTCCTGATGCATGCAAAATGCATGCCTAAGAATTTTGTTTCTGCTGAAAACCAAATGCAGCCATATTGTCTTGGAATCTCAAAGAACAGTTACAAATGAAATCCCTGCCCAGCCTTGCACCAGTTGGTAACACTGAATTCTGACTTTACACGCTTTGGTTGGATCCCAGAAAGGGACCTTAATGCAGAGGCAGAAATAATCATGTTCTTAAAAATCTTCTAAGTCCTACTGCTGTCTTCATTTGTCCTCCTTATTCTAGATATTACATGTATGCCATTTAGCAACGAGAAGGAATTCTGTCTTTCTCTTTCAGAAATGTGCCAGCGGATTGATCTGACGAACGGCTATTTCATGAAGAGAAAGGCAACATTTGATATAGGGGAAACAGTCACCTATATCTGTTACAGTGGCTTTGTAACTCCAGAAAGACAAGAAACAGGAGAGATACAATGTCAAAAGAGTGGCTGGTCTCCGCCTCCAAAGTGCATCCGTGAGTAGCACTCAAGCTTCAGAGTTCCCTGCTGCTGCCGCTGGTAAAAATGAGATTTCCTACGCACTCTGATTTTCTTCATCCATACTGGTATAGTTTTCTTACTGAATGGAAGGAGAGTCAAAAAGAGGACTGAGCCTCCAGAGAGGAACTTTTCTGAGGCTCCAAGAAATAAAGACAGAAAGCAAAAGTGAGTAAGCAGGAAAAAGTATCTCCTGTCTTCTAGGTGAGCTACCTTTTTGGACCCTCAGTGGCATAAAGTATGTTTCACTGACCTTTCCAGTGATTTTAGGTGCATGCACACAAACTTAATCCCAGTTCTTTCATTTTGTTGACAAGAAGATGAACACCTTTCACACTTGTCAGGGACAATTTATGAAGAAATGCCTATCAGCCAAGCAATCATGCCAAGAACAAGTCAGCAGACTAGTGAGAAACATGTTTCATTATTTGAAGAGATATTATCATTGTGCATAAAAAAAGGTTAGGCTGTACTTTCTACTCCAATGCTAGAAACTACATTTTTAAAAAAGACTGGAGTACTTTCTTATGAAAATAGTTTTGTTCTTGTTGACTTTCTGTTAGAAGCCCTATCCTCTCCTGAACAGGAGTATAGGATAAAAAAGAAGATAATTGATCTTCCAGTGTTACCATGTTGCCATGTTGACCAACTTTAGCTAATATTTTGCCTTATATTTTAGTTTCAGACTATGTTTACCCAGAATTTTATTTATTTATTTATTATGCCCTCACAAATGTTCATGGGCAAAATAAGTAAAACTATTTGATTTTACATCATTAAAATAAGAAGAAATAGTAGAAGGAAAAGAAGATGAATACAATAAATATTATGTGAATACACTACCCATGATATTCTACATTTATGTACTGACATTGCAGAACTTTGATTGTTTTGAATATCCCCAGTCATTCCATAGAACCAGCACCCACTGCAGTATAGAAATGATGGCTCCAAAGAGCAAATTTCAGGATCTCCAAATCCACTAACTTTGTTTCATTTTACAGAATCCTGTAAAACGCCACAAACTCACATTTTGACTGACTATGCAAGGAAAAATATATACCTGCCTGGAGATATAATTGAGTATGCGTGTCATGAGCAATTTCAGACTGCAGATAACATGCCAACTGGTACTACCAGGTGTGATGTAAATGGTGAATGGAAGCCAGCAGTGCAATGTGTTGGTAAATACATTTGTACTCACTAACCATTGTAACTGCGCACACTGTGAAGCTTTATTCATTCCTGTGCTTTTGTTCTAATTAGTGTTAAGTGACGATAAAAGTGTGGCTGCCTCCTCCCGCCTCTCCTGCCTGGCTGCTGTAGTGCAGCCCAGCGACCCAGGGAGAGGGGGCCTCTGCCCAGACCCAAGGGCTGCAGGTGTCACTTCCATCTTAGTGGGTTCAACTACTACTGAAGCTGAGCACAAGCCCCAAAGGCTCACAGACATGGGGCTCTGACACAGCCACACAGGATGCCACAGACAGGAGGCTGCCTTCTACAATGCTTACATATGGGACTCAAGTAAAACATAAATATAGACCAGCTATGTCCTCTTTCTTCCTCCTTGCCAGATGAAGGAGACAGAAGTTTACCAGCAAAGGCACAAATGCAGCACTCTGGGTTCTCAAGCATGCATGCGTTTGCTCGCCTCCCTCACACCAGTGTTTCTCTAGTGGCTGGTTTTTGGGATGCCACAGTAGCTGGAATTTAAAGACTCCCACTGGGTGAGATATCTGGCACCTGAATCCAGGAGTGCCTACACCCTTGGTCTGATTTAAGGAGCTGTCAACATTTTTTCACTGACACATATACAGGTTTCACCAGTAGCCTGCACCCAGACCTTGCTGCATGCAAACACATGGAGTTGAAAGTGAGAGTATGCAGCAAGATAGACAAGAAAAGATGTAATGAGAAGATAAAAGGTGTGCACTGTGGTCGTCAGGTTCAGGGCTCAACTAGATGAGCATACTGACCTGCACAGTTTACTTGACACTTCAATGCCTTTTTCTGTTTATTCCACTTGTTGGGATCCCTCTGCGTGACCCTTCATGGACTTGCATAGCTGTGCTGATTTCCACACTGCTCCTTATCTGGGGTCCCCCTAGCTCAGGGTCTTATCAGCTGCAAAGTCTAGATTGATCGTCCCAAAAGCGGTGCCTGTATTTTCCTGATATCCAATCAATTAATGTAACTGGGAGGCAAGTTTCTTGTCATTGCCTCCATGCTTGTTTTGTTAGATCTGTGTTTCTGTATATTTAGTTTGTTTCCCACTTTTCCATTAGTAGTAGCTCATATATTTTTTGTAGGTTTTGCAATATACCATGGAATATTCTTTCTTCGCAGCAATAGAATGTGAACTGCCAGTAATCTCCAATAGAGATGTTGATCCTGCAAAGAGCAGATACTACAATGGAGATGTTGTGAAATTCAGCTGTGTACATAATTATGTAAGAGTGGGCCCTGCTTCTGCTCAGTGCTATTACTTTGGATGGTTCCCATCACCGCCAACATGTAAAGGTAATTCCTCTGTTGACTTTATTGTGGTAGGATACGTATGCGAATACTTCGGTCCTGAAGACTTTTGTGGGCACGTTCTGTAAGTCAGTCTCACACCCAGGAACAATTATTGCATTGTTATCTCTAAAAAGGCAAGCACTGGTTTTCCTCAGATCATTTGTTTGTGTTCTGCTGTTTTATGTGGAAGAAACCAAACAGTTGAATTTTCAGTGTTCGCTTTTCAGCATATCAAAACATGGAATGTATCTAGAACATCTGTCTGATTCTGATAATCAGGCCACATGTTTTTCTTGTTGTCTTTATCCTCTTAGCTTCACTTAAATGGTTTGCACAAAACTTCACTCAGATTATTAAGTGTAAAATACTGCTTATCCAGAAAGGCATAAATAGGGTGCGATATGGCTGTCAGAAATTATTTGAGTACAACCATCTCTTCCTGCACCCTAAATAACTTTTGCCACTGCCTAGCATTGATACTCATCAAAGACTTTTTTTCTATGCTGTTTTCTCTGATCATGTGACATTTAAAGGGGAAAAAATTATTTTGGAGATGACACACAGATGAACCCAAGGGAAAGAAACTCGGTGAAAGTTTTTTATTACAAATTTCCTCAATTTCATCCTGTAGGATTAACAGTTTCCTGCAGAAGGGAAGATGTATGCCCCTACTCTTCTCACCATGCTGATGACAAAGATGGAATCCGAAAATAATTTTTTTAGACCATGCTTTCCATGAGAAAGATCAAAATGACAAGGGCATTTCAAATTTCTCATCCCTCTTCCTTCCTGCTTACTCAGTCATTTATGTTGTTGCCTTTCATGCCCTCATTCTTCTTTTCACTCAAATTTTTGCATTTGAAAGCAAGTGTTTTTTTATGTAGTTGACTCTTTAGCTCAAAACATATTAAGCTCTCTTGGCAGGCGTTCACTCCATCAGATGTGAATTCCTTTAATATACAGTGCACAGCACTGCATGGATGAATAGCGTTTCACTGTTACTTGTAGAATATTTGCTTTTTTATTCCATGAGAATAGTGTAACACAGGTAAGTGGAGTCAATGCCCATGTGATGCTTTTCTTCCATTAAAAATGGATTGATTTCACGAACCACTTATTTTATCATAGCTGGAAACTGATTGTGCACAGAAGTAAGAGAGAAGATTGAGCCAGTGTAACTCATCTCTGTGAGCTCCACCCCAGCATGTATCTAAACAGACATAGGCATAAAATAATGACCTGTTCAACCTTCTCTATATCTCTTTTTTAATTTTAAGCAATAAATTAGTTGCTGTTGTTGTTGCACTTAATATGTAAGTGTGCTAATAGTCCTGATTGCAGTGTATATTTTTGATCTCTTGATTTCAGAGAATCCCAGAGGCTGTGGACCTCCACCTGAAATCACCAATGGAAATGTTACTGGCAGCTTTCTGGAATGGTATCCACATGGGAACAGAATGGAATATGAATGTGACACTCAATTCAAATTGGTTGGATCAAAGGAAATAGAATGTTTGGATGGGCAGTGGTCACCTCCTCCTTCTTGCATTGGTAATCTACCTTCTACTATGTATATAAAACCATGGTGATACAATATGAAGATAATCAAATGTGAATTAACTATAGCCATCTGTTCACTAGAAAAAAAAAAAAATTGCTTCTACAGTAAAAACAAGAAAAACCTTGTATAGCTGTTGTGGAAACTTCTTCAGTGGAGGATTCCCCTGATACAGCTGCCCCTGTTTTTCACAGAGCTTGTGAGAACATAATCACTTCCGCAAGTATTTATTTTATTGAACTGTTCAGGAGATTCTGAAGCTAACTGTGGTGAAAATCTGGAAACAGGCAGAGAGGAATGTGCCATCACATGGATATCTTTCCTTAGAAACGGAGCTAGAATCCATTAGCAAACTGCTTCAGTATTACAGAGGTCTTGAAAGTCTTGCAACTCCCTTGGGAAATCTGGTAATCTCTGGCTTCTGGATTCTGACACATCTTCCAAAAGCAACACTGATGTTTAAAAACTGTATGACTGCTCACATTTTTTCAATACTTGATCCGCACAGAACAAGTTTTGTGCACAAGCTGAGAAGTGTGTGATCCAAGCTTGAGTGCAGAACTTTTCAAGTCCAGTTTCTAAGTTTGCCCTGGGTCTTCCCTTTCCTCCGATGGAAGACAGTTTTATGCATCTGTTCTATTTACATCCCCCTTTTCCTTCCTCACAAGGACTACTCATACACTGCACTCATCTTTGCAAGCCACCAACCTTCGCTGTCCCTAGCATGGCAATGATGGCAGCCCGCAGCACAAACTACAGTTATCACAGAGAGGAGACAACTCTACAGCCCCTCTAATTAATTCTAAGTGATATTAGACAGTTCTTGTAGTAATGCTAATTGAAATTGTACATTACGAATGTGTAGGTATATGATTGAATGTAATTTTTGATTGACCAGAATAAAGGATCCAGATGAGTTGGATTAACTGAAGGTTTTCTTACACTTTAGGATTCATGCACCTTTGTAAAACTGTTTGGGAAATTAACCTTAGCCAAAATGACTCATTGAGTACACTCTGGAGTTATCTCAGTGATGGAAAGAAATTTAGTCAACTGACTAAATTAAAGATGTACCCCAGCTGTGTAGAAGATTATTCAAGATGTTTAATTAATGGGAGCAGGTTTTACTCACCAAATGCAAAATGAATTATTTTATCTAAATTCTTTTGGACACTCATATGTGACATCAATACTTTGTGGAATATTTCTGTTCTTTTCAACAGAAGACAAAATGCCATGTGGATCACCTTCTTCTTTCTTGAATGTTGTTCTTCACCAGCAAGATCGAGTCCAGTTTTCTCATGGCGATGAAGTAACCTATGGATGTAAGCAAGGCTCTGGGAATGCTAGCAGAATGAGAACAAAATGTCTTAATGGGGAATGGAAGCCTTCACCTCTTTGTAACGGTAATCTTCTACTTCAGTTATGAGTTTAACATTGTTATAGTCATGGTTTCAAGGACTTTGGGAATCAATAGGTAACTTGAGGTACTATAGTTTCTCACGTCTCAACAAAAGGTTTTTTTCATTTCCTTCTCTTTTAAAAGTTAACATAACACATCCTTCATCCTGGAAAGACTATGGAGCTACAAATTTGTAAACACTGAGTAGTTTTGGGGAAGGGAATGGATGGTTACACAGTGGTTAAAATCCAATATGGCTGCTCTGCATGTCTTTCACCCTACAGCAGTAGTTTTGTACTCATTCGCCTGTATTTCCCAGCAATAAGGACCCTTCAGAAACTTCAGACATACCAGCAAAAAAGTCACGTGCATGTTGTGTTAATTAAATGAAGATTTGTATCTCTGGAAATTAGAAATAATATTAATAGCCTCAGTGCACTGGTTTTACCTTATCCTTGTCATTTTTATGTAGATTAGTCCATTTCTGGTCAGTGGTTTTCTCTCTTTTTTTCTCATACAGTTTCACAGTGTATAAACTTTTAAAAGCAAGCTGTCTAAAACAAACTTTATGCCTTAAGAGGAAAAGATGCATTGGAGTCAGTGATTTTGTTTATTTAAAAAAAAAAAAAAAAAAAAAAAAAAAGTGATAAAAAGTGATATTTTATAAGAAAGTGTCTTGGCTGCTTAAATTACTCTGGGACTTTAACAAAGATTGATATGATATTATTAGTACTATAGTATTATTATGTATTATTAGTATTAGTAGCATTATATTATTGGGCATCATATTCATTTATGATATTATATTATTAGTACTCCCTTTCTTTAGAAGTGATTTTTTAAAATTTATTGGTGGTTTGAATACATTGTAACTTTATTTACAATTATTTTGAGGACTGTGTCTGGCACAAAACACAATCTGCTCAGCTTTCACACGCTGATCCTTAGAGCCTTCTCTTCTCCAAGCTAAACAAGCCCAGTTCCCTCAACCTTTCTTCATAGAAGAGATGCTCCACCTCTGAAGGAGTCTTAAGAGTTACTTCAAACCACAATAGTGAAACAAAAAACAAAAACACACACACATAAAAATTTTTCATATAGATAAGTATTAGGAAAATGGTGACTTATTCATTATGAATGCGTATATACATATTATCTGAACCAAATCTGTTCTTTAACTGCTTATGTTGATTTTCTTCAGCCCCATTTCAACAGTGTGTACGTCCAGAGGATATTGTGGTTGTACGCACCGGTTCTCCCAGGAAAACAAAGGAGACTGGGCTGCATTTAACATATAAATGTAAGCCAGCTGACAGACAATTTAAACGGGCAACTTGTGTGTCCGGAAAATGGTCTCCAGAGATTCAGTGTACAGGTATGATTTTAGATTTGCATACAATTTCTTCTTTTTTGTAGGCATGGTAAATGCTCGTTATTGAAGATTCTTAGCATCTCTGTGCCATGATCAGTAACAGAAATGCTTACATTCTTGTGTATATATATGTATGTATATATATATATATATATATGTATGTATGTATGTATGTATGTATATATGTATGTATATATATATAATTACATAGTCATGTGAACTAATTAAGGAAATCCTTTGAACAGCAAATTAAATTTAGGAACTCTATTTAGTGAAGCAGACTTAATAGTATCTACTCTGACAGTGGAATCATCATCACTGTCACTTTTGATGTGAGAAAAGTTCAAAGATCTTATATTGCTGAGTTTTTTTTCCTTCCCCTTTCCCACTCCTCTCCCAGTGAAACGGAAAAGAGAGGTTACCGGTTTATGATAGGAAGGCAAAAGAGATAGAAAAAGACACCCATGGTGTATATTTTTCTGAGCACGCTTTCTGTGAAAACATGTTGAAAGCATTGTAAGCATCTGAGAGCAGCTCTAGTGTTTTTCAAGCAGAGCAAAATGATCATAGTACTAATTAAAACTTGAGACAGCTACTGAAGAGATGTCTACTGCTATTGTTTTCTTAGCTGTTGGTTACTACTGCAATCTATGACAAACTGTTATGCTTCATCTTCTGTTCTGTTATGAAATGAATGCATATCTTTAGATGAGAATACATGCCCACCTCCACCACAGCTGCCTAATGCTAAGAAGATACAGATCGGAAGAAATTACAAGAATGGGAGTAAAATAGCTTTTTCATGTCTGGAGGGTTTCCATCTCATCGGTGCAAGTGAAATAACATGTATAAATGGGAAATGGCAGTCACCACCATACTGCGTTGGTCAGTAGTATTTGTTTTTATTTTATAATGAACTTCTGTGTTGTGTACTTGCAGTCATCATTAGCAAAAAGATGCTGTTGTTTTTGTTAGGACTGTCACAAACAGGTAATTGTACAGATAAGCAATGGAATGTAAGTTGGTTGAAAAAAAAATGGAGTTAAACTGTTAAGCTGTAGGCTTTTTTATTCAGACAGATGTACCTGAGATGGCACATAACATTTTCAGGCAATTCCTCAAGAGCTGTGTGTTTATTTGTGTAGCGTACTTCAGTGTGGAGTGTCTGTTGAGCAGGAGCTTTTAAATTGTGTCCTGGTGAATCAATTGAGAATTTTGGATGGAGTGGTAGCACTTTCTTTTTTGCTGTCTTTACTCTTGTTTTTTTCTTCTATTTTTTTGTGTCTTCTTCTTGAAATACAGGCATAAGCAATATGACATAACTCTGTATGTCTGTCCTTAGGAATCACAGAATGTTTTTTGTTGGAAGAGATCTTAAGAATCATTGAGTTTTAACTCCCTGCCGTGGGCAGAGATATCACCCACTAAGTCAGGTTCCCCAAAGCCAAATCCAGCCTGGCCTTCAGCGTTACTGAGGATAGGGCACCCACCACTTCTCCGAGCAAACTGTACAGTATCTCATCACCTCTATTGTAAAGAATTTGTTTCTAATATCTGATCTAAATTTCCCCTCTTTTAGTTTAAAGCCATTACGGCACTTTCATTATCTCTCCATTCTCTGATAAAGAGCCCTTCCCCAGCTCCTCCTCTAAGAATTGGAAGGCCATACTGAGAGCTCCTTGGAGCCTCCTCCAGGCTGAACAAGCCCAATTCCTTCAGCCTGTCTTCACAGGAGATGCTGCAGCCCTCTGATTATCCTCGTGGCCTCCTCTGGACCTGCTCCAACATGTTCATGTCCTTTTTGTGCTGGGGGCCTCAGAGCTGAATGCAGTGGGCTGAATGCAGTAACAGAGTAGAGCAGGACAATCACCTCCCTTGCCTTGCTGGCCACTCTTCTTTTGATGCAGCCCAGAATACTGTTGGCTGTCTGGACTTTAAGCGCACGTTGCCAAGTTTTTCATTAACCAGCACCTCCAATACTTCTCTTCAGGGCTGCTCTCAATCTGTTCTCCACTTAGCCTGTATTTGTGCTTCATATGCTGAGGAATCTGTAGGCCAATTGTTAAAACATTACCAATACAGATAATCTCTTACGAGCAGAAGTTCATTAAGAGATAGAAGAAAGTGTCTTCAGAAGTGGATAGGAAATAGAAATACGGGACAAATGAGGTGTATCTTGCACCTCATGTGCACAACGTGCCAAGTGAGTCTTTAAACTGAAAAATTTTGGTGCATCGTGCTGTTTTTTTTTCTCTGTTCATGCTTGTGAGTTTCCACTTCTGCTGATAAGTGGCAGACATAGAGAAGAATAGAGAAAAATGTTTGAGCTGTTCATAAAATAAATGTTCTGCAATAAAATTTTCAGTCCCAGTTGCTGAACAGGAAGTTTGATTATTATTAGATCCTTGTCTCGTAGAATTGAGTAGAAATGTATGCTTTCAACTTGACGCATCAATTAATAAATCTAATTTACTGGTAACTGAAAATGGATAATTTATGTTCACTCTGCAAGTGAATAAAGTATGAGCACAATCTTGACTCAGGAAGGCTTAGTAGATGTTTGATCCATTGTATATCTGGGAAAGTAGTTTGCAGTTCTTAATAAGCTCTGATGCTCTCCTTTTTTTTTCCCCCATTTCGGCAAGAAAATCTCCAGGATATTGGTACAATTCTGTGAGTTGTGGACAAACTTAACTTAGTTAAAATTCTAGAAACTCACATTCAGTATCCCAAAAATGTGACAGTTTCTTTTGCTTCTCTGCCTAAGATTTTTAACCTGTTCTTGTTACTAAGTTTTAACTGTGTCTTCTTTGTATGAAGTGGCATATGGCTCTAACTTGGGTCAAATCAAAAGACAAAAAACCCTTGCAGGACGGAGAAAGGAAAGGAGTTTTGCTTTGTGAACCATTTATATTTATTTATCTGTCTTTCAAGACACTTCATTTTCATTTGGATTTTTTTTTCAGTCTTAGACTGCATATATCTTTGTAATATTAATTGTTTTCTCTTACTGTTTATCTTTGTGTTTTAAAGAAAAACCCTGTTCACCACCACAACTTATAGAACATGCTGAAGATTTCAGGCTGGTAAATCAAAACTTAAAACTGGAAAAAGAAGGGAAAACAGTTTATCTATCTGGTGCTATAGTGAAGTTCATTTGTCAATCTGGATTTGAGTTAGAAGGACCATCAGAGATAAGTTGTTCAATGGGAAACTGGAGTTCATCTCCTATGTGTTCAGGTAACGTCAAATAATACTTTTCCTGAAATGTGCTTAGCAGTGAATTTGAAATACTTTTAAACTGGAGTTGACTAGTAACAACAGTTTAGTATTTTAAGCACTCCTGTGGTATTTTTGCAATCTTCATTGTTTATCTCTACCAGATAAGTCATCGGCGCATCCTTATCACACAAGGACCTGTTTTCTACAGGGTCCACTAGTGACTGGGAGTTGCTTTGATGCTTCAGCGATGGATATCACTTCTGTGTAGCAAGGGACAGAAGACTTTACCAAACTTTTCTGGCATTGATAGGAAGAGAATCTAAATCTTTACAGTGACTCAAGTGTATGCCTATTTAGGAGACTAACATGGAAGTTTCTTCATGCTCTCTTCTATACAAAATCTGCTGTTATTGACTGTGCTAGTTAGAAAAAGCATCTGTTTGGTCAGAAAAATAATCTCATCCTGTGTGTATCATATTACCATAAGCATCAGATTTGCATATCTTTTCAGAAATGTCCTGTGGAAGTATTCCAAATGTTCTAAATTCTGCAATTGAAGGCAGAAACAAGGAAGTGTATGAGCCTGGCGAAACAATTCGCTACCAGTGTGATGAAGGATTCGAGGCTGTTGGTCTCCCAGAAATTATTTGCAGAAAAGGAAATTGGTCAAGACCCCCATTATGTGAAGGTGCGTGTTCTATTTCTAAAGTCTGTAATCCTTTTAGTCTTTTAAGACATTCATTAAAATAATACCCACCCACACAGTCAAAACAATAGAGTCAAAACAATAGAGTCAAAACAATAGAGTCAATCGCTGGATTGATTTGAATGGGATGCTACAACACCTTTTGTCTGGTTCCTGAGAACCATTAAGTAGAACTGAAATCTTTTCCCCTTCTGGGCTGAAGCTAGTAGATGCAACTGAACTCGTTTCTTAGATCTAACAGACAGAAGGTTATGGAGGAAAGGGTGCTAACTGCAAAGGGATAACTGGTAAGCTAACGTACTTATTTTTACATCGCTAGGAATGTGACTTTCATTATGAAAGTTACCTTCAAAATATTGAAAAGAACACTCTCTGATCCTTTGGTGCACTATGCTGTAGAGCACCAGCCTCCATGTTCTGCTAATCTCTACAACTCCTTTCTGCTTTTCAGTCACGTTAGGCAAAAAGTATACTGTCAGGTGAAGCACTGCAGAATAAAGACCACAGTATCTTTCTTTCCTACCTGTGGAAAACCTGCCTTATGCAAACTGCCTGTCCTCATCGTGAATAATGCTGCCTCTGAACGCAATATTCTACGGTCATCACATTACTGCCCGAGTATTCTTAAATGTGCCTCTCTTTTCAGATGTTACCTGTGAAGCCCCACCTGAAATTCATAGTGCTAATATTATCAGCACTCAACAGCGGAAGTATCTGCCTGGTGCTCGGGTACAGTATGAATGTGACAGAAATTTTCAGATTACAGATGTAAATTATGTCACTTGTACAAATGGACAATGGTCGCAAACACCAACTTGCAAAGGTAGGAATCCGTGCTTTCATCTTGCCCCTTAGTATAGAGGAGTGGGTCTGTTTACCTAAATACTTGAAAACTTGATATTTTCATTTTGTACCGCAGCTTTGTACCTACTACTGCTTTCTTGCACAGCACTTGAACTTATTGCTTCTGGAAATACTATGTACATTTTCATTGAAAGCAAAAACCTCTTAAAGAAAAAGGGCATTAAAAAAAATGATGATTTTTCATTTTCCACTATGATACTTGTTATTCCCCAAAATACACTGTGTTATTGGCCTTCTCTAGAAAAATATAACTGTCTGAATGGAAGTAGTGGGGGAGAGATCTAGCCATTTTTTCTGAGGGTCAGCTCTAACTGATAGAGATTCCACTAGAATCTCAGGATGTAAAAACTGCAGATCTGCTAGAATCTTGAAATGGCAAGAACGTTCCCACAAAAAGGCAATGTGCTGTCTTCCTTTACCTGACAAAATCTGTGGCTGGAGGGTGAACTGCTGCTATTTGGCTTTCACATACTTCTGAGGAGTTGACTGCACATATCTGCCCATGCAGTGCAGGCTGACGACTTCTTCCAGAGCTCTGCAGTTCATCAGAGGGCCAGCTTGGCTGCTACATCTGTGATTTTTCAGAAATGCCAGGGTTCTCTGGGGAGAGCTGTGGCTTAACTAAAAGAACTTTTGTGCCATAAGGTATAGCTACAGAAATGCTGGCTTTTTTTAGACTCTCTCATTGACACTGCCATCTCCTGAGAGTCCACAAATAAGCGTTCTGCTGCTGCTGTCATTTGAAGTAACACTCCTGCCCACATTCCTGGTGTTCACAGTGTTTTACCCCGGTACGCTCTTGTGGCCAGGAGGAAAAATATGAAAAAATTATTATGAAGGCATTAGAAGCTCTGGACAGAAATTGTGTGAGCTAGGGAGTAACGAGATCAATTCCCTTACCTAAAATTGGCATAGGGAAACACCTCAATGACTATAACTGCAACTGTACAAGTATCTCTTTTCAGATATGAGGTGTGGACCTCCTCCAGAAATCGCTGGTGGTAAAGTTCAAGGTGTTAAGAAGTCCAAGTATTTGCCTGGGGAGACAGCTAAATATGAGTGCTGGAAAGGTTTTCGTATGACTGGAGCTTCCACCATAAGCTGTCAGAATGGGAACTGGACAGAGCTGCCCACGTGCAGAGGTACTTTTCCTGTCTTTCCATACAGTAGCCTGTTGGTGAGACTGCTATCGAGCTGGCTCAGAGGTATTTACTTCTCCAAATTTCAGTCTCTGAGCTGCAAGCAAGTGCAATGCGATGCATCTGTCACGTAAGGACTCCCCAGAGCCCGAGGTCTGCCCTGCCATTAACTGAAATTGTATCTTCCAGTGTCATTTGTTCTAGTGTACAGAGAGGTTCACACTTGTCCCTGCTCAGGCATTACAGAGAGCTGGTGGGCATCCAGTTCTGCAGAAAGAGCTGTGCCAAACATCCTGCACTATTGTGTAGGACCAGTGAAAGTCTTCCAGAAAGCAGCAAATGCTCCAGAGATGACAGATGGATGAACTGGTAGTTATGAGTCCCAGCAGTGGAAAAATGGGAAACTCTCACTCTTCTCCATCTGCCAGATATTTGGTGTCAAGGTGGCAATTTTCTCTGCTTTCCTCTGAGTGTCTCTAAGTATGGGCAAGGTAGTTTACCAAAATATTCAAGGCTAGGCTGCTCCTGCAATTAAACTCTGATGCATTTTTCTCTAAGCGTTAACGTTCTTCCAGGAAAGAGTGGAAAATGTGGCCCACCTCCAGATATTGAAAATGGAGATATTCTTTCCTTCCCAAAGTCAGAATATTCACAAGGTGAAACTCTGCAATATAAATGCCCTAATCTCTACATCCTGGAAGGATCTTCGCTGATCAGATGTATTAATGGGCAGTGGACAAATCCACCGGTTTGCTTAGGTAGGTTTAAAGCATGTGCTACATGGCCAAAAGCTGTGTTACTGCTCACGCTGACTTTTTCTCAGATCCTGAAGGTGTTTCCAATGCACTTCCCTTGTGAAACAGCACTTCTGCTGTGGTTGACAGCAACAAGTCTTCCTTTTATCTAGAAGGAATTTCTTCTCAATGTCAGCTTGTGTGGTCCCCACTGCTGCCTGCAGCCTCTCCTTGCCTCCTCTCACCCACAGAAGGAGGGGAGTTTGGCTGAGCTGCCCATGTGAGGAGATCTCCATCAGTGTGCCGGGCTCCCACGTTGAGGACACTGCCACAGTCTGCAGGCTGCAATGGGGAGGTTGGGTCTGTCTGAATGCGGTAAATCCAGGGGTGATGTGACCATGAGAAAATGAATTTAAAGACATGCTGGGACAAGGAGGATTCTGAAAAAAGGTACAGGAAAGCTGAATGCTGCCTGCTGAGTTCCCCTGCCCCAGGCTCTGCTTCCCCTTTGCCCCGTGTGACTCTCAGACTGAAATGGCCTCTCCGCAGCACTGCACATTGATTCAACCATCATCTTTTTTCCCCTTCATTTTTGATGAAGATATCTTTCCTGTTGCAAAAAGCAGAGGCTCAGAGCAAAGTCCTGGAAACATTTTATGATGTGAAGAACCTCTGTAGGGACAAAAAAATTACATGTGGTGCATCTGTATGAATTGGTGACAATGTTCTCTTTCCTTTTCCCAGCGGCCTGTACAGCAGCTGAAGAAGATATGAACAATAACAACATTGAGCTGAGATGGAGGGACGAGAAAAAGCTGTATTCCGAATCGGGTGATTTTATCGAATTTGATTGTAAAATAGGAAATGTGAAAGACCCAACTTCTTCTCCATTCAGAGTACAATGTATTAATGGCACATTTAAATATCCATGGTGCAATCCAGGACGTAAGTCTTCTCCATTTGCCATTGTTTGGCTGCTGTTTTTTGCATAGTTAGTGCAGAAACTGAAAGGGAAGCCTTTAGCAAGTGTGCCTGGGGAAGTAATAACAGAGAACCAGGGTGTGGGAAATCCCATAAAGCTGTAGGCCATGGTGGGTTATGTTTCAGGTGCTGCTGACAGGAGTATCTGAGAGGAAGGGAATCACCAAGTTGCACGCTAGGGTAATTTGTTCTTTGACTGCCTGTCTAATTCCAGGGAGGACTGAAGAGCTCGTGAGTTCCCTGAAAGTGATATCCCTGAAATTGTTTCCCCGACCGTGGTGGGACAGCAAACAATTTCATTGCAGTCTCTCCCAAGCCTGCCTGTTTAGGCAGGGTTTTGCTCCAGTGAGCTTCTCTCCTGGGTTGCTGCCATGCTGTGACCCCCTTTGTACCTCTGTGGCCTTTTCAGCTCCTCTCTGCTCATACCATGTTCTGATATGTGTAGAGACAGCAGCTCGTGCCCATTGCAAGCCTTTGTAGGCTTCTCAGAAGGGAAATCTCTGCTTGTCCCCTTCTACAGTTTCCATGAGCAGGCCTTACTGGATCATTGCTAAAGAGTATGAAATGAGCTTTTTTCCTTCACAGTCTGCATTATATTTCACAAAAGGGAAGCAGAATAAGTGTTTGAGGCACTAATTGGTACCAACTTCTTCAGAGACTTGGCTGCCAGTGTGAGATCTACAGGCAAATCGTGAGAATACTTCACGTGGTTAGCGGAGCTTTTTGTTTTCCAGGTGACTGCACAGTGCTTGAGTCAGAAATGGATAAGAACAACATTAAACTAGAATGGAGAAAGCCTTACACCTATCGCTCTAAGGAACGTATTTCCTTTACATGCAAGTGGCTTCATAGGGCAGTTTCAAGACCGGAGAAATTTAACCCACAGTGTCTGGATGGAGTAATTGAGTACCCTCAATGCACAGTAAGTAGCTCATATGGGAGGACACAGGGGGCTGTAAAAGAACTGTAAGCAACAGCCAAGAAGGACTGTTGTAAACAGAGGGTCAGATTCCTTTAATCCCATACCAGCCTGCATCTGTCATGGAGGAGCTGCTCCTGTTCCAAGGGACCTGGGGAATTGAATTCAACAGGGAGCGTGGTTGGCAACTGCTTTTCTCTGCTCTGGGGAAACGTGAAAATATATCAGCCAGATCTCTATTTCCCCTTCTGTCTCTTTACAATGCAGGAGCATCTGGATATATGGAAATGACATGACTGAGTCCAGCTGGAGAAATGAACTCTCCTTCAACAAATCCAGTGATTTGAGCTCAAGTTTTCCCAGAGTTTCCTGCTTTATTGTGCTTTATAGCTTAGACAGTGTTCTCTGCTGGAATGTGCTAATTCATTTTCTTTATACTATTGGATGATTTTGTTTAAATTTAACCATTTTTTGTAAATTTATTTACATTCTGTAATTGTGTTTACATTTCATCCACCTGAGTGTACTTACTTGCCTCTTGCCTATTCTGCATTGATCCCTGTTACTTTTATTTACATTGTCATCCTGAAGTAGGCTGGCTTCAGTGGCATATTGAGTCAAGAATTAAAAAGCCTGCAGGTAATTTGATTATCAGTGTGTTTTGCCTCATCTGCTTCTAGCTTTTCCTCCATGAACATGCCTGGAACTTAGCCTGGGAATGACGGCAGAGGCAGGGTGAGTCAGGGTGAGTCTTTTTTAAACAACTCGGGGAATCTCTGGATCACAGAACCCAATTCCTACTCAGGACCTGAGCTTCCATGTTATTTGGTGGAAAGGCAAGATGCTGGGATGCAAATGACTAACTGGGATTTCTGGATGTAGTTAGGCACAACTCCTTCAGTCCAGGTCCTGAAATGAGACCTGCCATCCTTTTCATTTTTTGGTGAGCTTGCGTTGCTGTCCTGATGGATCTGATACGCTTGCGCTTTATTTATTTTTTTGGTAATTGATCCAATGGTGACATATTGCAGCTGATGGATAGGAACAGCTAGTGTGTTTATGTGGCATTGGTGTACTGCTCGCTGGGGAGCATTTTTACTGCCTTTCTTGATAGAGCTTCATAGAAGATACGCTCTTCATTTTTCTTGAAGTTCACTTTTCTAAGAATTTTTTGAAAGGTAGTGTGCACAGCACACGCAGCTCGGTGCAGCAAGGGATGATTCTTTGACCTTGAGATGCCTTCAGTACAGAGAGATTTTTATTTAACTTCACCGAATTCATTCAGCCAAGCTCATGAAAATTAACCAACGCAATATGCTGCATTTGTGTACTGTTAATGGAGTCTCACAGTCTCGGTATTCAAGAGGGGTATAAACATGAGTTGAGTTCTAAGAAAATAGAGCAAGTAAGTAGTACCTGATTTTCCTGATGTTGCTTTTACTGATGAGGGAAATTGCAGGACAGCTAAAACCTTGCTTTGGTCACCAAATAATTGGACATGATTTCTTGGGATAAGATCTCAAGGGAACAAAGGCCTGCTGACTCCCCTTGCACAGACAGGTCTTTTGTTGCAGGAACTTGGAGAAGAGGGAATCTTTCAGCTGAAGACTGGGATGAATCAATGCTGAAGGTCCAATAGAACAGTAGGGCTCCAGGGTAGGGTGCAAGTACCCCTGCACAAGATAAATCCATTGAGAGTAGCAAGAAGCTATTAAAGCTTCTGTTTAGACTATCAAAAAAAAAAAAAAAAAAAAAAAAGAAAGAAAAAGAAAAGAGAAGAAATTGAGCTTTAATGCCATTTAATGTACAGATTTGACAGCGGTGATCTCACTCAGTTACTCTGTTAGAGGACCACGGATCATATAAGGCAGGGAAGTGTCCTGGGGGAAGAGCTGGTGCTCCATATTGCGGAGGGGTTCCATTTAGCTGTCTGGACTGTGGGAATGAGAGAGGTAGACAGTGTATTTTAAACGTTCATATTGAGAAGAAGTGCATGTTGGGCTTGTTTGTTTGTTTGTTTATCAACTTTGATGAAGCCTCTTGTTTCAAAACCTTATCCAGATGACAGGAAAAGCACTGCCAGTACTTTCAGTGCAAAGCGATAGGCTACTGCATCGCATTATTATTTACTTTATGTGCTCATCTTCGCAGCCTTGCAAAATGGCATTCATCTGCCATGTATTGTTACTAAAGGGGATTTCTTCCTCCCCCCCGGCTTCAGCCAGGGCTGAAGATCTGGTAGAAAAACAAATGCATAACGTTGAATGCAATGACAGCAACAGAATGAGAAGAAATCTTGGCAATATGTGAGCAACATTAATAATAGTAACCAGTATTATGAAAACAGTCCTAGTGAAAATGCAGCGATAAGCTGAATACAGTGATGTACGATTCATCACCTGTACTGCCTACACAAAGTAACTAAAATCCAAGTTCCACAAACACAAATACTCCTTTTGACATTCTCTTGTGTACAGATGCATTGGCAGAAGCCTCATAGAATTCTTCTTCCTAACATTTGCACACACAGTCTGTTAATATTGCATTGTACTGCTATATACTCAGTCCTCAGTCTATAGAACATTTTCTCATTTCCTTCTCTTTTCGACTCAGATTCAACAATGCCACTGAACACTCCTTTCTCAAAGTCAACTGTAGTCATCTTGAAGGTAGGAGGCCACCTTAATCAACACTAGATAAAGAACACATACATACATATCTGTCCAATACATTTTTTTAAAGTCATACTTACCTATTCTCTCCTTTCAACACATCTTGGATACGCTAGCTGTCCTCTCTTGCACTGCACTTGAAATAAAGTCGCACCAGATTCTGCTCCAACATGGTTCTGTCTGCAGTAAAATCCGACATAATCTCCATGGTAAAAGTAAACTTGGCTCTCATAAAAACTTTCCAGCAGCACGTTATTTTTTTCCATCTCATTCTTTGACAAAGTGCATGGCTCTAACGAATAGAGATATATTCAGTGTTAAGAAATCAATTATTTTTGAAATCAGATTGTTGTGACTAGAGTTGATGCTCAAAAGGCAGGTTATTCCCCATTCTCTTAAGATATTATACATGAAATCACTGTATTTTGGACACAGCTGGCACGTAAGATGTACTTACTTTAAAAAAGCCAATCGAGGTTTTACTTGCTTCTATTAAAACAGGCCATTCCTCTCTAACTGAAAAATACAGTCGAGATCTTAATAATGTTCCAGCTGACAACACTCAAAATCTATAAATACTGAGCATCAATCTATAAATGGTTCACATCTAACAACCAGAAATAAATGCTCATATATATCTTCTTGTGCCTACCTATACAAAGTGGTGGTGAAGTCCACTGGCCTTCGGAACAATAAATTCTTTCAGATCCTTGCAAGAAGTAATAATCAGAGCAACTATACTGAACTGAAGAGCCATTGTCATACTGGGTCAGAGGCGGGAGAGTAAGAGCTCCATTTGCAATAGACGGTGGAGAGTCACATTTTTCCGTGGGAACTGGAATAATGTCAAAAATCTTTGTGAAAAATTCAGCTACCAAAGAAACTAGCAAGTCAGCAGCTTTAAATTGCTGTCAGCACTACATAAATATTAACCCAGTTTATTCTCAATACTTCTACATTACGTCTCAAATCGGAATGAAATCTGAGTTCTTTCTAAACCATGAGAAACCTGTTGTATGAGGTTCAGTGTTTACAGCAGAGCTTTCTACAGCTTTCTTTCTACAGCAGAGCTTTCACTTCCCTCAGCTTGAAGAACAGCTCCTCCCTCCCTTCTATTGCCTTCCCACCAGAGGAAGGCATATTGTTTTTATTATGCTTGTATATATTTAACAACTATATTCAACACAAATTTAACAATTTATCTGTATTGGGTAAAGATATCAGTCAGATACTAAACTTTTATTACTATTAATAATACTTTCTAGGCCTGTACTGCTGAAGCAAAAGTTTCTGAATAGGTCTGAGATTGATGAAATCAAAAAGACAAATGGAAAGGACGGTTTTACCTTGCAAAACACATTTGGGGTATTTCAGCCTTCCACGGTCACACCAAGTTCTCCCAGGGGATGGCATGGTAGCATGGGGAAATCTGTATCCTCGCTTACATTCAAACTCAATGAGATCACCGTGTAGGAAGACGAATTCTTCCTGTCTCCATTTCAACTCTATATTGTTACTATTCATATCAGTTACATTAAGAATGCATGGATCTAGGAAATAAAAACAATCAAGCGATTTCTTAACTCCTTTTTGTAGGAGTTGGGAAAAAAAAGAAAATAAACCCATGGTACTAAAATATTTTGGAATTCTGTGAGAAATAACATTTTGAATATATTAAAAAAAGGAAAAGAATACAAAAGTAAAGAAATGGACCAAAGTAACAAAACTAATATGCAAAAAAAACAAAACAACTCAGAACAGTAATTCCCAGAAAACACAAACTTCTGATACGTTTTCTACAAATATTTTTAAACATCTGGCACGCTTCATTTTGAAATAAATAACTAAATCTTAGACACGTTATTTATTTGCATTATCACAGTAGATTAAAAACCTAAAGTAAATACCTTTTAACAATGGATCCTAGTGGAAAAATGATCATTTTTTTTACAAGAAGGAAAGAAGGATACATCTATTGTATTTTTTTCCTGCAAGGCTTACCCAAGCAAGTAGGCTGTTCTGTCCAGTTTCCTTGTTCGCAGTAAACAGTACTGGGTCCATCCAAAAAATGGTAACGCTGGCAACTGTATTCTACTGAGCTGCCATTTTTGTAACTTGGTAATAAAGGGCCAAGGAGAACACCATTTTTAATCACAGGTGGAGAGGTACAGTTTTGCTGTATTTCTAATACAAGGTAAGAAGATACGTAATTAAATCTTTAAAATGATGTCAGTACTGTGAAGTATTTGAATAGCGATGGAGTTTGATCCAAAATTTGCATACAAATAAAGTGTCTGACAAGGTCCATAATTCCCCTACTGAAGTGCAGGCAATTTTTATTCATTCTACACTTCTCATCTATGTCCACTCTTAACTCCTGCTGGTTTACAGTCGGTACGGACTAGCTGTTTGGGTGTGCTGAGACCATCTTGATTTGTTGCTTGAAATGTTAAACCTACATGGAGTTCAAAATAAACCTCGGTGAACTGTTAAATAGGATCAGCAAAATACTCCTGAATTTGCACATTCAGACAATAGAAACAGAAGCAATGCAAAGTGATTGCAGTTAAATGCTAATGCATGTAAAAAAATTACATATACAGCACTGAAATATCGTTTTAGTTCAGAGTCTCTGGAAATAAGAATGTTCTTTCCTTCAGGCATACTGCTAAAACAATACACAAAGAATACGCAAACATCCTCAAGAGTAAGGAATGGTAGAGTAGCAAAAGAGTAATAAGGTTAGTCATAAAATACCTGTAACAGTACTAGAGAGCATTGGATTTCTTATTAAATAGAAAAGCACCTACTCATTTCTTCACTGTGATATGTTTTGCTTGCCCTTATCGATGCATCTGCCTCGAATGCTGGTGTCTCAGATTCCCTTTTATCCATAGATCCTAAAATCACAGCAGAAACTTAGAACCGGATTCCTTGAAAATAATTCATTTTCAATTATTAACAAACAAACAAACAACAAAACAAAACAAAAACAGAAAAAAACCACTAAGAAATAATCTAGCTCATCCTCTTTCTTAATGTGCAGCACTTAAACTCTCAAGCATTTATCAGAGGAGGACAAATAGCTTTGGAGGTATGGAAACTGTGACTATTAACAACATTAAGATACTGTTTAAGAATTATTTCTCTTCAGCTGCCAGAGGTACTAACCCATACAGATAGGAGGTGACGTCCATTTTCCTTTTTCACACTGGATTTCCCCAGATCCTCTTATTTCATATTCACTCTGACACTGTATACGAACTCTGTCGCCATTGCGATACGTTCTCCTAACTGCGACGGTATGGGCGTGAGGAGGCAGTGGTGGTGGAGGACATTTATTTCTTACATCTGAAAATAAAAAGCGCGTTCTTTTTCCCACTAAGCAAACCTGTAAGCAGAGCAATTCATTTAACCATATAGTGTGCGAGTCTATGTTTTTAGAAGGCATTTCTGGTTAACCAGAGGAACCTCTTAGCTTCACAACTCATTTTCTAAAATGAAGATTTAGAACAAAAATGGGATTTTACTTTCAGCAAATATAAAAGAGAGGTATTATGTTATAAACACTGCTATAACACTGCTATAAGCACTGTTATAAACAAACTAGTAATCTCTTGTATACTCAGTAAAATGTCCTTTCAAAGTATGCAGGTAACAGAGATTTTCCACACCCTCCATTAATACAGTACTTAACACAGCCGATGTAGCAATTCTAATACTACACAAGCAGTGAAAGCAGTGACTCATTTCCCATCCTCACATGAAGTTTGTAATCAGTATTGCCTCAAAACTAGATTTAGGCCACATTTTCATTTCTTCTGAGCACTGCTCTTTCTTTGCGCTCACCCAGGAAACAGTTCTGAACAAATGCAGGGCTGAGGAATGTACTAAGGTGTCATTTTTTTGAGAGAGATTTTATTGCATTTTAAACCCAAGCATAACTGCTAGGAAAGGAACATAAATTTCATCTTTGTACCAATCACATTACTTTCTACAAGATCGGCTACGAAGGAGTACTGTGCTCAGCTTTGGGCTCCTCACTACAAGAAGGATACTGAGTAAATGGAAAGCTGGTAAAGAGACTGGGAAACAAGACATATGAGAAATGGCTGATGGAATTGGGGTTGTTTTCTGGAGAAGAGGAGGCTGAGGGGATACCTCATCACTCTGTACAACCACCTGAGAGCAGGCTACAGCAAAGACATTGTCCGTTTCTCTTCTCATGTGACAAGTGATAGAAAGTGAGAGAACAGCCTCGAGTTGCAGAACAGGAGGTTTATATTGCACATCAAGAATAATTTCTTCATGGAAAGAGCAGTTAGGTTTTGGAAGACACTGCACCAGGGATGTGGTGGAGTCACAGCCCCTGGAGGTATTTGAGAGATGTGTGGGTATGCTGCTTAGGGACACGGATGGACATGTAGCATTAGGTGAACGGTTGGACTCAACGATCTTAAGGGTCTTTCTTCCAACCTAAATGATTCAAAAACATCAATTTTATTTAAAAATGCACTTAAGACAGTAGTGGGGTATTCTGGGGTTTTTGTTTGTTTGTTTGTTTTTTTAAGGAGAAATAGTTATATATTCTTTCTTCCTCGAGCATCAGAAAGAAATGCTGTAAAATAACTGTTCTTAGTACCTCGAGAGGCATGCTCTCATCTCAGGAAGCCATGCTCGAATAATCCTTCAAATAATCTGAACACAGTTTACCTTGAACTCTAAGGCTGAGCAGCTTCCCCTCTATTGCTTCTTCCTGCTTTTCCAAGAAACAACACATGAAGAAGCAGCAGGTAACAGTACCCACTCGATTGTTAGATTCCACCTAGAACAGGCGGAAGCAGCTTAATTACAATCGCCATTTCCTCTTCCCCACCATTTAGGCTTCGTGCTCTTCTGCTAACACTTTATTTCTACTCAGGTTGTAAAACTGGTACAAGAGCTTATTTTTATTTTGTGTTCATAAAGAAGGCATTTCATTTCATGAAAGCGCGGGAGAATTTTACATATCACAAATGTAAAAATAAGGGTACCTTCACACACTGGAGGATCTGGATACCAACCAAAGTAATAACATTGAATCAGGTCAAATTCACGAAAAGAATAATTTTCCTCACAGAAAAAATGAACAACATCTCCTTCTTCATAGATCTTCTTCGCAGGATAGAAACCTCCATGTTCTATTACACCCAAGGAGGGGCAGGTTTTTTCTAGGGAGAAAACATAAAAAACTTTTTTATCCCTACAGTTTAAAAAACATAAATTTTTTATTCAGTTGTAGGCTGTGTCACATTTCAAAAAGAATTCATTTCAAGTCCACTACGTACTCGAGCAGTTTGGAGTAAGGGACCATCCATGAGCAAGACAAACTGCTTCTTCGGTAGTGTTTCCTCCTGCAGTGTGGTATCCCTCATCGCATGTATATAGCAGCGCTTGATTCACTCGGAGCTCTCGCTGGGTCGTTAGGTAGTTGCCATGATGTAACTCGGGTACTTGGCATGACTCTTAAGTGAATAAGACATGTAATATTGCCATGGGTTTTTTTTTTCCCTGTAAACTTACTTATCTAAAATTTCCCTTTAAAGTGATTGTATTTGAGGCAGTCTTTGGAAATAATGAACAATTAAAAACGCAACAGTTTACATAGGTTTTCTAGCGTTCATTTGGGTGCGAAGTTTGGACAGAAATGGGTTTATTTGAAACAAAATTATCTCACCTATACCGATTCCACAATTTTATCTATACCAATTCACAAAACAAGCAGCGTGAAACATCTGACAACTTCATCGTATGAGGTACAGCCGGGAACTTACTTCAAGAATATTCAAATAACCTAATAAAGGCAGTTTGACCTTACAGGTACGGGAAAGACAGCAGAATTTTATAAACATATATGAAATAAAAAGGAGAGAAACACAATCCTACCAACTTTCTTAGTACAGCTTGCCTGGGAAGACCATCCATCTGATTGACATTGTACTGTATCTTCAGTGCCACCACTGGGAGTGTGGTAACCTTGATTACATTTGTATTGTAATTTCTCATGTATTTTGAAGTACGTTTCTGTACCGTAAAAAATGCCATGTTCCAGAAGAGGTTTATTACATTTTTCTAAATGAAAAGAGACGGTTTGGTTAGGAATAAATAACTAAGGTAATATAGTCTCTGATGGGCAAGAAAGTGGGGTTTTTAAATAATCTCCATCTCATTTCATTTTCTCGTTTTACCGAAAAGCTACCGTAATCATTGAACAGATAGTAGTACCACAGAATATGTCAATCTGGAGCTAAGGAGGTTCAGATGTCAATTATTCTTCCCTGGTTAAGTTATGCTAGGCAGCTTTCTTGAAATTCTTAAAAAGCATATGTGGTAAGAGTCCTTAGAACATACACTAGAGTTAAACAGTTCAACGTATGAATATACATAGCGGACTTCACCTCGACCTAACTTAGGCATTTTTATCTCTACTATTCTGCACCTTTTGTCCCCATAATACTTAGGAAACTGAGCTAAAATAGTTTTCTGCTAGAGGCAGATGAAATGAAGAAGCGAGCTCACTGTAGCATTGTGGCACTGGAGACCATCCTTTTGCTGTACAAATTATTCTTCCGTCTTGAGTCCCGGTTTCAGTTGTATAACCAGCCACACAAGAATAGGAAAGGCTTTTTCCTTTACGCGTAGGGAAATAGTAATCTTTGAAGCTGTAATAATATGGGGCAATCCTTCCATTTTCTACATGTGGCAAATCACAGAGTTTATCTGCAAAGACATAACATGTGTATTGCTCACTAAAAATCTCACCCCATCTAAGAACGTATTTGTTTAAAAACAGTTGGAGTGATTCAGGCTTACAAAGGGAACAAAACACTACTTACAAGGTGCAAGCTGTGTATTTGCAGTCACTGTTAAATGAAAATAGTATTATTCTAAAGTTATCATACTTACTATGCGTTTTTACTAAATCTCATCCTTGGCATGAAGAGTCTTATAACACGCACTGAAATTACAATACATCGAAAATATATCTGACTACGTTCTTTAGGTTCACAGAAATGCAATCAGTGGAATGAAACGAGCACCTTCTACTGAAAAACCATTCTGATGCACAGACCGAAGTGAAATGGAAACAGCGTCAAGAATTAGCTATGCAATAGCTGCTCATTCAGCACGACAAACCAACAGGAGGTAACACAGAAGACGATTCGCTGAAGGAAGGGAGGTTAAGAACAGAAGTCGCAGTTCAAGCAGGACGCATTCTAGACAGACCCAGGAATTTCAAACAGTACTGAAAACAGGGATAGGAAATGTGAAACACCACCCAAGGCTAACCTCTGCAGGCACCATTTAACTTCTGCTCTTGTGCTTGATGGTTAGCCAGAACAGCCCAATTACTGAGACGTGCCAGCATACTTAATGTCTAGGAGGGCAAATTTCCATTCGTATAATGCCCCAAAGTAGCTCAGATACATTTCCCGAGGAAACTCTTCTGAATAGAAAGCTGGATCTTTCCATTATACAGCTTCAACGTGTGAATCTGTAGCTCTGACAAGCAGCAACAACCGATCCACGATTATCAGCCATCTCGCAACAGAACTGTATTTAAAAAGCAGGCTTCATTCTCGTTTAAGATACGAAAGACACCCTGCCTTAGAAACCTAAACTGCACGTTCTACGTTCAGTGCATATTAATCAGCAAAAGAATTCGTTTTTTTTACCTTCTGCAAAGAGTTTGCCTGAATTCATCATAACTAGGAAGAAAAGACAGCTTTTAAATCTCATCTTCATTACCGTCCCCATCAATAGTTTCCATCATCTGCAAAAACTCCCCGACTATCACTTCTGTAAATGATTAACTGAATTTTCAATGCTACTCACAAACGCTGTAATGCCCAGAGTGGTTTGTAACTCAAGTTACTTCCTCGAAAACTTTAATTTTGTTTTAATTCTCCACAAACCACAAATAGACGTGCAGAACTCTGCTCCCACTGGACATGCTGTATATCAGTAAATGGGACTGAACTTGTTATATAACAGTTAAACTAGGCGACAAACCAAATGGAACAATTTTAACCAGTTGAACACTGTTCCCATTAGAACCGCTTGAATTCCAGGTTTAAAGGGCATTCTGTTATCAGTTTATTATTTACCTTGGCTGCAGCAAGAAGAAATAAAAAATTCCCTCCCACACACTCCTTTGCGTTCTATCTGTAATTCATTCTGGAGGCCCTAATATTTATGAGAACATAACCACATAGCCTCTGCTCTTTCCTGTCCTTATGTTCCATAGCATAGCCATCCACCTTTCTTTCAAGCAAAGAAAAATGGAACAACACTGTTGTCTAAAGAAGTTAGATTAAATTAGTTAGATTAAATGAGTTGTTTTTACAGGCGTTCTGTACTGTTTGTTGAAAGCAGACGAATGAGCCTCGACTTTAAGCTGTTAGGAACAAGGGTGTGCAAAAGCGTTCCCTTCTTTTTCTTATTCCTTTTGGGGAAGAGCTCATGCATTTTAGAGCCTGAATTAATCTATTGATTTAAAAAGTAGCACTTTTTCAAGGGAAAAAAAAAGAGGAGCTATCAATTGGGTGAGCAGTTGCAACGAGCGTTCCTGTTCCTAATCTGAAAAGGCAGCTTTCACCTTTCTCTTCAAAGGTCATATAATTTATTTAATTTTCAATACAACTCCTTAGCTTGTCTGAGCTAGAAGTGTTTCACGGATGTGTGTGGAGCTGTATGGGCTCACACTGAGGACGTCGTCCTTTTCTTTAAATAAACCATTAGAATAATATGTTGGTTTAAAATACGTCACAAAGCCATTATTAATGTTATTAAAGGCTGGATGTTTTTAGGATGTGTTTGATCACTGTTGTCCTACCATATGAATTACAGAATCACAGAATCATTCAAAATAGAATGCATAGAATCAATCAAATGAGCAACTGCCTGTGTCGATTTTCTGTTTGTACATTTTTTTGTTTTTGAGCAGACCAAAATCCAACAGTGTCTCACAACGCAGGAACAGAGTTCAGAACGGAACTATTAGTCACTGTTACTTTTCTGTCGTTCTTTCCATCACTCTCTTCAATGAGGTAACAGCGACTTTTTGTGTGTGTGTGTGTGGATTTAGTATTACATTATCATTTTTCATTTATTGAAATATAAAATTAATACAGCCTATACCCGCTGAGTTTTTTTTTCAGATACTCAGAGATCTTATCACATTAACCATCTTCCAATTCGGTTGTCAAAAGAAAGCACTGCTAGGTTCTGGTTGTTCACGCTGGCAACACGCCTTTGTGATGTTCCAGGTTCCTTTTTGCGTTCCATCCCACACAAGAGTTCCCAAGCCTGGGGAGGAAGCAGTACCACCATCAGGACTCCGGATCTGTGTCTAGAGCATTTCTAAAGTATTTGAGGCAGAGTAGAAACTTCCTCATCTTAAAGACTCCACGTATGTTACGTAATGTGGTCAGAAGACTTACATGATACATGTATGTTAGTTTGCTTTTGAAATCTCTAATGAATCATTTCCTTTCTCTTAATGCTACGTTTTCCTGTTGTTATGAGGTTTGTGAACAGGAAGGAGGAGCAAGACACAAATATTTTGTTGCAATTCTTTGAGATTTAGGGCTTGTTTGTTTTTTTTTTACCTTTTGCTCAACCTTTGCTGTCATTGTGGACAACGTGTTTGACTTGATTCGGGGTGTACGTTCACAGGCACCAGTATGAACTTCCTTAAGTCTGATGTTCGGGTCTTAATAGCTCGGGGTAAGATGGCAAGTAAACCCAAGGACAATCGCATTTCAGTGTAAATGCTTTTACTTGTCTTAGAGACCAAACAGTACCAGTGCACCGGAATGAGTTTTTGCTGTATGATTCCGGTCTCCTTTGTAATTACCACCGCGGTTTACTCGGGACCACGTCCCAGGGTCACAGCCCATCTTTGCGGAGCAGCCCGCGGGACTGGGGCCACGTGCTGGGTGTGACTGACGAGTCGGTGCGGTACACGAAGGGCACTTACATTACATTTCGGGTAGCTCCCTAGATCTCCTGGCGGCAGATCGCCCGGTGGCCTTCCGCTGTCCCTGAGCAGGACACGGTTTAGTCTGTCACGTTCTCGGTCTCGGGCGCCTTTGCATAAACCGCTTGTGCGAGCATGCTGCGCGAGCCTTGCCGCTGCCGCGTGCCCTACCTGCGGGGAGGAGCGCCGGACCGGGAGAAAAGGACGACGCTGCGAGACTGAAAAGCCGAAATACTTCATTTAAATTACAAAGGAACAAAAAGAACGCGCAGATGACCCGCTCTTGAGACGCTCCCGCCGCCACCCCGTTCCCGCCGCGGCGCAGCCCCTCAGGCACGCGCACGGCTGCGGGGCGCGCTCGGCGCTGCGGCCGCTCGGAGTCGCGCGAGGGGCGGCGCCTCGCAGCTGCCGGGAGCGGCGCCGCGAGCCGGGCAGGAGCGCGTGGCAGAGTCCCGTACGGCCCGGTAAGCACCGCGGGGGAGCTGGGGGGTGGCTGCTGTTTCTCGACCTGTCTTGAAGCGTGGAAAATAACCGTTTGGAAGCTTCCGAGCGCGTTGGGGATTTCACGTGGCCCTTGCGTTGTTATTGCTCGCGCTGAAGCTGGAGCAGCCGCAAGCCTTATTTCAAAGGAATGAGACCCTGCATTCAGTCTTCGCCTTAAACGCTAGGCCTGACGCTGTTTGGGTCGAAATATATTATTCCTACCGCTTTGGGAAATTTATCTGACGCTTGATTTTCTTATTTGAGTAACGAAAGGCATGGAGCAGTTTCCCTGCCGGTAAGGCTCAGTGGCTTCATTACGTTAGGAAAACGTAGCAAACCAGAGGGCGCTTTAAGCATTCACCAGAGCTATGTATGTTTCCCAGGCGAAACTGACCAGGAACCTCCTTATTCCCTCCTTGTCCTGTATCGTTTCTGAGTCGTGAGAGATTTTTACGATGAATGGGTACTTAGGGGGAAATAGTAATATTTTGTTCTGTTACTTGCTGAAAGTAATAGTTCGACCTTTTGTGTGTGGCAGATCCCTGTGGTAGCATTTCTTTATCGTTCTGCTTTCTAAACATGAAGGGCACAAAATGAGATCCCAAGTAGCCTAACGTAAGCTTTGAAAGCTGCTCGACTTTGTTAATCTCCTTGATTTGGCCCTGGAGAAGAACTGCTTGCACTCCAGAATGGCAGAATACCTGAAGTACCCCACAGACATTGGTGTGGCTGGGTTCCGGATTGACGCTGCCAAGCGTACGTAGCCAGGGCATGCGAAGGCAATTGTAGATGAGCTGAAAGATCTAAATACTGAATGGTTTTCTGCAGGAGCCAAGTCTTTCATTTATCAGGAGGCAATCTTTTTATTTTCTTGAGTTGACTTGACATGCATATTTTTACAGGGACACTCAGTTCTCAGCATACGCTCAGTCCTCCAACTTAAAGCAGCATTTTGCTTCGGATAGTGCCGAGCACCCTGCAGCCTTGATATGAAACGCTGTCGAGATTCAGTAATTGTAACTTGAATATCTAATGTGACTGCGAGTGTTCCCTGAAACGAAAAATGCCTCAGTTTTTTGGGCCTCGTGGCACTAATCCACCTGGAAATTTCATTTGGGATGTAATTTGCGGCATTGAAATAAACGTAAAAATTCAGTCAACTTTAAAAAGATAAGAATTCAGACTCTGATTCTGAAATTCGAAATGTCTAAATGGTAACGGGAGGTATAAATGATGATGATGGTCTGAAACTGCATAGCCAGTATGACTCGGACACTCCCAATTTTTTTTTAACATGTTCGAGTCACAAATCCTACAAGGACCTAAAAGAAAGATGGCAGTCTACGGAAGCTGAAGATGCTCCATACATTTTATCAAAAGTGTGCAACCTATAAGATCTAATGTCAATAGTAAGATGTTCTTTAGCTGCATTAGCTAAACAAGAAATGAGCTCGACCGTGATTCTGTGCGCTGAAATCAGTGGCAGCGATAAAACATTATGTCTAATGTGGAGAAAGATACCAGCCTATCAGCGACAAGATCTGCAGTCGATCAGACAATAAAAAGGAGTTCAGAGTCAAGGTGACCAGAAGCAGCAGTGTTGGAGTAAGCGTCTGGAAAATCTGTAATTGATACACTGAGGTGTAGAGAAAAAACTAAGTCACGGCCTGAAGCAGTAATCGAGCACCTGGTGCTCAGCAGGGCAGATTCAGGGGTGCTCAGGTGCAATCAATGCAGCTGAGAGGCCTGCAGGGGTGGAGCCAGGATCCACCCCTTCCCAGACCTCATTTAAGGGTTGGCAGGGGAGGTGAGGGCATCACTTTCCAGAGATTCCTGCCTGCCTGAGCTCTTCTAAAGCTGAGCAGCTCCCTTCCTTTCTGTGTCTGCTGCATTTGAGTTCATTCTTGTCTGCTTTAACCAAAGACTTTCCCACCCTGCTATTATCACCCCATGCCAGCCTTACAAAAGGGCAGTTTCAGTGGAGGGCAGTTACTGCTCCTATTCTCAAAGCAGGATGAAATAGAGCATAAAGGGAGAGGGATGAAAGGTCAAAGTAACAGTGGTGCGTTAAAGCTCGGGCAGTTACTTTGACAGCATCACAGCACTCAGTGAAAGGCAATCACTGCTTTTTCAGGTTTGTATTTATGTGGATGCCATTGTCAAGCACAAGTGGGATCTGCAGAGGCTCAAGCACCTGCGGGAGCTGTCAACACAGGGAACAGAGGGTTTCCCACTGCGCCTTACTCTGCCTGGGATTTCGGTGGTGGCAAAGGTCATCCTGGAAATGCAGACACCGAAAATCATGGGAACACGTATTAGGTAACTTTTTGTGGTAGCATTTTGGTTTTTTTGTTTGTTTTTATTGTTTGTATTGTGTAAAGATTAGAGTAAAGCCAAAGAACGGGAGTAGTTCATTGCGGGTTGAACGCTTAGTCACCTTATGTGCTGCAGTGGACATCGTAGGCTTCTCTTCTGGAAAACCACCCGTGCTGCACAGTACTGTAGGTACTGGGAAATCACCAACCCTCTCCACGTGTTTACTGTAGGCTTGTGAAGGAGAGCTGGTTTGAACCGACTGAGCCCAAGCCTCTCGGTCTGTCAGCGAGCTCTTTTTTACAGCTTGTAAAATCAGTTGTTCTCAGTAAGGTTGTTCTCAGTAAAGTTGTTCTCAATTCGAGAGCGGTGCAGGATACTCCCCTGGTTGTGTCAGTCCATTTGGACGTGGCACAGGTGATGGTTCTTCATCGAGGTTACAGCTCGGCATTCATCTGCTTTGCTGTGATATTCTTCCAGTCACCGGGGACTTACCTGACAGCCCCGGCTTATCTAATATGCTGGAGAGTAGCACAGCAGTTGCATCAGGCAGTCCCCTCAGGACCCTGGGGTGCATGTTATCGTGCCTCATAGACTTGTAGGCATTCAGTCTCTTCAGGTGGGCTCGGACTCGTTCTTCTCTTACGGCTGGAGGGATTAAGTCCCCCCTTCACCATCCAGAGGTTTAGGGACCTGAGAGATACGGAAAGGCTGACTGCCATCCAAGATTGAGGCGAAGGACTCGCTGAGCACCTCAGCCTTCCTTATGTCTGTCCTTGCCTTTTCTCCCTTCTCGCTTATCAGAGGGAGTACACTTTCCTTGGCTTTTGTCTTTCTGACACAAAGAAATTGCTTTTTGTTAAGTCTCGTGCCAACTTCAGTTTCATCTGCCTGTCAGTTTACTCATCTCCGCTCATCTGGAAAGCATCCATGTATTCTTTCCAGGTTACACGTCCCTGTTTCCTCAGCCTGTTCATTTTGTTTTCCTTCTTTTGCCTTGTTTTTTCCCCAGAAGGTGATTGCTCTGTCACACCCTGGTCTTGTGCCCCCTCTGCTTGCTGTCTAGCACAGGGGCTGGAGAACTCTAGCACTCTCAGAAAGGCATCCTTAAAGAGTTCCTCTTCTGCTTCTTTCTATCTCAGCATTTGCTAATCTACATGTATTTTTTTTCTTCCACACATGGTCTGCTGTATTATTTTCTCTAGTAATTTCATAGCCTCCTCAGCGTGAGGTAACTGAAAGCTCTGAAACATATCCGATGTTGCAGAAATGGAACCCGTCTGAAGTAACGCTGCTGGGCTGGCATTATTCCTTCTTGGTGTGGGGAAAAAAAGAGCCAAGGAGTGTTAGAATTTTGGTTTTTTGGTAGATTTCATAATGAAGGGGATTTTAATATCAGAACTCAGTTTCTACTTAGGTGTTGTTGTTGTTGTTTATTGTATTGAGGATTCTATGTGTGTTCTGGATTTAAGAACAATTGCTCAGAGGAGCAGTTCTCTCCTTATGGGAGAATCTTTCATTCCCTGTGAAGTCTTGACAGGTAAGTGTGGTGGTACCCGGTCCCTCTGCGGCCACTTCTGACAGGCTTTGCACTTGTAGGCACTCAGTTTGTACTTAATCACCTCATTGAGATTAAGGACACTTCAAAGGGTAAGATTTGTCCTCCAAAGGTGAATGCTTTCTCCGCTTGGTTAAAATTCCTATAAGTTACTGGGAAGGTAGATGAGGTATTCTTCTAGACAGGGGAAAAATGTAGATCTGACTGTCTTTAGCTTGATAGAGAACTAAGCTGATACGGTAAGTCAGCATTTGGAAAGCCCCATTCAGAGTGCTCGCTTCAGTCTCCTTGCCTTTTGCGAAACTGGAGGAGAGAGGCAGAGGTTTGCTTTCGACACAGAGACAAAAGGAACGTGTACAAGTGAGTGAGTTTTAGCACAGCGGTGAAACATGTTTATTTCCTTTCTTTTCTCAGTAGATTCAATTTTTAGCTCCCCCCATTCCATAGTTGGCCAGTTGCCCGTTCATGAAGTTATCTGGGGGCCACAGAGAATGATGTGAATAGAATGTTAGGTTCTGCCCCTGTAGGATATACACCTGGAATCACAATTAGAGCAGTCTGTGGAAGACAGAAAATACTGGCAATCTGAGGGGCTTTACACCTCACAGAGAACTTAAGCACTTCAACACAGGGCTTCTGAATTTGAAATTAAAAGAGCTCAAATGTTCTGCAAAAGCACGTGGGAAAGCAAAGAGCTGAAATATCTCTTCTTTCCCCGGGTGGTTATTTAATTGTTAGCAATGCGCTCTGTTCTTAAAAGCTAACATTCTACAGAGTTACTGTTAGCAATAAATGCTGCCTGGAGAACACGGTAATTGCTTTGCAAAGTGAAGAAAGCACGTGGGGCATTGTGATGGCACAGTGATGTCATTAAACAGCCACTTATCTGAGCGCATGGTTACTTCCAACTTCATGGGAGAGCATCAGTCTAATTCTAAGACATTTAATAGGGAAAAAAATTTATTCTCACGATGCCTGGTAAATCTTAAAGATAAATCCACTTTTCTAAAAACTTCTGAAATTCTTGACAGGCTTTGGAGGTGGTTTGTTTTTAAGTACACAGTAATTAAATGCCTTTCACAAGATAGATTACTGCCCCTTCTTGGAATTGTGCAAACTGGGCCTGCAGTTTTTATATGCAAAACCTCAGATTTGGCATCCTAACTCACCATAAATAACTGAGATGAGGGTTCAGCAAGTCACACAAGGACTTCATGCACGCACTTACCTCCTTGATCACTTGATTTTATTAAATTCCAGTTAAAAAAAAAACATTATGTAACAGCATGCCAGCCTGGCTTTCACCCCAGCATTTCCATCCCCCAGGCTCATTCTTTCTTCTACAGGAGTCATTTGGCCCATTCTTGTGCTTTTTTGCTAGGCTCACATAGCTTACAGGATCTTGTCTCTTAGAAATATAGTTGGAAGGGTAAGCACTTCCACCTGACTTATCTGAGGTTAGTGTGCCTAAGTAGTATGAATAGCTCATAGCATAAGCAGTAAGTTTTTTGAGACCCCATCTAAAACCTTGCTCTTTTCTTCCTTCTACCACTGCTTTTTGTCACATCAAGTACTTAAGAACCCGCAAACCAAAGTTAGTGAAGTCAAAGCAACATACATTGTTACTGTAGTTTATTTTTGTTTTCAAATTAAAAAACATAGTTTGACATGTACCGTACAGGCTTACAGGGAGGGATTTATCTTTTCAGCACAGCAACCTGAGTCAATGCATAAGCAAGTTCACCATGTACAATTACAACACCGAAATATGGTAAGTGGAGAAGGTTGGAGTTTTATCATGCACTGTGTGAGTGGAAATCAGTGCTATGTATAAACAAAAAAGGAACAAGGACACACTCTTTGTCACAGAGCCCATGTAAATTTAAGATTAGGGCTCCTACTTGATTTTTCCATAAGAGTTAATCCAAAAAAGAAAACCTTTTCTACTATTCACCAGTGGAGGAATGCACATATACAGAGAGCCTGGACCAACATTTAATGCAATGGCAGAATCCAAACGCAGTTCCATTTCTTCTTGTAAAAAGGTAAATGTGGAATAGGACAATGTTGTTTGCATTAGAGTTTGGACTCAGTATGGGATGAAGGTTTGCAGAAGCTAACTTACTAAGATTTGACACAAAGGCCTTCACCAAGAAACGTTAGTTGGAGTTACCTAGCAAGAAACCAGATAAGTTTCAGTGAGCTGACTTTATAGAAAGGAAACAAGGTTTTATTGCAAGACACTCAATGCCACTCTATTTTTGAGACAGCACACCTGCCTTCAAGCTCAGTAAGACTCTACCAAATTTGAGAAACACTGATATTCTGAAATTCAGCTGTAACAATACAAACACTGGAAACATACTTATGATTCCAGTCAGCGAGTAAAGCAAGTCTGATGAATTGTGGCTTTGAAGTAGATAAGTAGAATTTGTAATCAAGTCTTGCTTTTGAATCTTTTACAGAACACCCAAGTGGCCGATCGCAAGAGGGGAACTTTTTCTCCCCTTCCCTGTTCCCCGTGATTAATAAGCTAACATATGCGGCAAGGGAATAAGGCAGGAGCACATGAAGAGCAGGTACATCCCTTTCTTTGTGGTAAGATTTTTTTCAGTTACGTTGAAGACACGTTGGCGTGCTCATGGCTACGTGTACCACAGAGCACTTCTGCCTTAGTCAGAACAGTCTTTATAAAAAAAGTAACCGTACTGAGCTAATCATTCCTCTGCAAAACTGATGCATCACTTGCTTCCCACCCCACAGAAGTAAACATGGTTGCTACCAATATCTTTGGGACATACCTTGAAATGCAAACAGAGTCGGTTACAAGTCCTCCTACACAGTTTTGCTTCAGCAAGGTGATAAAGTGAAAGGCAGGCCTATAAAAAAGCCTATTTTACTAATTTTAAAACATACAATTTAAGTTGCACCAAATTGAGTTAGTAAGTAGGCATGTTGAGGCATTGCCTTAAATACAAACGAAGTAAAGCCTTATCCCCATAAGGAGATAGTTTCCTGCATTTCTGTGAAAGTAAAAGCTAAGATTTTCATTTGTTAGTTTCCTATTACACTTTTTCCCCCCATGAATAATTGGCAAAGGTCACCAAGAGCACCTACATTACTCCTTTTTGACTGTCTGTTGAGGTTGCAGGTACTGCAAAACAGCCCTAGTGTATACAGGACATACTTGGATGGACACTCACTACAGGAACATTTCACCTCCAGCTGCTTACCCAAGCCCTTTCAGAAGGTAAAACCCTCTACACTCTGTAGCGCGCGTTAAGTGACTGCGCAGAGTAACTTAAGCCCCAGACAAAGGCTTCATTCAAACACACTTTACCCAAGAGATAAAGTGAACTGTACTTTACCTTCAGGCAGAACACAGGGCCAAGAAGAGCTGGCTTCACTGGCTTCCACCTCCCTTCCAGCCTAGAAGGATCATTATCACACAGGAGCCACTCCAGCACCCAGGTAGGGTATCCCCTCAGACCACCACTCAGGGGAGCCCCTATAGCCAGGTAGGGCTCTTCCATGCAGGGTGAACCTCCTATGGCTCAGCAGGGCTCCCCTCTCCCAAAAAGTTTCCAATGCCAACCAGTGCACCCTACCCACCACCCAAAAAAAAAAGTTTGTACTATCTTCAGAGATAGTACAAACCCTGGACTCTAGCACTCAAAAAACAAACAGGCACACAAATAAACAAGAGTAACATAAAACTCATCTCAAGCATGAATACACAATTAGAGCTAGCATTATATAACCACAAATAAGCAAAACTACTACCACCAGAAAAAAAAGTCAAGTAAACCAAGTGAAGACCACAAGTCCATCCACATAAGCCACCTCAATCTCAAATATGAATACACAATTATGAATACACAATTAAAGCCAAAGTCACACCACCACATAAGGCACCTTCATTTCAAGCTTGCTTACACAATTAGAGCCAGTCAAAGCACCACAAAAAAAAGGCAACTGGCAGACCACAACTCATCTCTGCATCAACATAAGCCATCTAAAACACAATGACACAATTAGAGGTAGAATTATAACCACAAAAAAAAAAAACAAAAAACCTCAGTAACAACTCACCATCACTTCACAGAAAAATAAGCAAAACTACTACAGCCACAAAAAAGTAAACCAAGTGAAGACCACAAATAAGCCACCACAAACAAAGAGCAAATAAACCAAGTGACACAGACCACAACTCAGGTCCACCTTAACCTCACTGGCCAATAAACCACACTGATACAAAATTACAATCTGTACCTCCAGAGAAACCGCAACTTATATCAGCACTCAAAGAATCCAGTGGGGGGAGGCGGGGTTTGCTACAGCTAACACACAACCTACAGGGCACGCAGCAACACCCAAGGCTTACCTCTCGAGACAGCTTCTCTGCTTCCACCTCTGCAGTTTCACAGGAGCCCAGCTACCAACCGAGGATGTTGAATATCCTCCCAGAACACCAGCTGCATCAGGACCTGAAGAAAAAAAGAGCTCTGCAGTGTTGGAACTCACCAAGGCAGACAACAGGTTACCCCAGTACAGGAAATAGAACCACGGACTCCAGATTCCCCACACGGGAGGACAGGCAGAACTTCTCACCTCTCCCCCTCCATCAATTCCATCCCTCCAGGAGAGGACCTGCCACACACCACCAGGCTGAAAGGAAAGCACAGTGAAGCTTCACCTCAAGCAAGGACCCAAACAGAAGGGGCTTTTGTCTGTTAGCACCCAGTCCTACCCTTCAATTCCATCCCAGGAATACAGGTCAGACATAAAAGGACACAACTCACCTCAGTCCATCCCTCCATAGCACCCTTCTCCAGCCCTAAACATGCAGGAAGGGCACCGAGGGGCCACCCGGGTGGGAGGCCCCACACCAAAGCAGACAACACTCAGGTTTGAAGGCTCACATCTTTCATTCCAATGCTGAAGAAACCACTCGCATATTCAGGCCAATCGCCAGCAAAAACGGCTTCACCGCTGCCCTCACCCCACAGCAAGATCAGAACCAGAGCTGTAGGACTGAAAAGGGCTCTCTGGAGATCACCGTACTCCCAGAGAAGGACGCTAGGCAGTCGTTGATCTCTCATCCGTTCCTCAGAAAGACAATGCTCCCGCACCCCCATCGTCTTCACCGCTCTCTGCCAGACTCCGCAAACGTCCCGTCTTCCTCGACCTGCAGAGTCCAGAAGCAGATACGGCCCCGCCGGGGCACGTGGAAGAAGGACGGACCCCTCCCTCGCCCTGCCGCCCGCGCTCCTTTTAACTCACCCCGGGATAACATCGGCCACGAGGGCGCGCGGCCGGCCCGCGGTACCTCTCCCCCGCCGGGACCGCGCAGTCTTCGGGTGCCGCTCCTGTCGTACGGTTCTTCCCCGCAACGGTGAGGCCAACTCCAGCTGCGTGAAGAAGGTCTTACTGACTTTCTCGACCCGCTCTGTAACAGACGCCCCTAGGACGTTTGCCGCATTACCCGCTGCCGAGCGCTCCTCCGCTCGCCCCCGGGCGCAGTACGGTCCGTTCGGCTTCCTCGCGTGAACCGCTGCGTCTGTCTGTCCTGAAAAGAACATCGCCAGCCACACGAGCTGCCACGAATAGTATTCCTGAAGTTACGCTTAACTGGAGGAGAGGAAGGAGGGCACGCACGGTCCCGTCCTACTCGCTGCTAACACTGGACGCGGGATGTGCTGAAGTGCCTTCGAAACCCTCCGCGGGGACCGCGGCGGCCCAGAGCCGATCCTTCTAAAAAGCTGTGCAAGAGCCTGGCAACGGCACCGTGCCGAGCCTAAGAAATTGAGGTAGCCGAGCAGCGGCGCTACGCAAACCCCGAGCGCAGAGCGCTTACCTGGCACCCCGAACGCTCGCCGGATTGGGCCGACAAGAGGCTCCGCCGCGGCCCTCGGTCCGCCTGCGAAAACGTAAACTTAAGTGTTAGCAAACCTTCGCGTCGCGTGTCACCCTCACCAGCACAAAGGCTGGAACAGTACGGCCCCGTCCCGCTCGCTCCCGCCGATGACGGCGGAAGGAACCGAAGCGACCGCCCAAAAGCCCGACGCGGCTGAGAACGCCGCCTCGGGACTCGAGGAAGCGAGCGGCGGCACCTCCCGAAGGTGCGATGGAAACCGGGCGGCGACGGTACCCCGGCTCTGAAAAGCTGGCAGAGCCCAGCGGCAGTCCTACGCCGGCCCCCTAAACGGCGGTAAGGGCAGCCGGACGGCTCGCCGCCTCCCTCGTCTCGCTACCTCCGGAACTTCTCACCGGGTCGGGCTGATCCTCAATGCGCGCGGTCTCGCTATAACCTGAAACAAAACAACAGAGAACGTTACGTAGAATCCCAACGTTTCCTTCTAAAAGCAGCCCCTGGCATAGCTTTTCGGCCCCGGCAGCATGAAGGAACGGAACCGGCTCTCGCGGCGGAGGATCTCCGCGAAGCTCCTCGTGCCTCCCAGCCGCCTCCGGCGGAGCTTAAGAAGCTTTGCGGCGGGCTCCGCCCCCGAGCTCCCGACGAGGCGCGGCTGTGCGCGGGCGGGCGCGGCCCTGCGGCACCTGGCGCTCGTTAGCGAGGCTGGGTCTCGTTAGGGCCGGCCCGGGGCTCTGACGGCTCGACACGTGCGTTCCGGATCTGAATCACGGACTTAATTTGTGCTTCAGATTGCAGTTTGCTACGCGCTTCTCCTCGCCTCGTTGTTGGGTTTGTTACTAAGTTCAGTAGTTGTACCTAATTCAAACGGCTCGCTTGGAATTTGACGTGAATGACGTGACAGAATGACGCTCCGCAGAACGCCCCGGCCGTGACGGTTTGCGCTCCGGTTTCTCTCGCCCCTCGTCCACAATAAATGGCAGTGGAAATAAGGGACCGGCAACGTGACCGGTGGCCGCATGGGTTAGCGAAAACAATTGCGGGCTGGTGGATTAGAAAGGGAGCGTTGCAAACAGTTCTGTGCTGCGCTGCTCCGAGTTACGTTCCCGTGTCCTATAAATCGGCAGGATGACTTTCTGTGAGATTTTAGCTATCTCCAGTAATGGACACAAGTGCTACGAAAAGGCTTCAGTGATGAAGTTCACCTTGCGTAGCAGTTTTATTCTTACGTTTAAACCCCAAGAGTGGGACTGTGTTCATTTGTATTATTTATATTTGCAGAACTGCAAATGTTTTTACTGCGCATTGTTATAGATGTATTTTCACAGCCAACAGCGGCGTTGTGCCATGAGCAAGGTGAGAGATCTCGCTGAGTCTGTGCGATATGTTGCGACGTGCTCTGGGAGAAGGAGCAGGGTTCGGTGATGGGTCGTCTTGCAGCTGTGCAAAAGGCTTCAATTTACTCAAATGTTATAAGAGAATTGCCCTGGGAGACGAAAAGCATCGTAGCACAGGGCTTACAGCTATTTGTGTGAGTAAACAACACAACAAACTTCGTTGAACTAGCTGCAGTACACTGCGAGAAGACCTGGTATTTCTTAGAGAGAGCCCTTTGCTGGACTCAGAAGATGCACCTTGCATCTCTTTTCTAACGGTCAGATGGTAAGAAGATAGGAGGAATGGAACTCTGAGTTACGATTAATGCATGCCGAGGGTGAGTCAACAAGTGCCTTTCGTGTAATAGAATGGTAACAAAACTTTGCGGATCAGTTTCTTCTCTTTGAATTCTTTAAATCAGAACACCGCACTACTGAATGAAAAAGCATGTCCCTGTTTTGAGCAGCGAGCTCAAAACTCATTTTGGTTAAGTGCTTAATGAGCTTTGCTATTCGGTTTCTACTCGTTGAATTCTTTAAATCGGAACACTTCATTACTGAATGAAAAAGCGTGTCCCTCTGTTTCCAGAAGCAAGCGCTCATTTTTATGAAGGGCTTAATGACGCAGGCTGTTGAAGTAATTTAACCTCAGCTTGTCTTGGGACACACAAAATAACCGGCTCTGTTCTTGCTTCTGCCTCAGTAAATCACAGCTGTGTTCAGGTTGAGGACAAAAAGTATAGAGGGGAAGAGTGTGGCTGTACCTAGGTTCATGAATTCATGATGATGAAGGCATAAGCAATGTGATTTGTAGACACTGGTCTTCCCTTAGTGGTCAAAAGCCGCTCGGAAGCGCTGAGCTAATCCAGCTGCTGAGGTAGCTGCTTTGAAGTCGATAAAGGAGAAGCGGAGCGCTGCTTTCCTTCTCTTCCGTGCGAACTGTTTTCCTCCATGCAATCCAAACAATACCCTTACAGGTATCGTCTGTTATACTTCTAGCAAGAGGTGGGCGTAAGGCTGCCGTGTTGTTAATACAGAAATGACCGTGCCGACGACAAATCTTGACCTGCGCCTCAGTCAAAATTGTGGATCTGGAATATGCAGCACAAAGTTTTGTACCTGTGCTTGCTATGCTTGAAGCATTATAAATGGTTTCATAAATCTGACCATTATCGGTCAGACTAGGAGTTTGAGTGCATCTAAGTAATATACTACCATCACTTCCTCAATTTGTTTCAATTTGCATCTGATGATTTTTGGACTGTATAAAATGAGAACGAGCTTCTTTGTGATATCGTAGCACTTGGATGCTCGTGTTCAATTCCCTGTCTAATTACACTGACCCTATAATTGGAATTTCACTAATGTGCCTGCTCGTAACAGATAGTTAGGAAACTGTTTTCATTTCCCTTCTTCCCTTGGATAGCTGCATTTTGAAGTTTGTAACTAAAATGAGGCGGATTGCATTCAATTCCATGCAGGAGAGAGGCTTTTCTCTTAGCGCTCGTCTAAGCAGGGTACCAGCAGGCTTACAATAGCTTTGGGAGACAGAAATGAAATGCCAAAGGAAAAGAAAGCTCCACACTACTATTTCACAGCTTTACATCAAAACAAGCAAGTTAATATTGACAATTAGTACCGATTTTAAATTTTCTAATACGCAGTACTAATTACACTTAAGATGTAAGCTCCTAAATGAAAGCGCTTGAGTTTCCTGGTCTCGGCTCTCATTTCAGAGCCATTTTCTACAGTATTACTTCATCACGGTCATAGACGTGCACGCATTATCTGATGGCCTGGAAGCTGCTATTGCAATTATGTAGGCTGCCTTTACAGTTACTTCAGGAACACGTTAGAAGGACCGGAAAGTCTGTCTTAGTATCGATGAAATGCTTTTCATTGGACTTGTCTGCTTAATTGCAGTGTGCCTCTTTTCCACCTTTGCACTTTTCTGCTTGGAAGGAAATGTGGCTGCACTTGGTAGAAACGAGTAAAACATTAGTAGTGATGATATTCTCTGTTCTGCTCGTGAGGCCTAGGCGAGATAACTTTGAGAAACTGCGTTCAGTTTTTTGGGTACAGTGTTTCCGTTACGCCCTCTAAGCGGAACGCTTTGGTGACACTGATGTACGTTTATCAGGAAATAGAAGGGAATACAAAAAGACCGTGAGTGCAGCTGCTCGGGAATCTTTAGCATCAACATTCCACAGGTGAATTTTCAGTGTTCGCTTCTCAGCATGTCAAAACGTGGAATGCATCCATCTGGTAACAGAGTGGGAGGTTATTGGTTTATGGGTTTGGTTTTCTTGACCGTGCTCTAAGAAAACGCAATTGCCAGGCATGGCAGAACTGAATTTCAGGGAGATGCGGTGATGAACAGAGTCTGTTCAGCTGGATGGGATGCACGCTATTATGTAGTGATGATATGACAGTAAAATCTCACAAAACTACCTCCCTTAAAATAGCAGGTCAGAGTTTCTTATAAGATTCATCCTTATAAGAACCCTTTGTTCCATCATAATCCTGTAGTTTGAAAAACAAATTTTTTTAAGGTTTCCTACAGTCACGCGGGATCCCTCAAAGCTCGCCAGAAGGCGATCTCTAGCCCCAGGAAATCACAAGCCACTTTTCAAGTCGGCACGCTCTCTCTTCTTCCCACACCCTTCCACATCAGGCAGGCCAACATAACTGTCGCATGCAAACAGCTACGCAACAGTTGGTCAGGGTGAGAAATACCACAATACTGGTAAGATTCAGAGCTGTACAAGAATGACACGTCAATGCAACAGTAAAATAGAAAAGGACATATTGATTTTATTGTACAATTGATTTTGGCAGGATTTCAAAAGCTATGCAATACCAAAAAGATAATTACAAAAACATGTTCAAGGGCAGCTTGACAATTATTTGTTCCATTTTAAAATCATTCAGCTGCCTGCTGCATACCTACTGTACAAATACGTTAATTTACATTTCAGTAGCAGGCAATGCCAAGCGTATCCATCACCATCACGATGGCTTGGAGCGGATCCACTACTTCTTGCATGTTATCTTTTCTCAAAACCCAGTCCGGTTTAATTCTGCGGAAATAACAGTGTTTTATCATTACAACAGTGTATTGCCACTGTAAAAACTGCAGAGTACTTTTTAGGCACGTACCTTGAAACTGTCTTTATTCTTAGAGGAGTTACTGGAATGAAGGAAATTCCGCTAATTAAAGTGTTTGTCTTCTGTTTCACAAGCGTTCTCTCTGCATCCATTTTGCACTTACGAGCCGTGAGCTTATAGAGGCTTTGAATGCACGTAACAACTCTTGGCATGCTTCGGATTTCCTGAGAAAAGGTGAAAACAATACGTTGTTAATACTGCAAACTTAAAACTACCTTAAACGTAGAAATCTTTTTTGAAAACCAAACTTCTACCTCAAAGTACGGCAATGCTTTTTTAAAACCAGCATGCAGACTACTACTGCTATCAAAATATATATATGGAACACTACCTGAGATTTCAGAACATTCTAGAAGTGCAATTCAGAAGGTAATAATTTCTCATTTCAGGTAGTTTTGTTATGTCAGAGGTGCGTGTCTCTAACAAGCGGTACAGAAAGACAAATCAGTGTTTTTGTGCATCTTCATATCAAAACAAAATAACACCGTGGTTGGAAGTGACTGAACAACCAAAGTGCTCATATCTGATGGATAAACCAGAATAAATCTGATGAAGCCTATTTATAGCATGGAACCCAGACTGCTCTTGTTGGCCATTTCATCCAGAAGTATGAACGAATACAAGTTGGTTTTTTTTCAAAACCAGGCTGTTTCTGTTACGATAAAGTACGTCACGCGAAGGCATACACAGTATTGCTATTTTTAACTGGCAATAAAGATTTTAACTTCATCTGAAAAGTAATGGCAACCTCTCAGAAATAGGGGGAAAAAAGTAAATTCATGTCTTCTATTTTTTTTAAACAGCTAAACTTCATGTACTGCGAAGAAACTGAAATTCTGATGATATTCAGAAATATCTGATATTCAGAAATATCAGATTTCTGAAAACTAACGATAGAAATTCATCAAAAAACTTTTTCAAGTAACAAACACGACCTCATCATCTTGCAGATGTCGTGGGATCAAAAACTCGGTGTCATACTCTGAGTGACAAAGTCAAACGCTGTTGGCTAATGACTGCTTTTACCACCTTGAAATGCATTTTCCTGCCAACGAAGTTTAGTTACAACAGCTAAAGGGTATTAGGCAAGATGGAGAAGAAAAAAATCACCCACAAATACAAATGATGCCAAAACATATAAGAAAAGCAAAAGGCAAGTGTAAGTCAAACTATCAAAAAGAAGATGCCGGGTCTTACCAAAGCTCTCTTTGAGTCCTTTGAAAGGATGGCCAACAAACAACAAGTCTTCGTGAAAATACTTCCTCCTTTTTCCGAAATTTTGTCCCCAGCTTTCCCTCTGTACATTTGCAGTAGGTCTAGTAATGTATCTATACAATTATCTACTTCATATACCGCTTGAGTGGTTCTTTCATACTGTTATATCGGAAAGAAATAAGAGGTCTCATATACACCAATTCTCAAATTAATTTCCCAACTAGAGGAAAAAGCAAAATCCATATTCTTCCCTTGATTAAGTCTGTGGCTTGTCTGGCATCTAAGTGACAAAAATCACTTTTGCGCGTTACGCTATTCTAACAGGTCACAAAAAGCTACTCTTTTTGCTTCCCAGCCCCTTAAGTAAAAATCCCCAGAAATGGATTCTACATTTGACATAATAACAACAACAAATCAGTGTGGGTGTAAAATACTTTAGGAATAAGTTTAGCTGCAATATTCTATTCTGTCCTGATATAAGAAAAAAAGAATTTGAACATAAATTTCTGTAGGATGGATATGAGATTGAAAACCTATATTTGACAACTTTACTTTTAATTTCAAAATTGAAATTACTCCAGCTTTATTATTTATGAAAATAATCAGATCTGTAAATTATCTATTCTATGATATGGACATGAAAAGGTAGTGTACCTTCTGCAACATATACTTTTTTCTTTAAAAATTACACAGTGCATACAAATCCTATCCCATTTGTACAAAATTTTACACATTTCCACGGTTTCGTGCAAAGCAGGGGATGTCCTGCCATGTAATCTCTTAAAAGTAAATTTCATTACTTTCTGCCCATGAAAACGTTTTCTGTTACCAGATGTAATTATTATGATTTAATTTTCTCCAGGAAGTAATTACAACTTGGATATTGTTTTGTTCTGCAAAATTATAAATTTTATTTTAAATTCATTCAGAAATTTTGCAGAAAAGTAAAAACTGCACTGAAGTAGGCTGCTGCTTATAAACCCTCTAAAGAAAAAAAAAAAATTACCTTCGAAACATTAAGTAGAACTTGAACTGAATATCTGATCACATCCATACATGGAACGCTCCGGTTGCAGCTTCGAATCAGAACAAAAATCGTGAAGATCGCTCTGCTCTGGGCCATATTTTCACAACAGAGAGGGGAGAGCCTGGTAACAACCTCTACAACAAATTGCAAAAAAAAAAATCTACAAATAAATTGCAAAAGACTATGAAGCGCACGCGATTCGTTTTCTAAGTAACTGTGCTTTCTTTCTATGTTTAAATTGAACTTGCAAGGAAGTAAGAACCATAACTTTGATTTAAGCAAGTATTTCCAGAAGAACAGTTGTAGCGTTCCAGACTAAAATTTAAGCACACAAAACAATCCAAACAGAACATTTACTGACAGTAAATACAGCTGACTTTACAGTAACACGTTACAAGGACCGCCTGTAAATCAGAGCGATTGCACAGGACTTCCTTTCCCTACAAAAGCCTTTTAATATTGCTCATAACAGAGTCATCTAATTTTAGTCTTGAAAAACAAATCGCATCTATTTTATCACATACAACTCACTCGCTTTTCAAAATCATACAGAAAGCATAAATGTCATTATGAACATCTCCCAGCAGAAAAATTCCTAACTGTCATCCTGGAAATCTATTGGTTACACCACAGGCTGTAGTGACAGGACAAGAGAATAACAGTTTCAAACTAAAAGTAAATAGGTTTAGATTAGAAATAAGGAAGAAAATCTTTACTGTGAGGCAATGGAACAGGTTGCCCAGAGATGTGGCTCGCCAGAAGTGGTCAAACTCAGATTAGATGGGACTGTGGCCCACCTAATCTAGAGGAAGATGACCCCGACCCACGGCAGTGAGATTGAAACTTTGAAGTTCACTTCCAACCCAAACCATCCTATGGTTCTGTAATAAAGTGAAATACTGACCTAGATGCTTTAATGCTGCAAGAATGTAAGAAATATGTTTGTATTTTAGAAGATATTCAATAGCAATTGAGGTTCTGTTGCACAATTTGTTTTCTTCTTTGCTCTTTCTGTTAGCCTTTTCCAAGCTGAGCCTTAAAGCTTTAGTTTTCGCTGTGTCATTATTCTTTCTCCAAGAGTATCCTCTCCACAGTGCCTACAGAAAAGGAATTTCACAAAGACCAAAAAAAAAATTGTAACTAAGTAGAACGGATAAAAGAACTTCTACTAGCGTTCCAAATCAATGTTACGTAAGTCTAATCAAGTATTTAAATACTTTGGTTCTTCATTTTTAGATAATTGCCTAATAATCACATTCAGTGTTTAGTCTTCCAAACACTTGATCTGCAAGATGGAAGAGCAAAGCATACCAGCAGGTATGCAGTATACCCCCAAAAAACACTGCCTCCTAAGTTACCTCAGACGGTACCTGCTTAATATTACTTCATGGTCTGCTTGTATTTAATTGAATTGAAACTGATTTGGCTTGTAATTTAACTGACAAATTCACAAACCAAAGTAAACTTTTCTGAGAAAATGACAAGAACAACAAAAAAAAACAACGACCAAAAGAGATCTGTTCTCTTGTAAGAGGTGTTCACCTGGAATTTAATTACTCCAACTGCGATTTTTCTCTTACGCCTGCAGGCAAGGAATCTCCGTACATGTCGCTGGATTACGGTTGCTGCGTCATTTCTGCGATTTAGCCAGCCTCGGATCGTACGTTGACATTGAATGATTCTTTGCAAATCTCTTTGAAGTCTTTTCTGTTGCATTTTTGCTCGGAACCATTTCTGTTTAAAATTAAAATAGCTTCATATTTAGTTAAGACCTCTCCCTAAACCCCCATTTCTCTTCCAAAACAAGCACTGTTTATGAAGTGAAAAATTACTGTAACATAACTTTTGACATAACTTTTAGAAATCCCTAATATTCACCACACATCTCAGCTGTGACTGGCCTAGTGGATGCAGAAATGTGTGATAAAATATCCTTGACTAAATAATAGCTATTTCAGGAATCACGTTTCAGACTCCCCATTTATTTAACCCTGCACTCCTTCCATCAGTGGAACTAAGTAAGTGACTGATTTGGAATCCTGAATGTAATTTTTACTACGTGGCTATGCTGCACTACAGATCTGATTTTTTAACACTGCTTTTTAGAAAAATTAAACTTGCTTATATTACAGACACTGCAACTTAGGCATGTTTAGTTGCCACTGACAAGTCAGAAAAATCTGACCAAACAAAGCACTGCCGATGACACAAAACTGACTGGGAGTGATTAATTCATTAGAGGGTCATGCTGTCAGTCAAATAAGCCTGAGCAGGCTGGGGATGTAGGTTGACAGGAACTCCATGAAGTTCAACGAGGAGAAGTGAAAAGTCCTGGACTTGGGGAGGAGTGACTCAGGCACCAGTACATGCTGGGAGCTACTCAAGTGGAAAGCAGCTTTGCAGAAGGGGACCTAGGAGTGCCTCAGGACACCTAGCTGAATGAACATCATTCGGCAACATGTCCTCGTTGCTAAGAAAGCTAACAGCACTGCTGGCTGCATCAGGGAAAGTATCACCAGTAGGATGATCCTTCCTCTCTACTCAGCATTGCCAGCCCGCATCTGGAGTACAGAGTCCAATTCTGCACCCCCCAGCAACAGAAAGACCCGGTCATGCTGGAGAGTCCACCATAAGACCACCAAGATGATAAAAGAACGGGAACACATCTCCTACGAAAGGAAGCTTAGAGAGCTGGGATGTTCAGCCTAAGAAAAGTGGATGCTACGGGGAGATCTTATCATTGTCGACATAAAACTAAAGGTAGGGTGGAAAGTAGACTGAGCCAGGCTCTTTTCTCTGCTGCCCAGTGACAGACAGGAGAAAATGAGCCCGAAGTGGAACAAAAGATGGTCACTCTGAATGACATGAAACGCTACGTGCAGGTGACTACTCGTTGGAACAGGCTGCCCAAAGAGGCTGTAGATCTCCCTCCTCGGAGACTATCAAAAGCCAACTAGACACGCTCCTGGATGGACCTACTAGGTAGAGTTGGACTAGCTGACCTCCAGAGGTCCCTTGTAATTTCAACCACGCTACGGTCCTGCAAATCCATCCCGAGGGCTGTTTCTTTAAGTAGACACACTTCATGAGCATTACAGGTGGTTGTGTCTGATCTTTCTTACTTCCACTACACTAAGACAGCACTTAGATTATCTTAGCAAGTCTGGGGGACAAAAGAAAACAAACTTTCCTATCCACCCTCAGCTTTGAGCTGATAAAGCCTCTACTGTCTGCTAACACCCACTCTATTATGCTTAGCTGAGTATAAGCAGCACTGTTTAATAAATTGTCATCTCTATATTGGCTTTATTACTACAAATTAAGGAACTACTGTGTTGCAGTGCTGCAGCTCAGCAGTCTACATTACACAAAACTATTCATCCATAATTAGATAAATTAATTAGACTAACCTGTATTACAAGAACTGATGAGATGTGGTTTTCTGCTAGCTTATAGGTGAGGTGCATCCTATAAGCCCTTTGAATTTTAATCGCAGAAACATGATGATATGCAGCTGCTATAAAATAAAGTAGTCTCTTCTTTTGCTTCTGTTCCAAAAACTGTCGGAAGAAAACAGTTCAAAGAGTATCATTAATTTTCATACCCAGAGACAGCCGATTTAGGCAGAGAACATAGCACACAGCAATGTATTCAATGCCCTCCGAAGTCAATACCTCAGAACTAAGTACGCCGCTACCTTTCCTCAGTGCTGGGTCTCTAATCTGAACTGAGGCACAGCAAAGTGTTTGCCAGAACAGTTTCATTGTAGGCAACAATAACCTGACCCCCGGCCCACATAATTCTCAAAGCAGTCAACAGGAATCAGAGTTTAATGATATGAGCTCTTTTCTTGCCAGCCAAAATTAATGCCAGAATTGCTCTGGAGATACTTTACATCAAGCGTAGTTTTAAAGTGAAGTAAACTAACCTTTTTTCTGACTAAATAACCCCGTATAAACGCTTGCAGTTTAATGACAGCTCTTCTGACTTTGTTGTATTTCATAAATTGAAGCCTGCCCTCTTGCCAAGCCCTCAGATGTTTTTGGATAGTCACAGCGGCAGCTTTTTGTCGATCAAGTTTCCTCCTCTCCTTAAAACGCCTATATGTTGCTTGGATCAAACATGCAGCTTCGTGCTTCTAGAAAAGATTTTAAAGAGTTTGCTGATAATTGAAATGGGGTTCATTCCTGTTGCTATCCATATATGTCTTAGTTTTATCTTAGGATGGAAATTTTTTACTAGAAATGAAACTTAAAAGTAAACATATAGGAAGTACAAGCAAACGAACATCGCAATACTCTACAAAAAAAAACACTTTCACAATTGGGAAGGTCTTTCCCTTGCCTAAGTGGGGTCAAGCTATTGCTTTAACTTAATCCTTTGTAAGCAAGAAAGCCAGTAGGTCATTTATACGTTTCATTTCTTCGGCATAAGTGGACAATTCAATTGCTCAAAACCATCAACCTATTGATGACAAAACTCACTCAAAAGCAATGCAAACTCAACACAGCCATGACATACAGTGCAAGTGAAAACATACCTTTCTTAAAAGTCTTCTAGCCCTGTACTGTCTGTATGCTGACTGAATCTTGAGTACTGCATTCCTAGTTGCCAGAAACTGAAGCCGAACCATTCTTGCAACAAGGGTTGCTCTCCATCTTCTTTGAATAGTAAGTACGCAGAACTTCATTTTCAAAAACCTGACAAGAAAATGCATTTTAGGTTTTTCTAAAAGTTGAGAACGCTTACCTTTTTAAGTTTAAGTGGAACATGAAGCTTCTGGATATAGGAAGCGAGGCAATGAAAGAGACAGCTTACATAAGACATTGTATTCAAAGAACATGCAGGTACAAGCTCTATTAAAAAATCCAACAACTAAATAGCAATCACTCACATAATAACAATGTCTTAGAAAACACAGAAACACTAAATAGAAGAGAAAAAAAAAGTTCCCTACATCAGGTTAAATCTTTTTATTTTATGTCCCATGCACAATGGAAGCCAAAAACCGGTCGAGGCATCATGGTGAAAAACACCAAGAACAATTCAGAGGACATAATTTTGCTGCTACTTAAAATAATCATAAGGACAATACGTGATTCCGATCTCTACATTTCAGACAGGATACAGCAAAGTCAGGGAAGAATGACTAAAACAGAGAAGATAGAGCAACAGAATTAGACAGTAAAACTTAGAAGAACTGGGTGCTTCAGATGAGAGAGGCCTAGAGCAGGTTCACAAAATCATTTAGATAGATGTGCCGAAAGCAAAGCTGTTTTCAGCCTAATCCTTCAATGCAAAAACAACTGGTTTAGAATAGATAGGTTCTGTTTTCCCACAGTAGGCACTCCCAGAACTTGCTGCAAAATGAGTCTGTGGAGGCAGCAGTGGGTTTAAAAAGGCAAGTTGACACTCAACAGGTCAGAAGGATAACAAAGAGCAAGGATAGCAAGGATATAAGCTTTAACATTCATAGTCTAGTGAACACTGATGCTGAGGGAGGAACTCAGTAACTGCTCAGGTTCACATAACTGTTTTTCACTGTTTCTGACAGGACACAGATCTGAATGGGATCAAACAACAGTCTGATCTAGTAGAGTGTTTCTTGTCAAACCATTCCCGTAAAATAAACGAACACCAGTTTAACTATTTCAACACACATTATGAAGAAAAAGTCTGTCCTATTATCCTATCCTGTTATCATCATGCTGGATTTTTCATAGAATCATAGAATCACCAAGGTTGTAAAAACCTTTAGGATCATCCAGTCCAACCATCCACCAAACACCAACATCTCCTGCTAAACCACGTCCCTCAGTACATCTGAACGTTTCTTGAACGTTTCCAGGAGCAGTGACTCCACCGCCTCCCTGGGCAGCCTGTTCCAGCACCGTTTAAATGACAAAAAGAAATTGACAATAAAAAAGATAAATAAAAAAGATCAAGCCCTACTCCGTCCAGATCCCTAATTCATAACATTTAGGATTACGCAGTAGCTTCTAGTCCAGAAAAATATTCAAACAAAAGAAAAATCCTTTGCAAAAGAATAATTCCACTGACATCAACACGATTACACTCAAGTACATTATATACACACTTGAGGGACAACGTCTGAGAATCTGTAAGTGTTTGCCAGAGTGCAAAGCAGTACAAAGTAATAAGACAACAACAGTTTTTAGAAGTAGAGAAAACTATGTCAAATTGAGCATTACCAGGTCCTCTGCCGTTTTGTTCTGAAGTGACTCTTAAAAATGCGCACAGCTTCTACCATAGATGCATATTCCTTCCGTGCTTTGCAGCCTCGAAACCAGGCTTGAATTACTTGGGCTGCTCTCACTTTGTTAGCCAACTGCCTGGCTTTAAATCCTCTATATGAGGCCTATTAAATATAAAAACCAAAAACAAAAATGTCAGCTCTATTTCTTTTATAACGGAGCAAACCAATTTAAAAGACAAAGTCCCTTTAGCACAAAAGGATTCCTATCTGTACAATATTAGAAGTAGCTATGAGTTCCTCATATCTGGAAGTTGTTTTCTAAGAAACAGAAAAAGCAGCTAGAGAAATACTACAAATGCCACTCACACCTGTAAAAATTGTTATGTCACAAAAAAATAAGCCCAAGAAACATGAAGGAAAAAAAAAACCAAAACCAACTCCTCCTCCTCCAAAAACAAAATACCTTCCTGGATTACCTGAATTTTGATAGCAGCTCTTTTCTTTCGGTTGAATCTTTGTTGTTCAACATTTCGCATCTGATGCGCTCTGTAGCGTTGCTGTATTACTACAGCAGCAAACCTGCACTGAAGGTATCGTTGTCTCTGAGGAAATCCACGAAAAAGTGCCTCGAAAGACAAAGACAAATTTCGGACTATTTCCCCACTTGCACAGTATTGACAGGAAACACGACTGCATATTTTTAAGTACTGCTATAGTCACTAACTTGTTTTTAAAATTAACAATACAATTAATTTTAAAACAGCTTTGATTCCCCAGTTAATTCTTATTTCTACTTTTTAAGCAAAATCATCACCTTGTTTAGGACATACAAAGATAAAGTTAATTACTAAAAAGCTGCCACTTGCACCCTCTCCTCAAAAAGGGAGGCAAGGAAGGCACAGCTGTTTTCTTGTCTGCAAACAGCAGTGAAGAATTACGAGAGATTATTTCCTTTTCTTTTCTGAATTGAAACTCCCTTCATTTCAGTCATACCCTGAAGAAAGACTCCTTTCGTTTTCCCTTAGGGTAAAATAACTAAGAACACCACGAGAAGTCATGTAAAGCTTTTCTCAGAAGGAAATACAGTGTTCTCAGTATACATACAAATTGTAATCAATATAAATAACAGGGAGAAACTTTCCCTCCTTTACCCTCAAAAACAAGACAAAAAAAAAAACACGTCAGAGATGGAAAGCAATTCTAACTCTCGATTACTTCTTGCCAACCCTGCTGATATTTTATACAGTAAAGAAGGAAGGAAAAAGTGTCAAAACTTCACCTTCCTAGAGCACGTCTGAGACATCACAGACTACAGTTTCACACCCAGTGTACCAGCTGTGGCATGCAATAAGAATGAAATATGTCTCCTCATATTCCACTTCAAAATATTTTTATCTAGGCACCAAAATTAGTCTGGAGCTATTTAACAGGTATAAACAAAAAAAGCAAGCACCAAAATCTTAATGTGGAGTATTTAGGAAGGCACAGGTAAATCAAAGTCTTAGAAATCACAGCAGTCACACCCCTCCTCCTTTACTTCACCTGATATCCAGTACTTGAACTCACTTATTTCAACACATCTAAATGGCTTTCATTTGCATTCCAAAGAAAATATTCATTAAGCTATTAATATTTCAGCAGGTGAAAGCCAGTTAGGACAAAAAGGTTCTTAAAAGAACAACGGAAACACACACAAATATCAGAGATCAAATTTTAAGCCGTACCATTTAAGGGGAAACATAAGGAAAAAAGGAATATGACTTTTCAGACGAATGCCTCAGCAAGGAAAGACAAAACGGAGTCAGATTCATTTCTGAGCCCCGCTGTGGTTACCTTTACACTTAATACACTGCAGAACATGATTCTGTTCTAAGATATATGGTTTTAAACCATCGTTTGAAATCGTAGCAGTTCTCCAAAACAAATAAGTAAGCAGAGAAGAACAAACAATATTATGCGTGTATAAGTACCTGAATTTTTATTGCGCTTTCTTTCATTTTCTGGAACCTCTTCCTTACAATGAATCTTCTGACGACAGCCTGCACAAGGATAATTTTTTTCTGGGTTTGCAAGTAGGTCATTCTTTGGCGTTTTACAATCAAGTGGGATCGGTACCATCGCTGTAAGACAACAGCTGCTTTTTTATAGCTCACATACTGTGATTTAGCTTTGTGCATTAAGTAACAGGCTTGTAATGTAACAGCTGCTGTTTTAAGTTGAATAAATCTTCTACGTTGCACAGCCATCTGAAGAAAAGACTGAATCTTCCTTGTGGCACGTATCTGTCTTGCTAGTTTTCTTGCTTTCATACCACGGTAGGCAGACTGAATAATTATTATCGCTTGCCTTTGAAGAGAATACTCTGCTTTCTGTAAACGAGCAGCGTGACACGCTCTATACCACCTCTGAATAGCAACTATTGAATTCTGAACGGATTTATAGCGGGCCCTAGCTCTCTGGCATCGAAACGCTGACTGGATCGTTATTGCTGCTGCTCTTTTCACAAGAAAATGCCTTCTTTCCACACGCATTCGTAAGAATGATTGGATGAATAGTGCAGCAGCATTGGTTTTATGCAATTGCCTTGCCTTTTTAGCACGAAAAGAAGACTGAAGGCAAACGATGGCCTTCCTTATTTTCGCATAGTTTTCCATATCAGTTTCTTTTGCTATTTTGGCTCTGAACCTTTGCTGTATAACTCTGGCGGCCCAGCACAACTGTTTATAATATTTGTGCTGTATGTACATTCGATAATTAGACTGTATTACAATTGCTGAAGCATGCATCATTTTCAACTTCTGTCGTTCCTTCATGCCTCTGTAAGATGCCTGAATAAGAAGAGCAGATTTCTTAATCATCAGATATTCCTTTTGTTGATTCTTTGCTTTAACGTAGGAACGGTAGTAGTACTGTATAACAATAGCCGCAGTTCTCATCTTTTGATAAGCGCTTCTATTTCTGTGCATTTTATAGGCTGATTGTATTGTACGAGCAGCTAAATGCATGTGCTCAATGCTCTTGCGCACTCTGATTCCTCTGTACACAGCCTGTAGACGAATAGTTGCTCTGCGAAGATACAGATACTCCTGAGCGTGCTGCCTAGACAGAATCAAAGCTCTGTATCTTCTCTGAAAGACAAGAGCAGCTGCTTTAAGAGAGAGAAATCTTTGATGTTCTCGAAAAGCTCTATAATTTTTCTGAACCACAGTAGCGGCACGGTGCATTTCTTGATGTTGTTTTTTCAAGCGCATGTCCCGAAAAGCCCTCTGAATACAAATTGCTGCTCTCTTCAATGAGGAGTAACGCTGTACTGCAATATTCCTTAGGTTATTCGCTCTGAATTTCCTCTGTATTAGCTGGGTTGCCCACTGAACTCGTCTGTAGCGGTGGTACTGCCTGTACATTCGGTAGTTTCTCTGTATTATAAGTGCTGCCTCATGCCTTTTCTTCAAGAAGCATCTTGTTTTCATTCCTCTATAGGCAGCCTGAAGAACTAAAACAGATTTGTATGTTTTTAAGTACATTTCTCTGACACGCTTCCCTTCCCTGTAAGCACGATAACGTTGCTGTATGATTACTGAAGCAAGTCTGAGAACTTGGTAAGAAATGTAAATTTTTCGCATTCTTAGCGTTGCTTGGATGACCGTAGCAGCTTGATGCATCTGCCTCATTTTTTGCCTTGCCAAAAAGCCTCTATAGGCTGACTGGATAATAACAGCAGCATTAAACAACGAGAGATATTGTTGACGTTGAATTTTTGCTAGTTTTGTTGCTCGGTATCTTCTCTGAATTACAACAGTGGCTGTTCTAAGGGAAATAAAACATTTTCTTTGGAGAAAAGTTCTGAATCTTCTTTGAATAAGCTCAGCAGATTTATTCATAGTTCTTAAATGTCTTCTTGTTTTCATGCCACGAAACGCAGCCTGGAGACAAAGCGCAGCACTTCTCACAGTCATATAGTTGTGAACTTGCCTATTTCTCTCCTTACAAGCACGATACCATTGCTGAATCTGTCTGGTTGCCAGCAACAAGTTTCTGAAATCCCTCTGTTGTTTGTGCACTCGATAATAAGACTGTATCAGTGCTGCTGACTGATGCATCATTTTTAAGTCTTGTCGAACTTTCATGCCTCTAAAAGCAGCCTGAAGGACAATGGAAGACTTCTTGAGCTCCAAGTACTTCTTACGTTCTACTCTGCCTAAACAAAATGCTCTATACTGTCTTTGAATTATAATTGCTGCCATTCGAATTGCCTGGTATCTAATATTTATGCGATGCATCTTAAACATGGCTTGAATACGAATAGCTGCTTGATGCATAGAATGAATTTCTCGTCTGACTTTTATGCCTCTGTAAATTGCTTGCATTTTGATTGCAGCTGTTTTTAAAGATAAGTACTTTTGCCTTTGCCATTTAGCGTGAATAACTGCACGATAGCGCCTCTGAATTACTACTGCTGCAGATCTAAGTCTTACATAGTCCTTCTTTACCAGGTACGATTTGAAGGCTGCTTGTATTGTCGTTGCAGCTTTGCTTAATTCCCTCAGTTGTTTCCTCACAGTCATTCCACGGTATGCAGACTGCAAGACTAGCACAGCCGCCTTTGTCTTTAGATAAAGTGCACGCTGTTTTTTTTTCATACGGTAAGCTCTAAAGTACCTCTGAATCACCAGAGTGGATCGCCTTAGTTTTTTAAATTTTAATTGATTGACGTGCATTCTGTAGTAGGACTGAATAATTGTGGCAAGACTGTGCCTCTTTTGAATCTTTTTTCTCGCTGCTTTTCCCCGCCATATCGTCTGAAGACGTACTACACAGTTCCGCAGCTCAACGTACTCCTGCCGTTGTTTTTGGCTTATGACGCTGGCTCTGTAACGCCTTTGGATAGTGAGTGCAGCATGGTTCATAAGTCTGAACGTTTTCAGAGCCATGAATTTCCTGAAGGCAGATTGTATTGCAGTTGCAGCAGCACATTGTCTTCGAATTTGCTTTCGAACCTGGTAACCGCGAAAAGCTGCTTGTAAAGTAAGCGCAGCTGCTCTTGTTTTCAGGAAGGCCAGTCTTTGCCTGTTACTAGTCTTGCAAGTTCTGTACCATCTCTGAATCACAAGAGAAGCTTGAATCATTGCCTGATATTTTTTTCTTGTAGCATGAGCTCTAAAAGCCGTCTGAATTTTGACAGCAGCTCTGTGTTCCAGCTTGAGCTTTTTGCGCGCCTTATAACCCCTGTAGCCTGCCTGTATGCACACTGCTGCTTTTCTAGATTGCAGGAACTCCTGCCTCTGACAGAGTTGCATGTGATATGCACGATAGTGTTTCTGAATGACAACAGCAGCACTGTACATAATTAAATAACGTGCCCTGGTCCTCCTCATTCTGTACTGTGCCTGGAGAAATACTGCAGTCTCCGTCCACCTTTTTATTTGCTTCCTGACAAGATAGCCTCGAACTGCAGCTTGAATTCTTATGCAGGCTCCCTTCAATTTCCTATAATCTTCTTTAAGTTGAAGAGCACATCTACGAGACCGATACCTTTGCTGGACATAAAGCGTTGCTTCCCTTAAGGCACGGTAATACCTACGAGCTTGTCTCATCTTTACACAAGCTTGAATTTTCACTGTAGCATTTCTCAAGTCTTTAAATCTCTTTCGGATGACATAAGCGCGGAAACTTGACTGAATTTTTATCACAGATCTCAATATGTGAACTTCTTTCCTGGCTTTCCTTCCTCTATAGGCAGACTGAAGGACAACGGCAGCCAGACGCATCCTCTGGAAAGATGAGGCGGCTTTTTTAGAAGTGACACGTGCCCTATACCAAGCTTGAATTACAGAAGCAGCGTTTTTCATCTCTTTGTATTTTTTCACCTGTTGGTATTTTCTCACGTGCGACTGCAATAAAGTAACAGATTTTTTTAATAGTAGAAATCTTAGTTTTGCTTGTCTCATTCTCCACAGTGATTGAACAACACAAGCTGCTTTTGTTTGCCTGTATAGCATACGTGCTTTCTTGCCTTTAAAAGCAGCTTGGAGAACTACTACCGCTGCACGCTTTTGCAAATAATTCTCTCTCTCTTTTTTTCCTAATTTATAAGCTCTGTAATACTGCTGAATGGTCACTATTTGTGCCCTGCATTCCTGGTAAATACGTCTAGCTATCTGACACCTGTACCAAGCCTGAATCTTGACAACGCTTTGCTTAATACGTAGATACTGTTTCATATCTCTGTGCATCCTATACCAAGACTGAATGACAAGGGCAGCTCCCTCTCTTTTAGTCAGTTTTGAAGATTGCCATTTTCTGAAATACCTCTGGAGCACTAAAGCAGCTCTAATTCTCTCTTGAATTTTGTGTTTTCTCCATTTTCTGAAAGCAGACTGTATAGTAAGTACTGAAGACCTTAAGATTTCATATCTTTGCCGATGTTCCTTTGCCAGTTTAGTTGCACGCAGACGATTCTGAATTGTAACTGTAGCCCAAAGAATTCGTTTATATGCAGCAACGGATAACAACATCCTTATCCTTGCTTGTACAAAAATGACATAGTATCTTAGCTGTAAATAACTTTTCCTTGCAGAGTATCTCCTCCAATAAGCCTATAGGGAAAAAATAGAAAATTTAGCACATTCTTAGTGTATCAGTATAGTAAATTAGCTTGACTTAAGTCTAAATTTGATGACTCTTGACCTCAGATGTTTTAAAGTTTCTGTATTCCTACTTAACCCACATAGTACTGGAGCAAGCTGCCCAGTGGAGTTTCTTTCTATGGAGACATTCAAAATCCACCTGGATGCTTTTCTGTGCAACCTGCTCCAGGGAACATATCTTAGCATGGCAGTTGGACTGGAGGATCAGGAATCTCCAGAGGTCACTTCCTATCCGCGTGATTCTCCAATGCCCAGATATGTATATTAAAAACAAGCAATTTTAAACAGCTAATTACTTCCATCTTCGCTATTTTAAGCGCTTTATATTCTGGGAGAAAAAAAAAATTAAAAAATTGCCCTGTCAACGAAAGATTACGTGTTAAAATATGTAATGCATCAGTGACTCTTTAACATCCATTCCAAAGAATCTTAAGAATGCTTTGGGTAACAGTGGGGAACATATACTCAGAAATAACTATGCAATCACTAGCTATGAACTGGTAACTAATTTCCGCTATTCTGAAAGTGCCAACTGCAAGTGTCATAACATTAGGAGACAAACCATCTCTAGCTTCAACAGCTGCAGAAAAGCAAAGCAGAATTATCTGATAGGTCCTGTCTGGTTTAAGGCCCAGTGTGGGCTTACTTGTGATATACCGGTACAAAATATTTACTAAGAAAGAACAATGAGAGATTTAAAGCCATATTACCATTTCGCTCTGAATATCTGTTGCTGTAAGCAGAACAAATGACGCTGAGCAATACTGTTTCTTCCAGGTTTCAGAGGGTTTCCTTGCTGCTGCGTAATCTCACTTTAAAACAAATTACCTGAATTACTGTGGCAGATTTACTTCTGGCTTCCTCCCATTTTGTCTTTTTTAGATTTAAAAAAATCGTCCTTGCTAAGTGTCTTCTCCAGTGCTTCTGGATGATGACTGCTGCGTTGTGTTTCTTCACGAGGCGTCGGTGAGACAAGAAGTTTATTGCGTATTTTTGAATTATCCGAGCAGCTCTGTCTCTTTCCTACAAAGAGTGAATTTGCACTGAACAGTCAGGACTGAGAATTCTGCTCATATTTTGGATGCGTTAAAAAACTATCTTATAAAAATTAGGCTTGTCGATTCCACTGCTTTTCTTTATCCTATTTCAAAAAATTTTCTGAGACAGAATGCTTACTTCAGCACCAAGTTTTTTGTACACATATCTTTCTGCCATGACAGTACATCACGTCTGTTACAGTTTTTTACTGCTCCTCAAGTAATCTGTTTTTAAGCCTCGATTTTAGTTCTCATTCACAAGAGTTCAAGATATTCATAATAATGGTATCCAGCTATACTGAAATAACATAAAATTACAAAACCGGCCTCACCAGATCATGTCCATCTAGCCAGAGTTTTGTCTGCATAGACCGAGCAGTGTTTTTACAGTACCCCAGTGACAGTACTAACAGACTTGTATACATCAGGGCAACAAGAAAAGGAAGTTGTCAATGTAATACCTAAGTAAAAAGCCCATACAGTCAGAATCCTAACTAGTAGCCTATCCGTACTGCACTACAACAGAGCAGAGTTGCTCATACTGCAAGATTAAATTCAAAATAACATCTGCAGTGCCTGTGGGTTTTGTTTTTGACACCGCCCGCCCACAATCAGCTTTGCTATAAAGTATTTTAAAAGTTATTTATAAAGGAAACTCTTCTATCTTAGCATCGAGATTGATTCTTTTAATAAGGTAAAGAAGTTGGAGATGAAAAATTCCCCATCGTATGCCACAGATTCTTAAATTTGGACACTGCTCGATTTTCTAATATCGATCTCAGATACATGTAAGGTGTTTATCAATCTTAATGGTATCAATAGTTTCACAATCATCACAAGTTCTGGCATAACTACTAGAAAAGCAAGAAACAAAATAATACACAACTTGACTCAGAACACTGTGGGGAAGTCTAGCAGTTTAGCATCTACAGAAATAGTAAAACCATGTGGAAGTTTAATTTTACAAGCCATAAAGCGTAATTAAACAAAATAACAATGAATAGAAATTTAAAAGGAACAGCTCTTTTCAGTTCAAGGAAGCAGTGCAGCAACTTCACACCTGACTTCGGAAAAGGATTTAAGGGGAACTGCATTTCAGTTAGAACACAAAATAATTCCCGAAGGACATGAATTTTTAAGGAGCATCCACTTCGCTTAACATGTAACTAATTTAGAATGGTTTTCAACTAATCTTTAGTAGATTATGCTACCAAGAAGTCCATATAATTTGATAATAATATTGCTTGTATGAATTTTAGTGCCAATATTATTCCAATAAACCTGTGTACTCTATTAACAGTGAATTTATATTCTTTACTTAGTACTTCTCAAAGTACAAGTTCCACGCATTGCACAGATAGAGTACCTGAAAAAGTTTCAGTTCCCTTTTCAGCCTGAATTTCCTCCAAGCAGACTGAATTAAACGAGCGGCTCGAGTTTCCTGCCGTAGATCTAGAAGCCGTGAGCACAGAAACGACAGGTAGGTAATAACAACCTATTCAAACACAGAACATAGCCGAGTTAAGGACCGAGTAAAGAGAGCTGGGCACATTTACATCAACTCTAACTAAAGACAGCTATCTCACCTTCTCATCAGGAATTGTATTTGACATGTCTGAGTGATGAATCATTGCTGGTATTCCACCTAGGTCAGAAACTGCGTTATTGATCAGCTGGAAGTTCTTCTTTTCATTTTCCAGCAGTTCCTTGTACAAGACTGAAGCAGTTACAGCTTTGCAAAGAGAAAATATTTGTCAAATTAGATCAAGCATAAGAGTAATGGATTTTACAAGTGCTTCCAAACATTAAGTAACTTACTTTGGTCAAATGGTCCTTCCATAACATTTAGAGAAGTATCAGACTCTGAAGAGGATGAGGAGGAACAATTCAGTCCCACCTTATGAGTTCTTGAGCACTCTACTGTTTGAGTTGTACGCTGGCACACAGCTTCCAAAGGCACATAACACGGGTGGTAATGATGAATTAAATGACACAGCACTCTTCCATCTGAGAAACAGACTGTGAAATTTTCCACCTGTTTAATAAAATACAGTAAGATACAGTTTCCTTGGTTTTTCAATACCATTTCATTGATAGAAAATCCTACACTCAGTTTATATCTTGTACTTTTGAAAGTAATCAATCACAGAATGGCCTGGATTAGAAGGACCACAAAGATCATCTAGTTCCAACTCCCTGCTGTGGTTGGGGCTGCCAACCAGTACATCTGGCCCTAGATGAGACATGAATTCTGATCGCTTATTTTGAACAGAAACTATTGCTTCCTTTGAACATTCACTATGCATTGTCATATAGCTGTAAGAAACCTGCAACAAGTGTGAATTACTGTACAGTGAAACTCCAAGGGAAACGCTTCAAAAAGAAAGCACTGTTTCTACAGGAGGATCTCTGGAAACTTCTACAGATGGCTCTCATGTAGGTCTTCAGAGCAGAAATGAACTTGCATGAGCTTCAAAGACTGTAATTTGCCCTTCAGAGAGATTATCAGGTATGACAGGATTCGGAGTGAAGTCAAGTGCCTTAACAGGGCTTCTCAGAGAGTTGTTCTCAGAGAGAACAGCTGGTAACATTATCCTTCTAAACAGACACCTCTGAAGAGAGGAATCCTTCTTGGCCTGAACGTTAGTTTAATTCTCACAGTTACTGTGAACAGTAAAAAATTTATGCACAAATACATTTAGGATGAATACTCATTTAAAAAAAACAGAAGATAATAACAAAAAAACCCACTGCAACTAAAATGTTATATTCCTAAAAGGCATTTTTATGCATGAGACTAGCAAGAAGGCAGTATGCTTTCGCTCATATTTTTTAAAAAGGAGAGCTGAGCTGCAGGTCAATCCACAGACAGATGGTTATTCCCAATCAGACTATGTAAAGTTGAGAAGGATATTTAAAACTAATTAGTATTGCCTGTAACGACGTTATTCTATAGCTTAAAGAATTCTGCTCTCTAAAGAATAAGCATTTTACCTTAATACTGTAAAATCCACAAACAGCATTAACCCATGCCATCAGCAGCTTCACATTTTCACCATGACTTTGAGGTGAGGGGCTACTGCTGTTATCTTCTTGTATTCTGCAACAACTTGAAAAAAGCTTGAGAGCACCCAGCTGCATTTTTATCTTACGCGCATTCTTTAAAAATTTGATTTCTTCTTTTAGCTGTTCCACGTTAAGAAGAACATCCACCTATTATGGAAGACAAAAAAAAAAGAATTTATTTATGTAATCATTAAAACAGCTGAATGGATGCAGAAGCTGTAGGTATTGCCTTTTAAAGAAAGAGAAACTACTCTACTACCTGCCACACTAAGTCAGTAGTGATTAATATGGACTTGCCAACATAGGTGGCAACATCCTCCACCAAGTAAAGAACTTAAGAAGCAGAGAACTTAAACCCACGCTCAGCCTTTTCATGGCAAAAGGTTACAGAGCAGTTTAGCAGAAGTGGGTGCTGGAGTCGGGCAATGGAGCAAGCAGAAGACAGTAGCGAAGAATGTTTACAACTTCATTAAATATCATTAAATACTCTATACTGCCTGTCAGACTAACCTCAGAAGCTAATTGAAAATTCGATTCTCCTCTCACTTTCCAGTTAATAAGATCTTACCAGCTTTTGGAAACCAAAGTTATTTTAGTCTAATTATCAATTCCGACAGCCTAACACCATATGCTCAGAAGTATCTGTGTGGTTTTTTTCCTCCAAAAACTTTTATGACTGTATACAAGAAAAAAAACGTGCATAAAAATGTTAAAATATACCGTTAGGGCTATTAGATAGCATTTCTATGACACTTAGAATTTACAGTGTAAATAGTTCTATGGTCTGCCTACACAGACAACAAATAGTTGCTAAAGGACTGATATCTTCATTACCTTTCACCTCAAATTAGTGGAAAAAAAACCCCAACAAACACAAAGAAGTAATACCTGGAAAGCAAAGACAATTTTCCACAGCAGAGCTAATGTTCGTTCCCTGTGTCTGTCCACAATATCCCTACAGTCAATTGAAGCACCTATTAAATAAAAGAAAGAAATAAAACATGCACTACTCCTGCAATGGGCTTAGAATAACTGATTTCTAGGCCTTACCGCTGTCATCTTTCAAGTGAATTCCTCGCTGTTTAAGAACACTGAGAACAATATCAACATTATGCATCTTCTGTAGACGACTAATTGCTGGAACTCTCAGCTGTTTTGAAAGATTCCAGTCTCTGGTTAGAAGTTCCATTGCTCTCCTAACAAAGGGAATTTCACAGCTTAATACCTTAACTTAGCTCAAATAAAGTATTTTATAAGGAAAATGAACGGTTCAAAACAATACGGTATCAACATACACAAGACGAATGCCGCACTGTAGGTCCACAGCCAGATTTGTTACAGCAAAATCAAATTCATCAAGTGGAGTTTGAATGTGGCTGACGGGTAGTCCCAGGAAACCAAGATGGCGGGAAAGATCACCTTCACCACTCAGGAAGTCACGAGAAATAGCCAGCAGAATGTCTTTACTTGTCTTAAAATAAACAGACACAGATATACGTTAGATACAAATATTTAAAAAGATAAATGTCTTGCACAGCTTGTCTGCGCAGTACAAAACTACAGGAAATTAAATGTAGCAAAGACATTTATTAGATTCTGTATGACAGATGTTGTATATTCCCTTATCACAGCAAAATAACAGAAGAAAAATCAGGAAACCCACAAACTGGTTTAAGACCAGCTGCAGTACAGTACGCTAGAGCAATACTTAAGAGCAGTGCAGCAGCTTAGCTTTAGAAAGGGAAGCAAGGTAATGCAACATAACAAGAGTCCTTCCTAAAGAAGCAACACAAAACGTTCATAGGAAATCTTTTTCAGAACCATGAAGTCATGCACTGAGAATAAAAGCATAGGTAAAAGCACAAGCACGAAGAGCCAAGACTCATTATAGAAAAATACATGATATTAAAAAAAACAAACACACATACGTTCAGTCACAGAATGTTCATATGTAGAACAATGCTTGACTCAGACATCAAACCTTATCTCTCTTACCTTGAATTCTGCGTCCTTACAAAAGAGGCAAGGGTCATGGCCAATCAATCTGGACTGTTTAGCACGATCCAGAAAGCAAACTAACAACAGCAATTTTTTCAGTGTAAATTTCGACAAGGCTTCTTCATGGCCTAAAATGACAGAACTAATTAAGTGGCAGTTCAAAAATTAATTGCTAAGATGGCCTATTTTTGGAAATACTAGTTACCTTCTCGGTAAAGGTGAGGCACAGTGGGATGTCTATATTCAGCTGCAATGTCAGGGTTCCAAAGCAAGCGATTAAGAATAAATACTGCCAAACCCATAAAGTCACTATTGCTCTCCAAAGTTATCAGTTCCCCATAAACAGTCTAATATGAAGGAAAGAAGAAAAAAAACAAAACCATTAAAAATGGCCTTAAAAGCTATATGCTCTTGTGAATGTCATACACTATGGAAATAGTACTGGCATTCTGTAACAGCAAGTGGTAGCTAATCTCTAAAAATCATTTTTTAAAACAGTGACTAAAAGATTACACGAAAGGAAATTTCAGAACATTCTGTCTTATATAAAAACATGTTTGAGAATCTGCACTTAGAGGCATCTTCCTATAGGTCACTGAGGAGTGAAACTAACTGCAATCTGCTCTTCTGTTATTAGTTCAACTTTCCTTGATTAAATATTTTCCTTTTTAATAAACATCTTTTAATGCAAGTTGGTTATAGTAAAGCAGAAAGAAAGAAAATGTGCTATAACTTAATCAAATCCACTTAGACTAATAAAATAGAAAATAAAAGAGAAACCTGAAATACTCTCTTCTAGAAAGCTTGCTAGATTCTCTAAATATTTTGATTACAGATAGTAAGTTCTGCACTTACCTCCAGTCCTATACGCAGCCACAAGGGATTGTAAGATAAAAGCCAGTTAAGGACTTTCTGCCTCTCTCCTGCGAAAGAGCATTTTGTGATATTACATTCAGTAAATACTTCATATTATAGAAAAACGTACTAACAATTGCTTTTAGTTTAAACCAACTAAGATTATGAGCAATCATTTCCCTACTCACAGAACAGGAGAGTGTGAAAATTTATAGTATTCTTACCTACATCTTTCCAAAGATGCCTGTCTCGACGAACTAGCAAACGTCGAGTTTCAATCTCAACCTCCAGCTTCTTAATAGCTTTAACCATTGCGTCAGATGTAAACAGGCGACAAGCATCCCGACGCAACTTGTTCAGTCTACGACGAGCAGTATATGCTTTTAGAGATGCTTCCTCTTTTGTTGGTGCTTTAGGAACACTGGTTTTATGATGGTTCTCTTCTCCCAAGATAAGAGCAGCTGCATTTACTGTTTAAAACGCAGGTAAATATAAGAACTGTGAAATAACAAGATCTACTCTTTGTATAAGAGCTAAGGTAATGCAAAGTAAAATGACAAGTAAGACTAGTGTTAAGATATTCATTAATATGAACAAAAAATTTGAGAACTTTAAAAGTGAAAATCCTGCACTTACCTTGTGAGGTGTTTGTTTTTACACTAAAGTCATCAGGGGTGAGCACAAAATTTAACCACCAAGTGAAACCTCGTTGTTGCTTCTCCTTCCAACGTTCATCGTAAAACATGTTTTGAGCAGCAAAAGGCATTGGGTGCCTAGGAATGACTTAAAAGAAATAAATAAAATCCAAACGTCAGTCTCTCCTTCAATCAGTATTTAAAGAATAGCAGTTCTTGAAATGTATGACAAGCAAGTGATGGAAAAGATTAATGTCTGATACTCCATCTAGCACTACAGCAGAAAAAAACTAGGTTTTCAGAATTTCCAGTGACTTGTGAATCAGCCACCAGTGGATAAATTTCAGTCACAAAACATGGATAAAGTCAGAGCACTGTGACAAAGACATGATTTCTGGAACATAGGTTATTTTTGGCACATATCTCAGGACAAAATCCAGTTGAGTTATATTACCTTCAGGAACAACCATTTCATACACACGTTTTTTTTCTGACCAGATCAACTTACTAGTACCAGATTTGCTAAATCAATACAGGGAACACACTTATAAAGTACCTTTTACATTTACTTCTTGTATTCAAAACAGGAGGAAAGGACCATGTGTTACAACAGGTTTCCTATGAGATGCATCATAAAAGGAACAAAATTTTCTACTAGTTATTTAATTGTGCGTACAATCTTCTATTTCATCCCAACTCTACCCAGTTGGTCTCAACTACAAGCAGCAGCAATTGAGCAATTAGTTCAATGGAAATGGATTTACTGAATATCAGAATTCTGTTTACCTGTTTTCAGCGGTTTCACAAATGTCAGGTGAGACTGAGCCAATCCAGCAATGGGCTTGTTAATTCTATTGGTAGTTTTTGATGCTTTCTGAAGGGAAGAACCTAAAAAGAGCACACAAATATCAATTACAAATGTCAGTGAAACTTACCATATTAGGATTCGTAATTCTTAAAACAGTACAGAACTGGAGTAATTTCCCCCCAACCCCTATAAGATAGCAGTAATCTCTCGATGATGAAGAAAGTTAAGCAGAGTATCTAACCTACAATCAATAAGGGAAGAACTGTTAAGAGCATGGAAGGGTGATTTGATTTCACAGTTCTTCAGAACATCAAAGAAATGTACTGTTAAAATTGATCCTAACGGATCCTGATGGAGCTTTGACAGATGAAGTGACCTAGGGTTAAGAGACCTAGATTTTCTGAACATATGAAAACAAACACTTTCAGAGCTAACTCTTCGTCATGGTGACATCAAATGAAGGATTAAAAAAAGTATCACGCTGCAAATGAACTTTGGTTCCCGGCTTACACCCAATGACAAGGTGTTATCTTGGAAGAAAAAAAGAGGCTAGTTTACAGACTGTGTCAATATGTTTAGCTGAAGTGGGTTTTTTTGTGCTTATTCCAACCTCTCCTATTATTCTGATAAGTTTTAAGCATATTTTGGTTGTTAAGAAAAATGGGTTTAACGTGGATTATTCTGAGGCTGGTTGCAAAGGTAACTTTTATAGTGAAATATGATTTTTCTTTGTGAAGCAGCACCTACTACACTATCTACACGTGCAATTAAAATAACAGGTTATATTTTGAAATAAACTGTAGTAAAAAGAACGCAATTCAAAAATTATGTCATCTACAATTACACCTGTGGATGAATAGAAATAATCTGGTGGGTAGCATTGCTTTTTCCTGCTGGACATGAACCTGGTGGCTTTTTATGAAGGCTGTCTTAAAGAGCCTGAACTCAAACCACATTACTGAAAGCCTCAAACTAATTCCAGATCACAGAATGGGTCGTCTGAAGAACTGAAGAAAACAGCATATGCTATTTTAATCTCAAAGCCATGATAATTTTTTTTCCTGGTAGTTATATTACAGAGACTGCAGGAAGATTCGCAAATGAAATGCTTCTTTTAGTTACCACTCCTCTCATACTCCAAAATGTATCTGGGAGCGGAACCCTTTGAAACCATAAGAGCACACTGAAACACAAGAAGTCAGCTTGCTCTGATCTTCCAGCAACAAAGTATTGGTAAGCTGGGGAGAAAGCTGATATCATACTCAGTGCAGACAGTAAAAAAACAGGCAGCACAAGTAAGACCTAGGAACTATTTGAAAGTGCATTACAGCAGAAAGGGATTCAAATATTCACACTGGTAAGCGTACACATAACAGCAACATTGCATAGTGAGCACGTTTCTAGTAAATTTGAATTACCATGCTCAGGAATTGCCAAATACTTTTCCAGTTTTTGTCATTACCAAGATTTAGAAAAGAATGAAGTAAATCTGAATCCAATAGTATAATCAAAGATCTAGTTTTCAAATTTGTACAGTGCAGATAATTTCTCAGAAAGAAATTACAAAGACCCACATTTCAGACATACGAAATATCCTTGACTGTTGCTAGACAGTTCCGTTTACTATGCAAATGTTATAAACAAAAGCATTTTCCAAAAATGATAAATGAAAGTACAGCTCACCAGCTTTCTTGTTCTGCCCTGTTCTCTCTCGGGTTGTACGTTTGAAGGCTGACGGTCTCACGGTAGCGTGCTTTTTACTGTCCATGCTGGATGTAAGAGCTCTTTTTCTTTCCACTTCTTCCACGTGCACCGGGCCTACAACTCTATTTTTTTCCATAGATAATTCATTTTTCCTCTTACGACACAAAGACGTTGATTCAGTAGATGAGCTTATTTTGTCGCTGGGACACTTATTTCCAGCTGAAACTGGACCTATGACTGGAAGGTGTTCAGATATTTCAGCCTTTGTGTATAATGGCGCCATATTTTCACATGTCATTATTGCGCTATTAAGGCATTTCTTAGATTTGGGCGGAAGCATTCCCATTTTTTTCCTCTCATCAGCATTGGGCTTACTTTTGATGACAGTGGCAGACAGAACTGGGCGCTTTTTTGGTTGCTCTATCTGAGAAGAATGTGTTTGAAATTCCCCCATAGAAGGACAAGTGGTGTGATTTTCTTTGGATTTGTTATGATGAAGCCCTTGGGAATCTATGCTATGCACCTCAAAGGCTTCATTTAACACACGTTCTACATGAACCTCTGTTCTTGTCCGTCTGTCTCCATTTTTTTTCCATTTTGAGGGGACACATTGCTTCACAACATAAGTCTCTGTTGTACAAGATAATAAAGCTTCCTCTGGTTTGGGAGTCTTTGACTGCATATACAATTGCATGTCTTTCACAAACTGATCAGGTGACAGAATTGGAACGGGTGGCTCTACTATATCTCCATCAACTTGATAATTGTCATTTACAAAAGAATCTGGACTTAAAAATCTCCTTGTACTTAAAAAGGGCACAGATGATGAATGTTCTGGAGTACAAACAGGTGAGAGCGTGCAATTGAGAATTACTTCATCATTTGAAATCAGTGGTTTTCCTAATCCAGGAGAGCTGCATGCACTTCCAGATTTCAGTTCATTGTGGTCATCAACTGATTTATTGAAGTTGTGGCTGTCCATTACAGGCAATAACCCCTCATTTACGGCAGCAGCAATATCTGAGAATGTAGTAGATCTCCTCATTGAAAGGGGTGTGCCAGCAGTAGTACGAAGTTCCTCTAGCACTGGTACAATAGGAGAGATAGGCAATTTATTTTCTGAGCCAACAGGAGATTCATTTACTGGCGATGTACTGTTTTGCACTGTATTCTGATTTTCACATGATTGAAGTGGGCTTCTCAGTCTATCTGCCTCCTGGGAAACTTGAAAGGTTTTATTAACGTTTTTAGCTTTTGAATTTCTTTTATTAATTTTCCTTGGAACGGATGTTTCTGAACTGTTCTTCTTTTTTATAGTATCCCAAAGACTCTTCTGAAAAAGAACCATAAATAAATGTTAGTATGCTGGCTTTCCGCGTACATTTATGCATAGAAGTGAACATTAGTACCTTCTTTTAAAGTCTAAAATTACAAAAAAGAATACCTAGGCATATGACACAGACATGATGAAAGGGGAACATTTAGGCTAGCAAGGAGAAAGCTTGAGGGATCTACTTGCAGTTTTCTAACACCTAAGAAGAAGGTATTACAGAAGCTGTGAATGCCCCATCCCTGGAAGCATTTAAGGCCAGGTTGGATGGGGCCATGGGCAGCCTGAGCCAGTGGCTGGCAACCCTGCACATGGCAGGCAAATTGGAGCTAGATGCTCTTTAAGGTCGCTTCTATCTCAAGATATTTCTATGATTCTGAGGTAAGAACCTATGGTAGTACAGCAAGAGGCAGCAGGCACAAGTTGCTTATGAGGAAGATTGAATCTGTTTATGTATATGTGTAGGGGAAAGCACGTATCTTCATGATGAAGAAAATTAAACATAGGAATAGGATGTCCACAGTAGAGCTACAATCTCCCTCACCGCAAATGCTCAAGGCTCGACACAAGCTAGACTAAAGCTTTCCTTTAGCAGAAGATTGGAACAGAAAATTTTCACCACTTCCAATCAAAACCTTTTTGTGATTGCCATAAAATAAGCAGCTAAATACATCACTGTACTAAAAGTACCAACAAGAAAATAGTCCAAAAAAGAAGGCAAAGTCAACACATTTAGTCCAGAATTCACTATAATTTATTTCCATGATCGAAAATAGGGTTTTATTCTCTAAACAGCAATACATCAGTACCTATTTTTCAAACCTGCTGAAAAAAATGAAATACAATGTGGCCTCCCACAAATAACAAATAAGAATTTTTAATCCTTCATTGAATTTTGACTACTGAAAACAGTATGTTTCAGCTACATTAAAGTAATGAAATTAGATAAGACAATAAAAACATACTCACCTTTTTTTTCACAGGTTGTTCAGCAACGCCCAAAAGCACAGCCTGATGCTTTACAATGCCATTGACAACAAATGTTACCAGTTCTCTGACCTTGCCTTCTTCTGACGGGGTCCATGTTACACAAACAAATATTCTTTGTCCTGACTAATGGAAAGAAACGCTTGATGTAAAGCGCTTATGCAAACTTTTTTATCATCAAATATAAGAAAAATCAAACCAAATGAAAGCACAATATAGAAGAAACGCATGCTTTGACACTATGAAGTGATAATCCATCTCTAAATGTCAGCTGCTCACCCTTATATATTCTAATATATTATATTAATTGAAGTAAACAACCAAAACTGTCATTTTATTCAAGAGGCATATGATTCTTGAAGAAATTATAATGGAAAGCAAGCAAGAACACACATAAATGTAAAACACAATAGAAAGGATAATACTAGGGTAAAGGTAGATGGAAGAGATTACATGATGTTTTTGCACATATTAATCTAATAAGGCCATTTTCTGAGAATGGTATTTGGACTTGTAATCCGAGGCTAAGTTTCAGGACCTTAGCTGAATGTAAACACAATCATCATTTTTTTTAAGTCAAACGATCTGCAGAGATATGATTACACAGACAAGTTCATTGAATAATTCATTGAATAAAAGCAAAAACACTGAGGGTCTGATCTGCAAATAAAGAAGAAAGCCACAGAGCTCTGTGTGTGCTGTAAAGATTGCTCATGCAGAGTGCCCTACCAAATCACTTCTGTGCAGGTATCGATACAAACAGATCAAAACATTTTTATACCACTGCCAAATTCAAAAACAGTGTGAAAGCTACCAATCTTTAGAGCATTTGAACAAGGAGTTCTGCCTCTTTAAGCAGATCCATTTCCGGAAAACACACTAATTCAACACATGCTTATACTGCAAGATCTGTCAACAATATGGCTGACGTGGTTGCTGAGCAGCTGTCCGTCATATTTGAAAAATCATGGCTGTCCGGTGAAGTCCCTGGTGATTGGAAAAAGAGAAATATTACTCCTGTTTTTAAAAAAGGTAGAAAGGAAGACCAGGGGAACTACTGGCCTCTGTGCCTGGGAAAGAGCATGGAGCAGATCCTCCTAGAAGCTACGTTAATGCACACATGAGATAAAGAAGTGATTCGAGACAGCCAACATGGCTTCACTAAGGGCATGCCTGTCCAATCTGATGGCCTTCTATGATGGAGTGACTGCATCAATGGACAGGGGAAGGGCGACAGATGTCATCTATTCTGGACTTACGCAAAACCTCTGACATGGTCTCTCACCACATCCTTCTCTCTAAATTGGAGAGATGCGGATTTGAAGGATGAACTGTTCAATGGATTAGGAATTGGCTGTCTGGTTGCAGCTCAAGAGCTGTCATCAATCATTCTATGTCAGGGTGGAGGCCAGTCACAAGCAGTGTCCCTCAGGGGTCAGTCTTGGGACCAGTGCTCTTCAACATGTTCATCAATGACATAGAAGACGGCACCGAGTGACCTCTCAGCAAGTTTGCAGATGACACCATGCAGAGAAATGCAGCTGATACATTGGAAGGAAGAGAAGTCATCCAGAGAGACCTAGACAAGCTGGAGAAGTGGGCCCATGTAAACCTGATGATGGGGCCAGGGCAATCTCAGGTTTATACAAACTAGGGGAAGATCTCCTTGAGAGCAGCCCTGCGGAGAAGGACTTGGGGGTCCTGACAGACGAGAAGCTGGACATGAGCCAGCAGTGTGCGCGTGCAGACTGTAAGGCCTACTCTGTTCTGGGCTGCATTAAAGGAGGGGTGGCCAGCAGGGAGAGGGAGATGATTGTCTTTCTCTGCTTGGGAAGAGAGGCCACATCTGCAGTACTGCATCCAGGCCTGGAGCCTCCAGTACAAGAAAGATGCAGAGCTCTTGGAATGGATCCAGAAGAGGACCACTAAGATGAGGCTGGAGCACCTCTCCTGTGAAGAAAGGTTGAGGGAACTGGGCACATCTGGCTTAGAGAAGGCTCCAGGGAGACCTCATTGCAGCCTTCCAATACTTAAAGGGAATATATAAACAGGAGAGGGAACGGATGTTTAAGAGGGTGGATAGTGATAGGACAAGGGGAACGATTTTAAATGGAGACAGAGGATGTTTAGGTTAGAGATTAGGAGAAGTTTTTCACTCAGAGGGTGGTGACGCACTGGAACAGGTTGCCCAAGGAGGTTGTGGATGCCCCATCCCTGGAAGCATTCAAGGCCAGGCTGGATGTGGTTCTGAGCAGCCTGATGTGGTTGTTGGCACCCCTGCACATAACAGGGGGTTGAAACTTGATTATCGTTATGGTCCTTTTCAAACCAGGCCATTCTATGATTCTATGAATAGTTAATACTTATTAATTTCAACAGGATCTTTTAAATACTTCACAGCAAGATTTCAGTCTGCTTTTGTAAGCTTCTTGTTGCAGGTGATCTTCAGAGAGCTACCTCCTTCTCTCACAAGGAGTGAGTGGGCAGGTCACTGGAAGAGACTCACCAGGGAGGTGGTGGAGTCACCATCCCTGGAGGCATTCAAGAAACTTTTAGATGTGTACTAAAGGACATGGTTTAGTGAGGAAACATTGGTGATAGGTGGACATTTGGATGTGATGACGTTAGGGGTCTTTTCTGTCTTAAAAGCCACATTCTCCGAAATCAACAATCTGTGCATCTTGCAGACAGACAGAATACAGAATACATCCTACATTTTGACATAGAATTACAGTGAGGCCCTGGCACAGGCTGCCCAGGGAAGCAATGGAAAACCCATCCCTGGAGCTGTTCAAGGTTGAATGGGGCCCTGGGCAGCCCGAGGGCTGGCAACCCTGCAGACGGCAAGCAGATCGGAGCTCGATACTCTTAAGACCCCTTCCAATCGAACCCATTCTATGACGAGTGGGAAAAGAAGCTCTTCCCTGGGCAGCACGAGTCCACGACTCGCAGGAGCACCTCACGCCGACCGGAGGCTCCCGTGAAGAGAAGCCCGGCCCGCTCCGCCTGCAGCCGCCCGCGAGCACGGCTCGGAACCCCCGCGTGCCCCCCGCAGCCCCGTACCTCCACAGAGAAGCGGCGGCGCTCAAGGCTGAAGCCCATGGCGGAGGCCGGGAAGCGATCGACGAGCACCTCGACGCGCTCCGCATTGGGGTTGTCGATCCCCAGGAGCCGAGTACGCGAGGAGCCGACGCGCAGACTGCCGAAACTGAGGTACGGCGGCCGCGAGAAGTGGCTGAGGACCAGCACGGCGGGCTCCTCGTCCGAGTCATCCTCGGGCCGCGGTACGGCCCAGCGCCGCCTCCGGGGGTTCCCGGCGGGGCTCAGCTGCCAAGTCGCCGCTTCGGGGAACGAGCGCGCGGCCATGCCCTGCGCGGGTCACGCAGCGGGACCGGGCTGCGGCTCCCCTCACAGCCGGGGACGGGACGCCGCGCTGCGTCACCACCCCAACCGCCGCACCTCCGCCCGCCGGTTCAAATCCGGCGCGTCAGCCAATCGCCGCCCTTCCCGCCGCTCCGCCAATGAGCGCCGGGCGTTTTATTTAAACGGCCGACAGCGCCGGTCAGCGCGGCGCGAGGGAGGCTCCTCAGGGCGCCTCCTCGTGGGGACAGAGCGGACCCAGCGCCGGGGGTTAATTAAAAATGGGACAGTAACAGAAATAAATCGACAAAACATTACATTAAAGTATCCCCCGCTTCCTCCATACGAACAAACAGAAGCTTTTTTTTTTTTTTTTTTTTTTTAAATAAATTTAATTTACAAAATATTTTAAAATAAAAAGTAACACACACAAGAGTGACAAAAACGTTGCCTCATCTCTGTTTATCTTCCAGGAGTTGTAAAAGTAAAAAGACACGCAGAGCATTGTTTCCATACTGTGTTCCTACGCTGCTCAAAGTGAAAAGGCAGAAAGCAAAACAGAGCAAGCACCACTGCAAGAAGCCCTGTGAAGCGAGCAATGTTAAGACAAAGGAACTTTACTTTTCCATAACAAACAAAATTACACGTTGGACTGAGTACCCCTACCATTTACAGTACACTTTCTAACTTTTCCTTACAGCAAATAATTTCTCCTAAAAAGACAACTTTAAAGACTTCCACCTAAATTACCAACCTATACAGACCACATTTAAAACACAGTATTTCATATACCAGTGACAAAATATTGAGCTTCTTTCACCTTATTGTTTCATATAAAAGAACCAACATTTAAATATGAGCAAAATGGTACCGGGGGATTAAAATAAAATAAAATAAAATAAAATAAAATAAAATAAAAAGTCATTTAATGCTTCAAATCCCTTTATACCAAACCATTTCTTACAAACTATGCGAAGGATCGCTATGGACTTAACACAGTGACTGCCCTGCACTATGTTCTGCAAGTTTCTTCTTTGATGCATACGATGAAACAACTGAATCACTGTGAGATGATAAAGTCAAAAAAAAAAAAAAAAAAAAAAAAGGGACAATGCACTAATATGCTATGATAAATGTACTACGTGTGGAGTGCAATCTAGTATGTGTGTATGCTCAACATAGGAAAAAAAACCATAACATTTTTTGCAGTTGTTTTCATGGGGCAAAAAAAAAAATCGCCACCATTAACCTTCTCAAAATTCAGTCATTTTGCTTTGTGCGAGTTTCTACACTGATATAACTATTACCATTTTTAATTGAACTGAAGAGTCATTCCTCAGCGTTCCAAATACTCTTTCATATTTATTACTATGAAAATAAGTTTAGCTCTTTAATGACGGCAAGTCCATCTTTTGCAGTAGTGTTTTGGCCTGACCCATCTTTAAAAATAGCTACCCAAATAACAATGTGGACTGAAGTAGCACTAAATATTTTAAGGAAACCAGAACCTTACAGAAGATGTATCATCACCATTACAATTACTGATGCTCAAAAAAACAAAAACAAAAACAAGCCATGACAACGATACCTCTGTAGGAAAAGTGTCAGTGCTCAAGCAGTAAATTTCAATATAAATAAATAAAACTGAATAGACAAATCACTTTAAGAAAAGGACAGCAATCCAGTCAACAGCTAAAAATTACTAAATTTGTCTAGCAAAATGCACATAATTCAGTGTTTAGAGAATGAGTGCAGTTAAGTTCTCAGAACTACGTACGAGTTTGGAGCACTGCTGTGGAGTCCAATACCACTCCCCAAAGGTCAGCATGTGGAAAAGACCAACATCTTTCTATGTGCCACTCATCATTCTTTAGACATTTTGAGAGACCTGCTTCCTTCTTTGGCAATTAACAGTCAACTGAATCAATTACTGTCAGATACAACACAGCTTGTATTGTAAAAATGCTCTCCAGGTTAATAGGATATGACTACTGTTAAGAGTACACACACGTATTAAAATGGAGGTACTACATACCTAAGGAGTTTTGACCCACACAGACGTGAAGTTAGAGCTCTGTCCTTCAACTCCAGAACAAATGGAACCATCTGCCATTAGAGATCAGCTACTTCCATCCACCACATGAAGTACCAGTCCATGATAATTTACACAGCTTATACATATGAATAGATGTAAAGCCGTAAGAGTTGCAGCTAATGATATTAAAAATAAAAACAATGCAATAGTTCCTATTTTTATTCACTGTCAACTGGCAACAATCAGCCTGACCAGCAGGTTAAAACATTAACTAGTCTGATTATCTGCAAACAAAAGAATGTCAAAGAACTAGTATATTGTGTTGTTTTTTCTTTTCCATGAATGACTAGTATTTCTGGCCATCCAAACAGTGAAGACAGAGCTCGTTTTTTCCTGAAAAGTAAGTCATTTTTATAATCTGTTCCTTGCTGGGCATCCAAAAACATGAAGCCCTTCAGAAGATATTGACCTTAACTCCTTCTGAATGATCAACTAATTACAGAAAAAAGCCATTAGCAGAATATACGTAAAAGGCACAATCACCAAAAAACAAAACAAACCAAATTAAAAGGACATTATCAAGTAAACGTGCTCTAAATTCTCTTTTAATATTTTACTGGAACACCTTGCAAAAGAACTGGACTTCGAAAGAAAACAAATTAGTTACCAACCAATTTTAAGTCAGTTTTATCGAAATCCTACATACCTACTTCTATAGTAGGCCAGAAGAGACAAGAAATAATAAACAGGCTTCTAACTATGAGAACTGCACTGACCCCACTGATGTCAGTTTACTTTTAATCGTACAATTACAAATGATGGAACTCATGTTGCACAACACATGGTAATATGACATATACATGTAAACTTGAAAACTACAGATAAAACAGTAGTTTCCAAGTCATGGAGTGTAAAGATGAAAAATGATTTGTTTAGGAAAGGAGATAAAGGTGGAGTTAGAAAGCAGGAAGTATAGTACTTGATAGTGTCCTTTCAGAAAGTGGCATTCAAAGGCCTCATTATTGCTGTATATTTGCCAGTATTCCGATTCTTACCAGATATATTTACAGCACGTCAGTCTGAACATTCCCAGAGCACAGCTCCACATTTTACTTCAGAGATACAAACATAGAACAGTTAAACATACATAGTCCTGTTTCAAAAACTGAACTTTTTAAAGTTTAGGACTTTTATTGTGCTTCTTTGGCTAAGTCCTATTTAAGTATCGGTAACACTTAAAATACTATAACTCTGCCACTACTTAACAGCTAACAGAAATCTTTGGTGTGTTAAGAATCCGATAGGGCACAAGCTTCAAAGTATGAACATTCAGGCAGCTCTGGCCCCTCTCCTGCAAACTGCTCAACACTGAAGTAAATGGGAACTAAAATAATCTCACACCAAAGTATTTAAATAGGACTTGAAAGGTTCAGTGTTTACAGTTTACAGAAAAAGGATGATAGAAGAGCTTTTCAACACAGACTGGTTGTGTTCAGGTCACTGGAAAAATCCAACAGTTACAATAATTCATATAGATCCAGTTACCCACTTTAAAGATACTTTAATATAATAATTTAATAATAGCAGATTACTGGGGAGGCTGGGGAAAAATTTACCTTAGACTGTAATTCTTGTGAGCAATAATGAAGGTTATAAAATGATATCCAATATCTTCTTTGGCATAATTTTCACAATACAAACAAAGAAGAAAGACTTAAATTAGGCTTAAAATAGAAAGCTTAATGATCTTAAATTACACTAGATTAAATTATACTAGATTTCATGGTAAATTACACTAGACTTTATAGTTAAAAAATAGGTTATTTTTTTTTAACCTTACTTCTAGTAAAGAAAAAGCTAAAAATAACTGAAGAAATAGCATACTCTCTAGAGCTTGATTTTGCTTTATAAACAACATAAAACAGTGGAAAAAAATCACTAGCAACTCACAAAAGATTTATGATTGGTGATTATCTCTTTTTAAAAGAAAACAATTGAGTGCTGTACTGGAAATAACTGTCTTTAAACTTCTTCATCACAGATAATTTGAAAATGAACATGGGGGATCCTGGTACAACTGATGCTCTAACAAGGATAAGTCATGCCAGTTCTTTATGACTGTCCATTGGCTACATGACATTTCTTTCAAACTTAAGAGTGTGGGATACATTTTAGAAAACAAATATGACTGAAAAAGAAAAATGTATACTAAAATTGCATAGGGCTAACGGCAGAAAATGAGACAAAAGTATTGTCTGAATCTTCATACATAAGTCAATATTAAGACCAAGGAACAAGTAACAGACCAAATGTAGGTAGCCTAATTATACTTCTGGTGTTCTTTACAGTTCCATGTTTTGTGTTCTTGAAACATCTAAATCAATTTCCAGAATTATCTAGCTCCCTCCAATAACTTAAAGGCTGCAGAGTCTTTAGAAATTTAAAAACTCTCCAAAGATGCCTGAGGATTCAATTTTAATTTACACGTGAAACATAATTTGAAGTTTGTGTTTTGTATTACTGCCTACGCTTACCATTTCTAATGAATTTGATACAATCCTTTTTCTTCCAGTATGCTTTCTATTACACTTATAACTTTAACTCAGTGAGATGCTGAAAGGCAAAAAAAAAAAAATTTAAATTAATAGGCAGGTACATAATTACATTTTCTCAGCAACTATCCTTAAAAGATATTTCAGAGCATAATTTTTAAAAGACCATCTATAATATTTTATAAACTCTTAAAATCACAAGAAACACTCTCTGTATACATCAGTGTGCCTAAATGTTCAAATATCATGTAAACAAACCTGTTTTTCCAAAAACTATGCAGAAGACTCACGAGTCCAAATAAAATACAAAATATAAATCTTAATTGCCATATCAGCCTCCTGTTGGCTAATGGCTTAGTAAATTAGGTGGAATGTTATGCTCTGATCACGAATGTTCATTGTTTGAAATGTTCTGTACAGTAGGAGCTGTATCCAGCCCCAGTAAAGTTCCAAGATATGACTGGTCTCTAGGATCCAACATTTGCTCAGGTCTTACAGGATGAACAATATTTGCAGGCTGTGGAGTAAGAGTATATTTCTCTAGAAATGACAGATCTGTCGCACGCTGATAATCTGCCTGCTCATGCTGTGGAGGAAGAATGCCATGTGACTGAGTAGTATGCTGTACTAGATCAGCTTGAGGATCAGGCATCTGAACAGGTACCAGAGTCACTGGCACACATACTTCTGTAGATACATTCTGTAACAAAGTTTTGGCTTCCGACTGATATGTTTTGGACTGTTCCACATACTGTTTAGCCTCAGTTTGATAAACTTTGTCATCGGAAGTGTACTGTACTGGTAAAGAGACTAGTTTTTCTTCTGAAGAAGATGTCAGTGCCTCTTCTGCTGCCTTTGTTCCGTGAACGTGGTCAATATGGTATTTCAGCTTGTCTTTTCGCTTAAATGTTGCATTGCAGTGTTGGCAATTAAATGGTCGAGCATCTGAATGAATAACCATGTGCTTTGTTAATGTCTTCTTAATTCTAAAAGACTGATTACAGATTTGACATTTGTATGGTTTCTCACCTACAAAGAAGCAAAGAAAAGATGTAAAGATAATTGACTCTGAATAACTCCACCTCATACATAAATAGATGAGCTGTACGTAGCATAGGAACCCAGCATAAAATGAGCGTGCTGAAAACAAAGAGCATATTTCAACAACAATTCAGAAATCAAGGGAGCCCTTGAAAGTTTGGAAGTTATACTGACAAACCCTTCTCCCAATATTTGGGATTTCTGTCATAAAAACAATCAGAATATAAAGCAAACTACAGAAGAAAAAATAGAACAAACCAAAAAACCTGTCTTTCGAAAGTTATAGCACCACTACTAAATAAGCTTAGTTTATACTTCACATTTTGAAAGGACGATGACTTTCTCTGAAGACATAAACCCTTCCACAAATGGATTTCAGATCCTTGTTCAGATTACCATTAGAAACACAGTATTCTCTGTACCCCTAAACTGATCAGGCAGTCTGGGTGTGGAGACATACCACAAACCTGTGCTGACAATTCTCAACATTTCAAGTTACACGTATTCAGAAGGCAGTACTCAGAAAGAGCCAACACATATGATGAAGAATAAGTGTGGCAGCATTCTGCTACTCTTACTCTGAATGCTTAACAACTGTAGTAAGTTAAAGCAATACCATTAATTTTGAAGTACAAAAATAAGTTCCCATGCATTTTTGTTTTTTACCTGAATGTGTCCTAAAATGCATTTCCAAACTTGATTTTCCTTTAAAAACTTTCTTACAGACTTCACATTGGTGAAACGTTGCTTTATATCTTTAAAGAAAAATATATATTTCATGTTAGATAGCTTTACTGTTAGTAGTTCTGGAAAAAACTATGTGCACAGTCCTTTGTGAAGTCTTTAACTGCAAAACAGATGGAAATCCAGGTTTCCAAACTTCCTTACATTCATATTATATTATTTTCATATTTTTCATCACCTGAGTGACAGTAAAGCCAATTAGCTCTCCCAAACTAAAACTCATATTCTCTCCTGGGATTGACAACTAACATTCAAGGAGCAAAGACTACTAAAACTTTTTTCCTTTTCCCAAATACATCCTTCAGTACCATTTTTGACACCCACTCGAGGCTTTCACTCTGGTACAATTATGCCATAAATTAATTATTAGGAATGGTTCAGCCTACAGGCTACCAAGAAAAACAAAAAAAGACCAAAAAACTCCTCACAAAAAAAGCATAAAATGATAGGACAATTTACTGTGCTTCCAACACAGACATAAAGGCTTCCACACACTGCTGCGTACAAGCAGTTGAAATACATTATTTGAAAAACAAATAACTTCAGTTTACTTGGACATCTTTGAAAAGCTCATTTTTGGAACTCAATAATAATTTAAAAACCCTGCTGCATTTTAAATGTATAGAAATATGTAGGTTTTCGAAGTATTTACCTCCTTTCAGAATCAGCAGTCTACTTCCAGCTTCTTAGATAGGTCAGACTGGAAGTTATTACAGTGCTTAAACGATGTCTAATAATTCACTCTTAATTAGTATGTAATGATAGTGAGAAATATTACAACAAACCATTCATTTAGAATTTAGAACACCACCGAAACAACAATTATCTGATACACTTCTATGGAATTATAATTTGATTTTTAAAATTTTTTTTATTTATTATTTTTTTTTAACACTTCATTACACTACAAAGAAAAGGACTCACTTCAATTGCAAAGGCAATTTTCTGACATCCATTTCAAACTATAATGGTATCTTTACCAAGGACAAAGGTAATGGCCATAACAGACACATAGATAACTACAGTTCTGCACAAACATGCAAGTCTTAACAAAACCAGTTATGTTACAGAAGCTTTTATGCAGTTATTAGAATTGCCAACACTTACTTCTGCCAAACTTTTTCTCCTAGATGAACGCTTTTATAATGAACAGTGAGGTGATCTCTACGGCCAAAACATTTCCCACATTCTTCACATTGGTGTGCTTTTTCACCTTTAAAGGCAAAATTCAATACATTTTGGTTAAACCTTCTGGAACTTACTGACTGTCCAAGAGTTATAGTTGTAACAAATAGACTAGATCCACATCAAACTCTTCCATACCTTCCTTGATTTTTATACCAAAGGATTATCTGTTATCAAAGAACGAAGTTCAAAAAGTAGGATATTTCTATCAGAGCAAAGATTTTTACCATTTCTTGTTTGTGAGTATAACTGACCATACCCTCATTCCTACATACAAATTCATTTTCATGAGTTAAGGGACACTTCACCTCATTGTACAAGAGGTACGAACGAATGACTAGGAATCTACTCTCTTCTTTACAGTTGGAAATGTAGTATATTCAATACCTCAGAAGCTACAAAAGCTTATTTAAACGTATTTTCAGCCGCTAATTTTCAGAACTTAGATTGCTTCACAGCATTTATCTTATTATCCTGATTTACATAGTTACCTTTTTCTTTTATTCTGCTGCTTAAAAGAATCTTGATTCTTTTTAGTCATCTTGAGATCTTCCAAATAGTGGCAGAATGTTTCTTCTCATGTAAGTAGGAGGAGTGTGGACAGTCAAAGAATGTAACTTTCTAGAGGGGGAAAAAGCAAATAGAGTAGAAAAGAGGATTTTTTTTTTTTGTACTCGAGTTTTCAAAAAGATTTCTTTATTTTATAGCAAACATTATGATTTTGAACACTAAAAAAGAAGCTGTCCTTCAAAGAAAAGGCTCAGGAAGCTTGGACTCTGATCACTTTCATATTTTCATGCTGCCTATGAATTATTTTGCCTAGTAAAAGGCCATGTTCCCTTTGGACTCCGTTTTAAGGAAGTGCCTAGTGAATTTTTGCTCTGCCTATACATTCTGTAACATTTCCCGACTTAATACATTTGGGAGATGTTTTTATTTTTATTTTTATTTCTATTTCTTCCTTCAGATAATCTCTTTCTGGCTGTTCTCAGGGTTGACAACCACCACTTTCCTTTCTTCCTCCTTCTCCACAACAGAGAACTTTAGAAACACCTCTTGGATGCTTTTACATTAAAGTGATCAGCGTGCAAACTATGATAGAGACTGTGACAGCTTCTTTGTTGTGGTATTAAAGTTTCACAAAATTGCTATTAAAAAAAAGAAATCTGAACACATTAAAAAAAAAAATCCTCCTTTTTCACTTTTGCTTTTTTTATTATTATTATAGTTTAAAGCAATTTGGTGTTACATGTTTTTGACTGTCCCTTGGCTTTCTAGGTTAACATGGAGGAAACATTTAGCATATAAACTTGGAGAACACGTAAGGCTAACCCTACTGAAGCAGACCTTAAAAGCACTTGGTCAAAATCACCACATAGATTTACACTGAAGAGAATCTGTAATACATTCAGTTGAAAGTAGCTGTTTCTGAGACTATCTTCAAAGCACATGCCTACCTGAGTGTATTTTTTTGTGTTTTGTCAGATGGTCATGCCGAATAAATGTTTTCCCACATTCTTCACATTCATATCTCTTGTCATCGTGATGAACTCTTAGGTGAAGTCTGTATTACAACGGAAACAAATTTACTTTCATGTCGCTGCTCAAAATTAGGAAACTTATAGGTATACGGCCACCAAACACAACTTTGTTAATATAATCCATCCTGCTACTTCAATGCAGAATTATCAGAAAATTCATTTTTTAAAGCTTCTTGCAAATACCAGGAAATAACATTTAGTTGAAATATTCTTAATGACTACATATTATTTTGAAATAATAAATACCAGGTAATAATAATTAGTTGAAATATTCTTAATGACAACAGAGGACAGAGCTCAACTCTCACATTCAAAATTAATTAACACAACATTTCAGTCCTCCACTTAATTTCTCTCCAATTAACAAAGATTCAAGTGTTTTCACAAATGCACAATACTCAACTTTAATGCAAAATTCGTATGGGATTCTGTGCTGAAACCACTCAGATGTTTTGTATTTTAAAAAATGAATGATTCCTCACATATTATTAATGCACACTCAAAATTTAAGCACGATTAAAGCATGTACTAATGCTCTTAGAATACATCAGAACACGGTATAACTTATTATGCTGACAAAGTGAATAAATCACCAGATGAGACACTTCAGCATTGTATCTGATAAAAATCTGTACCTGTAAGAGCTTCCATGACGAAAACTCTGCCCACAAATACTGCAAAGATGAGGCTTCTCTCCACTGTGAATTCTCAGATGCTCTTTCAAAGTTGTTCTGTTTTAAAAAGGCAGTGGAATTCAATTTTAAGCAATGTCACTGCCACTTTGAAGTAAAATAGGTCTTCATTTTCTCAGTTTAGTTCGCATAGATCAAAACATACCCAAATAACTGTCTCAATTTATGCAAATACACACACGCATACATCCAAAGATAGTATCCCAGACCTCTACAGTTTGCTGAAGCATCTGAGTTTGGACACAATATCACCACAGAAACAAAACATCATCCCAGCATATGCTTGGGCAACCTACTTTGAAAAAAAACATCAATTTTGACAGTATCTTCTAAGTAATATGTCACTACGTATCTCTAAGCTTTATTATCAAAATGGAAGGACATCCAAATCATGGAAATCTATTAACTTAATTCCTCACAGAGCTTGTTTAAACATACAGAGTTACTCTGTGTATATAGGTAAGTACATATGTTTGCAGGTTTATTTTACTATTGTCTTTGCAAAGAGCAAAGAACAGCAAGTGCATGCCGGTAGCAATCCTTCTTCAGCAAAGGAATTGAAAAATAAAATTCAGTATACAGAACTGGTCTGTGTATGAATTAAACAAAAAAAGAAAGTTCTTCAATCTATTACAGTTCCTACTAAAAATGTTATTAGTCTAGGATATTCTACATTTTACACAAAAAAGTTATTTCTAATTAAAGCAGTAATGTTTCAATATTCAACTGCATTGCATAACTTAAATGAAACTTCAAATGTATAAATACATATTGACTTTTTTTTTATAAAAAAAAACAAACTCTTGCAGTTCAAATTGAACTTCACAGAATTGTAAGACTGTCTTTCACAGCTTGTTCACTGTTTCATTACTGCATTAGAATGTTTTAACATGTGTATACCCTACTGATTAAAGTACTAGATAACACACACCATCACAAAAATCTGTTAGGGACAAACATTCTTCTTGTAATTATTCCAGACAACTTTATCAGACATTAAGAAAATAAATCAAGAAAACAGGCTCCAGCATAGATAAACTTCAATCTTTTCAATAGATATTCTCTATGGAAAACTCACTGGAATCTTATTCACTGACATGAAGCTCGCTTTTTTCAAATGAAAAAAACACCAGTTGACTGGTTTCAGAACCCAAGTAAGTCACTATTTGGAAACGTTTGAAGATGACATCCTTTCATAGAAAACTGCACTGATTAATACCTGCACTGAAGCAATGATAACGACTAATGAACACTTACATTTTTAAATTCACATACCTGGAACAGAAATGCGTGTTTAATTTCAATGGTTTCCAAGTGGAAACAAGGCACTGAGGGACTGCGCTGCATTTAAAAGTTTATGGCATTTGCTACTACATGCTACTTATACATGTGAACAAAAATAGAATTTATTAGTCAACATTTGGGACTTCAGTGTTGCTAAACAGCCAAACTAACAACATTCTTCTCCACTGAGAGAAACAGTAGCAAAGGTTTTGCAGTTTATTATACCATCTTCCTTGAAACTCTTTGCAGAAGTCCAATTCCTTCTCAGCCACTCTCACCAGTGCTCATTGCCTTCCTGTCCTCATCACTGCATTTACCAAGAGATCTATGGCAGAAAACTCTTCCCAAACAAATGCAAGATGTTCTGGCCAATACAGGATCCCTAACTGAAGTGGGTGAGAGGTAAAACATCTTTAATAAAATTCTGCTTCACAACTACATTACACACAGTTGTCACTGGTCATCAGTAAATCGTTTTACCTGTGCCTCTTACACTGAGTTTTGACCTACTAGCCCTCTGACATGGCTTCCTTTACATTAAAAAGTCAAAGCTAGAACTTATGCTGTGTATTTCTGTAATGTCATGCACTTCCTTACCGTTCCCTAACAGATTTTCCACAGATGAAACATGTCCATTTTCTCTTTCCTCCGTGAGTACATTCTATGTGGCGTTTCAGATTTCCTGTATCATTAAACTGTCGCCCACAAATGTCACAGGGAAAAGGCCCTAATGGTAAACAGACACACACAGTATTGTTATCTGTCAGTTAAACCAAACAAAATACACACATTAGTGACTCGTAAAAACCCTGATCAATTTACAAATCAAAGAAAAAAATTCTTTAATAAATTGATTGATGTTTAGCACAGTCAGTGCAGTTTAATTAAACTTCTTTGAATTACCCCTTTATTCCTAATACCAGTTATTTTGAAAGTATCATGACTGTAAAGCAAAAATTAGAATGATTAGTCAAAATATTCAAGCTCACTTTAACTGCTCCAAAACCCAAATTCCCATTGCTATCACCATGTATTCCCTAGTTCCTAGCTGGTGTAAATATCTGGTAGTAAGAAGAAGGTCTCTGGAAAACTTCAGAGAGAATCTGACTCAGCAGCCGAGAACCAATATAAACAAAGCACTCTTAAAACCAGAAGAAAACTTAATCCTCCCCCCCAATAGAAATGATGTAGATACAATACAACATCTCAAAAAGACAGCTGAACGGAAAGTTAAAAAAATAAAATCCAAAAGAGAAGGAATTGGAAAAGAAAGGGGTGGATGAATTAGAAACCAAACTGATCAGGACATACAGTGGTGGAGGAAGTTTTACTTTAAATCTATTGTTTACATGTCAGAAGGAGGTTTCTATACCGAGATGGAATTTTTCTTGATGTTTCAGTCTTGCAAATCGGGATTTAAAGTGCTCTTCGCAGTAGGTACACTTAAATGGTTTATCCTGAGAGTGAAGGATCATATGCTCTTCTAAATGAGGTCTGCGAGTGAAGGACTTCTTACAAATCTAAAACGATAATATATTTTATCAAAAATTCTTCCACTATCATCAGGATTTTTCCTTATTTATCAACTTTTAACAGTTTACTCCACCTGCTCTCTGCAGAGAAAAACCTGAGTCTACATAAATCCTAATATATTACGCTATGCAAATTAGGACATAGATCAAATTAAATCAAACTAACATATTGGTATCCTGTAAACAGGCACACACTCTGCCCTCCCCTCTTTCTACAAACTCTAATGTTTAGCACTCTTTTTCCTGAAAAGAAATCAACTCTACTAAAAAAAAATTTTATATATATATACACAAAACAAACAGTTTTGGTTTGTTTTCAGACAATAAAACACACACCTATGTGGGACAGTGATAAAAGCTTCTTCTGCAGCATAAGCCACTGTAGAACTAGTGTCATACCTGTTCCCTATTTCGACTGGGAAATTGTCTGATAGCATGTTTTTAAAGAGAGAACACAAATCCCAACAGAAAAATATAACCTCAAAATATGCATTAGAGACACAGAATATCTGCAACTTTAAAATAATCAAAGCCTAAAGGAGTAAGAATTATTACCTGTTATTAAAGTAAAACTCACAGAATCATAGAATAGAATTATAGAATGGTTTGGGTTCTAAGAGATCCCGAGGATCATTAAGTTTCAATCCCCTGCTGCAGGCAGGTCCACCAATGTCCAGATCTGGTGCAAGACCAGGCTGCCCTGGGCGCCATCCAACCTGGCCTTGAACACCTCCAGGGATGGGGCATCCACAGCCTCTCTGGATAGCCTGTTCCAGCACCTCACCACTCCCACAGTAAAGAACTTCCCCAACATCTAATCTGAACCTTCCCTCCCTGAGCTTGAAACCATTCCCCCTTATCCTATCACTGACTACCCTAGTAAAAAGTTTATTTCCCTCCTTTCTATGATCCCCTTGTAAATACTAGAAGGCAGCAGTGAGATCTCCTCACAGCATTCTCTTCTCCACGCTGAACAAACCCAGCTCCCTTAGCCTGTCATTTGCAGGAGAAGTGCTCCAGCCCTCTGATCATCTCCATGGCCCTCCGCTGGACACTCTCCAATAGCGCCACATCTTTCCTGCACTGGGGGCCTCAGAGCTTGACACAGTACTACAGATGGGGGCTCACGAGGGCAGAGCAGAGATAGGCAGTCATCTCCCCGTACGCAGTTGTACGATTAATTCCTGCTCTTAAAACGTTTCTTATTTAGGAGCAAATGGAATCTGTAATATGTTCATACAACATAACTTTGTCTGGAAGAGCACACCCTCAGGCAGCCATGTAATACCTCCAACCATGCTGCAGTCACTAGCAGAATGAACACTACTCATCCTTACAGCTAACATCTCCCAACCTTCTCCAGTATGTTTAAGCCAAAGTTCATAAACAAAGCAAGACTAGTAATTCTATCGTGTTACAGCACCTAGTATTAGACATATAGATGCTTACAGCAGCTAGCTGAACAAAAACAACTGTCCTGACCAAAAATGAACGCATACTGATTACCTTAGATACAGAAAACCACATTTAAAACCTTAAAACGTTATCTGCAGCAGATAGAAAATGAATGGAAATTCTGCACTTTCCTTTTTACAGTAGATATCATTTCACATACACACACTTTTGCAGAAAATGATGGAAAGTATCCTATGATTTTAAATCTAGAAATAGATTTCACACAAATTTACAATTCTCTTGACATGCATGTGCAGCTAAATGAAAAAGCATCTTATACTTAACGTACACCTTCAAAGCATTCCTAAAACATATACTTTAAGGTCAGTGCTTGAAGAGTGTAATTAACAGAAGAACAAATACTCCATTGTTTAAGTATTCATAACTCTCAAGTTTAATCATCCGCAAATTGATGTACTTCAATAAAAATTATAGCTAATCACATGAAAAAATAGGCCCTTCAAACTATTTTAGAATTCAGCTTGGTGCTCTATTTAGACACAAACTGAACACAAAGAACAAAATTCAGCCTCTAAATCCACACATAAAGAAGAAGCTTATACTTATAAAGCTTGCTGAAATTTCAGAGAAACATGTACCTTATTTTCACTTCAGCATTCAGGTCACAAAACAGCTTAGTACCTACAGGAAAAAACTACAGTACTACTTACATCGCATTTCCAACCTTCACTCTTAGTCTTTTTAATAGAAAGAAATTCTTGCACATTCTCTGGATGAAACCTAGGGAAAGGACAGCAGCAGAAAGCATTCTTAACTTTGTAAGATGAAGATCACCCAAGTACTAAATATCAATTCCTAAACTCTGCATGCCATAAAAGTTGACCAAACAGCAGAACAGGACAATCATAATTAAGCAGCTCTAAAAGCACAAGTATCTTGAAAACAGTGCTGGCCGTAGACTCCTTTAGAATCTCATAGGACAATTGGTGATACAAAGGACATCTAAACTAGAACACTTTGTGGATATTTACAAAGAAAGAGAAAAAAGTGATACATAAATATGAACACCTTTAATTAGACTTGTCATAAACAATTTATTAATCTAAAAGAATTTGGGGAGAAATTGTTTATCCACCTATTATCACCAACAGTACAGTATTAACATATAAAATCAACGGCCTTTCATCCTTCCTTCAAATTAAAAAAAAAAAAACCAAACAGATAATTATGAAGACTTGTGTTCTGACTGACTCTAATAGCTAATCTGAGCATTCTAATACTTACCTAAAAACCTATGGTACTGTAATAGTTACAGAACTGCTGTGGAACTGCTATTTAATCAGTTCTCATGCAGTCTACGTGGCAAGTTAGTTTGACATTGCTAATCCCTAGGGCCTTTGAAAAGATACTTAGAATCAATTATATAAATAAAGCAAAAAAATGCTGTTTGCACAAACAATTCCTCAGAAACGTGTCAAATTAGCTCATACTTGCCTCTTCACGTGTTTGGCTAACGTCTTCTTGCTTGCATGCAGCTTATTGCAGTAGGGACACTTGTGTTCCTTTTTATGAAAGTCTGTATCACTAGAGTGTTTCTTTCTGTGCACGGTCAGGTTGGACTTCGTTGAATAGCGCTGATGACATATATCACACTCAAAAGGCTTCTCACCCGTGTGTACACGAGTATGGCTCTCATATTTGCCTACATAACAACAGAAAAAATATATATATTTATTAGCATAAATATAAGAGGTATCATGTACAGTACAAAAGCTTGGGGGTTGATTCTAAATTCTAGAATAATTCAGTCAAGGTCTAGGTACACATCCACACACATCTACAGATTTCTATTGGTTTACGCCACTGAAAGCTGCACGATGATCACTTATGGATTTCATGCAAGGTTCCTCCATACACTTCCATCATAGCTATTTGTAAAACTAAGAGTAAAAATACAATTGCTCTGTATTACTGTTAAACACGTGCAAGAATTTTGAATCCCACCAGTTCAACCCTACAGCCTACTCTACTCCCCAAGCACCAGACATTCTGAGTACTTTCATTACATTGACTGTGAAGTGCCTTTTCAGAACAAGAAACACCTTACCAGCAAACTGGTATTTTTAAGAAAGGCATTTTCAAGTAATAAAACCTATGGAAATACAAGCTTACAAAGAAGTACTGTATATATCCCATGAGTTAATGTTATTTCTCATGCTTTTTTTTTTTTTTTTTTGAGCAGAAAACCTAGAATTTTTAGTCACAAAAGGGCAGAAAGAGCCTCCAATGCACGAAAGTTCAAAACAGACAACACTACATCTTCACAAGCCATTTATTTCTGCACAATAGCTTCTGAGTATTTAAAGAAAACGTGTCATCTCAAGAAATTTTCCTGATTTCCTTTAATTTTAAGACATGGCATTTGAAGTACAGGTTAAGTCTTGACGTTCCAATACTGAACAGCTATTATTATGTAACTTAGGATTTGGGAAATTAATTTCACCTCAGTTGCAGTAGCCCCTCTATAAAATGTGGGTAACAGTAATGACACAACTGTTTATAAACTCAACTAACCAAAGTACTTTCAAAATGACAGGTTGCACAGAAGAGTCAAAATAATTCACAAGTATGTTTTTTATGCTATAGTCAATTTAAAAGCAAACAAACAGATCAGGACAACAAATCAGTTCTAAGAGTTGCATCAAACAACTTTTAGAACAAGAGCAAGCTAAACACACTGCTCTAAGTAGGAACTAACACACACCACAAACCTCCCGTTGCATAAACTTTCAAAATGATGAAAGAAACAACGTGGCTATTATAAGAAAAAAAGTCCTGCTGCTAGGAGGAACGGTCCTTTTCCCACTTACCGTGATCTAAAGGGTGTCACCCAGAACTTCAGATCTTCACCCCCTGTGAAACAGCTCTGTTTATCCCCTGTACAATTAGCATTCCCACATGGAATAATGGAAAGAGAGCTACCCAACTTGCATGTTCTTACCTATTCGATCAAACTTTTTGTCACACTTGGGACACTGCAGCAGTTTTTTGTTACTGCTCTGAATGATGACCGGAGCTAAGCCTTCAGGAATACTTCCCACGGAATCAGCTACCTCGGAACCCTCCTCAGTATCATGTTCTTTTTCACTTTGCTCTTCAGTGTCTGAATCTTCACCTGACATTTCTTCCTCCTGTCCTTCTTCATCAGCATTGCATTCACTTCCACTGTCTTCAAATTCACTTCTATCAGATGTTTCCTTGTCAGAACTGACTTTTTCCAAATTGCTGTCAGATGCATCATCACTTTCACTATCGCTATCGTCAAATTTAACCGGACACTTACGGTTTCTCGTGGACCGTCGAGTGGAAAAGCCTGCTTTCTCAACCATTTTTAGCCCATGTTTTCTCTCCAGTGAAAGGGATCTGTGGGCTTTAGCCAAATGATTTTCTAAAGACTTCTTGTAACAGAAACTTCGACCACAGAAAGTGCACTGATGACTATTCAACAGTTTACCAGTCAGCTCGGTTAGCGTTTCTACAGGTGTAGGTGTGTCAGTTACCACATCGGACTGTATGCTAGAAACACTCTCGTTATTCAGCAACTTCACTGCATCTATAATATCTAAAAATTTCGCCGCTTCCAGCACCAGCGGAATTTCATTTTTATATACAAAGAACTCAGAGGTGTACAGAAACTCCAACAAATGCTGAAAGACAGAATGAGTTACGTGATCTAACGTGACGACGTCAGTGCTTGGATTTTTGCTTAAGCAGGCGTGAAAATAACTACTCCCAACAGCCACTACAACTTTGTGCGCACTAAATTCTTTTCCTTCTACGATTATGAGCAAATCACAAAATGACGGACGCTTCTGTCTATCGTCATTTAGGTACTTGAGCAGGTTTTTGTTGTACTGTAAGGAGCTTAGGAGCTTCCTTTGTTCGGACGAGGGTGAAAGTTCTGGGGCAGATTCAAGCTGATCTGCAGGAGCTGTTTCTGCAGACTTGGAGACAATTTCCTGGGCACAGTCTACTACAAGAATCTGATCTGAAGCAACTTTCTCATGGCCGAGGCGAACCTTCTCGTTTACATTTGCAGCGAGCCGTCTCCTTTTCTTCATTGCAGAAGCACAACTTTAAAACCAGGAGCTTCATAGGTGACTGACAAAGAATTCCCCTGGAGACTTGCTTCCACGCCAGACCTCCTCGAGAAAATTCCTAACAGCAATTTCATAATCTGCAAAAGAATTACAACAACAATATTTGGCACTCAGCTATAACTCCCTTCAGGTTCAGGCCCTCCACACCGCACTCAGCTCTAAATGCACTTGAAGCACTTTCGGAGCCCGGACGGCCCCGTCCCACTGCAGGCCGCCACACCGCACGGCTCCGAGCGAGAGCGCTGCTGCCGCCTATTATTAGAAGCGGGAGGCGACGCGGCCAGCTCGCAGCCTCGCAGACGCTTATAGCCCGTGAAATACTGCGCGACGGCAGCGCGCTATTCTTACCGCACCAAGTGCGCTATTATTATTACAGCCCCGCACGGAGTGCAGCCTCCAACACCGTCCCGCCGGGCGCGGCCCCGTCCCCGCGCCTGTCACCGCCAACGCCAGGCCGCTCCCCGCCTCGCCAGGCCCCACCCGGCCCGCCGCCTTTGTTCCCCTCCGGCAAACCCGCAGCGAAGCCCCGGTTCGGGCCGAGGTTCCTCGCCCGAAGGACGGCGACGGAGCCCTAAGGCACCGCGCCCGGGAGCAAAGAGGGCGCTTCGGGCCCGCCCCCCTCACCGGCTCTCCCAGCCCGCCGAGCGAGTCACAAAATGGCCGCGCCCTCCCTCGCCCTCCGGCGCGCCCCCTCCGCGCCGCCGCGGCCCTACGCACCAGCGCGACGCCGGGCGCTCCGTGGACGCGCTCGGCCGCTGAACGCCGCTGCTCCCGCACCGCACCGCCCCGCGACCGCTTCCGCCGCTTCCGGGTCCCGGCCCAGCGCGCAGCCGCGCTCCCAGCGCCAGCGGGCGGGAGGCAGCGACGCTGCCGCTATCGAGCGTGCGCCGATGCCATCTATCGCGCGGCGCCCCCTGCCGGCCGGGCTGCGGTGCGCGCTGCTGGCGGCGCTGGGTTGGTGGGCTGCTGTGGGCGCGGTGACATCTCAAACAGCTGCTCCGACAGCGGGGAGCCCCAGCGTTCAAATACCGTGAAAAAGCGAGTGGCGTTCTGCTTCAACAGCTGCCCCGCGCGCGTGACTTGAAACTTCCACACTACAAATAGCGTTTTCTCTGTAACATCACTTGGCGGCTACAGCGTCTCCTACGCGTTCCTAAGCACTCCTTCACGGCTCTCCTGGGCTAGAAGCGGGGGGCAGCGGCTGGCTGCAGCTTGTAGGAGCGGCACCGCTATCACGAGCTACCACGAAGGAGACGGGGGCGCGGGATCCGAACCTGGGGCCCAACAGCTGTCCCGCTCCGCAGCAGCTGTTCATCAGCCGTGGGTGGCACCCAGGAGCTGTACTTGACCTTCTCACACTGCTTTCTTTCTTCCAATATAAATACCGGACATTCTCAAAGTATTCGTCACCTCGTGGCTGTTGTGCTGTGCTCGCTTTGTAATTGAAGTCTAGAATTATCCAACACTCAAATTCGTTTCTCACTGTAATTGTACAGTAAAGTCAGTTTTTTAATTATTTCATCTGTCAGTTCTTTCAAAGGCTGCTTCTGAAATGAATAAAAACAAGCATCGTTAAGTTGTAAGAGCAGCCAATAGCAGTATGTTTCCTTGAGGAGTAACCAGGCCGGAGACTTGTGCAGAGCAGGTCTGAGCTATGCTTGCTTGTCAGTGCCTGTGGTAGTGGGATTCTGGTGTTTTTCAGTCTTTACTGAATTATCAAGGACCAGAATTTTCCATTCCTGTTGCCTGGTGTGGAAATATTCATGCGGATAGTCAACATCCTTATTTCTACGTAAGATTTTATATTTCTGCGTATACCTGGGAGATGTTTCAATGGCAAAAAGTCAGATTGTTACTGGAGGTCATTTACAGTAATATTCTCATTTGAAAGCAATACTAGTGCCTGGTTTGAGAGGTAAACATAAAGAATTATGGCCAACCAAAAATACTGTGAGCATGATTCCTTTCACCAGCAGAATTCAGAGTTGGCTTCCAGTGTTTTCCTTAAAGCAGAAGTTGGACCTCTGACTTTGGCCAAAAGTCAGAAAAAGTTCTTCCCATTCAACTTTAATAATTAAATTCAATGCCTTTAGCATGTGCTTCTGCCTTGTTTTTCCTCTAGATAACTACCTTCTCAGATATTGGTTGCTAGTATTATTTACTTTGTGCTGAACACGATATGGGTTCTTGGAAGTCTGCAGAGCATCCAGACTAATTGTCAGCAGAAGTTCTGACTTAGCTGAAATATAGATAATACTTTTTCTTTTTTCCTGTTTTATGCTACCTGAAGGATTTAGTTCAAAGAAAAATACGCAGTGCTAAGTGATCCATTACAGCGGCTGGCATTGCTACAGTAATTATCTTCTGGAAACAAAATGTTCTTGAACTTTCAGGTCATGGTGGTACTTTCAGCATGAATTCTTTTACAGTTAAAATGATAAGGGCAAAATTTAAGTGTATTAATCCTTTTTGTCCCAATACCTATTCATGCTGAATATTCTTGCTACTTACTGGAATATTCACATAGACAAAAAGACTGGCTTTTATGTTAAATAAAGAGAAACAGTGTCAAAGAAAAAGCATTCACTCACGTCTGTGAGGCTGTGATTTGCAAATACACGCATAGATTTCTCCAAGAAAATAGTATTTTAATCACAAACATTCTTAAAATATTGGAAATTGTGAAGTAGCTTTGTGCAAGACAGTTTGATGTTAGAAGATGAAATTTCATCTTAAAATACCTGTTGTTCAGCTCAAAATCTTCATTTCTAAGATACGAAACTATGACAGATACTTGAATCAAGTGCAATTTAAACAACAAGCGTAAAGAGAATCATCTCTGATTTCAAGAATCTAGCTACAAGTTTTAAGACCTCACTAAGAAATTCCCATTTATTTCCAACATATTCTTTAACAGCTATCCACTGCAAATACCCAGTTATAAATCTAGCAGCATAAACATTCTAAACTGCTGCCTTCACTTTGGCTGTGACATTCATTTAGGCAAGTGCCTATTTCACTGGGAATTTTAGAGCTACTTTGCTGTGGGTTCATTTCCTATGACATTACTGAAACATGACCCAGACTGTCAGTCATGCTTTTTGTACCCCAGAGATGTCTTCTCTCCCTTCCTTTCAGCAGTAATGTGTGGGCTACGGGAAACCCACAAAACCTATATTTCCTCTAGTCTGAAATTTTTCTGTATTTTATCGACAGCCACCACGTACACACAAATGTTTTAAATTAGTCTTGAAGTGAAAGGGTTATGAGACTGTCTAGAGACTCCAAGAGTTTTTCTAGCCAACAGTGCTGAATAAAGCTGGAACCATTGCCAAGAAAGATCAAGTAGGCCATGAAACTACCACCCCAATCTCTCAATTCAGGTCTCTGTGTGGTGCTAATCAACTGGAGGCTTGTCATACTGTTAGAGGTGTTTGGAATGCAAATCCAGTTGATCAGGCTTCTCCTCATCTCCTCTTCAAAGAGCAACAACTGAAATGTGTAGAGGAGGAGGTCAGATTTGCCTCCTACTCTATTAGCCTGCCTCACTCCATCCAAGGAGCTGAATCAGAGAAGGGCAGAGCAGTACCCCTGTTTGGGCTCTCTCCAGATTCTGCTGAGAAGGGAGACTTCACTCTCAAATGTGTTATCAAAAGTATGGGTTTAATAACAACGGACTTGGCTTTTGCTGTCTTTTTTTCTTTTCCTTTCTTTTTTTTTTTTTTTTTTCTTGTGAGGGGTCAGTGCAGTATGGACGTGGCAGAAAGCTATTACAGACCCCACCAAGCAGAATTCCTCATGGAACTCTGATCCAGCACAGACCTTACACCATTATTATGGAGAAGGAACAAGAAATTCAGAGCTGTCAGAATAAGGCAGAAGTTTAAAGTCTGTACTGAAATGTTTCTCAACATTAGGCTTGTTCTCAGTTTCTGTTTAGAGCTATGCTGTGGAAGAATAGTAGTTGTATACGCCAATGCATGACTAGGACTCATCATCATCATAGCTCCACTGTTGTTTACACTTAAGATTTGTATGTGGAACTATGAAACTGAGAAAACCTAAAGTCAGCCCATTGGAAAACTAAGCAACCAATGGATTCAAAGTCTACAGGAAGATGTAAGGATTTGCTGCATTCCATTTGCACTTTGAAAAATACACCAGTCATAGAAGCCTTAAGATAAAGAGAAATCACCTGTATATGTACTTGTGGCACTGCTGCCTTTCCCTGCTCCACCAGCTCCTCTGGTGCCTGACAGCCTACAGGAAAGGAGGAGAGTTTGTGAAAAGCTGAATGAGAGAAAATCTCAGCAGAAGAAATACCTGGTATTCTCCTCTGCTGATGGAAAACTTCAAGCATTGCTACAAAAATTGCCGTCGTTTAAGGCTGTGGTCCCCATTCTGAAGCCGTGAAAAGAAGCAAGGATTTACATCAATTGTTTTAACCATTTTTTCAAAAGAACAAATTAGAGCTTCTGTGCTAATTCATCACTAGTATCAAAGTCTTATTTTCCTATAAGCAAGGCAAGAATTGGGGAGAAATGCAACAACTTTTATTAGTTCAGATAGTATACTTGACCATCTGAAGTAAAACCAGACCAGCTTTGGGTATATGACCTCAGGAAGAGTTAATGTGCTCCAAATTATCTTTATTTTTCCAGTGATATCAGCTGGATTAATGGAAGGTATTGCCTCTCCCTATAAACTTTGCTTTGTTTATAGCCTTGGACTGTCACAGCTGCAACAGTACTATCAAATTTCCAGTAAAACAAGCAAAACCAGACTTCACTCTACAGAAACAATCTTGGCTCAAAAATCCTTGCATCATGAAAAACTATGTGGTAAACAGCTTAAAATGTTTTCTGCATGTCTGACATTGCTGTGTTTTCATTGCCCTGCACAACAAGGGACCTGTAAATGCTGCAGGAATGCCCTGTGTGGTGAGGCCCTGATATAGTACAAGAATTTCAGTAATGAAGGGAAGCAGAGAGCTGTTGTCACTGTCACTTTTTTCAGTCAACCAGAAACCAATTATCCCTAGTTGACAGGCCCAATTAAATCATTGGGTAGAAGTGCTAGGTAATTGGAGCGGGGTTTTTTGCAGTCAGACCTGGTTGGTGTTTGTTGGGCCATAGAATAAGAGTCAGAGCCTTTCTGGTCTCTGTCTCTCCATGCTGTCCATAGACATTGCTTTTCACCCCTAAGAAAAGTAGTTGCTTTTCTTTAAAAATTAGTAATCTTTTACTATATATATTCTCTCTCATTGTGGAAACCTGAGGGTCAGACTAGCCTTCAGATTTATAGAGAACATGAAGTTAGGAGTTCTGCCAGGAAAAGCCTCATGTGAAGGTCTTGTGCTGATTTACACTTAGGATCCCAGGTCCTTTATCTAGTACTCTTGCAAAGACATAGGGAGTTTCTTACGTTACTTTGAAACTTGAGGGCATATTTAACACAGAATTAGACTGATGCTCCGAAGGATTAAATATTTTACTGTAAGGATTCAGAGCTGAATAATTGAGTGTGCCGAGGCCAATTCTTGTTCAGATTATTACCGAGTTGTGGCCCTCCGGGGTCTAAAGAGTGCATTGCTTATGATAGGAGAAGGAAAAGGTACAGAACTAATTTTGAATAACCAAGTTTATAATAAGATTAAATTAGCCCTGTCTTTAATGTTATAAGCAATCTATCCATGTTAATGCTAAGTTTCAAGTGAGCTAAATACCCCACATCAGTTATCCAGCATAACTTGTTTAGAGAATGTAGCAACACACGCAGTTTACTTATGCCTGGACATAAACATGTTGAATTACAAATAAAATAGTAATGCTTCTTTCCACAAAGCAGCTCTTTCACATGCCTATCCATGATATCAGAACAGAATTCCTTTACAGTCTCCACAATGACTTTTGCTATACAAGTAACGCAGCACCTGTTGTGCAATGAGAGCCAGCTTGTGGCTGCTTGGCCTGGATGTGACAGATGCTTTGTGGTATTTGAACCACTCAGTCACACAGTTGCACCACACTTGCATTGCCTGGCAGAAAACAGAATTTGGGGCAAAAAAAAAGAGAAGGACAACAGTGGTATGTTGTTAGAAGTGCAGCACGTGAAACTGACAAAATTACCAACATTATTTAAGCCCTTTTGTCCCCTGATAATGTCCAATATGTAATTACAAGGACAGCTAGAAGTAAAATGTAGTCAGACAGGCCTATCAGCTCAGTGCTGACTGGGGCTTTTCAGATCCCTTCTTGTTTCCTTTGTCTTGAGCCCTCACATGGTTACAGTTGTCAAGCAATCCAGATCCATCTCTGTTATAGAAGCAAGGTGTTTCAAGGTGTAGAAGGAGATTACAGTGCTATTCTGTACTCTCCCTAATCACGATCCATATAATTTTTACATGTTTTTTATATTGAATTATAAAGTTAAGGCTATGTATAATTTACAACACATTTTTTTCCCCCAAGAGACATCCAATTCTAAAAACTGAAGAATGTTTTAGGATTATATGAGTGTTTCTAGCTGTGTGTGTTCATTCACCCGAGCCCAACTTACATAAGCTATGATGCACTGCCAGTGCATTTACAGTCAGGATGAAAGGCTGCTGTTAGAAAGCTTATGCCTTGTATTACTTTGCTCATTATGATTAAAAAAAAAAAAATAGCCACATAATGAATGTATTACATTTGTTTCTGAAGCATCACTAGGGTATAAGTGAGGATCCAAAAACCTAAAAAAGCAAATCTGCTTTGAGTCAAAAAGGAGTAGTTACCATATGCATTGTGCAAGCAAGCAGTATAGAAGAAAAATGTTAATTTATTCTGCTTAGATAGCAATCCAATATGCATCCAGTAGTCAAAGCAGTTTGCACACAAAATCTCTACAGAAAAGGTATTTAAAAAAATAACCTAAACAAGACACATAACAGCAGAGTTTGTAAAATGTGAAAATGGATGCAGTAGCAGTATAATGGCATCATTTTGTCATTCCAAAGCACAACACTATGGAACAGTTCAGTAAGAATCACCTTGTTACAATGACATTCCTAAATTAAAATAAAAATAAGAATGAAACAAACAAGAATGTACCAACACGGCATGCTGAGTCTAAATCCATTTCAGTGCATTCTGGTTTTCAGGATAGCTGTACATGTCTCTTTCACTGTGGCTACTTATTTTCCCACGGTTGATGTTATTTCACTTCAGAAAGCATACTTCCCCAGTAAAAAAGCTGATGGGGACAACCAGGTTTTAGTTTTATTTTATTAGGAAAAATTCACACAGCACTGTATCACTTCTAAATAAAAGGCCAGCAACATTTCTTCTGGAAGAGTGAATGTGAATTCTCTCAGATCATTTTGAAGTGCAAAATTTTGTGCAACACTTCTGTTGTTAACAATAGTGCTGTGTTACCAGTCCCACCCACAATGACTATAGATGCTGTTCTGGGGGTGAAAGGGCTGACAGATGCCTGGGTGCCCTTCTTAAAGACCTACAGCTAACGCCTTTCTTCTTATGAGCATTTTTTAAATTTGGCTTACAGTAGAGCATTTGAAGCAAGACAGGGAGAAGATACTTCCAAATAAAAGTGAGATGCTTCTCTTTCTTTCTGAAAATACTTTCCTGTTGTTAAACCAAAGAGTGAAATCTTTATTACCTTGAAAATATTTCACATAAGAAGTGATTTGGATTAACTGAAAGGTTTGGTTGGAGGAATCTTAACTTAGTTTTCAAATTTTTGAAAGCACTTGAAAAATTATTTTACTTGCCCAAAAGGGAAAAAACAATGAGCCAGAAGGTTATATTTTTAAAGTTGCCAAAACATTTTTCCAGATAATTCTGAATAGAAGACCATTAAAACAAACAAGCAAAACCCACCTCTTCCTTCTAAAAGGCTCCAAAAATCCCTCATCAGCTCTGCTTCAAAGACTGTATTGTTGAGAGAGATGAGCATATGTTCATACTGTTGCTCAGTTTTTGGAAAACAGCTCCCATTTACAGTAGCATACAGCCCAAACTACTTGTGCTTACTTTTGTGCATAAATGTGGATGGATACATTTTACTTATTATCAGTAGAGAACCTGTGAGATTTGCATCTATTTTGGCCACGTACAAAAGTTTTTTTTTTTTCCCCGTTTCGAATTACAAGTGAAACAACTACTTTCAGAATCAGTGGGACTTCTGAAACGTAGAAGAATATAGTCTTAGATAAATGCCAAATAGCTACAGAATCTCTTACAGAATCACATTAATCGGTCACAAATGGTGCAGTCTATCAGACTACTGGTCTGCACAGCTGCTAATAAACAACATGTACGTTAAGTTCTGCATGCATGGCCCTCAGAAAATTTATTCCATAGCTTAACGAGTTAGCCAGCTGCGATGATCATATCAAAATGCAATTCAGAGTAATAATTTACTTTGAGATATTGATTTCTCGCCTTACTTAAAGAGAGCATTGTGTACAGATATATTTTAATAATCTACTTCATTAAATTAATACTGAAGTCTGACTTGAGTGGAGTTGGTCAGGGTTGACACGGCTCATTTGACCCCTTCTTCAATGGTCAGATTCTGCCACTCATCACTCATTCTGATTAATCTTATTTAAGAAAAGAGAGAGCTGCATGAACTGTGTCTTCAAGCTACAGTTCATTTCTATTCTTTAGCAACATTCAGGACAGTGTCTTCAGAAGAGCTCAGCACAGAATCACACAGAATCACAGAATCACCTGGGTTGGAAGAGACCTCAAGGATCACATAGTTCCAACCCCCCTGCCTAGCAGGGCCACCAAACATACACATTCAGATCAGGTTGCCCAGGACCCCATCCAACCTGGCCTTGAACACATCCAAGGACGGGGCATCCACAACCTCCCTGGGCAGCCGGTTCCAAGGCCTAACTACTCTCCTTGTAAAGAACTTCCCCCTAAATTCAGCACTTACCATTATTTAAGCATGTGAGTTATTCCTGAAGGTTAGCTGAGGACCTGAGGCAAAAGTCTTCAAAAGTCCTGTAGTGAGAAGTCCGATTTCCACAAAGCAGTGTGTGGTGAACACAGCTGCTAAAGTCACGGATTCTAAGACAAAAAATCTCTCAGCAGCTATTGGTGGCACAAAAAAAACATAACCACAGCTGTTTTGGAAGAAGTTACTAATAAAAATGGTTGTTTTGTTTTGTTTTGTTTTTTACCAAAAGAAATCTTGATACCTAAAACAAGATAAAGTTCAGCATGTGCAAAGATATCAGCTTATCCTCCCTTCCCCCCCAGAAAATTTAAGATGCAGTTAAGGGACTGAAGTCAGCAGCAAACCGCCTGGTGATATAAGTTGGCCTCTGGATACTGCAAGAACATAGATAAATTATAACAGTAATACCCACTCTTTGCCCCATCACATTCAACATGATGCTCAGAGGTCCAGCTGTGCCATCTACATCCAGGGGATATTTTCCTTTGAGTGGTATGGGAACAGGGTGACATCATGTCACCTACATGTATGTCCTCGTCACTGAAGTCAGAGTCACACTTAGTGAATAAAATAGGTGTGAAATATTCTAAATCAACACAAGTTTGGAAGCCAGAATATTTCATTTTTACCTTGTGAACAATATAATTCAAACTGACAGTCTTTCAGAATGTAGTTTGGTACAGAAATGCAGCCATATAAGAAGTGCATTGGCATTAAGATGAATGCTGTCTTAACCAATACTTAGTAGGAACTTGATATCCCTTTGGGGCACTTACTACTACCTACTGTTACTACAATATTCTCCAATGCTTTAGCACAGAGGCCAACATTTTCAAGAGGAATTTAATACTTGCCAAGACCCATGCTGAGATACTTCAGAGATGCCTGCAGGGAAGTTTTGCTTTGCACTTTCTGGAAGTCACATCCTTCAACTGGTAACCTGTAAATTAAAAAGCCTCAAATCATCAGACATTTTTAAAAATGTTGATGCAAATAGGCAATACAATAACTGAATGGAAAAAAAGGGGAAAAATTGATATTAGAGATTGGAAAAAATTAAGAAACTTCTCTATTTCCCTGTTACAACTGATTCTCTTTGATGAGTACTGTGTTCTGCATTTCCATTGCAAACTGCACTACCTGCAAATTACAGTAGTCAACATATCTATTCTGCTAGAGTGAAAAGCACAGAGGAGAAATTTAAATTTGCAAACTGTTTAGCGCTTAACATATCAGTGCTGTTGTAAAAACATCGTTTGCTTCATTTTTCAAGTAGTCCTGTAACCGTGGAGCTCACAGGAAGATTATTGGTACTGACAAACTTCCTGATTAGACGGTCCATTAGCAGTAAGATACAGAATACTAATTGCAAATTTTCATCTGCGTTGACAAGGCCCGACCTTGCATTCATCTGCCAGTGAAACTGCTTCCCTGGTGGTATTAGCCACACACTATACAATAAATAGATGTTATTTGGCAAATTTCATCAAAGATGGAGGTAAGTGAATCACACGCTACAGAGCTCCGCAAGTCCCAGGAGAATCCTGCAGTTCCTTACAGAATCGTTTGTTTTGGCTTAGTGTAAAATACTCAGGAGAGGTTCTGTATGTAAACAAACGAACAAACCAACCCAAATAAAGCAGCTTAAAATCCTCTCCAGAAATGCAATGATTTGAACAGCAGGACCTGGACTAGTGGCTGACCCAGAGCATGTACTGCTGCCAGCAACCACAGCTTGTAGTTCTGTGGCTGAATGCACTGTTAGAGCAGAGGCTGGATCATTGCTCCCACCATTTCTGTCACAGCCTAAACAAGATTTATCTGAGTGAATTGGCTTGACAATTCTGTAATCTCCAGTTCATTCATGTTCTATGTTAGCAGGTAGAAATCCCAGATTACTTTGCTGGAAAATGGCTATGTGGAAAACAGAAAAGCAATAAAGTGCTCATAACATCAAAACGCATATTGTGTTTAAGGAAGCAAAAGGCTAGGCAGAGCTTGCAAAATAATTTTGCATTGTAAAATACAACCCTTTAGTTTCAGCAAGCCATTTATAGTCTGCAGATTGGTAAAACAGAAAGCCCATGCTCTGCCTGGGCCTTCTGGTAGGATGTGTTCTGCTCAGGCCAAGGAGGAGCAAAAGAGCAAAGCAAGACTTCACAAAGGGGATAAAAAATAATGGTACATGCTAACAACAGAGAAAGGGAAGCTCAAAGCTAATATTCACAAACTAACCTAAGGTAAATGTAATTATAAAGAATTTATCTGTGGAAAAGCTTCTCTGGCCAAAGAAATTTCCTAACGTATCTTAAAGACAGTAAACTTTGAAAGTGTTGTGTGAAATTCACACACATAGAATTGTTCTTGATGCAAGATGCCTAATTAAAATGCAAATGAATCTGTAGCAGTTTTGTTAATGAAGTAAACAACTTCCTATTACAATGCAACTCTCTCTTTAGCCTTATTCATGTTGGTTTGTCCATTCATAATCATCCTAAGAACTGCAATCTAAACATAATGTAAGCTGTGCTTATTAAAGATGGTATCAATATCATGAACAGAAAGATGGACTGTTAGATCCATTGTTCTAACAGGCTCCATTATCCTGAGTTCCCAAGAAGTTCATAAGAAATATGTTCTAATGCCCAAATCATGATGACAGTATCTATGCATGCTGTTAAATTCATACAGGGGGCACCTGCATTTAGCTGGAGATAAATATAATTCTATTGCTTTTCTCTTAAAAATGTGTGGTTTAAAATGAATCTGTTACAATGTACCTTAGACACAGCTATAGTTCTATAGATCAAATTCTGCTCATTTTTCTCATACAAGTGTCAAAGCATCTTCCATATGTTTATCTGAATTCAACAGGACAGCTTGAATGAGAGAATCAGTGTAGGCTGAGAAGTCTGCTAGTGGTTTGAAGGCCCAACGGACATCACAACTGAGTTGTGAGATGATTTCATGCCTCATGTTTCATAGATTTTTCAGAAAGTGAAATTCTACAAAAGGTGAACAGCAGCACATAACTGTGATGAAATTTGGCAAGTACTTAACAGAAGATGAAAATAAAGAGTGTGGCTGAATACTAGCAAGAAAACCAAAGACTCTAGTAAAACAAACAAAAAAACAATGACAAGAGCTTATTATAAAGCAGAAGATTTTCTACATTAGGAATACAAAACTGGGAACTGATCTAAAACAGGCTGGAGCTTGTGCAGAAAATCTAATGCTGAGAAAATCACGGGATGATATGCGTAGGAAAGGATCTCCAGAGATCTTTGGTCCATCCACTTGCTCAAAGTAGGCTCAGCTCAAACAGTCTGCCCAGGAAGGACCTTGTGCCACCAAGTTTTGCATATCCACAGCGTCTCTCTAGGCAACATTATCTGTATCATGGTTTCACTCTTCCATGAAATCATCCATCTGCTTCTGACTATTTACCTGTGCTTTCATTGCCAATGACCAAAAAGCACGTACTAAAAAAAAGTTCAGGTTAATCAGCTACAAATGGTTTGTAAATTTGCATCAACTACTTTCAAGGGAATTTTACATTTTATATGGAATATTTAGCTTCTCTAGTTCTGTTCACTTTAGAGTTTAGATTAAAAAATACTGCAGCATTTTGCAGACTAGAAAAGATTAATTACTTAAGAAAATCACCTGTAATTGTATTTGGCACAGAATCACATTAATAAAAATTGCACTTTAAATTGGATGAGTAAACAGTCTCACCATCTAGCAGTGACAGGCAAAAGACACGCCATTAATTAGTGCTGCTGTCATCTGAAAGTTGAAAACTGTGCTTGTATCAGGCAACAAAAGATGTTAGGTGATGAAGTTTGCCTGCCAGAGACGCAGCAAAATATTTTAGAGGACATGACACTGGTGTGTATAGTCTGATACCACACTGCACTGTAATTATTGTAAAGGAGCAATCAGAACAGAAAGGACAGCGCTTAGGTAAAGTAGAATGTTCAACACAAGACCTTTTCTCCGAGAAAGTGGCACAGCCTACAACTTATTTAACTGCAGAATCTCATCAAAATGAAGAGATACTGAGAAAGTATCAAAAATACATTCGGATGTTACATTTCACTGCATGCAAATGACGTTCACAAAGTACCAACACCACAGAAATTCAAACCCTTCTCTTTCAGCAACTTCTGGAGCAGTGGTAAGTTAATTTAATCTGCTCATCATTAAATGTTGGGATATGAATCGCTCATCAGAAAGAAGAAAAATTTGAAATAGGCATTGAGAAAGGCAGAATGAAGTTTCAAACAGGATGAAAAAGCAGCTCTTTTGGCATCCTCTTTTGGCTATCCTAAAGGCAACTATTGAACTTAAACATCAGCATACACATTTACACGATATTGTTGCGTTCTGTGAACAAAGCTGCAGGTCAGCTGATGAGCATCAGACATGGAGGCACCTTTGAGCAGAAAGGGCATTGCCTGTGCCTGTGCAGTGCAGCAAGGAAGGAATAGCAGCCTGGGGGGAGGCTCCTGCTGCATCACTGGGCTTACTGAAGGCAGATGTGGCCAGAAAGAAGTGGTCTGGCCCCTGGCACCATCCCCTTTTCTTATCCATCTAACTCCATCTTTCCCTGACTTTGCAAATGAAAGGCCTTCCTACTTCAAAATTACAGTGAGAGAGCAGGTCCTGATAGCGCCTCCAAGTTTTTATATCATTTTGTTAAAAAAAAAAAAAAAAAAGATGACAGTAGTAACTAAAACCAGCTTAAAAGACAAAATAAACAAGAAAATCTCAACAAAACCCCTAAACAAACTAAAAGCAGTTTAAAAGACAAACAAGAAAACCACAACGACCCTTCCCCTCCTCCCCAACAAACAAATTAACTAAGTAACTAAGATTCTGGAAGAGAATCAAGTAATAAATGACTACAAAAAGACTGAAAGTGGGAGTGTTTCATCTTTTTACTTTGTCTGCTAATGAGGTATGACACAGAAAAAAAAAATGCAGAAAACACAAAGTTTTTGTTAGCAGACTTCATGTGAAAAGGCACGAAGGGTTTATACTCTGAATCAGAAGGAACGTGATGTAATGGAGCTTCAGAAGATGATGCAGGAGGCTCTTTATCTTTCCATGCACAGAGTGCTGCCTGCCCTGCCAGCCACACACCGCACAGACTGTGACACTCCCGCTGCTGACAGCCGGGCAAGACTCCAGTCCAGCTCGCACACAAATCTGCACCAGGTTTGAAAAATCACTCGGACCTGCTGAAGTAAAACCTTAGCAAGAACAACTGCCTTCCAAATCAAAGTCTGCAGGGAGCGGGCTGCTGAGGGCCACGGGCAACGATGGGCTGTGGTGGGCTTGGTGCTGCTGGTGGCACCTTAGTGCTGGAGATGAGGAGAAAGCTGTGAGGATCAGCACCAGCCTTTTGGAGAAGAGACAACTTGTCAGAGGATGTCCTATCAGGATGAACATGGCTCATTCAAGAATTAACTCTCTATTCGTCTTCTACCTCAGTTTTTTCCTGCTCCTCCACTTAAAAAGTAAGATTGGTTCTTTTTCTTATTGTTCTGACATGTCCTCTGGGTAGACTGGAAGACGTGCGCTTCCAGCAGGAAGCTTCTGTTGTCAGAAGACTTTAAACATTTGATGGAGATGCCAAAAAGATTTGGTTCTAGAAAGCTAAGTCGCATAAATTCACTGTGCGTTGGCTTTCCTGATTTTCATACTAATATTTTGCCTTAAAAGAAGAACAAAGGCATTTTTTATTATTTTGTTTCACATACTGAAAGCGTAGTAGTAAAATGTTCTGATAAAATTTTAGCTATGAAGTCTGCATTTTGTTACCATTCACTCAGTATACGTAAACTTAGCTGTTTTAAATACATAATATTTTACTACATCTGTACAAGTTACGTATTTTAGCAGTACACATTATTTTATGATATAAATGTTGACTTTTTGATTAAAACAAAAGGAATCAGTTGCTAAACAACTAATATATTTGAGAGAGTATGAAAACTCAACTACTTTTAATAGAGAAAATATTTACAGCAAACTTCCACAAAAAGAGAAGCATGCAAAGTGCTGGGAATGGCAGCGGGTTTCCTTGGCAATTTTCTCAGAGGGCTGAGAGATGTTGGCTAAATCAAATCCAAGGAGGCTAAGTGGCCTCAGCTGGTGTATGTTTATGTAAAGCAGCAGCTCTTAAACATGCTTAAAATGAAGACAGGCGGGATGCGTGTCTGTCTGAGGAGGCTGTTTGATTTGTGTATGCTGAATGTGAATTGCAATAAGACAAAGCTTTGAGCAGCTGCCATTAGACAAGAAGACTTGGCATTAGCGTACAGTGTTGTGTAATCTGGGTCACCTTCTGTTGCTGCATCACTCAAATTGTTACTTGGACAGTTTACAGCCTGAGCTAAATTAGAGGATGAAAAGCAAACAGATGCAGTTAGATCAACAGGCACTGAAAAAATACCTACTTTAAAATGTAGTAAAAATGACATATGAGATGTCACAGAAAAATGGCTTTATTCTTGCACTTTTCTTTAGAGATACACTGATATGAATCTGTTAAGCCAAAATGTTCTGAGTTATCTCACAAGAGGATATTTTCTGGAAAGAGAGAATAGATCCTGCACTAATAAATAGCAATTTTAAAAATCAGTCTTCTATAAGATGAACAACTGGAAAGTCTGAAGCAAATTCTGCTGTCTAATTACAAGCAGGAACGGTGATAATTAAATTTCATTTATAAACGAGGCATGGAATTTTGAACAAAATAAAGGCCATGGGAAGGAAGGTAACAAATTAGATGTTTATAAAATTGAAAAGCTCGCATTGAAAACATCAGACACAAAGAAGACATTGCTAGGATGTAAACAAGAAAAAAGCCCCCCAGGCACCAGTGAACAAAAAATGGTAACTACAGGTCTTGGCTTTGGTTGAGGTTTGCTAAACACAGGATATCAAAGGAGAGAAAGTAATGATATGTTGTATTACGCCTTTTCCTTAACACAGGAGCTGGCTAGGTGACATTTCAGAGGTGGCATGAGTTTTGTCTCTGGTATATGGCCATATGGCCAGTCTCCAGCTACAGGCTTTTCACTCTTGAGGACTCACTTTTCCCCAGGTACATTCATGCCTGTTGCAAACTGATGTAATACAACTTGATATACCAGCATAGAGCAGCTACAGCAGCAGCCAGAATCAAGCTCAGGAGCATCTGTATCTGTGCAGTGCACATAATCACCTTAATAGGTATTCTCTCTCAAGAATCTGTATGTTACATGAAAGTGCTGAGTTTCTGCTAATAAAAATTTAATTGGGAACAGACCAAGCAGGTCTATGCAGAAGAATTGATTGTTATTACTTACTTATTTAGAAAATATTATTTGAGAAGCTGAGAAAGGCTGAGAAAGATGTGGAGCAGAACAGAGATGTTTTTATGATGTGTATAAACATCATATAAGCTGTTATTTTTTAGATTTTTTTTTTTTTGCAAGTCAATTGACTGGACTAGTTTTTTCCCAAAAAAATTCTAATCACAGGTGCATCTTAAGTCTCTCATCATAATCTATTTTAAATGACTCTGGAAATAAATGGCATTTAGAAGGTAAGACTATCTAAAACATTTTCATATAGGTTTATAACATTTCTTCCTTCTCATCCACACTCCTGAGATGAAAAATGGTACACAGAAATGAGGTGTCCCATACAGATAGGACACTACAGAGTGATAGGTCATTCCATAACAGTTGCAATGAAATTAAAGCATTTTGAGGGAAAGCTCTTACATTAAGCCAAAATATTCTAAGTAATATAGCAAAAATATAATAGGTTGAACTAAAGAAATTTGAACAAATTGTCCAATCAGAATAGTTCATGTGTACCCAGGTGTATATTATGAGAAAATGTTCTTTAATTTCTGTACAATATTAAGCATTAAATAGACTATAAGCTTTTATTAGAGACTTCTGGTTGCAAATAATGCTTCTATAAATGCTTCTATAACAGCACTGTCACACATGGTTCCTTTTGAAAACACAAGTTGTGTAAAAATATCTTACATTTATGTGACACAACATCAAACTGTACAGTGACAGGATTTCAACCTGGAAAGTCTTCCAACAAGCAATACAGTTTTTTTTTTCTTTAATTCTAATTATCTAAAATGCTTTTAGAAAGGCCACTCGTTAAGTTTAGCCTCCCAGAGCCCCAGCATGATGCTGTCAGGTGCAACAAGTATAAGTTCCCAGAAATACTTGTGCTTGACTAAACAGAATTTTGCAGGGATGGAACTAAAGTCAGCTGGTTCCAAACCCATTCCTCTAAGTGAAGTTATCAAAAAGGGAAAGCAATATGTCCTAAGAAATATATTAAGAAGAAAGTTTCAGGTTTTACTTGTTCTTGTTTTATTATAGAAGAGCTTTGAAGTATGCATAGGAAAACCCAAGACTGAATTCACATCTGGATGTAGGCTTTTATGACACTGACTTGTCCCAGGTACCCCCAACAACAGATTAATAGATGTGAGCAGTAAACTGCCTTGTTGCAACACCTTTATTAGAGAGAGACACTGGCCTTCTTGTCTCTTAAGGACAGTGTAACAATCATAACTGTGCTAGTGTTTCAAATGAAGTGTCAGGCATAAACCCAATGGTGTCTGAAAGCAGTAATTCCTCCTCCTTAATTATACATGTATTAAAACATTTGACATTTAATTGTGACGCAGAATTACATCCTGAAATATCAACCCTCTTTCTAAGGTATCACTATAAGATTCCTGTTTGCTGTGGTGTTAAAGAAAATGGGTTCTGGCCATCTTAAATTTCATCTTGTTAGCTTCTTGGAAGTGAATTTACACCAGATACAATTCCTGCTGCCTGATGCACCAGAGAATTGATTTAATTTTGCCCTTTTTTTCAGCTGCTATTTGTGTCCGCTTTTGACAATCAATAAATCAGATTTGTGAAAAAAGGAAGTAATGGTCAACTTCTGGATTTAAGGAAGTAATAGTCAAGTCCTAGAGAACATCACAATGCTGACTTATCTCTAATAAGGTTGTTTAAAGGTTCTTGTAGAGGAGAATGCATCTTCCTGGAAGTTAAGGTTCTCAAGCATCTCTTACTTCAGTTGGAATACTGATTAGCGGTATGCCTGGAAAGACTTTACTTTCACGTAATGTCTAAAATGCCATTGTGAAGTAGTCCTTCCCATTCCCTTAGTGTCAGAACGATGCTACAACCCTATAAATTCATTTGTGCCTTGTTCCCATGGTTATGAGTTCTGTGTACTGGATGTAAGCCTTCAATACACGTTCATAATTTTTCCCCAAAATGTTAATAAATTAGGAATGGAATTTCATCTGAGATTAATGTGAAAAAAACATCCAAGCTTTCTCTGCAATTCTTTTCTGCTCCCCAGAGATGCTGGCACTATGCAATTTTTCCCCGTGGACAAGTTCTTTTAGTTTCCTGCAACTATTCCCATTACTCACTAAACTTCCAATTAATGCTTAATTACTATGTTAGGAATAAAGCTCTTCATATAAAGAGATTTGTGGTTTTGCTCATACCACTAGTCCCTCCTGCACAATCAATGATGCAAGTAGCTTTCCAATGGATTATTGTTAAGATGCAGTCAATGCATTCATAGCAGATGCTGTACTTCTGCAGGTCCTCATTATTGCACTGAGGAGTGTTGCACCAGGGCCACAGCCTCTAATATCTGAGCACCAGCAGCACTACAGCTTTCCCCCTGTTCTAGCTGTTGTACATTGTTCCCATATTATGTAAGAAAAGGAAATCTTATTTAGAGGCCTGCTATCATCCTAAGTGAGATTAATGCCCTATCATTTTTCAACAAGGAATTAACTTCTTCAACCTTGTTCCACTTGCATAAACATGACCTTAAAAACCTCCCAACCACGCTCATTTTTGAGCCTTTTAATTCCAGTTCTTACAGGCATCCTTAAGGCTAGATCTACCATTTCAACAACAGAGCAGCTTCCAAGTTGAATGCTCCCTGTGACCGATCTACTAGGGAAGGGATAGATGGGAAAGAAAAGAGCTTGGGCAAAAGGGTGTGTGTCAGTTGTGCTCAGCTAGCTGCACAGACTCCACAGCTGATCTTGAAACACTGATACAGCATCACTGTACAGGAGAAACTGGTGCCAGGCACTTCAAGTGCCATGTGAACAGAAGACATAAACAATGTTTTAATAGACACATAAACTATTCAAAAGGTCCGCCCAGCCAAATTTTACAGCTACAACTAGTTAGCCCCAGGAGCACTGGCATGGGGATTTGGTGACCTTCGGTTCCCAGTTTTTGTTTTTTTTTAAATAATTTGGAAAGTTCATTAAGGATGGAAATTCAGATTAGATGTTGGGTAAGTTTTTCACAGAGAGGGTGGTGAGGCCCTGGCACATGCTGCCCTGAGAGCTGTGGTTGACCCATCCCTGGAGGTGCCAAGGCCAGGTTGGATGAGGCCTGGGCAGCCTGATTTGATAGCTGGCAACAGCCCCTCAGCTAGGGGTTTGTAACTAGGTGAACTTTGAAATTCCTTCCAACCCAAGTTGTTCTTTAATTCATTCTACAGATGGCCCAGATGTTATTTTATTGTTTCTTTTAAAAAAAAAAGAAGAAAAAAAAAGCTGTCCTTAAGAGGTGTAGAGGTCTCTAAATCCAATGTTACCATAGACACATAAAGACAGATCTGTTCTGCAGACTGAGAAGTCAGCCAGACTCTTCCAGTTCTGCAGTGGGGCAGGTTTTAGCCATGACCAGAACACAGCTCAGTCAGCTCAGTCAGCTTAAACAGCATGGCTCTGTTGGCATCTCTTATCTCAGTGGGAGCAAGAGTGAGCCAACATCAGTCTTGAGGCACTTGGTTTTCTAAAATTTTTTAGCTTTATTAGTTAATTTTGGGATTAAAGTGCATGTTTCTGGTATAGGTGGATTGCTTCTTTCCTGCCTATTACCTTGTCTCAGTTACAGAACTGAGAGACAGGAATCTGCAGTCATTAACTACTGTTAGATTTTGGAACTTTTCCACATCTGTAATGATAGTATTTCTTTAAAGTACTGCAAAACTGAATTGTTTGAACAAACAGTCTTTGTGACCACATCAAATACTTTCCTACTGAAAAACTGTATGAAAAGGCAAATATATTACCACTATGTGATAACAGGAAAATGACATGCAAGACAAGGGTGAGCAATCAGCGCACCCTTCAGTACTGACTACATCCAGCTTGTAAGAAAGAAAAGCAATTAGGGAAATGCTGAAGAGGGACAGCAGAAGTAGGGAGACATTTAGAAAGATGTCACCTGTAAGAAAGGGTCATAGCAAGAGAAGCCTGGCAGAGGGTGTGATTACAGTGTTTCCTAAACCAAAGACAATAGTAATCAACATCTATCAGCTGCTGCCACGACCTTCCGAAGGGCAGGCACTCTGCAGCCATAGATTCCACAAGCAGTGGTGAGATTGCAGTGAACTTTTCCAATTGCAGGATAATCAAATCTCCCTATCAGAGCTTTTTGATGAATAGATTAGGTAAATATCTGTCAGAGAGTGTCCAGACTGTTGATTAAAGCTGATGTGACACAGACGGGGCAGTCAGCACCAACTTGGGTGTCTATAGGAACCCAGTGCACTACAGCCCCAGGACACACAAGCCGTGCCATGGCCAGACCCAGCTGGGCACAGCTCCTGGACAGGGTGAGCAGATGGCACTGCACCGAGGATTAGTGCTGATCCAAGCAGGGGCAGCCCTGTGCCAGCCTTGCTCAGTGCACGGTCTACAACATCACTTTGAAATTTCAGCAAGGAATTAGTTCACTCCCAGCCTTTGAGATAGCAAGTATCTACTCTTAATTTTCTGGTATTTAAACTGGCACTTCAAATATCAAAAGCACTCATTTCTATGGGGGTAGATAGCCTTGGTGCTAGAAACCATACACCGTGACTTCCAGATTTTTTAATCAAATTATTTATCCTTTTACTTGCAATTTAAGGACACTGAATAAATTCACAATACCATGCAAGGAAAGACTAATAAATAGATTACCAATAAAACATTTTTTTATGGCAAGAAGCCTATAGAGGAATAGAAAACTGACTGCCCTCTGAACCTTAATTTTGCAGCTCCTTATTCCTTATAAATACGTGATTCAAGACCAGAATCTACTGCAGCAAAACAGATACCAGGAATACTCCTAGGAAACTCAAATAGCATTTCCTGACATGCAATAATAAATAATCATTCTGGAATTCTTCACTATGATGTTTCATTTGAGAAAAGCTTAATTTTTAAACAATAAACTCATATTTTTAAAAACTGAAGTTTAGAAAACAAACAAACAAATATATCTATTGCATCAGCTACCAAGCAATACACATTAGACTGTTCTCCTAGACCCTGGATACACATCATATTCCCTCCAATAATACAACTGAGAAACAGCAGTCTAAGTGCCTTTGATCCTACCACAGGAGGTTGCGGCCAGGGACTCAAGAGTATTTCTTTTTGTTTCCTTTATAATTCACATCCCAGTATTAAATAAATAAATAAATAAATAGAAACAATTTGATTGCCTCCATCTCCAAGCAACCCTAATTATTCCTTTTACTCTTTGCGGTGCTAAGAAGAGAAAGAAAGGCCCTGGTATTAACATTACTTTCTACAGAAAGCCTTTAAATGTAATTGACTCATCTGGAGTCACAGAGGGTAGGCAGCAAACAGACAAGGTATGGATATTATTTTCTAGATTGATATTACAGATTAATCCGTTGGTTTTAGAAACCAACATGTTTCACCAATCAGTTCCCACTGTAGTTTTCTGTTGTTTTTCAGCCATTCACAGTGTGATAATACGTGAAAGTCGACAGTCCAGCAAACAGCAAAACACTCAGATAAACCTTTTCCCAACGAGACTCTTCTGTTTACTTCATATTGATTATATTTTGTTCACCCATAAAATGGGTCAGCAGAAACCACCCCAGCCCTTTGACAAAGACGCCGAGCGACAAGGCACTCTGCGGGCAGCCTGGCAGGCAGTGACGCACCACGCAGCTGCCACTGCAGCTCCACGGGGCTCCTGGGGCCGAGGCAGCACGCTCTCCTCTCCAGGCATCAACAAAACAAGTCTGCCACGGTGGCTGCTGCAACTTCAGGGTTAGGGCAGCTTCTGCCTGCCTGAAACCTCATCAACGGGGACAGAAAGCAAAATATTTCTAAGGCTAAATATTTCTGTGGGTAGAAAAGGGGCATGGGATGCTAACCCGCTGTGTGCGACGTCCCTGCTCCAGCAGACAAGGCTCAGAGGCAGTGCCCAGGCAGGGCTCTTGCCTGGTACAGCCTTTGTTGGGAAATGCTGTGCTGGAATAATTGTGGCCTGGATGGATGCTTTGGGGAGAAGTCCTTGTTTTTTTTCACTGCTCTTGCTTGGCTGCCCAAGGCTCCGAATACTAGGATCCTATTCCCTTAACCTTTCCTGGAGCAGAGACAGACAAAGCATCTTCAATTGCATTATTCAGGAAGTCTGAGAACAGGATGCGTTCCTTTAAAGTGTTCTCAATCACAGTGATTGAGAGCAAGACTGTGGGAGGCACACTAACTGGCATAGCCCAGCCTAAGGACTTGGCTAGGGACAGCACGGCTTGAAATTCCCCTTACTTTATTTCTCAGAGGTACTGCTGTGTTTTCTCTGTTGTGGGAATGCCACAACTGCTCTCTAAAGTAGTTAAGCTCAGAACTGCTCTGATTCACATCCAGGCTGCCCAGGGAGCTATAGGAGTAGATGAAAGGCAGTGCATATTGCTCACACTGTCCTTGACAGCTTCCCATTCTCCCTTGTTGACAATCCTAGCAGGGATAGTGCAGAGCACTTCACTAGCTCTCCTTCCACAAGGAAGCCCCAGAATTAGATTGTGACATGAAAACTTTGAAAACAACAATTTGACAGAGAGTCAAGGCAAGGATGGAGAAAACTAGACAGCCATCAGCCTGTAAGGATCCAATAACTGCAAGTTAAGTAACCTCCACTAGTAACCTCCACTGATGAACTAATCACAGCACGGAATCCAGAAGTCCCATTATAAAAATCTGCTCTTGAGAAGACATCTGTATGCAGTAATACCCTGAAATGTATTTTACTAAGCTTTGTTACAATTTGTAGGGGCAACTGTAGCAGTGTTCTTGCTGTAGCTGGCCATACATGAACCTGAACTGATCATAGTCAAGTGCCCACACTGCAGAAAAAAGAGAACAGGGTCTGTTATCAGCAACAAGTCTGCAGAACTATGCATGTAATTCTCTTGATAGGATAAAGAAGTATAGCAGAGCTGAGGATTACATGCATAGTGTAGAATATGGGCCACATGAGATGCAATTTGATTGCAATGGACAAGTCTATAGGCCATGGGGCTCACAGTTCTCCTTAGAGTCAGCTGACTCCCATAATTGCAAGAAGGGCAAAAACACTGGAGATGTCTGATATAATGTACAGCAGTGCAACTGTAGCTTCTCCAGCAGCCCCTTGCCTTCCTTGGGTAGCTATGGTGCAGAGAAAGGATGCACCAAGCCAGAGAATGACATCAATGTACGTGAGATTACATCAGAGATATCAAGTAATAAGATGCATGTGGCTCCTGTAGGCTCTGTCCCTACAAAACAGTACAGCCTACAAAACAGTAATTAAAATGAAGTTGAAATTAAATCTCCATGTTGTTTCTATCCTAAAATATTGGAAAATGTAAGAAATGTGTTGGTAGGAACAATAATCCCAAAACTCTTTGCTCACTACCTGTGTAGTTATTTGGAACATATATCCCATGAGAGCTGAAAGAAAATAGGTTTCTCTACAATGCAACTGCAAAAAGAAAATACCTGGCACACGTTTTGCAAGAAACACCATTTCAGACTTTCCAGCTGAACACATCCCTTCTCTCACATTAAACACTGCTGACATTTGTATTTCTTTATTCACTACTAATGGTATTGAACATTTTGCATACCTCAGTGCGTGTAAAAATGCCCTCTGCTTGATGTGACTATCTGTACTGTTCTCTCTTAAGTACGTCTTAAATGTCTGATTCAATTTAGTCTTACATCTACGCATTCTGGAACGCGTGGACAAGTGCAAGTAGAGTAAGATGCCTAAAACTATTTCTATTTCTGTATTCAATTGGCTGTTTCCAAAGAACACTGAATTTCCCAAAGAAAAAGTAGACATCCCAGACCTTCTGCCTTTGTCCATGATAGTGAAGAAACAGATGTGTTTAGGGGGAAGTCTTGAATAGGATTAAACATAAGAAAGGATTGGCTCTAAAAACCTTATAGGAATCTGGATAGAAATCTTTTCATCAGACTGACCTAGTGATCCGACAAGTAATGGAAAGAAGGAAGAGGTCGTAACTCTACACATGTAGCAGAATTAGACCAAATGAATCATTACAGTCTGCCAGCCATATAAGAACCTTCAGATATTGCACTTTGTCTGGGGAAACGCCTGATGACATTCACATGGGCACTTTCTGTTCTTGAAGACCTCTGCAAGCATTCTTGCTGCCCAGTGGAAATGGCTGACAGTGGAGCTGCTGTATCCCCAACCTTCATCCCTGCCTCCCAGTCATCTTACTCCAGTAAGAGTTGCATATGTTTTCAGACTTCTTATATTCCACGTACAGCATCCAACAGAGTTGATTACAGTTCTGATTATTCTAGCTTAACTTTAAAAGCCTTCTGGCTTCAGTATAGATGCTGCTGTGCTGTCCAGTAGGGCCTGCGTGGCTCTGCTTTACAGCACCAGGGATTTGTGGCTGCTGTCAAGAATGGCTTCACTTCAAGCTGACTGAGAATGGTGTTCTTTGAGATACCTGAGATCATATACAGCACTACATTATTTAATCTTCACTAAGGCTTAACTTGCTTGTGACAATGAGGCTTTGTTCATTAGATCTCAGCTCTTAAATCTAACTTTGAGGGAAAAATCACCACTACTACTAAAATCAGGAAGACACTGTCATTGCAATTCACAGAGATTTCTGTATAACATGCATAGCAACCAGTTGGAAACGTGTTTGCATCCTGAGTTGCATCATTTCTTCTTTGGGTTTGCATAGAAACAAGCCATTCTAGCGGAAACCCACAGGACAACTTGCCAGTGCTATTTAATTATGCCTCCTTGAGACTCGTGGTGTCATCTTTACTACAGACAGAAGAACTCTTTCCTTACTTTTATTAACCATAAACATCCAGGCAACAGAGGAACAGATTCTCCTGTCTTCTTCTAACCCTGCACATCTTTTATACTGTGCCTCTGAATCAGGCTAAGGAATGCTGGTTCCTCATGGATGACTGCATCTTTTCTGCAATCACTCACAAGCACCAGCACTTCCATTAACCACAGGCATGAGGTTACGCATGCTTACAGTAAGTCTGGCTTCCGAAAAATAAGGAATTTTTAAAGAAAGCTTTCTGCTCTAGCTGATACTTCTTTGAGCAAGTAGGTTGAACCAGATGACTTCCAGAAGCCCCCTCCAATCTCATCTGTTCCATGATTCTGTTCTGTGAAATGTTCTCAGTTTATCTGAGCCTGTTACTACAGTAGTTGTGTGTCAGTCATTTACGGGACTACATCAGAAAATGCATCCAACCAATTCTGGAATGACAATTACCATTCAGTAATTAAGAGATTATTAGAGCTTGTAGGAAGCCAGTTAGTGACAGAAAGATTGAGAGATGGAAAGTAAGATGGGAAAAGAAGAATTCAGAGTATATTTCAGATCCCAACTTAAAAAAAAAAAAAAAAATAGTGCAAGAAAAATCAGTTACTAGCTTCATATAAACATCTCAGATCTCCACTGTGTTACCAATCTAATACAGACTTGGTGACAATACCTCTTCAGATCCACTGGAGAGCAATAGGAATACAAATGTACACCTGAAATAAATCCCCACAGTCAGAAACATACCCTGACATCAAGGCTGGCAGTTGAGACAGGGGAAGTGCAGAACAGAGCAATGACTGTTCAGCTGCCTCGGGAACATCTGCAAAACTTGCCACTTGCCTTTGAAAAAAGTCTAGCATTCTTCAGATCTTAACCTTGATGAGAGGTCCTGCGAGTCAGCCTTTCATAGTGCAGTCATGCCCTATTCCAGCTATTACATGCCTCATTTCTGTTAATCTTCTCTAATTAGTTCTGCTTCTCAAGTGAAATCTTGGAATCTTAATGTTTTCCTGTGCTAATAGCGAGGGCTTTGCTTTCATGTTCAAGATTGGACTGCCATTTCACCCTGTAAAACTCATTTGTTCTCCCAGCACTTGCAATTGTACATTGAGTTTTAAGCTTAAACTCTCTCAAAGAATTTTCCTAACTTTCAAGTTATTGAAGTTGTGAACATGCCAAAAGCCAACACGCTCATGAGAGGGCAGAGGAATAGGTTCCTTTCCTCTCCTTGCAAATGTGCTGAATTTTATTTTTTCCCAAAAAGAGCACTTTCAGACTTCTCCTCATGAAGGGTTTCATGTGTTTTACAAAGCATAAGCAGATTGAGTGCCACTACATGTAAACTGGCAGCATCTCAATTTTAGGAATGGAAAAGCTGAGTTACAGAAGGGCAAGGCAAATACGTCTCCTGCAGTGGGACAGCTGAGTACAGTCTCCCTGTTCCATGCTCTACTAATGTAGACCTTACATTTTTCACTTCATGTTATACACACATACCTATACATACAGAGGAAGGAAGACACACTTTTCCAGATTTGTAAGGAGCCTGAGACATCCACAGCAAATATATATAAAATGATTATTTATTCATTCTTACATTTAGTACAGGCAAACCTAGAGTAGATTTTCAGTTGCTAACTGGAAGGGCTTCCTTTGTATGTCACTTTATTTGATAACTTTCAGCCTTCTTCTACAAAAGGATCAACACACTCTCTGTAGTCACTAACATGCCATCCTATAGGCTTTGGTCTGGGAGTATTAGACGCAGCAATTTCTAGAGGCACATGATGGCTGAGGTGTGAGCACTGGTAGGAGAAGGCATCTGAGCCTTAGGCAAGAAAAGCTCTTCTCCAGCTGTTATTCAATTCAAGATAGCAGATTATTTTCAGGTTAAAGAAACTTGCATGGGCAAGGGGGAAAAGTCAACCTTCTGCAACACAAAACTTAGACTAAAAGCAGAGTAAGCAGCTTACTTAGAGTGTTGCTTCTGTTGCTATGGTAAAAGTTGTAATTCATCTCAATAAAGTCACACAAGGTTGATGTTTACAGATTTAAAGCTGTTACACATAGCAAATACACAACACAGGAATAGTGTGACTTTAAAATAGAAAGTTTTTCCATGACTACTTTCAGTTATTTCACAGGATACAAGTAAAACAAATCTAACTATTCAACCTCTTCTCTTGAAATAAAATAATAACATGTATACGAACATGCTATTTAGAAGGTAGGAAGTACCGAGCATTTTCACCTTCAAATAGTTCACTACTAACTCTTATATCTGAAGACAACACCCAAAATATTTTGAAGGGTTTGTAGTACATTATTCCCTGGAAGCTACTTAGGAATTGTTTTTATTTTTTAAATCCCTTCAGTGGGATTTAGAAATCACTAAACGGCCTTTTTTTCCCCTCAGAACAGAAATGAGACAAAGCACAGCACACAAACACAACAAATTCACAGGCTCACTGTGAGATCAGTGCTTAACTTGGAAACTGCCCTGAAGGTGAATTGCACCTCACCCTGAAAGTCTTTCGGAATTCCTGTTCTCTGGCTTCTAATGAAGTGTGCTTGTTACAAATCAGTGCAGCACATGCATATATTAGAATGGCATCCTATTGATAGGGTATTAGGAATTGGAATGTAGTCTAGAAGACATGGGACAAGACATCCTTGCTAATTGTTTTTTTCAGTTTAACTGCAGGGTTGTCAACCAGACACATTCATAGTGCAATAATCTAGAGAGCTCCACTTGCTTTTGCTCAAGGTAGCAATGGTTTTATCACCTAAGCATTTTCACTGTGGAGCACTGACAGTGCTTTCCCACCTTCAAAGCATCACCTCTATATATTTGTCTTGACACTGTCTTCACATCGTCTTGATATTGTTCTGACACTTACAAAAACTCAATCACTGTAGCCAGCTGCCAAGAGAAGCAGAGAAGCATTAAAAAGATTGTTAAAAAACTGTGAAAGACAGCAGCTTAGAGAAAACAAGACCTTGCTTTTTCAAATTCATATTCCGAGTAGGTTTTAATAAAAGCTGCTTTCTAAAAACTTCAGCCAAGTCTGGCAAAAGCCAGCTCAAAGAGTGATGGACTCTGCAGCTGAAGTTCAGGTATTCCAGTGACAGCCCTCTCAGTGCAGAGAGCTCAGGTCCTTTGAGTAGCATTGCCTGGCAAGCACAGTGTGTTGAGCACTGCAAGGTGTTGACATGAGGATCTCCCCAGAAACTAATTTGCAGCCTTTTTTTTGAGACAGTCAGGAAAGAAAGATGACAGCAGAAGAGAGCCTGGAGCATTATTGCCCTTTGCTACAAATAAAGCAGAAACGCACATTGTTATTTCACAACTTACAGAAGCAGCCTAGAAAGAAAGCATCATCTAGCATTGATTTAACAAATGCTTAATATTATGCTAGCAGGATAACAACATGCATGGAGTTAGGTTCAGTAAGAGTTACATGCTGAATAATCCAGGAGAGGAGAAGAAAAGCAGTCTCTGCTTTTACTGAAACTACGTGCAAAGAAAAGAGAAAAAAAAATTGAAGGGCAGGCATATAACAAGCCCTCCAGTGTCTCAGCATCTTTTGTACTCACAGACAAAGCCCTCAACGCTCACAGAAGGCAATGCTTAACCTACACACCTTAAAAAAAACAAACAAACAAAAAACCAAAAAAATTGTCACTATAGCAACTCCAAATGCAGAGAACATTAACTGACTTCTGCCAGCTCACTCCAGAACCACGCCGCAGACAAGTCAGCCACCACAGGCATGTGCAAAACACTAGTGCTCCTGCAGTTGAGCTTCACAGCAATTTGTGAACTGCTTCAGAGGTAGTAGGGACATGTTTGAGGTACTTGTGATAGGCTTTGCAGCTGAAGTTCAGGTGTTCCAGTGACAGCCCTCTCAGTGCTGAGAGCTCAGGTCCACGTGTGTATTTGACAAATAAAGCTTTGCATATCAGCCATTTGACAAAATAACTACTGATATGAATGGGAATTCTGATCAATAGGAATCACATTATTCCTCCCTTAAAAAAAAAATCTCTGCACATGTGCAAATTTGATACTAATCCAAAGTATCCATTCTTAGAACAACACCTAGGTAACATAGATTTCACTTTATAAATCGATATTATACTTGCACGCATTCATTTTGAACCTTACCTGAAAAGTGTAGTGAAAGCATATCCAAGGCAAAGCAGAGCAGAGCTCAGCTCGCCAACGGGGCAGACTGCATCACTCTGCAGGTGATGCACTAGGCTTCCTTGTGCTCAAGGAAGGACAGAGCTCTCTGTGTTCTGTTCCTTTATTGCATCTTGCCTTCTCACCTTAAGGGAACAAGGGAGGGAAAGCAGTCTGAAGCATCATTTCCTTTGCTGCAGAGCCTCAGGCCTTTACCAAAGAAGCACTGTGCCAGTCAGCCCAGGTGAACCAGAAGCAGCCATGTGTAGAGAATAGCACTACAACCCCTGGGACAGCAATACTGGCAGCTAGGTACTGACTTCTTACAGAGCACTGGTGCTTTACCAAAGCCTCCCAGTCTGCAGGACTAGCCTGAAGACGGATGCCTAAATGATCTGATACAGGCTTAGGCTCCAGAGCTAGAAGAAAGCTCAGCCTCCACCTCATTAGCTTCCTAAAGAACCAAGGAGGAGCAAGGGACTGAAGGTGCTAATTTGTAATCTGCTGACTGCCCTGCAGCTGTCTCTGTGTAACCACCCCAACAGGAACCTGTCCTACCTTGCTTAGGAGCTAAGCTTTCTGTTTCACAGATGTAATTCATAATTGCTGTACGTGGAAAATATAGCAACTACTGCATCAAACTATAGCAGGAATATTTAATGTTGCAGGATAAGGGAAATGTTAAGTCTTGCAACAGAATTTACAGAAATAAACCTCTTCCAGTCAACAAATATAATTTATGTTGATAATAGATGACAGAAACAAATCAACACGTACTTACAGATATACCATGCTAAGAGTAAACTAGGCGTGCACTTCTACAAGCTGATGATCATAAGTTTGTGCTCATCTGCCGCAACTGCCAGCAATTTTGTGGCAATCTGCATATGTTCAAACACAATGAGTAAAGCACAGTTCAGACAAAAACAGGGCAGAGGCAAAATTAGTCTAAATAGTTATTAGCAAGAACAATATGCTTCCATTTATCCAGAGGTAAAATTCAGCTTGAAATGCAGTTATTCACTTAGTTAAGTGAACAAGATGACTTTACTAAGCTTGTATCCCACTGAGAAACAGGGCACAAAGGAGACAGCTCCATGCAAACACAACAACTTTTGAACTATACGATCCATAGTCTATATGGATGGTGATGATCCAACTGCCCTGGCAAGCTGAAGAATAAATGCTTTAGTGCTTCCTTCCTATGCTGTTCTGCTTATGAACTCCCTTGATTACTAATGGAAGGATATTTGTTACAGAGGGCTACCATCGTCCAATTAATATCAAATTGTCTTGAAAAGACACCACAGTTGACCCTCTAATTAAATATATTTTATACATTTTAAATGAGACACTGTTTTAGGAGCTAAGTAACAGTGCCTTTTTCTGTTCAAGGCTATCCATAATTAATAATCTCTCTGACCAAAGGAAATGAATCCTAAGAGAAAATGGCTTTTCAGAATTCCCAGGTGCCAAGTACTGAGAATTACTTTCCAATCCGTTCTGCAGCCTCGCAGCACAGTACGCTGCATGGTGCCCTTTGGGATCATAAAGCAAGGCCTGTCATGGAGCTCTCTGCCAAAAATGCTCCCAGTGAGAGCAGATATCCAGTCACTAAATATTTATCACAATTATTGCCATCAAATCTGTCATGTTTTTTTTTTTTCTGGGCAGCTCTTTTATTCTAAAGCACACCACCACATTAGGTTTGTTTAAACAATTTGCCTTTTAGTGATATTCCTCCAATATGAGGGGCTTATTGGTTAGGTCTCCCCACAGAAGGCTCCTGGTCATGCCCTGGCATTGATTAATCTTCTGTTTTTCCTTACTGTTACAATGCAGCATCTTGCAAAGGTTTCAGAGAAAGACATCCCTAATTGCTGAGAGGATTTTCAATTCCTATCCTTGCTACTGCTCTGGCTCACGCTCCTTCTGTGCATGTAAACTCTGAGCCCCGGCAGTCAGATTTCCAGCAGGGAGAGTAAGCTTGGGGCCCAGCAGACAACAAGTGGCAGAAAACATCTGCACTGTATGTTATCATGTAGGAGTGAAGCCAGGAGAACTGTCCTCTCAGTAGCATATCTGAAGCAGTGTGACATACACAGCCATGAACTCTGAGAACACCAGGTGACTCAGCCAGGCAGGCAAGTGCTACTGCACAGAAACAAGCCAGAGCTGATGAGAGCAGAGGCTGTAACTGGCCTGGCAGTGGCACAAGCTCGTTGCACTTCGCTGTGAACATCACGACACAGAGCAGACATCATGCTCTGCTCTGAAGAAAAAGGCAGAATAATGAGCTGCACAAACAGCCATGTGATAAAGCCAGCTCTTTATCTGTATGGGATAGTAGATGTCAAGACAGGGATTTCAGTCTAGTAAGAATCCTAATTTTCCTCGCAGCCTCCAAAGTCTCATGCATCTCTCTCTGCAGGAAAGCAGTTCCTCTTCTCCCTCAACCACAATACGAGTTTTATTTAATTTGTATCATTCATTTTTTTTTTTAATTTAGTTTGTTCACATTGCCTTTCCAACAAGTCCTACTAAGACCTGATCCTCAAGGAAGAGCCTGGCCAGAACTCTCTAGGACTGTAGTGTGAACAAGAGAGGGTGGTTGCTTTTAGAGAAAGCTGGAACAACAGCCCTACGGACTACATGGGGGTCCATGTACAGTTTTACCCTTAATCAGCAAACAGTTCTTAAAACCAGAGAGGAAACCATGGTAGTCTGCACAGCTAGACTAATCTGAACTTTTATTTCACGTAGCTCCCAGCCTTCTTAATTTCCGTTTCTGAACCTACTCTGGAATTGAAATATTTTTTCCTCATACAAAGCCATAAACCAAATTCTTCCCCTGTTATAAGTCAGAAGACTTTCAGGATGCCACAATATTGTCTGTAGCCTGTTGCTCTTGCAGGCAGAAGTGACCATGGCGCAGCACCAATGGTGGAGCTTCATCGCTATGTGAAACTGTAGCATTCTCACTCACTGGAAGCCTCCTTATAGCATCCTTCTATTGGGTCTCTGACTGAGTTTTACCTGTGAGAGGTCAATGAGGGCAGCTGGTGCAGATGATGACCACATTGTTGTCCTTCACCAATCTCAGTGTTGTGGCTTCGGCTCCACCAGTTGCAGCCCTCAGCACCAGAGCTCTGCAGAAGCAGAGCAGGTGGAGCCTCTGGTTGCACCCTTTACACAACTGTCTCTAGCCTGGTCAGCAGTACAGGAGTTGCCATTTTCCCCACACAGTTTCTAAATCCCTGTTGGTGATGAACTCACACAGGGAAGAAATAGCTGATTTCTGAACCAAAGGGTTCTTCAGTAAATAACAGAAAGGGCAGGAAAGTGAACTCCTCCACGAGTTCACCACTCTGAAAAAGACGGACCGATTTCCCTGTGCTCTGTATTGAAATCAGAGTGCACAATACATCTAGCAAAACAATGTCAATCTGCTACAGAGCTGATTGTTTTTTTAAAGTCTGGCCAGACTGGAGAAGCAGCATCATGATTTTGATACAAAAGTACTGTTACATTGTATGAAACAAATTGTGTGAGAAAAGGACTGTGAACACAGGGAGCTCAGAGGGACAGCACACACAGTTGGAGCTGATCTTGCTGTTCTGCTGCATTTTGCTGGCTTCAGCAAAGTTTAATTCTCAGCTGTGTTATTGAGAACCCACTGGAGGCAATCCCAGCATCTGTACACATCACTACGCAGCTTTGCACTTACAAACTTTAAATCATTTGCTTCCTTACGGACTTCAAAGCGGAGCACAGTAAGCCGGCTGGAGAAAGGAACAGATCTATGAAAGCCTTATGCATTTTGTCATAGTTTTTGCCCCTGTTCTAGTGCATGTTAAAAAACATCATTTTCTAAATATGCATTTTGTTGCTGGAGGTTTGGCTGTGCAGAAAGGATATGGCATGTCTGATATAATGTGCCTTGATGGCATCTCCTGGTTATCAGATGCTACAAGACAAGTGCTTATGGAGACCACATTGAACTGGGAATCATCAGCATATGCCTATGTGACACACCTGGCCACACCATCTTCCCCATGATTTATCACCATTGTATGTTTGAACAATGAGCTCATACATGTCTTCTTGAAGCCAAAATTTAACCAGGATGTAAAGAAATGAAAATCAAAGATTCTGAATTGGTGACTAACAAAGTGAATGTGAAAATGTTACTTGCATGAAAAAAAATTTTTGTCCTTTGTTGCAGATTGTTTTGATGCATTTCTTACACCAAGGGCTTTAAACATATCTAATTTTGACTTGGAAAAAGAAATCAGACCTGTGTCACTGCTACAAACATTTGCAGTCACATTTTAAAATCACAGCACCTGTATATGTTAATGTGCATCAAAATCATTGCTGTATGCATTTCTCTTATTAAAAATAAAACAAAATAAAATAAGGGGCAATGGAGTGGATAGTAGAATCAAAGGTAAAGAAGATGCCTCCTAGTGGCTTTCAAAAGCAAACACACAGGGACAGAATTTGAACCTGAAGTCAATTTTGCAGTCTGTGTTTTGCAGGGAAGCATGACCATGCTTCCTGCAGCCCCTCTGGGTTCTGGCACTGTTTCCCTTCTTAGTTTGCTCCATACTTGCTTCCAAGGTGTATGCCTTTGCCTTCTTCTTTTTTTTTTTTTTTTTTTTTTTTTTTGGAAAGCTGTGAATGCAGGTGAATGCAGCTGCAAACATTGCTCTCATTTTTCCCTGGTTCACAAGACAAGTTTGGAAACACACGGCTTTGTATCTCAAGGCATATGCTGAGAATGTCCCCAGCTTTATTGAAGATCCAAAAGCACTGCAAGCAGGAAAGGCACTGATTTCATCCCTAGCATCTAGTTAAAATTGTTTTAGATTTTGAACACTCCTGATTATCTCTGTTTTTTGCCTCTGAAAAAATAATAGAAAAGCTGATCCGAAGCTGGCTGCTGGGTTTCCTCCATCATGTACTGAAGTTGTTCATCACCTGCCCACATATCCCCATGCCCTTGTATGAAGGAATCCAGCACTACTGTGTTAAGAATAAATTCTGCTACATTAATTAAACTAAAAAAAAGGTTTTCATTACTTGGCCACAGACTTGAATTGCACACCCATCTTTACTCTTCTCTAGACTTAGGAGACAAGGGCTTGCAGATACACTTTGAAACCGTGAAAGAGGAATGTTATATTCAACAGTGTGTACAGCAGCAGAGATTGCACAGCAGCAATAAACTCAGTTTCTAATCAATGCTAACATCGTTTAGGATAGAAGTGAAGAGGAGCTTTGAGAAGAAAACATTTATCTCATTTTGGAGATGATTGGTTTGCCTGTTGCTGACAACACCTCACCAGCTGATGGGCTGCAGCCACCCCTCTCTCACACTAGTTGGACAGTGTGCCAAGCCAGTGCCTTTGAGAGAACACACCTTGCTGTGGCAGTACAGCCTGCTAGAACATACAGCAAACAGACAAGTCTGGGCTGGCACAACAAGAACAAGATGGCAAGGAAAAATGACAGCAAATGGTAGCATCCTTTGTTCCTGGGGAGCAGCACAAATCAGCAAGCATGAGCTTGCAGAAGTGATCAGCACAGAGACACTCATGTAAATAACATGCACTGTAATTTGAATCACAAATAGCTTCAATCTTAAAGTGCTTCCTAAACAACATTTTAAAATAGGCGTAAGAATGACAACTGAATATCATTACAATATGGAATACTTCTCCTTCAGATATGTTATTAATTTACTTTTCTTGGGCTTTGGATACAAACGTATCTGAAACATTTTCAATATAAAATAGAACATTTCAATTAACTGCCCTTTTTCTTTCGTGCCTGTGTGTGGTGGCGGTTACCATGGTTATAACCATGATTCAAGATTTAAAGCCTGAAAGCGGTTTCTATAACAACATGCTAGGACATTTTGGACACACAGCTGAAGTCAGGATTAACTCTTTATGGCCACAGTGACAAGCTCCTGCTTGTTTGTTACAGGTTCCCTCCTACTTTCCCAAGGTATGCTTTCTCACTGAGCAGATGGAGCCGTAATTCTGACCATGGATAGCACAGGGGAAGTCCTAGAGAGTGGCATTTCCATCCCCAATGAAGTTTGACAAGGAGAAACAGTATCACGGTATCTACAAGCTGCTCATTGCTTTCAATTATTAGGACAGCAGACAAGCATATTGGGAGATGGGCTGCATAGGGATGCAATAATGTCAGTGCAATGTTTTGGAAGTTTGCGATGTCAGTTTGTAAATCAGAATGGTGTGGAAAGAAAAAAAGTGACCTACTCACAATCTTGATGGAAATGCTATTTTGAGGGCTAAAACAGCCCCCTTACCTAGCAGTGCTTAATCCACAATGGCATGTTTTTATGTCCTTTTCTTCAATATTTGCCAAATGCTGATCCTTGAATGGCATCTCTGCTTTTCAGTCTACAATGAATGTATGTGAACCCAAACTCTTACTCTTTAGATTATGCAGATGCATTCACCTCACTGTTAGTTCTTCAAGATTTAATATATATGCGTATCCACAATTTTCTAAGACTATCCTTGCAAGCAAGTTATTGTCATTGTGAACTGTATTTTCCATTTTACAGTATACTGTACATAAATGAAGATAGATGCTGAATTACACCAGAGCCAAGTGCTATTCTATGCAGCACTCAATGCTTTGAAATACATTTAAATATTTCTAGTTACAAGCTAACTACTTCAACGCCACACTGAAGTTGCATATCTTGATATTTCATCAAAAGATTAGTTTTAAAATCTCAAGGACAAATTTTAAACGAGAAAACAATACAAATATGTTAATCCAGATGTCGAACTATCTGAGCCCTTGCTACCCTCATGTTATATTCAAAACTTCTTTCTAAAAAACAGTCCTCCTCAAAGCCCGAAGCACAGTAAAAGTATTGTTGACGACTATGGACATCAAGAAGTTAGTATCTCCTCGTAGTATTTTTGTTTTCCTCCTTAGAAAATTGACTGCCTCTGTTAAGAAGCTCAGAAAAATCTCTGCAGCGTATGTAAAAAAGGCCCTGAAGCTGTTAGTGCTAAGAGCCTCTGTACAGCTTTAGAGTCCTCCCTTCAGGGAAGAAAAGGCACATTTGAAGAACAGCCTTGCAAATCACAAGGAGCCCCCAGGCATGATGAGATGATTAGTGATGATTAGCAAAGTGCAGGCATAACCGCACTGAAGTGAACCCAAACTCATACCAATGTGATTGGTGGTGATTGAAATCTGATTTTAAATGACACTGCTGATTAACATGTTTCACTAACTTGTGGGAAGAGTCACCTGCAGGAAGAACAAACCTTTGCTGAAATACATTTCTGCTAAAAACAGATCAACATAGTTTGCAAGGTTTTGTTGATGCAGACTGAATGGCTGATTGCTAATCTGATTCACAGAATAGGGAAAACTGGTGATTTACTTTAAATTGCACCCATTTAAGAAAGCAGAGCGTTTTGAAAAGCATGCAAGAAGATTCTAGCTTTGATTCAAACAGAACCTAGAAAAAACTCCATCCAATCCTCAGGAAAAATTTGAGATCAGGCTCCTCAGTATCACTTGCTTAACTGAAGAGCATTAGTCTCCTTGACAGGAGAGTAAGGAGCCAAATAGTTTCAGCTTTCTCACAACTCCTGCCCTACTTATTTTACCTTTCCCCCTAACTTAATTTTGCCCTATTGTGTTCATTTCCATGCAGTTCCAACATCCCAAACCACTCTGTATTACATCATAGAGTCATTGCCACAGGAGGTGCTCAAGAAACATTTAGACGCTGCACTAAGGTAGATGGCTTAGTGGGTGGCAGGTGGATGGTTGGACCTGATGATCTTGGAGTTCTTTTCCAACCTCGGGGATTCTATAATTCTATGATTCCTACAGTTTCTGGTGTCTAAGAAAAGAGCTGGGGAAAAAAAAAAACAGCAAAATCGTGCTTTTAAAGTACTGACTGGTATACGAAAAATTGAGATTATATTATCAAGAGCATCACTAACTTAAGCAAACTTATTCAAGAGGAAAAAGAAACTTTCTTTGTCTTTCTCAGCATTTCTTACGTTTAATAACTCCAGTATTTCTAAAAGATGCAAAGTACTGACACGTTTCTGGCAGTACTGGCGGTTTCCCAGTAGATGGCAAGCTTTACTGCAAGGAATTTTACTGCCAAATGCCTCAGCTACATGAAAAGGATTTAATCATTGAAATGCTTGGCACAAATTCCTCTAGTAATTAGATTAATGTATCAATGTTTATGAAGAGACTGATAATTAACTCAAGTGTCAGCCAACGTAAATCCAAAGTGATCAGCATTTGGTTTCTATTTTTCTGATGCAACATACAAATTTTAAGAAAGTCTGTCAGAACAAGTCACAAAGTGATCTTAATTGCGTAAGAATGAAAATGACTTTTCTGCCTACCAGAGCCATCACGTGTCAGGCTTTCCCGATTAACCTCGTGCAACTTTATTAAAAAACAAGCCTTTATCAAAACATTTATTTCCCTTGCAACCCCTTTCGCAAAAGCAGTGGAAAATATTCTTTAATTATTTGCTGAGTCAGACTTCACATCAGACACCAACACAGCCTGCCACATCACATCACAGAGCACAGGGGTGTTTGTTTCCACATGTTTTTATCTTCTTCCTCTGCTGTTTCCGTGTGGCTCTCAGTAGCCACACAGTTTCCAAATCCATCCTTCCACATCACTCCATAACAGCAAGGAAACTGAGTGTCTGCAGGGGAGATAGGGAGGTGCTCTAAACAACCTGTTTGTCACAGAGGGGAAAACATGTGGAAAATAGATTCTTGAACTATGAATCCAAGCTTCAAGGATTTTCTGAAGCACACATGATTTAGTAACATGACTTTTGTTAAAAAATAGTAATAATCATAGGATGCCATTGTAAACTTCATGCCACTCAGTTTGATAATTGCATAGCCGTTGATGACCACTTCTACAAGATATAGATTTGTGGTAAGACTTGCAGTTCTTTCTGGTTTACTGGGGAAGTCCCTCAGGATCGTTTTTCTTTCCTTTCTAGAGTCACTTCCCATGAGAAATGATTCCAGGTGCCCACCGAACTCCTGCCAAAAGAACTCCACATGCATTACTGGTCACAGAGACAATATTTGCCGTTGTGCGGACATGTCACTTGAGGAACGCTTGGAGGAACTCTGCAATAACACCTCCGATCCTTGCTTCTCAAACCCTTGTCTTCAAAATGCTACCTGTTCAAGTTCTGCTGGAAACCTCAATTTCACTTGCGAGTGCCCGGATGGGTACAATGGGACCACTTGTGAAATAGCCATCAGTATGTGTGACAGCAACCCCTGCGAACACGGAGGCACGTGCCTCGATGGCCTGGCCAGGCCCACCTGCCTCTGTCGCACAGGATTCACAGGTACACGCTGTGAAATGGATGTTGATGAGTGCAGCTCGGAACCGTGCCACAACGGAGCAGTGTGCAGGGATGGGATTGATGAATACTCCTGCTACTGTGTCCCAGGCTACCAAGGCAAGCACTGTGACCTGGAGGTGAATGAATGCGTGTCAGACCCATGCCTGAATGGGGCAACGTGTCTTAACCTTATAGGGAGGTATTACTGCATATGTCCACTTGGGTACACAGGTAAGCACTGTTTTAAACAATCATTTATTTATGTCATGGAGAACTACCATACTCCATGTTCTAAGATCTATCCCTATACAAACGCACACAGACACACATTTAGTCATACCTATCTTACTACATGGCCTTCAGCCTCAGCACCAGCGGCTGCATCTTACAGGCTACACCTTATCATAGTTGACTAGTGATAATACATAAAGAAATTTCACATCTTCTACAAGCTACAGAGCACTCTAACAAACATCAAACATCACAGCCCCAGTTAACTTTTGTCTTAACAGAAATATTCTCAAAATACAAGTCCTTTTTCATCCACAGACAAAACTTATGTTTGATAGTGATAAAACTAGACTTAATTTGACTTGGTTGATTTGCTAATTACAATAAAGAGTATTCTTAAAATTAGGCATTTGCTTTGTGGGAGCCTTTTAAAACATTCTCTTTCATTTTCCCCTGCTTTATGAACAAAGGTATCTTTTTCAGCAACTTTCAAAAACATCCAATTCAGACTTTCTTTCTCTTCTAATGGATTTCCCTTTTCCACCCTCGCTAACAGGCCTCTTTCTCTTCTTCTATTTTACTGGACCTCAAGGCCAAATAGATTATTCTATCACTTTCCCTCAACATCAATGCTCAGAATGGCTATGCCTTTCTGGTTTCATTCTGGTAAGTTTTCCTAAGCTATATGTCCTACTGATGTCACGTATTATAACTCAAATTTTCCTCTTCTATTATTTTTCTGATTTAGCCTGGCTGAATCCACAGATAGATTTCTTTTCTTTTTGCCAGAGGAAAAGTTTCCAAAACTCATTTCAGGCTTCTTATCTGAGAAGGAAAGCAGCAATACTGCAGTGAGTTCCAGGCATTCAAAAAAAAGTATGCCTTCCTCTATAGAGTACATCTGCTGACCACTTGATACAGAAAATTGCAGCTGGATATTCTAGAAGAATGGACATTTGTCAAGAAGGAAGTTTATCAGTTTGAATCAAAAACAATTATCCTTAGACACAATTCTTACTGTTCAGATTTTTAGCAGTTCGAAGTTGATGAAATTTTACATGGCCATATAGTGGCCTTCCCAGTTGAGTGAGAAAGCTTGGTATCAATGTGAGCTATGAGCAATGCTGAAAGACAGGCAGACAGAAAGACAGGCAGAATACAAAAGCCTAGAAAGATTTGCAGGATCAGAAATGGGTAAGAAAGTGAGGACTAGGATAAAAATGTCTTGCTGACAGAGAAAAATAGATATTTTACAGCCAAATTTTAGCTTTCCAAACAGAATCAGGAAAATCAAAAAAGTGCCACTACATCTGCAACAGCCATCCCTCCCCGTGCCCATAAGTCATACATACCCTGAACTCACCACTTACCTTAGGTAGACTTAACCTTGACTAATTGTATTGATTTTCTCGCCCCTGCCTTACCAGAAACAGAGGATTCCTGTGGAACTACAACATCACAGAAGTTTACACAGAAGAAAAAGTGTGACTAGGTTCCCAAACCTGGTGTGATCAGGTTTGGGATAAATTCCCATTTTATCTGGTCCCATTTTTAAGGTTTTGGTGTGATTTTTCTTGCCTACTTCCTCTACTGGAGAGCACAAAATAGCTGCAGGGGGCTGTTCCCTTCAAATTTCAAAGATGAATTCACAGATAGGATAGCAAGAGAGTGCACAGTGAATCATTAAAGAGCAAAAAGGGGATGTGTTTTAGCAATAGATTGCCAACTAGGTAAACAAAGAAAAAAAGAATCACACAGCAAAAGAAAGGGAAAAAGTATAGCTCTTGCTTCAAGTGATTCAAATGAATAAGAAATAAGAGATGCGGTTTACAGCTCCATCCCAAAATCCCCATGCAGGAAGGGAAGTCAGAGGTAAAAAGCAGCTTTCCAGCTCTGACGCAGCTCTTGTTGGAAGCCGGCCCTCAGTTAGCATCCCTCATGAGCAGGGTGAATGTTGTTTGAAGGAAGCTTGTTACCTTCCTGCCACCCTGCTGCTACCAGCGGGTGTCTGAGCCCGGGCCAGGCGAGGGGAAAACTGCATAACCAGGGGAAAGCAGGAGGAAGGAGAAGCCTATTAACAATCAGCATGGCTACTCTGCAATGATTAGACTCAGCCCAGACCTCCTGTGGTATTCAGGAAACTGTATTTGTTTAACCTGTGCTGTCAGTGAGGCCCAGGCCTGGATTCGTAGACCAAGAACTCAGCTTGAGAGACAGAATCTACACCTTAGAGACAGAAGGAAAAAACATAATAAAATAATAAAAGCCCAGACAGAGGAGTAAAGATTTAGACCAAAATAAACTGCTGGAGGGAGCTCATCCTGCTGGAGTTGCCCTGCTTTCATCAGAAAATTCTGCAGGTTTCTAGGTGGATGCTGTTAGGTCTTGCCAAAAACAAGCAGAGTCACTCTGAGTGCAGAGCACTCAGAATAAGCAGAGTTAGGAGATTAGAGAGCCAAGGAAGGAAAAGATGTCTAAAACACAAAGGAGAAGGAGCTGTAGTGCTTTGACACATGGCTCTGACGTCCCTCTCAGCAGCTCAGAGATGAATCACCACTGCTCCATACAGAAGTGGCAGGCTGCTCCTTTAGCAGTAAAACAGCAGCTTTTAAAGGCTACTTAACCAAATGATTTATCAGAAGCACTCTTTTTTGTTGTTTTCTGCACCTTGCTGTGAGTTGTGCTAAATGCACAAGCCAGGGGGATTATTGGATGAAAGCCCCGAGGTGTCCCCACTGGTAATAAAAACCCTCATTTACTCCACCGGGGGATCTTGCCAACCATTAGTATCCCAGCCTGACACCATGAATTACTGCGGGAAGTCATCCAGCCTCATCTCATTTCCCTAAGATGTTAAAAAGGTGATATCTCCTGATATGGAGGTAGAGAATGCACAGTAAATTCTACAGCAGTAATGTTAACCAAATGCCTGAGTTACAGGCTGCAGTTGCTACTTGCTTCGTGGACTACGACTGGTATTCTGTACAATTGCTATGCTGCAGCACTTCCTAAAATAGCTGAGAAATGTCACACATAATTCTTACACAAATGGAAGAGGTTAGAACGCACCAAGAGCCCAAGACTGGAAAATTTAGCATGAAATCTGCAGTTTCTATGATAATGTTCTACATGTGTGAAATTATTTACAAGACATGTGTCATGCAGCTGTTAAATAATGAAGCCCAATTGCCTCGTCGAAGTTTTGCTGGCTACCTTAATCAAATGCCTCTTTCCCTCCATTGGCCTAATTACACTTGCTTTAATTCACCCCAGCAGAGCCGGGCGATGGCGCCTGTTGGCTGCCCACAGCCGGGGATGCTAATTACCAAGCTGCACTCTGCTTAAGGAAGCCAGTCCTCTCAAATGCTTTGCTGCGAACTACCCAGGACTTCTGCTCCAAAAACCAGCCCGAGCCCAAGACAGTCCCCTTTAGCATAGGGAATGCTCTTCAGGGTCAGACGAGATAGGTGCAACAGACTACATCCATTCTTCGTGCAAGAACTTTTACTATGACGCAACTGAAACAGACTGTACAATACGAGGAAATTATTAACTGATGAATCCTAGTTCTCACTCAGTATTCTTAGCAGTAAATATGCACCATGCAAATATTTACACCAGATGCACTGTATGCCTTAGGCACTAAAAGAAACACTCCCAAAGCCTTTAGGCACCCAGTTGTCAGACTACCAGCATAGAACATCTATCCCACAAGCTAGTTGTTGGTACAAATCATCACACTGCTATTCAAACCGGTGCCATGCCAAAAAACATAGGAAAACTGCTAAGTGGCAAAAAAAATCTTGTTGAATCAAAGTGCCACTGCTGCTGTCCTTGTGCCTGCCTGCACTCAGCCTCGTTGTGCCGAAACATCACTTCACACTTCACCCCATAAAACCAAACACTTCCTTCCAAGTAGGGATTCTTCTATGAGTTCTGCTGAAGGGAAGGTGCGAGCTCTTTGCCTGCTCTTTTAAATCTAGTGATTAGGAAAAACAGGAAGGCTATCTAACACACCCCATCTGGGTGGTGGGACACAACCTCACTCCATACAGATAGAAGAATTCTAAGAAGCCCTCCCCTTCCCAGGGTGCCTGAGCTCCACAATGCAGTGCAGGAGGGGAGAGGGCCTGGATTCCCCCTTTGGTCTGCACAGGGCCCACACATTCCTCTGTCCAACCCTGCCCACAGGCAGTGAGTTGGAAATAGGGGCCACAGACCTTTCACCTTCACCTGCCTTTTTTTTATTATTATTATTATTATCAAAGAAGAGCATTGCAGGACTTAGCTAGAAAGCAAGCAGTATAAAGTAACTGAAGAAACCACAAAATTTATAAACATCACTTATATCCATCTTCCCAATCCCAAGCACCGGTGTGGCTAGGTACACATGGCACTGCCACCCCTCCCTAACTCCTGGCCCTGTGGAGTGGCCAAGGAGTGCCTGGCACTGCTCTCCTTTCCTGCCTTCTGGCACATGATGTTTGGCACTCAGCATATTCATGACAAAACATAAGACTGAGGTGCAAACGCAGATCCAATCTTTTCATCTCTCTTCCTCGCATCTGAGAAAATCTGACAGCAGACTCGCCTGGGCTGGGAAGGAATCCCCGTTCGTGCGGCACATCACGTCGGCTGGGCACATCAGGGAGGGAAGTTTTCTTCTGAGGCAGCATTGCCGAAGGCAGGTTGCTGGGCTGATAGATTAAAAGACGTGAAGCACAAAACAACGTTGAGCTCTCCTGCTAATCGCCACGGTCTGAAAGCCGGCCGGGCCGCGGCTCCGCTGAGCGGGGCTTGTTTTGTCACATGGCTCACAGTGCTTGCAGTGAGCTGTTAACATGCTCTGGCAGATTTACGGTCACTAGACACACTTCTGCAAACACATTGCTTACAATTACAGTGGATTCACAGGGCAATGACTGCAGAGCGATCGCTCACTATGTCTGGATGCGATGCGCATTACCATAAATCCGCGCAGGATCACTGCGGTGCTCCCACTGGCAGCCAAATCCCCGAGGCACAGGCTGGGGGTACAGACTGGGAACGTTACCTATCTCGCGCTTTATGTGCGGCCTCAAGAAGTTTTAAGAGTACATCTCATAAAATTATGGTAACTGTGCTTTGTAACTACCCAGGAAGATTTAAAAAAGTGCATGTATTTGGATGAGAATTAAGTTTAAACGCAGTGAAAATAGTTATGAGCTAACACCTTTCCAATTTGTCTTGATATTTTAAGGTATTTTCAGATATTTATCCATTCTATGGATTTTTATTCTTTTTTAGATGAGCATGCTACATTCAGAGGGACAAAATAAATGAGATATCAAGAAACAGTGCTAAATAACAGTAATATCAGTGTTTTCAGAAGAAACAAAAAGTTCCTAGTTAAATGTACTAATTTCAGAACAGTACAGGAAAAGCAGCATCAGGAAAGAGCTAAAGATGAGCTCTTAAATGAACCGCTAAGATAGTCTCAATAAACAACCTGTGTTCATTGCATCTTTTGGAAGCCTGCCCTTCACCTGAGAGGGATGAAGTTCCAGCCCCCAGAAAGGGCCCAAAGTCCCTGCAGTTTCTCCCCTGCTGAAGATTCCCTCCCAATCAGGAAATGCCCTTGAGAACTGTTCACAATATTGCTCCTCCTTTGCTGCTGAAGGACAGACAGGCAGGTCAGCTTAAAAGCAGCTTTTTCACTACAATGTGCCAATGTATTTTGAGGCTGATATGGCTGCTAAAATAAGCTGACTTGGCAGGTGGAAGTTATTAAAATACAAATCATTTCTTTTTACCCAATGCATGAAATAAGTAGATAAACATGCAGAATGCCGGAATGACCGAAGTGGGAAATGCAGGACATTAACAGTCCTTTTTTTTTAAAAAAAAAATCTCCTGAACTATAGTAGAGATAAGGAAAAGGAGCATGCATGTAACCTGCCAGCAGTCATCAAGAGCTGTGAACTGCCATTAGCACTGCTGCGTTCTCATTGGTTATCTCCGCAGAGGAGCTCCAGGACCGCAGCCTTCCGAGCACCCAAGGCTGGGCTGTTTGCACCTTACTATGAGGAGCAAACACACACTAAGCATCAAAGCACAGCTGACCAGTCAGTAATCTTGGGTTCAGCTACTGGTGCAGCTTTGATGATATTAAGTTGCTAATCATATAAATATGATAGTAGCATAGTAGGTTTGAATGAGCAAAAATTTGTTTAACTTGTTTCTGTGTTTGTGCTAACGATAAAAGGCCTGCTCTTGTGAATTATCACAGAATCACAGAATGGCCAGGGTTGAAAGGGACGTCAACGATCATGAATCTCCAACCCCTCTGCTACATGCAGGGCCACCAACCTCTACATTTAATACCAGGCTGCCCAGGGCCCCATCCAATCTGGCCTTGAAAACCTCTAGGGATGGGGCATCCACAACATCTCTAGGCAGCCTGTTCCAGCACCTCATCACTCTCAGAGTAAAGAGCTTCCCCCTGACATCCAACCCAAATCTTTCCTCCCTCAACTTAAAGCCATTTCCCCTTGTCCTGTTGTTATCTAGCCTTTCAAAGAGTTGACTCCCTTCCTGTTTGTAGGCTCCCTTTAGGTACTAGAAAGCTGCAATCAGATCACCCTGCAGCGTTTTATTCTCCAGACTGAACAAGGCAGCTCCCTCAGCCTGTCTTCGTAAGGGAGGTGCTCTAGTGGCTCTCCTTTGGACCCCCTCCAACAGCTCCTTGTACTGGGGGTTCCAGACCTGGACGCAGTACTTCAGATGGGGCCTCACAAGAGCAGAGTAGAGGTGGACATACACCTTCCTGTATTTGCTGGCCTCCCCTCTTCTGATGGAGCCCAGGATACCATTTGCTTTCCAAGCTAATTTCAGGTTTTGGTGAATTCCCCCAATCCTTGCAAAAAAAAACAAACAAAAAAACACAACCAAACAAACAAAAAAAAACAAACAAAAAAACCCAAAAGGCTGCACACTGAGACACTTCCACGCGAAACCTGCCGTTTCCTGGGAGAAATGACCAACCAACCACACACCAAAACAACAAACCAGCACGTGAGCCTCGCGCTTACCCTCCTCCCCCCCTCTCCCCGCAGGCGCCAACTGCGAGCTGGACGTGGACGAGTGCCAGTCGCTGCCGTGCCAGAACGGCGCCACCTGCCGCGACGCTCCGGCCGCCTTCTCCTGCTCCTGCCCGCCCGGTTTCCGCGGCGCCCTCTGCCAGACGGACGTGGACGAGTGCGCCAGCAGCCCCTGCCTGCACGGAGCGCGCTGCGCCGACCTGCCCGGGGGGTGCGCGTGGGGACGCGCGGAGAGCGGAGGGGGGAGCGGGGGGGGTCAGGGGAGGTGACCGCGCAGCCCTTTGCTCACTGTCCCCTCCCCTCGCTGGCAGGGCGGCAAGAAGTTAAAATGCTCTTGGCTCTGCGCGGCACTGCTCAGCCACAGCTAAGGCATCTGCGCGTTACCAACAGTGCTGCTGTCCTACAGCCGCAACACAGCGTCGTGCCAGGCACTATGAAGAAAAAAAACCAAAAAAAACCAAAACAATGATCTCCCAGCTGAAACCAGGACAAAACAGAATCTGCGAACAGCAGATAAGCAGACACATTGGAGAAGAGGCAAACTGATCAGAGTAGCCATAGCAATAGGCTCCATTAGCCCACCTGTCTGATACTTAACAGCCATGTAGAGCAACTGCTCCTGATGCAAAACTACCTGCAGTCAGTTCACAAAAGTGTAGTAAATGAAGAGAATTCAGGGCAAGGAAGCTGCTTCACCCAACGTGACCAGATGTTCACCCTGCACAGAAGTTCAGCACAGCCCAGGCAGCCAGAGCTCTGGTTTGCCTTTGTTCACTGGGATCAGCACATGATTTTTAAAGTTTGAAAATGTAATGATGAGGATGTGAATCAGAAAAATAACTTTCATATTGATACATTTTATATCTTAGATCCGAATGCTACTTGGACTGTGTCACCTCTAAATTTAAGCACAATCCCCACACAAGTGACACGCTGCCCTGCCATATGTTTTCGCCTACTTACACTTAAACAGGACACTGAAAAGTTTGTACATGACTGCCAGACCCAGGGGCCAGCAGATCCCAGGCACTTCATCAAATCCAGCATGCAGCTCCCTTGATGCATTTACTGCAGGTCTGAGATTTAGGTACTAAACGCAGAAATTACCAAAGAAGTATACTCTTGCCTGTTGCTCAGGAAGATTCCCCATGATTTCAGATGCACAATTTCTAGTATTTGTATATATTATCCAGTTTGTTCATGTCTAAACCCATAGCAACAGCGTTGCTATCAAAAAGAAGCTAACATTACTGTTACTATTGGAATTCCACCAGTAATTGACATTTCTGTATTGAAACCTAAGAAAAGCATGCAAGCTCTGGGCATGTTTGGGAACAGAGACTGGGCTCCTGCAGTGACTGCCTTTTCCTGTGTACAGGTACAGCTGCAACTGCACTGGCACCGGGTTCATGGGCCCGCACTGTGAGACCCATGTACCCCCGTGCTGGTCACAGCCGTGCTACAACAACGCCACATGTGAGGACAGTGCTGATGGAGTCATCTGTCACTGCTGGCCAGGTAAGCCCCAGGTTCTCCTGTAACACCCCCTTACCCCTCTCAGTTAGAAAAGTTCACCTTTTTTGCAGATATAAAGCGTGAAGCCACATGGCCATAAAAGCCATCCACGAGCTCAGTGCCCGCTAGGCTTTGTTCCTCACCGCGAGCCTGGGGGAGGTGCTTGCCCTGCCTAGAGCTGTGGTGCTGGAACAGGCTGCCCGGTGAGGTGGTGGGGTCATTGTCCCTGGAGGCGTTCAAGAACCGAGGAGAAGTGGCACTGAGGGACCTGACCGGTGGGTCTTTTCCTTCTCTGCTCGCCTTTGCAGGCTACACCGGCTCCCACTGCGAGACCGACATCAGCGAGTGCAGCAGCGCGCCGTGCACCTCGGGCCGTTGCCTGGAGCGCTCCTGGTCGGCCCGCTACGGCCACGAGCCCGAGCTGCCGCCGCCCTTCCGCCACGACCGCGCCGAGGGCTACGTGTGCGTCTGCCCGCCGGGCGTCCGCGGTGAGCACTGCGAGATGGGGAGCCGGGGCGGGAGGTGCGGGACGCGTGTCCGGGCGGCGCGGGGGTCCCTCTGGCGGCCGTTCCATGGGGCTGTGGGTCTGTTGTTGGTAACCACGTTTGGGTTAAAACACGAACTTCTGTTAGCGGCACAAGTTTGAAACTCAGTGTGCACGGTTGCTGTGTTGTACGCGTGAAAAAAAATAAAACAAAAAAACCCCACAGAAACAAGCAATAACCAGAGAATATTTACCGAGTGGTGGTGCCCGGGACCCAGTGTTCTCATCCCTGCACTCCTCCCAACACTCTACAGAGATACACTGGGACTGCAAGGAACATTTCTCCCTGGAAGCATAACACCCAGTTTCTTATAAACGCAGCCTGTTATGTGGTGATATGCTACAGCTGATATTAAAAATAAATGGTGCATACAGCCATGCTCCTAAGAAGAGAGACTCAATCCTACAAATGACGACTTGCTGAGGTCTGTGTCTAACACAGCTGTACTGTTCAGCACAGCCACTAACACGCTGGCTTTGAGTTGTGCAACTGGGCCTAAAGTCTGCTTCTACCTTTCCGTGCCCTTACTCTAAACAGAAAACATCTGTAGCTAAACTTATGGAACCAGGCTTCCCTTCCTCATTCACTGCCTGCGCAGTTCCCAACCCTCTGCGTCCCGCTGGCTCGCATCACTGATCGCTGCAGCTCAGCAGACACAGCAGCAGACGAAGAACACAACTCGCATTTGGAAATCCCAACGGCTTTCCCTCCGGAGAGGCAGCGGAGCTCTTGGCTCCGTTCCGCTCCCCCAAGCTGTCCTTCCCCGTCCCGTCACTGCGCGCTGCTGTTGCACCGCTGTTCTGCAGCGCAGCGCGGCGCTCCCAGCCGTGCCGGTTACAGCCGTTACCTCTCCGCGCTCCCCTTTGGAGGCTGCTTCGTGCTCTCTGCTTCCTTCCAGGGACGCCCAGCTGCCGGGCTTCTTTTGCTCCCTCTCCTGCTCTTTAACATTTCCCCTGCTCTGTGAGACAGCTGGGGAGGTGGGCCCTTCGTTAGACTTAGTCCTTTATCCACCCACGTCCCCATCTATTGCCCTCACCTGCATCGTTCTGGTCTGGTTAGGGTTCCACTGCTTTCAGTCATGCTAGGGACTCTCTCGCTCCCCAGGAGTCAATGGACCCACGTGCAGGCAGGCTCTGATCAGTCTGAAAGACAAAGAAGTGTCAGAATCTATTATCAGTCTTAAATCCATTTTGTCAATAGCTAACCTTCTAAATCAAGCTGCAAAGCTCTTTGGAGATAGCATTGCTCCAAGTCTTGAGGACTCTGACACTCCTGCTAATGCTTTGTGCAAATGATTTCACCTGAAGCCTTTGTGTAAGTTCAGTTATTGATATCCCTGTTGGATGCTCAGTGTACAATTAATTAGGAAAAACAAACAAATAAACACAAAACAACAACCCCAAAATAATTATTCTTAGCAAAGAGTGCACTCAGACAGCTAAGGTCAGGAGCAGCCTTTAATAGAGGTGGCTCTAAAAGCTGCTGGTGAAATGCCTTTCATCACCTGGCTGCAAACTGATGTCAGGACAAGGGTATTGTGCTAGTGGTCGGCTCACTCGCTGCCTGCAAGCATCTGTATGGGTTACATTTTAAACTGTTTTCTTCCTAACCTCTGTGAAGTATGAGGCACTCAGGTAACAGATATCTGTAGAGAAAACAGCAGTATTGCTCTAGTGGGTGGTGAGCATGCTTGGCACCCTGGGCTGTGCAGCTGAACATGACCTGGCTGCTGAAGCTGTGGCTTGAATTTGTGAGTATCCATGAAGTGGTCACATAGGTGGACTAGTCAGTCTTTGTATGTCCCTTCCAATTTAACTCTTCTATTTCTAAGCAAAGAGCCTGTAAGATGGAATGGAAACATTCACTTCTGATGCTGAAAAGTTCACTTTCTCCAATTATAGCCAAATTTGTGATAAATTAAGCACATTCTAATGGGAGTTAAGGAATACAAAGGACTGGAGTTGACTGCAGGAGTATGGCAGTAGTATGATTCTGGGTAGCAGATGAATCCCCTATCAGGATTACTGGGTTTATGGGTGCTATCTCGTGTATACGAACTAAGCCAACTGCCCTTCTGCAAGACAAAAAGTCAGATCCTCTCACCTGGGTATCAACACATCTCATCGATGCCAAAGTCTTGCATTTCTGCAGCCAAGGGCCAGTTCTTCTGGCCTCCGCATCTGAACATCCATATGTGTTTTAGGTGTAAAACTTCAGGTTCCTGCTGAAACAGACAAAGATTTTCTTTAATATATGGCACTCAATATTTTATTATGCTTCCTTCCTCAGTAAAGCATTAACAGAAGATTCTAAGCATACTACGCTGCTCTGAGTATTGTGAAGAAATAATAATCCATGTGGTCTGTGTCATGAGGGCCATATCCAGAAGTCGCTGAAATCAGTGGAAAGGTGTCATCACATCTGGGGATGTTTGTCGATTTTTGTAACGAGTATAAAATGGCACCGTTGTCTTATTGGATAAGATGGCACATTACTGTAAGTCAGTTGAAAAACTGGGCTGCAGTCTTCAGCCCCAAGGGCAGGAGATAATGGAGCCTATGTCAGGGACAAAGTATTGCCCCACCCAGCTGGGAGAGGGGAAGAAATACCGCCTGCTATTTCTTGTTGCAGATGGTGATTATTCAGCTGAACTGAAAAATAATCAGTAGACTACTGGAAGTCCTGAGAGGATCAAATCTGCCCCATTTGGTAACTCAAATAACTCATTTGCAACCAGACTTATTCATGCAATTTGATTCTAAGGAACAAAAATCCTGGTGTGGCAAATTTTTCCCAGCCTGTGATTTTTGGAGCCCATTAGATATTTGCCTTGTCCCACATCAAAGACAGAAAATTTGTGAGCAGGTTCTACGAAGGGTTAAAGTTCTCCAGCTCCCTTCTAAGTCAGAGAGTCTGGGGACGCTCGGATTTCAAGAGGTCTCAGTACTCTGCAATAGTAAGCCCAACATTTTTGATATTACCTTGGTCTGCTGGCCCCCTAGCACAGAAGCACTTTTAATAGACTGGGCTTTCATTTAAAAGTCTTGTGATTTGTTACTGCTGGCTACAGGCAGCAGTTATCCTGGAACTTCATCCTTTCATATTGTGCATACATTGTATTGCTCTGGCATCACACTTTTTAAAAAGAGTGTTATTTGAAAGGTCCAGCTTCTCACTTTCCTCATGAAAACATGTGGGAAAGGAGGAGAGCAGAGCTATGAATTTGGTAGTGATGCATTTCACCAGGTTGTAATAAACTTAACACCGTGTCAGAATTAAGGAGTCTTGAACCTGCAGGCTCTGTCAAATGTCACATTCCAGCACTGACTGGAACCCGAGGAGGGAGAGGAAGTAGCATGGGCTGCCAGGGGACGTGCCACCAGCAGGGATAGAGCTGCCTATGTGGCTGTGGGCTGCCAGGGGACGTGCCACTAGCAGGGATGGGGCTGTTCATGCAGCTGAAGTAGCAGTGTGAGGAGCAGAGCCACCAACCAGTCTGTAGGCAGAGTGCCTACTGCCTGCTGACATGCAGAAATGTGCTGGCTGACGAGGTTCTGATCACTTCTGGTGTGTTGTTATCCACTGTGGACCAGCTGTGCCAGCAGCACTGCTGCTCACTTTGGCATCGTGAGATCCTAAGTGGTTTTTTTTGGCCTTTTTATTTGTCGTGTTTTCTGTTTTTCCCTTGTAAATCTCCTTGGCCTTTTTCCCAGCATTTTGGACTGCTGCAAGAGAAAATGATACGATCAGACTGGAGTCATATGTGTGTTGAATTTCTGGCATAGATGTGGGGGAAAGAAACTGCCTCCTGGAGCCTGAAGATGAGGCAGATAAATAGCCAGCCAGTGCAGTGCAGCCAGAATACTGAACACTCAACTAACTAAAGAAAACCTCAACCTGGACAGATGGGACTGGTCTTAAAAATGGTTCATTTAAACTCTCAGTTTGCACAGCCAGGGTGTAAGAAGCACAGGCATACACAGAGCATTAGGCTTCCATTTCCCTGCACATCTTCAGATGTTGCTGCGGGCAGGGCACTCAGCAGGTAATAGGGCTGTCTGTGTCTCAGCCAGACATACTTCTCTAGCCTCCTTTCTATGTGTGACAGTATTACACAAAACATAAATGATGTGAGTCTTCCAAAAAGGAAATCAAGCAGATAAATAGCTGTGTTCTCATCTTGTCCCCAAACTCCAGTGTTTTTCTCTATTTCCTCATCTATCCTTCAGCTGTTCACACCACAGCAGTCAAGCCTTCCTCCATCACAGCAGGTTAATTAACTGTGTTTCATGGGCCATCATCACAGTTTAAAAGGTTATTTTCTCTTTATTCTGGAGACAGAAGACAAGACTATTCAAGGGGCATTCACCAGCTTTCTTTTTCTATGTCCAAGGAAAGGATCAGGAGAAAAAAGAAAATACAAAGAAAAAATGAGACTCTTTTTTCACTGCAAGGAGACAAAAGAAGAGAGAAGCTGGGCTGGCTTGAACTGGAAGGCTTTTTCTTCTCCCTTCCCAATCCTCCTTTGTGAAAATAATCTTTAGGATCCCTCCTAATGCAAAATTCTTCAAGGTCCTAGGGCAAAGGAGACGTCCTTCCTGATTACTGCAGTTCTTTGTCTCTGACGGGGCTTTTCCACTGATCAGGAAGGAAAGCTGTGGGCTGCACCTTCTCCCAGTCTTTTGTGGGCCAAAAATGGATAAAAGCAGTCACGCAAACCTGTTGGCACTACAGCAGGTTAGGTCAGATTCCTTCCTGTGCTGTGGTCAGTGCGCTTGGTCACATCAGCTTTGCTTTATGCCTTGTCAAACAAAGAAATGGTCCTGGAGACCGAGGTGGCACTTTTCTGATGTGTCTCAAAATGGCTTGGCAGTGGGGTTGGCAAAGCAGAAAGTCAGCTGGAAGTGCTGATGGAGATGATGGCTGTGCATGCAGGTTTACAGACAGCTGTGGTTGGGTGGGTCACAGCAGCACCCATTTCTTCCAGAGTGAGAAAGTCATGGTCAGCACATGGGTTCTGTGCACTGCATTCGTGATCTCATCCCCAGTACAAAGTCAGGAAGGTAGCATTCTGGAATTGTAGAGAGGCTGTAAAGGGAGTGCAAACGTACATATTTTTCACCCAGACACAATTCATTCACTCTAACTATACCATTAGATTGCTGTGAAGGGATCGCTGAAAAGTGAGACCTTTAGGGGGCTTGCTGGCATTGATCAGCTGTGCAGCAAAATGGGGAAATATACTGCCATTTTCTGAGCATGGGAAAGTAGTTCCTGTTTACCTAGACCTAACTGCAGTTCTGCCCCATCTCTGTTTTGGACTGTGAACTCCTTTCTACACTCCTGTGCTCAGAACCATAGGAAGGAGGGATTTTCCCTCTCTACTCCCCATCGACCCCTACAGCCCCAGCACTACAGGACCAGTGTAGCAACCCTGTATCAACACAGGATGCCCTCAGGGCCTGGCAGGCACTTGCTGCCTGTGAAAACCCAACAGGGAAAAAGACAATTAGCACTTTAAAGTACTTTTTCAATTTCTCCTAAGTCTCTGATCTTGAAAGAACATTTGGACAGGCTTTAATGATCCTGTCCTCTAATACTTTGTAACCTTTCTTCAATCTACAGCATCTTGGTAAGTAGCTGTTCTCATTTTCATCAGAATTGATCATTTGAGTTTCCCCTCTCCTCTACTTTTGTCACCGAGTTCTTCTGTCACCCCTTTTTTCCTGGTCTTTGGAACTGGTCAGGATATTCTCTTGAATCACAGTATGTATCCTTTAGCCCTGTCCTGTGCACAGCTCCAGGGAAAAATGCAGAGCTTTGTAAACAGTTGCAGAATCCAGGACACAGCGCATTCACAGCATCCTCACACCTTGTTTCACTATTCATCAAGCTGTTCTCTTTGCAATATGCACTATTCACTTCTCATGTGCTTAGCTTCCCGCCCCAACTCATTGCACATGTGATGTGATGAGCATCTCACTGGATAGCCCCCAGAAGGAAGTCTGAGGCTGCACTTTCAGATTGCACACAGCACCATACTGGCTGTAAGATGGAAGCATACCTCAAAACATCCACAGCATACTGGAAGTTTGGTTATTATTGGAGAAAGTTATGAATTTGCCTTTCTCCAACCAGTTTCCAATCCAGAACTCATGGGATATTCCTATCTGCAGCTAGTGCTGCCCTTAAGTCACTGCAAGAAATACCATTTAGGGCAAGCAAGCATAATTTCCACATGCTCCAACCATATATACCTAAGCAGCTAAGACTGACTTGTTTACTTGTGTATCAGTATCAGATCCAGCTACCATATTTGATGCTAAGTTGACAGTGAAATAGTTTCAGGTTCTAGATACACACTGTGAACTTACCATAGGCACCAGCTATGCAGAGGTCTCCTATTAATGAGAAAAAATGAAGCTTTGTTGAAAGCTTTAGCTTGTTCCTATTCTTCCTGCTGTAGGAAGGAACCTTTTTGCAGAAGAGTATTTCTACTGGCTGTGATCTATTAATGAATAATCATAGAATCGTAAAGGAAGGAAAGACCACTAAGATCATCAACTATCAATCCATCTCCACCATACCCACTATTCCATATCCCTCAGTGCCATATCCACCCTCTTCTTGAACACCTCCAGGGATGGTGACTCCACCACCTCCACGGGCAGACTGCCTGTGCCCAACCACTCTTTCAGAGAATACATTTTTCCTAATATCCAACCTGAACCTCCCAGAATGTTAAAGCTGAACTATCATCTTTAAGAAATGAGCTCTGGAACACTTCGTGGCAAAAATTTTCAGAACTAGCCCCAGATCTGACAATTTGTTTGCAACTCTGAGAGTTATTCTCAGCACCCTAATATAGTAATGCATATTTTTTCACGAGGAATGAAAACGACTCTCAGAAATAACTCTCCTTGTTGCAAGTTGCATTGGAAATGCAAAAAGATTTCTGCATTATTCAGAACTGGAAGAACACACAAATATCAAGGGTTTGTCTGTTAGTTAGAAATATAGAAAATGAAGTGCTAGAAAGCATCTATCTACCAATGTTATTTTCTGAACATGTATACAATTTTATACCTTAAAATTTCACAGCTGACCCTTCATTACTATGATCTATTTTCTCTGGTTATGCCGATATGTTAAACTGTATAATGTAGTTGGACATGATTGATAGAGCCTGGGAGCAGTTGATATTTTGAAATCTGGCACATCTCTCTGCGTTAAACATTGTTGCACATAAACACTTTTTAGCATGAAGAGCTTTCTTCCTCGAAGGGGAGGAGGAGGGGACGGATGGATTTTCAGCCATAAGCTCCCAGGTCTTGCAGAAAGCATCCTTAGATTTAAGGAATACTTGCAGAAAGTGCTCTTACTTTAAAAAGAAAAAAGAAAAAAAAATACATATATAGAAATATAGGTAAAGAGAAAAAGACAGTTGTGTATTATTTGGCAGCAGGGATAATGCTTTTCAAGCACTCATTATTTTTGTGGCACTTATTCCTAATGGGTCATTCTATTATAGGACTGCTAAAAATAGTCCAAATATTCAGTGAGAATTTTCCTTCTGGGGATTTGTGCCTACTTAGTTTCTTTCTGAATACTGAGAATAAACTCTTCCTAGCCTTTTTAATTGGTACATCTCTGATATTTATAGTCTCCTACAAGCCCGTTTAGCCACCTCTTGGGTGAGCTTATGAACTCGCTCAGTTCCATCTTTCCCTGCTGAAGTCCTTGAGTCTCTCCAGCCTTTTTGTTTCTTGCTTGCTTGGCCTGAGCATAACAGGCAATATCTTATGCAGCCTGGAACCAAACACAGTATTCCTTTTGCCATACCCTTTCTACTACTGAAAATGCAGTAATATTTCCCTGTTACAAACAGAAACTGCCATGTATCTCCTGCTCTGTGTGCTGATAGAATGTAGAATGTTCTACATGTCTTTCAATCACTGGCATTACAGTTAACCCTATATGCTTCCTCAAATGAGTTTTTTCTTGCATACACACATAGCTCCCCTGTGGATGTATGCAGAGTGGAGACAAACACAACCACTACTGAAAGCAGAGTTTCAAGTATGATCTGAGTTATAACTGCACACAAACTCTGTGAAACTAAAGGAACTGGGCAGACTAAGCTGATAGCAGAACTTTATGCATCCTCCTAAAAATTTGACTCTCCATCTCAGGAACTACTTTTAAGCACTGTATCCTATTGAGAGACATCAATTTGGTCAAATTACACTTAAATTACAAAGTCAAGCAGATGCACAACTTGTTCTTCAAACTGGAACAAGCTCTAAATCTGCATGTATAGTCCTCACTAACCTGGAGAAAGTGTTCAATGAGTAGATGGTACAGAGAAGATCTGTGTTAGGGGACTAATGTATTTTACTTCCTCAATATATTCTAATTAAAAGAACATTTAAGGTCAAATGTCAAGTGATAAACAAAATGAACCGATTTAGTAGTTCAACGTTTTACTCAATAGATGATTTTGAAAACAGCCTTAATTATTTCACCATTGTGAAACCCGTTAAAATCTAGTTTATTGGAAATACAGTAAATTATACAGCCAAACATTTAAAAGACATTACTTCTCTTTCCCCCACAACAGAGAAAATCAAGAGTGACATTAAAGAAGCTGAAGGAGTTCCTTTAGAAATAGCACATGGGCAAGTAATTTTGAATGATATGCTTGTACATGTAACAACATACGCATGTACACATGCATGTATGCACTCGTACACATATATATAATTCTGTAGAGGCATACATTACAGCTCTTCAGAGTACTTCATTGCTCTGCTTAGAGCAAGCCTTTCTTTGATCACTAATTTAAAAGGTCCACAACTTTCATCTTTTCTATTTTGAAGTGCACAGTTTTCTGGCTGGTTTGTTTTGCAGCAAGAATGAAAAATTTGTCTTTACTCCTTTCGTCAAGATTTGCAGCATGCATGTTTATTAACAAGCAGAGTTTATGTTGGTCTTCATTACTAATTAATTATTTTAACTGCATGTCTTCTGACAGTAGGAAATGTGTAATGTTTGCATGCCAAACCTGTATATATTTGATATGCCAGCAATATTGGCCCATATTCGGGAAAAAAATCAAGATGCTTGAGTAAATTTATTTCAGATTAAAGTATGCAGGCTGCCATTGTCTTGCTATGGCATTAAATTTAAATGGTGCAAAACCATCCATCACTTAATTCTCGTCAAGGTCACGGGTTTTATACAGTTTAGCTTTTCTCTTTACATGCTTGTTTTACATGCCTTTCAAACACCATTTCTTACATGTTAACATCTCCAAATAACTTGTAGCAGAGAGATGGTATTCCGGTCCACCCTCAGTAGAGAACGTTATTTGGTAAACTGTTCTATGTACTTCCCACAAAATGTGTAAGTTGCCCTTCTATGTGAAAGTATGCAGTTTATTTGAACTAGCATCAGGGTTTTAGTACCAGTGTTGCTCTCTGTACTCTGCCTGTACCTCTTAGCCTAAAAGAGACCATGAAATACTGCATATCTCTCAGAGCCTTCTCTGAGAGATGCTATTGCTCAAAGTATCTGTGATGAATCCCATCACACAAAGTCCACTCAGAACTGTAAGAGTTATGGAGAGAACAAGCACCTGGGTATTAAATACAGAAAAATAATTTGGTGATGAAGATCAGGGATACTCTTACTTAAAAATTGCCAGTGTCTTGGAGGATTGGCTTTCACACAAGAGTCACTACATCATTTTTCATCTCAAAGTTCTGGGTTTTGCTGATTGCAGTAGTGGTCCTGCTGATGGAGCAATTTAAGTGAAAGTAGGCAGAGGAATTCCTCTCCTGCTAAAGGTTAAACACTCACCATGAATTCTGCACCCTCCTTTGACAAAAAATACATTTTACCCCAGTGTTGTGCAAAATATTCTTGTTTTCTTCTTTATCCTTAAAACACCAGCAAAAGACTTATAAACCCTTACATAAGGTTCCCATAATTCCAGTGGCATAAATGAAATCAGTTTTTAAAGCATAAAAGGCACCTCATCTAGGCTCAGAAATGTCAGTAGTAATTACAAACTTTGTTTCCAAATATAATCAGTTCTTTATTTATGGTGTGAAACGTTTTCTACCCTTTTGAACTTTCACTATTCTAAGTGAAGCTATATTGTTGGCATGTTCCTTTAGAAGTAATTGCTTCTGGACTGAGAAATTGAATGTCAAGTTCCAACTTGACGTAAATTAAATAGGTTACATTAATAGTCTGGCCCATGGTAGAAGTGAGTGTTTTGGTTCTGGATTTGACTTCAGGACACGACCCCTTGATCACACAGGTCAGCACAGATGGGAAATATTGAACAGGTACCCTAGGTTGACATGGGAAAGAAAGTGTCTTGTACTGATGTATCACAAACTGTCTGATCCATTAAAAAGAAGCAGTGTCAGACTCCACAGAGAATAAAGCTTTTTTGTCATAGGTCATTACGCTCTTCAAAAAAAAAAAAAAAAAGAAAAAAAGAGTATTTGGAAGGAAAATCACAGTGATGGAAATCCTCAGGGCTGTCATGCACATACAATCTTCTAAACCATCTTGATTTAACACTGACAAGCCTACAAACAGGATGAAGGGATTAAAGAATCCAAACATTCTTATATTTTTACACTGCAGCTATGTCTCAGATTTCTCACCTGTACCTCTTACATACAACATACAGCATTTTACATTTAAAAGAAGGTTATCACTGTAGCTGGGTCTCACACTTACGTGATCTGGTCTTAAGTTGACTTCTATTGCAGGCAGCCATGCCAGCAAGATCAAGCATTCAATGGTTCTTCAACCATTCATGGATAAAAACCGTGAAGGTTAACAGAAGCTTTAATTTTTTTCTTTTCTTCATTTAATTTTGAAACTGGAAGACACCTCTTGAAATAATTTCATGCAACCCTTTTGCTCAAAGTAGGGTAAACTTAGGCACACTGTATCTTCACTGGGCTCTACTGTGAAGTCTTCTCCCTTGCTTTCAGGTATTTATATGCACTGAGAAGATGCCCCTGAGCCTTCTCCTCTCTATGATGAACAACCTCAGCTCTCTCAGCCTTTTCTCAGAGACATATTTTCCAAACCATTGAAGATTGTCATTATATTTTGCTGCACTTGCTCCAGTATTTCCACTTGTTTCTTTATCTGGGGAGCTTGATGCGATCTCAGTGTCGCCGAGCAGAGCCAAAGGGTCATCTCCATTACCTGCTGGCAACTCTTGTCCTAATTTTCTTGTTCTAATTAATGTCCTAACAGCCCAGGAGGCTGTTGGTCCTCTTTGCTGCAAGAGTACATTGTTGAATCCCATTCAACTTGTTAGCCAGCACTGCAGCCCCTCAGCCTATGCGTGGTTCAGTACATGAGGCTGCTCCTCAGCAAGTGCAGCGTGTTGTACTTCTCTTCCCTTCGTTGAACTTCTAGAGGTTCTGAAGGTTGACATTTCTTTGGTTTGAGGTTCTTCTGAACGGGAACACAACCGTTTGATGTATCCAACACCCTTCCCAATTTTATATATGTGTATGCACATGCATATGTATATATATGTATGTATGTATATATGTATACATACCCCAGTTTTAATCCATTTCCAACTAAAAACTCTCTAGTGCTTTTTCTTTTATCAGACTTGGGAGAATTATACTTTGCTGGCAATTAGTTATCACTGATGAGACCCAGGTCTACTGTCTTCTCAGGGAAATAAAAGCATGTTTGGACAATGAATAATAAAAATAAGCTGGTTAAGTGAACACCAAAATTAATTTTACACTATATACTACGTGAAAGCTCTTTTATACAAATTGTTCCCTGTAGCAATTAGCTCTTAATTATTCAGGGCTTGCCAGTGGGAGAAACAGAAGTGATAAAACCTAGTATTCTTATGTCTGCTCATTTGCACTGTTTCAGATAAACTCTGGCTAAAATAAGTCACAAACTGTTTCTGTTTAGGTACTCTGACCGATTTCTTCAGCTACATGAAGTTTAAAGAATATAAGCAAGCCTTTTACTGATTATCTGGGTGTCTATACCCTTATTTAGAAAAAAAATAAAAAGAATTTACTTGGAAAAGGACTTATGCTGATTTTTTGAAATACATGGATTAAGGAAAGCACACTTTCTCTGGCTGACACTGAACTCTGCACTTTCTATAAACAGTCTCATAAAAGAAAAGAAGCCTAGTACAGACAACTAATTTGTGCTGATAATTAACTGCTGGAAGTAGATTCGGTGGATCTGATTCTGATTGCTCTCCCACTGCTGTGATTCTTAGAGTCTGGCTGTTTTAAAAACACAACACTATTTCAGAGTATCATAATGATCAATGCTTTTATGGCTTTAGTCGCTGTAGTATGGGCACCATATTTTCTTTACAGAGAGGATTAAGAATCTGTTACTGGGCCTGTGTGTGAGGCCAGAACACTGTGTTCAGTCATTAGCTGTAGTAACAAATAGAGAAAATGAATTCAGTGTTTTCTTTCAAGTATATCTGCACAACAATAGGAAGACTAGCAATATCACATACCTCTAGCATGAACCGGGTCATCCTCAAAAATGATGGCCAAAAGTCCACAGCATGCTCATACAATTTTAGCTGACGTCCATCATGTTCCCAGTGGGATGGTTATGTGACCTGGTGAAAATGACTTGTTTAGGTGTCAGGCTCCCCAGGTTCAGGACGTATTAAAAATATATGAAATCTTAGATAAACAATTTATATATGTTGTTTAGGTGAGTTTTCACACTTCAAAAGAACTAACATTGAATGGAATAAGAGAAATGAAAAAGTCGAAGGAGTATGATCTCCTGCCATTTCCATCACTATTGAATTTGATGACAGATAACAATCTAAGGTCTTCTACATCTACTGCAAGCCACAGCTATTTACACAGGAAAGGAAATCCACTAGATAGAGTAATTGCCTTATAAAAAAATTGTAGAATTGGATAGTTTGAGGTAAAGTAATTGTTCTTCTGCGTTTAAAATGATAAGGATGTACAAATACATCCTATAGGAACAGAGAAACATAATTTTACAAACTATAAACAAAGATCATCTTTATACAATTTATACAGCTGTTCAGTCCACAGCTTAAAATGCACACAGTATGCACATGCTATGTATGTTCACACATACATAGTTCATATTTTTCTGTTCTCAGGTCTCCATCCCCAGTTAAGTTCTACAGGCCCAATTAAAACCATGATTTTCTAGCTTGCTGGCTTTTTCAGATTCTCTTAATATTGACTGACAATGAAGTTATGTAAATACAATCACTTTTGTGCATTGTGGAGACTTGTTTTAGCAATACGAAAAACCTTGCAGATGGCTGATTATTTTCAAAGCAGAGGCTGTGCCACACCAGGCAGCACAGTGGCTGTGCTTGCCCAGCTCAGTTAAAGCAAGATAGAAGCAGCCAACAAGAGACAAGGTAGAAAATCCCTCTTACGGGAGAACCAGTCACAATTTCTCAATGGAAGTGTTCATCAACTCTTTTAAAGCCCTTATGTGTTTGTAAAGGTGAAAATTCATTTGTTTTCCAATTCCAGAGTGAATCATATGCTCCAAACAGATTTTTAAGTCAATGAAACATGACCTTGTATGATCTAATTAAACAACTCAAAGGTATTGGTTGCTTTAAGATCCCTCTGGATACACTTCAGTTCAAATGCACACACATAATCTGAATGTACAAGCTCGTAAGACTACAAAAAATGCAAATCAGATAATTAATGATTTGAATTCAGAAATCTTACTGCAGCCTTCTGAAAGCATGAAAAATGCCTGAACAAAATACACAGAAAACAGTCTGGAAATACAACAAGAAATAATTTTCATTTCCAAATATTTAATACATAACCAGATATAAAATCATCAAATTCTATGAAACTCAGTAACCATTCCAGTTTATTTTCTGAATGATGTCCTGACCTTGAGTGGAAGCCTAGATTTCTAGCATTCTTGGCTCTCCAAAATCTTACTTACTAAGTGAGAAATTTGTTTCTTAGTATTATCCCCTATAATCTTTCTCCACTGAAATTTTTCTTCCTTCTTTTATTTGCCCTTCTTTTTTAATCTATCATCTTTCTCCACTGTTGCCTTTCACACCCTGTGCTGCCTGTCGCTGCTCTCCCATCAGCCCTTCCTAGCTCATGTCGATGAGCTGCATGCACGTTGTTAGTGCAGCCAGAAACCCTGCTCAGGAAGGATGCTGCCCGGGAAAACCAGGCTGCCACTGTTCCATTTTCATTCTTCCCTCCATCAGTCAACCACAACAGCAGCTGCTTCTTTTACTAATATATAAAGCTGACTAAAAATAGGGAAATTAAAGGAAAATGAGTGCCATGCAGGGACATATTTCTTCACCACGTTTCTCTTTACTCCAGATTCAGACCCTAATCCTACAATTGAATCCACATGGCCGGCTGTGTTAATCAAAATATGGGACGAAGGTGTAGGCTACAAGCAGCAGTTTTGCCATGCTGCCCTTCTAGGACATGGCCCCGTGCCATTCGCAGGCGATATTTTTCTGACCTCTGGCTGTGCTGCTCACACAGCCTTGTGTATGGAGCACTGCAAAGCAGGCACGTGGAAAAGGCTGCCTGATCTACTCAGAAACTAAAGCCAATGCTTAAATCAGTCGGCTGTTTCCAATATTTATAAAATAAAACAAACACACCAAATCTCACTAAACAACTAATCACCTTCATGGCGTTTTTTTTTTTTTTTTTTTTTTTTTTTTTTGAATGAAAACTGTTTTAGGTGTGACAAAACATGTGAAACAAGTGGAAAAACATTTCCAAGTACTTCTGCTCTCAAAAAAACTTTAATGATTGAAGAGATTAAGGGATTGGGCTTTTTAACTGCTTTAAAAAAGAAAGCATTTTTTACTGAAAATTCAAACTAGTCTATGAAGGTTCAGGCCAGCAAAATTTGAAAGGATTAAGTTACAGCATGCCATACTGAATGTGGCACATTATGAATTCCATATTCCTCAGCTAGAGTGACATATTTAATGATTAAGCCAAGTCATTGCACTCTATTTCTATTTTAATGTTTTTTTCCTAACCAGTATTAACTTCATATGTCCATTTCAAATGGCAAGAGGAAAAAAGAAGAATAGTGAATTTGTCTGCAATAAAGGAATAACTAGGAAGGTCTTACAACTTCACAAAAAATAGAGATCTGCGTGAAAGTTATCACAATATTAGGATGCTTATTATCCTCCTGTTGTAAAGTATCCAGTTTTCCAAATGCTCCAGCTCTGCCCTGTATTCTGCCTTTCATTTCAAATGAGTATTTCCTGCTAAGACAGTAACAGAAATTGCCATAGTAGGTCAAATTACTGGTCGCATTAAGTTCAGTATCCAACTGAAGAAAAATAGAAGAATACAATCCATTTAAATACCCCTCACTTTCTCTGCCATGATGTACATAAGAGAAAAACCTCCTTCCTGACCTGCATGACAACTGATTTATGCTCAGAAGCATGAATTTTAATTTGATGACATGGAGATGGTCAATTTATTGCCTTGTGCTTACTCACTGATGAACATGCATTTCCTCCTTCCAGCAAAGAGTAATTATCTCTTTGCAATTATCAGCATAGCTGTGGCAAAGTTAGAATTTCCATGATTGTCTGCTAAGACCTGGAGATCTGAGGATTATATGCACTGCTAGATCTTTTTGCTGGGTTCAGTGTTAATGAGCCCCCTCTAAAATAGTTGATCCTGCCTAAAGCAGGACTTTGTAACAAGCATTTCCAAAACTGTAAAATGTAGGTAGAAGAAGCATTATTGCAGACTCTTTGTCTTCATCTTCCAGAAAGCATATTCTAAAGGGTATGCTACTATTTAAGTTTCTCTAACATTTACTCCCGCTTTTATTTTACACCTAGATGTGTATACATACATCTGTATTTATAAAAAGTTGACACACCTACGGCTCAGTTGCTGGGATTTATTTTATTTAAGAAAATCACTGAGTTAAGGTAGATAAAGTTGGGAGGGAATAGATGTGCAGACATTGCTCAGCCTATCTATCTAGCATAAGACAAGCAGATGTGTCACACTGTGTGCTTTTGTTAACTAACCCATTTTTAAGGACCCAAACTGGATGCTATGGCCATGGCAGAATACCTTATGGCAGGGCTTTGCTACCTTACTAGCATTCGAAATATTTTCCTAAAGTCTGACTTGAATCCCCTTGATGCACTGTGACTTCCCACTTGTTTATTACGATCACAGACAATGTGTTCCTTTTTTATTTTTATCTCTTTTTTTTTTGTGCTAATAGACTGTAACCACACCCCCTTTCCTTCTCTTGTCTTGAATAGGATGATTTTTTCAGTCTCTACTCACAAGCCATATTTTCTAAAACTATGATTATTCTCATTGCTCTTCTGTGAACTCTTCCCAATTGATCCAAATCTTCCTTGCAGTGCAGTAGAGCTACCAGTGAACTTGATGTTCATGCTAAGCTATGACCAGGACTTTGTAAACAAGTGTGATTATTCCACCTCACTGGTGGCTATTCTGACCCAAGACTATTTGAATTGAATAAGTCCTTCCGCAGTCTAATCCAGAACTTTTCAGACCATCACTCCAATTTTAAATTCATCTACAAAGCTAATCCTTTTCTTTAAAATACTCACATTTTGTCTTTAACTCTACATTAACAGACAACTTAATAAGCAAACTTTCTGTTCCATCATCCACATCTTTTATGAAAATTACCAGAGCAGATGTAGGACAATCTCAAACAATACTCAGCAGAACAACAATTAATTTCTGATTGGAATTAAACACAATTTTTACGCCCAATTTATAGTGGCTATATATAGATCAATTTCCTTGTTTAGCATATGAAAATATCAAAGAAAATACTGTATTTATTACTCTTGTTAAAGACCTTGCAGCAATTAGAGTAAGTTACTCGACTCTACCATCTCCTATAACTCACTTTTTCATGACACTTGTTCAAAATAACCTGCTAATGGTTCTGACATGGCTTCAGGCAGTTTGCTAAATACCCTGGTATGAGACTTTTCATTCTTGGAGTGTCAGCAACTCAATGTTGTCACTGAGCTGTAGTAATATATGTCTACCCCAACCTGGTGACAAAGCATATGTTCATAATCTTACCTCAGAACATTTGTCAGTGTCATGTTGTAAAAGGAGGCTGAGAACTTCCAAATTTTTCTTGTTATTTCCAAAATAAAAAAGCATTATTAGTGCTACAGCTAGAGCTGCAGAGTCAGGAACACAGAGTCAGGAATCTCCTAATTAATGAAGAAATTAGTTGAGGGAGGGGAAGGAGTTGGTAAATACCTGTTTGCAAAAAAATAAACATTTTCCTGGGAGCTTTCACAACTTGATCAAACCTTTGTGAACAAAGATCTGGACCACAGAGATAATTTCTCACTCAGTGATAAAATTATTTTTATATTCTGGAGTAAATAAGTCAGAAAGAGACTTCAGGATTCATTGTTGAAGTTTTAAAATGGGAAACTATCAAAAAAACAGATCTGAATGCATAACTGGTCATATGTCAGTTGGATGGTATAAACAGCAACCTGGGAAAAAGCTATCTTGCTCTGGAAGTATCCCAGTAACTGCACAGGGTTACTGCTCTAGCAATATTTTATGCAATTCATAATATAAATAAAGTGATATGAAAAAGTCTGTTGTCACAGATATAAACACTTCAATCTACCAAGCTCTATAATTATTTTTCATTCATTAAATTAGGGCCAAATCAAAATGTCTTGCTCAAGAGCTGAAGAAGAGAAATATTTCAATAAATGGGTTTTTTTTCTGTCTTCAGCACATTCAAAAATCTGCAGACGCTAATTTCTAGTAAGTGGTACAATGAAAGTCAGTGGAACAAAAACACTTTACAAAACAAAGAAACCAGACAAACCGTAGGTCTTTTCTGTTTCCTTATGGACATAGACAGATTTCTGAATGACAGTGACTGCAAAAAGATTGGTCTGGTTTTATAAATCACCTGAAAACCAAAGCAAATATGATCCTTAAAAGGACAAGTCCTATCAAAGAGTGACAAATCAGTTTTGAATAGAACCTCAAAATGTGACTCTCATTGAAACACCACCAGAGTTCAGTGAGAGCATACTCAGACTGAACGTTCTGAAAAGGAATGTAAGTAGAATACATATCTATTGCGTAAGCACTTTAATGAGTCTTACTTTAAGCCTTGTTGATCTGGCTTGGGCAAAATACACCATCAGACTACATCAGCAGGTACAGAAGTGGAGCAAGCTAATCCTGGAACAGACGCCTTTATACCAAGCACTGCTTTGAATTTTGCAGAAACTTACTTTGTGGACTGCATAAATGCTAAACCAATTTTTTTTACTTCAGAAAAAGATGGTTGCAACTAGGATACAGGTTTACATCACTTTAATGACAATGTTTACAGGTAAATATTTTCTTTTTGTGTACTAGTATGTGCACTTAGGCTGTATAGAACACGTCACAGCTGTCTGTCCAGACTGCTTGCTTGTACTTGTGTGGTATTTATTAAGTGTCAAGGAACAGGAAAGAAATTTCTAACTAAAGGTGTGTATGAAAAGTGTAATTAGGATAACAGTTCTATATCGGTTTAGTAGAAATGAAAATTGGAGGTGTTTAGTAGAAAGCAGGCTTGAAAAATTGCTTTTGTCATTCTGCTTCGGTAAGAAAAGCTTTTCTGCTAAATTTGAGGCAGATAGTTTAAGAGATTAATAGGTAGAGAACAGCTACCCTGTAGTAGTAGTAGGTGAAACAAAGTGACAAAGCTATGAGTGCTGTTTTCCAACAGTCAAAGGGGCTGCTTCACCTCTGTTGTGAATGAAACTTCGTAGGAGGAAGAAATACTTATTACCTATAGAAATAGGATAAAAAATATTCTCAATATATTTTCCTATATTCACCTATATTTTCATATATAGGTGGGCATGTAACATATTTAGAAGAGAAAATGCTGAATGACTTCATTTTAAAAATACAAATACGTTTAGCTGAGCAAATGTATGCAACTCTGAAAAAACCAGTTCCTCACAGTTGCTTTTCAGAATTCATTTTTTTACATGCTATCTTCTCCTCCAACCTGAGCTATTTGAACTGCTTATACAGCTCTATAAATATTGGCTAATCCTTTTATCTAGAGTGCTTTTATCTTGAGTGACAGTGGTCTTTGCTTGCATAGCAGTTGGCAGATAACAAGCAGTATCAACCACCCAGCTTGTAAGAACGGCTGATTTATTTATTCCTGATAAGAAAAAATGTTTTGCTTACTTTTTGCTGACCTATATTTATGTTTCCGTTTCTGTTAATCCTTTTATGAAATATCAGCCATTTGAATCTGTGTTTATATGTATGTACAAACAGTATGTATATAGGTACCTCCAAAATCATTATTTCACAACATATTATAAATGTAATTACTTAAAAAACAAGCATTTGTATTCTGACACTGAAACACTTATGAAATTGCACGTAATGAAGTCATGCTGTGAAAGTCACTTTGCAGTTAGAAACTGATTTTTTCACATTCTGTGGGAAAATAACACACCAAAAATAGCGTGTCTCCATTTTAAAAACTGCTGCTATGTCTTTGTTAGACACCAATATTCGTGTTATAAAAGTGTTATCTAAATTTAAAGACAGAAAGGTATACGATTTCCAAACAAGTTTAGCACATTCATGAAAACTTCTCATTAATTTTACTTCTAGTTTGGTGAGGTAGAGAATGACACAGATGCTGAACTTTGCATTGGGCTTGGTCCATGCATGTTTCAGCTGCCTGTGGACAAGTCCCTCCTATAACGTGCAGCTCAGAGCACGGGCTGCAGGCAGAAGTGCTGCCTTGCTGGGGCTTGGAATACTGAACAAATGCATGCAGAGTGGAACATGCAGCAGTAGAGTTGCTGGGCAGGCACCACTGCATGCCATTCACTTGGTTGATCTTTTTAAATGGCTTATATTTTTTTGTCTATGAAAAGTTTAACAGTAGCCCCCGGTCCATAAATCCTTACATTCGCTCTGATCACTCTGAGGCTCAATAGAAAACCTAAGTACCAACATGATCCTAGTGCTTTTAGGAATTATTTTTTCTCTCTGACACAAAAACCCAATGAGACCCATATTTCTACAGCTGTCACAGTAAGACCGAGCAGTCTACAAGACCTGTGGACACATTGCTCTGGATGTCAAAGCAGGAGATGTACTAAAACATTGACTGAAACAGGAAACAGCTCACGGTGACTTCACTTTTCATATACCAGAGCAGTAAAAGCAGGACAAGTCGCTAACACAGAAATTGCCATAAACCGGGCAAAGCAGGCATTGTTCTGGCCCCCAGTCAGAACAGGTTTGAGAAGTGCACATCACTTTGGGAAAGTCAGTCCTGATGATTCATATTTCTGCCAGATGCCACTACACATTAAGGTATACAGACATCTCATGTTGGAATAAATATAAGCCTGGCTGGAAAGCAGAGAGACTGCTGCGGTATAACCCTGCTGTCAGACCAGGGAGGGCACGGTGGTGTTTGATACTCTGAGGCTTCAAGCGGAAACTGTGTGCTGTAATAAAAGAGAACGCTGTAATGAGGAAGATCTCTGCTAAGAGGGCCTTTTACATATGTGCTGTGACCACTTCACTTTGCCTAATCTTTAAAACAATCTCAGCCAACTCTGAGTTCCCTTCTGGCTCTCTCATAACTTACCTCTCTCTAAGATGGGTCTAGTTACAGCTGTGATTGAATAAAGTGGACAGGCAGGGAATTAGCCTTCGTAGATAAATTTATCTGCTTCTATCTGAATCTATTCGTTGTGGCTGAATGCTGCTCTGTAATTTTCCATGAAAAAATGACTGTATTTTGCTATAAAAATAAAAGCTCTGTGAATCTGTAAGTAAAATTAGGTGTGGTGCCTAGTACCTGGCTATGGCTCTGTGAGCCTCATCTTACCCACTGAGGTAACCTGCAGGCACCTCATATGGTGAGCGAGCAAGAAGATGCTGAAGGCAATTCTGCTGCAGGGACAGACATCATTGTGCTTATAAATTACTTTATGCTGTTGAGAATTTGCGGTTATCTTTCAAGCTACTATTTCATATTCTTATCTAGAACAGTGCAAATATTAAGGTTTGTACTTTGCATAAGTTTTCAAAAAAGCAGTTGGATATATTTTGAATGCTTTCAAGACAAGAAAGATGTTTTCTCCGATTCATTTCACACTTACTAGCACAACAACACATCATCAGTAGAGTAAAACTAACCTGTCTCACGATGGTCTAAACCCAGCTCACGTTCCCTATTAGTGGGTGAACAATCCAAGTGCTCCCGAGAAAAGTTACTATAGTTATCATTTTGTAGATGGTCAGTAGTCCAGATTAATAAGCTGATGAGCAAACAGATTTGTCTTCCTTTGTTCAGCCTGACCCAGTATACGTACTTGGGTCACAACCTATCAAATCTCAGTGAAGGTAAGATGAGGAGCTCTACTTTTATCCTGTATACCAATAACCAAGCACCATCTGAGAGAAGAGGAAGTAGGAGGCAGCATCACTCATGCTTTAATTGCCATCTCTGGGGTATTTGGAGAGATGATTTGTTCCTCTTTTCTTACTTTACAGTTTGAAAATAGTAGGGGTAAAGAATGTTCCACTGGAGATACACAATACCAGGAATATTTTTCTGGATCACATGGGTTCAGATCCCTCCAACTGCTTCTCTCACATCCTTCTTGTCTCAGTCTGAGATCATAACTGATGGGCCAGAAGTCACCTCTGCTTTTCTTTTTTTTTAGGAGATATGAGATCTATTGTTCATTTGCGAAAAACTACAGTATGCATCTACTCCTGAAATGTGACAACTGCACATTCATTGTGGATGTGGTGCATCTTAGCCAGATCTCTGATAGAATGCAGGGTCAAGCTCCAGCAGCTCCCTGCTCAATCTGTGAATTTCATTCTTAAGTTAAAGATGATTTAACAGAGCACACGTTCTTAAAAGCACCGTTCTGGGCTCTAGTTGCTCAATCCAGAATCTCCAATTCTTTGTTCTTTAGGTATTCACTGTGATGAAGACATCAATGAATGTCACATGAACCCTTGCCAAAATGGTGGCATCTGTGAGAACTTTCCTGGGAATTACACTTGCCATTGCCCACCTGCAGACAAAGAAGGGATTTTTTACGGCGGCTGGAACTGCACAGAAATCCTCCATGGCTGTACTGATCAACAATGCCAAAATAATGGAATATGTATCCCACATTTAAAAAATGGCCATCATGGATTCAGCTGCATATGCTCACCTGGATATACTGGAATACACTGTGAAACTGTAACTACATTTTCTTTTCAAGGAAATGGTTTCCTTTGGTTGAAGAATCCCACAGCCACTAAAGAGGAATTTTCCTATAATATAAACCTGAGGTTTCAGACTGTGCAACCGTCAGCCTTTCTATTTTATCGAGGAGAGAAAGACACATTTGTGAAGCTGGAGTTACTGAATGGCTACTTACATTTGTCCGTGCAAGTCAAAAACCAGCCACGGGCTCTTTTGCATATTTCACATAATGTCAGTGATGGAGAATGGCATTCTGTGGAGGTAACCTTGGCAAGAGCTGTTACTCTTAATTTACTTGACAGCTCTTGTGCAGAATCATGTGTCAATAAAACTTCTGCTATGATAGATAATGATCACGTGAGGCTTGCATTTCAGAGCACATTTTTGGGCAGCTTACCAGTGGGGAACATTAGCAGCAGCTCTCAGCTTAACATCAGTAATATACATTCTACACCTTCATTTGTAGGCTGTCTTCAGGATATTGAAATAGACTTGAATGTTATTACTCCAGAGAATGCATCACCTGAATCCTCTTTAAACGTCGAGACAGGATGCAGGAAGAAGGACTGGTGTGAAAACCACCCCTGCCAGAACAGGGGCCGCTGTTCCAACCTGTGGCTGAGTTACCACTGTGACTGCTACCGGCCGTACGCGGGGCCGAGCTGCAGAGCAGGTAAGAGCATGTGATGCCGTCAACGCTGTCAGGGGGTGTTGAAAACATAACCTGGCCTCGGGGGTGAGCCAGCATGACCCTAGGGATCTCTGGAACTTATTGCCCACCGGTAAGAAGGCACAAGGGGTTAGCAGTAGCACATGCTCATTATTTTCTAGTTATTTTCCAAGAAGGCTGCTTTTCAGCTTGACAAAAAGTCAGGCCAAACTGGGGGATTCTACTCATCCAGTTTTTAAATCTTCTTAGCGCTCTTAGCACTCCATAAACTCTGGAAAACTGCAGTTCACAGGAGGTTATGCACTCCGAGTAAAATTTAGAAAGCAACCGAGTCACTTGGAGTCGAAGTCTTATTTTCAAAGCATTCTTTCAGAATTTTATCCTCTCTAGGCTGACATAAAGAAACTCATTTAAGGCCATGAAAGGCCAGCAAAGCACTGCAAGTTAAAAAAAAAATACATACAGATTCCAATTTTACAAAATGAACAAGATTATCCTATTAACTTAATCTGATTAGCCTGAGGAGAATCCAGGTCCTCGGAGGCCGTTCCTTCTCAGCCAGGTCCTGCACAGCTCCGGGCAGTGACTAACGACGGGCAGTGACTAACGAGGGCTGTGCTACCAGAGAACTGCTGAGGGCCAGAGGGAGACGTGCCCATGTGTTAGCGAGCAGAAGAGCACATGTCAGAACACAGCCTCTTTGGCAGTGAAGCAGGGATTCAATAGCTGGCAGTGCCTGTAGCGCATTTCCTGCTACAAGTGATCGTTCTAAGCACGGGCTGAGACAAAGCGGGAGGACACCAGCAGGTCCCCTGCTATCCCACATCCATGCTGGAGCAGCAGCAAGTAGCCCTCTGGAGCTGAATAAAGCACATCTCAGGAGCACCAACAGTGCTGTGGTCAGATGAGAACAGACAGACTGTACTGGTGTGGGCTGGCACAGCCAAGACAGTCCACTGCCTTACCGCAGCTGAATGGCTGGGCCCAGGGGCTTGCCGGAGGCACTGCTGCAGAAAACTGTGGCTTGAAATGCACTTCAAAATGTTTAAAGACAGTTTCATTTTGTATGCTATACTTGATAGGTATCAATACTTTTCAATAGCGTTTTTTTCCCTTATTGCAAAATGACAAAGTCTGAGAGGTAATTGTAACAGACTTCTTTGAAGTCTAGCTGTAATTTATCCAAAGGTTTGGAAAGCAACTTTGGAGTATAGGACAACATCTGGTAAATATGTTGGCCTTCTTATATGAAGTGAAATTAAAACCAGTCAGGGCCAGGAGAGGCTTACGCTGGCATTACAACTGTTCAGAATGATTAGAAAGCAAGCTTTTTTTTTTTTTTTTTTTTTTTTCCTCTCTGCTGACCACAGCATTCTTTGCAATGTGTGGCACCATGCCACTTTGATACATAGGTTCTAGATATACGCCATTTTTAAAAGACTGTGGCAGGTAGCTTAAAAAGCAGAATGGGGGAGACGTGTGGCAAAGGATAACATAAGAAATGCTAGCGTCTTTTTGAAGAAAAGTTGCTGCCAAGTATTTAATTGACAAGAGGCAATATTTTCTCTACATACACAAAATAACAAACAGATGTTGACTCATTTTGATCAGCATCCAGATGTTGCGACCCAAGAGGTTAATGCTAACCAAGGTGATGCTAGCCATCTCATCAAGCAGAAGATCAGACTGATGATATATATATGTATATATATATCATCTGTATATATACGTATTTATAAATAGAAATACAACAAAATGATTGCAAACATGAAATACCTTTTTGAGAACTAACGGTAACTAATTCCAGCAGAAATTTTATTTTTATCTACATGAAAACATAGTTCAGTCTGTAGAATGACCTTATCAAGAGGGTATATCTGAAGAAGCTTCATGCCTCAAAACACCCATTGCAACAAATAATTATTTCTATAGGCCAGACTTTTCAACACATAGATTTAGAAACAGAGGTAATGTTACTCTTAGTACTAAAATTTTTGAAATTTGATTTATGAAACTGTTTATGAACAATGAAGGGATTTATTGCTTCCAAATAAATGCCAAATAATACTACTGTGCCACATGGTAGTGCAGTGTGATTATTAAAGGTCTGCTAGGATCTTCACATTCAGGACCCTATTTTCATGGCTTTTTTTAATGTAGTCAATTAAAAAAAGTACTGCTGCAGGCAGCAATTTGACCTATGAGGTCTCACTCGAGGAGTTTTACAGTGCAAAAGGGAACTGACTGTTCAGCTATGTGAGCATTTAAAAAAAAAAAAGTTTGGTTTATTCTTTCTATGAATTTGATATATTAAAAAATCGCTCTTGAAAGTGTTTAGGCAGGAAGTCTATAATACCAAGGACAAGATCATGAAACGTGAAGTATAAAAATAGAAACACTTTGTTGTGCTTTAACGAGATGATTCATCAGAATAAAATACGCTTTGGACTACATATTTTATATCCTTACGAGTCTGAAAATCATTACTGAAAATAAAGAGTAAGGCAGAGAGACAGATGGTTTTGGTTTAATCATTTTAATTGATAAGCCCAAAAAATAAAAAGGCTCACTCAATCCTAGCTCATTTTTCCCCATGACACAGTAGCATTATAAGCACTCAGAAGTGAGCAGAACTCATATTAGAACTTACTGAGTCTGTTGAAAAACCTGTGCAAGACAAAATAGGTGTGCTATCTGTAAGTTTTATACAAGAGGGTTGTGCTAAGCAGCTTCTGACAATACAACATAAAAAATCAATGAAGTTCAAGAATTATGTAAACTTCCCTTGTCATCAGAGAATCAAAGGAACTAGCTTCTTTTCTAAATGATTTTTCTGATGACCAATCCTGGAAAATGTAGAAATTTGTCCTTCTTAAACTGTTTGCAAACACAGTATCGCATGGAGCTTGATAAAGGGGAAAATTGTGCACAATAACATAACATCTGGTCCTGTACTGGGGCCTAATGTTACAGCCATGGAAGCTGACAGGAGTTTTGGAATAGAAGCTATTTATGGCCAGAACAAGTCTTTATTCATCCATAAATACCAGCACATCTTACTGCCATAAGTAAAGTATATAATCAGAAGTAGCTATTTGATCATTATACTGGTTCCTTTGTCGTTTAGCCCTGACTATTCTATTTTTCCTCTTCCTTTCCTTTTTCACCTTTTCTCCTGTTGCTAATCCCAAGAGTATATTCCAGGTCGATTTGGATCTGAGGACTCCTCAGGCTATGCTGCTTTTTCTGTTGATGCTACTGAGAATGAAAATCTGAACATATCAATGTTTGTCCGAACTCGCAAATCTTCTGGCTTGTTACTGGCTTTGAGAAACAGTACCTGTCTCTATGTAAGAGTCTACTTGGAAGATGGGAAACTCACGATGTTAGCTCCAAATTCCATGAAGCTCTTAGGGAAACATCCTATAAATGATGGAAATTTCTACCTAATAACATTAAAAATAGAACCAAATATGTTGGAATTATTCCAATCCTCTCAATACTTAGGCTTTATTTCTACTCCACTACTAACCACCCAAAGTAAGGACTTTCTTTACATCGGAGGCCTACCAAATAACAGAGAAACTGATAGAAATGGTGGGTATTTCAAAGGCTGCATCCAGGATGTAAGAGCGAATAACCAGCCGCTGGAATTCTTCCCCCTCACCAATTCACTGCATTCTTCTATCAACCGAACCCTGATCAACGTCACCCAAGGCTGCAGTGGTGACAATCTCTGCAAGGTAAGAATGACATTTTCATATCATTTTCATGTTTTTGTCGTGGAGAATTAAAAGACAAAACAAAACAAAAAAACAACATAATTTTTTGTACAATATGTAATGATAATATCTTAGCAAAATATGTAAAAATGCTAGAAAGAGCAGATTTTGATATGTTTTGATATAGCAAAGTTATGATAAATATGATGGATAGTATCAGCAAAATGTACTGGCATAGAAGAAAATCAAAATATTTTAAGGTTGCAATACTATTGTTCACAAATTATTAAAATGTTCTGTGCAGTCTTAGTACTAATTGCTTTCCATTGGATATAAACAGAATTTTCTTTCTCGACAAAAAGTCTACATTCCTAGAGTTGTGAGTCCACCAAGATTGATTCACGCTTTGGTTATCTCTTCTCTTTCCCCATAGTCCAGTCCTTGCCACAACGGTGGTGTATGCTATTCAATCTGGGATGACTTCACTTGCACATGCCCCCCTAACACTGCAGGAAAAGCTTGTGAGGAAGTTAAGTGGTGTGAGCTTGGGCCCTGCCCTCATGAAGCACAATGCAAGCTGGTGCACCAAGGATTTGAATGTAGGTAAATTTCAGTTATTCCTGTCATTTTTGGAAATTAGAAACAATTGATCAGTATTTCTTAAAACTAAATATTCACTTATTTAAAAATTCAATGGTATTTCTATATTATGTAGGTTGCTTCGAATGTAATGCCTCCTATTTTATTTTCATGGAAATGACAACAGCTACAAAGAGGATAGTAACAGAGGATAGTAACAGTATTTAACAGAGCAAATTCTTGCCTACAAAGCACCATTCTTCAACACAGTCACCATCAGTAGCTGTGAATTTTCACCAGTGATGAACAAGAGCCTGCATGATGCACTTGTGAAAATCTGCACCAGTTGAGGTGACCCACTGTCACTGCCACCACTGCTGAAATGCACCACCACTTCATTGCACTCTCATCAACTGTTTGGTCTACATAAATGTTCAGCAAACATCAGTGAATGTCAGTAGGTGCCATTTTTTCCCTGCGTGGAAGAATTCAGGGGCACACCTTTGCTTCCTAAACACTTCCATATCAGATGCCATTTTGTCTGACTTCCTCTCTGCTGCTGTCTGTTGCGCAGAAAAAAAAAAAAATGTAATGGGATGTGGGCAGGAAGTTTCAACCTCTACAGTGATATTATCAATATCTGCCTCTGACATCACTAGCAAAAGGAATAAAATAAGAGGCATTACTTTCGGAGCAGCCTCGTATAATAACAGAAATGAAAATAATAATAACAATTGTAAGTTCTATTAACGAGAATATCCTGGCATATCAGCATCAGAAATTTTCAACTAGACCCAATGATGCAGGCACTGATGTTTACATAACCTTTGCTTTTGACATATCCACGAGAGCATGCCAAAGTTGTAGAACAGATTGCTACATTGCCTGACTGTAAGGGTACCCTACATCCCTGCACTCAGATAAGACAACATGCAGTGTTGGATCAACTTAGGATGTTCTCCATCCTCCTGAAGATAAAAGCTACATTACATAAATTGCATCACTTGATATTCTCCAATGTTTAATACCTTTGTAGAAAGTCACCTTAACATCAGCTGTACGGTTATTAAATTAGTATCTTGGCAAGAAGCAGCATGCCAAGTGGTCTATTTGTTTGAAAACTGATAGCCATTAACTGACTGAACATTAGCCAGCCTGCACATCTTTCCTTCTCTTTCTTTCTCCTTACCACCCTGAACTGGAGGAGAATATAACAAGCAAGTAGGGATTTTGAAGCCACATTTTCTCTTTTTGCTACCAAAGTCCAAACAATGCTATGAAGGAAGAGAAATATACACAGATTCTGCTAGAATGGTTGATTCTTAGCAATGAGAAGGCTCGTCACCAGAAGATTACTATCGTGGGCAATTTGCATGCAGATCAATATGGTGCTGTTTTCACTGAGATTGTTAGAATCAGCACTGCAGCACTTGAAAATATTTACAGTTGTAATTAAAATAATTACGCCTTCCCAAATACACATATTTAATGCTGGCATCAAATATGTTCTCTCAAAATTCACTTTTGCATTTTAGGAAAATGTGAACTCCAACTATACAAAAAAAATCAGAGCAACAAACCAAAACCTAATCATAAAACACACACACAAACACACACACACAAATCACACAAGAAGAAACAGAGAGAAAGCTTCTACAAAAAGCTGATGCAGGGAGAGTCTAATAACAACAAAAACTTATACCCAGTGGCACAAATGACAGTAAAAACTTCTTCCCAAATACTATCTAGAGAACATTGGTACAGTTACATTAAGTCAAATTTGTCTACGTTTGTAAGCCTGTATAAAGCAATTGAGCACCTAAGGCAAAGCAGTGCAGCACCACTGGCTGGTAACCTGGTCTTTAACTATTATTTCTTTGCTAAGTGCTTATTCTGGTCTACCCTCACAAGAAGAAGCAAGGTTCAACTCTTATCTATGCCTGTGTACTTAGATCAGCTCACTGGTTTTAGTAGACCTACTTCTGATTTACACTACAGTAAATAAGGCCAAAGTCATTGGATCAGGGTCGCTGTCCCCCTTTCCTCACTAAAGGGAAATGAGCTGGAAGCTGTAGGATTAGGATTTCAGGTAGCACTGCTCTGTAGTCTTTGCAGCCATAAGAGGCAAGCAAGGATAACTGGGACACATGGAATTGAATTGCTTTTTAGTAGAAACAAAAGGATTTAAGTGATGGGGATCATGGAATCTTCATCTCTCTGAAGAGATACTGTCCAGGTGGACTGGTTTAAAGCTGGCCTGGTTTCTCAATTATTATCTTTGCACAGGTCTCACTAATGCAATGTTTAGAGGCCGAAGCAGCGCTATATTTTACAGAAGCAACGGGAAAATCAGCAGAAGCCTCACCAATATCGTGTTTGGCTTTCGAACTAGGGACACAAATGTGATACTGCTGTATGCGGAGAAGGAGCCTGAATTTGTTATCATCAGCATTCACAACTCCAAACTGGTCTTCCAACTGCAAAGTGGCAACAACTTTTACATGTTGACTCTCACTAGCTCACTGACTGTGAGTGATGGGAAGTGGCACCAAGTGATGGTCTCCATGCTGGAGCCCCTGTCTCAGTTCTCGAGGTGGCACATGAACCTTGACAACAAGGACACTGCAACCAGTACAGCTGCTACAGGAAGTCTCAACTTTCTACGAGAAGAGGCAGATATCCATGTGGCTGACAAGGCTTTTGACAATTTGGATGGCCTGCGAGGATGCATGAGCACCATAGAGATTAGTGGAATTTATCTCTCCTACTTTGAAAATGCTGATGTCCTGACTAAAAAACCTCAAGAGGAACAATTTCTCAAAATATCTGCAAACCCTGTTCTTACGGGCTGCTTGCAGGAGGATGCCTGCAGCTCAGAGCCCTGTATGCACGGGGGGACGTGTGAAGACTTGTACACCTCCTATCGCTGCATGTGTCCCCCGGGGTGGGTAGACACCCATTGCGAGACCAACATCAACGAGTGCTTCTCCAACCCCTGCATTCATGGAAACTGCACGGATGGGATCAGCTCTTATGAGTGTGTCTGTGAACCCGGCTACACAGGGTTGAACTGTGAAGAGGACATAGACTACTGCCGTGGCCACCAGTGTGCGAATGGGGCCACCTGCATAGATGGGATTAATGGATATTCATGTCTGTGTGCTGGTAACTTTACTGGAAAGCTTTGCAGGTAATACAGACTAGGTAGGTCCACATGAATTTTTTCAGGTCTCACCTGAGATTGTTATACTACTGATGCTTCCATTTAAATGCACATCTAATAAACTGCACATTACAGACCTGTACATTATAAGATACGCATCTAGTTATATACTAACTGTGGCTGTACAATTGATGTAAAAAGTCTGCAGTACAGAAAGCCATATAGATCAGTTAGATATGGACAAAGAGAGTGGAAAGGCACCAGACAGGTTTCAGAGAGGTGGGGAGCAAGACAGAGCTCTGCTGCCAGCCTGAAACATATAACTTCTCACTGTCAGCATTACAAGTCAGCTGGACAGCTGAGGTAGATGCATTGCAAGGATTTTGAAAACGTTTTGAATCTCTGAAACTATGTTTTATCAGAATAACAGCAAACTAGTGAAAGTCTTAGTGGGTGGGTAAGAGAAACAAGTAGAGAAGAGTTTGTAAAAAACTTTTTTTCCCCACCCATAGCATGTTTGCTAGGCGTGTCTTTTCCTTCTAGGCTTCTCTCGGCCCAGCAGTTCTGCTGGCTGTGGCACCACACTGCCCACTCTATGCATCACATCTGCTGATCTCACTGTACTGCTTACAGTTCCTCCCAGACAATCCACTTTGAGGGGAGCAAGCCCTCCCTTCACTTACCCTTCTCTTCACACTGTATGTTTCTCCCTTCTGAGAGGGCAAAGATATTAAACAGCTAATTTCTACAGCTACCACAGCTAAGAATCTCTTTCCTCTAATTTAATTTTTAAGTGAAAGTCCCTAAACAATGATACCTTTTTATATTCTTACCTACTACCATTTTCATCATATTTTCATCATACAGTCATGTTGGTCTGAATGTAAGGATTTTTTTTTTTTTTAAGAGATTAGATTCAAGAAAAAGTGTTGGTTTTTCAAACATCCTTCTACTCTTTGCAGCCACATGCTGCAACGTGACATCCAAGCTGTTGTGACCCTGGGGTTGGTGGCAGAACTTAGTGCATCCTTGAGAAAGCAACTTCAAATTCAGGTAGTTAAGTAAGTGGACCCAAACACACTGTGCAGTCCTAGACACCAGCTCTGCCTTTGTGTAGTGTTGGCACCCACCCTCCACAGCCCATCCCTCACCATGCAGGCATGGCCAGGCCCAGACACCTGCCTGTGAGTGCATACAGGCACGGGGTTTTCCTACGAGGGAAAGAACCAGGGAGGCAACAAGTTGTGTGTGCATCTCCAGAACTGTGTGGTCATCCATGGGTAAAATATGATGCCTCCTCTGTTTGCACTGGATGGCATTTGCCAACAGGAGCACAGCTCTCACTGTTCAGATACTAGCAGTGGTAAGTTCTGCATTCAAACAACAAATTTGCAAGGTAGATCTAAACATTTTCCGCTAACGCAATGGACTAGACTCAGGAAAAGTGAGAACACGGCATTCAGAAGTGAACAAGGAGAGAGCAAATAACAGCTGTCATTGCCTTTCTATTTATCCAGGTATCGAAGATTACCCTATACAGTTTGTGGGAATGAAGACAGAAATCTCACCTGTTACAATTATGGCAACTGTACTGATCTTGGAGGCAAGCTGGCCTGCATGTGCCTGCCAGGATTTGTTGGAGAACGGTGAGATGCTTCACTTTATGGAACAGTTCTTACAAAAGTCATTCCAAGGGTTTGCCATCCATAGGGAAATTACTCTCCTGCAGAAATACAGAAAAAGCTGGTTGTCAAGTGTAGTAGTTCTTTGCCCGAGGGCCTGAAAGTATAACAGTCTTACTTAGGCAAAAATTACAAATTAGCTCAAGAGGGGTCAGTCCAGTACAGCACCACTAATGCCAGTACAAGCCTTTATTTCTTAGTGAGTGTTGTGCAACTCCTGCTCTTTGGATTCAATGCCAAAGTTGTATGTAGGCACACTGGAGTGTTATTTTTCTGTATATCTATAGGCACACATAAACACGTATATCCTATTCAAGTATGTATAAAAATTAGCCAGAATACATGCTGACACATAAATAAGCCAAGCTGTCCTATTTTCACATGTATCCATTGTAAATAAACAATCTATTCTCCTACAGGGATAAAATGATGCGAAATATGTGGAAGTGTTATTTTCTTTACCGAATGCCAAAATATGAAAAAAGAATTATTATTTGAAATAAAAGTTGAGAAATACTACTTACATATTATAGTATGAAATAGAAGGGGACATCCCAATTTGTATCTTGTAGCAGTTTGCTGCATGATTTCTTACCACTTGTTGATTCTCTACAAACACCTCTGCAGCAGGGAGGTCTGAAGGTCTCAGTGCATAAGGTGTTGTAAAAACATAAGAGGAAATCATCCCAGTCATAATATAGCCTGAAGTAATGGCAAATTTCTAAATAGTAAGACAAGGTACACAGAACATAAACAGAAAACTAATGACTTTCGCTTGCAGTGCAATTAACATTACATCAGAGTGCAATATCCAAACATTCAGCAGGACCAAGCTGTGCTGGCTTTGCAAACACAAAGCAGTGTTTCCACAAATAGTTTTCATTCTTTCAAAATCTGCTTAATTCACTGACTTCGTGGAACCTGCACTGTAGACCAAAAAGGACAGATGAAATGAAAATTTCCACCCACTCATTGCACAATGTAGTTGGCTGACACATCTGCGCTGCACTCTTTAACTCAGCCAGAAGGCCTGCATGCCACACTAAAAAAAAAAAAAAAAAAAAAAAAAAAGCTAAAGAAATAAAATAATAAAATAATGAAAGCATGTTCTCAGGCATTTCTTCAGTGTGTACTTTTTTCAGGACTTCAAGACAAGTCAAAGTGCTTTTTCCTTCTTCCTTCCCCTGCCAGGCAACTTGCTAAAAGCAGCTCTGGGAATGAGCCTTGCTTACATCCACTCCACTGGCTGGCAATAATGTCTATTTTATAGTTCCCGTGATCCTCATACTGAGTAGCAGCCTTGCACCAATCGTGCTGCACTATAACTGACAATCAAAGCAAGGCATTCTTCTCAAATGTCTAAAATTGACTATTTGTCCTCTTTTCCTCCAGGCTGACACATCATAAACCAGGAATATTTCTGTTTGCAGAACTTAATACATAAGAAAAAAAAATTTCACCTCAATCAGTTAACATTTTTTCAGAATAATTTCAAATGTTAACATGAAAATTCAAAACAAAACCCTTCAATCTATTTATTGATTAGAATAGTAAAGCAGGCATTTTGGTTTCAAGACAGTATTTCATCCCTAAGAAAACTAATGATGTACAATTTAAAAAAAAAAAAAAGGGGGTGTATTTCTATGTCATTCAATTGACTTGGGATTACAAGGGAAAAAATAGCAAATAATAAGTGGAAATGAAAACTTGAAAAGATTAAATAAAAGAAAATGTAGCTGTGTCTTGAAAACAATTATTTCACTGAAATCAGGCAGTTTTCAAAATCACCAAAGAGAGTGAGGTGTAAAAGTCTTCCTGTACTTTGTTTTTCAGTTTTACATGGGGAAGTTCATAGCTATATAATTTTTATGGATTTAATTAATACTTAATTTTCAGCTTTCTGATGTATGTAAAAATGTAGTTTATTAATCCATGGAACTTTTTCATGGATTAATAAAGAAAACCAGCTAAGTGTTTAATGCGAAGAGCAGCACATCTCTAATGTAACACTTAACAACATCTTGAGTGCTAATGGATATAATTAAACAAAACAATTCCTGGAAATTTTCTGTGAATTTCACACGTCCTACTTCAATAGTAAATGTGATTCTTAATCTGGAAAAACACAGTATTGACCATTATCAGTACTTGAAAAAACGAAGGCAGAGAATTCAGGGGAAGCTTCGTCAGGACAGAGAATCACCAAATTGTTACCAGTTTTTAAACAGTTGCAAATGCTTTTTATTAATGGTTGGTTGCCTTAAGAAATTATTAGAACTTAAATTTCCTTTCTCATCAGAATTACTGAAAAGCATACAATGATAAAAATTTAAGCTTTTAAAAACCATATTCTGCAACTGCCTTTCTTAACATTCTCAGTGCCCACACCCTCTCAGAGAGTCCTTATAGGAGATAGTGCTGGACATCTACTGACACTTCAAATTGAGAAAAGAAATGGGTGAACATTCCCAGGGGCATTCAGTTGTGAAATAATGTGCTTTTGTTTCACTTAGATCTAAATTATCGAGAAGGAAATTGTGCCCTCAGCTTGCAGTAACGATGAAAATGGACCAGCAAGTGCTCAGCAGGACTTGTGCTGTATCCAGCTCTAAAACCACACACCAGCTTTCATTTCACTTTGCTAAGCGCCGTTAACCAGGAAATGCTCCACAGAAATGAAATTTCTGGCTTAACTATCTATGTTTGAAAGTAACACAGGAAGTTCAAGATTTAAGAGAGGATAATCAAGTCATTAATAAGATTCTCTGAAGACCACAAACACATGTGGAAATATACTACAGATTTCAAATGGAGCAGCCCCCTCATTAAAAGTTTCTGAGTTAAAAATGTGCCAGTTTTATGCATTTTGTACCTGATTTCAGGATCTCACTTTTTTGCACTCTTCTCTGTAGGTGTGAAAAGGACATTGATGAGTGCAGCTCTGATCCATGCCTGAACGGAGGCCTCTGCCAGAACCTGCTCAACAAATTCCACTGCCTCTGCGACGTGAACTATGCTGGGGACCGCTGTGAGATCGATGTAAGCGACCTCTCCTTCTTTGTCTCTTTACTGTTGTGGCAGAATCTCTTTCAGCTTCTCTCCTATCTTATTTTGAGAATGGATGATGATCCAGCAGTCGAGTGGGGTGACCAGGAAGACTATTAGCAACCCTTTGACTCTTGGTTTAGCAAAACAGAAGATGCCTTGACCAAAGAGCTTAGCAAACCAATGCAAGCATCTGAGTTTGAAAAATCATTTTATATGTTTTTTGAACTTATGTGAAACATTCAGTTCTATACAAATGTTCTTCAACTCTCGTTGTAACGTGGAAGCAAATCCTTCAGTAATATCATGTTACTTTATAAGATATAAGAAAGTGAATGATGGGAACTTCGTGATGCAGTGCTCAGGTCCGAGTTCTTACCTGTTTGATGAACTACTTTGGATCTGTGTTAGTGCTTTTACTTCTTCATATTAGAACAAGCGCTAGCAAATCTTAAAAAGTGTCTCAACCCCACACCAATAGACCATTTCACTACATGCACGCTGTCAGCACAAACAGTGGAGGAGATCAGAAAGTAAGACATAACAAGGGGTACTTTAAGATACACCTGTGGTAGCATTCAAGCACTATGCAATGGCTGGCAAAGGTTTGTTGCCCTCAGAGAGGTTAATTTTACCATTAAATCTTACTGGTGTCACTATCTCTGCACCACATAATACTTTCATTGCTAGTATTTGGCCATTTGGTCTCCCACCTGCGATACCAAGTATGGTGCTTTTGGATAAATAACATTATGGATTAGCAATGGGGCCCCTTGTACATCCTCTTGGTTTAGTGGCAATCCTGCACCTCTGCTCCTTTAGCCTCTACACCTCCAGTGCATCACTCTGAGATAAATTGTGGCTATCTCATTTTTCATTAGAATTCCTCTGTCAAGTAAGGCCCAGGAAGTATATTAGATTTTGAAATTACAAATTTGCTGTATTTTCCAAAGATTTCTTCAAATTTCAGAAAGTCTCTCTATCAGTAGGTAGACTCAATAGACTAAAGTACAACCTTTTGTTCCTTCACATGAAGTAACCAAGGTACTTCAGTTGAGTGGTTGTACATGGATTCTTTAAATAATGAAAATTATGAACACTGGGAGATTGGGAGATTAAAAAAAAAAAAAAAAAAAGGAAAGAAAAAATGTAGGAAATGTAAAATATCTGAATTTGTGGAAGTCATTGCCTGAGAATCAAGTCTCTCTTTTATTTCTCATCTTTCAGAAGTGTCCCCAGATTGATTTTTTTTTGAACTTCATTCCAAGCATAATTGCAGCAACACTGGTATTATTAAATAAGGTTCCTATTTTCAGAAAACCCTCACATTCTTTTGTGCATTTGCAGCAAATACAATGATTCATCCCTGTGAAATGCCACACATTCCTGCATTGAGCATTTGCCTTAGTATGAAAACTTCAGCACAATATAGTAATTATGATAACAGCTACATTTATTAGGATAATATCTTTGTTATATTTATCTTAAAAAGTGATTTGGGTAGTTTTTGTGTTTATTGCTCTTTACAAAAAAAAGCGCTGTTCACATGAAAGGTCCTTCCCTCTTTATAAGCAAGTAATTAACGTTGAAGAAAGCTAGAAAAAGTACATGTATTAACTGTATGCCTGACAAGCAATAGCTATCATTGCAGCATGCAAATCAACAAATATATCTGTATGGAGATTTCAAAACTTTTTCTATTCAATACTAGAAACGTGGTGACTGCACAAAAGTTTTAAATGGATTTAAAGGAACGTGTGAGCTTTCACGTACATTTAGAGTTTGTTACCTGCAGAGCAGCAGTTCAGTCTTTGAGTACATGCTACACAAATATTGTCTGTTCTTGCAATTTAATTCTTTCCTTCCTCTAATGCCTTGTCATCATGAAACATCTCCTGACTTCAGCTGTGCTCCTCTCCCCTCTATATTTTCATATGTTCAACTACATCATGTACGTGTACAGAACTTTCCTGTCATTGCACAAAATAAACCTTCTGCCTTTGTCTCTATGTCTGCTTCTCATTTCCTGCTGACAGCTCTTTCCATTTGCTTCAAGTGTGTCGTTTCTTCTGATATTACCACCTTACACACACCAGCAGAGGCTGCATTTCCCCATTGCTCTGCAGTAGTGCTGGCAGTGCCCGGGGCAACTGTTCAGCTGCCAGTGCCTCCCCAGCTGCAGCTCTGTTATGTGTCCAAGGGCAGTTGCATAGCACAACCCAACTGACAAGACCCAAATCAGCAACTCAGAGAAGGAGCGCTTAAAGGGTCTACAGGGCTCAAAGTGACTCTTATTACCTGCTTTCTCCTTTTGTACTGTCAATACTTACAAAACTGCTGGGCGTTGGAAGGCCTCTGCTAACATTCTGACAGGTCATTTCTTCCCTTTGAGTTACATCATAGCCTATAAGCTGGTTCTGACCTGTGCACAGATCTCTAGTTGAGAACAGACTTCATATTTCTAGTTTATAACATTAAACAGAAAAAGGAAACAAATTCCAGACTAATTAAAATTATTTTTTGGAATATATACTTTCACAGAAAGATAAGCCATTTTAAAGGAAACAGCTTTAGAAGCAAAAATGAAAAAAAGCTTTGCTAAGCACTAGTTTTTTGTAAGTACATCCAATTGCAAAGATTTTTTAGGATCTAAGAGCTTAAAGATTTTAATGTTTAAAATTGAGATATAGCAGCAAGATCTTCATAGATGAATGGAAGCAAACAAGCAAGTTCACTGTATTGGGAGGCATGGCTTGTGATTATGAACACTGACACTAGCAGTAACGGATCCCTCTATTTTGACGCTAAGGTTCAAATGTTTTCTCATCTCAGTAACTGTCATTCATAAATATGGGCAATGAGAAGTAACAGTGATAGAGCTTGAAGAAAAAAGAAAGATTTCTGAAAAGAGGGGAAAGATAGCAGTGGTTGAGGTACTAAAAGGGGAAGCAAAAGTATCTGCATCAGCTGTGGGAGAAGCAAAAGGGTATTCTTTAACAAGTGAGGGAAACAAAGGAGCAGTATTGCACTGGGGAAGTGTGCATAGAGAATGGAAAACTTAGAATTGCAGTACTGACAATAGTTCTTACTTCTGACCCTTAAAAAAACAGGTTCTGAGTGATGCTCCTCTGCTACTGCAATTCAAGTTCTGCTGGCAGCATTCTGTCTTAGCCAAAAAGAACCCAAGTGTTTGTGAAAGAATCCTTGGTGCTGAATGCTTATTGAATTCTTTTAGTCCCAGATAATTTAATTTTTAAGAAACTAGATTCAATACACAGTTTGCTCAGTGCTATATGCTATGTGATTATAATAAGTTAGTGAAACAAATAATATAAAAAAAATATGCTTCAAACTCACAGTGAATTAAATCAGGTTTCCTTTTTTTTTTTTTTCTTTTTTTTTTTTTTTTCCCCATTGCAAATATTTTCCCTGGCCTGACACCCAGAGGTCCAGCTGGACGGACACTCTAGTTCTCTAAATCATCTTTTAGCTCTTGAACTAGTTTTTGCAGTTTGATGTAGTGATTTTCCCTATAAATGTTTGCAATGAAAAGTTCTTCAAAATACTACCTCAAGAACCACTGGTTACTATTACCTGAAAAAATAGCCACAAAAAAACTCCAGCGGGACATCATTCTGTAACACTTAGACAACTATTACCTGCAATACATCTTCAGAGAGTAAAATAAAATAAATGGAAAGTTTGTGATCCTTTTACTTAGTGTTTCAGGAGTACTACGAGGTCCCATTAGGCCCCAAAGTCCATTCTGCCTGTGCTGTGCATAGCAAAAGGCATCCCTATGCTGACTGGCAAACAGCTCAGGATGTACTTTAAAATTGTTTTTTGAGCATTATCATCAGCTGCACCTTTGGGACAGCACTTCCTCACAAAGCATACCCTCTCCTATTGTACTTGTGAATATACATGAATATTGAAAGCAGTGCTAGAGTTCACATCCCAGAATACAAGTTCTGCTAATGCTGTGTTCTCTGATGTGTGCTGCTGTTGCTTCCAACTGGTATCATCTGATCCTCCAGGGCACAAGGACAAGCGTCATGCACTGCAGATTACAATTCACATTTAGTGTCATTAAAAATACACTGATAAGCATGTAAAGTATGTTCAATATTGAATCTGAATTCAGTAAAGCTCTCTCAGGCTTCCATAGCACAGGCACACAGAATTTTGATTGAATTGGCACTGCAGCAATTAGCTAATGTATTCATTAACTACAAGGCTTAGTAATGTGAACGTAGCAAATGATACTTAATTACAATAATTAAAGCCTAGTGATTCATGAATAATGCATTCTCTAACTATTTACTTATTCATCCTTGTGAAGCCATTAATGGATAATGATCATTCACATAAAAGACATGGACATCAGGAATGTAATACCAAGACTAGTTTTTCTCAGTTTCACCATAGCTTTACCTGTTTGCCTTACGTACTTCTTCCTTGCCAATAGCCACAGAGATGGAAAGTATTTGAAGAGCTAAGAGGAATACCATCACAAATAGAGCCATACTGGCTAGTTCTCACACTGCATCAGTTCTCAGTCAGTACTCTCATCAGGCTTGGAGAAGGTCCAAAGAGTCACATCATGCCAGAAATACAGGATAGATTTTGTTTTGTTTTTAAGTCACACTCACGTGCGATTATTTTGAGGCAGCATTATCATTTTTGTTCTTAGCCTAAGTTCAAGTGCTCAACACTAGGCCAGTATTGCTCATCAGCTAGGCCAGGGATGTGGCAAAACGAAGCAAAGACAGGAAAGTCAACCGGATCTGGAAAGTGCTGCTGTTCAGGCTGAGGAGCTGCACTCACCTATTGCTCCTCATGCACAGCAAATGAGACACAGAGGCGGGCAGCACACTGAGGGCAAGGCTTTAGCCACAGGGCATGCAGGCACTTACTGGGGTTTTGTCTTCCCCAGCACACCTGCCCGCTTTCCTGATGCTGCTGAAGCTGAGACAGGCAGGCAGCAGGAGGAGGTGGGCTGCTGGTGAGTTGTTGCTGCGGTGCCTTACAGAGCAGCCCTGCACTGTCAGCTCCTCAGAGAGGAATGCAGCACAGCACAGATAAACTCACTGCAGTCTCACGATTGTGTAAGTCAGCCACAAAGGCAGACTTGCTGCTGCTGATGGTATGGGGACATTCATTCCTGTGCCAGGTCAGATGCAGAGTCAGAACAAACATCTTTAGATTTGTAAAATGAACGGTTCTGCTCTGAAAGTCATTGCAAATGTCACATTGCTATTTTTGTAGCTGTTTTTCTTCTTTTTTTTCCAGAGCTCCTTAATATCCTCTGCTACTTTCTATTCGTCTGCTTTCAAAACACAGGATTGAACTAAAACTTCTAAAAGAGTATTGCAAGAAACACATTTAATATGTGCCATAACATAAGGTACAGAAACATTAGGTTGCAAAGACGATAAGGTTATCTGATGTGTCTTAGCTGGGAAAGACAAGAACACTCCTCATGAGGCCGACATTACTGCATGCATCAGTGCAAAGCAGCTGAATATTTAATGTATGTGGTAAATATAAGCAGCAAAAGGAGTCCAGATGACATATGACAGCCTAACACTCCACAGTGTAGGAATCGGCTCAAATGGGGTATTCACATAACACATTTAACGTTCAGACTAACATGTTTTGTCTGTACACCATCCTTTATGTTGCAGAAGCATTGTTTTCCTTTTCTCACCTTCTGATGTTTTCCTTGTAGACTCTCAGTCACATCACATGGGCATTTACTTCAGTCATTGCTCACTTCCAAACACATTCGAGCACTCCATGCCTGCATTGTTCAGATACTAAATTTTACATGCTTTTTATCATATGGTTCATGAAAATTAATGTTCTTTTTTTTTTAATTTTATTTTTCTCTCTCTCTTTTATTTATTTATTTATTTATTTAAAAATTTTTTCTGGCTTCCAGTGATACTAGAATATATACTAAAAGTTGTTTCAGCTCTTTAGAACAATTAACTCAGAAATATGTGTGTGCATGTATATATGTGTGTGTGTGTATATATATATATGTATATTTATGTATGTATATATATATATAATATACATACATTTGTAAGAGCAGAAACAAATAATTCTGTCTTCCAGTGACTTTCAAACAATAATGCTCGATGTCACTGAACAGTCTGGCCAAAAGCAGACTGAAAACAGACAATAAAATAAATATATTTTAATTCCTTAAATCCAAATTAGTGAACTCACTAGAAGTTTCTACAGTACAAATTCCAGCCTCACCTTCAAATTGAAAAATAAAGCCTGGTCTTGTCCTTGACTGCTTTTAAAAAGAAAAATAAACTGGACGGAAGTTGAGGAGTTCATAACAGAAAAGATAATGTATATGGAGTTGGCAGCAACCTCTTGGGATTCAATGTTTGTCCTCTTCACTAAAATGAACAGAATTGAGAGATAAGTACAAAGCTATAAATGGGATTTATTGCCAGATTGGAAGGTGGCTTCAGGGAAAGCTTGTCCACCACCATTAAGAACTTTAACAAAAACCTCCTCACTTTTATTCAGTACTTAAATAGGAACCACGGCCCTTGGCTGCAACCACTACATTATTTAGACAGCAGCAGTCCTGTAGCACATTACTCCTATCTACATACTAGCTCAGCATAACAAATACATCTGGCAGAATAGTGCTCAGAAATGATTCACATACTTACAATTACTACAGAAAGGTCCATGGAGTTATGATGTTTCCAGATAAAGCAAGGGTGGCAGGCTCATCTGCCTATGCATCTCTTGGTGAGTTCTGCATGTGAAGTATGTTCTTGTGCAGAGTGCTTTTCAGTTCTTGTTATGAAACTCCATTCCTAACAGTGTCTGAAAATATTTTGCACACTTTATTAGAGTTCTTGAATATTTGTCCGCTAAAAAGCAATAAAAAAAATCCTATTCTTGAATATCTGAAAAATATTTTGTGTTCAAATGATCAGAAACACTTACATGTTTTCAAACAGAGTCATCTACATGGGAGGAAAAGCTTGTTACTTAAATATTTTACATTCTGTGTACCAAACTGTAAAAACAATACTCCTCAAATTTATTCAAACATTATTTATTCTCTTTTCAAGAAGAATAAAAACTGCTGTGGTACTGCTGTAACACAGTGGAAAGGACAGGGGGAATCAGCAATGGTGCCCTTTAGAAACCTTTGCAATTATTTAACTAGAGCAGCTTTTGCACCACTCCAAACTGCTTTGGTTGTTGGTAGAAAAGAAAAAGAGAATGGTAGCGTTAAAAGGATCTCAAGCACTATATGAGCAGGATAACCAATTATCTGTTTGGCAATGTGTTCTGCCTTTCTTGGATACAGTACAATGAACCTTTAAAAATTTAAAAAGTTACTGTATTGCCTTGCCTTGGCTGCTCTGTGTTGCTAGACCTAACTTAGTTTCTTTAGTTAAAGTGTAACAAAGTCCATACCATTAAATTCCAAAGGAGAATGAACTTGAGGTCCATTTCATGTGAGAATATACCAAATTACAACAGACTCTATTAATGTTAATATATGTTAACATGGAAAGTTAACCACACTGCTTGAATAAAGCACATAAAAATCATTTCCGAGGGCAGATGCTTCAGTGCTTAACAAGTCACATATTGGCATTCAGGAATGAATTCCTGAGTACCCCATTTGTACAAACTCCTGGCTACTGCAGTGCTCAAGACAAAACCAATAACTCCTCTGAGCAAGGTGAAGTATGAGGAAGTCTTTAGTTTCAGTAACTCTATGATAGTTTTAAATATCTTTTGCTTATTTCTGAACACGATTAATTCCCCACCTTAAATAACAACATTGTAGACTTCAAACTGAGCTCAGGTGCCTAAGGATGGACAGCAGCACCTGCTCTGTTCCTGGAGAATGTCATATTCTCCTCCAAAATAAACAGTGTACAGGAACAATCCCAGCTTGCAACAGCTCCATAATATTCATTATATTATCAAAAAGACTACCCATCAGACTCTAGCTTTCTTGTTCAGGGCTGTACAAACACCAACATGTGACAGACAGCCAAAGGTGGAGACCTGGGGGTAAGTCCTAGCCAGACCTCAATTGGTCTTGCTCCTGGTGGGAGTGTTAGGACCAGGGTAGAATGAGAGAGCCCTCATACAGCCATTAGAGCAAGGGGCTCCTGTAGTGAAAAGAGCTTGCATGTGCAGATAAAGGTGAATTTTGATCTGACTCTGCAGACTATATAAAATGCTTACTTTCATCCCGTACTGAGAAACCTACGGATCCAAATTAATCATCTGACTGAAGCAGAGCTGAGTTACTCACAGTCAATATGCCTTATGTTGGAGGACCAGAAATAAATGCAATTAGGTGAGCCAGCATATTTTTTTGTAAGAAGTATGAACTTTGAGAAAATCTTCTGAAAGTGTAGGAAATCTTTGAAGAAAGACATTAACAATGCTGCCATTAAATCCTAGCATATTAGAGTAAATTCGTCTAATGTGAACTACAATGTATTTTCTATCAGTTATCCTTAGGTGGCAGTAAGGTAAAAGCACGGAGCAAAAAACTTAAGAGAAATCTCTAATGTATTTATAGAGACCTCTCCCGCATGTACCGTGCTGGCTATAACATGAAAAGAGACTTCATAAACTTCTTGCACCTTCAGCAGAAATATAAAAAGCAATTACTAGATTAAGCTTCATCCAAATCACATTCAGTATTGAATGCTGAACTATCAGTACAATGACCAGGTATTTCACTAAGTATGCAGTACTAATCCAAGAGTCCCTAAGATTGGAATTTAAATTCGTGGGGAGAGTCAGACTCAAACACTCCTGTCAACAAGAAAGTACATGAAAAAGAAAAAAGGCTGTAAGAATATGGTAAATTCACTATCAAACATCTGAATCAAAATTAAAATGAGATTTCAAGGAGTGATTATTGATGTAGAGCTCTACAGATTTTTATAAGAATTTCATTTACATTTTCCAAGTATTGCATCTCTTCCAAAGTCTTTCTTGAATATAAAACGTACTGATGTAAGTCTTCTCTGATCATCATCTAGTAGAAAAAAGAACAAACACTAGGATATAAACATACTAGAAATTTTTATCAAGGAATATCATTAACTAAGTAATGTGACAGTGTCATGTAGCGTGCTAAGGCAAGAATTATGTAGCCAATAAAGGTCTAACTTATACCATTAATATTTACAGTTGGAAGCATGAGATGGCTGCAATCTAAGTGCTGCACCCAACAAAGGCTTGTTGTTGACTTGATACCTTCTTGTCTGACAGTGTGAAACACTCACATAGCTACTAACTTCATCACCACTTGACAGCGTAATATTAATGCTAGGTAGCAACACATGGCTGTTTTGCAGAAGCTTAGCACCAAATAGGAGAAAGAAATTCATCAAACGCTCAGGAGATTGTAGGCCTAGCTGTGCAGCAGAAAAGTAGAGATGAAGAGTAACTGGAAATTATCCACTATAACAGTAATCCTCACTCTGTTTCTGCTTCACTGCACTCCATTGACCCCATTACTGTGCACCATTGGACAGAGTAGTTTCTTATTCCCATAGAAAGTGGGAAGAGGTAAGTCTGCCAAGTTCAGCACAAGTTGCACCAGTTCCTCCCAAGAGCTAGGAGTCAGGTTAGATGATCTTGCTTCACATCACAGCAGTTGGGTCCAGAACCCATGGCAGGTGGCTGCCCTGTGTGAGACACTATTCTTTGACAGTTGCTAAGTGGTGATGATCATAAGGATCTGATTTCAGAAATAAAAGAGCATCTGCCACTAGCTTTGCTCATTAAAGAAGAGATCTTTTACCTCAGCTGTTGTGAGCTGAGAAGCAGGGGTTCTGAGGAAGTAGTTCTGTGTTTGCAATTCACATTCTGCAAATCCATTAAAGTTAACTGAAGTCAATAATGCAGAACACAACCGAATCATGCCTAGTCAAAATAACAACCTCACCTCTTTTCCCCTAGAACTGTCCTGCTCTCATCTTCAGCACTGTAGCATCTTTTCTTACTCTTCTCCAGCTTTTGGGTCCCCTTCACCCACCTCATGCTCTTATGACAGCAGGCACAGTCCCCAAAAAGCCACTACTGCTCATAGTTCCAAATCTCTTTTCAGGAGTCATTTCTACTGTGGCAACTGTATGGATGCAGTAAACTCAAACCAGATAGATGCAGGACAGTGATAGAAAGTTACTGCTTTCTGCAATAGCCTTTTGATTTTAAATATTATCCTACTCCTCCTTGCGAGATGCTTGCCTGGTAAAGCTTTTGTCCATCATCAAGATTTATCTGTATAGAATCTACTGTCTTGAAGCTGTAATGCAGATAATCCCCTATGGAGAAACAACACCTGATATACTTCACTGTTAACTATGTAGAAAAATAATTATGTATTATACTCCAAAGCATTTCCCAAGCTGGAAAGGGATGTTGCACCCCAGAGACTGATATCTTCACAAAAACACTGTCATAGTATTTGTCTAGTCTGCCATTTAGCAGCTTTGGGACAAACTCCTCCTCAGTGAGATTTGCCTGGATTTACACCAGCTATAGATTTTCCCTCCTATGCTTTCAGACGGCAGCAGATGGCTAAGTTTCTACACCAGAGGCTGTCAATAGAATTTTAAAAGGCATCTCATAACAACACATTGGAGCTGCACATTTAATCTGTGCTGCACCAGCAATATGATCTTAAAAAGAGCTGGAGTACACTTACAAAATTAGCACTGTCAATTGCTGCAGAAATGCTATCAGGGAGTCTTCTGAAAGCCCACAGCTTAATGACAGCTTACCTCCCAAACTGCCAGCCAAATCACTTCTCTGTGTGTAACCAATGCTCAGATGTCTAAGAGAAAAGGCATTTAATACTGTCTCACATGATGCTGATCCACCAAAATATCTAACGGAGATTTTAAGGAGCTGCTTAGGCACTTAAAGGTTTTCTTGGGTCCGTAGCTGAGCTCACATAAAGTACAGTGGTAGAAAAAGAAGTATTATTTCTTCTACCTAAGACAGACCATCTCAGACCTTTTAAAGACTATCATTTTTGAGCCTGGGCCACCTCCATTAAACAGTTGATATGCACCAGGCATCAATACTCCAAGGAGTGAAAAGAAAATGCAATTACTATACATAGTCTGTTGTTATGAGCTAGATTCCTAAAAGTGGGCATTTGAGTTTGAAAAGCTATATCCAAAAAGCTAATACTATATACAGAGCTACCACGGCCATTTGTGATAGCATCTGTGTAGAGAGTGAGTTGTTTTGGTCTAAATGCAGCATGGTCTCTATGTGATCCAGAAATGATCTTGCAGTCTAATGTGAAAAGGAGGAGGTCTCTGGGTGCTGATCAGACTGTAAGATCAAGGCCCGTGTGATACCCTTGTTTTAATCAAAGGCTACTTTACAATTAGTTGCAATGTTTTTGAGATCTCCACCATCACTTTCTAATTTCTTGTTCCACTATAAGTAGAACAAGCTTCCTCGGTACATTCTGTAGAGTCACAGCAGTGAGACTTCACGTGTCAGGAGGGAGGCTGTCAGAATTTCTTAGGAGGCACATAAATCCCTGTGAGTGAAGCTAAATCACAGATTTCAATCATTTCTAGCTTCTTCATTTTCTCACAGGACTCCAAAGAAGCAATTATTCCTTAATAAAACAGATTGCATTTTTTCCTGATCCATAACTGCACAATCCAGATGATCAATTTATCATTGCAGCTGCTAAAACTAATTCTCTCTGCTTTCATGCCTTGATTTCATGAAGAGATGTCAGCCAACTAAAAGCTGACATTTTCCAGAAAGGAATTCATTCAGACTGTCATATTTCAAATAAGACAAACCACTCAAACTACACTCCATAAGCAGATGTATAATAAATAAAAAGGTGTTTGTGGGTTTTTGTTTTCAGATATAAATATTCACCTGAAAATGAAGAAATAAAATTTTAAAAGTTACTTACCTACAAACATTCATCTTCAAGGTGGGCTGTCTGTACTGTGGATCTTCTGTATATGTCCAGGTTGCTCATCCAGGTTTTATATTCAGAAATGGCTGTTCAATTACAAATAAGACTTGGGGATTTCGTTCAGGCCCTCCAGCAATGGAATTGCATTTTCCTGCAAAAAATACCTCAGATGCTGAAAGCAGAAAAAACAACAACAATCTATGAAAATTCAAGACTTTCTACAAGTCTATGTGCAGCATAGATTTTCAGAGGACTGCAGTGATATGTGCGGGATGACAGGACGGTCTTCTCTTGGTGGATGCGCAGAGGGAGAAAATCCCAAGATCTGGAGAGAAAGTTATAGTCTCCTTGGATTACCTTGCATGGTGCAGGTATAATCTGCATGCAGAAGGCAGAGCTAAATGCAACCAAGCACATGGGACATGTGGGCAGCTTTATCTGGAGCTATGAGGCAGCTGGTTGCAGAGAGAAGCAGTCACACCTTTAAGCAATGACTCCAAGTCTGAATCTGTGCCTTCTATAAACAGCCTTCTTGTTCTTTCTGTTTGCTTTCATAAGGAAAGCAAAATTAGCAAGGAATTCTTCAGCAGTGTTTCTGGGTCGGTTTTCTTATCAAATAATCCTGAAGCCTGTTAGGCATCAGTTTTAAAGCAAATCAAATATTACAGGTTTAAAGAAAATAACTTTCTTCACATGGAAAATAATGGCTATCTAATATGATGGCCATAGAAAATGCATTTTTGAGGCTGATAAGATAAGCTGGCAGGGAGAAAAGGAGTTGGAAGAAGTGGCCTCACCCGTGATAAACAGCGGAAGATCAGCCAAAGTGCACCACAAACACTCTAGATGCTGCCACCTATGTTACCAAAGGTACAGAATTATTCACATACCTGGCCAATAACAGTTACAAGCACACTCAACTGAGATGAGTGCCTGCATGGACAGCAGCACAAAGAAAGCCAGGATAAAGAGGATAAAGCTGTTAAAGGAAGTAGCTAATGGGTATTAATTTAAAAATTAGAATTGAAAAATAGTTTGTCATTCCCAATGGCCAGTACGGTGTTTGGCTTAACTGAACGTGAACTTCTTGTTTCTGTGTTCAAAATTTATAGGTTCAATTTTGTAGCCTAACAATCAGGACAGCACAGCTCACAAGACACAGTGGCTTGCGCTTAGCATAGACAGAACAGATACTTCTAACGTGATGCTAGGCAGAATACTAGGTACTTGCTTGTGCAACTGGAAAGCAAATAATGGAAAAGCAGTCTGAATGCATCATTTAAAGTATTTAAATTGGAAGAAAGTCAATCTATGGATTTAAAGTCACTTTACAGCTCTTGAAAAATTGTAGTCCCCCAAGCTGAGGTTATCAATGCATCTTATTATATGACTCATTGGATTTCTTCTAGAGCTACTGGGTTTCTTATATGAAATCAACCTTGAACAGAATTATTTGCTGATAAGGTGATTGTAAACCCTCACTGAAACAAATTCAGCATATCTGTGGGCTTTCTAAGAGTCATAATGGCTTTTTTTTGGCTACGCATTATTATCCCTATATACTTCCAAAACCTTTCAAAGTAGTTCTGACATGGGCTAATATGATTCAAGCCAATCATAAAGTAACCCTAATTACTTTAGCAAAAGGTTTTGATCTGGGAGCAGTAAATCTGGATGTCTTCAATCAGATGTTTTTACTGCAAATGAAGTGATAACCTCATGGCTGGTGTCAGGACTTGAGATCTGGAGACTTTGCTAGTGAGAGCTCTACTGCACACAAGCAATTGCAGAATTCCCAGAAAGCACCACATGTGCCAGAGAAGGGAATTCTCAAGGCTGGCATTTCCCATGTTCTAAAATTTTTGATGATGTCTCTGTCTTGTAAAGCATCCAGAATCCATGCTGGAATGAGGCTGAGTAATTCTTAATGCCCAGCAGCAGACACACATCTGCTTTCAGTGCACAATGCACCATTCCTTTTACAGCTTGAAGACGCATAGCGGTGGCCCCAGTCACACTTCCTATGCCAAGCTCATGCCCACATCACAGTGTCCCAAGCATCTTGTGCTTTTTCACTTAGACATGAGGGAGTTGCTTCTTTGGCAGCACAGCTCTCTCCTCCCTCCCTGGCTCTGGCTCAGCACTTGTGTCTGGGACCATAATTCTCATCCCCCATACAGCAAGCAGTATTAAACTGGCTGAGTCATGCTGATATAAAACACACAAGAGGAAGAGGCACTGTGTATTTTGCTGGTTCCCTTGTGCTATTCCACTTGCCTTTGACATTTGGCACATGTGGAAACATTCATATATATAGCAAATCTCAAACGTTTCACTCATAAAATAACTGTTTGGAAGACAACTTGTTTAAAGATAACCACGCATACATGAGATTGGTATGTGCTACTGAGCTTTGACTCATGAACTGGGCATTTTTTATCCAAACAGTTCATCTGCAAAACAAGTCAAGGAACAAGCTTAATAATCAGCCTATCACAATCATCAAATGAAAATATCAGCACTACAGTGGAGTTTAACTGTATCAAATCATTTTATCTAAATACTCAAAATAACTTTGATTAAGCAATTTAAAAACTTAAATAGTGGATAAACTTTAAAATGAAATCAACAGTAAAAAACAAAACAAAACAAAACCAACACCTGTTTTTTCTTAAACTTCTTTTGTTTAGAAATTTTTCCATAATAGATTCACCTTACTTTTGCTGACATCCAAAACATATAGAACATACTACATAAAATACCCTAGAGAGAAGCAAATTGGCCTTCTACTGTTAGCCAACTTAATTTTATTGGTATTACAATGACACAGGATGCCATCTTACCATCTGTATCCATGGCCGTTAAGGATATAGCTTTTACTAACAGGAACTATATAGAGAGAGCAGGTGAGCTCACAACTGTCATTCATTGGTTACCTTTTAACAAGACTCATAGCATCACTCAAGTTGAAAGAACCCTCAAGAGGTCTTAGCAGCAATTTGTTTCTAAAAAAACTGCTCAGTACATTATTCTTTTGGTGATCACCACCAAACACTGTGATGAGCAGATCCTTGAGCTATCAGAGACAGAGCTTGCCTGATGCTTTCTCCAGACAATTCAGTTCATCTTCCAAATTAATTGTTCAGCCATCAGTTACTAGAGAAGCAGTTGATTTTGGCGGGACCAGACTTCAGAGCCTTCAGGCAACTCTCCTATCAGTTCCCTGCTTTCCTAAGGGGTCTACCTACATTGTACACTTGGGCAGTGATCTGCAGGCTGATAAACCAAGGTGCAGAACTTGGACAGTAGATTTTTTGGATTAGTAGAAGCTACCCAAATGAATGCATAAAGGTCAACTTCTTTGTATTTGGAAATTAGAAGCAACATCAACACAGAAATAAGGTTAGACTGTGTATCTGATTATTTTAAAAGAAAAACAAAACAAAACAAACAAACAAAACCCACCTCAAAATATTTTATTCAGTGGAGCATGTTATTTTATTTCTAACATACTGGCTCAAGAGGAAGAATTTTGTCCAGCTAGTTATAGGCAATATGTGCACTTCTCAGTGATTTTTTCAAGTTCAAATCACTCACAGATCAACCCAAATGCAATGAACTCAACATAAATGAAACAACAGGAATGAGGATCATACAGTCTAACAGAGCAGAGAAATTCTCATATCTCGAACATACCTGCAGCATAATTTCAGAATGAGACATTCTCAATTTGGTACAGTTTAAAGGACAAATATGTTTAATGTCTCCTTCTTTTAGGACCGGATTCATGTGATCTGTCACTTGCACTGAATTATTTCTGTTGCAAAAAATGTTTTTAAAATCATTGGAAATGTATATGGAGTCATCAAGGACAGAGGAAAATAATAGCCCAACTGGTCATGTATTCCCTAGAGAGATTCCCTGAGCCAAACTTGCTTTCATTGTTACAGCAGGACCTTTTACATCAGCATGGAGGTGGAGAGAAAAGAGGCAGGATTGTTTTATGGTTCATCCTCTGGCATTGCTGACCTGAGCAGCATGAGCTCTAGCACTGCACACAGGGCACTGCCACACAAACAGCGCTATGGACGGTGGGTCCGTCACTGAACATACATTCTCATTCCTAGGACAGAAATGGCACTTCTTTAGAAATGACGAGTAAGAAGGTCACTGCAATATCCTGAAACATGCTGTATCTCACTGGAAAATGGGCTTTGACCTGCTATTTTCTATTTCTAAATATTTGGGGATTTGAAAGTTCAGCCTCAAGCACACATTTATCTATGGCAGTTCAGCTGTCACTTGTAATACAAATCACAGAATGATAGATAGCAGAATCTACCCAGAAGTTCCATTCCTTCCAGGGTTATTCTGTCCACAGTGACCACTTAGCTACATCATCTGCATCTCTTCACTGGCTTTCCTCACCACAAACTATTTTTTTATAAACTAAACCCACATACGTAGATGTATATATATAACATTCATCTTCTATAAAATTTATCTGGTCTTAAACATTTTAGCTGGCAGATTTGTTTATGCGCGCTGTACCTTCTGACATTATCACATTTCCTACTGCCACATGAAAACAGAAAAAAAGACACAGCATCCTTACATTCATCTTATGCTGTACTGCCTGTGTTTCTGTAGACTTAGCTGCAAAGCGTATGTGCAGAAGAAGGGCTGGATGAATATTTGAAAACATTTGTGAGGATATACTGATATTCATTTCTCACTGAATAGATTTCAGCTGTGCTCATGTGCAGTCTCTATGTGCTTATTTCCAGCAAACATGCTAGTAGAAAAATTTACTGGCAGGAATAGTTGTATAATAGTTACAGTTTACACAAATATTTACAGTAAGCAAATTTTCTATATGCAAGTATTCACAGAAAGTTGACTTCTCCAGCAGGAGAAACAGGAGTGGGACTGTCTGTATAGCCAGCCAGAGTAGCTCATGTTTAACTCACAGTACTGAAAACTAGTAGTAATATATTCAGAGCAAAAGAAGGAAGATGAATTACTATTGAAGTGATTACATGATTTCTGAGTTACTTCTAAAGTCCACAAAACTGTAGCTCATAGACTATTTTCAAGCAGGAAGCTATCAAATGAAATGGGGCATTATGCTAAAATTCATCCAGTCCTGCCTTGTATGTTAAATACCCCATGATGTGTGTGTAATTTTCCAGAGTCCAATGAACAAAAACTGGAGAGGTTAATTTACTTATCTTTCTATAAATGGTGCTTCAGCAGTAGCTTCTTTATGCAGAGTTCTAGCCATAGAACGGTCTTTGTTTTCCTTCCACTGTAGTAGCTCAAGTGTGCCTCAGTACTCTCTTGACATAAATTATATTGCAATTATTTCAATCCTTCCAGTTGACAACTGACTTGATCTCCAACATATTCACCTCCCTTGGCTCAGTAACGCTGGCTTTATTGATCCTCTTCTTGGCAGTTGTGGTTTCAGTCATTGCTGCCAATAAAAGGTCGACCCAAGGAACCTACAGCCCCAGCCGGCAGGAGAAGGACGGCGCCCGCGTTGAGATGTGGAGCATTGTGCAGCCACCGCCAGTAGAGAGACTCATTTAGGGGAAGGCTCTCCTCCATCTTGGAAGATGAATGGAAGTGGACAATGTACACAAGATAAATATGTTCATTTGCATTCTACTACCGGGAGCACCTGTTGTAAAAACTACAGTGACTTGGAACTTTGAATAATTTCCTTTTAAGTTCGATAACATTTAAAATGTTCTAGCATTTAAGTGAACCAATGCCATTTATCACTATTTTGGGACATTTTTTCAAAGGACAATTTTTATTTGCACTGGAAACTTCCGCCTTGGTAATCTGCAGTAGGCATTACAGACAGTAATGGCTTCTGTGATACTCGTAAGTGCCTGTCTCAGACTCAAAATGAGGAACAGTTTCTTGTTTGTGTTTTGCTTTGCCTGCCTAGCAATCACTGCTGCAGAAGACAATGCAGACCCTAATCAATAAAGGCATAATTTTGTTCTTAAAGGGTTTATCACCATAACTGTGTTTCAACATATATGTTGATCAGGGATTAAAAGGAAGCATGCAAAAACTCTCCAAAATAAATGTTTCCCATTTAGTTGGTTTTCTTTCCTTCAATTCTATCATTTTCTCTGCTGCCACTCTACCTTCTGCTGAAAAGAATTTCACTTAACCTCTCTGACAAATCCATGTTTCTCTGAATATAAAGGGTATCTCTTAAAATATCCAGCAGACAGAATCTGACCTTACAGAGGACATAAAACCAAAACATCCTAAACAAATTCTGCAAATCTATATACTGCCATTTTCCCATTATGATATTACTTGATGCGTCATTTTATAAAATGATTGTATCTCATCTTGCCAACATCCTTTGGTTGCCAAAAAGGCAAGTGTGCTCAAAAAGTTTTCCAAAGCTTACAGAAAATACAAGCAGCAGCTTATAGGCAACACACCTACTTAGAAATGAAAGAGTGACTCAGCTCTGAAAACAGCCTTGGTGATTCTCATGGAGTTCAGACTTTCGTGTTAACAAGGGAAAATAAATTTTTGTGCCTGAATGTTCCTCTTTTGAGACAGCAATAATACCACTGTAATCCTTGGTAGCAAAATGATTACAACTGCTTGTTGAAAAAGAAACAAATATGTAAAAAGGAGTGGAATAACTGCAAATGTTTGGAAAATATATTGTAATGAAAGAGACTTGAAAATCTTCAAGAGCATTTAATGATTCGTGATAGAGAGGAAAAAATGTGCCAAAAATACATTCAGGTTAAGTTTTTCTGATCTGTAGAGGCAGATAACAGTAACTCATCCAGCCAACTTTCACATGTAGTGAAAAAATTAAAGCAATAAGATATGGCTCCCACACAAATTGAGCCAACAATAAAGAGGCAACAGAGTGGAAACTTCTTTATGGAATTTGTCCTTTCTGCAGCTCAGGTTATCTGTTCCTGCCATTATAAAACATTCCAGGAGTTGCATAATAGAGCACACATACTCAGCATCCAAGAGTTTAAGTGATTGTTTTAACTAATAATCAACTCATAATACATTTTGAATTAACCTCTCTGGGGACTACAGAATATCAATGTCAATCACATTTACTTCCTTATTAGCTCTGATCAGTAATTCTGACAATAAGCACATTCTGGATTTCTGCAGTCTTTCAAAACAAGGCACTGTACTAAATGAGAGTGGATGGTGGGATTCAAATTGAGTGAAAAGAACAGGGTGCTAAGGTTGGAATGACATGACAGCATGAATGCACAACAGATTTTACTTGAGTCCAGTTTACAGCTTTACTGTTGAAGCTTATGATTTTGAATGCAAGCACTGCTGTATAACTGCAGTTTAAATCCACAGTGCAAATAGCAACTAAGTAAAGAAAGAAAGTCAACAAAAGTTAACAAAATAGTTTATAAGTTAACAAAAAATATCATGGTAAAAGAGAGAGATTCAAGGAAGTTCTTTTGAAATATGGCATTATATAAGAATGGCTGCAAATCTTTTAGGCAAAAATCAGCCCAGCATTTTCCCACTACTAAGGAATAATAAGGAATGCTATAAAGTTTGTGCAGCATTATCATTTCTTGAAGTGGATATATATTTGAAAAAAGAAGAGCTGGACTCTAAGAGTATACAACAAGAAAGACAGCAAAGAACTATGTTTGAGGATGTGTAGTGAAGCGGGAATATTTTGTACAGATACTTACACGTGTGATTGAAGCTCACCAAAAAAAGCTACAAGGGATACAAAGTCAAAGCAACTTTCCAGATGGTGAAGATGCATCATAAGCTGTGAGAACAAGAGAGTGAAAAAGAAGGGGAAAAAAGAGATGGAAGGGCCTGAGGAGAGAGCACTTGGAAGGTGAGGGGGAATCTAGAAGCAGGAATTGGGAGCAAAGAGCAGCAGTGGCTTTGGAACAGTAAGGCAGATGCACAGAATGTGCTTCCACATATCTGCTTTATATTCCTGAATTTCTGTTCAATGATAATGGCTGTATAGGCTAAAAGGAGGAAAAAAAATGATAAAGATTTTCAAGTGAATAGCAGAGATGGGAAAAGAAAATAGAAGTGAAAGCAGTGGAGGGATGTAATGAAGATCTAACTTTGAAATCAACCCTTCTTTGAGCAGGAGGTTAGAGTAGATGACCTCAGGAGGCTTCTTCCAGCCTAAATTGTTACACAATTCAAAGAAAAAGGACAACAGAGAGAAAGCAGCTGAAGATGGAGGTCAGTCTGCATGAAGAGCTAATGTGAAGGAAAGCGTTATTGTTCACAGTGAAAGACACAGCAAGGAGGAGGAAGTGGCTGGAAACTCATTCTGCTCTGCTCAGTGGATGGACTTTCTGGATGAAATCTTGAAAACAGTGGGAAAACAATCTGTAATAACACATTCAGGAAAGCGTTATCACACAGAGAATCTCCAGGGCTGAGAAAGATACACAGCAAAGGGTACAGAGAGAGGAAGAGAAGGAAGATGAAAGCCTGAAGAGTTTTCATAAAGACCAAAGAGAGTTCTGGAGAAATACATTACAAAAGAATTTAAAAAGCATAAAAATTGGAAAATTCTCACAGTGGAACATGAACGTGGTTTGTGGAAGGAAAATCAAGAAGGGAGAAAGCAAGAGGAAAAACCCTTAAACTAGGATTTGAATAAGTCAGGTGTGACTGACGTCTGTCTCAGTGGAGGGGAAATGGTGAAAATGGGAATGATGAAAATTTTTGCAGAAGTAAGAGGAAAAAGGGAATGAAGTGAAGGCAAAAGCTGGATCACAGTCTTTCCAGTACAACAAGGGTAAAGCTGGGCGTTCGTTACAGTGAGGTCGTGGAAGAGGGATGGAGAGGTTGATGGAGAGTCAGGAAATGAGATCTACCCAGTAAGGCAGATCTATGTAGGATAAATTAGAAGGAGTGACTTCTATTGAAAGTGGAAATTAAAATGTGAAATTAATTGCTATTTATGATCTTAAGAGAAACAAACAAGAAAAAGCCCCAGCAGCACAAATTCTGTTCTAAATGTACTTTTTGAAAAGCTGAATTAGAGAACAGCACTCCAAGAAGGGCAGGGAGTCAGACTCTGCAGTTGGAAAAGTCTCACAGCACCTGGAGAAGCAGAAAAAAAATCCCAAAGCTGTGGCTACTTAGCAAGCTGGAGTGACAACAGTGAAGAAGCCTGACCCTTTTGGGCCATATTTCAGCCAAGAAACAACAGTTAAAACAAAGGGGAATACACCACAGAGAGTGTCTAATAGAATTTTTGCTGAAATTTCAACCAAGGATTAAGCAGGTGCCAAGCTATTTACTGCTTCTCAGTCTAGGTGTATATTAAAATACATAGTGAAGCACACAAGGAGGAGCAATAACATCTAAGAGTCATTGAGAGCACCTGCAACTCCACATAAAGACCTAAAGTATTTCGAGATTTTCTAAATATCTCTATTTGATTCAAAAGGCATAAGTAAAAGAACTTGTTCATAATCACTTGCAGCCTATCCATTCAGGAAACAAATGCATAATATGGTCCCAAACCTTACACATTTTAATTTTCTCTTTATGTCTACCAGTCTTTTGTAAAGGAAAAGGTGCTAAATTAAAGCATGTGACCTGCTCTGTGCCATGTCCCTCTGAAGATGCACAGAAGCATGGAGAGAATTAAGCAACTGACTCCTCTCTTCTTTCGCAGTCCCTCCTGTTTCCTCTTCGAAAGCTGTGACACCCAGCCTGTGAAGCAGCGAGGAGAGCCTTCAGACAGTTAGAGGAAAGTTTATGTTAGAAAGAATATAAATACTGTGGTTGCAATTTGGCCAGCTACAAATGATCACGGTGTATTATTATGTTATGTGCCTTCTCTCCATTTTATGTAAAATTAACTGTTCCTTCTCCATGTGTACATAGTATATTTATAGCTTAGGTGGTGTATATTACTACATTCTGTGTACAATATAAAAATGACTAATAAATAAGGATTATATTGAGCCCCATGTGACCTATATTTTTTGTTTTATGAGTTTATTTAATCATGTACTTACAAAGGAAATTATTCTCACACCAGGACTGTATTTGCAATTTTAAAAGTTCAATTTGCAGTTTGGAATCAAGTGATCAAGAAACATTTTCCCTACACAGAAATAAGGTGAACGTGCTTTGTGTCTCAGAGAACAGGAACTGCCCCCATTCTGTGTCGGCATCTGCACCACTGCCAGCATTGTGTTCATCCCAGGGAGAGGCACTGTGCCACAGCCCAGGGTGGCATGGATCAAAACAGCTTGCACAGAGCTAATTTACACAAGCCAAGACTCTCGTGCTCTGGATTTTGTTGTTTCTTTTTTCTTGCTGCACTTCAAGCTCCCCTGCATCCAAACCTGCAGTGGCCCCAATTGCTCTGCTCTGTTCTATGAGCTATGTTACACACCACTACTTGTTTATAACTAACTGAAATAATATTTTGTTCTTCAGAAGTTTGAATAAAACTGTACTTTTGTTCAAATGCACAAGTTATTGTGAGATTGAGTACTCAAGTACGTCAAGTCGAGAAGTTTAAATCAGCAGTACTCCTTAAAGCCTGAACTGGAGAAACTCTCAAAGCTAATGTTCGTGCTTTGCCAATATTTTAGTAGCTGGACACAGAAAAACTTTGCTCTCCCAAGCAATTAACACTGTCAGCCGTAACTGAGCCTGCAGGCTTTTACAGAGGAAGCATTGCTTTTCTGTACTTTCTTGAAAATGAACACTAACACCAAGTGAAGTGGTGCTGAAATCTGGCTAGTGACTGTTGTTCAAACAGACGCTATTTGATAACGAACATAATCAAAGTTACAGTTTTAATTAAAGAACATAAGTGATACACTTTTAAAACAACCTTAATAGTGCAGGCCCACAGCAGAAAGCTTGTCTTCAGAGAGGAGACAGCCAAGTCTTTTTTCCAGCCAAAAATTTCTGAGCTGTGTTTTGTATAACTTAAGCCCCAAGTCTCAGGGCAGGACAAGTCTTACATTTGTGGTGTCACATAATGTCAGGAATCACAAATTGGAGAATTTTGGTGAAGTTCCTTTTCCTATTCTATTCAGTCACCTCACAGCTAAGGAAAACTGACTCCTTTGAAAACAACTTGAAACCAGAGACGTCGTAAGTTAATAAAGTCAAACGAGGAGTAGCTGCCAACGCTGAAATTTTGCCTATTGCAAAACATCACAGATGGATGAGTGGATGGGGCTTTCCTGCCACAATGAAGCATGCGTAGGCTTCAAACTACAGGCATGTGTAAAGATAGAGCAAAACCTAACATTTATAAAACATACATCTGGTGTGTATTTACAGGGAGCAGAGTAAGGTCTTGTTGAAATTGCACACATGAATTTGATGTGGATAATGTCTGATACCCTACGCCTCACAGTAAAAGCATGCTTTAACCTAAGCCCCTCCATCTATAATGCATGCCATGAGGTGCGAAGGCCTCTTGCACATAGAAAAGTCAGAGTATGAATTATGAATCAAGGCACAGGTGGAGTCCTAAAGGCCAAACAGAGTTCTCACCTCAGTGGTGATTTTTTCTGGGTTTAGGTTCTTTCAAATTATATTTATGGAATAAAAATGTATTGGCTATTTTATACTGTAACCAATATGAGCAACTTTTGGTTGTATTTTTGGTTGGTTTCACAGAAGTTGCTTTTCAGTTCTCTTTTTATTGGGCTGAAGGTTTTCTTTCCCTGAGATTGTTTGGCAAAGCTATTATATTTATCAGCAGTTCATCTAATGGTGTCAGATACCAGCAAGACTGGCACGTCCCAGTCATAACTTTAAATCATCTTTTTTGATCACAGAAAAACTACACAGGCCTTCATCTGGTTTTATGCTCTTCACGGTGCTGTTTAAAGCATGACATTTTTCTTAGCTCAATATTGTGCATGACCTTTCCGATTTCCCCCGTAGTTTCAGCAAAAGCGCAATTTTCATTGGCATGTATTGTAATAAATAGCGATGACAAAAATGTGTGTTTCCAATTTAAAGCCACTTAGTTTCATTTGGCACCTGGTGCTCGGCTTTACATTGCGATAGAAATTCAAAAACTTTGACAGCAACATAGGCATGGGAGGAGTGAGAGCAGACCGACATGGCGGCTCCATGCGGCCATCTTTGCTCAGTGCACCCACTAGGCTTGCCAGTCTTTCTGTAACTGAGCATGGTGACACCTTCCTTCCTTTAAGCATAAGCCTTTGATGCACAGCTGAACTCAGCAATCATTTTCAGAATGAGCTGCCCCAGCATCATGCATATTCAGTGGGAACCCCAGCAAAAGGAAAGCTGTCAGGGCTTTCTGCTTGAGAACTGTGCCCTAAAGGGAAGATGCAGATCTGTCCTTTAGCTATGCTACTCTGTATTATGGCCCATTGCCAGCAAAAGTGAATAAACCAGCCTGAGCCAAGATCATCCCAGTCCAAAACTATGGGTAATGGTGGATACCATCCAGGAAAATACATGGCCGTACCCAGGATCTGCACTGACATGATCAGGTCCTATTTGTCACTCATACCTGAGACGGATTTTTCTAATATAGTCTGAGATCTAGAAATGGATTTTCAAATTTTCCAACACCAGGGAGAAAAGAAATAAGGAGAAAATAAACCAATTACACAAGTACTGGTCTGTTGACATTTAAAATGAGACAATGATGAGCATAAAAAATGGTTAAAAAAAAAAAAATATCCTTGGCCAGCAACCCAAAGGACCAAAGACAAATCACAGAATAGGATGCAACTAATTAGGCTGAAATGCCAACAATGTTCAGGGCATCGTTCAAAGTATCCACAGTGTCAGACTGCTGCCATGACCCCCACTTCAAATATGCCAAGGGGAAAAGCAGGAAATGGCTGAATCAGATAAGTTAAATACAAATATATTAAAATGACATTTTATCTCTACCTCGTCATTTTAACATTTTCAAAATTGTTAAATAAGCATGTCGCCTTTTCTCAGATCAGGCCAAATGTCAGGCGTTTGTATGTATTATTCAGCTGAACATCTTAAGTACATAATCTTTCCCACTGCTAAACAGGTGGTACTATGTTAGCGGGTAATTTTCTTAAAAGGAACAGTGCATACAGAATTGCTGATGCTACAAAATGTGATATTATTGAATGCAGAGCCAGTGCTAGTAGAGAGCTGAACTGGGGATTGCAGGGATCCGCAATTTTCTACTGCATCTCTGACTGCTAAGGCTCACTGCAAGTCATTTTCACAGTTTCAGAAGTCATCTACCACACTTTAGTTTGAATAATCAAAGTTGACATTCTTTCTAAAAAAAAAAAGATCTGGTCTCCTTTGACCCATTCAGGCTTCCTATCCTGATGCACACAATCAAGCTTTAGCATGCTCATAACCCAGAAGTTTTAATCTGCTCTGCCACCATGCTTTACACTCTCTTGCATTGCCTTCATTAGCACAATTCTCTGCCCTTAGACGGGGCCATTGTCTGCCCCACAGAGCACCCACATAAAAGACATAGAGCTCACATTCCCCCCCCCCCTCCCCTCACAGTGCTTGCCCATGTTCATGGCTCTGCAGTAGACTTCTTCACCTGGCACTGTAGATCTCAGCCCGCAATGCTTCTTCATTGCCCAGTTCTTCATTGCCTGTTCTTCACCATCTTTATCTGCACTCTGCCAGCTGCTCAATCTGGTGCTTCATGGTCATTCTTCAGCCTTTCCACCACATTTTCTCCCTCTCAGCAGCTGGTACGTAAGAGGTCAACTGGCCACTTTGATCATATGACTCCCTCATAACACTCAATACGTCTAACTCAATTTTGTTTTGTTTTTCATGAATGTCTGAACTTCAAGCAGTACTCTCGCACTCATAGATGCACGTGAGCATGCACAGACATTCCTCTTTATCATTCAGGAAACATATTAAGACAAACCAAAGGTGACAAATTTGAAGTTACTTAATGCTGCTATAAAAACACTCACCTTGGGAGTGTGTGAGTTGAGCTCTTCCAGGAACTGTGCATACCTGAAAAACAAACTTCTGTTGACAAACTTCTGTTGTGTTTGGACTATACATGTCCATGATACTGAGTACTTTGTAGGAGCAGTTAAAAATAGATAACGAAGCTGAAAGGAAAAAAAAGCCGGTGTTCAGTAGGTGTTTTTGTAGCCCATGTTTTCCCTTTAGTTTTCAGTATTTTTGTTGGGTTTTGCCCTTGCACTGTTCCCAGACTTGTGACAATTACCTGTGGGTAGACTTGAAAAAGAAAATGAGAGAAGCAGTATGCTGCCAGAACTCTAGCCCTTCAACTTGCAGAAGAAACATGAGATAGGCAGCAATGGAAAGGAAATGATATACAGCCCACAGCATTCTCCAAATGTAGTTCCCAGACTTCCCTCTAAGAACAAGTACTTGTTTATGTTTCATATAGAATTTGTAACAGGATTTGGGTTTTAAAGCTTAAGAAGGAAGCTGCTGGCTTTCTTTTCTGATTGATGAAAATCTACAGACTGACTCTACTTTCCTTTAGCTGAATACCAGTGAACCCACAACATAACTTCAGGCATTGAAAAGGTTTTGTTGTTGTTACCGCTTGTCACATCAAATAAAAATCTAAATTCATGAATTTGATAAAGTTACTTTTTCTTTTGTGAACATGAAGCTAACACATAATGAGTTTGGGAAAGAAAATGAAATGCTTTGTCTACCATCCTGCTATGGCTGCAGCACTGCTGCATAAATGTATCTTGCAAAAGCTGCCTTTGGAGCATAAGCAGCAGAGAAATCACTAGTGGAGAGAAGCGTTTATGACTTCTTCTCTTAATCCAGTCCCAAACGTGATAGTACTTGGAGCTGCATTTTTCTCCCAAATGCCACAACTCTTCGCATGATACCAACTTTCATACTCGTGGTGGTCGTGTGCGACTTACACCAAAAAGACCTCTGAAGTAGTTCATTTTTCATTGACAGATATCTGGTATAGATTTAGTGACAGGAATAGAATCCTGCTGCGCCATCTGTGTAAAATTTCCCAACTTAGACTGGCTTGTTTTATTACCTGCTCTTCTTCAGTCCTTTGCAATGCTCACTTTTGGAAAAATTGTTACTCCCATTGAAAGCCAGCTGCAAATGCATCCTCAGAGCACTGAGATAACAGACTTTAAAAAGTGGGTAAACGTAACCTGAAAACAGTGATGCACACACATGCTCACTCTGCTTGTTTCTCTCTAGAAAAATTAAGGGCTTTAATTTTTTGTAACTTCCTCCATTGACTTGTAATTTGGATCTCTGAGAAGAAGCTCCTTTACCTCAGCCATCTGCTTTCAGAGCTGAACAAATACGTGGGCACACCTACTGGGAAAATGAAGAAATGACTGAAAGATATGCCTTGCCTTACCTTGCTGTCACAAATCCTACATTACCATTACAACTTGCATCATCTGCTATCTAGAGGAAGCTGGTTCAAGTCTGATAGCATGTGTTAAAATCACAGCCTCATTGTTTCCTATGAATGTAACTTGCATTTTTATCAGTTGCAGATTGAGTACATCAGTACTGAAATCACAGCCTTCACGGTTTTTCTGCACAAGACATCAGTTTGCCCTTAACGGTGATTTGCTCTTAATTCAGAAGAGTGAATCACAAACCAATTTTTAAAGGATACTAAACTGCCGTTAGAATTACAAAGGACATCAGCATTTCACTTTCACACTAAACTATACTTAAAATTAGAATACACAATTTTCTCTGCATTTGACAAACTGAAATAACGGATAAAAGCTTCCAACAAAATAAAGTACTTTTCTATTATTCTACATATGTGTTAAGTATGAAAACGCTGTTGATGCTAATCCATCAAACAAGATCACCCAAGTTGTTAAATATCGATAAGTTTTATTTTATAATACAGTGTTGGGCACTTGATGGCAACGTGGACTTCACCAACAACTTCTACTGACAACCATTAACCTGGAAAACGCCCGCCCCCTCCCCTCCAAATTAAACAAAACCAAACAAACTCACAGCTCTTTTCCTACACATTACACAGTGCACTACTAAGAGTAGTCTAAGGTCTAAAATACAATTCTTGAGATGATTTTGAACAGTAGTCCAGAGGGTGCAAAAGCATGGAATACATTTTTAGGTTTGGTTCCAGTTGTATTAACAGCCAGTGATTAACTAAAATGCTAAACCTGTTAGCATAATGCTGGTTAGGCTTCTTTATGTCTGCAAAATCATTAAAAATGGTCAATAAAACCTCAAAATGCACTGTATTTTATATCTTTTCTATAGGTATTAAAAAACATAAGGACATTAACATTGATTTCAAAAGTCACTAATAAAATGTGCTGGAAAAATTAGAAGTGATTGCATATACAATGTGTCTCTTTCCACAATGAGAATTTCTCATCATAACTGAGACGGGTCTTAAAAAAGCAGACAAACACAAACGACCAGTTTGCTAAACATCTAGGCATTTTAAATTTCCTTCTCAAAAACCATAAAGTAACAGATGCAATGCTCTTGTGCATTAGCTACACCAAGACTAGCTGTTCCACAGTGCTTTATTGCCTCATACAAGTAAATTAATTTAAAGAAGCTCTCCAGGGAAAACCAAAGGTTAAAACAAAATGTACATCAGTATATAAAGATATTAATTTACAGAAAATTAAAAGGATACTGGCAACATTAGTAGATTTTTTAAGTAATGACTGATGATAATTAGGGATGTCACAAACTAAATTCATAATAACTATCAGGTCATCATCCTGACCTGTCCCCTCATTGGTGCTAATGAAAAGCAGTGCCTAACTCCTTGTTTATTTTTAACCATTATAAGAAAAAGTGATCAAATTATAACTAAAGATTACGAATTTTAATATTTATCCTATCTCAGCTGAAGTGGATACAGTTTTAAGATTACCCACTTGTACATAAACACTGGCTCAAGCTTTATTATTTCTGTAGAATGTGACATCCATAATTATTCCTGGTCATTGGAAATATACATTTGCCTCATTAGAATATATTCTTCATATTTTTATCTTACAACCATGTTTCAGTGCTACATGTAATTTTACACATTTTCTAAAAATACAATTTCAAAGACCTGCTTGAAAAGCAGATGTGCACATTCAAAACTACTAAATTACTTTGAAACAAGGAGAAATATTGCACAAAATTCACTGAAGATTTGAAAGTCAACACATTCCCCCTGAAACCAAGTAGCTCCCTTATTTTTAACAGAATGTCAATTCACGTAGAACCATAACAAACTCAATTTTCAAATGCTAATACTGTCACTGGATTCTAAATACTAATATCTTTAGTATTGACCTAGGGAATAGTATAAGTGAATCTGAGTACCCTTTACTATAGTGAAACTGAGGATAACTTTCAGCTGTGTCACCTGCTTCATATTCCAACTCAGCTGAAAATGGCAACCCTGCCAACTACCTGGCCCTCCACATCATGCTGGCCATGTACCTTTCAGGAAACTATTCAGAGGAAGTTAAGCAGCCTCCAGGAAAGTCCTTAATTAAGTACTTTCAGCTGGCCACCAGATGAAACTATGAAACAGACATTACAAAGCAAATCAAGGAAAGTTTTACACATAAATAAATACCATCCCTTTTTCATTCCTTTATTCTCATCCACCCTGAAGAACATGATATGGCCCACACCCTTGGGGTGGGGACAAGGACATATTCTGTCCAGCCCAGATTCTGTTAGCAGGTGAGCAACACTTGGCAGACACACACATCTAATAGCAGCAAAGATGACGTTACAGAAGACAAGTCACACATCCATCCACGCTGGTTTTGCTGGTGCATTCCTACATTCACACTTCAAAGATTCACTGTGGGAGCAGGCAGCTTTTACCACTCTAGGCTTTGCAATAATGAAGCTGCTTACCTCTGACACCATTTTTGGTAGCCCCAGTAATTTAGGCTGAAGTTCTAGCCTGCTGGGAGCAAGCTAACTGAAGTCTCACTGCACCTGGACGGAGGGCTGGCACCAAGAGATGAGAAAACATCTCTCTTGGGAATGAGGGGCAGCCCAGTCTCTCCCCGCAGCTGGGGAAGACAGCAATTCAGAGGCTTTCTGCTGGGCAGGGTACCACAGGCAGGATTTCACAGGGGTGCGTTTGCAAAAGGACCTCGCACTGGCACTTTGTTTATTGCATGAAATGTTTCTTCAAATTACATGCATAGAAAAAGGCTTTGAGATGCTCCTAGCAATCTGATTAGACAGTTGCACCGAAGAAAGATTGTTCTGTAGGACTGAATATGACTGATTGGAGGTTGAAAAATGAAAGCTGTTTCAAAAACCTGGCTTAGCTTTCTTTTGCCTAAAACTTTACACAGTTGACAAGAACACAAAGCTGTAACACGCTCATTCTAAAATCCAAAAAGACATCTAAAACAGATTTTTGAGCTCTATAACATTTCTCTAACAGACTGGGTGAGATTTTCAGAAGCTCCCAGCATGTCTGAAGCTCCATCTGAAGTCTGCATTACCATGCCTGAGAGAGACTTCAGCTACTGATGGGATTTTGAGGACCCCATCTTCCACCAAAGAGCAGCACTACCAATGAAATGCTAAATGACAATGAAGATTTCAGTCAAAATGTTATATGAGAACTTCTACAACAACATTTTTTCCTCAAAACAAGTCTAGTTTTAGGAGCCGCATAATCTCCAAATCTGTGGGATGGGAGAGCACACCACTGCCTTCCCTCTGCATGCTTAGAGGGTAGGCAAGAATCACCTTATTGCCCACAGTACTGCTCTTCCCTGTTTTCCACAGGGAAAACTGTGCTGTTTTCCACAGCGTTGCAATGCTATATGCATGGATGGGAAGGCTTTGACTGGGACAACACATTATTATCCATTCCAAGAATCCCAGAGGGGATTTATCCCATAGGCAGAACTATTTTTGCCTGTATGATTCGGTTGGAATCACTACAACTGGATTCTGAAATCTGAATTTCCATAAAGTCCCTCATGGGGACTCCCAGGCTCTGCTTCAGTATCTCACTGGAAAAATTCAGCAATCTTTTTCTACCGCATTTTCTTTTTCCCTCAAAACAATACAGCTCATTTCAGGCAGACATCTATGTTCGTGCTGTCTGTTTAGGTCAGAAATTTGTTCCTAAGTCTAAGAACAGACTACAAAGCTTAACCACATAACCTGATATCTCCCTACAACACGAGGAATGGGAAGCTTTTTGAGATCTTGATGTGTTAGGAAAAAGGAGGACTCTGACAACCACCACAGGAGCTCTGACCAAACAGCATTCAATTCTCACCAGCAGCTGGTGAGGAACACTGATGATTTTCAATGACGTTAGAACAATTTCCACAAATAAGAAGCATACAAGTCTAAAACTTGTAAAAAGTACTGGACCTGAACGATTTATCTAAATATAGAACTCAATGTGGTAATAAAAATACTGCATATGTAGCCAATAGACAGCTTTATATTAGCACAAGGACAGAGGAGAAGAGTGTTGAATCAAAAATATTATTCTGGACTTGTGTCTATTTGGTAACTGGTAATGACATTTCAATAAGGCACAAATACTAGCCTTTTTAAACATCACTGACACTAAGTGGAAAAGATTCTGTAACGTTACACATCTAAATAGGTACCTACAGTTAAATTCAGTGTAGATATATAAGACTGAGATTTTTGAATATATACAGGGTTCAAAACCAAAAAGACATACAGCTTAGTGACTGTAAGCACCCCACAAGCTTTATAAATAGTAAGGAAAGAAAGCAGAAACATTTTGATGGCAACTGAAATAAAAAATAATTCTAAGTTATATTTTATCTCCTATCTATTGTAACTCAGCTGTTTATTTCTTTTTATTTTTTTTTCACTCAATGTAACAGCGAATTATTACTGTGACGCATCAATCTTGATCCACTAGCAAGTTTTCAATTTTACTTTCCTTATAATAACTATGTGAATATTACCAGCCTCATATGGCTTCCATATTTTTTCCACAAAGGTGAGAATAGGACAATCTATGTGATAATAGGAGTTCAGTGCCGAACTCTCATGTAAAGTCAGCAGGATTTATTCTATCAGATAGACATTTTTGAAAACCATTTTCTGGCAGCATTCCTGGACCTGCGTGTTTGATTGATTTGAAAGGAACAATAGCCAGAAGTTCTGAAACTTTCCTGCATAAGACATCAATATTATCTTTAATAAACAAAGATAACAAGATCATCTTAGATAGAAGTATGGACAGAAGCACTGCATTGGATGCAAAATGCAAATTTTGGAAATTGTGAGGACGTGGATGAGAACAAGTGAGAAATTCTACAAGAACACAGACCTTTGCATAGGTTATCTTCCCTTAGATGCGTTTAGAAGCACTACATTTGGACAATCTTTAGTACCAGTAAAGAACAATGTCCTCTACTGTGTCATTAATATCACCTCCCAACAAGCATCCATCTATCAAGTTTTCCTGCTGCTCTCATCTGAACAGAATCTGAGTCAAACACTCTGACCTTCCTGGAAAGGTTACAACAAAAATTATTTAATTATTTTAATTTTTAATTATTTAGCTCCTTTTGACTGTATAAAATATTTTGCTAGATAACATTTTTACATGAATTTTAAAAATCTATTTCCAGCTTATACAGCATGTTGTTACACATTACCATGAACCAAAGGACAGCGCACAGAGCTCAGCACATTAAACCTCTAACTCAGAAACACTGAGATTCTTCAGCAATACATATTGCAGATGCCCTCAGGAATGCTCATGCTCTAATCAGACGCAGACGTTTCCCTAAGATTTCCACTTTTACAACCTTTTACCTCCCTTGCACTGATTGTATCTGGAGCCTTATCCTCAACAAGTACTGAGTCTCCCCTTCTCCCCAAACGAACCAAAATTTTGGAACACATCATTGAAACTTTTGCTTTAAAGCTTTATGCAGGGATGCCTTTGCAGCTCTTCAGTAAAGCATCAAACGTTGCCTGTCTAATGAGATCAATCCATTCCCTTAGGTCAGCTGCCTTGCAATAAAGCAGTCAAGAAAACCCTTTCCATTTGTGCTGGCTAGAAGGAAAATTCATTCATAAATCTCAGCGTGGAGACTGATATTAAATTTTGCTACAAACTACTAGAAAGATATTAAAGAGCAATCTGATCCAACTCCTGACCTCATTAAGTTGCTCACTCAGGCCTACGCCGAGGCTATGACTAAACATTCGTGCCAAAATGAGAAAGAAAAAAACATTTCTGGCACCAGTTTAGAAGAGCAGGAGAACATTCGTCTCAGGCACAGTTCATTTTAAAACCCACGTGTTACTTCTGTTAACTGCATCACAAATATCCTTCAAAGCTGACAATGGTAATCTATTGAAACTTGACTTCACACCTTTCCTATGCTGAGCTATCCTGGAAAAAAGAATGCACGTAAGGTAAGATGGAGAGGTAGAGAAAGAAAAGTGACGAATTTAAAAACAAAAAAAAAAAAAAGGGAAGTGAAAATGAGAGTTGCCCCATATAACAGGAGTGATTTTTGGACTTTAAATATGTAAATATTCTTCAGGAATGCTTCCAGAGGAAGACAAATACTTGTTCTAAATACAGTGTGCAGTATGCCCATTTATTCTCTTTCACAAAGTTTGTTAAAAAGATTTTTAGGTGTAGAAAATGGCTAAGATGAAAGTTGGGTATAAGCTGTCTTAGGTTGAATCAGCAATTTTAATTTTCTAGTGTTACATGACTTTCCCAGTGATGAGTATTAATAGTTTAACTAAATATGATTTCCAAGTAACAGCAACTCGAACTACTTTCAGCAAGTACTACGAATCAAAAGAAAACGTTGCAGAAGAGGCACAAATTAGTTTCCAAACTGTAATAGATTGTAGAAAATAACAATAATAATAAAAAAGGAATCTATCAATTCCACTTACACTTTCCTTTCTGAAAATTTGTAGATGAAATAGTCTACGTATAGAAACTGGATAATATGCCTTTAAAGTGTCTTAGTTGTAAACAGAAGTTAATAAACTTCACATTATAATTCAGCACTTCATGTACTTTACAGAAAAGAGAAAAGCACATGCTACCTTTCTGAAATCTGGAAGACAGAGCCACAGTTTAAGTTTGCAGTAAGTTCCAAGTTATAGTCACAAGTGATTCCTCAATCTAAAAAAACCCTTCCTTTTCCCCCTCTTTGCTGAAGAAAATTCTTGTCATGGAGTATCATTATTGCTGTTTTGTACATTTGCATTCATCTTCTAAGATAGTTAAACCTCTTCTCAAAAGATTAAGGCAATTATCATTCACTAAAAGTATTAACATTTGTACATTTCAAACAAATCTAGATTGTTTGGTTCGTTTCCTGCTTAATGGGATTAATACAGTACCTTCAAAACCTGGTTACCTATTAGGTGATAACTTTCCTGCTGCTTAGAGGAAGTAAACGCTAGGAAGCACCATACACCTGCTGTATTTGTAGCACAGAGACTAACTAGTACCTGATTTAAGAGTGCATTTATATATTTAGTTCCATTTTGTGGACCTAACTACAGCCAACAAAAGAACTGGGTAAACATAGAAGCAAATGTCCCAGTGGCAGAAGATGCATACTGAATTGAATTGTTTTTTATAATTGAAAATCTCTTATTCCTTTTTCAGATTTTGGTTATCACGTTATATGGAGTCCTGAGTAGTCTCCCTTTAAACTTCTGATGGGAGTAAAATTCCTCTTCTTGTAGTTCTCTTACGTTTTATTTCCACTGCTACTGCTGGATAAGCTATCCTTTGAAATATTTAAACCATAATGAAAAGCAGAATTCAGCTTACATAAAGATACCACTTCCTGAAGAAGCCCTCCCTCATCTGGAGTTTCACTTCCTTCCTTCCTATCTTTCTCCCAAGGGACAAGAATGGATGGATGTTGAGCAAGATTTGCTGCGAGTGGATCTTCTGAGGTATTGCTTAGTGTTTCATTCTGCTTCGCATACTTATAGCCCACTTTGAAACCTTCTAGAGAAGCAAAATGGTCACTTGATCGTACTGGAGATGGGGATGCTATACAGCCACTAGTGATGTCCATCTTGTCAGTAACAATGGTTTTCTCTCTGTTTTCCTCTTTCAGGTTTGAGAGTGATTCTCTATGGCTGCCAGAAGAAACTTGTTTTCTCGGAGATGGAGGGAGTTGTTTCCCATGGAGGACACTGTCATCCTGACCGAGATTCCAGTCTGCTTGGTCATTAGCACTGCTGCACAGCAGGGTCAGGTTGCTCTCACTAGGTGCATTCGACTTGTTCTGAAAGAAAGAATGTGCTTATATTTAATGTCACAAGAAACACTAACACTTATAAAACAGAAATGCTGTAATGGATTTTGTGGGCTCCTAAATCATGGATTGCCTTTTGGTTTCAGTCTTACAAAGCAACAGTTCCAGAAACAACGAAACAACGTAAGAGCAAGGTTGTGGTTTGTTGGCTTTTTTTTTTTTTTTTTTTTTTTTTTTAAGCTCTCTTTCCAGAATGCTGTTTTTTATCCAAGGGATCACCTTTTGTACAAAGATTCCGCATCCCCTGTCCTTTCAGTCTCTGCACAAGCAGTTTTGACAGTGAACAAAGACACTTTGCTGGTTTGTACCATAAATATGAGAAGGAGCTAGACTAAAACTAAAACCAGATGGTATTTCCTCTTTCCTTCAGTAATTAATTATACCAACTTTTAGCTAAACAAACAAAAATGGGCATTTTATTAATGTGACCCCTGCGTGACATTCATAATATCAAATTTTACAAGCTTTTTAAACATTTGTCAGAATTTGTTGTTTCAGTGACAAATCTCTGACTATCAGATTCCTTTCAGCAAAATAAATGTTGGACAGCTGATATAAGCCAGAATTCAAAAACACCAGTATTTTTTCAGCTAATAACATGGCAGTGGGTTGGGAAGGGTTTATAAAGTTGTAGGCAAGAGCTCTGACCCAAAAAGTGGTTTGCTTGTGGATTCCAGGACTTCTGATGGCTTCGTATCAATATGACTAATTTAATGATGCAATGTGAAAATGGAAATTCCTTCTAAACCGTATAACATAGATTAAAACTAGCTCTGGGAATTCAAGATTGGACAGCTAAATATAATACTAAATTATCTGATTAAGTAAATTATTACATTATTAACAGTTTTGTATGTGGTTACTGTTAGAAGGGAAAAAAGTCCGTTTTCCAGATGACTTGGCAAACTGAACAAAAGTGTAACCAATATCTTGACTCATGAAAATCCATCACAAAGCTACCAGCATGGGTGTGCTGTTTTGCAGCAGCAGAATGACATGCTAGCAATTGTAAGGACTATTCAGTAGTGACTGGTCTGCATGCTGTTGATTTCAGCAGTGCAGGATTCCAGTATAAAGGACTGTGGTTATGTTCAAGTGAAACCAGGAAACTAACCGTAGTCTTGTAATCAATGTCATCCATCGACCTAAAGAAGTCCAGGCTCTTTGCTCCTGAAAGCTTTCCTTGATCTGAACTGTGTGTGCTCAGCGTGTCCAAAATCTCCCCAAGCAAGTCCATTTCTCCTTGTTGCTGTGAAGTAATTCCAGTGTCCCCGGAATCATCACTATCATAAAAGCAAGCAGAAGCTTCTTCACTGTCTTCTGATGATAACCTAAAGACAAAATCTTTTGCATCAGTTGGGAGCACAAAAACTACATTACTACAGACACTCCTGAAAGTAAGTAGCAGTATACATTCAAACACTTAAAATGAATATAAGCCCCACTTTTCTTCGAGGTCAACAACCCTACCTAAAGATAGATGTACAGATCCACACAGAGGCAGTGGCCATTTGGTGATTCTTCACTTTGCTCTTCCTTAACCACTCAACTATTAAGTTATCCTTAACACGATATCCCAAACCTTCCCAGGAATTTGATTGTTATTCCAAATTTGGTTCCACTTTTGCCTTGTCTATACCTTATATTTAGGTAAGCATTGCTACACCTCTCTCCAGCTGATCTAGCCACATCTTTTGTTCTAGTGGCAAGGCTCTCATACTGCAACTCTTCTTCTGTCACCTGAGCAGATTTACCCAAGTAATGCTTACCTGCAATTGCAAACAGTGTTTTTGTCTCTTATTTTCTCTTTCACTCACTGCAACAACCTTACTTCTGACCTCCACGCTACTGCAGTCTTTCCCTAGCGTTGTCTATTTGGAATACTTCTAAAAAAGCTCCTTCCATGGCCAAAAACTCAAGGACCAGGTTAGCTGAGGTCACCATGTTGACAAACAAAATTTCACTCTTCTTTGTATCCTGACCTGTAAAGATTCAGGATTATACCAAACTCTCCTAATCACCATACATACACACATATCCCAACAGGCCTCTTACTTGCTTGTTCTCTCTATTTCATCATCATCATCTTCATCCAAGGTAAAATCCTGGTTATTGAGGTGCTGGTTGAAACGTGTCTGGAGGATAGAAAACTAATATTACACACTTCTTGTCTTTTTTAAACAAAGGAAACAAAACTCAAGTGCATGCCAGCATTATTTGGAATCTAACTGCTACCACACTCGTTAAAGACTTCCAAAGCACCCAATAAGGAAAGGCACATATTGACCCAGTCTTCTAGACGTTGTTATAAGAAAACTCAAAATTCACAGATGTAATCAGTTAAAGAGCTAGAAAACCATTTTTCCTCATGGTCTGTGGAGTGCATTATTATTTATGCAGAGCCTTGATTAGCAGAAGGCTGCCTATACAATGTAAAGCATCACTCAAGCTACTACCTATCCTTTCTCATAAAGACAAAGCACTGTAATTTATTGTTTTCTGACAGAAATATCTGCAAAGTTCTGAAGTTAATGTGGTCTACTGAGCATGAAGAAGAATGGATTTCTGAAAGTGGCAAGAAGCCTGGAGTCTCTTTACACAATTGAATTTATATTTGAGTGTTAAGAAGGATAGAGTAAACTACATCAGCTTGAAAGCTGTACAACAAGGATGCCTTTGTGCAAGATACTTTATTTTAAATTACACTTACTTAAGTTTAGTGTACACTCAGAGCATCCTATTAGAAGCCTGTACAGAGCAGTTAGCTGTAAATTCACACATTATCATACTGAGTAACCTGTTTAATCACATTTTTATTTGGCAAACATGACCAGGCTGAAGATTCTTACTACACTTGGAAAAAAATCTCTATCTTGATCAGAATGTTTAAGTTAAAAATTTGTGAAACACAAGTGATAGTCAGAAGGTCTGTGCATCTCTTACAATCATTTCATATCAAAACCCCACAAAAAATTAACAGTGCGGACAATCCGCCTACAGAAGGGATTCCAAGCTTTGTAAGACTGGCCATAATTTAAAGACACATGGACAGAATTTGTGCAAAGGGAAAACAATGTTAGCTAACTTTAAAGAAAATCATACACAAGTATAAAGAAGTGCTACTACCCACATCTCATCATACAGTTCACCAAATGCCTGCAAGCCCCTGGTGACATTAGGGATGGATGTTTGTAATGTGGCATTAGAGGCTGAACCTTCCTACCAATATTCCACCACATTTTGTTGCCACGATGACAGATGGCAGCAGAGGGACTGTCTGACAAAATGGTTTCCAACATAGAAGCGCGTATGAAGCAAAGCAGTGCCATTGAATTCCTCCAGGCAGGAAAAAAGGCACCCATTGATATTCATCAGTGCTTTCTGAATGTTGATAGAGACCAAACAGTGGATGTAAGCACTGTTAGAGTACTGTGACAGTGGATCATCTTCTCTGGTGCAGATGGTTGTGCGGTGTGCAGACTCTTTTTAACTGCTGGTGAAAACGCACAGCTACTGGTGGTGACTATGTTGAAAAATCATTTTGTAGCTGAGAATTTGCTCTATGAGATAGTGCTATTGTGTTCTTTGTATCCATTGTAGTTTCCATGGAAATAAATAGGAGGCATTACTCTCAGAGTGACCTACATATTTTACTGATAAACACCTTATAGAACACTCTCTGGTTTGACTTAGCTTAGCAGAACAAACAAATAGTGCTCAAACGCAATATTAAAATGTTTGGACCATTTTCTGAAGCACTATTTATTAAATATAAAACTGGGAAGGTTTAGGAAATGTTACAGATAAACCAGGTAAAACAGCTTTGAATGAGTAAGCCATCATAAGATATAACTTATATGACAAAATAGTACTTTATTATTCGTTAGTACGACAGAAATAGGAATAATTTTAAAACTTTGAGCAGGAATGGTTTTACTATAATTATTTTAATGCAAAGAATCAAAATATGTAATAAAACATTTAGAAATAGAAATTAGAAATAGAAAAAAAGACAGTAATGAATGCAGACAAGATCTATTAAACACAGCACAGATTGCAAGAAAGCAAATTGCTAAAAGATGGCCCACTGGTCTTTCGGTAGCTACACACCAGGGTAGTTACCTGCAGTTGTACTGCACCATGCTAAGTAGAAGTATTTTATCTATTCCTTTCATTAGCAGCAGTCAATTAAATTTCCTTTGTAAATTCAAGTTATTTCCAGGCTCTGAGAGTTCTTTGAATTATTTCCATCATTACTGAAATCAATCACACTACTGCAAATAACTACAAGGAAGGTTAACTACTTTGCCTTAATTGATACTGTTAATTGGCTACCTCACTGATTTAAATTTTAGAGTTTGTCTTCACTGAGGCAATTAAAATAGTTTATTTCTGTAAGACTGGAAATTCACTACCTGGTCTGGAAAATTCTGACTGACGTGACATTCACTTACATTAAAGCTCTAACCCTGGAACTGACTTTTGGAGGGCAAAACCCTCTTTCGCTTGAAATTTGCATCAGAATTAGATGCTGCCTCTTTTACCTCTATTAACATAAAGAGGAGATTTTTCAGGAAAGAGTCTTTAAAAACGTTGAGAATTTTCTGAAAACCAAACCCTTGTTTATTCTCAGATGGGTTAACTCTGTCAATTGAATAAATTCCTACAAGGTAACTCCATGATATGTCAACATAGGAAGTAATTTTTCAGAGAGCTTTTTAAAAGTCTGCAAGTTTAACAATAAAAAAAGTTGTGCCTTTGAAAAACAGGAATGAAATTACTGAAAACCAGCGAACAGCACAGACATAGCAGTTACACATATTTGGCTTCTTGAGGCATCTTAGGGTAGTATTACAGACACAAATCAGTGAAAGCAAAATATCGTATATGAAGAGTATAACATAGCAAACATCAACAAACCTTTAAAAAAAAAAAAACAAAATTTCTAGGTCCTGTTGGTCAGACTCTGAAAGGATTTCTGCTATCAAATTAGATGTTTAGGCTTCATACAAGAAAAAAATTCAAGATTAATCCAAATTAAATCAGATCCCTATACGGAAAGAAAATGTAAAAGGAGAAAGAAAGGCAAATATCTGTCTGTAAATAACAACATTCTCCGGAGTTTACAGCTCTGCAAGCTGGCCACTGAGACAACAAGCAACACATGTTTTTGAATAGGTGACTTTCCTCTAGGAGCTGCAATAAAAACTACTGCAAGGGAGGGGTATGTCCAGACTCTTTTGCAAAGAAAGAAAAAGAAAAAAAGAAACTCTTAATAAATTGCAAAAAGAGAACCATAAATCTTTTTCAGTGCTCCACTAGGTAAAGTGACATAGTACGTGCACCTGCAAAAGCTGTCAAAGTCATTTAAGGAGTCCTTCCATTACTGACGTACCCTGCTGTTTGCAGTTATTTAAGCTTTTAATTTGTCTTTTCTGCATTTTGAAGTGTGTAACCTTTTTTATACCATTTTATGAAAAAAGGACAGACTTCTGTTTCCTTCCTGATCAGCATTCTAATAACAACCAGACCATTTAAATTTATTACCTCAAGAAATGATATTGTAACACTCCTTTCTTGCTGCACCAGAACTTTATAAAGTCTTAATAGACTGCTGTCATGTTTTTTCTACCAACTGAAGAAACAAATTTCTTAAGAACTACTTAGCTGTTTTTCTTATTTGAACTAGTTCTGCTAACATAATAAATATATTATTTAATATTTCTACCTTATATCTAAATATTAGCTAAGATTCAGCCTTGGCATTTTATGTTTTTCCATCTTCAAGCACCTTGCACCACAGAAACCCATCTCTCACCTTTCTCAGAATATAGCAGAGTTCAACACATGCTGTTTATCACACAACAAGCTTGCACTCACCACAAACCACTGTTGAACCATCTCCCAAGCCTGCATGCAAAATACAGCAAAGGATCAACCACAGTCAGCACGAGATTATGTTCAGACAACACAGCTCCATGGAGAGCAATGGTTTTTTGCTAGTGATGTTTGGAAATTGCATTCATTCATTCTGGTGGCAGCATAAGACTGCAGCTGATCACTCCTGACTATGGACAATGGAACGTTGTTGCCATACATTCCATTTTTCACTGACTGCAAGCAATTGCCTTTAATCCCAAGTATATTCTTTCAATAATAAAGGTGATGCATTTGGCTAAAGATTCAAACCATTGGGTTTCTGCCTGACTTCTGACTTCAAAATCCCTTTCCACAAGTGGTTTGTTACCTATACAACTGCAACAAATGCTGATCACCAAAATCAGAAAAAGGTGATGACAGGATAAATGTGGGTAAAATCAAACAAGTGAGAAGGGGTCCTTATACTGTTGTATTCTGCTTGCTGGTAGCCTCACAAAATATACAACTTTGGCATAAAAAAGCAGACAAAATACAGGAATGTTAAAGGATTTAAATTTAAGATGGTTACATTTTTGATTGGGCACAAAAGTCAATCTTTGAAATACCAGTTTTTTATTTAATACCAGACCTTTCAGAAGCACAACTTTCTGGAATGAGTGCTTATTGATCAGCAGCGAGGCAGGAAGTTTAACCAGGCTGCTGCCATTAATTGTCCTCGACGTAAGAAACAAATAATCTTTTGAGTAATGGCAGCGCATATATAACTTCACATTTACTGCCTGCTCAATATATCAGCACGTGTAGAATTTCAAGTAAAGAAAAATATCTACTACACTTCAAATACATGAAGTACTGTTTGCTTTTTCTTAATAATTTTAAGATAATTCATTCAGTATGAGAAAGTAAAATAAACAGAAATCCACTATTACTTCTGCTTCAGTTTTTCATTTCACCTATCCTCTATGACACAGTAACAGAAGCAATTACAGTTTCACCTCCAGTAGGGAAGCAAAAGACCAGAGTGCCCAGCTTTCCACTTAACCACAACCCACTCCTTTCCAGTTAAAGACTGAGAACTGAAGCAATGGGTAATGAAATCAAAGGAAGCATACTTAACCTTGCACTCCACAAGAGCCAGGACTGATAGGGAGAAGGGGAAGAACAGAGATAAAACATAAGTACAGTTACTAAACTTTATCTTCCTAGTTGCCTTTCCTTTTTCAAGGGTATGGTACAAATAACCACCGACAAGCTGAAAGTAGTGCTTGGAATACCAATTAGCTACACCGCCACCAGACCAAGATGGATGCGAAATAAAATTCCAGGTGAATTTCTAGAAGTGGTCTCTTCAAAAATTCCTTGCATGCTTTTACCCATATAAAGTAAGATAACATAGTGATGCCGTGCTGTTTGATATATAGAAGTTGCCTTGAATAAACTAAATGGATACCATCTAAGATGCCAAATTTCCTTTTATTAGTAAAGGTAGTAGCATTACATGGGACTTAATGGTAGTTTTACAGACTTCTTAATGCAACATAAAAACAGCTTCATCTTTCCCAGGATAAAGACCTTCTCCGCTTCAACATATTGAGATGCATAGATAATGCATTTGAAAGATTGTGAAGTGGCTGGAAAACACACAACTGTATGCCATGAGACAACAGTGTCCTTGATTCTGAGATCCTGATAATTGAAATGGCACAGGAAAAGAAATCAACAAAGTAGGTCCCCAATGAGAAAAAGAAATCCTTTCTGTGGCAGTAAAGAGTCTGCCACAGCAGGAAAGTCCCCAAAGTATGTTTAAAGACAAAGGCAACATGAACAGGAATATCAGCGCTGAGGCAGGATTTGTCACAGCAGTGACATCTCTTGAGAGAGATGGTCATGGAAAGCATGTTCTTATTATTTCTGTTCCAAATTCGGACCTTGACAAATTAACAAATTCTAAGCTTTCTACATTCATACTCCTGAACAGATGTTATTTGAGGATTTTACTCAAATAAGATACTGCTTTGCATTTTTACAGATTAAATACACTTCTGCTCACTTTTCTCAGACACAGTTGTTTATCTTCCAAACAACAAGTCTCCTTTAATGAATTGGAGTGGTTTCTTTTGGGAAGCCCATGACATGTCCCACCCCTGTGCACCGACTGAGGCCCCAAGCTGCCCACAGCTGGCATTGCCCTACACAGTCAGCTCAGTCTCATCCCTCTCCATGGCACACAGGCCATTCTTAGCGAAACTGGCCACTTGCAGCTGACATGCTGTGACATCTGGGCACACAGAGCACAGCAAAGGAAGGCAGCCTGCCTGAACTTGTGTTGGCAGCAAGGAAAAGCATTAGCCTTTTAAAATTGGACATAGAATCATAGAATCACAAGGTTGGAAACAACCTACAAGATCATCATCTGAGATTGCCAGTGCTATTTGCAACAACTAAAGGCAGCAGCTATTTTATCAACAATAATTCTTTCTGGTTTGGTGAGGATTCTTTTGCGAGCAATTTTATGAATGAGATTTACTGGCAGAATTTTTAGTTACAGAAACTAACCAAAAAATTCCATTTATTTTGTTTCTTGATAGTAACAATATTCAATTGTTTGACTGAAGGGAAGCAGCAGGATGGAGCACTGAGACCAGTAAAAAGATGAGGGGAGCACACAACAGAATGGAAAAATTAATCCACATCTAGAAAGGCCTGTGAAAGGCAGGAAAGAAAGGGTGTTTCTGAGGAAGCATAAAAGCCCATAGACCAGAATGTAACACACAGTGTAGCTTCAGTGATTCAGAAGAGTTGCAAACACGGTTCACCTGGTTGGAATATGTTATCTATTTGATATCATTCTTATGCAGGTAAAACCAAGATTACTTGTTAAGCCAATCTTTTAGTTAAAACATATGACATATTCTTGCATCAGCAGAACTATCACGTGGCAAAATCCCTTCTGGAATTAATCACGGCAGATCACACACAACTTTTCTCAGAGGAAAAATTGTCAAAAGCACAAACATGTTAAGACAATAATATAAGTGACTGAAGGTAAAATGCATTAAGCAGGTGTGATCCTCAACAGAAAAGTCATGTTTTTTTAGACATAAAATTTAATGGGAAGCCCAAATATTACAAAAAAAAAAAAAATTACATAAAACCTGAGCAGCACTGAACTCTGTCCATCAAACCTCCAGACAACTGAAGAGCCAATAGATACCAGTCACATTTAAGTACACAGTCACAAAGAAAAGTGATTGTGCCCTAATACAATAAGATTGACTCCAAATACATTTCTGCCCAAGGCTCCCAGCCAGAACTAGGCACTTAGAGGAGTCGACCCACCCACTTGGCACCAGTAAGGCTATACTGCTTGACACACAGGATCTTTACAAGGCACCTAGGAACATGGATGGCACTCTGAGTTGGGTACCTGCACTAATCCCAGCTGCTCTCATGCCTAAATTACACAACAAGCAGCAGGAAAGTGGAATTACTGGGATGTAATCTTGATCCTACATGGGCTGAATTGCCCTTTGGCCATGCCTCTCTTACTCCACTTACTGTGGAAAAAGCACAAGATACCATTGCGAGTAACTTCGACATTTTAGTGAAGTGTCTAAAATTATCTGTGTTTAATCCTGACTCTCACATTCAGAGACACTAAGATCCCTACAGGAAAGGCTTTTTCTGTTTCTTCTACTTCTCCCTCCTTCAGCCTCCAGGGCAAACTTTACTTTCAATTGAACTTCTTTATTCATTTTTTTTCCTCCACTCAGTTACAGGATTAGAGAGAGAAAGAAAAGGTTAGGGAACAGTCAGTGACAGAGCTGAAGCTTTAGATACAAGGTTGTGCTCTCCGAACTTTCAGGCCAGGAGGCAAAAGCAGTCTGGAAGGGACATAGGTGGACTGACCCCTGGGCCCCCTGCTTTGGACAGGATAGGTCAGAATGCTGCCTGATTGCTCCTCAGGAGCACAGAAGAAACAGTAATTTAAGCAGAAGATAGCACTGACATGTTAAGATGTCCATAAGCTCTCCTGTTTGTGAAAGAGCGTTTTTCTTTTAGATTCTTCCATTTGTTTGTAGAAGAAAGGCCCTTCGAAAAGCTGCTCTTGTGTTTGCTGACAAAGTAAATTCTAGTAGTCAGATCTAATAGCCAGGAAAAGCATCTGCAAACTTTTTACTGCCTAAATTTCTCTCTCAGATAGATCAAAGTTAGATGCACTGGTGATATTGCCCTGAAAAATTAAGTGTTCCATTAAACGTCCCACCAGGCAACAAAAAATTCCAGAGCAATTTCCTGATCATTAAACTATCTTTCCTTTTTTTTTTTTTTTTTTTTTTTTTTTTTAAAGAATTTTCTTTTTTAAAAAGAATCATGGTAATTAGTGGAGAGATTTCTTGAATGTTCATTGAAAAATCCAAAGAAGGACAGGCAAGGATTACTTCATTTCATGGGTTAACAATGGACAGAATCCTGCCAGAGAGGTGCAACAGCCCTTTGCTGAAACCCATGGAGAGAGTGGGCACAGAAGAGAACAGGACTCTCACTAATAAAAACACCAAAAAACACTTTACAAAGGTATATACATACATACATACATATATATATATATGTGTATATATATATATATATATTTTTTTTTTTTTTTCTTTTTTCATTTAAATGTGTTCCCTGACTAAATGAAAATCAGCCACCATCACAGCAGAGGCAGTGACTGCTATCAGCTGGTGAGGGGAAGCTCTGAGCAATGTGGGGACACCAGCTCTGCTTGTGCTGTTCATACTGACAATATAAGGATGCAAGACACATGGAAACACCTGAATCTTTAGGTTACATTAAACACTGCTAATATTTTAATTATTAATAATAATAATAATGCAAGGAAATGGTGCTTGATTTCCAAATGATCTGCTGCCACAAAAAGCAAGGCTTTTATATGGCAAAGGATACACCCTTGAAGCCACGAGAGGGCACTCTCGTAATCTGCAATTTGAATTTTTGCTGCCTAGGTTTTCATTTTTAATTAAAAGGAAATCTGTTTCACAGAATGAAGAGATCTTATTTGACACACCAAGACAAAAGATTTTTGTCCAAGTTAAGAAAGCTCATGATATTTACAGCATTTTTAATTGTGCCAATTTAGCTGAAGAAACAGAATTTACTAACCAACCAAAGCTTATTCCAAAACCTTATTTCTCAGAAACAAAATGTAATTTCCTTTAAAAAAAATGCATGTTACTGGTTATGAAATCTGTCTATTCGTAAATATTTTTAGTCAATAAGGGGTAAAGATACCTCCAGGTATAAAACTAGTATTTTCCTTGAACATAAGGCATGGATGTGATCTCAAGCACATTAACTGAGTACAAATAAAAACAAAGTTCTGTAATGAGAGCTACTATAGTTCTGAAATTATTATCGAGTTATCTGTGAGGCTTTTTTCCCCTCTTTTTTTCTTTTTCTTTCAAGTTCATTCTCAGCATTCAGTCTCCTAATATAGAATACCTACATTCAGCACTGCATTATCACAGGCATTCTCACTCCTCTTTCATGCTCTTGGAAAAAAACAACTCCTCAGAACAGCCCACTCTCACCATTTTTCAGGTTAGGTGGGTAATCACTTACCGCAGGCCTTCAGTAGCTAATGATGATGTCATTTATTTTCCTGGTCATTGTAGGGGTATTGATAAATGTGGCACTCCTGAAGGTGAGGTTATTCTGAACACATCTTCCTCCCTGACTCTCAATGTCTCCGTTGAACTGAAGCCAAGTACCTACTCCAATCTCAATTACGTACTTTCTAGCTAATACACTACAACAAAGCTGTAAAAGCTACATTTGTCATATGCTAAAGGAAAAAAAGTTAATTCTGCTCCGGAATACTAAAAAACAAGTTCAGACTTGCATAGCTTTTATTACCTCACGCAAAAGTGTTTTTTTTTTTAAAACTTTTTTAGACACTGCATTTAAATCTTGCAAAGTCATGGGAAGTCATTCTCTCAGCTTCTCAATATATGAGCATTCAAAGTAGCGCTGACACTCACGGATTCCTGGTAAATCCACACTTCGAACCCAAATGCCCACGTTTCCATTACGTCTGCAAGCCGGTGCGTGCCTAACAGCCCAGGTATTACATACCTTTCCTTAGAGACAAGGGGGCATTGCTAACTTACTCATTATACCATGAACCCCTTCTTCTTACTCGGTTTTCTGCAAACCTGCAAGGATATTTTATTAGCCACTAAATACGTTAGTACTATTTACATCCTCAAATGCTCTGTTTTTAATAAGCTACCCTATCACCTGATAAAACAGTAAAATTACAAAGATCTTATTCATGAAATCAAATAGATCTTCTGGGCTCATAATAGCCATGTTGTCTTTTCAATTATTTACTTATTTTTTAGCAATTTTGCGGCACTCTCACTGCATACAGACCCTTGTCTACTCAGAAATCAGCTTTACTTGCACATATGTAATGGAACAGAATTAAAGTAGATTATGCAAAAACTGAATTCTCAGCACCGTAATACCCCCTCATCAATAGTTACAGGAACACAGCAATATCATTGGCAAGACACTGCAAGCAGAGTTGAAGAGATCTCATGCTTGCATTAATTTTTATTTTAAAAATTTATAGCCAGTAATTTCTTAGATATACTTTTATATCTAATTAAAGTAGGAGATAAAACAGAGACTTATTCAATCAAGGCATGAAACGGTTAACAGTGGTGCACATGCCAAGGTTTTAATAAGGCTTAACAATAAAAAGCTTCAACCCTCCACTTTCCCTAGATTTTGTTGTGGTTTTCCCTTGCTTAGGGCAATCCATCTGTTAATGTTGATTTGCAATACAGTTAATCACATACACGTAGAAAAGTGTAGAACAGCTAACCTAAGCAAGAATAAGCTCAAATGAATATTACAGAGATAGAACAATTCATCCTAGGCAAAGATTAATTGTGTGTATGCGCACGCGTGCACGAAGGCACACACAAGCATGCTCCTGTTATTTCATTTTTTTAGGAAAGACTTTCAAAATGCCAATTAGAGGAGGGAAGCTGATCACGAGCAATTGCAATAACACATTTAATTATTTATCCTCCAATTAGATTTTGACAGCTTTTTTACATGCTAGAATTTCCTTTGATTTGTTATTATATTTCTGATAGTCTATTGCTGATCTGGCAAAAAAAAAAAAGAAAAAATAAGAGCACTGTGAGAGCAGTGCTATAGCTTAGTAAATATTCATTGTTAAAAACAGCTCTGCGCTGTGACCAGTGCTGGTATTCTCCCCGGGCCAAACTGGCCTTGTTTTCAATAAAACCAGAGAAGTATCCTTTCCCTGGAGCCCTGTTAGGCTGAGGCTGCAGTTGGAACTGTCATCTTCACACAAAAGCAAAGGGGCTGGGTTTTACAAACGCAAAGCTTAATTGGGAGATCTTCGTGGATGTACTCTTGACATTTATTAAAGCCTCATCAACAAAACAGGAAATAACCATACTAATTAGCAGACCCACATACAAACTACTATTTATTGGGGTAAAAGCATATTCAGAACAGCAGTCCCCAAAACCCTGTTGTGAACAAATATTTAAAATGGTCTGTCACAGTGAAGGAAACTTTTGCGTCATACACAACGATACAAATGAACAGTACAATATTGTACAGTATCTCAGGTAAGTATTAGATGACTTTCATATGCATTCTTTCCAAGCAGAAGAGAATTAATGGCTCACAGCACGCATCTGACAGGTCAAGATCTAACAACAAATTCTTTATACTTAAGTTATTAAATGTTGTAAGATGGAAGAGAGAGCAAGAAAGTGCAGGGGTGCCTCTTCTTTGGAAGCAAGAAGATTATCAAAAAGCACTCTCTCTTCTGCTTGTTATTTGTTTAGGTTTAGGGTGGATATTCAAACAGATTCATGCTGCAACTTAATCAATACCTTGTCCCTGTATTAATCATCTACCAACATGCATGAACTGCCACATTAGCAGTACCATTATATTGCTGCTGACACTCATGGGTACCGTTTTTAGAAATCTAGGTGAAAAGATTCATCTCCAGCATAGAGAGAGTGCTATAGATATAATATTAAGCAATAATAGGAAAAGAGACTCATTTGTTGTATGCCGTAGGTTCAGTACCAGCTCTGAAACACTGGCTCTCTTGTGCACTTATCAATGCACATATTTATACTTATTTGGATGTAAAGATTAAAATCAACACCTAATCATAAAAACAATGCATTTATTTTTACTTAAAGACTTACCACAGAACAAAAATTAAACCAAGTAGAAAGTAGTGCGTTTTTTGTTTCTTTTTTTTTAAAAAAAGTACTTGCTTTTACTTGCCTTTGGAGAGGAAGAAAAGGGGAGCAGCGTAAAGAGGAGGGAAAAGCAATAGCACAAGATCTGAGTTCTTGTGAGCGAGCATCGCTCGCTCTTCCCCTAATCCCGGGCTCAGGTGGTGTTGTGGACAAGAGCTGGGGAGAAGACCAGGGACATTCTGGTTGCAGCAGGGCAAGAATACGAGGCTGTTAGTTACCACGCTTTACAGTAAACAAACCTTTTCTGCATCTATGTATGCATGTATGTATTTACATACATCTCTAACTATATATGCATAGAAACGTATGGAATGATATACCTTCTGTCTTCCTCTCAAAACCAGAAAATGTCTGATACGAATAACAACAATAACATTGAGGGATTTAGCAGTGTGCAGCTGTACGAACAATCACACACACACAGGTTTAATTGTTCTGTCAGAACAGGCCCTCAAAAGAAATGCTAAATTGCACAGAGATAAAGTAATCTCTTGCCTCCTGCACTTAGCAATAGGCAGGACTACCACACTAGCAAATTACTGCACATTTTTGTAATAAAAACAGCCTATAAGAATTCAGTGCCTCCAAGAGTGCATTTTGTGACATATTTACAGACACATACAATTGTAGATTCACCTACACTAATCTGTATTTTATATATATATATATAAAATCTGTATATTGCTTTATGCTGTACAAAAAGCTTTTTACTACCTCACATTATCAAATTATTTTGGTGCAGGGGAAAAAAGTTGCTGTATTTTAAAAGGAGTTATCTATTAGCAGCAAATATTTTAAGAACCCATTCTTGTTTTTAATACTACAGTACTAGAGCCATACGTATAGCACAGAATATCTTCTGTTCGGATACTGAGTGAAGAGAATGTGCTGCAGGCAAGTTTTGTAAAGAAGGGAGGCACCCCAGCTGCCTGTACATAAAAATACAGTGAGGGCACACAGTTTGACACTTTATCACTAGCTTGAAAGGGATCATGAAAGCATGCACAAACTAAAAACTGCCTAAATAATTCAATGCAGAAAATCATTGTATTATTTATAACCTCACTAAAAATCATGACTTAATGCTAACATACAATTTCAGCATTATTTAGCAATTATCTGCATCAATTCTGTGTTGAACTTCACTGACTTTGTATTCATTATGAATAAAACAAAGCTAATTTGAAACTCAATTGATTACAAGGGCAATTCAGTTTTTATCATTGCACTCAAGAGCAAAAAGAAAATGCTATTACAATCAGCTGGATTGAGTTTCAATACTTGGTATCTGAGGAAGATATATGTGTTAAAAACCCACATGTAAAAATTCATTGTGTCATTAAAAGCATGCGATAACATTGTAATACAAAATCTATATCCAAACATTAAAATACATACGTACGCACATTCCTTGCAAGTAAAAAAGTATTATGAAAACTCTTTTCTTGATAAGTCTGGAATAAAATTGTCAAAATGAACACAGAGCCATTAAAACCCTTGCCAAAGTTGGGACGTTACACCTGTTACTGCAATTTGGGACTAGAGCAGACTGGAGAACAAAAGGATGAGATTGACATCATATTAACTACTTGGCTCATTAATAAAATAACAAATTATAACTTTCTGAACAGGGCTAAAAGTCATGCAACTGCCAGATCAATTTATTACAAATACAATATTGATGTATTCCATTACCAGAAACTAAAATAGATGGCTTAACACAGGTCTGTGAATAGAGCAGAGCATATTTGCTACAAGAAACCTTTATCAAAAACAGATTTAAGATAAATTAAATCTCAGATCTATATTGATAAATCTCCCGGGTTTTCCCTTCTCAGCAGAGATGAAGTACGAATAGCATTTTTTCTCCTTCTGAGCAGTATGCTATGACAGAAGTATTGCTTTAAACACTGTGATTTAATCATGCTATTCAAACACAGACAGTGAAATAATCTTATACTCACTGATGCATTACTCTAACTGGAAAAAATTTCCTCACATGCATGTGAAGTAGGACAGACGTTCCAGGGCTCTTACCTGTGCAAGCCTTCGCTTTTCTGAGTTCTCTCTTTTCTCGCTATGCACTGTGTAGACCGGAGCACTCTGCACTGCAACAGCACCACAAGTTCGATAATCTTCCTCACTCTCCTATGCAACAAAACAGATTCAAATTCCTTCATTTATAATCATTATCTGCACATAATATGGTCCTCCATATTATGCATGCAGAAAGCATTCAAAATTATCTTGCCACAATCTATTACTGTCATGAAAATACCATCTGTAGTAAGAAAATCAAATTTAGCTATTTGTGAAGCCAAATTATCAACATCGTCATTTAAAAGATGGATTGTTCAAGTCTCTAGGAAATATTTTTGAAAGTTTTCTTAAAATAGAATAAAATATATTTTTAAAATGTTTCCTTCTCTCCACAGAAAAATCTCAAGCGGAAACAAAATCTTCAGTAGGAAAAGCAGCTGCAAAATGCCCAAAACGTCTTTTCTGATATTTCTGCAACATTACTTTTGTAAAATGAAACTGTTCATTCATTTTTAAACATTGCAATTGTTCACATATCCTATGAAAGCCAGAGAACTACACCTTCTGAAATACACTGCACTGCAAGGCTCTTCCATCGCAAATTCTCAGCTTGAAGCAAAGGCTACAATTGTGATATCAAAGCAATCAACTTTATGAAAACATACATCCTGTTAATGCATCTTTGAAAACCTCTGTTGTTCTATGATAAAATATGCAAACAATAAAGAGATTATTCAGTGGATGCATAGAATGACAGATAGTTGCCAGAGGGCTCGTTATGAAAAATGTATTGTTGAACAAAGGGCTAAGCATATTTCAAAAGTCATTAAAAACACAAATCTCGTGTGATTTGTTAAGTATGTGCTTCAAGCATACAGGAAGCAAGGTAAGAGTGCAAAAGTGTATTACGTACCTTATGTTTCAACTTACTCCTCACTTCTTTTATTCCTTGCCTTGCGTGATTTTTTGCCTAGAAAATTAAAAGGCCGCATGTAACTCTGTAGCCATGCAACACACTTTATGATGCCGCACTTATTGTGCCTATTTCCCTTTTTACACATGATGCTATAAAGGACAATTACCTGTTTCACAAATGTTGTGCGTGCCTTGTCAGGATATCTGATATATTCATGCTTTGTCGGTGTATACAGGGCTCTTTCAGTACATGCATGCCAATGCAGTGAAAACATACATGCTCAAAAATTCTCCGGTATTACGAAAGACAGGCTGAAAATGGCCTTTACTCACGCCTTTATTTGAAACGGTCCTTTAAATTTCAAAGGCTTTTTTAGCAGTAAGGCACATTGGAAAAATGTTAAGATGTTTCAAGATGACTGCTACAGTGTTCCAGTCTGGCAACTTGCAGGGCAACATCAATCTTAAGAGAAATGAAGTGATTTCATATGCAGATGGAGATTTTGCCCAGTGTTGCTGAACAGAATAGTGCTGCTATTTAGGGCAGAATTGTGTATGTATTAAAATAGGCAGCTAAGGATCACTGTTGCATAGAAAACAGAATCAAGAATGTTCTTCAATAGAGAAATGAATTATCAATACAGAATACCGTGTTCTTATGGGGGAAAAAAAAAAAAAAAAAAAAGAGAAAGAGGGAGGGAGAAAGACAGAGGGGGGAAAAAAAAGGAGAGAAAGATAGGGGAGGGGAACAAAACAACAAAGAAATCTAAGCCTAATAGAAAGTGTGTTCTTACGTGGATATAGCTCGTATAGGAAAAAAGCCAGAAAAGTTTTCAAGGTTGTCTTGAAAATAGAACACTATAAAATATAGTTAGTGGCCAAAATATGCAGAAATCAACTATTTTTCTATGTTTTTCAGTACATGGAAATTTGGATGAAAAAAAATCATCTTCTTGATTCAAGAGGTCAGAGAGTTGTTTTCATCTTTAAATCATACATCTACAAGCTCAGTAAGAGCACAGTGGGATGCCATGTAGCAGATGCTAACCTGAGAGCCACTTTAAACTTTCCAGCTCACATTCACAGCTTTTGGATGCATTTAGGAGCAACTTTGTTCTAACTCTGAGGGGTGGCACAAATCACATTATTTACTCAAGGACAGTTATCTAGCAAATAGGACATGCATATGCCATTTCTCTGGTGGTAGGCTCCACAAAGTGGAAGTGTGTGAGAAAATACACGACAATACTGCAGGCACACAGATCCTCAAAAAATTTGCCAGCTCCCTGGAATGAACAGAAGATCGATTTGAAAAAATCTTATCAAGGATAAAAAAATCTTAACAAAATTGAATGCTGGGATAAGATTGTGTAATCACAATCTAAGCTAATGAAAACCACAAAATAATTTCCAGATAACCTGTTAATGAACCATTTCTTAAATTATGAATGAGTTCAAGATATGATGTAGATTTATTTACCTGTTTCTCACTTCATGACTGCTATTTTTTCAACCAATGTAAATTAAAAATTCTCTTTGAAAACTTTACTTAAAGTACACTGGTGTAGACTGATCATCTGATTTATTCAGCACTACTTATTATGCATTCGACTAATGGAACATTTGGAAAAGCAAAAAAGAAGCCAAAAGTCTTTTCTCGTGTATTTAAAATCTAACCCCTAAATAGTTCCCATTTCATTTTAAACTACTGCTTTGCTTCGTTTTATGGGATTTTTTCATGCTCGCTATACCTTAACAATTTATATGCTTTGTTGTTTAGACAGGATTTTAAAACAAGATATTTTTAAGTTCAAAGCAATAAATCCAGCTAAGTGTGAGTATTCTGACAATTTTTAGAACAGCAGATGAAACAAAAGACAAAAGCATTACTGATGCTTCACCATGCCTTTACAATAGGGCAGCACATACTGCCAAATAGAAATCACATCTGTGTAAGACAGGACTCCATTTGTCCTGAACAACATTCTCAATTAAAACGACTTGCTACCACATGTTAAAGCTACACGCTATATAACTACATACTGTGAGTCCATATTTACAATTAAATGTAACATTTATGAAATGTTTTAGACTCATGTTAACTTTGCAATGCACGACCTACGTCAGCAGACCACAGTGCAAACAAGGATTTCTATTTCCAGAGCCCATATTTTGATGACATTCTCACCATGAAAGAAAGACTTTATAGCTGTGCATCAATTTGTTAAGTGATATTCAAGTAAGTACTATGAATGTGACAACAGCACAGTGATTCTTCAAAAATGCCTGATTTTATGTATAACCTATCTGGGAGATACCAAATCAATTCTAAAAGCCAGTGCTCACTGAGAAAATGAATGAAGCTGAAAGTATTTGGCAGGCTGAAGTGTTTCTCTACAATATATTTATAAAACATTTAAGTTTTTAAGTATTCAGGAAGAATCAGAGATGATAGGTAGAGAAGGCATTTTTACATATAATTTATTTGAAATAGATATCTTACAATTTTGTATGCTGTTTTCACAGCCGGAGTGGCTTTGGTCATTGCTGTGTTGATCAGTGCACCGCCTTTCTGCAACGAACAAAACACGGTATGTTAATAACATTTATGACCTAAGTTAAAAGTTAAGACAACAGGAAAATTTGAGTGTGCTGAAAAGAATTAACAGCTTAAAGAGGCAAGAACAGCCACAGCTGTGTTCCTTCCACAGCCTACTGTCTGCAGACACACAAGGGTTACAGTACGTCATTATCAGAGCTGACGCTTTTATCAATGCATTCTAACAGGATGATGTATTGTCATTCTTTATTCACTGCTACCATATCAAAATCAATTCAGAAGTTACAGCTATTTATCTTGCTTTCCTACCCTAAATTATGTAACTTCAAAATACTTCAACTTGAAATAACTATCATGTTTAATCACCTAAGAATTTTATTTATCTAAAATAATATATTTGACTAATCCTGCAGAATAACAGGGTTGTACCAAGTATCTTCTGTTAGTCAAATTGCACAAACCCATATTAACTATATGCTGTTTACCAGAAGTGAGAAGCTTCATATCAAACTGTACTGAGTCTCACTCCCACAGTAAACATGTTATATTTACATGTTTTCTTTCCAAACAAATAAACTTTTTTATTATATCCATATAAGGAAGAGGGCAAAGTTTTGAAGAAAGCAAGCTGTCAAGGATACATATTTTCATTTATTTATTTATTTCCAAAAATCAATTACTTAACCAACAATATATTTGTACCTTCACAGTATACATCCATTGCTGGTAAGATCTCGAATTTCCTGAAATGAAAATATAAAAAAAAGAAAAAAACAAAATCAAATATATATTCAACATCTTAAATGTTTCAGCCCCCTTCAAAGTCCACATTAAAAATTCTCTTAGAGGATTATTCATTAATTTTGTTCTTTCCAGAGAGACAAAGAACTTAAAGATAAGAATATGTATATAGTAAGGGGGAAAAAAAAAACTTATTTAATGTTTACTGTTTTCTTTGTGAATTCCTACCTTTTCACAATGTTTTTTTCAATTCCAATTGAAGTGCAAAGAGAAATTAAAACTACAGAAGCATAACATACTGTTAAAAATTCTGAAAAGAAAACACCAAATTGAAGCAAAGAATATCTAAATGAATTGTGTTCAAGAATAATGATCCCACTGGGTAACCTTTCAAGTAAGACACTGACATGAAATGCAGATGGTTCCATCCCAAGGAAAAAAGCACTCGAGAAAAGTCTGAAGATTATGTCATCATCATGTACTTACGCATAGGAAAAATCACTGCAACATGCTAACTGTATCTACCTTTTTTTTCTACAGGGGAAAAAAGAATAACTATAAGGCAAGTGATAGCTATTGGTTTATGTAGAGCTACCATCCCACCAAGCGTAGGGTTAAATTCTATCAAGCTCTTGTTGAAGAAATGAATACTATTTCCAAAACATGCTTCCGCTGAACACCTATCCCCACTCTGTGTGAGTTTTAGAGATGAATCACTTGAATACTCTGGTACTGTGAGTTACTGCAACCAAGACATTCGTGTTGACATGATGAAATTTTGTAGACTGGAAGTTTCTCAAGGAGCATATTGATATATCTGTGATGATACAGACTTCTAAAATGACATCACAAAACTTTAGCTTTGCAATAAATTAATAACGTAAAGCCTTGGTAGATTTATTGCATGAGCTAATGGAAAACCAAATCACACTCAGTTCCTAAAATGTGACTGAGAACTAACTGAATAAGAGGTATTCCCAAGTTCCTTTGCCAAGTGAGGTGGAGAAACTGAACTGTGTGCAGTTGTACCAAGCAGTACAACTTTCACCCATGACGCTAAAATCCACATAAGCCATTTTGACACAGAGAGACTCTCAGGAAGGATAGCATGAGTGAAAGCAAAACAGGCTTAGAAATGAGAGAAATCGATGATTATTATGATCTAAACTCCATTAAGAATGTCAAAGAGAAACCAAAAGCAAATACTACTAAGTTTTTATTTCTTCTGTTTGGCTCCCTGGAACTACCAGGGAAGGTAGTGTGAAAAAGCATGCAATATGAGAATGAGAAGATATGAGCGTAAAAAAAGATGGCTATTGAGTGTCTTTTCACATTTAGGGCAATAAAATTTGATCAGCATACAGAAACAAATTATTTATAAAAATATTTTCCAATTTCCGGTATAATTTTCTCTATTGATTTAGTGCATATGTGGGAAAATGAAAACTGAAAAAAAAAAAACCTTTTCCATTTGAATGTGCAATTTTAAAATTACACTTTCTCTAAAATGCATTCAACTCTCCTTCTGACAGCTTATAGCTCTCTAAAGTTCTATGAATTTCCTGAAGACTGGGTGTCATCTATGGGCCTTTTTTGTTGGTGTTAGTGGTGGTTGATTGATTTGTTTTTCTGGTGGTTTTTTTGTTTGGTTGTTTTTTTTTGTCTGCATGTTTAAAACTTTGGACCATTTGATAAGATGCATGGGATTCAACTCCGTGAAAAGATCATAGTTCTACGCCATTAGCGTCAAAAATGTCACCTTCAATTGCATACATATTGTTAGCCCTGCACTTCATAATGATAATGAGACAGCAGTTATGTAAATACTGAATATATACTGAATATATGCCCTAAGCAATTTGTCCACAACCTGGCAATATACAGCTCAAGAGACTTGAAAAGTCACCACACAGTGCAATCCAAGCGAGAAGGGCTCCTGAGGCCGAACACTCCTGCCCAGATGTGACGTGGTTCACAAGCTGCAGTACATGGCCAAAAATCAAACTTTCTCTCTGCTCTAATGGAGTTTTATTGAGGACTCTTGACACTTAACTGCAGTGAGCAAATAGACTAAATACTGACATTACCTATCTTACTAACAGATGCTCAATGGCTAAAATTTGTATACAATATTGAATATGTATACAAAATTTGTATACATAGTAGCATAAGCTATGCTGCATTGACAGAAAGGAAGCAAATCTCTGTTTAACTTAATCACACTTTAATCATGGAAAAAAAAACCAACCGTGCTAGACCATACAGCACAAGACTCAGAGGGAAGGAGAAGGCAGTGAAAACCTTTTAAAGGACACGTACTCTGAGTGTAATGAGGGCATTTTGCAGAAGGTGAGGCTGGCTCTGAACTAATACACCATCTCATGCTCTCTGCCCTGGGAACATGCCCCTCTAAGAATGGTCCTGCAAAGAAAGCCCATCTGTCGCTACCATCTGCAACTCAATGGATTTGGTAGAGCCTCCATTTATCAAGGAAGCTTCTACCTTGCTTTCATAAGATAGTGCTCATGCTATCATGCATGTTGTGATCCAACATTTTGAAAGCAGATACAGTGCCTCAAAAAGAAATACAGCAGATAGGGTATATAAATGTCTAACAGAGAACCATGCAATAATCCTGCAATAATCAGAAATTGATTCAGCACACGATCTTCTATATTGGTTAACTTTGTAAGCTGATGAATGTGAAAAGCGTTAAAATAACTGTCAGTGAACACAATTGTTGGAAACATCACCACGAAAAATACTTTTTTAATGAAGAAGGCAAGTATTTCTATATTTCTTCTCAGATGATATACAGTTGTTCAATATCAAGGTTCAATTTCTTTTTCTTCAGTAGTACATTTGGTAGAGATAATTGACTTATCTAAACAAAAACCACTGCTTTTTGCACTGCAGAAATAATTAGATGTTAAAAAGTTGGGTAAGTTTTTTTAAAACCTAACTATCCAGAACACAATCAGCAGCACAAAGATGAAGATTGTTTTTAAGAAGTTAGCACAGAATTTAACAGGTAGTATAAACGTGCAGACAAAATGCAACTGACATAGTGACACATTTGATCACATCTTAAAACCTAAGTATTGTTTTACTGGATTAAAACAAAATATCCTCTTTTGTTATATTGACACAACTAGATGCATACTATTATTCGTCCCAGCAGTCATTCGTTGAAGGCTAAAACCTTTCAGGAATGAATGGAAATGTTGAAACAGTACAAACATTAATGACTTCTAAAATGTATAAGGGCATCATGTTAAACAGCTCTCAGAGAAAAAGCACCAAGTAAAACGCTTTAATTCTGTACCTCCACAAAATCCTCCTGTTGTGATTTCTTCTTCAAAGACATCAGAGAATCCCCTTCCTGCATTTAATTTTGATAGTCGACCATCAATAAACTAAAACAAAAAAAAACAAAAAAATCACACTTGGTTGGTCCTTACATTTCTTTACAATGCTATAATGGTATGTATGTATGTTATGATGGAATTTCTATCTTCAAGATAACATATGGCCTACGGATAATACATAATTTTGTATGGACTTTTCAACCAAGAACAGCAGAAATGTCAAAATACTGTAAAAAATATCAATATCACTTACTTCCTTTGAATTTCTGCTACTTTTATTTATATTGAGTAAATTACATGTACAATTTACAAAAACAATTTGTAAAATTTTATAGCCAGTGAACTTATAACAGTTTGTTCAGAGTTACTTTCAATTGCTTTCAAGCTCTTCTTGCTTTCCTAATGGCATTAAAAAGTTTTAGCATATGTTTATGATAACTCTGTATTATCATAATCAATTAAAGACAGACAAGAATTCCTTGATTTATGTTGGAAGTCCTAAGGTTACCCCTTATCGTAAACAGAAAATGATAAACAAACCTCCCTTTCAGCTTTGCACATCAATGGGTCCAAAGTAAAGCTAGTTGAAGTACACAGAACAAACAGCTGGACACATTTCACCACGTGAACTTCAAAGAAATGATAATCTACAGTGTCTAATCAAGCCCCACTAAAAATCCAATGGATATGTTTTACAGGAAGTAATCTTATGAGGACAGTAAGTGTGGGGACATCATAGAAAACTGCCTGTACTGAAAGAGAAGAGAATCACTGTGGCTTGTTTTCAGAAATGGTGGCATAGCAGCACGGATTTGATCAGCAGTGTACAAACTAACTTGAAAGACGTTTCACTCAAGTGCAAAAATGAAGTGGGGCATGATGCCAAGGCAGACTCTCCATCTGACTGAGCACATTTCAGATTGACACCATGGGATTTTTAAGTTCTAACACAAGTAACACCTATTTAGTTGCAACTACAGGTACATATTGCAATAATCATCCCTATGTACAGGTTGCAGTTGCATGAGTATGTGAATTTGAATCTATCTCTATGGATATATAAAGAATGAAATGATTCAGACAGGTCAGAAAGAGTCAAAAGAAGATAACTAATGATTAAACCTCACAGAGGAAATGAATACATTGTTTTCAGGAATTAACAAGCTTCAAAGAATATTTTTAAAGGTTCAAAATTCCTTTCAGGAACAGCCCCTCCTTATTTATTTTGAAAAGGCTAACTCAAAACTGAGAGATAAAGGGAGAAAGCACTTTCCTAATTACACACAGTTCGCCTCCTAACAAGAAATATGAGTTATTCACTGTTACTAAATGGTACATAGGAACTGACCAAAATTAATTGTTTGGTTATGTCATATATTACTACAGATTATCCAAACAATGTCAATGACAATCTAATGCTTGTCAATATCTTCATGAAACAAATTACATTCTAAGAATAGTAAAATTCCAGCAGCAATAATGAGACAAGCACAAAGATAAGCAGTCCTTTTTCTCTTCTGTCTCAACTGCTTGTTTTTTCATTTCACTCCAAGTTGGCGTTTTTCCAAACAGGTTGGGTTCATGGTCATTCCTCTTTGGGATCACTGGATTATTTCACAGTGAGAAGAGAGATAAGAACATCTTTAGCTACTGCTGAGAAAAAAAAGAAAAAGAAAAAACAGCCATACTTTGAACTGTAAGGCATTATCTCTTTGGGGAAAGTTATGAGTTCATTCCATACCATGGACTAGCAAAAGATTTATGGACATACTCAACATTTGGTAAAACTCTATCAACAGCAGGCTGAGACACTGGCTGAATTTTAGTTTTTAGAAGATTAGTTCAATTGAGTATTAAATGCAAATATTGAAAAATAGATCTATTCAAATAAACAAAAAAAAGCAAACACCAACCCCTGAAATTATTTAAAGGAAGTGATAACATTACTAACTGTATTAGCAATCAATACTTTTGAGTCATTTACAATTATGAGTTGCATTTAAATTACTAAATGAAAAAAATAGCATTTGGAACCATGCATGCCTTATATCACATTCTTCTCTCGTTTTTAAAGCCATAGTCCCTGGAAAATCAGCTCAAGTAATGCATTCTCTTACAGATCCAGAGACACTGTTCCTGACTACCACTTTTAATGAAAAATGCTAACTCTGATGCTACTCTTGGGTTTTATAGGACTAAAGAGAACTTCAGACTCCTTAAATGTTTTTGAATTCTAAAAGTAAAGGACAGACTGTATGAAACTGTGAAGGTTTCATACTGCTAAAGAGGGAAGACAGAGGATGCTATATGTCAGTCAAACGCATACATATAAATAAATGTAGGAAGCAGTAAAAATTCCAAGTGAATCAACAGTTACTAAGAACAAGAACTTTAGTGGAGTAAAGAATTTCCAAACAATAGCAGCTCAAAGTATATTATTCATACAATTATATTGTTTAACAAAGTATTCTAACATTAGTATTCATGCTAATTCTAGGAATGAATTAATAGTTTCCCTGGACACTCGAACAATTTGACACATGTTACTATTAATTCCTTATGCTTGAAGACAGAAATACAGCAGAAGCAAGTAACAGTACAACTCCTTGAAAAACAAAGGAAGCTGGAAATGATCCTAACGTGATTTCCTGGTAATTTGATGAACTTCCAAGAAGAATAGAGGTGGAGGGGAGAGAGAAGACTTAAAAAAAATAATAATAAAAAAAAATACCCCCCCCCAAAAACAAACAAACAAAAACAACAATAAAGAGAACCCACAGCAACAAATGACATGAGTTAAGCTTACTTGTCAGTCAACACAAAAAGCACCCAAACATATTTTACACACTCATTTTCTGCTTCTAAAATATTATTTACTGCTTAACAATTAGTCATTTTCAGGAACATAATAGAAACAGTTTATTCTGTTGAAAAGAACCTTTAAAACAGCTCATTTTCAGTGGGAAAAGCTATAAAAGATGCAGCTGGGCTGAGGATTAACTGAAGTGGGAGTAACAATCGCAACAAAGAAAAAAAATGTTTACTATTAAACCACACACATCATCAAAATTGTTACTATTTCCTAATCCTTTGTAATATATTATTTCCTTTAGTGTGAATAAAATTAAAAACTAGCTATAAACAATCAACTGATTATTTTTACTTGAGCATATTAAAACATAATGAGTAATTTCAGAGCCACACCGACAAGCCCATACTTTCAGTGAAGTTAAACCTTTTCCCTACAACTGAAGACCTATCATCCCTACATAAATCTTTACTACAGACATGAACTACTGATTAGCAACAAGTATTTCTGTGAAAAATCAGGAAATCCTATATATAATGAATTTCTCTTATCTATTATGGTAATCTACCTTCACAGGGGTCCATTAGATTACTTCAAAATGAATTCTCATGCCTCAATCATTCTAGGTATTTGAAGGAAAATAACTACTTTGAGTCTCAGGTTTTCCTTAATCAGTTACAGTATACTTCCTACAGTATTGTTCTGCCCCTATGACTTGGGTTGGCAACAATCTCTGTATGCCTACTTCAGAAACCCTAGAAATGAAAGCTGTAATTACAGTATGAATCCAGTTTTTAAATAAAATGCTACTGAAGTCCAATTTAAGTGAGCACTTAGTTCAGATCTTTGGTCATGAGCTGAAGAAGCTGAAAATGACGTTCCACTGTTAAGCTGGGAGATCCACAATTTCTGTTGCCTACATGAGTTGCTGACTGGCTCTGAACAAGTGCTGCCCCAGTTCTGCACCCTGGAGTTATTTTCCCTTTTTTTTTTTCCCCGCTCTTTTTTTTTGTTTGTTTGTTTTTAAACTATAAATGAAATCTTAATAATAAAATAAAACTAGGATGACTTCCTGTACACAAACACTTCTATTTTACCCTGGAGTTTCATAAGATGACAGAAAGGGATATATATTTAAATAGGGATGCATTTCCAAAGCAAATAATTCAATTTGGGTCTTTTACCATCTCATACCTGTTTAAACAGCTGAAGGTTAACAGCAGTTTCCAGGAACTGTTTAGTAGTACTGGAACGATGCTTCACAAAACTATTCTCACAGAAAGTTATAGGTTCTCCCTAAAAGAGTTTAAATGGAAAATATTGGATGTTAACTACAGTATACAAAGATGTTGATTTAAGATCTCACTAAATATGCATAAAATAAAAAAAAACAACAACACAGACAACAGCAAAGAAATCTTCATACATTTTAAATAGCTCTCAGAACACATGTTGCAGTTGAACCTTTTATTTATGAAACTTTAACGCTAGTCTACAAAAAACACATAGCAAGGAAAAGGCAAGTGGTTTACAGTTGGCTCATATTACCTCTGAACTACTCTCCGTTAAATATTTCAAAAAAGTGGTACAAAGTTTGAGGGATAGCAGGTCCTTTGCTTTGAATAGTTCAACAGTCATTACTCTCATTTAACAGGAAAATTTTGCAATAAATTTAAATTTATTTTGACATTATTTCCACTATAACAAAAGTCACAAGCATTGGCTTTCAGAAAAAAATCTAAATGGACCAGATTAACATCTCGTAAAATAAAACATGATCACAACACAAGGAAAGCACATAGTCCATAGTTTACCAAGCACTCTACAAAAAAAAAAACCAAAAAAAAACCCACCATAAATAAATAAAATAAAATAAAAACAAAACAAAAAAATAAAAAATAAACAAGTACTCATTGAAAATGAAGTATCTGTTGAAATCTTATTAACTGTAAACAGCACCCATTCTAAAATAAAGATTCTTTAGAAACAGTTGAAGTGGTTCCTAGGTTATCCCTTAATTAGATTTATAATTTGCTATCCATAGAGCGCACAGAGCACTGGAAGTTACTGACAGGCATTCTCTCAAATTGTTACTCTTTTCAATACTTTGCGATAAATATTTGAAGCTGTTAGATTTAAATGAATAGTAATACATACACTAAGAAATTTGTGTGGTGATAAAGGCATTAATTGATTTCATCTCAAATCCAAGAGGCCTCCCATCCAAGTATACAGAACAAAGAAGTCATCAGTTCAGAAATGATTAGTAAGATGAAAAATTGGAGTCAAACAAAGTTATGTACCTAAATCTGACTCTATGATGATTTACTACCCAAAAAACTAAATATCCACGATGGACTAAGACACCTCAGCCACTCAAAAGAAAAAAGAGTTCAAAGGCACCTCCTTATATTGATCTTCCTGACAATAAAATAGAAGTTCTGTCAGGCTCCAACTGTTAGCCACTTTGAAGACAAATGTATTCATGCCCATGACCACCACTGCTTTCCACCCCATACCCTGGTTAATTGTAATCACACATAGTACTTCATACATTTTCCTGCCTTCCTGGGACCTTCCATGATTCTAGAATACAACAGGGTATTCTCGGCACATGACCTTTGTGAGTTTGTCAGAGTAGCTCTAAATCACTTTCAAATGCTTTTTTATACCTTGCATTTTCTTTTTAAATGATGTAAGAATGATTCAACGAAATCTAGCAGTAAAACCATCCTCAGGTCCTTTTAAAATCCTATTCTAATCCTATGAAAAGCTTCCCTCTTTTTCAATTTGCAGGGGCATGTTGCCATAGGTGAAATCAAATTCTGGATATCTTACCACAGCACTTAAATTGAAAGTATTGAGAAGCTGTAGAGAGGTTCAATCCTACTCAGAAAGGCATGTAAGTTCATGCTTAACTTGCTTTTAAGCTTTATGTTCTGACATCTTTAAGGAAACACTGATTTTAGAAAAAAAATCTCCCAGGAAGAGTTAGAAGCAATATTTAAGCAAATTTACTTAACACAATCCTTTCCCTTTCACAGAGTACCTGGCATGAAATGATACACAAAACCATCTCGATACAGCATCTCCATCACATCTCCAAGATGAGCATTCCAGTTACTCCACCTACTGCTTCCCCAGAGATAACTGGTGAACACTGTACACGTGCAGGACATGCTGAATCTGTCAAAGAGCTTGAACTGTTTGTGGCACTTTAAATAGCACTGCCTTCCTGACCCACTTTGCATTAGCTTTTCTTGAGCTCCTGAAGACTCTTGTCTTAGGAAGATGACCTCAAGCTACTTAGCAAATTCAAAGTGCTTCAAAACAAATGAAACAGTCTCCAGTGAGATATGGTGGTACAAGACATGGTGTTCCTGAGGGCAGACTCTCTTCTCAGTTCTGTTGTTCTTCCAAAAAAATTTCAAGGCAGCAAATTAGAAAAAGAATCCTTATTTATTTATTTCTTTACACAACAAATGATTTATGAAAATACAGAGGCTATGTGGGAGTGCAGAATTGACTTGGTGATGACTCACAACAGATTATGAAACCTTAAATTTAGAACCAAAGAAAGAAAAGGATTTAATTTTCCAGGCATGCTCTTTAGAAAAATTAAGAGTAAGCAAAGCCTTTACTGCTACTTTCCCCAAAGTTGTGGGAAAGACAGAAAGGAGAGGTTATCTCCCAGTAAAAAACAATCCTGCTCTTGCCTTCATATCAGCCTAGGAAGAGAGAGCAGTGAGAGTTCTCCTTGGTAGCAACTCTCCAGCCTGAGCCATGTAGCAGAACACCAGGAAATGGCAGTTCAACACACATTTTTAATGTATAGCTGTGCTAGTCTCCTAAATATTTCTCTTTATCAGTGGATACATCAGATATTTAGTAAGCACTCATGCATTGGTGCATTTATTGCCTCATCAATAAGGTTCAGAAAAAGAATAGCCAAGGTTGAAAATGTATTTAGATCTAATTTGGTTCAGATCCAAAAGCAATCCAATTATTGCAATCTACTGATAGTAAGATTGCTTTAAAAACTTGATTTGATAGGTACAAAGCACCTACCAGTTCATCACTTCAAAGGGAAAAAAAATCTCTTGAAATCTGTAGAAATTTCAGATTTCAGTTTTAGATTATCTGCTGTAACTTTATTGAAATCACATTAAATATCAAACTGTTATATCAAACTGTTAACACTTATTTCTTTCATTTGTTTCATACTCTGAATAAATACATTGTTTTCCTAATAAAGATTTGCCAAATCTTCAAGATTGTTACTCTAATCCTGAGAGGTTTAGGATTGCTATTTAAAAATGAAGCTATTAATCTAATATAAACAAAAAAGCTCCAGAAGTTTTTGGACACGAAGCATGTAACATTCATGTTTCTGCAAATACAGCTGGGTACCGTTAGAAACTCTGAGTTTTGTAAGAATGCACCACTGATATTTAACTACTTCAGCATCAAATGGCCCCTTCCGTATTGATCTACAATGTACTTTCAAAACCAGTTCGATCAAAACCCAGTAGGGACTCCATACTGAAAAGTAGACAGCTAATACTCAGACCAAACAGACCAAACAGCCTATGCCCAAACAAGATATGTGTCCTTTTAACAACAGTTGCTATAGAATTTTCTTCCCCTTTCATAGCTTGCCACACACAGCAGGTATTTTTCACTCCAAGCTACATTTGCAGTTTAAGAAAGCTACTTATGCTGACCACAACAGAATGGGAAAGTAGTGATCTAAAACTGTGCAAGGGTTTTAAAAGGAAAGTTAGTGTAGATTAGAAGGTATGTTTAGCAAGATGTACTCGCATTTCAACTGTTTGAGGAAACGTTCATATCTTTTTAGAACAAGGTGACTCTTACACTGTTTATATTATTGCTATAATATATATACATGTCAACTCTTGCTTAATATAAAATGAGTATATAAGGTAAGTAAATATTCCTCAGCGTTGTACCGTTTATCAAAAAAGTCCATTTTTAAACATCATTCTGACTGTCATATGAAAATTCCTTTATTTAAAATCAAAGAAGTAAAAAGATGAAATTTCAGTTGTTGGCCTGACAGTTAACCATCCAGAAAATAACTGAGTATGACTTAACTATATGTTCTACTCATGAAGGTACCATTTAAAATTACAAACAAATTACTGCAAGATTTGCCCATTTCTTGCCATCAAAGATTCAAAAGAGCTGGTATTTCTTGAAATTACAATTAGGCCTTTCTAACACTGCTATTAACATCTATGTTCAATAAAGAACCACTACAACAGTATGGCTTTTAACACGAAAAAAAGGTTCTTAGAGAAGGGACAATGAAGAGACATAACAGGTTTAACACAGGATGGTTCGGTATTTAAACACAAGCTACATTCTGACATTTTACTACTCTCCATTTCTCTACTGTAATTTTTATGCCTAACTTGGGGAAAAGGCAAACAAATCAATGCCCATTTCTCAAGGTAGTTTTGTCCTCAAAAGAAGATTTCATTTTGAAATTCGAATATAAGCAACTATTGCTTAAGCATTCTCACACATTCAGGAACACTCTGAATCTTAAAATATCCTTTAGTTCCCCTATCATAATACTTAATTGCATTATTCTAATTTCTATCATTGTAAATAAAATACCTGGGTCTGTTTGGAAGTTAATATAACTACTTAAAGTGTACTTAAAAATGTGCAGGCTAAAGCACTTGAAAAAGCATTCAAATAAAGCAAGGTCTGACAGGCTGTGTTATCTCCAATACGGAGGCTATCCCATCCCCTTAGAATGCCAATCAGACTATGAGCTCCTGCTGGCAAGAATTCCAAATCATGCCATTAGCCTTTGCTCTTCTTTTCCTAATTTCTGATGAATGATGTTATAATCATCATAACTTAAAACAAAGATATGCTGAGTTTATTTCTTTTGGTTTAACATTAATAGCTTTGATGATTTTTTCCCCAAAACTGGAGATGATTTTCTTGAACGACTATCTTTTGTTGGCTAATTCTTGAAGAAAAGCCAATTCTTCAAAAGCAGAAAATAACATTGTTGTTTATAACGCCTAGTTTTCAAACACGCACGTCTCCAAGATTTGTTTCTTTGAAATACATTTGAAATGCATTTGTCTTGTCATGATGGACTACATTTTTCTTGTTTAAATCATACCTATAATTCTTCGTGATGTTTGCTAGTTTAAGCAAAGCCGGAAAGCCGGTTTCTCCTTTTCCCAATGATAAAAGTTCTCTTTTATTATTCATTATTATTTTTCCTCTTCTAACCCCAAAATCTCACCTACCTTTTTCTTTCTAGATACAGTCAGTGAAATACTGCCTTTTAAAGATTTTTTTTTTTTTTTTTTTTTTTTTTTACACCACTCACTGTTTTGTTATCTTTGACTATATTGCATATATTTAATGGAGAAAAAAAAAATCTAGTCTTTGCTTATTATCTACAAAGTTTGCATAAGTTCATGTGTAAAGTTCATTTTCCCTGGCCACCATAGCATTGCTAAAATTGCTAAAATGTTTGATTGGTGTGGTTTACACCTGCAAGGCTGTCTGAAAAATACCTAGGAAGAATATGTGAAGTAAAATAGCTGGAAAGGAATACAATATTGCACATGCACTGATTGATAAAGTGAAACAAACAGTATAATTGTAATCTTTGTATTTAACTTCCACCTTCGCATGCTCTGAAACACAAAATATTATTTTGTAATAAATTCCCAAATGTTGGACTACCTAAAGAAAATAAGAGCAATAAAAATAAAAATACAAAATAAAAATAATTTCTATATGTACATGCATCTACATGGTTTAAGGACACCTCACAATACTCTGATCTTTGAAATGTCACAGTGGGGGCAGACTCTTGGAACCAAAATTGTTCATGGTTACTGACATAAGAGATCACACAATGGCTACTACTGCAACCTCTAGCTGGGCTAGCGCAACAAGACACTGATATTTCACTGAGGAGATTTTCTTTTGAATACATAGAAATTTCTCAAATAAGGAAGCCAATAAAGATAAAAATCCGTTTTATTTTCTTTTTCTCTTCCTTATCAAAATCTAGGAATCGTGATGGGATATTAAAACCGGTAATAAAAGCAATACTTTCAGACAATCCTCAACAACCACACATGAAGTGGATTCCCTCAGAATTAAGGTAAATCAGAAAATGGTCTTCAGCTATTGTAGACATTTAGTAGTCAACACTAAAATAAATAATATGAATAATAATAAAGAATCACATAAAGCTAGACATGCACACTCTGTGGATGCCAGGTCCTTATCACCAGCTGTACTGACTTGCTCTACAGATCCACTCCTATTATGCAATAGTTGCTAAAGTAAATCACAACATATTATAAAAAATAATTTTGGCAGTTAGATTTGACTGATTTATCTTTTTTTAATTCAGTGTCACAATTAAATCACACAAAACATATTTCTGCTTTACTTGAAAACTTTACTGGATTGATATTTTTCTTATCATTTATTACAGACACAAAAATAATTATTATCACCTATATCTATTGCACGTCATGTTTCCTGCCAGTATTCAAGTAGTCAAATTTTCCATATGGTCTTTTGGAGTCCCATGAACTCCTTTCAAGACCCCTGAAGCTTCCCGTTTTCCCTTTCACCAATCACATTATTTTCAATAATTGCTAGACGTTTGTTCAAGACATATTGCTACACCAAGTAGAATCTGTCCTATGCTGAAAACAAACAGTTGCACAGAATGAGTGTTCAGTGTGATGAACAGCGCTTGGAATGAAGAGAAGTGTTGGATGAGTACAGACACTATCAAAGCTGTTCTTTACTCAAAGTGAATATTAATGACAGTTGTTCCATGTTTCAAGTTAAAATCATACAGAGCACCCTGCTGCAAATAAAGTAGTTCACTTGAACATACTTTTAAACTTATAGGCAAGTGATAACCATCCAAACATTATTTTATTTTTCATTAGGATGCTTATGATCCTAAAAAATGGTATCCTAAAGCCTCCCATTTCTTTATTCTGAAAATACAACAAGCTTATTTACAGCAAAAGTATTTCAAAATTATCTAGAAAATATTTTGAGTATATCTCTCACAAAGTTTTGGTGAGAATATTACTTGTGTCCTAAAAGAGTATAAATAAACTCTCTGAGTTAGATTTTCTTCATTAGATCTAGCATGACAGAGACTCCAAGACAAATATTTTCTTTGCAATAACAATTCACATGTCCTGAGTCTCATGACAAATGCTCCCAATACAGTCAAATGAGACTGGATTTCTTGAACCTTCTAATTTACAAGGCACTAAACTTAGTTCAAAAGGCTCATGTAAAATGAGCTGAACTATCACAGAACAGCTCCTTTTAGTCTCTACTAGTCTGGAGCAAGTTCAGCTCTTAGTAAGTTTTCCTATCGCAAACATTCCGTAAAAAACTATATTAGTTAATACAGTGTGAACATAGCCCAATTTTATTTTATTTTTTTAAATTTTTTTAATATATATACACATGGTCTTTGGACAAGTTGATGCCAATCTAAGATATGCTGACACTTGCATACAAATATTAAAAAAAATAAACAGGCCACAAGAATTTCATAAATATCTTCTCTTATATGGAATTGTTGAGCTAAAAAAAAATAATTAATTAATACTCAAAAAAAAAAAGATGCAGAAACAAAGATAGTAAAGGTCATTTAGACATGCGTGCCAAGAGAAGTGATGTATGATGCACTACTTCCAATACAACGCAAATACAGACATCTCAGGTACAGCAAGAGGCAAATTAAAACAAAATGGAAAGCAGAATTCAATGGAGATGCTAATCAGAATGCTGAAGAACTCACGTTCCATTCAACAAACTCACCATAAAGGACTGAGTCCATCCTCTTTATGATCAGAAGTAAGGTTAAAAACATCAGCCACACTGACATCATTTTGCTTGGATATATTGACTGTAGTTTAAGACAATTTTTGATGCAATTGCTTGTAACATAAGCTGACAGTGACCAATGTCTTAATCTTTGGACTAAGGGACAAATTAGATTACCCCTTCCTGCGCAATGCTAAGTAGTGCCAATATGGAATAAACTGTGTCTGTTTTGTAGAAAACATCTATTTTCATGTAATTCACACCTCGCTGTTCTTCAGCAGTTCTGAAAACAGGTAGAATAATTTAAGTATCATACACAAACTGAGTTTTCATATAAAAAGAAAACTATAATGTCTGTCAAACAGAAATACTTACACTAAACCCTTAAACGCTTTCACATGGGTCACTTTTTAATCCCAATAGTTGCCTAAAACTTATTAGTGGCATAGACAGCAAGGAATGGCAATAAAGACTATGTGAAAGAGAACCTCTTGGGTAGGAGGCAGACCCTATTTAATGCCTTAAAAATGATGATTTTTCACCTGCCAAATCTCAGTATTTGTCTGAATCATTCTGAACTTAGTCCAGCCTTGATAAAAAACAAACAAACAACAGTAGAAAAGCCATGTTCTGAGACGTTGATTCAGTCACTGTTGATGTACTTTTATCAGATGGATGGAGTTTGTAAATATCACAGGAAAGTAATTCGAAATTAATCCACATGTTGTTCCTGATAAATAATTTTATCATCAAAAAGGCTCAATATGTGCCACCTACATATACCAGAAGGATGAAAGCCTGAAACACGTTAGCCATCAAAACTTCAGAAATACAATTTCTGAAGCACTCATGGGATGAACTGAGTTTTCCTTTGTACTATCTTCTCAGTGGAATCAAGGTAAGTGTATAAATGCAGAGATACACGTTTGAATCTTCATATCTGGCATCTGCTAGACAATAAAGAACTTCTGGACTCAAACACAGCAAAGTATCTGGACTTGTAGAGTGAAAAATGACTGAGTCTCTGAAAGGCACAGTCTTTTCAGTTCTTCAGTACATTAAAAAGGTGAGCTGTAAACACTTTCATTAGTATAATCAAATTTCATACTAAATAAGTTACAGAAGTTACATGAATAAAGTTGACTCTGAACAAGCATTCATTTTTCAGTTCAATTCACCATCAGGAAATAGTATTGTCCTCTGAATTGCCAACTTATTTTGAGCTCAGAGTAAGGCTTAAAACAGTTGGTTTGCAATGTTCCAGATTGGGATAATATTTCACCATTTCCTTTGCAAAAGAATGAGCTTGCTTGTGCTCTTCTAAATCAATGGAATAAAAAAAGTTGTCTTACTGGTTTGTATCTCAGTGCATCTCTGTAGGATCCAAACAGTGATGCCTGTGCCCGAAGAAATGCCTTGGCTACTCCGTCACCCGTAGCTGTAGACTGCTTTTTCAGTTTATTTTTCAAGGCCGAGACCTGCATGACAGAGTAGAGCAGTTAAATTAACACCTCAGAAATTGGTACAGTGAGGTATGAACCCAATCAGCAGGCAAACCATGGTGTCTACAGGTCAGCCAAAAATTCATCCTCTTTCTTGATAGCTTATCTTTTTAACTGCAAAGAGCACCTGCTGGTCTGTTAATTGAAATGAAGGCAGGGGATGATGGTAGAGTGCTAATGCAAATTGGTTATGCTCTCTTTTTTCCCAAGGCCTCTTGACATAAATAAGCTTAATTATTTTACAGTAAACTGCATGTGAGCCACTTTTCTGCAGATCTTTTTCAATCATAAATCTTGTCTTCTCATTTTGAATAAAGACTGTGAGGTTTTCCTTAATTTATATTTCAAAGGTTTGTTTTTAAGGACTCCCAATGCTCACTTGCAATTCAGTTATTGAGTTGTTTTATTTTAAAATATCAAATTACTACCTTACATCATTTCTCATGCACCGTAGGAGTAGATGCTACCAGCATCTAACAATGGGAAAGGTTTGCAGAAATTCAGTGGTATATTGCCTTTTGAATTGTTCTTGAAAATAAAATGCGTGAAAGGGGGGAAAAAAAAAAGATAACTCTGACAGTGCACTTGTAGCTTTAAAAAAAAGGAAGAAAAAGAAAAAAATCATATTTATTTTTGTGCTTGACTTTTTTTTTTTTTTTTTCTTTTTCTTAAGAAGATCTATCTTTTCTTAGTATAGATGGTCATTACTTGGAAAAATTACAGAAAAAAATATTCTATCAATCTGGAATTGTTGCAGTACTCTTTAAAGGTATGTGGAATAACACCCAATTATAGTTTTATTTTCCTAATTACAACCATGAGGGATATCTGAAGAAATAAGCCAACTTCAATTATGCTGTGAATACAAGTTCCTGCCTCTCTTTGTATTTTGACACAACTGTAGCAGCAATATTTATGTCATTAAATGCTACACAAAGTAACACATATACTTACTCTTTAACCAGAACATTATGAGCACATACCATCAGCAAAACATCTTTCATTCTTTGAGAAATGTATGCAAGAATGAATATCTTTTTGTTTCTTTATGCAAGCAGTCACGACTGTTCTTGTAGATGATGATTATAATTGAAGTGTCAACCTAATTAACAACTAAACTTTGAATAATGCTAATGAGAACTGAACATGGCATCAGAGAAAAGACCGGCTCTACAGGTGATAAACCTTCACAGTAGTGACATTTTCCAGTGTAAAGTCACAGTTACTGTGATCTGATCAAAGAGAGAGACCCCCATTGGGTCCAATTATAACTATAGTTTTGAAAAAAGAATTACTGAGTTATGATGTTCATAATCTATGCAGAAAGGCCTTTACAGTATAGGTCTTTTCCCTATAGCTGTGATCTTTTCAATTTATATCCAAGCTCCACAGATCTAGATAAAAGTTTAGAGCCCGCTTCATTTAGGCCATGGAAAGCATACACCAAGACTCATTTATGTTTTTCCCTTACACCTCAAAAGAAATTTAAAAAAAAAAAAAAAAAAAAAAAAAAGAGTACAGTTCTTAGTACAAAATCAATTAGGAAGGTCAAGGGTCGGAAAAACAAATGCATGTATTTTCTTTTTTTCAGGCTATATTGTTACATTAAAATTGTTAAAAATTAGATTTATTTAATTCTGGCGCAAATAAATGGGAAATATACTTTTTTGAAGGGAAATCTACCCATCAGTGGTAGCTCAGTTTCACCAAAAGCAGAGAAAAGAATTCTCAGCCTTAGAGCACAAAGCATGCTTAAATTTGTGAAAATTTCCTTTTCCCTCTACTTTCTTGGAAGTCTACGCTATGCTAAATTATAACTTGCATACACTGATGCGAACACATGCATGTAGTGTCACCAACCAGCAGTACATTACCTGTGTCAGTAAAGAATCTTCTAAAGGATCAATATTAATGGAAACAGCAAAAATAAAGTAGTCAGTTAGAAAACAGACATCATTCCAACTTGTGTGAGATCACTTGTTTCTATGTTCATCAGCATTTAGTGCCTTTCCCTCCAGATGGATAAACAGTTGAACACTCCTCGTGTCATTCTTGGAGGCAGGGGCACAATGAACGCAATTAACAAAAATCAAGAAGAAGGAATGGGTGTATTTCAACTGAAAGAAAAAAGGTCCTATGCTGAACACCAAAAGTGATGAATTGGGAAAATTTCAGCAGGTGATAAGAGGAAGGAAGAAAAGAAAGGAAGAAAAGAAGATGTAGAAGAGGGAAATTATATAACAATGTGAGGGAAAATGGGCCTGTCTTATTTTTTCATTTCTGGCAGGACCCATATGCCCTAAAATAAAACACTATCAGGATGCTTTAGGTGAACACATATTTACAAGAACACCAGAAAGCAAAAAATCTCCCACTTCACTGCATTATTAGTACATTATTAGTCCAATAGCACTAAGAACATTCCAATGGACTGGGCTTGAAGGCAGAGGGCTCCAGCACAAAAATGTGCAAGAACACTGCACTGTCAGGAGCGCAATACTGAGCTGCCATCCTGGAGGGAGTTCTGGCCTCAGAATGATTATACTGGAGTTTTAAAAATTTCTCCAAGCCTGATTTCTCAAGCAGCGCAGCTGGAGTCCTTTGCTGAAGCACTCCTAAGCACCATCACTGCCTGCTTGCCCAGGTTTCCTGCAAGCTGAAGTCATCAAACACCCATGTGCTATCAAACCAAGAGACAGCAAAGTCAGGCTGCCCCTTGGGGTAGTTACCTGCAAATCCTCCCAGTTCCACAGTTTAACCAGACAGACAGTGACAGAGCAGTTACTGCACTCGGTACCACAGGTACAGACATGAGAATGGGTGCTTTGAACTCCTTGTAAGGGTTTGGTGCACAGCAGGTCTATGATCACTTATAACCTAAAACTCCTTTGGGTGATGCAATAATGCCAGAATAAATCACTCCTAAAATTTCAAAGGAAATACACAGCAGTGGTACAAAGCCAAAATACGCCCTAGTGGCAGCTTTACCATTTTTTTTTTTCTTATATATGTTTTTATTCTTTTACCTATAATTACAAATGCCAGACTTTTTTTCTCCCTTTCTTTCCATGACGAACAGAAAAAGCCTTTTAAAAAGTTTAAAAATAAAGACCTAGAAACAAATCACAGAGTTAGAATGATAATTTTTTTATTTTTTATTTTTTTTTATTTTTTATTTTTTTCTGGGAGTCACTTAATGATCTGTCTCAGAAATGGCATTATTAATTCACACTAGAAGCAAACTGTTTTTATCTTCTCCTAGCAACTGCTTCTCATAGGAAAGTGACTTCATTGGGCTGTTAAACACTACCAGTGAAGAGCAATCAGAGCTTTCAGAAGGTTTAAATCAATAGAATAGTTTTTCAGAGTTTTAGGAAGTCATAAGGTTGGTATGTGGTTTTGCTCTCATATGTATGAAGTAACTAAAAAATGCCAAAACATATTGTATCGCTCGCTGAAAAGAAGCCTTTTTTTTTTTTTTTCAAACTAGTCACCATATATCCTTTAAGTTTCCAAACACAGTTACCTGATCAGAAACAAGTCATGACTAATCTCTCTTCAATATTCATGTGAGTGAAATAATAGAACAGCACAAAAAAGTTTAAAAGAATCATAAACTGATGCAACTATTAATTTTGCAGTCCTTTCCTCCTGCAAAAGCTTAAGCATGCATATAAATGTAAGCATGTATGGAAGTACTTGAAAGATTTGTGTCCTAATGCAGAGCCATGCACTGTACTTCCCAATGACAATCACACTCTGAAAAAGAGATACAGGGGTATTTCTTCAGTGTGTGACATTTGCCAGGCCATACATCATTTCTCAGTGTTCCATCAGATCAGGTGACTAGCACTTTCTGTAGCAAGAAAGTAAGAAGATGGTCGAGAAGAGAAACAAAAAAATTCCTAAAAGAAAATAGAATTTGAGTTTATTTATACCACTATTGTTAAAGAAAGGGTTTCTACATACTTATCTACACACAGAGCATCTCAGACAGTCCTTCAGAATTTAATAAAAATACTCTTCACCTATTCAAATGCAAATGTTTTCCAAAATAATTGCATTTTTCAATCTGATAATCCAGCTTCTAAAATTAGATCTAGGTTCAAGAGAATCTCAAGCACCACATTTGAGATTCAACATAAACATGTATTTCATACTATTTCAAATATTGCATGCTGCTTAGCTTTTATGAGAGAGTAGAAACATTTTACCTATTTTCTCATGGAAAAGCATAATACATGATACATTTTAGAAGAGTCTTTTTCATTGCATGTTGATGCACTGAAGATGCTTTTCTCCAGCATCATATTTTCAGCAATTAGTTTCAGTCTCAGTAATTATCTTACAAAGCAACTGTTAAATTTTCTATGTGAATTACAGCCTACTTCTCAAACGCTACCTTTAAAACAGCGATGTTCATTGCCTAAGTTACAATGTTTAAATACCGTGACTTACCTCAAAACCAATACTGAAAAAAAATGCATTCTGTATTGTATCTTAGTGCGTATGTCCAACGTGCTATAAAGCCTATGCATCTTTCAACAGCTCTGTAGATTTTACAGTTGACAATATCTAACAAACACAGAACATGTAATAAACCAATAAAGCCTACTGTTTTCTGAGGATCATATTTATAAAAGCTATGCTTCAAGTCTACAGCGATTTCAGTAAGACTTAGTAGCTAAACGTGCTATCCTCCACGCTCTGAGGTTTTTCCAAAAGAGCTCAAGTAGAGCAAAGGACTCACCTTTTTCAACAGTCAACTGCAAGCAGGTATTGCATAATCAGGCCCAAGGTTTACAAACAGCTACGCATCCATAGTCTATATCAATTTTTATACAAACGTTCTTTTGCTACCCTCTTACACTGTTAAGTGGTGATCAAAGTATTATTGCATTAGGAAATTTACTCTCAATGAAGTAGCTACTTACTTTCATCTATTTTTGGTTAAAAAACAATAGATAAATTCACAGTGAAATGATAAAATTTAAAATCAAGTGTTCTTGTCAGAAGAGAGGAAAAAGAGGGTCTTTCCCCCTTCTAAGAAAACAAAGGATTCCTGAAAGTCTTGCACTGATTTATTTTTCCAATTTTAAATACCTTAGGAGTAGCGGAACTGCTACTGGCATGGTAGTATTTCTAACAGTCAATAAATCTAAAATATTATGTGTGAATATTGGAATGAAGCCATTAAGAAGATTACAGCATGCAACACAGCAGAGGGTCCACATGAAAAAAGGACTGGTAATTCAGGACAACTGTGACCACTGACCTCTGCATAGTCAAGACCACTGGTCAGTCTGACAGAATAATAGAGTTCACATGCATAGAAAGTCATCCAGCCTGTAACTATAATTTAAATACTTAAAAGAATGATTTAAAAATGCCTTTAAATCTCAGTTAATTTATTATGCAGCTTATTAGACAATGTCATATAGCAATATTTTTCTATCTTAAATTTATTCTTTAAAAATTCAGAACGGGAGCATTTCATAGACACTTTACTAAGGTAAACTATTAAATACCTATGGCACAAGGACGCTACCAGGCAAAGTGATCAAGAAAATAATTATCCAGTTTTCATCAGAGACAATAAATAGTTTTATAAAAATCTTTGAGAATATTATGTTTCTTTTGTTAGACTGTTAATCTATCTGGAATCAATTTTTCAAAGGCATAGGTAGACTAGAGTTTCTTTTACATTTCCAGTTCTTCATCCCATTTTAACACCCTTCAGTGGTACTCCTGCTTATCATATTTTTTCATCAGAAGTTTTACCACCTTTGTACATAAGCTTATGAGTCTTATTTATATAGGCCAAAATATTTCATGTACGTAAGCATCTGACATTTGCTCTAATGTTTCAAGTCTAACATGTCATTTTGGCTCTACACTCCTACCTCTTACAATTTTAACCCAGATGTTAGCAGTTGCATTGTCCCTGATGAATACAGAGGGATAAGCATTCTGCCATTTTTTGTGCCAAAGCCTGAGCTCTGTCTTTTGTTTGCAGATTTTCTAGCTATAATTTTTGCTTTCCATTAATTTTTAATTAAATTGTTTTATATATTGAAATACAGAAGGAGATTAAATTATTCAGAAGCTTCATTATAAAATCCTAAAATAACTTCTGTGAGTATATTTTGCATAAAACACAATACTGTTGTTTTGTTGTTGTTTTCTCCCCACTTTTCTTCAGTGAAGTCTACTGTATAGTCTGCACATTAGACAAAATTCACTAACAGTAGTTCTTTATATATGTATCCTGAGGAAGAAAATACTCCTAAAAGTACGAAGAACTGTAACTTCTACTTTTTTCATGCTAGCATATTCATTTAGAGAACACTTTGGTATGCATCTGTAAAATGAGAGCTTGCATTCAGTGAAGATTCATTTCCACTTGTCCAGAGGACCTCCAGCTACTCTAGTATGTGACCAACGATGATGCCTAATTCTCAATTCCATCTCCAGCTATTATTTGACAAGAGGCACGTACCTCCATAACATTATAACCTCAACCTTTTACACTGAATACAAGGTCAAGTAAAATCACCAACACAATGCAAGTTTACCCTCATAAAATACATATGCTCTTATAAAATACAACACATTCAAAACTCCTGTGCATCTATGTGTATACACTTTTTCACACATCAACATAAAATTGCATAATTCCAGAATATTTTATATAATCAGTTTCTTATACATTACTGAACTGTAGTTGATACTGAATCAAGAGGAATACTGACCAGAAGAGCTACACAAAGTCTACATTTAAATGCTATTATAATGAAAGGGAACTTACATCAATAAAATCATCAAGAGTTGGATTTCTGTTGTTTCAAATACATACAAATTATCAGCAAAAACAAAGTATGTAGTGACAAAAATAGTATGTTACATCAGTGCCTTTCTTCGATTATGACAGTTTGTTTTTATGATTTTACAATTTCAGAAAATGTAGCTCTTTGATTTCAAATTTTGATAAAAAATTCTTTGTGCTGACAACAGTTTGTGCATCTATAAGTAAATAATCAAAACAGTGATTTTAAAATAATTTTTTTTCAGAGCTCTGTTGAAGGTAGGTGAATTTTGTGACTATATAAAATGATATACAGAACATGTTCCCCTATAGGCAATAGGAAAAAAAGGAGGGGGAGACCCTCTGCAAGATCAAAGTCCAGAAAGAACTGGCACTTAATTTATCATCCTTTACAGACAAAAGACAGTTTTCGTCATTTCAAAAGGATCAGATGTCTTTTATGACAAACTGGGTTTGCAGTTTAATTTACAAATAGAATTCTAAGTAAGCAGTCTTTGCTCTGCCAAATCAAATGACAAACAGTATAGGTTTTCATTCGTGCAGCCCTCAGCAGGATAGAAGAGATTAAAATAAAACTGAAATAATTTAGAGAAAACAAATAAATGTTTCACAAAGTTGAAGAAGATCAAAGCCTGAATTTTCTGACCCCAACTGTACAAGCATTTCTTATTATATTGACCAGTGCCATCAGATCATTAATTAAAAGGAAAACGCTGGCAGGTGGCAGGGAAGAAGAAGCCGATAATTGGCCCCCTTCTTCTTTTTGCCTTCAAAAACTCTCTCGTTCTTTTGCAAGACATGCCACTAGGCAGACAGAAATGCCTACTTTGTAATATAATGATTAAGATGAGATGAAGAGACTCTTGCGTTTAGAGCAGCTATGCCTAATGAATGCAGCTAGCTTTATAATTATGATCCTACTTTTACAATAAGGAATATGATGTACCATTCAACATCTCCTCAACTGTCAGAAATGTAAAATATCAAACAGAGGATTACATTTGCTGCTTTTTACCCCCCCTATTTCTTTTACAGCAGTTAGCAAAATCAGGCAAAGAAAGCATCCATACAAAAGAGAAACTCCAAGAAACATCTATAAGACTCACCACTTCACCGGGTAAGTTGCTCAGGTCATTAAAAGGATTTTCTAGATTGTTTGTGTCAACGTTTAGCAAAACCACATCTTCCAGTGATCTATTTTTCACTCTCTGCAAAGAGAAAAAAATACAAAAAAAAAATAATTTACTACAGCATCCTCCTCGAAGTGCCTTTTTACTGTAATATCTGGAATAGAAATTATGATCTTTTGAAGAATAATACTAGCAAAGACAAGGTTGAGCTTTCACATGTAGGATCTGTAAATTAGACATAGGAGTCAAAGATTATTAGAATACTTTTCTCATCAAACACTATGGTTATATTAATAACCTCTGAAATACAAGAGTATTCAATAAATTAATTCCTGAAAACAGAGAATTATTTAAAACAGTTAAGTACAATATTATACATATATATACACACACCCACACATACATATCTTTTAAAAACATTTCATTCTTTCATATTTGTGAAAATTAGATAGGATAATAATCATATAACCAGAAGAAAATAGAGCACAGTAATTATTTTCAGATTTATGTAAGTCCCATTCATGTGACCATGTGACGTCTACTATCATTTCAAAAGATACTCTTTTGTCAATGGATTTGACTAGCAAGTAAGAATTAAACAATTTATTCCTTTGAGAGAACATTTTTTTAAAAAAGCAGATAAAACTCTTTATGTATGGTCCTACAATAATATGCAATATTATGGGTCAGAAAATAATATCAGGATTTCGGTAATTTCATTTACAGAGTGTATTTGTTTTGTTGTTTTCTGACTAAATAAAGATCCTAGTCAATATATTACTATCAATGCACATAGATTATAGCTGCTTGGTCAATGAGAAAAGAATATCTGCCTACAGTTAGGGAACAAACTTGCCAGAGATTCAGATAGGAGGAGAACCTTGTTGGTTTCGCAAATGTGAATTCTTCATCAGAAATTGTGCTAGTAGAAGAATAAAACAGTTCCTGGATCAATTACCTACACTGCATGATAATCATACTACACATGTAGACAGACTGACATGTGTCATTAAACAGTAATTAATAGAGACAAAACAATTTATTTTTCTATTTATCACTTGGGTGAGATCCATTGTTTTATTGTATGTTTAAGTATGAAAAAGCTTTTGGTTTTAGACAAAATTTTCTGTTTTCTAAAATAAAAGTCAAATGTTATTGGATGAATGCTGGATTCTGATTTACAGTGGAAGAAGAACGCAAGTCAGCTGAGGAATCAGAAGGATGCTGACTTTCACTTGGCAATAACCCAGAAATAAATTTAATTACTATTACTGGAAAGATCTGAAATGTTGCTGAACCTCTAACAAAAACATAAAAAATAGTGTCACTGAGATAGCTAACATGCACAGAAACAAATCATGATGTAGAGCTTGTATTTTTCAATTTAGTGTTTGAAAAGTATCCTTTCAAATAGGGACAACTTCACTTTTTAAAACGTTGAAGCTTAACATATGTTATTCTGACCTAATAAGAGGAGATTTTTTTCTGAAACATTTTCACTGACATTATTATTTATGGTACACACATCTCATGCTTATCACTACTCAGAAGTGTATAGTTAACTTACCTCTATTAAGCTTAAGTGGACGCCAATTAAATAAGGCATGGGTGCACTAAAGAAAAAAGAGAAAATCAAATTATCTTTTAGCCACAGCAGCATTTGTAGCTTTAAACATTTAAAAAGTTAGCTTATTTGGTCTCCAGGAAATATTCACTGTGTAAGCTTGTATTAAACGTATACAGGTGCTCTTGAAATTTTTACTAGCTGATAGAAATTATTATCATTATTACAGTGTAGTAAAGGTGACCACAAAATAAATGACACTGGTTCTAACTGAGGAATTATGAATGAAATGGTGTGTAAGGCTTCATCCTCCTGCATATCTAACTTCAGTGACTACTATATGGTTACTATAGTGAAAGCAATCCTATCCCATTGGAGAAAATTGTCTACTGCCTGAAGTACAATAATTTTAAAATTCTGGAGAATGTGGTGTCAGTGAGCTTCTGCAGTGCTCATATAATATCTCATGTAATATCTTATATGACCCAAGACAGCAAGCTTATTATTTCCAATTTGCATGAGACAAGGAATCATTCTTCACAGAGCCTCTGCAATGAGACCTCCTGCAGTATGCAAGCAAGAAAGTAAACTAATCAGATCAATTTTCACTGTTTTCTATAATGTTCTCTTTTGTCTATTAATCTGATAAAAAATATATTCACTATCTAGTGTTAAAAGAAAAAAATAATCATCATTGTGCTTTTTTATGCTCTGAAATTACTAAAAATATTCTCTCCAGAGAAGGGAGTAATAGATAGATCAGTTCAAGGAAGTCTGTAAGAAATGAAATACTAAGAGAGCAGAGAGAAAAATCAAGACTGAAAAATAATCTGAAAGCAAGACCACAGATATGAACAGTGTATCAGTCCGATCACCTAGCTGAGCTTAACAAGGCACTGACCACTCAGGGACCCACTTCCTGAAGCCCAAGAGGGGCTCCCCTGGGCCACTACCCATGGCCTCAGCAGCGCAGGTCCAGCTCTGCAAGAGGAGCAAATGCAGCTGGCTACAGCCACTGATATTGTAGAAAAAACTGGGCACACTATGGATAATCCAACTGTACTCATTAGGAATGTCCCACAAGAGAATATTGACTGAAACAAATGAAAACAAAACGATCTAAAAAGTAACTGACAGATCAAAACGAGTTTTCAAGATATCTACACTATCAAAAATCAGAGGTTTGGACAGACCACAAAATCTCATTGCTTAAGGCTCTCAGGCAGTAGTGTGCAGACTTCCAAAAAGGGAAATGAAGACTCCCACATCTTTGCAATGTCTTATTCTTAGCCCGATACTGAAAATCTGAGACCGCTTCAGCCAGGCTAGGGCCTTATGCCTTCCAGACTAAACACAAATTACATGAAAACACAAATGGGTTTCTCTCCAAGAACGTGCTCGCAGAGCAGATGCACATACATTCATATGCAGTGAGGAATTAGACAGCTTGAAGACACTATAATTTCAAGAGTGTCTGACACTAGGCAATATATTTGAGTGAACAAATGTGAGCAACTGTGGCTGGCGCGTAAGTGCAGATTCTTCTGCTGAATGCTGAGCAAAACAGATCTTCCCCAGGTTCATCACATCAGAGCACCTCAGTGTTACAAGTGACACAAACCGGAGAAACTACAATGAAAAGAAGTGCTATATCACCTATGTATTTCATGCACACTTTTCTAGCAGCTTCACCAGGCCTGTACTGACTTGTAATAGCTGATGATTTGCTCCATTAATAAACCTGTCATTAGAAAGGGTAGCGTGCAGAACAAAGCAACAGCTACACCGTTCCAATTTCAAAGTTAACAGAACAAAGCTAATTAGATAAACATATCTTGAAAATGCATCAAATAAAAAAAGCATACATGGGGAAGTCAACTTGATTTTCAGCAAAGAATTAGTTTTGTTATTGCTGGACTCCGAAGCCCTAACACCATACTTTTGTAAAACGTACATAAAGTTCTTTATTGTGGTACTACTGGGAGCTGCTATACAATTTTTCCACTTGCTAATGCATGTTATTACAAAAAATGTGATTAATCTACAGCATCATTTCCTAAAATAACTACTATGTTACGCAAAACATGCATGTTAATTGGAAAATAATTGTCCTACTGTCGTGAAAACAGACTTGAACATACCCCAACTCAGGAAATATCAAATCACATAAGAAATGCTACAGTCCTAGCTTGAATTTTCTAATTGCATTATATTCTCCACACAGCATCAGTAGAACAGATACTTTATCATCTACAGACTAAACTGTCATACACTCATATCAGCAACTTAGTTTGACCAGAAATTACACAGAAATTCAATATAACGTGCTTTACCCTTTACAAAAATTGATTTTATTCAAATATAATTACTATAAGAATGATCAAACTTAATTCCTCTGAAGGCTCTCCTGAATGCCAGACCTTCACTGCATGAATGCAATCATATCATACAATGGCTTGGGTTGGAAAGGATGTCAGGGATGATCATGCTCCAGTGCCCCTGCCAGAGGCAGTGTTGCCAGCTACTGGGTCAAGTACTAGACCAGGCTGCCCAGGGGCCCATCCAACCTGGCCCTAAACACCTCTAATGATGGGGTACCCAAAACCTCACTGGGCAGCCTGTTTCAGCACCTCTCAGTGATAAACATCCCCCTGAAATCCCATCGCCATCTCCTCTCCCACAGTTTACAACCATTTCTCCTTGTCCTATCAATATCTAACTTTATTAAAAGCTGATTTCCCTCCTGCTTATAATCTCCCTTTAAACACCGGAAGGCCATAATGAGGTCTTCCTGCAGCCTTCTCATCTCCAGACTGAACAAACCCAGCTCCTTCACCCTGCCATCATAGGAGAGGTGCTCTAGCACCAGCATCTATGTGGCCCTTCTGTGGACTCCCTCCAAAGCTCCATTACTCTCCTGTGTTGGATGCCTCAGAATATCTTTTCTTCTGTATACTTCAGTAAGTAATCTTAAAAAATACTTAGAGAACTGTATTTAGAAAACATGCTGCCCAAGAATACGTTGTAGGAAACTTATTTCTAACCAACCTGGATTACGTAACACTCCACATTGGTGGACTGTCATTACATTTAAAACCTGTCTTCACATGAAATTGCTTGATAGAACCAAAGAGGTTTTCTGATTACAAAGGAAAGTGGGTGAATTTAAGTGTTTTAGTGCAGATTTAACTCAAAGATGCACTTTGCTTTTCTCACATCCACAAAACGTATCAGCCAAGCAGTTTAATTTCTTAAATTCTAACCCCTATAAAACTGCATCATTTATCTTCAGGAAATTTTAAAAGTGTATAGTTCAACTCATTAAAAACAAAAAAGGTGGATTTCTCACAAAACATGTTAGATGATTAACGTGCAAAGTACACTGCAGGATCAGGACCTTTACTTAGAGAAGTAAATTTAAATGTATTTTATCTTTGTTTAAACATGCTCATACTCCCATCAAATGGCCAACATTATCAAAGTGATAATCCTCTACTTTGTTTATTTTACTATCATTCCAGAACAATGCTAAGAAAATGAGTTAGTGGGAGACATCTCAAAGTGCAAGTTAAACAACATAGTCTTTAAGCAGAGAAATACATTATGTTCAAGAGGAAAAAAGGTTTTCATAAGAGAAATTACTCTGTCAAAAATATCAAAACGAAAATATGAAAAAAAACATTTAGAAAGTTATTTTGTTCACTTTTAATTGATCTCGGACCACACACTAAGTCTGGTCTAATGTATGTTTTGACTCTATAAATTCATCAAGTTTTTCTAACCTTGCATAGTATACAGCTAAGAGGAAAACATTTATTTCCTGTTAGACACCAGAGAAGTAAGAAAAAAGGTATTTTGTGCTTCTATTACACTATTCCAATCTATCCCTGAAAAGAACCATTCAAACCAAACTTGATCAGAGAATCATGAAAACATAACAACCTAATAAAAGTCTGAATTATAGCCACTGTAGTAAATTCATCAATTGTGCATTTCCTTCTGTGAACTTCATGTTTCCATTCGAACAACAAGAAGAAAAGGAAACTTTTTTTCCACTTCAATTGTCACGTAGTAAAAGAGAAAAGAAGATATAAATGAGTTTTACAAGTTTAAGAAACAACATGCTTCTCTCTAATGAGTAAAAAAAATTCTCAGGTCATGGCATAATGACCTAGAGTCTCAAGTATTATCATCATCACAGGGAGCTGTATACAGCATCTAACATTATTATTTCTCAAAACATCATCTGTGCTTAGGAGGGCAAATAAAAAAATCTTCTAGCATTCAGGATGCACTCGGCAGGGTACAACTTAAATAAGGGGTGTTGATCTACCTTCTGAGAACAGCATTTACGGATGATACTGAAGAAAATAAAAAGCTTCTGGCAGTAAGTTCAAGTAATACAAAAACTAAGCAAATACATCCAAGCTATATCCTCATCTTGGTGCATATTATCAAAGCTAGGAGGAAAAAATTGGAACAGAGTTTCTCCAGAAGAAAACTACCATTAAAGATGAAAGGCTTAGCTACTGTTGAAAGCAAAGCATGAAGGGGTGTTTGTTAAAAAAAATAATAATAATATACAGATGAAGTATAGGAATCATCCTAGACAAAGTTATACCATGGACAAACATTGAAAACTAGAGGAAAAATATCAAAGACTTGAGGAAATGTAATGAGAATTTCTTTCAAAACAAGTTCAGTGGAGTGGGTGGAGTTCAATCGAACATCAATATTTACAGGTTTCAGAAAAAAAAAAAAAAAAGCCCTGCAAGCCCATAAGCGCATAAACATAATTTATTTCTGTGAAGAAAAAACGTTAACAGAAATACAAGAATTAGGCTGGTACACATCTGACTTGGACTCAAGTTTTGTCTATAATAATTCTTGATCTCTAAAATGGCTTTAAACAGTTCATTTATCCACCACAGATTCATAGCATCTATTTGAAGTGAAGGCCTCCACGGAGAGATACTCTTATATTAGTTCCCTAAGGAAAGCTCATTTGGTAACACTAGTACTACTGTCAACAGAAGTAAATCCTTTTTTAGCCTGAAATCTTAAAAACCAAATACCTGGAATTGAAAATTACCTCAAATTAGCCTGGTATAATGAGTAATGACCTTCCGAAAGGAAACATCACCCCTTAAAGGATCAGATGCCACTCAAAAAGTGGCCTTTTCCAGTGTTTTAAGTATAAAAAGGAGATTTAAAGCAAATTTGGCTAAGTGCTAAATATGATCCTGATCCTGGATGAGCCTAAAGCACAGACACAGAATTATTCCTTGCACCTAAGAAAAACACTGATGCTTAAAAACACTAATGCTTAATTCCAGAAAGATCAGTCAGTGTTTTTTGAATGCTGCTATCAGTATCACCTATCTCAAGTTAATGTAAACATTAAATAAATGAAAACTATAAAACTGTTACATTTAACTTACTGAACATGACAACTCTACCAATGATACATGAACTGTTATAACAAGCATGATTCTCGGATGCTCTGTTGACAGTAATCAGGACAGCAATTCAAAAACCATGTAAAAGCATACTGAAATATCTCTGTTCAAGACACTGATTGAAGTGTTTTCATGTATCAGACCCTGCGCATTTAGTCACTTAAGTAGACCTCGTTCTCATGAGTTACTTCGAATTGTAAGACAGGTAAGAATCTCAGAAGTGAAGATAACAGGTTATAGCTTACCAGCAGTAGTCCAGGAGATGCGGAGGAAGCACTGGGATGTAAATGTGCTGCCAATACATGGGATACAATAATGCAGCTGATGCATGAACACAAGCAGTTAACTAAAAAAAAACAAACCCACACAAAGAATTAGCAACAAAAACTAAGATGAAGAATAAACAGAAAATACAACATTTTAAAATAACTTTTGTATCTGCAAGAAACTTCACGTCCTCAAACCACATATGATAGCATTTTTAATTACTTTAATTGCTTAAATACATATATGAAAAAACCTAATATATGCACAACATTCGCAAGAAGTCAGACTGATGAGTCAAATTCCAAATCAGCTCTTCTCAGCTTATCTGAAAAAGATAAGCATGCAGTTGTTGATGCTTGTCATGATCAACAGTTGCAGGTGCAGCCACACACACACAGCACAAGTGCAGCCCTGCTGCACCAGCTGGGCCAGGCTGGAAAGGCAGCATGGGGACTCACCCACCTTCCTCTTTGGAACAAGGGGAACTGATTATGCATGAAGCCACGCAAGTGTGCTGCACTCGAGAAGAATTCAATTCTAAATCTGTCACTCTATTTCCAAACTACTTTTGCAAAAATAAAATAAATCTAAAGAGAATGTTCCTTGTGACGGTAATGCAACTGCGTTACAACTTTCAAAAACTTCTGCCTTTCTCCCCTGGTTCCTAAAACAGAAACTGGCAAGTCTGGCAGCCAGAACCACCAGAAGATGAAGAACTCCTTGACCAAGAAAGGAGAAGTTACAATCTGCTTCCATTCAAAACGGTCACGTAGGCACAGCTGGTTTCTGTTGGTTTCTGTATGCTTTTAGTTCGTTTTTTGCTTGTTTTCTGGTTAATTTTTAAACAAAGCATCACTATAGAATTGATGAGGAGCTAAGCCTTGTTCACTTCTTGAGCAAACAAAATAATCTGCAATACCTTAAGAACTTGGATTTCATCTCTCATGTACGGCATTATTATTAGGGAATCAGTTTGTTTTGTTTATGTTAGTAGGTAACCACAGAATGAGAAAATATCAAAATCATGTTCAAAATTAGGCAGCCAATAACCACCACATACAATACTAAAAACAAGATGAAAATTATATACATATACACACATATTCATATACATACTCATATGTATAAATAAAGCCTTACACGAGATCAACTAGGGTAAGAACTGCGCTTGAAACAAAAAATAAGAAACTCAGCCATAAGATTTAACACAGTCTCTCACAGGTTTGGCAGGTCACACCCAGAGAGCAATTTCTGCTATTGATGCTATATTGTCCTTCTGCTTTCCTGCTTTACTTACCAGCATCGCTTAATGAAGGCTGAGCATGGAAGCACACACAAAGGAAATGCCCTACACAGAAGACTCCAAGCTTATAGAAGAAGACAAGACTGTCCTAATGTTTTACATCACAACAAAATTACTGTCTGAGGTTAACTTGATTATCGCTGCCCTTTATTAGATGTGTACTTTTACAGTAACAAAATGAAGAGCTAAAAATTAAATGTAAATCCTGCCTATGTAGCAAGTGCTAAAATATTATGGATTTTACAGGAAAAAACATCCCTGTTGGTGAAACAGATCAGCAGTTAAAGCTTTCACACCCAGGCTGACTTAGACAGTTACTCCTGTAAATAAAAATTACGCTGTAATTTTGTATATATATTTTTACACTAAAAAGGAGAAAAAAATCATTAGAAGAACACCGCAGCAGAAATCAGGGACAATTACAATTTGTGCACCACAGTTTGCTCAGCACTCAGATTAATATAACACGATTAAATATGGAAAAGAAGAGGGTCTGAAAGCTCCTAAGGGATATCATTAGGGCAAATTGCCAAAGAATGAAACATGAGCCAGTCAGGAGAGCTGGAAGCTGCAGCAGTACCAAGGGACCTGAGCGCTCGACAGTTGGAGCTTGAGTGCGGTGTGAGCTGCGGGTTAAGGCGACGGGAGGCTGCTCGCTGACACACGGGATGTCACCATTGACCGGCGCACGGCCCGCGCCTGACAGCTCTGCTGCAGGAAGCCAAGGATATCATCATCCCCTACTTAAACTGGTCGGTTCGTATTAACATTTCGCTTCCTAGCTTCACAGCAAACAGCTGCAATTACTCTCCGTTCAGACTTACAAAAAAGGCTGTTTTAATAATTAGAGCTTGGTGACTAAGAATTAATTGATTTGAGGGATGAAATTAATAAACACTTACCCCTTCTCTATGTGGTGGGATTTATGAGCTTTATTTTCGTATTCTTTCCCTCCTGTGTTTAACTTCTACTACAAATAGTGTAAATCAAGCTCAATATCATGGGTTTTGGTCCTTTAATAATTCCATATTCACTGCAAGTAATCATAATGACCGCATAATAGTCTTTACAGAATATAAATTTCAAATCACGACTACCTACACATGCTACCTTTATATATAAAAAATCAGGGTGTAATTCAATCACAGACCGAAATGAAGCTGAGCATACGGTTACATGGGTGATCCCCCTGATGTATACATCTACCTCCTCCTCTTAATAAGTGTTTTTAAATTATGAATTAGCATGACGATACAATTTGAATAAATATTTTTCTGTCTTATGCCTGTATTGTATTTTAGCTCTTGCTTTAGCAGAGAAAGGGAACAATTCCATTTAAAATAATAGAAGTTTTATTAACTTTTGTTTCAGAATCTGTATTTTGGTGTAGTACTCAGACTGACATTTAGCATGTTAAACAAAAACAAAAAATAAAAATCAGCATTTCTAGGAAGAATGGTAAAGATTACTTATGCATCAATATTTTGCTCTAGTGGCCCTCACCCTTATTTCCTATAATTTTCAATCTAACACCTCCTTTCCAAATTTCCATTTGTGCTACTGCAGTAGGTTTCCAAATATTTTAACATGGCTGGAATATGTTTCAGTTTCCTGCTGTACACAGCCCCCAAGACAAGCGGCTAAGGGATTCTGCTACTCTTCAAACCGTGTGACATTTTAAATACTGTGCCAACTCAGTCTTTAAGCAAATACTGATATGATAATTACCAATCTCATATCAAAACACATTTTCTGGCAAATTTTCTTTTTAAGTGTTTCAACAGTGAAAGGCACCAGCTATTTAAGTAACGTATCTTTTTAACTGTCAGTTTCGCACATATTAAGAGAAGGAGATACAGAATATTGCAAATCTCAGAATAATGTTGCAAGTCCGAAGCAACCAGTTCAAGTGAACACACAGGTAGTGAGCTTCCAAATTCTTCTATCTGTGCTCAGAGGTCTACAGAGATGACCACTGGATTTGGGGAGAAGATATCTGACAGCTGCTATGCCTAGGAAAAGAGCCAAGCAGGAACGGGCACCTGCAGGGAGCCGATGTAGGAGAAGGGAAGGCAGAAAGCTCCAAGTGGAGAAACCAGCCTCTGTTACTTGACTGAGTGGAAAGAAGCACATCTGCTGAGGCCTTTTGCAGAAAACAGTCCTTTGCACTGTTCATGGAAAAAGGTACTTGCATGGAGCCTGTTTAGTCATGATCCACTTTTAAACAAATTATTCAGAGAAGCAGCAAAGATTTGAAAAATCTCCTTTTCAGGACAGGCAGTTATTAACCTAAATCACGAGATTCTCTTCAAAGTTTTGTAAAACCTTTCCTACTTAGCCTGTGACTACTGGAGATTACATCAGCAGGGAACTCAGACTGCTTTAACAGTAAAACTTGCATAAAATTTGCTGTATTTATATACACACAAACACAAATCAGTGCTCAACTCTATATATGCTAAACATTCTTAAATTTTTGAAAGCAGAATGTTTCTGCAGGGCCTACATATTGCAAATTTGATATAGTTTATCACCTGATTTGAAGCAGTGAATGACATTGGAATATACACCTAGAGTCCACTGCATTGGAGAATACTACCAGCATTGTAAGGTGCCCATTACAAAATGGGCTGGAGATTTTTAAATGAAGCTTTTGTCTTTTGAACTCCATGTGTCAATATTGAACAGAACTTTCAGTATACCTCCAGCATTTGTTACTTCTTTAGAGTATTTTTCTTTATTTCAAACAATTTCTTCCAGATTGAAACTTTTATTTAATGTAATATTAAAAATGGGTTGAAACAAAAGGGTTTTAAATCACATAAACAACTTGAGTCCATTAAAATTTAATTTTGAATTGCCTGTGTTTTGAGAAGAATAAAATTGTGTCCCATTCTATCAGTTAATTTATTAACATTAGAGTACAACTGAAAATTTCAGCTTTAGGTCTCTTCTGGTAACTGTGGTCAGCATCACCATCTCAGCTTTCACCACACGGCCAGGAAAGCAAGCATTGTTTTTGCTAAAATTCTGCAGCGATTCCAGCACAGTCATTTTCCCTTTCTCCTCATTAAAAAAAAAATATATATATATATATATATATATATATATATATATATATATATATATATATATATATATATATATATATAAATATGTCAGAACTAAGTGTGAGCAGATAATATGGTCTCTCCAAACAGTGGAAGAACACATTACAAAGTTTGTAAGAAAAATTCATTATTGGGTGACAGTTAACTGATTAATACCAACTACCAGCAAGGCTGAGATGATGCACAAATCCCCAAGAGACCAAGGAGTTCCCTTTCTCCTCACAGCACTGAGCTGCAACTCAGGAAAGACTGTTCAAAATTTACACAGCGCTGAACAGGAACAGTCTGAACAGCTTTAATTCAAGCCTTGATCAAAACAGGTTTACCCACTTCAGGGCAGCTCCACCTTCCCCCCCAAGTATCTGTAATAACTCTAGTGTGTGTATCTGCTACTCCAATACTCAATTTATTAATGAACTGTTGATTTTAAAATGAGTACCTTATTTTGTTAAAAAAACAGAGCAATATATCGAGAACAAAGATTTTCCACTCATGTTTATTTTACACCCATTACTTACACAATTTCACTGAATAATATGAAAACAATTATTCTGTATAGAAGTATTACTTCTAATCTACTTCTTACTTCCTATAAAAAATAATTTTATTTAAAGCAGTTTCAGTAACCCAAGGTAGAAAGAGATGCAGACCACAGGTGACAAGGCTTGCACACATTGCAGTGCAAAAGCTAGAAGTATGGAATTTGATTAGCAGAATCTTGTCTGAAAGCCAAAAATGGCAACAGAAGTTAGACAAAGTAAAATTAACCCATGACACTGTACAACCTTTCAAAATCTACAGTAAGTAACTAAAGAATTACTGTGATAAAACCATTTCCTGAAAAGCCTTCAAACACTGTCAATCTCTGTCAACACCATGTCCAGAAATGCCTACTGGAGTGCTCTCTCCCTCCTCCCTCACAGTGCCACTGGGCTAAAGAAATGTTTCCCTCCCACTGCCTTGACCACACATATGTTGAAAGATGTCAAAGATTCTGCTAACTCATCTACTTAGCTATACCTACAGCAATAAGATGTAGAGGGTCACCATTCCTAACTCGGTAGCTGCCATCAACCTGGACCAACTCTTACTGCACTTACCCCAGCACTCGCACTCATTAAAATTCCTGTGAAAGCAATAGGCTCTTTCTGAAGAAGCCTTCATCAGATGAAAGGAAGCATCTCTTCTTTATCAAAATCCCTAAGATCATCAAATTTGTCACAGGTGACCTCCATATTTAAATCTTGTTTGGTCAAGAATGAAATTAGGCCCCAATCTGAAACAGATATTTAATGCTTGCTAAAACAAGTCTTCTCATCCACTTCTTGAATGGGCAGGTGAAGACTGCTGGGAATTAAAAATGGGAAGGGAGCCCTTGCTTTGGCCATTTTGTAGTACAGAACATATAACCCTCCCCAGCTCTAAAGAATATATATAGTCAGACTAAATCATACACTTAGTCTATTCTGCTGGCACTGGAAAGAAGACAGAAGCCACTGATTAAAAAAAAAATAAAAATTAAGCAGCAAAAGAGACCAGAGTGTGCTATCCAAGCCATGATAACCAAAGCCGCTTCTCATGCATTTCTTTAATTTAGCTCCTGGCTAACAGTTTCCCATCTGCCATACCCATAACCTCAAAGAAGAAAAAAGAGAAGGCCTTAAGTGAGCCATAATGTATTTTCCTCCTGAGGCCCCCAGCACTTCTTCCTCAAATAGAGGAGAGAACAGAGAAGCATTTCTAGACCACAGATGAAAATTTTAACTTCATCCATTGTAAAAATGAAATACAGAGAAGAAAGTAATATTAAAAGCTAGTCTCTGGTGTTTTATTTTAGTGTTATTCACTTCCTTTTATCCTTATTCTAGAAAAGGGAAAGGGAAGAGTGTTGCTCATGAATTTGACAGCACTTCACATACAATCAATTTCATTCTTTTCTTGCAATTCTTGATTCACAAAGCAGCATTATGGCATCATTCCTGTGCATTAGTTTGTAAAGGAAAAGACTGAAGACACAGTTTGTTCCTTGCCTATGGCTTCAAGAATGACACATTTCTCAATAACAGAAGCTGAGCAGAAAATAAAATCGAAGTGGTAGTAGACATAGGAAAACTCAGTAAGGAATAGCATCATCAGTGTAAGCATATTATGCTTACATTGAGGACCTACAGGCATTTTTATGGATAATCTGAGGTACATATATGCACAAGTAGGTGTGGTTTGCATAGGAAGAGCCACGTAACTATTCAGTTACTCAGTTTCACCATTCCAAAGGTTTTGGTTTTTTTTTTCTTTTTTTTCTTTTTTTTTAATGTTTTATGCAGAAAAAGAAATGTTTGGAAGTTAGTCATATCAGCTTTGATACCACCACATTACAGATTAGGTTAACTGACGCACCTCCTACTGATACTCATTTTCTCTATAACAAACTATTTATGCTTTTTTTCACCATGTTAATTTCAGTTCCCTCATTTTCTTAAGCATCTATGTATATTCTTAATAACTTGTTCTCATTTTAACATTCATTTCCTACCTGCTTTACCTCTTCTCTCTCAAAGACAGAAGAACATGTATCTATACATCTTTATGTCTTTTTTCTGACCATCTCATAACTCTACCTCTCTTCCTTCATCTATTTTATGACTCTCTATATAGGAAGAGCTATCCTCTCATAAAATAAGGGAGTTCTGCAAATGTTCCTTGCTTCTGAAAGAAAAGTTTCCAGGAAAATAGTTTTTATTAACATTTCCTCCCCCAGAGTAACTCCATGGTATGTTCTTCTGCCATACACTAATTAAGAAGCAGCAGGGAACAGCTTCCTTGTGAATAACTGACAGACAACTTATTTACTGCAAGACTAGAGATAACCACTATGTTATAATTCATCTCACCAACGGCAAATTTCAGAAAAAAAAGCAATAAGGCAGTATGTGAAAAAGAAAAAACCTTGTCATAATGGCATACCAGAACAGAGAGCTAGCAGCACATCACATACTCTTCTGTAACTCATCTTCATGTTTCCTCTTCTCACATGAGACAGTGCTGGTCATCCATAGCAGCATATGGACCCCTTCAATTCCCATTTTCATGCAGCCCAACCCACAGCTATACATGAGATTTTGTTTGGTAGAATTTACTGAATTGCCAAAGTTCACATGAATTGAAAGAGAAAGAAACTCTTGCCTATATCTGAATCTTGGATTTCTTCTTTTTTTCTGAAAAACTAAAAATTTTATTTTGAAATGAATGTATAGATCACTCTGTATGACAAAATGCTTTCCTTCCACAGAATTTGTGTTTAAATGACAGCCAGTGATACAGTGCTGCGTGTTTTACACAAGGTGACAAGTAATAGCAATCTGCAGGTTTTCTGAACTTCCAAAAAAAGAGAGTTTTCCAGTTCCTAATTCTTGCTGTAGATCCTAGCCACATTTTGATGCCATATTGACATCTCCCTTCCCTGTTCGCATAATTCCACTGCTAGCAGCACACACTGATAGGACCCCAGCTGCGCTCACAGCATCCACCTCTGGCCAACTTATCTCACCTCTGGTCAGTTCATCTTAGACTGCTTAAACCTGAACTCTTAATTATTAAATGCCACCACTCCTCCTGTGCACAAACCGAATGATCTAATTGACCTAACGTTTCAAAATGAATTCTAACAATACTTCTGGGAGCTCAATAAGTATCAGCAGAATATCTGTGCTGCTTGGCAAGTTAGTGATAAATTCCTATCCGTTTCTATTTTCTAAGTGATAAATTTAGTCTTTAACACATTTCTGCCCACAATGTACTACCTCGCAAGAACTTGAGATAAGAATTTCACTTCAAGTCTATATTCTTTTTAATTACTCAGATAGCATTGTTTGAAATCAATCTATGAAACAATGTACATTTTCAGATAAAATTGTAACTACGCTGTAGTGCAGAATGAAAAAAATATTATAGCTATAGGTGGTTGAATTAGAACTGGGAGTATCACATCAGCATAAGGAAACGTGATGCTGTCACTAAGCTGTATGACAGTTCCTAATACAATGCCATTGTTTTCCCAACCTGGAAGGCTTGTAGAGAGCCAATTCTTTCACTGTTTTGGATCTTTACTTTGCAGCAGAGAAACATCTCCATAAATAGCCAGCTTTGTACACCAATTAAAAACAAAACAAAAGAACTGTATCTTGCTAGGCTCCACACTAATGTGCACTGCATTCCTAAAATCACACCTCAGCTATCTGGCCCAGTCACAAAGCACTTCTTGGCTCATTTTTTAAGTATACCCAGCAATCTGCAACACATACACCACAAAGAAAATTTAAATGAAATGTGAGAAATAGACAAACACTGCAGTTGCCTTCTGAATCAGTTGATAGTATTGCTGTTTTGGGACAAACGGATTTTGGAATCAACTCCAGAGTCTTAGATTTTGGGTTAGATGTAAAAGGTGTGATATGACTCACAAAAATAACGTGTTCAAGTGAGAATTGCTTGGCCCCCCACTCAGCTGTTCACCTGCATCACGTTCTCCAAGGAGCATTCTCAACTTCCCATTGCTTGATTAACCACAGAGAGCACAACTGTACCCAAAAAGGCAGCGGAGGCAAAGAACACTATTGCTCAGACCAACTAGCACAACCAAGTGAACTGCACAAAGTTCTCTTCACATATAAGCAACAGTAAAAATACTACAACAAGCGTACATTGCATGGAGGCGATTTTCAGTGCTCTTTCAGCACATAAAAAAAGAAATCTGTCTTTTATTGACATATACATTCCTTCTTACAGGGAGCACCAATGAAGCCAGCACAAAGCAGAACACTGCAGCCACAGTACTCTGACACATCAGACTCGTATTACCTAAAACAAATATTGGTCAAAATGGAGATAACGTTTAGACATTTGCTTTAAAGTGTAGCATCCTTTCCACCTGCCACTGTAGGCCACAGAAGATACACTCTAGTTAACATATTACTGACAGGATGATGAGAAAGCTCCTGTCAGACACTGGCCAGCTGGGTGTTTGAGACAAAACGCACAGCCCCAGCTGACTAGTTAGAGAAAGGCTGGTGAGGTACAATTACAGAGGCATATGACAAGCTTTCATGCTTGAGTGACTTGAGAACCGATGACATGGCTTTAAACAGCAATCCTTCCTACCTCCGGTCACAAAACAGCAATAAGTCAACTGATGCACTGTTGTAAAATCATGATTTATTCCTTTGCTTTGAATACATGAGAGTATGGTATGATGTTCTGGTAGACTACCACAGCAGGTGCACTTGGGGCCTCAACATCTAGGGCCTGCCTCCAGCATGCATAAAATCAATGTTGTAGTTCAGCCTTTCTGGAAAAGCCTTCCCCAGCACTTTAATAATTTATAGTGAGATTAAATTAAAAACTTATTTGTACTGAAACTCTCACAGCTCCATGCACCTAACAAGAATACATGCAGATGTTGTGAGGAGTGAGGAAACAGTGCTGTGCAAGAATATACAGTATGGCATCTAGGAAACGTCTTCCTTTTACAGTTAAAATGAAACAACAGTCGCACCGCAAATCAATCAATTCCTTTGTTTCATTCATTCTTTCGTATATTTCAAAGCAGATAATTTGTTTCTCTTCCTGAGTTTACCATTCAAAAGCCAGAAATGGCAATTTTTGCTGCAAATGTATCTTAGAGAGCATAATCCTCAGGCTAGCTGAATCTGTCTCACTCTAACACTGAGCCTAAAGCAAGCTGTGAGGTTGGTGATAATCACATTACTAAAGGGGCTGGAAAGTCAAGCTCATAAAAGAACCAACACTTAGGTCAAATAATGACCCAGAAGCTATTACAGGAAGGAGCAGTGGGAAGTTTCCACTTCTACCTTTGTAGTAATTGGTATGGCAAGTAGACAAATATCTCCATCAAAGGAGTATTTAAAGGGATATACAGAGTTTAAAGACAGATGCAATAACTACATGGCAATTGTAAATATGAAATGCTTACAAAAGAACAAACGCTTAGCTGAAATAAAATATAAGCTGACAACTGAATCAAAGCCTCTTAGATAAATTGGTAATTACCTTTTTTAAAAAATTTAAATTACTATTCAATAGCCAAATGCAAGAAACTTTTTTTCCTTGTTTCCCTTTTCCACTGAAGTATACCTTTTTAAAAAAGCATCCTTGCATCCTTCTTTTTCCCTTTTGTCTTTTCCCAGGACTGATCCTTTACTTGAAGTAATGAAAGCATGAAATTCACAGGGCAACAATGCTACAGTTACAGAGTAGTCCTCTACCCCTCTCCCTACACTTCTCTCCTCCCCTCAACAAGGATGAGGAAAAACTAAGCATGGCCTTGAATTATGCCTTTCTCTTTATCAGTCCCTGTTCTGAGATAGCGAACCAAAGCAGAAGTGATAACTGGAGGTGACATCACAACCCAAACCCCATGAACTGACATAAACACTTGGTATTCAGTTAACCTCAGAGATAAGGCACAACTCCCTTAACAGAAAGTTGCACTTAGCAAAGATCATTCTTCCAAAACGAGTGCTATATATATCAAGCTGTATTTCAGGAATATTGAAGTGCAACTCTCACAGCACAACAATCTGCTGCATAGAGCTCGCATACATGCCATTTGCTTACCTGTACTGTATAAGGCATTCCAACATTTTAAAGAAGAAACGTGTAAAAAATATTGAATGATTCTTAGCTATTCAACTGAATCCTCCAGGAGATCCTGAGAAGTGCTTTATTTGATTTTTAAATTCTACTGTTCTGTAAGGAAGGAAGCCTAGCATCACTCCTGTTCTGTTTATGAAAATGCTAAGCAGATTCTCTCTGAAACTCCTGATAAGCCAGCACTACTCACTTGTTTTATTATATCTCACTTCTGTAAGAAAAATTTTGCCTAGCCCTGTATTGAAAATGCTACACAATGTAGCAGCAATTTCATTTAAATTCAACTTACATAATATTAGAAGACTGGAAAAAATAACCAGAATGAAGTCGTTTGGAATCTGAAAGTGGAAATAAGGTGGTGTACATGAACGCAGTGTAATTCTGGTACTATTTCTCCTGTTGTCACATCACAGGAACAGAGGCCAGCTGAGATGTTGAGCTGAACAACAATATGCCTTAAAAAGATCCAAATGTAGGCTGAGAGTACAACTGCAAATCCTGTGAGGCACATTGACACATGCCCACCTGCAGGACCCTCTTCCACAGGCACAGAGCTGCCATCATGATTCCTATTTTCTCACTGCTGGAGCAGTAAGAGGGGTTTGGCTGAAGCATCGTTACAGTTGAGGGTATTTTTTTATGGCATATTTTTTTCTTTCATTTTTCATACCAAGATGTGTCCCAAACTGGCAAAAAAATAATAAAACAAATCAATTACATGTTTCCTTTTACTGCATTGCCTGAACTTGTACCAAGTCAGGTTCTTTGAAGAGGCTTTCCCTTGAAATTCTTGATGCCCACTAGGGTCACCTTATTACTCTACTGCAATGCTCAATTCTTCCCATGACCAGTTCCACAGGAAATAATAGAAAGAATATGGAAATGTCATAAGATAGAGTAAAATCTTTGGTGCCTAAAAGATATATCACAGTACGTTAATTTAAAGACTGAATATATTCATTCACTACTCATTTTACAGGTTTTACAGTTGTTCATTTGGCTTCTGATTATATGACCTCATGTTTCTTTCATTCCCTAATTAATAGTCTTAATTATTTCCACATTCTGCAAATTATCATTAATGTAGTATTTTATACATAGCATATACTGTATATATTTGTTTATGGATTATGTATACTGTATATAGCATGTGTACTATATATTTAGATATATACAATATTAAGAATCACAGTGAATATAATATATAAATTTATTTATGTATATATGTGTTAATCAATTGCTAATATCTAGAATTGTAAAAACTCTCAGCCTTTCATGATGGTTCTTAATCCTCTGTTGAGTTTGCTTTAGACTCAGAAGTTAAAGGCTTTTAATCCACTATTTACAGTCCAACATTTCTCACTCGTTATACACACACATTTACTGGAAATCAGCATCCACATGTCTTGGAAAATACAAATTTTTAATACTATACCCAAACTTGTGTGTATATGTTGAAAATAATTGTTCGCTTATTGAGTAGTAGAATTAGTAGCATTTAGAAATAGAACTTTGGTCTCCTACCATAGAAACAACATAAAACAACGTGTTTTATGGATACTTTTGAAAAATATAAGGTATTTTTAAGGACTGATCTTAACAAGCCAAATAATTTGTGTAGCAAATAAAACCAATGACAAAAGTAGCTTGTAAAGCAACAGTCTCATAGTAACGCAAAGTTAATATTTGGTATATATTCAAAATATAGGGGATTCTAAAGCCTCATTAGATTCTGAAAAATATTAGAACAAAATTAACACCTGAATATTTATATCTAGTTTCAAAATGAAATGCAACATGCTTTTATTAAGCAGTCTACACAGGTAAAAGGAAAGAAAAAAAAACATCTAATGTGGCAGTAGTCTAAATCCTTTATTAATAATAAAATGCTATTTTGAGTTGTATGCTATTATAAGTCTGAAGAGCTGCTCCAAATCAGAGCTATTACAGTATGCACTCCCAAGCCATTCTAAGAAAGATGAATCTACCTATTACCAGGTTAGGATAGCAGCTATTATTATGGCCCCTTGATTTCTTTCAAGTAGCTCCAATGGAATAAGCCACAAGTGAATAATAAAGATCTTATAATAGCCCTTAAGAATTCTTTTTAGGCTAGAAGGCACAGAAATGAGCTCAGGAGAGTTAAAGAACTCTCATCTACTGATAAGGAAAATAATTAACCTGACTTAATGTATCTGAGTAGGTCTTATATAAATCAGACTTTTGTACTTCAAGAGCCAGACTAAAACCATATATCAGAAAAGTATGTAGATATTGTCTTATGAGTACACATGGAACATATCTAAAACCACAAAGGTCTGTAGGTCATTTTGTGAAATGCTCAATATATTCTACTGAAAAGGAGACGTGTGAAGTACTTACAGTGCTTAGTTTGCTCGAGGTAATAATGATTCTTCTCTCATGCAACATACTGGCATAAAGTTGCAGCATGTTGTTCACATCCACAGCAACAAAATACTCAGTGAGGTTTCTCTGTTTAAATAAATAAGATGTTAACAATATAGTGCCAATGGTAGCTAAGAAAAACATTAATACACTGTATACCAGAAAATTTGACCAATTAATTGGTAGAAAAAAAATATTAAGGAAATCTACATTAAAATGCATATGCTCTAAAAATAGTAAATAGAATTTTAAAGCTAGTGATGATCTAGCTTTGGAACAAGCTATTACTTTGATGATTTGAAGATTATTTGGTAATGCTTCTGAAATTAGAGTTGTCCACTTTCTGAATCTAAATAACCGAATATATAGCACATCAATAGCAATGTATGCTAGCAACTGTAACTTCCAGCCAGGAACGGATCTCCCAGCACCACAATAACTGCTCTGCCATAGTTATGACAATAAAACCACAATATTTTGCCAGTCTCTCCCAAGGTGAGCACATGTTATTCTACTTCAAGGAAAACAAACCAGCTTGTTGGGAAGAAAAACGCGCAAAAAACAGCCAGCTGTAGTAGAAGGTTGTGAGCGTACCTCTATGGAATTTAACAAGAAATAAAGCCACCAGTACATTTTATTCATAGGTCAGATAATATAAAAGTGGGGGAACTGGAAAAAAAAAAAAAAAGGGGGGGTGTGTCAGGTGGGTGGGTCTCTGTGTTCCAGATGAACTTAATATTTCTGTGTGGCACAGAACCAGAGAAATACAGGTTCTGAATTAGTCTGAAGACCACCCGCAAAAACGCATAGAAAAACAGCAAACATAACTATTGGGGGATATGTACAAAAATATACCAATTCACCTCACAACATACAAAATATACATCTGACTTCCTAATTTCGCATGTCCATTACCACACCTGCAACCAGAACCTCCATTGACCTGTCAGAAACAGCATACCCCTGAATGCTAACACAGGAGCCCACCATTGGCATCTACCAGCCCAAGGACAGGAGCTGGAGCAGTGAAACTCAGCTTACACTAGCTGTGGGGTCAGCAGAGACAGCAAGGGCTTTTATCCCAGAAAGACAGTGAGGGCATGACAGAAGAATGAAGGCCTGAGGGCAGCACATGCTCCTGAGGCTCAGAACTGTGACACAGCCGCCACCAACAATGCAGGGAATGCTGTGTGATCCAGAGCCACTGCTGAGCAGCTGCTGCTCCAGTTCCTTGTAGGCCATAACGAGGGAAACCTAACCTGAGAGAAAACCTGGATGGTGACCAGGAGATTCAATTCCTTTTCAGATACATTTCAATATTAAATGAGAATTTCTTAGAAGAAATGGCAGACGATCCAATGAATTAAACAGTTTTATGTAAACTCGTAAATGTATTATTAATTCAAAGACACAGAGCATGGAGTTACTCTGGGTCCATCCTGCATAGGTATTTGGAAGCTGAATTGAGAGTGTTAAGGGCCACAAATGCAGCATTTAGAAAGATTCTGGTCCTCCAAGCATCCCTTTAATGGGCTGTCAGAAGCTGATGTGCAAAGGTAATTTAAGTCCCCCTTATCTAGGGCAGCCTTTATATTTTAGTTGATAATGACATGCTGATTCTGTTCTGCACATGCCATGGTAAATAAGTTGGCCATCTTGTATAGAACAACATTTCTCTGAGAGTCAGTCACAGTTATGTCTGCATTAGAGCTGAAAAGATATTGCTCCAGAAGTTTGTGAAACTTACAGCAAAGAACAAGGTAGAGTCACTGTATTATTGATTTACTGTATCTATCTCACCTCTTAACTCCTACATGTTCTACCCTCTGCCATTTTGAGGATACTGGAAGAGCGGGTATTTCATAAACAGAGTTAAAAAAACATTAATAGTATAGAAAGGCACTTTGACAATTACTTTACAGCTTTCCCCAGAATCAGCAGAGCACATCCACAGCAATACCACTGCAAGAACCTCACTCACCCAGAAACTCTAAATGAAACCTCCCCATTTTCTTCAAGTTGAACATACTAAATATCTCCCAACCTCCAAAGCTATGCTTTAGTAGGAGACCAAAGAATATGTTAAAACAGAAGATTTCTTACAAACAGTGGAATTCAATCTGAAGAGAGAAATATGAAAATAAACATCTAAAAACTAATCCTTGTCCTGACTAAAAGAGCCACTCCCCACCCTGGGCCCTTTCATCTCAATGCAGCAACTTCCTACAGACTTCTGAGTTACCCCAAGACTCCAGCATCCCCCCTGGGTCCCCTGCCACCAGCTTAGGACTGGGCTAAGCCCTGCTAGGAATAACCTCCCACTACCTGCAGGTTTGAACTTCTCAGCCTATGCTTGTACGGCCCCATTGCCTTTCAGCTCCAACCTTTCCTGCATCCCAGGGACAATGTCTATACTGCAGTTTACCCACCACAGTCACCAAAACATCTAACTTTCAGAAGAAAGTCACCATGTGAAAGTGTAAAAATGCAAACCTATAAAGTCTTGTTGAATTCCCAATTTAATGCAGAACTAGAAAGCAGAAAGTTAGGTAGCCAATTAAATACCTTCTATCTAAACACATCATCAAGGACGTGATCTGACATTCTGCATTTGTACTGCAGCACTACCAAGAAATCAGCTTCTACAGAACAAAAGCCTTCATTAAAAAATAACAGTAATTATTTCTGGTTATCATCCATATATGAGCAGGTACAGTATGTTTTTCCAAAAGCCTGAAACAATGCCTTCTTAAACAAAAATTAACTGCCTATCTTGATAGCTAAATTTGCAGCTTAGCAAAGCAGCGTTTAAAGGGCAGATATTCAAACAACACTAGCTATGTAAGTAGAATGTTTTGCATATATAACCCCTATAAATGCAAACAAAGTAATTATGAAAAAAAGGCAGACAGTAATGCTCAAAAAATGTACAACGCTTTAACAATGCATGCAAGAGTAACTTTACTAGCTAAAGGTTATAATAATAGACATCAATCATATTCTAAAAACAGTCACAGAAAAATCCACCTATTGATAAAAGCAGAGTACAGCCCTATTGAAAGAATGAGGCTTATACTTCCAAATTTCTTAAAAAGAAACTGCATACTTACACTTTCAGGGATTGTTGGCAATCCAGTTATATCAGGAGTAATGAAATACAAGTGCTAATCAATGGGAAAAAAAATGAATAATTTATATACACAGCAATCAAAATTATTTTTAAAATATCTCACATTTAGGATTTCCAACCCCATCTTTGTTTAAGCAAATAGCCAGGTTGCCAGTAGGATTCTTACTATTACCAGACAAATAACTAAGCAAATCACATCTTGAAATCACAATTTCTGGCTTAATACAGCACACAAACCAAGTGAACAAAACACTGTGGTGCTGTTAGAATGAAATTAAGCCAGTTTTAAATGTCTCATGTCAGAGTAGCTTCAGCACTGGTTTTAAAAATTTCAAGCACAAAAATAAATGTTAAAGAACAAAATGTAAATTTACAACGAGTAAGGAAAAATCATTTACATGACAATTAATGAGAACGGTAATATTATTGCTTAATATGCAGGCTTGTCTCTTTCCAAACATCTTCAAATCCAAAATGTGCTAATAGAAATCCAAGGTCTGACAGCTCGACATTCCACAATCATTTATGAAAAACATCCACAATTTTATAATCTTATGTTTGAGGCCAGTTAGAATGTTAACATAAAATGCACTAAACTGAAAACAGATGTAGTTTAAATTGTTCTCCTTAATCCAGTGCTTTTAGTAGTCAAATACAGATTTAACTCCATAATTTTAAGATATTTTTCATAATTAGTCTAAGACTTGAAGGACAAAAAACCTTGAAGTAGATATTAAGTAAATGCAATAACCATTGAATTTCTAGCTTTTGCTATTTTAAGGCTTTTTTAAATTTTCTTAAGATCTCTGCTTTTATACTGCAGATTTTTTTATCATTATTAGCAACACAAAAACAGTTTAAGTCAAACTTGAAAGATACAACAGAACAAAAAAATAAGTCTAAGATAGTGTCTGGTGTTCAAGCAAAAAAATATATTAATACAATATACTCTGTGTAGGAGGATCTTATTAAACCATTTTGATACTGGTTTTTCTATTGAATAGAAAATTTTCTCCACATATTAGATCAATTGTCAATAGCTCAAGAACAAAAAAACCAAAAACCATCACTAACTTAAAAAAAAAAAAAAAGCATCACTGCATTTGCACGAGACATTCCAGGATTTTATTTTATTTTTTTTAAACATCAACAGGAAAAAAAAAGTCAAGTCTTTTCTGTAGTCAGGAATAGGAAAATACTCAGATTAATGCAGTACATTCTTAAAGAGTACATTCTTAGATGAGAAAATTGTTTTCTATATTTAATAAGAGTGCAGAAAATTCAACGACACATTTTCTGATTAATGGATTTAATAACTTGGACTAGTAATTATTCATAATTAAGAAGTTAGTAATACTTCACTCACTGAACAAAAAAGGAAGTTAGAGCTATGAGAAGCAAAGATGCATTACTGAAGCCATTAAGAACCATAAAGCAGCAAAAATAACATGGTATGGAGTCCTCGCATATCTTTTAGAACTCCCTTAGGAGGGTGCGTATGACCATGAAAAACATACTAAATTAATAGTTGCTGTCTTGTATAAAGTCTTCTGTAAAAAAGGAAAACTAGAAAATGCAAATTTCATTAAGTTTAAGTGTTTGATTTTGGTTATACTCTGAAATTAGATTGGTTTAAACAGAAGGTTAATAATGCTCTTTTAGGCTATAGACTAGAGCAGAATTTCCAAAAGGTTAGTATAAATAAGCCTGAAATCAGAAAACATATCCTATAGCAAGTAATCACTACTTTAATTACAATAGGTTTTAGATAGTGCCTTTTAAACTCACCGACACAAGGCAAGGCTCTTTTTTCAAAACTTGCTTACTCGCAAAAATCATCTCTTGGTTCTTATGCAATATGAGAGAAAGATTGAATTGATTTTTTTAGCTTTTCAATAGAGCAAAGATGATTCCAATGCTTCCCATGTCTAAAATGTGTTCTGAGAATATGCTTTATTTTGTATGTTTCACCCCCATCTAAATTCATGCTTAGCTAACTTTTCCAACAAAAGAAAAAGCACTCTTGTTGGCCCTCCATGGGTAAAATGGAAGAGACAGGAAGTTTCATAGAATCAAAGATTGCTTGTAACAAGACAGAGGTGCAAGGAAAGAACATGGTTCTTAAATAGATCAAGGCATTTTAGTGTCCTACTTACTGAAATTTACTGTGAAAAACCATGTATCTGGATACTGGCATATTTTATGCATTATTATGTACACATAATTTTAAGTACCATCATGGTCTGCCATTTAAGCCCCAGTTCAATGTCTAGGAGCCTTACTCTGCATATCTGAGTATTTGGGGAGATGAATCTTTTTAATTCTGCTTCATGAAATTTGATCTAGACTCATCCTGGCACCATGAAAGACAACCTCATGCTGTTATTCCTACAATTATTTTTCAGACTATAGCTTCTTTTAAGTCTATGACCGCTGACTGTTCCACTCTTGCCTATTTACAATACACAAGAAGACAGAAAGAGACACTGATATAAAGATTGACACACAAAGTTAGAGTTGAAAGTGGCCACAAACATTTCCCTACTCCCTGCAGCACTGAGCTTATGAAAATAGATGCCTGAAGATCCAAAACACATTTTGATTCAAGGGAACCTATTCCATCCTGCTTTTCCCTGCCTGAACCCACAGTACTTGCTCATCTGTGCCTGCAGCCAAGCGTTTGGCAACCAGCCCACATTTGGATTATCATTGTTCAGCTAAAAAGATAACAAAACTCTTTCATGGAACAAACTACTGGGAACAAGAGACAGCTGAGAAAAAATAAATTCAAACGTCAACTAATATTGAAATAAAACCAGCAAGCATCAACTTAATTGCAAGCAATTTGTCATCCCAATGTTGCTGGTTGTATCCTCCACTCCAAAGTTCACCACAACATTCATTTGAGATAGGAAAGCTCTGTACAAGATGAAACACAGCACTGACAGCAAAGCTTTCCAGGAAACAAAAGGGAAAAAATCTTAAAAATTTATGTCCTACTGAAACACAGGAGGATTTTTAAAGGATGTTACTAAGTGTTTTACGATTTCTAAATTAGAACTGCTTATAACACTGCAGTTAGCAACAGTAAAATATTATTCCATATACCAGAGGGTACTACTGTAGGTTCATATAATATAATATTATGTCATTCTGAACAAATGATTTTAATTTCTGTTACATACTGAAAAATAACATTTGTTATAAGGACAAAACAAATATACGTATGCACATACATACACAAATACACTGAAAAAAATCAAACTGTAGCCTCAAAAAACAGCTGTACGTTCTGGTGAGAAACACCATGCAAGACTGCAAGGCCTTCAAGACACAGTGGATTATTATTGTTTGAAGAATGAAAATACTAGGACTCTATAGACAATTGAAAAAAATGTAAAATTATCTGCAAGAAAGAGCAAGAAACACAAAGTAGTAGTTCTAGCAGTACTAGATCCCACAATCCACCTCAGTTTCCTTTTTCATTCACAGAGAAAAATCCAATTTGTTTCTTTTTGACTGACTTTAAGAGAACAACTCCAGATAGAGAGAAACTATTCTGCGCAGAAAAAAAAATATCAAAGCTTAAAAAGATTATCCAAGCCAGTTAATGATGGAAAGCCATCTAAGATTAAAGTTTACAAAAGGATTGTTTTAACCATAATTAGGCATTTTGGATTAGGCAATAGAATTAGGAATAATGCAGAGAATACTTACCACACTTAAACTGACCAAAGCATTTGCCTTTGGCACAGGTTGGCTATACAAAGATTTTAACAAATCCTTTGAGTCATTTTCCTAAAGGGAATATTTTTTAAAAGTAATTAATCATTACATAAAAGAATTATTACAATTTACTACATGTCAAACAACTTATATCATACACATATTTAGTGAGAAAGACAACTGCAATTTCCCATGAAGTAATTAAATATAATTTAAATATGAGTCAAGCCAACTTCATTTATGTTAGAAAAATCCTTATATTTTTCCTCATATACTCCACAAATTAGTTATTTTTTAGTTATTATTTGCAACTGAAAATAGCATTAAAATGGATATTTAGTCTTCCTAAAAGAGTTAGCCATGGTATTCATCTAACAAAAAAACCTTGTTAAATGTGCAGCTATGCTTGAATTGTACACTCTTGGTCACACAGTGCCTGGGAAAGCATGACAGCCTCTTCAGTTGCATATACGGTATGAAGCAGTACAATGAAGCACATACTTCCACACACTGCTAAAACTTTCTGATCATCAATACTGAGATTCTCAGTATACAGCACAACAAGCCTAATCTAGCAACTTAAAGCAATTGTACAATGCCAAAACCACTGAACAGTGGAGCAGAAGCAGAGGAGAAAATGATTCCCATTTTCCTATTGAGGTCAAATACCTCCTTAATAACCATTTTACTGCTATAGTGAAATAAGAGACAAATACAAAGCTCAGTTTAAAGATTCAAACTACTGGTGATGAAACTACACATACAGAATACATTTAACTAATCCAACATCTAGAATAATGTTTCTATTTATTACATGAAGTCCATTTACTGTAGTGCATAATAACTGCTTAATAAATAGTTCATCTGTTTTTTCAACATCAGCTTTTCCAATCAGCATATGGCCATCCATTGATGTCTTTCCTTTTTTAAATTTCCATCTAGTAGTCTAATGCAGTTAAATCAGAAAGACATGGCTACAGTGTTCTCCATAAAAACAGATGCCACTACTTCCTTCCCTGTATAATCCTGGAATACGTTTAATTGCTCATGAATATGCAAACTAAACTATCATGATTCTTCACCAAATGTTGCAAGCAATTTTGTCTTGCTAGTTGAGATGACAGAATTACGAGAGGTAGTTTTTAGTTAATGTGAAGGGTGAAACAGTACATCATATTTTATGCAGTTCTGAAAAAAAAGTGTTTGTAACTGATAATCAGATAGTTCCAGAAATCTACAGTTTACAATCAATGCATCATAGAGTTCTCCAGTGATGTAACACTTTGCTCACACTTCACCCAGGACTTGTTTATACCAAGACTGACACTTCAGAAAGGTAGATTCTCAGCAGCTTTCTAAGATTCATGTGATATTCAAGTGATAGTTGTGGCCCGACATTCACATTGATTGAACTCCAGTATAACAAGTTTAATGACTTTTACTTGCACTAAGTTTTACTTAAAATTAAACAGTGAAGAATCACTTTATGGCACTTGAAGTAGTGACCATTATTTGGTACTGTTACTGCTGCAAAATCTTTCACACAAAGAAGTAGACTATGTAAAATGTAAAATTACCTGCTCTTTAGCCAAATAATCTGCCAGAGTATTTAAAAGCTTATAGTATACTTCAAACCAGGGTAGGTAACTAAAAAGGGAGAGGAAAGAAAGAAACATTAAGATATCAGTGTACTTTTCCACTGTTTATGAAACCTACCATAAAATGACTAGTACATTTTTGCATTTTTACATGTAAATAAAATGCTTATAAACCTGTTTCTCACAAACTTCAGCTTAATGGTACATCACTGATAGGTTGTAGCAAAGCTCTACTCCTTTACAATCTATCTACTAACCAAACCTATTTGGTAAGACTTGGGTTTTGCTTTATTATAAAGCTGACACCTCAGTACTTCAGATCTATTATGTATACCAATTCACTTTACACAGTAAGGTGGAAATCTACTTTAAGTCCCATGTGCATGTAGATTAGCTTATAATATTCTTGCTTCTCATTACGCTAAATGCATCCCCCCCACCCAAAAAAAAAAAAAAAATCTCTTTAAGCACTGTCAAACAGCTTTAAATCACAGTCCCATTGTCTATTAAAGCTTTCAGTAGTTGTGTTGGTAATTTTACTTGCTATTTTGACATTCTACACTCTGCTGTGCCTGGGCAGACTGCCACAAACCATCTACCTAGGCAGAGCCAGTACCCCATATCAGGCAATTCGTGCATCGCTACAGAATAGCACAGATGCCACATATATACAAGAATATATGAAGTCTTCCCTCTATGAAGCCACTTCTATACATAGTAGCAATTTCTATAAACAGCTGAGCATTTACTGATACTGCAAGCACAATAATACCACTATTTCAAAGGCTCCTACCAGAAGTCTGCAACCCATATTTGTGCAATATTTGATTAGTTAAATAGAATCCAAGATAAATGTGACATAACTGAAGGGTATGAGAAGAGAAGCTCAGTATCATTATTGCCTTTTTTTTCTGTCATCTATTTACAGATTATTTACCTTTAACTGTGACATCAGAGCTTCCCATAGTCTCTACTTAAGCTTATGATACAGATGCAATATGTAGTTCACCAGACAAGTATAAATTATTCCTTACTTACAAATTAGATACCTTCTAGTTTCTTTCTTAGAGTTTTTTCCACAAATAAAAAACACATTACTAAAACAAAAAGCATGATTAATATGGCTTGTTCATATTTTCATGTGGGACAGGAGAGGAAGTAAAGACTGAAAGATTTTTATTTCATTTTATCCCTAAGCTTTCCCTAACACAGAAGTGGAATCCACCAGGGGAAATCTTGGATGTTTCAGAAGCCAAGGCTACTTTTGTCCAGTGAGCAGAGCAAGGTGTTACACTTCCTTTGCAATAGCTCCATTCTCAGTAAGCAGCTGGTAAGGCTTTAGAAATAGACTCCAGTTCTTAGAGTGAAGAACAAGCGGACAGCCACACCTCCATACTACCACTCACTGCTTCTGGGCCTGAACATTGCGCATCCTTGTTGCAGTAGCTCCTAAGCCTACTGGTTTCGGAATTTTATTCCATTTGGAACTCCTGACCTATGACCTTCTGAAATCACATTTCCCTCATCCTGGACATGAAAACAAAACTGCTGGGCACAACCGCCAGGGTCCCCGCAGACATCGCAGCTAGCAAACTGCTCTGCCAGCCCCCAGCTGCAGCAGAGATCAGAGCGTGGCTCAACCACTTCATCCAAGTCAAACTACAAGGTGCAAACTGCAAAAAAAAAACACCTTTATAAGCATAGATACAGGAATAGTTTACATCATTTAAACCCTTCCAGTGTTTTGCCATCACCTGAGCAGTAGCAGGCTATATCATCCAAGCATATCATTTTTTTTGTTATTGTAGAATATTCTAAAATCTTATCTGATTGTTTGTTTTTCATAACGAACATTTATGATCAGCGTGCTTTAAATGTTAATATTTTATTGAAGTAGGAACAATATTTCTGTCATGTATCTATGATATCTGCTCCCCTCTTATTGCAAAAACTAAAATTTAGTTTTTGAATAGATACATGAGGCCAATTTCATTACTTGAAATTAATGAACTCGAGCACAAAACCGGGGAAGGGTAAGGCATGCTGACCCAAGTACTCTTACATGAGCTTGCTCTCTTAGCAAGATGAGGGAGATGATACACATTCAGATCTACACATAATCACAGACACATACACTGTAAAAAAAACCAGACTGTTTGCACATAGTTTAAAAATACCAACTTCCTTCTGAGGTGAAAAACTAGATAAAGAATTGCTTTAAACATTTAAGTACCGTAGATACTATGTTAATATAATCTCAGCATGCTACTTAAACTTGAAAATTTAAGACAAATCAAAACATCTACAGCATGAAAGCGAAGACCATCAAGATCTGATTTCATCAAATAAAAAGAACATAGATTCTCAAATGAGATTACTGCTTTCTCATTGCTCTTTAATTGTACACATTGCCTTCACAGACAGCACGTTACAACTAATACTCCTTTGAGAAACAAATGTACAAGACAAACGTATGAAAACCTCCAACTCCTATGAAGTTGCCTTCACACAACAAAGAAGAATATCAAAATACACACGACTGTTTTAAAAGATAACTATTTCCTGTTTTAGAATACAGTGGTCTTTAAGAGTACAGCCACTGCCTGTCATGAAAACACAAGCATGAGATATTTCATGGCTAATTAGAAACATACTTAGCATTTTCTTTTAATCCAAATGAGCCACAAGACAGGAGCTCAGACTTTACCCAAAGTCGTGCATAACCCTTGTTGCAGTAAGTAGACTTCCACCTCACTTGTGCTTCTGCTATAACTCTGATAAAACTTTTACATTCATGAGTCAAAGGTTAAATAAAGGAAAGGAAATGTTTTCTGTCAAATAGTCAGGTAACCACTAACAGTCTTGAACTATCAGCAGGAATCTAACTTCTAGTAATCAAATAAAACTAAGGAAACTGCCTTTCCGTAGCTAAATGTCTAATGTCTAGGGGCTACTTTTCTGTCTGGAAAATTGACACAAAATGTGTAAAATTGAAACATTCTGCTTCTAAGGGATTTGCCTAAAGGAAGAGAGAGAAAGCTTCAAGAATGGCCTGAACTGAAGAACTACAAAGAGTTACCACATAAACCTGTCTTCTTTATTATAGCATTTCATTTGGAAACATAGGTGACAATTTTACAGTCGTAAAAATTAATGAAATCTAAGACTGAAAATTTTAATGATGCATTTTGCATTTCTCTAGGTACATAAGGTCAACTCCACATTCAACAGTTTCAAGATTTTTAATAAAGAAAAGTTACATAAATTACATATTAAAACCATTCAAGTAATTCAAAATCAGTTCACTGTAAAGTCAAAGCATTATTCCTACTACAAACAGCAGAGATATAAATAGCAGATACTTAATTATTTTGGGTATTGTTTCTATATAAAACTTCTATTGCGCCACTTCAATTCTGAGCTGCCAAAATTAACATATGGAAAACTGAACAAGAAGAAAACATCCAGTACGGTATATAAGAACAAAAATACATTACAATACTCCTGTTGTGGTACCCAAGTTCTTAGGGGCTACATGAGCTCAATGGTTTGTGGAGAAGGAAGTGGCACAGCAGGACTCACACCCAGAGCTTCACACAAAGTAGCCTCGTCATTTAAAAACAGAGGAAACCAAACAAGTCAAAAGAGTTGCAAAGGAATCCCTCTACATTTCTGAAGAACGATCCAAGATTTGTTCTCTCACCTTACTACGATTTTGCACTCATTTGCACATTGAATTTGGCAAATACAGACAAATTCTGCTTGACTGTTTTTGACCATACCGTAGCACTAGTAATTTCTTCAGATGAAAATGCCTGGGATAACCACATTAGGTGTAGTTGTTTCACTGTATTAGCACTTACTCTGACCTCAGAGAGAATTCTGTTCACATTCTGTGTATATCAAGTGTACAAAACCATGAAGCATCTACAGTATTCCTGTATCTACAACCCAAGTAAATGTCCCGCTTAAAATTCTCCAGTTTAATGTAGCACTACATGGCAGAAAATTCAAAAATTATTTCCTTTAATTAGCATTTCAAATAAGAAGGAAAGAAAATGAATTATAGAGAGATAAGCTACAAGACCTAATTTCATGAGCAGCTTTATATTGATTGCATACAGTTTCAGGACAAGTAGCCTTTTCTTCACTTTGCAGTTGAAAACCCTATACTTCGCCAGCCTGGCAAAGGTTAACACATGAACTGATACCACCCACAAAAGATATTCACAAGAGACTTGCTGTATTCTGTTCTCTACTCATCAGACTACCCAAATTTTTATAGAATTTCTTTCTCATCACTATGATTAGCTTGTTCCTGCCATTCCTTTAAGATATTTTTACTTGGATTTTAGTTTCCTACTACTATCAGTGAAGTTTTTTTAAACTCAACTGCCTCTAGTCTGTGTTAAAGCCTCAGCCAGCAGTTTAAACATAGTCCTCTTCTTAGTGGAGATACACAATAAGTACATATGTAGATGGGTGATAGTTAGATATGGCATTTTTGTACACCCACATTTGTGTGTTTATATAAACTTCAATATTACTAGACGTGTGACAGACATATGTAGTTTGAACTGTTCTTACAGAAGTGTCTTTGTGTATATACACACTGAATGTACATTAATGAGACTTTGAAATATGGAAGAAGCAACTGTGCACACGTGTACAAAATCTTTACATATTAAGACAGCAACCCTTCATTTAAAGGTCTTTCATATTGGTTAATTGAAGATAAATATGAACAAGGCAGAGACAGAATAAATGCCAATAGGAGTACGCTAGTGGGTCTTCTTTCACTCGGTCATTCCTAACGAATCTTGGAGAAACCAGACCAGATATGAAGACACTCCAATGAAAACATTAATTCATTCTTTCTGTCCAAGAAACACTATTTCAAATTAACATATAAACTGGAGAGAAAAGGGCTACCAATCTAGAAGTACAATTCCATGAAGCTAATGCTGTTATGCACTCAGTGTTGCATTGTAAATTTGAAATTGTCACAATAAAAGCAATAAAGGCAATGTTTTGATTAAGATTCAGTGAAAAATTATAGCTTGCCACTTTTCATTTTCCTACTTATTCCTGTCAAGTAACAGACCACTGGCTAATCTCTGATGTATGTCTCTGAGGAAACGTTAAAAGAAATACCTTAGTTTACACCAGCTGAGAACATGCACCTTTTTCTTTGCAGTACTATAGACAGTAATTAAATATGCACACTTGAGCCCCATCCCTGGATGCACTCAAGGCCTGGCTGGACATGGCTCTGGGCATCACAGTGTAGTGGTTGGCAATCATGCCCGTGGGCAGGAGGGTTGAAACTATATGATTGTTGTGATACTGTTCAATGCAGGCCATTCTGTGATTGGTACTGCAGCATTAGAATCTAGACAGGCAAGGTTAGGAGTAAGAATCAAATTTTGTTTCTAGCTTGATGAAGGAAGAAAAATTTAACTCAAAAAAAAAAAAAAAAAAAAAAAGCTAGAAGCATATGCATACATTCTCTACAGTGCTTAACAAGACACATCAACAAAAAATGCCGCAACAAAAAGGGTTAAGTATTTTATCCTCCAAATGCCTGAACTAAATCATTATGCAGCATTATTACAGAAGTATTGTTGGAAATTAATTGGCTCCATGTGATCCCTCCCAAAATTTTTCCTTTACCCCAGAAGAACCACTGCACAAGCACTCCAAACAATAGATTGGAATCAGTTTAAAACTCTGGATGTCAGAAGGGTTCCAGAAAAGATGCCCCCATTTCCTCCATAGGTACTGCATGCTGACAGATTATTACTTGAATACTTGAAGGCAATTTTGCTTTAAAATAAAGCACAATACAAAAAGACTTTAGCTTACCTTTCCCTCCCCCTCCTCCCCCCCCCCCCCCCCCCCCTTCATCACTGAACCTATTACTTTACAGAAAAATAAAGAATAACCAGAAAGAAAAAAAAAATATTTAAATTAGGTCAATTTCCTAATTCTCAGTGTCAATTTTGTACCACAGTGCCATGCTGTACATTGATGATTCATCTCATTCTGGAGTTTCTTACATGTAAAAGGTGGAAGACACCTGAAAATTGCTTCCAAGTACAGGAATATAGAATTGTGTATTTCATCATGAAACTAACTGGATACTTGCCAAAGGCTCCATTAAAAATTAAAAATATCCACATAATGCTCAAAGCCTGCAAAGCTAGAGTGTAAAATTCCTGTGTTATACAAATTGAAACCATCGTATGGAACTTGGGACCACTTTTCATCTGAAATCAATGTAACATCATTGAAAAGAAACAGTGTACTGATAATAGTAAATATTATTAATAACTGTTGAGAAGAAGTATTAACAGATTTGAAGAGATATTACATTTGTCCTATATTCACTTCTCTACTCCATTTTTCACATGCAGCTTACCTCAGAATACAGAGGCAGACTTTGCCTCCAGACGTCAAACGGCAAAATCCAAACCGTTGCTTACTTTCAATGTCGGTGAGCACAAAAGTGAAATGCTGTCCAACTTGGTTTTGGGACACCCTGAAAAATTAGATACGGATCATAAGAACACCAGATGATAGAAAACACTAGCAGTGTTTTCTAGTCTCTAGTCACTGCTCTCCAGCATTTTCATGCTTAAACCTCACTGCTCTTCCTCTCAGATTATCCTTTCCTTCCCTCCTTCATCCCACCTCTTCTGCAGGCACCGAAGAGCCCCATTCCCTCATTCATCCATGACTCCTGCTGCCATCTTTGCACCACCCAGACCTGGCCACCTCCGCTTCAGTGAGCCCACGCTTCAAGGGCTGTGTGTAGCTCAGACCCCCACAACACAGAACAGAAGGTGCAGGAGTTATGGAAGGTACAGAGTATGGAAAATAAGAACGAGAGAAAGCAACTGCTGAATTATAAAGACAGATTTAGAATGGTTGGGACTTCAGTTTGGGGAAAAAAAGAAAAAATAGAACATTACAAGATCACAGAGACAGGGGAAGAGAACTGTTCATAAAGCAAAGCACATTGCAAGCTTAAAACTGGCTTTTCAGTCTGGTCAAACTTGGGTCATTTTCATAGAAATCATGAAATGCATTCCATATAAGCACTTAAGAACACAAATTACATCTTAACCTTATTCACGGAAAAACATACTGCACTTTTTCAACAATTCCCAGAAAAAAAAATAAGCTTTAGGTAGACTCAGCATTTTCAATTGGGAGAGGTAATGCATAGCATAGTCAAAAGTAAAATACAGCTAAGTTTTAATGGGCACTGTAGAAGTTCTGGAAAGGTAACACAGCAGTTCTGACTATAATTCTACCATCTTATTTTCTCATTCTTACATCATCTTCAGCAGAATGCCTAAGCACCTGCTAGAGAGCAATATGGTTAACATATGTCACCTGTGGCTGAAAAAGAATTCCTTCAGAATCTAAGAACCATCTTTCATCTCCCACCAAGTGCACTTTTTTCCCCATTTATCCCCTGCAATATGTTTATTTTTAAAAAACTTCAGCAAAATAAAAAGCAAAAAGTTACCCATGGGAAGGAAAAAAAGGTAGGAGATCAAAGGTAATGGGTTTTTTACAATGGGACACATGCAAATGCTTAATTGATGATGAGAAGAGCTCAAAGATCGGCCAAGTGATGCCACTGCCCAGACTCTCCGAACTCCCACTTACTTCCATTTGGACACATCCCTTCCAACCACAGTGATTAGCCTGAAATAAAAGCCTGCCCTGAGCACAAATAACAGAACAATATATATCTAGTCCAATGTGATCATTAGAAATCCACCATCATTAACAGACTTTAAAGAATAAGTTTGATAATAAAGCTCAATTCATTACAAGTATTTTCCTCAAATATCTTCAGTCAACTGAACCAACCTAGTATGCTCTTTACTTTTAGTAAATGCTTGATGGCTCTCACTCTTAATTTTTTTTTCAGGTTCTTTAGGATAACTAGGATGCTGCCTGCGTATAACATATGACACAACAGCATCAGTGACATTGTCTCATTACTCCTATGCCAATAAAGCCATTTTCTATCCAAGTCTCTATTACTCTCAGGAATAAAGAGGCAAATCTCCACTGAAACCCTCAGGTCTGCGCACAGCCAAGTGTTGCAAAGTCCCTCAGCAACAGCACTGCCAGCACCCTGTGCTCCACCTAGGGTACAGTACCTCAGTCAAACATGTGATAAGCTATTTACAAAAGCTGTCTTAATAGATGCCCCACTATGCAGGCTTTGCTTTTTATGTACTGTGTACACACATGCCGTATGCCTCTGCTCCACTATTGCTTAAAAACAATTCCTTAGCCTAAAGAATCTAACACCAGTAAGCAGCCCTTCCTTTCATTTATCTCCTCCCTTCTCAACACTGGAAGATGACAAAGGAGAATATACTGTACTGCAATTAAAGCACATGTAAAAATTTCAATGCATGAGACCAAATATGATTTAATTCTGAGATTTTATTAAAAATAGCACAGGCAAATTATGGCAGTCCAGCAGGAGGCAATCCCAATGCCATCTCACCACCTCCAACTCAACATTTTCCCTTCAAGAGAGACTATGCAGCATTTTCACAGTTGGTGTGAGAACAGCCCAGCTTGAAAGCTGCATCCCACAGACTTTAGGAGGAGCTGCAAGCAGCACATTCTGGATGCTCGAGATGAGAAAAGCTCCAAGGCTGAACCTCCACAAACAAGTTTGCATTTGGTCTCATTTGCTTCAGAAGAACAGCTAACAAAAGCCAGAGACCAGTCATTTGCAGCATGTTTTCTAATCAGAGTTTCAAATACCAACTTCACTCTAGGTTGCTACTTCAAAAGCTCCATGCAAGACCTGAGGGCAGCAAGGAGGCCAGCTTTTTTGCCCCTCTTCAGCAGACTTGAAACTGACTGTATGCCAGCCATAGAAGAACAAGCTAATGATGGCTGCGTATTTCCACACAGATTGATAATGTCAATGTCTGAACTCAACACAAAACATTCAAGAAGCACTAGCACAATAGTTTTAATACACCCGTTGCATATTTTTATGTGCACAAGTTTTAGCTATGGTATTTAGGTCCCATGCCTCTGAAGCCAAGTCATGACTTTGGCCACACTACCAAATCACAGCAAAGATGCTTCTACCAATTTTCCTTAAGATGAAAATCAACATAGATAAACGCGATTCCTACCTACCAGAATTTCCCAACCAAAATGTTACCCGTACTTTCCAATGGAGCACAGGATCTACTGAACAAGATTCACAACATTTTTTTTAATTTATTTATTTTAAACAGAACTCAGGCCTGTGGATTACTTCAAAACAAGTAACCTGCTCACTTGCAGGGAGACAGCACAGGCACGCTACTGCAAACTGTCGCTGACCTCCTCCTCCCTCATTCCTCTGTCTTGCTTCCCCCCACCCCCCCCCCCCCCCCCTTCCTTTCAGCTCCTGCATGGCCTGCTTACATTTAATCTTAGTTTAACAACAATAAATCACCAGTAGCAAAGAATGTGTGTAAACACTTATTAACTCTGCAGACTACAATGGGCTCTTTCAAGGCTATTACAGTTCACTATATGAATAAAAGCAGTTTTAAAAAATTTTCTAATATCAGCAGAATACAGAAAAGGCTCTTTGGTACACACAGAGCAGGTAAAGAGCTGTTTTAAAGAACTCTGTTTACACTATAGCCATTGTGCAGGCTGCATTTCAAGGCTGCCTTGAGAGAGCTGATTAAGGCAGGAATTAAATCTCTTCTAATGAAAAACAATATGTCTAACCATCACATTTATCCTTTATTCTTAATTAGAATTGCTCTTCTTCCAAATTTATCTACTTAGGAGACACAGTATGCTTGAAATGAATCGCCCTTCACACTTAGGAATTCCTAAAGGGCTTTGAACTTCAGAGAGATTTTGCTGTTTCCAAACAATGAAAAACCATGCATGGCAGAAAAGATTTCAGTCAATATTTTTTAAACAACACAAAGTTACAGGTAACATTAATTATGTGTGTCACACACATATGCTTGACCAGCAAGGCACAATTCTTACTCACTAACTCAGCTTACTCAGTTCTTAACTACAGGCAACTGCTACTGAAAAATTTCAGTGTATTTTTCTCCAAATCTGACACTGAAAAGTAAAGCACACCAACCACTGACCCTAATTCTCCCCAAATCAGAGAAAAATGAGAAAGAGATTCAAGCTGGAATTGATGTAAAGGTGGAAGCACCAGCTGATGGGGGTGGAGTGGGGACTCTGCAACCTCAGCTTGAGCCATTTTCTTCCACTGATTACTATCGCCAACAACAACTATTGTTTCTGCTTCTAAACTCACCCTGTGATCATGACTCCACCACTTGGGTTCCTCCTGCCTTTACACAGATTTTTCTCATATATAATATAAATTGTAGGCATATATGTGTATAATACAATGAGATAGAGTGAAAAAAAACTCAGTTTTACAAGATTACTACTTCATTTCAGAGTTTCTAACTCATCCTGCAGATTGACTGGAATGACTCAAGTGTTCAGGAGATGTTATAATTTATCTATACAGCTTGAAACGTTAAATATATTCTTAGCTAAGTACTTTCTATTCTCATCTGTTGACTTTTTAACTAAGTATTTCTGTAAGCCACAAATCATCTCCACAGCCAGAGATTGCTACTCAAAACACCAACAGAAATGGTTTAGCCATTGACTCGAATAGTTTGTGAGCTAAATAATAGGCACAGTAGTTCACGTACTTGAGCAATACTCTACACCTAACGAGTAATCTTCCTACAGCACATGCAGCAGAGCCACTTATGCTCTGCAACATAGCCCTTACCATGTGACTGGGTGGGCACAGTAGGTGAAATCAATAAGGCACTTATCTCCATATTAGTCCTACAGACACCTTCCAAAGTCTTGGCTACAGAGGGACTACACAAACAACAGAAGAAATACAACCTGAAGGGGAAAAAGCAGAGGAGAAGAAAGGGAGATCAGAAGTATTTATGGAGGAGGGAACAAAGGAAAGAGAATCAAAGTGCAGAAAAACTGAAGAGTCAAACTGTGACAGTGAAATTTAAGATTGATTTTGAGTTGTGACTGAGAAGAACATCTGCATGCTCACTCAATCATCCAACAAAATTACCAACACAGCTAGCGAGTGAGGTGGGGGCTCTGCAAGTTACACGAGTTTGAGGTTGAGAGTGAAAATACAGATCACTGAGGGGAAAGAAGAGGAAAAATAATCATGTAGCGTTTGCATGAAGGTTACAAAGAACAAAAAAGACAAGGTGTTTTTCTCTGACACTTAAAAATCAGCTTCGCAAATATTAGAAGGAAGTGATAAAATCTCTACATTTTTTAAAAGTACAATCCTCCTGTTTCTTACAAATAGAAACAGAGAAAGGAATTCCACAGCAGAGAAAAAGCGAACTTATTCATGACTATCAACAAATGAACAGTTTAAAAACTGTGCAGTTGTGTAATTCATGAATCCTAAAACAATTTAGTTGCAAAAAAAAAGATGTAGGCTCTCGGGGTAAATGCTCAAGAACTTCTATGGCAGAATTCAGTACTTAATCCTCTTCAGCATAAAATGTAAGCTGTACTGTGTTAGTAACAAAATTATGTGTTTGCTTTCTATTTATATACATGTATGTATATATCTCAAAGTTTAAGTAATGGTTAACACATCATGCCATCCATTGTGTCTTTTTGGCTTGACTTTCAGCTTATATTTAATGGGAGTTACCCACAGATTTTAAATCACCATTCACAGTATGCAATTGTGATAATTAAAACAAATAGTGTACGGCTACTTCATACATCCAAATGGAAGTCTGTATTTCTAGTGAGATAATGTAAGCAGTATCACATAGAATCAAATCCAGATCTTAGTCCATGATCACCGCATAGTGAATACAACAAAATCAAACACATTCTCACTTCATCCACTTTTCAATTCATTCACTAATTGAGTACAGGTGAGGCAGAGGAAAATGTGACGATGGACTTACCACTGGGATTTGACAGGGCTTTAATTACATTATTTTCATAATTTCAAGAACATTGATTTATTATTTAAATGAGTTTTGTTTATCTATTTAATAAAAAGGACACTGTTGCCTGAAACTCCGCTGCATGCAACAATGCCCAGAAGCAAAGTATGGAACGAAGTCATTTTTTTTTATTCCAGATACCTCAATCACTAGCATCAGTGGAAATACCACTTCTGCTCTAGTCTTTCCTAGCTCTTACAAGGATCACAAAGTGCTCTCAGTGGTTTATATACTGATAGATCTCACAATACAGTTTGAGAAACTATATTCCCTAAAGTACAATGAGCTCAACCTGTGAAATAGAAACTTGGCTTTTCTCTTCAATGAAAGCTTTCTGTACAGAACTTGCCACTGAAGCTGCCTGTAAAATACTTGGGGGCACTCACTGTATGGTCTGTGGTTGTTCTCCCTGCGAGAAAATAAATGCTCAGCAGACAAGTGAAAAGCATGTTTATGGCTAGAAAAAAACTAGGTGTTTGTCACACCTACAGCATTCTTTTAAAAATAAAACAAACACAGAAAGGAGTTACAGCAACATATTTATCAATACTTGTCTGCATTGGTCCCATACTTTTCAAAACAAAAATATCCAACTCCAGGAAAGTAAAAGACAACTATACAGTTTTTGTATTGTTTATTTTCAAGTGGCAACATGCCTTTACAGTAGAAAATGTCTGAACTGAATAGCATAAACACAACACAGCCCTAAATTATTCCTCCCAAACAGTTAAGAGCAGCAGACACTCTTGCATGGGCATCCAGTACTTCTGTCTCTTTGCCCACGGCAGTTCAGCCCACCTCCCCTGCCCAAGTACCTTCCCTTCCCAGGACCCCACACTGCCTGTACTCCCTCACAGGTCCCAACAGCCCAGCTCCCAACCCCAGCCAAGCAGAAGCCACTTGTACTGAAACTGGTTTCAGAGGCAGCTGCGTGCAGGCTGAGCAGTCAGCAGTCAATGGAACGTGCACCTCAGCTTCCACAAATCACCCCAGCTTCTGTCCAACTGCCAATGTGTATGGATATTATATAAGTTTCCCGTCTGAGAGCACTGCTCTTTGGTCAAATATGGAGGTGAAAAAGTACTTGGAAGCAGAAGGACAAAGGGCAAACAACAAACATCACATAACTTGTATCATTTTTCCCCCCATCATTTGGATACTCAGTTAAAGTAATATATTCCCACAGAATTCTGATTAAGTTTATCAGCCTCATATAAGCAACTAAGTGCTTTCTGAATGAATAAACAGAAACAGCTAACACTGAAGTAGTTATTTGAAAATAATTATTTGCTGCCACTGATAAAATTCTTGCCACTGGATGGCAGCAGCGGAGCCTCACCTTTTTCTGTTATCCTCTATTTGTATTTTCATTATTCATCTTCTTTATCAGCTTTACACAGATATACTGCATATGTCTCCAGCGCATTAAGGACTTCAGTGTTTTACAGCCAACATGAACAGCACTGGTTAGGTCATCAAAACAGTTTGAAGGGCAGCAAGTTTAGCCAGTTCAAAATGCAAACAACTAAACATCTATATGGCTAAATGAGCCTAGTTTTCTTCAGAGAAGTTGTGCTTATGACAGTCTGTACGTGCCATGTTCTCCTGTAAAGCCTCCCTCCCTGCCTTGCACCACACTACTGACACTACACTGCCAGTCGCTGTTGCAGGGCTCTCGCTCACAGCGCTGCCAACACTGCCCTGCAGCCGGCTCAGCCTGCCTACCGCCTGCAGCTTTCTTCCTTATGCAAATCACGCTTTTAACTCCATCTTTGCTGATTCGGACAATGCAAGTTTTAGAAGCGAGCGTGATAGATTAATTACCATTAATCAGTTTGACAAGTTCAAATAAGTGTTTTAATTAATAAAATTTTTATACAAACCATTTAAATTATTGCATCATTACACGGATGCCACACTGTAATGGATACCAGAAAGGTAAGATTATTATGTATTATTAATTAGCTCTTAAGTCTACTCTAAGAAAAATCAGCTGCACATTCAGTTACTTCCATGTAATTAAAGTTTTAATTTCTCTGAACTCAAACTACACATTTTCAGTACTGGTATTTATATCCTAAAGACTTGTGACTTTATGATGGCTGCTGCTTGAACAAAACTGTATTATATGCTGATAGTAACACAGACGTTAACAATTACACAGGAGCATATATAATTTACAGGAGTAAATATAATCAAGAGGCGGAATATTGCTCTATCCTGAAAGACATACCCTTACAACTCCAGAAAAGTTGTGTTTTGCTGTGATGTTCATCCATGGGTGCATGTTTCTGTACTGTATTTTTATTTGTCCTTTAAATATTTCCCTGTTATCACACTAAATACCCTTTCCTATAAAATGTTTAAATCAATGATAACTGCAACATACCTTTCGACGTCAAAAGGAAAGCAGAACTTTGGAACACTGTTCAGCACTTCCTGTAAATGCAAGGGAAACAGGGTTAGGATTTTGAAAAGGCTTTTATCTCTGTTTGCTAGCAGTTCCCCTGAAGATTGGTTTAAAACAAATATCCAGAAATATTCATAGAAAATAATAATAAACTTGAGGAACATATGATTGCAAAAAAAAAAAAAAATACAGTACACGTTCCTGGACTGAAATAATTGATTATTAAAAAGGAATTAAGTTTGTGCTTCGGCAGATTGCAAAGACAATGCCGTAGAAGCCCCAGGAGGGAAAGGCCTGGCCTGAAGGGTATTAACACCCTTCACATCCCCGCTGGGATTCCCCTCAACAAGGCCATATGGATTTTACAAGAAGCACCACACCATATGGGTAAGCCACGTCTGCTGCTACTTGTACCACAGACTAGCCACAGGGACTTCTGACAGATCCTGGCTCAAAAATACAAATGTTGTTTCAATTAAAATGCAGGCAGAGAAAAGGGAATGAAGTTGGCAGCAGAATGAATTACAGAGAGGTATAACGACTCTATACATGTCTCATGGTCAAACGCTGAAAATTGTGGAAATCTTCTGCTGGTCCAAGAGAGATATTTATATGATTAACCCTTTGGTTTTCAAAAGAAAGCAACTCTGTTCATAAAGGGAAAGGGAGGGAATCTGATGGAGCTATATTTGTACAATAATATAATAGCATTGCTCTCTCTCACAGCATTTACTAAGTTGTTTAGTGAAAAATAAAGGTATAAATTATGATATAAAAATGCTCCCAAGCTAGTAAAAATTTTTCATTAGGTGAAAAAGTGATTTGCAGATTTGTTAGTAGAAATTATTAAAGCGATCTTACAGGATCCCAGAAATAGCAGTTTTTCCCAACAGTCACACTCAACTTGGGAAACAAACCTTCTGTGGCACGCATGAGCTAAGAAGGGACAAGAGATGGCATTTGTATGGGTCAGCACAGCTACAGGGTTCTCTCTTTGTACGAGACCAACAACAGGACTATACTGGCTACGCTGGAGCTTATAAAGGCATCCTGCGAGGTGCACACACTCAGGAAAAGGCAAGCAGACTGCAGAGATGCAGATGGGGTTAAGAACTGGATCAAGGATGTTAGTACCCTCCTGCTTGAACACTGTTCAACTGTGCGCTGAGCAGCCAGCTTCCATTAGGGGAAGCTATGTACTGAAATTCCCACACACAATGACTATTTGCTCCAAACATCTGCCTGGAACAGTTGTAAGTGTAAAACACAAAGAACCCATGGAAGTTAATCAGCGAGAGCTGAAAAGTCCAGGGAAAGAAAGAGACAGAAATGAATCCTTCAAATACAACACACATTGTTAGCTGCAACATCTTAAAGATACACGATGCTCCACTATGTGAACTAATAGTACAGAATGAAGAAATCAATTTTCAAGAGTTTCTATGTCACGTAAGGGAGCTCAAGAAATCTTTGAGAATCCAGCTTCCCCAGCACAGAAGGAGAGGGGTCTGAGCACACCGCGGTGTGCTTTGGGAAGGGACCTCAGTATCTCAACTCAAATTCTCCTTCCAAATCTGCACCTATAATCACACTATAGTAAGTTCTTTTCTCCATACTACTGAGAGTTGGGCTTGCTGCCTGTTGATCTCAGAAACGATTCAGAACAGGTTACAGAAACATATTCACTCCAGCCTCCCAGCGCATCCCTCAGAATAAACGATCCCACAGGAAGAACCAGCCCCAAGCCCAGGGGCAGCTCAGCAGCCCAGCCGGTGACCCAAAGACGACGCGTGCCTCCGGCCACAGGACAGCAAGGCCTCACGCCGCCCCCGGCACACGCTCAGCTCCTGCAGAGCGGCCCCGCTCGCTTCCCAACTGGCGGCAGCATCCCTCAGGGAGCGGTCTTTAAACCTCTCCGCTCTTTAAAATTCAAGCAGCCAGCAGGTCTATAGACTGGTGTATAAACAGCACAGACAAAAAAAAAAATCCTCTCCCAGCTTATGTCAGTGACAAAGCAGCTCAGCAGTTGACTGCTTTTCCCCTGACAGCGTAAGCTGGGTTTACACAGATCAATGGCTGCAAGTCCTACCTCGCTTCCAGGGCTCTGCTTTCCCCCTTAATTACAGGTGTTAGCCAGATTTTTAAAATGGAGGAAAAATAAGATGCCCCCAAGATGCTTCCAGACAGATTTAAAATGCAAATGTCTGTTATTCATATATCCACATAAGCAGTCACTATCGGTGTGCAGTTCAAGTCAATAACCTTTCTATTGAGCAGAATTGAGCTCTGCTTCCTAACAAGCCATTGTCTTCACCGATCCACAACTCAGACAGGACTCACTCTTGAGTCAAAACGCACATCTTCTGAAAAAGCATAATGCATTTATCATCTTTTATTTTAAAAGCTTCATAAAAGCATGCGTTAATATCTGAAAACAAAAGGTTGTCAAATCTTCAGAAAGCAAGCTATCCTCCATTCACACTGCCTCATGATTAGCACCACTCTGGGCTCTCACAGTGTTAGTTTCAGAAAAGAAAACAGCCACTGTTTCAGGAAGGAAGGTGTGTGCACAGAGGAAACTAAAAAGATGCTGCAGAAAACAAGTTAAAGAGCACGTATTTGCTTTGAAGCACTGAGTAAACACATACAGTCATATAAACAATTGATTTTAATTACTAAGTCAAAGGATTGCTATCTCACTCCTTACACAAACTCTAATGAAAAGAATAAAACCACAAAATCAATATCATACCAACTACAGTTGGTATGATATTGTTTCCCTGACGCAAAGCTTAAAAAAAAAAATTGAAATAGTATTTAAGAAAATAGTATTTAAGAAAATAGATATGCTATCTATATCAGCAGCAAGTTGCTCTCTCACACATTCACGGTCCAGTGGGTTTATTAATTACTGCACCAATTGCTCTACACAGTCCAAGCCTGTTCCTACACACTGATTACACACAGAGATAATACAGACACTTACAGAGTCAGATTTATTCAGCTTTCCTCGGTTTGTTTTAAACCCAAACAGCAAGGTCTGTGTATCATCATTTTAGAAGCAATGGAAAAGATAGTAGATGATGTTTCTAAAATCACACACCATTTTCCTAGAAAACAAGTCCTAGCAACTCAGTCTTACCCTTATGCAAAATTAATGGATAGATTACATTCCAGATACACACCTTACTCCTCACTGAGGAAAATCTCATTTTCATTTCTAATATCGTACTCAACTAAAAGAAAATCTTCAGAAGTTCATAATCAGAACTGCAAACAATTATTTGATTCATGCTCTGCAGTCGTCAGCTAAGAACAAATTTACCTTTCCCTGGCTGCAATTTCAAAGCACTGGAATTTCAAAACTTGGTACCCTTAGTCAGGCAACAGCAGGAATTCTGCCCCCCCCCACCCCCACCCCCCCCAACAGGCCTTGCTTAACTCAGTGAAGCCACAATCTCCATGTGTTTCCCTTTCTATGTTTTCATCCCACAAAGCAGAAAGGACATCACACACACAGAGGTTGCGTCAGGTTAGGGAAGCAAGCACATATGTGGCTCTGACTGTTAATTTGCTAAGTGGAAATGGAAACAGATACCTCAGGCAGGTCCATTTGCAAACATGTAGCTGTGTAAAGTACAGTGAGTTTTGGAGGGTATCTCACAGCAACTGAAAGTAGAAGAGCTGTCTCTTTAGAAAGATTTCACCAGTCTTGATGTATATTACAGACCAGCATATTTAGTGCATCGCTACAAAAGTATGAGTGAGTTCATGAGTTTTTTCCCCCCCCACTTCAACTTACACCCTTCAACGGGTTCCTTTTTTCTTTAAATGCAGACAAAGCTTGATGAATCACCAGAAATGAAGCTGACTACAAGATACTACACTACTGAAATATTTAATTATTGACATTTAATATAATTAATTTCTGAAATTAGAAGGACAGGGGAACTACTCTCCACAGTAACTTTTTGTGCTTGCAATATTCTGCAGTTCACTTTTAAGAGGAAAGGAAACTTGAATTTTTTCTTGTGAATCTCTGTTAGGGGATTGAAGATATTCTCCAGTTGGAACATTTTAAGATATTCAGAATACTGAATCACTTCAAAAATGGCAATTTAGACACTGCCTTTCAGAAAAACTCCTGCCTCCTTTCAACTATTTCTGCATTTATCTGCAGTATAACACCCACCCCCAAGCAGTTAGATCCCCACCTAGATCTGTTCTACTTATTGCATCAGCACCTCTCAAGAAGGGGACATTCTCTTTCTAAGATTATGTCACACCATGTTCACTCCATAGGTATGTCAGCATACCCAGGAAGAAAAGGCCTAAATAAGATAGGTAGTATGCAATACAATTTGAATTATGGAATGACACAATCCAAATAAGATGCACAAAAACATTCACATTAATCAGTGCTCAAAAAGCTACTTATCCTTATGTCTATTATCTTGAATTCTAAGACATCAAATAGTCATCAACCTAGATAAAACATTTTTGTGCCTTTTCCCCCCCACTATCCTTTTTCTTCAAACGTTTTCTTCCTCAATAACTTCCTAGTTCTTGTCTCCTTATTTATCTACCTTCCTTCTTTAAAGACCCTCCTCCACCCCCACAAAAAGGGGAACTTCTCTTTTTTTTTGTCTTGTCTTTATTGCATATACTTTATTAAACACTGTTTGTCTTTCTTTCCTTACTGACAAAAAACTACCTGCTGCTATTCTGCTTTAGTATTTCGTCTAATTGTCCTTCAAAACTCTTCCAAGAACCTCCTATCTCTATTCACCTCTCTCTCAATGTCTTCCATCCAGGGAAGAAAGTCTCTCTTACCAGCTTCCATACTGCAATCTCCATGTTCATCTCCTAGCATCCTCAACTGACTCTCTTGGACTTTCTCCCCACGATTTGGTACCACGGTTTTTAGTTACCTTATGTCAGTTCAAACATACAAACAAGTGATCTACTTGAGATTTAAGACTGTCATGACATATTTCTGACTCAAAGCAGAAACTTCAATGGGAATATTTAAATGCTTCAAGTTAAGCACAGATTTAGATTCATTCTTAAATCAAAGTAAGACTGCTTAGCATCTTGCAGCGTTGAGCCCTTCATCATTATGGCTCTACTAAGGTGAAATTCTAATGCTCCTACATAAAACAGTCCGTGAAGAAGCAAGCTGCTCTGTCCTCACAGCTGACTTTTCCTTTTCCTTTTTGTGAAGCTGCACACACCCACAGCAGGGACCCATGTGAAGCTAGCAGCAGTAGTTATATTTCAAAGACTTAGCTGTTACCACTGCTAAAAATCTCATCAAAAAGTAGTAGCTACAATAAAGTAAGGCCCAAATGGTTTGAATAACAAAAAATTTCATCTTAAATCACATTCACAGAAATCCAAGTTTAAAGTATGGAAATTACTAGCAGGCCTCCATAACTATTTTTAACCTTTATGTGCAATATGCATCATTCTGTTGATCATCTACTAATTTCATAGTAAAAAAAAAATTATCAGCTGCTTTCAGAACATTCCTCTTACACACACATAAAGGAAAGAATACAAAAGACAAATGCAAACAGTTTAGGGTGGAGGTGCAAAACCTTTTTGGGAAATAATTGAGAAAATGCACCTTAAGGTACAGCACTTCGTGGTTGTATTCAACTACATGGATGCTTTTTATATTTCTTTTCTGAAAACATTGAACTGTGAAACTCAGTAATCTCCAGTTTGAAGTAATTCAGCTACCACTTCTACATTCGTTAAATGAAGTGTAAATATGACTCAGAATTTACAGGACTTCAAAGTTTCTTGTAAAAAAGAGAATGGAAAGCACTGTATGATTCGTGCAAGGTCTCTGAAGCACAAGCAACATCGTTCTCCAACTTTCACACATCCTTTGAAACAAAATTTTCCAGGCTAAGAAACGAGTCCCACTCTGTACCTTGGAAAGATCAAAGTAGTTAACCTTATTGGTTTTCTCCTTTGGAGTTCTCAAATTTTCCTCTATGTCTAAAGGCAAATTATGAAGAACTCTCTGAAATAGCATAAGAGATATTAATAATTAATAGCTATTACTAATTGGCTTGCTAGTTGTAATTATAGGGTAGGCCCATGGAAGTCATATGCATATAATACCATTTCGTTCACAGCATAACACCAAGGATGAGTAAAACTGTTTTAAAATGGCAGGGTAACCCAACTGCATGACACAAGAACTTCTGTGCTACATTTAAAAAAAAAAAACAAAACACCACAACACAATGGGCAATCCCAGCTCCCTCAGAACAAACCTGCTTTTTAAATTGTGATTTTTAGATTAAGTTGCAGATAGTGTACATTTTTGGCCACCTAATTCAATCCAGGCACAGTTGATCTGTATTGAGATTCTAGTGGGTATAGAGCATCCCTCAAAGGCATTTTATAGAAGGAGAAAAGAACAAATACATTAACTAACTCTGGTACTTCAAAAGACGTTACCACACTGAGAGACTGAAGAATAAGGCTTCCTAAGGTTTCAGAACTGAGATTTTCACTGAATTAAAAAAACCTTGGATTCTCCACTTATCTACACAATAAGGTTCAGGAACAATTAACCAGTTATAACTAAGTCATATCTTACTGTCCACTGTAGCATACAGATATTGAGAGTGCAGTCACAAATAACAGAATAGCCAAGACAATAAAAACTTCAGCACAGATTAATTTACCCACTTAAAGAACCCTAAATTTTTCTGGAACTCTGAACCTAAAAATCAACAATGTTGTTCTTCTCAAAGGTAGTTCTTGTTCGTGTAAATATAGATTAAAATATTACCATCTATCCAATAACTGGTGATGAAAGTGAGCAAGAGAAATATTTCTGCATACATTCTGATGTTAGGTGTGTAACAGTTGTATGGCATGCAACAATCAAATGCATGGACAGAGAGACCATGTTAGAGAGCTGAGAAAATTGGAAAAGAAATGCGCTCTTCCATCTCCACTCTTGAAATGAAATACTATGGAGGGTGTATTTAACTTTTAAGATAATATTCATTATCTTGAAGTTCATTGCATTTTGTACAAAAATGACACAAGTATGACAGAAAGTTTTCTATCATCACATAGTAGGGAATAAGATAAATGACATTTTATTAGTATACAATTTCAGTGACAGCATCATTACCTAAATGCTCAATAGACCAGCTGTCTTAGACTCACAGCAAAAAGGTGATGCTCTTCTAGGATCAGAACTTCCCATCTTTTATTTTCCCCCAAAAAAATCACTGCACAGCACAAGTTATGGTGAAATTATATTTTTCTTTGTAATTCAGAACCTTAGAAGCAATTAATACAAAGTACTACATAAATGAATGAATGATCTTGGCATAGCATCCAAATAGAATATCTGTAGCAGTGACTTATGCTGATAAATGATGTGAGATGTTCCAAGAGCTAAACGCTTGAGCGGGCTCTAAATTTAAAGCACAATGGAGTGCTCACTGCTGTGTAGTAGCGGAAGTAGATGAACCACATGGTAGTGAAAAGGGTAGTGAAACCCATTTGGCACATGGGCTGAATTTCCTAAGCTAGAAGGATCTTTGGCCAAAAGAAAAGGAACTGGGAAAGGAAGTCAGTTTCTAAGGAACCACTGGGAGAATTGTTTCATAATTACTATTATTTGAGATATTTTCATGAAGGAAACATACTTCTCATTTTCCAGGTCAAATTCTAAGGCTTACTATAAAACAGCTTAACAAAAATCACTAGTAGCAATGAAAGACAATTGCAAGAAAAAGTGTTACTCAGTACAAATCCAAATGTCATTGACAGCATCAAAAAACAAAAGAGAAGAAGCAACAAAACCACAAGAAGGAACAGAAAAAGCAACCAAACTATAGCATCTCTCTTGTAGCACCAGATACAGATGGATCACATAGAAATAAAAGCAACTGACACACAAGTACATGCAATTTTCCTCAAGGAAATGAGTAGTACACATTCATTTCATTTCACCTGTGGCTGGAAGTGCCTGGATCATTTGAGTCTGGGCCATTGCACCTTTGCTATAGTTCATAATGCAGCACCATCAGTTCATCATTTCCTCAAGTGCACACAGACTTGGTCAGCTCAGCCAATGCCAGCAGCACAGCAGAACATCACCAGCAGCTCTGAGGAGAAAGCAGCCACATCCAACAGCTGGCCAGGAAACATAGGCTGTCCCATGCAGTAAAGTCACTGCCTGCTTCTCTTACATGCAGGACAGAACCATGAGTGCGCAGGCCTAACTCAAACATTCCCCACACCACACTTGCTCGTTCCTACTGAAGGAGTTCTCCCCAGTTCCTGACCCTAACTGGCCTAACACTCTAGAGCTGCATTGCACTTCCCAGCGTTTCCTCTAACAGTGGCCTTACCACTGAAGGACACAGAACAGACATCAGGATGCACTATGACTTCAGAGATGATTATTTCTCAGATGTGATCTTCTATTACCAACTGTATTTCTGCTAATAACTGTACACAGACTGACTCAGATGAAACAAATTGAGGTAAGAAAAAGCAAATAAGAAGTTCACTCATTCATGTGCACCATTTCACAAAGCCTTGCAAATACACGCATAAAAAAAGAGCACAAGACATAATTCTTACATAAAATTTAAAAATATATTGTTGACTTCCATCCTGAGCACCGGCCTGGAGCCGCTTCACCTTTCCTCATTCCTTGCCCATGGCCCCAGAGCTGCAGCCTGGACCCCTTCAGTAGCTGCCCACCAACAACCCTTGGTCTTGCTGCAGACAAAGACAGTGACCAGCCTCCTTCTTTGAGACCAGAGTGCACTGGTTCCTGGATTTCATCACACTTAGGTCACGATATTTGACTCAGACACCTTCCTAATATAAACACAAAGTAAATTGAAGTTATTCCATTTCACAAAATGTAAACTGATTAGTTTAAGCAACACTTCAAGACTTAAATGCTGGATTCAAGAACATAACATCCAGTACCTACTATAAAAAGAGACTGAGATAATTAGGACAGTCCTCAAAGAGCAGCAATAAGCTTCAGACAAAAACAATGCTAAAAGTATAACAGAAGCACCATAAGGAAGATAAAATGCATTGAGGGAACTAAGCAAGTAGATGAGAGAATATAAGTAAGCATATAATGCAAAATAAGGTGACAAGATTGGAATATTCTGAGGGCAACCGAGGCCAGTCAACAATGACATCATACATGACAGTTTGGCAGCCTTTTTGGAGGCTGTTCCAAATGATTGTCATCACTGTTTCAGCCATCAATTAATCTTTTCTTCTTTGGTTTGGCACATCACTGAAGAAGGCAAGAATAAGCCAAATCACTAACAGTTATTTTCAGTGAGCTGATAAGCTATATCTGAATGACAGCCAAATATTAATACTATACTTATTTAAGCAAACAGAAAGGAACATTTTTAATAAAATGTAGTCCCCCAATATCACAGCTGTATGATCAAAAATGGCTAACGTATGCATACAGTCTATTAAAATGCACATAATTTGTCTCAAAATGAAAACATATCTAACAAGTAATTCCATTCATCTGGCCCTTTTTCACCCAGCCTTAAGATATACAAATGCATGTCTTTTCACCAGAACACAGCAGCTGGGAATGAAAAGGAAAGCATTCAAATGATCATTTTCACATCATATTCCATCGTCTTTTCACCAGCTTCTCCCCAGTCTTTCTTTGAGTCCCATTCTGTTACAAGAGAGCTGCTTTTTAGATCAATTCATATTTCCATAATCCACACTGCTGTTTCTCCCTCTCCTCCCCAGGGTGGACTAACCCCTGCATCCAGAACTATGGTTTACAACTGTCATTAAGACCTGTAACAATAACAAGATAACAAAAGAGCTGGTAGAGATGCAGCTAGCCAGTACCATATGCTGATCAGCATCTTGAACTTAAAAGCTCTATGAAACCAAACTGCTACAATCCTGACAACAAGTATACTTGATGTTGCCACCTGTTCTCAGAATTTCAAGAAAGTTCAAGTTTTCTGTGTTGGGCTGCTACGTTTTTAAAAATAAAAGTCTCACAGTAAAGACGTATCCTGTCTGTTGGGATGGGTTTTTTTTGTTTTTTTTTTTTGTTTGTTTGTTTTTTTTTTAAAGTCACTCAGGAATATTTACAGTTTGAGAGATGCTGAAGTATCAGCAATTCTGGGTGTTCCCAGCATGCCTAGATGAGTGGTCATTCCGAAGAATATTTATCAGAACAAGATAGATATCTTCCATTCAAACGTTTTAGCTGTTCACTTGTATTTCTAAATACACCTCAGAATGTTTTCCTGCTGGTAGTCTATCTACTGATTCACATATATGGAGATCATTGCTGCCATACAGACACAATACTCTGGAGAAGAACGTATTTTTCAAACAGGAAAAATGAATGTAAGAAAGTCTCAGGAAGTTCTTTTAACTTGACAGAGCTCACTTGCAACACGCAAAGTTGCCATCAGTTGGGTTAATCATTTTCCTGATATTTACAGGATTCAAGTCCATAGATATTCTAAAATAAGCAAGAACTTGTAATGTTTAGACAAAAAAGTACTTGTGCAAATTAATAATCTACGTAATTGATTCCTCCTTTCTCATACCAGCGTACCCAAATACTAACTGTTTATTAATACACAAGCAACAAAATCCTGAAACCATTTCCATGATTTACTAATAAAAAAACAAGCACCAAACTAATTAACATAAACATTTGAAACGTATTTAGTACCTCAGCAGAATAACAGAACAAAGCCATCAAATGCAAGGAGACCATGATATGCATCCCCTAACAGCATGCTTGCAGCCTTAAAAGAATGTCAACGGCCTCACACCTGCTGGGCTGGCGCTGCTCTCTCAGGACAGCATACAGGAACACAGAATCATTACAGCTGACTTCCACAAGTTATTTTGCCCCAAACAACAAGACTTGCTGTGATTTAGTTTTTTAGTAAAACTTACGCTATACTTTAAATCCTTCAAAGAATAATACAGTATTTTCCATGATTACCTCGCTCACAGAATTTCTATCATACTCCATGCAATGGAATTTTCAGTCCTGCAATAATCTGAACACTCGGAATCTGACCAGACATTCATTTAAACTTGCCTTAACTTTCAGTAGTTCACACACACACTCAAAGTAAAGTGTGAGATTTCTTCGGTTGAAGGAAGACTGAAATATAACTTTACAAGACAAGAGTTAGTCCTTAAACAACTGGCATTTACAGACACACATTTATAAGTAAAGATATTTATACAGTAATTTGCATGGATTATCTGATTTACACTGGATAGATTTACATGTATGTAAATCCAAATAAAAGGGTGTTCAGTAGCTGGTTCACCATAGGATAAGGAATAAGGCTTATTACTCACATTTCAGCAATTACTTGTACATAATCAGCTATGACAAAAATAAAAACTATGCATAAGATATGAGAGAACAATGCAAGGATAATTACAGCAACTTTGTAGAAAACAGTACAGACGCCTCGGATGAGATGCAATATTCCTAACCCAGATGGATTACTCATCTGCAGGGTATGGGAAAGGCCTGACACAAAAAAGCAGTTTCAGTTTCCTTACCTGAGAAGCAAAGGGTGGGAGCAGAAAGGATGAAGTCTACAACACAGCAATGTAATGCAGAGCCTCAGCTCTTTATTAATCAACCATTCCTAGCCTTATTAGGGAAGTGGGCTCTAGTTTCTTGCTATATTAGCTATTAGCACTGTCTTCTTAGGTGTGACTTTTTTCCACCAACAGAGAAGTCACAGACCAAAGAAATCACTGTGCTATTATGAAGCTTGAATGAGGAAAAAAACAACTACTCAGTGAAACAGTTTTTCCTATAAACCATATACAGACTCTGGCACTTACTGCAGATAGACATCATTTTGGGAGAGTAACCAGCAAGGTTAAAAAAAGCTACTGCGTTTTTACACAGCTAAAACAGTTGTAAGCACTACTGCTGCTAAGAAACATTAAACCTCAAATGTCTTACAGGTTAAGACAAGATAAAAGGATGAAGCCTAACATAAGAGGCAGAAAACCCTGGCGTACAGATTTTCCTTAATCTTTGTCCATCTTTCAAGAAAAATAAACCAATTTTTCTTTTTTAAATTACACACAGAAGCTTGGACTATCTCCCATATGACAGTAGTGAACTGAATTCCTCATTATAACAGGCTGTCAGCATGCTGTTCCTGGTACTACCAAATGCACCGTGCATCGGTGCTAAACTGCCCTCGGCTGCCTCACAGTTAAGGATTGGTCCCCCACACTGGTGTCTACAGTCACAGCTGCACACACCACTTACCTATCAGAAACATGCACTGCAACTGAAAGAACTCCTAGCATCTCCCAGCACTTTCAGCACTCTTCTTTTGACTTTTCCTGGTGCCAGTACTATGCTTTGCCCAGAAACATTTTAACTCACAGAAGTTTCCAGGAGCTTGAGTATTTTTATTTCCAGAAGAGTTACAAACAGAGGCATACTGGTAGTGTCTAGGCACATCAGACATCAATAAGGCATTGGCTACCACCTCTACTGCCAGGTGAACGCAGCAGCATTTGCAGATCTCAGCTGTGTTGGGTGACATTTTCTGCACAGTAACACTTCATTTTTAAATAGTTATGAACTATCTGATTCAGGAAGCAAGGGGGTTTTCTTCTCTTTTGCTTTTCTTGTAATTTGGTCTGCTTCTCTAAAGCACGTTAAAAAGTACCTCATTTCTAAGAATTCATTTTTTTTTCTTCCAGAAATTGTAATGTTTTAGTTTTCTCTGCGTAGGCCTCCTTATGAAAGTGAGCCTGCAGAGCTGAAATCAAATACTGGTCTAAGCTGTTTGAATAAACACAAAAATTACAAGACTAAAACAAATTCATCTTATCATCTAGCCACTCCAAGAGGAGTTTTGGAAATGCAAGACACCTGTAGGTATACACATGGGAAGTATAAAAATATTACATTAAACAGCTACAACCCAACATCTCACATAGGGATGAGGACTAAGCGTTCAAACTGAAAACCTGTATACACTCAAATCAAGAATCCTCCATTCTTCCTACAACAATAAGATTATTCAGTATTTCTTCAGTGTTTTCCAACTTTTGTCTAATGCCAGTGCAATAGTAACCTGCACCTCCATCATTCACTCAGCTTTTGCTGTATGATAGCATATCAAGATCTACCGTACACTAGCCACAAGAATAAGGCAGATATAGGAACAAGTAAGCACTGGAAAGTTCTGAGAGGCATACTGAGAGGAAGAATGCGGGAAAGAAGAGGAAGAAATCAAAGTGTTATAGACAAGTTTTCTTTGCATTGTGAAAGCAACAAAAAGGTGACATGATAAACTGTAGAAAAACGCAGGAAGAGAAGAAAATATTTTGCCCACTGTTATCACATCACTGTGCAAACAGACAGCCCTTGGATTTAGGAAAGACGATTCTTTGGGATACATCCAAAAACTAACTCATGCATCTTACATTTAAAACAGACATGACAGAAAAATAGAGTTGAGAACATTCTCTTTTTTCTTTTAAATATTCTGCCAAATGTCCATTGATATTACTCTTGATAGTTTTACTGACAGCTCATTTATAGAAAACCATGATATCTGTGGATGCACAGATCTCCAGTCCAAACCTACAGATTTCAATATGCACACATGCGCACAGAACAGCCATCTTTCAGCTCAAGGGTTCACTACATAAGCTGCAATGCATTCTGTTCAAATCCAGCAATTCCAGCAGAAAAATTTGCTTTGTAAGGAAAAGGAGAAAAACATACTGTTTTCCAGGAAGAGAAGCAATCTACCTGAAGTACTGGATTCCTGATACCACTCAGCATGCAAGCACAGGCTTTTCTGAGCTCAAAGGCAGATCACTGCCTGAGGACTCTTTTTTTTTTTCAGATTAGGTATGTCTATTGCACCTCCATATGATTCCCTTCCATTTTTTAGTGGGCTTCATCTTCTAATCATATTTCTACACCAGCTGTTCTTTGAATAATCTTTGACTCACTGAATAAGTTCCATTTCTCTTTATACATACTTTTTTTTTTTTTAAAATCAAGTCTATCTTAAGCAACACAAAAATAATAAAACAAACCAGAAAAGAAGAATTTAAATCACAATGAAGACAATCCTCCTGCAGCTAGGAAAATTATCAAAACTCACTGAATGTCAAGCTAAGAACATACTAGAGCACACTTTCCTCATATACCATTTATCACTATCTTACAGCTACACATTTCTGACTGATGCTATTCCCTAACCAGACATTCTACCTTCTGCACTTGTATATTTATTCCTTTCCATCATGAATCAACTTATGGCTGGCTATATAGAATCTTGTATTATTGATTAAAAAAAAAAAAAAAACACAAACAAAAAAGTCAACAATTAATCAAGATCTAGTGTAAAAAATTGATGATCTTTCAGATCATCTGTTGCAGGGACACTAGCAATGAAGAATATGTTGGATTTGGTATCAGTCTAAAAGAAATGCAAATGCAAATGCAGACACATTCTAATTCTTTTCATGCGTTTTCTTTAGAAAAACAAATACTTCCATTGAAGAAACTCATGTCCAAGTTTTTCAAATAATAAAAAACTTAGAATCATATAATCATAACATAGAAATTTAGACCACAGAACATACAAACTTAAGAGTTTCTTTTTTTTTTTATTTTAAATACAAGTATTTTGAAAAGTCTAGGCAAAATAATCCTAGTTAACTGCATTGCTGTTATTAGAACAGTGAAACAATGCATCTGCCCTGCATGTATACACTTTCCTATAAGGATTAATTCATAGCCAGAAGCTGGGGCACTCGTGTTATCCAATTCAGTAAGCGTAGAGCACTGACTTTTATAAGGGGCTGACAATTTATTCTTTTTTTAAACTAAGTAATTATGGCATCTCTACAATAACATCAAATATACACCATTCTGCATTGCCAAGGATTAAAGGGAGAAACGGTTCTGACATTAAAATGACAAAACAAATCTTATGGAGGACTTCAGCTTTTTTGCCTGCTTGTTTTGATAGGGTTCTTTTGACACAAGCTCATAACAATATTTGGCTTCTTGATATTAACAAGTTTTGTCTGATACGTTTCCCCCATTTTTAATATTAGGACAGGTTAAACAAGACCACACTCTCAACAGAGACAGCTTGTAAAATGAGCTATCTAAAAACCAGGGTGATAGAAATAGTACAATATGCAGAGCTCGAAAACTGCAATTGAGTATTCCTGTCACAAAGGCATTCTAATCACCGAGCCACCAGTTGGGTGAAGACTTCCTTACCGCTATCATTAGCATCTGCCTTTCTGTAGCTGAATAGGAGAGCATTTTTATCATTATTCTAACATTAAAAAAAAAGTTCAATCTCATGTTTCCAACCTGGTCTCCAAAGTCCTCCGGGAACTTCCACAGTACCACTGGATCTGTAAATAATTGACAGACAGCATTAATCAGAGGCAAAGGAACAGAGTATTACAGTCAGAGTACATTAATATTAAAGAGAGGGTCAGCTTAGCTTCAAGCTCTGAGGCAAGTACAAAAACGTAGGTGAAAACTACGGAAGATGCTGGATTATTAAAGAGGCATTTCATATTTATGAAACTATGTTTATTGTTTCACACAGGTGAGCAGGTTGTACAATGTACCAAACTGCTTCCATATTTAACTCTTCTTTTCAACCTGACCACTACAGTTTTTAAGCCCATACTTAATTTTCACATTTTAATTTAATTAAGAAATGAAATGATACAAAGTCTCATCCAAGCATTGAAAAAAAAAAAAAAAAAAAAAAAGTTATGTACTATGAAGAGGAAAACAAGCATCTCCGTGAGGTACAGAATAGGGATCTTTGCAAATCTAAAGACAGTGCCAGCATACCCAAGACTCAAGGAAGAGATTGGAGAGAAGACACATTTGAATATTTTTCCACTCCGAGCCATTTAAAAAACAGCATTTAGATTATACCTTAAAGCTTCCGTTAATCTATTACAATTGTTTCATGTTTACTGTTAATTACAGTAAAACTCTCACTTACTGTTCAGGCTATGCATTAACCTGTAATTAATATTATTGTCAATGCACCTAACGCAGCAATCTGAACCACAACTTCTCAACCACTGAATTATACACTTGATCTTCCAGACGCTGCTCATCTCCTGCAATACCAAATCTTCCTCATGCCCTCCCACTAAAGTGCATCACATACACACATGAAGCATCCATTAACACAACTAGCTGTTCCCATGCTGAAGTGAAATTACCTGCTTCCCAACAGTGTGGCACAAGCCACAACACCTGGAAACTGGGTGATTTCTGCAACTCCCACCAGTGCACGTGCGCAAGCCAGGTGAACACTCCAGACCCTCTCAGTGCTGTGGGCAGCAGCCCCAGGTTTCCAGGGGCAAAAAAACAGGGCAAGCCCTGAGCAAGAGGAAACTGCTTGGAAGCCCTTAGGCTACAGCAGGGGGCCTGGGATTCCCATCTTTGGAAGAGCTGATGTCTGTGAGACACCCAGATTTCTATTTCTCACATCAGTCTCTGCGGCTAGCACTGCCTGATCAATCAGAAGCCTTCTGAGTGCCGCACTTCACATCAGATCTGGAGACTTCTCCACTTCTGGCAAAGTACAGAGGTTTCCACTCATCTTCATCTAGACACAGAAGGTTGCTGCTACAAATTGAGGCTTTAAAGGACAAATACCCTACATGATATTTTCACATCCCGCTGCCCTGCTCACAGCTGCAGTGCCCACACTTGCCAGCTGCAGAGGACAGCAGGCCACAAGCATCCCCCCCTTGCTCCAGGTCAGGTGCCAAATCAACAGCGTAAAATGCCCCTGAAGATGATCTAAAACTTACCTCAACCAACTCAACCTTACTTAGACTGAATTTAGATTTTAGATTTTAGTAAAATTAGTAAAAATCTGTTTCTGCAATAAGCAGTCAAATAGCCACATTTTTAATCCTAAGAGCAACAGAAAGGTTCTACAGTCATTCTTTATGAAAATCCATGCATTTGGACAATTAGCTTTCTTACATCTACAAGGGGGAACAAAAACTTCTGGGGAAGATTAGAAACAAGAGAAAACTGAAGAGCATTCCATCTAAAAGTATACTAAAAGAATAAATACAGTTCTCACTTAGAACAGAAAAGCTTTTCCCCTTACTTTTCTTGTATGTAAATAAGTCACAGACATATCTGGATAATAACCAGGCTGAGGGCCTCAGCGTTAGTGAGCTCATTTTTGTTCTGATTTAGCCCCATGAAAAAGAAAATTATTAGATGTAAATCATCTCCTTGCTCCAGATGCCATGCAATCACCTTTCTTCTGCAGTAAACCAGGCCAGGAAGCCCCCCAAGCTCATGCCAACCATTGAAACCTTTTCAGGTCTGCACCAAATAAACCGGTATCCCCAAAACCTCCATTTGAGAGCAGAATCAAGAAAGAAAAGCGAGAGACAAAGCATTACGGGGGACAGAAAGCTACAGCCACAGAAATCCAGTTTGGTCTGTGGTTGGTCCTATTGGTTTTTACCCATTCCTTCTGCCCTGATCTTCTCTACCACCTATAGCAATTTCTATAGAGAAACGCTGAGCTATTCTCAGCCAATAGGTGTGCTGAGCATCTCACAGAGAGAAAGGCTGCCGAAACATTGCCAGCTGAAAGCTGTGTTTCTTAGGCACGGAGCAGATTGTTTTGGCAGGTGCTAACAACATTTCCATAATAAATAGTTATTGAATATTTTAGCAACATTATAATGAAACCAAAGGTGAGTTGTGGGGGATTTTTTATGCTTTTGGTTTGCAAAACAGTTATTGCATAAAATTCAAGAGAAATTTGGGGATTCCTTTCACTGCTCAGTGGAAGCATAACGTCAATCTTCAGAAAAGGAAGTAATTACAACACTAAAACCTCTCTGCTTGATTTTAGAACGTCACAATCAGGAACAAAGAATAACCCCAGAAATTTCTAAAGCTTGGATCTAAGTAACTATTTTTGGTCAGAAAATAAGTCATGTCTCCACATCACAATGACATGCCTGTGGAGTGGGCAGTGTCTCACTGGAGCACGCTGTGCACACTGGCAGCAAGGCCAGCAATTCCGCTTACCTCTTTGGGAGCCCTAATTGCTAACAGACACGAAACCTACGGCCACAGCTCACTGTCCTCTCCTTTTGCAATCTTCATTTCACACGAGGGCTCCCCAGTGCTTCTTGAAGTAGTAAAAACAAGAACCTGAAAGTATATTCCCCTTCACTGAACTGAAGTACAATGTTCATTTTCACTGTGTTCTCCTTTTACTTTCAGGCAAAAAGGCATTATGTATCACGTCAGTACAATTACAATTGGGTAAGTCAACAGAAAATAATAATCAAGATAACATTCTGCATGGTTCCTGAAAGCACAAAACAGGCGACACTCAAGAAAACAGTCCTACCTAAACTCAAGAAACTCATTCAGTGCTGCATATCCAGCAAAAGCTATATTCCAAGATCTGCCACCTGCCCCAAGCAGAGTTTTGCGGCTGTTATTACTGGCATTCAGCTGGTGATTTTAGCGAGTATGCATAATACTTCTTTTTTAGAACATCTGGTGGGGCTTGTGCCTCAAAATTCAAGTGACTGCATTCTGTCTGTTCCTTAACCCTCGGTAGCACCTCCATCATAAAATCCTGAAGCTTTTTAATTTCCCAAGTCAGAGACTGGGCTTGTTTTGGAAGCTGATGTTAGTTTCTATATCTGGAACCAGACTCGGACAGCATCTGACATCTGTGTCAACTTTGCACAAGTGCCACAGAGGAATAAACAAAATGGTACTGATTTAGAAATAAAAAGAGTAAGCAAAACCCAATTCTGCAACTTAATGCAGGTTTACAAAGACTGAATTCTTGTTTCCCTGAGGATTACTGTCCAGATACCCCATCTGATCTGGCAATGTTAGGTCACAATTTTATGTTCATTTTACGGGTGAGAGGAAGAGAATCACTCAGAAATAGATGTTGCTGCAGCCAGCTGAGGAACAACCAAATTTCTCCTTATTCCCCACTTTTGCCAGACTTCTTTGGAGAAGCACTTGGCACCATTTTTGCACAAGTGTGCTGGTAAGAACAAATGGTTGGCTGCACACATGAAGCGTATATACGCTGCGTGTGTAAGCATATACGAGAGTTCTCAGGTCTGCTGCACCCAGACTGACTATTCTTACACCAGACCACACTCAGCATAAGCTAGGAAAACCTGAGCATTCTTTGTTTGCATCACCCACTCCTTGGTGGGGCCCTGTAAGAGCATCACTTGGTGTACTGAGTGGCCGTGCAGTGCATGGTATGGTAATAGAGCCCACACAGCTGCACACTGCATTCACTCATTCCATGCTACTTCATAAATCATGAGCATCTAATGGAATCTTTATGTAGTTACTGAGAGGACAGCTCCAGCCCTCAGCCCTCCTCCAAGGTGGAACACCATTGCAACAAGGCTGCAGGAAGTGACACAACACAGCCTCTGATTTCTGAAGTTTTAATTAAAAGGTCACGAGTTGCAATTAAAATTTTGCTATCATAAAATTTCTAGTTCAGCAATGCTAGAGTAAAGTTGCATATAATCTCATCTAAGTTTGAGAGGAGAATAAGAAATGCTGGCAAGTTGTTTCGGCTCCAGAAAAAGCATTTAGTTTGAAAAACCTTGACTCACACGTGTGCCTTACCTCCAGGTTTAGTTTAAAAACGTGAGAAAAGGGATCCATTTAGAATAGGTAACTTAAAGTCTTTAAGATGACTAAAAAAACCCCACTGAGCTACAATACCTACAGCAAGCTTCAGGAAAAATCTTGTCCTCATACAATAAGGAGACTACTACAGTAGGTTACAAAGAATTCACTCTAAGTATCAAATGAGGCTTCAGTCAGTTCAAGTACATATGCTGAATAATAACCACAGAACAACCTCCCCTCACAAACACCTATGCAAATAAATAGTTTCAGTGAGTAAATTTGGGTTAAGCATATACAAATAAATCAGACGTTGAATAATTCCATCTTAGAAGCTCAATAGAAAGCATTTTAACTAAGAAATATAACAATAGAATAGATAATATCATACCTACTGTGAGCCCAGTAAATACAGTTAATTTGGTGAGCAGATCACACCCTGTGCCTCCTAACCATCCATTGCTCTCACCAGAGAAATCTGCCCTCTCCACCCTGCCAAACCAGAGCTGGGAAGCACGGCTGGTGCTCAGGTGTCTCCAGCTCTTGGGCCCTAAATGCCAGAGTTCAAAAAGCATTTGGACACCACTCTCAGATGCATGGACTAACACACACTGCTTGGAGCCAGGAGTTGGACTCAATGAACCCTGTGGGTCTGCTCCACTTGGATATGGGGTCAGTAGATGTCTAAAGTCATACAGTTCTGCATTTAAAAATTCAGCATTAGAAAGAATGCTATATGATTATTTATTTTCAACCTCTCTGCTTTCCCAGGCAATCTGTTCCAAAGCTTCCTCTTGAGTATTCAAAAATTCTAAGTAAAATCTAACCAGAATCTTCCTAGGTGCAATTTGAGGCCATTATTCCTCATGAAGAATACTATGCTTTCTTCTTCCAGAGATCTGTCATGCTCTCTCTTCCATAGTCTTCTATGCCCATTGCTAAGCAACCATAGATTCTTTTATGCTTTCTTCATAAAATGCTTGTTTTCCCCCTCCCCCCCCCCATAAGCTACCAGTCTCACCCTTCTATGTACTGCTACCAAATGCCCCCACATCTCATAACTTTCCAGAACCTTTTCAACCAAGGTTTGGATCAGAAATGAACAGAACAGCAGAATTACTTCACAGCTACTCTAAGATACATTGCTTTTTTTTTTTTTTTTTTTTCCTCTCCTGTTTCATCTAAATAAACTGCAGCAATACTTTTTGTTTTTCAAGCATGAGATTACTCATTTGTGGTCAGCTGTAATTTGATATATTTCCTTACTGAGAACTGTTGCACCATGAGTTGTTCTGCTCCTTATACTCATTATTTCTGTTGAAGCACAGTATGTTATACTTGTCCCAACAGAACAGCATTACATCCTAAATGCAGCCCTCCAATTTCTCTGTCGTTTTGAATTATCAGTACACTCTCCAACATCCCTATAACCTTCAGTAAGCCTTGATGTTACTGGAGGAAATGCAATATGGGTTAAATCACTGGTCTTTTTCCCTGCAATAGTTCTCCTGAAGTGCAGAAAGACTTTCCTGAATCCTGGAAAGCAGAAGAACAGAACATGCTTAACAGTAATGAAGGGAAAAGCAAGCTCACCAAGCACTCAGCACAGTTACAGTACCTCATGCTCAGCCCTGAAAACAAATATGTTTTAGATATGGCCGGGTATGACACAGAGCTCCCAACTTTCAAAAAGGAATTCAGTCTAAATTACCATAACAGTTTGGTACGCTGCACCTTCTCTGTCTCCTTACAAAGCCAATAAGTCACAGAAATGGGTAAACAGTGCAGGTACAGCAAGGTCCTCCGTATCACAGCACTGCTAGACCAGAGCAGATGTCTGCAGCTGAGCTTGAGGGATCCTGCATGATTACACAGAAATCTATGAGAAGACGCATGTAGCCATCTAAACTATCTGTATCAGTAAGTAAGTATGCAAAGGCCATTACAGACTGTAGGAAAAATCATTTTGTTCCCCAACCTCATAGTACATAGCAGTGCAGAGGACTTTCTGTTTTGGTCACATTAAGTCCTGTGTCTTTCCCAAGTGATCCAAGTTTAAGTCAGATACAAATGTAGTGAGCTCTCAAATTTAGCAGTCATGAATCAGTGCGTGTTGTGCCCACAATAGACAAGCCTCTAAGGGCAGCTCACCATAGTCCTGCTCCTCTCCAAAGCCTGTAAGGGTAGCACAGAGAGGAGATTGGGCTGGGCAGCATGCTTCTCAACCTGGAACAGCAACCAAAGGAAAAGCAATGGTTCTGCAAACACTGAGGCATTTTTTTCCAATCCGAATCTTCCACTATGTTCACATGAGCACTGCTGTAAATTCTCAGTCATGAAAATTAAATGTAATCTAATTTTGATGATAACATACCTTTGCCAGCTTCAAGAGAGATCTCTCAGTAAGCAGATGTGCAGCATGAGCGAAGCAAGAAACAGCTAATCCTCCCCCCACTTTTTAAAAAGAAAAGCATTTTTAGATGATCCTTGTAATTAGGAAAGCCATTTTTAGTAAATTTTAATTTTTGCAACAAATCTAAAAAATATCTAAGTAATGATTCTATGGCTGAGTAAATCAGAAACATAGTGTATTCAGAACCACAATAAATAAGAAGAGGCAAAGCTTACCGAGTGGTAATTTTCCCCAACGTTTCAGCAGTTAATATAATCTAAAGAATGCTCTTCAACATCATTAAGATCATAGATTATAAGCATCATCCAAAAATACAACAGAGTAAGCTAATTAGCACACATTCTTTTTGGTAATGGAACATAAACTACAAACACATGCTGAGAAACATCATCTCAGGTAATTCTCTTGATAACAACCCAGAATAATTTGAGACAGAAAAACAGACTTGAAGTAAAAATGAAACAGATTAATTAAGTAGTTCAATATTCTGCCTGGAGAGGCACAACCTTCATCCCTGTGGGTTTTGCAGAGCAGGATAGGCAAAAATAGGCATGTCTTGGGACAGAAAGATGGGGCTAGATGACTGCTCAGCATCCCTCCAGCTGTATTTTCTCTGATGCTGTAATGATAATCACTGGGGAAAAAGCCATCCGTTGAGAGGGGAAAGAAGAGATGGGGTCAAGAGACACAGGGCTGGGAAAATACTTAGGGAGAAAAAGGCAGGCAGCAAAGTAAAGCTTATAGGAGACAATTAACAAAGTTGAATATGATTTATCATGATCTCAGGGAACTGCTTTATAAACATACCTGAGCTATGAGCACAACTGGTTTTGACAGACAGTGTAGTTGTCAGTAATAAAGAGTTTTCTGAATTTGCAATGCCATGATTTTTCCAAGTCAAAAGGCTGCCACATGCTTAGAACAGCTTGGCAGTAAGTGGCAACAGTAATTCCAATGATGCTTTTGTATCAATACATTATCTCACAACTACAAGTTACTCAGAAACAAAATAACAGATAAACATGAGGTGCAATGCAAGCCTTCCCACACGTGAAGTCTGATGGAGAAAAAGAGCATTTGCGTGGAGATATCTCCAGAAAAAACCCCTCTCATACAGCAGCTTCCAATCCACTCACCAAGAGCTCTGCAAGCACAGGGCTGGAGGGCAGCAGAAACATGGGGTGCAGCTCAAGGACAGTACGGGGCAGCAGTGCTCAGCCCCCACTACCAGGGGCCAGCTGGAGCCAGCAGCTGCAGCCAGCGAGTTGGGAGACACTGCACACATGGTGAGGGAGCTGCAGTGTTTTCTGAGCCTCAGCCATCAAAAGAAAGAACAAGGACAGCATGCATTGAGGAAACTTCATAGGGGAGTAGAACTAAGAAACACTCGCTAGCTTCCCCAGCACTTGAAACCTGACAGATTAAAGACAGCATGCAAATGAAGGTGCCACTAGAAAATACTTGAAAGTATGCTCCTATTCAGACCTCATAGTCTGGGTATTTTTTGCTTATCAAAGAAATGTTGCGGGGGGGAGGTAAACTTGCATCGGAATGCTGTTTCTTCTCACTCTGTTTCATAGAGGACTTCTTATAGAAGCAACCATACCCATAGCATCTTCTCAAAAAAAGCAAAAGGAAACCCACTTAGGAAGTTGTATCAAGTTCTACCTCCCCCCCCCCCCCCCCCCCCCCCTTCAGCCGCTGATCTTTATCCCCCAAACTGCCCTTGCTGTGCCCCCACAGCAACACCCAGCACTGCAGCAAGCAGCTATGAGCCAGGTGCCGACATGGCACACCCAGGTCACACTTCCACACACCACACCTGCTGCCTTTTGCACCTATGTGTTAATATATATGGAGATTTTTCCAGGTGTTTAAGCGCACCCAGGCCATGTTCTCAGCAGCACGTTCCACAAGGTGCCGAGTTCTGCCCTGCCACACAAGGTCCAGCACCTCAGCTCTGCCCAGCCAGCAGCTCCTGCCTTGCCTCCCACTGACTGCAGAGCCACCCAGGCAGCACAGGTACCTCACTCCCACTGGAGATAGAGAAGACTTGTTCAAAGCTGACTTCCAGCAGTTCCTTTTAACTTCTCTCATGGAAACTGAAGTGTTTTCTAAATGAAAACAACATCAACTAACAAACACTAAGCACTGTCCTAGGGAAACACGGAAGAAGAAGCCAGCAGCCTCCTGCAGTTGCCTCCCAGCAGTTGTGCCTGTAAGCCTTTGCCAGCATGGTTTGGTACCAGTGACTCTCAGACAAGTAATTACCAAGTGGATAAGATGGAAATCCCTTCCTCCCAGTGGGGAGCTTTTCCTAAAGAAGCTGCTTTTATCTGTAGCCAAGCATGGGTTAGGTAGGCTTGCAAGTAAGTTGAAAACTTTATCATGATTTACAATAGTTTCTCTAGGACTTACACTTGCAACATACCCCATAATACAAGTGCACCAAATTACTCAGTGATTTCACAAATGGCTCAGGATTTAACAAGGTCTTTCGTCAGATGAGTATCTTACTAGATAGCTTCAAGACAGTGGGGTCACATCTGCAGGAATTCAGAATCTTGTTTCTAACGGGATGGGAAAACTCACAACGCATACCCACTCCACTCTGCAAAGCGCCTGCCCTGTCAGCTCCTTGGCATTTCCTCAGCACTCCCCACCAGTACTCAAAGCATGCAATAAGATAGGTTTTTTTTTTTTTCCCCATTTATGATCAGATCGATGGCCAGTGTCTGGCCACCACTCAAACCTCCTCCAAAGCTGCAGGTCAATCCCTTTTTACCCGAGAATTTGTTACTTCTGAAGGACAGAGCGGAAAGTCATTTCAGCTACCAGGAATAGAAAGAAAGGGTCCTCCAGGCTGCAATGCTATTAGCCATGCTTCGGGATAAGACCTTAATCAGGGTGAGAGTTCACTGCACAGACAGTGCACGGATCAAGTGAATATGTCCAGCTTCCATTTGGCCTTTTTGCAAAATAAGCAGGGCTTTCTTTTACCTGCTAAGTCCTTAGAATTGTGGGAACAACTGCATGTCATTTGGACCTGCAGCATTATTCTTGCTTTTCCCATTTTTTCCATGTAATCTGAGTGAATTGCAGCTCACATCACTGAGGATCTAAGAACTTACTGAAGTGGTAGCAGAAGAACAAGAACAAGAAACATGTTTGCCTTAAGTCACTGCTAACATTCAAGGCACATTTACAGAAGGTGTTTCTGTTCTTCTGCCATAGAGTCTGTATTCAAAATTGGACAGTGAGAGATGTGGTGTAGTGAGCTCATGAGATGAGCAATAACTGGAAACAGTAAGGTTCAGAGCATTCACATTTGCAAGTTTTACATCCAGCTCAGATTTGAAAGTAACTCTGCACCTCCTTGAAAACAGATACTTCATGCAGCATCTTGCCTATTTTAAAATGAAGGCAAAGAACTTGAAAATACTGCAGGCTATGTGGTATTACTGCTGCAAGCTTGATTTTGAGAAAGATCTAGCAAAGGCCCTGTGCCTTCTCACAAAACAACAGGCCTACTCAGTGAGCTAGGCAGCAGCAAGACCCAGCATAACAGCCACACTGCTCAGCTGTGGCACTGCTGGCTGCCCAGGCACACAGTTTTGCCTCACATTAGACTTGCTGTGTGCAATCTCCACAAACTGCACGCAGAGGAAAACAAGATGACTCCTGCTACATAAGTGAACCATATCTCCAGTAGTTTATGGATGCCTGGGTTACTGCTTCCTAACTCCCTTCAAGCACAGATTAGCAAAGAATTAAACCAAAATCTCTATGATTCTTCTCCTTCCCCCTTCCCCCCCCACCCTAAAGAAACAAGAGGGCAACCTCTGCTTAAAGAAAAAAAGCAGTGTGCCTGGAAATTCCCTCACAACAGGAGAAGGTGTCATCAGCACCTCTGTTTGTTACTATTTGTGCTACTTCCTGCTTGAGCAGCACAGCAAGGTTCCTCCTATGTGCTCCTGGTGAGGAGCAGGCAGGGCAGAGCAGGGCAGCACCCACAGCTCAGGGCTGCCAGTGCCCCACTCCTCACACACCTGGGTTCGTGACCCCAAACACATCCAAGGATGGCAGCTTCCATTACTCCAGCTATCTCAGTTTTACAAGGCAGCCACGCTAGAAGTTTAATTGAAACAATCATAAACATTCTCATCTACACAAAGCTCTAAAAATCCTAAGAATCATGTCATTTAACTACTACCTATATCTTGTATACAAGCAGCTCACAAAGTAGTCAAATAGGTGTTTGTTAGACCCTTCTGATTCAGTATTCATTTTTTTTTTTATCTTTATTGCCATTGATACATTAGAACAGAAAAAAAAAAAAAAAGAGCACTGGTAAGTATTCATCTTTATACTTTTCCCCTTCACCCAGTCTTATACCAAGCCCATTTTAATACCATTGTGAGAAGAAAAAAAAATAAACTCATCAGTCACCTGATGGAGTAATTCAAAACTTAACCAAACAGAGCTAATGGGTGAGAATTGAATTGAAAACACCTTGCCTAAGAAAGCAATTTCTTCTCTTCGCACTCCTCAGAAGCTGTGGGTGAGTGCTGTAATCGAACTATCAACAGCAAGGGGCCGTCTGTCCCACAGGCCCTGTGCAAGCAAGAAGCAACAACAACCGAAATGCAAGGGCTGGCCCAAGTGCACTCAGCCCTGCTCCATGACAGGCAGCACACTGCTGAAAATCAGTGTTTTGACGTTTTCCACATACCCATCTTTAAAAGTCAACACTGAACTTTGGAGAAGAACACAAGGCAAAAAGCAGGTTAAGGGGTTGTTACGCAGAGATCAGCATTACTCCTGCAGCTAACAGGCCTGCAATCAGCTGAGATCTCGCTCTGTCATGAAGCGCTCACAGCTCAGCAGCCAAGGCCAGGAAAAACAAACTAAAAATGAAAACCCCTTCCCACCCGCACTGAAGCTACAGGTCTCCTTCAGGATCACTGCGCGCAGCTACTGAAGGTACTTCAGCCATTTCCAAGCCACTTACAGATAATTGCCAACCCTGTTTTGTTTTGTGTTTTTTTTTCCATAGATAACAAAGAAAATGTTAAGAAAGGCTCTCCATGGAAGTCACCCAGCCAGCAGCTGTGCATGTCTGACTCCGTGTGAGCAGCAGCACTGGAACACCAGCACTGGGCAGTCCAGGGAACAGAAAGAACTCTAATACACACTTGTCCCACATTGGGTCAGAGCCCAGCACCTCCTCTGTAAACTGGGCTTTTCCAGAAGGCAGCACCAGAACTCTCTGCTTTGAGCAGTTTGCATTATAACTAGCTGCCCTAGAAGTATAAGAACATGCATCAGGAGAAACTTCTCCAGCCCAGGCAGCCTGCCAAGCAAACAGCTGGCCCTCACTGAGCAGCAATTCAGGGCTGGCCAGCTGGGCACAAAGCAAAGCACAGTGCCCAAAGCCCCTCAGAACTGAGAGCAAAGACAGAGGCAATCTGTGCACATGGAGAAGCACTGACTATACGAAGATGGACACCGACCTGTTGGGGCTGTTTCTGCATCTTAAGTAATGGAAGCCTTTATTTTAATTTCCAAAGAGGATGTCAGTTGAAAAAAAAAAAGTGACAGGAGGAAGGGGAAAAATATACATAATGCATAAATATGCACCAGATATCAACTAGTCAAAACTCCAGCACAAAAAAAAAAAAAAGATATTAGTATTATTATTGATGTGAAAGAATAAGGAATGATTTCTTCATAAATCAATAACAGCATATATTAAGGTTGTGTCTCCGACAAAACCATCAATTTACCCAGTAAATCTGACGCTAATATTTCAGAACATGCCTATATATCTGCATAGCAATAACAGCCATCAACACACAGAATGCACAAGGAGCTGAAATGCATTACCCTGCATACGGGTACAGAAGAGGCTTAAATTGCTTTTAATTATTCCAGGAAAAATAATTATAGGAAAATAGTCTGCACCTCATTTTCCAAATTCAAACAGAACACTGGAATGCCACCTGCTCTCAAATGCATGGACCTTTTAAACTTCTGCTGCTTTTGTAGAGGCAAAAATGGCAGTCATGTCAGCAGAGAACATCATTTCAGTCCATCAGATATGAAAAGCCCAGGTCGCAGCAAATCGTATCATAGGCTTATTGTCGAAAAAGCCACAGAACTAACCATAGCAAGACAAAGTGCAGAGTACAATGGGTTCTTTTACTTCCGCTAACCAGCTACAGAAACAGCAAAGGTATGCCCAGCAACAGCTCAGTCCAAAGTACTTCCTTTAAAATTGAGTTATTAAACTGTTCTGCATATTTGACAAACACTGTAGTTTGATGTTGGTAAACCCAAATGATTTCTAAAGAATGCAAAGACACGTCAAGTCACTGAACGAAATAACTTTCAGAGGCATTTACCCCCAGTATAATTAAAAAGAAGAAAGAAGAAAGATGCCTGTGACATTGCAAACCAAAGGGCTGAGCCTTACTAAGGGTCAGAGGAAGCTGTGCCCAGGCACAAGTGACACCCAGCACTCACCACCACGCAGCTCAGGGTGCTGGGAAGGCAGCTGCTGGCCAGGAATGCCAGGCCTTGCTGGCCTCTTCCTTTAGTGCAGGAGCCCTAAGCTCTCCAGGTCATAAGCAAATGTTTGAAGATGTGACACATGAAGAGGGTCAACAACAAAGCTGAGCTTAATCCCTTTGTGTGAAACAGGAATTGGAATTTAACTCTTATATAAAACATGTCTCTGGCCAGTGAAGTATAAAACTTCCATCAGCAGGGCATTATGCCCTCCATGCTTTTTTGGTGTGCTGGGAGAGACAGGAGGGAGGGAAGCCGTGCTTCCCACAGGCTGGACATAGTAAAGCACAAGGAATGGCTGTGTAGCAGGCAGGGAGCATTAAGGCACCAATCACTGCTGGTATCTCTGCCAGACCATCTAAAGAGCAGCGGAACCAATTGGTCCCAAACAGCAAAGCTGGGAAAACACAGGGCTTAACTATAGTTAACATGACTCCCATCATTTCTAATTGGATTGCAACTGGAGTCCCAGCACTGATAATACCAATGTGAGATCAGAGGAGAAAGCCTGCATGCTCCCTTTGCGTGGAGATGGGAAGCAGCTCCCCCGCTGCCCACCAGGCCCTGCAGTCACAAGCCGACCTGCAGGCATTGCACCGCGAACATGAAGGGCCAGAAGCACTGTGCTGTTTCATCAGTTCCAGAACATTCCATAGGCAGAGAAAATGGTCACAAGGCTGGAGAGCAGAGCAGTAGTGCTTTGCTGGTGACCGGATTTTCACATGGAGATGTCTCGATCAGGCATCTGAGAACAGATGCTAGCAACAAACTGCAGCAAGGCACAGCTAAGCTGGTGCACAACTCCACAATCACTTGTGTCCCATTAGAACTCATGTAACCATTCCTGACACTCATTTGCTTGACCCATTTTTGATAAACAAAGAATAGAGTACTTGAAGTACTTTTTCCCCTTGTTCATCCCATTCTTCCCCAGTCTCTTATTCTATGGTCAGAGGTTAAACTGCTGACCTCTCACCTCCAAGGCAAGTTTCCCCCCCTTCTATAAAAGGTTTTTCACAGTGTGCAGCACCCGGATTAGCCCCTATCCCCCAGAACAAAAGCTGTGTCTTTGTATGGCCGGTTCGGGCACCGAGTCCGTACATCAGAGGAAGCTGCTCCTGCTTCCCATTCACAATAACTATATTGTGAGGCCTCCAACGCCCCGGCTCACAGCGTCTAGACTTTCACCCAACCAGCCGGCAAAAAGAAAATCCTGTAAAGCACTCAACTGAAAATTAACTATGGTATCCTGCAGGGAACCTGATGAAGACGTTATTTGAACATACGGTAAAACTTTCCATTGTTTAACAGAAAGATAAGAGAAAAACTTTGAGCCTTAAGCTTTAAACAGTTGTAGGGATCAATTCACTCATGGGTCAGTAACTGCATTTTATTAGCACGCAGCTATTGCTTATGCATGTCTTTAAAATAATACACAGATTATTAAATTATATCCAGCACCTAGCATATGGATATCTACAGAGCTTAGCTTAATATTCACTAGCAGCACTCCAATAAGAAGCTTAAGACATGGGAAGACAAGTGTGTTCTCTGGACTGGACCAAAAGCATTGCGTCAGTATTGCCCACAGTCTCAGTTCTCTTCAGCAATTAAAAGAACAGAACTATTTGGACTTTGCTATACAGAACAGCACTCAACACTACTTGTCATTGTAAAAAAAAAAAAATAAAAAAAGAACTGAGCAAGAAAGAAAATCTATGGAGTACAAATAAACCATGGCATTTTCTGGGAAATAACTGCAGTGTTTTTTCATATTTTGTTTCTTTATAACACTTCCATTTCTATTGCATAAATAACACAGACACAAGAAATCTGCTGAAGTGGACTAAAATAAATAGAAGCACACTCTTAAAAAAAAAAACAAAACAAAACATACAAGCAGGCCAGGAAAAAAAACCAAACAACTATTTCTGAATAACATTCAAACACGGAAATGCATTTGTGATTCTTTGAAAACTGGAAATAATTTATTACTGCAGATAAATTGGGTTTTTTGCATCTTTGTGGATCTCTTTTAGGCTCTCTTGAACGTGTATTCCAGCAAGAATTTACTGCACTTTGGTAGGAGAACAGTCAACAGGATACACATCCGCACGACCAGTTTTAGTAATCTATTTTGGAAAGAGATGGAATGCCCCAAAGTAAGAGGCAGATGGATTGCTGTCTGGTGCGGGTTGTTTGATGGGGGAGTATGAAGATGTTTGCTTGTCTTACATACACTTGCTTTTTAATGCATTTTTGACGTAACAAGAAACTGGGAAATCATAATAGAAAAAAAAAGTCACTTCTGCCCCTTACCACCTACCCCCCAGGCCCAGCCATAGTATCAGTGGAAAGCAGCAGGACTGGAGAACCTGGGACCAAAACCACAGCACTGCCATGGGAAGGGAATGGCAAGAGCCTCAAGTACCTCTGGAGGCAGAAGTGTTGGGAAGAACGGAAGAAAAGGGGAGATAACATTCTCCATTTCCATGGGGCACCACATACCACACAAAGGATAGCTGCTATCAGACCTACAAGGCTGCTAGGTAGGACAGCTGCCAACACCTCTAGCAATAACTAGCTAAAACTAGTGATCAGAAGTTACTCACCATAACTCACCTCACAATAAGCACCATAGCCAGACTCCAAACAGGCACAAAATGTTCTGGAAACATGCACTATAGCCAATGAGATGAACGACTCACTTGAAGCTTTAGAAACAGACACAGAACTAAAAAACTGTGGTTTGTGGTTGGTGGTGCCTGTTTCACAGCTCTGTACATTGATCATCTTGCTATGAGAAAGGGGGGTACCACTCAACAGCAGCTCACACTTCTCCCTTGGGTAACAGGGATGGAACACTTGCTTTCAAGCACAGGGCAAAAGACTATACAGCATCACACTGCTGCCATAGGAACTGAGAGCACAAAAGTGCTCAGGTACCACAAACATAGCAGGGAGGAGCAGGGCAGGAGTGGGCTGGTACCCTCAGCTGTGGACATAGGCACTTTGTTGCAGACAGGTAATCCTGCTTTCAAAAAGGGCTCACAGGTTGGAGCAGCCATGTCCAAGCTGTAATTTAGATGTCACTTCTGGAGGACAGAGATCACCATGCCATGGGAGAAGTTTTCCAGACATTTCTGTCAAACTGGGGCCATGCTCCACACCACTGAACTGCAACTGCATGGCTTCAGCTGCTTTTATTGACTGGCACTGTAACAATATTCATAGAGAGACATAACACTCATAGAGAGACTGTGTACACGCTAAGGAAAAAAAAAAAAGGCCCACAGAACTCACATGCAAAGAAAAGCAACTTTTATTTTTTCAGGTGATATGAAGCAACACCTTTCAATATCTAGACAGGGGCTTGAAGAAAGAAGGGGACAGACTCTTGAGAAAGATCTGCTGTGATAGGACGAGGGGAAACACTTTCTAAGCAAAACAAGGGAGACTGAGGTTGGATACAAGGACAATTCACTATTAAAATTCATCTTTAAGCAAAGCCAAAACAAAAGCCGAGTTTAAGAATAGATTTGTTTTCCTTCAAATTACACGGCATCTTTAACAAAAAGCCCCAGTCACAACTTCCTCCCACGTACTCTTGCATCCAAAATTAAAACCAAAAACATGAAGACGGAAAAACGAGGAACCAGTCGCACTAAGATACGGGGGCACTCCACCAAGCTGCTGAGCAAAATGCTGAAACCTCATTTCTAATGTGATAAGGAACATTTCTTCAACAGAAAGTTACAAGTCAAACATACTCTTACTGAAGAGCCACCCTGCACATATGATTTGGTTGGCCTACTTTGTCTCTTTCTTTATCCATATGTTGTTAAGCATCGGCTTTGCTTATCTTCAGAGATAGAATTACTTCAGTTGCTTTTTCACACTTCATGTTCAAGCATATTATCTACTTAGATGCAATTAATTATACACATACCATGCTAGAAACATCACAGGTGTTTAGGTGAATTTAATTGTCTTACCTCTAAAATCCTTGTCAAGATTGACAGATGCTCAAAGTATTACTTAACTACCATCTCTTTTGGGGCTCTTTAATCATTTTAATCTCAACTAGTCAGTTATACTCTCTAAAACTGCTTATAAAAGCAGAAGTTAGAATTCTAAATTTACAAAGACATAATACTTTAAGCTCTGGTACAACACAAGTCATTCCAAGCATTGCAAGGCCCCCTAGCTAACTGTAAGAAGAAAAAGGTTACTGAATACAGTTCTTCAGTAAGCCCTGAACACCTCGAGTTTTCCTGTCACACACTTGCATTTCAGTTTCCAAGCAAGGAGAACCAGCCCAAGCCACTACTCCAGACCACTTTCAGGAACTGTTGCCTGCAGTGTAACTCCATTGCCCCAGCACAGCATGTGGGCAGCAACAACACCAGCAGCTGCTTTCTGCTAGCTCAGAGAGCAGAGCACAGGAACGTGCTGCCAGTCCCAGAGAGCTACTATCAAGAAACACATTGCTATTAGCCACTCAGTGCAAACTCAAAGCACCTATTTCCTGGAAAATGCTATTCAAAGATGTAGCACTGCTTTTCCCCCTTTTCATCTGAAATTTCCCCCTGGACGCATGTTACCAGGGAAGCTTATTGAGTTTTGACTCTCAGCTATGGGATAGTGGCTTTCTTTCACAGTATCATTTGAGTTGGAAGGGATCCTTAAAAGACATGTAGTCCAACCCTTCTGCACTGCACAGGGACACCTACAGCTCCATCAAGTGCTCAGAGCCCATCCAACCTGACCTTGGGTATCTCCAATGACAGGACATCCACCACGTGCTTCAGTGCCTCACAACCCTTACTGTAAATAAACTTTCCTACCTCTTTTTTCCTCTTCTGGGGTCACTGATGCTTGCACCACCACCACTCCGTAACACATACATTTTACTTCTCTGCAATTTTTTTTTTTTCACCCCCACTTTGGCTGAAGATCAACATCATTAGTGTTCAACAGACATATAAGATTATGCCTGGCCTTCACAATGAGTGTTTTCTTCCTTTCCCCACGGGTGTTGCTAAGCCAAACGAAGACATCAATCTTCCCACATGCAAGGAGGAAGGAAGGACAATAACAGGACACTCAAAAGAAAAAAAAAATAAAAAAATCAGAGACAGCTCTGTAAAAATACTCCAAAGTTGGAAGATTTTGTATCCTATTAATATTTACTCAGGTACCTAACCCTACAAGTTCACAAGGTATTTCATCCATCTCTTATAAAATACTTCTCCATTTATTTAATACCCTCCAAAAGCAACGGTGGTCAATGCCCTGGGTTACACGGTATTCTGTACCACTGTGCCTTGGGGATACATCATCAGCTTCCTGGGCACAGGAATCATTCGCTATTGCCCACAGCAAGGACTGCAGTTTATGATACAAAAAGTAGATGTTACCCAAACACCTGCATGTAAAATCAACACCTGTAACTTTTAACAGGGTTGTACATGCAAGCACATTATTGTTTCACTGCCATGCATTGCATTTGAATATAATAATTATGACACCTGAGAATTTCAGATTCTATTGTTGAACAAACCACTTTCCCATCAGTGTTACATAGTAAACATTACCTTTAGGAGAGCCTAATGAAATTGAAAATTATCCCACTATGTCTAGTTGATACACTGTAGAGTTAAAAAAAACCTCCAGAAATCTTGGTGAATAAAAGTGAGCATTATGGGGTAATTAAACTTTAGAACTATTGATTTATGTTTCAAATGTGCTTTCTTCACCTTCTATGATGTATTATGTTGTTGTAATGGATCACTAGCATTCTGCCACAGGATTATTAGTTGAGGATAACACATCGCAAATGCTATAATTTCTATTTGATTTTCATACATGACATGACTTTAATATCCCCGTGAAATAGATTAATCAAATACATACTGCTGGGACTTCAAAAAAGATATATATTGGGGTTTTGAAACATCCATCAAGAAAGGTACTTCCTCACTTCCCCTAACACTTAGCTGCTTCCTCATCTATCTCAGGCCAGGCTGTCTGTATCTGCTCCATGACTCATGTTGTGTTCTGACCTGCTGACACAGAGCGCCTGCAGTAACTGCTGTGCTAAGGAACATACACTCCTCCACATCTCCAAAGCAACATTTACCAAACATAGTTCTAAATATAAATATATATATATATATATATATATATATATATATATATATATAAACATAATTAAAAAAAAGAAAACAAGAAAGAAAATACCCAAGACATACTGGTCTTACTGCATGCAGAGCATTTCAAAACATCACTCCATTTGCAGCCATTGTCTGTGCTCTTCTGGCACATTTTGTCCTAGCAGGACTTTGTGTCTCACTTGCTGAACAAACGCTTCAAAGTGTGCTGACAACTAAAGCACGCTGCTTGTGCTCAGCTGGGTAACCCCTAGGGCTGATGGGCCCAGGAGCAGAAGTAATACCCATCAGCACCTCGTTGCCCTGTTATATTAAGATACAAGAAGAATGTACAGGATGCACTTCTGCTGGCTTTTAAGGCACAACATGAGCCACTACAATCTGACTCCTACACTGCCCCATTAAGTTCCCACAGCAAACCAGAACACCCATACTAAGACCGTGCAGCTCCTGTACACAGACACATTTACTCAGCACAGACCCCACAACCAGATCACCACACAGCCACAAGATCTCTCCAGGCCACACTTTTCTGAAGTGACTGCAGACACAGGCTAACTGTGATCCTGAACACTGACTCCCTGCAGCTGAACGACAGGAGGTCTTAAACATGAGACAGTACATGAAGTGCATCCTCTATTAAACTGAAAAGCCAACAGGGCTGCTGGGTAACACTGCTGAAGAAAGCACTCATCACAAAACATCTCCATCAGGTTGCAGGATAGCACACAGAGCATTTTGCAGCACACAGGAAAGCAGTGCCAGTCCAAGCTGGGCACAGCAGCCTGCAGGCAGCTCTGTCTGAGCATAGCTGTCACCAGAGGGGAGCTGCAGAGAGCAGTGTCCCATAGCTGGCAACAGCTCACCTCCTGAGCTGGTTCCAGGGGCTATGAAACTCCCAGTAGCTTACCTTTACTATTGTTTTATCTGGTTGAGCTCTTCGTTCTTCCCAATAACAGGAGCTGAAAGCATTTCTGTTTTGCTCATCGTTGAATAAATAATGCAAATTTTCTCCAAGGACTGCAAGGTCTGACAAATATCATAAGACAAAGCTTTTTTTTTTTTGCTGAATCTGCCAGCACCTAGCAATGTCACATAGAATTGTTTATTGCAGAGGAAGATAGTCACCATCACTGCTTGCCAGAGAACTCAAGGCATGCTGAATTCTTTTTTTTTTTTTTATTTGACAATAGAAAATGCTTTCAGACAGCAATGTATGTTTTTCAACCAGGCATTTAGAGGCAGTTAACCCAAGCTCCTTTTCTGTGTTTTTTTTTTTTTTTAATTCGCATTGTGTTTCCATAGCACTGATTTCTATCATAATAACCCAAATGCAAGCAAATACATTATAAATAACTTCCTATAAGATGCAGCATATTGTATCATGATGTGCAATTCTTTTCCAGTAGCTTCCTTACTAGCTACACGTTTTACTTGAGCTGACTTGTCTCCCCAGCTGATACATCAGCATCATTAAGGCAGCTCTTGCAATGCATTGCAGGGCTCTGACCCCACACAGAAACAGATGTGAGCATGTACCTCCAATACACGAGGCAGGCCCACCACCAGACTAAAATGGATTTACTCATCAGCAACTGAATATTCAGCAACTTACCAATTTAATTTTATGTGCCCTGGCATACAAGCACTTTCTCATCACAGCTATCTGGGATGCGACAGGACAGCTGAAGTAGCAAACAACTCACCAACTCTGAGGAAAGGAAGACCCTTTTTGTCAGGCAGCGTCCACAGCAGGAAGAAGCTATCCAGAAGATGAACTCTTCCCTGGACAAAGTCTTTTTCCAGAATGTCCCATATTATATGATATCATAAATTGTTTTCAGATCTATAAGTTACCACATGATAACAATCTGGTATCGTTACACAGGATCTTGTATTTTCATGTTGCACGTACAATTTATGTCCAAATGCACCATGCCTTATAATCAGCCCAAATGACAGGGGTCCAACTTTCCGTTCTGTTTCCCCCCAAGGAGATGAGCTTTACTGCATGAACAGAGAACTGGAAGGCTCCAGCTACGCTGTTGAATCCGTCTCCTCAAATAATAGACAGAAGTTTAGCAAAGAACAAAGACAGTTCCAGCACTCTGAAGTAAGCACAGGTCCAAAAGCCATCACAGAAACATGCTATGGGAAGCTGGCAGGAGACAGCAACAGCAACTCAAGCATTTTATTTTGTTTGTAGATCTGGTAATATGCTTATTTTTAATAAATAAACTAAACCATTTCAAATGAATGCTGGGAGATGAAATAACAGCCACTGGATAGCCTGGAAAGCCCAGCAGCTCCTGCTTCCTTAACACATGTGAGCAGCTTCCTGCTCATGCTGTACCAGCTGCTGGGTGCATGTTGCACACAGATTCCATTGGCACAATAAGTCCTCTATATGACCAGCATCTCAGGTCAGATAAATAAGAATTTCTCACTCCCTATTAGAATATAAGCAAAATTAATCCCTGTTGCTCTTTCCCCTTCTGAGCTTAAGGAAAAACACAACAGTGAGAGGTTATATCTACAGCAAAATACTTAGCTATGATGATTATTCCTTCATAATGGTTAAAACTTGAAATTAACCTTGCAAGTTAGTGAGACGTATCTGAAGTAAACTTAGAAACCCATGTGATCTTTTCAGAAACAATTTTGCACTTTCAGCCAGATTATAATCTGCATCTGAATACCCACCCAAACTTGAAAATAAATTAGACCTGCGTTCAAACTGCAACAAATGTCATTCAAGGGTGTTCTTTAAGTCCCTTTTCTAATTAAGAGTTTCATACTTGGACAGTACCATTCATACGAGGATTGCAAGGTCTGCCGATGAAGACAGCTTGACTGAGGCGCTGCTTTGGCTTCCCTAGCTCAGGAAATCCAACACCACACCTCAAATCTTGTTCAGACCTTTTCCCCTCCTTACCGCTTCTGCTTTTTCTCTTCCTTTCATATGAAGTTCACCATCAAGTTTTTAAATCTCTTCTCCTAAACTAGAACCGTGAGATATAAGAAGCCTTCGCCTGCACAATTTGTTTAGTTCCAAATGTAGAACCACAGCTCCAGAACACACAGAAAACATCAAAAGCAGATAGAAGTTACTGCTTAGAGCATTTTATTATTTCCTGACACTTAGACGCTCCCATTTCTAGTATGTGCCAGTAAATACCATGCTTTTACCTGGATCCTGGAGTTACTACAAGGCCGACTAATATAAAAAAAAGAGTTTATTTACACACTGATTGCAAAAAAAAAAAAAAAAAAAAAAGTGCTATGCACAGATTACCTTACTACTCAGAGTTATTTTAAAGAATAAAACTAGCACTTCCCTGGGACAACTTACTTTGGCTTCAGAGAGTTTCCTTTGTTTGGGGGCTGCTTGTTCTCAAGCTTTCTATTAGCAGTCCATGGAGCAGTTGTCTTCATTGTCCTGATCACGTTTTGCTGAATTTACAAACAGAATGATCTTTCCCAAGCTATAAGATGAGCATGTACACACCGCATCCGCTACTAGAGTTACAAGTGGGAAAGAAAAAAGAACTAAAAAGAACGTAGCTGTGAATCAAAACACAAAGCCCACACCTCAGCTTTGTCAAGTCACTGCTAGAGAGAGGTAGCGTATGGCTTCGCAAAAAGCATTACAAACCTTGAAAGCTTAACCAATTCACAAAGGTTTTTAGAGATTTCAAATCCCCCATAGACAGAAGACAAGCCATTTAACTCCATACAAGGACAGCTATCAGTAGAGCATATCTTCTCAAGAAAAATGACAAACTGGTGCAAGCAGGACTGCACAGCGCGTGGGAGGGCAGAGGCACGCTGACATGAGCCCAGAAAAATTTGTGAACTCTTAACACTTGTGAATGCAGGCAATTTGAAAAGCCTGCAAACTGCCCCCCAGGCAGCCGTCTGAAGCAGTGAAGTACCAAAATGAAACAAAAAATCAAAATTGAGAAATGCAGAGGAGTTTCAGCTTTTATACTGATGGACTTACATCACGTAATATGATTTGCCATTTGGGGCTCATGTTTACTTTCAATACTATATGTCAAATCTACTGCATTGTATACAAAATTCTTACAGCACATAAGTATCTGTGCCACCACAGCTGGAGGCTGCCAACTCCCCCCACACTGCCTGCAGCCCCAGCCCACCCACCCGCTCCGAGGGCTCTTCTCCTCAGCAAGGCATACAGGCAAGAGGAGCACATCCTTGGCCTGCTGCCGCGCTCACCATTCCTCCACCCACATGTCCATATCTCCACCCACCTCCACATTATGCATACATTCAAGAATCTCTTTAAGTTGGCAAAAAAATTCTATAGGAAATGAAACAGAACAGCATTGAGCTTCCTCCACGTTTTTGCTACTGTGAGAAGCACAAGGTTAGAGTAACTAGCCCTCCTTTTCTCAGCATCTGAGGAATGAAAGAAAAGGAGAAAAGACATGAAAACACCTATCTTTATCATACATGCAATACCAAAGTTGATTTAATTGCTTTTGCTCACAATTCTACAACACCCACTCTTCACTAGTGACAGTCCAAGCATACACAAAAACACTGTTCATACTCTGAAGAACCTTCAGAGTAAAAGGAAGAAATTTGAGTCTAACAAACTTATTTAGACACAAGCTGAGGGCTTTAAATTATACAGAAGATTGCCAGTTGTTAAACTTTCACAGACATTCCATGCACGAACATGAGGGAGCTTGAGCCACACTCAGGCTCACATACTCTGGTTTTGTTAGCACTGACAAAAAAAAAAAAAGCCCCAACTCCATAATTACACCTGCATTTGCTCTCTAAACAACTGTATCATGCTGAACAATGGACTGAGCAACACTCTGGCCAGTCAACAATCCTGTGGAGAAAGCAGACTAGATGAAGTGCCCTCTTCCAAGCCTCTTGGGCACCACCACTGGAAAATTTCAACAGCCAAAATAAGAAAGCATTATGTGGAAGTGGCTCTAACATGAAAATCCAACATGAGGTTACCAGGGTCACTGGGGTGGTTACATTTAATGAAATGGCTACGGAGTACAGAAAGAAAGCCTTCAGTTTTCACATCCAAAAGCTGCATTTGGAACTATCATCAGGTAGCCCATGTTGGAAAATGGCGCTGTACAAATTAAGCATCTTTAACGTCTATCAACATCAAATGAACTCTAATGTGGTATGAAATATTTGAAAGTCCAAGACTACAAATAAATATGAGCCTTATAAGAAAGTTTATACAATTCATAGCAATGCGCATTTGCTCTCCATAATCTCTTGAAAAGCAAAACATACTTGAACAATATTAGAGAGCCTAACTTTGGGTAGACCAAAGCAGTGAAGAGGGTTGGCAATGCAGAAAGATTATATTAAAAGTTCTGGCTGCTTTAAAAAAAAAAAAACAAACCTGCAGACTTCGTGATGCATTAAAGTGACAAAATTATCTTTCTAATCAGGTTCAAGTGATACTCTGAAAAAAAAAAAATAATAAAAGAAATACTGCAAAGGAAAAGAGTTATCTGATCAGAACATTACACCCACAGGCTTACAGTGTTTGTGGTTAGTAAACACCTCTCTAGAGTGAAGAAAACAGCTACTGAAAACAAAAATTAAAACAGTGCTTGCTCTACCACAGTCCTGCAATCAGTTGTGGAAGGCACTTAATGAAAACCCTACCCAAGTAAGACAGGTTACCTACAAACAGCATTGCCAACCACATTAAACTTATTCTCCAAAGTTGGGACCTTCCTGGAACTACCTGTCATATTAGTGCCTTATAGATAACCACTGAAAACCCCATACAAAGACATCTGCATCTCTGTTGTAGTTACTGGATTTCATTCAGATAGTTCTTAACTCTAGCAGTATAGAATTAAACCCATTTCCGTGTCCTTGAAAATGGGACCCATGTCCCATTTCCTTGAAAATTAAGCCGTAAGAACAACAACTAAAGAAAAAAGAACATAAAGATCTTGCATCACTAACACTTACTGTCATTCTGGTACAGGCAAGGAGTTATTCATGCAATTCACCACTAACTATCAAGGCACCTTCTCCAGAAATCGTGCATCTAGCCCTAGAGGTATAGGAGGCACCACAACATTGAAAGAGGAAGTAGAAGTAAAGCAATCAAATTTCAAACCTTGTTCAAACGAGGTTTAACAGAAAACAAACCACTATTTCTAAATGGTTTTCAAGTAATATTTGAACATCTTCAGTCAGGTCTAAAGAGTCTGGACTCAGACTGAGACCGTCAGTGCCTTAATTCCCTGAATCTTAACAGCACATTCTCAGCAGAGCCTTTTCAAGCCTAGAATTCTGTTGCTTTGCGTACGTGCTATAATTGAAGAAAATGGTGCAGCAAACTGTGCTCTTAACCACATAAACCAAAACCAGTTTGAGTCACTCCTTCTTGGGAAGCCATGGACAAAAATGCAGAAAATTTTCTGTTCAGAGCAACTGTTGCTTAGAGCCATCTTTCTACTTCTAGGTGCCACTTGCATTGTCTGTGTTGGGCTTCTGCAAGCCAGCTTCAACTAAATCAGTAGAGAGTATAAAATTAGTAGTATTATCAACTCTAAACTCTAAACTTCTCTTTATATATATTTAACCAAAATAAAATTTCAGTTGTACACATGCATATACATTCATATGCTTATATATGCATAAAGATGCAATATTCAAAATATAACACTGGAATTATTACTCTGGGCACATTCCATATAAAGAACTCTGAAACATCCATTTCCCAGAAGTTATTTACTTCCCACTACGGAAGGGCACGTACTAAAAATGTAATGATAAAAGAAAAAAAGCTGCAGGCTGCTTTGGTTAGCCAATGCCTAAGCTCAGGTGCAGTAAAACACTTCAAAGAGACAGGGCAGCTACAGAATGATCCTGCTTTATGTGCAGCTGCTGTACTATCATGGACCAACAGCCTCACACGTGCCTATGCACTCCAGAGAACTATGAGAGTGCATTACTTCTGATTTTTAGGAAGTACCATTCAGTCCAAAGAGCAAAGATCATGTAAATTCTTTCCCCAGCCTAGAGAGAGCAATGCTAATCTTAAAGCACTCTAGTTTCTATATCTGCTTCCAAGTGGTCCTTAGGCTCTGTCAGACACAGTTTAACACAGAAGGCCAACTGCTGATGTTAGAACACGCAGATATTGTACCTGTTATTTTGCTTGTTGTTCCCCCAAAGAAAAGCATTAATGAAAACTTGCAGATGCCTGGGAGACCACATCCAACCTTCTGCTGTACGGCACTACCGATACTGCAGGCCAGAGCTGTGGCTGAAGCAGTGGGCTGTTAGAGCAGCTCACCTCCCTGCCACACAGCAAAGCACGGGGAGCCGAGCTCAGCTCACTCCTGACTTCTCCCTGAGCTGCCTTAAGCATTCCCTAAAGAAGCCAGGCTGCTCAGTTACTATGTTTCAACACGCCCTGAATTGAGGATTACAATTCTGGCCAGGCTGCAGAGGACTAGCAGCTTTGACATGAGCTACAATGTGACTTTCTCAAAGTCTAATTTCCCCCCCTTGGAATACATGCTTCACCATTATGCTGAAACGCAACTTTGAAGATACTTAGAAGCAGAGTAATATCAAAAGTGAAAATAGAGTAAGCACCACCTCCTGAGCTGGTAAGGGAACCATGTTCTGCTTCGTGCGAGCAGAAAGCATTAAGCTCTCCTAATAAACTTACCTTTTTACTGTAACACAAGCAAAGAACAAAGGTTATAACAACAGCAAAACCCACACTACTAGTTTAGTGTAGCCCTCAGTCACAGGAATGCATATTTAAGAAGCCCTCTCTTATCCACAGCTCCACAAATGAGAAAAGCTTAGAACTAGTAAAATCATTCAAGTCTAGCAATATTATTGTGTTCTCCCACAGCATAAAGAGGCAGAGCAAGAGAGAGCAGCCCCAAAGCATCTTCTGCTCAGTCAACAACATGGTACTGAGAAATATATACTCAACTAAGTAACTCCTACACAGCAGAAAACAGATAACCGACACCGAAATACTGTAACTAATGCCACAGTAGCACCATTAAGCCTTTAGCCAATAGCTACATGCCATATGTGGAGAGATACATTTATATTAACCTACATCCAAGGTCTAAACATCTACACCAAGTAGAAAGTGCAGTAAATCATTAGTGGAGTGATTTAAGATCACATTTCATAGTAAAAATAAACACTGCTACATTTCATGTATGCAAGATCCTTTAGAGCAGGAAGAGCCCTGGGACATTGTCAGATCTGGAAAAATTAGCATTCTTTGAGAGCTCCGCTTTAATTAAGAAGTTACCTAAAATTACTCTTCCAAAGAGCATACTAATTTTAACCAGAAAATTCTTCCCTGTGTCAATTAACACTGGCATACTGCATGCTAATAAAAACATCATCTTATTAACAGCTTCACAGTCAGGAGAGCTACCACCATTTTTATTTGTTAGAATAGTTATAGGCTGGCAAAGGGAAATTAAAATTCAGGAGAATGCATATTACAGCAAAGCTGGAACAGAAAAGGCTCAAAGATACATAGGTCATGTTAAGGTCTTCCCCTCCACTAAGTCGGCTTCTCCTGCTGCTCGCTCATGTGGAGAGATCATCATTTTATGGCTGTAATATTTCCACGGCAACACTGATGACAGTGATGTCGCAAACTCAGCCCTGACATAGCTCCAGGATCAAGCACAAGAGCAGATGGGATGCGAGGGAGAAAGCCCCTATTTAAACACAAATCTCTTTCATAAGACATAAAGGCTCGAGCAAAGAAACAGGTGACTGGATCACGTCTTCAAGTATGATATATTCAAAAGATTATCCTAGCATGAAAATCTATTTAAAGGCAAGACCTACAATGCAGGGTAACTGTCAAATTTGTAAGGCCGTCTAATAAACCAGCGCTGAAAGCTCCCTGTTTAGCATGACCAAGCCTCGTGCTTTGCTTCCGAAGGGGCAGTGCAGACAAAACATTTGTATCCCTTACACTATCCCCTTCAACAGTTAAAACATTAGGATATATTGATTTCATACATTAGTGTGCTTGCACTACCTCATGTAAATGTAACGTCAGGCCTTCACTGGGAAGTTCATTATCTGAACTAGATATAAAGTGAAATAAATTAAGAATTCCACATGGCTCACCAAGTACACGAGAATGGTAACCAGAACATTCCACCAGCATGGTCTGGTTGGCAAAAAGAAACCACACATAGGTCCTCATCAGAGGACTCTTACAAGAACCCATACAACCTCCAGGCTGCTGAAATCCTACAAACCTCTCTCTGGTCACACAGCGCAGACTCAGATGTTGCTGGCATCCCTCCTTGTGCCGCCACCCCTCCCCACCCCCCCAACACAAGTAACCAGCAGAGCTGTGAGAATGGTGATCAGAGGTGGAGTAAGAGATGAAGCACCCACTCACAACCACAAAGGCAGCCCCAAGCCAGATCAGCTCATGGCCACATGCAGGCCCAAGCTGTTCCATGAAGGGCAGCCCACAACCAATACACCATGCTTGCCTGGGCAGACAGGAGGACCAATCCAACCCAGAGCTCACAAGTAATAGAAGGCAGTTCCACACAGCAGTTGAGGCAGAGGGTTATTGGTTCTCAGGAAGGAAAGGGCAAAAGACAAGTAAAAAAAAAAAACTTCAGGAAGAGACTGAGCCTGAGTGAGACTCCAAGAAAGGATGTCAGCTAAAGGCGCTCTGCAAGAAGCAGTGTTGCTACGGGTACTAGATGGGGACTAGAAGCAACCTGTGAACTTAGCAAGATAAAAAATTACAAAAGGAAGCAAGCGGAAGATGACATACACCATGATACAAAACACAACACAGGAATGATCCAAGCTAAGGAGGCCAACTTAACTCCCCCAAACCATGGATGTGCCAACAGCAAATCAGTGAGGCGGGCAATAAGCAGAAGGATGTCACTGACCATAAAAATGTGGAAATAACTGAGGGTTGCAGCAGGACAGAAATGTTATTCCACAACTGAATGAGAACAGTATTATGAGGAAAGAGCAGAGAAACTTGAGACAACAATAATGGATAGTATACAATCCAGCAGGTACAGAAAAGCCTGTTGGGACTGCCAGGAAAAGAACTAAACAGCCCCAACTGTTTTGCTTCAACAGAAACATTCTTCATAGACATATTAGGCAGGTATCCTTTACACCACTAATGGAAATGCTGGCTTGAAGGAAGAAGGAAAAAGGAGTAGCTTGGTGTTATGTAAGTGTAGTATGTAAGGGCTTCTGTTGGCTTCTAACTCAGTGTAGTGAACTCCGGAAAAAGCATCCATTAGCATAGCAGGATAATAAATACACGGAATTTGAAAGTGTAATTGATTGTACTTACAAACATGATTAAGACACAACTGTCACAGGCTAACAGGACTACAGCATGACCCCAACAAGACTTCTCTCCCTGTGTTTCCAAAAGGCCAACAACCTTGGACGATAACATGAACAGAATTCCCCCAAAGCAAGTTACAGAGGTCACTTCCATTTCAGCACAAGCAAGCTCTTTAGAGGAGATGCAAAATGCTTCCCTCAGATAAATCCCACAGTACAAGAGCTCCTCACCGCACACCTGCAGAGATGCAAAACCAGTGGCTAACATGAGCACATGTCAGAACTCACTGCTGCTTACATCATGTATTGTGCCAAAGCATCTATCAAATGCAAGCTACAGAAAAGGTTTATTCCTGTTATCCCAGAGAAAACTTACTTCCTAGTACAGCTCTGACTAAATGAACAGTCCACTGACAGGCAGGGGTCAATTTCTCTGATAAAATGAAGTCATAAAATCCACATTTCCTTAATAACTGTACCATTTCCACTTTGAGCCCAAGTTTCGCAAGTTAATCCCTCAGAATGAAAGTGCTTTACTACCAGACAACCAAAAGTGATCGTACAACAATAAAAAGATGACAGCACTAAGTTAACATATTAGTAGATTTAAAAAATAATAAGGCAACCACAGTCATTTTCTAACACAATCCAAAAGCAAAAGCATTTCATAACATTAAATATAACTGGAGAAAAAAAACAAATGAGCCTTTTCCATCTCATTTCTATGATATCGGCAAACACAGTACATTATTACCTTCATTTTCAGATGCTTGGCATTTCACCTTCAGTACCAAATCAAAGGTACGTTCTGGATTCTCCCTAGAAAAAGCAAACAATTACTCACATAGCTGTTCCAGGCAACATAAATCATTTTCCACAGCATAGCAATCAGAAAGATCAACAAGGTGGAAAGGTGATACAAGAGGCTCAATGCCAAAGGGACTAATACAATAAGAAGCTGTTACAAGGAAAGAAGAAAGGACTGCTCACCCATCTTTAAAGATTGAGCGCCACAAAGGAAAACTCCACAAGAGAAGGACCTCCAACCAGAGATCCTTCCCCAGTGACAGTCAGCCCTTAAATGAACTCTAAGAGGGGTGCATCCAGGCTCCACCCCCTCCAGTCACGTAGGTGAATTACCTTCACCTGTGCTCCCAGGGCTGACTGGGTCCTTTCCCCAGGTGCTCAGTCAGTAGTTCAGGTAACTCAACAGTTACCACACATACAGCGTTACATTTTTTCTATTCAATTTTCCAGGAAACATTAAAATAAATTAAAAGTCAATAAAATTAGAAACCGCATTGGTTAGAAATAACAAGCTATGCTGCCATGTACAGCCTTAAAAAAAGAAAAAAAAACAAACATAAGGAAGATAAACATACTGATTAGCTTGTCTAATGATAATGCCACTGCCTTATACATCAAGACGGTTTTTTGGAGTTTCCATCATACCACACTTAATCCCCCAGCCACCCCTGCAGCAGCCACCCACCCGCACACCAACGCCTTGCAGCAGCACACACCCGACAGTAACAACTGCAGCGCTAATTGCAAGGAACGCCCAACCTAATCCCAAACCAAGCAGTTATTGGAATAGCTCAAACTGCCGTGACCGTACTATCGAGCTCTCTCTCTACCCAGCGCACTGCTATTTATATTAAAAACAAGTGGTATAACCGCACCCATATCAATTAGCTATTTGACCACATTAAAAGCTCACACTTGAGTTCCCTCCATGAGTAATGCCCTACTGAAGTCAGCTAGGGTTGGAGGTAGGTGAAAAAAACAGAATTTGGGCCTAGGTTTCTGGAACTGAAACTGAAGGGTGCAGTGAATTAATACCCTGTTGTTTCTTTAAAGGGAGTTCTGACTGAAATTCAGGATTAGAGGGGAAACCTCAGCTGTCACAAATTAATGGATTCAGGCCACGCTTTTACTGACCTCAGTACCATCATCAACTAGGATACGCAGTCAGAGTCTAACTGAGGTTAGAGAAACATAACCTGCCTATAGACTTGTGTCATTTTTTAAAGCATTTAGTTGAGAAAATCATGCAGACAGATCCTGCACTGAGCTACAGAAACGCAAGCCCAGGATCTCAACACTGTATTCCAGTACTACAGCCAGCTTTTGTCCCTGCAGGTTTGCGGTGGAACTGATGAGGCCTGGCTGTCTGGAAAAGCAGACACAAGACCCTTCCTTTAGGAGAAGTGACGTTTCCCAAGCTAAGGTCATTTACCCCTGCCTTGTTTCCAGGCAGCCCCACCACAGCATGCCAGGTGCAGGAGGCAGGGCAGCACCACCACGCAAAGCGCAGACCGAGGGATGCAGCAGCATCTCATCCACACCATCTCAGCCTCCCCAGAAAGCCACTGCTAAGTTTACTCTTCACATCCCACTATGCTCAGAAGTGTCAAAAATGTGTTAGAGTAATCTGAGAATTGTCAGACTGCCGTTTCCTTCCCCGCTACTACTCTGTGCCCACTCATTCGTCATCCCCCCGCATCCAGATTGTTGTCAGTTCGTGAATGCGCGTGTAACATCTCTCAGCTCCCGCTTAGTGAAGGGACGGCTCCAGCGCAGGGAGCGGAGAGGCAGCACGGTGGCCCGTGCCCGTTTCTCGCCCGCCGCACACACCTGCGGCAGCGCAGCGCCGGCACAAAGGCCGAAGCCGCAGAGCGCATCGATCTCGGGCAGCGCGCGGGGCCTTTGTGCCCGTACAGCGGCACGCCGCACCACCACCGTTCCACGGCCGCTCGCGGCGGGCGGCTCCCGAGGGCACGACCCGCCCCCGGCTGCCGCCCGCCCGTCCCGGAGCCGCTTCCCTTCGGCGGCCGCGGCGGGGCGAGCCGGGGGCAGGAGCGGGGCCGCCGCCACTCAACCCTGCTGCCCTCGCCCCCAGCTCCCGGCCCCGCCGCCTCCCGCCCGGCTGTCACTCAGCGGCCGCGCCGCGCCCGGCCCCTCGCGCGCAGCCGGGTGGGCTGCCCCGCGCCTCCTCCCCCCCCGCCCGGCGGCCCGCGAGGCCTACCCGCTGCGCCGAGCCCCCCGCCGCCGCCCCCACTCACTTGAACCTGCTGTCCATGGTCACATCGCGGGCCCGGGCGGCCGCTCCGGCGTCCCCCGAGGGAGAAGCCCCGCGCCCGGCGGGGAGGAGACGGCCCTCTCCCTGCGGCCCGGGCCGCCTTAGCACGGAGGGCGGCGGCGCTGCTGCGGCGGGCGGCGGCCCATGGCTGCTCCGCTCCCCCGGCTCGGGCCGCGACTGCACGGAGCGGCGGCACCGCCTCCTCCCCCCGTCTCTCAGTTCCTGTTGCCGCGGCTCCGGCACCCTCTGGGAACCAGGAAGCTCCGCGGCCGCCCGGGGAACCACCGAGGCCGCCGTCGGCCGGACGTGCGGCCGCCTCGGCGCGCGCCCGAGCCCCGTGCCGCCCGGCCCCGCGTGCGGAGCGAGCGTGCGGAACGGGCTCCACGCGGAGCCGCCGCGCTCCGGAACGCTGCCCCGTGTTCCCTCGCTGCCGGGGCCTTTGCTCCCGTGGGCAACAGCAGCCCGTGGGCCGGCGGACGGCAGCGCCCCGAGGGGAGCCCGGGGTCGTGCTCCGCTCCTGCCCGGCTGCCTTCCCTTCCTTTCCTGTCCCTTTGAATTCGCTCCACTCACAGGAAAAATTAATTTCGTCTTGCTAAAGGTCATAAATTTTAATTTAACCCGCGGTAATGTGCTTGGCCTTGCTTTTTACCGAGTTCTAAACGCTCTCCAAAACTGCTGAAGAAGTAATGCAGTGGAAAGAAATATTGGAGAGAACGTACTGCCCTGTAAACACACATGAAAAGCTTTATACCCCCGGGCGCTCCCAGTAAGTTTGGAAAGGGAGAAAAAAAAAAATAACATCCTCCTTGAGTGCGTTCCAAGCCGCGTTTGCCTGCGATGCTCTGAGAGTCAAACTCCCACCGCCGCCTCTCCCACAGCAGCACAGCAGCCAGCAGCACACCACCCGCAGCCCGACCACAGGCACAGTGCTGCTCACTGCACTGCTCCCCAAAAAGCAATCCCTGCACCGGCAGTTGAAAAAAAAAAATAGGGAAAATTCGGGCCAATTCTATATTAAACATATAAAACAGCATTAATGTGTTACTATGGCTGAAAAAAAAAATATAATAAAAATTAAAAAAAAAAAAACCAAAAGCCAGGAAATTACATGCACTGGATTTTCCAAAGCAATATTGTCTTGGCTTCATTGCACTTCCTACACACCTCACAGGATATAGACTAAATAATAAGAAAACATAGAAAATGTGGAGTGAAACCAACTGGAAGTTCCAGCAGAAATCTCAGTGTGGGGATTCCCTTGATTTTCAAGCACTTACTTTCCAGCCTCCATTTTACATTAATTCTTGGCTACCTTTAACAGACAGCATTTGCAACAACCGCTAAAGTACGTGAAGGGGTCCAGGGTTTTCCATCCTTAACAAATCATCATATATTTCATATAGCATCTTGTTTTCAGAAAAATCATCACCCCAGCACCATACAGGAGAGGCCCTTGCAGCAAGCAGCTTTGGCACACGGATGTAAAAATCAGCTTCTCAGCTAGGACTAGCAGAAGTCTTCTAGGACTCTGGACTCTCAGGCAAGGAGATAGGAGGTTGGAGGCTGGGACTCACGTGCAGATGCACAGGATGGCCACATCCTGCCCAGAGGGAAGTGGGGATGGAGAGGACTCAAATCTTGCTGCACGTGCCTCTTGCCTCCCTTCCACCCTCTGTCTTAGTCCCCGTGCATCCTTCAAAGCTTGCAGAATTCAGAAGTTACTGCTGCCCGAAATAGCCAACAATTTAGCTCAAATGAATTTGGATCTGGTGATTACTGAAACAGTAAGACATTTTATTCACAGAGTATCTCAGTTTTGAAGTGTTCCAACTACAGACTGTTTTCCAAGACTTCAGTATTTCAGATAACATTAAATATTTTTTAAGGCTGTTTTGAGTTTCCTTCTCTCTCCTCCTAAGCTGCTGCTGCTTCCAACAGGAGAGGCTGAAGGCCTGTTGGGCACCTGCGGTGAGGCCCTGCAGCTACAGGATGGGTGTCTGTCTGCACAGATATGATCGTCAGACCTCTCAGAACGTATCTTACTTTAATTGGGAAGAAAACAGGTAGGGTTTCTTTCCCAGAGTAAATAGACTCCTTGACACTGAGAGGAAAATGACTGCACCTTCAGAAGACACCACTCGGCCTCATGCCTTGTCTGCCAGAGCAGTGAGAGTAGGCAAAGTGCACCTGCCAAAGAGAGGGCACACGAGACAGACCACTGTGGAGATGAGTCTCACGTCTCTCTGAGCCATTTTTTCAGACTCCTTGAAAGCTGAAGGAGGCATCTATGCCCAGGTTACACTTGGGTCATGTTTTCAAGACTGTCTTACAGGCACAGCAGCTAGAGAGTTACTTTATTACAATTACTTAATGAAAGACCATGTTTTAGGAGAAGTGCTGCTGTTCAAAACCACCTCTTCCTGCCTTGTTTGAACCCTGGGAAGGGTTGAGGCAGAAGAAGAAACCAAAAGAAAATTTGAATAGCTATGCAGAGAATGTATGACTGCAGTATGCTCTGAAGTTCTGAACATCCCATTTACTTTTCTTTACGTTTTTTTTTTCCTTTCCAAATTAGAACACAAAACCAGCGATATTCAGGCTTTTCAGAGTTAGCATTCTATCAGGTAACCCAGAAGATACAAAGCATTTTCCTTTATATTTTGTATAACTTTATAATGGCTGAGCTCTCCTAAGTTCTCCTTAAAAGGTCAGCATAGGGAGTGCTGTAGGAGGACTTGCAGAGGGTGGGGGAGGATGAGTATTGATTTTATAGGTATGAGCAACTAAGCACTGTGATTTAAAGATACAGATTCCTCCTCAACCTTAACCGTAGTTACCTAGTAGTGAATACTAATTATTCATGTTCTTAGTGCTGTAATGAAGAGGAGTAGCCATAAAGGTCATGGATATATAACTACATATAACCACAATTCAGTTCTTCCATGCCCTCAGAAAAAAAAGAGGTGCTGATATAAATCAATTTGGACCAACAAGACTCAGTTTTCTCCCAAACTAATTAATGCATCTCAATAAGAAAGAGCTTGCCTGAAAAACAGACAAAAACCTGATTCATCTGCATCAGATAAGGAGAGGATGGAAATGAGTCAGGGTCGCTCCCGCTCAAGGATCAACATACCCAAACCTAAAGTATTTTAGTTTACAACCAAATTCAATATGGAAACAACAGGAGATATAGTTGAAAAGCACCAAACAAAATTCAAAAACAAGCATCCACGTCCTCTCTAATATGGAGCACTCTGCCATCCTCTGTCAAATCAAAACCACATGCCTTTGGGTCTATAAAAGTTGTGCAGAGTGCTGTTTGGATCTCAAAAAGGGATATGAGAAACAGACAAGGAATGGCCACACATTGTGCCACTTGGGAATGGAGCAAGTGAGAAGAGCTACGTGAGAACCCCACCACTTTTTTAAAGCTGAAATCATTACATACACAGATTTGGTGATTTTATCTTGGCAGGGTAAAGAGAACAGAGAGAAGGGAAGAGATCACAGCCTGAGGAAATAAGCTCTCTGTTAGACATTTAGCATGGGATGAATTTAATCCTCCCAACATGAACTGCAAGCAAGTGTGCTTCATGGGAGGAGCTTGTAGGGAATGTAGGGAACAGGATTTTTCCCTACAAACTACTGCAGTCCTGTGAAATGGCAGGGAGGGGGGTAAGGATCACTGCCTAAATCCAGCTCTGTCAGGTCAGATTTGCCATCCCTAATGGCTTCATGATTTTTTTTCCCCCCTCTATCCTGTTCTGAGTTAAAAGAGAGCTCCCATCATCTCTTATCACCTCCCTAAGCCAGAACACGTGTTTCATTACTCAAGGGATCTGAAGTATTACAGAAGTCTTCCTTGGTTAGGTACACTTCATTCAATAGTAAAACATTACTACTGAGAAAAAAAGGAAAGAAAGAAAGAAAGAAAAAAAGCCTTCCTCTTATGTGCTGCTGAAACCAATAAAGGGATTTCTCACACAACGCTGTTAGCAGAGCTTGTGAAAAAAAAAATGTCCCCCCTGAGAACATCAACAAGTTTGTCAAAAGTGGCAAAACAGAAAAGATAACATTTCCCATTGTATGGTTATACCAAAACATTTCCTGACACGAATTCGTATGATGAACAACATGCATCTTGCACCAAGAATTCTTCATTTGCCACAGAGCCTGCCTATGCAGGGATCTCTTTTAGTCTTCGTGCCGTCACAAGGATTAACTCGTTTTAATGCTATCTCATCTGCTACCAGTACATTTCCTAATGATGTCATGATCTCATCAGATCTCACAGACTTGGAAAGTATCTCTTAGAGCAGAGTACTAAAATCACACAGAGAATGCTTTTCATTTAACAGGATCAGATGTTATTTTCTCACCCCTTTGTCTGAATCTTGTTGCATACCCATCCCAAATTGTACATGCAGAGACAACGTGATCTCCTCATGCAAAATCCTCTAAACCCGCAAATTCACAAACTGATTAAAATTCTTAGCCATAACACTAGTAGGAGACAATAGTTAAGAGAAAATATTGTACTGAAGACAAATTTTAAAAATCTACATCAAGTCATTTCATAATACAGTTTCTTTAAAGGCAGGGATGCCAAAACCCAGTATTTGATAGTGACTCCCAGCAATGCTACGTGCAAAGCCTGCTCAAACAAGGCTGCTCAGGTAAACAGTCATTAATTAATCAGTGAGCACCCAGGGAGAGATCACTACTTAGATAGGAATAATGACTCCCTGCTTTGTAATCAATATGCCCTAACACAGAGCCCAAGAAAGCAAATCTTCTTAATCAGACCAACTGATCTAACTGTCAAACTTGCCATATTGCATTAGCAAGCCAGTTTAAAATGAGTGCTTTCACTATGACTAGTTACAGACAAAATCACTGCTTAGCAGCAGTCTGACCTCTATGCATTTTCTGCGTGTCGATATCATTTCTTATGATTCTGAAATCATAAGCTCGTACTTAAATTGTAATTAACAAAACTTCATATTGTAAGTTTAACAGAGAGGCTGAGGAAATTTGTATCAATGTACACTCAGACCTGAGTTTGAAGAGCTAACATGCTCAAAAGGTTAAATGTTTACAATATAGCTATATTAACTCAATGTTTGTTTGCAAATAGTACTTTTAAATCTTCAATCTGATCTTTATTACCTTTTGTTATTAGCTCCACTGTCTACAGATGATGTCATGTGCATGTCCAGTAAAGCATGAATGTTTCAGTGGAGCAGTGGGGTCAGACAGTACTTTTCAACAAGAACATGTGGTGTAGAAGGAAATCACTTATTCTGGTCATTCTTAGCATGAACATATTCTTGCTGAATTAATTCAATTTTTCTCTTTAGACAAGAATATTTCCTCACATTTTTTGTATGTGTATTTTAAATGCTGTGGGTTGTTCACTACCTGATTAATCTGGCACTACCATGGAGAAAGGTATTTTTTTTGCTGTATTTGAAAACTGTTTTTATAGTTATATTCAAGAAAGGCACTCTTGTCCTTGGTTGAGGAAGATCTGGCTAGCGATCATCTAGGCAAACTCAATACAAACAAATCCATAGGCCCTGGTAGGATACACTCACAACTGATGAGGGAGTTGGCAGAAGTGATTGCTGAACCACTCTGTCTTTTTTGAAACATCACAGAGGCTAGGGAGTTACCTGAGCAAATCTAATGTTACTTCAGTCTCCAAAAAAGGCAAGAAAAAGGAGCCAGAAAACTACAGGCCAGTCAGACTTGACTCCTTCCCTGGGAGGGCAATGAAACAGCTTTTTCTGGAGGTCATTTCTATGCTAGTGGAAGAGAAGATGGTTATCAGAAGTAGTGAACATGAATTTACCAAGAAGAAGCCATGCTTGATCAATGTGGTGGCTTCTACAAATTCACAAGCAGGATAGATGCGTAGATGAGGTGAGAGTGACAGCAATTGTGTACCCTGACTTTGACCAGGCTTTTAACAGTGTCTTCCACATCTTCCTTGTAAATAAGGTTATGAAGTGTGGAACAGATGAGCAAGCGGTGAGGTGGATTGAGAAACGTCTGACCAGCACAGCTCAGTGAGTTGTGATCAGTGAGGCAGAGGCTAGATGGAGGACTGTAACTAGTGACATTCCCCAGGGGTCAGTACTGGACCTGGTCTTGCTCAACATCTTCATTACTGGCTTGGGTGAAAGGATAGAACACACCTCAGCAATTTCTACAATGATATGAACCTGAACCTGACACACTAGAAGGGCGTACAAGGCCTAGAAAGACTGGACAATTAGGCACAGAGCAATCTGATGAGGTTCCACAAGAGCGAGAGTAGAATCCTACACCAAGAGAGGAATAACCATGCACATAGTTACAGGCTGGGGGTAATCAACATAAACTGGAACATGGGAAGTTCCTCATGAACATGAGGAAAGCATCTTTACAGTTAGGATAATGGGGCACTGGAACAAGCTGCCCAGAGAGGCAGTGGAGTCTCCTTCTAAAGAAATATTGAAAACTTGCCTCGGTCCTCTCCTGTGTAACCTGCTGTAGGGTACCTGCCTTAGCAGAGGGTTGGACTCAATCACCACAGATCCTCTTCCAACACCTCCAATTCTGTGATTTGGTGAAACTTACTTCTTTTAGCAGCCATAAAAAAATTCTGCTTTAATTTGAATGTGGCCTCTTGCAGTAAGGCCAAATGTACACAAGATTAGGAACTGAGCTTCATTAAAACGCACCTAAGGAATGTGTAAGATATTTTAGATACTGTTGTATCTACAAAAAAAAAAAAAAAAAAAAAGCAGTGAATCAGATAATTCCAAATATTAAAACAACTGTTTCCAGCTGCTTGTTTATCATGGATTAAGGCCTTCTGTATGCAGTCGCATCATTATGAAAACCAGTATATTGATGCCTGTTTTGTATGGAAATTTGTTACACCAAAAAACACTGTTTTCCAGATGTACAGGCAACATTTGACTTAAATAGCCAATCAATGTGGCAAACTGTTACATTTATTTGCATACAGAAAAAAAAATCATAAGCACTCTAAGGCTTTCCCTATAGAATGTCCAGCAGTCTCTCCAGCCTACATGCTAGTGATGTAGCAGACAGAACATAGAGCCCACGATGCCTGTGTCTTAGGTGAGATACTTGTGTTTTGCTTTAGGTATTATATTTGTAATTAATTGCATCACATAATTTAGCAACAAGGTTTCTTCTTAGGAAAAGCAATCTTTCCTCCAGTAACATAAACATAGATAGTTTCCGTGAAGACAAAATCATGACACCGTGTAATCTGTGTCTGAGAAGACTTCCTGCACTTCTGTTGCTGTAACTCTTAGTCATGCAATTGGATCACAAATAAATCACTGGAATATGACATATGTCTTTTGTGGCTTTCTTTATACACGCTAGGACAACCAACCCAGTTATCTTTATGCTAAGATAACTACAAACAGTTCAGACAGATGGCTTTAGATCCCTATATACTTATCCCTACATATTTATTTGTCATCACTGAGATGGCAATGGATCAGATACCCAATTCTAAAGCACAGCAGATGTGAGCGTAATCTCCAGTAGTTAATTAATATAGTAAACTGCCACGATTATCTGGATACTTACTGATGATTGAGGTTAATAGCTGGCTACAATAAGACGGTCAGAAGGGCATGACAGCTCAAGCAAAGCAGAGCCAATGGACTTCCTTGGGCAGCAGATGATAGTACTGGAACAAGTCCAGCTGCTTATTCAAACCTCTGGAGCTATGGGTCCAATTTAAGAGCAGAATAGCAGTAATATTCTACACTACTTGACATTAGAGAAGATATGCTTGAGAGAATTCAGAAAGATGGCAGCAGATACCTCAGTGCAGCCAGCCTGCTCGCCATCTTGTAGGGCTTCAAGTCCTCACTGTTGGGAATACAGGCTGCTCAGCAGTTCTCAAATGTCATTGTAAGGCTCACACAAAAATCAGGCCGTTTTGTTCTCATGGGCCCAGACAAGCATAGAAATTAAATCATACTGTTCTTACTCTGCACAAAAATTCTCCATCTGTTGCTTTTCTCGATCATTCAATTACAATGTCATTTTCTTCATATTCTACTATATTATTAACAGATGCTGAAGCAGAATGCTTATGTGTTCCTGGGATAGTTAGAAGTATCACTGAGTGAAAACATCTAGTAATACTTAAGCTCTCATACCACATCAACACATCTCCCTGCCATGTTAAATGCCACAGGTGCAAAGGGACCTCCAGAGGTCACCTCATCCAAGGGAATGTTTTGGTGGAGCAACTGCTCAGGGCCTCATCCTGTTGGAAGCACCCCAAGAGGCAAAGATACTGCAGCTCTGCCAGGTTATCCACTGAATGCTTTATCACCTCCACATGAAAAAAAGGTTCCTGTGTCACACTGGAATTTCCCATGTTTCAACTTACGTTCATGACCTCTGTGCTCTGCTCAAGAAAGTCTGGCTCTGTAAGACCTGCATCCTCTCTTGGTCGCTGCAGATGGCAGTGAGGTTCCCCCACAGCTTCCTCTCCAGTAGGAAGAACAGGAGCAGCTCCTGGAACAATGCACATGCATCACTCTCTCAGCCCCACCCTGCTCTGCTGACCAGTTCAGAAACGGATTCTGGTTACTTCTTCCATGCCCCCAACACAGACCTGAAGTGGCAGCGAGCAGCAGGGCATCATCTCCCAATCTGGCCTTCCCCAGCACAGCCCACTTTCTCATTCCTGAAGTCACACAAGTGCAGGGCTTGGCATTTGCATCCCAAGTGAAGCTGAGGTACAGGCTGCACGGTCAGACCTCCATAGCCCCACAAACACTTCAGGAGAAAGAGAAGATGGAACTCATTGCACATGCTACAGCATCACGCAGCAGAAACTGTTGTACAGCTGCTGCCAACATACCAGTGGGGACTGACACAATGAGACCAAGTCTTCATGGCAAGACCTTGAGATGTCAAGAAAGCAGCACCCTTCTACATCCTGCATGAGTTTCTAGCTCTGAAGAATTAAGGTCACAACATCCTTCTCATCACTACCATCCTTGAAGCAGTTCATCTCTAAATGAACTATCCAAAACCAGCTTTAGCAGTGCATGACAACTCACTGGCTACATTAAAGGATCATCTTAAAATGCTTATTTACAAGAACTGTTTTTGTTGTTTTTTTTTTTTGTTTTTTTTTTCTTTTGCAATATCCTAAAAAGCCCAAGAAACACCCTAGAATCTTGTCCATATTACTACTGCATTGTATCAAGTGGTCCAACATCATGCTCATACTGCTCTACAAACACCTGAGCTCCTTTGATGCTAGCTGTTACACACAGTTTTGTGTTCAGGCTTTACCTTATTTCCAAGGCAAAGAATTATTTATGTGATTTCAAAAAGCATTGTAAAAGCTCATCATTCAGAGCCTCACAGTTTGCTCATCTCATCTGGCATTGATTATTAACATTCAGTTTGTATAAGTTCATCAGGGTTGGGCCTGCTCCACAGAGTATGGATCAGTTGATCTGAAATCTGCCAAGTGAAAATATTTTTGATAGCTTAATAACTATTCCCTGTACCATCATTTACACTTAACATAAGCACGTCTATTAATGACTCACGACACCACGATTTCAATCATTCGTTCCACTTTCCCTATTGAACTACAAACTATTTGCACTCATTTTTTCCTCAAGTAACATATACTGTGCTTGGCAAGTGGGAAGACAAAGAATAGTTTTACAAAACAATGTGTCATTTTTCTTTCTCAGAGAGCACATGAGCCACTAGCAGACTCACGAGATCTAATCCATATGAGAGTTCCTCAAATGTGTTACAAAATGCAGGCAGAATTTTGCAAAAGAATTTTTTCTTCAAATTATAAACTTGGAATAACAATTAGGTCTCATCTATCATTCAATATGGTTAACAAAATAATTAAGAAATCTGAGAGAAAAATTCATTTATCTTTTGTTCCATAATAAAACTGAAGGATACTCCCAGTCACTAGATCAGCGAATAAAATCACATCTGGAACTGCAAGATCTCCTTCAAAAGCCTCTAGCTTTGCCTGAAATGTGGCATACTGCAATTCTGATGCAACACCGCTTGTTTTTGGTGTATTCAAACTACATGCAGTGCAAAATGCCCTGTTATAAATCTTGTCATGTCACATAAGCTATTTCATAGTGGACACAGGAAGAGACACTTGAAATACTCAGTAGAGTCCACAAACTGATCCAAGTGCTTACACATCTGCTGCTTTTGAAAGACCGCCTCCGTTACATGTTATCAGTGAGTAAGTTACATCTCTTATCATGTGGTTACAGATTCATATCAGCCAGTAACCCAGGCCTGCTACGGAAGCCAGTGAGTATTTGTGACATATTTGGACATTTTCAGGAGAACCAATGCAAGTCACCTTTATCCTACAAGGAGATTCATATCCCCCAAACTGCATGCTGCCCCAGAAACACAGCTAAAGGGGCACAGCACTGCAGACTCTGCTACCACAGCTGCATTTCTGCTGAACTTCCCCAGAAGTTACCCACTGACACCAGCCAACTGACTCGGGATAAGCAAGGGGCTTCAGATAATTCCCTCCCCCATTTCCTGGCAACTGTTTCCACAGTCAAGCATCCAAGAGTAAGTATTTGCAGAACCAGGCGATGGAAGTATCTGCCAACAGAGAGGCTTTTCCTTGATGCTGTAAAACCAAATCTGCAATCTCCTCCCAGCTCTAGAAGAAGCTGTATTGAAAACATATGTACTACAGCAGTACTGCAAGGCAAATAGTATACTGAGCAACTGGGACAGCACAGCTGACCTGCAACCTGCTTATGAGTTCTTTCTCTGCTGCCTTGCTTCCTATGTTGGCCATTTGCTGTCTCCTTCCTCTAACAGAGGGAACTTGCAGGAACATCACTGTGAGAACATGTGCTTGGGGAAAGAAAACAGAGTAACTAGTGGGGAATTTGTCAAAGCTTTCTGACAAAAAAATAGAGTCAGTATGCTTTTATATGGCAAGAAAAAACAGCAATATATGCAGAAGTAGAAAATTCACCACATTGTGTTTTTTTTTTTTTTTTAAATGAACTCTTCTGTCCTTACCATGATTCAGATTTCACTATTTATTTCTGTGTAAGGAATACTCGCAGTCTCCAAGTGTCTTCTCTGCCTGTAGTGTTAATAAATTTACCAGAGAAAGCCAATCTGCATTTCATGCTTCATGGAATATTTTCTTGTTCATAAACTGTGCAATCATTTTGTGTTAAGAGGTTTATACTACTACATTTCTTCAGCCATCTTGACATTCAGAGAATGAATCTTGATTGGACTACATTCCATTCAGCCTTACCCAAGGCATCCCATTTTGGGACATTTTTCCCTAAATACTGACAGAATTATTTTCCTCAGTGCTTTTATTTCTTCCATATTCTTCTGTTGGTAGATTAGTCCTGCAGGTAGTTCCCTGTCCTCAATCTGCCACCAATGCTCCTGCCATCACTCTTTCAGGGCACAGTAGAGGAGAACACAAAAGTCTTTTTGTCAGGTTTCCAAGAGACAGTTACCTTTACCCCATTCTTGATGCTCAGAATGCTACCCCTGGCCTCCTAGCTAAGGCTGCCCCACCCCCTTCATAGTCCATGCATCATTTCACCGCACAGAAATTTCTATCCTCAGAGTTTGTCTTGAATCAGTTTTCGCTCACTGTATCCTTGCAGACTAGTCCTGGGGAGTGAAACACTTCACCCGTGACACTGCTGTTACACAGCAGGGCTGCCTTCCCCAGTGAATCTGATGAATTTTAAGATGAGGCGGTAGGCTGTAAGCATTCATGTCTGGTCTTTTTGTGGGCTAAGGTTTCTGACCAGGTTATGTCAGCAGGGAATCACAACCCAAGCTCCTGCCAAAGATCATTGATGGTTTGTTTCCTAAGCACTAGCACCAAAAAAAAAAAAAAAAAAAAAAAAGAAAGAAAAAAAAACCCCAAACCTAAGAGGTCAACTGTTATATTTGGCACCCCTAAAATTAGCTGTTTGCAACAGAGAGCATTCCAAACCAGAAAGCTGTACATGGCAACGCTCTTCCCATCCTCTGCACCTTCAGACACTGAAGTGTTTAAGCAGCAACAGGAAACTGTTTGTGCTCAGATGCACTTTGTTACCAAATGAGTCACTGTGGCCTTCCTCTTTCTCCTGACACAAGTTTGTCTGCTGTTTTCACGGTTTTCACTTTGCACACACAAGCATGTTTTAACATCCACTTGTAACACTGATAATATTACAACCAACTGTTATGTTGAGCCTTTGTCTATTTCTCAGAACAGTCTCGTGGTTTTTATTTTTATTACCTTAATTTCAAGGTAACAGGCTGCACTTAGAGGCAGGCCAGAAAAATGCTGAAGACCTGTCCCCAGATCTACTAACCCCAGATCACTACCATCAGTCTATCTTCCCAGGAATCAGGTGTTCCATGCCAGATGATGTTTTGGCTCTGCATTTTAAGCTTCCAATAAGAAACTATAGAAACAATACTGACAGTGATCTAGAGTTATAAAAAGTACATTTTGAATTATTTTAAGATTTCATATGTGCATTTTTGTACAGAACCCAAACGCTTACTGGGTCAAGGCATGCGCCTATTCAGGAGCCACCACAGTATTGATGAAGAACTTGGCAAAATTCTCAGCTCTACTCTACTTTGTAGCTCTTTTCGCCAGACTGCTCTGTCATTTTCCAAGAGTATATTTCTTGGACTCCTTGTCCCAACTGACTGATTGGATTCTATGGCTCACCCTTCCAAATCACTGTTCCAGCTCATTGATGATTCTATTCAGTACTGGTTACACACGATGTTGCTGAAAAATCAACTTTCCTTTGAGAAGCTATGTGTTGACCAGTATTTTTAGTTGACAGATATAGTCAGCAAAGCTGACAATTCCCACGTTTTCTTCTTGTGTTTTCTCCACAGAAGGCAACGAGCTGTTTTCTGCAATAAACTCTTCTGATTTGCCCATACTTATGGCCACAATCCACACTCTAAATCACTGTCTACATTGTTTTAACATAAATCCTTTTTCAAATACCCTTCTAATTCAATGGCATGCTGTAAATCAAACACACACTATTATAACTGCCTTGAGACTCAACTAGAGCTCTTCAAATATACTCTTTAAAAGCACTGAGTTTATGGCAGTCTTCAGGGTAAATTTACAGCATGATACACAAAGACTAAGCCACAGGATGAAATTCTGCATGCAGAAAAGCTTAGTAGTTTGCTCTTCCCAAAAACACAGGTGGTAGTTCACTTCAGAAATACAGTCCCACCGCAGTTAATGGAATTACACGCAAGCTTATGGTCAAGTACAAGCATAAGTACTTTCAGGAATATCTCCAGTATCCCAATTATCTAATATAACTACACACTTAGAATCTTAACTTAAGCATTTATCTTGGCTCAAGAGATCGGCTCCAATTAGGCACAGTAATTAAAGCTTTTTCTAAGTGGACCAGGGCAATGCAATGCAACACAAATCATCCTCAAGGGCAAGTTCAGGTGCATCTCAGCTCACTTTCACTGTTAATGGTGAGGAAGTACACTACAGGTCTGCAGAGATGGGTAAAGAGAAGCAACCCTGCCTGGAAATCTGGACATAATTCCCACTCACCACCCAGCCTTTGCTCCCACTCTCCAGTGGCCACACAGAGGAGCCCATCACTGCCAGGCAGCCTCCAAGTCTGGATTTCTCTGCTTCATCTGCATGCCCAAGGCTATGAACCCTTTCTACCCTGCTGATTTGAATGGATATCAAGTTGACAGCCATGATGAAGACCACAAGCAGCACAAATAGCTGCCCTCTTTGTTTGAAATAAACTAATATATTAGATATATTCCAAGAGATTTCTACCACTGCACAGGAGCTCCACTGTAAACCTGCAGCTGCATCTCCACATGTATAATCACAACAGCAGATCAGTACTAACCTTAAGCAACAGCAATAGGGAACAAGCATTCTATGCTTCAGAGCCCAACTTTCTGATCATCTTGTCAGCAATCAGTCTCTGTAAGAGACAGGGCATATTAAAAACGCTAAAAATGTTAGACTGGCTAATATTTATACAGAAGTTTTGCTGTACCATAAGCCAAGAGAAAACATCTCAGTGTACATGCCTTCCAAAGAAGTCCCAAAGGAGGAGTCCAGATTGCAATTCACGTCTACGTTGCCTGATTTATTAAGCTCCTCATCTGCTGAATTCAGTCGCCTGCAGAAACTAATCCCAACATGCTACCTTTATGAGAAAGCAAATATTACATTTTATTCACCAAAAACAGAACATAAAACAGGGAGGTTAAACTACTCATTGTACAGAACAGGGCAAGATGCTGGCAACTGCAGACCAGACTGATGCCATTTCTGCCCCAGTGTTTCAGGTCAGCATCAAACTCCACCACAAAAAAATTACTTTTTTTTTTTTGTCTGCAAAACAGCTTATTTTAATTCAACAGAACTTCGGTAAATACTTAAGTAACTCCTCTTGCTCTTCAGTGTTTAGTAGGTCTTTCCACTAGGTCAATGGTCTAAAACAGTTCATTACCACCAATAGATTTTAAGTCATTCGAAGGCCACTTCAGATCACATGCAGAGATGACTGGTGATGGCTGGAGGCCTGACCCAATGACTTCACTTCCATAGATAACTTCTGGCAGTACATATTCACTCTGCAGTCAGCAAGGCTGCACGTCCGACAGATCCACTTGATTGCCATGCATAGAAGCACAGCAATCAAGATTAACTTCTTAACTGACACTAAACACCCAGGTTGTAAATCAAGATTCCAGTGGCTTAAATCAATGCCTGTCTTTACTGTCATTTGTATGATATAAGAAATGTAAAGAAAAACTTGCTAAAATGTGACTAAACACAAAATCTTAGAAAATCACAAGTTGGAAGGGACCTACAAAGATTTTTGAATCCAGTCCCTGGCTCCACAAAGGGCCACCCAAAACTGAACCCTATGTCTGCAAGCATCGTCCAAATGTTCCTTGAACTCCAGCAGCTTGGGGCCCTGGGCAGCATATTCCATGCTCACTGCCCTCTGGGGCAGAATCTTTCCCTATCTCCCACCTGATTCTCCCTTTCAAAGTTCCATGTTATTACCTCAGGTCCTGTCTCTGCCACCAGAGAGCAGAGATCAGTGCTGTCCCTCCTGATGACGTATGCGAGATACAGTTATTGAAAACCTGGGGAACATGTCACCTTAACTCAGCCATGTACCTACAGATAGTGTTTGTCAAAGAATACTATTAAGAATTATCTACCAATGTTGAAATAAACTACGAAAACATAAGGATACCAATTGAAATTGAAAGTTTTGTTTAAACAAAAGTACAAGAAGTTCTAGAGAGATGACCAAAATAACCTGCCATTGAAATCCATTCTCTCATGATGAGAAAGCAGATAGCAACAGAACCCTATGAAGCGCCATCTTTGCTTATAAGAACCAGTATTTTCTTCTAGTGACCTGTCAAAGTTATTCCTAAACATGGCAGCTGACCAATTTCTTCATGAAATCATAATTGAGTTGACAAACAAGGCTATATTTACCTTACCTTTACATTTGAAAAGTTTTTATAGAAAAGTTGCACATGCAAAACCATTTTGAATTAATTAATTGGAAGTCAAATGGAAATAAATTAAAAATGGTTAAATGAAAATTGAAACAAACGTAGACCTATGACTTGTATTTCAAAGGAGCAAACTGTAAGGAAGAGAAGCTAAGTAAGCTGTCTTGAAGAAAGCAAAAATACATAAAGGAGTTTTAGAATCTGCTTAAACGAAATGTGCTAAATCTGAGTGGAATTTGTAAGTGGGGAAAGTTTAGAAAGGGGCTTTGTAAGTAGTCAAAACAACAACTAGAACCACTTACAGGTGGTTCCATACCAGGTGAGGCCCTTCCAGTAGAGACAGGTCAGTAGTCCAACTAGTTTAATAAAACAAAGGCTGTGAGAACAGTTGATCAAGTTTCCCAACTATCCTGGAAATCAGTAGTAACGACAGCTATTACCTTAATTTCTACAACCAGCATCAAAGCAGATGGGTTAAAAACAAACAGGCTTCATGTAGGTTTAGAGAGAAAGTAAGTTTTCTTGAACAGATTTGAGTGCCCTTGCTTTAGGGGCTGAGGGAGCAAATCCATAACTAGTTCTGTTATCTATGAAAGGGTAACAATTGTTGTTGCTTGAGATAAACAGAGCACAAAACAGCAACAGAAAGGTTCATTCCAGACCTCCATCTCAGGCTCCTATCTTTAGCCTATTGCTCTGCCCTACATTAAATACCCTAATAAGTAAATGCACTTTCCTGCAAGTTTACCAAGTTGTACAATACATCTTCAGGGGAAAAAATAACTGAGTTCTTGAGCTTATTTTTTTCCAGATCCAGGGATTGAAGCCATGGCATTTGGATGAAAATATCTTTATGCTTGCCCAGTTTTCTTCTGTGGAGCCAAAGTGTCTGATCCTGCTGGCATCCAGCTTCAGTTCTGATTTCAGTCCAGTAACCTGGTAATTCTGGACCGTCATCTTCTACACTGCAGAATTTTTTTTTTTTATGCTCTCCATAGCCAAGTTTATCATTGCCACCTCTCACAGTACACAAGTGCTGCTGACTGGATTAGGCTGTTCATAATACTGCTTTCTGGCCTTTTCATCCCTCAGTTCACATAACTGACACATAACTCCTTTATTTTCCCAACTGCACAAAATTACTCTGAAGAATCACGTCATCTGTTTCAGTCATCCTTGCTTTTTGGCAAGTATATTTCAATATCCATTTCCTGATCCTATTCCTAAATAATCATAAATAGAAAATTGTGAGTATAAACATGCCAGTATGAAGTCAATGCCAAATGACTCTGATGTCTCCAGTGTCCTATTTAATAACAACCCAATCAACATTTCAGAACTTATGCAAGGTTTTCACATTTACATTGTCATGGGGGACTCTGTGAAACTGACCACTGTGTCTGCGGTTGCGTGGCATGCCAGCCCGCCCAGCTCAAAGATCAAGCTTGGGATTTCAGGCTCAGCAACTAGAAACAAGGCCACATTTTCTAGATTGCAACACAAGCAAGTAAATACAAAACTGACACAGGTAAGCACTTCTTACCCCAGGGTCTGACAGGAGAATCAGAGACAGATTCTTCCAACTAGGAAAGGAAGCAGCCTGCACAAGTACTGGGCTTATCTATTGGGTTATCACTCCAACAGAGATGGAAATCTCCACATGGCTTGAGAACTACATGCCTTTAATCTTTCCTTAAGTCATCATTTACTTTTTGTTTTAGCATTTCACTGGCTGAGTGACCACTTCCTTTTGTCACTACATACAGAATTCATATTCCCAAAATCTCTCATTGCTTAAAAGGAAAAAAAAAAAGGCACCTACATAGCGTAAGTGGCTTTGTACTTCTCATGGCCACTAGAAAACAGGAAAACAACTCTGCACCAGCAAATTGCTGTTAATTCTTATGAACCCCAGGTGTCAAAAGCCTGACAGTTTAATGCATGCCTCTGATTTTACAGTGGAAGGTTCGCATTGCATTCAGCAGTTTTTTCCACAGATTTAGAGGCCCAGATTTCACCTTCCATATTACCAAGGATTCTTAGCACACCTACACATACCTTGCAAGCCAGCATCCTTTCAAGTTGGTAAGGATTACAAGTGATTTTTATGAGTCCTGGCATATTCTCCAATTAATAAGCTTTTCAGAAACCTTAATGTTTACCAATCGGGATCCTTTTAAGAAGAAAGCTCAAAGTATCATGACTTCAATTAATCCCACCATGGGGAGGGAAGAGGAGCCTAGCAGCCTTGTGCTAGCACTGGTGTTCTGGTGAGAAGAAAGGTAAACTGCACTTTTCCTGATAGTGAATGAGCATGTTCACATGGAAGAAGCTTATAAAAACAAGAGGATTTTTGTTAGCTTGTTTAACAGAGCCAGCACCCACCCAGGGAGGCAGTTTCCAGCTCTGGCAGAGGAGCAGCAGGATCAATTCTCACAGAGTGAGGAGAGTTTTCCACAGGAGTTGGAAGGGACTCTGCTGAGAACTGTGGGCTTGAAAGGAAAGCATTAGTTCTATTGGTAGTTTCTTCATAAAACAGTTAAATTACAGTGCCCAAGCAGTAGCTGAGCTGCTGTTTTAAGAGGAGCTTATTTTGTATGTGACTAAAACAGTCCTCAGAGGGAGGAGCTGCAAGGGAAAGGCCCAGCAGTACCGCCCAGAGCATCACCAGAACTCCACTCTGGCATCACCTTCCAAACCAGTCTCCTGAGCTCCAGAGAAAGGTATAGACATCCTTGCTACCAGGCTGGGCCCAGCACAGACACATACAGCCCAGCCCCTGCTTCAGAAGGAGCACACACTGGCCAAAAGGAGGCTAAGTTGCACGTATAACACAGCAAAGCTGAAAAACCGCTGTATTTCACAGGCGGCTTTGAAATTTCACCGCTTAATTCTGTTCCAGTGCAGAAATGTCACAGTCAGTTTCCTACATACCGGCTGACAGAGCAAGGAGCTGTGTAACTGCCCTCAGGGCAGTGCCTGGATGTCACTGGGCACCAAAATCCCATCTCAGCAGGCTGGGCACGGCTGCAGAACTAACCTGCTGCTGCCATGTCACCAAGGGGGCTATAAAAGGTGCTCAGTACCACTAGCACTGTAAAAAGCGCTGGTGGCTTTAATAGTGATATCAGCAGCAATTTTCCCCCAGAATGGAAAATACAGTTGAGATTTATCCCCAGACATCCCTAACTAAACATTAATTTGAACATCTGATAAGCTCTAATTCATTTCTTGTATGAGAGCCCTGAATGCACTACCAGGCTGGGCAGCTCCCCTCATGCCAATAGGCAGCTGCCAGCTGCCACAGTGCAGTGTAATTGTTTTGCTCAGAGCACTGCATGTAACCCACTGTTCCTTGTCTCCTTCAGCTGGGAGCTGGACCTAGGAAAAAAACATTTCCTGCTAAAAATCTGTCAGGAGAGTGTCTAACCACAAAAAAAGCTCAGGTTCCAAAATTTTGAATACTTTGTGAAGTTACATTTATACGCGGTGGGTCCCTGCAACTACTTTTTTTTTTTTTTTTAAATAGTGCAACACTTAATGAAAAAGCTCCAAGGCTGTTGCTATAGAGCTCCTAGATCACCTGCAGCTATAAGAGTGAGCACCCTGTAATGTGTAACGGATGCTGAGGCTGTAATCAGTTTTGCCCAGGGCTGGGTGTGCCTTAAAATGTTGGGTTCTGTTTTTGGCTTCCTTGTTTGGTAACTTTTTTTAGTTTTAGAAGGATTAGCAGTGGTTCAGGGAGGATTCTAGCACTAGTGTTACACTTTTTATTTTTCAACTAAACATTTTTGTCTAGCAGATCTTCAACTCGACTATGAAGCAGAATAATCCCCATTTCTACTAACTCCATAGCTGTGTCACTGGCAGGCTGCGATTCATCTGCCCTTCCCATGGACACAGGAGAAAGAAGGTTACCTGTCCACCCCATATTCAGCTGAGATGCTAACCAGAAGCCAGGGCCCTCTACACTCACCTTCTATTTTTATTAATAGAGCAGAGATCCAGTGATGCTGTATAAGCACACATTTTATCTATCATTCTGCAGCATTCATTAATTCCAGATGGGATGGGAATTCACCTTACAGATGAAGTCTGGCATCCAAACCTTAATCTAACCTGGACAACCACAGCCCAATATCAACCATTCTCTATCTTCCAACATTAAGTTACCTTAAATGCTTCAAAAAGCTTCAAAGCTTGTCAGTTCTAGGGCTGAGCAGATTTTGCCAGACCATTTTACAGATGAGAATAAAGGCACAGACATGCAGCATCCAGTTTCTCAAGGCACTCAGCTGCCTCCGCACACAGGTAACAGCTCACCATTTCCAGGGAGTGCATCCAAACAGATTCTCTTGGAAACACTCATTTCCTTGATGATCATTGCTGTGGAAGATCACTCAAAACAGTTGTTTTTTATTTTCTTAACAGCAGAAGTTCACTTTTATTTTAATCACTCCTGAGGCAAGCTTCTGATTTGATTCCAGCCTTGACTAAACAATCCAAATCTGGAGGCATTCAACTTCTTAAGTAGTTACTATAGCACTCAAGCTCACTGCAGGCTCTCCCCTGCATTTATTGAAGAAAATCAACATTCATAAAGGCCCACAGAAAGAAAAAGAGAGAAGGAGGTCAGCTTCTTGATTCATTCTTTCCACCAGTGGCAAAGACAGCCTACAAGCACATTAGACTGGACTCAGAAAACTTGAGATTCATTACCTCAGCCTGAAGCAAGCCAGAGCTAGCTAATTCAGAATGACTAACTGCTCCACAAAACCCCAGAGATCAATGACAGAACGGCTAGTGAGAGTCAATGGGATGATGACCGGAATAGGCAAAGGCAACATTGGAATTTTTAGAGTCATTACTCAATTACAACACTAGATTTTGTGACCTGCTTGCTGAATGCTAGGCATCTTTACAGCGTGCCATGCTGAAGAACCTGAAAGCTCTTCACAAAAACTGACCAGCCTTCATAAAGCTTCAACTCCTGGTACATGTTGAATTTTACAAATATTTTAAAGGAGATCACCTACTGAAGTCTATGAGTGAAGTTCATCATTCACCAATGTTAAAACAGCAGCATAGCTTACAAACCTGCTCAAGCCCCAAGACTTGAGGGCTGAAACAAAGAGAAAAAGAGCACAATGAAGCCACTGGAAGCCTCCATTTCCTCCTTTAATGGGGAGAAACTATTAAGATTATTGGATCAGAAAAACAATAATTCTTACAGAGAATGCAAAAGTCTTACATTATTACTGTTGTTTACCAACGTATTCTGGTAAGTACATTTTTACACGACATACATGTCTTAGATAAATTATGCCATTATGTATGAAAAAGTGCACTTTTGACATGTCTTGAGCCATTTAGAAGTTTTCCTGCTCTTAGAGAATTCAAACAACAGTCCTTTAAAGCATGACAGGAGCACGTAAATGACAACACAGACTGAAGGAAGGTCTGAAAATGCTCATATGGAGAATTTCCCCAAAATTTTCATTAACTTTCAAAAGCAGAAGTTTGTAACTGATAACGTGTATCTAACCTTCCAGTATTACACCATCTGATAACAAAGAAAAAGCATCAAAATGATTTCTGTCTTCAGAAAAACTATTTGAAGCATCACTGCAACAATCAGAAAGATCAGTACAATGGAATGATAATACAGAAAGAGTAATAAACAAGGGGACAACACAATAGGAAGATACTACAAGGGAAAGACAAAAGCACAACTTGCCCATCTCCGGATACCTAGGCTCGCAGTTGAAAACCCCACAAAGAGGAGACCTCCAGCAAGAGACCCTTCCCTACTACCAGTCAGCCCTTAAATGAGCTCTAAGAGAGGTGCAGCCAGGCTCCACCCCTTGCAGTCACACAGCTGAACTGCCTTCACCTGTGCTCCCAGGGCGGATGGTTCCTTTCCCCAGGTGCTCAATCAGTGGTTCAGGCTATGACTCAACAGTTACATACAGTCACTCATAAGTCACATTTATTTCCCTTAGTGAGTGACAGGAGTCATAGACAGGATCAAGTTGAACTCGTGAGCCCTATTCCAAGTTTCATCTTGCTTTCTGTGGAGAGCCCTTCTAGACCTGCAAGCCAAGTTACAGTCTTGTGTTACCATTTTCTCTAAGATTTTCACCCACGGGTGACCAAGAAAAATCAAAACAGAGCAAAAGGGTCCCTAACATAGTGTAAGAAGTAACGCTGCAGCAAACAAGGTATGAAAAGACATTTACAGGCAGAGTAATTGGCCAATAGAAAACATATCTCCAAACAGTGCTTTCCAGCTGCCTAAGCCCAGCAACTCCCACAAAATGGTTGTACGTATAATCTTCAAGAAGCACTGACAAGCTATTTCTTTTGCTCAGAATAAGTTTTAAACATTCTACAACTCACATCCTCTTTGCAGCCTCTTTTCTGCTCACTGTTTGCTACAAGAGATTCTCCCTTTCTCTGAGCTGCAGGAAGAGGCCGGAACTGCTGCGCAAGAGCAGATACGTTTCAGTTTGGGATATTTCTTTGATAGTAAAAGACAAGCTGAGAGCACAGACAATCCCCAGTATCCCAATGAATTAACATCAGATGACTTTGCACAGTGGCCATGACAAGCAATAATTTGAATCCAACCCATGTAGAAGGCCTAATTCTGTTCAGGCATAAATTGGAGCAACTCCACTGAAGCACATCCAATTTGCTGTAGAGATCAGCAGTGTAGCCACACAATGTGCACCAGCAAGGGACCCCAGCAAGGTATGGCAATGTGTACAGACACGCAGACTCTGCTCTCTGTAGGAAGCCTAAAGTGATGTGAGAAGATTCACCATCTCTATCACAGGAATGGCACCACCCATGGGTGACAAAATACCAGCCCAGCTTCCTCCCACAGCAGCAAGTCTTTCTGCAGAGGAAAAGCTAGGTTGTAATCAGAAGTTGTCTTGACACCACTCAGAGCTCCCGAGCGGAGACTGCTTCTCCCATGCAGCTCAAATCTGCAGCACTTCCCCCCCATGCACTGGGTGCTGCAGGTGTGCAGCCCTCAGTCAGAATGTCCCTCTGCCAGCCTGGGCCACCACAGCCCTGCTGCTCCATGCCATCTCCTGTCCAGCAGTGATGCACCCAAGGCTGAGAGCGGCTTGGCATGCTTTAAGGGACGTTGGCTATAACCCCACCAGAATAGGAACACTCACAATGGCAGAAGACATGTCAAAAAATGCACTTTCATTTTTTGGTCTGCTCCTGCGGCTGTGGTGCAGCCTCAGTGTATCTGCAGCCCCAGGAACACTGGAGGGAGAAAAAAGGGACACAGAAACCAACAGTTCAAGTCTGTTGTATACAGAGCTGAATTTCTCTGCCATCCTTGCTCATTCCCTCTGGACACACATTAACTTACCAAACGCAACAGGATACATTTACATTTTGGCAAAAACTCAAAGGCAGTTGGGTTGTCACCTATGTCTGCTATGACTACAAAATATAAAAAAATTACATGTGCAATTTTCATATGTAAATCATTCCCCACATTTCATTAATCTGTTCCTAAAAATGCTGCCAAGGAAGTGGGATGTCTGCTTAAGGATAGATTCAGGGAGGGGGGATAAATTAATTGTTATTTGATAGAGCAATTCTCCCTTGTTTATCTAGCAGTCCTCCCCTAGCCACTGTGCACCATTAGCAGATTTAATAACTTTTAATCAGGCTATCACGTTATTGTATTTCTGTATGAACTAAAAAATGCTTAATGGGCTTTTATTTTAGAAGCAAAAAAATTCCCATTACAGCAGATTAATGCTATGAAAAAAAAAAATCTATACTAATATCTCTACAATAAAGGGTATGAATTAATGGATAGCTGACCCAGTTACAAAAATGTGGAGGTTTTAGAAAATTCAATACGATGTATTTTTAAACCTCACACTGTAAAGTCTTTGAATACACTTCAACAAAGAAGCCTTCTGTTATGCAAAAATGTTGTACATCCTGGCATAGAAGCACAAATTTAATTTTAATTGAAAGAAATCCTGCCATCCTCTCACCTAGGAAGCAGGCTTGTACTTTGTAATGCAGGCAGAATGCGCCTGGATGGGCGGTATCCTCTGCTGCCTGCTTGAGCTTTAGCCCAGTAGCAAGCAGAGGCTCTGCAGCTGTAGCAAAAGGCAAATGGCTCATGGTCATCACAGCCAGCATTCTTCCAGGGTAGCCGAGCCACTGGCACTGCCACCAGAAGGAAAGGCAGAAGGGGAATCACGGTCAGTGCTCAGCACTTCCCACCACTCCCACAGCAAAATCATGTGAAAAAGAGCATCGCCATCCTCCCTCAGCCTTCACCCACACTACAGCTTCAAGCACAGCAGTTGTAGTTTCTGTACTGCGTGCCTATAAAAACTAAGATGAGTGCAAGTTAATCCTCAATAAGAACTAAAAAAAAATAACCAAGAAAGACTAAGAGAAATACTTACATCACAAGAAAGTATTATTGATTAAAAACCTCTCCTACTGTACAAGTTCTGCTTGCTTATCGAATTATTCCTCCCTCCTCCTACCACCCACCTTAAGCACAGCCAGGCAGCAGCTACCATCTTCTTCATCCCATTGCTACTCCAAGTACACTCATCACTACACCTGGGGAAGCTCTGAAATAACCATCTTCAGAGCGAGATATTTGAGATGAGAGGTGCTCAGCTCACAGCTGGGCCTTGCCATGTCTTAGCAGTAACACCTCCTTACATGAAACAGAGTCTCCATCCAGTGTGTAGGTTTCTCCAGAATGAAGGATTTCTGGGGAAGACTGGAAGTAGACAGGAAAAAAAAAGCCAAGTTTTTTGAATCATTCCCTGTTTTTTTTGTCTTATCGTGCCATCACAGTGAGTCAGTAGTGCTGAGTTTTGTAGATAATTATGTCCCATCGCATCTCTTTGGTCATTACTCAGCTGAGCTTTGCTAAAATATTTAGGTAATCATTCTCTATCTCTATTAAAACAACAGATGGAATTGCCAACCTTCAATTTTATGCTGGAATTCGGGAGCAATTTATTAACAGCTCGAACTCTGTTCTCTTGAGGGTTTAACGTGATGGTTGAACCCAATTACATTACAGTCCTTTGTTCATCAAGGGACATATGTAACATGATATTAAATGTGAAAACTTGTGTCTGAATAATACAGTCTTTGTGATACAAATTGATAGAGTATACAAGCTCAGATTTAAAGCACAAACTCTTCTTAATTCTGATCCTACAACATAAAAATTTAGGACCAAACCCACTACTGTCAGCAGATGCATATAAAACCATAGCATATTAGTGTTGATTCATTGTTTTTCTTCATCCTATCTGATAGTCAAACCATTCTGAAATCCCATCCATACAGTCCAGAGGCTAGACTTTGATTTCCACAGACGAGTGAACTTTTAAGTCTGTACACTCCTCCATCTTGCATCAGTCCCAACACTACAGCCTATGGGAGCCCCTACACACATGCACAGAACCCAGCCTATCATCTCAAGCAGTTCCAACGTAGCATGGAAGACTCCCTTACACAGCAAGAAATCCTACACTTGGCTTCAGCAGCTGTGTGTTCGTCACAGAATTTTAAAATCACTCCTAATAAGTTCACTTCAACTGGGTAACATCACTTCTTCTATTATGAATCTTCCCTTTCCTCCTTGCTGAATGCTACCAGCCTATCACACATGTTGCTGTGCCCCTTCCCAACCCTTCCAGTGACAGGACACCAGTCCTGTGGCAGCCCATCCACCTCCCCTCCACTGTACCTGTGCTCCAAGTGTATTGCCACTGCCATGCTACTAACAGACAAACAACAAAAGAAAGCAAGTACACAGGTCAGTGAACATCAGAAAACCAAGCAACCTCATATGCACAAAATGTCATCTGCTAAGGAAATGCTGCTTATTTTGAGATAATTATATTTTCATTCTAAGGCTGAAGTGCCTGGCTGAAACACAGCCACAGAACAGCTCCCTAGAAGCATGGGGAGCAAAGTGCATTCTTTTTAATGTTAAACTATAATTACAGAAGCAAAGTGGTATATTGTGAAACATCCCATGCACATAAATGAGGCTGTCAGTGTACTTTGTGCACAACAGGAGGGAAGAGGAAGGTGGCACTGCACCCCCTGAACTGCAGATCCCAGAGCCACAGGTAAGTGGGCCAGAAGTGGCCACAGTCCATGCAGAAAATAATCACTTTAAAAGCATAAATTGCAAGACAGATGTTTCACAGAGATTAACTGTAGTTGAAGACTACAAGAACTTGATTCTAAGCCAAGCTGGCAGCTCAGATGTGGGAACCTACAGTGCAGGTAGCCCAACATGGAACAACTGATCCTGCACTCAAGAGCAACAGGCTGGAACACAGCCAGTTTCCACAGCACTTTGAAATGTCATTTCTCCTGACCACGAAGTCCTGCTTGGATTCATATTAGTTAGGACATTTTTTACCTATCGTATCTAAGGAGTAAAAACAGTGTGCACTGCTCAGTTTCTGGAAAAAAATCTAGAAAGTATCCACACTTTTTCATACTGAGAAGAGCGGGTTTTGGCTATTTTGCCCACTTATTTTTAACCTTTTAGAATAAGTGTGCTGTTTGTATCCTTCAGATTCCTGAAGACTGTCATATTTTTCAAGCACCTGTTCAGAAAGCCCAGCAACTGACCCCATCCAAACCCTTGGCACAAATGGGATTTGATTGCGTTGTTCCAAGTACCTTCATGCCCCAGAGGTTCCCCTTGCCTGGAAAATGCTTGCTTAGGTAGGTTATTCCTTTCCAGTTGTATCACTGGTATGTACAAAGCCCAGACAAAACAAGAAGAAGGATATACCATTTCTCCTATTCACCCACTTGATACCATCAGCCTTTTTCTCCCGTCAAAACCCAAGCACAACAGTGCACTTTCCTAACTAAAGGCATTTCACCTCTGAAAATACCACTCAGATGTTTTTTTTTTTACAATCACTTGTGCAATTTTAACTGAACTGAGACTAAGTCTTCAGCCTTACTTATTTTGCTGTGCTTTTGGTGTTCTTGTGATTTTGCACTGCCCTAACCAGCGCTGCAGTTCTAAGGCACGTAGGAAGACGTAGGACGCTTAATCTGCCACATATTATGATAATAGTCATTTACTCCTACTTAACTAATTCTATTCTGTTTTTCTAATGACAGAGAAAAAGCAGGAAGGTCACAGATAGTTACAAACAAAATATTGTTCCTTGGTATCCATTTAATTCAAATCTCACACCTTTCCCTAGGGTATGAGGTCTTTAAACAGTTACAGGCAGGCACAGGCAGTTAGGAAGGCAAGAAAAAGGTAAGAGATGCACTCTGTGCTCCTTAAGAAAATAACAACATTCACCTTGCTATTACAGACTCTTCTTTCCTATGTTACACAGTACTATTGCTATACAAAAATATTGTTGGCTGCTGTTGGTTTTTTTTTTCCATATACACAGCCAGCAAGAGAGCTCATGATGCATACTACCCTGGAGCACTACCCCAAGGAAAAAAATATTTCTGTATCAAGCTGGCAGTTTTCACATGAAATCCATACACCACTAGCACATATTGATCCCTCTGAGTGAGAACTAAGTGAATTTCACTGATCCAGGCAGGCAGGTGGCTTATCATCCCATCGGCAACAAGGAAGGGGAGAAAAGCTCTCTGGAGACCAGGTCTGGAGCAGGGGCTGCAGAGGTTAGGAAGACAAGGCACTGGATTAGCCAAGCTAACGGGGATTTCTGTTACTAAATGGCTCTAAGTGTAGGGGAAAAAAAAAATCTACTTTCCTTAATATACTATTGCCAGGTGTAAGCAATAAATATCTTAGTCTGTTAATGTTTACACTAACCATTTAAATCCTATGAAGAGGATTGCTTCCAGCTCTTGCCAAGCCATAACAAATGAGGGCTGAAAGGAAGCTGCTCCATGGCAGACTATGAAAGCACTGGGCTGCTGCTTGGCACAGGCTGAGCAAAGAGAAGTATAGGAAAGGCTCCACAGTTATATTTCATAATTCCTTAGGCTTCAAGAGTGATATCCCCTTCTGAAGAATGCTATGTAAAAATCAATTCAATCACCATATTATCAGTGAATGCTTGAAAAAAATTAAATGCAACCACTCTCAAGATAAGAAACTCCTCAAGATAAGAAAGCACAGAGATTATTGGAAGGATTATGTAGGAGCAGAGGCACCCTGGCAGGTCCAGGAGCAGCTGCCCCACACTGTGAAGGAGCAGCAAGACGTGCTGCTCGGTTGGGTACTGCACGGGCTTGTGCCATCTGCAGGCAGCAGCAGCAGCTCACATGGAAGAGCTGACTTGTTTCATGCTTCTTCCAACCTTTTTCCTTCCCAATTCCAGCAGAGATTGAGGGTTTCAAGAAAGGTAACCAAGAAGCATTAAGGGGAAGACAATCTTATAAGGTGGAAACCCATTAGAAAAGACCTAACTCCACACAATCAGCAGGAAGATCTCAGAAGTGCTCAAGTGTGAACAAACTGCTACCACACCTCAACCTACTGCTGGAGGCAGCAGCTGAGAAGCAAGAGATTTTAGGTGTGATAGAACAGTCCTGCCTGCTTCTGCAGAGCTTAAAGGGCTCAACAGACAAATGTACACTCTCATAGGCTCCAAGAAGGTGGCTTCAGCCAACAGATACCAGGTTACATGGATTATATCTCTGATGTATGTACCACTAAATAATATTCCCAGCCTGGCAGAAGTCAGTGCTGTCAGAATTACCCTATCTGATAAGCACAGTTGTATCATTTTATTTGTCTGCATATTAGAAGAAAACAGATTTATGTTACTTTAGGCTGTGGTTTAGGAAAATAAGAAATTTGACACTAGTTTGAAGTAGACTGAATTAGGTTTTTACTAGGTTACTTTTTTTTTTTTTTTTTTTGCTTATTTTAGTCCTAGAAATTGTCCTAGATACCTATGAAGTACTGCATCTCTTCCTTCCTTCCTTCCTTCCTTCCTTCCTTCCTTCCTTCCTTCCTTCCTTCCTTCCTTCCTTCCTTCCTTCCTTCCTTCCATCCTTCTTAATTAAACTAAATTAAAATTATGTGGTATCTGTAAGTCTTCCACAAGTACCCCCAAATTATTTTTTTTTTCATTTACTACATTTAAAGAAAAAGTCTTAAAAGATGACTTTTTTCAGCTAGGAAATAGAATCTTCATCCAACTTGAAGATGAAAGAGTCCCTCCTCCAAAGTGGAGCCCTCTACATTCCTTTGTTCCTTATACAAACAAAACTGCTGACTCCTTGCAAAGAAATGGGTTGCAATGGACTCCCTCCATATGTTCTAGGGAAAAAGCAATGAATCACAGGAGAAAGCAAAGGCTGAAGCAAGTCACACTGGATGCTACTGTATACAGCATTTCAATTAGTATTGATACTATGATTTTGTCTGTTGTTGACTGCACAAGCATACATAACAAATTACTGCAATCAGCAACTGTTGAATAAGTGCTTCTTATTCATTAGCTACTCTCTGATCTAAAACTGTATTTTCCTATTAGCGACTAAGCACCATAAATGTGCATGAATTCAAGTGACACGGGCAACAAGCTTACATAACACAAGGAAAAATCAGGAGAGCAAAAAAGAGCAGCAGTGAGTGAGCATGTACTGAGCGGCATCTCCCTTCACGCTCTTTCCTTTTCTTGATTGCTGCCTGCAAAACCGGCAGTGGGAGAACTCAGTGCTGCACTGACAGCTTCGCAGCCCCCCACGATGCTCCCCTGTATTGTCTAGCACAGAGAGCTGATATGGTGAGAAGGTTCACTAAAAAACTTAGCCAAACTTTCTTATTCTTTTCAAAGAAAGGTTAGTTCATAACAAAACTCGGAGTCTATTAAAAGATGCTCAATAAGCTCTATATTTTGTGTATTCTCCAAATGACTGTCGCAGATGGTTTTCTGTCTGTAAGTGTGATTTGAAAATACTGATCTGTCTTCCACAGAACACATGAAAAAATATAGAAAGAAGTCAGTGCCAGCCACTAGAAGAGAACAGGCTCCACTGAGCAAATTGCAGAGCTGTGGGGAGCACTCCTATTACTCAGGGCTAAAACCCCCAGCAGCCCCAGGAAGAAGGCCGAGTGATGTAAAAGATGTCACCATGGCTCCACTGAGGGACTGCAGGGCTGGGAGGGCTGCCAACTGAGGGGAAAACAATGAACAGGAGGTAAAAATGCTTAGTGCTGTGGCTTTCAAGTCACATGTAAGAGAAGCCCATAAACAAACACATACAAAGTCCAGGTTGTCTGTGCTGAGTCCAAAGGGGCCAAGTGGCAAAGAAAGACACATTTCCATTGAAATGCCACAAAAGAAACCATGCAGAGGACATTATTCTTGACAGGTGATGCTCATTTCCAGTCCCCCCAAAACGTGCTGTCAAGATAGTGCATTCTGCAATGCGTCTACATAAGCTCAACATCTCTGTGTGCACCAAAGCTTTGAGGATGTAATTCCCCATTGTCTCCTCAAAACTTCCCATTATCTCAAAGGAACCATTACACTGCAATGGGGAGTTTATATCCTGACAATCTCCAGATGCTCAATAGCAAATATGACCATTGGCATAGCCCTCATCTCACTGCACAATCCATCACCATGCTCAGACACACAAAGCCAGCAGGAGGTACCGCCAGCTGAGAACGAACTTTGGCAACTCCTTCCCACCGAAATACACATTTCAGATTCTGGTTGTGACACTTCACCTTGAATTCAGTCATCGAAGCTGACTTCAAGACCCTCACTGCAGAAGCCACAACAAATGCAGGATTTCCCAGCCAGCCCCAGGTCTGCTGGTAGGACCTTCCACGTGTTGAGAGCGAGCAGCCAGCATTGCCCATCCGAAGCTCTGTATCTCAGTAGCACTCACTGGCAATTCTGTGAGAGCAGAACAGTGTCTGCCAGTTGCAGACATTTCAAGCCAAGGGGACGACAAAGGCCTTGCTCACCAGTCCCTTCTTACCCACTCAGAATGTAGGGCAGTCTTGAATAAATAAATACCATTGATTGCTCATTTCAAATGTGTTGTCTTTTTTTTTTTTTTTCCTTGAAAAATGAGATATTGTCAGCTGCTGCTGAAGTTTCATGAGACTAGGATTAAAGAACTGGAACCAACATCTGCAAAACAAGCCCTGTTTCATTGCATTGGTTAACTGAAATGTACAGCTCACCCAGCTGTGAAATGCATTGCTAAGCTGAGAAACAACACATCTTCCATTCCTGAGATTTTAGTAAATACAGATTTCGTTAAATTAGTATTGGTTTTTATGGTCAAAAGTGCTAAACTGCATTGTCCACCAACTAAGTCTGTAAGAACATAGTAAGCAGCTGTCATCCTGCACTCCTTGTCCATGGTTCCTCCTCAGTCATTATTCAAACCCAACTGAAATATCTATCCTGAATACCACGATTATTTTTTGGGGGGTAATTCAAATAATAGGATATGAAGGGCTTAGATTTAGATTCCCAGTTAGTGGGAAGCTCCCATTTCCACAGCCATCAAGAAGCAGTTATGCTGGACACCCAAAGGCTGCTGCAGAGCTGTGAGGTCAGTAAATGACATCTCTTCTTCTGACATGGTACGTGGGACTGAGCTTGGTGAGGCCTTGGGCACATAAACACAGAGGTGGCACATTCAGTCATACATGAAGATTTAAGCTTCTACTGCACTAAGATTATGGCGTTGTTCGGCTGCTGGCTTCCTGGATTGTTTTTCTTGAGTGATAAGTTATTGTATGGAATGTAAGGCAGACCTAGGAAAAAAAACAAGCTCCCAGATTGGGCATTATGTTTGTGTACACTTCTGGATCCTGGAAAGTACCACAGAACATTACATGCACTTAAAAATAAAATTAAATTTTGATTTAACGCAGTTACTCCATCCTAAAAATAATTACTTAGAATTATTTACTGCTGCTGAGAAATAGCTTTTTCCATAGACACAAAGGTGGAGCTAGTAATGCACTGTCTTTAAAACTAGCCTACATCTCTCTTGCCCTGAGCTCCTGAGAATCACATTAGTATTGCAGTGACTTCAGGCAGCACTCGTGTCCCCTGCAGCAGCATGTTTGGCAAGGAGACAACACACTGAAAGCAACATACTTCGGGCGTATGCCTTGTGCCACACACAAAGGGAAAACATTTCTGGAACTGGCCAAGTCATAAACGGTAACAAACCCTGCTTCCATGTATCCTTATATCCTGCTGTGCCAGCTGGAAAGTGCAGCCAAACTCTTTGATAGCTGGTATTTCAGTTGGACTGCCCAGATTCAGGGGAATACGTGACTTCACATCCAGTTTTTCTTTTGAACAGTTTGTGTTGGGGTCCCACCAGAATTATCATGTCTGGAAAGGCCAAAAAAGGGTGCAAAAGGGCGAGTGCTGCCTGGAAAGGAAATGGGTAAGGAAGCAAGAGGGGAGCTGGGACCTCGGGGCTGGAGAGATGGGACATAGTACGCAAGACTGGAGAAGGCCGAGCAAAAGGCACAAGGCGGGGAGAGGCACTGGGCTCCTGCACTGCCGGTTTGCGGTCTGCTCCTCGGAGACAGTGGCCAGAGGGAAGGAGCTCGGTGAAACCAGGGCCTCGGGGCCAGAGCTAAGCAGCCCAGCACAGGAATATGGGAAACCGCAAGCGCTTGGTGGTGACTGGGCTGAAAGCACGAGGAGAGGTGTGAAAGGCGAGAGTGCGTCACAGATCTCAAACACCACGTGCAACCTGAGACCGTGCTGAAACACGGAAAGGGAACGATGTGACCGTCCATCTGTACACGTTACCCAAACACAGGGGCACAAGGACACACTGCCACCAGCCTTGCCCGTGCCGTGCCCCACGAACTCCTCCACGCCTCTCGCAGCCGCCACCCGCCGGGCACAGCCGGGACTCGGGACAGGCCCCCACTCGCCTCCCGCCCGCCCTCCCCGTGCCCGGAAGCGCACGGCGGCCGTCCCTGAGCGCCCGGCCCGGCGCGGGAGCCGCCACGGGAGCCGCTCGCAGCGCCGCGGCCGCCGCCGCCCGCCCGCCGCCTCCGGGGCGTCCCCCGGCCCCGCAGCTGACGGCGCTGGAGTGGCGCATCGTGGAGCTGCACCGGGAGGCGGCTGCGGTGAGAGCGGGGCGTGCGCGAGGACCCTCCGCCGGAGGCTCCGGGCGGGTGGCACTGGGGCCGAGGGAGGCCGCGCGGACGACGGGCCCAAGAAGAGCGCTGCCCCAGAGCAGGAGCCGCCCCTCTCGGCAGCGCCGCGCAGACGCCGTGGGGGCTCCGCGTCCGCCCCGCGCCGTTCCGGGGCCTCTCGAGTGCGGCCCGGACGGTGGCGGCCGGCAACGGCCGGCCCGGGGGGCTCTGCATGCGGAAGCGTGCGGCGCGGGGCCCGGGGCTCGGAGCGGACGAGGCTGCAGATCGAGGAGATCTTAAGCGGTGAAAGATGTTAGACACTGTCCGATAACTGCGTGAGATGGTTTACAAGTAAAATGCGAGAGGCTGGAATTCGGAAAGGGAAGAGGAAGTAGCGCAGAAAGGGAAAGCAGCCGAAGTGGAAGCGCTGCCTGTATCCGGCCCGGGCTGAGCTGTGTGTCTGTCCCCAGGCGGGCCGGCAGACCTACGTGGACCCAGCCACGGGCTACCAGGTGCTCACCGAGGCCGCCCACTTGCGGAGAGGTAAATGCTGTGGCTCTGCGTGCAGACATGTGAGTACAAGCCGTGTCCCCCAGCCCCGCCTGGGCGCCATCCCTGTGACTTGTACGTTATTGGTGCTGGGGCAGCAGGAGTTGGTAGCACATGTGTGTTCTGCCCTGCCTTAGAGAGGATCTCAGACACGTTAAGTCCAGGGAAGGTTATTGGCATAGAATTAAAATATTGGAGCATTTCCCATTGACATTATCTCTTAGAAATAGCATGAAGTGCCCTGCACAGGAGTTATTTGACTGACTCTTAGTTTATGGAAGTTCTGTACCCTTTCACAAGTCCCTCAGCCAAGGGCAAGAAGCAGCGTATCACAAAGCCTGTGTCCAACAAGCATTCCCATTTCAGGGATGGGAGATGGGGTTTGTCTCAAAGATAGCTCGGTTTTCCAGAATGTTGTTTCAAACTTTAGAAGCTATGTTTTGTAGCAAGATGGAGAAGTGACATAAGGTGCAGGATTTGGTAGAACAGTGGGTGAATGTCATTAAGCAATAGGGTCCATCTGATGAGAACTGTGGATTTACATACATAGACCCAAGGAGCGCCAGTTCTGTCGCTTCCAGTACAGACAAGGCCAAGGCCACAATCATCCCCCAGGCAGGCTCTGGTTACAGCTGTGCCTGAACTTTCATGTGGGTAGCACTCAGGGTGCAGTATACACGGGGCTGGCCATGGTGCATTTAACCTAAAGATCCCTCTGAGAGCAGTGGAGAAAGGGAGTGAGCGCATGTGATACACAGTTCAAATATGTGGAGCTGATTGTGGCTCTGCTTTAGCTTTTCCTTTTTAAAGTTGCTGCCCGAGTGGCAAAGACTTGTTTCTTCAGTGAGATCTCTCTCTTCCTATAAGGGAACTGTCAGGACACAGGGCTTTGGGGACAAAGAGTTTCAATTGATCAGGACATGGTTACAGATGTACTGAGAGCCCGGGATCGTGTTTTCTCCCCTCTGCTCCTAGTGCCGTGCTGTGCTCTCAGCTGAGCTATTCTGGGAGCTGCAGTATGCACAGCATTTCTGCAGTTACATACAAAATAAAGAAGTTTAAGAACAAAAGATTGTTCTGGACAGTCAAACTAGAATGAGTTGGAAGGATACATTTAGGAAGTGGTTTCTTGGACGCTAATTAGGACCATTTGCTTGGGGTTGCCATTATTTTCCTTTTAGTCTGGAGGGCACAATAGATCAAATGATTTATATATCATTAACAATTCCTGTTAACCATAAGCCGAGCCGGGCTTTTCCATACTGATTACTAAGTAGTGCAATAATGGCTTGTTTTATTTCTTCTGCAGTGTCCATATGAGCAAGTTAACGTAAGAGACCAGTCGAAAAAGAAGCGCTTCAACTCTTTTTTCTATGTGTGACCATGAACGCCTCTGCACTCAGCGAGAACGGCTGCAGGACCTGAGCACACCTTGTAGCTCCACGTGGCTGCCACCACCAGCTCTCTGCCATGCGCCGTGCCTGCAGCCGGCACACGGTGACTGCGCTTTTGTTGCAATAAAGCACCAACTGAACGGTGTGTGCGTGTGTTTTGGCACAGCGTTATTGATCACCTCTCCTCTTTCTTTTGCACTACAAGTAACGGGTTCATCCATTTGTTGGATTGTATCTGGTCATACCATGAATTTCACTTGGAAAGAAGCCGGGAAAGCAGGTGTATGCGATAATTTACATCCCTTGGGTGTATTTATCATCACTATTGCGTACGGTGCAACATGTAAGAAATACTGCTAATTTGGGTACACTCTGGAGTTTGGGTTGATTTTTGGAGGGGTCAGGGACAGCGATACTGAACTGTGTGCTGTGCTACCTGAAGGCAGTGCTTTCACGGACAGCTGCCGCCAGGGGCGATTTGCTACTAGGGCTGAGCCCAGCCCGCAGCTCCCCAAGGATGCTGCGTCCCTACCGGGTACCAGGGAGCAGCAGACCGGGCTGGGCCACGCTTCCAGCTGGGTCTGACCCGGGGCAGCCCTGGGTTTCCCCACACACCCGTGCTGAGCTGAGCGCCTACCCTGAGATGGGGTGGGAGGAGGACCGGCTGGGCAGATTGGACTGTGTTCTTGAATGATTTACATTCTTCGTATTTGATTGAACGTCTATCTGATCAGTGTCCAAGTTTGTAAAAGGCTTTGGAAGACAGAAATGTTCTGTTTGCAAGCATAATACGAAGTGTAAAGTATGCTACACAAATCTACAAGCAGCCGGGAGGTGCCGAGCCCTCCTGCGCGTTGGACAGACCCTCAGCGGGCGCTCCCCCGCCTTTGTTCCGTGCAAAAGGCAGCCCCTCTATTTCTTACTGCAGCCACTGCTATCTGCGCTGTTGCTCTTACTGCCTGGCACAGCATCTCCCTCAGATCAGCTCCCAGACCGAGCGGCACCGGGACGCGTCCCGCCGCGGTGCTGATGTGCGGCGGCGCTCCAAGAGCCGCGGAGAAGCCCAGCCCCGAGCGGCCCCGGCCCTCTGCCCCGACCTCGCGGCTACGGAACTGGCCGGGGGGCACGACGGGCCGCGCTACGCGGAGAGGCGTTTTTCATCCGCGTACTTTCAGACGAATCGGGAGGTTTCGTTTGGGCTGGAAACTATTGTCTGTTGCTCGGTGTCCTATTTTGCTCCAGCCTCGGCTCCGATTGAACGAAATGTCTCTTAGCCAATTCCAAAAAGAAGCTCGTACAGGCTTCCAGATGCTAAGATTTAGATCATTTGAACGTCAGCGCAGCCTTCTGGTAACAGAACACATCCAAATGGATTTCGTTTGTATATTGACGTCCGTCAGACGGGAAAGAAGTGCATTTTAGAGCTGAAGTCTGTCCCGGCCGTGTTAGCAACGGGGCTGCAGGCCGGGCGAGGCGAGCCCGGACTCCCAGGGGCACTGGGGGCTGTGCTCGAACGCGGGGCCCGCACCCTCGGCCCGCTTCCCGTCGCCAGCGGGATCCTCCGGTGAGGGGCACGGCGCTGGCAGCAGGTGGCTCTCCTATAGCCCGGCTCGTGCCCCTGCAGCAGGGTCGACGCCTCGGGCGCTATAGGGAGCGGGGCCGGGCACCGAGCCGCCACGCAACAGCCGCCCCGCCGCCAGCCCGGGCTGCTCTATCCCTAGGGCCGCCCCGGCTTAAACTTCCCGCTGAGGAGCGATTTACCGTCACCAGAGGGATCAAACCGGCCCGGCCCCGCAGCCGGCACAGCGCACCCTAGGTCACCTGCGCACTGGGCACGCCCTGCGGGGCTTTCTCTGCTCTCCTTCCGCTAGCAGCGCTGCCCCCCTCTCCCCTTCCGACACCTCCACGAGTGTTTCTCCGGGCGCGCTGTCGCTCCGCGGGACCCCTCTGCTACCCGCGGGGCGGAGCGGGCTCCGGGCGCGGCTCCCGGAGGGGCCCCGCTCGCTGCTTCCAGGGAGCGGAGTGCTGCCTCCGCCCTCCGCCCGGTTCCTTTCCATGAGCAGATCGTTAGCATCCCTTGCCGGCTTTCCTTCTTCTTCCTTCTCTCTTTTTTTTTTTTTTTTTTTTTTTTTTTTTCCTTCCCCCTTTTCTTTTTATATGAATAGATCACCAAGCTGGCCACATCGACCTGGCGGTCACACGGCTCAGGGGAGAGGAGCTGAGATTGTCACAGGAGCTCAGAAAAAGCCCCGGGGAAGGCCGGGCGGGCATCAAACCGCGCGGAGAGCGGCTCCGGGTGTCAAACGCGAGCCTCGAGCCTCTATTTTTCTGTTGTTTTGAGTCGGTGGATCAATTGTCATCGGTCCTGTCACCTAAGAAGCAATGATTCCGATTCAACTTGGCATCTGATTTTATTCTAATGGGTTAAATTGGGTTCACTTTTTCAATTATCCCAGGTTTGACTGCGTAGTATTGCATGACAACTCACAGTTTCATCGGGTTTGGCAAAGCGAGCTTGCTCCGCGAGTACGTATATCATATCACATCAGATCAGGCTGAAGTTTGCTGTTTAGCGATTCCATTCTCGAGTCGCTTTTTGTAGAAGTGGGAAGGGTTGCTGCAGTCCGCGGCTGGTTCGGCACGATTCGGGGAAAAAAAATAATGCAGCGAGATGGCAACAACACGGGGTTCGCCGCTCAGCAGTGAATTAAGCACAGAACGAAGCAAGCGACACTATGGGGAACCGCTCCACTCACCGCAATATTTTTAGCAGCCTCTCAGCCCTCGCCTTTTTTAAATTTCCTAATATGCTCTTTGCTTTATTAGTTTTATTTACAACCGGCTCCCATTAACACCTCACCTGATTACTGAGGAGCTGAGACAGCTAAGCAGGAAAACCCAGCAAAGCGGCCAAAGCTGGGAGGGAGACGGTTTGGTTTTCATTCGTTCTTTTTATTAATATTTGTTTGTTTTGTTTCGAAGTAAATATTTTGAAGCGGGCAGCAAAGAAAAGGCAGGTAAACGCGTGTGCTGCGGGGGTCAGAGGTGAGAAATTCGCGTCAATTCCGAATCAGAAGCGATGTAGCGAGGGGGAGAGAGGCGAGAGGGGGAGAGGGAAACAATCCTTCCACGCAGCAGCTTGTTTATTTTAATTAACGTAGGGATCCTCCGCCAGGGAGAAGGACCCACCTCCATCTCGCGGCTGAACACCGAGCCTCTCCCCACCCAGACCCCAGCCCTCGCCGCTCATAAAGGAGGGCACAGTTTGGGCAGAAGCTCCTAAGGTCGCAAGGTAAGGTCCTGCATGAACCCCTGTAAGCGGTGCGGCGATTCAGACCTCACGATGCCATTTGCGGGTGTTCCTTTGCCGTCGTGTTGTGTTTTTTTTTTTTTTTAAACCAACAGCCCAGAATGGTGGTTACCCCAGGTGCTTTCGCAGTCAGCGTTCGGTGCGGGTGTTTTAATCCGGACAAACAGTAGTGTGGGAAGCCAGAGCCGTTCTTTTTAATAAATACGGAGCTGTGTTCTGTATTCCTTTTTCTTTCTCATCTTATTTTTTTCCTTCCTACGAAAGGCTCCCCTTACCTGTCCGTGAACGTAGCCTTTAGGAGCATCCTTCCCAAAAGCAGCTAAACACGGTACTTTCCGACGGCTAAATTACACCCGGAGTGCGCGTTCGATGGAGGTTACCGTTAATCCGCCGAGGAGCTGCCGGCTGCGCTCCGCCGCGGTGAGCAGAGCCGCTGCGCGCACATCGCGATCCGCAGCCCTGCTCGCTGCTGCCTGGCCGCGGGGATGCGTCCCTGGCAGTGCCACGCTAAGCTCATCGCGGTCGGTTATCTCAGTATCACCTCCTTCGGCAAATGAATACGCGGCTCAGTGCGCGTTTTCGGATTACCGGGCGCTCTGAGTTTTGCTTTTTTCGGCCCGATGCTTTGTGCTGGTAGGGCAGCCCCACACGTGCCCGAGCAGCACCGGCCCGGCCAGGAGCAGCAGTGCGGGGTGTCGCGGCGCTGACCCCGAGCGGCTCTGCTCCGGGGGTGCGGGACTGGAGAGAGGCGGTGACGGTAAAAGTTATTACGGGCGCCAGAGGGGAATTTGAAACAGTACCAAGATATTACATATATATATATATATAATGCAATCAATTTAAATGCAGAAAGCAACCTTGGCTACTTTTGGTATCACCTACGAGAGAGTCGACTTTACTCCAATTCTCTGTTTGTGTGCCCGATTCCACGGGGCGACGAGGCGGAGCGGCAGTAGCCCCGTGCCCCGCAACGAGCTGGCAGAGCAGAAAATAGCGATAGGTTGTGAACCTAGACCCGGCTCCCAGCGCCCGGCGCGGGCAGCAGCACTGCCATTCGCTGTCGCCTTTTCTGCGTTCGGATCCTCCGGACGCGATGTGCCGGGCAGCGTCAGCGGGGCTCAGGTGCCCGAGCGGGACAGAGCCCAGTGCCCTCCCGCTGCCGTGCTCCTGGCGCTGGCTCGCAACGAGGGGGAGCTGAATCTGTCCCCTGCTCCCTCCCCGCCGCAGTGCCCTCCCCTCTCTTCTAATTATTGCTGGTTAATTATTAATTCGCATGTAGATGTTGTCCTAAATTCCCCGAACTGAGCGCGGGATCGTTCACGCTGTAATAGGCTTTAGCTTGGAGCCCGTGGCCGAGAAGAATGAGAGCTCTATAGCGGAGCGGTGCCGGCATCGCGTGCCGCAGCCCGCCCGGAGCGCAGGGGGACTGCGGGGGGGGGAGGGGGTGTCGGAGGAGGGGGGGAGCTGATGGCAAAGCCAGGCCGGGGAGGGCGGGCCGAGCGGCTGCGGGCTGTCCCGGTCTGCAGAGTCCCACGGCCGAACCCCCCCCCCTCCCTCCATCTCACTGTTCGGGACTTTTGCAAAGGCCGAGCACGTACTTAAGTGAAGGAAAAATCCTGCACTGACTGAAACACCTCGAACGTTGCCCATCTGATGTCTTCCCAAAGCGCTGCTGCATGCCGCAACGAGGAGCTGCGTTCGGAGGCCAAGTGCTAATGCGAATGGCTTCATAGGAGATGAAGACCTCGATTTGGGCTTTAGATGCTCCGTTGCGGGCTATCCTACCCAGCTCGAAGGGCAGCGGCTCCCACAGAGCCCGGCCCGGGGCGCCCTCACCACCCTCCCACAGCGGAGCGGTGCCAGGACAGCGAGCCCGGTGTACCGGGAGCTACCGCGGGCTTTTGGAAACGAAGAGCTCACGTCTGATGCTAGCAACAAACTTTTGATGTCCCCTTAAGTAAGCAACACATTCATCAGTAAGAGCTTTAGAAACCTCCGGCCTCCGTTAGCGGAGCGGCGGATCCGTAACGCTACCTGATGGAGCAGAAGGGAAGGGCCCTCTCATTAATTAAGCGCGCCCGCCTGGAGGAGGTTCCGTCGTTCCTGACACTGCTTACGAGCCTGCCCAATTATTCCTGACGGAGCGGCCGAGCCCGGGCGGAGGTGGCAATGCGGTACCGACGGGCTCGGCGCTGTCAAGGAGCGGCTCTCGGCCCCGCACCTGCGGCACGTCGCTGCCCAGAGCGCCCGGACCGGCAGGGACACGCAGGAACCGCGCAGGGAGGACGGGGTTCGGGGATGCCCGAGCATCGCCTGTGCTGCACGGCGCGGGGGGAAGCGCGGAGACAACGCAAAACTGTTCTCTGCTCTGGGGCAGGCAGCGATCCCCACAAAATAGCTGGACGGGAATAAAGGAACATTTCGTTGGGACAAAAAAATAACAAACAAACAAACAAACAAACAAACGAAAAAAAACACGCTAGCAGCAAATCAACCCAAACCCTGAACGTGCCACCACAGTGGAAATATTTCACGCAATGACTGAACTCGTCTCTAGAAGAGATGTTGCCCTCACCGCAGGCGCCCGCCGGGCAGGCGCAGGGCTGCGCGCAGCCGGACGGCCGTGCGCGGGCGAGAACTCCTACCGAGGGCTCCCAGCCCTCTCCCCGGCGCCGGCCGCCCGCGCTCCCCGCTCTCTCCTTCCTCCCGGGCCGCTCCGCTCCCACGAAGTGGCTGCGCGGCCCGGCCCGGCCCGGCCCGGCTGGGCTCGGCCGCAGGGCAGAGGGGCACTGCGAGGGAGGGGGCCCGGAACGGCTCCCGGCCCCCGGATCGAATCACCTCCTTTATTTTTTCCTGATGGCTCATTGTGCTAATTGACTTGTTTTCTCCAAGGAAAGCCCATTTCTCCCCCCTCTTTCCCCCTCTACAGTTTTTTGTTTTTTTTTTTTTTCCCTTTCTTTTCTTTCTTTTTCTTCTTCTTCTTCTTTTTTTTTTTTTTTTTTTTTTTTTTCTTTTCTTTTTTTTTTTTTTTTTTTTTTCCCTTTTTCATCTTCAACCGGGACTGCTCTGCAGGACTCCACGGCTGGTGGGGGGTTTCTGCCCGTTATAAGGGAGATTCCCTCACCCCTTTGAGCTTCGTCGATTTTATAGCTATTACTCTTATTAAAACACACACGCACATACAACGCATTGATTTCCATCCAAAAGGGCTAATTACATTACTTACAGTAAATAGCAGCCCTGCTGTCCGGGGTCTAGTGTGCCAACAGAGAAAAAAAATCCCGGCTTATTTCACTTGATTGACTTCATCTTTGTGTGAAATTGTGTTTTATGAGCTGTATTCTGGCACTCGGAGGAATGTAGCAACATTCAATCTGCAAATAACATTAATTTTAGCTACTTAGGGAGAAAGAGAAGGGAGGAAACCGGCCTCCTGGATCTTGGGTTACAGGGAAGAGGTGACTCGAGGAGCCCCCGAGGATGGCTATGGGATGCTTTGCAGAGGAAGTGGGGGCTGGGGCACTCCTTGCAGCGGCCGCGCTGGGGCTCGGTGTAGAGCGTCCCCCAGGGAGCGGGGAGCGCGGAGCTGCCGCCAGGAAGATCCTTCGGTAGGGATCGAGGTGTCAGGAAACAGCCGGCAGCTGTTCCAGGGAAAGGCGAGGAAGAGCAGTGTGAAAAGTAAGTAGGAAAAAGGGGAGTGGAGAGGAGGGAGAGCAGGAGAGAGATTAGCCAGGAAGGAATGCGCCGCCCGGACCCCTGCGCGCGATGACCGCTGGCAGCCGGAGTGGCGAGGGACGGGGGGAGGCGAGGTCCCGTTTCGGCTGAGGGCGGGGGCCTCCCGGCGGCGGTGGGGCGGGCTGTGCCAGAGGACCGTTCGGGACCCGAGCGGAGCCCCCGGCTGCAGCCGCTCTCGGAGCCCCGATCCCGGGCGCGGAGTCCCCGCTGTACGGAGTGGCCCCGGGGAGCCCGGCCCCGCCGCCGCCTCGCGGGACTCGACGTTTGGGGGAGGTAATAAAGCCCACCCCACCCACAGGCCCGGCTGCGATGTTTGTCGCTGCTTGCCCATCACTAGGGGTTGAGAGGAGTATGACAGGTCTTTGTTGTCTGAATAAAAATCAGTGGCGGCTCAAGGGAGAGAACTCCTCCTACTAAATTATCAAAAATGGGCTGGCTTTAGTCTCTTAACAAATTGGACAGAGCTCCGGAAGGCAGCAGTCCCAAATCCAACCTACAGGCACTGGGAACTTTAAAGCAACCAGGGACTGCTTGAAAATAGCACTTCTTTTTGCTTTCTTTGTATTCAAAACTATATCCTCTCCCGACCGGTTCTGCCGCCCCAGGTCCGAGTCTCTCCGGTCAGGAGCCCCAGCTCTCCAGAACAGTAACAGATCCTTTAGCTCGTTTTTCTTCTTTGATTTTTCAAACTAATTATTATTACGTTTTCTTCCCCTTGTTTGTTTTCCGCACACCTTCAGGAAGCCCTCGGTGCTTGAGCAAAGAGAAGCTCCTATTGCAACCTCCTTCCCTGTGCCGTGCGCCTCGGTGTAAACATTTTGGATGATCTAAAGACTCTGGGGTCTGTATATGGAAATAGTGGGGTGCAGAGCAGAAGAAAATACTTGTCCTTTCCGTCCCCCAGCCATGCTTTTCCACGGGATCTCCGGAGGCCACATCCAAGGAATCATGGAGGAGATGGAGAGGCGATCCAAGACCGAGTCCCGCCTGGCTAAAGGGGGACAGATGAACGGCCGAGAAACGGTAAGAAAGCAGCCGGCCCTCCCGGAGGGGGGATCCCTGCGAGCGTGGGCCCGCACGGGGCAGTTCGGCCTCGGGGAAGGGAGCTTGCCTGCCCCCGTCCTGCCCTGCCCCTGTCCCGCTTGTACAGCCCCGACACTGTTGCTGTAGCGCAGGGCGCTGCGTGTGCCGGGCTCCGTTAGTCGTTTGTTTCACAACTGCTGCCGCGTGTGCTTTCTGGAGTAAGGGGCAACGCGTGAAATCGCAGCAGGGACGTTTGTAAAGCCGCTGCAGCAGCAGCCCGGTCCGGCCGCCGTGCCCGTGGGAGAGGGGCTGCAGGCAGGCTGCGAGGCTGCTCGCACTCCGTGCCCCCCGGCACCTTCGGACGGACCCGCAACCCGCGGCCGCTCGTTGCTCGTAACCATTTTTGGTCTCGAGTGCGGGACCGGTACGGAGGTGCTGCTCTTTTCGAACGCAGCACCGGCCGGTTATTCCGTTTAGTAGCATCTCCCCTTTCTAGTGCCGGGTCCGAGGTTTTCATTAATGTCACGGCAGATGGAGAACGGGATCCCTTTCTTCCCAACTTTGTGGGGCTTCCGCCCTCCGCGCACGAGGAACAGCGCACAGAGTAGCGGCCTGCAGCCCGCCTTGCCGCTTCAGCCGCGGGGTCTTCTCCTCTCTCTTAAATAGCTCCCGCTTTGTTCAGCGAGAATTTGCAATGTAAATTCCACTTGCTTTTTCAATTGCTGTAAAAGGGGGCGAGGAAAACGACTTCAGATTTAAAAAATGAACGCGGAGTCGCAACTTTAAAACGGTTGCGACTTTCGAACAAGAAGTTCGGGGCGTTTTTTTCCCGTCCGTTTCTCAGCAGGCGCCTCTCGGAGCCTCCCGGCCGAGCTTTTGTTGCCGCGGTTCCTCCACCCGCCTTTGTCCCGAGCGGCGCTCCCGGAGCTGCCCGGGAACCCGCACCGCTTCGGGCCGAGAGACGCGCGGTGGGGCTGAGCCCGGGCAGCGTCCCTGCCCGGCGGGGCGCTGAGCGTCCTCCACCACTGCCCCTCGCATCGCCACCTGTCATCTTTCTTTGATTTCTGCTTTAAAGTGTTTGCTTTTGCCTAGCACAGGGTTAGGCTGTTCTAAGCATGGAGAAAATTTACCAGAAAATTGATTCAAGCATGCACCCTCTGCCATAAACTTCTAGTGTGGCAAAACGGTGTTTCTCTACTTGAAAACGCCATTCTTCGGGAGCATTCTAGTATCAGAATGTGAAAGCTATGGGGAAACTACTGACTTAAACTTCAGAAACCCTAAGAATCTGCTTTTCTCCCCTCGCTGCGGCCTAATCAGCAGCTTTCACATACTGCAAAGACACGAGCTGGTTAGGAGCGGTGTGACGAGACAAACGCGAAAGCTGAACCCCAGTGAGCTGAACTTGGTGGCCCGGGCCCGAGAGGGTCCCTTTGTGCAGCCCCAAGGCCGCCCCGCTCCGTGTCTGATCCCTGCGCTGTTGTTTTGCAGAACATGCCCCCTATGAGCCCCGAGAAGCCTGCTTTGTGCGCCGGGTGTGGAGGGAAGATCTCAGACAGATATTACCTGCTGGCTGTTGACAAACAATGGCACCTCAGGTGTCTTAAGTGCTGTGAATGTAAACTGGCTTTGGAGTCAGAACTCACCTGCTTTGCCAAGGACGGCAGTATTTACTGCAAGGAGGATTACTACAGGTACAGCAATCAGTTCTCACGGGTTCAAAATCACGTCCCCTCCCCAGGCATTACGAACCGAACCGCTCTTTTCTTCCCCACGGGATGCTCGCGAAATAGCTTTTTGCGGCCAGCTACCCCCTCACACGTCCCCTCACAAAAGTCTCGCGCGTTTACCCACCGGGCGGGCGGCCGGGGGAGCCGAGCTCGTGGCGGCACGGGAAGGGACGAAAGAGCCGAGCCTCGGGCTCCCGCCGCGCCGGGTAAGCGCAGGAACGCAGCCTGCGGCCCGGCGGAAACTTTCCCTCCGACCATCGAGCTCCGCATCCCCAGCGCGGAGCGGCCGAAGGGCGGCGGACAGCGGCGAGGCCCGCACCGTGCGGAGCCATGCCCCTCGCCCAACCCCGAGGAGACGGCGGCTGGGGCTGAGCGGGGGCCGTTCGCTCGAACGTTTCGGCTCCCCCAGGGAGCCTCCACTCCTCCGCGGCCTTTCTGGTCTCTAAACGACCGAAAGGATGGGGCCGCTTCGTTTTCTCCCCTCCCGCGTTTCTCTCCGCGCTCTGGCGGCGGGGAGCTTTTGCTCGCCGCAAGATCTAAGCGAACAGGTCAACCGGGCAGAAAACTCGAGGCGTTTGCCCGACGGCAGCGGTGCCGGGTGTCTGCGGGGACTGCGGGAGCCGTCCCGGGGCGGGGAGGGACGTGCGCGGCCCCGGGCTCCTTGCCGACCTCCCGCGGCAGGAGCGAGGCGGACAGCGCCGTGGCGAGGTCTTCCTTGACCTTTCTAGTTGATGCCCACCGTTCGTTTCCCTCAGAAGGTTCTCCGTGCAGAGATGTGCCCGCTGCCACCTTGGGATCTCAGCCTCTGAAATGGTCATGAGAGCCAGGGAGTCGGTTTATCACTTGAGCTGCTTCACCTGCACCACCTGTAACAAGACTCTGACCACGGGCGATCACTTTGGCATGAAGGACAACCTGGTTTACTGCAGGGCCCACTTCGAGTCCCTTTTGCAAGGAGAATACCCCCCTCAGCTGAGCTACACCGAGTTGGCAGCCAAAAGTGGAGGGCTGGCCCTGCCCTACTTCAACGGCACGGGCACTGTGCAGAAGGGGAGGCCCAGGAAACGAAAGAGCCCTGCCCTGGGAGTGGACATCGTCAACTACAACTCAGGTGGGCAGCTCACCCGGCTTCCCCCCCTTACCCCCCACCCCATCCTCGGCTCGGAACGCTCTCGGGCTTCCCCTGGGCCGGGTGGTGTGTGGGGAGCTCAGCCGGGCCCCGGCTCGCGTAACTATTGGCAAATCAAACCAACGGCTCTCTGAGGGTTGGAGTTTTGCAGGAAAGCTAACAGCAGCCCTCCTCAAAGGCTGTCTGTGCCCATTAATGTCAAACACTCAAACTTAGCCGCTTACCAGGGTAAAGACAAAAACAACAGAAAAAGCAGAGAAACACCACACCTTTCTCTATAGAAACCTTGGAGATACCGTTGCCATTATTTGTGTTTCATTAATGAAAACACGTCATCATTTAGATTTCAAAGTATAAGAGTCCAAAAGGATCAGAAGAAAAAAAAAAAATGTAGAGCAAAAGAAGGCTAGAACGTGGCCAGCACGATGTGCAGGCAGTCAGAGCAGGTCTCCGATTCATAGCACTGAACTCTCCAGGCGAAACAATCCCGGTTTACTGGCACATAAACAATCAAACTGCACAAGAGGCCAACGAATAAATGTTGTTCCCCATAACGAAGCCTTAACAAATGTAATTAACAGGAACGGTTTCTGCTCTCTTAACGGTAGGAAAGAAACGAGTGTCAGACTCTATTAAATTTCCTCTCTTTCCGCCACTTCAGTACCCACGCCGTGCCCGAGCACCCCGTGCTAGGGGCTGGAGGGAAGGGAGATTTACGCGCTATCAGGCGCTTTAAGAGGAGTTTCGTTAGACGGAAGCCGAAAGTAGAGAGGACAAACCCGAACAGAAAGCCCCCGCCTCCCCAAAAGCTTGGGGAGGAAGAGCAGCCTCCGGAAGGGGCAGCGGGCAGGGAGCGGGCAGCGGCTGCCCCAGGCGGCCAGGGAAGCTCCGCGCCGGTTTCAGCCCCCTCCCTCCGCCCCAGTTCGGGCCGCTGCTCGGAGATCCGTGAGCAGCCCACGGCTCCCCCCGCGCAGACTGCAGCCCTCCCCGGCACGTCCTCTGGGGCTGCTGTGAGACGGGCCGCGGCTGGGAACGGGGTGGCTGTGCGAGGCTATTTCATCTCCTCTGATGCGTAGACCTTGGAGCTGGGGTAATCACTGCGCTAATTGTTCCTTGTTAATTGAAGATGACATTGGAATCCCTGGCTACGGAGCGGTTTCCAATCAGTCCTGAAAGCTGCTAAAGAAAAGCGAACCTGTGGCACAGCCCCGGTTCATTCAGTGCCGGCCCCTGGTGGGGGGGGAGGGGGGGTCCCCATCTGCCCGCTCTCTCGAATTCTCAGTTGGCCACCCGAATTCCCCAGGTCCCCAAACAGAATTATTTCTACGGATAAGTTATCATTAGAATTAGGATCAGAAATGTTGTGGGTATGATAAGACACCCCTGACGTACTCAACAGAGAATTACTTGTGAATGCGGTCACAGTTTTTGGGTGCGAGTCCTGAAAGTCTCCTTCATTACAACCACAACGGTTGGAAGATTCACTGACTGCAAAGCGAGATTAAAACCCACTGCCCACTATAAAAATATAGCCCATTTCATTGAGGTCTCACCTAATTTTGAACAAACAAACAAAGAAGACCGCTCTAATTTGATGTCTTATGGTTCATGTAGATGGCTGAGGAATTTGATCTGGCTGGGCTGTATTTTTTGCTTTAAGCATTACCTAGCAGTGTCCAGTGCTTACACACGGTCTTGAGAAAATACAGCCTGCAGCAAAAGCATGCATCTGGTGCAAACGAGTCCAGCCCATTGACCTGCTGTGCTGCAGATCCAAGGGGAGGAAAACAAGCCTCTGACAGTTATGAAATGAGTTGCAGTGGATGGAACTATTTCTTGAAAGAGGAGAAAGATAAAGTTTCTCAATAATTGGCAGCCACTTCCTACACGCGTTTCCCATCCTTTGCCCTGCACTCTGGCATCCTCCCTTCCACATCCCATCTCCCAGGGATAGCAGCCTGCTGCACGCCCGCACAGCCCTGCATGCCTCACACCCTGCAGCCCCCAGCACATGTCTGTCCTGGACCGTGTGCTCCACGCCAGCCGACTCTGCTCATGCCAAGTGTGCTCCTACAGCTCCCTGCTTCCTGGGAACAGGGCACTTCCCTCCCCAGGTAAAGCGAGGTCTGACGAAGCTGGCTGCATTGGGATGGCAGGCCGTTACAGAAACAAATCAGACTTCTAAAGCCAACTGGTGCAGCTGACCCTGATTAGGCCAACAGCCCCACAGAGCTGTGCGCAAAAATCCGCATAGTCAAAAACAGTCCCCATGATCAGGCTCAGACCTGTGCATGAGTTTTGTTGTGGAGGAGCCAAGCATGGGGCCAGGGTGGGAAATGGGCTTCTGCTGCGGCACCTACAACAGCTTTTCTATTTTGCATGTTGTTTAGCAGTTTGGTTTCTGCTTCTCAGCTGTAAAGTGGAAACAACAATAAATAACTCAAAATGTTGTGAGCTAAAGCCATTCGCGCTTGTGAACTGTCTGCAATTAATGTGAAAAAATGGAAGAAACTATTCAAAACTACTTAAAACATTCAAAGCTTTCTCTATATTACCTCTTATATCATAGAATTGATATATATTTTGAGGCAACTGTGTTGACTTACAGCTCACAGGATATAGAAATGAGAGGGTGAAGAAGATTTACCTAGGAAAATATTTTACACAGCTGTTGCTCCAAGAGCTGCTTACTTTACTTCATAATAAATACGTGTGTGTGAAAAACTAAGAAGAGTTCACTTGAAAAATTCTTGGCAGTAGAAAGCAAAGAGTTCTAGCTCTTTCCAAAGCAAAATTAAATTAGCAACTCCCTGATCCCATTGCAATGAAATAAGCAACAATATCTTGCCCAATTTTCTGCTTTCTCCTGGTTCTCCAGGCAATGGTATTAAGTTCTGCAGGATGATGTGGCAAAGCCACACAATGCTGTTATAAAAGGGAGATGGATCTGATCACTGCATGAACAGGGGTTGTCTGAGAATGCTCCGAGCTCCATTCTTACTTTCTCTTGAAAATGAAAGTCCAAACAAAGTAGATCACAGATGAAAAGAGAAAAAAAAAAGAAAAAAAAGCAGCAAGCAGGACAGAGGAGCGTGAGGAAGTTTGCTTTGCTGCCATACCCCTGCATGATCCAGGAAAAGGAAACACACAAACAGCTTACAAATGTCTGATGGAAAACCTGAGGTTTGAATCTGGTGATCTGCTTTATGGCAGCTGATGAGTTACTACCCACACAATTTGACTGAAGGCAGTGTGACTACCTGTGAAAACAAGGAGTAAATGTAAATCCCAATCTATCCTGAAATTGTTTTTAAGGTAAATTTCGACTCCTGGTGCTTTCTGAAGTGTCAGTTTGCTTTGTTTGAAAGTGCAGACAGACTTCTCACAAAGACTAGAAGCAAATCTAACTATAATTAAATATTCACCTGATTTTCTGTCAAAGCGTTGTCTTAACAGTGTCTGTTCATGTTGCCTTGTCTTATAATTCAGAAGAGAAAACACCTTCAAGAAGCTTTCTATTTTCTCTTGGTTTCAAGTTGTTTTGCCTGTTTTTAGCTCTGTCAACATCAGTGTCTCTCTATTGTCTTCTCCGTCTTTCTCTCCTCTCTTTTTTGAGAAATTGGGATCAGCTTGCCCTAGTAAATAATCCACTATCTGAGAGCCAAGAGCTGTTCAAAAATTCAAATGATCAAGTAATGAATCTTGGTCTAGTTTACACACATTCTGACTTCTTTTCAATTCAGTTCAGTCATTAGTACTCCTTGCTATGATTGTGTGTTCAATCTTCTCCTGTTTAAGTGAGCTATCATTACAAAGTGGTATCCTGAAAGTAATCCAATTGTTTTTAAGCCAAAGAGAAAAAAAACAGGTGTTTTTCTTCTTCTTCTTCTGTTTTTTCCAATATTGTCGTGTCTTTCCCCAGTGCTGAGTGGTGATGCTACAAGTCCATGAACAGCTGCCACTCTAGGGTACAAAATCACATCCAGAGAAGTGCAATCTGGAACAAAATAATCTTTCACAGATGCTTTGGAAATCTGGAATCAGAGAAATTGGGGAAAGTCTTTCAAATTTTGGAGCCACTATTTACTTGGTTGCTTGCAGGAATCTTGTTAATCAGTATCAGCTAAGAGCTGCTGCTGGGTGGGACTGAGATGGAGGGCCTGAATCAAGCCTTGACCAACTACTTTCTAGAGATGCTTTACAGAGGAAAAGTTTCCAAGAAATTCACTTAAAATCTCAGGCAGAGTCCGAAACCATTTATTTTATCAGCAAAGAAATCCAGATTTTCTGCTTTCCTGATCAACTGTCATAACAAACTTTCCTGCTGTACATCTTTTTTAAAGGTACTTGTGATTTGGAGGAAGGCTTAGGAACATTCAGAATGCTGGCTTGACCTTTATTCTTCTCTCAAGCTAAGAGTGTTTCAATGAGTGAGATTTCAAAATCTCAATGAGATTTCAGATGACTCTTTGGATGCCCAAAGCAAAACCATCACCACAGGGAAAAGACTTGTTTGAAAATAAATGCCAAAGAAGAGATAACTTTCTATGCCTGTCCTTAGTAGGTAACGGCCTAGGGGACATAGCATGTTTTAAGTATAAGAAAAGGTCATTTTCTAGTTCTTTTTTGTCTCATCTAATTATCACATCTATACTTAGTCTTGCACCATGTTAGCGCTTCTTTCCTTTCTTGCTCTCTAGCTTGCTTCCTTCCCTCCAAATAGTACCTTAGCCATGATTGTTGCCTTGATTCCTTTATCATCCATGCGGCACAGCCACTAACTCACTGCTTGATTTATTGAACAGGTTGTAATGAGAACGAGGCAGATCACATGGACAGAGACCAGCAGCCTTATCCCCCATCCCAGAAGACAAAGCGCATGCGCACCTCCTTCAAACACCACCAGCTTCGTACCATGAAGTCCTACTTTGCTATCAACCACAACCCAGATGCCAAGGACCTCAAGCAGCTTGCCCAGAAAACAGGCCTGACCAAGAGAGTTTTGCAGGTAAGAAGCCACCATCGCAGGCTTGACAGAATTTTCCCCTACTGCTGCCAGTCGATAGCATTTCCCATATGTGTAACAAGAGCAATATATAAATACTTTTGCTAGTGTGTCCCTAGTGGGTGTGCAGAGGGGTGTGGTATTACATGACGGGAGTGCCAAATGTATACCTGAAGGCAGCCAAATACTGAAATGTGATTTATAAGTAGTTGCATCCTCAAGATGAGGAAATTGTCTCCAGAGTCTATGACCTGGGGGACATCCTGGGATCTGTAGTCTCTATGTGCTGATCTTATTAAGGACAGAGGTAGCAAATCTACTCATTTTACACATAGTGGGTGAAGCCCTTGGGCTCTTGAGAGGCAGTTAACGTGGCCCCTCAGTGAGCAGATCCTCAATATACAGGAGGCAAACTTTGACCAGTACGATCTTCCAGGATCAGCCTGTTCCCTTGTACTACCAAGGGCCTCCATAGCAAAGTTACTTCCCTGTGAAAGAGCTCAGCAAATGACATTAACAAAATCTGTGTAACGGTGTGTGCTAGCTCAGAGAAGTTAAAGTGAGGTATGTGTTGTAAGCTGTGTGCAGAGAAGGGCACTAATCTAGGGACAAAGAGAATCTATTAGCAGTGATTGCTTGTCTGTATTCCAAATCACCTAAAACACTTTCAGTGAACCCTGCCAAAGAGAAGGACTAGGTAACCGATATCAACAAGCTGCATGACAGGGACAGTGTAATTTCCCCTCCTTCCTTGTCAGTCTTTTAAAATGATTAAGATAAACTTTAAGTCTTAGCCAAAATCTGCTCGTTCACCCTTTGCCTTCATCTTTGAGTCTCGACCCTAAAACTCCCCAGGCGAAACAAGCACCAGTGGCCATGCAAAACGTTGCCTCTGTCGGGCGAGTGAGCGAGCAGATTTCCCAGGACTTGGCACTGGGCCCCGGGCCTTGTGCAGGGCCTGCCTGTGAGCCGGTACCACCAGTAGCAAGCCAGGCTGTAGAGTGATGTGGGCAACTTGCCACACAAATCAAACATCAAAAAGATGGCGTAAAAGCAAGAACAAAGACATACAAACAATCAAACAAACAAACAAGCATCGGTAAAGAAATCCATTGGGATTGGTTTGCAGGTTTGGTTTCAAAACGCAAGAGCCAAATTCAGAAGGAACCTTTTGCGGCAGGAGAATGGGGGTGTCGATAAAGCGGACGGCACCTCACTTCCGGCACCGCCCTCCGCAGACAGCGGCGCTCTCACTCCACCCGGCACTGCGACCACTTTAACAGACCTGACCAATCCCACTATCACTGTAGTGACATCAGTGACCTCTAACTTGGACAGCCACGAACCCGGGAGCCCCTCACAAACTACCTTAACGAACCTTTTCTAACATTGCCGTTTTTTTTTTTTTTTTTTTTTTTTTACTCTTACTCTTCTTCTTTATTATTATTATTATTATTATTATTTTGATTATTTTCAAGCCTTTTTTTTTTTTAAACAAAATAACAAACCCACAAAATATTTGGGAAAATAAACAGCTTGATGTGTAGCATCTGCAGCCACTTGGCAAATGAGTTTGAAGTAATATGTTGCTATAATAAACGAACATTTATTGTTGATAAATTGTACTCAAATTTTTTTAATTCATCAGACAAACGAAGAGAAGTTCTGAGTCATTCTAATAAGTGCCTCTTAAAATTGTATGTTACTTATTTCCACAATCTTGAAAAAAACATGAATACCACTACGACTACAAAGCCCAAAAGTTTCTTTTCTCTCCCTGATAATCAGCTAAAAGTCAGTATAATCATAGACAAAAGAATGCTGCTTTCACGATTGTATGTTCACTTCCAGAACCCGAGATTTCCTTTTATTTTTATAACACATCTAAAAGTTTTGTACGATTTATTTTTTAAATGTAGACAAATAAATACAACGTGGATTAAATCGATGACGTAGCCAGACCGCAAGTCCCAGTGCTTCTTTGTAACGCGTTAGGGCCATGGCCGACCCCCCGGGCACGCTGGGAGCCCCACGGGGCCCAGAGCTGCCCTTCAGCCCTGCACCCAGCCCACACCGAGGGCTGCACCTGGTGGGGGCCTGGAGTGGGGCCCATCCAGCACAGCCGAGGATGTGGGTCTCCGAGCTCACCTCTGCGAGTTATGGAGGGCAAGGGTGGGAAATGCCCTTGCGGAATGAGCTCGCTGCTGTAAGGGTATTGTTAGAGCAGAGCAACAGCTCGAGGTGGGAGTCCCTCTGATCTGACATATTGCACAGGGAGGGGTTTTCCTTCTGCTCTGCAGTCAAATGGCACAGGTTAAGAATTAAATTAAAAAAAAAAAGGGGACAGTTTGCTGCTCGGCCTCCGTGCCGTACTACTAAAGCAAACAGGGGTCGTCCAGCTACTTTAGCGAGCACCGAAATGATTGCCAACGATGCACAAGCATGTGTACTGTTAAAGGAGCTTTTGATAAATCACAGTTTTTCAGGGAAATGGAAATAAGCAAAATATAATTTATTAAGATGTTTAAGGAACATGATTTTAGTACGATTTATTCATTACTATTTTGAATTTACTGTAGCTGTTTTCTGGGATTGTATCAGACTCTTTGTTTAACACACAAAATTAAAATCTTTAGTTCCTTGCTATCTTTAACATACGCTTTACTTTTTTTTAACTTTGTATAGAAGGAAAAAAATGTTAGCAAAAATTCTTACGAAATTGGGAATTGGCAGCAGATAATTTTGAAGCAGATAAACTCAGAAGCCTTGTGGATGCTGATCTCAATGCATTTCTTAGTTTACAATAGCAAACTTTCTTTTTTTTAATTTTATTTAAGCTAAAAGTCTGAATGGTCTGGGCAGTGGTGAATGTTCATTTGTATCCTTTTATTGTAGTTGAACACCAATTAGATTGTGGAGAGTCTCAGAAACAAAACCGAACAAAAACCAGTCAAGATCTATGTCTTGCTTTTAGTGGATTGTTAAGAATAACTTTGCACATATACCCCACTTTTTAGACACCATCAAATCTCTTTTTTGGTGGTCAAAGTGGCTATTTAATATATTTTAAAGGTGTCCTTTTTGGCTGTATAAATGTGTGGTTACATATTGACAGTTCACTGCCCACATTAAAGTGCATTATTGTAATTTTTGCTCAGGGTTTTTAGAAAATTAGCACAGAAAAGTAGCTTATTTTTAAAAAAAAAAGATGATGGAAGAGATGTTAACACTGTAATAGAGGAAAGGTGTGTTTGCCATTATATATTTAGCAAGTATGGTTATCATCTTCTACGGATATTAAATCTTGACTTTTCCTATTTCTATTATCTTATGGGCATTTACCACTAACCAGACCAAACAACCTTGGTAAGGCTGAGATCTTTATTAATACACTTTTACAGGTAAAAATATTGATACTTATAAATTTTGTTCTTTGACAGAACAATATATGGTACTAGAGATCTACTTTATTAAGTAGACTAATTAAAACTCAGTTCTACTATGTGCCTTATGATATACCTTGGGAGTAAGTTTGTGAAAAATCAGGATATATGTGTTGTTTGTTAAATTAACTGTTTTAAGCCCTTTTGACACCTCACTAGTTTTGTACTGTTTTACCTCTTATTTCTGAAACTCTTTTTATGGTGTATCCTGTTAGAGGGGACAAACATGTCATAGAAAGCAGTTGTGCACTCTTTCAGATATAGTTGATAAATCCAATAATCTTATATATTGAGCTTCGTGTTTATAGTACAGTAAGTGGTCTAGCAAAATTGTCCATGTTTCTTTGTTTATTGATAAATGCATTGTATAGAAACTATTTCCCCTAAATATTTATGGACCAAACAATTGTGATATATCCTATTAAATTTGTGTGAATAAACCATTTTGAATCTAAGGAGTTATTATTTCCCATCAGTTTTTATTATCATTATTTTTTAATTTAAAGCCTACATGTTCCGGAGTGTCTCTTTGCTTTTACGGTACCTGCGAACAATTGGTATTAAACATGCAAACACGGCCTTTTAAGTATTCTAAAGTAGGGTCCCTTCTTAGGTTTTTGATTTCTTCCTATTCAATGTATGTGCTACTGCTGGTGCGATTTAGATGTTAGCCTCTTAACCCCCTTTTTTGAACATGCCAAGTAATGCCCCACTGATTTGATATGGAAACCCCAGCATAGGCTTCTAAAAAAGTCAGAAAGCTAGCAGCTAAAGTAATTGCATGACGAATATAACCTAAATAGTATGATGAAATGAAGCAAGATTTAATGCTAGGTGTATTGAACACAAACTAGAATTGCAGACCCCGAAAAGCCAGGTTGCTCTGTAGTTTAATAAATTGTCACTATGATTTCTTTCAGGGAGAACAAATCATGGGGCATTACAGCCAAACATCCCGACGTTTGAAAATTCCCTAAAGTATTAAAAGAAGGGGAAAAGTTTGATCGGAAATCCACTGCAGTGAAGACAAAGACAATATTAGGTTATGATAATCATACATTTAAAAATCTATCGAGCCAAAAAATAAAAATAAAAGACTTGATGTCATTTCCTGAATGTTAACAAAACATATGTTATTTTATGGTGTCTAATTAACAGAACTGGAGGCTTCAACAAATTGTGTGGTATTAAAAACAAATTTAGAGAAACTATGTATAAAACCAGAGCAACCTGGCAGCAATCTACCCAGCCCATATTCGAAGAAAACTTTTCTTTAAAAATATCACATTTGTCAAGCACAAGTACTTGTAAAATAAAATCTGAGTGCATTCATTCCACTTGCTTGCTAGTGTGTACCAGTCATACCTGTTGAATGGATTTTTGTAAATTCAAAGAGAACTTTTCACTCATTCCAAATCATAGGAATCAAAACCCAGTAACTTTAGTACTATTGTTTCTGAATCCTTTTTTTTTTTTTAATGAGACAAATCTGCATGCACTTTTCCATCTGTCACATATAGTGTACATTTCTGTATGATGAATTTCTCTTTGATGTTTCTTGTATAATAGCTTTCATTAATAAACATTTTATTTGATGCAAACATAGTTAACTTTATGTAAACACTTAGCTAATTGTTCCAGCTAATTTAAACTTTTCTTTTGAAAAAAAAGCAGTAGAGCGCAGTTCCAACACGTTATATATATGAAATCAAAAAGAATGAGGTAGCAATACTGTTACACAGCGAAAAGTATTTCTTTTGGTGTTTACCTTCTATTTTTTTAACCTGCTGTATAAAACTGACACTTTTTTTTTTTTTTTTTTTAAATCCCATCGGCATCAGCAGTAAAACAACCCCGAATTCTTCTTCCATATCCAAAAACATAGGCAGTATGTAAAACTCTCAATGACTTTTAGAATACATGGATATAATTTGTGGATCCCTGAGCTGTTTACAAGGTCACTATGCAATGAGCAAGTACATTACAAATAGTTGCTCCTGAGATTCCCAGTCTAAAAGGCAGATGATTTTTACGAGGCGACAAGCAAGTGTGACAATAACCAATTATTAGTAATGAGGCTTTGTAAGCGTTAAGCAACTATTTGCAGAAAGATTTTTTAAAAATATATTCCTATTTAGCTGTATAGCCAAAGCGTATGTTAAACAAATTAACATATAAAAACTTGCCAGAAAATCTTTCATTAAGATGACATTTTTATTATATACTAATGAACCCTATGTAAACAATGTAACTTTTATGAATGATGGACATTAAATATTTCACTTACGTGTATCCTCAGCATTTTGCATGTTTTCTTAAGCTCTTCCAGTTTCTGAATTCTAAAGAGAAAACCATACAGTTATTAACAACATAAGACAAAGTTACATACAGATTACTGCAGCGATCTCTGGAAACTGGTAACCAAGAGTGTTCTAATGGCAATAAAAAGGTATCATTTATTGGTGGCAATTATGGGAAGTATTGTTTAAACAACAGTTTTATAGTCTGTTGTAAAGTTCTGTTTAAAAAGGTTAGCATGGAGGACTTAATTCAAATCAGCTTGATCAGAAATTTAAGTATACTGTGAGATTCTTAAACCGAGCCTTATGTGCATTTATTGCTGCAGAAAAGGAGGCCATGCAGAAAAGTGATCATTCCTATCTCAGCCATAATGTGGTTTCCCCGTGTTGTCCACAAGAAAATATTATGAACATTAATTATTAAACCCAGTAAAGATCTAGGGTGTTGTTTAGGGCACTGAGAAAACTTACTCTTGCTAATTTTTCTTTTGTAAATCACTGCATTCTTTAGTCAGTTGGAATCCTTCTGTACCATTTTAATGCTTACAAACATATTTCCAATCTGAATTATTGTCCATGTGCTGCTTTTCTCATTTGATTTAAATTAGAAAAATAAATGAATTGAACGCTCCCAACGAAAAACAAGCTCCACTGAAGTAAACAGCAAAATTAAATTAACTGATTAAAGTGCAACCAGGGGAATTTTGTGTCTCCTTGATGATTAACGATATCAAGGTTTCATTTCTTAACAGTGCTATTGTTTGTCTGGGGATAGTCCTGCATTTAGTGCTCTGATTCGTATGAGTAGCTGCATTTGCCATTCCAAGGTTTTTTGCAAGACAACGATATCTGTCCCTTGCATTTAGAGAGTAAACATGTTGAAGGGGCAGCATTATACCGGAAAGAAAAGTAAGGAATAATTTCAGACAAGATTTAAGAGAATACAAGACAAACCTGAGCTTTCACTTGTCAGAAGTGAAGTGTGCTAGGGTTCTTCCTAGTGGATGCATGCCCACAGCTAGATGCAGCATTTCGTTTCACTTCTGGTCTCAAAAAAGAAGTCAAATTGTGCACTCCTAGAACATCTGACTCAGAATTATTCACTAGAGGAATGGTTTGCAGGGCTGGGTCAAATGACAGAAGGCTGACACCAGAGCTCACTGGAATCGGTGAATTTTCTCTCCCTGATCCTGCGGGCTTTGAGCCAGGAGCTGAATGAACATAGAGACTAAATTATTCTCTTGCCTCTTAAGAAAGCATAACCTTCAGAATGAGATAGAATATATAGGACAGCAATGCCGCTCTGTTCTTTAGATTTCATTCTTGAGAGCTGCTAATGCAAGCACCTGGCACATGCATTCAATTGACTTCAAAATATTTCTTCCTCCTTCACCCAAATACAGGACACAAATTATACTACTGGAAATTCCAGAAGCTATTATAGTGTTGGAGACTTTATTCAGTTATTCTGCAGTGCTGAACAATTCTCCTGCACTTCTCAATTGACGCAGACTTATCTTGACACATACCTATATACATATCCTTGTCTTGCCTTCAGATAACTAGTACTTTCATATCTATTTAAGTCACTCAAACCTATAGGAAGTAACTCTCCAGGCTTACACGTTCAGCTAAAGCAGTTGTCATAACTTTTATTTTGTTGTTCCTCCAAACTAAAATATTTTATCCGAAGCAATTTTAGGTTATGAAATTGCACTTTTTTTGTATGCTTTTTTTTTTTTTTTTTTCCATAGCTTTGGTTCAAAAAACTAGTGCTTGAAACATCTACATGCATGGATTATTTTGCTATACAGCTTTTCCTGTATTACCCAAAAAAGCAAAGTCACTGGAATCATTGAATTTGTGGCCTGCATGTTTCTCTATAAATGTTTTACTCTTCAAATAGTTTTAATCATAAAAAATGATATTAAATGCATTCTATTTTTTCTAGTGTGATAAATATTAGAAATGATACCTTCTTGGCTGCACTCAGCTTTGGAACAAGTGTGTTTCTGCTTTTGGAAATGGAATTGTGAGCAAGCGTCCTTTGAAATTTCTGATACTTGCTGCTGCTAGGAACAGAGGGACTAGACTGAAGTCCTAATCTAGCTTAACAAAAATCAGTGCTATTTTCTGTTCTGCCCTCTCTTCCAACTGGACTTTAAGTGACGCTAAGAAAAATGTCAGTACTTATTTTAGTGCTAGAAAATAAAAGTGAGATGTTTTCTTTTGTACTTCGGTTATGCACTTCAATACAGATTTCTGAGTCTGAACAGATGCACAGTGTCTTGAGTATATGAGACTGCTGCATACAGCAGATAAATAACACAGGAATGAACAGCCTGAGAAATGGTTATTGGACTAGAAATGTAAGCAGTCACAGTGGGAAATGTGGTGATTTATCATCTTATGAATCCTTACTTCACCCTTTTCCTTCAGGAATTTGTACTCAGCTGAGTATAAATGACCAACTCACTTTCTGTGGCCATATATAACTCAGTGCTATGACTGAGATGCAGTAGAGAACAATCCATAACAAGAAATTCTCAGGAATAATTACCTCAGCAAAATAACAAAATATTATTTATGCAATATCCTAATGACAGTAAATAAAACACAACAGCAAGAAAACTGACAACGTCAGCATCGTATCTTAATATGATGATTTGACCAAACAAATGTATATCCCATCACTCCAACGAAGTATGCAGTCTTAGCAGAAGGGGCAAGATAAGCTTAGAAACTAGCCAAAAAGTATTCACTCACAGGTGAATACTTTTCATCTTCAAAGGTACTCTCATAATTACTGGTCATGCAGCTGTTGCAATTGAATAGACTGTATCTCACATCTTCTTTTCTGGTTACCCAGTGCAGTATTATTTGACTTGATGAAAAAAAGTGGGCTTTGGAGAAGGCACTGAAATGGACACTCTGAAGTGCATGAATGCCACTGTGTGCCTGCAAGCATATTTGATAGGAAATACTGCACAATTCAGACTCTTAATATCAGTCTTAAAAAATTTACTGCTTTCTTTTTGCTTCTTATTTATTTTTATTTGAAAATTCCTTTCTTTTTGAGTGTGAGGCTACCTGAGCCTTCACTATATTAACTGAAATAATCTTTAACCATATTTAGTAATTTTTTTTCTTAATGATCAAACCCTTGGACAAGTTGGTTTTTTTTTTCTTTTTTTTTTTTTTTAATGGTGTGGAATGTGAATCACATTGGAACAAATTAAGAAGTTACTGCTACTTTTTATTGTGAACTATTAGAAAGAGGTTATCATCTGCCCAGGAATACTTTCTGAGTACAGCAATGATGTAATTGTTCCAAGTGAGTTAATTTCTTCTGCTATTTGATGTGCCACAGATTATTATAGGTAATAATCAGAAATCAGCGCTTCAAAGCACTAGCCTAAAACTACTGCAATGGTTGTGGAAGGACTCAAATTGACAAGCTCTCAAAATCACAACTTACCACTGAAACGGAAGTGATAAAATACGATATGGCTTGGAGTGCCTATATCATTTACAAATGACACCCAAGTACTGAGATCCTGCTGTCTCATAGCATAAGTACAAATGTAAAAATCTTAAAAATTGGGCTCTGCAACTTATTTCAAACTGTATTAAATTCAGTGTGATTTCAAGAACTGACTTATAAAATCTGGTGAAATCAAGAGCAGTATGATTAATTTCTTTGGATTTCATCATAGAGTCTTTCAATGTGCTTTTTAGCCTCTAGCAAAACTGAAAAACGAAACAGAAAAAAAGCAGCTGTGCAGAACTCAGATTCAGTTCAGAACAGTTCTGAAAATGCCCAAAGGTTTTGTTTGTATGTAACGTTTTATTTTTTTGTGATTATTTGAACAACAAAAGGCACCAGAGGAAACTAGGCTCCCCAGGAACCAGTTCGGACAGGCCTCTCCCTTCACACTCTGAAGAATTTTGCTGTTAAATATTTTGTTACAGATTTTTTTTTACCTCAAGTCGGTTGAATCCTCTAATATATATATGTATATTTTTCAGTGTACTGGAGTATTTGTACCATTTTTACACAAGTAATCCTGTCTGCGCAGGATCCCACAGGCAGTACCTCAGCACCACAGGTCTGTGACAGCTGTTGCCACCAGCACACCCTAAATGGACTTTACCTTATCCCAGCTGCTTTCCTCACACAGCCTTTGTTCAGAAACTGTCTCTTCCATAGGATGAAAAAAGAAGCAGCTCCACAATGGTAGAAAGTAGAAAATGAAGCACTCCTGAGTTGTGTTTCCTGCTCTTATTCTGAGTCTTCACACAAACCAATGCCCGCTGCCTGCATCTCCCTTTCCCTACTATTTCCATGTCAATCAGAGTTTTTGGGAGGCACGACTATGTATTAAGCCAAATTTCACACACCAGCAAAGGCCAAAATCACCACCCACAGCCCAGGCGCCATTGTAGTGCCTGCCTCCTCACTGCTCGCTGCGGGCTGCGCTGTGCCTCAGCCTGCCTGTGGCTCTGCCTCCAGCACGACTGCTGCCTGGCGACGACGGGGAGAGGCAGACTTTAGGTAAGAGAAGGAAGGCTTAAATGGTTGGTCAGTTCTTTTTCCTTCATGGCTCCTTTCTGCAGCTCGAGTCCCCTCACTTTCCCTCTCAGGGCAGCGCTAATGAAGCTGACGAAAGCTGCTTCAGGAGGAAATGCTAGAAAAGATTCCTGCCCCCTGAGGTCCCTTGGTGTGCTGCTGGCTGCCCCTGGCTCTTCTCTGTGTGGCACTGGGCCAGTCACTGCCGAGGCCAGCTGGTGTCACTTGGGGTCATTCTCCTGAAATTGCTCTGATGAACGGATTCTTCTTCATGTAAAACACAAAACAAAACAAACAACTTCAAAGGTACGAAGTATTTTGAGTTTTATACTGTGAGGAAAAAATTATCCAGTTGAGAATAAAAAAGCAGCTACATGCTAGTAGAAGAAAAAGCCTTTTTTTCCCCAAGCCTTTGTCAGTCACTTTCTGCTTAAAGCTTCATAGTTGCCCAGGAGATAAGGAAATACAAGTGAGATGCTAAATGAGGAACGCTGGAACACACAGAGGTGTCATTCAGCGAACATTAAACAGTTTCTGGGATTATGTCCACTGAGTAGAAATGTTGTGAACTGAACAATGGCAATTTAGAATGACCTGCAATAAGTAACACACATTTTCTTCTCCCAGTGTTATGTGATTCCACTTTGGCTGGGAGAAAAGCACTTCCAGCGGACTGAGGGAAAACCCTCACATGGTGCTGACACACTGCAGTGCTCACACATGAGGCGTACTCTCCAAGGCCAAGGCCACGTTGCTTTCCAGGTGTCACTCAGGTACCAAGAAAACCCAAGCCTGAAATACATTAAATATATTTTTTAAAGTTCACATACTACTAATATTAACTGACAAAAGCAAGGAGGTGAAGCTTTCTTTCTGTCCTAAACCTTTGAATGGCTTGCTGTGGAAGCTGGGTAAAGTTGTTGGCCTTGTGCAGCTTCACGAAACACGCTATAATACTAACACACAGTAGAAGTCTCGTATGGAAAAACTAGCTTATCTTCCTTCTTCTTCTTCCAACTTGCATCCACATGCTATAACCCCGATCCTGGAAATATTTATGCATTTCTTTAACTTGTTCTGTGATACTACTGAAATTTATTTAAATGGAATTATTTGCAGTACTAAGGATGAACAGAGGCATAAAACTGTAAAATCAGTTTAATGTATAGTTTTTAGCAACCCTGTTTCTTTCTAAAAGAAAAGCTCTCCGTCGTGTTGCTAGAGTACTGGTGCTAAATCTGCATAGCTGCTGAATTTTGCTTTGTTATCAGTTGCTTAAATTCGCTTAGGAATTAGCACTAGCATAGTTGGAAGCTGCTGTATAAATGGTCAAGACTACAAATAGTCAGAAGAGGAGACTATAACCTGAATGTTTTGCACATACATCACTGTCATATATGTGAAATACATTCTGTACGTATGTCAGCTTATTTTGCTGACTGACATACACTGATAAGGCCTAATTCTGGTATTCCAGGATACAGCAGGCATTATTTCATCTGTGCTTCTAAATTATGTTGCTTAACATTCACCACAACTTTAAAGTAGTTGTATGAGACAGATAGTGATAAAAGAATGAAAAGATTTTGGGATTTATTGCTGATGTATGAATACAAAGCACAGTTTTTATTTATTTATTTATTCATTTATTTTTGTCTGAGCATTATAAAGAATGGGCAATAACCAGCCTTGGCAGCTTTTTGAATATTGTACAAAAAGGTTGTGGTTTCAAACTGAAGCCAATATTTCTGTGTTTTTTTTTTTTTTTTTTAATCCTCATTTCCTTGCTCGCAAGCAAAAGGAGCTCCATGCTCCTTCCCTTTAGGTAAACACATCCAAGCAACTCAAGGCTTCTGAAGGGAAGCAGCATCCAACAATCTTTTTACAACTATGCTAACAGCATGTAAAGCACAGTTCCACCCTCCTTGTGCAGTTCCACATGGTCACCTCAGTAGAATAATGGCTTGCCCAGAGCATGAATTCCCTTGGGTGGTGACTGTCAATTGACTCCAACTGTAAAATGCAGTGAGAGCAAACAGTGGTGGGAACACATGCTGATATCCGCATCACTGCTTCCCTGCACAACGCTGATGCTGACATGTGTCAGGATGCTGGCTACCATCTCCTCCCTGGCTAATAGGAGAGTGTGTCCTAAGGTGCTTCTTCACCTGTAGTACTAATGGCAGTCCTGTTCACAGAGGCTTCTTTTCACATCTTCCAGAAAGCCTTTATTTTTTTTTTCCTTTTTTTCTTTTTTTCTTTTTTTTTTTCCCCTGTGCAAAACCATTTGGATAACTGACCAGTCATTCATGTCAGAAGCTGTGGCCGTGGAGAGTATATTTTGTAACATTCTACTTACACTGTCACATACAGATGAAATTGAGAATATGTGCAGAATTATTCTGACCCTAGTACAAGGTAAACTCGAATCCTCTGTGATCTGATATGATAATGACAGGAAACTCAAACAGGTAAATATCTGACTTCCCCAGGAGGAAGTGCTGTATGCTTGAATTCAGGTGATGGTGAGTAATGAGTGGAAGTGTTCAGAGGCTCAGCTCTGCTGAAGATAGTCCTGTCCAGTGTGCAAGTTCCTTTGTCGTAATGTCTGTTAACTGTGACCATACACATACCAATGCCACTCCTGTCATTAATCAAGTTAGGCAGTGATTACACTTGAGCAACTTTCATGACAAGCAGGCCTATAGACTCCAATCAGCAGATCCTCATCCTGGTTTTGCACTATGTATTGTTTGGAAGGGAAATAAGATCATAGGTGAGTGTCTGCTGTTACACAGAGAAAGAAAATGATTGGAATTATTCAACATTGCTTGCAGCAATCCTCAAGTTCAGTAGCTCATGAAAGGCAGCAGTGCAACAGGCACTAATCAGGTGTCTGTCTACTGCTCTGAAAGGCAGGGAATTGTTTCAGTTCTCTCACTGATGCTGGGAGACCTCTCCCGTGCATGTGGGTGTTTCTATTCTGTTGCTACAGTACATCTATTATCATTAATTTGACATTATTGAAAGTGAAATCCAGTATGTGGATATTTTTACATGCTTAGTACAATAGCAAATGTATCAAACATGCTTAAAATTAGTGCATAATATTGAACTTTTATATGGCTTGTTCCCTGTGCACTGATACTGCACTGTTCTTCTCTGATGGACTTATTTGACTGGAATACTCACTGTGTAGACTGCAGAAAGTAAAGGAGGGAGTCTGATACACAGGTACAACATGTGTGCTCTAAGCACCTATCTTATAGCATCTTCTTTCCTCAGAGACCTCCAGCTGCAGCTGTGAATCTTGAAACACTTTTTCCTATTTTAAATTTGCCAGTAACTGTATCACTTCAGTAAAGCTTTGCCCAAATTCACACTGGAATTGCAAACAGGATCAAAGTCTGTGGTGTAATTAAACCCATCCCACTCACAAGAATTCAATCACTTTTCCAAAAGCTACTTCGTATCTACAAAATGAGTTCGCTTGTATGTGCTATTGTCATCTGGTTCCCATTATCTAAGCTTTGAGACTTATATATGAGGAAACATTAAGTAAAACATTTTTATTAGACACTTTTAAACTACACAGGAAAATTGAGAAAGTATTCAGCAAGTAGGGCAGTAGGTTAAGTGAACTAGTTTTACCTAAGGCAGAATTTGCACCCTAGATCACATGGTGTGACAACGTGGCTGCACAATTTCAGACATAGCCAGAAACGACTGCATCCAGCTGTGTGGTAATAGGTTAGACTCTGGCTTCGAAGTCAGAGATTCAGTAAGAGCCTAAACTTGGGTTCTGTGACCTTCAGTTATGCTCTGAAGGCTTGCTTTCTCCAGAAGTGTTTCTGAAGACCTGGATGATAGCTGTATACATACTACAGAATACTTGGAATTAAAATAGTAGTGTTGGCATCATGTGCTGCATGGGCTGTTAAATCCATATCGCCTCCTAAGTCTACAATGTGGGCTCTCTAGATTTAGTGATTCTTCACATTGTTCCAATTCCTGCTTAGTTGTTCTGACGTGGGTGTCTGGAGCAACCATAAAAAATGTCAAGCTTCTTATGGATGCTTCACAGTCCTATAGCTGTGATAGATGCAAACTTTTATTTGCTCCACTAGAAAGAGTTCGCATTTGCCAGCAGAATTTCAGGATGTATAAAAATGCTGTAGTTTTCTGTATTTTACCTTCAGAAAAATTTATCATGTACTGGTGTGAAGAAAGAAGTCCAATTGGCCAAGGTCAGGCCGAGTTCCAAAGAACAAAGGAAATGGAGCATGGTAGTGGGGAATATGGACTATTATAACAATGCACAATTATCTATACTTAATTAAAAAAAAAAAAAAAAGAAAAAATGCATTCTCATGTGTATCTGTATCTGAATCTGAACTGTATCTGAATATCAGCATCGCCACGCAAGTAAGAATTAAGATTTTTTAAGAGCTTTTTAAGAATAGTAAAACAACAGCTTTAGCAAATGTGCTAGCACACTGGCAAGTAAGCTACTGCTTCCTGTGGTTTTGTACTTTATACATCCTCCTCTAAAATATGGCCAAAGGCCTCTGGCTCATTTGATTAGCAGTTGCTCAACTGTCTTGGTCTACGGCCATGCTTGGTTGTGCTCAGCAATGTGGCTCTGCAGAATGCAAAGCAAGGATTAGTTTGGCTACTGGCTAACTCTTGTATAGTTTAAGTCAGCCAGAATCATGATGACTGGCGTTCTGAGTGTTGGAAGTTTTGACACAAGCAGCTCAAATGCCCTTGTTTAATTTTTTTTATTGATATTTCTAAAGCACCCATCTGTGTGGTATCAGTGCTCACCTCTCTTATGTTGGAGCAAGATTAAACGAATGTTTGCACCAAAAAGCTGCCCACAGCTGGAAGCCACTCATTTGCAAGAATCTCACTGAGGTCAGATTGGTAAGCAGAAGGGCAGTGCCAGGCACGTGTTGCTCATAGGTAGCTAAATTTACCTCAGTGACCACCAGGGACCATCACAAGCTGAATGGCTCATCAGAGGCCTCCTGTCCCTGTGCCATCATGGCATCTACCCAGAGAGGAAGGGCAGAGAAGGAAGGGGATCAGGCATTTCAGACAGCTCCAGCTGCCCACTGGCATGCCCTCTGCTTGCATCATTCCTTGGACCAGACTTGCTTCAAACAGTGCCTGCATAGCATTTAGCAGGTCTTCTAAAACCTAGAGGGCAGGGATAACAATGGTTATTTTAAAAGGATCAGAGAAATGAAAACTGCCTGAAGACATGCCCCCGTCCTTGGGCACAGGGAGAGTAACTGTCAAACTGAAGTAACAGGACAGGACAACTGGAAAATATTCAGAAAATTTATTTTTGGAACTGCTATATTCACTTGATACTTAGCATCTATACTTTCTGAAGAATAAATTGTGTTGACGTCCAACCCCATCACCTGCAGCTCCAGTATCCGGTCCCAGCCCTGGTAGAAAAGGGCCGTTTGGTATAGAAGACACAATGTGGTACAGAGAAGCAGCAGATGAAGCAAGAACAGCATTGTGGATGCTACCAGGGAGCTCAGTGCCCACTGATGCAGCAGGGCCTGCTTTTTTCTTCAGAGGGCTTCTGCTCGGGTGGCCCTCCTTCAAATCCAGGTTCATCAAGAATGCACCTGATGCTCTCTTTTTTATACCAGTACTACGCTTGAATCTTCTTAGCAGATGGGGATAATCTCTCTTGAAATAGGGGTTGTAATAGTAGAGAAACTACAAAATGCAAAGGAGAAAATTTACTCACCACCATTTCAAGACTGGAAAAGACAAAGACACAATAACTAGTAATTAGAATCCCAGAAACAAGCAGAGAGGACTCTCAGGGGCATTTTAGACATGAATACCTGTGAATAAAATGTTATGGTACAGTTCTGTTAAGTACAAGGTCTCTGAAAGTAATGCCTCCTGTTTATTTCATTGGAAACCACAACAGATATAAAGCACAATAAAACTATTTGATAGAATAAATTCTCAGCTACAAAACACTCTTTCAACACAGCCACCACCATTATCGGTGTATTTTTTTCCTGAGATGAACAAGAGCCTGACTGCCACGCTTGGAGAGATCTGCACAGCTGTCCAGAACCAGGCCTTCATTCATGTCTCTGTTACTACTGCTGAAACACACCACCCACCAACACGCTGTGCTGACATCCAGCGTTTGGTCTCCATAAAAGTTGAGCAAGTGTCCATGAATGTCAAGGAGAACCATTTTTTCAGCCTTTAAGAACTCAATGACACACTATTGCTTCGTATACATGTCCACGTCAGATGCCATTTTGTCAGACTGCCCGTCTACTGTTATGTGTCACATAACAAGAAAGTCTAATGGAATATCAGGGTGGGAGGTTCATCCTCTACTGCCATACCATGTAAACCCACTTCTGACACTACGGGGCAACATAATTCAATGGGAGACATTACTTTCAGAGCAGCCATTGTAGTAACTACCCTTGCTTAAACTCTTGACATTTGAGAGCAGCAGAGAAATGTAATATTTTCAAAAGCATAACAGTTGGTTTAGAAACCCAAATACCACCAACTTTCAGGCATCTTATTTATACTGAGTGACCACCAATCCCCAATCCCACTAGTCCCAAGAGTATTTCATGGGTAGGGGGACCCTAGGTGGACTATGTACCTTGCTAGAAGTGGAAACTGCTGCTTCGTCTGCTTGGAATTTAGCACGTGAAGCAGATCTTGGCAAATCTCCTTCCATAATGAAGAATCCGTGAAGATGAAGCTGACGAATGAAAGTTTTCATGCTGCCAATGCTGAAAATTTGCAGACATCCTCTCCTTGCCAGCACTTCCCTTTTGAAGAGTGTTTCCTCAATCACTATAGAGTTTCCATCATCAGCCCACGAAATGGACTGAAAGTACTTGCTTTCAACAATTTCCCAGAGTTTTTTCAGAAAGGAGAAGGATGCAAAGTCATTGGCTTTGCCAGAGCACTTCTCAGGGAGATTAAGAGGTAGTCTGTTTGAGGAAGCTTCTTCACATGAACGTTGAGAAGTGTTTTCTGCTTTTATAGATCCTAAGGCAGCATCCTGAGCATCTGCTTTACCATGTACTTGAAGGACAGAAAAAGCTGAGGCTGCCGAGTTAATGTCTGAAACAGAAACACTTGGTGTTTCTGATAAAGATATCTCCATTTTAATGTTTAATTATTTAATGATTAATTTAATGATCAATTCTTCACTCAGGAATTTCTGTCCGTGTTTCTCCAGACTATGAGGTTTGTCCTGCCATCAGCAGGATGAAGCATGTGGCTCCTGTGGTGTGGGGAGCAAAGAGAGGACTGGGACATTCAGAAACATCACTATGGTGACTGTGCTGCACCACAGTGACATCACAGACAGGTGACTGCTAGCAAAATGTGGCAGTGACATACTTTTTAATTAAGGAAATATGATTCCAGATGTTTATGCTGCCTAAACCAATAGGCAAACAGATATTTATAATTTCCCAAAGGAAGACTTATTCATTAATAACTTTGTTGGGCACATTTCTGTAGGGACTTAGTTTCTGCCTGTGAACCTTTCTAGAGCTAGTGCTCCCTCTTTGATCTGCTTCTAGACAACTTTATGCAAACTTGATAAGCCTTCAGTTTTTACTGAAGATCTCTCATTTCTGTAATCTAAGCTGTTGATTAAGCAGTACCTCTTTGAAACCAGTATGCTTGCCAATTTCTGGTTCAGATTTAACAGGATGTTACCATCTTCATCTTGGCATATGGATGTTTGATTTGAGAAGTATGCTCAGATTTCCTATCCTAGCATCTAATGTTCCATTTTCAGTCTGCACTGCAACGAGCTGCTGAGTAGCCTTTGCTACTGGTGGAGCTCTTATGTTAGCCACACACTGCCCTCTTGCCGAGTTTTATTGAATGGAGCACTGGTGATGGGACTCTTGGCTCTCCTGAGCTGGAGCAAAACCGACAAAAGACATTCTTGATGAGGGCACTGAGATCTTTCAGTATGGAGAACAGGCTCAGGGGAGACCTTATCACTCTCTACAACTCCCTGAAAAGACGTGGTAGCGAAGTGGGGATTGGCCTCTTTTCCCAGGTGATAGGATGAGAGGTAGTGGCCTCGTGGAGTTCAGGTTGGATATTAGGAAACATTTATTAGTTATTAGTTAACTAATTAGTTATTAGTTAGGCATTGGAACAGGCTGCACAGGGAGGTGGTGGAGTCACTGTCCCTGGAGGCATCCAAGGAAATTCTAAATATGGCACTGGGGGACACAGCTTAGTGGGCATGGTGGTGATGAGTTGATGGCTGAACTTCTTTTTCTCTAACCTTAATAATTCTATGATTCTTAATAGAATAAATTATGCTTGGAACTAACTGTGAAATGATGACTCATCTCCAGAGTTCCCATTCTGTCAGTGGCTGCTTGTAACTAAATATTGGCAATGTCTTGTATTTTCTTTGAAAAAAGCAAAGTCTTCTCAGTTTACTTTCAGTCTGACCATACACATAAAAAAAACATTAAAAACTATTTCCAACAGAAATCCGTCAGGATTTAATCCATTCTTTTAAAAGGATCTAATCCTGTAAAGCTCCAGATCAATTACTCTGGGAGCTAAAGCTATCAAAAATTGTGGTGTTTCTTTTATTTTTTTCAAAAGCAGGATTGAATACATTAAATTTTCATCAGATATCTGGCCAACATTCTATTTTCATTAAAAATGTGCTTTATTTACCAGAGGATCCAAATAAAATATTGCCTCCTGTTATTAAATTATAATTCGATAAGGAATTTGAGTTTTTAGAGGAAAGCAGAGCGTCTCTTTCTATTAGACCCTTTGGGCAGTGGCATAATATTACCACTAATGGTGGTTGCCTAGGAAAGTTTGAATAGCAGTCATTCTCATAACGGAAGAAGTACATCTGAGCACACAGCTACCCTTCATTAACACCTTTTTAATCATCCCAGTGCCTGCAGGACAGCACATTTTGTATTACTCTGTTAGAAGTGATGGACACTTACAAGACAACGATCTGCAGCTCTATAAAAAACAAAAAAACAAAAAAACCAATTTCTATGTTCTGTGCTGTAATTAGGCAATTGAGCACAGTCAGCTTGAAGGAAAAAAAATCTCCCATTTCTTACTCCGTGAGAACTAAGGCGTCTCTACCACTAGAGGGTGAGACAACTACAAACCAAGTACTGAAGCCTAAGTCCTTTCTGAGGAGGGTACAAATCTAAATTAACACGAGGACAGTACCTCAGGTGATACTTTGGTTATTCATTTTCAGAAAGGTGCATGCTGTGGACATAGTAAGTATTTTTCTGTTGATTTCACATGCTTCAATGCAGAGCTGAAAAGAAATATGGGAACAATCTGTCATAATGAACAACAGTGGAACACGACTTACTGTCTAGACTATAGATTTTGGGTCTTGAGAGGCAGAGTTACAAAAATAAATTCTGATCTTGATTCAAGTGTTGAATCAACTGTTCTGCTTCAAGAAAGAACTACTTTTGGCTTAGAATGCCTCCCTCCCTTATAGTCAGAAATCTGAAAAACAGTTCTCTGCCTCATTCCCTTTGATCAATACCGTCTATACTGAAGGCTTTCTTAGTTGTTTTCTTGCAGTTTGACTTCTGCAGTACTTTTTTTCCCTATCACTATGAGACAGTCTGATGCAGTTGCCCCGTGTACCTTTCAAAATCTTTGTTTTGTGTAGTTTAGGATGGCCGCATGTTTTGTAGTCCTGGCAGAAAACTGGAACTGGTTCCTACTAACATGCCCCGTGTTTCTTGACAAAACATTTTACAAATAAGTTTTGATGCCTGCAGTCTCTCAGAAGATATATTTCTCTGAAGGCTTCCCTGACACCAAAAGTATACCATTCACTTTCAATTGATAAAAGAGTGATTGATAACTCAGAGATTATACAAATCAATATGCTGTTTCTTCAGGAACAATATTTTCTGTTTTAAAACAAAAATGAAGTCCCACAGGGTGCAGTAACATCAAGTTATTTTTCTGTTCTCTCTCTTACAAAGGTCTCTGAAGAATTCCAACTTTAAATACTTTGACAGTGCCTGTGTCTTGCTACTATGTTGTTGTTTCTTTGGCAATGTGAAGGTCCAAATTCAGCCTCCTTCTTTTTTTCCTGAAGAAAGACTTTGATATTGAACTTGCAAAAAATACTACAAAAGTTTTGTGTGAGGTCAGGAGAAACAAAACCAAGAGTCTTTTTAAGCAGTAGTAAAAGAGACAAAATCAAAGAAGAGTACTGTAGGCAGTTCTAAACTATTGCCTAGGAGACTTTAGTAGTTCATCTGATGTTAAATGAAAGATGACTGTGACAAGAATTACAGTGACATTTCGAGATGCTAGTTCTAGTCAGAAAAAAGCAGCATCCACCTTTGTTTAGGCGATTACAGTTCAGTGCAACAGATGGATCAGAAATTGGTTGTAAATCACTTTTTGTGATTATCAACAGCATTTAATTTTTAGGGAAATTAACTGGTGAGTTTGTGAAGTTACATGTTGGATTTTGCATTTTTCTGGCCTGAAATCTTATCATGCCTGGTTTAGCTGCTTATTGGCTGCATACTTATGACACAAAACTGACCCTTGTTGGATCTTCTCAAAGTAAATATCATTAGTAAGCCAAAGTTAGATAGAAACTTGCTCTGCTGTTTATATGTTAGTTTACTTGTGATTCTTGCACAATATTTACATAATTTTAGAGAAAATACAGAATAATTTTCCTTTTTTTTTTTTTTTAAGGTATATATAATTGAGATAATGTTGGCTATTCTTCATTTTTCAAAGATTTGAAGTGAAACAAATGATGACATTCTCTTGCGCTGACATTAAAAAACCCTGGCCCTTTTCTATGGGCTCTTTTCTTTCAGTGTCCTAAATACCATAGAAGTAATAGAGCGTTTATAGTTGGAGGCAATGACTGCTTTCTTCATTTCAGAAGAGATTTTGAACCCCAAACCTATCCAGAAGCTTTACCGGGAGGTAGAAATCAAATCATATGGAACAATGTTCAGCTAGAACATTGTTTTGCTACTCTAGATATTACATAAAGTACAAACTGCTAAAAAGTACTTAGTAGCTATTTAAATATGCTGCAAGAATATGTATCACACCAATTATTTTACTTTGTAATTTTATTTTATTTTGACAGTGGAACATAGCTGTTCTAGCTCAGAAAAACTGCAAGTCTCTCCTGCTTTTATCTCAAATTGTCACAGCACCAACAGTAGATGTTAGCTGCCTACTAGTTTCTAAGGCTCAGAGCCACGCCTGGTGCCATGATAAATGACTTAAAAACTTACTATCAAATTCAATCACAAAACACTGTTAACAGAAAGGCCTTTTCAGTTGAGAGGCAAGAGTTGTGACTTGATCTTAAAGAAAAAATTGAGATTAAAAAGCCCAGTCTTGGTTGCAATTTCTAAGGCACTGCTTTTTTTCTCCCTATCTCTTCTGTAATGAAAATACTTGAGGCAGCAAAACATTCTTTTTTTGTATGATGCTTGAAATTGGTTAGGAGAGGGCTGGTGGTGTCTAACTTGATTAACAGAAAAAATGGTAATAAAATTCCTAAAGGAAAAAGGATGCTTGGGAGAGAAGAGTGCTCTGGCATGGCTCATTCTTATGATCTAGTTTTGGTATTATTGGTCTACTCGTTCTGGTGCTGCAGTAGAGCTCTGCTTATATGGATAAGTGACGGAGGGGCTTTGGGCCTCCAGCAGAGGAAATGATCTCCCCAAGACTAGATCTGACTGAATGCATCTTTTCACTGCAGCACATCTGGTGGAGCCACAACGCTCTACATTTTTTCAGCCCTTTTCAAACTGGTAAACTAAAGCTGTTTATATTGTTTTGGGTAGCACTGTTGCAGCCAGGAGGAAACAGCTGTTTGAATGCTGTTTTCCTTTCATCTGGTGTCCCCCTCCACATGGACTCAAGCTGTCTTGGAACAGAAGGGTGCCACTTCCCTGCTCTGGGGCTTGAGGAACACTTCTCACCCTGTCTGGCTTGCTTCTTTCCTGCCTGTGTGGCTTGGCCACCAGAGTTTGCCGATCTGATATTCTTGTCCACAGAAACACAAATAGGAGTGGCAGGTAACAATGCAGTGGATATCTGTTACTTGTTTCAAATGCAGCTGTCAGGTAAAAGCAGAGAGCGCTATTTTGCAAACTACCCATCCATACAGGCTTCTACAGGAATGAGAAGCCAGAAAAACCATACCGTCCATTTTAGAGACCTTGCAAATAAGCATAATTTTATTACACTTGCATGTTTTAGAGTATGACAGCAATTTTAGGCTTGAAGAACTTGGTGGTAAACACTCTAATTAATCACTCTAACAGTGTTCAACTTTCAAAGTAAATTATTTGTTTTAAAGGTTGAACATGTCATATGGCAATAGCATCTATCCAGCAGCTATGAAATTTCCAAGAGCTCGGTGGAGAGCGAAAAATCTCAGAAATAAGAAGATAACGACCGGGATGACAAGAATCAGACAAGGTGGGGGAGGGAAGAGGGGAGAGCCTCAATCCTTCAATTTATCACATATTTTTGAGTCATATTATAACATTATAAAGACATACACATCATATAATTAGTCTGGAAAAATGCTTTAGTCACTGATGTAGACAATTGCCAGAAGCAAATAGATGGTAAAATAGGTGGTAAAGCAGTGGGCCAAATTCTCACCAATGGTTACGCATGATGAACTTCAAAATCTATTTCTTCTCATTTGTTTGTTCTTTTAAAGCATGACACTTGCATGGTAACTGTTGAGTCATGGGCTGAAGCACTGATTGAGCACCTGGGGAAAGGACCCCGATCAGCTCTGGGAGCACAGGTGAAGGCAATTCAGCTGTGTGACTGCAAGGGGTGGAGACTGGCTGTGCCTCTCTTAGAGCTCATTTAAGGGCTGACTGCTATAGGGGAAGGATTTTTTTTGGAGGTTCCTCTTTGGTGAAGTGTTCTCCTGCAGGCTTAGACTCTTCTGATGCAGGTGAGCAATCTTCTTCTTTTCTTTTGTAGCTCCTTTCTACTGTATTGGTCTTTTGTCATTGCAAATCTGTTGTAATGACTTTCCAATAGTGTTGATCTGTCTAATTACTCTGATACTGAAGCTCAATGGACCAAATTCTTGCTCTCATTCTGTTTTATTCCTGCCTGATGCAGGCAGAAGAAAGAATTAAATAAGTAGTTAAGACGAGAAAACATTTCTAGAGGTAAGTCTTCCCACTATAAATAAGACATGCTTCTGTGGTTTTTAATAAAACTTAGAAGCGTTCTATTCTCTCCAAATCAGTAAACTGTTGACTCTGGTCTGACTTAGATGGAGAGGAAGCATGTTTTGAGCACTAAATTTTGAGCTTAATACAAAACTTGATGAATTATTAAGTAAAAAACCTGAAATATATGTAAGGGTCCTTTATTAAATGTTGTGTACTATGTAGCAGTCCTGGAATTAGATGTGTGCTATGTAGATGTTTTAGAGCTTTTTGCAGGAAGCAGATGTTGTGGCTGTAATGTTATGGCTTACTGATGGTAAAATGCTACTGTACTTAAAGAAGACTCTTACCCAGTTTGAATATGAGTGAAGATATAAGAAACTTAGGAGTGTGAATTAACAGCCTGTAAATACCTGATTTGTAGGAATTAAAACACTGAGATACACAGGCTGCCTTCTCCATGAGGGAGGCATCTACTTGTCAATCCGTTTTTACAGCATTTACACATAATTAGCAAGATTTAAGATTCTGTTTTCTGCCAGGCAATGAATACGGAAGTCATGAGGCAGACAACTGAAACTGTGCTTCTTACCCAGTTCAGCCCAAGCACTCAAATTTTGTGAAATATAAAAAGTTTTTTTGACAAGAAGCTGTGGTAGCAACTTACGGAAGATGAAGTGCTACTCTGTTATTATTAACATATGGAAGCACTTTGTGACTGCACCTTCTGTTGTTCCCAGCTGTGGGGACTGGACCCACTCGGGCACCGGAGCGCAGCACACGGTGTTGAAGCAGCCAGACAGGGGTGGTGGGTGGCTTTGTTTCCTGTTGCTTTACAGGAAATGGTATGAGACTTTTTTGCAGTTCAGCCCTGGAGTTTCTATAGAGCTCGGCTCATCTCTTGCCTTTGTATGATGACAGCTTTGGCTTATTTTTCACCAGAATCAATGACTTGTACTTCTCCTGTGCATGGGAGGTAGCAAGGCCTGCAACAGCTAGGGGTAGATGGAGGGAAGGAAGGACAGACTGCTGCATCTCCATCATAACAAACTGAGGGAAGTGGGCCAAAACCTCAGTGTGGTTAAGTCTCCAGCCCTGGGGGTGCAAACTAAGTTGTTCAATCTCGTTAGTACCAGACAGCAAGTCTGGAGAGCACATTGCTTGATACCCTAATGTGAAAGTAAATCGATCATTCAAACGAGAAGCCTTTCTCAGTGTGCTGAGAGAGAGTTTTTAAAAAGACTTCGAAGTGTTCTGTGCAAGTCTTGGCATAAATTTATTCTGTGCAAAAGTATTAAGTGATTTTTCTACTGTTTTTTAAACTCCTAGTTAAATGTATTCAAGCTTCTTGAAAGAAGGCAGTCTGCATATACATTGCTTCAGTGAACAGAGCTCCTTATGCGCAGATCAGCTATGAAGCATGCTGTTTCTTTATGCTGCACAGAATTTGAGAATTAAAAATAAAAGCCACTGGCAGATCATGAGATCTGGAATCAGTATGTTCTTTTCCATCACAATTGGGAAGACCCAAAGATAATGAAGTAGTAACTCAATTAGTTGACTTCATTTTTATCTGTGATTCATTCTGTTTGGTAATGCTTTTCTACCAAATATAGGCATTTTGTAGTTCTGACTTTTGGAAATGTGAACTGAGTCTATTGTCATCTAAAGGATACGAAACAGTTGAAATATGGCAACTAATAGTGATGAGAATTGGAAGTACTTTTTCAGAGATCAATTCTATAATGCAAATGAAGATGAGATTTCTGGGACTGACTTTAAGGCCTCTGGTTGGAGAAGGGAAACCACTGCATAATTCTTAGTAGGCAGCCATTGCATGGAATTGTTAATGAATGAAGAAGCACAGATGATTTCATTCCCGCTGAGTAAAATGTCTCAGAAAGATTGAAGGTTAGTGGCAGCTTTCTGCTATGACTTACCAAAGTATTTTGAGTAACTGGGGTATAGTACTTCTTAGAGATGAGTGGAAGGTGACACAAAAAATGGTTAATTGAAAAAGAAAATAAGTAGCAAACAGATAAAGCATATAAATGTACAGAAAAACAGTTTAAAAAAAGAGACAGCTTTAGATTATCTGCTATTTAATAACTGGAAATAAGTTTGTTTAGGACTGCCTTCCTGTGTGAGGTGTACTGGAATTGTTTTTGGGAGGTGTAGACAGAGGTCATGGAAGTCATAAGTGAATAGAACAGAATGGGAAGGAATAGTAGTAGAGCAGTCACCACTTTCAACTGCTGTGAAGTGTGCCCTGAATCTGTCAGCAAGATTTCTGTTTTTGTTTTTGCAAAGGAAAAGTATAGCAAAACAGATCAAACCTAACACTTTTTGTCTGGGTCCCCATCATTCACTAGAGGAAATGACAAACTCATGTTAAGAGATTTTTATGGCTATGCCTTCCCCCTTTCCCCTCAATTCTGTTTTATTCATTAATTGCAATTCCCAGTTTTTGTTCCAAGCATATTAAAAAGGATTAGCACCTTTTCATTCCAATATTCTCTCCTACTTGCCTATAGTTATCGCCACCTTTTTATAATGGTTGATTTTATAACCTTTTGATCTGCTATGGTACTTCACTGACTGTACTTTATAACACCACTGTATTTTTCCTTACAAAGGAACTCAGTTTTGTTTTCAGTTTCTGATTTCTTTTTAATATAAATGATCTATAGATTCATTGGACTTGATGGCCCACTTCATGAACAGTCTTCAATTGCAGTTAAATCTAAGGAATTTTCAAGGTTCAAAATTGGTGTATAAAGGTGTGTACAGAGGAGTGACTGGAACAAGATTACAAAGAAAAATTTTCAAGGAAGAATACATTTAAATACAGGATTCCAAGCAAGTAATCCTATAGAGTAGTTTTCCCATATAAAGTAAAAAGCAATTAAAACAATCTATGAAGAAAATACAAGAAAAGTAAATGCTTTTTTTTTTTTTTATAGAAAAAAAAAGCCAAGTAGCATAATAGGTTTATGTGGTTGACATGACTGTGCTGTCAGCATGGCTCTGTTACTTGTTTCTTGGCCATACAGTGGTGTGGAAATTCAGTGTTATTGAGAGAGAAGGTGACTTCAAGATAGAATTCATCTGCAACCCTGCCAGATGATACCTATTTTACTTTATGTGTTCCAAACAATGCAATTATGAAAACTTATCTGTCAAGTTTTGGCCACCATGATGCCTAGGGCTCAATGTTCCTGTCATTTTGGAGTCAATCTTATTACTGTTCACTTTGTTGTCTTTTCTCTGGCCCTTCCTTAATTTTTCCTGTGCTTGTGATTAGGCTATTTCAGCTATTAAAAAAAAAGAAAGTTTATTCTAATACTGGAGCTACTAAATATCTTCAATGAAACACACAGATATGGTATTGTACCACCTTTGTTTCTAACATTCAAATGAGATTTACATGGGTTTGCACTCTACTCCCCACAGAGAATTTAATGAACAGATATGTTTTTAACAGACTTAGCTGTCAAGTATAAATTCTGCAAAGAAACTTAGGATAAGAAATTTGTTTTGGAAGATGGGTCATATTTCAATAATGTTGTGGTTAGATTGAACTCTAAACTTGAAGCTTGACATAGCACAACTAAATCCTCACATCAATGCTTGTCAGTCATACTATACCTGTTTTTTTTCTTCCAAAAATACAAAAATTCAGAAAATGCAGAAATACAACTGTAACCCATGGAAGATAGAGAAACACTTATCTGAAGAGGATCTATACCAGCAACTCCAGGATGTGGCTTATGAAATATAATTACACCCAAAGGGAATAGATGCATTCATTGGTACCCTATGCCACAAGAGCTAGCCATCACAGTGTAATAGGTGCATTACCCATCGTGTCTATTTCGGAAGAATTGGAATTACTCACAAAGAATATTTGAGCCCTGTTTGCTTCTAAACTTGGGGGATGAAGTTGTCTTCAGAATATAAGAACCAATTTAAAAACTTGGTACTGGTGGAGAAAGAGCAGTCATTCTTCCAAAGTATTCTGAGATGTCCTGCAACACACAAGCCTTTAAGGGCTGACAGGCACCCTTACAGCCATGCACGATCCCTCTTGCTTTGTTAGATTGGTATTATTTCATAAGAAAAGTGATTAGATGGGCATTTGTTTGGTACAGACTTATATTTGCCTGCCTAGCATTGCGGTTGAGACAGTTTAAATTCCTGCTCAGCCTACTTTTCTCATCATTCAGAAATGTGAAACCAAATGAGCTTCTCCAAGAGAAAGAACTGCATGCAGCATCCTCTCTGTGTTAATAGCCTGGTAAGGCTACCTGGATAATAGCTGGGGACTAAGTCACTGTGACATGTCTTTTACTACCAGATATGCCTTAGATGTGACTTTTACCTTTGCACTTTCTTGTGCTACTGGTTTTTGACCTTAATGTTCCTTTAGGGTGTGTCTTTGTTCCTGATACATCTCCTGAAAAGGGCGGTTACAAAACTTCATTTGCTGTTTTAAGTGTTTGGCTTAGTTCATGTTGCGAGCTGTAAATCAGGCTGTGACTACAAAAATGAAGGCGACCTGTTTCATGGATCTATTGTTCTGCACAGAATGAAACAAAGGCAAGGGTGTATAAAAGGCAAATTGTTCTAACCGAAACAACATCTGAATACTACTTTTACAGAACGCAAGTACTAACGGTAGGAATAGAAAAGAGAACTTTGTGATATCTGTTTAAGAAGAGTTGTATGGAAGGTTTTGGAAAGTGAAAAATTAAGTTTGGCAGAAGATCCGTAAGGCTCAGCTACCTGCTAAAGGTGTCAGCTCTTAATTTTACATCTGTTGTTGATCACACCGCAGGACTTGATAATCTGTTTATGATTGTGTCACTGCTGGGGGAGAGGTGATGTTAAATTGCTGTGTATAGTCAAGCAGGGGACTTGCTCTTGCATGTATTTTTGATGACAAAACAGTCCCATGGAGGCATTGCTGGTGCACTACACCAGTACCCTTACAGGAAGGAATCATGTTTAGTTTTGTTATTCTTTGCTGCCTCAGGCATAAGCTTCTATGATCTCTCAAGATATTTTAAACGAGGTAGAGTTATTATCATCTAGACCTTAAACAAAGGAATAATTTCATCTGTGATCTCAGTTTTGTGTTAAGAATTGTCATTTTGCATTTGTTTAGCAACTGAATTAGAAGAGAAGCCAGGTCAAGGAGAGCTGCTGAGTGCTGGCACCCAGTGCTCATGTTAAGTAAGGCTTTAGTGCGTTATAAAAATGGTGTATTATCTGGGCTGCTGTCCTCAGGACCCTTCCTTGTGAAGGGGAAAATGTACTGAACTCCATTCTGAGCATGTTTGTCTCTTTTCAAACCTCTCAGCTCCTGTGCTCTGTTCCACGAGGGGGTTTGTTCCTAGCAGCAGCATGTATTTTGAATCTTGGGAAGGCATGTTGAATGGCCATTACATTTTACTGTGAAAATGTTTGTGTAGTGACTGTTTATGGGAAGTGAGAGCTTCACAAAAAGTTAAGGTAGTTCCTTTTTTGGCTCAAAGCAATGGCAATAGAACTGGAGTTGCAGATTTGCTAAAACAGTGTCGAAGGATGATTGTTCTGAATTTGCTGCCACAGGGACAGCATGTAAGCACATACAAAAAGCCTACCTTTGCTAACTGCTCACCCTGGGAAGGCAGCTGGGAAGCAAAAGAAGCAAACCTGTAGACCCTAAGTGTTACCTGTGCGTGGTTCAGGGTTGCCTGCAGTTCTGCTCAGAGGAGCTTCCAGGAAGGGGCAGCCTCGTCTTTGTGCTGAAGCAGTTCATCTTTCTTTTGGGCTGTTTGCCCATCCACAGCTCCTTGCTGTCCCCTGGGTCTGCTGTCCACTGGCCATCACATTCTTTAGAAGCAGTTGCATCCGGAGGTGTGGAACACATCTGAGTTCCTGTGGCACTGCAGGAACACACGTACTGCAAACATCCCACCTGCCAGTGACTGCTGGTGGGCAGAGCTGCAACCACTGCTGCAGCTCTAAGTTCTGCTGCTTGGGCTGAGCCAGCTGCTGTAGTCTCCAGGCACATGTGTCCAAAGTGAGTGAATGTTTCATAGTAAAATATGACAAGTCTACTTTGTGGTCTTTTAAAAATATTTCTGGCATAGCAAAAGCAAGAAAGATGGGAGACAGGATTTCATATGGGATTACTTGGTGCTAGTACAGCATTTTCTCCTTGCCAAGTTTCTGGTTAAGTTGGAGCGTGCAGTATTATGATGAGGCGAGACACTCTTTAAATAGAAAATAAATGTTATTGCCATCTGCAGAGCAATTTGATGAATCAAATGAGTTAATGAACTCTTTTATTGGTCTTTTTTGAATAAACAACTTCATACGGGTTTTACAAATCCAATGTTGGACTTTTTTTTTCATATATCTACCCTGACAAATTATCAGAAAATTGTTACATGCTTACTATCTTTGGTATACATTCCTTTCTGATGCTTTGCTCTGATTTGATATGTATCTCAAATACTTGTAATGAGATTTCAAGAATACTGATGTGATCTTACAGAAATAATTTGATGGGGAAATGCATATGTGCTAGTCTGCTGCTCTATGTCAACTATGGCAACTGTGCTGTGATTGATCAGCAGATAGTGGTCTGCTTCAAGCATGCAACCTTTGAACATCAATATAAGTATGCATTGGGCAGTGAAGATACAAATCTAAAACCTAAAGTCTATTGACATAAACTGTGTGCTCAAGAACAATGGGAATACTGTTCCAAGTGTGGCAGAGTGTCAGAAAGATGAAATGGCCTGGAATACACCCAGATCTGTACTGTCTGCAATCAGCTGTGGCATGAGACAAGTAGACTGCCCAGGTTTCAGTTATTGCCTGTTAATGGAAGGAGTCTTTGGCTGTGCACTATTAGCCCATTGCTGGGGAAAATGCCTTGTTCTAACATGTATGGTACCTGGCACAAAGTCCTGATCTCTTTTTTTTTGGACATGTAACATGAACAAGATTCTGCTGTATTCCTATGGATGTTTTAATCCTATTTGTGTGCCAGTCATTCATTTTGAATAGTTTGAGACATTTCAGGTGTTGGCATTTTTATACCAGCAATCAAATGTAGCAAATATCATACTTTATCACCAGAAACCACATATCTTACTCAAGTTTAACAAGTAACTTCATGAATTAAAACAAGAGCTTATGCTCCCCAGCAGCTATAAACATCTGTTTAAACATGTTAGGGATTATTAGTGCAGTACCTCAACCTTGTTAACTTGAAGTGTGAGCCAGGTCTTCAGTCCAAAGCAAGCATGGGAACTGTGAGGTAGCAAAAGAGGGGATGGGGGGCGTTTTCTAGCAGAGTGAAGATTAATTGGACATATACAATAACTACACACAAGCTTTAAACTTTCATTCAGATCTAGTCCAGTCATAAAAACACAGCTGTTCAAGCTAACAAAGCATTATAGGTCTAGACCTGCAAATGAGCTCATGAAGAGTATTAGAAATTAAAACCTGTAATAAAAGTCTTAGAGCACATTTAGTTGTCACATCTGTGCTTCCACTGAAAATAGGTCTATGTTAAGTGTTGGGCTTTGGGGCTCGTTATGAATGCTCTCAAATTGTAGGACTGAACAATAATCAGTCTTGGGTCCTCAGGCACCAATATAATGTCATGAGACTAAGGAAGCTGAGAGGCAGTCAGTGAGAATGATTATCTTATATGGAAGGATACGAAGTGTTTGTTTTTTCTTTTATCTTATAAGAGAAGATGTGAACACAATACTTGTCTCATCCTGCTTCCTCTCCAGTACACTTCTGTAACTTACCTGTAACTAAAATGCATTTGCTGGTCTTTATTCAAGCAGAATCTCATGGTGGTTAATGTCTCTGAAACTGGTAGGTGCTCCTCCTAAAACTTGTTCTACCTCGCCTCAATGGTTTTGTTCTTTCTCAGCTCTTTTTGTGACTGGGGACCTGTATTTTAAGGACAGCTGCTATGCAGGTGATGTGTGGATATATCTTCCAACTCTGTAGCTCTTTCCCTTCAGCCAATCTAAAGCATTAGCCTTTTCTAACACAATCTTATGGTTGTTAGGATTTTAGTTTGTGTCAGGTGGCTAAAATCAAGCCCTTAGTATTTTCATCATACTGTTCTTCTCTCCATTTTTCAATGACTGTAGAAAAATTAACCTTTGGCCTGTCATTAACCATTACACAGCAATCACTGTCTCAGTGTTCCTATGCTAGCACCTCAGTGATGGACGAGTCTTGCACATCTTTTCTCAACTAACTGAAATTTTTATTCTTTGACAAAACTGAAACTTGCAGTTAAATCCCTTGATTATGCAAATACTTGCTGAAATTCTGCCTTTCTTACATCTGTCCAAGGAGCTGCTAAAAATGTTTCTCTTTCTCATGATTCTGATCACGTTGCACAATTCTTTGAACTTATTTCCTGTGTTACCCCTACTTTACTTATGAACTGCTTCCATCACTTTCAAGTTCCTGCACTAACAGCAAGCTTGGTTGGATAATTCTCAGCACTGTAGGATATCATGTAATCATTTCCTGTGACAGAAGCAGCCTGTTAATTACATGTAAATGAATAGATGTAGCTTTTTTGGTGTTTATTTTAGTTTGTTATCCAGAGTTGCATTTTAGGAACTCTCATGTTCTGCAATATGATAAACTTCAAACAGGGTGGGTGGAATAATGAGAGAGGATTGATTATTAGTGATATACTCAAAACTGGTAGCTAGTTATGGGAAGAGATCATTAGTATCATTAGGGTACCAGGTAGTGAGAAAACATTAGAATTTAAGAACCTGAAGGAAACAAGTACTTTGCACTTAGTGTGTGTACTGTGAAACTGAAGGAGCAATCAGACACTGAAATACCAGCCATCCATCACTGGTATCTTGTAAAGTGCCAGGAGATAAGCAGACAAATCAGTGCCATAGAAGTATGCTTAAGCCTTTTGCCAAGGAGGAGATTTTGCTGCTGGGTTATTTATTTACTTATTTATTTTGAAAGATTCAGCATATCCGCTGTTCTGTGGGAGATCTGTTCTGTTTTATTCCTGTTATATATTCTGAACTGAAACCTTTTTTTCTTATTTGACAAATAAATCACTGATGTCCCGGAACAATAAGCAACCTCTGAAATTGTGCATTTCATATACAATGATTGGGAGTACAAGTATTTGAAAGGACCAGTGTTGAGGAGACTTTTGTGGTTAATGTAAATGCCCCTCTTAAAGTGAAACTAGTAAATGTAGGACCTCCTCACCCAGATGTTCTACCCTGCAGTTCTTCAGCTGAAGCTTTTATTGAGGCCTTTCTACTGGATAGGATTGTGCAAGAGTTTAAGACATTTCATGAAAAATGCATTTATCAACAGTGGTGGAAGTCACGTAGAAGTTGTCTGAGAATTGTAAATTAATCCTCTTGGTCTACTTTGCAACTTGGTCTGTGTATTCCTCACTGCATCCCTGAATTGAATGTTTTTGCAGTAGAAAATATATTGCTTTTTCCCTTTTGAAATACTAGCATTCATATTTGCTAAACACAAAAACAGACTTGATAATATTGCTAATGGCATTGCTGCAAAACATCTGTGCTCCGCCTGCAAGAGTGGTTCTGACTTGATGTCTTCTAGCTGGAGTCAGTATCATGAACTCATAACAGCTGGGAGAACATGATCAGCTTCCTTCAGGAAGACAATTTTCAGCCTTTGTGCTTTCAATTCTCAAATGTATTTGATAATAAAAATCCCACCATATTCTGGCTATAAACAATGAACTGATAAATGAGTATGGATCACCTGTTAGCAGAGGTTGATTATATTGCTGATATTCAAAGAAAATGGAAGACAGTAAAGTTGATCAGCCACAAGAATCTCAACAAGCCTGCTTGAAAATGGATTTTCTCTTACCATTGCTTCTGTCATATTTACTTCTGAGAAATCATATTTAAAATAACAGTACAGATTAGGGAGGCAGCTATTCTAACACAAGTTTGAGGAAAAAATACAGAAAGTGTGGCTACTCTCCACACAGTAATAGGATAGGGCCAAAAATTACAGAACAGGTATCTAAATTATACTGAAGCACAAGAAAAGTAGTGAGTTGTCACTTGCTGGGTTCAGCTGTGGAATGCTGAGAACCTCCTCTCTGTATCATGCTTGCACAGATTTGTTTGATTTGTGCCCATAAATTCAAGATAAATGATTAATTTGTCTCTCAGAAAAAAAACAAAGCAAGGAACGAAAATGTAGTTGAACATTATTCAAAGAAGTTATTAAAGGCAAACAGGAAAATGGCAAAAACAGTGTCTTTAGCAATGCATTTGACAATTCTGAATCTGACAGATATAGTTTTTTTTTTTTTTTTTTGAAGCACTTAATTTGCTTCCTGCTTGGTTTTGAAACTTAATAATCCAAGCACATCTGAAAATTTAATGACAGATTTTTTGTAGTCTGAAATTTATATTCAGGAAAGCGGTGACAACCATTGAAGTGGAGAAGTAATACACCCAAATTCTAGACCTGAAATCAGGTAAATGTAATGCCAAGCATGCGAATCGGTGTCTGGTAGGAGTCTTTCTGATGTTTTGATCGTAGTGATGCAAAGTTATAAAAAATAGTTCCTAAGGAAGTAGCGTTGTTAAGGAATTGACAAAATACAACCAATGATAAAGTGTCAGCGACAACACAAATATTCAGCACTAGCCACAGGTTTTAGCAAATTGTTCAATCCTACCAATCTTGCTAATGACTAAAAAATGGCAGTTCCTGCCTTCTGACAACCCTACATGCATGTTCAGACACCAGCTAACGTACTCAAACAATCCCTTTTGTGCCCTTAGGCTCCATCCTTCCTCAAATCTCTCCTTCACTGTGATATCTACAATACATCTGTCAGTTATTAGTCTGATAGAGTGATATTGTGTACTATCCTGTGGATCAATAATCTGTCTTTTTTCTTCCAATTACTCATCTCTTTTCAGTATTTTCTAAATTTACAGCAAGGACCATTTTGGTTGTGTGTAGTTCCTTGCACAGTGGTCCACAAGAAGTACTCCAAGTTGCCATAGCAACATAATAGCCATCAAAGAATATTGCAGTCTAAAAAGCATGACTTAAAAAAAAAAAAAAAAACAAAACAAAACAAAAAAAACCACATGGTGTAACAACTTAACGGATGTTTCCTTGCTTGGAGAGCAAGGAAAACCACTCTTTTGTCTTCCGTTTCTGTTAACCATCAACCCACTTGCATGATTATCGAAAATCATTTCTGGATTTTTCAATGGGATTGCACAGGTTGGATCTGATTAGGTAAATTAAGCAGAATTTATAAAATATAAGGAAAGCAAGACTTCCCTGCATGCATCTGGCAGTGGGTCTGAAATAGACAATGTAGCTGCTCAGTGACATGTTGCAGGATGTTCTAAGGGATACCAAATTCCCTAATTCTGGTGCTAAATAAAAGGTGAACAGAGAAACTCCTATGGAACAAAGTATAGCTACTGTGGAGCAGGAAGGAAATGAGAAAAGTAGGGACTTTGTATCAACAGAAGTGGTATTTTCTTTTCTTTTATCATACACACCCCAACAAACTGCTTATTTCTCAGTTGGCTGTGGCCCACTTGGGAAGTCATCTAAGCTGCTTGCATGTGAGCTTCATATCACTGCTTATCTTCAAGGATTCTACCCATGTTAGCTAATGTAACTAAGAGCACTTTCAAATATTGTCAATTCAGAGCAGAGGCAGCCTAGTAATGTATTGCTACGTGCTATGGTACTGCAGGGAAAGCACTCTATAGAGAAGACTCGAAAGAGAATATAGTAAGGCAGATGAGAACAGGGTGTGTGTTTGCACTGCAAACCTAAAAACAAGGAAGATGTGGCTCCACTAATGTAAGACATGGCAACTTCACTCCGTGAGATCAATCTTCTATATAATTGTAATGTTCAATTCTGAGCACTGTATTTTTGTTTTCATTATGGTGCTCCTAACAGTGTATGGATACACGATGGCCGGTGACAGTATGCTGCCCCAGCTGCTAGCTGGATGATGTGCAGCTTATTTAAAACTATTTGACGTATGTGAAAAATATTGCAATATTTTGATCAAGTTCAAAAATGACTTTAATTTCTATGCAATTGCAGATATCCAAATAAAAACTTGTGTCAAGATCCATTTCTATGCAGTGTAAATGCAGTATTTTAAATAATCAAAATCCTAAATAGTTTCCTAATAGTGTTTCTGTTCTTGAGATCCCTGCATAGTTCACATGTTATAGCAAGTCTCGAATAATATCCTGTATAAAAACCCTCAGTACTAAAAACCTGCGAGCATGCAAAGCTCCTGAAACTTAGTTCAAGCTTTTTGATGTTTGGAATGCAAAATTAGAAGAGGAAATCAAGATGGAATGAAGTGAAATTAAGACTTGCTCAGATACTGTAAGAAAACAGGACTGCATACTACCCATCCGCAGAGATCCTCACAAAGGGATAATCTGAAACATTAGGTATAAGCACACTCAAAACTTAATGCAAGGTTCAATTAGCCTGTTTTGTGCATTGCTGTGTACTGTGGTGGAAATCTATAGGCTATTTCATCTGTTGGCTTGATAACGAGAAATAACGCAAACAAGTGATTTAATATTTTTTACAAGCCTTGCTGATACTGTTATAATTTGCTTCACGTTCCTTAACATTTCTATGTGCTTGAAAAAAAAATAAAAAATGCTCTTTGATTTAACAATGACATATTAGAATCTGAAGCATGTGAAACATGTTGGTGTTTTGCAAAAATAATTTTCCTGGAGGTTATTCTGTGCTTATGCTGTTGTCAGTGCTATGAAATTATACTTTCTTCTTTGTCTATGCAAATTCTGTACTGAAGCTTTATTTTTTCTTCTGTGCAGTTTGCACTCATTTTCATATATCTGTCATCAGAGCATTAAAAAATCATAAAAAAGCTTGGCGCTACAGTGTATTTTCAGCTCGCTTTTATTTTTTTCCTTGTTTAATTCAGAATCGATGTTTGGAAACATCAAAGTTTCCAAGAAGAGGAAGGTTCATTTTTGTATTTAGATCTTTTTTTATTTAGCATACCAGCAACTATTTGATGGCAGCCTCCTGCTTCCAAGCCTCAGAGCTGTGCACACCCCTTTGGGTTTGCCAAGAAGGCTGAGGCTCGTTGTCTCATGTTGTAATGATCACCAAGTGATGGAGCTTTTTATTTAAAAGTAATGTGGATGAACCCTGCTCCTGCCTCTCCTGCCATCCATGGATGGCCAACACAGCAATGTGTTTTCTCTGTGCACACTCAATATTTCTGTTGGGCAAAAGGACAGAAAGAAGAAAGGATATGTCCCTGTAACTCCTCTCATGTGTGCAGCCTTTCTCTGTTGGCAGTGGTGGAGCAGAGAGAGGACCTCTCTGTCTGAGAAACACAAGCCAGTGTGCTCCTGGGTATGTTATTAGCAGTCACTTGTAACACCTGGATGAGATGTTTTCAGGATGCTGTTCTCTAGCCTCATAAGTCTTTCTAATTTGATGTTATTTGATGTGAAATGTGTGTAAGTAATGTTAATTATGCAATAGGTTTTGAAGAATATGTTTTGATTGTACAGAGGAAATGTCAGCCCCATTAACAATCATTACCTGTCAGAAAGTAGAAGAAGCTTCGAATGAATGTTAATTCTTTTCTTGTATCTGTGCAGATGCATACCAATGTTCCACACATGTTCTGTTGATTTGTACCCCAACCACGAAAACCTTTTCTCTCCAACTTCTCTCTATTTGAACTGAGTCCAGGAAAGAGAATGGGGCTCTGATTCCAGTCCTTCCGTGAGTCAGATTGGCGTGAATGTTCTTCAAACAGAGGTTTCAATTTTTAGCAAGCAATTCATCTGCTGAAGTGCTTCCAAACCTTGCTCCCAATGGTCTCTGGGATTTATTAAGGCAGTGGCAAGTGTTCAGGAGAGGGAGTTCAGAGCCAGCAGTCTGTGAGGAAGAAACTCATTCTGATTTGCTTTGTTATATAGACTAAGAAAGATGATTTAATAACCACTTCTCATCATAAACTCTCCTGGTATTTCCTTGTCTTGAGTATCATCCTATCAGGTGAGTGGGTTTTTGTGAAGCACTATGAAGTTTGGCCTATGTTGCAGGAGCAGCCTACTACTATTGATGGCCATTCTAATTACTGCTAAGATTAATTAACTGTAAGGCTGATATAGGATTATAGTAGTGGATTTCAGTCTGGTTCTGTTAAGGGTCTGCTAAACGGAGGGAGTTTGAGTACTGAAGTTCATAAGAGCTACTGAATCTGGGATCAGTGACCGAATGGCATCACAGCACACAGTTGCTTTAAAAGCCTTCACAACGCCTGTATTTTAAATTCTTAATTTATGATGCCATTACTCGAAGTAGAGTCCTACTCATTTTTGATTTCCAGACTTAATTCTTGCGACAAGAACCCATACACATACTTAGATATTTTATGTATTTTTCACTTTTGCTGCTCCCTTTCATCCAAGCATTCACTCACCTAGTAACACTGGTGGTCTCTGATCTAGGTCAATGAATCCTCCTTGAAAGTGGATGACAAGGAATAGCTTGCAATATTCCACCTGAGGCTGCATTAACTTATTAAAAGGCTATTGCTACCACCTCTGAATGCGCTGTTCCCCATGCATTCAGGCTACCTTACGACTTCCTGTGCTGCATCATTGTGTTGGGTGACTGCCATTCTGTAACCAAGGGACAAACTGAAGCCCTTTTCCTTCTCAGGTAATAGCAGCCACCAAGGCTCCTCAAGATTTTATGGGTGTTCTTGGTGTTTATACCTCCCATGCCAGACTACTGAGTCGTATCCCCTTTTACTGAGTGTTTGTTCAATAGAACTAAGAGTTCTCATGTATTCTTTTTAGGGAGAAAATAAGCGGTGAACTGTAGTTTGTGTGGGGAAATAATTAAAAGATATTTGAGAAAACAATTTTATTCTGTCACGCTTGCATAAAACACATTATTAAAGGCTGTGTACACTGTCCTTTTCACTGACAATCAGGACCAAGTCAGAAAATCAGATTTTCAGTGCCAAATTGTCTTTCTTTAAATTTATTGTTGCAGGAGAATGTGCAAGCTGAAAACAAGGCCAATTCTTCCATACTTCAATTGTTTTGAACTACTTTTGTTTTGAACTGTTGCAAAACATAGTACTGGGGAAGAGGGCATCTTTTAGATCTAGTCAAAAAATCTGACCTGTTTTCCCAGTTTCAACAGGAATAAGGAATTAGACAGATTTTTATGATGCAGTCTGGTTATAGTTAGTAAGGAATGATAGGGGAGGGAGCAGATATAGAAAATAATAAAGCAGCAGTGATGCTGATGCCAAGCCATGTTTTCATAAGAAAAATATGAACAACAGATTTTTACTTTTTCTGAATTGGCAGCTATTTGTCCTCACTTGTGTGAAATACTGACAATAGAGAATATTTTTTTTCTGGGCAGATTAATGTACCTTGTTTGGTTTCTTTGGAGTTCTATTCTTTGATGTTTGTATAATTAAGGTTTGGTCCACGTATTTAGAGCCATATTTAGTAAGTGAATAGGCTACAACAATTATCTTTGGAGACCAAGGTTTTTCAGAGTACTTAATTGTCAGCCTTTAGGAAATCAGATGGAATAAGGTGTTAAAGAAGAACAACATGCTTTGTGAACATTGTCATTAGTGAACAGCAGGGGATAGTCAGTCTACCTATATGCATTTCATTCTGCTGCTTGGGTCTAATTGAAATGACTTTTACTAGGGGAAAAAAAGGCAAGCGAGTGGCAAGAGGAGTAGGAAGGTAACTGTTGGTTTAATGTGAATTAGATATTGTGGGGTGAAGATTCCATTCATAAATATTTTATTAAGGAGTGTGGACCACGAAGCCTCCAAATCCATTTTCAACTGTAGTATTATGCCTCATAAAGCAGTCCATGGAAATATCTGGAATAAAACTGTGGATCCACTTTTTCCCTCATAAAGGAAAACCCTCTGGAGGTATCTACTTTCCTCTGATTAGAACAACAAATCCAAGCAATGGGAGACTTGTAAGGTTAAAAAAAGAAACATAAGGCTTTTAGAGTTGGGTCTTGAATATTTTTGCCCATCCATAGGAGTGAAGTTCATATAGCCAAGGATGGTGCGTTTTGAATGTTTAATTAGAATGTTTAGTAACACATGTCCTAAAAATCTGCCTATGATTTGTAGTAAGTTGGTGTGTCCAGGCTCATCTAATAGCAGCGCAAGCATAGCAGCATTGTGCTACTCTAATCCTGTCATCAGTAAATGACATGCAGATTATACATGTACAGATGTGTGTGACTCTTTTAAAGAGTATCCAGCTTCTATGTTATCATTAAATCCCGCTGTAAGAGATTGCCATAATTGCATATGACCTGTGTTCCTGTCTGCTGTTTCTATCATGTGGTTGGCTACTTTGTCACTATGCTGCAGGTACTTTGGTATCCTGTAAAATACACAAAACAACATTAAGTTTTAAAATGGGATGTAGGGTTATTTTCTTATGTGAAGCACTGAAGCTACTATAAGTCCTTGCAGGATTGCCTGCTCTGGGAACTCCAGAAATGAAGTACAGAATATGTAGCAGTCTGTGACCTTAAATCATCTATATCTGGAAGAAATAATTAATGCAAGTACTTACTTTAACATAGCATAGGGCAATAATATTAAATACTTAAATTTTTGAGAATGAAATAGCTCATGGGAATCCTTGAGATAATAAGTATTTTGGAATGCAGTGAGTATAAGACTTATAGAGGAGTGATTAATACTCCTCAGGCAGAACATAGGAAAAAATGAAATGATTCCTACACATTAGCCTTTAGGAGCTGTGAATTGTAGAGCAGATAAGGAGATGCTGTAAGCATTTCAGTGCTTACGATCTGGAGAACAAAGATTTAAGATCTAAAAGATTTGTTCACTAAACAATAAGGCACTGATTTGTGCAGGTGATGCTATGTTACTGCAAGAGTTGAGAATTACAATGGATTTGCATGAACTTAAGATCTGGGGAATGATTGAAGACTTCTGCTAAATGTCCAGTGTCACTGCTTGTGTCACTAGAACATTACTTCAAGTAATTGCACAAGAATAAGTAATTAGGACAGGAAATGTGGTGCCAGGTAACAATCAAGTTTTTAGGGGAAACATTGGTCTACAGAAATGAATGAAAATTCCCATTAACTTTAATGTTAGTTATTTAGTTTTGTTTTCAGTATTGATTGACCTGCTGTGCTAATTACAATTACACATAGGATATTGTACACAAGTATGTAAGCAGATACATACATGCATACAGGATACATAAATACACACAACGAACATATACTCTATACTCTATAATGAACAGACAGGTACTCTTCTGGAAGGGATATAAATCCTGTGCCCAAATCAAACATGTGGATTGTGCACTGGTATGTAAATCAGGTCCTCAGTGCTACGAATGAACATACCCATCAAGTGGAACTTCTCTGTAGGCAAATCAGTGTGTTAGTCAGTCTTGCTCTCATTAAAATAAATCTAGATTTGCAGTAAGTGATTTTGTAACAGATTTTATGAATTCCATTGTAATTATGAGTGCAGTGCTTTGCAGTGTGTTTATTCAACAATGTGTGCATGTTCACAAGAAAGGTCAAAGAAAGGTTTATTGCTGAAGCTGTCATTGCTTTTCAGAAACATTTATCAAAAAGTTATGCCCAGCAAAACTGTGTAGCTTGCCTTTTGATGTTTTTGTCTGATGGAAAAACTCTTGTGAACATATCTGGAAAGAGACCATAAAATAATGCCTTTACATTGGCCTTTTAATTAACTATTACTAAAACCCCACTGCTTTTACAGTTCAGTAATGTGTTTTTTTTTTTTTTTTAAATTTTTTTTTGGTGGATGGTGCACTACGCTGGTTGCCACTATTAAAGCACATTCTAACAAGCATCCTCCACCCAAAGGGAGCTGCAGGGAGCAAGAGAAATCCTTCAGTTATCGTTTAACTAGCTGTATATGCACAGTTAAAAAAAAAAAAAGTACAGAAAGGGCACTTGCAAATTTTAAGGTTGGTTTTGTTATTAAACAAAATATTACTAATTTTGAGAGGATGTGTACTTCCTGAGAAATCGGAACCTGCTGGGTACAGACACTGCTTTTTAATGCTACATCCCTGAAAATAATCCTGAGTTGCATTAGCCAGAATGCCTGAGAAAAGATAATACTTGTGCTGGAGCTACTACTGGGCATCATACTGTGTGATTAACTTCCATTTCATAAGGAGGATTTATGATTACTGCAGAGATGAGCAGGGCAGCTCCTTGTTGGCCTGGTGTTTCCGTGGTTGTACAGCAGTCCTTCACATTCTGCTTTATAATGACAAGCAACCAAATAAAAACTGTTTCCAGTTTTTCCTTAGGGGAAAAAAAAGTTAAGGAGTTTTCAAATGTGTTAAGAACTGGAAGACTTCAAAAAGAGGGGTGGAATTCCAGTCCCAAGACTGGTAGAAATGCATAACTTGGCAATAAGTATTTTGTTAGAGCCCTGCAAGACAGCAGTTAATATCAGATTAATTGCAAATCAATTGTTTGAAATATGTTGTCTCTTCTGGGGTGTTTGATTGCTCCCAGATAATGAGCTTGGGAAGGTATTCATCTCCCCAAGAGAAACAGAAGTTTCTGTAAACTTGACTTTAAGAAGTATTGCTGCAGGCAGTGTAATCTATACAAGCAAATAAAGCCCAGGAGATGGGTTGCCTTCTGGCAGACTATTAGAAAGAATTTTCTTCCAAACATACAATTCTTCAAAATAACAACTATTATTTTTAACTGGGAATATTTCCTGTTTGAACTAGTGTTTTCAAAAGCCTTGGAATCAGAGTAACTCCTATGTTTAGTCCTGCTTTATGTCAGTGCCATATGACTCACACCTCTGGGAACATAATCTGCCATAGCTTTGGGTCTCGTACTGACTGAGCCTTGTGCAAAGTAGTGCTATCAACCTGGTCACACTCCCCTGGCTCTTAGGGGAAAACAAAATTAAAGATGCAAAGAAAGACCAAAAGGTGGTTGCAGAGCTCCCCTTGTGGGGCAGAACTGCAGCAGGTGCAAGAGGGCCGGGCAGTGTTTCAGTTGCAGAGATGTGCAGAAAAGGAGTCCTTTGAGGACCAGTCAGCTGTTCTACAATCACTTTGGACCCTGAAGAATCTTTAGGAATAAATAAAAAATGTAACCCGAAGAGCCATCTCGGAAAAAATGCTGTTCAGAGCTTGAATGTCTTTTTTTGTTGTTACTGTTGGGACAGTGGCTGGAGAACAGATTCCTGCTGTCTGCTTGATAGCTTCCATGGTCCTGCAAGGGGACAGCAAGGAAGTTCTCCAAACACTGTAAGCTTTCCTACATGACAGCTTGAAAAAAAGATAACTGAATGCAACTTCTCTGAGAAGCCAGTAATAATGATACAGTGCCTACCTCTTAAAGGAAGAGCTCCAGTTATATTTCAAGAAAACTCTTGTTCTGTGGGTGAAGCTACTGACTTCCCCGTACAGCTGAGAAAATCCATTACGTTAGAAATGTAATTGTAAGGCATTAGAAAAGGGCTAGCTGGGAGGAAGCAAGGGAGGTGACTCCACACTTGCTGTCCTTCCAGGCAGCAATCCACTGAGAACTTGCAGTGATCTACCCAAATCTGGCCTTTTCATGTTATGAGAAGGAACTTTATATCTAGTTTCTGCTGTTTAAAACAAAACAACAGCAAAACAAACAAACAAAAAGCCCAAAACTGAGAAAAACCATCAAACCTGTTAATAATGGGTAATAATTTGAAATACTGCATTCTCAGCACCATCACCTAAGTGAAGAATTCTTTCCTAACATCTAACCTGTTGATGCAGCCCAGGTTACAGTTGGCCTTCTGGGCTGCAAGAGCATGCTGCTGGTCATGTTCAGCTTTTCACCCACCAGGACCCCCAGGTCCCTCTGAACAGGGCTGCTCTCAGGGCCTTCTCCTCCCAGTCTGCACACATACCTGGGATTGCCCCAAGCCAAGTGCAACACCTTGCAGTTGGCCTTGTTGAACCTCATTAGGTTTTCACGTGCCTCTTTTTTGAGTCTGTCCTGCTCCCTCTGGATGACATCCCTTCCTTCTGTGGCGTCAGCTGTACCACACAGCTTGGTGTCACCAGCAAACTTGCTGAAGGTGCATTTGATCTCATCACCTGTGTCACTGATAAAGATTCTAAAGAGTATCAGTACCGCAGTTTGACAGGATTTTCTCATTTATTCATTTCAGTGACAAGGTATGTCTGTGAGAATATTACGGTAGAGGAGTAACTTACCATGAAATATAGCAAGTCACAGTTTTACTTTTCTTTAGATGAATCATTGCAAGTGTTTTGCATTATCTGTTAAGTACAATAATTTTAGAAGTCTTACACTGTGATCCGGATTTCTTGGTAGAGGGAATACGGCAACTTTGGGCCTGGATTCTACACAATTCCTTTTGTAAATGGATGAATATTCTGGAAAAAAGTTCTATGTGGAAACTTCAGTGGTTCCGTAACTTTTTGATGTAAAATTCTGTTTTGGGGAAGCTTCTATTGTAGGGCTGCAAGGATGATGGTGCTCACTACAGGGATTAAAGTTTTACACTTCACAGATTATCTATAATATCCCAGACGTGACGTGAGTGCTATGTATTTATTTGAGACACTTAGCGAAGATACAGCTGATTTTCTGCTGACAGTTGGTATTCTGAAGTAGTAAGTTCTCCATTTAGACGTAGTTATCCCATTATGTCTTGTTATTTCAACCCACTTTTATGCCTTTTCCTTTTTTTAGGACATGTTCTATCAAAAATAAATAATTAAGCCACAGATGAACTGTCAAAAGGGAACATTCATATTTTAACGCAACATTAACATTTTGGTAATTAACATGGCAGTTAATGCTTTTAGCAGATGTAACAACATTAGACTTGTAAATTTTAATTAAAGCTAATGGTTCACGATAGCTGTAGGGATCAGGCATCCTCTCTGGATACTGAAAACACGTCTAATGTGATTAGAAATACTAATTGAAGAAAAAAGGACTGCAATAGTGATGACTGTACTTCCTTATCCTACTGAATTATTACAAACCTGCAGCAACTTTTAAAATACATTTGTAACAGGAAGATTGAAGAGTCAAATGCTCCCCTTGAAGAAATGAAAAGGGGGTCAAGAGAACATTAGATATTTTCTGTGTGTTAGAAGAGGGAAAATTATTAATGAAAGCCACTTCTCCTTCCTTATTCTCCTGAGAGTGTATTCCCAAGAAATACCATAAAGTTATTTGGTTACATTTCACACCCCTTTTGGATTTAATTAGGAACTAATATGTTAGTTTTAATTCCCTTGGAGGCTTTGAATTCCAACGGCAGGCACGGAAGCAGGACTGGCACTGGGAACTGTGACTCTGGTGGATGTTTCTCAGCTTCACTGCGCGTTAAAGAGATTGGTAGCGAGTCCTTTTCACGGCTTGTTGAAACATGAAACATTTTAATAAGCACAGGGAAAGGATTAGTTTTACTAAGGGTAATTACAAGCTGCTAGCCACCTATAAAATGCACTTACATTTTATTGTAAAATGCCAGCAATATTTATTTCACTTGTTATGTGGATTTTTTCTTCTAAATCTGGCTCAAAGTCTACTGAAGTTGGTGGGAAAAATCCCTAGTCCCTATTCTAAAAAAAATACTATAGAAAATCATGTCCTTTCCACTGGGAGTTCTGGCTAATAAGGATTAAACACTGGAGCTTAAGTTTGCTTTTTTGACTGACAATAGTTATTTTTGCTATAAATGTGGTTATTCCCGACTAGTGCCTTTAGCTCTGCTTCTGTCAACACCCTTCCAGCATCATCATAAATTATTATTCATTTACTTTGCAGCGCAGGCGTGGGCTCCATTCCACTAGGCAAAGTGCAAAGACATGGTGAGAGACAACTCCTGTTTGGTAGAATTACACTCTAACTAGTTGTGACAAAGGCTGAGAGGAAGGATGCTAGGAGAACTAATGCTGTTTTCTCTCCATTTTATTTCTAGCTGAAGTAGGAAACTTGATCAAGATTGTATGGAAAGACTGAATAAAGCTACTTGAACAAAGCTTATCAAGTAACGCTGCAGTTCAGAACACTTGCAAAGATTTATATTAGTTCCTGGGGAAAGAGCCTGCAAGAGAAATGGAAATCTTTTTATCTTGCATTGGTACTAAATATGAAAATTAAATGGTGTTTAAGTAATTACAAACCTTAGGCTGTCTTTTCCAAAGGTGTAAATTTTGTTCAATTCCAGTAAGAAAGAAGATCTCAATATGTGTTTTGAATAGCTGTCCAGCTGTATCACCAGGCATGATGCAGTGGTTAGCAGTAAGTCTGAATATTCTCCTTTATAACCCACTCTGCTTTTTAAATAGCAATACCCCTATCACTTGCTGACTATATTATCTGATGAGATAAAAAAGCCAAAAAAGAACAGCCCTAAACCAAACTCATTGACATCAGTTTGATTTTGCCAGCTTTACAGGTGGACGTTTGGGATGACGTTGTGACCTCCCTGAGGAGAACAGCAAAGCTTCCATGAGGTCAGTGGCTTCATGATTTACTTGTATGCTAACCAGCCAGGAAATGCATTATCCTATCAATCATTTTCCACTGGGAAATATCATATGTTTTACAGAGCTTGTTCTAAATTTTACCTGTACTATCATTTTCATATATATCTTCCATGAACTCCTCAGGGCTTTGACATTGAGGTGTACAATGGTGAGGATGGCTGGTGTACCTAAGAATTTAGCCAGGTGGGAGGAGCAACAAAAGTTAAGGTTGAGGTGTCAGTGCATTCTCTGGACACAGCGTCTGAATGTTTAGGCACCAACGAAGCTAATGTGATTCAGCACTCGGGTATTTATTTTATTTGGCATAAAATGTTGCAGATCTGGATTTTCATTAATAATTTACTATAACTTCATGGTAATAATGACTCAAGCAGAACACATTTTGTGAAATCTATGACTTAGTGAAAGAAAGGACAAACTTAGGTGATTTTTTTTTTTTTCTTTTCTGGTTAAAAGAACATTCCTGGATCCAACAGCCAAGGCCCAACTCTTCCACTGCATAAATCAGTGTGACTTCACCAAAGTCAGAGCAGCCACACTGACTTACACTAAGAATCTGGGCCTTGGTGACACCAAGTGTACTGTTTATAGTTTTTATTGGCAAGTGCATGTTTATAGACTTTGGGACAGTTTCTAATCCTGTGTCATATCGTAAACACTACTGCCTCATACAAACAGACATAACAGTTATTTGAAAGTTGTAAGGCTTAACAACTTCTGTAAGAGTTCCTTTTATATGAATAACACAAGTTTCTGGTTTTCAGTGAAAGAGCTTCATGCACATAGGGCTGCTGCTGGACATGAGTTAGGTAATTTGTGCTGCTGCAAGAAGTACGAGCAGCCAGGCTCTGGCATTCAGAGCGGGGCAATCAATTCATTTCCAAGGTAAAAACTTAAACATACCTAAAGGGAATACGATGTTGTCATTGCCACAGAATTCCTGAGACCAACAATCTTGTGAGATTCAAAACACAAGGAAAAAAAACCAACCACTAAACAACAGTAGCTTGATGCATTAGAGTACACAATGGTTATTTCTAAACAGAACAGATATTCCAAGTAAGAGTTATTTAGGCTCCTTGTGAGGCCTTGCTATTCTCGCCAGGACCTGCTTAAAAAAAGACCTCTTTTGGCTTCGTTGTTTGAATCTCATATATCAGTGCTTTATTTTTGTGATATTTCACAAAAATATTTTGTGATTTTTTTTTATTTTTTTTTTAAACTGGATGGATGTATTTTAGATGCTATTTTGGGTAGTTCTCAATCTGAAAGTAGAATAAGGTTCAGTTCACTGTTCCTTTTAGTGCATGTACTGTCTGTGCGGCAAAAGTTTTCTGCATGTGACAATTATGGAGAAATCAGAAACAGCACACTGCATTAATAATGTCTTGGGATCCTAAATGAAAGAAGGACTAAAATCTTTCAAATTACTGCATTTAAAATTTAAAACAATAATTTGGTGTGTGTGTGCAAAGCAGGAGAATTTAGGTGTTTTGTTTGCTCACAACACTATTTCCTTACTAAGCGAAATTTCACCACAGCTTTAGGTTCCTTAAACTCAGTGTTTCTCACACTTGTTTATACAGCCCTGCACAGCAATACTGCTAAGTGTCCAGAGCTCTTTGATGGCCCTTAAACCTGAGTTGTCAGCCTCCACGTTTTAGATTTATAACTGCATGTTCCATCATCCTATGTTTTAAAAACCGTAATGGGTAAATGAAAAGGAATAACTCTATTTGCGTTAGAATGGAGTTCATCTCTTCAAAATGATGAGCAGAATCATCTTTGGAAAAAACAGTTAAAAGCAATTCAATCCTCCTCAGTATTGTCCAAATGCTTGAAGGATTTGGAGCAAAAAGCATTAAGTGATTGTGTCCATAGTTCTCTGAAGTACCTGCATTTCTACATTATCTCCTGTACAATTTTTTATCACTGGCAAACTTAGTCATCTTGTGTTTTCTCACCCTTTCCCCATTCCTCACCCTTCCAAAAGCTTCAGCATGTCTGTGCGGTGTGACAGGCTCCCCAGCAGGAATGTCTCATGAGACTTACTGAAGCCACCAGGTTTTTTTTTCTGGCCTTATCTTGTTTAAAACTTTGTCTTTAAATCACAGTCAAACTTGGCCTCACAACATCTACCACAGCAGGTTTCCTGCTTCTGATGTTTTTGGAAGAGGTCTCACAATTACTTTTTATACCATTACCAACATTTTCCTTGAAATGCTTTTGGCCTGCTTTTTACAGTTTTACGTTTAGATTGCCAGAGCTTTTGCTACTTTCTGTTTCCCTCATCTGAACACAACATTTTAAGAGTGCTTTTTTACTACTATCCGTTACTCTCCTGCAGAGCTCCACTGGTCTTCAGCCGTTCCTTCCAGAAGCTTCGATAGTTGATAGACACAGTTGATAGGCTCAGCAATCCTAACGCAGATCACTTTCCCCTTTGGCTCTTACTTTCAATTTGCTTCTGACAAGCTTACTTGACGTCTTGCAGCCATCTTTTCAAAGTTCACTGTTCCTATGGTAAATTTATTTGTTCCCTTTCACTTCTACAAAGGCGTTGAATTTGAATGTATTGTGATCAAGATTCTAGAATGCTTCTTTGATACAGAAACCTTCTGCCCTACTTCATTCAAACCAAGAGGTCTCTGAGCTTCTCTAATGAATTGAATTTAAAATTGGCGTAATATCCTATGGCAATATTTATCAAGCCCAGAGAGAACTGATCTCTCTTCACTCTGGCCATCACACCTTTCTAATTTCCCTGCCACAAAAAAGGTAGATACATGAGCTTTTTTACCATTAGTAACAAAGAACCAGGACAGAGGGAAACTTTAAGTCTGAAAATTCAGGCTTCAAGGTTTTAGAGTGAACAGTTGCTCCTTTTGATTAATTTCCTCCGGTTTATTGATTTGAAGAACCTGAAGAATTGTTAACCATTGAGCTGTTATGTTACCTCTTACATCTGTGACCCCAACGACATCTATTCCCAGCTTCTCTGCCCTAGTGAGCTCTTTTGCCTGAAATTGTTAAAGTTTTGAAATCTGTATTTTTCTTGAGTCTAAAGTTTATGCTGTTAATGAACATCTCAGGAAGCTCGATGGATGAAGTCCTAGATAATAGGAGTAGCAGGAAGCACATAAGGAATCACCTGGGGAGCAGGTTTAAATGTTTGAGTCCTTGCTTGACTTAAATGTCATTGCCTAAAAGTCTCTAACTGCTTTCGAGTCTGGTAACAAAATCCTGGCAAAGACCACCGTTTCTGGTTCAATGATAATAACACACAACACTGCCATTGCAAATAATACCTTTTATGATCATGTGGTATTTTAGATAATACCCTGAATGGTAGCCATGTTTATAGTTTTTATATATACCAATAGATTTCAGTGACCAGAAAAAGACTCATGGAGCTTTCTTAAGTTGATTAACTAATTAACAATACTGAGGCTGGTGAAGCGCAGCATCAGTGACAGTGACATCTGCCAGTAGAGCTTAGGAAGCATCTGTAAATGAGAATCTGCAGTTACCAACTGTTCAACGTTGTTACATATTTCTCTACCGAATTCAACAGTAAATGATGAATGTGCATTGCTACAATATCATTACTTGCAGACTGTTAAGGAAGATCAAAATTAACTCCCAAATTAGAATTAGTGAGGGGCATCTATAACTCTCCCATATATATTGTAGAACTCACATCTAGTATGATACCTAGGGAAAATATGGTTATGATCCTTCTGTAATTCGCAGGATCTTTCTCTGCCATCTCTGCAATTCTCTCTTATTTAGTTATCTTTTTTCTCAGTATGCAAAACCAGTGCACTTAACTTGCAATTTTAACCTAAGGATAATTAAAAAATAGGTGGAACAAGATGGTACTAACATACCAATAAAATGCCAGTCCTAAGAGAGCCCTTTATCTCCACAAACATTACCTAAGGCAAACTGCAGGGACCAAACTTAACTAGCTCCAGTATAGGGAGCTGTATGCTAAACTCCTTCCTTCTGCCTCTGGCCTGCTTGATTCCAGGTGTGGAGCATTTGCCACACCTCCAGCAGCTGGTAAGGCTAAACCTAAGAGCTGTGTTCTTCCTCTCAGACCCCTAATTCCAATGTCTTCATCTGTTTTCTCTAAGCCTTTGCTAGCTGGTTAGTCAGTGTCCCCTGCAGCCTCCAAGAGAATCACCAGAGATGAGCCTGCTCCTTAACAACCCCTTAGGCTAGTCAATCTTCCAGAGCCTTTTCTGCCCTTCTGACTCTGTACGATGTGAAGGCTCCATTACCAGGAATGTTAGATGGGTTTATTAAAGTGAAAATGTGCACTGAAAAGCAAAGGAAAACATCCCTTTACAAGTAAAGCTTTGTACAGCACAGGCCTGAAGACTGACTTTGATAGCACATGGCAGGTTTTTGTCACCCTGCAAATTTTAAACTTGTATTTTATTTAAAATAAGTGTAGTATTTTATTAAAGCCCCCCCCCCCCTTTTTTTTTTTTTTTTTTTGTAAGGCTCTTGTTGATGTCCATGATGATGTTTGGTTCACTGAAGCAGCATATTCAGCTTTAAGTCTTTGGGTTCTCAAAGCACCAAAAAGAAAATGGAAGCAGACATTTTTTATCCAAATGAGGCTAGAATACAGGAAAGAGAAGAAGATGCAGCAGTTGGCAGTATCAGCCTAAAACAGTGTTTGGGTTCAGACAGCTGAACAGTGTAGAAATGCAGTAACAGTGGCTACAGTGACATAACAAATGGAGAAAACTGAGGAGTAAAAATGTAAGTGCAGTGGATATAAAAATAACATCTTGCTCAAACAAAACAAAAAACCCACGTGGCTAAAAGCATCAGATGACATACTGCTATGATAAAGAGGAAATGTGCAGAATCATTAATAAATGTACTAACATCAGAGAAATGAGACAGTAAAGAAAAATGTATTTTTTGACTGTGAGAGTTTCTATCCTTGCACACCCCACAGATGTCTCAGGGCTGAGGTCCACCTCACAAGCAGGCTGTACTTTTGCAGAGAGGTGAATGGACGTTTTCCAGACACACTGGTCCATACCTTATTTGTTCTGCAAGAGACTTTGATACAGTACAACTTAAACAAAAACAGTTGTCCTTTACATACGGTTTCTTCACCTTAGGAAGAAGCTATTTGATCACAGTGCCGTGTAACCTTCCTTGAGAAATCGTGCGGTATAATTTGTACTCTTTCCATTGTGCGCCAAAGCAGCCTGGGCCGAGGCTTCAGGCGGGTGCTGCTGGCAGATCGCAGAACCAGCGCCCTGATTAGACAGGCCTGCGCGCCTACTGATGTTGTTCTGCTGCGCGGCTTCGCCGGGCGAGCGCCGTGCCTTCAGCGCCGCTGCCCACCGAGGTCCGAGCGCTCCGTGCCTCAGAACCTTCGCGAGCCCGTTACCGCTGCGCCGGGCCGAGCCGCACCGCACCAGTGCCGGCGGTGCAGAGCCGCCCGGCCGGCCGTGAGGCGTCCGACGGAAACCACTGCCCGCCCCGTCGAGCCGCCGCCGGGCGCCCCACGGCCACGGGCGGCAGGGGGGCGGCGGGGCGAGGCGGAGCCCGGCGGCCGCCCCGCCTCCATCCTCGGGGATGCCGGGATGTTTACGGGCCCGGCAGGAGCGGCGGGGGGCGGAGAGGAGGTCGGGGCCGCAGCGGGCGTCCGAGCCGGCGGCCAGCAGCCCCGCTAGGCGCCTGCCGCGAGCCGCGGCCCGGCTTCGGCTGCCGAGAAGCCGGAAGAGGTGAGGCCAGCCCCGCGCCGGGAGCAGGCGAAGGCGGCGGCGGGTTCCCGGTGAGCGGGGCGCCGCGGGGCCGGGGCGGGAGGCGCGGGGCTGAGCCCGCCCGCCTGGAGGCGCTCCCCCCGCTGAGTCGCGCGGGCGGACCGCGGGGTCCCGCCTCTCGCCGCCTCGTATTGGTCGGTGGGGGTTCGTTCTCGCGGCGCCGTTGGGCGGCGCGGCTGCCGCTCCCTCCGTCGTACGGGGAGGGAGCGGTGTGGGCCGGGGAGAGAAACTTTCTGCGGGCGGGGGCGGGATGGTGGCGGGCAGTAACCGGCCCGGGGCCGCCTTCGCTCAGTCGGCGCCTGCGGGGCGGCGAGGGGCGTCGCGGCGGCTCTTGAGGAAGCGGCTCCCTGGGGTCGTGGTGGGCCGAGGTCCCGCAGCGGCTCCCGGGTCACTCGGGAGCCGGGGAGAGGCGGGGGCGGTGCGCCTCGGGCTGGACTCCTCGGGTAGTGTCGCGGAAGGAGCAGCCGCTCGTGGTGTCTCTCGGCGTTTCCTTGCGGGTGCCCGTCCCCTCTCGCCTGGCTCCTCTCGCCTGGCTGCGGGCCGTGTACGGCGCAGGTGCGGTGCTGCTCTCGGCCTGCCGGCTCCGCCTTGGGTTGGCTGCGCTGTGCTGAGGCTGCCGGGCGTGGGCGGCGTGGCTGTGTGAGACCAGGAGAAGCAGGCCTGCTGAAAAGCGCTGGGAGCGGGGCATCCTCTGTCAGTATAAAATAATAATAATAATAAAAATTAGATCGGTAAATATCTTTTCCCCGTGGCTTCGTGTTTACCTTGCACAGTGCCAGATTTTGGTTCTGCGTGCACCTGTTCCGAGCTTTGGCTTGTGTCTGTACAGACTGTCCCTTCAAAATAGATGCTCTTCTTTGGAACTTGAGCTTCTGCTTTGAGTTTCATGAGAGGCATCAATTCTGCCTTGCACGACGTAACTGTCACAGCACTGTTTTCTCAGATTGAATGGTAGCGTTATTTTTCAGGTCATGCATGCGTAGCAACTTCATTGACTGGATGTCTTTCCTATATGTAGTTATGTGACTAGTCTGAAGTTACAGTGGACAACGTATTGCTCCATAAGGTAGGCACTTCAGTCAGATAGATGTCATGTGGATATTTGCAACTCCACTAAATTGTAAGACTGAAATTTTAAAACATGTTCCATTCGTTGCTGCTTTGGAAACAGCTTAGAGTTGCAGTACTATAGAGGTGTCTGCATTTGAAGTTTTTGACTCGTGCTGCTGCGAGAGGGATGAAATGCAGTAGAATGCTCTGATTAGTTCATGTGCTCTGGAAAACAGGAGAAAAGAAGGGTAAATCGTTTTTTCTTGTGTGGAAAGAGGGAAGTTTGCAAGTATCATCAAGCAGCTTTAAAGAAAGAATTTAAAGCCCTGCAGTGATATATATTTGATACTGGAAGGAAATAACACAAAAGCACACTTGCATGTTCTTTAATTTCAAAGTATTCAGGATGTTTTATTTAGAAGTATCTGATGTTTGGGTAGATGGATTTTCAAAGCATGCTCAGAGACTTTCAGTGGAAGGATAGAGATACTGCTTTTATGGTAGATACCTTGTATTCAACATAAAAACTAAAATAAAAAAAATGGATGTGAAATAAAAAACAGGAACTTTAGTCCACTGAAAATCTGTTTTTGATTGACTTACTGTTGTGCCTTCCAGGGTCTACAAGAAATAGGCAAATGGAGTCTCATGACTGTAGTGGAAATTCCTTCCAAAGAAGGAAGAATAAGTACAAGTTTAGAGTTGTTTAGCTGAAGACATATGAGTATATGAGAAGCTCATGTGAAAGATTTATCCTAAGACAGTCAAAAAAGAGTACATGAAGTCAGTCGGTGGTTTTGCTATAACATGTGGTATCCTCTGAATTGTCAGAGCCTGATGTACACCTGTATTTTCCTTTTATTGTGCCAAAGTTGAGCTGAATGTAGTTAGCCTGCTATATTTGTTCATGGAGATGCTCTGGGGAGGCAGTTTGCCCATGCATGTGAAAAATGCATATTTAATAGACTGAGTATAGGATCTTGCCTTCACATTAGTTCTGCGTTTGGTTGTATCGCTGTAGTGGAAATGCTAAGTCATGGCCTGAGATGGTGATTGAGCACCTGGTGGGAAGGCAGGGCCAACCCAAGGGAGCTCAGGTGCATGCAGTGTACCTGGGTGACTTGGAAGGGTTGGAGCCAGGATCCACTCCTTCCCAGACATCATTTAAGGGCTGGCAGTGGAGGGAAGGGCACCTCTTGCTACAGATCTGTGCCTACCTGAGGCCTTTCAAAGGTAAGCAGTTCTTTTTCTTTGTTTCTGCTGCATTTGGACACGTCACCATCGGTCCCTTGTTGTCTTTGGAAGATTGACAGTCTTCCAAACATCTGTGCTGAATGGTTGAATTCTCCTGATCTTGGTAATTTTTTGGGGAAAGGGTGACCTGTAGTAACTTCTAATGTTCATTATTTGCAGCTTATCCGGAAGTCCCTTCTGATTCCCAGGAAGTAGTGCTTAGAACTGACAAGGAGGGGAGATATGCTTGCAAAGGTTAACGCTGTGAATAGTCATAGGAGTTTATCGGTGATTAAGTTCAAGAAAAATTGTTCAGTTCAGCTGTGTTGTATACAGTGTGCACCAGAGATGAAAATAATGTCGGAATTCCAAAGTGGTGATGGGGGCAGCCTTTAGAGCACTCATTTCCTGTATTTATCTTGGTTTGAACCCTGCTGGCCACATAGGAAGTACTTCAGCCTTGCAGTGCAGTACAGCATCACTCTCCATTGCCTTCTTAAGAAACTTACTGAAAGGATTGTTTTTGTCAGGCTATCTAAAAAGCAGAACAGAAGCAATACTGCTAGAATATGTACCTTTTCTGTTAAAGATAATCCCGTGTGTGTCTGAAACGTAAGTACAATTCAGCTTCTGTTTCTGAAGTTAGAAAGCAGTGTATTTCAAGTGCCGTTATTGCCTATGGGGCAGGCAGAACACATGTGCTTATGTATGGGAGTTTGTTAGAAAAAAAAAACGACAAGATTCTGAAAAGAAGAACTTGTAGGAAAATAGTATGCATGTTTGAGTCTTACTGTGCATAGTTTAGCTCTCTGATACCAGTGACTTCTCACTGCTGATTATAGGTACCAATTCAAATAGACTATTTAATTCATGTGGCATTTGGGAACTTACATTCAAGGCTCTTTGCTTTAATCTGCTTGGGATGATTTATAACACAGTTATTACTGTTATATTTAGTAGCTGGACGAGATTAATTGCTTTACATTGCCTTGGGAGTTCAGCATGTGGCTGAGATGTTTGTCTTTGGGAGAAGCGGAGCCAGCTGCTACACTGTTGATGATCTGGTCCTTTTCAGTTCATTTTAATCCTCTGTCACAAAGCTATTGATTCCTTGAAAACTGGAAGGCAAAAATATCACAGGTAAGCTTCATGTTCAATCTATAATAAGGAAGTAGAAGCTTGCAGTTTGAAAAGGCATAGCGTTTGGCCTGTAGAGGCCCTTCTTCTGTACCCTTTTCTTCCTCATCTGAAAACAGATCCAAAAAAGGAGTTGTCTTCACAGCAGTGAATTTCCAATACTTGCCGTGAGTGGAATTCAGAACTCTGTGTTAGGTGTGTGGGCTGCTTGTGAGGTTTGTGGACACAACCGGGGCTTGGGAGCAGGAGCTGCGAGCAGCCTGCGTACACCGCACTGCACAAACAATTAGTCATTGAGGAGACTCCAAAAGCAGCAATGGATCTTGCAGATTTTTGCTGGCGGAGGTTAAATGTAAGATACAGAAACAGCTGTGAAGCTTTGCATTGTCCTGCAGAGGTGAAGTGTCTGGCTGCTGGTGCTCTGCTTCTGGGCCTGGGGATCTCACACCAGTCACTGCAGCTGTGGGAGCTGTGGAGTAGGAGGCGGTGTGAGAGGATCCTGAAAAACTTCTTGAGTCTGGCTGGTATTCCTGCTCCCATTCTGTGTGCTGCTTCATTTCATCATCTTGGAGGTAGCTTAGGTTTTAAATTGTGTACTGAAGTTATGTTTTAAAGAGAAGGGCCATCTCATCACCCTGCCCATGTGTTGGCCTGGGGAGGGTTAGGTTTTAAGGGTTTCCAATCACATCTTAACTTCCTTTCTCTGAAAATCTTGTGGTTTTTTTTTTTTCTTTTTTCATTTGGACTTGTTACCATATGTTTTGTTTCCCGCTCCTGCATACCTGCATGGTATTTTGCAGACAAAACTCTTGGCTTTCTACTGAATAACTTGTGTTCTCTCTGTGTCGGCTGCCTTCCTGTTATTGTTTTTTTTTTTTTTTTTTTTAATCATTTGATACTTTTTATCATCTGTACCTAAGGCTGAACTAAAATGAAATGTGAGCTAATGCAGTTACTCACTGTTGCCAGAAGGAAGATGTTCATTTCCCTCTGATCTCTCCCTTGTTTCCTATCTCTGCTCTTGCTCAGCAGACCGAAGGCTCTGGCAGCCTCCCCTGTGCCTCGCTCAGCGTGTGTTGCTTGTGGAGCATGGGCCTGGCTGCATTTGGGGCTGAACCAGCTCAGCAAACGTTCTGGGGTGGTCAGAATGGCTAAGCAGGATCGTGTGCAAAAGAAAGGAAGACCTTAAGTGCTTGTGAGCTGTTAGATTGGCTTTGTGCTTGAGGAGTGATTTGACCAGAGGTTTAACTGATGTAAATTAGGGCTGCTCTGTCCCCAGCTGCATCTTCCGTCTCTTTTCTGCTATCACAATTCCATCCTTGTGTCTGCAAGGGGAAAGATTTTAGATCTGATCTGGAGAAAAAATGGAGTTGCCTGACAGGGTTGGTTTGTGGCTGGTCCAGTAAAGGAACACTGGTTCCTCCCAGGGCAGGGAGCAGGGCCTGGCGCGTGTGGCTGAGGGGAGGGAGGGAGGCGCCCCAGGGATGGCTGCTGTCCCTGTGTGTGCCAAGGGCCTGTTCTGCTGGTAGTGGTGTGGTCAAGGGCTGTGTATGAATTGAGATTGCGTCACGGGGAAAACATTTGAAGGCAATGAAGTATTTCTTTGTAACTGGCTACTCCATATGAGGAAACGGCAGTTGGATTTCTTAGTGGGTGAACAGAAACCGAGTGAAAATGGAGGCTCATCCTCAGTTGGTTGTCATGAGATAGCCAACAGTTGGAAAAAGGGCGAGTCAGTGCAGTGCTCCCTTTGGGAGCAGCTGGGAAGATAAGGAATCTGCCTGCCTGACACAACTGGCAAGGAGAGGGAGGAGAATAGAAAATCCTTGTTACATTGTGCCAGTGGGGGGAGAGGAAGAGAGATGGGCCTGTGAGGTGTGGCCTTTCTTCTGGCTACTGACTGGGAGCTCCTGGGGGCTGGGCAACAGCAGTGGCTGGAACGTGTGCTTTCAGGGTCAGAAACAAGAGTGCCTGATGAATCTGGGTGGATGGATGGATGATAGAACTGTATGTGATCACTTACTATATTTGTTGATTTTTTTTATTTTTATTTTTAAGTAATTAAAAAGATAATTTGTGTATGCTGGCTTCTGCTAAAATTGCTGTTGCTAAAACCAGCACTTAACCCAGCTTAACTGTGCATGTTTGACTGCTTCTGTAGAGCTTGGAATGGACAGCTCATAAGGAACGAAACATTTAAGCCCAAATTCATTTTGTTGATTGCCTTAAGTAAAAATAAAGAATAGTTCCTTCCACATAGGTAGATAATTAATAACTACTTCTAACTTAACAAATGCTGATAATTAGTTTTGTCCTCCACTTTCAAGTTTGTCCTCACAGAGCTGCCATCCTACGGGGAGAGTTCAGTTGATAGTATATTCAAAGTATAACTCTTTCAGAAGTACTTTGTAAGGTAATCCTGTGTGTATATATACATCTATATTCAATCATATTTACCACTTAAGAGGTCACAGTTTTTCTTCTGATACTGATGTTTTTGCAGAGAATTTACCAAGGAATATGGTTTTGTCACACTGTAGACATTTTTTATATTGTGAAACAAATGTTTCATTTTAATGACCATTAGCTAGTAATAGTAATCATTCTGTATGTCTATACGCATAATTTATAAATGATTATGGATAGACGTGTATGTGTGTGTATTTATGTTATGATGCATATGCATAATGTGTGTCTCTGTGTGTTCATGTATATAATGTACGTTAGTTGGGGTAAATTACAGGCTCCCCCTGTGCTCATGATTAACTTGCTCTTCCAGTGTGGAGTTGACTTTAGTCCTTGCTGATTAAGGCCTTGATCTTCTTGGCAGAGTTTGAATGAGTGTCAACTTAAATGCATTTTGCTTTATTAATACTTATATCCAACTTAGCAAAAAAAGAAATTGGTGTGGTCAAATATTTATTCATCAAGTGAATGAGTAGTTCAAATAATCAGTAAGCCATTAAATAAATGATAAGCATAGAATACGCATGTTGCAGACTGTATGTTTGTCATACTCTGTTAATAGTAGCAAACCAGTGAAAAGTACAGTGAGTTTGAGCTGGGCAGAGCAAAGGACCTGGAAAAGAGGAGTGGGTGATGGTAGAACTGTTTATTGCTAATTATTTAGTATTGTACTTGTTGTAAATGCTTCTAATCTTTCAGATGCTTCCTAGGGAAGTAGGAACATATGAAAAAGGTCCTAGGGAGAATTAGTTAGCAATGGATACGTGCAGTGTCACTGTTTGTATGTTACACTGTCAGCCTTGGAAAATTTGCTGTTTACTGAAGCTGTCTGAGCATAAATTTGTCCAGAAGCCTAATCAGTTTATTGCAAATATGAGTATGTGAAAACCCATGTTACAGGCAATGTTTGTGTATTTTGGTCTTTACAAGAGGAAGTGCAGAGTCCTCAGTGCAGTTGAATGGTCCTTCTGTACTGTGAGCACCTGCCCACCTTCCAGTCCCCAGCTCTGGCTGTGGGAGTGCAGCCCCCTCTCTGCTGTTCAGTTCCATCACACCTGGTTCTTCTGGTGCCCGAGCTAATGCTGAAACTTCTTGTTCCAGCATCACAGCCTGAGCTTTCAGTTTGGCTCGGGGTTGTTAAGTTCTGTGTGAGCCTGGCATCAGCTGCCCTGTGCAAGTCTTGCAAGCCTTGGCTGCTGTCCAGTAGTGTTCGAGCAGGAAACAGGAGATACTTTTTTGATTGTGCTCTGTTTGTAAGCCTCAAGCATAACCAGCTGCAGTGGAGCAGCATTGATTGGCTTTTTTCCTTTTTTTTTTTTTTTAAGCGTTTCAAGTGTTCCAGTATATTTAATAATTTTTAATGCTTTTTTAAAGCTGACCGTGCAACTCTGAGTGGATGGTGTAGTAGCATGTGTATATATAACTGAATTTCATTTTCTTGACCTATGTTAAGAATAATTTAATGAAAAGACACTAGAAAATTCATTAAGATCTCCTGCATTTCACATTAAATAGACCCATGTTAATTATGATTCTTAGAATCCCAATGGTATGGAGGTGGGTGAATAACTTCTTGAAATGTATGTTAACACATTAGGTTTCATCTTCCAGTTCACTATTTGGAGGAGAGGGAGGGAAAAAACAAACAAAACCTCACCCAATCTGAAGTAAGAAAGCAGACCTTTAGGTAAACTGCCAGGGTGTTTTCTTATGCCTTTTGGAGGTGGAACAAGGACGTGAGGGCTTGGGACACATCAGCGTCCTAAGAGCAGCTTGTGAGAGTACTGCCTGTGTGCTGCACTGTGTCCTCTGATGCTGTCAGCAGTAGGTGGGTGCTGAGGAAGGCGTGCCGGTGTGGCTGGCCCAGCAAGGTGCGGCTGTTTGGAAATCTACAGCCGTTGTTTCCAGAGTGCTGTTCTTTGGTTTCAACCAGGCTGACCAGTTTAGGACACTAAGGTTTGCCATTTGAAGTGCTTACTAGATGCAGAGGACTCCAACTTCCGGACCTAAAAGTAGAGTGTATATATGATGTTAAATGGACCTCGGCCCTCCAGAAGCAATCATCCTTGAGAACAACAAGCAAACAAAACCGAACAATGAGTAAAACTAAGGGAACTTATTATTTAAAAAAAAAAAAAAAAAAAAACCTAAAAAATACCTGCCTTGATTGACAGTGCAATCCAGAGTTAAGCAAAGGACATGGCATCCTTTTTGAAAAGAAACTGAAGTAACTGTACCTGACCAGCACGTTGTGAGCAGTGTAAATTTGTGCTGCCGTGTTAGCAGTTACGTGGAGTACTTAAATCTATGACTAACATTTTCCACACTCATTAATCCTTTGACTGAAGTATATTTATATTTTTCAAGTGTAGATGTTGTTTATTCTTTGACATCAATTACTGAATGTCTCCAGGTAAGTCCAAAACTGAAAAATCATGGTCTGTAGCATGTAGTAATGGAAGCCACGTATTGCTATGGCTGATGGTGATGTTTTCTACAGGAATGTGGTGTATTTTTGTGTTGTAGTGCTGCCATCTGTTAAGACAAAGATGTTAGTGTCTGAATTCTGGCAAATACATTTCAATTTTTTATGGACTTTGAGCTATGAAAATAGCATTTGAAAAGGCACATTTCATGCAATTAGGTGGTGTGTAGCACTTGGTCTCCTGAGATAACTTCTCCCTGTTTGTAAAGACTTAGTTGTGGTGAAGAAAAAAGTTGCAAGGATTTCACGTTTTTCCCAGATAGCTTTTTCTTTTTTACAAGTGTTAATTAAAAACAATCCTCCAGCGTGATGTAGCAGAGAACTGTGGTTGGTGCAGAGGGGCAGGCTGTCTGCTTTGGTTTCTTTAAGAGTCGTTGGTAGTCTCACCTTTAGTTAGAGGCCAGGGCACACCAACTGGAAGAGTAGCTGTGCCATACAGCATAAGACATGTACTGCTGAAGCAGAAGGTGAGGCTGTATGTGTGCCTTCCTGCTACACCAGCTATTATTTGCCTGCAGTTTTGTTTAATTTCTCAGGAACTCTGGAGTATTTATTAAAATGGAAATTCTCAGTCTCCCTCTTTGTCTTGCCTATGTTGTTTTCCCGTATTTACATCAGTTCAGTCTGAATCAGCTTTCCTGATTGTGGGTATTTGTCTATCGCACTGCATACCATTCCCCTCTTCGTTGCACTGCATGACATTCAGCAGTGCTCTGTCACCCTGGCCTGCTCTTCTGAGGGTGATGAAGACTCTTTAATTGAATACATCTTTATAAGTCATGTGGTGAAGACGGGGAGGCATTTACTCCTGCATGATTAGCCTAAGTACATCTGGTAATATTAGTCAGATTTGGCTTTTTGGGTGCTGGTGGTGTAGCTGCTTTGCCTCTCACTTCATCTGTTGGTGGTTTTCCGGGAGCCACTGTGTATGGAGGTGGTAGATTTGCAGAGGGAGATCCTCATGGGACATGCTTCAAGAAGAGAATGTTGTTATGTTTAAATGCTTGCATTAGCGTTTTAGTTTTGAGTGCTAACTACTTGGCAGCATTTTCAAGCATCATTTCACTAGTAAATTACAACATGAAAAAACATCTTCAGAAAAATAGAAATTATCATCTGTAATTTAAATACAAATAAGTATTACTCTGTTATGGGTTGATTGTCAAGGTGAAAGGCATGCCTCTCTGTGAAAACAGTCTTCAAGCAGCAAAATCCAATTCTTGCCCGCATTGAGAAATGGTACAAGAGATGAGTTTTGCACCCTTACCATTTTGTGTGATCAAAATGCCAGATTACTCTATAATACAAATCGGTCATGCAGTCAAAAAAAAAAAAAAAAAAAAAAAAATGTAGAAGGACTTCAGTATATGGGCATGAATCACTGATCTCTGCCTTTCCTCTACAAAAGCAACAAAAAACCTCAGAAGTTAATGTCTTCCTTGCTCACTGTGGTAGAACACGTTTGTTATCTTTTCAGTTCTTTATTTCATTGTAAAAGCAAGCAGTGAGGTGCAGTCTTGTGCTAAGTAAGTTTTTCAGTGTGGTTGTGTCACCGTGGCAGGGAGGCTGCCAGGGGATGTGGTGGAGCCTGGAGGAGGCTGTCAGCGCTGGCATCCTGCAGCTGGCTGGGAAGTTGCAAGTTGCAGAGTTGTGCAGCATCTGTCCACCAGCTGTTTTCTTATTTGTCTCCTCTCTATTATTTTTAGAAATCTTCCCATTTCTACTTTGTTTATTTTGCCTCCTGCATCAGTTTGATCACACGTTTTCTGCTGACCCGCCTGAAATTGCTTCTTTGGATTTCTTTTATCTTTGTATTAATTACAGCTAATAGGGAAACCAAAGCCCCAAACTGTATCCTTGATGAAGAAGTACTATGAATACAAAGAGGAAGCTGCTGTGAGCCCTGATTGCTGGGAGTGGGTAGTGGTACTGAGATGGGTGGGATGCCTGCTTTGATGGGAGAGAGGACAAATAGTGATTGGCTGTGTGCGTCCTGCCTGCTGCTCAGCTCACTGCTGCGGTGTGGCGAGAAACTTTGCAAAGCTGCTCGGTGATGACTTGATCCATTAGCTGCGTGAACAGGGTGATGCTGTAAGAGTGGTGTTGCTGTGAACACGAGTGGTTTGTTAGGATTTCTTAAATGTTTTGCAATAAGCTTTAAAAAACTTTGTCTAAGGTTCCCTGTTTTCTCTTGGGAGCTATTTCAACCCTTATAATAGTGTCAAAAGGAATTACTGGGAAGATTTATTTTGTGTCTGTGTTTTAAAGGAGATAGCAGCTTGCATGCTTTCATGCTGAACTTCAGTTTAATGCTAGGTGAAAATCTTGTGTGATAGTTGTAGAATAAGGTTTGTGGGACATTAATAACTCTGTGTGCAGGGAGGCATGCTTGCAGTGTTTGAAGTATACAGATTTATCTGATCAAAATTATCGTAGGAATTTTCCTGGTGGTAAAGATTTAAGAGTTACCAGCAGTGAACTTCCAGGATTGGAAACAGGAAGTAAATCAGTTGGACACCAAAAAGCTGGAATAGTTTTGCAGTCAGATGTCTCTCTCATTAATCTGGAAGCCTTGCCAGGTTTGATCAAGTGGCAGACAGCAGTGCTTTGTGTTTGTGTGCGTTGAAACAGTTGTTGAGGGGCTTCCTTTCGTAAGACTTGATTCCATTGCTTGTGTTCAAGGCTGCTGGTGAGGTTTCTGTTGTATTCTGTGATTGTGTTCTTCTGAGCAGAGAGAGCGTGATGCTCCTTGTAGGCACCAGTAAAGCTGGATGCTGCACCTGCTTCCCTGCCTCTGCTTGCCTACCATGTAAAATCTGTGGATAAATTAATAGAGCTTAAATAGCATGTGTGCAGTTGTAACTCTTCTGCTGGTCTGCTATCTCCTACTCTTCCTAGAGGTCTGAGCTGCTGGCCTCAGGTGTTTGTAGTTTGACAAGGGCCTGGTGCCTCTGAAGAGTGGCGAGTTGCAGCTTCCATCAGACAGGGCCTTTGCATGGCTCTGGTCTTCCAAGTGTTTGGAGCCTGTCCAGTATGTTCACATATGTTTTATAGAACAGCTGAAGACAAGTAAACTTCCTTCTCCAAACTGCAGAACTGGAGTAGTTAGATGTTGGTAAACTAAAGAATGCTAATGAGAATATTAGTTCTTCAATTTTACTGCTGGCTTTGTTGTTTGTAAATTACAGCATAATTGGATTACAGTGTAATGACTGTTTATGTTTCTCTTTTCAGGTCTTAAAGGACGCTTTTGCCTGATAGAATGGATGAGCAGTCACAAGGCATGCAGGGGCCCACAGCTCCACCATTTCAGCCACAGGTATCTTTTTTTTTTTTTTTCTGAACAGTTACTCAAGAACAGAGGCTAGCAGTTCTTATATAGAGAAATTAGAAAACATTATTCCTTACGGAGAGGGAAGGAAGGTTTGAAGAGGTATAATGTAATTTTGGTGATCTTGAAATACAGTTGATAGTCCTGTGTTTGATAGAAAACTTTTTTGTTTTACTGCATTACCACTCCACTACCATGGAGAGGGAGAATGAGGGAAAGGTAAAGGCAGTAGTTTTGCTGAGAGGTGATTAAGTGTCAAACACTCCATGCTTCAAAACAAGGACTGAATTACTTTACTTACTTCAGATATATCTTCAACTTGCTTTTCTTACATCTCCCAGTGATGTGAATTAGTGCCTTTCCCTATTGAAACTGGGCAGGAGAAATTCTCAGCAGATGTAGTTCTATTAGAAAGAAGATGTGTAAGAAATGCAGTCTTGGAATATTTGTTGGTAGAAGGAAGGATAAAGCTGATCTGTTGACATACATTACTGGGATATTGCTGTTTGACAGTTTTAGGAGATGTTTGTACGAGACTGCAAGAACCTGTGGTGGTGTAACTTACACTATTTACTGTGGCAACAATTCAAAAATAAAAGCTGTACTGTTTTTTTTTCTGAAGCTGAAGCCCATGTTTGTAGTTCTCGTTAACAGCATAGATTATAGCCAGTGAAGTACACAAGTTACCCTATGACTACAGATATTCCTGTAAAAATGCATTTTTGAGGACTGGTTCACTTTGGAAATACTGCTCTCACCTAGAAATTCAGTTTAGGAATTCATGCTAGTAAAATAGCTTTTCAGTTTTATTGTTACAAGGAGTATAATTGGTCTACGTGAAATAGTTTCCCTCTTACTTGATCATTGGAATATTTGAATTGCTGCGATGAAATTTTTTGCATTTAAGCTGAATCTGCAAATAATAGGAAGTCTTATAGAATTTGTTTATTTATTGTTCAGTCCAGATCAGTCTTTGTCTTGCTGTAGTGCTCTGCCACACACAGAAATGGAGCAGTGTTGAGGAGCTTGTAGTAGTCACAGGATCATGGTTAAGGTTGGAAAAGACTTCTGAGATCATATGGTCCAATCATCCACCTACTGCCTATATTGTCCACTAAACCATGTCCCTTAATACAGCATCCAAACATTTCTTCAATACCTCCACCGCCTCCCTGGGCAGCCCATTCCAGTGTCCAATTGCTCTTTAAGCAAAGTTTTTCATAATATCCAACCTGAACCTCCCCTGGCATTATTTAAGGTCATTTTCCCATCTTGCTTTATCTTGGAGAAGAGGCCACCCCCTGCCTTGCCACAGCCTCCTTTCAAGGAGTTATGGAGACCAGTAAGGTCTCACCTGAGCTGCTTCTTCTCCGAAGGAGGTTGAGAACCTCTTGCAGAGGCTTGCACACCAGAGGAGCTGGTGTGGATTGTTCACTGGGCGCGCTGTACGATGTGAGAGTTGGTGAATAAAGACTTCACTGTTTTTTTCAGTAGTCTTGGATTTTTGACATCTATTTTATTGTCTGCCTCCCTTGCTCACTACTGGAGTTCAGTGATACTTTCTGGGTAGTTAGATGCTTTTGAATCATTGAGATGGCAATTGCACACAAGTGCACAAGTTTGAAAAAATACCATGTAGCACATCTTTGAGAGCTCCTGTCTAGCATAGTGTCAGAAGTTAAGTGAATCCTTGCGTTATCGCGGCCTTTACCCAGGTACGCTTTGCCTTGTTGGCAAAAGTGTGTGCTGGTGCTTTTCTGAGGCTGAAACAGGTCTGAGTGCTAAAGTCTCTGCTTAAGGTTGTCTTCAATTATTTGTCCTACAAATGAGCTCTCGGGGCCTTGAGTAATTAGTGTATAACCCTGTTTCGCTTAATTCTTTCTTGCAGAAAATTTTAAACTGATATTCTCCCTACTTGCTGCTATTTCCATGCTCAAGATTATAGCTGAGAAATTAAATGTACTGAAGAGTACTCAAAACAGAAGAAAATATTCTTGCAGTTTTAGTACACTGATTGGCTTAAGTTTAGAAAACAAACTGGAGATGAGGAAGCGACTCATAGATTATTTTGATGTTGTAAGACAGATTATCTCTTGCACGGGAGTTGAGATATTCCAAGCGTCCCCAGATTTACTCAGTGAATAAAGTGTAATGTGATCATTAGTGAAGTGTGCATAATCTGCTCTGTTATGGTCTCAGACTGAAAGAAGTCTTCCTCCTGCACAGGCTCATTTCTCTACAAATTGCACTGCGGACAGGCGAGACCCAGTGGTGGTTGGAGATGTGCAGCTATGTTGCTTCTCATGTCAGCTCTCCACATCTAAATTGTATGACAGGACAAGGGAGCAGATGAGACAAGCTGTCACTCAGCCACGCTGCCCTTTGAAGAAAGGCCATGGGGGGGAAAAGGTGCCGCAAATGGGCTGTGAAGTTTACATACACTGCCCACTGTTAAACAGATTACCTCTAATGAAGTGTCTAATGCTCAGGCCATATCAGCCTAATCCTTGGTGGCAGTTCATCCCTCAACTGCCAAAAAACACGGCCCTCTGGCCCTCTCTCGCCACTCTGGCCGCCAAGCACAGGGAGGTGCCCGGTCTTAATAAAGCAAGACAGTGTGTGATCTGACATGCAAATGTAGGTCATTGCATATGTAAATGTGTGATTACAAACCTGCATGCCAAAACACATTAGTGAGACTTTGCTCTCAGCATGCGGTTGTCACACTGCCTTAGTGGTTCACGCTAATATTTGTCAAGTTACTGTGCAGACAGAGGCTGCGACTCCCGATTCAAATGGGAGGTGCACAATACTTTTGAAATAAAGCCTGTTTTAACACTAGCTTACAGCTCTATGTAGAGAATTTTAAATCTTAGCAGTGTGCAACTTTCAATGTTTTCCCTAAAAGCACTACAAATATCTCATTAAGCTAGGTCTTTTGTTGTAGAGTGCATTTGTGCAGTTATGCTACACCACTTTTGTCAAAACAGGAGCCCTAATATTTTGACTTCTGGAGCAACAGAAGTATCTATGAAAACATATTGTGTAGTTACGTAAGTGTCTGCATAAGTATCCTGTTATGCAAACTGATCCCTTATTGCTTCTATTACCTGTTTAAATATATTGCAACACTTTTAAATTCTCGTCAAAGAAAATAGTAATGAATGCTTTCATTAGAAAGAACGTATCATAGAATGTATTATTACTTTGAACAGTTTAGGTTCTAATATAATAGAATAAAGCAAATTTAATTATTCAAACTGTATATTTTCAAACAGCTCTTTACACCTTCTGTGATTACAGAATCACAGAATGGCCAGGGTTGGAAGGGACCTCAAGGATCATGAATCTCCAACCCCCCTGTCTTATTGAATTAAATACAACACTTAGAACTGTGTGTTTTTGAGGATTGGGATCTCTGTGTAGCTGGTATCTGTTTCTGCAAGTGATGCTAACTTCTTTGTAATGTTTGTTCTAGAAAGCCTTGCGACCTGATATGGGCTATAATACACTTGCCAATTTCCGAATAGAGAAAAAGATTGGCCGTGGCCAGTTCAGTGAAGTTTACAGAGCAACCTGCCTGTTGGATGGGGTACCGGTAGCACTGAAGAAGGTTCAGGTAAGGATTGCTTTACTTTTAGTACACGTCAAGTATAAGCCTAGCAGTGATTTATAGGTACTCAAAAGTATACAGTTAAATTTGAAAGGCGTACGTTGTTTGGTTGTGACGTTAATGAATTTCTAAATGCTTAACTTCTAGATACTAGAAGAATCTAGAAGAATCTAGATAAGAAATCAAGAGCTTTCAAATTTTATGACAAGACTCAATACAGAACTATACAGACTGAAAACGTGATTCAGTGTTGCTGAGAGCTGGTGCTGTTTGAAAGTCATTTTCAGGTAGCAATCATGCTCCAAAAGTGCTTAAATCAAACAAGGTGTATACGTAGTCAACCTTGTCATAATTGAAATGAATTCTTGTTTCAAAAGACTTGAGTATTGCATAGAACATAAATGAACCGGAAACTGTGCTTCAAGACATAGCTCAGTGCTTCCTTCAGACTGCAGGACACAGCTGAGTTCAAATTAATCTTTTCATGAATAATACATCGATGTTCAGGACTGTAGTTAATAAATAAATGCAACTGCACATTGGAATTGAGTGAATTACATTGGTCAGAATTTTTGTGTTCTTAAGGGCCCAAATGTTTCCATGATTAAATGCTTAAATAGTAGTGCAACAGCAGTTCTGTTGGAAAGGACGGAAGAGCAGCAAACTGATAAAGTTACTGATGTCAGGAAACATGATGAACATGTAAGTCTTAGCATAAGGCACTAGGAGGGCTGATAGTTTGTTCTTGGTGGATAGTTATTTTTTTTTAAAAAGTAACAACTTTATGTGATGATTTAAGTGGAAAAAGTCTTGCTTTTTTATTGTCGTGCAAATGAAAGATTGCTTGATCTGAGGGTTAAGTATTATTTCTAATGTGTTTTGTTTGGAGTGGCTTATTGATCTTTATTCTGAAACTGTTCCCCTTAAAAATACTCTACTGGGTTTTCTTTAAAAATTCATTGGCAATTTGTGTAATTCTGAAATTGAAACTTAAATTGTCATTGCAGTACTGATCTCTTGAGAGATATCAAGCTTATTACTTGAGGGAGGGTTGCGATCGGTCCCAAAGGACATTTAGTTACATTAATTTATTGCCAAACAACGTGTGTCAGGTTTCAGAGACCATTTTCTAGTGCTTTTTGGAATGTAATAATTTTTATTTTGCTGTGCTGTTGCGTATGCTGTAAATTTCCCTGCCATATCTTGACTCTCTGTTCCATTCCCATGATTTCTTCTGCTTTGCAGAACTGTGACGCAGGGTGAGAATGGGCGGTCATTTAGAGGGGGGGAAAAAAAAAGGCTTGGTTCCCCCTTCTGGGAAAACTGCCAGATATATACCACTTCAAAAGCTGAAATATATTCTAAGAACTTTGATCAACAGTCTTAAAACATTAGGCTAATTCTTCCTTCATTTTCAGTGCATGAGAAACCGAAAAGGTCAAATGTGACTTGAAAAGCATGTCAATTAAGGAGGATGTGAATGCCATGGTGCTTGAAGACAGTCATAAAATCTAGCCTTTCACTGTTAACTATGAAATTTTTATAACAATGTTTGCATTAAGAATACAGAGACATTATAGTGTGTACTATTAATGATATTTCAAGTTAGTGCATAAAGCTGAATTTTCATGTCAGAAAAAAAATAAATAATTGTCTATGAAGAAGACATCGTGCTGTCCTTACCTAGGTGATGACTGAACTATGTAGATTGCTCTGAAAGTAATGCCTGCTATCAGTTTACATGGAAATGATGAGAGAGAGCACACTTATACTACTTGATAGAGCTAATTCTCAGCTACAAAACATTCCTTTCAATACGGTCCCCACCACAACCTGTGTGTTTTCACTGGTGATGATCAACAGCATGCATGCTATGCCCTGCTTCTGAAGCACACCATCCACCACCTCACTTTGCTGCATCCACTGTTTGGTCTCTGTGAAATGGTCAACATCAATGGGTGCAGTTTTTCCCATGTGGAGGAATTTGGTGACAGACCTCTGTTTCATATGCACTTCCATGTCAGACACCATTGTGAGACGTTCCATCTGCTGCCTTCTGTCACATGGCAATGAAAGTGAACAGTATTGGTGGGAAGGTTTGGCCTCTATTGCAATCCCACCACTAGCTGCCTCTTACTGCATGGGCCAACACAATAGAACAGAAGGCATTACTTTCAGCGCAACCTTTGTAGCTTCTCTGCTATAGAAACCATCTAATAAATATCTAAAAGTAGAATTGGTGGCTAGTAAGGAATGAGTCAAGTGTTGCAGCTCTTTCCAAGGGCTTCATCCTAGAGTTATAAGCATCCAATGTAAACTGTGCTTCCTTCAAACTGCATCCTGTGAATGTTCCTGAATAGTGCACATCAGGAGGGCTGATGCCATGTGATCTGTAAAATCACTTTCCATATGAGGGCTGGTTCCATGTAGAAGACAGTTATTTGAATGGAAGGTGTGATTTGGGTATCCTGTAGGGGGAAGCAAAATAAATATTAACCGTATCTTGAATTGTTACCAGCAGTTCAAATGTTTGGTGATAGGTCAGATGTGTCACTGATCGTTTGGCATGGCTGTGTTGGCTTGTGTAGTTGGTATCTAAAGGGGTTCTATTTGGACAGGAGACCAACTTGTTACTCTGCTTTTGTGGCTTTCCTTAAGATTTTCCTAGAAATGCTATTTTAGGTAATCGCTGTCAATTCGTTATGAAATGTGTTTTTAATAGAAGTTCTAGTGAGAAGTGATTGCTTTTTAGAGGATTTCCTCTCAGTCTACTCTATGATGATGATGCTTTAAATTTCAGTCACTTGTTTAAAATTAAAACACCACTTTGTTTGGTGTTTCATTAATGAGAGCTTAGTATAGACCAAGTGGGAAAAGTAGAACTTATTTTCATCAGGAGAGACATACTCTGTTTCTCTGTATTTTAGACCTGTGCTTGGTTTTTCCACTTTCCCCCATTGAGACAATATCTCTTAAATCCTTTAACTTTGTGTTTAGAAAAGCAAACAAACAAAAACCAGATGGAGATCTGGGCTTTCTTCTACTTTTCCCATTCTTCTTCCTTTTTCATCTCACATCTTAAGTACTGCGTGCCTGCATTTCTGACTTTTGCAAGTCTTGCACCTCCAACTCTGCTTCATTTTCCTGGCAAGGCTGAGTCTATAGTTAATCCCTTTCTGTGGTTCTCTGTTTGTCTTTGCCCACAAGCTCTGCTCTACCTTACACTTAGCCTTAGAGTTACTGGATCTCAGGATGCTATTTGTTCCAATAAGACTGCCAATTTTGATTATTATTTATTTATTTTTAATGAAGCTTTCCAACAAGAATGTTTATTTTCTGCTATTAAAATTTTATTTGGCTGCAGTATGCACAATGTTGATAAATGTTATATTAATGTTATATAAATGTTAATCTATGAAACGGATATTCGTAGAACTCTGTGTGTGCAGAAGCATGCGGTGGTAACGTGCTGTGGGAGAAAGGACAAGCAGATGGTGACAGAAACCACTCTCACTGAATTCGTTGTTGCTTCTGAGTCCAGATGCTACGCAGTAATAGTATTCTTGGTTTGGTTTTCAGCTGATTCTGTAGCAGTGTGAAAACTGTTGAACTTGCAATTGCTTTCTATTAACTTAAAAAAACAACAAAATGTTGTGTTTTCTTCTGGTTGTACTGTTTTTTGTTTCATTTCTTGGTGTGTTCTTGGCCTCTTCGTAATTAGGAGATGGTTTATATAGTATTCTGGTTCTGTCTTTTTCAATGGATCCCTGTTTTTGAGATGCTGTTGAAGTATTACCAAAGTAAAACTAGAATTACAAGACAAATCTTTATTGCTTCACTTTCTTTAATGTTGAAGTAATACTTTGAACCAAACAGAAATTGGTGAAGATCAGCCACATGGAAGGTTTTGAATGCAACAGTCTAAATTTGAAGAGCTTCTTGGTAACTTTCCAGCCTGATGTTTGAAGTGGACTGAACAGGCCAAGCCTGATGGGGAAGCAGCATGTGTTTACTACTACTGTAAATAATCCTGACCAAAGAATCATCACAGCTACATTGTGGGCAGTAAGAACTCCAGCTGTCCCTTAGGGAAGGAAGCAACTGCTAGGTTCTGGAAGAAATCTCGTTCTTGAAGGACAAAACCTACTCAGCTATCAGTGATTTACTGATGATGTTCTACAGGCGATGTTCTACAGTTATACTTGCTTTATCTCTGATCTTTTTGTCTTCATTCTAGCCAGGAGCCTACAAAAAATACTCAAGAGCCAAGGCTGGAAATGAAATTTTAGAATGCTACAGAATGCCAAAAATGGGAGTCAGCGAGGAGATGATGGGTTCTATGGCACATTATAAACGCAGTCTTTGTCCCACAGGATAAGATCTTGATCAGTTAAAATGGTTACCTTTTCCACTTAGATTTCCCTACTGCTTGACATACCACCTTTTCCTTCAAGGGTGTTAGGCTGGACTAACTTTTTTGGCAATCCTTCTCAGTGGTATTGGTCTTAGTAAGATGCTCCAGCTATTTCAGCCCTATTGGAAGGGTCTGTGTGTCTGTAAACCTTTGCTAGTCTCCCCGTTTCTTTGCTGTTTGACTAAGTCTCTGTCCTTAGAATGGCATATCAGTTCTCTTGGTGATTGGTCAGTACATTACGATACAGGCAGGTCTGTGGATGAACAGTTGGTTTTGCTGTATGGGGATGTGAACTGTGAAACTAGCATGAACTTAAATACAAACTGCTTAAAATAGTATATTTTAAGAATGTAAGTGTCTGGGCAGTGACTGTAAGGTTATATTTGCTCAATGTGGTATTTTTAAAAATAAACTTTAGCTACTCAGAATATCTGCTGAAACTGAGTTTCAACAGAATTGCAGATTCCTCACGTTTCTGCCTAGGCTTCTCTTCCCTTTCATTCAAAAATCGGAGACCTCTATGTTAGAGGTGTAAACAATGCATCCTTTTATCCAGCGCCTAACATTCATTATTCATTGTGGTTGTCAGTGGATTGCTACTCCAGGCCTGAATTAGAGATAATTAATCTTAGGAAAGCACTTGTAATTTCACACTTTATGGAGCACTATTGTCTCAGCACAGCAGTGGCAAAATACTGTAATGCTCGTTGTTGCTGTTCAGTATTCTCTCTTAATATTTATGTGCATTTGAGTCTTTATTTTGCTTGTTTGTCTGTAGGTTTATGTTGCAGCAGATATGTTTGTGTTTTGCTTTAGAAATACTTTTAAAGTATTTCTATTTTAAATCAAACTTGATACAAATGGGTTAAGTAGTCATTTAAACAGTGAGGCTAAAAATTCATTTCTTAGTACTGGAGAGGATTTCTTGCAGAAGTGATGGAGGAGCAAGCATTCCTCTTCTAGAGCAGGGGAGTGAAGTAGGCTCCCATCTTAGCGTGTTTTGAAAGTGGTGCTATTTGAAATTGACACTGACACATTCATTTTTACTTGAGAAGTTGAGTTAAATTGGTAGTTGGTAATCGAGCAAATACAGTCTGCACTTAGAAGCTAAGGCTTGATGTTTTCTCTTGTGGCAGTTGTGAAACCTTCTCCTTGCACAGAGCTTTGAGCAGCAGTAGGTGCGTATGTCAGCCTGCATGCAAGAAGTGGACTCAGGAAGCTGATTGCACGTATTGCAGTCGCCTTGTTTAGTTTACACATCTGCCTAGGGAACAGTTTGTGTTCTGTGCCTTAAAATAGATCACGAGTGGTTCTGTAAGTACTGGGATCTCCTGACAGCCCGTACTGCTGATGCTTCTAGAATGTGGAAGGAACAGTTTTGGTGAGGGCTTGAAGAGGTCCTCTCGCGTTGCTCCAGCTCTGTTTGCTGAAGTGCTTTCAGGAATTGCTAAATAGGGTACAGCCCTTGTCATAATGACATTTTGATGATGCTCTGTGAAAACTGATGCATTGGAAAAATATTGATATGCAGAAGTTGTATTTAATAGGTTTTCCACAGCAAACAGTTAGTTACTTTGTAGAAATGTTAATCTTACCATAGTCCTTGAAAATGAAAATGAGGGTAAAATAATACAAATTCCAGCTACCATTGTGGTTACACTTTGTGCCGTTTGTACAAACTAGTGAGAACGCACCTATAGCCTTAGTTATGCTAATGCTGATGTTGTCAGTGAAGTTAAGAGCTAGTATTTATTGTTAGCCTAACAAGTGCCCTGATAATCTAATCAGGATGCAGCAGGATTTATTACTGACCAGCTAGACTGCATGCGTGAGCACTGCGTAATTACTACAGTAGTTACTGCTGGCTCCCAGCAGTCCTGTGCAAACCTCCTCAAAGACTTCCACCACAAGTGCCCAGAGCTCCTTGCTGGGAGGAGGAGGATGGCTGACAGCTCTTTCCTCCTCAGCACGTCTCCACTGCACTGTGCTGGATGCTTCCAGGCTGCCTGTCATTAATGCTTTTTGATGGTCCCAAAGATTAATCACTTTAATTTTGTTAGATCTTTGTTGTGCAAATCTGTCACCTAGCTGTAACAGTGCAGGTACAGGGAAGACCAGTCACTTGCCTGCTGGGTGTGTGCTGCTATAGCTAAAAGAGAGAAAATAAGTTAGAGCTGAGAGAAGTGATACCTGTGTTGTAATCTTGTCTCCTGCAATTCCTGTAGAACAGGTGCTCTGATTCCTACCAGGTGCCTCATGTTAGTTTTGACTTGTGCTTGAAAGGATGTTCTGAAGCTTTTAACCTCTTTCACTGGGGCTTCTGTTTTCTGGCGTGAGATGTTCTTCAGTGCTGAATTACCTTCTGATGTTGAAGTGCAGAGGGTTTTTGTTGTGCTCACATGCAGCTTCTCTTGAGCTAACCTGGCTCGTGGTGGTTGTTTTTTTGTTTGTTTGTTTGCTTAGTTTTTGTTCTTAGTCTTTTCATTGGAGGAAGTTAATATCTTTGCAATCGGATTTCTGCATTTCTAGAAGGTGATTCTTATAGTCCTTTGGGGTTATGTCTGGGCTTGGAATGTTGAATAGCAACATGCAGAGGTTTGGCATAGAGCTGGTTATCCTACATTCATGAACAGTAAATTGAAGTGTGTGTTTCCAAAGCAAACTTAGTAGAGAGTATTGATGCTTAATTGCTTAGAAATACTCTGCACCCTGAAAAGAGTTTATGAAGCACGCTCTTGGTAAAAGGAGCAGAAATGTCAGATAAGGAATTGAGTGAGGAATTGAGTTTTCTTGAGAGAGTCATTAGTGGATGCAGACTACCTTTTTTCTTTCTTCACACAGTGACAATCTTTGGGTTTTCAATTTTGAAATTGTGCTTTGAATAATTCCTCTAAGCATTATGAGTAGATCTTGTGTACAGTTTTCAGTCCCAAATTCTGTTTGCAGCTTTGATTAGGGCTCCCCAGTGTGTTGGAGTTCTCTATGCCCACATCTGGATCCCTCCATCGTTCTTAAGATATGTTCTTAACTCAGTATCTAGAACTTAGCCAACAGAATCACAGAATTGTAGGGGTTGGAAGGGACCTCTGGAGATCATCGAGACCAATCCCCGTGCCAAAGTAGATTCCCTAAACCAGGTCGCAGAGGTAGGCGTCCAGGCAAGTCTTGAATATCTCCAGAGAAGGAGACTCCACAACCGCCCTTGGCAGCCTGTTCCAGTGCTCCATGTGGAACTTCAAGACATGCACCTGTACTGATCCTCTTTTACATCCCCTGCTACCCAGTATGCTTTAATGGATTGTTTTGAGGAGAGATGTGTGCATTTTTCCTTTCGCTAGTCTTTTAGTTTGCTGGGAAAGCCATTTATGATCTCATGCCTTCCCAGTGACCCACTGTTAATGAGGGTCACTAGAGGGTCACATGTTTCTCTAGTATTTACAAGCTTCCTAGGAAAGTTATTACAGTCCTTCACGACTGTAGCAAATGGTAGGATTGTTGGCATATTTCAAAATGATTAAAAGGTGATGTTTTTTTATTCAGAGTTGCAATCTATAGCAGATGCAGACGATTTCATCTCTTTGGCTAGATGTGATCCTGACCTTAATAAGTAAACTCTGCTGTCTTTTCCATGTGTTGTTTATCTTCTGATACTTGTACCTATAGCTTCATATACAGTACTCTTTCCTGTTACATCTGAAGTTGCTTTATTTCTTAGTGTTAGCATTGCTTTCTTGTGACTTACACTGCTGTTTCTGTTATGGCCTCCAGAACCTCCTGCTTGAGGAGGAGCTCTTGTTACATGCAGCTCAGTATGTTTATTACCCACTGTCCTGGTGTCAGTATACAAGTAGTTGTGAGATTTTTTTTATTTGCTTTCTCACTTGGTAGTTTTCTTTCCTTCTCTCCCGTTTCTTCTTTTCCATCTCCAGATTTGGCATTTCAGTAGGGCTTTTGTGTGGGTGTTGTGTACTCAAAGGACTGTTAGTCTCTTTCTTTGTATCTGGGATTAGTTGTGATTGTGTACATGGAAGTTTTCAGGTGTGAAGATAGAAGGAGTTTATGTCAAATGTAGGCACTAGAATGTGCATAAGGATTCTTAATGGCCAGGAAAAAAATTACCTCTTGCACAGTTAAGTTAATTTAAATTTTTGCTCAGTTTTGTTCATAATTTACTGTTCAGTAAAGATGAGATTGATTGCAGAGTGATTTGAAGCAGATGGGAGGCGGGGAAAAAAATGAAGAACAGAGATGCTGAACTGTAAAAGGCTGTAAGAGCCAAGGTGACGGATAAGGGTTTAGAAAAAAGCGCTGTAGTAAACAAATTACAGAACTCAAATCACTTCTTCCTTTGCTGAAGGGCAAGAAATGGAAGAGAAGGAATCAGAGGTGACAGTGAAGTTTTGATCCTGAGGGAACAGAAGTGTATGCTGTCTTTAAAATGGAGACAGAAGGCTGTAGCAAGCGACTAGGGAAGAAGGGCTAGCTCAACCTTAGAAAGAATCAGTTTCTGATAATAGTGTGGGAGGTATGGGAGAGGAAGCTGACATCTGGATTAGAACTGACTTGAAGGATAGGTGCTGAATTATTTCCATGTATTTGAACAGATGAGTAGAGGTGGCAGCTAAGCTGGCAGGAAACTTGTACTTTCAATGTTCCTGTTTCCTACAATGGGGCTGCAAGAATTGGTAGAGCAGCAAATCAGTACTTGGGGAGTGCAATGTTAACAACTGCGCAGAGAGCATTTGGAGTATTTCTGATTACAGTATTACCTTTTGTCATGTATGGAGCGTGTAACTTGAGCTGCTGTGCAGATGCTGCGAGTTAAAAAAACAAAAAAAAAAAAAAAAAGAAAAAGAAAAAAATCACTCATTGTCCTATTTAATCAGTTAATGAATTTATCTCATCTCTTATGCACAGATATTTGATTTAATGGATGCCAAAGCCCGTGCTGACTGCATCAAAGAAATAGATCTTCTAAAGGTAAAAGATTTGTTTTAAAATAATAAAAAATTGCAGCTATCATTGAAGTACATTTTTTTTTTTTCTACAGATATATTTGAAAGTGTCCACTGCTACTTAGTAGAGCTTTTATAAGTCTCACTTCAGGAATCTTTAATTGCTTTGAGAGTTAACATTGAGAAGTGAATCCAAGAAAATGATGTAACTTTTCATGTAGACATTACTAAAATTACAATATTCTAGATAAGTGTTTTGTGCATAGTGATTTTTAAAAAATGACTGTTTCACATGGCTTTAGCATGCTGTTGCATAGATGCAATTAAAGAAGTTGTTTTTCTTTCAGTGCGACGTCAACCTAAAATGGCCACAATGTTCTTGCAGTCTTGCATGTTCTCGCAAAGTGCCTATCTGTCAATGCTTCTTATAAGCACAAATGTCTTACTGTAGTAAATTTTAGGTGTTTTTTTTTTTTTTTTTTGCCTAAATCAGAATGTTAGATTCTGAGATAAGAGATAAGACATGGCACTAAGATGTGCGTTATAAATCTGCTTTCTTAGCAACTGAATCATCCAAATGTAATTAAGTACTATGCATCATTCATTGAAGACAACGAACTGAACATAGTGTTGGAATTAGCTGATGCTGGGGATCTCTCAAGAATGATAAAGGTAGGAATTAACTTTTTTTTTTTTTTTTAATTACTAAAATTTACCAATACTGAACTTCTTTGGTTGTTCTTTGTCTGATCATTGCTGGGTTGAATGTGGTAAAAATAGCAGGAAATGCGGAGAAATGTGGAGTGTTATTCTGACCTTTGGTTTTTTTTTTGTGCATACCCTATATTGATTTGCTTGGAAGTATGTTTTTTTTAACACTGCTGCTCACAATGTAAGTGCAGGTAACTAGACTTCACTTATAGCTGGGGAGAGGAAAAACCTTAAGAAAAGCACTGTCACCACCTTTCTGAGCAGTACCTTTTGATGCCTTTCCTGATTTCTGGCACAGTTGCATTTTTCTATACTTCATAATGGCCGTGAAAGCAGAAAAGGCTGGTGTCAAAAGGAGTAAGTAGTTGCTTCTTTATCTTCAGCTCTGACTGCCAATCACTTCAGCAAATAAAATAATGATTGAAATGGAAATGGCCACATCGTTTTCTAGGTCTTCTTAAATACTTATCTTGAGGCTAACGAATGTTTTGAAAATGTATTTCATGATTTGCTTGAAATCATGTGTAGTGGCTGTGGATTATGGGTTAAGTGCTTTATTCTGTTCTACTTAAGCACTGGCTGATTGAGAATGTTTATCCAAGTTGTTTGAACTTCATGTGCTGAAACTTACATTAAGTTTTAACCAGCTTTTTTTATCTGATTGTCATCTGAAAATCATCTCCCCTCCTTCCCTACCCTTTTTCCTTTGAGTCTCAGTTTTACTGTGTTCCCTTGGTGCACACACAAGAAAGTGTACCAACATTATTGTTGTCAACACAGCGTAACACTGGGAACGAATAACAGCAGTCAGTTACTATTTTTTCAGCAACATCTGGGTACAAGGCAGTGTTCTCCTGTTTCCTTGAGAACCTACATGAAGGGAGAATGTTATTTTCTTTCTTAATGACTTACATGCTGATTTCTGTGAACTCTGGAAGAGTGTTGTCTTCTAGATTGATAGCTGTACAGTGGGACAGTCAAAATTTGGTTCTAAACAGGTTGACAGTATTCTGTTTATATGTATATATATATGTATTCATATGTATACGAATCTGATATTTTTCTTTGTCTCATGAATTATTAATTTTGTGGGGTTACATTTCATAAAACATAAAGGCAGGTTTGTCTGTCTTTTGAATGTTCAGTTTTGACACAACAGTTATTAATATGAGTATTCCATGAGAGATTGCCTTATGGCATGTCTGGTCTTATGACCCATTGAAGCTTTTTCTCCCCCTTCACTTTATTTTTTTTTTGTTGTTTAAATCCAGTGTGTGAATAATGTCTCCTCCGGTGCAGTTGGCCTCGTTACCCCTTGTCCAAGTCAGTGGGTATTTCGTACCGGCTCCATCTTGGAGGCAGTTTGTGATTGTCCTCTTAACACAAGGATCATGTTTAATGTAGCAAACTTAGATTGCTGTTTGATGTTAATGACAACCTATCAGGCAATTATTAAATATGTATGAGGTGTCACAATGCGCTCAGTCTTCATATTGCTTATGGAGAAAATGAATTGGTAGACTGTTTGGATGATATCAGTGTAAGTGTGGGGGCTTCAGTTACAATGTCTTTTGAACAAAATATTGTAAAAATTGCCCGAGAAATAAATAATAGGTAATGATGTAGAAAACTTTCTAGCATAATGTCTGCCTGTCATGTTACTAAAGTAAATGTGTTATTAAGCAAGCAAGCTGTGCTTCGGTTTCCAGTATTGCTAGACTGCTGCTCTAAGTTTGCAAGAGGATGTAGAGGCACCCCCAGAGGAATGTTTGGGTATTTGGCTGCTGTGTGATTTGTAGAAACAGGGGTGGAACATGTTTTTTATAATTGTAAATGACCGTGGCTTGAATGACACTGAAACTAGTGTTAACATGAGGAAAACTACTTAACTGGTTTACTTGGGTATTTGTTATTACATTATTGGCACATCAGAGAATGCTTGCAAAGCTGTGGTGGCTCACAGGGCACCTTAATGAATTCTTTAGTTCTTCCCTTAATGAACTAAGTCCTCCCAGTCCAGCTTTTGTACTGTCCCTCTTGTTACCTGTAAATAATACTCTCTTTGTCCCCATTGAGTAGACAACTGAGGAAAATCACTTGATGCATTCATACTGGGGACCAATAATGGATTCTAATAGAATTCATAGAATTTGATGTATGGAGGAGGGAAAAAAACACCTCTGCATTGGCATTTACAAATCTCATCATGAAATAAGGAGCATCACAAGAACATTTGCTTTTCTCCCTCTACCTCCTCCCCCCACTCCGATTTAATCCAGGAATTCAGTAAGAGCTTTGCTTTATTACCCTGCTCTCATTTTCACATAGATGCATTTCTGTACAGCCTCTCTTCTCAAAAGTAGAATGTCCAAAAGTGAGAGTTTTTTTATCTTAGTTTTTAATGGCCACATTCTTGAACATGTCATGTTAGCAACACGGGAAGAAAATCAGACCCTGTCAGTTTGGGAAACAGTTGTTTGTCTTAGCATTGGTATTGCACTGAAACTTACACAGCTCTAAGCTGAGCAAGCCTTGTGTAGGCAGGGTGAAAGGAGGAAGAAGTCCCAATCTTCTGTGTCTGTAAGATTGACTGCTGGATAGCGTTGCACTGAAGATTTTAAAAGTAAGTAATTAGTAACTGCTGTGTCTGCTTCCACTTCCTTGCAATCTACTGACTGTCAGTACCTGTGATCTCTACTGGGGAGTGTGGCAATCTTAAGATAACACTGCTCCCAGAGTTAAGGGTAGTCACAGTCCTGGTATTACCATGTAACATCACCTCTTGTTGTGATATAAAATAAGTTGTAAGGCAGCTTTGGGGCTTGATCTCCTGTTCTGTTAGTGACTGCACAGCACAGTGACAGGGTTGTTTTGTGGTGGCAAAACTGTGGACTTAAGAAAAAATAAATTTGAAACCACTAAAAAAACAGCTGCTATATATTGGATAAGGAAAATACCATTAAAAAAAAATAAACGAACCTAATGGCATTAGCCAAGGAAATATATCAGAATGTATCAGTATCAGAATATATCAGTAGAAAATAAAGAAAAACGTAACTGGAACTGGGGAGCAAAGTCTGTGCTGATGATGCTAAAATGATAGCACTTGAACAATATTGAAGAATAATTAGGATATTTTATTTAGAATTTAAGTAAAGAACTTTCAGCTCTGCTTCCCTTTTGTAGATATTTTTAGCTATTTCCTGGCAAAAAATCTTAGTGCTCCAGGAAAAAAAAAAAGCGAACTGGTAACTGAATATATCATTCTGATCTTCAGGAAGTTAATCATGTTTTGGGAACAAGCATGAAAGCTTTCATCTAAAAAGCTGAAAACATTGGCAGCTTTCTTAAGAAAAAGAAAGAAATGAAATTCTACCGAATGTCACCCGTGCACTTCACCCATTATTCAGTTGTATTTTTTTCCACGTAACATTTAAAGAAAATAAACATTGCTATCTAAATAAAATAAACAAATATTTTAAAACATAATAAAATTCTTCAACAGTATGAGCTCCATACTGATTTCTCAGGTTTCTGTAGTTGGAGGCAGTGTGTTCTTTGTCCTTGACCAAAGGTGTGTGTGTGCATTTATATATTTAATAGGACAATCAAAACAGTGACAGTCATAGGTAGCACGTCTGAATTGCTGCTTGTGGAGTTGCCGTGGCTTCATCTGTGTTTAGACTTTTTTATTTGTCTTGCTGATTATCATTTTGACGTTTCACCTGTTCCGGTTATTTTGGTCTTTGCTATGTGAAATTGCATCAGGCAGGTTCTCTCCTGGGATGCACACCTTTCCACCTCTCCCCATGCCTAAATATATCGGGAATGAACTGTTTTGGAGCATATTTGCAGTGTTAAGGGCGTACCTCAGGCTTTTTGGTACGATTCAGAGCAGAGCTGGTCTGTTACTTTGCTTCTACAGCATTATGGGCCAGCTTTCATTTCAAGAGGAGCAGAATTGCTGCTTCAGTCACGGACAGCTCTGTCAGCCCAGAGTGCTGATGTTGCTAACGTGAAGCTGCTGCAAATCCCCATGACTGCAACCATGAATGCTGTATGGGTGAGGTGATGGGGAATGCTGATAGCACATGCTAGTGATAAGTTGATTTTTTTTTTTTTTTTTTTTCCTTAATTGCAAAAGTGATAAATCTCTTTTGCTGTGCTAATTGGAGGATTTAGGGGAGTGTAAAGCTGGGATAGCAGTTGTGGAAGGAAGTGATGCAGGGTCAGAACAAAGCAGATCAGCTGTTACCTCTGCCCAGGGCACGACCTAGTGTCTCAGGAGACTGTCAGCTACTAACTGACTAGATGGGTTGGCTGTTGCTTGTTTATACAGAGTATTGATTGGCAGTTGCAGCAGTTGTAGGAGATGGTTGGCCTCTGTGTTTGGCAGACTGGTGGGACAACAGTGCTGTTTTCAGTGTAGTTTGGGTGGCAGTGCTCCAGCTGCAGCATTGTGCTGCCCACCCAGCTGTGTGTGAACATGTTTCGTTCTGACAAATCAAAAACAAGTTCATACCAAAATGTTCCATGCCAGCTGACTGTGTTTCCAGAAAGTGTGATTTAGTTGAAGACTAAGGAAAAATCCATGATTCTGCCCAGATGTGATGTTTATTTGTTTTAAAATCTAGTAAGCATTTTGTCTGAAATGCTGTAGCCCCTTGTGAATTGAATCAGATGTAAAACTTGAGAAGTGGATTTTTCTTACCACAATGGCCGTGAAAACTCACCTGAATTCAATACTTACAGAAGAGTTTGTATGTGCTTTGCAGAAATGCTGGGTCACAGCAGCCAAGGTGGTGACGTCCCTCCATGGAGAGCTGCACAGACCTCTTGCATCTCCTAGTGCTGACAGCATTGCGTACCACCTGAGTGAATGAATGCTTCAACCTATAGCATGGGTGACTGAAATGAAATTGCTTTGCCAGAAATAGCTCTTTTCCAGATGTTCTGGACAGGCTAAAACTGCACTATTTCTCAGAGGGTACTTATTCTTTCTAACATAAAGTAATCTGAGCTGAACGTGGGAAAGGCAAAAGACCAGGTGGAGAGGAGAGTTGGTTGGGAAAGCAACCAAATTCTCCTGAAGTGGAGAGAGCAACTAAGACTGAGACTGGGGAAGGCAAGTGAACTGGGAGCAGCTGGTGAGCAGTTCTTGGGAAAAGGCAGACTGGGCAGTTATGATGGCACAAGGCATTAGGGAGATACTGTTGAGTATGTCAGTGGGAGTAAGAGTGATGTACTGGGAGAAATGGGACTCTGGAGTTGAACCCAGTCAGCTGAGTGAAGGAGTAGCGTGTTTCCAGAGAGTGGGACAGGCTGGGCAAGGACCCTGGGGATACAAACAAGCTGTCAGCAGACAGAGAGCCTGGCTGGGAATGGGCAGTGATTGCGTACAGCAGAGAAAATGGGATGAAGAGATAGAAATGAAGAGACAGATCTGAGAGGGATGTGGAGAAGTGGCAGGTTGTGCAGGGGTTACAGGTAGTCCAAATGTAATGGGGGCATGAGGAGCCTGCTCTGCACCACCACCTGGGGAGCAGAATGGGCCTTCAGGTGAGGAGCGTGGCTGTTCTGCTACTGCTGGCAAATGTAAATGTCTGCTGGTGGTGCCCAGCTGTTCCCTGCTGAGGGGTGATACTTGCTGCGCGAGTTGCTTGGTCAGCTCCTACACTAGCTGTGGCTGTAAAAGTGCCAACTCTGGTGAGCTGCTGTGTGATGAAGAGCCTGCTTTTTTGTTGTTTTTGTGTTTTTTGTTTTTATTTTAAATCGAGGGCATTGCATATAACCTAAGGAAGCATCATGGAATCTGCAAAATCAAATAATCAAAGCTAGAAAACAATATGACCTATATTTTATGCTCCAGCAATTTACAGGTTTAGCTTTTCCTTGATGCACCACTATTCAGTGTTACAGATGCAGCTACTGTTAGAGAGAACTGTGGTTGTGTGCAGTGTGTGCTGTAATGAGTTCTGTGTGCGGCCTCCTGTGCTACAGTGGTAGTTTCCAAGTCAGGGAATTCAAGGAAAACAGAAGTTTTGTGGTGAATACAGTTGAGTGCTTTCCAGAGGCAGTTCTTTCTCGTGGCCTCTGGTGCTGCTGTTCATAAGGGATATTGTATAAACTGCTTGAGCTGCTTTTGTGATGGGAACTGTAATTGCTTGTTCTGTATTTCTGATAATCAAGGTAGAATTGGGGTTTGTTTTGTATAAGTACTGAATGTTCACAGCTCCATCTGATCTGAGCAGAAACTGCTTTGAAGTTGAGCGGTTGTGTAAAGTATGTCAAAAAGTAGGTGCTTAAGATTGGTGCTAAAAGTAATTAACACTTTTGATCTTGATTCGTTTCTTCCTATTCTAATCAGTAAAACAGAGATGCTACCATTTTATCATCTTCCAGGCCAGGCTGGATGTGGCTCTGGGCTGCCTGGTCTGGTGGTTGGCGACCCTGCACACAGCAGGGGGGTTGGAACTCGATGATCATCGTACTCCTTTTTCAACGCAGGCCATTCTATGATTCTGCGATCATTTTTAAGGCCATATGTGAAGATAACTTTCACAAAGTTTGTTGTATTACTTTGATGCACCAAGGTTGTATAGCAGGAAGCTTTTTTTCTCAACAACAGAGTTTGAATGATGCACTAAATAAAGCCTGCAGACATGTTGAACTTGCTTATGAACTGAGTATCGTGAATGAACAAGAAAATGGTCTTCTGAAATAATGGTTAAAAACCAAACAGCACAAAAACTGGTAACTGCAAATGTTCTTGAGAGGGAGAAAGTATGTTGGCTTTAATTTTTTGTGTGGTGTGTTTATTTCCAAATGCCTGACATCATGAATTGGACATAGTATTTCTGTAAGTTGTTCTTTTTTGCACGTTTCTGTACTTTTTTTTCACCATACTGATTTATTAAGATTGGCAAACAACAGTTTTAAGAAGTGACTGCAGGTTGTAGTATTTCTGTTTAGCACATGCTTTTGTTTTGTGGTAGAGAACAGATCAGCATTCTCCTGGAATTATGTCATTGAGAAAAGCCTCAAATATTCATGTATTATTTTCTCCATGTTCTTTAACGTGGAGTTAAAGTTCTTTGGTTTTTCTTTTTTTGTACTTCTGTGCATTCGTTTTTCAAAATACTATTAAAATATAGAGAAGAAAAAAAAAAAAAGCAGAGCCCTGCTGAGGTAGGAAGTCTGTTTCTGGTAAGCTCCTGCTCCACATGCGTGTGTATTATGGGGTGGTCTGGCAGGTGCTCAGTTAGCAGGAAGGGGAGCAGCAGCTTGCCACCTTCATGTAACCTGCAGTGTGTGCTGCACAGGGAGAGCTGCTGTCAGTGTGTGCACTGGGACAGTAATTGGGCAGATTTTCTGCTAAACTGGTGAGCCTACCAGCACTGTTCTGTCTTAGCAACAGTCCCCTTCACAGCACACGTCTGAAGCTGTTGTGTATGCTGGTGGTTTTCTCAAGGAGTGTGATGGTGTCAGTCATCAATAAAAAGTTAACTTGGTGTCAAATGGCATGAAGCTGTTCAGGTAGGTCTGACTGGAGCAGAAGTGCTAGGGATGTTTCATCTCTGCCTTTGCCCACTGCTATCTATCAGAATTGCATGTCTCCCTGACTTTTCTTAAGAGAGAAGGGAGAATTGAAAGGTGATAACTAAATAGATTTTAGTGTTCTTCCTGTTTGAGATGCCCTGCGAGCAATACTTTAAGACTTTTTTTTTTTTTTAGGTTTTCACTGAGTTCATTTGCAAAACTTGCAGTGTCAGTGTTTGTGCTGTGCAGGTAACTTGCTGAGCATGGAAAGATTTCAGACTTGTCTGCTGTAATTGTAGTAGAATGAAGAAAAAAAGAAACCTTTGTATTTACTGTGTCACGCCACTGCTTTTTATTAGGAGGTAGAGATAATGATTCAAACACAAATTTCACTTCTTCGTGCAGTAACAGTTTTCCCAAGGGTTTTTACTGGGGAGAAATGTACGTAAACAAATACTGCTGGATTTAAACATGTAGGTACGTGTTTCAAGAAGCCCTGCTCAGCAGTAACTGCAGAGACTATGAAAGTGATTCAGTACTGGAAATTTATTTTAGTGGCTCTGCAAGTAGACCTGCTTATTGTAGGTGATCTTTATCTCTGAATGCTGCAGCTTCTTGGGGTTTTTTTTGTTTGCGTGAGCAATAATATTAGGTAGAGCACAGTGATTATAGATAGACTATAAGGAAACATGAAATGAATCCTTGGAAAGGATTGGATGAGTACAAAGGTGGGTTTGTAGTGGTTTTTGTCCAAACTCACAAGGGAATTTAATCAGGAATCATATTAGCAGTCCAATTAATAGATGATTAGCATAAAAATATACAGTAGAAGTGGAAACACCTGAATTTTGACACGTGCTTTTTTTGTGCTAGATTTGTGGTTTTTTTTTTTTTTTTTTTTTTTTTTTTTTTTTTTTTAAGTTCTTGTCCTCGTTTTAGCTGTGTTTGAAAGAAGAATGTGTTTGAGAAGATGTTTCTATCTCAATTGTGTGGGTTTTCGTGTTTGATATTGTTATTTCTTTTAGAGGAAGGACCTGTCTAGTCTGGCATTCTGGTGAACAGAGCTGAAAGTGGCTTTTGGAACACTGCTTTCCTGCTAGAACCATATGACCTTTTAAATAGAAAATAACAGAGGTAGAAACTCCCTTTCTAGAAACATGAGTCTCTCAGAAGCACGTAGATGTTTGAATCAATCTTCACCCTTCTATTGTGACACAGCTACCCTAGCCAGTTCTGATTTGTCTGTTGTATTTACACAGTGAGACTGCTGCCCGTACTTCTGGAATTACCTATCTCAGCTGCCCAGCCTGCCACTTCCACTGTTCTACAGGAGCTGACAGTGTGCCCAGGTGGCCAAAAAGGCCGATGACATCCTGGCCTGCATCAGAACTAGTGGGGCCAGCAAGCCTAGGGAAGTGATTGTCCCCTTGTGTGTGGCACAGGTGAGGACTGCACCTTGAATGTGATGTTCATGTTTGGGTCCCTCACTACAAGAAGGATACTGAGATGCTAAAATATAGGCTAGTTAAGATTGGAAAAGACCACTGAGATCATGTAATTAAACCATCAGCCTATCACCACCATGCCCACTAAATCATATTACTCAGTTCCTCGGAGTGCTAGTGCACAAATGACTGCAGAAACTGGCAAAGGGACTAGAAAACAAAGATTAGGAGCTGCTGAGAGAACTGGGGCTAGGGGAGGCCTAATCATTGCCTACAGCTATGTGGCAGCAGGTTGCAGCAAGAAGGGTGTTAGTCCCTTTTCTCAAATGACAAATGACAGGGTACGAGAAAATAGTCGCAAGTTGCAACAGGGGAGGCTTCGATTGGGTGTGAGAAAGAAATTCTTCATGGAGAAGATGTTCAAGCATTAGCACCAATAAAGCAGTGGAGTTGCCGTTCCTGGAGGTATTTAAGAGATCTGTGGATGTGATACTAAAGCACATGGTTTAGTGATGGCACTTGTTGAGTCAGGTTGGTGGCTGGATGTGATGATCTTGAAGGTCTTTTCCAACCTAGGTGATTCTGCACTTTAAGAGAATCTTGAGGAATCGCGAGCAGAAGTTGCTAAGAACTCTAGCCTAGAGCATGCCCAGCAGAAGAGCAGTGAATGATCTTGAAGACTAGTTTCACGTAATTTAGGAGCAGAACACTTTTTAACACTGACTTGACGAAAACTGTTCACACGATCAGTTTATTGTCTTTTTACAAGACATGTTCACAAGCCTCTTGCTTTCTAATTCAGTCTAATTGGGTTCTTAAACCCTCCTGTTTAGTGAGGTCTGAAGCAACCTAAATCACACCTTTAAAATTCTTTGACACACTAACATCAGAACTGAATACTTCTTCAGAAGTATGGCTACTGATATCGAAGCATACCTGAAATCTGCACTTATGTTGAAGTCATCTGTTCTCACTTGTCTTTGTTCATCTGCAGGAAATTCTTAATTTTCTTACAAAAACGAAGCATAGTTGAGCACACTTTCGTAAGTATTCATTCTCTGAACTGCCCTCACTGAGCCTAGATAAGACCGTTTGCTAGTTGCTGTTACTTTAGCTTTTGGAATATGACCTTTATAGGATCAACTTTAGAAACTCAGTGTAATATACTTCCATGCTTTTGTACTGACTCTAAACTTTTATTCCCCTTCTATGCTTTGCTTGATTTTTTTCTTTGTCTCCGAGAAACTGAATGGCATATGCTGTTTATGTGCAAGGTAGCTATATTTAGCTGGAAACATTTGGGAGTATTCCTTTTTTTGCTTTTAGCAGTTTGTTAGGGAAAACCTAGAGAGTTCCATTTTTCCCATGATGAAACTGCTCAGTAAGACTTTTTTTTTTTTTTTTTTAAATAAAGAAATAAAAAAGGGAGAAAGTGGGGTGGAGTGGCATGGGAATGTGACTGAAGAATCTCCAGATGTAAATGCCTACATTAAAGCTCTTTTAAGGTATTTGAGTAATAAATCTATCACCAGAAAAAAAAAATCCTGTTTTATGAAATGACTGAATTGTGGGTTTATCTCTACAAACGTTCTGAGAAACCTTGTAAGTAGTTCCGTGTGATTCTGTTCTCAAACGTATAGATATGGGCTATAGCTTTTGAGATGAGAAATTCTTACTGGGAGGGCAGTCTGCTGCCTGAGTGTGCCTTTGTTCTCTATTGACCAGGTAAAACAGATGCTTGCAGCAGAGCCCAGGGTTTTGGTGCACGTGCACCAGTGGTTCTCTTTTTTGCTGTCTCTGCTATATTGAGAAAGTTCTTTCACCTCAAAGGTTTTAGGTTGTGTTTTTTTACTTAATTTGTGCTACACCCTGTAAGGTGTGGTTGGAGAGGCAGCAGGGCTGCCCTCTGAACCTTAGGTAGGACACAGAACAGCCTATAGACTGTCGACGTAAGAGCGCTTCTTGAAGGCTTTGTGTCAGGCAGGGTGTTTTCTACTGAGGTGAAATTTGGGCGGGTAACAGCAGTGCGTGTGCTGAGAAGGGAAAAGTTGAGACTTATTTGCATATTTGGACCTTAGACTTAGGAAATGACAGCACTGGGCAGTAAGCTAGTTTTAATAGTAAACTGCCTGTGGTGCTGCTGTGCTCAGCTGCAGTGAAGGATGTTGATCTTTTGCTGATGTGTCTTCTGTATTTTTGACTTCCCTATACAGAATGGCCGAGCACAGAACTATTAGAACTGTTTATCATTTCATACTGTTTCCTAAATAAAGGAGAGCAAAGGATCTTACTTAGATTACAGATAGCACATGCAGTAAATTTCATTATGCTGTTTGGTGTAAATACATTTAAATTTGACCACATATTTCATTGATTTATGTTCCTTGTTAGAAGGTGAACTTCCAAGCAACAGTGAGATTCTTTTTCCCAGCTCTGTTTCCTGGAGCTATACAATGTGTTTCAGTTGCTAGTTTTGTAAAATGTATGTTCTTCATAGAGGAGTCTTTTCACCAGTGTTCAGTCAGCTTATCTTAAAGGCACAATTTTATTTTTCAATATATGCAAGTGAAAATGCCTTTTTCTTCTTGTTCAGCAGTGCTGGTATCTTATATCGGTAAAGACTCAATCTACAGGGCTAACAAATTATTATTGGTGCTTTCAGAAAGAGAAGATATTACAATTGTACAGGATTTTAAGCTCTTTTGTAGGATGAGACTGCATCTTAACAACTTACTGCACATCAGCACTGTGGGAATGGAAGCAGGTGATTTGGTGTACAGTCAGCTACAGCATTACAGTTGGTGGCTGAGTACAGCTGCTTGTCCTGAAAGCCATCAGTGTATTTTTTTTTCTTTTTTTTTTAAGTACATAGATAGAGAAATCCATAATGGAAGATCTTTCCGTTTCAGTCATGTTGTGATTGGTGTTTCATCACTGCTTTTACTTAGGTTTCAGTTAAAATAAATAAATAAAATGAGAATGTTAAAATGAAATAACTAGTTATAATAATTATGGTAATTTCAGAATGCATTTTAAATCAAGGAACTTTGCTTTCATGTGCATACACTTACATGTATTGTGTACGTGTTTGTAAATGAAAAGAAACCTGGTCTCCATCTTCCTGTTGACATCAAACAATCTTCTGATATGCAAATCCTACAATGGGGAGAACAGATACACAGGGTTTGTTTGGATTCAGTCCAAGACTGAGAAAATTATATTTAAACAAGTGATTTATATTCTTTGCCTCATTTAAATGAAAATGCATTTTGAAATAATCCCTGTAACTAGCACCACTTTGGTGAAATGTTGTGATCCTTTGTACGACTGATGCATTTTACAACAGCTACTTTAGAAACGCTTTTCTTGTACTCGTGCCCGTCTCCGTAATGTGCAGATGCGGCTGTCAACTTCTCAGTGGCACACTTTAACATTGTATATGAAAATATTTTTATTTTCCCAGGGTAATAAATGTTTGTCGTATCAACTTAGGGTGTGTGTGATTGTGACATGTGTGTATACAAGCTATTAAAGTACATGTGAGTGTTTTTATTTCCGTGTAAGTTAACTAATGCTGTTTGTATATTTTCTTTGTCTGCGTACAATCTGTTAGATTCTGTTGAAAAAATGACAAAGCGAGCAACAGTTTACCAATCTTCTCACCTTTAGCTGCAGAAATTACAATGACCAAACTTACATGAGGTAGTGCTGTCTGAATTGCAGGTTTTCAGTAGGCGTTTTTGGAGGTCTGTATTACTTCAGTTGCTGAGCATTATATCTGAAGATGTGTGTGGCAGAGCATAATTGCACTTCCTGTAAGTTCTAGTGGGCTGTTGAACTGTTACCAATTACTGGTGATGGTGGTTCATACGGGATGGGAAATATTTGAACAAGAGTTGGATTGCAGTGGAATTTTCAGAAATGATTGGTACGCCTTTCTATTTCGGCACTAGATAACCTCATTTGCTCTAATGTGATCTTTCTGTGATTGTGTGCCACCATTATTTTTCTGCCGTTTGGAAGACAGAGAAATGGAAGTTGGTGTGAGGAAGTATTTCATTCAGGAGGTTCTGTGCACCTCCCTTTATATCAGACCTTTGTTCTGTGGTCACTTACTCAGTGCTGGGCTGTTCTGGTCGCATTTCATTCTGCATTGAGAATTGTGGCATGCCACACAAATACTGTTATTAACTGGTCCTGAATGTGGAGGGCTGGGGGAGCAGCAGTTCCATTCTGCTGATGGTAGTTATGGTTATACGTGTTTACTGATTCTAAATGTGTAGACCGATGAAAGATGCTTTAATACTGAGGGAAAAATCTTTCAGTAAACCTTTTAAATTGCTTTTGTACTTGAGTTTTAGATAAAGGATGTTATACTTGTATTTGTTCAGCTGCTTTATGCAATCTTAAATTCTGGTATTCGCTATCTTTTTTTCTTTAAGCATTTTAAGAAACAGAAGAGGTTGATTCCTGAAAGAACTGTTTGGAAGTACTTTGTCCAGCTTTGCAGTGCGTTGGAACATATGCATTCTCGTCGTGTTATGCATAGAGGTAATACAGGATCAAACATTTGTCTTAACTAAGCCTTTTACTGTGTGGGGAATTAAGCTGGTTCTATGCAAGTTACACTGAATAAAATCACAGTGGAATCATCATCAGCAGCTGACACAATGTATGTTTTTGTAATGTTTTGTAAGGAACAGCCAAGTGTGGCAGAAGTCATGCGTTTCCTTGGCTGTGGTGGGCATTTGTTTGCAGCAGCAGCTTGTGATACTCAGCGTTCAAAATCGGTGCTAGTTCTGTAACTAATGGAAACCTTGCTGCTGCTGCCTCTTCTCTTGCTCAGTTCATTTTGCTGGCTCATGTTGTCTGTCCTCTGTTTGCCAGTTCTCTCCTAAGTATACTTACCTGCAATTTCAAATAGCATTTTCCCCCTCTTCTCTGCTCCTCTCTGATCTTTGTGGTCTCTGTGTCAAGTAGTGTGTCCCAGCAGCTCCTAGTTGTCAGTTATCCCTGTCAGATTCTTAATCACTTTTACCCATTGTAAGCCTCTGGATGGCTGTCTGTCTCCTCCTTTTGTTGTCTTCATTTTGCTTTCTAAGTCCAAGTCCAAGAAAACAAATTGTAGTATAGCAGGTTCTCAGATGTACTTTTTTTTTTTTTTTTTTTTAATTTGCCTTGGAAGTCCTCCTGTTTGTGACATACAAGCTGTGTATGGACTTGAGGTGAAATTATATGTCCTTACTTGGTGTCTTCCTTCTCCTGGGATGCAGATAGCTGCCTAAAAGCCCTGTCCTTCTATCACTGCTGAGCTGCGTCACTTGCAGCCAAAGTTGCTGTACCTTTTAGCAAGATGAACTTAGATGCACAGGACCTCCCTCCCCAGATGGCTTTCCCTTGTGGTTCTTCTGTTCTTCCCTGTGCATTTGTATGGGTATCTGCAAGTGCAAATTTTAGAGGGGGGATGTAAAGCTGTAGATTCTTTCTGTAAGTTACAGCTATCTTTCTCTAATGCTTTTATGACTAAAATAGTTCACTTGAGTTTATTTCAGCTCAAAATAAGAGTTTCTTTAAACTGAAATACTAACTGGATTTTCTTGCAAATCTATAGATAATTATACATCAAAACCAGAAATGTTTTTAAACTCGAGCTGATGTCTTTATTGACCTGTTTTGCCCAGCATGGCTTAGAGTCCTGAAAATTAAGTCAGGGAGTTTAACAAAATTTCTTGTCTTCCTTTCTAAATCTGAGAACTTTACCACTTTAGAAACTTGGAGTGCTGGCATTTGAATGGTTATTAACAGTCACTTTAACTACACCTATATCTTATGCAAACTGCAATGTCCTCACTCTTCCATGATTTTAAGTTGTGAGCTGCAGTGTGTTGTGCCTATGAGCTTGGTAAGAGCTAAGGACACTTGCCAAACAAGCATAGGCCTTATTTAAAAGGCTGACAGGGTGGTAGTTTAGTTAAAAATCATAGAATAAAAATCTTTGCTCTTGTCTCTAGAGGATTAGATGAAAACTTAAAGAGAATATTGCTTGTAAAAAACAAAAAAACAAACTGTCTGGGGAATACATCATTATTTTTCTTTGTTTCTACTTGATTAGCCCAATTCCACTGAAGAATTCAAATAAACATTCTCCAGAGTATATCTTTTTATTTTTTTTAATTTATTGTTAACGTTGGCTGTTAAAGAGTATCAGTGAGTTCCTTTGTTCAGTTAAATAACATCTTGCTGCTGCAGATAATCTGGCGAAAGTGACAAAAAAAATGTTCATGGAAACATTTTCTTCTGTGATTTTGATCAAAATGAGAGTTTTTATGGTTCTAATGGAGTTCATTGAATAAAGTTAACACAACTTACTCGTGTATGTTTCTGTGTTTACCGGGTGAGTTGTGTTATTGTTTGTTAGTTTTGGATTTTAATATTTTTCATTTTCTTAAATGTTTTGCTTGCGTGCTGTTTGGACAACTAAAATGATTATTGTGAAATTGGGAATAAGAGATTCAATTTTTCTGAGCAGCACTGTCAAATAGTGTTGTCTATACTGAAAGATGTCATTCAGCTTATTATCAATAGAGCGATAGCTTTTTCTGCTACTTCATAGTGTTAAAGTTCTATTTGTATTTATTTATTTCAGATATAAAGCCAGCTAATGTGTTCATTACAGCTACAGGAGTAGTAAAGCTTGGAGATCTTGGACTTGGCCGATTTTTCAGTTCGAAAACCACAGCTGCTCATTCTTTAGGTAAGCTTTTCTGAGGGGCAGGTGGAGAAAAGGTGGATTTTGATATGGTGAAAATGCTGTGGCCATTCGTCTGAGAGGAGAAAAAAAGGTGTTAGATGCAGCTAATGCTATCTGAAAAACTAGAATGGGCAGAGATGTTAAATACAGGAAAGCTGTAACACTGAGGTGCTGTCATTTTCAGGCAAACAGTTATTTCTGTTTGTTTGAATCATGTAAAGTAATTTCTGCCTCAAAATAAGTCTCCATTTCAGTAGCATTTTTTAAGAAATGATAGCAAAAAATAAAATCAATACGTGTTTCTTTGATTTGAGGGAACTTTAAACTGATGAAAAGAATGTGGTAATTGCTTATGCTTGTATATTGTATGGATAGCACTGAAGGCATGTTGGTGATGCAATTGGAAAAATCAGGAAGAGGAGCACCTGCTAACTTAAAAGAAATAAAAACGTATGATAGGTAACTTCCAAATGTCTGCAGAAATTGACTGAATATTTACTGATCAGCTTGGCAAAAAGTCCAGTGCATAATGCCTTCTTATTTTCTTCCTTCTTATCCTTACAAACTTAAGAATGACGTGTGGAAAGACTACTAATCTAATTTTTACAGGTACTGTATGTTGTTATTTTTGTTAGGGTAATTCTTAAAAAATATTTTAAGATGGAGTTCCTCAATTTATGCTAAATAAGTTGAGTGCTGAATTGAACTTTATGTCCTATAATGATTTTTGAAAGGGAGAAATTAAATTTTTGTAACTATCCAAAAGGTTTCTGAAATGCCAAATTTATTCTTTGTGTTGTGCGCACACATGCACACACACACACACACACACAAAAACCCTCAAACAAACACTCCAGTATATTTTCCAAGCAAAAATTTAGTTGAAGTTGTTGTATCTTTCGAATAACGTATGAGAGCATTTGGGGTCTGGAGTGGCTTCTGAGAAAGAAATCTTTGACAGATGCTTTAAATACAGTGAATGAACAAGTGATGGAATCTAAGAGGTTTCCTTAATTTAAGATCCTGTTCTCTTCTGGAGTAGCAGCATCTTTTTAGGTTTAATGTTTACAGTCTGCTTATGTAGTTTTGTAGCATCTTTAGCTTTTTGTCCCTGCGCTGCCTGCTTAATGATTGCTGAATTCAACCTTGGACACTGACTGCAGAGGGTGTGAAATGAACTTCCAGATGCAGGAAGAGCAGCGCTATGGGTGGTAATGTCTATAATTGTTTCCTGATCATTTTAAAAGACGTGGAGGCAGACAGAAGACCTTATCAGCAGTGGAATACAGATAGGTAAAATCAAATCAGATGCAGCTCAATGAGATTTTTTTTAACAAACGGAGGTGATTATTCAGTGATGAGGCTTTTGTTATTTGAGTTTCACATAAAAGTTCAGATCCAACACTAAAGATCTTAGATGAATCTGTGGCTCAATGCATGATGGAGAAAGTGCTGCTGCTGTTTGTGCTACTCTGACAGGTTGGTGGCTGTCACTGGCTGCAGTTCTTATTTGTCATAGTTGGGCTCCTTCTACTGCCTGTTAATGAAACAAGGGCATTAAGAGCAGCATGAAGAGGGAACTGCTCTTTTAGTACATTTTGCAGGCACCTGAAAATCCTAATTGAGGTAGAATTCAGCGTGAGGTTAGAAGTGTAGACCTGTTCTGAGGTAGAAGTCAGGAAGTTCAGGAGGAGCCATCTGCTTCAACCATGGCTTATTTTGGCCTGTTGCAGGGGAGCGGTTGCAAAGAAGAGAGGTTGTTTAAAAAAAAAAAAACCAACAATCTGAAACCACCCAAATATCTTAAAATTCATCTCTTATGAATACAGGATCCATTGATATAGGGAGGGAGCTGGGAGAAACAAGCAAACAACAAAAGCCATTGTTTCCTAATGTTGTGTTCTGCCTTTGGTAGAGGAACTATTATATTTACCTTTTCCTCATCTCTTTTCCCATTTCCCCCCTAATTATGAGCCAGTATAAGAATTCAGCCTAGAAGAAAGGTTTTGTTGAGCCGTGACTTAGGTTACAATGGATACAGTTGCACTGATTTATAATGTCACTTAGAGAGACTGTTCTTTCAAATTATTTTCTCATGCAGTTTCTGATGCTGGTTTTCCTGAAATGTCTTCCGAAGCTGCATCTTTTTACAGTTCCATAAACCTTTGGTGCACAGAAAATAGTGAATTACAAACATGTGTAGCACTTCATACTTGTTTACTGGCTTTATAAAAATTTCAGTAGCAAACTAGATTCGGGCTTTCAGAAATAAAGAAATGTACTAAAATTTTCATTAGCTTCAGCTTCTAACTGCTAATTATGAATAATACTGGTTAATTAAAATACTTGCTGATAATCTATTTGATTCAGATGAGGAAAAAATAAAACCTGAACTGGACAGTGTTTGTCAGTGTTTTTAACTCTTTCTGTACAGCCTACCAAAGCAGTCTGTTATGGCTTGTGCGTACCTTATTGATAATAAAAATAATAAAAATCTTTCCTATGAAAATGCCAAGGAAATGAAGACGATTAGTATTGTTGATTTGTTATGAGCTTGACAAGTTCCTTAGCTTCAGAAATCATTACATGGAAAGTAGTGTCAGGAAGAGAATCCAAGTAAGAAAGAAACATACAGTAAGTCGTGTCCTTATACCTTTCTCCATGATTGTGGGTTTTTGTTGTGGGTTTTGTTTGTGGCTGAATGCCAGGCCTTATGCCCTTTGAAATGGCAATCCTCAGGGCAGTTTATGGAATTACTTGAAAAATGTAGCTTTTAATTTTGTTAAGCATTCAGTGGATCTAAAAATAGTCCATATTTCAGTGGTTCACTTTATAGGGAAAAAAAAAAGAATCAGTTCTCTGGTGCGATAGTGTTAGATGACTGCACAGTGTGCTGTCACTACTGCCATGATGTGAATACCTTCTTGCAGGGCAGAGAGACAGATGTGTAATCCTCTCAACGTCATTGAAAACGACTATCAGTGGCTTGGCAACTTGTCATTTCTATAGTACCTGTGTCAATAGCATGGAATTATGTAGGTTGTTCTGAAAGTAGTTCATATTTATGGCTGTCCCGCTGTTGAAACTCACCACCCCTTGCCTCTCTGCTCTCACATCCTGCTTGGTCTCCAGACATGTTCAGTAAATGTCAGTGAATGCTGATGGGTTCCCTGTGTAGAATTCAGTGGCACACCTTTACTTCCATGTTGGGCACCATTTTACATATTGCAACAGTATGTAATGGAACATTGGTGAGAAGATCTGACCTCTGTTGCCATGCCACCAACATGAGCCAATGGAATAAAAGAGGAGGCATTACTTTAGGATCAGCCCTTATGTGATATGAGAAATTTAATTGTAAACTCATGCAAGATATTGGGAATAAAAAGCAACAACAGAACAACCGCCTTGTAAAAATATTAGGAACTGTTCTTATGTGTGGACCTCTAACTCAGCAGAGTGGTCAAAGCCTACTGAGGTGGTGGCATGCAGCACCATTTAGCTGTGAAGCTCACTTTCATATTCTAAGCCACACTGGTCTGACAACTTGCACCATCTTTGTGCAGGAGCACTAGCAGGGGACATGTCCAGCTGAAGCATCACATTAAGAAGCTGTATTAAAACAGCCGCTATTTTACGTACAAAAACCTGAGGTCTCCTACTGTAATCTGAAAGCTGAAGATGAGTTGTTGTGATGTTGTAGTTCTGCACTATAAAATAATCCAGTAATGATTTCTATAGTTGGATTATTTGCATAATATAGGCTAGGTTGCAAAACTGCTTTGGATTAGTGCGCTATTTTAGACCTCGTATCTGTGGTTGAAAAGGAGCTTTAAGTGCACTTTGCCTGCCCAAGGAGGTGGTGGAGTCGCCATCCCTGGCAGTGTTCAAGAGGCACCAGGATGAGGAGCTCTGAGATCTGGTTTAGTAGCTTGTGGTACTAATAGGAATGGGAGGGTGGTTGGACTAGATGGTCTTGCAGGTCATTTCCAACCTTGTGATTCTGTGATTTAAAAGCCTACTTTATCTATGTTTAAAGAAGAAAGAAAAAGAATGTATTATAAAATGCCTGTGACTTCCAGGACATGAAGTTTTGATTATTATGTTTTATTTATGTTTTGATTACTGAAATTAGTTTTTTTTCCATCCATTCAACTGAAGTCTTGTTTTGCAGTTCTGTCAAATCACTGCAGTAACTCTTGTGGTTTTCAGCCCCCTTCCTGAACTCAGATATGTTCTCCAATGAGCAAAATTTCATTACTAAGGACAATGGAGCTTATCTAGTGAACATCTTCTGAATCAGCTGTTACATTGCATTGCATAAATAATATTAGCATGTGCTGGACAGATTTTTCTCCCAGTTAAAAAAAAGTTTGATAGTATTTGGAGCCAGTTGCTGTATTTGCTTCACCTCCTCAACGCATTTATTTTTCAAGTGAACGCAGTCTCCTTTAACTGAGATGTTAGATTCAAGCATTCATGCAGGTGATAGGCTGTTTGTCATAACTCCCTTGTTCATAAATGTTTATTTGCCTCTGATTGCTCATATCCAGCTTCCTTGTCCCTCATAACCGCTGTTTCTGTTATATCCCCCATCTCGATAACAGTAGGCTTACATCAAGAAACATTTCTTGAGATCGGCAGCATCTTTAAAGGCAGGGAGCAGCAGGGTCTGAGGAAGCAGTTCATCTGGTCATTTTCAAGATGACATTTAAAACCTGTAGTTTATTCGAGATGCAGAAATGCAGTAAACAGAGTATTAAAGTTTGCAGGTTTCTTTTTTAGAAGCATCGGCAACTTAATGTGTTACCTCTTCTTTTTCTGTCTGTGATCCCACTTGTTTCTTTAGATCACTAAAGAAAATTACATCTTTACTGTATAGTAATACTGTATTTTACTTAACAGGAAAAAGAACAACCCACAGCAATGATTGAGGAAGGAAAAATAGCATGTAATGAAATGAAGCGGTCGCTTGCACTTCGTACTCAGATTGCTTGCTGTTCTGAGGCATTGTAATGCCTTCAGTAATTCCTGACTGCCAGAGTAACGAATCTTTTGTGCCGTGTTTTCTTCAAAACAGTTCACAAGTAGTAATGATGTGTAGATCTTCAGGTTGTTTTTGTGGTTTCAGTGGCTACGTAACTGTGATTTCTATTCCTTTCACTTGTTGGTCATTGGGGGCTTCAGATTGTGTTGCAGTTAAGGTGTTACACTAGGCTAAACGCTGTAAAATGATAGCATTTGTTCAGCCTTTTCACTATCATCAATCTTTCACAGTCAGATCAGACCCCTAATGTATCAGCAGGCTTCCCAGAGCTACTGGTTAAAATTACCTTTGCTTTTGGTAAGCTCTGAACCTTCAAACCTTCGTGTTTTCAGCTGCCCCCTGTGGATCGTGTGAAGCCTCTTTCTGGCACATTACTCACTGCCAGTTCCTGGCTGATGGCTCAGCGCAAGGAAGGCACTACTTCTGTAACCAGTTAGGAGCCAGATTACTGTTACATTTGTTCTTTATTAGAGGAATTCAGCCAGGAAAGCGTCTGAATACACTAAATTGTGCATTAATTAATAGGTGCAGAATGCAGCAAAAAATTTTCAAAGGTTCCCAGGCTTACAAGTCCCTGGAGGAGGAAAAGCAAGGTTTCCAGGGAGGAGTACAGTACAGACTGCAAAGCTGTGAAAGCTGTATCAAGCCAAATGTGATTTAATTAGTTTCCAGTTTAAAGGTAGCTGTCATTAAACATCTCTTAAACTCCCAATGCTGATACGTTGGAATAGCTGAGTGCTTTGTTTTGCTTTTAGATGCTCTGGAGCTATATTAGTGTTGCAAACCATCCATCCCAATGGCTGTTCTTTCAGTGGGAGAGTGCCATCTCTCTAGGCTGTTTGCCTGTAGATAAATGCCAGAATCCCCCGAGAGTGGATGGTTTTGCAGCACTCCATCAGTTTGAGTTGCCATTCCCCACTCTTCCTTGTTTTAAGCTCTTGATGTCCCTTGGTCTCAGCCAGCAGCTGTACAGCACGGCCTCGCCAACACAGAGCTTGAGGCTGCGATACACCTGCTCTCCTGGGACTTGCATCCTCTACTTGTAAAGGTTTATGGAGCCAAGTCAGCACTAGGGTGCAGTGCATGAGCTCTGTCCCTGCCTTTGTGCTGCAAGATCAGTTTTCAGTGACTCTTTCACCAGTGTGCTATGAGGGGTGTCAGTTGAAGTTGCAGCTTTCCAGCAGCAGTGGGCAGGGCTGTGGGAAGATGGCTTTGCATTTCTCAGGATGAGCTGGGGAAGTTGTTTGCTTTTTAGTTTTCCTGCTCTGTTTCCCCTGAGAAAGTATAGTATGCTTTGAGATGTCAGCCTTTATAAACAGTAGGATGTGTTGTCAAAACCGTGATCTTTTGGAAATGATTAGAATATAGTTATTAGTCTGATTAAAGCTCTAGTCAGATCATTCAGATTTCAAACTATTACAGATTCATTACATGTCATTCACCTTGAGTTAAATTCTGACTAGATGAGGCTAATTCAGAAACTTGTAAAGATTGGAATCCTCATAATGTGTGTTAAATAGAACAGTGCGAGGTTATAGCATTTGTTTCTGTAGGTTGCAGTAAGAGTGTTGATGTTAATTGCTGGTTGTGTTGCCAGGTGGTAAATTGGGAAATAAGGTCAATTTGTACCGAGTTCACTTGGATTTCAACATCAAGATTTGGTGCCTATGGAAATATTCCACAGAAGATTAAAACCTTTGTAGCTGTGTTCTTTTTGCTTTTGGAGAGTAGTTTGTTTTTTGGAGATGGATATAGGGAGAATGTTTAGAGACCGTGCGTGAAAGCTGCCACCCAGGTAATTTGTCACAACTTCTTAAAAATTATTTTTGTACTGATCTGTTACGTAAGAAACCAAAGCTCATATTTTGAGGTGTTTTTTTTTTTTTGAGAACTGAAACATTTGTCACCATTGCTATTTTTCAGGTAGCTTGTGGCACAGCTGGGTAGGGGCTAATAAAAAGCAGGGGGAGAGCTGTCCTGCAGCATCTAATGGAGATGTGCTCTGAGACAGAGCAAGGAAACGCTGCTTTTCAAGAGCAGCCCATGTGCCCCTGCGGCCTGCAGCTCTGAGGCAGGATTATGCCAGGGCAGCCACGGGCTGGGGAGATGGAAATGCCTTGCAGAGCATGCATCTGTGGCAGGTGGCCAAGTTGCTCCTCAGCCCCTCGGCTTCTGCTGGCCCCCAGGTTTTCCAGCCTTTCTCTTTGGGATGCTGGACGTCTGGATTTCAGGGCTCGGTTTCAGATATTCAAGTTAAGCTGTGCTTAGTAGTTTCAAAAGCAGCCTTTTCTGGTTTATATATTCTCCAAAGGAAAAAAAAAATATCGAAGCCCATGGAAGAGAATTTCTACCTGCTCTCATTTCTAGCCAGCGCCAATGGGTTCAAGGGGAGCGAGGCAGGGAGGTGTGTGTACTATGCATCTTCCTGGGAGAAAATCCTCACTCTGGAAACTTTTCATGCTTCTTTAAAGGTATAACTTGTAAGTATTCTGCAACTGAACATTTCTGAGAATTAGATATCTGTAGTGAAAGTAAAGCTCCACTGGATGAAATTCCAGTCTAATTTGTGGATATTTCCACCAACTGAAGAGTTGTAATTATGAGCTGAAATTGCACGTATGAAATGAAAACTATGCAAGATAATTTAAAAAAAAAAAACCTACTTTCTTAATCAGGAAAACCATTTACTGTTGTATAACAATTTTTTATTCAAAAATACTTGTGGTTTTTATTGCAGTTGGTACACCTTATTATATGTCTCCGGAGAGAATACATGAAAATGGTTACAACTTCAAATCTGACATCTGGTCTCTGGGCTGCCTGCTGTATGAGGTAATATTGATAATAGAGTGAATGTAATAAGACTTTCCCCCCTGCACCCTTCCCCAGTATACTGAATGCTCTTATAAGATCTATTTTTTTGCTGCTGAGAAAAGTATATAGTATTCTAGAAAAGATGTTTGTCAGCTCTTAAATATCTGCCTTAATAATGAAATTCTTATGGTAACTTCTACATATGAAATAGTAGATTTGTGTATTATTAGAGACTGTCCTTTGGCTGGGCTTGCTACAAAGATTTTTTTAGCCATTTCTTTGGGTATAACTGAAGGGTTAAGAAGTGAATAACGACAAGCAGATGTAAAAATTCTTTTAGATGCTTTCAGTGGGCTGTGTGGATTTTATGGTCTGGGTAATAATGCTCTGAATAATAGTGGGATTGACTTAACTATGCAACTAATGCTTTTGAAAGCTAACGTGTAATTTTTTTTTTAATGATTTGAAACCTAAGTAAAGAAATGAAAAATCGCGTAGACTACAGTTATATCTGCTAACTTGACTTAACTTTGGAGTTACTTTCGCTGTGCAAAAATCAGTGTTGTTTTTTCCTAACTACTTCTTCCCATATAGCTAAACCAGAAGTATGGGGTAATTCCTCCACTAACACAGTTGAGGTTGGTGGGTGATGCTTCCATAATTATAAATGGTGTTATATTCGTTACCTTCTGGGGAAATCAATATATAGGGCAAATGCAAATAGAGGAAAGTGTGAAGAACTGGTAGGCTTCTAAGGCAACTACATCTTCAGAGTACTTGCGTGTCATTTGTTGACCAGAAGGGCGGATAGCCATACTGCAGTCCTGAAGAGTTTACAGATCCATGTGTGGCTGTTGCCTGTAGATCTCTGGGACGATCTGCAAGAGTTAAGTATCACACTTGCCCAAGTACTGGTGAGTTAAAATCAGGTACATAATTCTGTGTTCAGGTTCCCCAGCACTGACTGTGCAACTGCCATTTTCATGTTCCACTTTATACACTTGCACAAGTAAGAAGACTAAAGGTAGCACAGAAGTGAATGAGGATTTTTAAGTATTGCTACAGGTTTTTCCCCTCAATGGTTTCAACGTTGTTTTTGTTCTAATCTAGAAGGAAGTGAAAATCTCAGGGAATAAATTACATATGATAAGCATGTTTTAGGGTTATTATTTTCTTCTACATTCCATGAAATTTTGTGGAACTGCTGGACAGAAATCAGTACTCGTTTTCTGAAATTTCTTTTTATTTTTCCCAGGTTTTTTGTTTGATGCTGGATAGACCATGTTAAAAACCTATGTAAAAATGAATTTGTTCTTTGATCTAGAGAATAATTTCAAAATAACTAAACATCTTAATTTTATTTGCTAGTTCAACATTTCAAATACCTTTCTGTTCTTATTTTTTGATGTTTCATCAGGGTGGCATTTAAGTTGATGTGGTACTTTTTTTCTTTAAGAATAGAACAATTAGAATTCCTATTGATACGTGTTGTGTAATTTAATATATGGCAGTGTCTCATACTACAGATCTTTATTATGTTTTTAAAATTTTTGGAGATATATTTATCCTGTTTAGTTCTGCAGTACCCCAGATTTTATTTATTTTGTTTTGATGTTTATCACTGAGGTGTAATTTTGAAATTCAGGTATACTAATCTCAATATATGCTAAATTTTTTATTATTTAAAAGAAGTTGCTTAAGGTTCTTCAGTCATGCATGGTCCAATACATAGGATGTATATTACCAGTTTCTTTTTGCAATGCATGTTTTATCTACTGCTTGCGTTTTAACACGTTCTGTTCATTTTGCTATGTGCTCTGTATTTTCTCTAGCTTAATTGGAGAAAAGCTGTGGCATGTTTATCACCTGAATAAATGCTTAATTGCTGATAAACTCTCTTCATTTAAGTTTTCACTTGAGATTAGGCTAATTTGCTAGAACATATAATTTTTTTTTTTAAAAGCATTATTTCTAACCCACATAACAGTATGTTATTCAGTGCTAGCTGTGGGAGCTCAAAAAAGTATATTTTAGACTGAATTTTAGAGCCCCTGGTAGTTTTGAAACCTCAAAAACACTACCACTGGAGTTTTAATTGATATGCAACAAAGTAGACTTTACTAATTAAAATCAAGATGCTGTGCTTTTGCTACATGGACCTTTACATGGAAAAGTAGGTTTTACACATTTCCTTTTATTGTTCAGCGTAGCAATTGCATCCTTACAGGGTTGTAGGTTGGTGGCTTACAGTTCAAAAAAAAAAAAGAAAGAAAGAAAAAAAGAGGGAGGAAAAAAAAAAGAGAGGAGAGAGAGCTGCCACCAGCCCTGAAGACAGACAGTGGGCTTTCGTCCCTCAGACACCCCCAGAATACTAATCAGGAAAGTCAGACCCTGGAGGTCAGGGAGCAAGTCAATCATTCTAGCGATCGTCTCAGTGTGGAGGATCAAATTAGCCTGAAAAATTCAGCTGCTGGGAGGAGAGGGCGAGCAGCTGTCAGGGGCAGCAGCGAGATGCACTAATGAACCAGATGAATAGTGCAAAAGCTTGAAAATAAAAACAGGACAGTTGACATTTTTCATCTGTCAAAGCAGGAGATGCATGAAAATATAGTATTCCTGTTTTAACTCCTTAGGGGACATTCAGAATTTTTTTTAACACTCTGCAGCATTCAAACAAAAGTACTTTTTAATGAACACCTAGAGTACAAAAATGAGTATCTGTGCATTTATTTAGAATTTCTGCATGCATACAGACCCTGCAGTTGATTTTTCTTTTCTTTTTTCTTTTCTTTCCTTTCTTTTTTTGGTCTTTAGCTTGCATTTTTAACATTCTTTTTAAGGTAAGAGACAATAGCATGTAAATCCCAAAATTAACAGCGTTTTGGTAATACGGTTATAGAATGTTTGGGCGGAGCGTAGAATTGATCTGTTAGCGTTGTGTTCTCTTGGGGAGCTTTAATACGATTTATTCTGACTTGAAGTTTGTATGAAGAAGTACTAAACTATTTGTGAGATGTTTTATTAGATACCAGGCAAAGGTTAGAGAATTCGGGCATTTTTTTCACGTGTATTTCCCGGCGATATTGGTGCTTAGACATGAAAGAGTTAAGCTGATATATGGAAGACCAGAAGACAGATGAGAGCCATTTTCAGCTTGTCCTGTCCCTGCTGAAGCTCACTGAGTAGCACAGCATGGACTAGCGTGTTTCACACACACTCTGCCTGTCTGGGGAATGTACACATTGTCCTTCCAAAATCAAACTTATTAGCACATGTAGAAAAGGGTGACTGACTTTGGGGCAGCGCTGTGCTCAAAGCAACATTCATGCTGCTGCGGTTCAAAGGCTTGGAAGGCTTTGAACAGAATGGAGAGTTTTTAAATGAATTTTAAGATTTGTAATCCTGCTAGCCATAGCATTGGTTTCCACCTTAAATGTCAAGTTTTAACGTTGTCTGGAAGTCAAGCATAGGCTTACTAATACTGCTTAGAAGATGATTGTTTGTGTAGGCGTTCTCCAGTAGCTATTCCTACATTCTTCTATTACAGTTGTAAAATACAGCTATGGATGTCCGTTCTGTACCTCTAATGATGTTTTGGGTGGCAATATTAATTTTTGAAATGATGTGGAATAACAAATTGAATTATGAGGGTATGTTTGTAACCTTTGTTAGCTCTTCTAATTAAGAAAAACCACCCCACAAAACAATACCAGAGCCCTGCAGCACTTTACCCAGGTCTAGCTGTGAGATGCTGCAAAACCTGCTATTGTTATCCAGCATTCTTACCAGGCAGTATTGCTTTAGGTCAGATAATGTTTTTCTAATAAATGATAAGTTTTCTTCCAAAAGAAGAAAGTCCCCCTTCTGTGGTGCAAAGCCTTTCCTATCTGACAGCAGTAGGTGGAATTACCCAATTTTTCCACATACGTTATTGATACAGTCGCTACAGTATACAATTAAAGCACTGTAATATTAGGATTGTGATAGGCACAGCACAGAGGAAGTATGTGGACTGGTTACGTTGATAGTTAAGGAACTTCTGATTTTAGCTCTGTGACAGGAATTCATTAAAATTTGCTGTTGATTTGCTAGTGTTGCAGGTTTTATGGCAAAAAGTGCACTTAAAAACACAAAAGAAAACTCTACATTTTCCTTAAACAGATGGCTGCACTGCAAAGTCCCTTTTATGGTGATAAAATGAACTTGTACTCGCTGTGCAAGAAGATAGAGCAGTGTGACTATCCACCTCTCCCTTCAGATCACTATTCAGAAGAAGTAAGTAATTTCCTTTTTATGGGCTCATTTTAGTGCTGGCACGCTTCCAATGTAGTGATGAACTTGTGTAGTTTTATGTTATTTGCAGACGATGCCTGTAAGTGTTTGCTTGTTGAACTTGCTGAAGTGTTTCTGTCAAAACATTTCCCTGAAATGGTGTAAAATTTTGGGGGGATTAAAGGTGGAAACTTCATCCTGTTAGCTTCTTAATTTCATTGAGCTTCTTTGCTCAAAAGGAAATACACAATGATTATGTACTACACGTCATAGTGGGATTGAGTCTTACGTATGTATTATGCTTTTCTAAAAGCACAACCATACACTTTTACGCTGAGCAATCAGTGCACTGACTTTGTTTCTCTAGAGGCTTACATTAAAATCGATACAATCTAGCTCACTAGTAAAAATGAATTTAGTTCCCATTTATCTGCATTATACAACTACGAAGTACTGTTTGATACGATTGAATGGCAGGTCTTTTACAAGAAAGGGTGGGCACTAACAGTAAATTTCAGAGAAATGTAGCAAGGCATAATATAACTGCATATCACAGCGGGGTACGTTTTAAGTTGATGCATAGCAGTTCTTTGCTGTCATTAATGCATTTAAGGGGCATACTTCCTCTTTTTTTTAAAGCAATAAAATGAAAAGAAACTAAATATTTTTCTTAAAGTAACAAGAGTAAAAAACATAAATGTTTGCTTGTTAATGATCTAACGTGCTAGTTTTGAAATAACTTTCCCACTTTTAAAAGGAACAGGGTGAACTGATAGAAGCTGTAAAGCAAAGGATGCATATTAGTAACCAATTCTAATTGAATTCAGTCTATGTGAATTAAAGGTTACTTGGAAAACGCAAATAAAAACCAGCACTGAAATACCTTCCAATAAACAGAAGGTTTTGTGCATTTTCACTTGCAGAATATGGATTGTAATTCTGAACCTTGAATTTTTTGCTTTCAAAGACAGTGATTGGACTATTAATAAAAGATAACTGCCCAGTGTTTTGTGTTGTATTTACAGTGACAATTTTTCCTGTTTAGGGAAACAAAAACTGGACCTACAAAGATAATTCCATGACTTTGTGAAGGATGGTGATTTTGATCTATTGTGTAATATGTGCAATAAACCGCTTTGTGAGTTTACCAGTTAGTCATTTTACCTTGGCCATTCTTAATTACTATTTATTGTAGACCATAGATATGGCAGTTCTTATAACTAACTCGAGAACTGGAGGCCTAGAAATACAGTAGGGTGTGAACAATAATGCAAAATGATAGCAAGAATGTCAGGGGCCGTTCTTTGTTGTGTCATTCATGCTGTCTTCCTTTTTCCATGAAGCGCATGAATATTTCACATATCTGCATCCTCATCCTCTATTCTTCTTGACTAATTTTCAGACTGTCTGCATTTGCATTTCACATGGTAGCTGATTAGGAGATGCCGAGTGCAGCAGTGAAACCTCAGCAGGCGGTTTCCATGGTGACCTTCAGCAGGATTTTAATGATGATACCACTAGTGGTTCGTTGAAGTTGGCCTGCCTGCGGGGCTACTTCACTGCAGCTAAGTGTGAAGTTGGATATGCGGATTTCCAGCCAAGGGGCAGATATCAAAGCCTGGCCCAGATAGAAGGTCTTGGAGTTGGGACAGGGAAAGAGGTTCCACCTTTTGCTTACCTCTGTGTAGCTTTCAGTGTTGGAAGCATATGCAAAGCACAGGTTATATTTTCTTCATTTGAAAGCAGGCGTTTACTTCTATGCTTTGAGTAAACCAGGTAGTTATAAAATTCACCAGCGACTTTAAAATATAATGAGAGATTCAGAGCTGTAATAGATGTGGAAATAGTAACTTAAAAAAAGTAATCAACTGAGCTATAGAGATGGCACTGAGAGCATTTCTTTTGTTCCACTGTGAAAACTTGCATTATCTACAGTGTATGCAAAAAAGCCCATGTATGTTTGCTAGTTACTGCACCAGGTATAATTAAAAAGAAGAAAAGTCTTTTCTGAAAAATGCTTTATTAGCACAAACAGTTAAAAGGAAAGGAATGAGCAAGCATTGTCTATTGTATAGTTTTACTCTCCTAAATGATCTGTACTGGGAAGCTAGGGATCTACTCTTTAAGCAAACTGGGGGCACATTCTGAGCAGTAATGTTCAGGAGCTTCTATAATCTATATTCTATATCTATATATCTATCTATATAATATTCACATATTCTATAATGAAGAATTTTCTGAAAGAACACTTCTGTTGAGCATTCATGGCTGTACCCTGTGATGTAGGAGTGTAAACACATTACAAAGTATTAGGCAATTGCTTTTTGGGGTAAACGTAAGTAAATTTTAATGAGATAAATTTTTGATTAGAAATCTAGTGTTTTCACAAACTTTGTTGAGCAATAAGAGTTACTATCCAAGATTTTTGAATGTTTTAACAACTTCACGTATCACCGTTCTTGAATATTCCTTAAGAAACCCTGATGTTCAGGGTAAGCGGTATTTACAGAAATATGTTTTACTGTAGGGAGTTGAAAGCTGGGGCTCCCTTGCCGCCCCCAGTCAACACTCATAAAATCCTGTCAGCCAATATTAGCATTCCATTGCTTTTTATGGTGGGTGAAGTCTTTCAGTCTTCCCTCTGAGGTGCTTTTCCTCACAAGTCCATAGCCAGGCCCCTGGTCTAGAATTGCCGTGTGGGTTGCCAGCATTCCTTCCAACACTGAGTTTCAGGAAGGTCTCTTATTCAGAGTAAGGTTGGTGAGTTTATTATTATTATTTTAGTCATCCAAGAGTTCTTATACGAAAAGTTTTCTTTCTCAGTTGCGTGACAATGCCAAGCACTTGCCTGTCACAGTACTTAGAGTTTCCCCCTCCCCTTCTCCTGACTTGAGCGATAATTGTTTATTTCATAGCTGAAAAACCTGCTAAAGTTAAAGAAAGTGTATCCCACTGCTCCAGTGTCAGGCTAAGCTCCAGGCTAAACACAGTCATTGTGCTAAGTGCACAGAGGAGGTTAAGAACAGTAAGCAGCCAAAGAAGTTTGCAGCTTGGGGATGTGGGGATGCAACAGGAGCTCCTTCCAGCTCAGTCGTAAGTCTGTTCTGCCTGTTGGCCAGTTTGTGCTAGTTAATGCTAAAAAAAATTACTCTGTCTGTAGTGGTAGTCTGACTTGAGAACCCCAGAGCCTCTTCCTGTGGTACTGTCATACTTTTCTGCTTCATGAGAATTTCATTAGCACTAGAGAGGCTGACAAGTGATCTCAGGTTCATTCAGATAGTTACTCATGTAGGTAGTTAAGAAGTAATACTATGGCCAAGCATTAGCAGCCAGCAGGAGCCCATTTTCAGTTGTGAAAGGCTATCTCCATGCGTAACTATTTTCTGCTATGCTCTCTTACAACTGAAATTCTGGGGAGGGGAGGGAGAAAGAGATTTAGCAGTGTTAGCAATGAGCAGCATTTAAGTTAGCCACATTGATGACTGCCATTTATTTGACTGTGATATAATTGCAAGGGGTTGTTACCCCACTGATAGAGCTCATCTCTTGTACTGTGTTGAGAAAAGCATTTCTAAATAAACAGATTCACGGCTGTCTCTTGTTAATAACATTCTCATAAACCTTTTCTTGCATCTGGACAGCAGCAGCTATATGATCACTTTGGTTAGGGTTAGTAAATCACAAGTTGCAGTCAAGGCATCATGTAGATGGCTCTTTAGGTGTGCTTACAAAGATGAATAGGGTATGAAAGCCTTTCCTAATGCAACGATGCCATTTTGCTCGTGTCTTTGTAACCGTTGAATCTCCATGGCTGTCTTTTGAAGCTCTATAACAGAAGTAACAAAGCAACTCTAAAGGAAGGCATCCTGTTTAATGACTTAATTTCAGACTCAAATTATTTACTAGTTTTAATATTTTTTAAAATGGAAAAGATCAGTTTAGAAAACAAAATCAGTTACTGTAGGCCAGCAATTAAAAAACGTGAAGTGGACTAGTGAAGCTAAATACAACTTCTCAAGCTTTTTGCACGTTAATTTATTGGAGGATCTACTTGTATTGTTCTACCTTCAGCCAATTTACTGGTAAAAGAGAGAATCCTGTTATTCCTCTAATGATAGCTTTATAGGTGTCAGTCCTTCACAATCTTTTACTAAGACTTTATTTACTCTATGCAGTTCTACTGAACAGATGGAACTCTTCACAGATAAAGATACGTGTATATGTACAAGATTCGATGTTGTACTCCCCAGATAAATTACATTTGTTTTTTCTTTCTAAAATGTTTACATATTTGATGCTAATTTCAGGATTGGGGTTTTTGGATGTTGTTAAGTGTTTCCTGTTTGTCATGTAGGCTGTATGAGCTGTTGCACGGCAAGCTGTTGCTCTGCTAATATACTGTGTCTGCTGGTAACTGTCACCCAGCTGCTGCTTCTCCAGAAGCTTATTGTACTTCTTCTATTACATTTTGGCAATTATTTTTTATGGTAGTTCATAATTTCCAGTGTTCTATTCCCCAAATAATTGGGCGTTACTATGGACTAATAATTTTTCCTGTCAGTGATGATATTTCTATTTATTGCCTGCCAGAAGGAATGTGATAGCTTTTAAAATCCGTTAGTCAGATAAACTCAACGTATTTGAGGTTCAAATAGCAGGTCTGTTGCTGGATCTGGCCATCCATCAAAAGGAGAAACATTAAAGTAAAATCTGCAATCTGATCGCTGTCTTCAGAATTCATCATCTCATATATAAGTATTAATTTCACTTCACTAAAGAAGTAGAGTGTTTTAGTGACAGTTTTTGTATTATTAATTGTGGAGGAACCTGTACAGTGTGTGCTGTTTGCAATTTCTGCAAACAAAGTTGTAAATAATTGTATGTAATGTTTCTTCCTTCAACTTCAGGACTTCCTACTCTAGTGCATTGAAATTCATCTTCAGAAAAACTGAGAGTATAATTAGAATTTAAAATCCTTCTTGATCTTTTTATACAAAGCAGGAAGGGAACTCTCTGATGGCACATTTGAATATGCTTGTCTGTGTTGCCTTTGAATAATCATGGTGATGAGGTCACTCTGTAAGTTGCAGGAACTAGGTTTTCTCAGTAATCACACCTAAGAATGCTTCTGTGAACATATTAATTGTTTCTTCCTATAAAGAAGAATTAACAACTCAGCCCTACAAATAAAAACCAGGACTTAGTCCAAATGTTATTTACTTCAGCATCATGTTTCCGAGGCCAACATAATGTGATATTTCCTCAAAATACTTTCCCTACTTTGATTTTTAAGTTCAGAATTTTACTGAGTCAAAAGTGGACGTTTTAAATTAAGAAGTCTTCACTGGCTTTATTAGGACTTGCCATTTAAATGATGTATAATGAAGTTACATGCACATTTGAAGTTATATGTTGGAAGAATTTGAACTTAGGTCTCCTCATTACTTTTTATGTTCATATTTTTTTCTGGCAATAGTATAAAATGTTTTAAAAAAATAAATTGAGTTTTGCATACATGCTTGCATAAAACTGTGTGCAGTATGTGTTGAGAGAGAGTGCTGAGTGTGTGTTCATGCAGAGTTGCTGTGCTGGGCTAATTGTTGCCAGTCTTTTCAATTTGAATTTGAGAATGCGTAAATACTACTTGGCAGGATTGTTGGCTTTCTTACATGTTATTTTCCTCTCCTAGCTGCGACAATTAGTTAATATGTGCATCAACCCGGATCCGGAGAAGCGACCAGACATAACCTATGTCTATGATGTAGCGAAACGTATGCATGCACACACTGCGAGCAGCTAAACAGACATCAGATCCCGAAGATCAGAAATGTTCAAGTATTTTAAATAAATCATCCCACCTCTTTGCATTACAGAAATGTAATTATTTGAAGCTTACTGTTGTGCTTTGTAAACCCATTTATATACGAACGTCAATGTTTTATTTTTTTTTTACTTTTTACCAACTTGCAGTTTTAACAGATTTAAATATGTAAAGCATAACTTCAAAAGATACTGAGAGCCGCTGTTTTCCACATTAAGTGAGTTTAAGGATGTTTTCTTTACCAATGAATGGGTTCAGTTGGGCCTCAGTTCTAAAACACGGTTGCACTTTTGCACAGGATACAGATATTAGGCTTATGTATAAGCAAAATGTCTGAATCTCTCACCTTTTTAGTAATTTATAGGAAATATGAATCTGCACAGTTATGTTTATTTTAATCTTAGTTCTAAAGGGGGTATAATTATTATAGAAGGTTAGTATATTTTATACCGAATTATAGTTTGCAGTTCTCAGCACGTGAGTAGACAGATGACCTGATTAGTTCTGTGCTTGCCAAATGTGACGCAAAAATAGTTAGTGGAAAAAAACCATACACTGAAATTGTTTTAACGTCCCTTTTCATTTTGCTATTCTGTCATAATGCACATAAAACGTCTGTTGGAGGTTTTATGGGAGAATTTAAGGTGTTGATTCTGCAGTTTGATCATTTTCAATAGCCTTGTACAGCACAGCCCTGGGGCAATGTGAGTGTGCATAGCTGAGTGTTAAAACCATGCAGATGCTGCTTGTAGTGGATAGCGTTCTTTTGAGGCTAACATGTATTAGAAGATCTGATTAAAAGATGCGATCTTTAAGTAACCAGTTTCTATTCCTGTGAATGTCACTGTTTGTAGACTTTTGTATTTAAAATAATTTGACTTTCCAATACTGTATTTAAAAATGCTTTTAAAATACCAAAATCTTTTTGGAAAATATATGGCTGTGTACTAAAGCACAATATATTCTTCACAGATATCAGATTTTGTATATCGTATCCTAAGAAGTAGCTTTATATTTAGCAAAAGTAAATTTTAGCATTTATGTTTCAAAGAAAGTTGCCACTTATTTCGGAAATAATTATTGATGCAAAATACTTCATTATTTAAAAGGAGATTCACAGTATTGTGTTAAAACCTCTCTGGTATGCTTAATAATGTTTTCATTGTTAAAGGAAAAAGGGAGTTCAAAAATAGAGATAGGACTCAAATTTCTTGAATATCAAGACTAAACGCTTTCAGAATACACAACTGTCAAAACAGAGTTCTTACCAATGAGATTGCTAAGAAGTTGCTACTGACAGTTAAACCTTTTTCTTATGTGGGTAAAAAGAAGTTAGTTTAGAGAAAATAGCAATACGTATATCCACACAACACAGTTTCTAGATGTAGTCAGTTCCCTACACTTTTTGTTCTGTTTTTTTTTTTCTCTGTGCAGCGTTTTATTAGATGTAATGCCCAAAGAATATCCAAATGTGGGAAATCTGGAGTTAGGTCAGCTGTGCTTAGAGTAGGTGGGTTTTTTTTATTTTTATTTTTTTTAATTAGAAATACTGTGGAAATTCTGTATGCTAAAATGTAGGAGTTTTTAAAAAGTGTGTGCCACGTCTTCATCTTAGTACATTGTTTTTCTGTTGTTGTTTTAATTTCCAGACTTGGTAGAACAAGTCTTTAATTTTCCTTCTTGCTGCCATATTTACTTGATCCAGTCTTGTAGGACTCCAGTGGAACAATGTACAGGAAGAAAGTGTTTCAGAAACCTTGGTTTGTGTTTAAAAACCTCTATATTTCCATTTGTGTATTATCTGATAACTGTGTTTTAAACAAATGATGGTTATATTCTAGTTCAGATGTCAGAGTGAAATGGTTTGTATTGACAAAGGCAGCACAGTGCTTGCTTGACTGCTGCGATTAGTTTTTAAGATGCACAAGTGCTCCAGTCGTTCTCTGAAATGGGCTAGAATATTGCAAAGTCACTGACAAAAAACCAACTCAATCAGGCTATCTGCATCTAATATCATGCATCGAGTATTATTACTTTGCCTGAAAGTAACCAATGATAGATTTTTTTTTTTTTTTCTCCTTTTCTGGAAGGATATGCGGAATAAAGAAACGATGAGTTAAAAGTTAGCAAATGTTTCATTGGTGTGGATGTAGATTTTTTGTATTGCTGATTAAATTTTGTGCTGAGTAAAAGAAGTAGTTGTTTCTGTTTTTAAAACTGTAGAATAAATGGTACAAATGACTCGGGTACCGAGGTTTGTATTTGAGAAGTCTGTGTGGGTTAACAGAATTGCTGGTGTAACCGAGGTTCTAGAATCCATCCTATAAGCACCTAGTAATGTATGAAAACAATCTTGTAATAATTCCATGTGTAGTGTACATTTTATAAAATGTTTCCTGTTATAGAAACGTCATTCTATTTTTTATCCTTTGTTGTTGGTGAGGTTTGACACTATTTATTTAAAACTATGCCATTACATGTTTGTTTTCTTTAAAATGAACCTGTTATATTTCTAAGGAGAATGGTCTGACTTGCACCCCCTTTTATTTCAGTACTACTACAGTATTAATGTGTTTCATGACTGAACTTTGTGCTTGGAATGACATTGCATTAAAATCTCATCTACTATCTTGAAAGCTCCCCTGCTGTGCAGTAGCCTAATAAAAATAAAGCATAGAGGTATCAATTATAGTGTAAAAATAACAGTGCTTCTGTGATATTTTTCCCACTTTTCTTATTACAGATATGCTACTGTAGTTGCTGCAGTTCACTGTTTCCAGTATTTAATTATAGGTGAGTGTTCTAGAATTGTAATGGTAGAAGGTACATCCAAAAACTTTATCATACCATTTGTCAAAAATTGTATCTAGAAACACTGCAGAAGATATTTTCATAATGAATTATAAACTGTGCTTTTATCTAAAATTACTCTGAAACAATATGGAAATACCTAGAAGGGCTAAGAATAAGGAAGAGCTCCTATTTGTGACGCCAGCTTTTTTGAGCTCCTGTCAGCTCCTGTTTAGAAAGCATTATTTCTTTTTTTATGGAATTTCAGTAATTTTGAGTGAATTTGTTTGCTCACAATGAATAAGTGGGAATCAGTAAGGTATCTATAAATCATGTGCTGTGCTTTTTTTTTTGTATGTCTTTGTTTTGGTAGGACAGACTTAACGTATTTTTCCCAGTTCTCTTCAACTTCAGTGATCCAGTTCCTCGTTGTATGAGCAGGCAGTAGAAGTATGTGTTCTTCTTGTAATGAGCTGAAACTTTAAAAACATGCCAATATACAGGAAGATGAAATGCAGCATTAGATGTGTCTGAGCAGGCTAGTGTTTTATTCATGCACACGATTAAGACAGCCATAAAGAGTGAAATTGTTGACAGAGTCTTGGAAATGGAAAGGGACTTCTGTTGCCAGTGGTTCTCAGCTATCTCTGAATGGGACCCAAAAGTGCAGTGATGTTTGCTTTCAACAAACCATCCGCTCGGTCTCTGTCTTGGCAGTTAGCCAGCGAGAACAGAATCTTAATGGCTGAATTTGAATGCCGATGGCAATTGCTGTGTCAGGTATTTGTGCTTTTAGAAACCAGAGGTTTATGTGAGAGGAAGACAACAAGGGCCTTCAGCTCGTGTTTTGTGGAGGGATAATTCAGTCTGGAAGTATAGGTGCTGAATAGCAGAGTTGAAATAGCTTTCCCCCCCCCCATAATTTTAATACCATTTTGGCAATCTGATGTTTTTCCAATCCTGCCACGTCCCTATATCAGCTAATAGCCAGTGACAGTGCTGATCTTCTGGGTTCTGATCTTTGGTTTGGTCTGGATGAATAACTAAATTTTCCTGCTGAGATCACTGAAGGGGGGAAATACAGGTGCTGGTCATACCCAGTGATGTGTTACTTAATTGCCAAATGTGACTCAAATAGAGATTTTAAAGGATTTTTTCCAGTCTTCACTCCTTTCCATAAGTCTTGTTCCTCAGGTTTTTGTTGTTGATTTTCGTATTCATTCATTGCCTCTGCTTCATCTTCTCTGTTGTCTCTTCTTCTCTCTTTCAAACTTGAAGTTCTTTTTTTCCAAATGACCAATAGTTCCATTTTTTCTTTGTGACTTTGCTAAAATCCACCCATTCTTGCCTTTTCAAATTTTATCTGTAACCATAGGCAAGCTCACTGTTGTTTTTTTTGTTTTGATCACTGCTTAGCTCCATTGTTCTTCATTCAGTTTTTCTAGCTGCCACTTTGATTTCTTGTTTTAGACAGATGTTTTCACAGCCTTCATCATTCCCATGACCTCATCTTTACTAAATATTGTGTGCTTTATTATCTCTCATTTTTAAATTCCTTTTCTCTGATCACTACCTGCTCTCTTTCAGCATATCTGTCTTTGTCTCTCCTTTACCCTGTCACTCACTCCTTTTGGGATCTCCAGTCTATTAACCTTTCTGACTCTTACTTTTCTCAGCTGCTTCCTTCCTTCAGTGGCCTTACCTCCTTTGACTCACTGGTCTTTATTTTCATCTCTGTCTGCTTCTCTGTATGTGGTTTCTTTGGTTGCTTCTCGCAATGCCCTGTCTCTAATACCTTCCCTAGACATCTTTTCATGTTATTTCTTAATTTCCATTCTTGTTATTCTGAATATTGCTGAAGACTGAGCTCCGCCTTACCTGTTCTAATTCTCCTTCCAAATGGACTTTTTAACCACTTGGGTCGCGTCTTTTTTTTCTTGGTGAGTTTGCTTTCAGGTTTGCTTTTCATTTTAGGTTTTATGTGTTTGTTTTTCTTCTTCCCCAAGTTGTTCTGCTTTCTTAGAATCTGTTTCTGAACCAGGCCTCTGCCTCTCACCTGTGAGAGTTTGTCCCTTTAATTTCTTCAGCTCTTTTCATTTACTCTTTTCTTGATCGACTTTCATGAATGACTCCTTCACAAGCAACCAAATTTCTTCTACTCTCATCTTGAAGTGTGTGGCTCCCCTCATCTTAACTACTTCTCTGTTTAATACTTTTTTCCTTTGTCCCCCATGTAGCATCCCCTTATTTTATGTATCTGAATGTCCTCTCTGTTTTTGTTTTCATGTCTTTTGTTTTGCCCTGTGATTCAAGTATTCCAAAGATCCAGTGCCCCCTTCCCCAGTTAGATTCTCTCACAATTTAATCCCTGGATGATTTCTTGACTCTTTGGCCAGTTTTTAACCTGTTGATTCAAAGATCTAATTTTTATTCCAAACTCCCTCTAGACATTTTCCAACGTCCCTGATGATTTTATTTGCATTTCTATCTTCTCAGACCACAGTCTTTCTCTCTCTGATATGTCTGCTGGTCATATGTCTCTCAAGTCAGCAGTACCAGATTCCACCTCTCTTCACTGTCCTTTTATCTTTACCATTGTAACTTCTGTGTCATTTTGGACTTCTGTTCCACCCTTCGAAGTATCAAAATTGACAAGAGTAAACAGTGGTCCTTGGCCTTTAGCTGTTTCATGTGCTGAAGAAGGAATCTGTGTCATTACCAACTGTTTTGTGTTTTTATGGCGGATCAGTTTTGCAAATTTGATCCTGTTTTACAACTTCAGAGCTGGAACCTCAAAGGTTCTTAAGTTTGGGCCATGATTTTGTTTTCTACCACTTCAGTTGCAGGTTTTGTCTTTCATTTCTGAACCTTATCTAACTCTATCTTGTTCTATTTCTGCACGTACAGCTAACAGTTATTCTCTTGTGTTACAGCAGCCTGGTTGCAGTGCATTTACCTTTGTTTTTAAAGTAAGAATGTACTTCACAGCTTCACTGGCTGGGTGCAGTGTATGAGTGTATGGTGTGGTGCTCCTCTTCGATGCTGTCCCTCTCTTACAGGGGTTTCTCTTAGTTGCTGTTCTGTGTTGTGGATGTTGGTGGTATGGCTGAAACTTCCCTGCGATTTTCTGTGATATTTTGTTGCTGTGTGACAGCAGTGGGGCAAAATGGTGTCTGACATGAAAGTGCGTGTGAATCAAAGATGTGTCACTGAATTCCTCTACGTGGAAAATATGGCCCCTCTATCAGATAGTATCATCGTGCTCTTCCTATCTATTATGTCCATGGAAGTAAATAGGAGGCATTACTTTTGAAGCAACCTATGTAGTAACTACTTATTTGCACCATAGTAAATTTTCTTTACTTAGAGAGGATCAGTTTCTGGTTGGCAAAAAGCAGGTTCTTTTATAGTGTGTGTTGAGTTCTTGTTTCTTTTTTGTTGCCAGTTTGTGTTATGTCCTACTAGTGTTGAATTTGTTCTTTTACAACTGCTTTAGTAATGTGTGGAGGCCTTACCATTTTTGTGTGATAGAAATCTTTTGATGTGTGGAAATAAAAGCATAAGAAATTAGGTACATGGAGTCCTTCCTTATAGTTTCACTGTTGTGGTACGATGGAGAGGTCCCTAGTCCAGACTCCTGCTAAGAGCAGGATCAGTGCTGAGTTTGGAACAGGGCTCTGGGCTTCAGCCATTAAGGTCTTTAAAACCTCCCAACCACTTGGGAGATGGGTTGTAAATGTCCAGAGATGGAGATTGTGTGGCTTCTCTGAGCCACATGCCAAAAGCTTATCTAGCCTCACCATAAGCGTCGTTTTCCTGAGTTTGTCACACTTCTCAGTTTCGGATCTTGGCTGTTTGTTCTCATACTTTTCTTCAAATGTTATTTGTACTATAAAACAGGTAAGTCAAATACTGAAACAAATTGCTTCATTTCATTCAGTGGTATTTCATTTTCTCGGATGGCTAACAAATGTGTGTGTAGTAAATATGTATCCTGTATGACATGTACACTGTATTCATTTTCCTGGAGTGTAAATAAAAATTTGAGGCAGTAAAAATTTGAATGTTCTGTGACATTTACTACTTGGATGCCATCAGTACTTAATTTCTAAACCTGCTAGATGTTTCCCAACAGAGTATTGTTCTGCCCATCTTGGTGAAGCAGGGGATTCAAGATCCTGGATGTAACTTGGTGTTTCTGTCTTCTGGAGCATCCCTCAGGAGAGGTAACGGACCACTGGTAGAAAGAAAGAAGTCAATGTGCATCTGAATAATTATTGATTATGGGGACTCTATTCTCTATCCTTAGGTGCTGGTTGGAAACTTGCCTGAAGAGATGGATCAAATCTGAGATTTGGGGCTGGAATGACTTTGGGGTGGGTGAAGGGTGGTTTTCAGGGGAGTTTTGGCATATTTTCCCAGGTGTTCAATGGGATAGCAATGCGTGAAACTTCTGACAACAAATTTCTTGGAAGCAAATGATGTATGATGTATGCTTACAAATTTGACAGGAAAAATCACTCTTAATGAGATGATTTCCTTAAAACAATAATTCCTTCTTGATCTTAGGAGATGATCTTTAAAAAAAGATAGATTTATGGGATGGAGGTGGTGTCTGTGTGTCACGTTTGTACTGGAGCTTTTACTTAACAAGGTATGGACTTGTTGACTTGATAGTGGAGCATCACAGCTGTCTGGCAGCTGGGGTTCTTTTCTTACCTCATTCCACAGCCGTGGAATGCAGAGGAAAGCAGAGGTGGATGGACAAGGAGGTGTTATCCCAGCATCCCCTGTGCAGCATTTGCTTCCAGGCAGGTACTGGTCTGAGGTGAAGCTGTATGTGCCCCTCTGCTTGCCTGCATGAGCTGTGTAGGTCAGAACCTCTGGTTGTGAGATAGAAGAGAGTTAGAGGGACCTTGTCAGCATGCATTTCTATGTATGTCAAGTTGGCTGTGGTGGAACTTCAGCTGATGTTCAGTTATTTGTGGTGACTTGATGTGGTTCAAAAGCTTAAAAAATAAAGGAATTGCAAATGTTTCAGACCTTTACTCTTATGGAAGAGTATCTTTTAAGGATATATAATTATGCAGTATTCATTATGTATTCATAGCAATAATACTTCTTTGTTTGCTTATTCTAACACAGTTAAATTAGAGCATAATTTTTCTATACTGTGATCTATCAGAAGGATTAAAATAGTTCCTTCTGTGCTTTCTCTCATTGGAGAGGAGGAAACTGGATTCCAAGTCTATTGTAGAAGTCAGGAAGACCCTGCTGTTACAGCTGTAAGGGTTCCACTTGTAGCTGGTGGGAGTTTCTTCCAGGGCAGAAGCTCTGCTAGACAGGTACAAGACAGCTTTCTGATGATCAGTTTTAATGGGCTTTCAGGGAGAAAGGGCTCTTAAAGCATTCACATTGCAGTGAGCTTTCTAGTGTTATGTGCTGTGCCGTAGCAGCAGACTTTGGAAATACGAAAGTCTCCAGCTACAGCCCACTCTTAACACAGTTAAGAGTTCCAAGGGATGGCTGCTTGTCCTTTATTTGGAGCAGGTTTTTAAGAGAGAGGCCAAAATGTAGAATGACTGAGAAACCTTTCCTCAGATGGGGGTTTTTGTAGGTAGTTTGCATGGGCAGTTGATTAAATAGCAATTTGGTAATTTGATTAACAATGAACGGTTGTTTGTTTTCTATAGTCCAGGTGTTTGTTTTCTATGTCCAGGTGTTCCAATTCAGGGCTAGTTTGATTTTAGGATGACTTAAACAGCTCAATCATGGTATAATTGTAGACATAGGACATACCTACAAAATCTGTCCTGTTTCTGTACTTTCCTGTGTTATTTTTTTTTGTTGCTGTTTTTGAGAATTTTTTTGCTTGCTTACAGAAGTAGAAAAGATGGAGAAAGAACACTCTCTCATGTATTGCCAATTACTTTATCATCTTCACTGGAACTGTACTTACAACTGTGCTGTGTCCCACTTATGAATACTCATCTGATGAGTGTGGTTTAAATATAGAGGAAAGCAAGATAAGTTTTTGGAAACAAGCACTGGAGATTTAAAAAAAAAATTACATCAAGTAAAGCAATAATTAGTTGCTTTTGTTGCTTGTCTTTTTAGTTCTACATAGATAAATGGATGAATTAAATAGGAGCTTGAATATATGATGTTTCCCTGTTAGTTTACCAAAAACTTATTCATTTAAAAATATACTTAAAACCCCCTAATGTAAAATGATAATTTTATATACACTTGTGTATATGTAGTAGCAAGGCTTGCAAAGTGCTGCATGCTCCTTTATAGGAGGGCTTTGTAAGTTATAGTAGTGACCCAGATGTACTTGCTGTTCCTGACTGCTGCATTGTGCTGTTGTGAATGTGTTCATGTTCTCATGGTTAAAATCTAAGGACTGATCTTTACGTACATGAAATGTAAGGCTTACACCTTAAAATAAATAAATAAGTAAATAAAATCCTTATACTGCAAAAATAAGGCAATTATTTGGTCTTTCCAGAATGCTGTTTCCTGTGTGTGGGTATCAGTGGTAAGCATGGCTGTTAGCACGGCTGGTGCTAGTTTGAGCATCATTAAATGGAAGCCTGCTGACACTGCCCATTGATCAACCAGCCTGCACAGGGCCTCTGGGCCACAGCATTTCCTCCCCCATTGCTTACTTCTCTCCGAGGATAACCACTTGGAAGAAATGACCCATTTGCCTGGAGTTTTCAGAAGCAGTGGGCAGTTCAATGCAAGTTGTCAGTTCGTGCTATGAGGGCAAAGGGTCATGCAGGTGACCCATCTCTGTCATTGGCTTTCTGTTGCTGCAGCGTTTGGATGTCCCTCACAGCAAGGCATCCCAGACAAGCCTTGTGAAACTCCAGCAGTGTGCATTATTTGGAAAGCAGTCATGTCACAGAGGGTTGGTTTGAGCCATAATGTTTTTCTAAGTGTTTTTTGTTTTTTTTTTTAAATAATGAAATGCTTAGGATTCTGAGCAATGTATTTGTGGAATTATATTTTTAATGAAAATTCTTTTGTCTCTCAGGACCTGCACTGGTTGGTGATGATAGTTCTAGATGGACAGGAACAGGTGACGTTCAGTTAATATCCACAAAATGAAACAAGTTCTTTTGAAATTCTTCCCATTTTATTGTTGTTGTCAGTCTTGGCTTGTATGTTCTCCTTAATAGCATTGATGAATCTAAAAACTTATGTAAGCTTTTATAAAGACAGTTTAGATATTCTAGTACTGTGTGATATGGGAACTTCGTGTGTATTTTGCATTAATGATTTATATTTCTTTTCTGTGAGAATTTTGAATTGAATGTGATCAGAATTGATTAATAGAATGGGGATCAAATGCCATAATCCTGATCAGAATCTCACTGTACCAAAATGGCACATCTATATGAGGACATTGTCTGTATGGTGTATAGTCCATCATCTAATAGAAGAGCCTTTGTGGTGTGCTGAACTGTGGCAGCGGTTTGCCTGCAGTAGAGCACCTTCCAGGTGTGTAACTTCTGCCTGCTTTGTGGGCTTCTCTTGGACTTCTCCCCATCTTGGTTCTTGCTGACTGGTCAGTTCTGACTATCTATGGAACTCTGAAAAGAATGGTATGTTATAACTGAATTTTGTTATACAGTACTGGAGCTGAAATTTCTGTTTTTAAGATGCCATCTTAAAACATTTCTTCCTTTTAAGCCATAAGTTCTGCCATTCTCATAGACTCAAAATACGGTCAATGTTATTTCTTAAAGTAACTTCTTAGTTTTATCTAATAAGAAACTAAAGTACAAATTCTTTGTTTGACTGCATTAAGTGCCTCAGAGTTGAAATTAAATGGAATCGATTGTTTTCTTCAGACCTCTCAATATTTGTCTTCATATTCATTCTTTAAGGTCCTAACAAAGTTGAAATGCGATATTTCATTCCTGACATTTAATCCATGAAAACGTCCTTGGAGAGGCATGATTCCCTTAATATAATGTTTGTGTACCTTGCGATGAGTGTACACTGCTGTAGAGTAGTATCGGAATTGTTTTTGCTCTGCTGAAGGATGTGAGTTGGAAGCATGTACGTGCCTCTTTGCAGACCATTTTATGTAATTGCCATGTAATAAAAATGTTCTAGTCTTGGGGCTATTTTCTGTTGAAATATTTATCAAAAAAAACCAGCAAACAAACGTACAGAATCAAACTGTAACACAAACTAACATTGTGCTAATTGGATCCACTGTGGTTAGTTTACAGATGGATGCAGGTAGTATTTCTGAGCTCACTCCTTGCAGATACTTTAAGGTACAATGGGTGTGTAGGTCTGTCCTGTAGTGTTGGTCTTACTGTTTGGCTACTAGGGTACCGACTCCTGAATGAGCAGTTTTGGAGAGCTGTGGCCATCTAGCTGAGCAGTGTGTGCCAAGGACAATTTTTGCCTGACACACAAGTCAGCAGCCAAAGCATATTGAATGTGGAAGTGCCATCATGGGGGCTCTGTCAGCTGTGCTCCAGCTCACAGGTCACTGTTCTGTTATTCGCATAGTAAAGCACTGTAGGTGTTTTTTATATACATATATATATTTTTTTCTTATGTTGGGATTTTTTCATAAGATAAGCCTTAATTGAAATGTTCTTTTCTTAAAGCTGCAGTTTACTAATATAAGCTGTAGCAGTGTACAGGGTTAGTGGTGTTGCTGAGGCCAGTAGTGACAGCAGAAGCATGGGGTCATCTTTGTAGGAGTTAATTAGTGGCTGCATTACCAACTTGGGCAGGAACTTTATTTATTCAGAACTCTGTTAAGAGCCATAAGAAGTTATTACTTTGGACTCAAACACTTCTTGTAAGCTTTTGGCCTACTTTGGAGCAGCATGCAAACATACTTCTGTTGAACAAATGTTATCCTGACAGTTCAGAAAGGGAAGAGGAGAAAAATTACTTGTATCACTGCAGTGACTCTACGTTTCTAAAATAGCTAAAAGTCCTAAATGTAGTTGAGGTAGGGGATCTTTTTATTGGATCCTATGGATGCCCATATTTAGACACAGTAAATGATCTGATGATTCACATGCGTTCAGCATTTAATGTTTGGATATGGATATTGTAGATGCTCTTAAACCAGAGATGCGAAAAAAATGCTTGAAAGCTGTTTTTAAGCCTGTTTTTAATTCCTTGTGGAGGAATGTGAACATTTTCTACCTTAACAGCTCTCGGTATGCAGACCTGCTTAATTTTGTTTCCGTTTTATTTTTCTGTGCAACTTATGTGATAAGCATTTCCATTGTACACCAGGCAGGTGTTCCCAGATGTAGTGCTTCACAATAAATTGTGTAAGTGAGCAGGAGTCATAGAGGAGTCCAGCTACTTTGGAGCAGCATGCAAACCCTGCAGATTCTGCCCTCCTCTTATGTATTTGTAGCTTTGGTTTCTGCTGTTTCTGGAGCGTAGCCAGTTCCTACAGTGCTTCTGGGATTTTTTGTTTTTTGTTTTTTTTAGTGTCCCCAATTTCTGTGGGATTCTGCATTTCACACCGTGCTCAACTTTCATTTCTGCCTTTTGCCTCGTGGCTCTGCTCCATTCTGTGATTTTTTTTATTTTTTTTTCCTGTGCTTTTTCTTCGCTTTGACAAGCTTTCCTTTCAGTGTTATGCCCTTTTCGCAGCATCTGGCTTGGTAACCTTGTACTTGGTCTCCTAGTAATTTTCTGCTTTTTTCTCATGTGCTTGTGTGCTTCTGCTGCAACTTGAGGATGAGATGGCTTTCGTGATTTCTCTTCACCTCCCAGTGAGACGTGACAATCCCTTTCCATTCTGAGCGTCTGGCAACATCGAGAACTACTGAGTTACTGTCCCAGTTCCACAGAAGTTGAACTGGGAGCCTCGGTCACAAGCGGGTTTTTTGCTACTGATCTGGGCCATGAAGAGTGCATTACAAAGCATAGCATGCACCTGAAAGCTATCAAGGACATTGAGAGCCATGGTATGCAGGACATGGAGTGGAAAAATTTGTCTGGGTGGAGATACCTATTAGGGCTCAGCATCAGGAGGAAGAATACCTGTACAGCATTGCAAGTTACAGAAGAGCTACCCAGTGGATAGCACCTCTTGCAGCAATTGTTGTCATGTGGCGAGTACTGGTGCACTTGCTGTGTCAGTATTTTGTCCATTAATATTCACTGCAGAACAAAGCAAATATTTTTCTTTTTTTCTGAAAGGAAATTTTGTTGATAGATGTGGACTATAGAACAGTTTTTCTACGGTTATATAAGGTATATTTCTCTGATTCAGGACTAACCTTGAAGAACAAATGGGGACCCAAGCATAGATTTTTTTCCTTTTTTTTTTTTTTTTTTTTAATTTTGAGACACTTCTTTTTATTATTGCCAGCAAAGATAACGGCTTGCTTTTGTAACATCTGCTTATTAAAACGTGTTGTTTCTTCTGCTTTTTTTTCCAAAACATAAGACAACAGGGTGAAGAACAACAGTGTTTTGCAGAATCATATTTATTCTTACGTAGATAGAATCTTCCACATAGACATTTAATACACATACGCTGAAATGCCTTTAAATTCTTGAATCTGCACATGAGATTTATACTTGCTCAATCTTGCTTACTTTTACAGGTCAATATTTCTCCGTCTATTCACTAATACAAAATGACTTTCTATTTTTCTATTTCCTTTTTTTCTCCTCCTCAGTTTCCAGAAATGGCTTCTTTTGATTTCTCAGGCTTGATGGGCCACTGGCATTGGCAGGTGGTGGAATGACACAAAGCAATATGATATGCCAAAGTAGTTGGGCATCACTTGTCATCGTGTAGACAAGTGAAGCAGAGGAAATAAGAGAATACATGAGTCTCTCAAATATACAGGAGGCAAAATGGCATTTTCCATAGGATAGAAATCGCTTCCTGTAACTGCTTCCTTCTGTCTTCTCCCCAGAGCTGTTTGGTTTCCTCTTACTATTTAATCTACGCTGTATTTGAAGTATTGTGAATGTTGTGGCTGAAACATTTTACCTGTGATAAATAATTCCATGTGTTACTTAAGATTGATTGCTTTCTTGAATGAAATATGAGGCACTACGCATGCAGATGATGATTAGTGCTGTGGCCTCTAGTAAATGCAAAGTAAATAAGCATATGTATTTTTACAAAGAACAGCTCAGTTCAGTACAGTTTCCTAGATGGCTTGTTTTTTTGATTACACAATATGATTCCAGTACTTAGTTTCAAGCACAAGGATAACTTAGTTCATATTGTTCAAAAGCACAAATGCTTGTGCATGGATTTAAAGAGAGCTATTAATGAATAAGTTTCTCAATTTTTGATCCCTCTAGAACTGCATGATAACAAATCCTTAGCAATTTATTCCCCTGGACTACTGTATTTTTTTTTTTTCCTGAAGTTATGAGGTGGAATAGCCTAGCTCACCTAGCTGGCTCAGAAGCTCCCTTGCAGCTTGTTCTCGTCCTGTGAGCTGCTCAGATGATGAGCTGCTCTTCTGCTTCACACTTGGATGAAGCATGCTAAGTTGGGATCTTGAGATAGAGCAGGATGTCTTCCAGATGGCCTCTGCAGTGTTAACTCTGCAGGCTGACTCTTGTATTTTGGAATTTGCTTTATCTGATGTAGAAGCTTAATGTCAAAAGTCTTTCTGCAGGTATGTCTTTCTGCAGTTAACTCATAAATTTGGGAACAAAGTGAAGCTGGATAAGAAAGCAGTATTTTCCATGATTTTGGCTGATGTGATTGCCAAGCTGCTCTCAGTGAGATTTGAAAAATCATGGCAGTCAGGTGATGACCTTGGTGACTGGAAGAAAGGCAGTATCATGCCCATTTTTAAGAAGCGGGTCGCAGCAGGTTTGGGTTGCATTTTTCCATGTGATCATGTGGTTGTTTTAGGCTTTGGAACAGTGTTAGCAAGGCTAGCAGTCACAGAGGTATACTTATCTGATCGCTAACACTGCTTTTTAAAAATAGTCCTTTGCAGCAGGAGCAGCTGTTAATTGCCCAGATCGTGGACAGCCTTCATGCAGTAATGTATGAATGTATTAAAAAAAATATGGGTATTTTTCCATTTGTGTTTTTAAGTGAAGCTTGGTTACAAAGAGTTTTCACAACACAATCAATGTGTTGGTCTTTGTGGCTCAGCTCCTTGTATATTGCCCATGCTGGAATTTTTTACTGCTTGCTTACTGCTGCAAACCTTTGCTGGTCTCATTTAACATTTTTCAATGCAGCTTGAGCTGTCCTGCTAGAGAAGGAGGAGGAAGCATGCAGTGCTCCAGCTTAGTTGTCCTGGCTGCTTGGAAGGCACCACAGCACAGCATCCCACCCCATAGGCTGCCAGCCCCCCTGCTGCCTTCCTAGAGTGGGAATGCTGCAGCCCCCTTGTACCACCAGCCAGAGTCCTGTGGGTGGGAACAGCAAGCACTGCATCTTCCTCTGTGAGATGTTTTTCCTAGACGTGTTTCGATAGCAGGCTTGGGCACACACAGGGAAGTTTTTTCTGCTTCTCATGCTGGTCTCATTAGGCAGTCAAGGAAAACATTTCTCATCAGTGTCTTCCCAACAACTGCCCAAATTTATCCCTTAATTGTGAGGATTTGTTAGATACAGCTTTTCCATATGTGTGTACTCAGCCTGCTAAAATTTGGTGTTTAAAATATTCTCAAAATATTGTAAGCAAATAAATGGAGAACCACTAAGGTAATATTGAAATAAACTAGGAATTAAGTATCAGAGAACCCCACGTACCAGTAAGGAATGGATTTTGTGGTCTCTTTGTACTGTTAAAATTTCTTTTGGAAATGAACTCCCACTGTCTAAAATACTATAACGTTTTACAAGTTTGCAAAGGATGAAAATGTTCCCAGATGTTAAGTTCAGGGAGCTGTTATCAGATGCAAGTGCTTGCTAACCTCTCTTTACTGCTCTTTACCTCCTCTCTGCTCCCCCAGCCCAAGTTTTGCTCAACTGCCCTGAAACCAAACCGCTCATCTGTTGTGCAAGTAAAGCAGCATTTCACTTCTGTGGAAGGGAGAAGTCTGCGCATCGCACTGCGGGTGGTTAAGTTGGTGGTGGGGCGGCTGACCAAGCTTAGCGAAATGATCAAACTAACTCCTCCAGTTGAGTAAGGTTTACTATTAAATGCACGTAGTATAAGCAGAAGAGAAGTTAGTAATAGCTGACTTGAGCATGCTGAAAATCTGTTAAGGGCAGATGAAAAGGATTGCTAATATCAGGCAGTCTCACCTTAGTGCTACTGCTACACTGCTGTTTTTGCCGCAACACCTTTTTTTTTCCTTCATAATATGATTCAACTATATAAAAGGTTTATGGATTTGAAGCACATCAGAGGTCATTTCCTCCTGTGAGTTGCTAATCAGTGCTGTTACTTTCATATATGTAGCGGGAACTTTCAGACAAAGGCAAGATTAGTGGCTAAGCAGACAAAGGGAAAATGGAGGAAAATAATAGCAGTGGCAAGTACATGCATCAAGTAAGTGTGGCCCAATATTTTTATGGCCTTTTTGATAGATTGCTTTGGATGCTTCTGGGCAACGTTGAATGCAGCATTTTTTATCTCTATCCCAGAAGGATTATTCCAGTGGTTCACCTTAGATTCTGCACAGAATATTACTTTGATACTGTAATAGCTTTGGAAAAGCTGTCCTTTGATGTCAAGAGCTGTATGGAACTGTTCTTTTGATTAAGAAACACTTGCACGCTTGAAAAACCTAATAATAGATTAAAAAAAAAAAAAAAAAAAAAAGGAAAAGAAAAAATGATCATCAATTGTGCTTTATTAAATTAGATCTATAGGAGAGACGCAGAATGCATGTGCATCTGTATCCCCTGTCTTGTTCTGTTATCTTTCTGTTGGAAACCCTCACAGTATGTCTGTCTCTGGCTTGAATAGCCCCAGAGCCTGCTTCTTTTCTCCCTCCTAGTTCTAGGACTCTTCCCTTTCTTCTGCTGTTGAATGCAACCTGGCTGCCAGACAAGTTATTACATTTCCCCTTCCCTCATACTAGTTTGATTGACAAGGATTTTTTCCATATGACTTTAATGTAAAATCTAGCCCTGTCCATATTGGGAAGATTTTTTTACAAGCGGTGGGCATAAATGAACTAGTGGAAAGACTGCAGTTCATCCTTCATTTGCAGTCAGCCCCATTCCAGGGGGAGCAAAGCACATGCTGTGGTGTGAAGCTGCTCGGCTCCTGCTGGATCACACTCATTTACACAAGAGCATGTAGGAGTTACTAAGTTAATTTGCCAGTTGAATGGGTGTTGGGGTTTGCTCTGAGAACATAGATTAAAGCTCTTTTAATATTATCTAGTGAGATTTTTCGTGTGTTATTTTTCCCAAACTTATTCTGGATATATGCTATTATATTTTGCAAGTTTATCTTTTAATTACTTCAGGATAAACTTGTAAGAAAACTTACTGGCCCTGCTTTAGTAGGAGAATGGTTGCTCTACCCTTAAGCGAGGAGAATGCTGTTTTTATTCAGCATTCTGCAGGCTGGCTGTTGGTTATGGGGCTGTGGTACATGAAATCCAAAGCACTGCCTGAAAAGGGTTGCGAAGTACTGGGCCGTCATTTCAGTTTTAGGTGTAGTACATCAAAAATGGCAAACTTGTTCATTTTAACTAAGGAAAACGGAAAATTTACGCAAGTGTCAGCAAAGAAAAATCAGGATGGAAACAATCCTGGTGAACAGAGCAGAAAAAACAACTGTAAAGATAAGAGAAACCTTTTTTTGTGGTGGTTGTGTTTCTAACTTTACATGTGTGTCAGAGGAGTGTTGGATGAGTGCTAGGGGTGTCTGAGGGTGCATTTGAGTGCTGGGTTTTCAAACACCAAAACCCGCTTTGCAGCCTGAGGTTTTGCTGGGCACTGGGCAGCAGTATTCATGATGGTTTTGGTGGTGCATAGCTTGATTTTAAATTTTGCAGAACCCTGGCTTCTCTGGAGGGAACAACTTCACATTAGACTTACGTGGTTTTCTTAATATTACACAATTAACGAAGGACTTTCTGGCTGGATTTTGACTGAATTAGGAATGTTTTTGAGAATTGTGTAACGCAGTGTTAATGCTTAACAGTTGAGAGCATCATTAAATGTTTACATAACTAAAAGCAGCCGCCTAAATCTTACGTTGGAAATGGTGGTTGTTCATGGTTGAGCAGAGAAAACAAAATAAAAATGTAAAGGTTGTAGGAAAGAAATATTGAGAAGCTTTCGATATTTCTCCTGGCCTAATAGAGGTGCAGTATAGAGTGGAAGAGTAAAAAGAATGAAGGAGACCAAGGCTTTGAAGGACATGATTAGTTGGAGAACAATCTCAGGCCACAAAGAAGAATTTTTGCAGCCATATTGACGCACATGACAGACGATCCCAAAACACTGCCAAAAAAAGAACCAGGCACAAGGCTACGTGGTAGAGCAGGAAAATATGTTTGTTGAAAAGACATCAAGCCAGAAGCTCAAAGGTTATGAGGAAATCAGAAATCCTAACTAGTTGGCTACTTCATCAGTGAGGATTTTACCTGTACAAAAACATAGGGACATAAGAGCTGTAGGTCTAGGAGACCACCTGTAGCCTTGTGATACTGGTGTGTTTGTTTAGCTGTAAGTGCAGATATAACTGCAGAAGTTACCATCCTGTGAAGAGCAGAGGCATAGCTTGTCTCTATGCATACTGTCAAATGCAGATGGGTGTAAGTTGAACTCTGTTGACTGTGTGTTGACTGTTCAGGATTGGGAAGCATCACTGGGAAATGTTTCTGTCTCTAAGTTTATGGCAGCTTGGTGTGTAGCACTGCAAGTGACATTTTGCTGTTTGTGATGTCTCCCTGCTGCCCCTGCTCCTAAACCTGAATGTGAACTCCCAGCATTTAAGAAATGTCTGATATTAAGAATGTGATGGAAGGGTTGTTAGTGACTTTTATTTCACATCTAAGTGTATTGCTTATCCTTTCTAATTCAGCCATTCGCAAAACTTACCTGTCAAAACCTACTAGCGTAGCAATGCTAATCAATATGCCAATTTGGAGGTGTGTTTAAGTGATATTTTTCATTGGTAAGTGTTTTCTTTCTACCAAGAGCATCCATATTGATGAGCGTAAGCCTTAAGCTTCCAGCAAGCCAGAGGTGAATGAAGCAGAGTTAGGTCTGCGTCTGGTGGGAAGAGAATTAACCCTGACGTGGACCCCTGCCCTGTTCCAGGAGAGGAACAAAGGAGTTATCCTGAACTCACACGCCAAAATTAGCAAACACAAGTGGGTACTTTATGATAACTTGGCTGCTAGTCTTCCTGGAAAAAAATCTGTGATACCCCTTCAAAGCAGTACTGATACCTTCAGCCCCCCGCTACACCTTGCTCCACAGCACGAGGTGGGTTTCTTATCGAACTTTGTTTTCTGTGCTCTCTGTGCATTTGGGATATCTCTTTTGTTCCATTTTCAGCCCACACGCTGACACAGCTCTCCCTCTCACTGTCTTTCCCTTATGCTGTTGTTTAAGCATGCTGTAAACTTATTCATTCCCTAAAGGCAAGAGCAGCTATCTGAGCAACACTTTGTCAGCATAATACATTTACAGGATGCATATTTATGAACCTTTGAGCCTTTATTGTTCCAGAGGGCAAATAAAAAACATGAAAAGTAGCAATATAGTGTTTCAAAGGTCCCACAAGGAAAACAAAAGTAGTTGGAAATAAATTTAGGAAAAAAAAAAAAAATTCTTTTCCAGAACAGAACCTTGAATTAGCACATACAAAATATAGGCTGGTTAAGACTATTCCTTTCTTCCATCTATCCTGGACTCTCCTAATGCAAGTTTGGAGAAATTTTAAGCTTGAAAAATGTTTTCGAGCTTTAGAAAATAGCATAAATGAAATAAATGAGACGTAAAATAGTAATAAACCAGAGAGATAGTTAAAGCAGCATGTTTTGCTCAATCATAGTAAAATAAATTCAGCTTTTAAATGGAAATGATCGCTCTCCTTAGAAGCTGCGAGATCACTACGGTATGTGCAACAAAATTACTGCAGAGAAAAAATAGCTGGAGGAAGCTGAAAATCGATAAGATGCTCTAACTGTTATTTTAATTAACTCTGGGTTCTTATTAACTTCACTGTGTATACCTCAGGTTTTAAAATGAACGGGTTGCTCCTCATTATTGCTGATAATAAAATAAAGCTGGTTAGCTAGTGTTAGTATTTTTAGATGTATTTGTTAGCTCAATTACAATTAAAGGGCTGTTACATCAGTGCTTCTGTATCACACAGCCTCAAAGTTAAAAAATGTGCTTTCTCCCTGCCAGAACAGCCCTCCGTTCTAAAATGGGAGATGTGAGCGTGGCTGCCTGCAGCTTCATTCCTAGCACAAACCGAAGTGTGCCCAACAGCAGAGTGCACAAGAATTTGCATTCACAAAATCTAGATGTACTAAGGAAATAGCTCCAGCAAACAGGAGAAAGTAAAGTTCCGAACGGCCAAAAAATGTAGTAAGTGCTGACTTTGACCTCTTCTACTGCAGTGGAGCTGCAGCAGTATGTTTTTCTTCTGGGATGAGAGTTTATAATTGTGCTTTCTGCTTTGAGGCCCTGAAAGCACTGTGTGCAGTGGGAAGAACTCAGCTAAACTTGATCTCTGTTACTCTCTTGGTCCAGGGAGAGCCATAGAGCTCCTGCATGTGGAGCAGTGCTGAGCCCTCCTGCCAGAAACAGCTGCATAGCCTCTGCTGTAAGGCACCGGGCACGGCAGGAAGCTTTGTGTCCTGAATCTGCCTAGTTGTCACTGGTGGAAGTTACCTGCCAAAGGGATGGTGGGTCCTGGCTGGATCAATTGTCCTGGGTGCTCGCAGGCACTCTTATTCCCAAGGAGAGGTGTCCCAGCATGTGTGTGTGAGCTATGAGCTGGGGGCCGGCTGTTTTCTCAGAGGTATTGGATCCATTCTAGTGGTGGCACACGAGGACAAAGGGAGATTGCTCCTAGGTAGGAACTCTGCACAGCGCACTGCTCATGTGGGCAGGGAGCACCTGAGTGCTTTGAGTAACTCAATTTTCATGTATTTAGTGAAGTTATTCTAAGTAAGCTTGTGTATGATAGTGAACTGGGAGGAGCTGCTGACTCCCTCTGGGAAAGAGAAACCTTGCAGAGAGATTTCAATGGATAAGAGTGGCCATACCAACCATGTGAAGTTTAACTAGAGCAGATGCCAGCTGTGTCCTGGAGAGCACCAGGCTCAGCACTGCTGTGGGGTGAAGGAAGGGGTTTTCCCGCTCTGCTCTGCACTGTGCAGCCTCGCCTCAAACACTTGGTGCAGTGTGAGTACAACAGTGTAAGAAGAACATAAAGCTATTTCAGAATGTCCAAAGAGGGGCTGTAAAGATGGAGAATGCTCTGGAGGACGAGGTGTGTGAGGAGCAGCTGAGGCTCCTGGGTTTGCTCAGCCCAGAGCAGGGGAGCTGAGGGGAGGCCTCATGGCGGCTGCGGCTCCTCCCAGGGAGGGGAGGGGCAGCACTGAGCTCTGCTCTGTGACAGCGACTGGGCCCGAGGGAATGCAGCTGTGTCAGGAGGGTCAGGTGGGGGTCAGGGGAAGGTCCTGTACCAGCAGGCATGGCCCCAAGTGCCAGAGTTCAAGGGTCGTCTGGTCACCGCTCTCAGATGTTGGGTTTGGATTTTGGGTGGTGCCGTGTGGAGCCAGGGGTTGGAGTTTCTGATCTTTGTGGTTCCCTTCCAACTTAAGATGTTCCAGGATTTATAAGTGAGCTCCAAGCAAATGCTTGGTATCCAAAGTGCCACTTCTTTAGAAAGCTGGGAAGCGGAGGGTGATGCAGGTGCTTATGTTCTCTGTGGGGCCTCTGATGCCCCCCCGTGCTGTGCAGTCAGCAATGGTGCCCAGGACGTTTGCAGGCCTGCCTTGTAAGCATAGTTTCAATGGAATGAAGTAGAATCCATGAATGGAATTTGCTGTAGAAGACAGATGAAGCTGTGGGGAAGCAGGATGGCTTGGAAGGTGAGGGGGACAGAGGAAGGTGCAAGGCTGGAGCACTGTAGGATGCTGCTGTAACTCAGGTCTCAAAGCAAAGACCTTGGTCAAACCAAACCCTGTGGCAGCCATCAGCACCTCGCCGTGTGTCTGAGATGGGCCGAGCAGTGCTCACTGTGCCTGGGCTTCATGTGGGGAAGCTGGGCCAGATGAGGCAGTAATAGGAAATGAGGAAGAGGAATAGGGAAGCCCGCAGCACACTTCTGTGGAAATGAGGTGTTATCAACCATCAGCGTGACAAACAGCCCAGCTCCAGAAGGACAGTGTGACACAGGAAACTGAAAGATGGTGAATGCCTGGTTCCTGTTGTTGTGCTGACTCCTACAGGCCCTGTTTAAAAAATTAATTAATTAAAAAATGAATATATATGTATATACGTAGAAAGACCCAAACCCTGGCTTTGGTGATTCAGTTTGCAATGAGAGTGGAAGCTTTGCTTTTTACTCCCACTCTCATCACAGGACTGTGTCTGTTCTTAACAAAAGTGGAGGCTTTCTAAGAAGTGGTGTGAACAGAGAAATTTTCCTGCCTCTATGAAAATCATCTGAAGTCAGAGGTAATTGAATGAAAAACGAGTGAAAACTCAGTTTTTCTGATTCCCAGCTTTCTAAGCTTTTCAGAGTTTATTTTACCAATGTGAAATCAAACATAAATTATTTACATTCTTTGACTCATTGTGAGAAGGGCTGATCAGTGAAAAGGCCTTCAATTCTGAAAAAAAAAACAGTCGTGGGTATGATGCTGCCTGTAAATTCCCTGCACCTAACAAAAATGATGGAATGCAAGTATCAGGCGTTCTAGATTGAAGCAGGACAAATGTAAAGACATTTGAATCCTTTAAATATATGATGAGTTATGTTAATGGTCAGTATTTAAAATCTAGTGAAAGGAAAAATCTGTAGGAGTGTTTCACTAGGAGTTGCACAGTGCAGTTTTAGAGTTTGAGATGATGTGAGGCTTTGTTAGAAGAAGAGATAGCTAGCCATAAAAAATGAGAAGGAAATATATTACATTTTTTAGATATATGTGCTAAAGAAATTAGAGTTGTCATCTTTGTATTTTTGTTTTTGGAAAAAAACTGGCAAAAATATGGGAAAAGGGAAATATGCAAGGATCCAGGTAGCTTTATTATCTGGAGTGGGCTTATTTCTTTAAATTTTGGTCAAATTTAATTTAAGTAAACAAATTAACATTTTGAATACTGTGTTGATAAGCAAATTTTCTGAGGGTCAGATCCAAAAAACTAAGGCCAAGAAGCAGGAAGAGCAACACTTTCCAAAGCATTAAGCTAGGACAAGCTAAGGCTTTTGAATTTACCCAATATTTGTTTGGAGGGCTGCTGTCCTATGCCCATATTTAAAAGTTTAGCATTAGGATTAACATCTAGGATGGTGGCGTTGACAGATCTGTTGGAGCAGGAGCTTCCAGTGCTACCTACTGTGGCTGTATGTCAGGTGGAGGTGCTGCTGTGAGCACGTGCCCACGTTGGTTGGGACACTGGCTGTGTGTGGGAGCTGCCCAGCAGCTCAGTGCCTGGCTCTCAGCCTGCTGGGAGCCATGGCTTGTGCCACCCTTACTCTCTTCCACTTCTGCTTGTGCTGTTGAACTGAAAAGTGACCTTTATCAGCAAAGTGTTTTCTGCATCCAGCCCTTGCCAAAAGCCTTTTTCTTCTAAAAAGAGTAAGTTTCTCTCTGCTAATAATTTAGCAGTGGTGGTTTGATTGTACAAAAACATGTAATTGAGAAGTTGGTATCAGAGTTAGGCCAAGCCCTAGAGCTGCCTGAGTAATTAGCCAGTGCGCTCCTCGTGTGTTACATGCTCCTCTCGGAGGCTGCTCAGAAGAAGTGGGACCTGCCCAGCATTAGCAAGGATTTCCTGGAGGCTGCATGCCAGATCAAAGGCAAAAAAAGCTAAAAGAAAATTAGTTATGAGACAACATCTTTGTTTGAAACAGACTGTGCCACTTTTGCTGAGGACGTGGTAATACGAGATAGTCGTAATGTTTTAATGATACTATGCACCTAAGATAATAAAGAGTCTGTAAAAGTATGTCTTGCCCTATAAAACCATTTTCCTTGCAATCCTGGTACCAAGATAAATGACAGCCTTGAATGCTTGTCAGCTTGGTGGTCTCGGTCCTCAGGAGTGCAGCTGGAACTGCTGCACCAGGAGGGTGATTATTGCCAATCGTCTCTGCTGTGCATCTGCCTTTTTTTGCCTTCTTTTTCCCCTCGTTAGGTCGGTGGCTGCCTTTTTGTCTCCTTCCTTCTCATTTTTTGTGCTGTAGGGGTAAGTATTGAATGGACTGAGGAAGTGTAAGGATGAACATCAGTAATCCTGATTAACGTCCCTGGAGTACCACCAACAGGATAGACTTCTTCTGTGCTAGGAGATTTTAGAGAATTATTGTTACTTCTTTTTTTTTCGAGGTGGGTTAAATATAATTATGAAGATTAGCATTTGTGTTTGGGGGGCTGTTGCTAATTCAGCTACTTAAAAGCAGAATGAATTTGGTTAGAGGGTTGAAAACCTTTAGTTGAAGGCTCTCCATGAGCGGGTCAGTAATACCAGCCATCGGCTACACCAGGAGCATTGTGCTGCTTGCTTAATAATTAAATGAGCTCCTCGTTTCAGTGGCAGTATCCACCATAAGCTAAACCCAGTGAGCCCACCAGCTGTGTACTTGCTCTCAGAAAGTTACCGCTATGATGCTGTACTGAATTTCTCCCAGTCATCCCAGTCTTATTAACGCCTCAGTGTGGCATAAAGCTTCATTCATTATTCATAATAATCCAGTCAGAGGGCACTCTGAGACCTGATAAATTCTCACCTAAATGACAACAGCTGACAGGGCCTAGGGTTTTATAGCCCTTCTCTTGCCATAGCAAGGTGCTGTGGGCAAAGGTCCAGAATGATCCTCTACTAATGACCAGTGTGATATATGAGCAGCTGCTGATTTTCTGACATGAAGTCTACTCTGCTGAGCATCCAACCCGCCAGCCGCCAGTAGAGGAAGAATATCTGACAGGCGATATACTTCAAGAACAGGTCACAAAAAAAATCTGACTCGAGTGGGAGGGAATAAAAGGGTTAATCCTGTGCTGGAGCACTGCAGCATCAACAATAGCAAAAAATATCCTGGGGGCAAAAAAAAATCAGAAGTCTGTAAATTCTGGCCGTGCTGATGTGGAAATGAGCATGCGATCCTTATTTCTGAAAACTCTTCCTTTCTGGCACCCAGAGGGTTGAATAATCATGACTTTAGAAGCCTGTAAATTGCTTTATAAAAATCAATAATCATCTGCTGAAGGATATTAATTGCACTTTCTCACAAAGGGAAAAAGCTTCATAATATTTTACTGGTTTTTAATGGGCTCTTTGATACCGTAGGAGGTAAGTGAAAAGCCACTTTCTTTTGTTCAGGCACAAACCTAGCCTTTCAAAGGAGCATATATACCTATGAGTTTTAACTTCTCCCTTGTGGTGTGGGCTCAAATTAAAAGCAGGTGGAGGCCTTTTATTTTGCCCTTCTGTTTTACTTTCAACAGTGATCGATTCTCCATTATATCATCGTGCTTTCCCTAAGAAATGTTGATAAATGTCTATCATTGGATTGCCATGCAAATTGAGCGGTTAATTCTGGAAGTTTGAGTTGGGGCTTCATTTTCCTGCTACGCCTCCAAGTGCTAGTGAAAGATTCAGGACTGATGGTGCAAAGTCTGGTATCTTCTGCTTGTTAAAATAAGTTTAGCGAGTGTTATTTTTCAGCATGCTTTATCCTTGCTTTGGTAGAATGAACCTTTGATGCTCTTTAAGGGCGCTCCTGTTGCATTTCCCACATCCAGGGTCTAGGCCAGGCAGTTGAAGTTATTCTGCACATGGGCTTTGCTCATTAGGAATTTCTGTTCACTCCGTGTAGCACCAGTCAAGCAGGAAGAACAGACAGCGCTGGCTTGAAATGATGGAGAGATAGAGGAGAAAAAGTGGCCATTGCATGTTTTAAATTGAAGGTCAGAAATTAGATTCTGATGCTGTTCTGACCCTAATCTTTCTGTGTGTAGCGCCACAGTAATGAAGAGAACCATAAGATCACTGAGTACCTCTTTCCTCCTGCTGATGCTGTCTCATTAATTAACAGAAATGAACTCTGCCTGGTCCCTGGAATGGTATCAGGCACCAGATTAAAAGTCAGGTTGGTGGCAGTGGGTCAAGTCCTACACCAGTTTTTATGCTTGCCTTGTGTACAGTACTTCAGGGTTGTCTGAGTACTTCAGTGCTTAGTTGACTGGAGGAAAGCAGAGTGTGCTGCAGGCAAGGCAACCTTGGGAGAAGAAAAAAAAAAAAAAAAGATGACTGCTTAGGTTCCTGATGCTACAACCTCCTGCTTTCAGTGAACACTACCAACTCTGAAGCGTAATACTGCTTTTGTGTAGGAGCCACTTTTGAATGCATTATTTCACTCTGTGTTGGGTAGAAGCCTTGACTAGATGGAAACAGATGGACCCATCTAAAACTAGCTGTGAAAAAGCTCTTAAGGCACTTAAAACCTTTGGGGCCCCAAACCCCTTCCCTCCTACGTCCATGTTCTAGGACTGCAATGCTTGGACATAGTTTTGGGGGCTGCACTGTGAGGTCTGACAGCCACAGAAATTCTCTATTTACTGGAATGATGGGAAGGCTTTATTTTTGTGTTTGAAGTCATGCTAACAGCCTTATTTCGACTTGTTTTGAGAACGAGTATTTCTACTAAAAGTGACACGGCCTATTTACAAAGAGGTGTGCCTGAACTATATGAAACCTAAACATGCTACAAGTTTAAGCTTTGTTAATGTGCAAGAACTGTGTGTGAAGGCATTCCTGGAATCCGCCGTGGTTACCAGAGCGACCTGTGGCAGTAACCAAAACATTAGTCATCCTCTCTGGCATCCTGTTGGCCTTCTCAGACACTTGTTCCTTCTTTACATTATTTTCCTGTAGAAATAAAAAAGATTAAACACTTGCTTTGGGTGACCCAGACTGCTCAGAATATCAGCCTACTGAACACAGCGTGACATACAATTTGTCAGCCGAGCTGTTGGATTTTGTAGTCCTCCTCTGTTGTCTTCACCAGTGCCCTTTTGTTTTGGTTCTTTCTCGTTGCTGCTGCCCTGGAGGAATGCAGCTGGTCCATGAGTTCTTGCTTTGAGCATGAAAGTGATGTGACAGTGTTCTAACGGTGTGGTGTTTTGCTTGAGCTAGAGTAGAAAGGTATGTCGTGGACAAAGTGAATACCCTCGTTGCCTACTGGTGAGCTTGTCAGGTTGCCTCAAATCTGGCAAATCCTTACAGAGAACCCTTACGGAGTTGTCCATCTTTCAGTCATCTCCTAAGTGTTTGACAACTGCCCTTTTGGATGCTGGATTAATTATAACATTTTTTTTCAAATGCTTTTCTACTCAGATGTGATTGTGATTTTTATTTGTGTGTTCCCTTCTATCTGCTTTAAGGACCTTAGAAGCCTTGCTTTAGTTCATTCTGAATTTTTGTGTCATTGAAAACATGGGGAGACAAAATATGAAATAGTTCTACAAATGGCCTAAAAAGGCTTGCAAAAAACAATTTTAGCAGAAGTTGAAATGGACTTTTAAGCACATTAAAAGTAGCCTGTAAGTTTGAAAATTAAGTTGTGTATTCAAATTCAGTTTAATATCTTTAAAAACGTTGCCCTAAGAACTTCAGTTTTCATGTGAAGTAATTCAATAAAAATCAATGAAGTAGAGGTGAAGAGGAACCTACTCAGAGAGAGAGAGAGAGAGAGAGAGAGAAGGCACTTCCATCTTTAATGCTGTCTTCAGGGCAGAGATTTCTGTCCCTCCCTGGAGGCATTGCATGTACTGTGGGGCAGGAAATATCTCACTGTAATTCTCTAATTCTTCAGTTCCAGCCAGGATCGGACTTATGGTAGGAATCCCTGCAGAGATTTAATGGTAAATATTTAACAAGGAGAACTCAGCTTTCCTTCTATAATCTTGTATTTTGTAAACTGATTAATTTAATAAGGAAAACAACATTTCCATTTGGCTTAAGTCCTCAGCTCCTCACAACTGGGACTTCTGTTCCTCAGCTGTTTCCATTCCAAGGCTCTCCTGGTACACAGTTGGGTTTGCCTCTGAGTGGAAAAGAATTTATTTGACAGGAAGCAAGCCTCACAGCTAGTCCTCTCACAATTAAAGGGACAAAAAGAGCTATTTTAACAAGTTGTAGGTAGTATTTTTAATTTTGTTCAGCTGTAGAACTCCTGCAAGACTAGTCAGTCATCTAATGCAGTTCATGATTTGCCTGCAAAACTAATTGCAACACAGTGGTTCCCACGTTGGCGTGTTGGAAGTAAACTTGAACAAGTGCCATGCGGGATCTCATAGCATTGCATGACTGCTCATCTTCATTCAAACTGAAGCATTTGAGTGAGACTGGCATGCCATCAAAGAGATTGACTGTTTCTGAATGTCCCCAGCTCTCCTTTCCGTATTCTCTGTGTGGATTTTTGAAGACATTTCCATTGTTCCAGTCTCCTCATCTCGGTAGTTAAGAGCTGTAACTAGTTAGGAGACTAGAGAAATTCTTGGCACTTGTAGATTGTTTTATGCTGCTTAAATGAACAGTTTTGTTGGTTTCTGAGAAGTCATTGCACAATTTGCATGCACAAGCTCTGCCAAAGATGAGCACTGTAAGCAGGACAAGCATCATATCGTTTTCAGATCATGGCATGCTGTGTAAGCCCCAGTCCCTGCCCTCAGCTGGAGTGAATGTGTGGGTACCGGTGGGTAGGGAGCTTACATGGACACCAGTGGATGCTTCAGCACAGCTAAGCAAATCGGTCACATACAGATCACAATATACTTAGCAAATGCCTTGTTCTTCTCTACTACATGGAAGAAAATGCAGAATAAAAATAGAATTCAGTAGAATTGCTGGGTAGGTTGACAGCTGGTCAATCCAAATGGGTACTTCTGTGACTCTTGGTCATTAGCAGTGATGGGATTGCTTGCAGTAGGCTCTGCAGTGTCAAGAAGTGTGACTATATATCTGTACAATTGGATACGGAGATGACTCACACTGGTGCTTATGGGGGGAGTGGTGTTATTTTCTGTAGTGCAGAACTGCACAGCACTGTGATTGCAGAGCTGTGTTTTTTGTGTGGTGGGTGAGTGGGGACTTTTCATTTCACATTCTGGGAGATAAAAAGAAAAAAGTGTTTTTTGACAGTTCAGTGGTTTGTCTCCAGGCACATTGGGTGCTGATTTTCATTGCGGTACATCAAGGCAACTGTCTGATCTACAATCCAAACAGAAATCCCTTCAACAACAAACCACTAATATCACATGTAGTTTCAGTTGTTCGCACTTTCTTGTGCTCTGTCTTTCCATTAAATCTCACTTCCCAAATCCACTGCCTTGGGCTAACAGTTTGTAACAAAGCTCAATCTCTAAAACGTCATACGTAAACGGGGAGAGAAGGATTGTAAAAGAGAAAGATGAAAGCATGCACTACTCCATCTCCTGCACTCTTGAGTCCCTCACGAGGTTCCCAGTCCATCAGGTGGTGAGGAGGCCGTGTGGTCCTTCATGCCTGCCAGCCAAAGGACGCGGCGTTGTGGCTGGCAGTTGATCCATAGAAACCTACCCCTGCTATTGTGCCACACCGAGGGCTCTCTTCCTTGTCTTCTTTGCCCTGTAACTGACAAATTAAGCAGTGGGTGTTTGTGTTGAGATTGGAGGAGTAAAATGTGCGCGTAGCGAGATAGTTCTGTGCTCATCCCAACCCTATGTCCTCAATCTTTATTTAAGGTTATAATTTAGGACAAAGAGGGTATTTGCTCTCATCTAGCTCATCTGATTTAAAAGGAGTGGGATCTGTGGGGATTATTGGCTTGTGACTATATGGCTAAGTAGGGCTTGTGCTTTGTTTGACTGACTAGAGCTGCAACTGGGAATCTGAGAATGGGAAAGGATGGGTTGCTTGGTAGTTTGGACTTGCTTGGAAAGGGGGTGAGAAATACAGAAGCAGACAGTCTTTAGGGCACCAGTTTAAGTTTGTCCCAAGTCAGCCATATCGATGCATGCTTCGGTGTCCATTGGCTGAAGTATTTCCAAGTAATTTGCTGAATCAGAACTGCAGGCAGTGTCCAGCCATTGATCCCATAACGAACAATACAAAAGCAGGAAGTTGGGCAGTTTTGAGGGGCTTTCTTTGTAGGAAACTTTGCATTTTTATGGGGCTTTCATTTAAAAATCTCAGCAGGCTAAGTTACAGTGACTAATTAAATTTTACAGCTACCTTGTGCGCTGAGTAAACATGGCATTATTTTTTTATTATTTATTTTGTGCTTTAATACAAAGCAAATGTGGGGTACAGAGAGGAAAGGATTTTGAAATGTGGCCAATCAGCTGGGGGATTTTTAATCCCCTGCTCTGACGCCTGGATCAGCATTGCTCTTTTGATAATTAGCCTCACATGGATGGTTTCATCTTCACTGTACTGTAAATCAGAGGTGAATTCCTAGAAGACAATGGGGACAGATGTAAATCCGACCCAGGCAAGAGTTAAGCCGTATTATAAATACACCAAAATGTTTAGTTTTACTTCTTTAGTCCTGGTCTCCCTAAAATGACCATATCTTGCACAACTATTTAGCCCCTGGGATACAGGCAGGGGTAGCAGATGTTGGGGAAACATTTGTGCTATGTTGGATGTGGGTTGTACCTAAAGATAATCTGTCCTTGCTGGCTGCTAAAGAGAACAGGTCCAGTCTTTTTTGTTCCCTGGAGCTTGGCAAGGGGGGGGAAGGGTAGTATCTTTCTCAGTGCATGAGAGCTCCCAAGTAATGCGTGTCAGAGGAAGGAGGGATAGAAGCATCTTTCAGCTGAGCAAATCCTGGATGTGGAAGTCCTTAAATAGTGTGTGCTCTTCCCATCTCAGAGAAAAGGCAGCAGAGTTAAAATTAATAATGACAGTAATAAAATAATTTGCAGAAAGAAGATAGTGAAAATTTCTGAAATACAACTGCTTTTTTTTTTCTCCATGTCCTTTTATTTTCAGATGAGCATCGTGTTCAGGTGAGAACGCATTTCTAGCAGTGGGAGCAGTTCTGGTGCTTTGTGCTAATTGATTAAAGAAACAGCAGATACTTTAAACGACCATTTTGCTTCTGGAATAGAACTTTTCCTACATATCATAGAATAGTTTGAGTTGGGAAGGGATCCTTATAGGTCATCTAGTTTAATTTCCCTGCAGTGAACAGGGACACTTTTGACTCTGTCAGGCACTCATCCAGCCTGACCTTGGGTATCTCCCACCTCTCTGAGCAACCCCTTCTGGTGCCTCACCGCTCTTAATGTAGAGAAACTTGTTCCTGATACCCAGTGTAAATCTCCTCTCTTGTGGTTTGAAACCACTTCAGTGTGCCCTATCACAACATACTCTGCTGAAGAGTCTGTCCCATTCCTTCTTGCAGCCCCCTTCAGATACTGACATGATATCGAAAGTTTGCATGGATCCAACTCTGAATGCAATGATGGAAGAAAACTTTTACTGAAGGCTGCTAAATGAAAGGGCACAAGGGCAGTTGGAACCTAGTATTCAACTTTGTAATGAACTCTGCAATGTCCTTGCCTCCATGAGTGTAGGGTCTTAATTTTAGCCTCATCATTGCAAGGAACAGCTTGAACTGAACTTGCATGATAGAGTTGTTGGTCTAGAGTAGCTTTATTTTTCTGTTGCTATCTGCTCCTGCTGGCTCCATGTGTGGAAGATGTTTAAAACGGAAGACAGGCAGGGTTCTGCTCCAATGTGTTCTCTTAGTTCGGCTGCAGGGATCTTTCAGGCAACTGTAGACACCTCTGGCTGTGGTCAGCTGATGGCCAGCAACTTAGTGCAGCAAATTTTTACCCCTGGTGGAACCCCAGGATATTCCTATTCTGCAGGTGATCTTTTTCTATGCCATCTGAAAGGAAGCCTGGCACAGCCTGCTGTGCTGCAAGAACTTGTTCTGGCTGAAAGCTCTTCTGGGCATTATTTGCATTAAGCTCACTGGAACAACATACCTGTCATCTATGGTAGTTTCTGTGTAACTCTGCCGTGTCTGTACCCAGGCCAGCCTGGCCTCAGCAGTGTGCCTGAAGGCTTGTTTTCCCCACGTTGTTTGACTTTGAAGTACTTCCAGGAAGATCCATCTGCTGTGCCAGAGGAAAAGCATTTGGAATGATGGAAAAAGGATTTTGAAGTGCATTAAGAAAGGTGAGACCTTTATTCATGCTGAGCGTGGCTTTGTCAGCATGCAGAATGCTCTTTATGTTCCATACTTGGGTGATTCTTGTGGTTGACTGTGGGAGATGGTTCTATAGAGCTGCCAGTGGCTGCCTCCTGTGCTGGATGAATACGTGATTCCATCCGTTTTCCCTAGGAGTGTGCTTAGGGGCTGAGCCTGGAGAAGTGCGATTGCCATCATGTGGCCAGGGGAGCCCAACAGATTTATGAAATCCAGGTTTCCCAGGCAGCTCCAGGAATGCCATGCCAAACCTTTTCACTTGCCTTGATTGGGCTTTGGCTGCTCTGAACCTGGCACATGGTGCCATCTGCCCAGCTTGTTGCACGTGAGAGGATATAGAACTGCTCTGGGAAAAAGGGACATATGGAAGAGAATAACTGGTGAATCCCAGGAAAGAGAAGTCACGGGAAACCACCTAATTACCAGCACTTAATAGCTGGTGAATCAACAGTGAGGAGCATGGTCCTGAGGTCCCGTGGTATAAATGCGTGATTACGTTAACGCCCCACTGCTACTGGGATACTTTTGTGTGCTCAGGGCTTTCTCTGTTATTGCTAGAGGCCTTCAAATCCCAGATAGTCAAAATCTCTATTCAGTGCTGCCTGCTGGGCGTTTAACAAGGGTCCTTGTAAGGGGATGCGGTACAAGCACAAACATGAATGTAGAGTGCAGGGGCCAGCGCAGCACGGCGGGCTGCAGGGCAGCCGAATGCAGGCAGCCCCAGAAAGGCAGGGAAGAGCAGACAATGACCTTGCGCCTCCGGGCATTGCTTCAAAAGGTGTCAGCACCAATTAAATTGCAAAGGCTCCTCCAGCTTCTGAAAAGTTATGGAGGCAGCGACAGCAAGCATGTAATCCAAGGACCCGTGCACAGCTCCTGCCTGCGTGGGACCCGATGGCAGAGCTGCACTGGCATGGGCAGCACTGTGAGTGCCCGTGTGGGGCTGGCTCGGGGAGAAGCACCCGGCTGCTGAGCATCCCCCAGCCTGGGGTGATGAGGCTGAGAGCTGTATGCGATGTCATCCCCGGTAAGTGTGCTCCCTGTGGGATCTGAGCATTTCTATTACAATAAATTAATGTAATGCTAATTAAAACAAGGAATTCACATTGTTGCTTTAGTTGTAGAGTGAACTCCTGAAGCATTGTTATGGCCATTCAAGTGAGTGATGTTAAATATTAAGTCATCTTCATAGATACATGCAGCAAATCAGAGCGATTTATCTTTTTTGTCCTGTCAGTGCTAAAGGTGGTACTTTGCCAAATACCCCTTGGTAGTGTGATACATTGTTTAATGAAAAATTGGCTTGGGAGGAGGAATTGGAGCTGGAAGGTTTGGGAGAGTTCTTGCAGGAAGCAATGACAAAGCTAGCGGTGTGCCACGGCCTTGTGGGGAGCCTTGTCCAGAAATGCAGGTGATTCAGTTGACCATTATGCAAAAGTAACAATGGAAATTCCTGGCATGTTCATCTTTCTAGTGATATTTTTTTCTCAGACTAAGTTTCTGGTTGGTGTTGGCTGTTATTGTTTGTCTTCAACTTTCCTCATTCCTGAATGTACTGATACCTTTCGAAAACCAAAGAGCACTTTTTGGCAAGGAAAAGTCAGAAATATTCTGAGTCTTTTTGTCTAAGTATCAGCTCAGTTTAGCAAATATAATCTCAAATGCTGAAATACTTGAATGGAAGAAAAGACCTTTGTCTGTCTGTGGTAGTGCTGAGCCATGTGCTTTCTGCCCTTGGGGACTAGCTGCCGGTGGGAGCCGGGCCCTGCTCTTTGTAGGGAGATCTCTAGGATTTGTGGAGGAGCAAGAGGAGGTCTTGGGACTGGCACACGAGGTTCTGCCTACTCTTAGGAGGTGATGATCTCCATAATGCTGCTCAGGGGAAAGGCAGCAAACGAAGGTGGGAGACCTGCTTGTGCCTGCCTCCTGGAAATAGGAGCGTGTTTAATATTGGTGAGTATTTCTGCATAGATAATGAGGAAAGATGAGGCTGTGCTGGGAATGGAAGGGAGCGGCTGTGCTGGAACTGCCACGTCTGCACTCAGCAGAGGTGCTGCTGCGAGATGCTCCCCGTGGCTGCAACTCAATCAGAAGTGAGAGGGATGGGAGAGTTGCACCAACTGCAGCTGGGGCTGCGGAACTGCCTGGTGGGAGTGAAGAAGCACATTTTCTTCCCCCTACCCTTAAAAAGGCTTATTGCAAATTGTTGTCCTTTGGTGCAAATGGGTAGAATGCATCCCTGGTATTCTGCAGTGGCTGAAAGCCAATGAGGTCACAGGCAGGGCTGGGTGCTGCTGAGATGTAGGGGTGGTGCTAAAACAGCAGCTCATGCTTTAGCTGTCCATATGCAGCTCATAGCAACCTCCAGTGTGCAGTAGCCAGGGATTAATGTGCAGAAGGCCACCTGATCATGGGAGGGAATATTAGCAAGGTTTTGCTTTGGTCTGGAGGATGCTTCCTCAGTGTAATGCTGCTCTGCTTCTTAAAAATTTGTTTTTCATGCGAAACGAAAGAGCTCAAAAACAAGATCGTTCCGTGCTGTGTTTTGCTCTATAAAACATCCACATAGCAGAATAGTGAGAGTACCCTTGGCTGTAGGTAAACAACACAATCAGCATTGCAGCTGTTGCCTGTTTGCACCCACCAGAATGAGTCATGCAAATAGAAGGAGAAAAGAGTGATTTCAAGCAGAGAAAAACAAAATTTGCTTCTTAAAAGAAATGTCACAGCGCAGACATTTCTTTAGATGGAGCCCAGTCCCTGCGTGTCCCTCAGCCCACGGGGGGAGGAACGCACCGCATGCAGTGCTGAGTAGGGCGAGCGGGCCCTTGGCTCCTGTGGGTCGTGTGGACACTGGCTGTGTGCAGCACGGGAGGTGGGATGTGGCAAGGGCTGTCACTTCGGGGGATTGCCCGCTTAAACAACAGCCTCATCGTTTGTCTTAGGAAATGATCTGAGACAAAATATTGAATTATTTAGAGTACCGCTGGGAGACGGCATTGATTCCTTGCTTTATCAGAGAGAAATAGCTGCTCTTTTGAGGCTTGATCAGAAGCCTGGAGAAGTCAGCGAGGATCTGTCCATTTAGATGATGCTTATTCACTCATTAACTATTTCCCTTTAGCTGGAACAAAGCAATACATCCTTTCTTTGCAGGATGCTCCATTGGTATGTGAGAGAGAAAAACATTCTGTTCCATTCTCCTGAATATCAAATCACTTATGGCCCATTGAAATAAGTAGCAAACACCTTTTTAACATCACTGGAAGTCAGATTTAGCCTCTGTGCACTTGAAATTCTTGTGGTATGTACACAGCTACTTGTGTGAGTATTCCATATGTGAACTTGTGAAGCTCTCATTTATTTGTGAATAATTGTTTTTTTTGGTAAAAAAAAAAAAGAAGGATGTCCTACTTGTTACAGGCTTTCACATGTGTTTTGTACTCTTTGCTGCTGAAGGAAACTGCTCAATATGCTTTCTGTCATTATGAACACCTGTTCCATTCTTATGAGTGTTGAGATGCAGCACAGACGTTGGGCGGCATGGTAATCTCCTGTTGTAATGCTGAGTTTTAAGGAAGTAGCTGAGCTAGGTAGGGCTGCTGCATAGGAGAGCAGCTTTTCCAAGAACTTCTTTCAAAAAGAGAGAGAGAAGTTATTTTGTGAACGTCTAACTTGTATTGCTTCCTTTCATCCTGCTGTGTGTTTAAACAGCCACTAAAACGCAGCACGACTGATGTGCATGTGTTCACAAAGGAGCCTAAGAGTGGATCATTAATCCATTCTGTTGGTCACCTTTGTGACCGTTCAAAGAATTCAAAGATTGGCCTAACCTGAATTTTAGCAGCAAGGTGAATAAGAGAGTGCCACGCTTCACTTGTGGCCTCTCATGTTGCATCTGTGTTGAGATCAAGGTGAATCCATTGCTTTGCACCCACAGCAGATCTGCTTCTGAGATGCTCCTGAGGCTAAGGGAAGTATCGCTCAGTGTAACATAGGTTAAGAGATGACCATTCTGGTGCATGGCTCAGTGCTGAGCCTGAGGGGCCTAGGTATATGTGCCAGCTATGCTCTTTGGATCCCGGCAGCCAAACTGCTTTCAGCAAGTGGCAGAGTTGCCCTGGTGTGTGGCAGCCAGCCAGCACTGTGGGATGGGGACTGACTGGTGCAGCTCTGCGTGCTGGGCTCATGGCCTCACGTGTGGGAAGAAAGATGCTGCTCGGAATCGCATGCTGTGTAAACAGTGGTAAACCACAAACCTGTGTGTAGCTTCCTATTAGTTTTTTTTTGTCATGCACTGTTTTTCACTGAAGCAATTTTTTTTCACTTAAATAATTGAATGTTTCAGTGCGTTTTGCTTTTTATCTTGAAGGAAATGTTTTCAGCTATATAATTATCCACTCATCCAGAGGGACTCTAAACAGCAGACTTACACTACTCTCAGTATTGTGATTCAGAAAATGAGCTGTATCAAATGGTAAATGTTTCAAAACAGTGAAGAAATGATGAAAGCCAAATGAGCTTTCCAGCAGGGATGGGGTGCTGTGTGAATTGCCACCTGTGAGGGCACCTGCTTTGGGAGCCTTCTCCACAGTCTAATGCAGGTGAAGACTTGGGCATCCCTTAATGGAAGAGGGAGGAAAAGAAAAAAAAGGAAGTGTTGTTTTTTTGACAATTGGATGCCTGCCTACAAGTAGACTAATGGACAGACCAGTCTGGGCTGAGGTTAGTTGTGTTTTTAAGCTGACTGAGGTAAGAGTTGAAAGAAAAGCAGCAGAGTGTGGTTTCAGAAAAATGCCACTCGGTTTCGTAGCCAGAGGGTTCCTGTCAGGGAAGAGGAGAAATAATAGCTTACATAAAACTCTGAAATTTTATAAATATTTACTAATACTGAAATATCTGACAAAATCGATCACTGAATTGGTAAAAGGAGCAGATTTCAGTCTTGGTACATGTTCTATTGAAGGCAGTCTGATTGCTTATATTGATTTCAGGAAGGATGAGAGCAATCATGATCTCATCAAAGATTTTGAACAAGAAATCAAGAGATTACAGCTAGCAACGCTTCTTACTGTGCAGTAAGAGGGCAAGCCATTGAGGCTGTCCTATCAGGAGACTTGGCTGAGAAATTCTGGTAGCCGTTTGTAGGGGAATTTATCAGCTCCACTGTTAGCAGGCTGCATCCCTCAGCTAGGAGTTATCCAGGAGCTTGTTTCATTGTTTGAATGGGATTTGATCCTGTAAAAGCTGGATTGTATCTTCTTAGCGATTATATTTCAACAGTTTCCAACATGCAGGCAAAGTATTCTTGAGACAACTAAGGATGGATAGAGGATTAGAGGATAACTAATAGTTGAAAACCTAATCTTTCTGAGATGTAGTTATTTACGTGAGGGAAGTGAGCAGGATAGAAACTGTATTAATGGACACCGTAATACTGAAGATGTTTAATTTTCTTTAAAATAATGAAATCCTTTTGTAGAAAGTTCTTTAGACTTGGAGAAGGTTATTTCTCTCAACACTGCATGCTTTTTGATCTTCAAATTTAGAACTTGCTGGCAGGGGTGTGATTTCTGTAGTTGCTGAAATCCAGGTTCTGTTTAACTAAGCAATAGTTTAGCAGATCCATAAGAATAGAGTTTAATTCCATGAACAAGGACAAGAGTGTTACTACTTCAGAGACTGGTGAATTTGTTTTCCTGTGCCATTGCTGTGTAAGCCATCTCTTTCTCTTGCTTGCAGTAGAGATGAAGGAAAGCAGAAAACAAGGTGAGGAATATGGTCTTGAAGGCAGACTTTAATTCTGAGTGATTTTATTGATTGTGGTTTATTATTGCCTTGAAATATGAAGGTGATAAGAAGATGACGACGTAAAAAAAACAAAACAAAAACCTCAACATCAGCAACAAAAACAACATGTAGGTAACTAGTGTAGAATCGAAGCACATCTACTGAGAGCCGTCAGGGCAGGCTGAGGCGGAATGAGCTCAGTCATCCCAGCTCTGCTGAGAAGCTTCCTTGCAGAAACTGGGTCACTGATCGATCTCCTGATGGCACAAAGGCAGCTCCCTGATTCTTTTGCCTGCAGAACTTCTCCTTCCAAAATAACAAGTTCAGGACAGTCAGTGCAGTTGGAAAAAAAAAAAGTATCTCTCGTTGGTTGATGTTGTAATAAATATTGTAGAAAACAAAGATAATATCAGATCCGTGCAGAGACGCTTTTCTTAAAAAATCTTTTTATTTTTCCCTTTATTTGCCTGTATTATAGACTTCACAAAAAAAGTGATGAGCCCTGGCTACGTGCCCATCCTGTCAACCATAAATAGATATTTTTTTTTGTTATCAATTTGTAAGCTTAAACATCTAGCAAATGAGCTGAAAATTAGATACTGATGTTACTAGTGAGTTCTCTACATTTAAAAATGGTAAGATGAGAATCTAACTCGGATGTGTTAAATTGCAATTTGTTTTTGAAAATATTTCTCCACAAATTTGTAGAAATCAACTCTTTTTGGTTACCGTTCTGATTTTAAAAGAAAATAGTACTATTGTGGGGCAGCTAATTACTTTAGTTCCTTTCTGTAAAGATACTACATAAATTTTCCTAGCAAGGGTTCTTTCATAAAGATGTAAAGACATGTATAATAGACAAAGCCATAATGATTCAGCTTTTTGTGTGTGTGTATAGAAAAGAAAAATGTATAGGGGAGGTTTAAATAATCTCCTTAAAGGAGTAATTAATGCTTCAGAGTTTACAGTCATGATTATACTGGCAAACAGTGGTTATCTTTCTCAACTGAGCTCATCGTTTAAACAATTTTTGCTCAGTCATCCCTTATTTTCTGACAGGTGATCGCTGTCATCAAGAGTCTACAGGTAATTAAGAAGTGTTGAGATGACTTGGTCTTGGAAGGTATTTCATAATTGTGGATGTGCATATATCCCACCTCCCATCTTTGGCAAGCTCAGCCTAAAATTTTCATCATTATTTGTTGATGAATAATATTACAATTAGGTTGGGTCAACACTGCTGGACCCACAGCAATTTTCAAATATATGACTAAGATTTTTTAAATTTTTTTTTGCTGCTAGAGTCCATTTCTGGAAAGAGTTAGATCATTAGTGGGCGGAAAATGGCATAGCTGCATTGAAAACAATTTTCACTAATTGATTAGCTGGCTAATTCAATTTCCAGTCTTGGCTCTCACATGTACCAGATGCAATATTATCTCTCAATGTAGCTCATGGTGAAGTTTTTCTGAAAGCATATCCCTGTGAAATTTCTATTTGTGCTACAAACTCAGCATTTATCTATCTGTCTTATTAAAAACTAAAATAAAGTGGGGCAATCCCATCCCACATTCAGGGAAGTGTCCTACTTCTGGTCTCCATGCCAACTCTCTGGAGAAGTGTCTACTATTTTGTACCATCATTACGAGTACATTCTCTTGTTGCTGATAATAAACCCGCTCTCCTTTCTGTCGTCCCTGTCTATTCATTTAAAGATTGTTTCATTTTTACAACGCTATTGTTATTCTCACCAGCCTGGCAACCCTGGGATAATAGCATAAATCAGTGAATTATTATTTTTGTTTAAGGCATTTCTAATTTTTAATTAAAAAGAAAAGTCAGACTCTTGCTGATCACCTACAGGACTGTGACTCTCCATGGTTACCTGTCACTCAAAGAGATCTAGCTCTGAGGAATGCTAATTAGCACTGTTAAAGCACTGGTAATTGAACTGTGGAGACAGCCTGCAGAAGGAGGCTGTTTGCATTCAGCACTGCTTTGCCATTTAAATGGACTAGTGCAGTCATGAAGGTACGCGGGATAAAAGCAAAAAATAAAAAGCACTCGGGCTGTAATTTTTCATTTTGACTTCAAAGTTGTTTACCAAAGTGTTTCCTAGAAACTAGTACCTGAACCAAAAACCTGTCACGCTTAGCAGCTTCACTGACAACCTAAGCCTAAAAAGTGCACGATGCCCTCCCTTCATCTCTTACTTATCTTGATGCCTGGAACAGCCACTTGTAGCAATGGAGCTTAAAATGCAGCCAGGATGACCCATGCTGCTCCCTGTTTGTTGCTGAGATTCTAAGCAAGACATTAAAAAAGGAGAGAGCAGCAAGTTTAAAATAAGCTGCTGAAAAACCCTGAAGGAAAATTGTGTTCAGATGCTGCAGATGATGACTCTTTTCCAGATATTTATCTGAGTGCCTGCGCTGTGATATCCACATGCCCTGAAATAACGCACTTCCCATCATAATATTTTACAGGTTTGCCAAGGTGAGGCTGAAAGTCTCTTGGTTCAGCAGAGAAACCTGAGCCTTAAGTTGCAAGGGCAGCTTTCTTGTCTGGCACCTTCAGATAGGCTTGGATTTAGTGAGAAGATAAATACATAGCAACTCCTGGAGTTGTAATACATTTTGAGAAAGCAGCACAAGCAGGCACCCCAACAGTGAGGTGGCCATGTCACGCTGATCTGGTATGGTTTTGTCATCTCTTTGTGCAATCTGTTTTCCCATTGTACTGTTTTACGTCTCAATTTGTTTTCTGTGCCTTCAAAGAACTGCATATTTATTTAGGTTGGTAAGTATGAGTAATCTGTTCCCTTTCTCTGATATGAAGTTAGTTACCTCGGTTCTTAAACTGCAGTGTGACAAACCCTTGTCATAGGTGCATTTAGATACTGTGAGAATAATAAATACTGTTTTTGAAAGTCGATAAGGTAAAAAATGAACTGTGGATTTTTTTTGTTCACAAGATGTGTGCATTTTTTAGTATCTGCAAGGTCATGAATTGATCATTTGATTATGCAGAATGAACGTGTGCAGCATGTGTCACCTGTATGTTATTAAGTTGTGAGTGTCTGAGAGAGATGCTAACTTCAACATTTCAGAATACTTCTTGTATTAAAATGCAAATGTGTGATAATACAGAGTGCACTGACTGTTATATTGACCAATGAACTGAAGTAGAAAGTGACTTCTTCAGGCCTCCAGGATCACATAGCCTGTCCTAGTTATGGGGAAAAGAACACAAACTTTTTCTGTTAAATATGACTTACTCTTTCTGTTATTCAAAAACCCTAAGGGGAAGAATAGCATCCTAAGGTGTAGCCTGGAGTTTTATGGCAGATTGCTGGTGTTTAAACTGATTTGTCTCACACCACTACCTTGGGAGCACTAGGTTTTTTTTCCCTTACTTGCATGCTGGGTTTCAAAGGGTACAGTCTTTCTGTTGTTTATGTCAAGCTGTTATCTGCTTAGCCTTTATGCTGCCTGTGGTCTTTACCAGGCGTGAGGAGCTGTGGTAGGTGCTGGGTTGGAGTCTCCAGAAACATGCGGGCTCCCATGGCCCTGTGACTGGTTGGGGTTTGCTCTGTGAAACAGGTTTCTGCAGCAGCCCACCACATCCCAGAGTACCAGCACAGCTCCCTAGGTGGTGGTGAGTGTTTCAATATGCAGCATGATCTTTGAGACAGAAACACCTACCAGCAAATATGTTTTAAGGAAGTTTAAGCCAGGTAGTAGATAGTGTGTCCCACTCACCTAGTAGGCTGAGATACTGTCCTAAGGTCTAAGGACATCTGAGATGTCCTGCCACCACAGTGCATCTTTGCAGCTCTGTAATGTGTTGTGACAAAAGAGAGATCTTCCTCTGGGGCTTCAGAGGAAGTTCATTCAAATGTGTCTTCATTCTTTCTCACCTGTCTCTGGAGAATTACATTGGTTAGATTCACACAGAAAAGAGCTCAGTTTTGCTAGTTGTTTCTAAATATGCAAACCTATTGCAAGTGTCAGGATCAGGTATGCTTAGCAAAAGAAGACCTGTTTGTGCAGGGTACATGGCAGGGTGTAGCAGTGAAATTAGACACTGACTGTGAAACTGGCATTTCTCCTCTCTTGCCAGAAAAAAATCTTGGTGTTACCAACAGGCACAAAGGGAACAAGAAGTGACTTATCTGGTGTCACTCAATATGTGAAAGCCAGATGCTGGTTGTTTTGTCTGTGTTCCATTTGTTAGCCCACAGCCTACAGTGAAAGAGAGGGGAAAAAAATAGCTAGGGATACATTACTATTAGCATCTACAGAGAAGTCTTTAACTTCTTACATGTCGTTCACAAATAATTATGTCCTTTTATGATTATGCCAGTGTAATAATTATATTGCATTCAAAGCTACTTAAACTGATCTGCAAATATTTCAGTGGTAGGGAGTTTCATCAGTATGGCTGCAGAGGCTTAATGTTCAGTCACAGCCATGTAACCACATGATTAAATCTATCCTATAGCCCATAGACAAGCAGAGTAGTGTAGGCTCCCTGTAATCACATACATCTCAGAGCACTGCCTTGCTTCCTGTGCCAGGAATTTAAATTTGGATTTGTGGTGCTGTAGGCTGCGTAGACAGAGCATTGCAAGGCTCAATTTCATACATGCTGCACTGGGCATGGTAGGGTGTAATGTTTAATGAATTGGGCCAAGAAAATGCATATGATATACTTTAAAATGAAAGTTAGTATAAAGGCATAAGCCACCAGTAATTTTCAGTATTTTTTATATCAGACCTGTCCTCTTTCAGCATAAGGATTGCAATGTGTCCATTTCAGTCTGAAATCATAGAAGACCCTGGAGGCTGGGTCGTTTGCTCAAGTAATCTAAAGTTGTTCCATTCTTGTCAGTGCAGTTTTGCTCTATTGTCACTTGATAATATTTTCCTTCTATGACAAAAGATCTACAAATTCTGCATTGCTGCAAGTAAGCAATGAATAATCATACTGTTTAAAAAAAAAAAAAAAAAGGCCTAATAAAAACACTAAGAAACCTTTATCTGCTAAGTGTAAACAAATTAGGTTTGCTTATGTATATTGTGAGTGTATTTATATTCTCTTTTCATTGGAGTTAGAAAAGCTGTTTGAGATGAACTGTTTCTGAATGTCTGTACAGGCTCCACTTGTGCAGCCACACAGCACTGGTGCAGCCCTGGTGGAACAGCTCTGCTCTTTCAGTGGCGTTCTGCTGACACCTGGCAGACTCCAGGGAGGCACAAGGCTCTGTGTTTGGAGAGGCTATTGCCTTCCATGCCAACCTGATGTAACTTGTCATCCTGCTCTTGTGTAGTCTGCTCCAGCAGAAAGAAGAAAGTGCCAAATTTAGGACAAATGCATCCTTTTGCTGCTGCTTTTTGGGAGCTTAATGCCGTCCATAAACCCATGGTACTGAGTCAATACACCCTGATGAGCAATTAGCTGGAGCTGTCAGGCAGCCTGAGTTTATCATGGAGTGCTGGGTGTTATGTGTTGCAGCAAGGGTGCTGTTGACCTTGTGCACTACCTGCTGCAGTGTGTGATGCTGTGTGTGGTGTGCTGGGAGAGGAGACCGGCCCCAGCCTCTCGCTGTTCTGGCTCTCCTGGGGGCTCATTCCCTAATGAAGTCAGCATGAAGAAAGCTGTGACTTCAGTGGGTGCTGGACCACTGGTGCAGCTTCACTGTGCAAGGATATTTTGTTCTTCTTTCTGTGCTATTAGAGCCAATCTTGCTGCATCACCTTTAAGGTTGAGAAATATAGCTGTTTGATCTGAAGATGATATTTCCTCATCCAATTATTAAACCATTCTTAAAATTATCTTGGAAACCAATTTGCAGTTGGGTCTCTGGAGCTCTAACACTGATGGTGACACAAGGAGCCTTATGTCAAAGATGGATGTCTACCTCCTGCACAAGGCTTGAGTGGAAAATGATAATAAAACACTTTTAAGAATGCATTTCACGGTTTATCCTTAGTGTGAATTGCTTCTTACACTGTGAACTTTTTGGACTGTAGGGCCAAGTGTTTTTCTTCAAGCCTGTCCTGGGGTGCAGCCAATAAAGGTCTCGGAGGGGAGATGGCAAAGCTTCTGCTCCAAACTCCAGAGAATGTGAAAATGGAGCTCTAATGAGGACGTCTGTCCTATGACAGCTTTCTGAGCAAAACAACAAACTGGCCATACTCTCACTGAGCATAAGAAACCCTTAGGGGATGCTAATGTGGCATGTACTCACTTCCTGATTAACTGTACCTGCTGAAAAAAGCTTTTTTGTTCTGGAGATCTTATGAATTGCTCCAGTCTGAAGGATTGCATTACAGAGCAGTTCATGAGTATGGCATTTCCTGGAACATATTTAAAGAAATATGGTGCAAGTGCATATATTGGCATACGGTCCTCAACCTTCCTGTTAATGAAAGATTACCAAAAGCAGAAAAGCTCTACTGAGGGGGAGTGGGGAAGGGGGGGTGGGGGGGTGAGGGGGGTGGAAGGCAACACAAATCTAGTAATTATCTGTGATCTGTTTAATATGGAATATTTGATAATGTGCACTGTGTCAGTATAATATTCTTCACTTCTGAGTTTTGAATTTGAATTGTTGTTACACAGCTATGGATTTTCTAAGTTAGTACTGACATTAGCTCAGAGTTAAATCTAAAGAGTTTGATGCTTCTTTGCAAGGAAATGTGGAATTTTGTTAGCCTGAAGATTATCTGCAGCTCCGTAGTTACACAGTTGGAAAACGTCTTTTCCTCTCAGGTTGAATTCATTAGGCTCTGGGGCTCACCTGTGGTATAACTCCTTCAGTCACGTGAGTGTATTTCCAACCTCTGGTTGTGCTACAGCCCAGTCAAACTTTGAAGATAATGATTTCTGTTGTTGTACCATTGGATGTATGCACATTTGTTTCCATCTTCTCTGAATGGTGGGACGCACTCGCATTTGGATCTGCTGCCAGCTGACTTATTTCCTCATTGTACCTTGTGGAGTCCCGAAAGGAGTGCAATTTCAAATGGTGAGTGAAGGAGAGAGGTGTGAGTTTTGTGTTATTGATCTTCAGAGATGATCACTAAATTGCAATGAAGACCTGATTAATTTGGCCTTGTTTTCTTCAAGAAAACCACCCACATTATACTAATAGAAAACCACCCATAGCATTTCTACGTATGTCCAGTTAATTTCTCCCAGAAATACTTAGCTCTATAAGGGCTGCGCAGCAGTGCTTAAGATAAGCTCAGTCATGGCTCCCCTGTAATAATACAAAAGCTGTCTAAACAACAGCCAGCTACAGGTGCACATAAAATCAGGAATATCAGCAGTTCTGAGAACCAGAGAGTGATGCTATAGGCCTGTGTGCTGTGGAAGGAGCATGGTGGATGCAGAGGTGGCAGCAGAGTGGTTGCTGCCCTGTGCTTCCCTTTTGGAAGCAGCAGCCACAAGGAGCCACATGCGTATTTTGGTCAGTAGCTTTTCTTGCTAAGTGCAATTCCTAGTGATACATTGCTAATACACTGAAGCACAAATAACTTTTTCCCAAAGCTATGTTGAAGAGAATATTTTCCCCTTTTAAACATCTAGCTTTGAAAAGCTTTTATCCAACTTGAAGCTGAGAGAAAATAGTATAGATGCCTGATTAGGAAGAAAGTCTACAGGGAAGCAGTCTCGTATTGATAACAAATATGAGTGATTGCATAAATTTGTTGGTATTGTTGCTGGCCACTTCCTCCCTGTCACTGCACTGTGTATTGCTAACCCTTGTTTTTGTTTGTTTGAGCTGAGCAGAAGTTGCACATTGCTGTAATTCAGTCTGATTTTCAAGCAGGTCGTTTTTGTTTCATAACTTTGCTGTGTGGCTTGACGTACTGCTGAGCCTTCCCTGGCTCAGCTCTGTCCTCGCCTGTGGAAAATATGGCTATGCAGGTGCTTAGGCTGCAGCTGAGGCTGTGTCTCTCAGGTGAGAATCATGTCTCTCATTGCCTCCTTCTCATGCAAAAAAGAAAATTTTACTAGTCTGTGTAAGCTGGAGAAGCAGCCTGAGGAAAGGGTTGGTCACGCCCTAAGCAGCCAAAGGGCACACGGTTGTTTTTCAGCCCATGACAGCAGACCGAGAAGTGGGCGTGCAGCCCAGTGCCTGGCTGTGGGCCCTGCTGTCCTGCAGCTGTGTCTGCAGGCTGCCCCTCGGCCTGTGCCTGCCAGGGCTCCCCAGGGGCAGCTCCAGGCCCTCCTGCGTGCCCCTAGCAGGTGTTGCAGGGAAGCCTGGACTGTCCCAGCCTCTGGGGAGAGTCGTTCTTTGATTCAGTGCTGTAATTTAATCTCCACTGTTCTGCCTTTTTGCTGAGACTATGGCTTCTGACAGTGCAGTTGCTGCCATCTCAGTCAGGCCCCCTTGCACCTTGCTCCAGGGACAGGCAACAGACGGCCCTTCTCCCCCTACAAGCGGGGCCTTTGTGCTGTGCCATTGCTGAGTGCTGACTGGAGGCAAAACCCAAGCTGGTGTTGCTCGTGCTTAATCAATGGTGTCACTGCTAATGGTGCTGGTAATTCCTGAGCTGTGTCTGCTAGGTAATCTGGGAAAGTAGTGAGGGTTGGCCAGGTAGAGAAAAGGCTTGTGAGCCCCAAGGGGATAGATGCATGGCACCTCCTCCATGGCCTGAGACCAGATGGCTCCATGCTGTGTGAGCCTGGCTTCTCTTTTCCCTCCTGTGCTACTTTGCTCTGTCTTCAAATGTCGCTTCAAATGTCGTGGTTTGACTGTTGTCTGAACTCTTCTTCTCTGTGGGCAGTATTTCTGTGTTTCGTGTGGCAGAGCTATTGCTTCTCAGAGCAGTGCTTCTATTGCTGCAAGTTTTTATTACTGCTCACTGAGAGCAGAATATATGGAGCTGGAGGTCCATAGCATTGAAGTTATTGTTACAGTGCTTAGACGATGTCCACACATACTAGTTACTGATCCTACAGATTTCACTGATGTGGTTTGTGCTGCTGCAGACAAGACAGGGAGAAGTTCTACTAGGCAGCAAAAGAGAGAAACCTTAAGTAACAGATGGGTGGACAGGATTTTCACACTCACTGTTCATATGTATGGGCACGGAAGGCACACATTCGAGGCAGTAGATTTTTGATGGGGCTGAGCACATCTTGCGTCTCTTACTTGTTCCTGTGCATGCTTCTCTATGCTGAGCACCTGCATGGACAGCCCTACAGCAGCGGGGTGAGCATGAGGAGGTGCCAGGCAAGTGCTGCTGGCAAACCAGTTGTCCCATGACACTGGTTAGGGTGAGTTTGGCCAGGCCAGGAGTGAAGGGGGACAGCCAAGTGGGCTGAGCTGCTCCTCTGATGAGAGCTTGCCTTGCTGGCAGGCAGGCACTGCTGTGGTGGTAATGACTGGCCTCATGTTGTGCTCCTTGGAGTCAAAGGGCACTGCTGAACAATGTGGTAGGGGCTGCCTCTACAATTCCAGGTACAACTGTTGCAGTTTGCATGGCAGAAAGTAGCTTGTAAACTTTTCTCCACCTCTCTGTAGTCCACCTTACAGTTGCCAACAAGCTGCGGTTAGCTTACGGAATGCTGCAGTATCAGAGCTAATGGGGCTTTGCCCATAGAGCAGAAGTCCCAGGTGAGGTCAACCTGTGGGGCTGGATCTCCAGCCCTGCCTGCTGGTCTCTGTTCTTGCAGGTGGTCGTTCCTGACTTCTTCCAGCCAAGGGGAGCCCTGTTCTGGTGATGCTGCTGTTCAGAGCTAGGGAGGATGGAGAAAAGGTTATCTTTCTTGTTTTTAATCTCATAGGAAATCACGAGGCAATGTAGGTCAGTGACAGGGCAAGCTGGGGATGCGTTAGGCGCAGCTGCTGCTTGTGTCTCAGTGCATAACGCAGCATGCTGCATGGATTTTATTCTTTTGGAAGGGTGACATAAGGAGAAAGGTGCACCCTCCGAATTTAATTCCTGGTCTTTGTGTGTCAGATTGGGTGTATGCTCTTTTGGTGGGATGAAATGTTTCTTCTTTCTGGTCTCTAGCCTGTACGATGAATTCATGGTGCCATCTACTGAATAGAGACGGAATTAGCGCTGAGATCGAGTCGGGAGGAGAATTCGCTGTGGGCTCAGCTTTAAGAGAACATTTAACTCTGTGATTAAACAACAGCTGTAAAATGTGGAAAGCACCAAATACCTGGGGTTTATTATTACTATTTATTCCCTGGAAATTTCAGTGCCTCTGAATCATACTGAGCACTTTGGGGCCGTGTGACTCAAGGAGATTGAACGGGAATGGTGCTTTTGAAATCTCATCCCATGCGAGCAGAGGAGCCCCACGGATTCTTCTTTCTCCTCATGCTTAAAGGTCTTTTTACTCCTCTGCCACTCAAAATCAGAAGTAGTTTTCAAAAGTCTTGGGAGCTTTTGGGAAAAATGGAAAATTGCATTTTTTGTTCATTCTTTAAAAGTAGGAGTAACAACAGAAGGATCAAGATTTCATACTTTGAATTTGTTTGTGAAACAAAAATAATTTCCCCCTTCATCTGAAATCGACACTGTTACCCAATGTGATCACAAGGCCAATTCTGCAATTAAAAAAGCCAAACAAATGACTGGGGAGGGGGAAAGACTGATCTCAGCTGTCTTCTCAGATGCTATTTCTGAATTTCAGTTTTCAGAAGATACCAAAAATTTTTGTCTAGAAAGTAAATAATTCACTGGTTCTGCAAGCGGAGATCATCTTTGCTCCTGCAGATCTCTCCTCCAGCTTTAACTGCTGTCTCATGCTATTAGTGTCTCATGCTGTTCTGTTCTGACTGCTCCTTCAATCTCAAACTGTCTATTTCTTGTAAAGCATTCTGCTTCTCTGCTTCCCATCCCCAAGCAGATGCATAGCATCACCAACCTGAGAAACCTGACAGTCAACCTGAGTTGGAAGGCTATGGGGCTTGAGTTAGAGCACATCTTTATCCCCAGGTGGCACTTGCCTTCTGAAGCGCTCTCCATGAGGAATAAGTAGCAGAAAGCATGTGGAAAAAATGCAAGCAAGTAGAAACATCTTTTAAAAAAATAGAGTACTTCATTTGAATGCAAAACAGCTGAAAGGCTTAACTGAGATACATTGGCTCTGCTTCTGAAATATCTAGTTCATTTTCCTTCAGAAGAAATTCAAAATGTAGCCTAAATGCAAACTATTTTCACATACAGCTTTAAAGCACAGCCCCTTTTCTGTTCTCTTTCTCTAAGCACAGTGATTGCCTGTAATAGCTTGCTGGTGTTCCTAAGGTTAATAGATAAAATAGATAAGAGATAATAGTGTTTCGTGTAGTAGTGCTTTAGGGAATACTGTGAATATTGAGGTAATTGGGAAGTCTGTAAGAAGGGGGGTCACTGAAGAGGAGTCAAGCTAAGATTAGAAAAGCTGAGCTGCAGAACTCGGGAATACTTGATAAAGGTCAGAACTGGAGGCCATTGGATTGCTCTCTCTTGAAATACTGAGTCAAATAAAAAAAGACAAGGGCAGAACTAGAACAGTACCCTTACTTCCGACATCTAATTATTTATAGACATTGTTATTTTATTAAGATTAGACAGCAGTAGTCGAAAAGCAGTAGACTGCCTTCTTTATATATATATGGTGGATTAGTCTGTCCACCAACAGTACAATGATATGCTTAGAAATGAACGTGCTGTAATTAAACATGATACATTATAGGTTTGTTGAGAAATAATTTTGATAGTTTCCACCCCTGATTGAGCAATTAGACTCAGCTTTGTGCAGCCTGTTAGAGTCAGGTGGTAGAGAGCAATTTACAAGTTCAGAACTGGCTCAGATTGTGCTATGGATGGGCAGCCAGTATTTATATGAAGACAGGTTGGGAGTAGGAGGCTCATAATTCATAGTCTGGGTCAGGCTTACTAAATTCAAGCCTTTAATTAAAAACAATGCCTGATCAGTTTGATCTTAGTTAGTGTATGTTTCTAGTCCTTCAGAATGAGTTAAAATAGAATGAGATGGTTTTAAGAGTGTTGGTGATAGTGCTCCGACATCTGTACTTCTTTGGTGGAGTAGATACGTGGATTTTCAGGAATGACCCTGTGAAAGGGAGATGAATTCAGTATCGTGGGTTACAGAGGTATGATTTCAAGTCTGCTAATCATGGCAGCACGTCTGTGTGATTCTTGGAAAACAGACCTTCTCTGCCTCATGAGTGTATTAGAAAAAAATACAGAGTACTACTATGGTCGGCAAAAGCTACTGCAGTGCAGGTGAGCCTCTAACAATTTATTTAGGGCATTAGCCGGAGGTTTTAAGTCAAGAGCTGGACCTCCTTGCCAACCCATGTCATTGCAGTGCACTTCCTTTAGTTGGTGAGTCTGTTAAGACTGCTCTTTCAATTCCCAATTCTTTCACGGAGACACTGAATTCTGAACTCCAGTAGTAGCCTATAAGGTCAGCAAACGCTTCTGCTTGTACTACTAATGTTTTGGCTGTGCAGACATTTGTAACTGTATCAGTGCCAATTTATTGGATGACTTCTGAACTTTGTTGCTGTTAGTACTCTGCAAGACTCCAGACTCACAAGAGCAGCAAAGCGGAAGCAAAGCAGTGTAACATAAACTCAGACATGCTCGTTATGTTATGCACCTTCAGGCTGGTCCTCACCTCTCATGGACCCGAGGTTTACAAGGCAAAGGAATAGTTAAGAGTTGGAACAAGTCGCAAGGGGGTGAGAAAACAAAGAGGCTCATTAAACTTTATGCCTGCATCTCACCTATAAACAGCAAAGTACAGTTTTTGTTAGTGCTTTGAATTTTAATTACATGCTGCCTTGGCTAGTGCACATATAATCTCATCTTTTTCCAGCTGATATTAGGGAATGAATCTCAAGTTTAATTGAAAAGCTGCCGAAGGTTTTGGGAAAAACTGGAATGTTTGTGTGTAGAATACATGTTTGCAAACCATTGCAAGGAAAGATAGTTTCACTCTGAAGCTGGTCAGGGATGCAACTTTACTACCCACAAAGTAATTAATAGCACGTTAGTAAACATGACTGCATTCTATGTTTGCTGATGAGTCCACATGGTTCTGCGAGGAACATATTTCCTCTAGAATGTGACATCTTTCTTAACCACCAAAGAATATAAATATTGGTCTTAGTGCTTGAGCAAATCATCTCAAACCAGTGAATCACAATTTTAATGCACCATGTTGTACTGCAGCATTATTGAATTTCTGTATTTGATCAAAGCTGTGACAGATGTTCATGTTACATTGACCATGGTGATACCATTTTTTTCAGTTGAAACAACCAGTATCCTGAGGAGCACTGCATTGAGTTCTGTGGTAAGTTCTGCTTCTTAGTTGTTCTCACTGGAAAATAATACAACACCATAATTTAAAGCTTGATCTGACTGGGAAAAAAAAAAAAAACAAAAAAAAACAAAAAAAAAACCCCAAAAAACAAAACATTCAGGTTTTCTCAGAAAATGTTAGTTTTATTGAGACTTGAAGTTTGCTTTAGTTGTGTGTTGTACTCTGTAACCAGTTTCATTGACAGCATGCTCTGCTGTTCTGGGAGTCGCATATATTAGTCCAGCAAAAGTAGTGACTGTGGACATGCTTGCTTTTCTTGTGCTTTGTTAGTCTAGCCATCCCCTCCAGAATCAGGTGTTTTACTGATTCTGGGTTCCAATGTGAGAAATGCTACTAAGGAGCAGCAGAATTCTCTGGGCATTCTGGAGCAGCAGTGCCTGTTAAGTGCCTGAGCTATATGCAGATGCAGAGCTCAGAAAAAATACTGCAAAAATGAGTTGATTGCTGCTTCACTGGTATTACCCCACTTGTGCTGATTCACAGCAGTTGACAATTGAGTCTAAGGTGATCTTCTTACAGTGGTTCTACATAGCCTGTCATGGTATTTAACTTCAACTAAGCTAGCTTTCTTTGGAGAAAATTGCAGTATTTCTAGAAGCAGTGTGGAAATTCAGTAAGAAGTTGGGAGTCTGGTATGCTTGTAAATAAAGTGTTTGGGTGAGAGAAGACTTTCAGGAATTGCCCTGAGTCAGGTAACTCTTTTGCGGCCTGTCTGTCTTAAAAGCAATGAGGAATCTCAGTAAGTTAATAAGCTTGCAAGTAATCAGATTTTCCACACGCAGTCATGTCCTGTAAGTGCAATAGAGTGTATTAATAGTACTCCAATGTAACATTTTCCAAGTGTTTTGTAGTACTGCTGGTTGGGTCATGTACTTCTAACAAGCGTTAACATTCCTCGGGGAAGACTTAGAGTTTGAAGTGCCTTATTCTGCCATAAAATGAGGAATAATCAAATCTGTGAAGAAGAGGCCACTGTGAGGTTGGCAGGAATATGTGTCACTTGTGTATTATATAGTAGGCATTTCCTCTTTTCCTTCGATGAGTTGGAGGAAACCACTGTGAAGTATTTGTATTGTATGCAAAAGAAGAATATAACATAACAAAACATTCATGTTTCTTGCTTAATTGTCATTTGCCTGTAGTGTATTCTGGAACAGCATAAGGCTGGAATTGCTGCTCTTACACCAAAATCTTTACCAGGTTTAGACTACAGCTGCCCACTGTCTACACTTTATGATAGCATGCTGTGATGGTGCTCTGCTGGTGGGCAGCAGGTTTCCATGGCAAGAACGTGGTTGGAGAAACAGAATTCTTCACAACACCTCTTCAGGTATTTTCTGAGACCCTGTTTTCACAGTTATTAATGAAAAAGAAACTACCAAGCAAGACTGCAATCTATGACTTTCTGTTGTGCCATTTGTTAACATTGTGCCACTTTATTTGGTAATTGCATTAGTACATGCCAGGTACGAGTTCATCAGAGTGCTGCAAGGGCTGGGAGCTCCTTGGAGCTGCAGGGCCTCCTGGGTGGGGGAGACATCAGGTTAGGGATGGCAGCTGGGCTCTGTTACACCTCCCAGCACAAGCATACAACCCTGTGCATGGGCAGGGGATGAACTGGGAGCAGTAAGCCATGGGAAGGGTCCAGTGATGAGGAGAATGGAAGTGTTGCAGGCACCACCTAACTGATGTTGCATCAAACCTCAAGTGGTGATCTATACTGTCATTTTTGGTCATCCCTAGTAGGTCACTGATGATACAGAGTACCCAGTTATACTTTCTATTTATTTATTTGAAATGCTTTGAAGAGTATTTTTAAATTAAACCTCATTTCTTCTATTTTTCTTTGCACTGGAATTACTGTGTGCCATTGTTCTAAAACTTGAATGTTGCATACAAGATATTTGTGCTCTTGTAAATTCTGCAGACATTTTCTTGGCTTCTCAATATTCTATTGATGCAACTCTTCATTTAAAAAAGAAAGGTTCTTGCCAACTTACTTGAAGTCTGCTTTGGCTTTTACCTCCGCACAGCTACAAGCAGCAACACAACCACGCTATCCCCATCCAGAAGTAGGACTTAGTCTAAATGCACAGAGTGCTCAAAGCTCAGATTTCTCTCTCTGTAGCAAGCTACTAAACATAATGAATTATTTTCATTTTCATGAGTGGTAGCTCTTCATAGTGGCCACAGTTCAAAAATATCACATCCAGGAAGCTTAAGCACTTAAGATCCAATTTCCCTCTCGGGTATGGAGGGTAGAGAGGGTATGGCTAGGTCATTGCTGCACTCACAGTGTAACTGTGTAAGAGTTGGCATTGAACAGACTGGGTAGGCTGGCATGAGCAGCCTCGTTTGGGCTTCACAGAGCCTCAAGTAGTCTAACTGCTTTGTCTGTTCCCTGTATTTCAGATGAGTTTTCAATGTAGTTGGCCATGTTAACATTAATAAAGCATGCAGAGAGTGGGTCTGGAGGAGATGTGCACATAGAGCTGCATCTTCCCCTCCAGACAGCAAGTCTCCTGCTCCTAGTGGCCTCTGCTGTGCCACTTGTGTTTCTGTCAGGGGGCTGCATTCACGGGAAGATGTCTTTTAGAGAAGATGTGTATGTGGCTGTTAGCTCTGGAAGGGTGCAGAACAGCCCTGAAACGAGGTTGAGAGCTTCACAAGAGGAGCAGCTGGTGACGGGGGAGATTTTCACAAGAATGGGAGAAAGGAAGTGGGCAAGTAGAGGAGTGCTGATTACATCAAGTGCTGTTTACATCAAGTGCTTGGGGAGATCATGCAGTGCAGTGCTAGTTGGACTGGCAGTCAAACATTTAGGTGGAGAAGAACACAGCTGAAAAATTTAAGAAATAACTTCTTCTGCCCCCAAAATGTTGGTACAATTCTGTAAGGTAGGAAGAGGGTAAGAAATCAAAGGAAAGTAATTTCTTTGCTATCTAGTCACATCCTCCCACTGTGTGGGAATCACTGCAGGATCTTGTGCCTGTTTGCTTGCCACAGGAATAATTTCTGCACCTAATTATGTTGAGGCTTCCTACTATCACTTATTCTGCACCTCAGAGCCTTAGCTTTTCAAATAAATTCTTTGTTCCACCCCTGTCTCTGCTCTGGCTTAGCCAAATTTGGAATCAGTTTGCCAGTCACCATCTTTTTCCATTTTAGAAAAGTCAGGTTACTTGGCAGTAATTGCTAAGGGGTCAAACTTAAGCCAGTCATCTTGACACTGGATGTTCCTTTAGTGTGGAGGATACTTTCTTAGTGTGTAGTTCAGGCTGTGTTTTGACTTATGTTATTTCCTTTCAGAATGATCACTTTCCAATATTAATTTAATTTCACAGAAGACATATGCTTCACATCTGAGCACTGTGCTGGGACTGCAGTGCAGGCTGGACGTGTGTGTGCTGAGGCCATTCCAGCTGCCCATGCCTGTAGAAGGGTGCAGCACTGACTCAGGCTCCTGGGCTGGAACTGGGGCTCCTTCATGCCCTCAGTAAGTCAAACTCATCACAACTTGATTCCAAGCACTCCTATGTGAATGAGCCTTTCAGCTGATGTCAGTAGCATTTCTGGTCTCTTTCCCATTCCCCTTTATCCTTGTGCTGTCTCCAGAGAACATAATCAAGCATGGGAGCTTGTAACAGTCAAGGCTGTGAGATTGTGTAGCATCAAGCACGGCCTTGAGGAGTCACATTTGCTGACATTAAGTTGACTACAGCTTTATGGTCATTTTACACATGACAGCATGTCAGCTGTGTAAACCTCCCAGGAACAAGAGATTGCCTATGACTAGCTGCGATGAAATTGAAATGATTTGTCTGTGTCTGTGTGGAGTGGAAAATGTGGCAATTGTTTGCTAATCTTCTCAATTTCTCAAGCTTGTTTTGTGCAATTTTGTAGTGAAGACAAAGCATTTATATGGTTCACAATGCAGGTGTGTGCCAACTCCTCCCTGCTCCATCAGTTCGTTCCCTCAGCCTGCCATCAGGTTTAATGGGCTTCAATTTAAAGCAACCAGACCATGTTGTTTTTTCCTAACTTCAGAAAAATTTATATCAAGGGAAATCTGTGCCACTGTGGAGAGAAATGTTACTCAGGGTCACTTCAGGTAAAAGCAAGTGAGCCCTGACCGACTGGATTTCCACAAACGTGTTGTGGAATAAGGGACTAGTTAGTATAGCAGAGGTATGGTCTGAGCTGATGGATTCCTGTGCTTTTGGTGTAAATGTATAGGTAATGATGGGCATGCTAGAGTGCACCTTGAGCATAGGCAAATTTATAAATGATTGCTGCTGTTGTCATTTTTCAGACTTAAAAACCCTATGATAAAGCCCATGATGTATTTAAATAACAGGGTGATACCTTGAATATGGCTTTTTGAACATAATTCTACCCAAGATGTCTATATTTTGCTTTAAATTAGGATTAAAAAAAATGAGAATTATTCTGACGTCTTATTTTTCACCAAAAACTGGCAGCTCCTATATATTCCAAAATTGGACTGCTCCTTTATATTCCAGAACCTGACTGCTACATGTGTCACAATCTAAATAGAAATGCTTTGTTTTTATTTTTTGTAGTATTTTATTTCGTGTGACTTGAAGTATACTAAAGATTGAGATAAACAGACATTGTGCAACAACCCGTTTAGTGCGGAACATTTGATATGAAAAAGACTCCCACTGAAAAGCTGCTGGTGTCAAATAATCATTTCTTCTGCAGTTATTGACTTGCACCCATCCAAATGACAGGGGCTTGGCTGTCAGCAGGGAACAACACTATTCCAATAAATGGTTGTGAAACTCTGCATGGTTGTTATCGCATCAAAACCTTTATGGAACTGTACACTTCTGGCTTCAGTGTTTTCTCTCACACATTCAGAAACAATAGAGGAGGAACTATCTGTGGTTATTAAGAAACAAGGCTACTTTTTACAAACAACCTTCCCTTAGATATAGTTGATCTTAAGCTGCGTATCTGAAGTTCTGGTGGACTTCGGGCTTGACATCATATGTTATGTTCAGAAGCTTTTTCATCATGCTCTCCTTGTTCTTCTGGTAGCTGCTGGTGAGGTTTCGGATGGTTTCTGTTGTTTGCTCTTCTATTTGAGTGGAGAGGTTACCTTGGGAGCCCATTACCTGAAAAAGCAAAAGTCCTCTAAGCAAGGCAGACATTATGCATGACTGTGTTTATTGCACTTCTCTTTATTATCTAGCATAAACATAATGCAAACACGTCACACTGTTTTCTAACAGTAAGGGTATGATCTAGGTTGAACCGTACACATAAAAACAGAATTAAAGGCAACTCTTTCATATGCTCATTAGCAATAGGAATCTCCCATGTAATGCAAATTTCCCAGCTCCCTGTGGGAACAATGCTGTACGTGTTTTGTCTTTTAACCATTCATTTTATTCATTTTCTGTTTTAATGACTAGTCAACTAAGTTTCAGCACTCCTGTGCCTCATTTGGCCTCATTCAGAATGAATGTGAGCACAGCTAAGGAGCAAAACTATGGGAAAGCCTTCCTGAAACTGCATTGTTAGAGTTTCAGAGTATTTGAAATGTCTTCAGCAGCTACCGATGTATAACCCTCAACAGGCCTCAGACAAGGTCTTTTAATGTTACATTTTCTTATCTGGCAAAGTACCAGACAGCTTCTGGCACAGTTAATATCAGGACGTTCGCTTAGAATTTAATTGACTCTCCACTCGCTGAACATTTTAGCAAGGTTATGTTATAAACAGATGCACACGTTCCAAATCCGTGGCTTTGTTCCTCCTCCCCCACTGCCCCAACATCTCTCGCATTCTTCCCTTATGGAAAAGTCCTTCAAATACTGAGAGAGGATTTTGTTTTTAGCTGGAGAATTCCACGGGGAAGAGCGGAAGACATTTCTGCACACAGAGTAAGAAAGTAATAAATAACATATTCTCCTTGTTCCTGCCACAGTTCTCTGGGGCGGACTAGCAGCTGGACTAACCTGTGATGGTAGTAGGGGTACATAGAGGATGACCTCAAACAGGAGGAGTCATTAGTTGTATTTTCCATGTGACTTCTGCCCAACTTAGTACTTGAAAGAAGGAGAGGCAGCTGAACTATGATCTCCTTTTGCACAAATCACGCTTGCAATTATCTGTACCTGGCAACGTAGTAAGAAGTTTGTCTGCAGTCCAGATGTAAAATATTTTCTGATTTGGAAGAAATACAGGATGTAGACACAATTGTAAACACTGGGAAAAGAGTATCATTTTCTGTAGTAACTATTTTTAGTTGGCATTTTATTTTAGCTTTTAGACAAGTTGTAAGGGTCTCATGTGGGAAAGATTGTACAGCTTAAACCAGATTTATGAAGCTGATTTTTTCCACTGGGGAAAATAACTTTCTAGAGATCCCAGATGGTTGCATGTTATCCAGCTACTAAATATTTTTGCAAAACCTCAAGGAGAGGATTATAATAAGAAGAGCATCTCTAAATCAGGAACCTGCTCTCCTGGTTTGTGCTAAATACTGATCTGAGATGGTTGATTCTTAATCTTATTTTTCATCTTTTATTTCCACTCCACTTCTGAATTCGTTCTCTTATCAGGATCCAGGCAATGTTCAGTTTAGTTTGTGATTTCTTCTGACCTTTATAGTCTGTCCATCATTTTGCCCACGCTGGTTTTATGTTAGAGGCATTCCAAAGTTGCTGATGCATTACTCTGTTTCTGAAAGCACAGGTTTGGAGCCAGCGTTCACAATGCCGGAGTTCAGTGACCTCAGACCTGAGTGCAACACCACGAGCACTATGAAAACCAGTTTGGGTTCTGAACTTCAATTTTGTATGTCTCTTTTGAAAAGTTGTTATTTCTGAAAACAAAGTCTTGCTGTTTGTCACTCTAACCTCATATTAATCATGACCTTTTTTTGGTCATTGTTCATTTTAAACTGGTGCCGAACATCTCATGGGACAAGAAAAATTACCCCAGTAAGGTCCAGCAACACACAGTAAGATGAGAAACAGCATTAAGAGAGACTGACCAAAAATTATATTAGTGTCTGCATACACGAGCCAGCAAACTGAGCTGGGTGTCAGACCTTCTTGGGTTACCTCCTCACTGCCTTCTAAGTGCAGGTTAAACGTGATGACGTTGCTCTGAGGTAGCTAAACGTTCAGCATAACGGGGCCAGGGAACTTGAAGCAGGACTGCAGTAATCTTACACAGCATGCTCTCATTTGAGGAGCAATACATGCTCTGGCCTGCTTGTGTAACATGCTCAGGTGTCGAACAATGGCCTCTGCTTGCAGCTTGAGTTTTTGTTTATGATGAAAATATTGAGTGCACCAAAACAAAGTTTTTTTTTTTTCTCCTCTGCTGTGTATGTTAGACTAAACCAGGAAGTTCCGTTTGGTTGAGAAGTTTAAGACATTTAGATGCATTTTTACTTTGTTAGGATCAATAAAAATCTGAAGTTGTTTGTATAAGACAACTCCACCTGGCCTGGCAGACAGGTAGTGTGTCTGGAGGCTGACAGTGCATACAGGAAACTTGGTGTGTATGTTCTAAAAATTATGATCTCTGCTGGGAAATGTATTATGTGAAATATGTCTGAAATAATATATTTATATGGCAGTTTTTATTTGACCTCCTTGGCTTTTTTGTTGTTGCTGTTTTTGAACAGTTTTCTTTCCTTTGAACAAAACAAACAGGAAGGAAACAAGAAGAAAACCATGAGGAATGTTGCCAAGCAAAAAGAGAATAGTTTGTGAAATGTTATGAAAATGGCAGAGATGACAGCAAGATGCCATAAATTTATAAAACGAACTGCAAATCAGATATGGAAATATCCAGACAGTTGTTTCTAGGAAGATGAGAAAAACTCCAAAGCTTGGACGATTTCAGTTCATCAAAGATGCACTGTTCTATGCAGTTAAAAAGCTCAAGTGGAACAGAGGGAGCTGATCTCTCCACAGAAGTGGAAGAGGGATTTTTAACTGGAACATCTACCTTATTTCAACCTCCAGTTTCGGGGCAGAAATGAGGTCTTTCTGGAACACTCCTTTAGGAGAACCTGAAAGTATTGTTGCTTAAGGGAGAAAATGCTTTCCAAAGGGCAAACGTGAACTGTAATACAGAATCAGGACAATTTCAGTAGTTAAAATCCACAATACCAGGTACAAATGCATTCCAATCCTGCGAAAGAAGTCAAACTGAAGTATATGCACATATACTTGTGAGGCCTGTGTGACAGGTGTGTTTAATCAGCATGGTGAGTTTATGAGTGTCCACATCCTGCTCTTTGACACAGTTTGGTTTACTGCAAAAGCCCTTACAGGTCTCACTTACGTTCGTTTGCTTGTTCCTGAATTCCTTCTCCCTCTGCAACCGGTAATGGTCTATCTCAGCTATGGCTTCTTCTTTGGCCTGCTTCAGTCTCTTTCCCTTTCCTAACAGAGGGAAGAAATGCAGATTTATGTCACAGTTGTCACATTATCCCAGAAGGTGCATCTCCCACCGTAAGAGATATTTCACTTGGGTAGAAGTTTCCTGGACCAAGTTTTGAGCAAGGTGAGCATCAGTGGCATCTGCACAGAGTTGGTAGAAGAGCCGAAGGGATTTAGTAGGGCTCTTTTAGAGTGAAAATACCTATCTTCTGAGATCAGCTCTCTACACAAAAGCACACATCAAAATGAAAATCTTGCTGGTTTGCTAACAACAAAAGTCCTTTTGCAACTACACGTTTTCTCATAACACAAATGACTTTTTTTTCATCACAGCTTTGTGTTTAAATAAATATCTATCTTCCCTTCATCAGCAATAGTAGCAGCCAGATAACAGATTTTAGTTGTCAGTGATTGGAAAAGACGTTATTTTGTGAGGTTTTTCTGCATCGATTGGCTGCCAGGATCCCTTCATCCCACACCAACTGGGTTCTGTTTAGAGCTGGCAGATTTCCAAAGTGCTGCAAGATACGTCTTAACCATTACCAAACTGAGCTGCAATCTCCTGGCTCTGTCCTCTTTGCCCCCACCCTTTTTCCTGAACATCTGTTAAATGCAGAGGTGGGTGATTAAGAGAAAAAGGAAGCTGATAGTATTCTCTACAAATGTGCAGAAAACATCGAAGTTATTGTGAAGTCTTCCTTTCGTTTTATTTTTAAATAGGATGATGAACTTAAAAATGGCATTTTAGGCAGTAGTGAAAACTAGATTTTTCCCCTTGGGAAGGCTTGTGTTTACAAGCTTAATTTGTTCTTAGGTAAATACTAAGGGTATGTGAAATGAAACCCATGTAAATTATTGCAGGAGCAGGTAAAAGGCACTGCCTGGGTGTCACAGCGATGTTAGGTCAAGGATGAAAGTAGAGGGATTGATGGGCATGTGATAAGTTTTTACACAAAGGAAGTACTGAGCATCTCATGACAATGCCATGGTTACACGTTGTGTGCATGCTTTGCATGTAGAAACTTGGAAAAGTTGTGGATCTCAACATGATTCTGCTATGCTACTTTCTGCAGATCACTAACTGATAGGGCAGCAATCCTCTTGCATTGAAAGTTGATGCATTAAGTTTAAAGCTGCTGGCACTGATGCTGATTTGTTGTTTTTATTTTTTTTATTTCTTTGGTCTCTTTCTCCTATACATCTAGAATGTAAGGGGTGGGAGAGGATACTCTTGCTCAACTGGATAAGAAATACTTTGTTTACTTGCATAAATGAGGATAATTCAAAACTGGACAACTGAACATGTTTGCTTAATCTGATGCATGAAATGCCCTTTCATTAATTTGCTGTGGCCACCTACTTGATGTCACTGAGAAATATCAATACTTTCAGAAAGCTTTTAGTTTGTTTTTAATCTTCAAATACAAGTACACTGAAAACAGAATCTTCTTGGAAAGCCTGAAGAACATTCCTGAACCAAGCTGGGGAGCTGTGCATTCCAATTTCAGACCTGTTTTTTCCAGGTGGCTCTGTCAGATTGGTTGCACCTGTGCTGGGCTTCTGAAGCCTTATCAGGTGTGACATGTAGCAATCTGTCAACTGGGCAGGGCACAACAGAGCTGAATGTGAGAGGAAGGCCATCATATTTGGTATGTTTTTGGGCAAAATTCCCGATCCAGTGGTAAAGTATTTGCTCAACTGGTGGCCCCTTCAGAAGCTTTATCTGCAGGACAGTGAGTAGGAGCAGAGATTTGCCTGAAACATGGATTTCTTTTTGAAGTTCTGGTTCTCAAACCATTGGATTTCATGGACGGACTTGTTGTGGGTAACACAGAGAGGTGAGGTTTTACAGCAAGAAGGAAAACGGTGGGGAGCTCCGCAGCTTTACGGCCTTTCAGTTCATCAGTGGTGTACTCACCTGTGCAGGCTATTACTCATCTCAGAGTTCTCCTGCCATGAAAGTAATATAGTTTGTATTGAGGAATAATGATGTATTTTAATTCCCAAAAGTTCGAATTTACTTGATAGGAGCTGATACCTTCAGCTTCTGTGTCACTTTATGGAGTGTTGGGATCATTAACTGACAGACTCATGTAAAAGCCTGATATCAATCTGGAGAACAAAATTTGGGACCAGATGAGAACTGTGTTTTCAAATTGCTCTTCCTCTCATCTCCAAATTTAGAGCTGTTCAGCTTAATATAGAGGTTTTCCTTTAGAAATGGCACTGGGAGGAGATTCTCTGGAACTGTGATCAGAGGAAGTGACTAAAATGAAGCTCTGCCAATTTCACCAGCTGAAGAATTGGATCTCTATAGTAAATTAAATTATTTCAAAAATGGTGGGATTTTAATTTCAAATTCCATCTGGGGGGCCATCTGTACTAAATATGTTGCATATTTGGCCATGAGATAGATAAATGAATCCATTTAAAATGCATACAATAGGAAGAGAGGCTAACTATAGAAGTGCAGTTCATCCACCTCTCACAATGCAGCTGGGGAACCAAAAAGTGAATATATACATACATGTCGGTTCCTGACACTGGAATAACCACAATACATAGGGTGTCACTGGAGACTGATAGCCACTGGTTTTTTTTTGTTTTCTTTTTTCCATGTTGCCTTTAGATTGGCACAGCAGGAACCTGCTGCTTCCTATTTAATTAAGTGGAAAAGCTGTGAGTAAATTACTGCTAGTTCGAGAATGTTGTGGACAGAAGCAGCAACTGCCAACATATGCGATAGTGCATATGCTGCACCTGATTAAGTTAAGCAGAAACTAGAGCTTAACCTGCTGTTTCACTAGAGGCAAACCAAAATTAATTAATCGGTCTGTTATTAACCACTTGTCTGCTACCTTAGATGTACAATAAGGAATTGCCTTTTCCAGGTCTTACTGGACGTCTAGGTGGGATTCTCTATCATACAGCTGAGCTAATATTAAACCTTATGTCCTCATGGGTAGCAGAGCACAGCAATTAAGCCAAGATCATGCATAAAGTGGGCTAGAGAAAGAGGAAGGATGGGCAAGCCAACCTGTCTTTCATAGATTTACCCCAGGATTGAAAAGGTGAGGTGCAGAAAGCTCTGAGTTTGAAGAGACCTTTGTCCCAAGGGACATACAGTGAGGGCCAGGTCTGATGCTGCCTGTTTGTCCTTCCTTCTTTCTCATCCTTCAGGACAGGGAGCAGCAATGGAGCAGAGCTGTCCTCGCTCCATTTCCCACTATGCCCTGGGTATGGTACCTGAGGGAGAGGAGGGAGAATCAGCAGGCTCCAAGCTTCATGTTAAATCACGCTAATCTTAACCAGCTTTCTGTAGCAAGTCAGCCCTGTATTAGATATTCTCTTACACAGTCCGTGGGAAGGAACTAGTAGCATAAAGAAAGGTTATGCCCTTCTTTATGGGTATTGCCACAATGTTAATGAAATAACTCTGGTTAAATTTGGAGCAACCAGAGTGATTTATTTATTTATTCAAGCATCTTGACAGAGAAAGGCAGTAGGAATTAAATCTTTCTGAAAATTTTATGTTCTAATTTGCTTAAACACTGTTATCTTGCTTCCCCAGAATTGACTTGCTAAAATCATCTTTCTGTTTTCAAACAGATCATCTGGGCTTCTAGCTAAATTTCTGCACAGAAATGTCAAATGAATAAGCTGCCAAAAATTAATGACTTTTTTTTTATATAAGATTGTTTCTGTAGATTTCTGCTTTGTTTTTTGTCTGCTAAATGGGATTTAGGAATGCTCATTTTAAAGATTATTTTGCAGTTACAATAAAATGCAGTAAAACCAGCTGATCAGTGTATATATAGCTTTTTGCTAGTTAAAATATGTTGTGGGTATTGTCCAAGTGAGCATGATGGATGTAATTGATATCATTCTTCTTAAGTGTTATGTTAATATTTGTGTTTTTTTTTAACATGATTTGATTTCTTGAAAAGTTTCATATAGGCTTCCATTGTATTGGAAACTAGAAATTCAAGCTAAGACATAAAAATCTATAGGAATCCAAGTTTTGCTAAATCCAGTGTACGTGACACATTATTTTCCCTTCTTTTAGCCAAAAGGGTTTTCAGAAATTGACATTTTGGTTCTGACAATGATAAGTTATTTCAGGGATACTATTTATACATAAGGAAAAAAACAGTAGACAAGGCAGTGCAGTGTACAAAAGGATAGAGAACAGCAAGCTCTTTTTTGTTCACAATTAATGGATTGGATGGTTTCAGCCTTGCATATGTGTATTTACCAATTGACTGTTAATAAATTGTCAGGTATAAATGACATCAGTTGATGATATGGCAAAGAATGTGATATGGAAGGTGAGATAAAGGATATTGAGCAAGAAGAGCTACGATGCTACACTTTTACTTTACTTTGTGACTGTAATTGTATTCATTGGTGAGCTTCAGTAGTCCAAGTAGATTTAGCATTACAAACAGCTGCATGTATTTCAGTAACAGTCAGGGCCACTACCTGCTTATGTATGATTCTCTGTGTGTCCATTCTACATTTTGTTCTGATTATGTGAGTTTCAGCAGTAAACATGACAGTTTTGCAGAAGCGTACTTTTGGTAATTGCATTTCCTTGAAAATGACTTGCACTTGTGACCTTCGAGCAGCCGGCCTTTCCTTCTTCTCACATTACAGCATAAATAGGATAATCTGGTTTACTCAACCCATGGTGTTGTGCAAAGACTGTTTGCAGTGACAAGGAGGTCATATTTAGGGTTCAGCAGGGGCAGGGCTGCTTGGCACGGGCAGGACGGGTTCAGCACTCTCAACCAGAGCTTTGAGATGCCCGGCTAAGAGCAGCAGCTGCTGATCCCAGCTGGTCTGAGGTGGGCCAGGGCTGGTGCTTCTGAAGTGAGGAAGGACACCCTCACCTTGCTTCTCCGAACGGTGTGTGCAGGTTAACTGGTTGCACTTCAATATATTAATTCTGTTTGATCTTCCTTGTATTTTAGTCTCACTCAGAGGCAGACTTTGCAGTCATTAATGTTGATTCAACTGCTGAATCACTCTGGGAACAAGACTGCTGAAATAATTCTCATTTGGCACAACAGGATTTGGCAGTAGGAAAACCTCTTCAGTCCCTGGCTGAAGTTATTTAGGCCATTCCTGGTTTACTTAGGCATGTAAAAGTGGCACAGTGACATTGCCACGAAAATCTGAAGTGAAGGACAGCAAGGAAAATTTGTGCTAGCAACAGCAAGAGCGTGAGAGTGGAGATGAGTTACAGAGAAGGAAGTCATACTGATGAAATATTTGTAATCTGTTTTTACTGAAAACAAAACTTCTACAGCTTGTTTGCTGTAGCTGCTGAATAACTCTTCCCTCAGCACTGCAGCACTGGTAGGCATGGGCAGGGGTTGAACTCAGACTCAGAGGGATTTGGAAGGAAGCTTATCTAGAAGAAGCCCCATGTTTATCATGAGTGCTATGCGTGGGGCTGGGTTGCTGACAGAGGAGTGTACTTGTACACAGAATGGAGTAAACCCAGCTTGGCTTATATCTGGACTCAGCAAGATGCTCATTTTGGTCATTACTTGAATGCTATAATGATACTTTTTATTTTGGAGACTTCTTAACTTACAGAGCTTCTTTTAAACTGGATGTTTCAGAAAAAGCCAAATTGCCTTTTTTTGTTGTTTAAAAAAAACCTCACACAAACACACAAAAATGTAAGTGATGTCACGCTGTCACAGCTAAAGGACTGAGTCTGCAATTGGTGTTCAGACCTTACTCATTCCCTACATGTGAGGTTGTGCCCTTACAGATCACCCAGTTTTTTTGCCCTGGGGAACCATGCATGTCCTCTGCCCTGCATCAAAAGGGGAGCAAATCTCATTGAAAGCACCTTGGCTGGCTGTAGAAAGGTTGAATTTCTACCTAATTATTCCTGGACTTCAAGTTTGGAATAGCAACCCCAAACACCCTTCTGGTGAGCCTTTTTTTTTTTTTTTTTTTTGTGAAGATGGGAGAATGCTGTTGCTTCTGCATGGCTGCAAGGCATGGGCGGGCAGCAGCTGGATGCTCAAGGAAGGGACAAGACTTTTCCACTTGTCTGCTGTACAAATTAGCACATCACACAATGACGCTGATTGATAGGTAGAGGGAATATACAGATTACGTAGACTATTTTTCTTTAGCTTCTATTTTTTCTTGGAAAACAAAATCCTTTATCACACTATCTTGCTGCACGTGGCATCATTCTTCACTGGAAGAGGTTGTCCAGAGAGGCTGGGAACGCCCTCTCCCTGCAGATGTCCAAGAGCAGGCTGCACAGGGCCTTTGAGCAACCTGGTCTTCTGGGAGGTGTCCTGGTCTATAGAAGGGGGTTGGAATTAGATGATCTTAAAAGCCCCTTCCAACCCAAACCATTCTATGATCTTCACCCATTTTACCTCAGTGCTGCAGGATGCCATTAAGATTCCTGTTTCTAAGTCAAGATTGTTATGTGAAATAGCATTCATCTGTCATGGCTAATGCAAGTTGGTGACTCGTGTAGTTGGAACCTACGTTCAGGAAACTGTGGCCACAGTATTTTGTGTTAAAATCAATAGGAGATGAATACAGAAAATGATGGATGGAACGGTATTCTTGCTTTCATGATTACTACTTTTACTGGAATTATTAAAGTTTCAACTTTTTTTTGTAAGTTGAGATATTGCTTTTATTTTCTTGTTATTTTGTTGCTTGTATTTGATTAGAATATAAAGGTTTGAATTTATTCTTGGATACCGATTATGCACACTTATACAAGATATGCTTATACTAAACAGAATGTTTGATCTCTTGCTGGTAGCTCGTAATAAGACCTTATAAGAAACGTTCTCAGTTCTTGTTATTGTACTGGGGCTTTGATTATTTCCATCCCAATTTATTGTCAAATACTTTTTGGCACCCAGTTGAGAAGTTAAAAGGTAAGGTGCTTGTTTTCATAAGTAAAGAGGAACACTAAAAATGTGCGTAAAGCAAAATGCATGGTCAAGAGTCTCATTCTCTGGAGATTGCCACCAGAGGCATTTAGGCTTCTAGTTTAAATACCTAAAGAAGGAATGGCCTTATTGGCATAGAGAAAAAACAAGAATAAATCTAGCTGACAGGATGAATATAACAAAGAAAGCCTTGTTTAATGTAAAGAGGCACACACACACACACGCACATGTGTGCACAGAATTTAAGCCAAGTATGCATCTGGGTAAATGCCTGCTGCAGTAAAGGCATGGCACTAATGCAAGTGAAAGGGAAGTGGCACATAGGAAAGAATAGGTGCACATCTGCAATGTGTGCAGATTTAATAATTTTTTTCCTTGAGCCACTGTATTTCTGAAAAGCTTACAGTAGAAAAAGAGAGTAAAACCAGGCCACATACTTACTCTTTTTGGCTTCCTCAAGCTTGTCCTTGGCACGTTTTTCTGCCTGCAAAAGCTGCTGGACTCCTTGGGACTGGCTGGTCATGCTGGTGGCCAAGGCTGATGTACTTCTACAGGGCTTGGAGGGAGCTTTATACAGCTACCAGGCCCTTCCCTGTGCTTTTTTTCTGTCTGTCAGTTATTACAACAGCCTTCCAGATTACACCAAACCAGCCTGCTCTGTCCGGATTACTTCTGCTAAAAAAGGCTGCTGGTGTAATTGGAGAAACAGCAACTAGATTTACAAGAAACTTCCCTCCTCCTTAAGATCACCAAAGTATCTGGTTCATGCTCTGGGAAAAGAGGAGAAAAGCACTCCAAGTGGCTTGTGATTGTATTTTTTTTTTTAATCTTCTGTTGTTGAAGTGGAATATAGTTAAACCTGGTGACAGGAACTAAGGAGAAAAATAATTTTGGCTCCTGAAGTTTGCTTTCAATAAAACTTCCCATGAATGTAAAGAATCAGGCTTGGGCAGTACGTAAATAGCTTTGGTTGAATTGGTTGTTTCACACTGTTTCCTGAAGGTAGTCTCTCTTTTTTTCTTTTTTTTCTTAAAGCAAAACGTTCATAGGAAATGAGCTCATCAAGGACTGTGGGTTAAATAGGCATGTGCTGGGTAGGTATGATTTCCTGGGGAGCTGAGTGCTGTGCTGGGTGGCTGTGGGCTCTGGGAAGGTAGCTGCTGGTCCATGTATTTCCCTTTCAAGCTGTACGAACACACAGAGCAGTCAAGCAGGTGGGAGCCTGGCTGTAGTGCACGTCCGTTCCCTGTGGAGGGAAGGTGACTTGTGTGCTGCTGCACAGAAAATTTTAAATAAGACTTCAAGATATATTAAAACAGAATCGAATCTTGCTCTTAAAGGTACTTCATGCATTACACGGGAGAGGAGCACATCAAGATTTGTAATGGAGATCTGTGACGACCTTCTTGCTCACTTCATGCATTCTGGTTTTTGTGAGGAAATTGTTTTGAAGGCTTTTTCTTCCCAAGTGGTTGTAGGTTTGTGGGAAAATGGAGGGAGAAGCCTCTTGCCCTCATCCTTCAGCTGTGCTCTGAATGATGGTAGCATTGAGAAAAGGAAGTTTTTTGCTTTTTGATTTGTGACCCAGGCTCTCTCTGGGAAGGTCTGAGCACTTATGTACTCCTTATGGTTTGTTAACAACCTTCATCCAGAAGCCACGTGAGATGTCTGCCCAGCTCTAGTGCTAACATCAGAGATCAGCTCTCTATGCAAGGGAACAGACATGGCACTATTTTTAGAAGATTTTAATGCGTATCCTTGAAGCTTGCTTTATTCAGAAATAAAAAAGGAAGTGGTAATCAGTTGTACAGAAAATGTGCAAGCTGCAGTGCTGGGAAGCCTGTTGTGCTTCTGGAGCTCAGCTCCAAGTAATCTGATGAGCAAAGAAAAACAGAAGTGGAAAATGAAAGTATTAGGGAAAAAAATTGGTTAACTTGGGATGGGAAACTTGGGTGCAGAACTTGAAAGCAGCAGTTACTTAAAAATTAAGTGGGAAGCAGAGATGTTGTCAGGCTTTTCTCAGACATCAAAAGTGTATTCAAGGCAAAGGGTCTTGCCAAGCAAATCTCTGTGCTACAAGAAATGAAACAAAGCTGCTACCAAACTAGGCTGTTTCACAGCTTCTGGAATTAACTAGAAGAGCCAGGAGTGAGCTACTTCTGTTTCTCTGAGAAGTTCTCAACGCTGTATTTGCGTTATGTGGACCTCAGTAATGGTCTACGTACTGGTATTTAAAATCTGTTGATTTTAATATTTCACAGGAAACAGTTACATATGACGAATTTTTATAGGAAAAATTTCCAACTTTGAACTGGTTACCAAGCTCTTCCATCATTCAAAAATGCATGCATTTCTAAAGCAGGCCATGTGGGCTGCAAATGTCACATTCACATATTTTAATGCTCATTCTAAATTTTAAAAAAATCTCAGTAATTTGCCCTATAGTTAGTTTTTGTATGTCCAAGTGAGTGGATGAGAAGACAGCATTCCTGACAGAGCAGGTACTGGCATGTCTCCCCAGGGGAGAAATTTTGACTGATGCTTATATGCAATTTGTTGGGCTCCACGCACACTGCCACCTAGTACTCATTTTGAAGCTCGTCTGGTGATGATGACAGACTATTTTGACATGGCACCTTATGCATATGCCACTTCATGGACAATTCATTAAAATAATGTAGGGTGAGCCACTGACTGACCAGACTCCTACTTCATCACCCAGACAAATAAGTAACTTTTCTGTGCTGTAGTCACAGGCCTCTTTTTTTTTTTTTTTTTTTCTCAAGTCAGGTCCAGACTCATTTAATTACAGAAGAGAAGCTGATGTGATGGCTGATGATGTGGGCAAAGGTGTTATGAGAGGGAGCGAAGGCAGAGAGGCTTCTTTCAAAGGTGTCTCCATTTCCCTCTTCTGCATCTCATCCAGCTCTCTCACTGCTCAGAGTTTTGCGAGTCTTCTCGGATTGTTCTCACTAATATAAAGGAAGATTGGCATAGTTCTGGTATTCTTGCTCCCCCAAAGCAAAACTGTGGCTCTATGTAATGATGAGTCTTATGTGGCATAAGAGACCCTGCAGACACCTTCCTGCTCAGCTGCAGCTTGGCCAGCAGAGACACTCTAAGTCATCCATTTCTACTTTAGATGGAGGCTGCTGTTTTCTGTCTGCAGTGGGAAGATTGGTGGCAGTGAGTAAATTCACCCCAGGTAATTCAGATTTTTTTACTTGGAAAAAGGTCTGCTTGCTATGACTCAGATTGATCCTTACCTTGCGCGAATATAGCAGCTTCTCAACACATCTCCCACCAAGCAGTGTTTGCAGCACCCTTTTATTGTGGTTTGCATGTGCGCAGACTGTTCTCTGTAGGACAACAGCAGGCAGAGTTTCCGCTGAAACTCTATTCAAGCTGAAATTCTCCCATGCATTGTCTGTGTGGTTTATTTCCTTAAGCATGCACATTTTTGTAACTTTATTTTTTAATTATTAAAAATACTGTTTCTAAGTAGTGCTGATATGAGTACTAAGTAGCACTCTTTGTTCAGGCTGTGGCTTCAAAGCAGGGACTGATTCAATGCTAAAGCATTAAAATAGCAGCGTGTCAGGCAGGACAGCTGGCACAGAGGCTTTTGTGTATCAGCATGTACACCTTTTGTTTCTTTGCTCTAGACAGGTCTAAGTAAAGAAAAGAAAGCACTGTGCACACCTGCATAACTTACACCGTACTGAGTTCTGCTTTTCTAGTGAAAATGAAACATCTTCAACTGGAGCAAGAGCTATCATGTTGAGAAAAAACAGATAGTGCACAGTTCTGCTGCTTCTGTCAGCTTTAGCATCAAAAGGACTTTGTGTATAACTTAAACTGTGTGCAACAACTATCACATGCCTCTCAAAATTATGTCCTTTTCTTTCATAGTTAAACAGCTATATTTAAAGAGATAGTTTTGAATTCTGTATGGAAGCTATAATTATGTCTGCAATTTGGGATTCTCTCTACAGAGGTTCCTAACAGTGATGCTCTCGCTCTGTTAACTTCAGTGCAGTTGACCTCAGCAGCCTAAGTTTCATCTGGAAGCCTGAACAAATATGGGAACAAATAGGTAAGCAAAGATACACAAAGATTAGTGTACTGATAGAAGCAGTTTGCTGCCATAGTGTCTGGCCAAGTTGATTGACAGAGACCCAGCTCTGACTGGCTTAGCAGCCTCTGTATCCTATATTAAGCTTCTACTTGTTAATGAGCCCGTGTTTTTTCCTAAATTTGGCTGATGCAGTCCAAATACATGTAATTATGTTTGCTTCTTTAGCTGGATGAGCATTCAGAGAGAGCCCGTGTGAGCTATTTAATTAGTCCTTTTAAAAATCTCTTGAATTGCAAGGATACCAATGAAGAAGAATATATATATTTTTTAATTAATCATATGATAACTCAGGTACAGTACATTAAAAAAAAAAGAAAAAAGGCAACTCTAGTCACCAGCAGTTTGAGATAAATTTATAACCTGATCATTGGTGTGACTGTGATTATCACCTTTTTCAGCCCCAACCAGGTTACTCCTCCAGAGTAGCATGGGGGAGAAAATGGAAGGAGTGAAAGCATGGGCCTAATACAGACCCATATACTGTATTTATGAGTCTAAATACAGTTTAAGAAGTGAAATAAATGGAAAACCAAACAAACAAGCAAAGAGCAAAATCCAAATATTGCAAAGACAAGTCAGTCACCATCTCCCATCAGCAGAGTAATGTCGAGTCAGCCTCTGAGCAACGGCTGCTTTGGAAAGAGTGTTTCCCGAGTTATTTCTCTGTGCCTTGTGATATGAGGTGTAAGGTATCCCTTGGCTTATTCCCAGCAGTCCCAGCTGTATTCTCTCACTTCTTGCCCACCAGCCTGCTCCTTCTTGGGGCAGAGTGAGAAGCAGAGAAAGTTCTGATAGTGTGCTATCACTGGGTGTGTTATCAACACTGTTTTGGTCACAGATGCCAAACACAGCAGCAAAGCAGGCTATTGGAAAGAGATTAACTCCATCCCAGCCAGACCCAGCTTGCAGTTTCATTTCAGATGTTTTCTTTCCTTCCCGTCCTTCCTTCCATCTTTTCCCAGTGCAGCTATTTACTATTTTTTTTCCTACCCTTTGGCACACAGAGCATGCCTCTTCTCTTACCACATCCCCTTGATGACTTTTTAGCAATGCTGCCTTTTCAAAGAGAAGTTTGCAGCTCCACCAGTACATCTGTGCAGGCAGGCTGGGAGGAGAGGGGAAGTGGGGAGTCACTTAAATATATTTTTGAACTATGTAGGCTAACCAAAAACTCGCATCTATGTTGCAGCTCAACATTCACTCGAAGAAAGAAATGTAATATATCAGAAGAATTCAGTGCTATTTACAGTTGCATTTACTGAACTGCAAAAAGACACCACTAAGAAAGTAATTCAGCTTTGCTTGCATCCTGGTGAAGCTGAACCTGTAATCTTCTGTACTGTACTTATGTGCTGCTGCTTCATATATAGCTCAAAGGATACTTAACCAATTTGCTGACCTTTGACGAGAACTTTAATTTTGTACTTAGTCATCTCATTGTGTTTCATTCCAGCTTTGGGCAACACCAGCTTAAACTGAAAATGAATAAAGGGAATAAGAAGACTTTCCTTCCTTCTAGTGAAAATATTAATACTACAATAGGAGGACAGAAGGCTTTTTTTTTTAGTCTACATAAGCAAGTGAACGTTTGGAAAGGTAAGGCACAAAATCTGTAAAAACGCTGATCTGATGGCAGTCTGTCTTTAAGACCAAAGTAGGCATTGCCTAGTTCTTACAACATTTCCTGATGTTTTTCCTGATACTTTCATGAAGAAGATGGGATTTTTCTCATTTTATTTAAGACTTGCTTATGAATTAGTGTTCATGACAGGAAAAATGTACGTATACTTAAATACTAGTATACTTATATGTTGGCATGCAGACATTTGCATATTTAATTTAAATCTCTACTATTTCTTCACCATTCCATACCTTCTCTAATTTTCAGTTTAATTTTAAGAAGAATTAAAGAATTTACACATTCTTCATCAAAGAAATAAGAACACAAACTAACTTCAGCCTATTTATCATCACTTTACATCGTGTCTCTGGTATTTCTATTCTACATGTCTATTGCTCCTCATGTGGCTGTGAGAGCAGGTCTGGCGTGTCAGTCACTCCCTCACCTTAGAGGAGGAAGGGCTATTCTCATCAAGAGTTGATGCAGTAAATGCTTCTTTTATTCACTTGGCTACTTACAGGAGTTTGAGTTTTGCTTTGCAGAGAGTAATTCAGCTGGTGAGGATGTTTATATGTTTTTATGTATAGCATCTGTCCTCTTTCCAGGCTTGGAGATAAGGTCAAAACTCACCAATAGTTTTGCTTTTCTTTGCAAATGCTTCACTTCTGAAAGTTATTTCAGAGCTCGGCTGATCTAAGCATGGTTACAATGTGTTCAACAAGTCCTGAATTTCAATGTCAGACGTCTTTCTTTTGTAGCTGAATGATTTATGTTGGAAAGTACAGAACGTTTTTTTTTTTAAAAAAAAAAAAAAAAAAAGAAAAAGTGAGCAACACAATGTATTTCATGTTTTCCTTGCTAGAAAATGCAGAGAGGAATTTTGCTATTTTAACTGGTGAGGGCATGCATCTAAGAGACCTTTCTTATGGTTTTCTTCCATTACATTTTCAGGACTGGTACTGCAAAAATCAGATAATTTTCTGCAAGCCAGCTCTGGTGAATATTTTAGATTCTGGCACAGTGCGTCAAACAGTCATTGTTTCTAGTCCAGAAGTATCATTTTTAAGCATTCCTTTTGGTGGAATATCTTCTGAGATACAAGTACTGTGGCAGAACTTGTGAAGAAAATGCATGGGAGCTGCAATCAGAAAGGCAGAATTCGCTCCTAGTTAAATCTCACAGCAAAGCAGTGTTGTACCTGGGTTGTCAGGCCTCGAGCACAGAAGGAAGCCATTTCCCGTGGATCCACACCACGTCGATTATTCCCTCTCAGTGAAAGGCAGGAGCCACCAGTTGCCCAGCACAGAGCTCTGTGCTCCCAGAGCCACCCTGGCACGGGAGCTGGCAGGCTGAGCTGCCTGAGGTAGGGGAGAATAAGGCATGGCTTATGGGCTTGTCTGAGGCCGGAGGGTTGGGACAGGAGAACGCAGCTGGCAGAAAGCAGTACCAGGGAAGTTGCGGCCCACGTAATGCTTTTTCAGAGGAACTGTGGGACTGGCCTCTAAATTTTGCTTTTGGCCCAGCGTTGCTTGAGACTCGTCCTTCACGTGGGATAGTGGGCATCCAGAGATTGGTTGAAGATAATGAGCATTGCTGTGCTGGAGATGTTATCTTCTGGTAGGAATTATGGTTTTAATGGTGGCTCTTGGAGCAGGGGCTGCTTATGGAAAAGCCTCTTGTACATTTCTGCCAGGGCACCTGTGTGGAGAAGCTGGCTCTGTATTTCTGTAGCTATTGCAGGCAAGTATAGAGTGGGTCAGACTTGGCCTGGAAGGTGCAAGGATCAAGGAGGAACAAATTATTGTGCAGCAGGAGGAATGGGCAGTTGCCAGAGCAAGTTTTTTTGTGCCCTGCAGAGAACTGGGGCATTGATGGTAATGCACACCTCTTCAGAGAGCAAAGCTTAGACCACCAAGGTGTGGTGGTTCGCAGTCATTATGAGGGCAAGGTGGATTACATATTTTTTTGGTTGAAGAACTAGTTAGAATTAGTCTATTATGAAAGCAGAAAGCTGTTTTCTTGATCTCTGTCTGAGAATATTGGGAATATTTGCATTGCTCTTTTTCTGATACTATGGAGAACAGCAGAAGCAGCATAAATTAAACCTATTCTCACAGAGCATTGTACAGGCTCTAAATGAAGTCTCTCAATAGAAAATACGTTGCTTTGAAAAACTTCAAATGATGCATTAAAAAAAAAAAAAAAGCAGCAGCTTCGTGCTTATGATAAGATAGCCACTGATAAAAGACTGCACAAGGTTGGCTCTCAAAACCCTCTTGAAATGAAATTAAATCCACTGAAATTCTTCAGAAAAGGCCTACTATGTAATAGCTTTTACTCTGTCTGAACCTGTTCCTTCCAAGCCATTTGAGCTCCTCCTCTTAATAGCAGAGTTGATTGTAGATCTGTGTCATAGAATTGAAAATACTGCAACAGTTCATCTGTCCTTTTCAGTTCTCTTCCTTTCATAGGTAGGGATGAAAACCTTATGCCAAAGTACTGAGACTCTCTGAAATTACTTTTTCTACCTCTTTCCACCCTGTCCTTGCCTGCAGAACAAAGATGGTGCTAGCTTTATGAACTAACCTGTGGTAATACAGAGAGCAGCACATGCTTTTTGTAGGTACCAATGGTTCCCTGCTCAGTACTAGCTGTCCAGTACAATCTTTGGATAGGCTACAGCAGCCATCTCTCATCCAACCATGTTTTTATGAATCCCCCAATGGAAGAGGAGAGGGAGAACCAGTGATGAAAGGACAAAACTTTCTTGTGAGCTGCATTGATTGGAGAAGAGAAAAGGAAAGCACTCGCCTCTCTACACTGAATAACTGCATTGTTACAGAGTCATGCTCTTTGGATGTTGTGTCTACTGACTCTAAAAGCACCAGGTTGATATATTTTTCATAATGCACATATTCTGTCCTATATACTTATGAAAAAGATAGGAGTGTGCTTTATTATGCTTTGAAGCGTTGCAGGTAAAACACTACATTTTTCTTGCAATGCAAATTACTTACTGTCATTTTAATAGCTTTTATATTGGTCTTTTCTTCTTAGCCTCTCTCACTTATGTTTTTTTTTACAGTTTTGCAGTTGTGAAACGCTTGTTATTATGGCACTGATGATACTGAAGAAAAAAGAAAGCTCTGCATTGTAGAAAGTGGTGTCAACAGGTATGTGAATTACAGGGTGGGAGGAGAGCTGGCGGTAAGAGGTTCAGAAACCTGATGCTTTACAGTAACTTTGACTTCCTTTATACAAATTTTAGCTGTTTTGAAATGTTCAGATGAAAAAAAAAATAATAAAGGGATGAACTTTTCTCCTTCCTAGACAGCTTGTAACCAACAAACCCAAAGGCTTGTATGAAAATAAACTTAACTCTGTGACTAGATATGTCATGTTGGTTTTGGTCTCACAAATGTTCCTAACATTCTAACAGGTTATTTGACAGAGAAATGTGTTTACTGTAGAAAACTACTTTGAAAAATAATTTTGCCAGGGAAACTTTCACAGTTCTCTGCAGGAACATAATTTAAAGAACCCTATTAGCCTGGGTGGAGGGTGGAAGATAACTTAGCTCCTTGGCCTACCAGCAGTTTGGTCAAGCTCTCAAGGAGCACCGTGTGGGAAAGTGGAGAGGTTTTGAGGAGGCTGTATTTCCACCTATGAATCACAATGAGTTAAACGCTTTCAGGCCTGTGGTTTTCAGTAATATTACTAAATCATAATCTCTGTCACAGAAACCTTAGAGTGGCAGGCCTTGACATATGAGCAAAGATAAGTCTGAGTATTGGGAAACAGCTGGAAGGTGTGTTTGCGTTTACTGCAACGATCACACAAATTCCTAGCGCTCAGTTTTGATAGAAGGTGAGTGGCAATAGTCTCTGCAGTTGAGGAGGCTTTCACGCAGAAAAGAATATTTCAAAACAAATATTTGAAATGCTTGAAGAACTGAATGACTTGGAAGGGAAAGGCAGAGTCACTCTGGAGCATCATAAACTAAAACTGTTGCTATAAAAACAGGAAGAACTTGTAACAGTTTCAGCATGGAGTTTGCTTGGAAATTGGTGCTGACTTTGAAGATCATGTTACCTTATCTTTCCCTGTTCCTACGAAGTGATTATTATATTGTTCTGTTATCTTAGTCATATGCTAGGATTAAGAGATTAACTTTGAAAGACTGTTTTTTTTTTTTCCTGCTTCACTGTCTGTGGTATCTTGATCTTCCTCTGCACTTTGTGTATTATTATTCAAGTTACCATTATTGATAAATTAATGGTATCAGAAATACATAAATGGAAATCTATAAAAATACAGAATATTTTTATCTTGAAATACCATTTAAAGTAGACAGGAAATATCTACATTTTTCTGTAAAAAAGAAAAACCAAAAAACTTCAAAAGAGCAAATTGAAGCTTAAGGAGAAAAAGCAAAAGCCATAACATTAGTTATTGGGGACTTGGTTTCTACGAAATAAGTGCATCCAAATCTTCATGTACTATTTTGCAAGCACTTGGTGGACTGCTTTCGGTTATAGCTCTGCATGCTAATTCATAAACTCTAGTTATTAACAGAAAGTTACTGATGCATACCCATCCTCAGAATTCACCATCCATGGGAAACGGTATCACTTTGGCTTGCTTTTCTCAGAGCTAACTTGATAACTATGCAGCGAGTGATATGGAAATGCTAATGTAATATTTTTTTCATCGATTTGATATCTGTGGTTACAGAACCTTCATTTTTCATAGAATTTATATGTGTTGGGTATGATGTATAAGATGGATTTTTATATTTTCACTCTGCAGTTAGGTTAAATGATTTTAAGAAATATGAAGTTCAGCTAGTAATGAATTTACTGGGAACTGCTGATTATTAATAGTTCAGAATTTTTTAGGGTAGTTTTAAAAATGAATCTGATTTTTAATAAATGAAAAATATTCCAGTTGTTAAAGGAGATAAAAGGGAATGATATTTGGTAGATATTGGGTAACCTTGTGTAACTTCTTGCCATTCTTATGATTTTGAAAAGTGTTACTAGACTACAATACAGAACGTTATTGTGCATAGGCTGAATGATACCACTGAGCTTACAGTAGTGGGAAGAGTGATTTTCATTTTTGTTGGTCTGTTCCAGTTCCTACTGACCACTATAGGCCAGGGAAGAATCCACGATGAAATTATGATTGTTGGTGTGTAGACATGGTTGTGTGTGCATGTGCACATTGGTGAAAAGCTGGCAGACCTATTCCTTGCTCTAATAATAATTTAAGGTCTCTTCCCTCCTCCCCAAAGCACTCTAGGACTATCAGATATAATAAGAAACATAAAATATGAGATGGAGAAGAATTTATGTGTAAAGCAGAAGGGGATTTTAAAAATAAAGTTAAAAAAAAAAAAAAAAAAAAAAAGTTGCAAGTTTGAATCATCTAAGTATACACGACTGTTTTTCTGCATCTTTTCATAGAATGGTTTAGATTGGAAGGGACCTTTAAGATCATGTGGTTCCAAGTGTCCTGCTGTAAGTAGGGACACCTTCCTCTAGACCAGGTTGCTCAGAGCCCAGGAAAGGGGCATCATTTTATCTTTTCTGGACTTCTCTTCATGAAATACAGTTTTAATATGTTCACAAAGTTGATTTGAGGCATGCAGCAATGAGAGACCACAACTTTGGGAACTGTTAGCTAATGATACTGTGGAATGTGTAGGATCCTGGTTGATGTGCCTAAAAGTAAAACTGGAGAGGCTTTATAATCTAGATGGTTCCATGTGGAATGAAGTGTGTGTATATACTGGTGCATGTATGGGCCTTTATATACATACAGACGGATATATAAATGTCAACAACAGTGTGTAAAAATCAAAGTTGCTCAAATACAGCATAATAGATCTTTAGTGTTTATTGGGTGTATTTTAAATGCAATTTTTCTTTCCATATGGACTGTGTTTTCAATCTCTGTTGTGCCCTTCACCTCACTGCAGTATTCATTTTCTTTGTGCAGAAACCAGCAGGGGGGCTCTAAAATGGCTTTTTTTTTTTTCATTAAGAACTACAGGGTTTGGCCTGTAGTTTCAGTCTAGATGAAAGAAATAGTTGATTTATTTGAGAAAACAGTGGAAATCGGGAATATTTTGTTCAGTACTACAGCAGTGTTTGCAGTAATTGCCTTGTACTGTTTGCAAGTCTTTCCACTTCATGTAAATACATTCACTTCAGAGAAAAAAATCCCTTTTAGCTGTGAGATGGGGCTTTTTGAAGGAGGCGTTCATTTGGAGGTTCATGGCTCTCTTAAACACACATTTTTTCTTAAAAGTAAATCTTGTAATCTCCCTGTCACAAATCCTTCTCACTAGGAATTCTGCTTGAAGAACCATTTCAATTTCTGTATCAGGTATTTCAAGCAAATACATCTAATGTCTCAAAAAATTCTTATAGTCAGACAGTGGACCCGAATAAGAAGGCAAAGCTCTGATAGTTTGAAATCTGTTTGAAATCTATTCCTAGCAAGATGTTGCAGAAGGGGAAAAAACAAACAAACAAACAAAACCCACAAAAAACAAAACAACGCAACCAACCAAAAAAAAAAACACCCAAAAACACACATGATAACAAACCAAAAAAAGTTTTGGATGCTAAGAAAAGGAGGGTGACTCTAAAGTAAATGAAGTATTTTGGAAATCATTTAAGAACTAACCAGAAATTCCCTAAGCTTCATAAATGAACTCCCCAGTGCCTTCCCCTCACACCTGGTAAAAGCTCTCTGGTTCAGATTTATACAATATTGTTGTACAGAATAACCTCAGGTGGGTATGGTCTGAGAACACAATCTGCTTGTTTCCCTTGCTCAGAGTAGAGGTGTTTGTTTTTTTTGTTTCAGTGTTAGTTGTTGGTGGCCTTTTCTAACTGAGTTTTCACTCTCCCTGAATGTGGATGCTGCATTCTACTGACTGATCATCTTTGTGGAATTTTTGTTCTTCATATGCTGTCATAACTGTGCTCAGTGCAGTTGGTATTTGTTGTTCCTCGCCTGTGCATCTCTGAGAAGAGTTCACTTTGTCTTCTTCCTCTCAACTCACCAGAGACAGTCGTAAGTTTATACTGATAGCAGTAGCTTCTCTATGGACAAATGGAGTATGTCCTGCATGTTGCACAGGAGTGAGGCTGTCGTGTTTGAAAGTATTTAGCTCTGAACTGTAGCTAACAATGGCTGTTTTATTTGGTATGGGTTTGAAATTTATGATATGTCAAAATGCAAATATTTATTTGTAAGCTGTAAATGTGAAGAAAAAGAACACTGTATTCTCAAGAAAGCTTCAGAACAAAATATAGAATTTTTGCTCAGTGTTTCTTATGCAGCTTGGAGATGAACCATTTCCCTGTTAAGGTGAAAATGTAGATTACTTAAAAGCTTCTCTGGCTTACATTTAATTATTATAAGATTCCAGGCTCCTACAGCTTTAGGGCAACATCTCATTTTTAAGAAAACCAGAAGTGAACTTTCTTGAAGTCAGGCTTCTTCTTTTTAGTCAGGGGCCCCAGGAACACTTAGTGAGATTTTTCCCCATCATTCAAGCTCTAGCAACTAATCTAAGATACTAAGTCTCTTGCTAGATAAGATATTTCGTTTGCTTTTGTTTTGTTTTTTTCCTCCTGCCTTTGGTTTTTAGACCCTGCAGCTTTAAAGACATGACCCTTTAAATGCTATTCATGGTAATTTTAGCAGGAAATCTGAACATTACTTCAAATTTCTGTATACTTTCGCAACTCCATCAGCACCTCAGAACTGGATTCATTGGTCCTGTGAGACTTGGGAGTTAATGTGACATGCTTTGATGCAAACTCCTAATCATTCTATGCATCTTGACAAGAGCTAAGAAACCAATATATCAATTTAGAAGAACCTGAGGCCAATAACTGAATAAGTTTTGCTGAATTTGGACAGTGATTATCTGTCGTTCTTTTCCACTTCCAGCAAGAAAGTACTGGCTCCTGTGGCACTTGGGTTACAAAGCCAGGCTGGTAACACTGAACTTTGTACTTCTGATGTACAAAATGAAACCTGAAATGTTCAATGGCCAATCATTTAATCCAAGCAGTTCGATGGTGAGAAGAAATACGCTGACAGGAAATGTTTTGCTGTGCAAAGGCTGGGGGATGCAGGAGTGGATATCAGCACTTCTGAGTCGTTTACTCCCCAAGTGTTCTCTTATCAGTGAGCTGGAGTGGGCTTCATTAATACACCTTAGCTGTTTTCTGGAGAGTCCTTCAGAGAGATCTATTAGAGACACCATGAAAAAAATTGTGGCTTGTGTGGTGTAGCTTGGATTTCACTTAGCTGGAAAGGTTATGGATTTCGTTAGGCCTCTGCTATAATCTTTGCAGCTCTGCCGCGTTGCTGGGCCTTGCTAATTGTCATACAGGAACCAGAAAGTGAAACCAGCCTGGGAGGCTGACAGCCACCAAGCTTTGCAGGCCAAGCTGAGGCAGAAGCAGAAAGCAGAAGGCAGGAGATTTTACTGTTCAGATATGTTCATTTCAGTTCATAGCATATTCGAGGGTAATGATTATAAGCAAGCAGTCTTGAAGATAATGCTGCTGATCTTTTATAAAGTAGTGGTCAGCAAAGGCTTTAAGTGCATCTCATGATGCAGTTAAGTAAAGCTTGCTTCTAATACACGAAGTGTTTGACAAACACAGCATAAAAATAGTATCAGCAGTAAAATAATTTAAGTGGGTATTTGTTTGAATACAAGATATATGATGTGTTTGACACACTTTTGTTCTGTTTTTCCTTTGTTTTCATTTACTTAATAAGCTCTCTTAAAAGGTTTTGAAAATTGGTGTAAATGATTTGTAAAACCAGATTTACACAATCTAATAACTCAAAGTCATGCAAAGCAAACTGGTTTATTCCTTAGGTAATTTGAATTTTAATGGAAGTATAAAACTCCTGTAAATGAGTAAGATGTGTTGTGAACAGAGAATTCGCATGGTTGGATGGCTGTACAGTGAAGGCCTGCATTTTGAGCCCATTCAGCTTTACAACTCTAGCTGAGACATGCATCGAAAATAGGCTATCTCAAAACACTTTTTCTACTTCTTGTTTCTCCTTGGAGCAGAGCAGAGAGTGCTGTGGAAGCAGCAGAGAAATCTCTTCCCATCTCATTTCAGTACTTCTCTTTTCTAGCTCTGCTTGTGTTCCTCATGCAAACAAAAGGGAAAAGACCAAACTCCCCCTCCATTGCACTTTGCCCCAAATTCAGCAGTTCAGTTGTAGCTTGGCTTCCTCAGGACTCCTATTTGGCACTCTCAGTGTCCAAACACTGTAGTGATACACAAAAGACATTCTTTACAGCTGGAAGTGTAGGTATGATCTTAAAAGACTACAATTAAAGAAATCAAGAGCTCTGTGAACAGTAGTGAAAAAAATTGGTATGAGAGATTGCAGAGGGGCAGACTGGTCTTCCTTTGTCTACTGTCATCTTCTATCTTAAAATTATGCTTCTTTTCACAGCAGGATAAGGAAAGGAAAACAATTAAAAATTAGTAGATTTTCTTACAGAAACTTTTGTGAAGACATTATCTTTGCATCAGTGTTGATGTTCTGCAGCTAAAACTGCAGGCTGAGGAGATAAAATGTGTCAGAAACATCTCCCCTCCAGAATGATCTCTGTGGATTTGTGTGGGGCAACTGTACCCGCAAACTGAACATAAGTTTGTGTCTTTCTCAGTGTACGACTGCCCGAAGAAGAAGCCCTGATTTTTGTTTCTGGGTTTATGGGCCTTATAAACTGAGCTATGGTAAGCTATCATGTTTTACCTAAGAAGAGTTTTAACTATTGCCTCTGTGTTTTAACACAGAATTTCATGAACTACAAAGGGGATCTTTTGTCAGAATAAGATAGAGCCTCTTGCCAAATAATTGTTGCACAATTTCATTTGCAGTATTTCCTAACTTACAATTTATAGGAAGTAACTTAGTGCTATAAGGCAGTAAGTGGATGCACAAATGTTTTGTGCCTATCTTTGGAGGAAGAGCACATTACCTCAGTTGATCTGCCAGCCTAAGACTGATATGGGAAACAGGAGTATTTTTGTGATGTTAGAACTTACACTGCTGATCCTTGTATTGATTTTAAAAATAAATGGAAATATCAGCAATATTAGGCCCTTTTCTTCAACAAAAACTAGAGCTTTGGCAGCTCGTATGTAAGCATAAATTAACTGCTGGGTAATTTAGATATTTCTTTGAGACACGTGGAAAGTTCTTTTCCCACTCTGACAAATAGAAATGGATACTGTCTTATTGTCATTGTAATGCTGTAGTTAACATCCTTGGAGAATTCCCAGTCCCATGCATCACAGCATGAACTATTTCAGCTTTTCCTGGTCTTCCTTCATCATCTGTTTTGGGTTATTTTTGGCCATTTCATTGCACTGTATGCAGTAAACATACTCTGTGTGTTTCTAAGGACCCAGTGAAGTTTCCTTGAGGTTTCCTGGAATAATTAATATAGTTTATGCTAACTCTCTTTGAATGTTTATTGCAGAATGACCTACAGTGAAATAGAAATAGGGTGTGAAACAGAAAATATAGATGAAATCAGTAGCTTTATGCCAGAGTATTTAATTCCCAATGCTGTCTTTCCTCTTACTTGTCTTTAAATTATCGTGAATTTCTTTGGCTGTAAGTCACAGTTTCTCCTGCGCAAGAGCCTTTTGTTTATCTTGCTGTTGCTTTAAAAACATATATTTCCATTATTTCTGCACCTCTAATAGTTGACTTTAATTATACCCATTAATAAGAAGTTATAAAGAAGTGTTTGAAATTACGTAAAAAGTATGGTATCATACTCATTTTCATCTTCTTAATAAAATTGAAGTGCTTGAGTCCATCTCATTTTTGCTCAGATCTACTTTCTTAGTTCTTATGCCATCTGATCGAGTCTCATGATTGTCATAGAGATTTCTGAATACTGTGGTTATTTGGAAATGTCCAAATGAATACGTGACCTAAAATATCAGCCAATCTTAACCTTTAGTAGGGCCTAACTAGGTAGGCAGTAGGTAGGTAGGTAGGTCTCATTTTTTCCTTAAATAATCCTGTATTATATTTGTGGGTTCTTCCTTTTCCATAATGTTTATCTGCAAGAAATGTCATCTTTGTCCCAGAACAATAATGTTCTTGATTAAGAAGAACTTAATAGATGAAGGCTAAATGAATGTAGAAGAGATAAGGAAAAGGCTGATAGTTTAGTGAATTTGGATTTAAACAATCATTGCAGAGTTTACTGACTTGAAACTTTTTTACAAAGGTGTACACGAAACTCAAGGCAAGTATCCTTTCTTCCATGCTGTTGAATTCCATCCCATGTGTTTTCTACCACTGTCCCCAGCTTGTTCCCACTTATTACCTACTCTATGAAACTGCTCTTTTTAAAGCACTGACTCATACTGTGTCAAGTCAGGGAAGTTATGTGGCAAGATTATATCTTTAGCACTTCTTTTAAAGGAGCAAATAACCAAGGCATGTGGACCTTAACAAGACTGTGAACTGAAAATGTTACGAGGACAATACTTGAAAAATATATTTCAAAAGCCTAAGTTCCAGGATGTAGCTTCATGTCATTTCCACTATTTCAGAAGTCTTTATATGCTACAGAAAGCTCTCAGGAAAGTTTGTCTCAGCTTATAGTTCACTTTCTTTTTAATGTCTCTTTCCATGTTTCATAACTACTTCTCTTTAAATAAACTTTGAATTTTTTGCATGTGCTGATTTGTTTTTTGTAACGTGAGGATAAACAAACACAACCAGTGTATCTTTGGATTGCCTTGTTGTTCTTTTTTTTTGTGTATCAGCATTATACATTTGGCATGATTTATGTTGCCTTACTGTGTGTGTGTAAATGTGTATGAAAGGAAGAGCTTTCAGGCAGGGAAACTGAGGCAGAGAGCTGTGGCACAGCGATGTGCAGGGTAAAACAGTGGGATCAGACTGGTTTCCTAACTGTTGCAAATTCAAAGATGCAGATTATGAATTAAGATTATAGAAATCTTTTGGGCAGTTTTAGCTTTATAATGGCAGTTTCTTGACAAGCCACTGAGGAAGAAGTAATGCCTGCTGGATGCTTGTCTTTGGAGTCATCTGTCTAAATCATTTAGACAACCCCAGGGAGGAAAATATGTCAGAACAGGCTGAATGGTAAGAGATGGGCTATCAGAAGATGACCAACAGCATTGCTGTAAGCGGACCAGCCTTCTAAGTAAATTTTTTGGTTTATGCCTGTAATACCTCGCCGAGAGGCTTTTTATGTTTGTGTATCATAATGACTGCAATCAACTGTAAGAATGCATTATTATACACAAAATCAGCATTTGAATGTTAGAAAGACATCTGCTATAAAGTTATCTGGTATCTTAAAAGAAAAAAAAAAAAAAAAAAGCACCAATACTCTTGGATATGAGCACCGTTGTCTGACAGATTGCAAAAACACTAGGAGGCCTTGCAGGCTACAGCTAATAGTGTATGACAATGGGTCTGGCATCCTAGGTGGGAAGCAGCCTGTGTGGAGGAACATGGTGCCAGAAATTCACAGCACAGCACAGAATACACCTACTTGGGGAAAGCTGATAAATGGATGGAGGGCTCTCACAAAGAAGGCCACTCTCCTTCAGGATACCAAAATGAAGCTACAGTACCCATCTGACACTAGTCCTGGCTTGCTCCCAAGTGTCAGTGATTTTGCAGAGCATGGCTCCTTGCCTGGCTGTCAGTTCACTTTTGTTTTAAGCTGTAGTTGTTCAGGTATATTTTCTGAAACAAAGTCATATTTGTCATGACAAAGTCATGCGAGTCTGTGAGAATTTAGAGGTTACAACTATGAGAAATGAAACTGGAAAAATGGAGAATCAATCTAAGAGAAGGAAATCTATCATCATTGAAGGGATTTTCAAATGAGAGTTCAACCAGGAGTGGGCCAAGGGTAAAATATTCAAATAATTCTTCTGCACCTCCTGTTTTTTTCCTCTCAAATTGAGTGATGAAAGGATAAGAAAAGTCACTGCGACTGAAAATGTTTATTTGATGCTCTTTACATAAGATGAAGTAAACTCATTGTTTAGTGTGCAAGGTTTGAGTGCTGTAAAGCTGAATTTTGAGCGCTTCTCAGAATCTAGCACTCCTTCAAAGGAGGAGGTGTAGATTTTCAGGGAAAGCTGACACAGTGCTTCTGGACGCACTGCCACTGCTTAAGGAAGTAAATTCTAAAGGGCGCGTTAAACATAGTGATTCAAGAAGAGTCATTTCAGAACAACTGTGCCTAGTGTTATCCCAGAATGATTGCAGTTGTAAGCAAGAAAGAAATGCCTGGCACTTCTGAGAGCTTACCATACATATACTGCTCATTTGGGGCCAGATTGTGAATGGTGCCTCAGGGATACCAAAATCTGATCTCTGTCCTGAACAGGTACTGTATAGATGATGCAGGCAACATATGAAGATGTCAAATCATTGTTGCCTGAGGGTTGATAGCAGCATAGCAGTAAGCCTGCACAAAGAGCTGTATTGTTTACTCTTGAGCTTAAAAAAATTTGATCCAATGTGACATAGTAAGTAAAAATGTTTTCTTTCTTCAAGAAATTGTTCTTGGCAATTGCAAACAAGCCTGAAAAACTATCTGCGCAATAGATTCCCTAGCAAATAACACAAATTTAAAAGCAGTATAGCATGTATTCTTTAGCATGAACAGTATTGTCAGAGGTATCCTACTAAATTAATGTTACAGTATTATAGAGGTGGCTCCTTTGACTTAAACATTGTTGCCCTTGGGATGAATTTGTCCAGCATTTCATAGCATTTGCTAAGGTGTATGCCTTCAGACTGTGAGAACTGCTTAATTCTGATGTGTAGCCATTGTATTTGTGAATATAACTGAATTGAACCATACCAGCTAGCTTCCACGTAGAGATTATTATCCAGAGCAAAGTGCTTTTAAATCCAAGTGATGCAGGGAGTATCTAGAGAACTTCCATTTTATTGAGCTACGTGCTTTGTAACTAGTACTTTGAGGATCTTTGAACCAAAAAGAAAACAAAGGTGGGTTCTCACAAATACAGATGTTTGAGAAAGCTAGTTTATACAACATTCTGTAAACAAATTAGCACAAAATAGCATCAGGTTGTGTACCTGTGTAAAATTAAAATAAACGTACCCTAGTCCAAATTCTTTGCGATGAAAGCTGAAGTGACACCACACAGAAATTGAAAATTTGAGGGAACTTGGAAGTTGTGGAGAGTGAGGAGTATTACTGTCTCATCATTATTTAGCTATACTTTTAGGAAAAAACCACACACTGAAGCCTGGATGTATGAAACCACACAGAGAATGAAAAGGCTGTGGTTTCAGGGCTCATTGGTAGCTTTTGGTCACTGTCTTGTTTTATACCATTTAACACAACAAGCACCAGAAGAAAAGCTTTTTGTATGGTATAGGCCCCGTAGATACTTAGTGTGAGTGTTCAACATGGCTATTATTTTGTATGTCAGAAATAGGATACCCCAGCCTTCTTGCGGCAACCTGTGACAGTCCAACCAGAGATGGTAAAGCTGTTGTAAGGCAGGGAGTTATGGAGAAGTTTATCTGGTCTACCTTGGTAACTTTTACTCTTTCACGTCATTGCTTGTCTTTGTCATTTCTTAGATGTGTTTGAAAACCTCATGCCCTCTTTTTGCATGTTGCCCACTCAAATATAATTGCCTTCTCAGTGACTTCATTCCTTGTAAGCTCCTGCGCAAGCAAGTACAGCCCAAGCTTTCCATTTGTTTGGTTTCACAGTGGTTGAAATGCAATGGAAAATGGAAATGTGCTTAACCTACGCAAAACTATAACTGTAAAATCTCAATATTGCATCTTTATAGTATCATTTTCAGCATAAGTCTGAACCATGCTGGAACTGAATTTTCTGTACTTGTAGCCAGCTCTTTGACTTCCTTATAGTGCACTTTCTTAGCTAACAAAACTGAGGAATCACTCCTTGAAGGAAAAGTGAATCAAGGCATCCTAAATCCTGGATGTAAGCCAGCCCTACGCTGACTTTTTTTTCTGTAGGAATTTCCCTTTCAAACCATCTCTATTTTCTGTTTTCTGGACCAACTGCTTTTATGGACCTTAACTTCCACCCAACAAGTCCACAACAACCATTCTGTGACTTTCCTGTGGCTGGGAGGAGGTAAGCAGCCCTGCCTTGTTATTCAGCAGAGCCCAGATTTCTGTCAGTTCTCACCTCCTTTAATACACATGATTTTATATCAAGAGTCACTAAGCTTTTTCTGACTAATTTACATACTAGCAGAGTATATTGATGCCCTTTGGGTGATTGTATGGTTTTGCCTAGATGTGAGCTTCTTTTGTGTAACTTCCAGTTTTTCTGACGTGTTTGATAATTACCTGCTTATAAAGGCTTGTTATGAAGGGAGGGAACTTGAGAGATTTTGCTTCTTGTCACACACTTCCTTCCTTCTCTTTAAGCCAGGCATGCAGTTGTTTTGAGAATCTTATGGGTAAAATCCACACAGCTAGTCTCAGTAAAATATCAGTAAAATATAATTTCCCCATGAGTTTCATTTGTAACCTTGGTCAGCAATTTTAGCGATTAATCGTTTATACTTCCTCAGCTGTTAAATAAAGTACTGTAATGGTGTGATGACTAGAAAGAGTGATGCTTTAATTAAATAACATTTGTGATAAATGCAATATTTAAGTGATATGAAGGCTTTGTAAATATCACACAGCCAGATAAGGTCCACTGTGCTAGAATTTTACTTAGGGAGAAAGCTTAAAAATTGAAGCAGAGGTTGTGTAAAACTGCTGGGGAAGGTTAGATAGAAGTGGCACCTGGTTCTTGTTGAGAACCTTTCTGTGAAATTCTCCAATGTGTTATGTAAATCAGCTGGGATTCTTCAGAATTATGGTTTTGATGCAGACAATATGTATCTATAGTCCAAATTAACTTAAAACAACTCTAGCATGATGAAGTTCCTGTGTATCAAAACTGGGCTTTCTGGAGATTTAGGCCATGTCAGTTTCTTTCTGAACACGTTTCCAGTAATTATTATATGAGGTGGTATGGACACACATTGTCTAATGGAAGGATTTTGGCCTGTGTTATAGGGTTTCACTCAAAGTTGGACTCAAAGTTGAAGCTGGATTTAATCTTATGAGGAATTGAGTTTACTTATGTTGTCTGTAAATTATTATGTAAATGTATGCATGTGATGCATAGGAAGACCTGAAAAATAAAACAAATATATTCCAATGAAAGAAGCTACTCCAACGTTTATTCCCTTTGTAGACTACTATACAGTGTGTATCTTTTATCCAGATATTGGGTGTACTGGCATAAACTTCTTTGGTTAGGTTGCATTTACTGCAGGAAATGGACCACAGTCCTCTGGCATTATCATGATAAGAGAATTGTATGGGGGATATGTAATTAAGAATTGAAGACAGAATTAGAAAATAGAATTAGATTGCCTATATCCATTTGTTCAATCTTATTGTCAGTTCTAGAAGTGTGTTATTGCAAAAAAAAGAAAAGAATTTAAAAAAAAAATCAGAATTGTGTCTTTTTATGAAGATCTTATTATTGCCATTGTAAGTATTTTGTTGACTGATTGTTTGGGTTTCCTTTTGTCTCAACAGAAATCTTGACGGTCCATAAGTGAGAGGAGGGCCAATAAAATTTATCCAACAGAAAAGTGAATAAGAAGAAAAAGAATGATGGTTTCTTGAGTCTGGTCCTTTGAAAAGTTAAGTCTCAGTAGTTCCCCTGTAGAAATAGCTGAAAACAATCTATTTCTTTTGAATTAAGGAAGCTGGGTATTACTGCAGCAATTTAAGAAAAACCCTCTTAACTTCCTGGAAACTGAAAGATTTTTTTGAAGAAGTAATGGTCTCTGACATCACTGTGCACAGCAAGTCTGCGAGTGGTTAGGTTGGGGCAAGAGAGGAAGCCAACTCCTTCGCAGATAAGCAGGCAGTGTAATGTATGTGCCCGGTTATTCTCCTTTTTGGTTCAAGTTTTGCTGCAAAATTATTTTACAGAAAGATAACACAAATTTTGCTTTCCAGAGAGAGACACATGCTGCTTCGTAAGGATACGTCTGATTTCCAGAAATAACCATGTTTTTGCGCCTTAAACTCTTGGCATTTGGTGTTGCCTTTCTGTGCCAGGATGCTTTTGCCCAAGGTAGGTAGCAATTGATATTTGCTTCTCTAATTTTAATCTCATAATGTCTTTGTAGAATTCAAACAGATTCTAAGCTTTGTTATGTGGAGATAAAACATCTTTATTCAGCAGCTAGAATGTAATTGAATGCAATGGTGTCATAACCTGGATCTGGAAAATTAACGTATGATGTACAAAGCTAAAATGTCTTCCGCACAGTTGTGGGTTTAGTAAGACTTTTTAAAAGAAAAACAAAAGATTCATAGTTGCATTTAAAAACACATAAATTGATCTCTTGTGAGAACACACATTATCTTTATGTTTAGTCTCAAAAAACATTACTTTGTTTTATGTGCTTAAAAGCTGTAAGAAACGGTCTTCTCATCAATTTAAGTACTCCCTGATCTGAGAATCTACCCTAAGCTTCTCAGTTTGATTTTTACAGCAGTGTGGTTAAGACAAAAAGTCTCAACATTGTAAAGTAGTTTCTACTGAAAAATTACATTTATGATTAATTAGTTTTTAAAACTGCTTCTAGATGTTAGCCCAATGTAGATGAATTTGTCACTGATGCTGTGAGTAGTAAGTAAAGCAATTAATTTTGAATTAATACTTACTACAAAGATAATTTTATGGATCTGTTTCAGAAACTATTTTCTTGAAAATAACATTCAGCATTTTGTGTCTAAGTACCTTCCATCAATATTTAATGTAACGTGGGATTACAGCAGACACAAAGTTGGCACAAAGTTTGTTTTTTATTAAGTACTGTTCACCCTAAAAATGACCAAGAGCACATTTTCTGCAAGTGCAGATTATATGCAGTGCTGAAATATCTTCTCACCTGCATTAAATGTGTATGTTTCTGTCATAATTTCACTTTAGTAGCTCTCTGTTGCTAATGCGAGCAAGAAAATGATTTGCTTTTAGTTGATAACTCACTAAGAGCATTTAAAGTCTGAGCATTTAGCTTTCCTGTCCTTCAAAATCTCTGAAAAGAGTCAACACTGAATAAATGTGGTTAGTAGCTGCTGCATATTGTAAAAAAACAAGTGAATGCTGTATGGTAAAGAATCTTTTCCCCTTCTTCTTCTTCTTTTTTTTTTTTTTTAATCTGCTGTCCTACTTTCCATTTTATAAGACTTCCCACTGGTCGCTTTTTCCAAGAAGGGCAGGTAACTGCCTGCTCTCTCTGCCACCCCGCACAGTGGATGTTAGCTAACGGAGAGGGCTGGAAGACTCAGAGGGGTAACACTGCTTTATTTCAAGAAGTTCAAATAGTTATTTTCTCTGTCTGCAGACAGCAGTCTAGCTTGAGCCAATTCCTCTCTATGCGCTTTTACTAAACAGAAGAATCTCAGAGTAAGGATATGTTTCAACTCCTCTCTAGAGCACTTAAAGCAATTAACAGTCTGTTGCAGTGTCAAGTATTCAACCTCACAGACCTTGCTTTCACCATCTAGTTTGGCACAGGCTTATGTGAGAGCATGGAGCTCCTCTTTCTCTGCCTGGTGTTACACTTCTAGAAATCCATCTGCATATTTTTCTATTTAACTTGCATTTTGGTGTTCAGAACTCATTTATATAAACCATGGGCGGAGTGGGAATGGTAGGAGCAGGTGGCTCAGAGAGGCTGGTTCTCCTATCACGGTGGCAGCAGAGCCACTGTGCATCGTCATTACTGTGCAGATTACTCTGCCTGGTGGCTATGGGCTACTGTGCTGCCTGCTAGGAAGGTAGGAAGGAATTTCTTATTGTATGAGCAACAATAGGAAGAGATGACGTGGGCTTTGGTTTTATGGTAAGACAAATTTCAGGCACTTAATTGTGATGGTTGTACTTTGGGACTTATTTTCATATTTTTTTTGTTGAAGTGCCTTGTAAACATTTGCACTGCTGAAATATCCCATTAAATTCCTCAGTGCAGTATTTCTTAGTCTGTCATCTTCCCCCACTTGAAATAGCAAGCTTAATGAAAATCTGTAATTGCCAGGTGCTTACTTATTAAAAACTTTGGTGTAAAATTGATAACAGAATGTGCCCTAATATCGATGCTGACTTTCTGATCAAAAAAGTCATACTAACATACCTGATGCAATGCAACCATGATCTCTTTTTGGCAACAAAAACAGAACAAAACAAAGTAACAGCAAAAAATCATTTGCTCTCTTTATATAGATAAAAAAGAAAAAAAAAAAGTTATGCTTGCAAGCATTTTTTTTCCATTAGCTCTTTAATGTAGGCTTCTGCCTTACACTCCACAAATATATTAGCAATTTAGCAGCTTTTGAAAAGCTTCACTCACTACTGAGCCACTTCCTTACTTTCAGGAAGTTAAATAATTGCCTGACAGCTTTCAGTGAGACTTTTTTATTTTCCATGTGAAAAGTACTGACTTTCAGTAAGCACACAGAAATCTGAGGCTGTGTAGTCTCCATGCAAAAGGGCTTTGGATGTTTCCATCTAGAATTTTTGTGTTTTCCTTCTCCAGTCATCAGCTTCTACATTGCTCAGGCAATGGGTTGCTGTCTATCCCCCTAGAAAGGATTTAGCAGACCTAATTTTTAAGTGGCAGAACTTAGTAATATTGGCTACTAGAGGATAAGTGGAGATTCTCAGGCAGGAGGATAGGCATTAAAGTAGAAGGAAGTGAAATCTGGTATCTCTGGAACACTCCCTTTTCACATCTTGCAGCCTTGAAATGCTTAATTCAGAATCGAGACTTGGTTTATGCAGTATGGTGTATAGGGCAGTATGCATGGCTGTATGCAGGCCTGCTCACTTCCTGGGCTGTCTCAGACACAAACCAGTTCTAAGCTGTAAGCCAATCGGTTTTCTTACAGTAATGTACCTAAGGAGGACACGTTATTCTGAGCACTGCACCACACCAGCACGGTTATGTGGTTTCTGGACAAGAATTAGCTAATTACTTGGACCAAATGTGCAGTTTTCTTCACTTGGCCCTACACAAATAGAATAAGCTGATGGCTGGGTGTGGGATTTTGATTGATAACTGCAGATAAGGTGAGACGCTGATTAAAAGCTAATGGGATTTTCTTATGTTGTATGGAAGAAACATTTGCTAATCATTCTGTGTTAACTTACATAACTGTCATACCATACTGAGAATGTTTCACCAGTATAAACCTAAAGCCACAAAACTGCTGTGCAGAGGCTGAAGATCCAGCTCTCAGTGGCTGAGGACCATTACCTATAGTTTTAGTTTTTCTTTAGATAATGTAAGTTTGGGTTCTGAAGAACAAATCAGCAGTGAATATGCTAGGAAGGTCACATATACAGTGGAGCTGAAGAAATGAAGGGAGGAAATGGCATGAAGTGACTTCTCAAAATGTTCCTTGCTTTAGGAATCAGTCTCTATTTGTCTAACTCCAATGACCTGTCTGCAAAACTGTCTGCTGCCATGAGAGTGTGTGCATGCATGGAACAAGGAGGCAGCCTGCATGCTGAAGCTGTGACCGCATTGTATTAGTGCACAAAAGTCATCCTGTTTTCTTTTCCTGAGCCAATTGCATTGTAGCAATGAATGTACCACACTGGGAGAAAGCAAAGGAGAACAGCAAGCCACAAAAATGTTCTGTCCTCTGTTTGCACTCTTGATTTAGTTTTAAGAGTTAATATTCATAGGCATATATCTGCCCCCCCCAGGTAGGTGAGTGAATTAACTCACACTTAACTGTGCTGTGTTGGCTTGATGTCTCATCATGCTTATTTAACTTCCTCATTTAGCACTAGTTCAAATGTCTGTGTTACCCTGCATTTTGCAGTACACCTCCCCAGTCCTACTTCTATCACTCCCCTTTGTCACCATTCCTATTCTTCCCATGCTGCCAGCAACAGCATGCAGGGCAGCCAAAGAGGGGACACCCAATTTGGCAATGGAAAGAGGCACTGCAGAAAGGTTCTGTATGCTCAGCAGGGCTTGCTGGCGTGTTCAGCTCCTTGGCTAGGAGTGAATGCCTTACAAACTCCAGCAAGAACAACTCCGTGTCAAACAGAATATCTGTGTGTTGCTCCAGGCAGAAGCACCCTTGTGTTGGCTTCTGGGATCAGGACTGCCTGCACTTTCTGGGGGTCCCTGAGCTCTGCCACCTTCTGCAGCGTGTGCAGGTGTCTGCTGTTGGAATTTATTCATCTTTAACTGCATATGAATAAAAATGCGTTATTTCTTTTAATCAGACTTATGAACTACAGAACTTTAAGAATATTTGGGGGGCATTTGTAATAGCTCTTGAAAGCTAAGGCTGAGCCCTGAATTTCTCCTGTGCAAAGACAGGAGTAGAAAATCTTAAAGTGGCAAAACTGACTTCCTGTTGTAAATATCAAGATTAAAGTTACTTAGACAATTTTGAAAGCTGTCCCCTGTCCACCCCTGTTTTTACTTTTCTGAGACAGTTGTACTGTGTGTCCTGATATATTTCTGGGCTACCCATACACTTGTAAACAGATCATGTTCACTGGGGTTTCTGAAACTGTTAAAACATTTTATCTATTTCCAGGTTTCCTTTTCTTTCAAGTAAAGCAGTTTGGGGCCCTCAGTGCTGGGATTTTAGAAACTAGCTGTGAGCACTTCAGTACCAGCTTACATTATCTGTAGTGTTGTATGGCTAACAGAATCCACTTTTTTCTGCTCTTTCATGCCTCCACAATAAGTTCTTCCACCTACTCCCTCTGTGACAGTACCTCTTCGGCTAGCCCACTAGCTTAGTTTTCTATTCTCTAGTTTCAAAGACTTCTTTTACGATCTCTCTGTCCTCCATTTGTGATCTCAGTGCCCTGGCACAGAACTCTAGATGTATCTTTGTTGTGGGTGAATGATTTGTGTTTGTTGTTGCAAAGATGTGGACTCTGTGGAGCAATAATTTTTAATTGCCTTCTGAAATTGACTTTTTTCCCTGACAAAAAAAAAAAAAAAAAAGAGAAATAATCAAGCTTAGCTGCCTAACAGAAAAATGGAGCTTTGCAAAAACTCTGTACAATACATAAGCAAAGAGCTGTTTTTTATATGAAGCATATCCGTCTTATACAACCTGACATACTTTGTACTCAAGGAAATGTAGGGCAATAGGGAGTCTGAGCTGAGATGAAAGGAAAGTTTATGGCTAGTAAGGCCTTTCCACAGAATCATATGCATTGCCTCTGAAGGGAGTATTTATCATCTTAGCTCCTGAACTGTTTCTGTGTGCTTGTGAGTTAAGGCACAAGTAGGTGGAGAGAAGAGTGAGACAAATGGTAGAGAGTAGTTAAGCTTCTGGAATAAGATGTAAGAGACAGAATCAGCTACAATCTAGGCTGTTAGAGAAACTCATGGTGTTGTCTTCATTTCTCCAGATCTCAGTTTCAACATCTGTTGAGCTGAAGCAGTAATGTTGCAACATACAGCATCTCAGTTCAACATCTCACGGGTGTTGTCAAGGGAGAGCTGATGCTTTTGTGCCAAGCCGTGCTACGCTTAATGTCAGCAAATCTGAAATTCTCAAAAATGTGATCACGTCAACTGTAGTTTCCATTTTAAACAATTCTAGATGAAATAACGGAAGTCAGTGAGAGCTTGTGAGACACAGGAACAGGGCTACCAGCTTTGTACTTCCACTGTCTGCAGATGAGATGAGACAAATGTGCCAAATGGGCCACAGCTGTGAAAGGCTTTGCATTGCAAAGCATCCTCCACGTTTTTGCAATGTAGGTGTGTTAGGAGTTTTAGTGGTAGCATTTATAAATATATGTCAGCAGCTCTAGAGAACTGCAAGCCAAACTGAATCCACTTAAAATCTCATGCTCACATAACACAAGGAAAGATGGCCAATACTGCTACTACAGCAAATCAGCTAATCAGGAGATACAGCTCAGAAGTCTTAAAAGACATGTAAATCACATGCATGTCCACCTCAGAGAAATCTCTGGTTTTTAAGGAAGTTTGGGTAGAGTATCTGGAGGATTTCTTAGTATTCTTGCTCTTTCTTGGAAGAATTCAAATTATAATGAAACACATTTATTTTTTAAATGCACACAATGTTTTATATACACTGTACTTGATGGCAGTGACAGAATATTGTCTCTTCTAAGCAATATACGTATTCCTCTATCCCCAGTAATGATCCCCATGTGTGTGAATTTGCACACCTGCACAGTGTATCTGTGTTGGTAAGTGGAGAGGGAAATTTACAGTACTTGAGGCTGCCCAATATGTAGATGAAGTAACTTAGCATAGTTTGCAGTTTCATTAATGCTTCTGTGCTCAACTGTGATGGCTCAACAGAACTGAAAGACATTTCTACATCCTCCACACCTGCAGCCTACTGTTCTAGCCTGGAGTGTCAACTGTGATTGGGGGAACAATGTGAAATAGCAGCAAGATTTATTTAGTATTTCATCTAGTGGTTAGCAGCCCTGCCTGTGGCAGGGGAGCTGGAACTTGTCCCTTCAGGTGCCTTCCAACCCAAGCCATTCTATTATTCTGTGATTAAGTAGCATTGCTGGTTTTGCTGTTCTGGATTGCTAGTTAAAGAACTTAGAAGTAAACATTTCTTAAGAGCTACACTATGCACTCACTCTCCCTCTGAGAAAATGCTAGGAATAATAACAGCTTAACCCAGTGTCCCTTGGGTCAGTATATACTAACAGAGAATAGAATGACTAAGCACAGAATGAATATTCAGCAGTGGAATAATACTGAATAGGGATGTGGTTCAAATAAATGAATGCAAGATCTGTAAGGAATTATTTATCCTCCATACTGATCGATCCAAGTTTTGTAATACTTAGAGAACGCTTACGAAACTTAAATAAAATACAGTGAATTTTGACCTCCCGAATTTGCCACTTTATACCTTTCTGAAGATTTACCTGTTCATGAGGATTTTGAAGTGATAAAGTAGGTAAGTTTTGGTATGTTTTTAAGATAGCATACTATGTATGGAATCTCACCTATGGAAGCCTTTAAATGAATACAGAATGTACTAGGTTCATTGAAAATCACAGCAAAGCTCAGGATATAATGTTCTCACATACATTCCAAGATTTGAAGGTTAGATTATTAAAAAGGATAGCAAATGAGTCTTTCCTACTGTGATTAATGCTGAACTTAAGGGCCACTTGTCGTAAACCATTGACAAGTTATGATGTGGAATACCGATAACCAAAAGTCATAAAACCATAATACCACTAAATTAAGATGCAGGTTTTTTTGCACCATTCTGAATTAAACAGAGAAGCTTTGTGTTTTAATGTCAGGAAGAGAGCAGTGTACAGCGTGGAAACGATTCTGCTAACAGAGATGTCAACAAGTGTGTTGCCATTGCAGGAGAGTGCCTTAAATGGCAAGGGAAATTGCTTGCAAACCACAGCTTCTAAAAAGCACTCCCCACTGAGCAATGAAGGCAGCCTAGAGGCACTGCGCATGCCAGAGCAGCCATTTACAGCTGCTGTCTCTGCAGTTGATGCTCTTGGTTTCTTTTTGCAAGAGAACTGCTTCTCACCCAGTTTTTCCTCAGTGGTGCTGTCAGTGGAAAGTCTGTGAAGGCAAGACTCTGAAACTTTCTAAAGTCTTACAAAGTTTATTTTATCTTTGTGGTTTTCTTTGTGGTTTGCTGATTTTTTCTTTGGTTTTATATTAAAATAAGAAAATAGATTCCACTTTTTTTTTTTTTTTTAACCTACCTGAGATTGCTAAAATGTAAGTGCAGTTTTTTGTTTGCTTTCCTGTGAATGCTGCTTGAGGAGACACCTCTGCTTCCAACTGTCATTGCAAAACACGTGGGATGAGTTTTTTCAAAGGAGAAAATTATCAGATTTTCAGAAGATTTCCACATATTGATCACTGATGTGAAAAAATGGAGTGTGCAGCTACAAGTTAGTCTTTCCTGAAATTTTTTCTGCAATTGTGAATATTGAGCACTTGGAAAATTGGGAGGGAGCTGCTTCTGTGTGTGAGAGACTGTGCAACCAGTGTTCACATGAGTGCAATGAGATCAGACATGTTCAAACATAGCTTGGGGGCGAGGTGCTCTACTACTATGGGATGAAATCAGAGCAGTTTATGGTCTGATTCTGGACAGCTTGGACATTTCTTAAAAAAAAGAGTGAAATAGAGGGATGAGGGAAAAGCAACAGTGGACGTGTGCCCCTCAAACAACTTGCATAACCCCCTGTGCTATTTCCTTTTCTGAAAAAAGGATGCGCAACGTCTTATTCAGTGCAGCAGAGAACTCAGTAAATTACTCCCAGGATTCAAACTAAAATCTCCTGTGTAGGTCCAAATGTTTTAATTCTCATACACACACTTGCACTTTTGTTTGGGAGAGCATGTGATCTCACTCCTCCGATATTCAATTCCTACAACAGATACTCTATCTTATGTAGAGAAAATGAGCTAACATGAATAGCATCTGCATATGAAAACGAGAGGCTGCATTTCATGTTTTGGTCAGTTCCAAAAATTTTTATGTTTTGGACACTTGAATATGTGAATGCTGAATACAAACAGTATTATAAAAAGAATTCTGACCCATCGTTGTTCTGAAATATTTGCTTAGACTAAGGGGAAAAAAAAATCACACTGATATTTTTTGAAGAAAAAAAAGCTAGAAAGGACAGAGTACAGAATTACCTTTCAGGGGTGCAGAGGATGACATCCTATTTCTTGGATATCATATGGTGAGCTCTGTAAGCAGGAGCTCGAGGAATTGCCTCTAATGAATTCAAGCTTGACACGGATCCACAGTACAACATAGAAAATTGTGGAAATATTAGTTGAAGTCAATAGAGGTGTTGGTTTTTTTTATGCTAGTGTTTGTGGAATTGGTTGTTGCTCATTTGCTGAGTTGGAGTTCCTTGGGGCCATGAGAACTTTCAGGTTTGAGATGTCTGCAAGTGTGAGTAATATGATTTTGTTGTGAAATGCAAAGGATTTGGAGTGGCTGTGTTTGCTCTAAACAAAGTAGTTGGTCATAGCATATGGCTGCAAGTAGACTCCCAAGTGAAACTGATATAATAGCTGTTTATTGTCTTGCTATAAAATCTGAGCTCTATCTGTTCTGTCAACTTATCTCCATAACAGTGAGCAACACAGGTAGCAGGAAATGGCTGCATAACCTGCTTCTCTTTATAAAAAAAATCACTTAAAATTTTTATAATAGTCTTTGAAAAGCTCTCTACTGATTGACAGAGTAATAAGTGTTTTAATCTGTGGTTGCTATCAGATCTTCACAGTATTCTTAGATGCAATCATCTTTTTAATGCAGTATTTTGTAGTTATAAGCAATTAATGTTCAGAAAGCAGTTCTGATCAGATATGAAGCCAAATGGTGAGAGTGGTTTAAGAGAAGAGATGGGGTGCTGGGACTGAGATGGCAGTGGGGAACAGGGCAGCTGGAAGGAACAGGTGGAAGATATGAGAAACTGATAGAAAACCAGACCTAGGCAAGAACAGGCAAAAGATGGGAATGCAAATGGTCTGCTTAGGGATCAGTGGGAAGAGGCAAGTATGTGATAGGAATCACAAGTCTGAGGACCTGGTTCTGCTTAGATGAGAAAAGAAGATAGCTCTGTTTTGATAGAAAATACGGTTTGAGCAAAGACAGTTCAGAAAGGATATTTGTAGCTAGAAGTAAGAATTGCTCATCTCTGTGTTGTACTCAGCGAAAGTTCAAGTTTCAAAACTTTTTTGCTGTCAGAAATTTCTTCAAACCTCACTTATAAAAGTCTTCTTGCACTGTTGAGCACAGCTGAAAAGGTACTAATCCTGTCAGTGTTCCTTTAACCCCCAGAACAGACCTGAGCAAGGAGAGAGACACAACCATACTGACAGAACTTTGAGAGAGCAGCCTTGTGCCATTTCATGGCATTTCAGTCATTTTTCCGGTGGGTTGTTTGGTTTTGTTTTTTTTGTTTTTGTTTTTTTTGTGGGTGAGCGATATTTTTAATAACTGCAAAATCACATGCATGAAAATTGCCAAGCTAAGCATTCACTTTTCAGGGAGCAGCTTTGTCTGTATAATGTATGGCAGCTTTTACTGTCACTTACTGTTCTCCCATGGTACAATTTTCTTTATGCGGAGGATGAAAATATATTTGGTGTATTTTTTGGTGTATTTCAGTGTACAGTTCAGGCTGTGAGGCTGTGTTTACTGACTCATCATTCAAAACCTTTTCTGCAGCAGAAGTATTACTTTCCTTTAAGATTTTCAGTAGTGTTTTCATCCATATTTCAGCACTATGCACAAATGGATTTTCTTATTCATTGTGACAAAATGATCTGAAAAGGAAGTTTAATGTGAGACCTAACTTAAAAACATCTCTTACTTCATTTAATGTGCTGTTTTGAAGGATTCCCCTTTGCTGTAAATCGGGTTGATATAGTGAAGATAAGAACCTGTTAAATGCAGAGCAGTACTTACAGCTTACAGTACTTACAACTTATAGGTTGCTGTATGAGAAATTTAGCCTAAGATGATTTTATAGCATCACACAAGCATTCTGAGATGAGCTGGAACATAACCCTGTTACCTGAACAAGCATTTTGTTATTTAGCTATGACATTTCATTTTGTGATGCCCTGTCTTCCTAACTCTATGGCTCATGCACAGAGTCAGCAGAAGGTATCTGCCCTGCATGCTTAAGTGTATTTCTTCATGTGCTGGAGCAGTCTGTGAGAACAGGCTGACAGATCTCAGTGAATGTCCCTAGGTTTTAGGGAAGGAAAAGAACTAATGCTTTGCTCTGATAATTCAAATGGATGTTTCCCAACTCTTGAATAATACCATTGCTTCCCAAACCCTGTCTTCTGAAACAGTTTGTGTGTAGGATTGTATTATAAAATAGTAATTATATTGCATAGATCCATTCTATCGCATAGAATGGCCTGGGTTGAAAAGAACCATAATTATCATCTGGTTTCAACCCCCCTGCTATGTGCAGGGTTGCCAATCACTAGACCAGGCTGCCCAGAGCCACATCCAGCCTGGTCATGAATGCCTCCAGGGATGGGGCATCCACAACCTCCTTGGGCATGAAGAAAATTGAACTCTTTCATAGCTACTCTCTGGACATAATTAAAGTGTAACATAATTAAAGAATTAGTACTGACATTCTTTTGACTGTGCTGGTTTTTTTTGTGCTAAAACATCCAGTCCTTTTTCATAGGATATTGCCAAGCTCCCCCCATACCTGCGCCTCATGACCCAGCACAACTCACTGTCAGCTGTCTTTCCTACTTAACTCTGGGAATTATGAATTAAGACTGCTGAAATTAATACATATTTTTAGTGCTACTGTTATTTTGGTATAGCTTTCTATTATTCTGTATCAAATTGAACATTACGTTTGTTGTTGTTTATTTGAAAAAGGCCTTCAAGTGTTGTTTCCTGAGGTATTGCTACCTGCAAAGAAGAGCAAAACTTTTTAAAGGTTTCCACTTAGTGGAACATAGAGCTGACATGAAAATGGCAAGGGAATCCTGCTGGAAAATATCCCAGTTTATAATCAAATAAACCCCTAGTATGTTTTCAGTTGTAGTCTTTGTTTTTATGTCTTTATTGAGCATCAAAATTTGCTAAGTTGAATTATTAAAATTTGAGTGCCAAATATTGAAGAGCAATATCTTGAGTATGAGAGGTATTAAAAGATTAAAAAAAAAAAAAGGTGATTTTTAAAAATTTTATTTTACTATTTCAAATATTTTAAAATTAAAGTCCCTAGTAAATTATTTGTTACTGCCTGTATATACTGTTATACTGTTAAAATAAGAATCAGGTGCTAAAAGATATTTTGATCTCTCTTGCTCGCATTAGAATCCTTGCTGCACAACACTTTCGTCAGTTTTTATGTATCATTGTTGAAGCTGACAGAAGCTTTCTTGATGGATAGTGTGGGCTTTCTGAGGACCACCAAGGCTCCTAAATCTCTGCTAAGTTTTGGAACTTTTAACCTCTGGAATGGCATACAGTGAATGTGTGGACATGTCATAACTTGTACTGATAATTGCAGTTTTGATGTCAGAATAAACTATAGGCACTGTGCGTTGTTTCTTATCCCTCCCTCCCCCCGCAAGGAAGTACATGCAATTCTTTTCTACACAAGTAATGCTTAAGTATTAAGGGCACAATTGCTATTTTACATGTTAGTCACCAACTTCCAGCATTTTAGGACAAAGAGAACTATTTAAAAATCATTATTTTCCCCTCACTCCTCTCCAAGGAAAGCACTTGCAGTCTGTTGCTCTCTGATGACCTCATAGTTTCTGATGTCAGCCAAAACTGGCTGAGAGCTTAGCTTTTCTGGTGAGTTACCCAGTGCTTGACCAATTTGCTGTGTGGTCACCTGCCTCCTGTCCCTGACTCTAGATGTTGATCAGGGCCCTATAGTAGGAGAACCTGAGAAGTTTCTAATTCTGAACGAGTTTAAAGTTATACAAATAATGTCCTTTGTTTTCTCAGTGATTATGTCAGATTAATTTTAAGGGACAAGCACTAGCACCGATTCATCAAGATAGAGGTAGCATTTTTATCTCTCTGTGAGTATGGAAAATTACCTGACCTTTGATAGGTGTTTTGATAAAAGCAGACACAGACCTATATGAGTTTCCAGGAAGTGTAGGCAGAAAACTATCATTCTTCCACTTACAACAACTAGAGGCATTTCTTGAGGGGAAGGAATTCTTGCCCAAAGAAGTTGCTGAGAAAGTTCTCTTTGGAGTAAGCATATTGTGCAGAATCAATGCAGAGAGAAATAAACAGTATCTAGTTAAGAAAACTCTTTTTCCAATCAGAAAAGTGCATCAATAATCATTGAGATCCACTACTATAATGATTATGCAAAAGTTTAAGAGCTAATTTCAGTTGGATTCTTTTAAAGTGTGGATAATATGTGTCAGTAGCAACTTAAACACGCAAGATTTAGTCTCTTGTATGTATTTAAGCATCCAGTATTCACAAACTGTTAATGGCTTAATAGTTCTTCATAGTGTGTGGCTTTATGTATTGAATTAGAAAAGCAGTAACTCTTCCTGCATGCTGAAGGCTTTAGAACAGGTCCAGAGTGCTGACATCCAAAAGGTCATCTAGGAAGGTGATGGTGGTTGAAAAGAAATACCCTGGAACTTTTTCCAAGTAAGAAAAAGCAAAAAGGAGAAGCAAAAACACATGAAGAACAATTTTTAAAACTTAGAACTTTTAAGTTGCTTGTAAATTTCATTTTTATAAAGAAAGTAGCAAATAAGCAAAAAAATACTGAACAGTGCAGAGAGACAGACATGTCTAACACTGATTTATGTGCAAAATAATCAATTCATTTAACATGTCTTAGAAGCCAGTCAGCCAAATCGTGCAAACTCTGTTTATCAGTCAACTGCAGAAATCCTGGTTTAACCTTCTCCTTAAAGTACTGTCACTCTAGAAGTAGGCAGCCACAAGAACTGTTCCTGAAATTAGCAAAGGCTAGCAGGGAATAATGCCATGGAAAGTCCTTCTTCCTGAGAGAAGGCTGCTGTCGGCTCCAGAGGAAAATTTCTGCCTGCTTTCAGGCAGAGGCATCAAATTGGAGTACAAATGAAAGGCTAGCTGGGACAGTTGGGTAAGATCAAAGAGTGATGCCTTGCAGATGTTCTGCAGCCATAAGCAAGTTAGAGAAGTGCAAAGAGAAGAGCAGGGAAATAATAATGCAAATAACGCTGGCCATTTTGCAGCATTGGTCCGTTTAATAAGCGTACTTAATTTCATAGTCTGGATTTTTTTGTGGTACTGCTGGAGGCAAGTGCAAGAGAGAACTAGGATGATGAGGACTATGATGATAGGTCTTAGCAAGGTGAATTTTTTTTAAAGGTGATTTCTGCTCTCCTTGTGAAAGAAATTCAAATCCAAAACCAAAACAGCTCAACCATGCTGGCGAAGAGCACTCCTGATCTGTGCCTTAGGTCAGAGTGGTACATCTCTTTGAGCCCTGTCTGCGTGTCAATCTGAGCACACATAATAGCGTTTTCACTGGGGGTGAAAATGTTACGATGTGACGTGGTTGCAGTGGTGGTGCAGTACAGAGGCAGATGACAAGTCTCACTGCAGGAAGCATGATCGTTAGGGAAATGATCTGTCACAGAATTCATTGTAATGCCATGTTTCAGAACAAAAAGGGCTTCAAAGCTTTAAGCTCAAAAACAAACTCAAAACCAAACCCCTATGACTCCTTCCCATACTGAGACGGGAGATTTCACTCATAATGAAGAATACTGGGAATGACTGACAGCACCTGATGCGGAGTATTTGAAGTATTGGATATTGGTTTCTTGTTTGTAGGTTCCATCTAGAAACTTCGCAGTGCGGTTATTGGAGAAGAAGCCAGTTTGACTGCAAATAGGTCCTAGCTTGGTTTCTCAGCTCACTGTATTTATGACACAGTTCTTTTTATGTACCTGCTTATTGGATTCCAGTTCTTTCATGATTCTTTGCCTAAAAAAATATATATTTAATATGATTTAGAAGTTCAGTGTTTACAATTTTACTAGTGCATATTTTTAGTATTGCCTTGGATGCTTTTATTGACATAATCAAATTGCTGGGCATCAGCTGAGCTCATGTCTTCTTTACATGTGAAGTCTTGCTCTGAGGATAATAGAGCAAGTCAAAAAGTTTCCTTAGAATTTTTATACTGGGATAGGAGTTTTCTGCACAGTGCAGAAAAAAACATGGTCTAAACCATGCTGTACACATTCTCTGTATCTTGGGGAGTTTTGAGGATTCTCTGGAGACATGAGAATCGTTCATAATCTGCAAAATCCATTTCCTGCCACTTTCTTGGCTCACAAGGCCAGAGGCATTTCAAGGACACAGCCAGGTCTGTTGCAGTAGCTCTGTGCTGTCAACAGACTATTAATTTATCAGAATGAACTTTCTGTATGTCTTTATGTAAATATCCTTATTTTCAGTGGTACTTATGGTTTACCTATCTGAGAAAATTCACAAAAATCAACTGGCTTATTTTGCTGTTCTCTAACGTTTGTAACTCTGTTAAGCAGGCAGAAATAATTGTTTTATTTTCTAAACTTAATGCTTTTTATTTATTTTTATTTATTTTTATTTTTTTGAAGAGGGGGAAAGGGAGAAGCCTTGGGGAAGCAAAAGGAGGAAAAGAATTTTTCTCTATTTCCCATTTGCAAGCAATGTTCAGCCACTTCTAGGGAAGCAGACTTCAATACACATAGTTGTTGTACTTCCAAAATCACCATCTCCCTTTCTTCTTGTTCCCCCAGAATTTATTTTTTAACATGTCACTGTGCAGCACAGGGTATGCTATGATCTGTTTAGAGCCTTCCTGGCTGTGTTTCTTCCCCACCTCTTGCTCCCCCATCGTAATGCACCTTGTGTGGTAAGGGGGCGTGGGAGTGAGCCTGTCTGCTGCACCAGCTCTGCTCAGCAGCAGCCAAGATGCTGGTGTGACAGTGCTGTTCTGACTACATGTGCTGCTGTGGGGAAAGTTAACTCCATGCCAGCCATATCCCCCCAAAAATACAAAGGGAGTTTTGGAAAGACTGCATAATGAAAGTAATGAAACATTAGCTACTTTGCTTCAGTTGATGTCTTTGAAAGTGTCTTTTAACTTGGATCTGAAAGAAAATAGTAATATTAAAAAGCTTTCATGTAATATTCAAGTTCCAATATCTTTCTCAAACAGCTGTCTCACGGGTAAAAGTTTTTTTCAAAGGTCCAAGGAACAATACTGTGGGGAAAAAGTGACCAGATACCTAGTACAGATAACAGATAATGGGCTATTTGTCTGTGTTGTCACTGAAATATGATTAGAAGAAGGAAAATATAGTACATTTATTTTAGAATTAATTTTGAACTGGTATATCTACTTTTGACTTATGAACTTTCTCAAAAGCAGGTCTGCAGGGGTATTTCTTGGACAAAACCACAAAAGGAAATAGATATCCTAGGCAATAGTGTGCACCAGCCCTGAAACCTGTTTATCTGAAAGCCTTTGCCTGGAAGAATAATCTTCTGGTAATGATCAATTGCATTGCTAGCTGAGAAAAGAAAGTGGAATATTTCATTGTTAGTCTATAGGCTGCTGCATAGTTGAAAAAAAAATCACATATTCAATATATTTTAATGTGTATTAGTAGATTGTAAGCATTTTCTTAAATTATTTCTCAATCTCTAGTTATCATAATCATGGCCTACTATCTACTTGAGTGGCTCTTGGTAAGGTGCTTGCAGCTCTTTGTCCCTTGCTGGCAGTAGCGTGGAGGAGGTCATCACGACTAAGTTAGCCAGGGTACCAACTTGGAGAAGCCACAGCCGTTCTGAGAGGAAAAAGTACACTGTGCAAAGTACTGGGCAAATCAAATAGTTCTAGTATAGGAGAACCTCTGGATTTTCTGTGTAGAGTGTAATGTTCATGGAAATTAAACCAGAAATTGTTAATTATTAGATGATAACTGCCTCATACTATGACATTTTATGAGACTTGTGTTGTAGACGTTGCTGTTGTAGTACTCTGTAGCTAAAGAAATTTGCTGAAGATGAAAAGTGGTCATTAGGACAATTACTCTTTCTGGTAATTTTGTTTTGCAGAATTCTGTGTTTTCAAGTGTAGACTGAAGCATTAATATTTTTGTATATTGCTACTATTCAGCTTACCTCAGTGAGGAAGTTTACTCATTTGTGGGTTGACAGGCAGCCTTGCCATGGGAACGGGAAAGCACTAGCTTAAAATGCAAGCTGAGAACTAGTTTGCTAAGTACAGACCAGCACGCTGCAAAAGAGAGATAAAATTAAGGCACCCACATCCTGTGACACCATAAAGTTCTTGCAGGCAGCCATTTACCAGGAAATGAAAAGAAGTCCATTAGTTCCAGATGCTGCTAAAACACCATAGTGCTTAAGTTAAGCTTGATTTGCTGCATATAGTGGAAAGCAAACCCTGTGAGCTAACTCTTCTGATGCAACTTGGGCTTTTCCTGCTGGTGTCAGAAGAAGAGAAAAATTCCATTCTGTATACTTGTCTGCCATATTAATTTTGCAAATTAAAGCGAGTACGTTCCCGTAAATGGTAGTTAATTTGGCTCTTCTTGTACATCTGTAATCATTATTTGCTCTTATTTCCTGTGTCATTTCTTATTTCTGATCAAAACTCATAAACTATCCAGCTTTAAACAGTGAAAAAATTGCAACTGTCTTCTATTTCTGGAGTACATACACACTTCTAATGTTACAGACTTAATGGAAATTGGCATTTCCTTTCTAGTGGTGAGCAGGAATGGAGGTAGGAATTAGATTTCTTTATCTTTAATAGTATATGATTAAATGGAGCTTGGAACAATGGAATGGGTGAACTTGGACATTCCTCTGAATTTAAGTTGGTTACCTTCTGAGAAGAAACAAATTTTCATTAAGCTTGCAAGTCTGTCTGAAGTCAAATGATCTTCCCCAGTGAAATCTGTTCAAAATTAAGAGGATAATCAGAGTACTATGGCCATGTCTCAGGCTTGCTGGACAACCAGATCTAAATCACATTTCAGAAGGCTGAGCCATCTTTTAGATGGAAATATGTGTGTTGTGGGGACACTGTCAGTAGAGGCAGAGATGAACTTAACCTGAGCAGATTCATGATGAAAAGAAAACAAACTATGCCAGGCAGGAAGAGATCAGCCCTTTGAGCACTGGGGGCCATTGCACCAATGAGGCAGGTTGCTGAAACTGTTCCAGAAGAAGCAGAGAAGAAACTATCTGGGGAGAAAAAAAAAATAACATGGCAAGAAATAACAGAACACATATGGCTTTTGCAGTTTTAGTTTTCCCAACGGACAGTACCGTAGGCTGGTGCGTGTGCACAAAACGACAGAGCCCTGTTAGACCTACAGCTATCCATGAACCCTTTGTATAAGTCCATTAGTATATTAGCATATAGTCATACACTGTTTTAAGTGTTAGCACTGATACATGGCCTGGAAAGGACCACATGAAGACATTTTGTTGGACAAAGTTACTACAATTTTGTTCTGGTAAAGTTCTCAAAATTCTTCTTCCACTTCTTGATGAGCTGGTGAGTTGCAGAGGGCTCTATTTACTTTGTGATAGCTCTAACTCTCTACCAAACCATCAGATGCAGAGCAAGCAAAACTGTGGACTGAATAATGGGTAAACACCAAAACTAGCCTCTCAGTTCTCCCTGTATAGACAGTAACACAGCTAGCTCCATAAGCAGAGTTCTTATAACCACACTTGGTAATGTGCTGCCAACGCTCCTTAGCACTGATGAGGTAAAAGTTGTTTTTCATTAGCAACTGCCACTAACTTAAAACTGTAAGACAAGATACAATTGACTATGAAGCCATTGTGCTATTTTTTGCACAAGGTAAGGCACCTTCACTGCTGCCTGGAGAGCAGATGCTCTGGCATTCCTCATGGAGTTTACACCCACAATCACAGGGTGAAAAGCAGAGCCAGATGGTAATTGGTCTCAAGTGAGAAGTGACCTGGTGAGGCCAGTGGTGGGATCCCGCTCAGCCATCAGCCCCTCACTCTGCAGGGCCAGCTCGGGCCAACTGTGGCTGGATTCCCCGTCAGCCATGTGGAGGATGGCAACTTGTTTTCTTGTGACCTTTGGAGAAGGTTTTCATAGAAGTTCAATTTCTGTTCTCATTCTCAGAAACCCTACTCCTTTGGGATAGCTCTCTGCCCCAGGCATCAACCAAAATGAAGAGACAGCTTTTAATTCATTTTTATTTTATAAAACAGAAATTTCTGTGTTACGCTGAGCAGAACATCAAGTATTCCTGATCATGGAGCTTCTTACAAAATCATTCTGTGTAGTAAAACAGGAATTCAGTAGACAGTGCTTTACTTTTTAATAGATTTCTTCTTTTTGGGTATGATGCTAATTTAATTTAAAAAGTCCAAACAGAAAAGATGCAGCTTTTTTGAATCTTGGGTATAGCGGTCTCAATTGTTCTGCTAACGTTGGGCACAGTTATAAATCCTCTTCCATAATTTCAATATGAACGAAGTTTGGAATTTTTAGTTGCTGTGAAGATGAATTGATGAAGTTTGGCTGCGGGTGCTGTAGATTGTGCAGGGTTTTGGTTGCAGTTCAGTTTATCTAAGTAACTCCTAACAGCGTGCCCATCTGGTGCAGACCAGCCTGCAGTATGCTCGTCAGTTCCACACTGGAGCTGGTCTAGGCGCACCAAGCACAGAAAAGGCTCATGCCTTCCCTAGCCAGCGGAGCTGAATGCTGAATTAAGCCCATCTGTATTTGTTGCTGAGGTGTTATGAGGGATGTGTCACATGCTTATGCCACAAACGTAACAGTCCTCATTCAGAACCTCATCTTAATTTAAACTGCAGCCTTAATTCCTATTGAAGTCAATTATGAGTTTCTGTGTGGAAATGAATATTTACCGCCAGAAATTTTGTCTTTTTTTACTTTGTGCGTATAATCAAATTTGTTAGGCAAATATATTCAACGCTTTATAGATGTTCAGTAATCTCTGATACATTCAGAATTTCTGATACATTCCCTTACTTAAAAAGGAAAAAGCATTTAGCTTACCAGCTCGTGTGGTGGTAAATTCATCACTGTTTCAGCCAGAGGCTGGAAAAGTATAGACTGTCAAAGAGTAAAATCTTACCCACGTTTGCACATACTGTGTCTTTCTGTGTCAGCTTTTCCACCTGTCCTCGCAGGAGACATTACACATGCTCCTTCCAAAGTGCTCCATCTGTGTATGTGTGTATACAAATTGCTACTCACTTTACTGCTCACGTAGCTTTTCTGACCTCTCACTTCCAAGTGGGAGTTGTACTTGTGAGATGTGTAGTGCCACTACATACATCTTTCTTACTATTAGACATCAGAAATATTTAAAGGTCTGATAATTTTCCTGGCTTTTACACTTCTGTCTCTATAGCAAAGGTTTAAATTAGTTGGAGCATGAAATTGGATGTTCTCTTGGCTTTGGCCTGAGGGCTTTCTCTGGGTCCCTATACATTGGGAAGTCCATAAAATTCTTTTCCTAAATTAATTCATTTCCTTTTTTTTTTTTTTTTTCTAGAATACTTTACCTAGTATCTTTGATTTTAATTATCTTCCCCACACTACTCACTTAGCATTTTTAGACTAAATTATAATCCAAAACAAACAAACAAACAAACAAAAGCAAAGATTTATGAAGCTCTACTAAAAATTACTTGCTACACACCAAAGAAAGAAATGTAGGTTGTGTTCCTGTTTTCCTGAATTATTTAAAACAATGCTAAAATTAGTCTCGTTCAGATCCAGAGGAATGTGAGCTTTAGGTTTCACAGGTTCTTTTCTTAATTTGGGCACCACGATCCCTGTGAGCCCAGTGGAGTCCTGTTCTGAGCCTGTATTTTCATCTCCTGAAAATTTCAACTCACACTGTCTTTTAGAAAAGAATGGTCATCAGAGAATTGAAAGTGGAGTACTATGAACTATTTCCTCTTCTTTGTTCTTATGTTTCTCAGATAAATCGCTTGTTTAAAAGTGAGGTTCACGTGCCATGATTGTTTTAATGAAAATGGCAAATTGAGAGCAAGAGAAAAGGGTGGATTTAGAATGCTGGCATGGTTGGACACCAACGTTGATGATCTGAACTTTCAAAACCAACCAACCAGCCAAATAAGCCAGAAGAGAAGGAAAGAGGAATGGAGAAGCTCCTCTCACTCAAAGCTTTTACTGGCTCCAGGAGGAGCAGTGCATGCTCAGTACTGCTCTGTAAGCTGTTCACCCCCGTTGCTTCTGGTGTGACATGAGGTGCAGGTCTCTTCTCCTGAGTGCTGGCTCTCTGTCCTGAAGAGGCAGAGCACAAGTTTTGCAATATAGTTTTTGAGAAAGTGTGAGAATTTGTAAGGCATACATGGCATTCTGAGGAGCTCGAGTTCAAAGCATTTCAGTCTTTGTAGTGTTATGACTCTCCATGCCATTGAGCAGGTGTGGGCATAACTGTTTTTTTTAACACTGTCAGGTCCTTTGACTGCAAGCTTCATGGTTCTTAGTGAGCTTCTAATAACAATATGCCATCTTAGTAGGATAGTGCCTTTATCTCTGCTTTGCAGATGATGTTACAGAGGTGGAAGTCGTGTCTGGCCACTGATGCAGTAATAAAATGTGGAATTGAAGCACTAGCTTGATCAGTGGGTAGTACTTAGTCCCAGCTTTCCTTATGGTATCTGAATGCAAGATGGATTTAGGTCTACCCATCAAATATAGGAAGTTTGGCTAATTTCTGCTTTCAATAATAAGATTTTTAAAAAAGAAAAATAATTCCATGTGGTTTTCCATAGGAAATGTGTATAAATAGCTCTTAACTGACATTTTTTTAAGGATGTTGATAAGGTTCACTAATTAACTTTTTTCAGTAACAGTGGTAGAATCTGATCCTTGAATAAGACTTCCTAATAACACTGTGTTTTACTGCTTTAAATTGTAACCTAGCAAGTGCACAGTTGACTTAGCTATTGATTGGTGAACTCCATTTATCATAATGTTTTATGAATAACAAAAATGTTATTCAGTTGTGTGTTTGATAAATGGTGTTCATTTGGCTTTGCTGGTCATTTATGGCCTAACTGTCTGGAGGGGAAAAATCAAAAGAGGTTGGTGACCGAGTGCAATCTCTCTCTCTCTTGAAACAATGTTTGCTGGCTGCAGCTGCTGCCCAGGGCAGTAAGGAAGTTACCTGGTAGACATTTGATATGGGAATGGCTCTCCAGTGAGCCAGCTGCACATTTTTTCTCAGTGTACTCTATCTTTTTACAAAACAGAAGCTAGGCATCTATCAGTCAGTGCTGGTTAGGATCTTTCTTGATGCTGGAAGAAATCTGGCTCATGGGAATTGTCTGAAGATAATTTGGAGCATTGGTACTTGGTGATGTCTCACTGGGATTTTGGGGCACAGGAACTGCTGAGGGTCCTGCTAATCTTGGAGCAAGAAAGTGGATGCTAGATCACTGGAATTTATTTATTTATTTATTTATTTATTGTGGGTTTCAGTAGAACCCCTTTATTCTGATTCATAAATCTCTGCTCTAGATAAGGATCCTTCAAAAGCTGAGGCTGTGCAGGCAAAGGAGTGGTGCGCAGTGCTGTGCATGAGAGGTATGGAGCAGCGGCTTGTGCACTGCTCTGCTATGCAATAGGGCCGCTGGCTTTAGGCAGTGTGGGGCTTTTCAGGTATGTGGATTTAGCCAGTATGGGGCTTTTCAGGCATGTGTTTTGTCATTTGAGGATCCTGATTGTAGCACAGACTTTTTAAAGAAAGTGTGAACACCTATCTCAACTTTTGTGTATTGTTTTTCTTTTGTAAAACAAGAAATGTTCCTCTTGTCCACCTTGTCCAAATGAAACCTTTCCTGGCATCCATAGAATATGGCACTGAGTAGTTATTTTTGTGATAGATTAATTATTTCTTCTTTATAAATAAAATATTTCTGCTTTGTAGATAAAAGCTAAATAGGAGGAAGCAACCTTACTTTGAAAGTTAGTCTTCCATCTAAACCTCTTTAACAACTGAATGCAATACACATTTAACGTTAAAAAAAGTTATGGAGAAATACATGTTCAGAGCACCTGAAAATCAACTTTTTATGTCTGTAGCTCAGCACCCCCAGGCCTGTTAGCTGTGTTATAGTTGTTTGAGTCTTTAACACAGCAACAAATCAGAAAAAAGTACTAGTGCATAGAGGAAAGATCATGGACGGGTCTCTTTTCTCGAAAGAAATGTTCATTTGTTTTTTAAAATTGCTGGCCGCATCTTTTGAAACTCACTTGCTGCAACAACATTCCCAATAGGTGCAGAGCTGTTGATCCAAGGATTTCATATTAACATACAGGAGGTTTATGATGTTAGCTGACTTTAGGTTATCAGCGGTCAAAATGCTGCAATTCGTATGATGTTAAATTGTTCATGGTTTGACATCTGAGCTGATTAGGAACAGTTTAGGGAAACAGTTTCAGAGCTTATTCATTTTCTTTTGCTGACAAAATTATAAGAAGCAATTTGCAGTCTGGAGAGAGATGTGATACAAGATAGCGCTTTTATCTGGAAGCGGGGCAGAGGGTGGATGGAGAAGGTAGACATTTAGATAAGCCACGGTCCAATGAGATGGTCCAGGATGAAGAAGTTTGCCCTCACCTCACACTCTCACCAGTAGTGATTTCTCAGCTGCAGCCTCTGTCTCCACTCAAACCTCTTGGGAACTGATCTGCCTTTAACTGTGTTCAGTAGTTCCCCAGAACTAACAGACTAACAGAAGTGGCAACAGCAAACAACAACAACAACAACACAGAAACAACAACATAGGAATTGAGGGTGCCACAGGTGCACATCCTTTCTTTCTTCTGTTTGCCGTAAGCAATGTGCACTCAGCACTTCCACAACTGGATTTTATCATTAAGCCACCAATTTGGACCAAGTGTTTTTTTCCTGCTCACAGTAAATTTGGAAAAAGAAGATCAAGGAAGGGACAGCAGACCTGGAAGAGTTGTAACTGAAGTTAGGTACCGATTCTTGACAGAGGATCTTGGCTCTGTACAAGTTCAAACACTGAAAATATACAAAAGGGAACACAAACAGCACATCTTTTCTTTTGGACGTATCACAAAATTGCCCAGCAAATATCACAGCCAGTCTTACATCCCTCATGGATCGGTGTTTCGTAATGACTGTGGATGGTAGCCAGCGCTTCACAGCGAACTGTTACATCAGCAATTGATATTTTTTCCTCCTGGAGGCAATTCACATAATCACAAATTCTCCATGCAAAGCATCCTCAGCAGTATCGTGTTAATGATACAATTAAATGTACAACTAAAAATAATTATAAAATGCAAATTTGGCAAAAAGGAGTTTAATAGGGAAATTTCATGACTGCACTAGAGAAGTTGTGGTTTAGCACTGAGATAGGTCTGATTGCTTGAGCATGTGGGTGCTATGGTAACACAGTTTCACCATTTGGAAGTGCTTAAGCTGAAAACCACAGTATGCTGCACCCTCTTCCTTTTGAGCAGGGTTCTGTAGAAGAAAAACAGAAGTAAACAGCATGAGAGAAACCACAGAGCAGCAAAGGCGTCGTTAGCTGCAGTCGAACAAGTGGGTTACTGTAGCTGAAGTATTCCTATGAAGACCAAGGAGGGCATTTGAAATGCAGTGCAATTGATAGAAATGCTTTTCTTCTGCCTGATAAATGCACTATCTTCCTAGATATTTATTAGTTTGTAAGAACTGTGCAGCTGGCAAAACGCATTTGAATTAGTGCCTTTGGGTTATGTTCTACTCCACATTTATGGTTTTGTCAGACTCCAGATATTGTTTGTAACAGATGTTTCCATAAAATCAATATTTCTAGAGGGAAATTTCTGTTTATCCCTGTATTTTTTTTCTCTAGGAAAAGTAAATTAGAATCAGAAATTTGTTTTTGATTAAAAGAAGATTTCAGATTAGCTAGATGAGCTGAGGAAAAAAATATTCCAGCTTTCTTCTTACGCTTTTCTTCTTATTCTTTCCTTAAGAGAAGCTGTGTATGATAGCAGAATTTGTACTTGGTATTAATTTGGTGGATGCAGACAAACTCTGATGTTTGTAATTCCCCCTCTTTCCTGAGCCTACAACACTGTGTTCCCTGTTGTATCTGCCAGCTATAAATTCTTCTTAATTCCACCCCCTGCCCTTGTATTGATTTCTGGTCAATTTGAATTCATTGCCTTCTGCTTAGTGTATCTGGTTGGCTCTGGAACTGTGAAGGATAGAGGCAGCTCCCATCCTGGAAGGTGTAGAGCAAGAAGGTCATGGCAGTGGTTGGCAAGCAAGAATAAGCATTAATTTTAAAGGTCAATTTTCATTAAAAATACAGTACTGCATCCTATCATACTTAGCTGGTGTGCAGACCTGTGCTTACTCCTGAGACACGGTTTGCTGAAGGACTGTGCCTTCTGCAGTGGAATTCAGGTCTGAGCAAAGGTTCCCCTGTTCCGGGAAGGACAAAACCTTTGGTTCCCCAGAGGTATATGTGTGGCAGGAAAGAGCTATCAGAATCACACTCTTAAACTGTGATTGCAGTATTGTAAGGAACCACAGTGGGGACTATTAATGGATTTGTATAAAAGGAAGCAGTTTGAGAAACTCACACCAAAACTGTTTAGTTTAATTATCGCTTTGGAGAGTCAGAATGAATGCGTACATCCTGATGCCAAAAGGATATGATTGGCAATGTATGATCAACACACTTAAGAATTTTTCTTAGTTTAAAATTTATAATTCCAAATTTGTATCCCAGAGTTCCAGATGAAAAAAAACATCATATTTCCTGTGTGAATAGAAATTCTAATTCTTAATTACTTTTAATTCTCCTAAGTTTGTTGCATTGGTAGGACTGCTGACGTTTTTTATCATTTAGGGTTATGGATTATTTTCAAGTGCTTTCGTGTCTCCATCCACAACAAACAAAACCCTTAGCATTTGTTTAGGACCATCTATCTGAATTGCCTCATTTTCCTGAGAAGTTTCTACATGTTAAATTTGAAGGATTAATTTTTATTTTCTTTATAACTGAAAGCATGCAAAATCTCATGTGTTTTTTTGTGTGAACTGTATGTGTCTTTATTTTAGTTAATTTTCAAAAAGCAGCAAGTTGTCCAGAAAATAGAAACAGCTTTATTTTTCATCCTCAAGACACAATGGTAAAGATTGAAGAGCAGTTCTGCACTCTGACTGTGGAAGCACTTTGGCCCACATGATTCTACTTTTAGAATTTGGGGCATCCTCTGTGGTATAGAAATACTCAGACGTTTAAGTGTTTGCAAGCCTACTCATAGGTTTTCCCAGGTTTATTTATAAAGTAGCAATGGATCTCTTTATTTTGTGTTTGTGGCCAAAAGAAGCAGTAACATCTCTGGCCCTGATGCTCATTTACTTTAATGTCTCCTCAGCCGGCTCTGGCAGCAGAAGGCAGCCTTAAAGTAGGTGTGAATTACATCCTATCCCACTTGAAGTTTAAAAATAAATCAAAGAAGGGCGGCTGGCAGCATTTTGTAAGGCTCCTTGCCTTACTCACCCTTCACCTCCCACTAGGAACTGTTCTTTTTTTTTTGCAATTTAGGATTGGCTTGCAGTGGAGCTGACTAATGTCTGCGCTCTTTGCTAAAGGACCCCCTCAGAGAGCTTTACTCCATCTGAACAAGACCACATCCTGTTACTTTCAGTGCAGGCGTGAAGAACCTGCCTCTGCTGAAACTGTAAAAAGGAGGAAGACCTATTCTGGTGCTATACTGGCTGCTTTGTCTGAAGCCCTACTAGGTGGGGAGTGTGGGGTCTGTCCAATATGCCAAAGGGTAGGGAGCACCTGGGAGAGGGTGGCAGCTGTGCAGAGTTACTGAGCTCTTCTCCCAGCAGAGGAGCCCAGATGCGGACACGAGGCTGAGAGGATTACTTCCTCTGCCTCTCCCCAGCTCAAGCAGAGACGCAGAGTGCAGCTGGATGCAAAGAGCCAATAGGTGTGGCACCACCCTAGATAAAAAGCCAGATGCACTGTCAGCAGAAAGGGACCCTCCTTTCTTCCTTTCTCTGAGCTGTGTGCACCAAAGGACCTGTGTACGACCTGCCTGCAGGCGCAACCCTGCCCACAGCACCAGTGCCCTGGCCTCGGGCACCTCCAGGGAAAGGGCATCCACAGCTTTTCTGGGCAGCTTGTGCCAGGGCTTGGCCACCCTCTAAGTAAAGAATTTCTTTTTAACGTCTAACCCAAATTTTGCCTCTTTTAGTTTAAAGCCATTCCTCTCTGTCCTGTTGCTATTTCCCCTGTAAGAGATTGGTCCCCTTCCTGCTTCAAAGCTCCCTTCAAGTACTGGAAGGCTGCAGTGAGGTTTCCCTGAAGCCTTCCTCCAAGCTAAGTAAGCCTAGTTCCCTCAACCTTCCTTGATAGGAGATGTGCTTCAGTTAGAGTCTTTTTGTCCGTAAAAACATTAAGTTTTCAGGATTTTAACGCAGGTTCTTCTGTTTATGTAATAGGAGTTTTGTTTACTTACACACAAGCACATGAAGCATGTGCTGGAGAGTTCTGCTTAAAGAGATTGTGCCTTGACGCGCACTAACTTTTAACATATCCTAGACCTTAGCTGTCTGCTCTTGAGTTGCTTGTTTCTTCCAAGTGAAGTGTTTTCACTTTATTCTGGCTTTCCTTAGAGGATATCAACAAACATTAACTTCTTAGAAGAGTGCGACCATGGTTCACTGCAGGAGGTCCAAAGTCATAACTGCAGCAGTGACAAAGCTGCTCCTGGGTCTCCAAATGTGACCTTACACCTTGTTCTCCTTGGGGTTTAAGATGTTTGTGGTTGTCGGGTTTATTTTTTTTGTAGCCTGGTTTCTTTCAAAGTTATTCTGTTTACTCCTGTCAAACACAAAATATAATAGTCCCATGTTTCAATCTTAGGGCCTGAATGTCTTTAGGCTTTCAGGAGAAAACATGATTAGCTCATCCAGTTTAGGAGTATTTCTTTGAGACGCTGTCATCTCAACTAAAACCTTTCTTTTAAGCAGCAGCTGTACTCTTGTCTGCCAACTGCTAGTGAGACATAAAAGAGAACCAAATGAGTTAGCCAAGCTGCCCATCTGCTGGCAGGATGTGCTGGTGGGATCTTTTTGCAAGGTACCTGGCCAAGGCTAGAACTGCTCAAACACTATTGATAGATCGTAAGTCTTTTGGGTAAGTCAGCAGGAACAAGACAGTGGCCAAATTAAGGGAAGGCAAAAGAAGTATTCATGTGCATTTTAGTACTTTTTATGTGCTTTAATTCTTTTACTTGGATTATCTGAGGCTATCCTCTATATATTATCTTAAAAAAGGCTTCTTAATGGATGCACTTTAAGATGAGAGAAAAGCATTTCCTGTTTAAACCCAGACCAACTTGCTCACTTTGGTGATCATCAGACTTTCATACTGCTTGGCATGGTTTTGGTGGGCTGAACATCCTTATTAATTTTAAAGATATTCTTAGATTTCAGCCTCCAAGTTTCCAGAGACATGTTTTAGAATCCAAGTGTGAGCAAACAGTTTGGACTTTGTTAACCAGAGATTGGCTCAGACGTATTTGAGAACTGTGGGACGTTTAGAGAAAAGTAAATTAATTTATCAACATGCCCACTCATACTGGAGTATTACAGTTTGTTTGCTGAGTTCTCTTTTGTCCCTTCAGTTTATCTAAGATCTCTCTGTAAGTTTATGCCTTGCTGTTTGGGAGGACTTCTTTAGTGTTTTGGTGCCACCTATTGAATTCTTATTAACTGCATCCTATTCCATTGCCATGATAAATAACAGCATTGAATCACAGAACAGGAGATTTATAAACCGCTCAGAATGACACAAAATTGCCACGCAGTTCTTTAAAATGCCAGTGCTTATTCCAAGGTAAAAAGGGTAATCTAAGACTGTTATTTTCCAGACTTCTTTAAGAAATGATCTTCTCTAGCTGACCCTGGTGTAGGTCAGATTGGACAAGACAATCTCCTCTGTCATCTCCCTCCAAACTTTGTCAGTTCTTTATGTGTAACATGTAGCATCTGTCACCACGAGCAAGCAAGAAACTGTATTTACAGTAGTATCATCGTTCCTAACTTTACAAGGGAAAGAATGAAGAAAATGGCTTTCACAGGATCTGTACGGAAATCAGTGAGACAGCCTGAATTACAACATTGTGACAACGTTTTTGCTCATATTACTCAATTTTAATCAAAAGAGGGAATCTTTAATTATACATTTTTGCCTTCATCGCGTTTCCATTAAATACCTAGAAAATATTTTGAATTGTTTCATTAGCCACTTTGTGATACTTCAGCTCCTTTTATTATTATTATTTTTTAAACTGAAAGTCAATCTGTACAGATGCTTACAGAAAGTAAATTTTAGGCATGAAGTATACTTAATGCACTGAAGCAAGGCAAGACTTGGGAAGAAGGGGGAATAATTGATTCCTCTGCTGAGAAGCCGATTGAAGAAAGCAAATCACACCATGACACTGAAAGGGACTAACTGCCAGCTTTCAAACACTGGATTTAAAAAATATGAAGTTACTTGGAGGCTGAATAGATTACGGCAAATATGATTATATGTTAGCATTACATGGTTCTTTGGCAACTTAATCTATATTGCTAGATTATACAGTTGCTGTTAACAAAGTTTCCAGTCTTTACCTGAGATTTCAGATGCTAAAGTTGTGTTGATGGTTCAAAAGATCATCTACATTTTTGTTTCTTAACTCCAACAGAAATATAATGGAGAACAACTAGTAGCAAAAGGGCAAGAAAAGAAAAAAAAAACAAGTGACAGAAGAGAGATGGCAGTTTGTGAACAGTTACAGCAAGAAGCATGTGAACAAGTGGAAGCTTGCTAGATATTGGAAGCATGGCAATTGTGTTAGAGAGAGATTTCTTCAGGAATTGAGCAGGGCTTTTATGTTTCTTAATTCAAAGTGGAGCCTTCTAATCCTCAAAGTGAGCAAAAGATACAGTGATGAGGACAAACTTTTGTTTTATGGTGGATGCTCCTGCAAGTTGTTCTCACAGTCCCAGGCATTGTCATTTATTTTTGTCTTTCTCCTGATATTGCATTACACAAATCTAGAATGGTTTTGGTCAAAGTTTCAAAGCAAAGTGTTAAGCTGAGGTTTATTTTCATAGCTATGAAAAAGTCACAGCTTCTAGCTGAAATCGGGGAGTGGTTTATAAGAGGTTAAATTAGTGCTTTCAGGAGAGTTTCTTAAATATCAGCAGGGTGGTCCAGGAAAAGTGCGAAAAGTGCTGGGATATAGGAATGAGTATTAGTAAAATTAAAGGGCTTTTAGTAATACTGAGTCAAGTATTTCTAGCTTTCATGTAGTTGGGGGTTATATACCAGTAAGGTTGTCCTTGAGAAAAGAAGTAAACTTGGTGTTTTTCTTGCTAATAAATTCATTCTTCTTTCACTCAAGTCTAGCTCCATTTGTTGGTAATACTCAGACACACTGCTTTGTGATGAACTGAAAGATTTTGAATGTTTTAGTTTTTGTTATTGCAAAATGCACTGAAAACTATGAAGATGCCATTTCAGTACTGTCCAGTATCTTCTGTCCTAAGAAACGTTACTTAGAGAAAGCCATACAAACTTCCAGTCTTTTTCTAATGTAGATGAGCTTCTCACCTTCATGCATTTCTCACTTGATGATATCTTTTTCTCACTGTGCAGAAGGAAATGATAATCTGACCTCTGCCAGCTCTCTCTCCTCTACGTTACCTACACCTACACGCTCCACATCATTCTCACCTCCAAGCACCGCTGCAGGTAACCGTGAAATTGGGACCGTGGCTCTGCTGCTCTTCTGTTTCAGTTGAGCTGGCATCCATCACAGCCTTCCTTGAAGCTATGACCATCCCTTAGGCTGCTTGGCACAGACTCCCTCAAGACTCAGGAAAATGGAACTTTAATGTGAAAGTATCAGTTCATACACTATATGCTTGATGTTTTGGGGTCCTTGTTGTCTTTACAACATGTCTTTACTACATGTCTTTAAATGTTACTTTAGAATAAGTAATTCCCCAAGGAGAGCTCAGCTGATAGGAGAAATTATTCTTTTTTATTATTATTTTTGTTGTTGACTATGTATCATTTGTTGAAAGTGTGATTTACAATTTTTTTTCTCTCTCTTTCTCTTCTTAAGGAGTTCAGCCAGCAGCAACAGGTAAGAAATGTTTAATTTAAATTACAGAACATTGTTGACACCTTTTAGTTATGGTTTCTTCTTCCTTTTTCCTGCTCACTGTCATCTTGTGTAATGTCTTTTCATTCAGCCTGGTGAAATGAAATATGCTTTTTTAAGAGGGTAGAATATCAAACAAGATGTACTTGAGAATATTTAAACTCAGCATGTATTATGGAAGATGTGCAACCAGTGCCATAATGGATTACGTTTGCAGGATATTCTCTTGCCTCCTGTTCCCCCCAGCACCGTGAGCCTTGCACATACACGGTATCTTTGATTCCTACCAAGTTCACATTGCCTCAGCAGAGCTGTGTGAGCTTTGTGTCTCTCCTCGAGTTAATGTCTCCAAAGCATTTGACGCTGTGCCTCTCACCACAGGTGCCTCTCCCGCAGCCAGCACACACCTCTCCACGCACACAGGCTCCGGTCCGACCACGGGACTCAGCCACTCGCAGCATAGCAGCCCTGTTGCCCTCACCACACACACTCTCACTGCCTTTCATCAGCCTGCATCAGGTTTGCTTACTTCTTTCAGGTGCCATGCAATGCCCTCGGAGCTGTAGGGAAAAACAGTTATTTGACCTCAGGGTAACTTATTCCACCTTGTGGTTTATCAGATAGAACAGGCACTTGCAATTCAGCATAGGGGCAAGAGCCCAGTAGTATTTGGGATCTGGTATCTGATGGAAAAGTCTTGCAGTCATCTCAGTAGTATTGTAACTCTGGTGAATGAGGCTGCTGTCAAAGCAAGAACCACACAAATGGACCTATGAGAAAGGAAGAACTTGTCAGTGGTTCGTAAGCAATGGGGTAAATGCTAACAGTAAGTAACATCATGAGCAATGTATCTTATCTGCCAAATAAACCCAACTGGATTATTGTTTCTGAAGGAGCATGAGCACTATTCATAGTTGTGTATTATTGTAAGAACACAGCACTGTGCTTTAGTTCCTTGTTCACAAACATTAAAGCAGTTTTTATTGTACTGTATTCTATTGACTCTATCCTGGATTATGCATTAAAAAAAAAAAACAAAAAAAAACAACAAAACAAAACAAAACAGAAAGAATGGCCTCCTCCTATGGCAAAATTCATTTTTAAATGGTATATTCCTGAAAGTCTACTTTCTTTTACTGGATAAATTAGCATGATCCTTCTTTCAGCTCTTTTCTCTAACTTTGAAAAACCCTGGATTTACAAAAAATAAAGGGGGAGGAGGGAGTATAGTGTATAATATTTACTGGTGACATAGCCATATGCAATAGTCAATTTTACTTCTTAAATGCTGATGTGTTGTTTATTCCCTTACAGATTATTACAGTTCAGCATCCTTGCACAGCACCACATCACCAGTCACCATGCCAGCAAGCACTGAGACCATCCCCACTAGCACAATAGGTGACAAACTTGCACACAGCTGTCACAATTATGATACTGCAAGCACAGAAAATGTGTTAGAGAGAAATAATCCTGATTTATTTAAAATCAAACTTTAAAAATACAACTGCATTAAACTTCTCGGTTTTTTTTGTTTGTTTGTTTTTTAAGCAATATTATTAATAGCACAAGACATGAGATATACTATTTGCTGAGTGAATGAAGAATAGCAGGGGCACTGCTCAGCCGTGTGGCTCCAGTGCTGGAGGGACACAACCCCAGGGCCTTTCTTCAGATTTCAGTCTCTTTGGATAATACTTTTACCTTAGTGCATTTTAAATAATTGGTTGCAGGATGAAATTCTTTGTTTGAGCTTCTGTACAGATTTCATATACAATGGTTCTTAATTCCTTTTATGGATATTCCAGTATTAAAGTAATTGTAAATTAGTGTGTAATGTTGAATGAATCTGTTTTCAGAAAGAGTAGCTATGCATAAAGTAGGTAAATTGTGTTTCTTTAGTGATATTAGAAACTGTCAGTTAGGCATTACATAGCATATGTATTTTGGGACGTTGTTATAACTCATTATATCACAGAGAATGAGTGAATTTGGAATATTCTGGTATAAGTTTGTATGGAGTAATGTTATGAAGAAGCAGTTTGACACCATTTGAAGATGGTGAAGCATCTTTGAAAGAACTGGCTAAGAGAAGTGTGTAGGTAGTTGATATTTTCTTCCCTTTTTTAGATGTGATTAGACTTACAATATTTGTAATGTATTGAAGAGTTTTGAGCATTATCAGTTGCACTCCTCTAACGCTCTGTGAGAAGCATACCTTCATTTTTTTTTCTCTTTTCTTACAGAAAGTACTACAACAGCAAAAGAATCTTGTGGTAAGAAAGAAGCCCCTTATTCATCTCAGCCCTACTGGTTGAGCAAATCGGTAAACTCAAAGAAAGCTGATCACAAAAACAAATTAGTGACCATCTGAGCTGTGTCGTGTTTCTGGAAGATGGGCACTAAAGTTATTAACTCTTCTGGCCTTCTCATCTCCATTCGCAGAGCTGCTGAACTGCCCTTGTACTGGGCTGTTCAGGGCTATGGAAGGGCTGCGTTCATCTCATGAGGCCCTCTCTAATTTGCCCCCATCACGCCGATAATCACATGCTGCAAAACACAATTTGTAGCCATAGTAAATCCAAAGCTTGGATGTTGATTTCTCTCTTTTTGAAATAACTCCACTCTCTGATTTTCAGGAATGGCTTTTGATACTTACTAGATAGCTATGAAATGTTTTGAACAAGAAGATTTTAAATTTCTCTTCAAGCAATTGATTCAATGTGTCAAAATAAAATATTTATCTTTCAATTGGTGCTTTAAGTAATAAAAAAAAAAGTTGTTCTGGAATGTTAATCTTTTAAATTCTTTAGGTTTCCTCACTAGAGAACAATTTAAAAGAGTATTTTCCTAAGTAAATTTTCTGTTTCAACTAAACTGTTTTTAAGGTAGAAGTTATATAAAAATAAAAATGAAGTATAAAAAAGCAACTAATTTTCCTATATTTTCTAATTCTTAAAACAAGTATGATGCCGTGGAGAGCCAAAAAAGCATTTAATACTTCTTAAAAATTGTCATAAAATTATGGTTGACTATTTTTTCCTTCTCTTTTAGATAACGATATTGATAACGTGATTATAGTAGGCAAGAATAACTTAGCTGAAGTTACGCTACAGAATCTCAAAGGAAACAGAACCTATTATATTTTGGGGAAAGGTGGGGAGAGCTCACAAGTGAGTGCCAGCAACAACACAGCAGTGCTTAAGTGGTGCAAAAGATATACAGTTAGATCTGATAATTGCAACGACATGTATCTTACTATTCCACCTGGTAGGTATATATGGGTTTTAGTAGTTTCTTTTTAATTTTTTTTTTTTTAATTTATGTATTTATTTATTTTTGGCATATGGTAGTTCAGCTGTACTGGTCTTTCTTATCTATTGTTGCCTTTTCAGGGACTCTGACAGAGGTTTTCATGTAAAAAATGTACTTTTCTTATTGTAAATGTAAAAAATGAACTTCATCTGTGTTGGCCACATACAGCATGGCTAGCAGTAACAGGGCCACTGAGTACTTGAAAGCTATTACTTATGCTTGAGGTTTTGTTCATTAATGATATTATTTTCGGTGGATTAAAAGTTTCATTTTTTATTTGAATGCCAACATTGTCTTTTATTTCATGAACACCTTTTAATTTTCAATTTCAGCTTCTAAATTCTTTGCATGTTATTCTGTGCTAATTGAATCTTTGTGTTGCAAAACAAATAAATATAAAATAACAAATCAATATATATAACTATTATCACAGTGATATTTAATTTTAATCTTTTCTAGATGAAAAAAGGTATACTTTTAATAACTCATGCGTTGGAAACAACTCTGCAACATTGCCTGTACATTCTTTATGTAGAGATTGTGAAGATGGCTGTCCCAATGTGACTGCTAGCTGCAAAACGAGTAAGATACATCTAATATATTTTAAATGCTGATTGTTTTTTATTATTTCTTAAGCAATGTAGATGTTTTGGGATGAGTCTGGCAGATTTAAATTATTTGTATTAGTGTGAGGGAAGAGTTGTTCAGAATTTCTGAGGTCAGAGGGTCAGAGACTGCCCTCTGGGGTTTGCGTGCCCTGCAGGACATGTGGGGAGAGTTCAAGCCCAGAAAGCTCACTTGCTGAGATTCCCAGCTTCACACATTGCAGACATAAGGAGCTTTTGAGCTCCTGCTTGATTGCCTGAAGGAAAAGTGAGAGCTTAGAGACTTGAGTGTCTGCTGTGAGCTGCTTCCTTGCAAATTGCCTAGGCAGTTGGCTCTGCAGGCTCCTGTACAGTGAGAGTTGAGGCACTCTGGTCTTGGAGTTTGCCAGCTTTGAAGTCTGAGGAAACATTGGTTCAATGGCAACTGATGTTATGCAGAAGATATGCTGGATATATCCTCACGTTCCAGAAAAATGTATGATGAATGTTCTCTTCAGTGTTTTTATCAATGATCTGGACACAAGCATTGAGTGCAGGCTGAGTTTGCAGATGGTACTAAATAGGGAAGGGCTGTTGCTTCTCATAATGGTAGAGCTGCCTTGCACAGAGATCTTGGTAGAATAGAGTGCTGGGCAGTCACTAACTGTGAAATTTAACAAGAGCAAATGCTGGATTCTGCACCTGGAACTGTGTAATCTTGCAAACTCATATAGTCTGGGGAACAAATTGCTGCAGCACAGCCCAGCACACAGAGATCTGAGGGTTTTAGTTGATGGTAAAAGTTCTCCTCAGATAAGATAGCCAAGCACTGCAACAGTTGCCCAGGGAAATGGTCGTGTTCCCAAGTCTGCTGGTGTTCAAGAAGTGTTTCAGCAGTGCTCTGATATATATGTTTTTTTATTTTGCACTGGAATTGAACTCCATGATCCTCTCAGTCCCTTCCAATTCAGAATAAGGTCTATGATTTCAGTGTCCTGGGATTGAGGTTTTCCACTTGAGGGAGCTGAAGATGGTGATGGGTGAGCTTCTAAGAAGCTGCGACTCTTCAGGTTTCTGCCATGAATTGCTTTATTTCTATAAACTGTTGGAAAGTCAAAGCAAGGGAGTGTTAGTGATGAAAAGTAAAGATCTATGGAAACTGAATTGATATAAAAGCACATAGAACTCAGTCTATGTGTGAGCTTGTATACTTTTCTGTTTGAGGTACTTCTGTAGTTTTTTAGATAATGATTAATCGCAGAAGAGCAAATCTCATTTAAAATGATACTATGTACTTTTAGAGTTGTGAAAAATATTCGTAAGACATTTTTCTGTCCACAGATAATCCAAATTTAGAACACACTGGGAGATTAATTGATGGCTCCATATTTCTAAAGTCTTTATCATCAGACAGTGAGTACAACTGCAGTGTTACAGTACATTTTTTTGAAAAGAACTTCACCAAAGAAATCAAAATAACCACAGATTATGATGGTAAGTATAATGCTTGTTTTTGCTTTACGTTCCATATATTTCTAGAAAAACCCATTAGGAATTCCACTCTTTTCCTGAAGATGAAGATATTTGTTCGACATTATGCTCAGCCAGTCTCAGGTTCTCTGCCAGCTCCTGCCACCCCCATCTCATGTCCTTTGTATTTTTTGACCATAGTCACAATTGTCTTTTCCTTTTCTAGCCCCTGGCTCAGACCTGCAGTCTGAAGCCATTCTCTCCTTCACTCAGAGATTCACTTTTTTTTTTTTTAAGGGAGAGAACTTGGCTTAATGTAAGCAGGTTTCAGTGAATCATATCATAGAATTGCCTGGGACCTTAAAGGGACCTTAAAGATCATCTAGTTTCAACTCCCCTTCCATGGGCAGGATTGCCAACAACTAGACCAGGCTGCCCAGCACTTGAAGGTGCAGGCCTAGCCTGAAACGAGAGTTGAATTCTGGGTTTTGAGGAAAGATATGATAGAATGATTGCAAAAAATGTCTCCATAGAAAATGACACGTTTTTCTACAGCATTGCCCTTGGAGATGGCTAAATGGTTTAGCTTTATTTTCTGAATTAACAGAAAATCACCCTAAAACATGTAACCTATTAATAAAATTTCAGGATAAAAAAAATATACATATGGTTAAAACTGTAAGGAATTTAAAATATTTCATTTTAACTTGAAGTGTTGGAAAATTTTTGTAATATATGGTATTGCTGTATTCATCTGTGTCTCAAATTTAATAAATTTATGAAATTTCTCTGATTTTTATGATTTTGTATGTACTCTCTTTATAATTACGTATAATTTCTCTGAAGGAAATGTGCTATGCAGAATGTTAAATAATATTGGTATGTTGTGTACTGTTTAACGAAATTTAATTTGATCAAAGTAGATATAAAAAGGAGTATTTTGCATTTTCATTCAAACTTTTTCTTCCTGTCACATTTTTTCCAAACAGCTCCAAAAGCACCAGAAAATCTTATGGTACATCCTACTGCCACAAAAGTAACACTTACGTGGATGAAACCTGCCAACACATCAGAAAACCATGTAGATGGCTATATTGTGATGTGCAATGACACTGTTAAACGTAAGTATTGCCCCTTTGTCATAGAATAATTGCATGCATATTTTAATATTTACAAAGCACTGAGCATGATGCATTTTCCAAATGTATTTCTTAAACCTGTCCAGTAAAAACAATTAAGCATATTGTTTGTACAAACATATTTTAACATTTCTTTGAGTTGAGCTGCTCCACTTCAACAATGTGGTGTATTTTATCATTTAATCATTTTATCATTTCAGGACATCATCTGTCACACTTCAGTTCTCATGTGTCTTGCAATATATATGTCCCGATGGGATCAGTTACCTGATAGGTTTTTAGCACAGTACTCTCTGCCTCAGAAAATGCACCTACAGCTTGTTAATATATTTACTGAGAAGATACATTCCTATTTAGAATTCTAATTTTTAACACATCAGAAATTTGTGAGAAAGTGGAATAATTTTTATTTTTATTTTTCCCTAGCAAAAAACCTACTTTTTAGGGAAAGGCTAAGAACCTTTGTGGGTAGGTTGTCCTAAAGCAGCACTAAACCTGTTTATTCCTTCAGGGATGATAAACAGAATTGAACTTTTAAGAAGGACTACAGATTTGTGACTGCTTACTGAAATGGTAAAAAGTGCAAAAAGGGGGCTGCCTTCTGTGGAAAAATTATATATGTAAAAGTCAGGGGTGCTAAGTACAGGATTGCATATATATATTTAAACAAATAAATCCAGGTTCTTCTCACTCCCTTCCTCTATGCTGTTTTAGACTGTGTTACATTTAGATGGATGTGTCTGTCCCCATTATACTGGGAGCATATATTCCGTCTGTGAGCTTTAATTCAAAATAAGAAACGTGCTGGAAGATGACGTTTTGAAAAGAAAGAGCCTGATATGTTATTTCAGAAAATAAATGTCAAATTTAGATAGTAATTAAAGTGGAAGTGCATAACAGTGGATTTGCATAACTCTGATGAGGTGCAAGAGATTACATGCATAAATCTTAATTTCATTTTTCTTTTTTAAGACAACGTTACCATGAATCAGACCTTTACTTGTACTGATTTAGAACCTTATACTGATGTCTTTGTGTCTGTAAGAGCATTTAAAAACAGCAAGTGTGGGAGTAAAATCTTTTTGGGACATCCAGTGAACGACTACTTGAAAACACAACCAGCAAGTAAGTCTCATTTGCTAATTGTTGCAAACAAGGCTGACACTAAGACAGGAAGTACGTAATTTCTTATTGTACTTAATTGCAATTTTATGTATGTTAGTACTATTCCGCCATAAAATTATTAACATTATTATTTTTGCTAACATTTATATCAGTAGTGTTTCATTTTTGATTATTTAATATGATTTTAATTAAACATGGTATATTTTTATCCATACTAGACTTTTTTTTTTTTTAATTGCATTCATTTGAAATTTGTGACAAGAGCAGAAGAACCCTTCCCACCAGATTTCAAATATATTTCCTGATGGAGACAAGGGTTAATACAGACATCACTGCTTCCTATTTTGGTGGTGGTGGTGATGGGTTGATTGATTTTTTCCCCCAGGGCTCAAAACTGAGCACAGAAGTCAAGGTGTGGCATCACCACTGCTACATAACCTGATGGAATACAAAATTAATATTTCCTCTGGCTGCACAGAATCAGAAAAAATACTTTATAGTGAAAAATACTATTTTTGTGCTAGTGTTGTTACAATAGCTTAAATTGGTGTGCTTTTTTGTGTATGCGTGTTTGTTTCTGTTTGTTTTTTGTTACTGTTATTGTTGCTTTGTGAATATCACCAAATCTGGCTGCTGTTTTTATTAATGTGTTTCTGTAGGCTTTTGGGAAGTATTTCAGGCAGGCTGTTCTTTTGAATTTAAATTCTATTTCTCTCTTTGTGATGTTGGGGGAGTTTTGCATCTAGTTTTGCATATTATTCATGAAAGCACTGGAATCTCTCTATTACTCTGGGTCATTTTCATAACACATTGGAGCTTATACGCACAAGAATAAAAGATGAAAATTATCACTTGAAGCCCCATAGGGCTAAAACAACATCAACAAATACTGATGAATGAATTGATTGATAATGTAATGTGTTTGATCTGAGACTTAAGAAAAACTGAAAAATGACTATTTTTTGAACAGTCCTAATTATAGGATGATCATAAATTGTTCAGTCGTTTGTTTGTTTAAATTAAGACAATAGTTTGAAAACTTCTGAATTTTGGAGCTCCTACTCTCTTGGGCTCCAGTCATGTTTTAATACATCAGGTAGAGATTGTGGTCCACCATATATTTAAAGGTCCAGGAAAAAAAAATCCTGTATTATTCATGAAAACTAGAATTTGATTGTTTTCACAAATTTGTGACACTAAACCTTCTCCTGCTACAACAGATGATAACAACATGATCAAACAGATACTGTGAGAGGTTTTTTTTGATTTCTTGAACAGGAGAACATGTCATTAGAGCACAGCTCCTAGGGAATAGGAAAAGCTACAATTTGGAAAACAATTTTCCATCTTCAACACTCACATTCCCACAAGAAATGCTTGCTTTCTTCTTGTCCTAGTTCTTTTAGCAGCATTCTGAAAGTCACAAATGTGCCCTGTGGATAAAAGTGAATCAGGAACCACAGCCCATCCAGCGAAGCAGTGTGTCCTGCTGCCCCCCAGATGAAATTCGGTCTGCTCATAAAGCTTCACACACCTAAACTCTCCATACGAACAAAAAACAGCTGCATATTTATACTTCTTAGTGTACTGGCTTGCAACTTGGAGTGATTTTTGGAGAAAATTTCCATGGCAGTGTGGCTAATAAAGCTGCCTTATGTGGATGGTTATTTACTGCCCTTTGAGGCTTTAACAGCCAGTGAAAGGTCCCTTAGGCTGTGTCCCATTCTTAAATCTTTTGCAGCACAATGCAAAATTAAAGGTAGAAAACATAGATTAGACTTAATAGATTTACTAGCATTAAAAAGTAAAAAGTTTTAGGAGTTTTAGAACAATTTGATACTTGAATCCAACTATACTTTTCCACATCAGTTTTGAAACCTATGTGCTCAGGATGAAAACTTTGTTTGTTCCCATGTTTTGTCCATTGTCCTCAAATGGGTGACGTCAGAAGGAAAAGATAGTTGCCATATTATTATCTTTGCAGCCCGACTTCCAGTGGAGCTCTGTTCCTCCCAGCTGTCTCAGTTCCCTTTGATAGCTTTTTCAGTTCAGATAAGTCCAAACTGATTTCCCAAACTGGGTTTTTTTTTGTTTTTTTTTGTTTTTTTTTTTTTTCATCTTGTTAAATTGGGACAGTGATTTTTAAGGAAGAAATTGCATAACATTGTTAAGAGAGGTTATAACAAGGAGACGTGAACACATACTGTTAAAATGTTTGGTTTGAAATGATGAGAATGGATCCAGTAAAACTTCTTTTACAAACAGAACCAGAGAAAGTGGCTGGCTTCAAACTAAAGTTGGTGGCTGATAATACTGTCAAAGTTGAATGCAGAAGTCAAAAAGTGTATGGAAGTGAAACAAAATTTGAATTGGCTTGGAATTCCAGTAGCGGGAGTGAGAAAAAGAGTAAGAATGAATGCGATTTTACAATAAAAGATCTCTCTTACTTGACAAAATATACCTTTAAGGTAAGTGAGCTTATTTAGCTAAATAAAAAGCAAAACTCCTATATTTACATTGTTTAAGTGCATTATTCTTGATTTTAGAGAAAAAGGCAAATCTGGTGGTGGAGATCATCTATGGATCTGCAGGCAGGAGATGTAAACAAGTAGCTGTTACTTATGAAATAACATGTCTCTGCATATGTTTCTAGTTGTATCAATCAAGCCCTTACCTGCTACACCATATACATTCAGACAGCATGCAACCTACAAGATGAATAGCTTGGGACAGAGAGAAAAAGATATTTTCTATAAAGACAATGAAAAAGGAGGGATAAATGTACAATAGTATGAAAGACATGAACATATCTAAACAAGGCTGGTATTTTATTTAACAGTTAAAGTAATCAAAAGTTAATATTTCTAGAAAGCAAGTTTTTAACAGTTGTCTTCGGCTTTTGTAATTTAACCTTTTATGAATAAATTCCAGCACAGTAGCTGGCTTAGAAATATCCATATCAGTTTACTATTTATGTATTTGGTATTGAAGCAAATATAATAATGATGCTTCATTGCACATCGTTTGGTTTCTCTTTCAGATTTGAGAGATTTGATTAGAGAAAGAATATATTTGTAGATGCATCTGTCTTTGACTTTGTAAAATGTCTTCTATTTCATTAACATTGCCATTCATTTAAACAGTTATTTCTGGATCAAGATCTTGCTGTAACTTAACTGGAAACATGAGATGCACTGTAACAGGCTGTCAATGAGATTGATATTCATTGGAAATAGATATATTTGAAAGACCTACAGATTTTTTCTTTTTAAAGAATTTATGCAAGCATTTTTACTTGGCGTATCTGAACATTTTTATTATTCTCACCCACTGTATGCAGATCTCTGTGAATAATGGATTTTATACTGGAGACTCAGTATGTGAAGAAATATATACCAGATGTAAGTAAAAACATACAGCATCTTTACTTTTTGACTTAAATGTAGTATGGAGTAATGGCGTGAATTCTGAATTCTGTTACAATCTGCCTATTTGTATAGGTAATAATTAACTGCATTAAAAAAAAAATCCTTCTTCAACATTAATGTAAAAGACCATGTTGACAAGTCATCAAACACAGCTCAGAATACCTACATAGCCGTGGCTTCCTCATGCGTGCGTTTAGAAATTCATTCGTCTGACTTAAATCGATCACTTCAGAATTATTTTCCTGTATTCAGATGTCGTGTTCCAAGAGCTGTGTTTTGTGAGGGAATCCCCACTCCCATGGAGTGTGTGTGTACAACTCCAAGTATTTTAAGAAACTTAAAGTATCGTAGGCATGAAAAGTATGGTAGACAAGATATAAATAAAGAAGAAATGTATATATTATTGAACTAAAGTAACTTATTTACATGGAAGACTTTTCCCACTGCATCTTTTTGGGAGGTGTCCCTCCATGTCTGTCAGAGAAGTCTTATCAACTGTCAGAGGCACAGGGAACATGTCAGTGATCTCCCATGTGAGATATCCTGTTTTGAATTCAATTCAAAATGATGGTTGGATTAAAGGAATTGGATAAATGGGATAAATGACTTTTTCATTTGAAGAATATCTGTTACTAAAGTTTCTTGGTAGAGCTCGCAAGAGCTGTCATTAATTAAAAAAAAAAAAAAAAAAGAAAGGATAAAAAGAGGTGAATCAAGAGGTCAGTTGAGGAACAAAAGTTTTTCTGACCAACTACCCAAGACTTCCCATGTCTATTTGTGTAGTGAGCAGATGATGACAGGACGGGCCATCGTGCAGAGGGCAGGCTGCACTTGAAGCAGCTGCGGGGTTGAGGTCCCCCGTTCCCACCACTCACACGCTCAGTGAGAGCAGCATGCAGACCAGGGCTGTGCCAGGCTGGTGAGCTTTGGCATTTTGACAGGTGGACATGGAGGACACCAGTGAAAGTTTTCATAATGAGGAAGTTGTTCCCTCCTTTTCTGTGAGCTTAACATTTTTTGACCTCGGAATAACAAACCTAAACTTAATATTTAAAAGTAAGTACTTAGTTGTTTACACACGCACACACACAAAAAACTTGCCCTGGTTTGTGTATATACTTTTTAAAATTAAAAAAAAAAGAAAAAATAGGAAACTTATATACTGTTAATTATTTATCTGAGGAATAATGTATTTATTCTTTGCCTGTCTCTAGATAACTCGAGGGCCCTGATTATATTCTTGGTGTTCTTGATTGTTGTGACATCAATTGCTTTACTACTGGTTCTGTATAAAATCTATGACCTTCACCAAAAAAAGCTTAGGTAAGCTTCGTGTTTCTCTCCCTTTCTTAACAAATATTTTGCTTTTCTTTTCTGTTTCTCAACAATATTTCACAAGCAGTAGTTCGGAAGTGTTAAGGTCTCTAATTTCACTAATCCTTGTCACAGTCATCCATTCATCTTCTCATCCTTTCAAAAGAAACTCAGAAACCCTCTTGTCTTGTCTGGCGATGCAAATACAGTGAGAGAGAATTAAAATCTCCCTGGTGTGCCTTTTTATCTGAAACATAGAGGGTTTAATCTGCTAGAAGAAAATGCCTCTCACTATGTGAAAAATATTCGCAAGTTATCTGGAATACCTCTCCTAAATGATTTCAATTAAAAGTATTGGAAATGATACACAGTTTCTTGGGACTGTTTTGAAATTGGATTCACCCATCTCAGAGAAATTGTTTATTACAGCCATCTCTGGGTTGACTTGACAGGTCTGTAGGATGGTGTATTGGGACAGGACAGCTATTGCCTTCCCTTAGTACTGTGCTAGAACACCAGGCTGACTGCTGCTTCTGCCGTGAGGGGTGCTGTGCAACATGTGAGAGGACATTTACTGCTGGCACGGAAGGAGGAGTTAGAACAGGTTCTTCAGAAATCTCTCAGCCTTCAAGCCACAGTAAAACCAGGGAATTAATCTCTGCTAGATCCTCTCATGTTTTCTTTTTCCAGTAGGAGGACAGGGAGCTGCTCTTCCCCAGACTCAAACTTTTCTAATACAAGAACCAAAATCAATTTTCACTATATGACTCCAGAGGAGGTTGAGTTGTTCTGTGTTATTTTAGTACTTAAACTTAATTTTCTTATTATTTAATTTTACATTTTGCATATGTGTAAGTTTTCTGACACATGTTTAACAAGAGGAACAAAGGTGGTGTGAGAAGTCACTCCAGTCAATAAATTAAAGATGTTACCTACTGGTGATAAGGACAGAATTGTGCAAGCAGTAACACTTTGTGTTGCAGCTCCCTTGTTTCTCCCACTTCTAAGTGCACAATGCAGGACAACAGAGATCCTGACCACATCTGCCCAGGGGCTGTCAGACTCAGCTGTAGCATTCTTGTTTTAAAGTGAGCTTGTAATGCTGTCTGTTGGTTACTGAAAAGCCTTGGTGTTCTTGTGCGAAACTGCATTTATTTAACCTGTTATCAGATATGTGTCATACCAGTCAAAGCTTTTACAGATTCTTTTGCCTCTTACAGCAATTCTTCTGAAGTCATCAGCCTTGTAGGTGGTGAGTATCTTTACATAACAGATGGAAATAAAATAAGTCAGATCTCTTACTGCCAATTTTGAAATGTTTGCATTCTAGGTTATAAATGTAGTTTGCAAATATTAGCATGATATAATGTAATTCAGGGAAATTTAGGAAAAAAAAAAACTTGAGTGTTTTTGGTACATTGAAATACTGAATTTCAAATATGTTTCAGAAGTATTTATACTTAAATGAACTAAAAGTTTATTGGTTTGAAACACTCTTATGTATTATTAAATTATTAAAAATGATTGTCTCTGACAACGGTCATCACCTTTGTAACCCTGAAAGCAACTTCAGAGTCAAATATTGCTTCATCTAGAGTTTTCCTTCCCAATTTACCTTCTTCAAAGCAAGGATTTTAACATGAAGCAGTACTTTATCACTGTAAATTTTTTAAGGCTTTCAAATTCCGGAGACTGAAACTAGACAGTGTGTGCAACCTTTTGTACAGGATTTCAAAGCTTATGAGGAAGACGAAATCAGTGACTACTAGAGAGCTTCAAGAAAAAATCATTTATTGCATTTAAGCACTGAAAAATTGATTATTATAGGCCACTCCTAAAGTAATGCCTCCTATATGTTTTCATGGAAACAACAGATATAAGGAGTACAATAACACTGTTTGAGAGGGCAAATTCTCAGCTGCAAAGTACTGTTTTTCAACACTGTCACTACAACTGGATGTGCGTTTTAATCAGTAAAGAACAAGAGCCTGCATGCTGCACCAGTGGAGGTGACACACTATTGCTCTTACCACTGCTGAAATGCTCCACCTTCTGCCTTTCTGTGCTTGCATCCACTGTTCAATCTCCAGAAATGTTCAGCAAGTGTCAGTGAATGTCATTGGGTGCCATTGTTCCCCTATGGTGGAATTCAGTGACACATCTTTGCTTCAAACACATTTCCATGTCAGATGCCATTTTGTCAGATTGCCCCTCTGCTGCCATCTGTCACACAGCAACAGCATGTTGCTGGAATATTGGTAGGAAGGTCCGACCTCTACTGCCATACCGCCATCATCCACCTCTGACATCGTGGGCCAACATTGTGAAATGAGAGGCATTACTTTTGGGGCAGCCCTTGTATTAAATGGGACGTTGTACAATATTGATATTCAAATCCATTTGTTCCGACTCATTGCTTAAAGAAATCTCTGAAGCAGAAGTGAAAAAATATAGTTAGAGATGTTAAGCCTTGTCATTCATTGTCATTAAACATAATATTACAGATTATTACAACGGAATCTGATGGAGAATATGTCAGAGAAAATTGGGAAAAATAGGCAACATGTCTTGTTATATTTCAAGAGAAATGTTAACAGGCTGTTTATACAGTAATTCAATTTACCATTGCCAATAAAGAATTAGAACACCCACGTAACTACGGTGGGTGTTTGGGCAGTCTGTTGCACTGACCCAGGTGTTAGAACCGCCACTTTGTAGAAAAGTGTTGCTCAGGCAGGAGCCCCGCACACGCCCTGCTGGTGCATTCTCAACTCTACAGCACAGCTAGGCAAGTTCTGTTATTCCTGGGACCTGTTTCCTTGTAGATCGCCTGAGGGACACCAGTTCGTGAAAAATTAACGTGCTCAGTTAAAATAAATGGGTTTGTCCTTTTGTTAATACAGCTGACAGTTTGAGAATCACATTTGCTGAAATGTAATTTGTGTTTTAAGCGCCAGTAAAGATAAATGTTCGACATATTTACACAGTTAAAGATGATGAAAGGCAGCTTTTGAACATAGATCCAATACCTTCAGAGAAATTGTTGGAGACATACAAGAGGAAGATTGCTGACGAAGGAAGACTTTTCTTGGATGAATTTCAGGTTTGTGACTGGCTTGAAGTATACCACAGATTTGTGGCCAGGTGGTGGGAAGAATTCTTTTCAAGAGCATTTCTGAAGTATATGCACTGCTTGCAAATAAAACCCAAAGAACAGACACCTCAGTGAATTCTCATCAAAGGTCAAATAAGGCTCCAGCTAATTTTTCTACTTACTTGCTAGATCATATTACAATTTTTCCTTTTCTTTCTGGAGGTGTTTTTCAGCAAAAGTATAAAATGCATAGTTTAAAAATTATCTAATTCAAAAGTGCTTATCGAGGTAGATTTTCTCTAGTCTCTCTTACTGTGTAGGCTTGGGGATATAAATAATATTGTGGAGATATATAACGAAAGAAAATAAATGTCATGACTGTTATAAATGACAGAAATATATGAAATAGAATTGTATGAAACAGAATGCTGTCTTCCAGATTCTTAGCAGTACCAAATGTCTTCTGTATGTATTTGGTGGTAAACAAAAGCTATTTGAAGTATGTGATTACCAGTTAAATAAACATGGTTATTTACAGAGCATACCAAGAATTTTCACTAAATTTCCAATGAAGGAGGCTAAGAGGAGCCATAATCAGAACAAAAACCGTTACATCGATATTCTTCCATGTGAGTGTTTTTACAGTTTTTACGTGGTGTATTGGTACCTCTTTTCTCAGTTCCTTGTGAGAGTATAATTATTTTGTTTCAAATAATTTAAACAGATGATCATAACCGTGTTGAGCTCTCTGAGATTCCAGGAGACCCGGGATCAGACTATATCAACGCAAGTTATATTGATGTGAGTGAGTTTTACATGTACAAAATTATAGGCCTTACTGAAGAAATTTTGAGCCTATGCATTTCATGTGTTTGAAGAACACAGCTTTGAAGATGTCCTCATGTGTTCGTTCCATTTTTACAATGTATTTGAGATTATTGGACTGTTGCATATGGAATTCATTTTTAAAGTTACAAATCTTATTGGTCATGCTTTTTTCTTTTTTTTTTTAAGTTGAATAACATTGTACATTTTAATAGGGCTTCAAAGAACCAAGAAAATATATTGCTGCACAAGGTAAGTTTAACCTTAAATTATCTGTTTTATTCTTTCAATCACTTTTTTTTAGGGAGTAATCAGAAAGTAAACTTAAAGTAAATTTAAGGAGGAATTGGAAGTTTGACATTTTAAAATTTAATGAGAAAATGCCTCCAGTAAGTTTTAGCTTAGAGAATTTTGTGATGGTGAACAAGTAATATGTTAGAGGTAGACTTCTGATGATACATAACTTTACAGCAGGAGTTTTCACATTTCACAGCTATGTATTGAAAACGTATGAAAATTTTAAAGTGTAGCATAATGGCAGCAGCCCTTATAAAAGCAAGTCTGTGGCTGTTATTTGCATGGTATCTGTTTAGCTTTTCAGACTGCAGGGCTAACATCAAGGCAGCTTTTGAGTAGCTGTACTCTGAAAAAATGCCTTGAAATATCACACAGTCACAGAATCGTAGGGGTTGGAATGGTCCCATGGAGATCATTGAGTCCAACGCTCTGCTAAAGCAGGTTCCCTACAGCAGGTTGCACAGGAAAGCATCTAGGCGGGTTCTTCAGCGAAGGAGGCTCCACAGCCTCCCTGGACACAATTCCAGTGCCCATATAACCCTCACAGTAAAGAAATTTTCTGCCTCTAGGTCCCAAGGATGAAACCACGGATGATTTCTGGAGAATGATCTGGGAACAGAAAGCAACAATTATTGTCATGGTTACTCGCTGTGAGGAAGGAAACAGGGTGAGAAATGCCCATCCACCCATCCATCCATCTGTCCATCCAACCATCCCTCTTTTGTCTGAAAACAGAATGGGTTGCTATGCTGTGGTGAATTACATTTTCTTCTTAAGTCCTCTGTTTTCATTTTTTGTTGTTCTGGCTTTGTCAAAACCTATGTTGGATAGCATGCCAGACCAGTGTTTCCGTATGGAATTATCACTTATCAGAAAACGTCACTTTATTTACAGCTGTAAGTAGTAAAGGGTGGGCTTCCAAGTAAAGCCCAGAAAAGGGCTTGAGGTAGAATTCTGGCTTTTTGTAGACTTGGCAAAAAATGTATGATTTGCATTTTCCCCTGTCTAGGCTCTTCTGATATTCTGCCAATGCCCTCAGTTAATAATATTTTTTGTATCTACTATCTTTTCCCTTCCGTTAATTGGGAAAGTTGGATGCTTCTGGCTTGCTTATGTTCCTTACTCCACGTAGAGCAGGGAAGGTAACATGAGGAGTTTTGATAGCTTTTGAAGATTAAAATGTTGGCAGCATGCAGGTTTAAAGCATTTCTGAGTTGTTTTATCAGCAAGCATGAGCAAAGTTCCTCCCTGGAGGCTGAAAAAGACACCGTAGAATTAGCAACAAACTTCTCTACAGCCTTCAGGCAACAGCCACAAGGTCTGCATGGAGGTATTCACATTGTCACCTAGTATAAGAGATTTTTTCCCACTTTCTGTTCCAAGTTAAATTCCATAGATATTTGGAATTGTTTGGCAGTGACATCCTAAGCATTGACTGCCTTTTCAGGGGAGAACAAGACCTATAGGGAATTGGAAAATGATATGAAGTTATTGTCTATTTTAAATCAGACTTTGTTCTAGCTCTCTGCTGTCTGCCATTTTGCAGTCATTCTGCTCACCAATTAACTTCATATCTTCATAGAACAAGTGTGCCCAGTACTGGCCATCAATGGAGAATGGCTCTGCAACATATGGAGATATTATTGTGAAGATCAATGAAAGTAAAATGTGTCCAGACTATATAATTCAGAAACTACACATCACAAATGTAAGTTGATTTAGGAGCATAAGACTGAATGGAGTCAGTCTGTAGGTTTTGTTAAGAGATTATTTATAGCATGAGAAGAGTTAGGTAGTAATGGAAGATGCTTTGCTTATGTTTCCCAAGCAACATTTTGTTTAAAAGAGAACTTGACAGATGTGGGTGTCATTTCTTTCAGGAAATGTGAGTTAGACATGTATTTCCCAACTTAAAAAACTATTTTTCATAGTATCTCGTCTGTGTTTAAGGGGAATCTGTTAACGTGTTAAGTATGGAAAACTTAATACTTCGTGATTTTCTTATAACTTGTTCCTTGATACAGAAACTGTATAGGCATCTCAGCATTATCTTTTGCAATATCAATGTGACTCATAGGACATTGTTACCTAACTTCATGATAATCGTACAGTAGTTGCAAAATTTGAGTGATCTCAATATAAATATAAACATTTTAAAATTACCATCTACCTATGTGAAGAGTCAATGAGCATGGTTAACTGCTTTCTCTTTACACATCTGAAATACGTTATTTCCTCTATGAGTAATTGAGAAAAAAAAATTACCATGTTAGGCTAACTGCTTCTCTCATGCTAATAAATTTTAGCAAGGGCAAATGGAACTTAATTCACAGATAAAAGCATTAAAACTCAAAGAGTAATTCTACTGAGATATCTTGAGCAGAAGAATCAAGCAAATCCACCCATCTTGAGTCATTATTTCAGCTGGAAATTCCTCCTCTTCTCTCTCATTACATTGCAATAATGCAAAAATTGCAACTTAGTAAGTTATCATGATGTAAATAATTGCTCTGTGACTAATCTTAAAAGGAAAAAATTGCAACAGGATGAAAACTATGGCTTTACTGTGTCTATTTCTTGTATGGTCTGCAGTTAAATGTATATTATTTTGTTTATCTGTTATTATTTTATTTATTGTTCTTAATCTAAGGTGCCCTCAGCAGACTACTTCTAGGAGACATGAGAGAATTACTAACCGATATCACTTGAAACAAGAAGAGCTATAAACTAAGTTATTCATGAATGGAATGGGGAAACATATTACACCCTGGATCTCTGGCTATTCTCTGACTAGCCTGAGAATAATATATTTGTAACACTTTGAACCTTTTGCTTGTCCTCTGTTCAAGTCATTATGAATTCCTGATTCACAGCTCTTGACTGTTATTTTTTAATCAAAAGTGATTAAAAATTATGAAAAATGTTGTAACCTGAGAGGCTGCTGGGAGCCTCACATGGCACCAAACTGTCAGAAATTTCTGTTTCAATATTTGATGACTTTTGTCCTTATTTTTCTTTTGCTTTGTGTATCTGCATTTGATTTTGGCTTTTCATAAACACACACGCACACACACACATATATATATATGTAAAGTCATACTTCTCTTTGTCCAGGGAAGAGAAAGAACATCTGGAAGAGATGTCACTCACATTCAGTTCACCAGCTGGCCAGACCATGGCGTTCCTGAGGATCCACATCTCCTTCTCAAACTCCGACGCAGAGTGAATGCTCTCAGCAACTTTTTTAGTGGCCCAATAGTGGTTCATTGCAGGTAAATCATAAAAATTTATAATGATTATGTTACGTTAAATGAATATGAAGTTAAGCTATTCACAGAATGGAGCTAGCAAAAGTCAAAAGTAATTGGCTTATGCCAAATTTTGTGCAATAATTACTTGAGAGGAGGTAGTTAAAGATGCAAAGAAAAGCTTTTTTTTCTGGTGAATCATTCTCTATTCAAATTGACTAAACCTGAGGATATGTAGACTTTTGAAAAGCAACCAGGTAAATGCTGCACTATTCTGGCTATAAGCACCATGATTGACAGAATTGACCTTACTGTCACTACAAAGCATTTAAAACTCAGACTCATCATTTTTAGCGTTGCAATTAATTTCCAGCGAGAATTGTTTTCACTTTTGCTCTCTTGCTGACTGCTCCTCGCTCAGGGAAGGACTCAGATATGCCTGTTTAATATCTTTCTCGATGATCTGGGTAGGAGAATTAAGAAAACCTTCATTAAGTTTGAAGATAACACCAAACTGGGGGGAAGTGTCGATCTGCCTGAGAGTAGAAAGGTCCTACAGAGAAATCTGGACAGGCTGGATTGCTGGGCTGGGGCCAATTGGATCGGGTTCAACAAGACCTAGTGCTGGGTTCTGCACTTTGAAGACAACAACACCATGAAACATGACAGGCAGAATAGCTGCAAAGCTGTGCAGAGGAGGACGTGGAGATGTTAGTCACCAGTTGACTGAACATGAGCCAACAGAGTGTGTCCAGGTGGCCAAGAAGGCTTGAGTCAGAAATAGTGCAGCCAGCAGGAGCAGAGAGGCCTCTGGTGAGGCTATATCTTAAGTGCTGTCTTCAGTTTTGGGCCTCTCACTACAATAAGGACATCTGGAGCGGGTCCAGAGTAGGGCAACAAAGTTGATGAAGGGTCTGGAACACAGATCTTCTTGGGAATGGCTGAGGGAACACAGGTTGTTCAGTCTGAAGAAAAAGAGGCTTAGGGTGGGACCCTTATTGCTCTCTATAACTGCCTGAAAGGAGGTTGTGGCAATGGGGAGATTGCCCTCTTCTCCTGCATAACTAGCAATAGGATGAGTTGTGTCAGGGGATTGGATATTAAGAAAAGCTTCTCCAAAAAAGTGATTGAGGAACAGGTTTCCTGGGGAAATGGTGGAGCCACTGTGCCTGAAGATGTTCAAGAAACATGGAGGTGGAGTACTTATAGGCATAGTTCAGTGGGCAATATTGATGGGAGGTAGACGGTTGGACTAGATGATCTTTGAGGTCTTTTCCAACCTTAATGATTCTTTGATTCTATGATAACCAAATCCCTTTGCACTTTGCAGTGCTGGAGTTGGGCGCACTGGGACCTATATTGGAATTGATGCTATGTTGGAGGGGTTGGATGCAGAAGGCAGAGTGGATGTTTATGGCTACGTTGTGAAGCTGCGCCGGCAGCGATGCCTCATGGTTCAAGTAGAGGTATCTTACTAAAGTTCCTTTCACTTAAAACTCTCTTTTACTAGTTCTTGATCTGTATTTCTCAGAACTGCTCTGCTCAGTTGTGGATACTGCTAAAATTCAGGTGAAGACTTTCATGCAAAATACAGCTTTGAAAAAGGGTGAGAGAACTTCCAGCAAAGTTTTTTTTTTAGTTTAAATTTAACAAGTTTAGGCTTGCTGAGTTTAGATGCTAGAGAAAGGGGAGAGTTACTTTTTAGATTTGATAATCCAGCTTTTGACATGCAGCTCATAAGTGCAAAGAAGCAGAGTTGAACTTGCATAATCAAATAAATTTTGTATTGAAGAAACTGTCTAGCAGGATTTTCAGTTAAGTTGAGAGTACAATGGTAGGCTTAATGGGATGCATGTTTTTAACTTACTTCGTTTTGTCCCCCTGATCTTTCAAATCTTAATTGCATGGTTTTTTATTGATGTGGCATTTATTTGCAGGATACCTTTCATCCAACACATTGCGTGCTCCAAAATATTTAACTTGGAAGCCCCTATGATTTTTTGAATGTAATGGCTGCTTAATGATAATGTTTAATGTAATTACTACTTACAACGTAAGAAATAGTGGTTGGTAGTTGTTTTTAAAATAATGGTATAAATTTGTTTACTCATAATTTCATTTTTAAACTTTTCAAATGGTTACCACCAGTCACAGTACATCCTTATCCATCAAGCACTAGTGGAATACAATCAGTATGGAGAAACAGAGGTCAGCCTCTCAGAACTACATTCCTATCTTAACAATCTGAAAAGAAAAGATCCTCCAAGTGAACCTTCTCTACTTGAGGCAGAATTTCAGGTAAAGAAGCATTGTTTTCTGGTCTCCTAGGCCTTCATTCCCACTTAGGTTTGAAAGTGACTTGCACAATAGCCACAAGAAAGAGACAACATATATAATAGATCACTTCTGTGATAATATTTTTAATAAAGATTAGGGGCATAGGATGATTAGTTGCGTCTGCATGCATATTTTCCATGTTACTGTACTTGTTGGAGTTGGCAATTGTAAGCTATAGTCCAGATGTGACCAAAGTTCATAGAATTGAAGTAAGAATTCAAGGCACAGGGAAATGAGGACAGAATGTGGGTGTTCAGAGGGGACCAAGATACAAGAAACTATTTTCATCTCAAATATAATGTCAAACTTATTTCTTTAGAGACTACCTTCCTACAAGGGATGGCGGACACAGAACACTGGGAATAGAGAGGAAAATAAAAACAAAAATAGGAGTGCCAACACAATTCCATGTAAGTATTTTCTGTGAGCCTTCTGAATTTCATCTGTTGTCTTCTTCAAGAAAACCTATTAAATTCTGAACAAACAAGGGCAGTAAATTACCTTACAGACATGTATTTAAGTAATTTTCTCAAGATTGTAAAATTAGAAAATAGAAAATTAGAATCAGTACCCAGTTTCCTGACCCTCCTCTACTAGTCAGAGAGTGACAAATGTATACCTGGTAGCAAGATCCCAAATTCAGAAATGGATACAGTTCAGAGTGAGTAGATAAACTTCTTTCCTGTGCTCAGCTCCGAGAATAAAGCAAACAAACCATAAGGGAACCCAAGCCACCATGTGTGTGGCCATCTTCACCAGTAATAAAACAGTAGCTGGGATTCCCTGGAGGTGGCAGGAGGGTGATGACACAGAGGGTCAGCCCTGCTCAAATAGTGTTATATGAGCAGCAGTGTGGTGTAACTGTGACTCTGTCTCATGCAGATGACTTTAACAGAGTGCCAATCAGGAATGAAGAGGAACAAAGTAAGGAGGGCGAACACGATTCAGAGGACTCCTCAGATGAGGAGAGTGACTGTGAAGAATCAAGCAAATACATTAATGCTTCCTTCATAACTGTATGTATATAGAGGGTCCTCTGTAAGTAACTCACAAGGAAGATTTGATTGGCAAATCAACTTTCAATTTTAGTAACAAAAATATTCTAAACTTTGCTACAACATACTTATCCATATTAATATTTTCTCTGCAAGTGAAATGTGATTGTTATTCACATATACAAAACTGTGCTAGTAAAGTTTGGACTATCAGCTTTACGGTGACATATTTACCCCCAAAGAAGAGAGCCATTATCTGTCACTTATGAAAATAATGGATGTTATGCAATTAGTAGGTAAATTAGATTTATCTGGATTCTTTAAAATGTGACACTTACGTTTCTATTTCTGCACTGTTTCTATTAAGTGTAAACTTAGTTTTACTCTTGGTAGGTTAATGTGAACTTGTAGCATACTAACTCTGTTGCAATAGTGTAAACTTTATTTCTTATTGATCCAATTAAACAGTTCTATCGAATTCAATATTTGTTTTAGCCCTGAAAAAATATGCTTTGTAGGTAATGGGACTGTGAGACCTCACTCCCTGTAGCATGCATGCATCTTGTTGTCAATCTGGAATTAATACTTTGGAATTCATACTGTGATTTTCCCGTCATTTGACTCTGTAATTCTTGTAAGGTTGTTGCCTGCTGTGATGGCCATATTTTCCCAATGATCAAAAGAGAGAATTAATTTAGTGCTCTTTAAATGACAATGAGTTCTGTTGCATGGCAGTCACATTTGAAATGAATTTAAAGGAAAAAATATTTTACATTTCTTTTGTAGGGTTACTGGGGTCCAAAAGCTATGATTGCAACGCAAGGACCACTGCAGGAAACTATTTCTGACTTCTGGCAAATGGTATTCCAAAGAAAAGTCAAAGTCATTGTTATGCTGACAGAGCTGAAACAAGGGGATGAGGTAAGGGCGACATTTTCTCATATTAAAAGTCAGGTATATATAAAGAAAATACTGACCTGCACTCTCTTATTCTCTTCTACTTTGAAGAGAACGCATTCTGTAAGTGAACGTGGAAGATAAAATATAAAGAAGTTTATACAGCAAGCACTAACTTGTATTTTTATCTATTTTAGGAACTCTGTGCACAGTACTGGGGAGAAGGAAGACAAACATACGATGGCATAGAAGTTCAAATGACAGATGTCAACTCTTGTCCTAGCTACACCATACGTGCATTTGATGTCACACATCTGAAGGTAGAAGATTCTTTGCAAATTACGAAAGGGCTTTTTACATTTGTTCTTCTAATTACAGATCTAGCCCAAAGAGAGAGTAGGGGCAGTTCCCACCACTTATACCTTCTGCTGTAAAAAATTGAAGTATTTTTGTCTTCTAGACCAGTTGCTAATTACACTAAACGTGACAAATTGCCTCAGATTTACCATTTAGCTCATTGCCAAGAGAGTGGTAGCAGAGTCCCAGGAGGTCAGTTATCTTTTGTACTTTGAGCAAAGCTTGGTCCTCTTCCTACCTCATAATTACATAAAGGCAGAGGTCATATCACAATGTACTTCCCCAGGAATGTAGGTTTTCTTTTGTGTATCAGCTGCAATGGATGTACTGCTACATGAACCTTTTCTTTCAGCCTGACCATTAACTACATCTCCACTGCTGTTTTGCAGAGGAAAGAAACGCAGAAGGTGTATCAGTATCAATATCACAAGTGGAATGGATTGGATGTTCCCGAAGACCCCAAAGATTTAGTTGATATGATTCTAAGCCTTAAACAAAAAGTGCCAGCCAGAGCAGCCTCTGAGGACAGCAGGAACAGCCGCACTGTCCCACTTGTCATCCACTGCTGGTGGGTCTCAACTCAGCACATATTTTAACCTGCCTCTGAAGTTTGGGTATGCTTTGTAACCACAATTTTGTGATAGCTACCTTTTCCCACAAGCCTTTCTGTGGCTTGAGGGAGAGACTCAGCTATCCTTAGGATGTTCTTTTCAGCTCAGAATTGACCTTTTTGATTGCAGTACTGTAAGATGAGTGCACTTCTCTTCAACAAGCCTGTATGGGGTAGGTGATTAGAGCTAGCTGCTTTTGCCCGATATGTGTATTTTGAGAAGTGCTAGCTCAGAGTGCTCTTATAGTGAAATAATAGTGAGGATCCAGCAGAGTATTTAGTTTATCCCAGTGCATAAGTTGGCTTTTTTAGGACCATTTCTAGAAATAAAGTAACCTTGCATACTATCTTAAAAGGAAGATAATTATGCTAATCATTGCTGAGCCTGTAAGTCTGTTACTTCTAATTTCTCTCTGATATACTAAATGGCCACATTAATTCAAGATATAATCTAAATAAGCTGTGTCTTGTGTGTATCCTACAAATATCCTTAATTGTCACAATTTCTGTCCAGTAAAACACCTTTCAGATGTGTAATTCATTGTATAGACCTTGAAATAAAGTTATTGTTTAATAAGAAGTCTTATTGATTTTACATTTTAAGAAGGTGCATTTTCTTTTAGTGATGGATCGCAGCAGACTGGTGTGTTTTGTGCTTTGATGACCCTCTTGGAAAGTGCAGAAACTGAAGAAGTAATAGATGTTTTCCAAGTAGTGAAAGCTCTTCGTCGCAGCAGGCTGGGAGTGGTCTCTACCTTTGTAAGTAAATCCTGTGAAATAACAGGACTAATCACAAGGCTTCTCATCAGTCAAATATCCTCCTAACCATATGTGTTGTTTCTGCATAGGGAACACTAATTACAATCAGAATATGAACAGCCACCTACCACTACTTTAGAATTGGCCACTACTGATATAAATAAAGCAGTCTATGCTGTAATTGTAGCAGCAGTCCAAAGCTGGAATTGTAAAACAGATTACGGAAGGATGCATGTTGTACAATTACAAATAGCATAAACTGGTGTTTTTGCAGCTGCCCAAAGGACATGCAGGTACAGCGTCCTTTGGCTGAGTGGTTAGGGGGCTAACTCCATCGCACAGATTAGGAGCCCCCAACTTAGTTACTTTAAATCACTTAAGAGGTTTTGGATCTCTGTGGCATTTTCTGGTTTACTAACAAACCAAATGGTTTTGTCAGTATGGTGCAGACTATAGATAACTCTTCCAGAGTCTTCACGGTACAAGTTGTTTAATGCTTAGATACTCTGAAGAATGTGCTTTGGTGACTTCGCTTTGTAAAGCAAAAGTGCGATGCTTGGTGCATCTGATAAAGGCAGCTGCAGAGACATTACATACACATGAAATTGGAATATACCATAGAACCACTGTCCTCTCTGCCAGAAGCTGTGGAATCTGCTTCATATATGGTCCTGCACGTCCAGCTATGTGCTACATGTCTAAAATTTTAAAGAAGTAAGAATGAGATAATCTGTGGGCTCTGTGCATTCCATTCATACTATCCTCTTCTCTTTGTATTTAAGGAACATTACCAATTTCTGTATGACACCATTGCTCGTACCTATCCTGCCCAGAATGGACAAATAAAGAACAGCCAGCAGGAAGATAAGGTTGAATTTTGCAACGAAGTAGAGAAAAAAGATCAGGAAACTGATTTGATCACAATTGACCTTACTCCATCAACTCCAGAGGCAAATGATGCTCCTGAATGTTGCGATGATTTTAAGGCTGCAGACACAAATAAGGGGACAGAAAGTTCTACGAATGGGCCCACAACTCCAGTTTTAACTTAGAAAATTTTTTGGTATTTTCATACCAAACAAATCTTAACCACAGTAAGAAACATGATTTTTTTCCCCCTCCTTTTTGGAGAACATTTATATCGGATTTTCAAAGGTACAAATTTAAAGCAATACTTGAAACTTCTAAAGAGTGACAAAGAACTGTGAAAGTTAAATTTTTTGTAGATTTGCATCTAATGCTTCAAAAGCCTCCTCACTATCTTTATACTTTTCCATTTTAAAATATGTACAGTGTAATACTATATTCTTATTTTGAGCAGTGGGAAGTTTTTTTCTTCAATTCTCTAAGAAGGAGAAAAGCAACTCAACGCACCATGGCAAGCACGTTGCTAACGCAGCTCTGTGTTCAAAGCTTTCAGCAAGTAGAGCAACATAATGGGTAAGCATGCCTCCTATCATTTCAGGACTGCTGGCTAAGAATTGCTTTAATAATACTCTGAGGAACTTGTGGGACTCTGCCAAAGAATTCAAGAGGATAACATTTACATTTGTGTGCCAAGATTCTGACCCTCTATCCTCCCAGATCAATGTGGAACAGAAGTTTTGCATTTCTCTGTCTTGCCTCAAGATGTCCTTGTTGCTCCACAAAAATTCATCTGCAATTTCAATATTAGACTCGAAGAAGGGTTTGAGATTGAAATGACTGCAACAGTTCTGACAGAAAACTCATTCTGTTTATTCTTAGAGATGGAAATGCTTGCACATTTATTTCTTATGCTTATATCCTGTGATTTGAAGAGAATACTTCCACAAATGCACATGACTTTTTTTCAGAGCTGGAAAATACTTACATGCTTTTCTCCAAAGTGTAGATTTTTATTAGTACAGGGATTTTATTTTATTTTTGAGATTTTATATGTTATAGCTATGATAATTTTACTGTTTCTTGCTGCATTCTAGCAAATTAGTTAACAAAGTGGTAATTGTTTTCTTCTGTTGAAGTCTCTAAACTGGCCATTTTCTTCTAAAGGCCCAAAATCTTGTTCTATCCAACATGTGGATTTTAAAAAAACAACAAATTTCATTAGGAAAAGACACCATTAAATTCTTATGAAACTATATGAGCCTGGGTATGTGTCATAATTCTCTCATTACAGATGAACAAAGCTGATTTTCTTCTGCTGAAAGTCATTACAGAAACTTGCTCAACAGATGTAGTGCCACTTCACTTATCAGTGCATGTTCATAAATTCTCCTTCAAAACAAAATTGAAAATGTCTGGAGAGCTATGTAAACAACTGCAGGGGACCATTAGGTCAGGGACTGAACCAGGGATTGAGCAACTGGTGAAAGGACACGGCCAGCCCTGGGAGCACAGGTGCAAGCAATTCATCCAGGGTCCACCCCTCCCAAACCTCACTGATGGGCCGGCAGCCAGAGAGAAAGCATCTCTACTCCGAGATCACCTTTTTTGGGAGTTTTCAGTGAGCTCTGATCCTCGGAAAGGCATAAACTATTCCTTCTTCGTTACAGTTTGTGATCAATACCTTCCTCTGCTGATCCGAAATGTGTTCAAAAGGCAGTTCTATCTGCCGCCTATCTTTACAACAGTGTACTCTGTCACACTGCTTTGGTTAAAACATTAGTTTAATTTTGCTGCTAATATAGATCAAATAATTCATTCACAATTATCAGCTCGATTAAGTGCGTCCTTGACAGTTTTGCTTAAGTAAGTGGCAGCAATCACAGAGACAGTGGATTCTTCTCAGCAATGATCCGAATTCTCTTTCCAGCCAGCTCTGTGCTAAATCATTAACAAAGCTCTAGGGGCTTCTGTGATGGCAGGTCTTGAGGAACGCTTCTGGAGATCAAATGAGAAAAAAAGAGAAGCCTGAGACACTGATCTACTCACTGCGGATCATTGGGTGACAGAGAATACTTCATTTCTGTTTCTTCTTCTAAGATCTGGTTGACATGGAGCCTCTCTGGCTATTTCAGGCAGTATCTGAGTGCACAGACAGAGATCTCCCTTATTTGTAGGAATAACTGCAAATATTTCCCAAATCTTCATCCTGTGTAACTCTGGAGATACTCATTCATACTGGTTCCTTGAAAAACTGTTTGTCAGCCCTTCCAGCAACACTGGGGCTGTAAGCGTTCTGGAGCATTTCATTTTCATTTGGAAGCTGTTTCCTAGGAGGATTCTACTTCTCTTCTCTTGGCTACAGGAAAAATATCAGAAGTTTTCTTTTGAGCCGATTTTAGCACTTAGGATCACATTCTTTGTTTTGGAGAGCAAACCTCAGAATGTGGATTTTTTTTAAAAAAGTGCACAGAGAGTTGAAGATCGATTTGTGAATGCATTTTCAGTGAAGAATTCCGAGCGGTGTGAAATTCTGCTGTATGCACGTTCTTACTAGTCACCAAGACAGGGAAACAGAGCCTTACATGAAAACTGTCCCCACATGCTGAGTGGAAATGTCTTTCAGAGTATAATTCCTGGAGGGTAAACTGAGCTGTTGGCTTTTAATTATTTTCAAATTAAATAATGCTTCACACAATTAAATCTCGTAAAATCCCAATGTAACAATTGAGAGAGCCTGTCTTAATGCAGTTTAGAAGTTCTGATTGCTTGCAAGATCTTGCTGTGCATACACCAGGGTTGTATTTTTTTTGCCTTCTGTGCTGTCACCCGAGTTTCAGAAGTCCACCAGATGGTGACACAGTCTTTGTAGAGGAGTATTCATATGCTGGGACACTGCTTACAAACTCATAGGGGTAAGCTATGGGCATATCTGCAAGTCTTCCAGGAACCCAGTGAAGTGTATTACAGGTGGGGCACAAAGCGCAAACTAACAAGCTCTGCTCATAGGAAACTGACCTGACTTTGTTAAAGCACAACTTCATTGTAGTGGGCTGGATACCTGGTACAGCTCAAACCTGAGAAACAGACAGGCAAAGTATGATGGAAAACTGTTGATTTTCTCAGGTAGAGCTTAGATGCACAAAAACTGGTAATTGCTGCCTCCAACTAAAAGTTAGTTGTTGTTCAAAAGTATTTTATAATCTGAAATCTAGGCTAAAAATAAGTAAGTGACAGGTGTGCTGGGAGACAAGTTAAGCTAATCAAGGACTGATGTGACCCAAGGGGTTAGATTTCTGCTCAATTTACAGTCTAGAAGGTGATAGAAAAGTAGAAGAATGGTGATGCTATGTTAGTGAAGCCATGTGTGGGAAGATGTCAGAGAGGAAGGGTCCCTGAGCTTTCACAAGCTTCTGTTTGCCGAGGTGAGTACAATGGGATGAGTCGTGCATTCTCTTTAGTTTAGCTTTTTATGTTTCTTGTGCTCTGTAACGAACAAAGTAGTTACAGTATAACCTTTTGCGGGGGCTCTATGTTATGACTAACAACTACAGCACAATTTTTGAGATGGATGTTACCCAACACAGAAATATCAGTCCACTGAGTGTGGGATGCTGGCTCAGGGCATGGTGGTTGGGGGCACCTCTGAGGGGATCACAGAAACCCAATTGCTTTCATATAGCCCGCTCCCTCCCATCCCAGCTTCTACTGCTGTGTTTGAGCCCTTGCAGGGTACCTTTGTACCTGCTGCTTTTTGCACCCATACTGCTGAATAAAGCCATGGTTTTTGAGCTTTGCTGCAAAACAGGGAAACTAGCTTAAATCTTGTATGAAAAGAAGTGTGTCTGGCACATCCCAGAGTTTCATCTAAGAGCTACGAAAGAAAGTGAAATGCTAACAGTTTGACCCATTTGTTTGTGTGAGATGACAGAGAGGGTAAGAATGAGAAGTGGCTCAAGACAGGTGTTTCATTAAGTTGGAAATTATATCCTTTTTAAAACTTTCCTCAGAAAAGCTCTCCAGTAGCAATGCTTATCTCTCACACAAGGCATCTTGCTTTTGTACAGGCTCAGTGTTTTTTGTCTCTGTACATTCCCCATATTGCCTCTGAAAGAATATCAGAAATTCCCCAAGGGCTCTGCACAGCTGTGCCACAGCCATTTTTCCATACATAGAGCAACAGTTTGCCAAGACCCAGAGTGCTGTGCTGATTTCTGATCACTTTCAAGGGAAACCAAACCAAAAGGAACTTTTTAGTCACAGTACAGTGCACTTCTGTGTGCATCAGCTCTACTTCAGAAAAACATAAGGCTTCTGAGGAAATATGGGACCCAATACATTATAAACATATTGTACAGTATACATAAAAAGGTTTATACAAATGTTTCATAAGTTGATCTTTCAGTGCAAATGAAAGCAAGACGACAACTTCTAAGCTAAACTTCTAAACTAAGTAAGCTTGCTTTGGACCACTTTTAGCATTCAGCATCATGTTTTTTGTTCTGGAGAGCATCCCTCCTGGCTGCCTGCCTGTGCCTCAGCCTGCTGCATTTTCCTAGCCTATCCACCAGGCTGTGCTGGAATTCCTCAAACACCTTTTGCTCTGTTCAGAGCAGCTCAATTTCAAAGACCCGGAGCCACCTGGAGTAATGAGGATGAAATTTTTTTATTCCTACATGTGGATTATGTCTATCCAAGACCTGGTTAGAAGTGTACATGCTGTAACTGAACCGTCTTAGCCTGCCCTGTTTGGTTGTGGGTGTTGTTAATTGCTTTAAAGTAGGATTGCGTTCCCAACACAGAATTCAGTGCATTGTTGATTTGGTAACTCCTCAGGCTGAAAAAGAAAGTAGGAAAGAAAGCAGTGAAATAGTGTCTCTCTACTAATTTCTCTGTGGAGCAATACAGCACAGAGACAATACTGAATTGTGTGACTGTTGAACTTTGGAACAGTGGTTCTCTAAAGTGACTTTCCAAAAACTTAACCAGAGGTGAGCTGCAATAGACTGCATGCATGCAGAGTAAATCAGTGTTTGCATCAGCATCTACCAAGAAATCAGTTCCCCTTATGCTGCAATGTAAGTCATCTTTCATGATCTTCAACTGCAAAGAAATATGGTTAAAAAAATGATGATAGTAAATTTTCACTCAAAATTGAAGTTCTTGCCAAACGCAGGCATTTGGCCAGAGGTGTTAGCTTTGATTTGAAAAAACAACAACAACAACAACAAAAAAACAGAAAATGAATCATTTTTCATCCAATTTTACTGACATTAACATCATTTTGGGAACAACCATATCTTATTCTAACTTTAGCACTGACTTCAGTTTTACTCTCATCTTATATGAAATATTTAAATGTATTCTTTTTAATGTATCATTTTGTCATTGAAAGCACTTGAAGACTAAAACAGCTCAGTATCATTAAAAGTATTTCCGTTTTCCATGCTGATTTTTAACATGTTTTCTATTCAGCAGTAAAATGAAATTCTGACTTCATGTATTGATTCAGGATAAATACTCACTGAACAGGAACTCAATTTCTTAAATGGCATTAATAAATTATTCCATAAGGAGCCGTGTCTCCTTCTCAAGAGAGTGAGTGATTGTCACGATCAGACGGTGTCTTGCCCCAGCCGCAAAGGAAAGACATTCTTGAGTGTGCTGGTAGGAGTGTGCAACCCACTTAGCAGCAGACAGCCCCAGTCTGATCCCCCACAGTCCAGTGAGTCAGTCTGCCTTTTCCTTTGGTAGCTCTTGCTCGAATTTCTGAATTGGATATCATTGGATCGTTAAAGTTGAAAAAACTGTTGTGATCATCTCGTCCAGCCATCAACCCATCACTGCCATGCCACTAAACTATTTCACTCAGTGCCACATCTACACCTTCTTTGAATGCCTCCACAGACCATGACACCAGCACCTTGCTGGACAGGCTGTTCCAGTGCCTCACCACTCTTTCAGAGAAGAAACTTTTTACTAATAACCAACCTGAACCTTCCTGGCACAACTTGATGCCATTATCTCCTGTCTTATCAGCCTACTGGAATATCCTACCAGAACATTTACATCAGCTTTCTAGGTTTTCTCCCTATTTGTTACATTCATTATTTAATTAACTTGATTAACTCCCAACCCTAGCCCTGCCCTCCCTGTGTTATGAAACAAGTGCACCCTGCATCTACTCTTCCAATGGCATTACACCTCTTTGGATTTACTGGCTGTGCAAAGTTCATGTACCACTTGGGTTGGCGTGCAGGGGCTGACTTGCTGTCACAGCATGGTGTTGCTGGAGCCTGTGATATCCTCCCTGGGACCTGACACCACTGTGCAGTCAATGAGGCCAGAGATATCAGGGCAGCAGCACAGTGGCCCTGCCACGCTATGGTCTCTGCTTTAGTACTTCTGGAGATTGCAGAGATTTTAGATCTTTCATATTCAGCATGTAGGAAAAGCAATGACTCTTGTAAAACCAGTGGTGCAAGCTGAGTATTTAGAATAAAAATTGGAACTTTATTGATATAAAATATTATTTATAATGACCTTTGCAGAATTTAAAGTTGAGTTAAGCACGTAGAGATGAGAGAAAAGCAAGTTAGCTGAGTTCATTGCCTTACAGAGAGGATGCTCTGGACATTTCCTTCCAAGGCCCACTTCTGCTCTGAGCTATTTAGCTGCAGATTCTGCATCCAAAGTGCATCCACCCATCACCTGCACAGCTGAGATTTTATTGTGAGAGCTTGTCCTACAACTGGTAGGAAAGAAATATTCACAAACTAGATATCTTGTTCTCAATTTTTCCATCTAGCAGGAAGTTTTCTGATGGTGTTCTGTGAGAGACAGTTTCAAAACTGCTATTTTTGACTTCCTAACTCAGTACTCCTTGAAGCTACGGGTTTTGCACTGCAACACAGAGATGTATTAACAATCCCACATCTCATTTTCTGATATCCCCATAGCCTTCTAGTGGGCACCTTTTCTTAGCAAGAAGCTTCACTAAAATAGCACAGGCATGAGGCCAGCCGCGGTGCTCGCTGTGTGGCAGGAAGCTGCTGGCAGAAGGCACTGCTGGAGAGGGAGTAAGGAGGCTTGGACTGAGATGGCCTCACGCTCTTACTCTCTTTATGTAAAGAAATACTCAGGAGTCATCGAATGAGTGTTATTCAATAGCCAGTTCCACCTCTTCTCCCTTTTCTCCTTCAAAGCTTTTGGATGAAGCAGGTGGGTATGGTATTTTTTTTTTTTTTTTTTAATGGAATTTTCTTTTGCTTTGGTTCTTTCCTGTATTGTACTTTAAATTGCAGCTAGCACTCTATTACTCAACTTCAGGTTTTTGCTTGCAACTAAAGATATAAATAAATCAAGAGTTTGTTTAGTTTAATTCCTGTGCTGCAATTTTTTTCTCCCAACTGTCATTATGAATTAGTCATTTCTTTGCTCAAAACCATCAAGTACAACAGCATCCAAGGTAAATACTTCAATAAATCAAGCCTGATAAATTAAATAGTTATAACTTCAAAAAATCTAAGATAAATAGGAAGAAGGAGAATATTTTTATAGGGTTTATTCAGGTTTCCTTGGCAAGAGCTCGAACTACAGTAGACATCCCAGCCAGTGCATTCCCCTGCAACCTGACACTCTTGGCTGAGAGACATCACAAACACAGACGAGTGACCGTGTGACGGTAACTGCTCTGAACAGCTACAACTGCGTGCTGATGGCCCCTCTGAAGTGGTTCACAGGCAGAGCTTGTATGCAGGGTGCTGTTAGCAGGTAGCAGGAGAAGCCCAGCTGGAAGACAGAGCAGGAGGCACCTCTACATCAAGCAAGTCGGCTTGTATGCAAGGGAGAAATGCAGATGCCCTGCTGTTCTGCTGGACTTCCAAAAGGGAAAAGTGTGTACCAGCCTGAGTAACAAAGAATTTGTAGCCAATTAGATCATTTTATGGCAGCATTTAAGTGAAAAAATGCAAAATGCACTAATCATATCTAAGCCAAGTAATAAAGGCATGTAGTAGAAACTCAGTTGTTAACTCTCCTTGCTTTCTGGTACTGGTTGCCTATTGTAAATCTGAAGCGTACATTCTGTAAGGCTACTTCATGATTCCCAAATGATCAACGCAGCCTCTTCATAGAGGTACGCAGGGCTAGCAGTACACGTACTAAATCTGTGAGCAGCTACAGCTCTATGAAAGGGTAGAAAGCAATATTATGAAGAAAGAAGTAAATTTTCCTACTGCAATTACACTGAAGTAAAGGAAAAACCCCAGTGTCGGGGTTCAGCACTAGAAAAGACAGATTTGAAAATGGAAGGTGTTTTCCTCTCATACAGAGTCTGTCCAACGTGGGGATTTTCTGGCAGTAAGTGCATCATCTTCCTCCTCTAGTACAGAGCATGTCTGATGACGTTAGGCAGACTCTGGAGGGCAGCTGTTATGAAGGAGAGCTCAAGAAACTGTGCTGCCTCAAGGCCCTGAAGCAGCCTTTTTACTTTTATGTCTTGGCTAATGAATAGACTGCCCTTTGGCATCTCTTACATAAGCCAAGAGCTTTTCAAGTCCAATGCATTTCACATTCTCTAGAAAAACAAATTTTCTGACCCAATTGGATAATGCGTAAGCAATTCCCTGGGTTGTAGCCTTCCCTGAGTTTTCCCAGTGTGTGCTTTTGCCTGCACAAGGCATATCAAGAGCTTTGGGGAAGCAATTCCAGGGACAAATTGCTATTGTAATGTTGCTTAAAATTGTCCAGTAATGTTGATATGATCTCTTCATTATTCTGAACTTAGGCTCTGCTCCTTACCAACTAAAATTAGTGGGATTCTTTCCAGTGGTTTTGCTGTGCGATATTTTGGGTTTTAAATAAGAGGAGAAAACACGAATAGATGACATTCAATATATATTTTTTGTTTTTCTGAACCAGAGATACTAATGCTCACAAATACAGTCTCCCAAGGGGAGAACAGAGGTTATATACATAAAAAATGTGCATTTGGCACAATAATGTACCTTGAAGCTTCTCAGTCTTTGGATTCTGCTGCCCTATAGGTAGAGAAGAGCACAGGATAGGTCCGTGGTGAACTCTTAGTATTAACTTTCACATTCTGCTTCCTTAAGAGAAAGGATACAATAATCAGTTCTGTTTCACCTGGAGCCCATGGTAACATTGGCCCCTAGCCAACAAAGATCTAAGAATATGCCTTCCTGCTAATTTGGCTCAGTGATAAGACCCCTGCCAGCAGTAGGGAAACTGTATGTGGTGACCCTTGATTCCTTGGCAAACAGGCACAGAATATGAACAGCAAGTGGGAAATTCCTATTGACCTGGTTATAGCGTTTTTCAGAGTCTCACACCTGTTTCTTTTTCAAATCCTGTCTTCCTTTGTGTTGGATTTTTGTGTGTTTGTGTGTGCAAAAGATCAAAGCAAGGAGTAGCAGGAATTTGCCCTTAGAAGTGGTTCTTGTTACATCAAGATTCAGTCCAGCAGACTAAAAATCAGCATTTAGTTAAGAAAGAGAGAAGGAAAGAAGAAAAAGAAGTAAACCATCATCAGAAATACAATCTCTGCTGTTTCATGGATTTTTTTTTTATAGGGCCTATTACATGAACATCATTGAAGGACACATAAGTACCTGTTACTATCTCAGAGTTAAGCAACAGGGAAGTGTAATTAAACATGCTATTCTAGTGGGCTTGAAACCTATTTGCAATCAAGCAAACCATTGGGCTTTTCAGCAGGTTTGGCAATCTCCCTTCAGAAGAGGCCCAGCGCTGGGACAGGAGCCACATTTTGCTACCCTGACTGAGATGCATTGATGGGAACGAGTGGGAGTTTGCAGAGAGTCCAGCTGCACCAAGCCTTGCTCTGGCCAGGATTAATCTTTCACTTTTATGAGCACTGAATTTCACCAACATTTATCCCCAAATTAAAGAAAACTAACAAAATCATGTTACTAAAGCAAATGAACTTTGTTGGTTTGTTTTCTGTGTAAAACAAAGCAAAGTCTTATTTAATCTTTGTTGCCTTGGATAAGGGGAATGTGGTATGACAGACCTTTCACAGCCTCCTGGTTGTACCTGAATTAATTTGTCAAGAGGAAAATGGAAATGATTCCACATCAGTTTGTGGTTTCTTTTCATCCTCCAGATAACTGGGGCAGAACAGTCCAAATGTGATGAATCTTCACTGCAATGCTGGCATTAGAAGGTGTCACACAGAGGAGTATAGGGCAGAAGCTCCTCTGCTAATGCTAAGCCAGGGAGCTGGGAGCCACCACTGATGAGATACAGTCCAACCATGCTGTTCCTGCACTCCCACCAGAATTAATTAGTCCAGCTGGGAGGGAGGACAGATCTGCCTGGGCAGACTGCAAAGACAGAGCAGCTACAGTGCTTGGTACCTCACCGAATGAGTTTGGAGCAACACAGACTTGACGTCAGAAAGTTGTGCTGACTTAAGGGTAAGGCAGATAACACTGCTTGTGAGATCAGTTTTCTCAAAGACACGTGCACAATGCACAAAAAGAAAAATCCAAACCAAAACAAAACAAATATTTTTCCTCCTATGCTTCTCCTTTTAGGTATAGTTTCAAGAGAAGCAAGAGTCTGACTGCTAAAAAAGCCACTCTCTATGAGGTCAGCAAAACAGGTTAAACTGTAGCAAAACAGTACCCTTTCCCATCTGATACTTCCAAAGCTGCAGCAGTTTGGCAGAGTGTGAGCAGAATGGGAGTAAGGACTTTCAAAGCTATCTATTAAATTTGCATGTCCATTTCAATTTTGTTAATGGAGTCAAAATCCAAGGTTGATGATCAAAACCAGAAATCTCTGGAGAAATGCAAGGTATGATTAAGATTTAAATAGCTGAGAAAGTAGAAGATGATGTCTTCTGTTATGCCCTTATCCATTCTGGAAGTAAGTGAAAATAATCCAGAAGAAGGAGGACTGATTAAACTTCAGAGCAGCTTTTGCAGGCATTTCTGTTTCTCTGCATCCTTTCTGTTTTTGAATGCTGAACTCTAAATTTGTCTGAGTCTAAATTAGAGACTAAAGCTCAAAAAGAAGCTTAGGAAAAAATTGAGAAGAAATTACAAGGAGGTGTTTGGTGGCTTTGTGGGCAGAATGTCACTGAGAAAAATCTTAGTGTTCTCTTCAAAAGCAGCAAACCTGGATTTCCTTTCTGATACAAAGATGGTTCTTCTACTTTCAAATTAGCAGTCTTTATTAGTGTAGACTTTGTCACCTTTGTCATGAAAGAAAATCACACACTGCTCTAGCTGTCTGAATTGTTTTTTTCTCATGATGTTCAGGAGCATCCATCAGACCTTAATAATTGCAGTTCCACATGACAAAAAAAAAAAAAAAAAAAAAATCAAACATTTTTAAGAGAAGCAACACTAATGGGGAGAAATGTTAACAGGAGTACTGATTCATGTAATTAATGAAGGCAGGCAGGAACTGTGGAGAGTGAAAGAGCTGTTGGAACATGCTTTTCCTGAGAGAACACCTAAATTAAGAGGCTGTCGAGACATATGTTTCATAGTGTTGGCAACCCAGGTGTAACAAATTTCCAAGATGGCTATTAGTGAGTACTTACAGCTAAAAAAGCATTTCTAATTTCTTGCTGAATATGGAGACTTAAGTGTCAAGGGAAACATGGAACTGTGAGCAGAAGTGAAGGTCACAGGGGATACATGTGCAAAATGATGCCCTTTAGCAGGGAAATTGTTGATGACTTCCACACGTGATGGTCTTCAAATTAACTGTTGATTAATGAAAAAGAACCTCAAATGGAGGGAGTGGAAAGATCAACTCCAACTTTCTTAGCGCAGAAATTTTCACTTTCAATGTCGTGCTTTTGTCTTGGACGAAGGATCTTTCATCTGGTTTGACATGGTGATTCCTGTCTTTTTGTATTTGCTTTTCTTTCAGTGTATTTTAGAATAACATTAGTTGCATTGGGGAAAACAAAACAAATGAAAAAAGGCCCACCAATTATTTTTATTTTCTGAGTGCTACACTGTTTTTCATTTATAGATCAGTTTCTTATGATGAGACAATGGGATTCTCTTTCCTGAATGTGATTCATGGATGCCTGAAAGCATTATTTGTTTTTCCCTGGGGCTGTTTTGCAGAACAGAGGCAGGAGCCAAGCATGACTTTCAAGACATTTTATCACCTGTATTACTCTGTTCCTTTAAAGTAGCGGCCAATAATCTGCAACGGTAAAGCATTTAGGCACGTGATATAAAGCAGAGTAGATCTTTGTGCAATTTTGATATATTTGAAGTATCTCGTTACTATGTTAGTTTGTTTCACATCTTTCTTTTCTTTTTTCTTTTTTTCTTTTTTCTTCTTTTTCTTTTCCTTTTTCTTTTTTTTCATGTGGAAAGCCTCATTGAATTTTAAATGAGGGGTAAAGAGAACAGGTGCAGCTTTTGGTGTTAAACAAAACATTTTCTATCCTGCATCTCAAATCAGGATTCATAAGCCTGGATTAATGGGATTTATGTAACTCAAGGAGAATAGGGACTGCTAGGCAAAAACTTTCTTCTTTACATTTTACAAAAACTGGTGATACATGTGCTGTATATTTAATTAAAAAATGCATCTGTCAGGAGCACTTTCTACACTTTTGCTTGTTGTGTGCATTGTGTCTATTTTATTTCTATTTCTATCACAGAACATTACTGTCCAGGTTGTGATGTTATATGTGAAGAGTTTTTGCAATGCTTAGCAAAGTTCTGAATCCCTAAGAACTGGATTCTGGAGTGGTCAGGTGGCATTTCTGCAAAAGCTTTCCAACATCCCTTTCAATGTTTATTGCCTCCTTTGAGGCAATTAGAAGTCTAACGCAACAGCTGTTTCTGATCATATGAGCGATATGATTTATAAGCCATGAGTGTCAGAAACAGAAACATTCTGAATTCTTTGCAGTGTTCAACAGATTTTGAACTGCCACAGTAAAACAGAGGTCCCAGGTAAAGGAGATTGTTTATGCATTTAATAAGAATTGGTGCAACTCAAGAGACCGTGCTTCATTCACATCAAAAACAAACAACAGTGACGTCATGGCTTTAAAAGATGAAATTCTGTTTGCCTGAATAAACCAAAAAGTGCTCAGGAAACTTTTGGCAGCTGGTGCTCATGCTACCATTGCTACTGTGTAACTGTTGTTGTTTAATATCAGAAGTCCCTTTGTGGTCAGGCATCCTCGTTAGTTACCATTAACTGAACAATTAATAACAGCTGGCCAAAGGGCAGTGGAAGTAGGAGCACAGGTAGGAATGTGGCATTTAAACAGCACGAAGTTTGGAGAGTGTTAGAGTTCTGTAATCACTGAGAGAGTGAACAAATGAACACCCTGCAGGCCTACAAGGGCAGGCACACTCGTGACGCATGCACTGCTGCAGCAGGCAGCACAGAGGCCAGCCTGCCGCCATGTTGTGGGCGCTATTTTGTGTGTGTGTGGGGGGGGGGGGATGCGCCCTGAGGGAAGGGCAGCAAGCAGCTGCCTCAGAGCGTGCTGAGTGCTTCCAGAAACTTCCACCAAGAATTACTCAGACGTTACAGGTAAGAACCGAGTTTCTGGCACTGCACAGCGAATGCCCTGTTGCTAGACAAAGCAGTAGCTCAACAGGTGCAGCTGGTAATGAGGCAGGTGGCCAGGAGGGCTGAAGCAGAGAGCTGGACTTTGGGCGGGGAGGCATTTTGGTGCACTCAGCTCACGGTGCTGAGGGACCCCCAGGGATCTGGGAGCAGCACCTCGGGGAGCCCCACACAGCCCCGCTGTGCTCGGATAGCCAACTCCTGCTTGAAGTGTTGCTGTTCTGTGGTATGGCCCAAAGGGAAGCTGAAGAGGCAGCTCAGAGCAAGGTCTTGAGGCAGGTGGCCGTGAGCGCACAGCTGCTGTGTGGGTGCCAGGGCTGATGGGCAGCACCTGGGCCTAGCCTCCCACCAAGTCCTGGTCGGGCAGCACCATCCCTCAGCAGAAGCTATATAGGGCAGTTTCTAGCAGGCAGCAACCCTCATTCTCTGGGGTAGCTCCTCAGGAGAGGAATAAGGTGCTTAGGTGAGTATTTTCTCTTAACATTTCTTACAGCTATGATTAGCTAGCGTTTCATCTAAATGGTAACAGTAATGTTTGTGTAAGTGTGGTCCCTGTTTTGCTGTTCCAGGCTCTTTGTTTTTATTCCTTTGTAGCATGAAGCTCTGTGCGCTTGGCTATGCACACTCATAGGCTGTGATGTGGAGACGAGATTTAGATCTGCTAATGGTATTTATATGGAAAAGTTTTAATGAATTATTGCCCTAATTGTAGCATCATGTTTCTTAACAAACATCTCTTGTGCACACTGTTGGTGTTGTAGACTGTTTCTTTTGGTACTATAGTATGCCCTGAGCTGGGCTAGAATATTCTTGCTATGGATTCTGAGAGGTGAGCCAGTGCCAGAGGGAGGAGCAATCTTAGTGCAGTTTTTGTTCTAGAAGATAAGTAACGTTGACTGTCTAATTGTGTATACAATTTGCCTTTCCTGGTACTAGGAAGACCTTTATTGGTCTGAGTGTAAATGTGATCACTTTACTCTTTTTCAGTTGTGTTTCAGAGGTAAGGAAACACATAACTTGCATTTGCATTTTACCAGTGCTCCCATGTGAGCCAACTAGCAGCTACTTTGGATTAGAAGAAAATAAGGGAGAAATTAAGTAAACTTTTTTTTTTTTTTATTGAGTTAGAACTTATCTTTATATTAAATCTTGTCTATGGAATTAGTAAAGTAAAGACTGAGAACATGGTCTGAGTGTTACTAGCAAATGTAAAATAAGATGAATTGTTTACTATGTAATAGTAATACTATGTATTACTATTGTTTACTAATTGTTTACTATGTATTCAAGAATATTAATCTTTATTGACAGAAGAATGTTGTCATAAAATGATTATACAACTTCAATAAACAAAAATAACGTATTAACAAAAATAGAAAATGAACTTTGATTCTGAGAACTGTACAAGCATTTACACTCTATAATCAAAATATGTGGTTGTGCTATGGGAGCAAATGAAAAATGATGTATGAGATGTGCATTATGTGGAATAAGTTATTTTGTAATGTCAAAGATTAAAACAGCTTTTTTGTGTCAAATTGGAGGCTCTACAATGCAGAGCTTGGAGAGCATTTCTGTTCATAGGAATCTACATCTTGTAATTAGCACTGAATCCAGTTGGGCAGTGATGACCTTAAATGTCTGACTGAAATACAAAACAAAATAAATTTTCTTGCAATTTGGGAAAAAATAAAAAAGAAAAAAGAAAAAAAAAGGAAGTGACTTTAGCACCGAGAAATGGATAGGAAACTGTTCTAAATAAAGAAGTTAATACAAACGAAAAAAGTCTACATCAGCTATGCAACTTGAATTTACTCTTCTATTTGTGAGAGAGAGGAAGGGCTGTGTTAATTCCATAGCTATTGCGTTGCCTTTCAATCAGGTACCATTTATAAACATAAGCATACAAAAGAAATGTTTAGCCAGGAATTTGAACAAATGTATCCAAACACAGAAACAACCTAAAACAAATAGTTATTACATAGTTTGCATTTTACTTGCTCTGAAGGAAAGCAGTAGAATCGGATTGCTTCAGAACATCTTAAGTGCATGCTAGCGAGTATGTATGAACTTCAAGTACCCACGTATTAACTGACTGACTGCATTTGGTTTTTAAGTTGCTTCTTTATAGCTTTTCTTGAAAGAGTTTCTGTAGCTTTATATCATTTTTCATCAGGAGAGCTTCTTGTGCACGGATGCATTTTTAACTTCTAAAAATTCATGAAATGGTTGTAGATAGAAGGAATACAGTAAGCTTGGGTGTTGTTTTTCGCATGAAGTATCCACTAAATGAAAAATTCTCATGGCACAATCATGGTTGATTAGCTGCTTGATTAGTTGTCTTTTAAAGGAACGTTAATATAAACATCTGGAGAAAACAGGTGGTGCCTCTCCTGAATGCATCTGCAAGAAGTGGAAGGCAGCACTGAATGGCTGCACTGCTTGAATCCAGGGACTCTGACTGCCCATTAGCGTGTTCCTGAGGCTGGTTCCAGCCTCTGATTTAATGGGTCTGTGTCCATTTCTGGTGCCTTAACTATTTAAAATGCCTCTCATGTTCCTGGTGCCATGGTAAGAACTCATATGGTTGAAACCTGAAAGGCCTGTTCCTAACGACTTTCTCAAGTGATAGCAGATTAGATTCTAAACAATTGGAAGTAGACACAGGGCTTAAAACGTGGATGGAAAAGCTCAGGGAAAATAAGAGACCCATGACTTTGTTCCCTTAGAGGAGATTACTAAAGTATCATGAAGCTGAGCATTGTATCATGGATGTCTTTGTGGTTATGCATTTACAGTGGACTTTAATTTGTGTGTATGCTGGTGATATGGGTGCAGACATAGGCTGCCTCACCACTTTCTTTGTTAAATAAATGTGCTAGTGTGTTTTTTGGGGGACTTTTTTTTTTTTTTTTTTTGAGGTGAGGAGGATGGGGGACAGGCATCCAACTTTGCCTTTCTGAACATACAGCTAACTGTGGAAGTTTAGGGCATATGTTTGTTTATTAATGCTGTATTTTGTGTATAAAGAAAGGCCATCAAAAAGTTCACTTCTGGCCTTTAGCTCAAAATTCTGATCTTTAATAAAGTTTGTCTCTGTGCCAAATATTTGCTCATAAAGATGTATGGGTTTGTGGGCAGCTTAGATATTCTGAGATTATACTTGTGAAAAGAGGCAGGTTTTAATGCTTTGTGTATTAATAGGCAAAAGTGCTGTCTGAGAATTTTACAATAGAAGAGTAGTTGTAGACAGACAGCAAGGCACCACTGGGGGAGCTGATTGCTCGTTATATTTATAGATAAGCATAGAAGTGATGTGTGAAAGATTGCTTGAAGGGGTGAAATTTCTTAGTATATGATATGAAATAGCAATCCTTGCTTCTAAGAGTAGTTGAGAATACAGCTTGAGAAATGCGATCCTGTCTGCAGCGACTGCTTAAAGATAACACATGAGAATTCTTTTTTTTTAAAGACTTTTTTTGGTAACAGCAGTTAGTTCAAGTGAGGACTTCCTTAATTAACACCTAACTCTGCATGCCTCAAGAGTGATAAGGAACTTGTGAGCTCTTGAATAAAAGTTCACAGGAATGTTGCATAACCTAATAGCTGGGATTGATAATCACCACCAATGCTTAACCTAATTAATACTTTGATTTATCTTGGAATCCCTAGTGGCCAATTCAGTAAGGAGCTGTCTCGCTACTTGGCTAGTTCAACCCACCATGTTATTTAGATTATACTTAAAAGTTGGATAATCAATATAATATCTGTTTTAACAGGGGTCACAGGGGTCATTTTCTGTGCTTGGGGAGCTCTGTCTTACCAAAGAGCAGTAATTTATTTTTTAAGAGGAAGCTTTATGAAGTATTAAATATGAGTTTGAGGCTTCAGACTTGAATTTGCATACTCTGTTGAACCTGAAGTTTATGATTAATTCAACTTGAAAATTCAGCTTTTTCTGAATCTTGCACAACATGAAGTTGATAAATTAAAAACAAAACAAAATGCTATCTGTATTTTCTTTTCAGCTTTGCTTTTGGTATGCATTTTCAGACATTTTTTTTGGTGAACTTATTTCAGGAATATTTATCCTCCAATGGCATCTTAAAATATATGCTTTAACAGTGTTATGTAAATACTCTGTTTCCCAAATTAGCATTCTGAATCCAGTGCTGACTTTATTCAGTAAATCCTTTTCAGATGGGTTTGAAGCTCTTACCACACTGTCTTTGTTAGGAGGTTTTACAGCCTGTATGTAGAACTTGGAAATTCTCCCCTGAATTAGCAGTGCTAACTTTGTCACCTCTCGCGGCTTGTAAGGTTACTGAAATAGCTAGTGAGCTCTGTTTGAGTGCTATTGGTGTTGTGATGGTCTGTGCAATGCTTTTCTGTTTGGAATGGGGAGATGGGGCAGCACTGTGAGTTAGGCCACTTAGCAGCGTTCTGTGCCAGGTTCAGTCGTGCGGCTGATGCCAGTGCAGGCATGCCTGCTTGCACCTGGGGCTGCCCTTACATCTCGGCAGTGAATAAAAGGCGCTCCAAGATTAAAATCTTGTTCTGTGTACATTTGGAGAACTTCACGGCTCCTGCAGTGAGATAATATGCAACAAGCACGTGTGATGAATTCTGCTTTGCAACCTGGCATCTAAAAATCTTTTGATTTTGTTAATTTTTGTGCACCTAAGTCTCAGAATGTTAAATGATTGCCTGCTTTTGCATTGTCCATGGCAGCATGAAGTGTTTTAGTTTGTCAAAGCAGTCATACCTAGAATCCCATGTTTGTTGACTATTTAATCTAAAAAAAGCAAGCTACTCAAGGAATTGCATTAACAAAGTTCCAAATTCCACTTTGTGTGTCTGCTCACATTTTGTGCTTTTTGTGTCTTTGACTGCTTTGTGCTTTTGTCATCTTCTGTACAGACTTCTATGTTCCCACACTCTACCATTTGAGGGTTTCCATACAAAAAACCGAACATTAAATCGGATATTCCGCATCAGGGAAAAAACATTTTGCAGAAGCACTGATAAAAGAAGTACTACTAATCTCATTTCAGTTTCTATTTTTAGAGGAAGTGTAACATCTCTGGAATGAGACTAAATAGGATATTTTCATCCTTACAATGGGAAGAAAGCAGAGCATCCTGCCATGCTTTCAGTGTCTGAGAAATTACCTGGGTGGAACAAAGCAAATAGTGGGTCCTCTGAGCTAGAAGAATGACTTATTTATCTGCAAATGATGCTTGTTAGTCTGTAATCGCTGCTCTATTACTTGGATTTTTCAATGGTGTCTGAGTTAGGAGTTAAAAGTGAGCATGTGATTTACGTAATTAAAATGTTCGTTTAAAAGCTAGTTGAACAAACTACTGGCAAGTCTTCCGTCTTGTGTTGATTACTGTGGTAGTTGAAATTATCTTGGAAAACGTTCCTCGATTTTTGTTTTTATTTTTTCCCCATCCTTTGTTATCATACCACTTGATTTCATTCTTTATCTGAAACTTTAAATGTGGAGTAGGTCCGTGGCTGTGTGCAGGTAGCCCTGTCAGGCACGTTTCCTTGCTGCTTCATGTCACTGACAGAAGCCTAGGTCACTCTTACAACAGCCTTTGAGATTGTGACTTTTTAAAACTAGCAAATATAGAAACCAAGTTAATTTTGGCCAAGCTGCCCTCACAGCCTTGAACTGTATTCAAAGTAAACTAAACTGAAGGAATTAAAAATGCTGCTCTGAATCACCTTGTGCTGTGCTGCTTCCCCTCCCCAGTCAGAATGCACACTAAGCAGGTGCTGCATGGCTTCCAACTGCTGCCTCAGATTTTGAATAAAGATTTCTACAGGAAGAGATTGGAAATTTCTAGAAGAGAAAGTGGAAGAGTTCTTATGTCTTTTTGTTTTGGTTGGATCAGATGCAATAGTTTTTGCTACACAATGCTTACTTTCTCTGAAGGAAAACAGTTCTGCATTTTAATGTGGGTGTTGATTCTTGTGTATCTGGAGATCCTGCATTTCTCTGTAGGAGGAAAGAGGCTGCTTTGGTCCTTGGATCTTCACGGTGACAGGAAGAGCCCTGCCTGACAGCAGCAGTAAGGACAGCTGAAGCAGGGGTGTAAAGGGAGCAAGAAAGTAACTCAGCTTGCTCTAAATTTATTGTCCAGCAATAAAGTGGCAGTTTGTCTACTGCCAAATTTTCTTTTATTGGTGCCCAGAGAAAATTAACGTGGTTTCCGTCGCCATGCAATCAGTTTGGTGAATGGCCCCAGTGACATCTAATAAAAACAGAACAAATTTCAAAAAATTCTTTGCAATATAATTAAATACTGCTCAGCATAAGGCTTTGCAATCTTCCAGTTATGTATGTGCATCAAAGCACAGATGTCAAATAAAGCTGGATTTTTCAGCTCACTGATTGAATTAAAGCATTCGAAATGAGCAGGGAGAAAATGGTTTCAGGACAAACCAAACCAGATGGGTGAAGGTGGGGTTAGCTTTCCCATCAGCTTCTTTTGGGTGAATGTAAGTTCCTGGTCTGATGTGAATGTTTTAACTTAAACATTACTTTATACTGGTTTCATCAATATTAAAATGTAAACTTTTCTTTTGAGAGGAAAGGCAGGCAGTGTTTTTACTTGAAAATACAGAAAAAAATGGCCAAACTTCCTTTTTTTCCCCTCAGTGTTTTGGTTCAAATTGATCATGCAGCTTGACAGCAAATCACAAATCTTGGCATTCTGCAAAAACATTTATGATTCAAAACACTTATAGGTGGTTATTCATTATTTTATTAAGGGGACAGAGAATGAAGTTTGGTTGCTATACTAAATGCTTTAACTTGCTTATCGCATGTTTGACTTCTCTCATACATTCATCAAGACTGATCTGAGACAAATGTGATTTCTAAGTTTGTGAGTTGCTCTAAATGTCAGGTCTGTCCACGTCAAATGATACAAAAAATGAACCAGTCATACATCTCTATTTTAATTTTTGCTAATATTTCATTGGTGGGAATTGAGATTTTTGCCTCAATATCTTTTGAAAAGATTTATTAAGCTACCAAATCACTGTCTCTTCCTTATATTGTGTACAGCACAGTTAGATTTGGAAGTATTCATTTTTTATCTCGAATAGAATTTTTGATGAGAAGGGCTGTGTTCAATCTTTCAGATCAGCAGAAATAGCCACTGTAATTCTAATTCTGGAGTCTCTTGGTTAGATGAGAAAGGCAGTATTCATGGAGCTATTTTGATCCCAGTCATAAGGCTTCACAGCCTGATGCTATATATTCTCCATTTACCTAGAGGATGATGTGTGTGGACACTTGGAAAGTTACTGCTGTGGTTACCATACTGAATTTTGTAAGGGACTCTGCAAATGGAGATGTGAAACAGCCACGCAGATTGTTTCTGACAGTGGTGAATACTGTGGTTTTGGTGCACTGTGGAACACATTTTTGCCTTTCTAGATGAAAGTAGAACGTAAGATTGCTGGAAGGCAGAAGTTGTTTTTATGAACTCTAACAGTTGGGAGCGGGGCTCAGCTGGGCAATTGGACAGGACAGTTGGCTCAAGAAATGAAAATTGAGATGGAAAAACATGAAATCCTCTGGAGAGTGTCTTTTGCCACTTGCAAGAATTAAGTGCTGTCATTGTTTGTGTTTTCATGCTCTTGTGAAGCTTTCATGTAGAAAGTAGTAGCATCCTGACTTATGGTGTCATCAGACAGATAACTTTGACATAATACTTGAAGAGGCTGAAAGAATGTATCCAGGTACTGCTACAACCTGCTGTCTAAAGCCTGTGGAGTTTCACAGAGTATGACTTCTGAATGGGGATAAACCTTTAGTGTGTATAGAAACATGACAAAACAGAGAGTTGCTGTAAGAGGTCTAATTTGAAAATGTCAATAACAACTCAAAATATACTGACTTCTTAAAATAAGAGTAACCAAACCAGTAAGCAAAACTTTTTGGGTTATCTTGATGCAACAGTGTAGAAAACCTCACTCTGAGACTGGATGAATAGCTGTGTGTGGACATAGCTTTCTGAGCATGTTCCGATGCAATGGGATGCTGGTCTTCACAAAATCCACCCAGAAACAAAGCATTTCAATAAGTAAGAGTGATGAAATGTGTAAAGATTTTATCCAGAGTTTGGCTACAAAATGACTAGTTGTTGTTTGCCAGGATTCACAACGCGTTTGAAACAATATTTTTCTTCAAAACAACTGAACCCTTCAACTTGAAAAAGACCCACAAAGAGATGAAAACAGCAGTTACACAAGCAAGCTCTAATTGTGTTTTTGACACTTCTTAACAGTCAGCTCCCATTGCAGTATTAGAAATAAAACTCATTTTCAAAATGAGGTAGAAAAGATTATTTGTGCTACATAACCAAATATCTTGTCCAGGGGGTAGCGGGCTAGACAGACTTGTTACCCTGTTTGTAAAGGTGTAAGTGCAGGGACAGGCAAGTTGGTGATAATGCGTGAGCTTCACAGTGGTTTAAAGAAAAGTGTGAAAGGTAGATACCTGGTTTCACAAAACTATCCATGCAGAGATGAGCCCAGCTGGATGTATTTAGTTTTTTAACTCTCACCTCTTCTTCCTGCATAATAGTTTGCTTTGTACTTCTGACTTTTTTAATATTTCATTTTGCAGAGCCTTTCTACATTGTTCCTCACAGGAATTTGTCTAGCAAGCGCTCTTCTTTCTGAGCTGTCAATCTTCAGTGTGATATGCTGCCTTCTATCATTGCTACCTGATCTAATCCCCACTGTCATCCTCTCGTGTCAAGTCAGTGTCCACGATGCCCAACATACTTGATCAGCTCTATGTTGTCTCCATACAAGGCTGTCTAAGACCTAGCAACAATATCTTTCTCCAAACTTACACCATATTAAATGTCACTTATTCCATTTTACTATTGGCTGCACTGAGAAACTGGGTGTATATTTTTGCCTACAAGATTTTCTTCATTTCTGTTATATTGCTGCTCAAGTAATTTGTCTCCTTTACTGCCAAATATCCTGTGCTTACAGTGTCAATCATCTCTAAAACACTCAGGTTTTTCTCTCAAAATTCTTTCAAAAAAAAAAAAAAAGCAGGAAATCTGTTCTTCCAAGGAAAAATGTACAAGTTGCAGCTTTGAGAAGGACAGATGATGGCTACAGATGAAAATAATCTTTCCCACCTTTAAGAACTATGAACACAGTGAGAGAAGTCACAGAAGTATAGGTTCTGGAGTTAAACTCCCTGAATATTGGAATGAAGAGCCCAAAGTTTTTTCTAAGCTCTTGAGGCATGAAAAGAGGAGGAGTCACCATGGACTTCTAAGGAGGAATCTGTCAAATTAATTTCCTTTACAGTGGTATCCTCTAGGACTTATGGGAAGTAGAGAAGCAATAACTGCTATCCCAATGTTAGTTAGCTTCAAGGTAGTTGCCAACTATTAATTGTCCAAATGGAAAGCTACTGAATGGTACTACGTGTGGTTTTCTCACAAGTCTGTCATCTTTTAATTTCAGTTAGAGTCTGCTCAAGCGTCTTCACTTGCTTTACAAATAACAGTTGCATCAGGAAGGGATGTTGGGAAGACCTATGAAGATCATAGAATGGTTTGGGTTGGAAGGGGCCTTTAAGATCACCTAGTTCCAACCCCCTGCTATAGGCAAGACACCTCCACGTAGACCAGGTTGCTCAAAGCCCCGTCCAGCCTGGCCTTGAGTGCTGCCAGGGAGGGGGCAAGATAATGGCGAAGTTGTGGAAAGTATCTGAAAGATTCTATTGTAGTCAGCATTCCTAAAGCATCATCTCAATTATAAAATCTGAGATGTGGCACTTCCAGAAATGTGATTCCATGCTATGTAAAGCCTAAAAAGGTTGCTGAAAATCACCAGAGGTGTACATTGAAAGAATCAAAGTGCTTTGACATAGCACAAGTAGGAAGGGGAAAACTTGTTTCCTCTGCTGGAGTGGACAAAAAATGTAATGGAATTACAGCATGAGAAATTGAGACACTGGGATAGACTGCCATAGATGTCTGTGTATGTTCAGCTCTGTAAGCTTTTAGGAAAAACATGGACAAATATCTGCCAGGCATAACTCGTGTGTAGGTGCTTGTGTTGGCTTAGGTGGGCAGACTTGATGCAACGTTTCAAATTGCCTTATGATTTCAAAATTCTATATGCTATTAAAATGTAGGTTAATGTAGAATTATTTCAGCTGAAAACAGTTATATACATTATACATGCACAGAGGTAGAGGGGAAAATATTATTAGCTCTTCTGTGGGTGTGGCTTGTTTATTATATTATCCCAAACTGATATTGAATAGTATTTTTCTCATCCAAACATAACACAAAAGAATCCTGAAGAATAGTGATGTAATAATTAAAGAGATAGCATAAGAAGAATTGATACTAGTGGCTGTCTCAATAGAAGTACATTTCACATCTGTTATTTATGATGTGGAGTGCCACTGGGGACAGATCCTGTAACTGTGTACATAGTAATACCTTTAATTAGAGTAACTGAATAAATATTGCACACAGGCTTTAGGGATCTCATAAAAGTTTTACCCCCTGTTGAAGAGGAAATTGGTGCAACTAGAGAATGATAATTCCAACAGGAACCATAAACTGGGAAGATACCTCCTAACTTCTTGTGCATTGATTCTTGCCATACTTATAGATAGAGTTATGACTGTTCTGTGAACTTTCTGAAAAAGTATTCCTTTGAACTTACGTATAAAAATTGGTAATCAAATGACAAATGTCAGATGACCTTCTGCTACTGCCATGCATGTGCCAAGTGGATTTTTTGCTTTCTACATCTCAGTTCTTTTGTAAGCACCACAGAGACTAGGTTATTGGAGCAGAAAATATCTTTACCTGAGCCTCTGCTGCCTGACTTCTGGACTGCACTGCCTGAGGTACAGAGCTGAAGCTTGGTGGTATGAAGGCTTTGAAGTTAAAGCATAACAGCCTCTTTGTTTTCTCTGTTTTGCTTGCCATAAAGAGTGCATAACTGCAGTGACAGAGCTCAGTGAATAGTTGCTTTACATGGCTGCCCATTGCAACACCTGCTGGCAGCTGAGGGTGACACTGCTGCAAATATCTACCCATGGCACGGGAGTGGACACAGACACCCTTTGTTCAGCCTCTCGCCTTATAATAGTCAGAAATACACGTGTGGTAGGTTGCATTTTCCTCTTTCTTGAAGCCAGTTTTTCCACGCGTTTGAGCCAAAGCAATACTTGCTGATGTTAAGACTGACTTTCAAGTTCAGTACTTCAGAAGGGCGTATGTAAATGCATTACTGTGGTCTGTAGGCACAGTTAAGTGGACAGTGTATTTCAATAATCCACAGCAGTTGATTGTGCCTTGCAGCTTGTCTAGCTTAATGCCAACACATCAGGCTCCTAAAGATGAGACAAAATGAGGTTTTAATGTTGGAGGGACATTTTGGCATAGTTGTTGCCAATTAAGGACTTCCTCTTGAATGTTGAATTTGGGCAGGGTGATAGAAGTGTTAAAATGACCAAAACAAACAAACAAACAACAAAGGCACCCCTAAGTCTTAATGTTGTTGGTGGGCAAAAGAAAGTGTATCTTAAATAGTGGAACCTTGGGAAGCTCTGCTGTGAAACCACTTGCATGCCTTACACACTATGGCTCTATGAAATAGGATTAAGTTCTTCCTGTGCCTTGTTGTTTGTGTATCAGTTCATCACTATAATTCCTCAGATACACAAAAATGAAAACCAGGTGCTTCTTTAGAACACCTTTAAATTGCTGAGTCTTTTTTAACCTTTTTCTTCCTTGAAGAACCCATTACTAACCAGATTTTTTTTAACACTAATTTCCAAATTGTAGACTTGGAGGAAAAAAAACCTAAAACCTACTGCATTGCTTACACTGTAGATGCCCTCTGAGTCATAATCTGAAATGAAATGCTAATTTAAAAATATTCTGTCTTATCTTAATACTTAATAGTTTTGTTCATCCACAATATAAAGTGAAAATCTATCTCCATTTTGCTCTTCAAAGCTTAATCTGAAGCAACACTAGTGTCTATTTACATGAAATGTAGGCCAAAAAAAAAAATCATTGAAAATAGAAGCTTAGCATTCGTTGCAGTATTTCATTGTCTATTGTTTGGTTTTATTAATAGTTGTGGTAACTTTCTTGGTAAGAGAAGTTATTTTGGTAACAATAAGAAAAAAAAAATCTATACATATATAAATAAAACTTGTAAATCGGGAAGAAAGGATGAAAAGTAGGTCAGTCCTCCCGACTGACTTTTAGGTACGTCTTAAAGATTTTTCCTCTGCAGTGATTTGCTGTGATCCACTTATTCTTTAATGTCATCATCCTTAAATTTATAATCCTCAATGATAGCTAATGATTGCTAACGTGTGTAATTTTTCTTCATCCAATGTTTGCAGCACTGGTGATACACTTGGTCACGTGTTTGTAAATGGCTGTCTGTTTCAGAAATATTTAAAGTGTATCTAATTTAATTATCAAGCAGCAAATACACTGTGTGCAGAAGTCAGTGACCTAGAATATTGCCTCTAAGCTTTTGAGCATGGCTGGTAGTGCAGTGATGTAAAATGACATGAAAGCTGAAGACATAATTGCTCATTGCAAATCTTTTTTTCAGTAGCTAGCATTCATCTGAAGATGAAAAGTGACAGTTATGTATTTTTGGCAATGTTTCCCTGTAGGAAAGGAACATGCAACCTACTTATTTTTGCTACTGTTAGGACTGACTCAAAATCATAGTCATAAAAAGTTTATTTACTAACATTATGGACTGAAACGGTGAAGTAGTCTCTACTTGACTAAGTAGAGACCCAAATCAGTACCCTAAGTACATAGCTGTGCAGAATGAGCTGTTAGAGGTTTATCCACAAAATATCACAGGAGATATTCCCAGGAGCAGATGTTGATTTAGAATATCCACAATAAATCTTAAAAAGAAAAAAAGAAACCCACAAAAACAACAACAGTGTAGCATCCAAAATTCAGATGCTGCTTTTGATTATGTGGCTGCACAAAACTCAGAAAGGCCATCTGGTGACAGCTTTACCTTCTATGCAGATTCCATTAGACAGTGCCTGCACTCATGTTCCCATTGCTTGCAAATTTACACTTGTAGCTGATGGAAATCATACATATGTGAAAACTTGGAAAGCAGCTAGTGAGCAACCTTTAAAAAGAGATGACAAAATGTAGCAGCCAACAATTTAGAAGTGAGCATAAACCCTCTGTGCTTCTGAGCACATATTGTGGTGCTTTGTGCTTGGAAGTTACAGGCTCTGAGTTCACTTCTACACTGTTGGCTGTTCTATCTTCTGACAAGAATAAAGCTGTACAACCTGCCATCCGCCTAGCAACCTACTGGTTTCTTTTATTCACAATGCAGAGATTCCAACTATATTGCTCAACAAATTAGGTGAGCCTGTAAAAACTGCATCTTGTTTGGAGAATAGTGAGCACCCATGCTCTGTGGGCTCCGGTGTAACAAGCTACTAATGTAGTCTTTTGATTTGGGGATCCGAGTCCCGCTTTAAGCTGGGACAGTGTTTATTTTCCTCATCTAAGTAGAGAAGAGCCACTAGTGCTAGATGGTAATGCAACTCGAATTCAGTTGCAAAGGTACACACCTAGAATCTAGCTAAAAATACCCTTGTGGGTATGCATGCCACAGGCTTGGATTATTAGCAGAAGATGCATTAGCACTCCCCCAGAATCTCAGTGCAAGGTTTAAAGAAGTGAGGTTTCCACACAGATGAGTCTCTTTAAGGAGAAAGAAAACCTAATGTTTTTTTTTTTTCTTTTAAGATATGGGGTGTCTTGGGTACCTATCTGCATCCACAAAGATGTTGTTAGGATGGGTGGTGTAGGGTCAAGTTGGAATAGCAGTACAGAGGAAGCAGAGAAAGGTTCATTTTTTATTTTTTAATTGACTCTTAACAGTCTGTTTGTGGTATTCATTTGAAACAGACCTGTGGTTTGCTTATCTTACTCTTGTACCTTCTGGTTCTAGAAGGCACATCCAGACAACAGACAGAAGACTTTGTACACATACCTGCAGTGTCTGAAACTTCTGAAAATCTCTTGTAAAGGCTAAATCTGAAGTCGAAGCTTAGTTCTTAGTTGTAGGCCAGAGGAAGGTGCCTGAGAAGATGGTTCAGGATATTGTGACAGAAAATAATTTGAAGACTCAGGTGTTTTTTATTTTATTTTTTTTTTTTGCTTTGGCTTTTTTTCCCCTCTCCTCAGTGAATGATTTAGTTTTACTAGCTTGTATAGAAATAAAAAAAACTCAAGAGCACAGTGTTAAGGGAGGAAGGGAACAAACTGCCGTTGCTTCCAGTATGTACACTTGCGCTGTGGGAGCCATCGTCAGACAAAAATATGCTGTCAGCTCTTTGCCACCCACGTACCTCAAGATTCATGAAGAGAAGGAGACTGTCATGTGGTGGCAAAGGCCAAATTATCATAATGTGGGTGTTAAATTTCTGCCCCAAAATACTCTATTCACTTTGTGTTTTGAAGTTCTGTATTTGTACCTGCAAAGCCGTAACCTGCAAGAATGGAGGAGTTAGGTGTCCGAGTGCTGCGTGTCCGTGACCACCCACAGTTTGTGGGCAGAAATGCTCTTTCTGTAGGTGGGGGGTGTGCTTTTCAAGTATGTGTTCTTTTGTTTCCCGCTCTTCCTTCAAAGAGTGACATTTACCTCTGACTGCATTTCTAGTGTAGGATGTTCAGGACCGTGCTACATTTACATCTCTTGCATGTTGGTTTGCCAAACCCTCAGACTGTATGAAGTGGTTTAATTCCACTGAAATCAAAAGTATGCTGACCAGTGGGGAATCTGAATTCACTAGTTAGCAAACCACAATCCGTGTGAATTTCTGGAATATTCTAGAACTGTTTTGTAGATGTAAGGATATCTTCCTGCAGGGACTGCACATCACTTACGATGTTCTGTAGACCACAGCTGGCTACTACTATCTTTGCAGCACTGCTTTTCCCCGTTGTCTACCACAATAACAACCTGAAGGTCTGTCTGAAAGTTCTTTTAGTTCTAGTATCTGTTTAGCTGTTTGTGCTTCCCTAGACTGCAGGGCAGTAGAGGCAGAAATTTCATTTTTTGTCAGGGTGTTAACCAGGGGCATATTGATACAGGATGGTGAACTGCATGGCATCTAAAAGTAAATAGATCATCTTGAACTCTAGGCTTGTTATGGCTCATTATTTGGAGGTGAACACAGTAATTAGCGCAGGGTGTACTTCATGTTAATTAGGAATGTTTTACATATCAGATGGTGATGTTGACTTTAGAGGGCAACCACCTGGACTCAGCTCCTGCTAGCTAAAATTGATATTTGTGTATCTTTTTTTCTTCACTATTTCAAAGAGCCTATGATAAAATGTTTTAACTGTTTAATTACTAAATAGCATTTCCAGGCTAGCAAATAGCTTAATATTATGTGATTATTGGGATAGCTTGCCATTAACTACAGGTGATATCACAGTTCAGATAGTGTATGCATATTGCAGTTTATTTTGAGTCCAAATGCCCCTATCTTAGTGTCCAAGAAAATGTTGTTTTCCAGGTACCTTGTCTTTTTGCCAGGCCTATTCTGAACTCTGGTATCATACAATTCTGGTATCTGGTCCGTTTTGGACTTGTCTTTCATTGTCAAGATGTAGAGTGGCATTTCTAATAGAGATTAACAAAAACAAATGAAAAACCACTGCATGATAAGTTACACTTTCAGGTCCCATTTTAACTTATTTACAAACTGAAAAAAAAAAAAAAAAAAAAAAGGGCTAACTTAGGTGCAACTGTATCTCCTGAAACAAATCCAGGAAAGGTCAGTATATGCATTGTACATGCTTGTTCTGGCTGCAGAGCTAGGGGATTCAGTTCTGTTTTACTCGTCAAGTAGAGAATAAAATTTCTGTTGTAATTCATGGCTTTTGTGGATTGGAGCTCCTACCCCTGGATCTTTCCCTATATTTTTTCAGATGTAAACCTACAAGGAGTCTCTATTTAATTCTTGTGGAATTCTGACCACAATGCTGTAATCCACGGATGTTGCAGAAATTACATAATTGATTAAAAAAAATAAAGGCAATTGTTGCATTTAGGGGGATGAGAGAACCTCCTTCAAATTAGGAAAAAACTTGTGGACACTAATGTATCTGTGGAATAAAGTTAGATAAATTTAAATGTGCTAACTGTGTGGTGCCATTACAAATGCTATTTTTGGCTGAAAATGATCAGCAGTTCCTTGTTAAATAGGGAAACATCAGACTATTTCAGCTAGCTTTGGCTGGGCTGTTTGGAACTCAGTCTGCATTTCTGGCACTTGTGCTGAAAGAGGAAGCTCAGGAAGACTAATTTTTTTAAAGAAGTTGAGAGAAAATGATGCAGAGCTAAGTAGAAGAAAGAGGGGGAGATACAGATATTAATCTGGAGTGGATGATAGCCTTAGAAAAAAATAAATATCGTTTATTTAGGAAAAGGGAGTGATCAGCAAGAAGGAAAATATGGTTTTCATATCAAAATTACAGTATTGCTTCTTCCAGTGAAAGACACGTGACTAGAATGTATGATCAAGATGCCACTTCCCGTTCAGATATAGATTATTTCTATATTTAACTTGTACTGTATTTCTTCACTTTACCATCTGTAAAGCAAGAAACATTATTGTGATGGTTTTAGGCTGTGCTGGACAGTGTAATGTTTTCATTTTGCTGCTGTCCTGAATCACCTGTGGTTTTCATGGGTATTCATTGTGGTGTAATTTGAAAGGTGATATTGAGTGTCTTTCTGTGCTTGGTAAACAGGAGCTAGAGGCTTGATGCAGAGACTTGGATTAGATGCTTTCACTCATTTTGCTCCAGAAGTTAGGAAAAATAGAAGAATGTCTGGAGTTAGCTAAAACCTCAGTGACCCAAACTTAACAGCAACCACTTGGTACTGCCTCTCCTGTTCCAAGCACAGTGCTGTGGACACTGGGAAATTGTGATTTATCTCTTATATGAAAAGTATGTTCCTTCTCCTCCTCCTTTGCTGCTTTGAAACTAGTGCTCCTATTATGTCAAGGTCCATTGCGTTTGCTGTAACTTTGATATGCTTGACCTAAAAATATTGCTGTGAGTGAATTATTTACAGTGACATCAAGAAGCAATTTTCTAGAAGGTCTCTATAGCCTGCAGATACTGTACTCAGTATGGATGTATGATATTAATAATAATAATAATAAAAAAAAAAATCAACAACCCTGCAAATGACCAAGGAACTTCCCACAGTATTTCACAGCTACTGTTGCTGAATGGGGATCGCTTCTGCTTCATTATGTAAAGGAAGCATGTGAAAAGCAGTGTCTCTTGTCAGAGAGGTGTGGTACCAGGTGTGGTATTGCTTTGCCCATGAGCGTCCTGTAAAGTAATGGAGTTACTAAATTATTGAGTTGTATGAAATAATGTATATCTGTACACTATGGAGGGTCTCGATATGTAAACATGATTAAAATCACTGACACAACTTATACAAGGCAACAATATTACTGTAGATATCTTGTAACAGGTAAAACTGTGCATTTTGAGAGTGCCGTCAACCACTTGCCTCCCCAGCTACCCTGTAACAAACCTTCTTTCTCTTGCACTGGATCCCGTGTCCCTGTAACAATTGTATTGTTCAACAATTCTCAGTTGCAGTAGGATTTATTTTTGTATTTTCTTCTTTTGTGCTTGAAGGTGATTATGTGCCAGGATGTTGGCTCCTTCCGCTGCTGTGAAATTCCACAAACTGCAGTAACACCTTCACTGTTTGTAAATGCATAACACAACTATTAGTCACACTAGTAAAAGTAATAAATGCAGAAATAAGACAAGAATGAAGTAGCTGCAACTTGACTTGAAATTTTGTCCTCCTAGATATAATATATAACTTGCTTTTAATATGATATATATAATATATATATAATTTGATAGTTATTCAAGTTCTCATTGCTGTGTAGAAATGCGTGAACTTCAAGATGGAACCTAGGGTTCTCTATGCAGTGTTGCTGAGAAGTATCATGTATCCACAGACACCCCTTCTATTAGTACTTAACTGCTGCCCCTCACCTCAGGAGACTGTGGATTCTTTGTGAATATCAGAATGAAAAAAATACTTTTCCCAACCATTGATTTTTAAGTACTGTCTTAACAATTCCAGGATTTTTTTAAATTCATTTGTGTGCCTCTCTTTGAATAACAGAGTTTTTAAATAAAAATGGAGTCTTGCGTGTAATTTGAGGGCTGATCTCTTTCATTATGTAAATAGTTATTATTCAGCTAGACTGTTCATATACAGTTCATGAAGCAGGTAGAAATGTTTCCTCCCATGATAGCCCTGATGGGTGCACTCTATTCCAGTGCTGCATGGTGAAAACTGCATGTGACAAGCAAGGACAGTGAGCTAGAGCACTGCATAACTGCAGTGCTGAAGTTAATGTGTAAATAATGAAACTGAGTATTGTTAATAGACCCCAGCTTTTTAAAGAAGAAAATAGGAATGTTATGTGATTGCCTAAATGCTAGAAGCAATTCTCTTTATTAAAATGGTGCTGTGTGAAGGCTTGCACTTACCTTGGATGACTTCTGAAAAGTAGAAATGCAGGCTGGGCTCTATTTTTCCAACTAGATTAAACAAAAATTTTAAGGAAATAAGGACAGAGCAGTGAGCTTTAATTATACTTTTATTTTTTCATTAGTGATAGCAATACTGAGTGTGACACAAGCACCCAGAGTTTAGAGTAATTTTGCAATTTAACTAGTGTTAAATACCAGGAATACATCTATTTCTGTAATCTGACCGTTAGAAAAGGCAAATGTAGTAATGCTTACTGTCTGCTACCATTTATTTAGGTATGTAAGATCACTGTCATGTAAAACTACTGAATCCTTTGATATATTTTGTCCATGCCTCTGAGTTCTGACTCCTGTTTCTGGTTTTGTCTTGACAATTATAGAAGAGACTACTGTAAACTATTCCATAATACCTAGTTAAGATAAGATTTAAATACCCTTTCCTCTTATGATCAGTCCTGAAGAATACAAATATACAACTCTATTATTACTCGTTTCCACATACAGACTGAACAAGATAGTTTGCTTTCAATGATGCCAAACCCTGTGGGGGTGATATTCCAGAAACTCACAGTGGTTTTGTTTTTTAGTCAACATAGTTAAATACACTTAAAAACAAACAAGTGAAAATAGAATATCCTCATTTATTTTTTGACCAGAAAAAATGTAACCTATAAGAAATGTCTGCTTCTCACTATTCCTTTCAGAGCTGACGTTCCTCCCAATTGCACCTGTAAAATGTGGGGCCACAGTTGCATTCATTGTTCAGTGAGCTTGTCCACATAGTTAAACCCACCGACAGCAATGAATGTTGATTGTGACCTTTTTTGTAAAGCATGGCAGAGTAGGGGAGAAACCTCATGTGCTGGTTAGGTTTCTATCTTCGGTGTGAAGGCCTGAAAGCATGAAGTAAGGAGGAGGATGGTTAGCTGGAGGGTACAATCAACGGTCGATGGTTTTCACTTAAATTCCAAACTCACCGACAGCGTTGAATGTTCACTGAAGCAACCACTACAAGAGAACTCCATTGACTTGACAGCATCCTTAAATGTCTGAAAGGAGGGGGGGAAATCAAAATTGACACGATTATTTTCATCAAACAGATGATGTAATTTCAGTCGTTGTTCTCTTACCAATACCAGCACCTTTCTCTCTTTCCCATTTCCTTCTTCGTGCACAGAGCTGGCAGCTTCCCAGATGTCTTCCTATGAAAAGAAAAGGTATTTCATTTATTCAAGCTTTATGTATGTAGTTGGTCATCCAGGCAGAAGTGGATTGGTTAATGTCCATATTACAAAACTGAACTTCATAGCAAACCGAAACATGAGGTTTCACCTGTGTATTAACAGATCCTGCCAAGAATATTGTGAAGCAGTGTTACAGTTTATACTGTGCCCAATAGAGTAAAAATATAAAGTAAGCAGAGTAAAATCTGCCAATATTCACCTCTTGATGAGTTTACATCAAGGTTTGGTGACCTAAATTTCTTTTCATGTTTTTTTTTTATGTGGCTACACACTGTTTATATCCAGAACTTGCTCATTACAAATTGAAGTGCATAACAATTTCCACAGTAGCAGAAGCTTTTTTTCCAGTATCTGAGCTTTCCGACTAAATTTTCCTCATATTTTTTAACACTCTATATATACACATATATATTTTTTACACACACAATATGTATAGGATTACAATTTTAATGTTTTACAGGAAGAATTTCTGAGGCTATAGCAGAAGGCACAAAATGGTAACACAGGGATTTTACCTTCCTCGTGCTTGTTAGCAGTTCTCCTGCAGAAGGTTGTTCTCTTGCAGCTTTGTTGGTCTGAGTTCCTTTAGTTGGGGCTGCTCTTAGATTACTGCACTGAAACTGTGAGTGATTCATTGGCTTCTAGGAGCTACTTGTTAAATCTTTTACCAGAGGACAAGCTAGTCTTGTACTCTCTCATTGCTTTCTGCACTTAAAGAATATTTTATAAAGATTTTTATTTGTTAATTTTGTTTATAGTATCATAAAGAGAGGTAGCACCAAAAGACTTCAGGTCGTAAATATGATGCCTTGCATATATTTTATTTTTTAAACAGATGCTGTGATAAGAATTTGGTTGCATTTGTTTCTTTCAACAAATTGCTCTTGTACAGATAATTGTATTTCTATCAAATACATCTAAAGTATCTCAAGAACAGAGGCATTAATATATTCTGCTGGAGAACTACAGAAGAATGGAATGTAAAGAATTTCTCCTTTCTGTAGATTTTTTTTTATTATTTAGGAATTTCAATGTGATCATGAGTATCTGTGAGTTCTAGTTCCAACCAACTGTGGCAGAGAAGCCCTTTCCTCCCTTTTTTTGGAGCTGATTCAGCAAAAGATGTTTGCTCTTGATATTTTAGGTCTGAAGCTTGATTTTTATTTTTTTTTTCCCCATTTATTTGTACTGTCCATATCACAATTTAACCCCATGGATGTAGAGAGAAAGGGAGTTCTTTATGACAGTTCTTTATAAATTCTTCAACTGAACAGTCTTTTGCACATCTGCGTCTGTTCAATGTTGTTCTAGCAAAAAATATATATACGGTCACTTGTGTTTCACATATTCCCTGCTATAAGCTTTCTTTCTCTATGCCATTTCTTTCAGTATTTATTCTATGGTCTTGTTCCCTGCTTCCTTCTGTCACATCATATTTCAATATGAGGTCTGGCCAGACTGATACCTGGCAGTTAGGATGGGGTGTAAGGAAAAGAGAGGAGCTGTGTAGAGCTTGTGGCTGGATGGATTGCATCTTAAAAGGAATTGCTTTCATGGGTTGTTATTATTCCCTCCCAACCCTGTAATGGGAAAACCTCAGTATTTCCTTGGTTACCTAGCTGCTGTTGAAGTGGGCTGAAACTTGTAAGTACAAAAACACAAAAAAGTATTCCTGAGCTCCAGCCATCATTCATGATGTGTGCAGGTTATGCAGGGTAAAAATGCTTTCATCTTCTCTCATCTGGTTTTAATTTTAATTTTTTTCTAAATCCCTTACTGGGCTTAGCTAGCTATTACAAATGCCAGCTTTATTTTAAGTTTTATTTCAGATCTGCAGGCTTATGTGAACATTCAGATTGGATGTATGGTTTTTTTATTTAAGGTTAGTAGGTCATAAATAAACCAAAGCACTTTCCTTGCTGTGAGCAATAGGGTCATGGTGTACATGAAATATCGCTTTAAAAAAAATAGGAACCTAACGTGAATTGACAGAGGTACATGAGGAAGTAGTTCGTTGTGTTGCTGTAAAGGCCATAGGGATTTGGACTGCGAGAGCTGCCTGTTTTAGGAATAGATTAGATATCCTGTCTGATGACCTGTACTTAATTTAAGTGACTGCCTTTGCCAGCCCTTCCAGAGGGCAACTGTGTGAAGTAGAGCATCTCATCTTCAGTTCTTTTCCTTTTCCTCTTCTTGATGGCCTGACCTAAATTGGAGATATGGGTGTTGTGCTGTGCAAACAATTACTTCAGTTGGTACGTGAGCTGCATCTTCATTTTTCTTAGTTAGCTTTTCCATTTTGATCTTGTTATCTTGAATCAAAAGACAAATAATCATTGTACCAGTTAATAATGGTAATGAGATTTTTTATGCAGTATCTTCATGTTTAACAGCTAGCTGCTTTATCTAAATTTATTATTTAGCTCCCACTCCCTAAGATGGCTGGAGCTATGAAGTACTGCTCTGCCTTGCTTATTGCTCCACCTCTTCCTTTCTGGTTTCTCCCTCCCTCACATTAATTGCTTGATGAAATAGAGCTTCCAACAGCTGTTTCAGTATTTTTAACAATTTTACTGCTTGTCCAGCAATGCAGTCCCTTGGAACAAATGCTTAGTTGAACAAACAGATCCCAGTTTGGGAGTTTTCTTACAATTCTAGTTGATGACACCAGTCTTTTTTTTTTTTTTTTTTTTTTTCTTTTAAACTTAGACACTTTGTGTGTTCTTACAGCATGGTGGTTTTTTTTGTTTTTCCTTTGCAAGCATTGAATTACGACTGGAAGGTGGAGAGCCGAGACTTTTTCCGTAGGCAAAGAGTCACAGTAAAAAAAACAACAAAACAAAACAAAAAAAAGCTGAAATTCAGGGTTAATACTCATCTTAAAAAGTTATCTCATGGATATAATTCTTGGCTACTTCTACTTGCCCTCTCCCACAGCCTGTCAACAGGCTTCCAGTCATACACTTGGGAACAGGATGTAATGTGATGTATTTTTAATTGTCACTGAAGGGAGTTCCAATGCAAGTGCCTAAAAATAACTCTAATGCACATGGGGTCAGGCTCTCAGTTAATGTAAACTGGTGCAAGTCCGTTGAAATCAGTGGCATCTGCCTTTCCACCAGCTGGCACCTGGATGCTCGTCTGGAAAAAAGAATGAAGTAGAATGATCACTTATCAGTTTCTATCATCTTTTCCTTTTTTATTTTTCCTGTTTATCTTAAGCTATTTTTAGATGCTAGATGCTCATGTTGCATCTACATTTTACCTGCAGTAAATGAACAGTGGTACTAAATCTCACTGTGCATTGACAGTGCTGTGCTTCCATCAAGAGGAGAAGTTGAATCCAGCTGACTGTTGTTATTAGAGATTCAATTTATTCGTGGATGTCTGAGTTTTATACCTTGGAAATAAAGCCATCAAAAGGAAGGCCTTTACCTGACAAAATGAAAAGTGTTCATTTCTTCTTTGATCTTAAAAAATGCGAGAAGAGAACTCAATAACCTTTCCTGTAATATAAGACTCTAATTGTATTATACAAACACTAACTGCAGTTGTTTCTGCAGTTGGTTGAAGCACGGCTCCTAATTATTTCTGCTGTAATGCTAAAGGCCAGCGTTTTTCAGCTAGATGATCAGATGTTTTTGTGTTGTGTCAACCTATGGAAACGTGGTAACATCTTTGTAAACCTCTGTTGGGCAAAGATGTTTCAGGGAGCATTTACTGGAGTATAGCTGCTTCTGGAGGAGAGGAGCAGCTGTATAATATTTCAAAGTACTCATGCTTGCCGCCCCAGTCAGGAGAGAATGCTGCAATTGTACATAATGGTACGGAGAAATCTAAAGTTATGCAGAATTAGCCATATTCTTGACTAAAGGAAAAGAAGGGGAAAATCACGTGGCACGCAGGAAATGCTTTTCGGAGATCCAAAACTAATACCGAGGCTGCTCTTAAACCAAACCAAAACTTCTGCGATACGCATACATGTCACAGGGTAGTGTGCAGACTTTTGGGTTCTTCTGTAGTACTGGTTTCTGGGCCAGCAGAACATCTCTAAGCCTGCAAGCTCACGTGCTTGTAGCCTTTAACTAGGCTGCTGTCAAAAAACTGACTGCTTTTGAGGTAAAAACTGTCAAGTAATACTGTGTGTACAGGGCAGTTTGAGGTGAGATGCTCATTAGCCAGACTAGTTTAGGAACAGAGCAAATGTGAGGAGCAGTCATAATATTTGTTCAAATACTTAACTGTACTTCCAAAAATAATGTATTTAGGGTTTGAAAGTATTCTTTGCTCACCGAAATTTTACCTGATTGCTGTTTCATTAAACTTTGATTTTAAAAACCTCTCAAAATCAGAATTTAATGTGAAAATACTCAATGCAATATGATTTTGGTTGTTTTTTGCTTACTGCATTACATAACTCAATGAAAATTAATTGATATTTTTATTTATTAGATCACAATTGCATTCTTATGTTCTAAATGTACTTTTACATTTGAGCAATTGAACCAGACTGCAATTTGAGTGAGTATTCCTTCATGTTAGCCTTATTTGAGGACATTTTTCCAGCATGGAGGATTGCTGTGCTGGACCTGTTAACTTTGCTTTATATCTGAAGCCAAGAAATTGGTGAATATATTCTAATACTGCATGCCGTTTTCCAGTCCTTTTGGACAACAGTTCTCCATTTTTTTTGTTACTGGGACACGTTACTATTTATGGAAGATATACACATATTTCTATGCTCATAAATCATATGTAAACATCTGTTCTTTAGATCAGTAGATGGAGATTTGAACTGCTTTTTACATTAATATCCATAAAGCAATGCTCACCGACATTGTGCTTAAATTTTAATATTTTAAAAAATATCTCAGTGATGTAACTTTGGATTTTTTGATATAGTAAACAGTCTTACATAGAGTTCTGTGTTGCCTGTACCCAAGAATGTCTAATAGAGTGGCAGGATAGATGGGGCAAATATTACAAACAACATGATCAACTTGGCTAAAACACAACAGTTCTGTTAGTAAAACTCTGTACAATGTACTGCTTTTGAAGGGAATTTCTTACCCTCCTCTGTTTAAACAGGAACCCTTATTTCTTGAGTCTGTGTTGTGTGCAGAGACCTATGCTTCTGTCTAAGTACTGTATATTTTGCACATGATCCTGCAGACAAGATTTGAAGGGCAGTAACTGCAAAGCTGTGTTCTGAAAAAATACAGTATGTATGGAAACAAAAGGCTGTGTGCAAGTTAAAATGTAAGATGTGGGAAAGAAAACTGTGTACAATAGGATGTGCTGGATGTGAATTTAAAAAAAAAAGTTTTCATTTTCTTATTTTGAAATCTCAATATTTATATTTTTTGCATGAAGATTTTTACAGCTATAAGTACAAAAATCTTCAGTATCAATTCCGTTCAGCCTTTATTAGAATCCTAGAATTGCTCAGGTTGGAAAAGACCTTAAAGACCATCAAGTCCCGCCGCAACCTAACCGTACTACCTGAACTCTAACAGCCCTCTGCTAAATCATGTCCCTGAGCACAACATGCTTTATTTCAAGGAAGGATTTATTTCTAAGTAGCAAAAGCTGATTGGCTGCTTTTCACCATCTGCTCCATTGGGTTTCCTTCATGGGAAGGGAGACTTGATATTTTGACTCTGATTTAATAAGTATCAGCAATGGCAACTGGGTTTTCATAGGATGAAATTCTGTCTAAAAACAGGAATATATTTTGTATTACTAAAAGGTATTAAGTCTTATTGCAAGTTGCCTTGGTCTTTGCCTGCTTCTCCTCCTGATTTCTACAGGAAGAGGAAAAAATCAAAACGCAACCTTTATCAAAACAGCAACAGCAAAGAAGGAAAACCTGCTTCAGTGCAGATGATGTGATTTACATCTTGAGTTTTCTGGTCTATTTCTGTACAGCATTACCTTTTAGGTTCTTCACAGTGATTATGACAGACGTATATACTCAGAAAAACGTGACTGAGGTTTTGAAAACAGTTTTTGTATTCATGCTTTTAAAATAGAAAAATTTCATCAGCGTTTTCATTTTCTTTGGAGGCGGGTGCTGCCTTTGTGAGAGTTAGCTTTGGGATCCTCCATATGCCTGTACTTAACACAGCCAGAACAGAGTGCAGTTGCAACTGGCTTTAAATATCCCATCCCCCTCTTTTTTTTTTGTTTGAGTCACTATAGGAATGGACTGTCAGAATTACCGAATTCAAATAATTATGGTCCTGCTGCACAAAGTTTCTTTTGATCAAGAGCAAGTCATTTGAACCTTAACATTTAGTGGGTAATACTTAGAGCCTCATAAAAGTGTAGTGATGGCTGATATCTCATAGTGCTTTGAACATGTGAAGTGCTATATAAACAGTATAGGGCTATTGCACACAACTCGAGCTATTAGCATTTGAGGCACACTGCCCCGGGCCCTTAGAGCAGGAATTGTGTCCTCACTGGAAGAGAGGCACCTTTTTAGGTTCTGTGTCTCTGCTTTGTTTAAACATCAGGAACTTCTTACGTAGCACGTAGATATGGAAAATATATATGTGCACACAAGTTTTCAAATGCTGTGTTTATCACACAGTAGTAGCAAAAGGCAGAAGATATCCAGCTAGAACTGTTATTGTGCAAATGTAAGGATGGCAAATCGCTGCCTGGTGACAGTATCTGCTTTGCTGTAATTATGTTTTGGGGTTTTTGTGGGTTTTTTCCTTTGCAAAATTTCTATATGCCAAAATACTTATTGCTGACAAACTCAGTATTTTCCACATATACTTTAAAATGAGATTGTGCTTCAAATCCATCCTTGAAAATACCAGCATGCTTCACAAAGGTTAAACCACAGATTCAAGACGATGTTGATAACTTCATGGATGACTGTGTATAAATGCTGGTGAAATAAAATTAAGGTATGAACTTAAAATAGAGGGGCATTTGCTAAACAGGCAATGTAATGTCCATCTATGAGTGGGACGTACTGCTCAGTTTGGAACAAAGTTTTCTTAGGGTAGTTAGAATTGCTGGTTTTGCTTTGTTTTGACTGTCTGTTGCATGGTCTGTGTGCTTTGATAAATAAAGGCTGCTGTGTAGGATGCAAAAGATACGCCTGTCTTGCAGTCACTTCACTGTGCATCCTGGGGCAGTAGAAAGACTCGTGGCTTCTTCTGGGAGAAGAGGAAATGCCTTGAAGTCTTTTTATGCAAGTCATTGCTGCGGTTTAAAAGAGCACAACAGTTTCTGGCCCGTAGTTAGCTTAATATGCTTTTTGCCTTCTGGTAGTGCAGCAGCAGAGACCCTTCTAAAGAAGTGCTTTTTCTACTTTTATTATTCTTACTTTTACAGTCTTGAGCTTAGGCTTTTAGGCATGTTAAATGATCTAAACAAGCTTTGGGTTTTTGTTACACAAGTTATGGATTTGTGTTACTGTTATCTAGGAAAAACCACTCAAATCAAACACTCTATTGAGTAAACCCTACAAAGCTCTGAATACAGCATAAGCTCAGACTTGGAAGGACTGGGCACACAGCTGAAATGCTTAGCGTAGCAAAACCCATTGCAGTACAATTACTTGTACTAGATCCATTGATTTACAGCATGGGTGAAGCATAATCCTCATGTTCATGAAGTTAATGCCTAGTTCATTTACTGTTGTTTCCCTATGTATAAAGACCAACACACAAAACACTTGTTTTCTACTCTGGGAATTGTGTTTTTAAGTATTGTCTAAACAAAGCCTACAACAAAAGTTACAGGATTGCAGGAACTCTTATAAAAGCTTATCTATTTTGTTGAAAACTGGTACGCTCATAGTGTTTTCCATTTGCCTGTACTTTTGTGGCTGTCCCAGAATCCTCATCCTTGTCCCTGTTCAGTTCAGCTGCCTTTTGAAAATCACTTTGTGCTCCAGTGACCACTTTAAACTTTCTATTGATAAAATTAAACTGGACTCTTAATTTATTTTTCCAACAGAAAGTGCGAGTTGAAAGTGGTCATTAGCCCAAAAACCTACGGTGAGAGCAAAGATGATTTTATTAGGAAGGGAGAGTGATGTTTAATCTCTTTTCTGTCTTTCAGACCCTTTTTTATGCTAATTTCTTATATCTTTTTTTGCTTTCTCCCCTTTCCCAGACTCCCAGGAAATGCAGTTTCTACACACTTTCCTGAAGTTTCCCTCTTCCAGCCCCACAGCAGTGAGGTTTCCCTCTTTGTAGTTATCTGCTGCAGGAAGAAAGAGTAAACCAGGAGGAGGGGGAGAAAAAAAGCCAAGTTTTTGGGAACTTGGCTGAAACTGATTCATGAATCCAAATTCTGTCTACAAAAACTGTGGGAGATACACTAGAAGCTTGGCAATAAAGTAAATGACAGAATCAGATGAGGGGAAATATGTATAGCCAAAGGATGTGGGGATTATTAAAATATTCCCTTTGCTTCAAATGCGCTTGTGTGCGTTTTAACAGTGCACATAAACACACAACACAAGCAGTAGAATGTGATGGGAGAAAAGAGGATTTCTCTTTCTTTTGGAGACCCAGGGCTATCAGTTATAGCAGTCTAGGGCTATAGTTATACGTCTGTTACATCTAAAAGGCCCAAACATAATAAAAATGTATTTCCACACAACCGACTCTTCCTCTTTTCCAGTTCTGAGTATATTTAAACAACTGGTCTGTACTGGTTAGTAGTATGTCAAAAAAGATTCCAATGCAGGCAGCACCTTTAGTGAAAGCACTAGGTTTAGAGATCAGCTTCTATAGAGATCAGCCACTAATAAAACCATTGTCAGTACAACCATAGGTGATGCTGGCTGTTCTGAAAGATTGTGGGGGTTTCTGTTGTGAATTATATTTTGATTTTGTTTGTAGTGGGTATTTTTTGTTGTTTTTAACATCTTTACCTCATGCTATTTCCAAAACCCTTCTAATGACATCTGGGGAGTTTGATTCAAATTCCTATGCAGCGTAAAGGTGTTCTATTTGTATTTTTCTTCGGAAAACTCAGGATAAAATTCCATTCAGTGGGAGGGCTCCATTGCTTAAATCCTATATAAACTCTGTCTGAACACCTAATGCAGAGATTTTAAGCTGGCTTTTAGCAGATACAGTGAATTTCATTCTTAGTGAATGACCCAGGTGCTAAAAGCTATGGCTGAAAGTGCTAGGTTAAAAGCACAAGTCAGCTAGGTACATAAATATTACATGGCTACATCTTTAATGGGTTCCTGTCGTAGACATGCTTTGTTTTAAAGATTTCCATAACCCTGCTGATTTATTGCGTCTTCTCTAGAAGTATGCTGTTAGCAGGAAACTCTGTTGAAGCGCTTTCAATCATGTTGGAGGATCATTATACTTTCACTTGAATAACTAATTAGTTGCAAGAAATTAACCACCGCTGTTTAGCACAAAAACACTTCCAAAAAGGATTTATTTTTGTTTGGGAAAATGACCTTAGGCGCTTGAGGAGGGGGGGCAGAAAGGAGAAATAATGATCTGGCTGTCTTTTAATATAACTTTTGTTTTCTATTCAACCTGACAACAAGCAGGCAGCATAACATGGTGCCTTATTCAGAAAGCTTAGACTTGGAGCAAGCACATTTTAATCTTGCCTGCCACACGAATCTCAAGGCTGACCTCATCCCATTGATTGAAACTGGTTTAAGATTCCACATACCATCCCTTAAGGCTATGTAAGAGAGGATACAAGAAATGAATTACTGAATGGGATGAAAGAAAGAATATAATATGACCAAAGAAAGCATATAACCAGTCTGTTCATGTCACTGGATCTCATTTATCTTGTGAAATGTGGATCATGCTTAACTGTCATATGAAGGTCTAGGATGTATCTTGCATAAGAGTTCAGTATTATTGTCACATGCTGTTTGCTGTTCATAGCATCACTAATGTAAGATATAGTGAAGGTAGGAATTAGAACTAACAGCAGTTAAAATACTTAGTGATTTGTCCCACTTTGGGGGCAAAAACTGCAAGGAAATTTGGGATAAATGGCTTCTGAGATCTAATTTCTTTCCAAAGGTATGAAAACACTTCCACAAGAGAATAAATAAGCTGACTTTATCATGTTTTTTTTCCCTTTGGAGCTTGCATTTCATTCAAACTACTTGAGAAAGACATATGTATACAAAAATTTGTGAACTATCAAATAGAAACTGAAATTATTGTGCTTGTACAAGTCAGTTCTGCTCTTTCAGTCTTTTCCTTCCTCTGTGCAGAGGCAGTGAATTTCTCAGGTATTTGGAGAGGGAGAAGTATCCTTCAGTAATGTAAGGGCCAAAGTGAGTTGAAGCTTATTGGTCTTTCTTGCTCTCCTCTTCTATATACCTATGCTTGCAAGATTAGAAAATTGTCTTCGGTATGTGTACCTGAGATGTAATTATACAGAAATGCTGGAAATTATTCAGTGTAAAAGGAGTCACTGTGCTACTGCTGTTATGCCAAACTCCTGCTGAATTTAAAAAAAAAAAAAAAAAAAAAAAAAAAAGGGTAGCACTACCACATTCCTATAATAGCTTTGTTGCTTTTTCCCTCTCCTGTTCTTCCAGTGCTTACTCTCAAACCAATATCTTAGATGGTGTATCTGAAAGTTAGGAACAGAATCTTATTAAGGTGTTTACAATTCTATTAGGTTGCCTACATAGTATAAGAGTTTTCTGAAAATATTTATATGAACCTATTTCTTGTTGCGTGTGTGGTTGTTCTTTTTTCCTCCTCCCTAGATGAGATTTGGATTTTATTGGCACGTGGTAAGACAGTAGAAACAGGAAGGTCATGGCTGAGTATTTCTGGGGGAGAAGGTCTGCATATGTGCTTACCAGGGAAGCTAAGTTCATGTGGAATAAAACAACAGAGCTGCCCTCTAAAAAGAGGACATAAGCAATGCCATCACATCCTCAGTCAAATGCATGACAGCGATTTCTTTTTGAGAAGTTACAGAGCAAACAATTTCAAGTTGGACAAGCTGCCCCCAAAACAGATCAGCAGAAACATAGGAGGCCAAGAGTTTGTGTGCGTTTGCACACATACAAGCTGCTTTGCTTCAGGATACTTATATGAGAGCTCACTGAGGGGGAAAAAAGAGGGTTAGAGAAAGCACTTTCACTAATAGTTGCTGTCTTGAACAGTTTCAAACTCTGATTTTTACTTCTGCTTGCTGTTCAGATTGGGATCTTGAAACTCATTTCCCTTTGGGTTCTCTCCTTCACGTCACGCACTCTGTGGCATCAGGTGTCCCTACGCAGTGAAAATATATTGTCCTTCATAGCCTTGTATAATCAAAAGAGGTGGAGAGTAAGTAGTCTAGAAAGAATTAAATATCTAGCAAATATGACAAAGGAAAACATTGAAACAGAGTTAAAACACGTAGGCAGCTATGCTTCCCTAGCATTCAAACTTCAGTTACTGGATGAAATCACAAAATGTGAAATCCATCATGAATGAAGGAAGCAACAGCAGAAAATGAGTCAGTACAGACTGAGTATGCCATGCCAATATCCTGGGGAATAAGCAGAAAAATAGTCCACCTCAAGCAACGTGGATTGTAACTGTAATGGTTGTTCCTATTCATTGCATTAGGAAACTTGTTTGTATTAGTTTTGGGTAACTAATTTCCTGTAGCTGTGTGTACACATGATTGAAAAGATGAAGAAAATGAGAAAGTGGGCTGGGTTGGTCACAAGTCTGAGAAATGTCACCTAGGTTGGGCCTATGCTGCCGGATTAGTTCCAGAAGTGCGTTTCAGGTGCTCGGTTACGACAGACAAATGGGAAGAATTTTGCTGCGTTGACTAAAAAATCTCAGTTGCGGACAGTGTGCTTCTGATGGACCATTCGGTACGGTCCAGTATGGTGTATTTATTTTTTTTACAAGCCTCTTCCCTTTAAGGACGTCAACCGATTTTAGTTTGTCATCCTTCATGGTTTCTCAAAGTGCAAGTCTGTAAACACATCCTTGTGTGTGCATAAATATATTACTGCCAAACTTTAGAGTGCAAGAGTAATCAGTGTATGCATCTCACCACTTAGTTCCATTTTGACATTTGGCAGTAAAACAAGGCTGCTTTTCTCAAATGATCAGCAGATTTCTACACAGACTTTGTGGGTGATTAGTTGTGGTTTCTGTAGTTCAAAATTCCTGAGTGTAGTGAAAGGCTATAAATGTGCTATCTTTACGGTTATGGACTTGCTAGAGCTTTATAATTCTGAAAGAAAATAGGGATAATTCTACTGATTTTTTAAAAATCCTGTACCTTGCAGATTATGCTGTCTTGGGAAAATTAAGAACTAACCATTTACGTTGCATTACGGCTTTCTTGTGCCTAAAAAATTTGATAAGTATTTTATAAAGGTTTTTTCACAGATGTGTAGTCAGAAGATGAACTATGCCCTTTGTCTGCATTCTTTTGGCTTTGGCATTCTGCCCAGTATTTAAACCCCACTCCCACCGTTTTCTGTGTATATACATATATATGTATTTTATATAGAGATGAAAGTAAGTTGGGGGCTTAGGTCCTGGTCGTTCTCATTCATTTTTTGTGCTCGTTTAGAGCCTGTGTATAACACTGATATTAACTATTCAATCAGCATCTTTGAAAAGAGGCTGCCAGGTTCCTGATGCAGAAAAGCTAAATGGTGCCAGGAATCATTCACTCTGTGCTAAATATTGCTGCTGGCTCCTCTCTCTGTCTCTCAGAATCTGTGGATGTCTAATTCTCTGCTCTTCACTGTAAAGATGGCAGGATTTAAAAAAGAAAAAAAAGCCATCTGAATTTGCTGTTATGTAACAAACATCTTGCCATCCTGCGTGGTTAAAGAGTTGAACTGGACTGAAATGGTATCAAGGTCTTATTTAATTTCCTTGGGTATTTTATACTGTATGTAACGTCTTCATGCTCACCTACCGTGGTACTCGACATTCAGTTCTTCCCTTGCCAAGACTTGTGTTTAGTGAATTTGGAAATTCTATTTTAAACAAGAAGTGTTTTGTTGCCAATCAAGTCTAAATAGCAACACCAAACTGCTTTGCACATGTAACACACCACCAACCAGCAGAATATCTATGAAGCCGTTCAGCTGCACCCTGCTTCTACCATAGAGATGATATCTATGCACAGTTGGCATACTGAAAACTGAAATGGTGGGATACTAAAAGCGAAGCTCAGAACAAGTAATGCTAATGTGCCAACAAATCTCTACAACCATGAATGTCTCTTTATTGCATTTCTGGTTTCTAGAAGATCTTTGGATCCTTAAAAGAAATATGGATAAATATGATTGTATAAAAAAAAGAATAAGTTTTCCAATCACACTTACAAGTAAGCAAATTATTTATAGTGGTCACTTAAAACCACCGTAAAAAGATGAGCATGATGAAACCTTATCAAGCTGCATTATATTCTTAAAATATATGCCGCAGCTAGCTTAAGTGCTAGCCCAGACTACCTAAATTAATCAACTGTCCTCAAAAGCCTTCTTCAGAGTTTATTTCACAAGGGAGTTGCCCGAAGGCCTTGGTTGCCAGAACATCTGTCAAATGAGTTTCCCAGTGCCTGGGTCAGATTGGTGCTGGCCTCCCTTGAGTACTCCTTGCACAGCTGGTTGCAGTCACCTGCAGCTTCCTGCCTGGCACTTCTCCTGCTGCAAGCAGCCAGGTATTGGAGCAAATGCCCAAGACAAGGGAGGCTGGTGGCTCAGTTACTGTGCTGTAGCTGGGCATACTCTTTGCCTCCAACTGAATATTCAATTGCTCTTTGCAAAGTGCTGAAACCAATGGAGAAAGCATTTGAGAGCATTCCTTGCACTGACATACCAAGTAGTGGATAGGGAGTAGATTTGTTTTCAAAATCTCATTGGTGCAGTTGGAATTTGAATTCAGGTCCTCCATGCCTTGGCTGTGAAAGCTATTTCTTCAAAGGAAAGCAGCAAAAACTGCTTATTCCTTTGCCAGTTGAGAGAAAAGTTAGTGAGTTCTTCCTAACAGTAGAAGGCAGCAACACTAAATCCAAGCCTTTGTGGCTGCAGTTCTATACCTCTTGACTCTCGTTTCCCTGGTGAATTTAGGAGCTCTTTCAAATCTGCTGGTTTCTGGCAGTCCTCTAATGTGCACAGTTCTCTATGCAATATATGTTGCTGCCTAGATATAAATCTCAATGGGTACGTGGCATATAGATGCTTGGAAGGTAATTGCGGTGTTTGGTAACTTTTGTAAATTCAGTCTTAGTTGCAGTAATATGTGTTCAGGACTTCATTTTGTCTTCTCTTTATAATGAAAAAGATGTAATGATTATGAGTTTGATTAAGCTGACTCATCTTATTCTTTGCTGGCTGTTCTGCTTTCCTCTTAGGCATAATTTGATGTTCCTTTATGCTGAAGTGACAGCTCCTGGTGATGCGTGACAGTACAGCCAAGAAATCTGTACATAGGATGCGTCTTCTCCTGCTGGATAGTTCTCCAGAAAGGGATTTAGCAGGTAAATCAGAATTTAAAAGTCTGTTTCCATTATTTAAAGAATTTAGCTTCATCTACAAATTCTAGGCACCTAATTTAGAAAAATAGATTAATGCAAGTGACTTCGCTGGCTGAAAATGTTAATATCTGAGTTTGAGGGTTTAAGAAGGGTTTTCGGTATGTAAATTAGCTTTTAGCTAAGCCACACCAAAAGCAAACTGGAGAAGTTAAAATGTTTTTTATATGGAACTTTTGGCTTTTATTTCTGCTTATCATTCTGCCAGCAAGTAGTTGGCCTGGATGAAGAGAGCATGCTGTCTTACAAGATCTTCATCCTAGTAAGAGTGATGGGAAACAGCTCTGGGATAAATTACTTGTTTTAAAATTATTAATATGGAGAATTACTAGTGTAGGACTGGTTTTCTCTTACACCTTGCTGATTTAGAAAGTTGAACCTTAAGTATTTTGCAGTTTTCGTCTACTCTGAGTATGTCAAATATAGTCTACCTTAAAAAGAGTTTTTCCTTTTTGCCAAAGAACTCCTAATAGACTTCAAAAGGAATTAACTGTGTTTTGAGCTTCCTTATCTTTGTTCATCTTCTTGAATATGTGGTAAATCTATTACTGAAATTTTATGCTAATATTTCTTGGTCTTGTTTGCTCCTTCATAAGGTCAGGTAATCAAAAACAGTCCACATCTCTCTTGATGCCCTTGGGGATTCTTGGAAAAACTGGTTAGAAAAAAGTGCAATGGTGTGATCTTGCTGACTCGTTTGATTTCTCATTCATTATATTGAGACAGTGAGGGTGAATAAATTCTGGGTTATGTAAAATAAGACAAACATGGAAACATGGAAAACATGCCTATTCTTGTGAGAGGTGTGCTGTGCAACAGCTTATGAGCTGCGGTTGGAGAGCTATTCTGAGCAAGATGGATGCTGCCTGTGCAGGCCTGGTAGGGCTACTGATTGCTGCGTTTCTTCATCCCTGCATCTTGTCCCATCACTGCAGCGCTGTTGTATGTTATCTCCCATGGAATTAGTGGGATTCCTATTCAGTAGGGGCATATAGGTTGGAAACAAAAGCACGCCTCCAGTTGTACTTCAATGATAAAACTCAAATACGTTGCAAATATGTAGTCCAAGATGATAAAATGTGTCTCTATTTCTTTTATATCAGATGTAGAAACTTGATCATGAAACTTGATAATGTTTTAACTGCTAGGGATGTGATTCAGAACGTGTGTTAAAATTTGCAGTTTAAAAAGTGATCTCTGGACAAACTGAGCAAATCAGTTCGTGCATTATGCTAATTCATTTATACACTAGATAGTATCTGTGGCAAATCATCTGATTATAAAAGTAATTATTAAATTTATATGGAAACTCTAATATGTTATCTTAAATTTCGTTCTCATTTGTTTAATTTTCATAACATAAAATCTACAACGGCATTTTAAAATCATGAGGGTGGTATCCCTGCTACAAGCTTCTCTACTGTCCCGTGAATTTGATTATTAGAAGTGAAAAGCATAGAGTGGACTTCTTGTTTGTATTTCATTGTCCCATTCAGTTCCATCACATGCAAGAATATAGCTGCTTGATACTTGAAAAGAAGCAATTAAAATAGGTATGGCTGGAGTTTTGAATATATGAGGGCTGCTCTGAAAGTGATGCCTCCTATCTTACTATGTTGGCCCATTATGTTGACAGCAGAGGTGGATGGTGATGGTAGTAAAGGAGAGGTTGAACCTTCCCATCAGTTATTCAGTTGCATTTTGTTGCTGTGTGACAGACAGTAGCAGAGGGGCAGTCTGACAAAGGCATCTGACATAGAAGCGCATATGAAACTAAGGTGTTATTGAATTCCTACACGTGGGAAAAATTGCCTTCATTTACATTCATCAATGATTACTGAATGCTTATGAGACAAAGCAGTGGATGTGAGCACAGTGAGGCCCTGGGTGGTGTGTTTCAACAGTGGCAACAGCAGTGTGAAAGACAAGCCATGTTCTGGATGATCGTGCACAGCTGTCACACCATGAAATGAAGAACATCTCGATCAGTTCATCTGGGCGAATTGGTGGATTAGGAGTGGGGGTCTGGGTATTGAGCTGAATATGAGCTTCAGTGTATTGGAAACGATGGTGACAATGTTGAAATATTGGAACATTTGTGCCAGATGGGCTCCACGAATGTTCACACAACAGCAGAAAGAACACTATGCAAAATTTTCAGGACCTGTTGAACCAAAGTGAGGCTGAAGATGACAGTTTTCTGGGTCACACCATTACCAGTGATGAGACTTGACATTAACTCTATGAGCCGAGGTCAAAATGGCAGTCCATGAAGTGGACACTGAAATTTCCCATTGAAGAAAATATGCAAGACATTATAAGCCCTCAGTGGGAAAATTGATGTGCCTGCCTCCTGGGATAGGAAAGGGATGGTCATTCTGCATTTTCTGTAACCTGGCTAAACCATCAGTGCTGACTGCTACATCATAATGAGGGCTTGAACTTCCTGAGTCAGGCTGGAGAAGAAGACAACCTTCTTCTTGCAATTCAATCCCACCAGGCCCTGTACCAGTTTGAAGACAGTGGAGCAATGGAGAGCATTGTCAATCTTGGCTGCACTGTCCTACCACATCCACAGTGCAGTCTGAATGGATTTGTCACCTCCTGAATTCTGTCTGTTCAGGCCAGTGGAAGATGGGCTGTGTGGGTGTTTTCCTAGCAATAATGTCATAGCAGCTGTGGGATACTTCTGCTGGTGCCAATTTTTACAACTGAAGCAGTCAGGCTCTTATTCATCACTGGCAAAAATGCAAAGCTAATGGTGGAGACTGTTAAAAAATGGTATTTAGTAGCTGAGACTTTGCTCTATTGGATAGTTACTATGCTCTTTGTATCTGCTGTATTTTCCATAGACTTAAGTAGGAGGCATTACTTTTAGAATGAACTGTGTATGTAGTCTAACTTAAACGTCTTGCTAGTTTGTAAGAAGGAATACAGAGGGTGCAGATCATTTTCATTTGGTTTTGTTTTGTATTTAAATGCAGTCTTCTCCCTGTTTTTGTGCCACAGTTGTGAATGAGTTTCTGCAGACAATGAAAACAGGACACATCAGTAAGATAGAAAATGGACCAGATATTAGAGAGGATACAGGAGAAAATATTCTAGTATTCATTCAGTAACCTTTCTCTTCTTACACATGAAATGTAAATTACGGGAATGTAGTGGTCAAGTATGAATTGAATGTGTCATGTAATACCATGGCTTTCACAGCAGGTCAGATGTCTGAAGAGAATACCTTGTATTTTTACCATTAGTTGAATGGTAAATCCCTTTTGAACTAAAGGAGCTGAACGCCAAGCGAGAGATCTCTCCACTCTTGACAGTTTTTAAGATTTGGCTATACGAGATACCAGCACAAGACGATATCAGATTTTGCACTGGTTTAGGCAGGACACTGGACTAGCGGATAGGCTGGGGTCCTTTCCAATCTCAATTCAGGAATGTCTAATCTCAGCCATGCTGAGTATGCTGCTGTACGGCTTCATGGAACTTAGTCAGAAGCACTTGTCAGTAAAAATATTTCAGACAGTCCAAGACTTTAAAAAGTAGATCTACTTCTGCGTTTTTCTGTCAGCTGTTCAAGAGCTTTTGTTTAAGGAAAAAAAAAAATGTGAGCTGACATCTTCACATGTCTGCATAACTTTTTGCAGCACCTGTAAAGCGTTTCATTTTGAGAAGGGCTTGGGGAGTTTTATTTTGCTTTTATATTCTTTGTGCAATTGTAATCTTTGGATGAAGTTTAAAACGGAGTGCAAAGGAAGAATAGAAAACATAAAATTGTAGGGGAAAGATAGTAGAATAAAACTAACGAGGTCAGTTGTAAAGCATCAAATACTGCTTTCCTTTGTAATGGAATGATTTCCAAACTGTGAGGGGGGGAAGTATGCTGCTCCCCATGGGAAAAAATGTAAAAGCTCAACAGATCTGTGGAATATATTCAGTTACTGTAGGTAATATTGGTAAGTTGGCTACATGCTCAAAAACCTGAATGGATTCCTGATACTTAGCCCCTTTGAGTTGAAACTATACATTCAATAAGCAAAAAATCATTTGCATAACGATTTCTAATGATTAAGGCATTAGAAATATGTTAATAAAAATATTGTTCAGCTGATTTTAATAACCTTTTTTTATTTCTTAGTGTAAATACTTCAAAACACAACTTTGAGTTTTGAATGTTTGAACTGATGAATAGCACATATGTGGAATGGCAGAAAATAGGAAACATTATGAAATCTAGAAATTTCATAAATAATCTCTTCCATGTTGAATGGAGCTGGCTGTTTTGAAGGCTACCAGCAGGAGACCCCCGGCCATCCCCAAATATATATACATATATACATATACATATACATATATATATATATACATATATATATATATATATATATATATATATATGTTTTGTGACATTGAAACTGCTTTCTTTTAGCTTTTGAGAAGAGAAACCTCTAAACATAGGGCCAAAGCTGGATTCGGTATGTAGTTCTGTTAATGACTTCATATGAGCTATTTTACCTTTTCAGGATGGTTTAGGTAAAGCTCAAATTCTGTCACAGAACAGTTTAGAAATGAAATACTTGTGTTAAAGCTGCTTTCAAAATGCTCTTTCACAACACTATTTGTTGCAGCAAATAACTACACGTGTGCAGGTCAGTACTTGCCTCTAGGAAATAGTGTTCTAGTAGATCTGGAATATAGATTGAAACCACACACTAAAAATACTTGATCAGGCATTTAGTTTAGAAGTTAGTGTAGTGTGCTTCAATTAAGCTGACTCCCTAAAAATACCCTAGATATGCAGTTTAAATGCTCTACAAATGGTTTTTCATCTAGCCTGGAATTGTTTGCATCTCTAAAAACTTCATGAGTGTAAATGGGAGTTTAGATTATGTGATGAACAAAGTATTGCAGTTGTCTGAGTACAAAATTTCTGTGGAGTCTAAAGATAAAATCGTCTCTTGTATCCATTTTTTGGCAGAGAGAGTGATTGATGAGAAGTACAGTATATGAAAGAACAGTTAAAACAGACACACTGACATTATAATAGTGTCTCATCAGATGATGTGGTGTTTTGACTACATGGCTACAGTGGGTCTATAATTTAAATGCCATGAATGGCACAAAAAGCAATAGCATGGAGACAGGAATACTGTAAAGTCTCCGGGTCTGTACTTAGAAGGCTGATAAAATAACCCTTTGAACTTGTGGTGCCAAATGTTGTCCAAGTTACCATTTTTCCATGGGGAAAGCAGTTTTTGTTGCTGTGGAGTTTTATTTCTTCTCTTCCTCTTAACAGACAGACATTCCTGTTTAGATTGCTTGGCTTGCACTGCTACGAAAATCCCAGGCAAGTGGAGGCTGCTTGCGTTTTGCCTAACCCATGTCCAGTTCACACATTCAGTACAGAATTCTCTATTGTGAATAGTCATGACTATGTTTTCTTTGTGCTGTTGGCTTTTGAATGTGCTTCTTTATACTTTCACTGAAGTAGCACACAGAACTAATTTCACCAGAAGCCATTGGTGTTGAGCTGTAACAGAGTTGCACAGAGTCCTGTGACTGCATCCCAGCTATAATATTCCATTTGTTTCCACTCTGCTGTTGTAAAGTGCGCAGTGTTTTAGACTTGTCCTTCCCCTCTCTCTTTTTTTGTTCCTTTTCTTTTTCATTTCCATTTTAGATTATAACCGACTTTGTTTTGGTTATTGGACTCAATTGTGAGTAAGCACGTTTCTGTGCCTTTGCAGCAGCCAGACATTTAATGCACCTTAGTGTAATACATGGTGTAATTGTTTGCCAGATTGGACAGTCTTTCCAGATACAGTTCTTGGTCTTTGAGGACCTTGCAAAATGTATACAATATGTTAATTGTGAAGTATTTTTAAGTATGTATTTCAGAAGAGAAGAAATGCTCTGTAAGTGGAACTTGTTTTAAATAATTTCTAGCAGGGCACATTATTTCATTATACTGCTAGAATGCAAACAAAAGAATGAAGTCTTTGTAAATTGCATTTTTTCATTTAGACTGGTTCACTGCAGACAAGTCTGGTATTATACAAGGTATGCTAACTGTTTCCAATTTAGACTAAGTGCATGGACTCTTAAAATATTCACACAGGGCTAACAAATTTAAAATCCACTTAGTTCTGTGAATAAATCAAAAGTAGTAATATTTGGTATATGGTAAAGACGTAAGTAAGTAGTGGTTTTTCTTTTTTTTTAAAAAGACTTTTCTGAAACAAGCTTCGAATTCCAAGTGTGGTAAATACGTGCACATACATATGCCCTTTTCTTCTCGCTTAAAAAAAAATCATACCTAAAATTCAATGCCTATTTCTCTGCTAGAAAAATAATGAAATTTATCTATTTTACACAAAAGTAAATAAAAGTGAAAAAGATAAAGCTATTGCACTGATTTAGGAAGTTTGGGGTTTAGCAGAAGTTACTTATTGAAATCTGTCTTTATCTGGTATTTGTCATCTGAGATCTCTTCTAACTATTAGAAATTTGCAATAATCAAAATGGTTTTCTCCTGATCCTGTACATCTATATAGCTACTCGGGATCTTTCAAAATCCATTAATAGGTTTTGAAAGGAAGTCTGACAACTGTAAAAAATAAAGAAATAAAAAAAAAATAAATAAACAAAGGTACAGCGGTCAAGTGAAAGCAGCTGTCTTGTGATTTTCCCTACTGATTAGGAGTGAAGAAAGTTTTAAGTTAAACCACTCTGAATGAGTGCAATCAGTCCTTCTTAGTTTTGGCAGAAGGCAGAGGGAACTCTTCAAAGAAATGTTTAGTGACTTTAAATAAAATGTTTTTGTCAGGAAGTCCAAGAACTGTAACTAGAACTATGCCTGTGAGTAATAAATCATAGAATGGTCTGGGTTGGGAGGGACCTTTCAGATCAATCTAGTTTTAAACCCCCTGCTATACGCAGGGATGTCTCCCTCTAGAACAGGTTGCTCAAAATCTATAAAGGTGAAGTTTTTTATAAACATCTAATAGAAATTGAAACTGGTGTAATCTTGTAGCATGCTTTAAGCATGCTTCTTTCCTGTAAAGATCATTGTTTTATTTACTGATGTTATTCAGAAGTGTATAGAGTGAAATAACTACGTTTTGGGTGTTGGGCCTACAGGTTTTGTGAAAACATGGCTTTTCTTTTTTTAATAGAAACACAGAATGTCTTGGATTGAAAGGGAGGATCATCAACTTCCCCTCCCTTCCCCCACAGGCAGGGCTGCCAGCTGCTAGATCAAGCACTATATCAAGTTCCCAGGACCTCATCCAATCTGGCCTTAAACATCTCCAGGGATGGGGCACCTACAACCTATCTGGGCAACCTGTTTCAGCACCTCACCGCTCTCTCAGTGAAAAACTTCCCTCTGACATCTAAGCTAAATCTCCTCTCCTTTAGTTTAACACCATTCTCCCTTGTCCTCTCACTATCTGCCCTTGCGAAGAGTTGATTTCCCTCATATTTATGAACTCCCTTTAAATATTGGAAGGCAGCAATGAGGTTTCTCTGTAGTCTTTTCTTTTCCAGACTCAACAAGCCTGGTTCCCTCAGCCTGTCTTCACAGGGGAGGTGATTCAGCTCTCTAATCATTTCCGTAGCCCTCTCCAACAGCTCCACATCTTTCCTGTGTTGAGGACCCAGACTTGGATGCAGTATTCCAGATGTGGCACCACAAAGGCAGAATAGAGGAGGACAATCGCGTTCCTTACCCTGCTGGCCACCCCTCTTCTGATGGAACCCAGGGTCCCATTGGTATTCCGGGCTGCAGGTGCCACTGCTGGTTCATGTTAAGTTTTTCATCAACCAGAACCCTTACGGTTCTTCTCAGCATGGCTACTCTCAAGGAGTTCTCCCACTTTGTTTGCATATCTGGGATTACCTCAACCGAAGTGCAAATTCCTCTTACATTTAATAAAATTGTAATCCTTTATTATCCTGCCAATGTACTTAAGTCTCTTTTTTGTTCCATTTTTTTTGCTTGATAGCACAACAGAAATAAACAGTAAAATAAGATTTCTTGAACTTCTAGTTCCTACCTTAGATTTTTTTCCTTGATATGTCACAGGTATCATTATCAAATCCTTTGTGATGAACGTGATTGCTTTTTGTTACTGTCTATTAATAGTCATTAAAACTGCCTAGTGACAAACTACTGACAAATCAAGCACATACAATATTGAGAGGTATGACTTCATGTGCTGAACTTCCCAAATTCTGATTGCAGACTTGTCTCTGCACATAGGTCACAGTTAATTACATTACACAGTTAATCACATTACTTATGTTGAGATGCACTCCAGGCGTGTGAATATGAGGTCAACTTTTTCTTTTTTTTTTTTTTTTTGGTCTTTCTTTCCATGCAAGATGAAATGAGCTCATGTGACTGTGCTGACAGCATCGAATTTGTATTTGTGAAATGCCAAAAATATTGTTGGAAGTGACTGAGTACCAGAGTTCTGCTTGTGATTTTTGAAAAATGGTGGTTTATAGCACCCATATTGACAACAGTTTGGTTGATAGACGAGGACTTTGCCTCATTTTTGAACGCCACAGAAAACCAGGATTTACCTAGAAATCAAGCACCTATGCTTAATGCACTCTTTCAAACTACTGGAAGTGTTTGTAAGAATAATAAGAGCCTTGGAAAGCTTAGGAATATCCTAACATCTTCTCACAAACCAAAGTGCTTGTACTTCTGAGGTGTTGCAGACATGGAGAGAAAAGTCTGGTGTTTTTGTTTCGTGGATGTAATCTTTGCCTGTTAAAGTTCCTACTTGTTCTGAGGGGAAAACTCAGAGTAAATGGTGAAGAAAAATCTGCAGTGTATTTGCATTTATTTTCTCCGTATACTTGATCTTAATGGTCTTCCTAATGATCAGCTGGACTGAGCAGAATTATCAGATGATTTTAGGAAGTGAACAAGCTTCGAAATGAAAAGTATTTCAGAAGTGGTCATATCTTTGCCCATGTTAACAGATGTGAAACTCAGCATCTGAACAGCATAGGAACTAATTTCTGTAACGTCACTTATGTTATCAGGATCATAAAACAAGTACTGGACTCCTAACCACAGCGTTATCTATTACTGATATTACTTCAGAGACTCCAAATGGAAAATTTACAGTCTTTAAGGCAATACTGAATGTGCTCCTCAACTGTACTCTGAAAACTACTGTAACAGCATAATCATCAGAAAACAAAACAAAACAAAAAAACAGTTTCTTGTAAAGAGAGTAGTTACTACAAGAAACTAAAAAGCTGAAGAATTAAGTAACAATTTAGTTGAGAGCAGTTAGAAGTGCTAGGAAGATGTGCTGGTCAGAAAAAAATGACAGTAATACAATCTGGTGCCTATAGTCCTACAGGAATCAGCAGAGATGATTGAGTTTTTTTAGTAAGCCACAATCCTGTGACTTAACTGTATGGAAAAGAAACATGTCTAATGGTGTGCTCAGGTTTTGGAAAAAGCTAGAAGAGGGCATGAGAACCATTATGGTAAAAACTTGATCTTGCCTGGCTGTATTTAGCTGGTGTGGATCAAGGTTGCAAGTAGTCACTTCCCTGTCATACAACACAATTCAGTCAAAAGGAAGTGAATAGATTTTCTTACAATTATTGCTGCAAAACCCCTCTAAGGGACAACATGAATGCAAAAGACAACTTAAGAGAAGTAACGGTTAACGTTGTTGCAAACTTTAAGATCAGAGTATGAATTGATGAAAAATCTCTACTCATGAAAAAGGTTTGTCAAAAATAAAATAAATGGTTTAGGTATAGCACTAATTTCCTATTTAAGAGGTAACTTCTGAATAACCGGTGAAATGAAATCATTCTCCATGCTCAACTGAGTTTTAAATTCGGAATGAACATACAGATTGTCTTCACGGCATGCAAGCATATGATACACTTAGACAACTTTTTTCTAATAGGTCTTTTGAACTCCAGTTCCTTCAGGAAACCAACATAGCTGTTACTTTTCTGCTAAAAGCTGTGGGTATGTTCTTTAAACTATTAAAACTCTGAGGAGAGCTCAATTCCCTTCTTGATGTAGCAGTGCAGTCCCAGCTGCCATCATGAACTGGATTCCACAAATTCCTGTTCTGCTGTGTGGTGTGGTGCTGTAAGCTGTTGGACAGCAAGGAAATCATTTGGCACTTAGGCTCGAGGGTGTAATAATGACATCTTGAATCCCACATAAAGGAAGAATTATCTAGTACCTAAAGCAACATAAGGGGTAACAAAACTAACGGTCCAAACCTTCTATTCACCAAATTTGTTTCTTTAACTATAGTCAAGATTTCAGTGTGTATATAGAGGAGAATTAAAAACCACCTACGGAAGCATTTTTAGGTGTTTAGCTCTGTTGTTTCTCCTGCTGTTCCATGGGACTGTTCTTACAGGGCAGTAAAAGCTTAATAAAACTTGAATTCAGTATAAACAACGATCATAGGAAACCTAGCATAAATTCATCACCCAAGAACTGAATTTATAGCTTGTATTGCAGTTCATGCTCCACTGGTACCTGAAGGGCCTAGTTTAAAGGTTGGAATTTCATGTTGATGATACCAGCCTTAGATTTACTCTTTACTTTGTCCTTAAAGATGAATGATAGGACTTACACTCCATCTGCGTTGTTTTTAAAAAATATATAGTAAAGAAAGCTTCAGAATAGCTGGGCTAGTGACATTTCCATCTACCTCAATCAGAACTGTCCAGTGTAAACCAAACGCTAATGTTTTTAGCCCTGCTAGCTTAAATAAAAGCAGGAAGATGAAAAAGCTGCATACTTATTCTCTCCAAACTCAGCTTTTGAAATTCACAGTGTTATCAATTCTTTCCTATGTCCTCTCAGATGTGAGTGATATTCCGGTGTACTGGAATCACTGTGAGTTGCAGGAAATGTGCTTTTGGCTTCAATCCCTTTGGGAATCAAGGGACCATTTTTCTGTTTCCAAACTATTTGTGGCCATTACTTCTAATCTTCATTACCTATCTGCTCTGAAATTCACGTGTGTGTGTGTGTGTGTGTGTGTGTGCATAGTTGTATAAATGAGATCTAGTAAAATAAGGCCTAGATTTCAGATGATGACGTATTATTGCAACATACATTTGTAGTCACTGTCAACAGTATACAGCTCAGCCTGTAGGATAGAAAAAAAGATGATTCTCAAATTCCTAGAAGCACTCTGTTAGAGAAGATAATGTGGGCTTAATAATGCACAGAAAAGGATTTTTTTTTTTATGCCTTTTGAGTATGTTGATTTGAATATTAGCTTTGCTCTGTGATCTAGTTGTACTACTAAATGTTTAAGAAAGCCTGGAGGCATTTCCTAAATGAGGCTACAACTGTATAGCTTTAGATTAGCCACCTTCTAGTTTCTTCATACTGCACTAATTATAATGGACTTTAGTTGGTTATGTGAGGAAGGGAAGGTATAGAGGTCCCCCTAAGTGGTTGCCTTTCTCCTGTAGTGTGTGGAACAGCTGCATTTTACATGGCCCTTACATAGCTGCAGCAGTCTCTCCAGAACTTTAAAATATAAACTGCATTGAAATGAAGGGTGCTAGGAAAAGTCATTCAACAGCAAAGAAAGTGAGTTAGTTTACTCTGCCTGATGTGAGACCCCTTCAGAGCAGAAAGAATACCAAGCATTGCAGTGTTTTGTATACTATTGCCATGATAGGTCTGCCCAGCATGTATTTCATCCACACAGCAATCCTCTGATGCTTGTGATCTTCTGTAAAATAGTTTGTTCTCAACTATTACCATCACAAGAAAGTGTGTCCTAAGAACTATTATGCACAGAAATAAGAAACAAGAGTGCGTTTTACAAAGCAGTAGAACTGATGTGACCACTTAAAAATAACAAAAAGGAAGACAAAACACCAACTGTCTCAGGGGGGAAGCATTTTGTTGGGGTTCAAGCATTGAATAATACTTGGCATGTCTTATGCAGTATTTTTATAACACACTTTTGTTGGATCACAGTCTTCTCTGTTTGATCTTAAAGTCCAACTGTGTTAATTGAACAAATTAATGTGTAATGCATTAAGCTTGTTATATGATTAAAGGTATTACTAGAACTTTGTAGAGAGAATGTTTGGGTTTTTTTCTCATTAAGCTAGAGGTTTTTCCCTCTTGTTTACAGGCATAAACAAGACTGCAACTAACTGGTTGAAAATTTAATCTGTTTTTCCTCCTGTGGGGAACACCTAAGGTATCTTGAAGTAACATTTTTCAATGGACGTTTTTCTGGGAAGGCCTTTTGCGTGAAGAAAAGAAAAAAGACCCCTTGCTGTCCCAGAATGGTTGATAGCCTGGTGTTTTTGGTGTGCCTCTGGAATGTCCGAGTCCTGTTAGTTTTGGAGAAAGGCCTGGAAACCTGGGTTTTCAATATTCTGTGAAAGTCTTAACTATCAGACTACTATCTATCTGCAAAAAAGAAAAACAACTGCTGCCTGAGACTTTTCCTCCTCTTTCATTTGCCATGAACTCCTTCCCCAAAGGCAAATAAAAATAATGTGGACATACCTTTCTTTATAACACACAATAAAAGCTTGGTGAAACTTCTCTCTCTCTCTCTTTCTCTCTCTGAAATGCAGTAAGACACAGATCCCTTGTTTATGCAGTCTAGTAAAGAAGTAGACCATAGCAAATATGTAGCAATTATTCTTTGCAATTAAGTGTCACAACTGTACATGTATGGACAGAAGGACGCTAGTTGTGGCTGGAGCAATGGAAAATTCTTGTATTTAATCCACTGAGATTTGCACAGAAGCATTTGGCTGTCTGTGCAGCCGTACGTGTACCTGATGTTTTGCTCTATTTCTGTGTAGCAAAAACTAGAATTAATCCCCTCATGTGAGTGCTGCTGAAAAACAAACCAAACAAAAAAAACCCCCCAAAACCGACTCAAACTGGAGGAGAGAATTCTGTTAATAAAGCTAAAGTGGCTCTTTATGGAAGAAAAACCAATCTCTGAATCCCTCCCTTCAGTTCATACAAAAACTTGTAAAACCTTGGTTTTATTGTAGCTATTACAGCATCTCTTTTGATGTACAAATTCTAAATGCAGTCAGTAAAATCTTCCAAAAGATTTAGTATGCATACTAAGATATTGATTTTTTTTAAAGATGTACTTTGACACACGTCTGATTATTTTTTTTAAAGTTTACATCACTGAGGAAAGAGAGGTGACGGTTGGATCATGTTCCCCTGAGATGTACCTCATTTTTAGTAATTTGGTTTTTTTCTCAGTATTACCAAAATATTTTTGGTGCATTTCTGAATGACTATATTGCAAAAAAGAAACAGATACAGCTGTCCATCCAGGTGGATTTCCATAGTATTTAAAGTTTGGGGCTTTTCTTCTCTTTTCTTCAGTTCCTTTATTTTTAAAAACAGGTTCTGCCTACTTTCCAGAAAAGATGTTTTCCATTTCTAATTGGAGGGAATGAGGAGGTAACACCAAAGAGTATTTGATCTCTTTGAAACATTTCAGTTTTTCTTTAAACACCTCACAGTGCTGAAGCTTTCTCTTGAAAGGCTGCTGTGGCACTCAGATGTTTGTTGGCTGGAGCTGCAAGTGTGATTAGGATACTGTTTAGAAAAATTTAGTGCCCCATCAGTGCAATAGACAATAAAAGTAATGTTCAAGACCTCTTGTGTGTGGTTTGAGGCAAACTGCTTTTCTCTTAATGCTTTCAGCTTGCTGACTTGGAGAAAAGGTTGTTTTCCCATTCTTTTCTAGTTGCCTATATGAAATTCTTCACTTCAGGTCCTTGATTTTAGTTTGGCTTTTTTCTATAGTTCTTAGCTTTGATTGTTTAACATGTGCAGTGAACAGCTGCACTACTGAGTTCCGTGGACGTTGAGCCAGTATGAGCTTTATAACTGACTACACAATCTTCAATCCTGAGAGCTTTGATATAGGGGTAGAAATCATACTTAGTCATGTATGTTTTCAAATGACCTAGACCTAGAAAAGAAACAGTGTTATTTTCTGACACTCTCTGTACTGAGCTGTCTGGGATGGTTTTCTTCTGTGGCTCTGAAGCAGATCAGATAAAGTTCGGAGCCATCCAATAATTGCACGTTCCAAGTTCCTTCTCGTATCTACAGCAGTCCTGTTAATATTGCCTCTTTAAAGTTCTGTTAGTAAATATCACCAGATAAAAGGTTACAACTCTGGTTTTCTGCTCTGTAGAAGACCATTAAATAAACATAGTATTTCTCGCTGGTTAACTTGTGAGGTTAATTTCCCACTGAAGGTTTCAGTAGGCTGTTAATGGCTACAGGTCACTTGTTTCAAACTCCTGATTTTGGGGGAATTTTCTTCATTAGATCACCTCTGGTTTCCTGGTTCTTTTGTGTATGAACTTGCCTTTAAGAAGAGCCAACTCTGTATTTTCAGTATGAATTCAAAATACCTATTTGTCTGAAAATAATTTTAGGATGTGTGCCCTGTTATTGAAATAACAGTTGTGACACCACTGTATTGTATCTTCACTTGGCTATGTGAACTTTGTGTATTTAAAATTCATAACGGTGGGGGTTTTTTTTGCAATAAATTTCAGAAATGCAAAGCTTAGATCAGTATCTGTGTCTATTTTACAATTAAGTTGGACAGCCCGGTTGCAGTGCCGTTGCTTGCAGGATATGATGCCTTTTCAGCATAGGTTTTAGTTGGGTTAATGTTTTCCTCGCTCTAGAAATGCAATGTTTTCTGTGAGGTGTCTTAGAGCTCTTCCTCATTTCTGCCACCTTTGGCATCAGTTGCTGACTTATGGGTATATACGCAGGAGTTTTTGGTTTTAATGGCAATTGCTAAGTACACTGCCAAGTTTGTCAAATCAATAATGTAATCGGTGTTCTACACTACATCCTTCAGTGACTGGGGCTGAGAAGGAAACAACATCAGTGCTGCTGATCAGGAGTTGCAGTGAAGTGTTGTCTGTGGGACAGAATAGCAACAGCAAAGCCAGAACTGCTCAGTTGTCTGCTTTGGTGCAGCACTTCATCTTTTTGTCCCGCCTTATGCAACAAAACCTTGGTGGCAGGTCCCTCCACTGCAGGAGCATTAGAAAAGTAAAGATTTAATCTTTACTCTTCAGAGTAAACTTTTAGCTCTTTTCCGTGCTACAATAGAACGAAAAGCATCAACTAATGGTAAATGTCAACTAACCGCTAGACTTGAAAAACCAACAGCTGGTTTCTGCTTATGAAGCAGGGAAGCAGCGTGGGAGGAGAGGCAGAGCACCTCCTGCGATACCCACTCTCACAACAGGGAGGGAACGAAAACAAAACGGTACTGAATATGACGTTTAACCTTCAGAATTATTTTGCTGTTTCCTCATTCTTTCACTTGAATGGAAACGCTAAATGACACTCTATTTGTTTTCATGTGAAGGCATCAGGAAAAGGCCCCATGCCACCTTTAAAGGTTAAATTTGTTTCATTTCTGATAAGAAATGGGGCATCTAATTTGCTTGTATAAATTGTCAGTGTGCCTCAAATTCAGTGCAATGCTTCAATTCAGCAAAATGAAGTACATTGTTAGAGAAGTGTTGAAATGGCAGCACTTAAATGCATCAGCTGCAGATCAGAATCGATGAGTTTACTTTGAGTCCAAACAGACATGGAGGAAATAGATCACAGGATATTCATTCATTAGGTAAAATCTGAGCTCTAAAATAGTATGCAGATTTATGCTAATGTGAATTGAGAGTAATTGCAATTCACAACAACGCTGACCTTAAAGCTAAGCAAAATGTTTATTCTAACAGGAGGTCTATAGCCCAACCAGCTATAAGGAAAGATTAAGTTCCCTGGGTTTTATGTTTTTGTTGTTGTTGTTGTTGTTGTTGTTTTTAATATATCTATATATTTGCAAAAATTCACTAAGCCTCCATCACTTTTCAGAGCTGGAAAACAGTATAGATCCACATTGTTCATAGCACAATCAGGTTCAACTGATTTTTAAAAAGAATGAGGGTAACCGAACTAGAAACAGGAAGTAATTTTTCTGATTTTGGATTTGAGAACTTTCTATGTCTAGACACTGATTTTACTGAGCAGTTGAAGCTGTCTTCTAAGACTGATAATTACTGTTAAGTACAAGACGAATTCTTTTCGTTTTTGATGAACAACTCATGCACAAATAAATGCACAGAACAACAGTATCTCTTGTTATTTCACCTGTTCTTCCTTTAGAAGTATCCTTTCTTGTTTGCTGACAACTCCCACTATGATGGAGCACATGTCGAAAGTCTGAGGAATTATTAACTCCCCAAGACGGGGGTGGGAAATTAGAGCTGTTGAGCAAGGTTGGAAGGATACCAACTGGAGGATATTTGTGAGTGACGAGGATAACAGGAAGGGAGGGAGAAAAAGAAGTGGTCAGCACTTTTGGCTTTTTAAAAGTGGGGTGCATATGACTTGCTGTTATGTTTTTGCAACGTCTTGTTTCCAGACTGTTGGCTTTGTCAGCCACATCTTTAATTTGCTCAGCCTATAACAGCTGCTTCTGCTGCTACCACAGAAAGAAAAATTATAGTTTCCAAGCCTTCATTTCTTCCCTCTTACCTATAATACTCAAGTTCCAGTCTGTCTGACCACTTTACTAGGCTTTTTTAATTAGCAGGTCTTTTCGTGGCACTTAAGTATGTTTTGCATATATAGAAACACTAAACAGCCTTGGAAACTCCTGATGAGATGAAAAACATCCTGCTGGGAACATAAAATAGCACGTAAAACCTGGAAAAATGATTTCTGTAATTGAGATTTTCACATGGCCTACTAGAAGGCATCATTTTAAGTTTATATACTTGAAATCATTTGATTAATGCAGACTCTGCACTATTTTCTTGATTTCCTTTTGTAAAGGTGTGTCTTGAAATACATAAAATGCCTGTGATGAAAACCAGTGTTCAGATACTTCTGTGAATTTTGTAGCTCAGATGTTTTTACTGGATTTACCGAAGTGAGATGGGTGGAGTTTCATAATAGTCTCTTCCTTGTACCTAAGACCCCTGTGCCGCTTGGTCAATTGATGAGTTGACAAACCATTATGAAGTGCTAGTACACGTCGTTCTGAAAGGTATAGTCTACCATAAAGTGTAACAGCTCTCACTGCTGCAAGTACCTTAATATAATTGAAGAAAAAAGCTTGTTCTAATCATTTGCTAATTGTACAGCATGACTAAATAATCTCTGGGATGTACCTTGGAGACCCGATAGTATGCCTCATTGACTTCTGGGGAACTGACACAGAAGGCGGCAGTTAAATTGCCCTCAGCTCACTCCGTTTGCTTGTCTGCAGATCACTGATGATTTGTCTAGAAAACAAAGAAAGGAAAGATTTAGAGTGATAGCTAAGAATAAGCTCAATAGATCAGCTGATAGTTGTTCACATTACCCAAGGAAAAATACCTAGCTCTGCTGTAGAAGTCTGGCAGTGTTATTATACTTATAATTTTGGTTTTTGAGATGAAATATATTGTGCTACAAGTTTTTGCTCTGAATGAAAAGAGATTATTCAGAATATTAAACTGAAAAATAATTCTGTGGATCTTATACTTTCAATAATTTTAATATTACAAATAAGTAGCTCTATGGTATTTTCCTTCATGCTGTTTTTGTGAGATTATTCAGAAAGACCAAAACAAACAGAAAACAATCTGTAGGCTGTTTTTCAGTACTGTAGGTGTTTATAAAATCCTTCTCTGGAAACTCAAATAATAAAACCTGCGTTCATAGCTCTTCTGCCATAATGGAGCTTATGTTTCATTTTTTATTTTAAATAAATAAATCCTACTTAAATACTCAGAAATGCAGGTCTAGGCAATAGTCTGACCTTTTTTGGTGCTAAGCATCAAGCCTGATGAAACCTTCAAAAAACTTATTTTTCAATAGCTCTGAATTTTGTTACATCCTTGGCCTGCAATGTAATCAGTTTTCCCCAGTCCTTCAAGTGCTGTGAATTGGATGATGGGATTCTCAAAGCCTTCCAGTTCTTGGCATTTGGCATGTTTTGAAAATGCAAAGCATAGGTAACAAATATTCAAGGTTTTGCTACAGCCACTTGCTTATTAAATTGGACTCGTGTAAATGAGTTTAGTATCAAGTATTGTGTATTAAATGTAAAAGGAAATATTTTCAAATATATACTTCTCAATGGTCTAAGGATCCCCTTTTTGAAGAGTTTATAGTCTGAAAAATACTGTAATTATACATCATATGCTGAAGACTTGTTTGTTTTATTAAAGCATTGTGCAGTTTCATAGAAGATGTTCTGAGAATTTCAGATCCATCTTGAGTGTAGCTACATCATCTGTATTAAAATGAGTTCAGAAACATGCAAAGTTGAAAGGTGTTTGGAGATTTCAAAAATCTCACATTTGTGGAACATGAGAGTGGGGGTGGGAGGGGAAGAAACAAAAAAAAAAAAAACAACCCACACCACCCCTCAGGGTGTGCTTTAATTACAGAATGCCCATTATGATAATACATTTTATGCTGGAGATCTACACTGTACAAAAGGCACTAAGCCACAGTCTCCTTTTTCAAACCCTATGTCACCTATTGCCTGGACACGTAGTCATTAAAATAAACTCAGCTGCAATGACAAGTATAAGACAAAGATGTAAGATTTCATTTCAACTTCCAGTAGCTTTTATAGTTGAAATTATTCTGGAATTTAATCTTATTCAAGTAATCTTTAAAAGCATTCAAATAGAAATAGCTGAGGAAGAAGACCAGCACATTAAATCAAGTGATAATATTTTTCAACTGCTGCAGTGTTTCTAGAATTTGATATAAACCTTTTTTCTCTCAAGATTCTTTTTTAATGTTATACTCAAAAATGTTTACTAGTAGTATTAGAGGAAGTATGTTTGTAACTTTCCAGTCATAAATCTTGTCTTGATTCTAGTTTCATTCTTTATTCTGTGTCTTTCCCCTAGACAGTAACTGCATCAATAATAAGAGGGAGATACAGGCTTTCACATCTCTGCAGTGCATCAACATTAGGATCCCTTTGTACTAGATACTATGCAAACACAAAACACAGTAACCGCCCCTACCCAAACACTTGCAGTAGCTGGTATTTGATGTAGGCACACAGGAAAGGATCAAGGCAGCCTGCTGGGCACTGGTTTCAGTCTGCCAGCTCCTGGACTGATACCAGCCTGGATTTTGCTGGCTTTGCTGGAGGTTTGAGTGGTTTCAATAGATGTTAGGGGTCATGATGGCTGTTCCTAAGCCTCTTCTCTTGAGATGAAGAGGAAAGTACCTGTTTGAGCAGACAACCATGGAAGTAAATGCTGCTAGACATAAGTGTGGACTTCTTGTTAGGGAAAACTGGATAACATGGATGAGAAGCAGAAAGGGGCTAGATCTGGTGGAAAATGGAGACCTAAGAGATGGAGGGCTCAGATGCTGCCCTTGCTGTGGCATTTTGTCTGAGCAGATGAGAGAATTTTGTAGGAACATGGGATGAAGAGGAGATCAGTCATGGCTGGATGGTAAACTGCAAAGAAAGAACAAAAAGCATGCAGATATTATCTAGCTAGGAAGACTTAAAAATAAATGTCTGGACTTCGCAAATGGAAAAATAGTGGGATCAGTCTAAGTGATGTGAAAGTTACATTAAAAAAAGGTATAAATTTATGATTCAACGTGTAATGTTCAAAGTTTTCTTGTTCACTATTCACCTCAGTTGGAAGAAGGAGAATAGGGCTGTTTTTCAGAATGATCTTTGTGTTTTCTTACTACTCCTGATTTACTTGAAACCATGCATGATTATAATTATCAGCATTGGTAACTTCATTTGATTTGATTAGTTAGTGTGAAGATTATCAGCACTTTCCTTCACAAAGCATATCAGCAGAGCAGTCTTCAGGAGTGGACAGAAGGGAATAGCAAGGTCTGTGGGGCAGCACTTGTAATAAGTGACAACTGTGCCACACCTCTATGGCCAGGGTATTAAGCGATCAGAGGAAACACCACTGCCTAAGAATGGGCTGAAGGAAGGTAAGTGGGGATAAGCAGAGGGCAGAGAGCTGGACTTGCTGCCTGCAGTGCTTTCTGCTGTGCCTTAGATGCAGGAGCAGGACTGGCCTGTGGCCCAGGGGCAGCACAGCTGCATAACATATCCGGTAGAGGGGTTGCAGCTGTATTCTGGCTCAATTGCAAATCTGTCAATGAAAGGCATTAATCACGTTTTTAGACGTTGTATTATGTAATGGTTTGGTTTTTATTTATATGCATAAATGTTCCTGATGGAAGACCTTAGTTCAATTTGGGCACCTCTGATACTGTCTATGTAGAAGAAGCCTCACATAAAAGAAGGGTTGCTTTAAGCAGAGATCTCTAGGAATGCTACATGCTGATGAATGGTAATTATCAGATCTGTGTGCATTCTGTAAACCTTACTAGTAGTGAAGCCTCCATTTTACACCTCCACTTTGTAAATTACCAGTCTGTTGGGACTTCATATTATCTTTAATAGCAGCTGGTACTGGATTGGGACCACACTTGAAATAATTGATAGATTTAATCTTACATGCCTCTACTGTAAACATCCTTTTCATTTTTAAATTAATGAGAAAGTTGAGTAGTTCTTCTTGAAGTTTTCCCACCCTCAGTTGCACTCTTTCCCAACTTCCTGACTCGTTTCAGAGAGAAGTCACGTTCTTTCGTTTTCTCTCTGCTCAGCTTGTCTCTGTTCCCACTGCTGCTGATCTCTGCTCACAGAAGCAGTTCCAGCTCAGTGATGAGTGCCAGTCACGATAGCAGAACAAGCCAGAAGTAGTAAACTTATGATTAAAAGCTTGCAAACTTGGAAGTGCTTAGGTGCCAGGGTTTTAAACTCATTGCAACTTTATTAATGACACCCTGGGGGAAGAATCTTTTAATAGTAAACACATCCAAACAGATTTGAGTTAAAAAAGCTGAGTTTACTTTATTTTGGTTGCATGTGTACTACAACTTTATCAAGAGATGATTTAGAGGAACAGCAGCAACATCTTAGCTTGGATCTCGTTAAACTGAAAGTCCTCCACAACTGAAAATGATTTTTCAGCTTTATGGAAGCTTCCTCTCTCCCTCCCCTCATGGCATTCTGCAATTTAAAAAGAGCTGTGCCTTAAACAGCATTTGAGCTTACTGAATAAAGAACTCTAATTTTTTTCTCTCTTTTTTTTTTTTTTTTTTTTTCTTGGAACACGCATTCCTGCACTGTTTTTGGAATGATGCATGTGCCAATGTGTGTCTGTTCGTATTCTTCTCTCTGGTAGTTCTATGTAAAAACTCCTTTACCCAAGAAAATGGAATCTTTGTGTCTTTGTCTCCTCGCTAGCTTTCAGGCATGTTTTGGCAGGAGCTTCAGCTGTCGAGGCACTGGAGAGGAGGGGCCTTGCAGTCATTTGTCAGCTTTTCTTGCATCTGTAATTTTTTGTCCACTCAGCAGTACTGGAGGGGCTTAGAAAAGGGAGACAGCTTGTAGTTGTTGAAAGTTAAACTCTTTAAATAATTGTCAGACCATAATGGTTTGAGGAAGGTGTGCACAGGGGGAGAAACTACGAAAGTTTCAGCTTAATACAGCTGTAGGTTTAAAGGTCTAGAAAATTTTCTTTTTGCCACATTATGTGCCTTCTCCCTGTGTGTGTGTATGGGCAGTGTTACTGTGCTTCCAGGCTTGTTTACTCTACTGATAAACCGGCTTTTTTTAGTGGTGAAGAAAATGATTTCATGGCTGTTCAAGACTGAGTTCCTTCCGACCAGTGGCTTTTTAAAAATATTTTTTCTCTGACTTTTGTCCTAATCCTCTACTGCAATATTCCTTCATAGCTCATGTACTTTCATCATCATGTGTGACATAATCAAATAAGAAATTAGTTATTTTTTCTTTTTGTTATTGGAAGATAGGCTCCTTCATATCAAATAAAGCATTTTTCACCCTTGGCTTTTTACGGAATATAAATGTTGATCTCTCCTCATTTCAGCAGGCTATTTAAGCTAAGGACTCATACTGTGAGCTGTTAATTAATCAGTGTGACAGATGAAGCAAGTATCCGACTATGAAAGAAAACCTTACTTCAGTGACTAACAATGAGAATGTGAGCCCAAGTGATTTAAAGGATTTTTTTGTGTGAAAGTGCGATAAGGAGTCTTAAGCTGTTAGAGGCAACGTTGTTTTTTCGCTCAGCTTGTGTCTCTGCACGAACATTAAAGGGCTCATCAATATTTTGTCTTGAAAAGTCTAGACAGCAGTTAAAAGAGCCTCTCCTACAGCTTGAAGAGATCCCATTTCCCATAATTAATAACAGGAAGCGAGTAAATAAGGCTATGCTGACAAATGAAACAGCAATGGCAACATGGATCCAGAAACATTAGCTCCTAACTGAGAAATGCAGCTGAGGTCTGTTGATATTAGAGGGAAAGATCACTGTGGAAGCCCAAGAGCTTTGCTCAAGCCTAATTCAGTTATGTGATAGCAAATCAAAGGCGCAAAAAGCACGATATGCATTTTCATTATTGAGGGTGATTCCTGACCTTTGATTATGTTTGTACAATTGTCCAGAAATGCTTCCCTCTGTCATTATTTGCACTCTTTGAAGGAGGTTTTCGTGTTTATTTAAAAGCTACCAGAAGGCGTTTCAGACATTTCCGGGAACAAACTGTATATGTGTATTTTAGAAAGATAAGAAAAGAAAGGAAACTTAAGGAAAAGTTGCTGGTGTTTTTGTGTTATTTTTATTTTTCCTCTTTTAAGGACTGTATTTTCCCTTCTCATACACCTTTTCAGAAAGTAGTTGGAAACCCTTTCCTCTTCCCACTCCCCTTCCAGTTCCTGTCAGTTATGTCACTGAGCTGTTAAGGTCATTTTGGCAGCTGCACATTGCTCTGCCTGCCATGCTTATGACTGGCTTTGGTTTTGAGGTTACTTAGTGGAGAAGAGAGGGGAATGTGTTTTCCTAGAGGAGCAGTGATAAGTAAATGGCAATATTCAGGGGCAGTAGAAATGTTTATGCCATGTTTAGGCCAGCCCTTAAGTCTGAGTGTGTTGAATTAAGGGTTAATCGTTCCTCATGTCCACAATGTGATGCAATTGTGTAATACAGTTGGTATGGCATCTTAATGCTGACCTTGAAAAGGGAAGAAAAGGCAATTTATTTCACTGATTTTTTTTTTTTTTAGACACTCTAGTCAGTAAATTCCTACTTTAGCTATTTAATTTTCAGTTAACTACTAGAATTATTTTTTCTCTCTGTGGTAAGCCCAACAGCTCATATACTAAAAATGACAAGGTAGACCCAAATAACCCTGTTTGTAGAGCTAATGTTTTTCCTTTTCTGTACATTTTATAAGATTAACCAGCCGTTGCTGTACAGGAGCATGGCAATGAATACTAAATAGTCCTTCCATAAGGCATTTTGGAAGGAATTCAGTAAATTCAAAGAAGATATCCCAACGCTGTGTCCTGTAATTTTCTTTATTTTTTTCCACTGACTGTAGTTAATACTACAGCAGACTATATCCAAAAAGTAGTTGAAATATTTGCATGGCTGCTTCCTTGGCATTGTCAATTTAAAATATTTACTGCAGATACTCTGTTTAGTGACTGATTAAATGAGTTATCTGAGTGTGTATTCCAAATTTTAAGTGTAGATTTTTTCCATTTGACTTTGAAATTATACAATTCCATAGTTTGCAACTGGATTTCTGATATTTTCTAAATGCATTTCCGTCCTGTTAAATAGCGAGCGCTGCGTTCTGTCATCCTGAATCATGCATGCCTATATCTAGCTAGACTTACAGCTTTTCTTGAGACAGCTCAGGGGATGTGGTACTACTTGACTCAAGTGCTTGGCTTCTTAGTGCAAATAAATGTCTCAAATGACTAATATAATAAGAAAAAAATCAAAAGGCAGTAGTTGAATTCATTTTCAGAGTATACTGGCGTACTTCAGGTACAATTATAAACTATTATGTTAAGCTCTTGGGGTTTGTTTCATTCTGGTGGTATTTTTTGTTTTTGTTTGTTTGTTTGTTTGTTTTCTGGAGCTGTAATATTTAATACAGTTCCAGATGCTATGGGAATTTTCTTTGTAGACAAGAGAGTTCTTTACAACAAGAAAAGTTAGATTACAAAGAAAAACTTTGAAGAAAATAGTGAAAATTTATATAATTTTTTGACCTTCAAAAATGAGATGTTTACATGCTGCACATAATTGACTTAAGTTTAAAACTTCTATAATTACACAGAAAATAATATAAAACCTGTTTAGTAAATAACTTGAATGTCTTCAATTGTACATCACAAAGAGCATTTTTACATTGAGCATAATCCTTGTATTCAGCTTTTGATGTGACTTTTGCATGCCTAAGGAGGGAACTTTAGTGTGTAGGATGAAGGAGGGAGCTGTAATGTGTAGGATGATTCTTTTAGAATGAAAGGTGATGTAACACTGACTATTCAAATATTTGAATCTTAAGATGATATTACAGTTCAGCAACAGAGCACTGCTGCTTAGTGCACCGCTGCTTAGTGCAGACTGATCAAGTGCCTATTTCACAGATATTAACAAATATACTCAACTGTTGGGTAGCATAAAACATGGTTCCTGGCATAGGCTTGCTTTAAGAGATGATAATATGAAAAAGTATAGTCGTAGCAAGACTGGATGTTGGTAGCAGAATTCTGTTATCTTAAACTCATAGATATGTGGTTTCCAAGTGAAACTCTCCTGAGAACTGGCAGTTTCCAGGCTGCTCTATAGACTTCCTGTTTATCTTATATGATGCTGGGAATACCATCAGATGCTATAGTACTTGTTTCCTAAAAGGGTGAAGGCAGTTCTTTTTCTTTTTTTGATACCATATTATCCAAAACCCATTCTGTTAAAGTAGAAAGTTTTAAAATAGCTGTAAGTGTTCTGATTATACCACAGCTTTTAACAGCTTTTTTTTTTTTTTTTTCTTTGAAGACTCTTCTAAGATTTTAAAATCTTCTAAGATTTATTTGAGTATATTCTTTGTGTGTGTGATCTGACCTGATGTGTCTCTTCTCTGGTCTTTTAAAGTATTTTCATATGTCTTATTTACTGAAGAGTAAGAGAATTTTATTTGACCTGTTGGTAGGGTATTTGATGGTAGGGTCTCTATTTAAAAAGCAAACAAATGAAAAAAGCATTAGAATAAAATAAAGGAAAATACATTCACACTCAACTTTGAATCTCAGTTTCTAATCACATCCCTGACAATTTTTAAGCACTTCTATGGTTTATTCTTAAGTACTTTCTATTAGGATGTGAACTGTTTCACAAAATGTTTTAATTCACAGAAACTGGGTAGCCCCACTTGTTTTAATCAGTAATGTAATTCTGGCATGCAATTTAAAGATGATATTCTCATTAATCCTCCTTGTAAATAAAATAATGTTTATGTAGATGAGAATGCTGTAGAATTACAATGAAAGTAGATGCATACAGATGGACTGACTTAAAGAATTTTATTTTTATCATCCCTATTGTTGGTCAGTTTTTGGCTCTTCAGAAGCTCTCCAGGCTTCTGAAACCTTTCCCTCTGCCTTACGTCCTAGAAGGGAACAATTAGGAAGGGCAGGAGATCTCGCTCACTATCTTGGCAGATGTAGCATTGACTAAGAGGTCGAGAGAGGGTGGAAGAAAGGTAAATGAAACACACAAGAACAGCACTTCTCATTCAAGCATACTCCAAATGCTGATTTGCTTAACATACAAATTAGACGCAAATTTTCTTCTGACTTGTGTTTCAACCATATGAGACTCAAAATGATCCGCATTGCTGCATTGCTGTCAATCAGAGGAAGGAATGATAAAGCAAAGTAAGAAATTGCATTTTTCCTTAGGCATCAGTTGAGTAAGGGAACACATTCTCAATTTATTATTTCTTGATTTAACTATTTAAACCCTGACTCATCAAATCAATGTGTATGATGATATCTTTAAAAAACTACTTTTGGAAAAGCCAGGAGATGGGAATATGCAACAACAAAACTGGGCTTTTGTTAGACTAAATCTTCTCTTTTAAGAAGATAAAACTTAAGCTTTTACAACTACCTTTGCTCCTTTCCAGAAATGTTATTTCACATTGGTAAAATGAATACAATATGACTAGCTAGTAAGTGATTTTTTTTTTTTAGGTTTAACATCAAGGCATCTAAAGAGACAAAATAAAGATCAGGAGCACTTTCCTTTACTACTGTTTATTTGTTTGGCTTTTTTTTTTCCTCTCACAGCAAGTTCTATTCTCTTCTGTAAATAGGCAGTTTTTTGTTTTTTTTTTTTCAACTTTCCATCCTTCATTAGCTTCTATACTTGATGCAGGTGTAGTACAAGTCTTCGTTTATGATACAGGATGTGAGTTTTATTAAATAAGAAAACTTCAGACTTTACAGTTTTCTTTTTTCTAAGCTCTGTGTTTTCCTTGAGTGTGGTTAGTATAGGGCCTGGTAGAGCGATCTGACTTGGGAACAGCCAAACCTGTTTCATGAGTACATAAATCATACTGTTCAAGAAGCAGGTTTTTTGTAAATAATTTCCTTCACAGTAGGTCAAACAGTATTTTGGTGAAAGCCGTGCGTCCTGCTTCTGAGCAGTATTGCATCTAATGCTTTCATTTTACTAATTAATTTAGCATATGTAGACATTACCATGTTAATGAAACATGTCTTCAAGTTAGAACTTGAAATGCTTTTTCCAGTGATTTTTGTCCACCCTGTTTTGCTTCCAGAATGGCAATCTGCATTTCACCAGCAATGTCATAGTTGGCCCTCAAAAAAAGCAAAAAAACAAATAAACCCAAAACCAAAAAAACCCTCAAAAATAAATAAATCAAAAATGTACTGCAGGCATACACTGATTCTTAGTTGGCTGAGTTTGGCCTCTGGCCCTGTTACTCCTCCATGAGTTGCTCTGACAGTGGTGACATAACAGCACGTGCCCTGGCAAACATTACCAGTGCTGCAGGTACTGTAGCCTACAGTAATGACACGTTGGTTCACTGAAGAGGTCTTAACAGTTAATTTTAATTTGATTAATTAAAAAAAAAAACACCTTTTAAATCTGTTTCTAGTGAAAGCACTGCATGTCACATGACTTACTGAGATATAACATTGCAGAAGAGTACTCTGGCCCTCAGCATTTGCTCTCCAGAATTACAAATATTTCTTAGCTAACTGAAACTGGCCTTGTGTTTCTGTTGTTACTTTGATTTCAGTGACACTTCATAGCATTTTCCTTAAATTTATATTATCTTTTTAGAGATTTTCTCTGTGAAATCATTATACTGGTCATTTTGCTTTAAATTATATAGAAACCTTTCAATAAAAATCCATGCCACGTAAGGGAATCTATACCTATCGACAATCTACATTTCCAGGATGATTTGACGTATATATATATTATATATATAATATATAATATTATATTTCACTCTAGAGATGTCTAATGTTGATGAGATATGCCACAAATTATATTTGTGCCCATAAGTAACTTGAGTCAACCTTCAACTATTATGTCCAAGCACACTGCCATATTGTTGACTTGCACTCTGCAGAAGAATATGTATTTGTTGAGTACTTATATAGTTCTCTTTTCAAACATGGTGAATTTTCTGATTTTAAGTATTTTTGTCTTAGTGAAGAAACAGCTATATGTTTTGTTGGACAATATTTTTTCACATTCTAATAACCAGTATTCCTTAATCTTCTCGGGCATTTGCTGGTGTCGAAGATCAGTGGAAGCAAGTCCAGTACATGACTGACAGTGAGCAATTTTTTTTATGGAAACTGTCTTAAATTTTAAAATAGATCAAAATGTCCACATGGGATCTGTACTTATTAGAAATAGTATCTTCATTCCACACCTCAAATAGATCAATCTTTACAGTAGCTAAAGATCATTATGATTATTTAAAGATTAAAATGATTATTTCAAGTGTGTACTTAGCGTTCTTACAAAAGATCTAAACTGGAAGGTGAAGGTAACAGTGATGTCTAGGCTATTCTGCTTAATTCAGGAGGAACTTGGGGTTTTCCTTGAAGAGAAGTCCACTGAGATAGCTGACATCCACACAGCACAGTTCCATGACTTGGGAAAGAGCAGCCTGCTATAATTTCTGTAATTTTTAAAGATATTTTTCATCAACAGTAGCCTCTCTTGAGTCTTCTCATCTCTAATGATGAATTTTCAAAAACCTAGGAATAGGTTATTAAGTAACTTTGTCAAATACTATTTTAGCTCTAATCATAATCCAGAAGCTGAGAAGATCTTTATCTTGTCTAGTTTGCTCCATGTGTCACTTCTTTTGTGAAGGCAAAATCTTCTGTAGCAGCAGAATTGTTTTACACACAGAGCTGACTCTCATTTCTTTTCTTCTCCCCATAAAGCTCTACTAAATATCCCAAAAGTCATCATTCCTCTCTCCTGAATAAATTTGCATACCCCTTTAATAATTGCAATTCTCTTCATATAAAATATAAGGTGGGATGTGCTAGTTTTATTAATATGGTATGTATATGTAATCTCAAAGACTCGTTAGGCATTATTCTGTTTTTGTTCATTGGTTTTACTGGATCTTTAACTTGAAAAGTTGGCATAAGTAGTTGCACGTGCTCATAATGGACTAACAGCTTTTTATAAAAAGTATGCGTTAGGTACAGTTCTACACAAAATGTCTTGCACGAGTTTTCCACAAATTGACCATGGGTTTATTTTCTCCACAAATTATCCATTATGTTTGAAAATTTTGTTAAAAGCAACTTTGAATTACTTCTGACCCATTAGATTAAACACTTAATAACTTAATGGGAGGTCACATTGTTGTGCCTGTATGAGAGTGAGAGAAAGTAACATGGCTCAATATGTTGAATAAATACAGCCTCTGAATGCTCGTTTCCCAACTTACATAAATTCTTCGTATACAGAAATGAATCACTGTATACCATTCATTGCTATTTTTTAACTGGGAAACTGATAAATATTTTTATGACCACAGGTAAGCAGAAGGCTCATTTTTTCCACTCCACAAAACTTCTACAGTTCAAAACTTGTTCTGTTCCACATTAAATTTCAGTGAAACTTAAGAATGAAGAGATCTGTCTGAACTGTTGATTTACTACTGAATGGGAAAGAGCTATTCTGGAGTCAGTATATCTGTTTTTGATGAAAAATCTCCTTTTAATCCTTAGAAATGTTTTCCAGAGGAGTTTTCATAAAAAATGGTGTAACTTCATTTCAAGTGCAACTTCATGAACCACTATTTTCCAGCTTGACAGAAAAGTTGATATTCAAAGGCAGCACTGCTTGTGAATTAGAAGTCAAACATGAAGTGAAATCTTTTTACGTTTCTGGTGAGAAGTGGCACTTGATCCTTGAGGCAAACAACTTCTCTTCAACCTACATGACACATTACATCACATTACTAACAAGTGCACTGGCAAGGCTAGAAGATGAAATGCCACTTTCTGTTAAGTTAAAAGTAGGGCACATTTTTCCATTTCTGAAAGCTCTATCATTTCATATAGTTGCTCCTGCAAATGAAAAATGGCAATGCTCCTGTACAAAAGTGATCTATGTATTAGAGGAAAGCAGCTTATGTTGAGCAGTGTGGCACAAGAAGATGCCAAGCTTTTCATGAGGAGAGCATGTAGCACAGTCATGCGGAGATTTACAGAGCCTCACAAATTTAGTGTGCTAAGTGTTTCATTTTGAACTAGACAGGAGGATGAATAAAATATAATTATGGTTGTATTTTTATTTTAGCAAGCTCAAAAAGCTCAAAAAATATAGTGGTCTTGTAGATGGTAAAGATACTTTCGGTACCTAGATGGAAAGGAGAGGGAGGACATGCAGACATTTTTGGTTTTGTTTGTCAGTATTCTGGTCAGAATAATACAGCCAGATTTTGAGATTGTTATATGTCTGTATGTCTATGATAAATCGTATAGAGTTGCCTAGATTTCTTTATTATTGTATTGCAGTGTCTGAAATATTCTCAATTTCCTTTGTTTTATACTAAAATGAATAAAAGGAAGCAAGCTTAATACATCTTCCCACAGCGCAGCAGTCAGGGAATGAGCAGAAGGAGTTTCTCATCTCACACCACTCTGAATCTGTAACAGGAGCATGGGTTGCCCACTGGCTTCTCCAGTAACTTGTTTTTTGCTTCCTTAAGCTGCAGGAAGGAAGGCTTATAAAAATGTTTCAATCAATACTAATAGGTTTTCTTTTGTAGATATTTCACTGCAACTCTGATGTCTACATTGGAGTTTTTCTACATAGGACTGAAATATTCTTCCATAGAGGTAACAGAAAGAATGAAGAGAATTCTTTTCTTTGTCCTATGCCTTTGTCCGAAGGCAAAAAAAGTTGCCTTTTTTTTTCTTTCATTTTAATGTCTTTGACACAATTTTATTTTTAAGGTTTTGCATTGGGGACATAGAAAAACAGTAAAACTTGAATACAAGTAGTAAGATGTGGTAAAGAATGAAACTCTAGCTCACAAAGGCTTCCACTTACAATAATAATAAAGGCTGGAATTGTAATTAGCTTTTTTGGAATGTTTTTCACTCCAGCTGCACCAGACAATACTCTCACTTGTAGTTATACATACAGACATATCTACTTATTTTCCTTCACGTTGCAGCATGTGTACTTCCCTAATTGGCAGCTTGCCATGTATCTGGGGAAAACAAGATTGTATTAGTAAGAGGGAGAGACTAAGATTTCACGTCTGCTCTGCTCAAATATCTTAGTCATGTTAATGAAGAAGAGATTTAAATTATATTTAGTAATTTGTATCATAACACATTTAGAGCCCACATATGGAGAGCCATGATTTGCAAATAATCAAAAGTCCAACTCAAAATTCAGGCTGCCCTTGCAAGACTTCATATTCAGACAAACTTCTAGTGTCAATCAGTGGCGGTTCTATGTAGATAACTAGCAAGAGTGGATACATTTAATAAAGTCACTTATTTTTATCTTAATGTTGGAACTGAAATCAAACTACACCATAGATAGAAGCAAGATGAATGAATGCAATGAACTCAAAAATAAACATTCCTTATTAAATTCTAGAATAACAACAACAAAAAGATTAACAGCCCACACATAGCACATATCAGAGAAGAGCTAATGAAGTAATGAGTTCCATCAGGTATGTATCACTGGACGCATTGTTATTGATCACTTGGCACCAAGTTTATGTGGCTTAGCTAGGCTAGTGTGGTATAACTTATTTCACTGCAAGTTCTTTGAATAAATTATACCTCCTGTGGAAACTCTTGGTACATGTTGTATTTCTCTTTCAGCATCATGGCTTATTGTCAGAAGAACTAGGGAAGTGATTGTTGCCCTGTACTCAGCAATTGTGAGGTTGCACCATGAGTACTGTGTTCAGTTTTGGGCCTCTTGCTCCAAGAAAGACACTAAGGTTGGAGTGTGTCCAAAGAAGGGCAATGAGGCTGGAATGCAATGCTTATGAGGCGCATCAGGGGGAATTTGGCTTGATTATTCTGGAGAGATGAGGCTCAGAGGAACCTTATCACTCTTTACAACCTCCCTGAATGGAGACTGTAGCAAGGTGGGCGTCAGTCTCTTCTCCTAGGTGGTTAGAGACAGATGAGAAGTAATGGCTACAAGTTGCACCAGAGGAGGCTTAGGTTGGATATTAGGAAAATTTATTTTCCAGAAGAGTGGTTGAGTATTGGAACAGGCTGCCCAAGGAGTTGGTGGAGTCACTGTCTCTGGAGGTTTTCAAGAAACAGGTAGATGTGGTGCTTAGCAATATGGTTTATTGGGCATGGTGCTAATGGCTTGATGGTTGGACTTCATCTTAGAGATCTTTTCCAACCTATGGTCTTAAGCAAAACCTATCATGAGTAGAACCAACTGTAACTCTAGATCTTGTGTGAGAAATCAAAGATTTTTATGGCAAAAGAAGTCAAGTTGTGCCATATATGTATTATGTATGGAAGCAATAAGGTCTAACTAGCTCTCTAAGATGTAGAAGTTGTTTTGCTTTTTCTTTTTGTAGCTCTTTTTAAGTGAGCATTTTCCTGTCTTAAAATATTACAGAAATCTAAGACTTCTTAAAAGTGATTTCAGGCAGGCTTGGTGTTGCACTTAAATTCTGCTGTCCCTTTTTTTGTTTGGTGCATGAAGAGTGCTTGTGGCAAGGTGCTACAGATGATTGACAGAATCATAGAATCATTTGAGTTGGAAGGGACTCTTTAAGACCATCTAGTCCAACTACTCTGCAATGAACAGGGGCACCTACAGCTGGATCAGGCTGCTCAGAGACCCGTCCAGCCTGATCTTGAATGTCTCCAGGGATGGGGTATCCACCACCTCGGTGGGCAATGTATTCCAGCGCGTCAACCATCTTTAGGGAGGTTCCTAACATTTACTGTTAATAATTGCAGACAGCAAAGTACTGTGTATTTTGGAGACTTTATACTTGCCAGCATAAGGAACTAAAAGAGTAACAGTAATTGAATTAGACTCCCAGGACTTTCTCACATGTACTATCTGCGATAGCTTGCCTAAGTCTGTACCGAGTGGGCACTCAATCAAAACTACTTGGAAAGAGTTGAAAGGAGTATTACAACATGAATCAAGCAGTTCTGTTTTAGTTCTGTAAAACCAAGATGGTCGTCAATTAACATTAATAAATTTATGATTCAATCGTTAGTGATGATAGGAAGAAACTATATTAAGAACAGCAAAATGGTATCATATTTATTCTTATGCTGCATTTTCTAGCTGATTTCTTGAATTAAGGAGTTTAGTAACCTCCCTGCTATATTCAGCTGTGGGAGGGGGAGGACACTTGAATACTTGTAATCTACTAATGTAACAGTTGATGTGACCACCAGGAGTTTGAAGAAAACTTGGAACTGATACAGCTGAACTTCAACCCAACTTTGCTATGAACTTATCCAGTGTCCTCCTAAAAGACATTAATGTCCATAAAGAAAACTAGATAATTTTTCTTCATTTTCCTCATTTACCCCTTCAGTTTCCTAACACAGTGAATGGGTTTAGCTAACAAAAAAAAAGCATGGAGTAAAAAATTTTCCCAGGATCTCCTAAGCATCCTCGCTATCCTCTTAAGTACTTCTTATTTAGGTGTTTTAGGTGTAAAAATCCTGCTATTACACGATCCATGTTGTATTTCTCATCCATTTTTATCTAGCTCACTTCAGTCTGTCTGCTGGCTGGTAGTTGTGGTGACACTAAAGAGAGGATACTTTTCAACACTGTTCACAAAATATAGGATAGTGTAACTTAATCTCCTTCATCATCCTCCACTGAATTCTCTTTGTCTTTTCTCATTACCCAAATCTCTCTTCTTACACTGCTATGATTCTGGTTTACAGTTTTGAGGATGAGCCCATCCCTCTTTTTAGTCCTTTTCCAGGGATTTCCAGTGAGAAATCATGTATCTTATAATCTTACCTCCAAAAATAAAATAAAATGAGAGTTGTGATTCAGCATAGTGATTTGAAAATGACATGACCTAACATGTCATTTTAAGGCTGCCTACAGGATAGTTAATAAATACTTAAGTGCCTGCTTACATCTGAAGTTTCCATGAATCTCTCTCAGTTTGAAATTAGTTCGTAGCAAGCCACTTACTGAATATTTGGTTTTAGTAAGGATCCTTTAATAAATACAGAAAATACCTGTTAGGATCAGGGTTGCAGGACCCGTGGGTAAATCATTCTTATGTAGAAATAAATGAAGTGTTTCACTAAGAAATACAAATTGAAATTTAATTTCTTATTCAAGAGAAGAGAGGAATGAGATGTTTATATCAATGTTGCTGGAACGGATTAATGCTGGTATGTTGAAGAAAATTTTGTAAAGATATATATGTTTTTGGTCTCTGTAGAAGGTAGACTAGCCAACTGTGGAAGGCAAGAGTGCCCAACTTCCATTTAAGTTGGTTCATAGCAAATTTTAAGATTTGATTTTAAGCAATATGGAAATAATTTGAGGAATAAGATAATTAATATTCTCACAAAATTATGTGCAAGTCTGTCATAATATCACTCATTAATGCTGTGTTTAGGAATTGTGTTCTTGATTTATCAAGATAGAATGGGTGAGAATAGGAATGATGACGAGTGAGACATCTTTTCCTATTGATTTTAGAGTGGAATAATATTCATGACTTTTCTGAGGCTATGCGAAATATGTTTTCTGTACATAGATGTTGTAGATCTGTAGATGTTCTGATTTTCAACTAAAAGGTTGAATTCTACCATGCCACCATATTTTAAAGATTAAATCCACACGGTAGTATATGGAATACAATATCCATTGTTCATACTTCTTGAATGACTTGGAATCATGTCTTAACATGATGAATCCAGATGGGATGTTCAAATACCAAACTCCATTTGGTAATAGCCAGATGTCTTTCCTGGAGAATGAGGAAGGGATTCTCCAAATAGCAATTTCATAGATGAATTGACCTTCAAATTTTGACAAACTGATTCAAGAGAATAGTGAGTAATTTACTGTCTGCATTCAGGCAAACTTGGTCAAATCTCATTTCAGCTTTTGGCTTCAGATGTGGACTTTATCATCTGACCCCAAATGTTTGTGGTTTTCTTTTCTAGCTTAAATAAATAAGTGAAGATAAAATTTACCTGACAACTAAACAGGTTGTAGCGCTCCAACTAGTGTTCATACAGGAAAAAAAAAGGAAAGAGAGGGAGTAGAGAACGGGTAACAAAAAAGCAAGATGCAAAATGTACCACTACCTTTAAAGAAAGTTACATTGCCAAATGATTAGCAGTCAATCAGAAAGGCTGTATCAATAAACAAGAGATACAGTTATGAGTGTTGCCATATTTACAGAAAATGCATAGCTATCTTTTTTCTTTCAAAAAACAAACCCCAAACAAAAACTCTTCAGTTAGGCTACCTTTGAGCCTTACACAAAATGTCACTACAGTGGGCTTGCAGCAGTGCAGAGACTGTAAATATGTTTTGACAGCTGGTACAATCCGAGGGCTTCTTAACAAAATGGGAAAGAATACAGATTTTAATTCAGAAATATTCTCATGTAATAAGGAATGCCCAATATCTTCCAATGTAGAATGCTTTATTTTTTATAAAGTGAATCTCGTTGCTTGTCATAAAATAAAGTATGAGTTTTCAAACAGAAAAATTGAAAAGCAGGTCTTCTCCCCCATGTTTTTCTTCCATGCTGTGTTGCTCTCACTTATTTTACTTTTGTGCAGTAAGGGAAATGCCAGCCAAATGAAGTTGCTAAATATATAATACTGTATGATAAATCTTTGGCAAGATGGGATATGCAGTTCAAGTCTTTTTTATACTCACCAGCTCTTTCTGTAGGAAGCTAAGAAAAGGAGCAGGAAGGCTCAGTGAGATCTTGCAGCCAAAGGCCACAACCTCCTCTCCCTTAAAAAAAATCTCAAATTTTCTTAACTGCTCACCCATCACAACACCCAAAGCACATGGTGAATCCAGAGGGTGTCCAGCAGGAAACGTGCTGTCTGTTCTGTGTAAATCCCAAAGAAGGCAAGAAAGGGAGAGAATGTAGGCACCACATAGTGCTTTACGCAGCAGAGGAGAAAAGAGGAAGCTATTTTAATGCTATCAAGTTTAACTCACTGAATTTCCTATGGTGAATTTGAAGGCCTTTAGTTTTTCGTAATCTACTTATGCAAGGTGGCAGTCTTTTTCCATCTTCATGTGAGCTGGAAATATGTGATGGAGTCCTAACCCACAGAAGCCTTAGGGGATTACCCTACTTTGGTTTAACCTTCACTAAACTAGTTGCCACAGGACAGGTATGCTGCCATCTTGGAGAACCAATTCAGTTATATAACTAAGAAATATTTTCATGAATGGGATGTGCAGTTTCCCTTGACCTATTTCTTTCTTAAAATTCAGAATTCTTTGTCTAGTACAAAGTTAATTTGTTCTTCAGCAGAAACTTCTTGATCCCTCTAGCTTGGATCTGGAAATGCCAGATGAGTCTCACAGATTGGAGGTACCACTGTCCCATATTTTGAGTTATTGAAATTTCAGGAGTAAATGTTCTCTTTAGCATGATATTTTTGTGTTTCAAGGAAATCTGACTGTCATTTTGCAAGTGAGAAAACTATGAGAGACGGTTCAGATTGCAAGTTGGTGATTTTCTTGCTATTTCCACTGATAATGAAAATGCAGATTTGAAATCCTAATCTATCTTGTCTGAACTTAATAAAAATATTTGTCTATCTTTGAAAATACTCCATACAAACACCATTTTAGTTGCATATGTACTTGGAAGTAAAACAACAACAAATCCAAACAACTAAAACAAGCCTTCACAAAATCCTCACAGATCTCATCCTGTCCTCAGTAGCATTTCCTATTTAGATCAACTAGATCCAATTTACATATTGTGAGTCTACCCTTTGCAGGTGAATACTAAGAGGAGGGTTGGAGCTTGTGACCCTTGAGGTCCCTTCCAACCCAAGCCATTCTATGATTTTAATGAAATGGCAGATCAGATTGATGAGGAGCAGCTCACCAAGTGAATTTCACAAGGAGAATGTGGATTGTTTCTTTGTTTTTGTTTGATTGGTTTTCTGTTTAGTTTTTGCTCTGGAACACAGCCAAGATCTGACCCAAGTGCTCACTTATATTCTCTTTTCTTCACTTTCATGTCTATTATATATTAGGAAGTAGTTTATTGGAAGAAACTTTCTCCCCCTTACTCCCCCGGCACCCTCTTCCCCCCTTCCCCTCCCCCCCCCACTCTAAGTGTTACGTAAGACTAAAGTATTATATAAAAATTACAGAAGGAGACACCTCATTTTTCATTACATCTCAGTTCAACATGGAAAATATCTTTAAAGTAAATAGTGATTTGGGACTGCTTGTTTTAATTTCACTTCTTTGTGTAAAATTAATACTTAAGGCATTAAGAAGTGATCATAAGTTGGAGGATGACTGAAATGTGTATTCACAGAAAAAGCAGGTTCAATGGTTAATTTCTTATATTTAGAATGGACTTTTTAAAGTGTGTGTGAAGGCACTGATAGTTCGAAATAGCAAATGAATCTACAAGATGAGTGTCCTATTCCCATTATGGTATTTTTTTTTTTGCAGATTTACTATGGCAAGTAACAATTGCACCAAGTCAGTTTAGAATTTGCAGAGAATAAGCTTTATATGAATCTTCTCTGAAAGACCTTCTTTTAACATTCTAAATAGCAGACGACATTAATTTCATAGAATAGTAGAATGATCTCTAAGCTAAAGGAGGCCTTAAAGACCATCTAGTTCCAGCCCCCCCTGCCATGGGCAGAGTTGCCAAATTTTTTTTTCTGTAGTTAAAATAGAAATGTGACTAATTTTGAAGTTTTATTAAATTTTATACTTGCTAGTCATTGTGAGATTAATCATATATAAACATACAAACTTCATCTCTAGTTACAGTCTTGAAAAGGATTCATAGCAGCCACATAAAGTAAGACAGTTGAAACCACTTTTTCCAGACAGTGAACTTCACAATTCTTTAACTGTTAGTACCTGAATGTCTGTTTCCACTGATACAGAGCAACCTCAGATCTAAGTGATCTTGATGAGATAGTAGGAGAAAAAAGTGTGAAAAATCATTTCATTCTGTTTATTTCAAGACCAGCTCTTCAGTGCTGTTTCCTTCATAGAGACAATGTCTGTTTTCAGTCTACAGAAGTAGTTGAATTCTCAGCTGTGCAAAAAACACAATTATGACAAGTACACTTGACCTTCAGAGAAATTAAGGAGAGTACCACCTGCACTAAATATGTGTCTTGTAAACAGTGTTAGAAGCAAAGAGATACAGTCTGGCTAGTAATCAAGTCCAGTTGCATAGCTTACTAGAATAATGACATTCCAGATTGCTTTAAAGTTTTGACTTCTAATTGTAGCCTGCGCCTGAACAAGCAGTGTTGAGTTGTTGGCATCTGCACTGTGAACAGGAGCAGTTTTTGTGCGAGATAAGGCTGTCCAGCTCTAGGAAGAGCCTGTCATACAATAAACAATTTTCATTTCTTTCTCCTGGTTCTCTTGTAGTAGAAATGTTAGAAATGAAATCAGGGAATGTAACAAAGCTGTTCTGGGACATTTTGCAGAATCCCAAGATTAGAACAGAATTAGGCTTGTGCCTAATCATAGAATAAATCAGTACAGTAAAATCATGAAGTAGAGGCTATTTTTGTGTTTGTTGTTTAAACAAAAAAAATACGCACAGGAAAAAAAACAACCTAGCAAACTCCAAAGCCAATCCCCTTAAGATTATATAGCAAACGAAGACGCCTAAATTAACTCACATATAGAAGTCATAGGAGAATCAGCCTGCTCTTCATGTCTGGAATCCAAGTGCAGTGTTCTAGTACGGACCCCACACACACCTCTCAAGGAAGTTCCTTAAGTGTGAACCCTCGTCAGACCGCTTTTTGTGCAATTATCACCTCAAGGTAACGCTGTACCTAGAATAGATGTCTAGCCCACATAAGCCATAACCACAGTTCTGATGAAATAAGACTACTTCATTTTTTACTTCATACTACTGCCATTCAACTCTTTTGTTTCCATCTTTATTTTTCCTCCATCTTGTTGAACATTTTGCAACATAGCTCAGAGAGAAAGAATGCAAAGTTGGTTATTTAAAGCTTTAAATGTCTAAATCATAATATCACATTTTTTCCTAGGCATAGTTAGCTGGTATAGATCACAAATTGCAGGACTCCTGTACGGGAGTTTTGTGTTTCCAGTAAACTTTATGCTGTAGTTACATGGAGTACATTTTAGTTAAGTGGTATCATAAGGTGAAGAAGCTAGGGATCTTAAAGTCAAAGTCCGCATTTCAGGAAGACATCAGTTCTACAAATGTGGAAAAAATATCTAATGGTCTTGAGGTGGTCGTATCTGGCTTGTGCTTTCGGCAGCAAAGTCCAATTACAAGTCCTCAGAAATCTTAGCAACCATCTACTAAATATACAATGGAGGTGAATAACACACATGGATGTGCTTTTACGTCACATGTATCGCTGACAACTGCAGAATATACTGCAGAATCTTCTATTTAATATACATGTTTTTGTAAATCAAAGTGTAAAATTATACAGACTTCATGTAATTTAGCTTTTTTATCATTAGACTCTAAGACTTGAGATTTTTCTTTAAAATCTCTGTTCAGACAAAATGGATATTTACACATAGACATTAATGTTACAATTTCTGTACAAGAAATCTTTATATTTTGGAGGAAAATCATCAGAAGTACCTTGTCTGTTTAATGGCAGTGGGTTCTGGTTGTCTCTCCTATTTCCATAGCAAAGAGAATTAATTTGAGAGATCAATAGAGTTGCTAGCATACATTGCTTACTCCTACTCTATAATTCACAGTTCTGGGGAGCATACAACAAAGCTTTATCTTAATCTTGTATCTTGTTAAACAGAATTATGCAAATGGTATATCCTTTCAAATAAGCTTTTGTTTTTATTAATTTAGCGCAGTAGTAACTAATAGCAGAAAATGCATAAAATCATTGTGTGTACTTGGGATTAAAAAAAAAAAAAAAAAGCTAAGCCTTGATATTGCATATGTGCAATGAATGGTGTAGTGTAAAATACTGCACTTTGCAGCGCATGAAACCTGCACAAACTTCCCAATAATGCTAAAGCACTTGCAAAAATGTTGCACCTGGAGCAAGGAGGAGTGAAGAGGGCAAAGGTCAGCATTAGGCATTAAGGCACTGACTAAACAGACTTTACACTCGGTGAAAAGTCCAGACAACCCCTGCAGTGTCATCTTACAACTCTGGTTCTCTTCTTTTCAGGACGTAGTAATCCATAAATATACTCAAGTCACCAGCAGCTTAGTTCTTCCCCCAGCCCCCTCCCCCTTTTTAACTCTCATTTTTAATTCTTACATAAAGATCTGAAATTTTAACTCTTTCTGTGTCTTTTAATAAACCTTGGGAACTGCCCTTGTCCTTCACTGTTGTGATTTGCTAGATTTCTCATCTTTTAAAATCATGTTTTGCAAATTATCTTCTTTTAAAATGGTCACAAATGAACTAAAAATTATCCATAACAGAAGCACAAACTCAATATAGGCATAAAGCATTCTCTGATTTTTTTAAAACACTTCACAAGCTGCAAACAACTTAAATGTGTCCTTTAACTTCTGAAATAGTCTGTATGTAAAATATGTAGTATAATACTTGTTTTTGCAACTTCCTCTGACCTTAGTTATTTGGATAGATGAAACTAGTGTCAATTGAGATGTTGCAAGAAAATAATCATGTCGCTTGCTATTGTTGGTTTTTTAATCCAACAAAAAAGTCCTCACTAAATATTTCTTAAAACTGGAAGAAACATAGAGGTAAAACACAAAGAAGTGCTTGTACTTTTATCATACAATAAAGTCTTTCAGTTTTGCATCTATTCCGCTAACTAGCTGGAATCACGAGACCAAACTGATTTTAATCATTTCGTCCAATCCCATTATCCACATCCCAAGGCTTAAGGGGCTGGATAGACTGCTAATATAGTCAGGAGCCTGGACAGTACAAACAGGATGGTGAAATAGCCCATCAATTGCACATAGCCACGCACATTTTACTGACTTCCCCCCACTATGCACGGTGCCAGGCTGCGCTTCCACACAGGATATTTCCTTCTCGCCCAGTCCTCCCTGCCCTCTCTCTGCAAACCACCCTGCAGACATGCCATGCTGCCATTTTGTTGAGTTCTTGCAGTTCTTGAACAGCAGTGACAAAAGGCGGTTGAAAGTCTATTTCTTTCATACTCCTCTGTATGAAAATGAATACAAACATTCAGCAGAAAATGGTATTTTCTTTTTTGCATGGAGATCCATATTTGCTTGCGGAGAAAAGATTTTTCAATTCCATGTGTGTTACACTGTAATCTTAGTTAATCACAAAATGGTGGCTGGAGAAAATCTGTGAAACCTCATGACCAACTTCAGGCTCACTGATTTTTGCCCCTGTGTGGTGACTTTAGAATTACTGCCCAAGGATTTATAAAGTTGTCTGTTTAGTGCTGGCATTAGATTGTCAATACAAATAGAAAGCTGAAATTGGGAATATGATTTAACTACAACCAGCAAAGGGTATTTGCTTTTCACTGTAAATGCAAGCGGTGCTGTGGAAATTAAAAGCATATTTTAACACCATGTGTAAAGCATAGGTTGAACTTTGAGCACTGAAGTGGTTCACTACATGTCTTTTTTACTTTAATAATAAGAATATGCTCAACGCCATTACGTGATCAGGGCTTTGGTGTGTATGTACTGGCTGAAAATATTTGGGCCTCAGGTTTGGTACTGACCCACATGCAGTGCAGTGATTTGACCTGAATTTATAGCATCACTGTCTCATGGATCTGTTTGTTAAACAAGCTGCTATTCTGGAGGAGTCAGCATTTTAAATTTAGGCCTTGTATGGCAGTGCTTTACAGTGAGCATAGAGCATCACTGCAGATGGATTAGTGAAGTCTGTTTGTCCTATATTCTGATCTTTTGTTGGCTATTGAAAAACTAAAATTCTATTTTTAAGCATGTGAAAACTAAGCTTGAACTTTGTGAACCTCTTGAGGCACACCTTTATCTGAAGCTATAGAAATAAGACAGCAAATTTACTTCATTTAACACATGTGTACATGCATGCACACAGAAAAACAGAAAGAGAAAAAAGATTATTGTTCTATCTAGAGTTTTATATGCTTTCTGAGCATCTGAGGTTGTGTTCGGGACACTTAGCTGTGATAACTCAATACCAGCCTCACAACGATATTCACGTATTCAAAATTTGAGTTCTAGTAATATGACATAGATGAGAAACAAGGCAGTAGTTACATGATTTGCCCAAGGCTACAAAGTGTATTTCTGGAGAGCTGAAACCAGACCTTTTATCACATCTGCCTGGCCAATCCCAAAGTCTGTGCTTTGTTTTATGTTCTCAGGCGTGTTTCTTCACGCACATGTTACTTGAACTGCATGCCTGACGTACACTAAAGGCCATGTTGCCCACTACTTTCTAATTTTTTTTTTTAATTTTTTAAATTTTATTTTATTTTATTTTTGCTACTTTACATTTGGAAACGGTTAGAACTTCAATAAAAAAAAAATTTAACAGAAGAACATGAAGATACGTTACCTAAATTATTTTCCAGAACTGTTTGGTAGTTATTGGTTCAAGCTTCCAGTGATAATTTAAAACTATCAACTTCTCAAGAATAATATTAAACTATACTGGGAAGAGTTGAGTGACTTAGACATATCTAAGTTATAATAATAGTAATAGTAATAATAGTAAAAATAAAACTATTCCCAAATTTTATTCTTGTGAGTATAAAGAAAACTTTGTTCTGTACTGCTTTCAACTGATACTCTTTTTCTTTCTTTCCTTCTAAAATATTCTTTCTACCCACTTACATTATCTGTGGATTACATAAACGTATATGTAGGATCTTGTGCATCTTTACTTTACTCTACTTATTAAAACTCAATGATCATGGTTATATTAGTCTCCAGATGATATATCATTAAATCCCAATAAAACAGCAGGTTGTGATGCAATCTGTGTGCATGTTTCTGTTGATAATGCTCATGCGTGATATGTACACTATTTACAGTCTGTACTTTGCATGTAGCTCTCAGACACAAGTGAGACCATGATCTACAACCCACTTATTGTGGGTGAGGAGTGTGTACAAAATCCGCATAGGCAAGTTAGTAGCAATAGAAGATTTCAGATATTTTAAAGGTGGCACTTCGGATAGTGAAACATATGTTTTCTATATTGTACTGTATTTTCTTTTTTATTTAACTACCATCTCCTTTACCTTTTCTGACCTTGTTAGAAAAGGGAAAGCAGCTCATCGAGCCTTAATTCACCCACACCTTTCCTTTTTTATTTGCTCTTTGCTTGAGGGCTTTTTTTTCTCTTGAATATTTCACAATGAAATGATGCTGAGTACCTGTTTGTCTGGTGTGTGATAGGCATTCCTTGTTGCACACATTCTTAAGAGAAGAATTCGTAATGATTTTTGCCTGAATGCAACTAGATTTGCTGCTGTACAAATAATATAAATTAAATATTCTTAATTATTTTAGCTCATGCTAGAAAAGGTTCAAGACAAAGGGGAGATTGATGCAGTGTGCCTTACAATGGCTCTACTGATTTCTCTACTGGCCCTTCCTCTGCACATGGTCAATTAGAATTGAAAATCCTGTGCTGATTTCATTCACTGGAATTTTTAAGCAGGTCAGGAAGAAAGATGTTATTGAAAGGAAAAGTCTCATCTAAATAAGAAAAGAACACGTGGCCATCTGGTCTAACTGTACCATGCTGAAAGTCATTTTGGCTCAGCCATAGTTTGATCTTTACAACAGTTTGCCAAAATATCAAACAGAAATCTGTTTACATTAAACCACTCTGTGTTTTTTATCTATAAAAATGCAATGTGCCATCCTCTTCCTATCTGTAATGCATGAGCTCATTTGACCCCATTACCTTGCTCAGACTGACTGTGTTTCTGGTAGACACTCAAGTTACTTCTGCTACGTAAAGGTATAAGTGAAACAGTCTGTCTTTTGAAAGTTTTAGAAGTAATCCTGAGCACTTTATTGTTACGATTAAAACTTGCACTTCTGCTAGAACAAGAAAAGGCTGTGACACGCGGATGCAACAAGGGAAGCAGGAGGGGAAGAGAGGGGTTGGGAGGACTTGTATTAGAAATTAGAACTTGAAGTTTCTGTGAGTAGCACCATGGAGTCTGCACAACCACTTGAAGGCCATAAACTAAGGTATAAGCTGTAATAAACATCAAACTTTTAAGGAATAGAGTCATAAATATGCATGAGCTTCCTCAATTGCTTTGTTTTCAGCATCAGCAGCAATTTAAAAGTTTAAAGAAATCAGCAAAAAATAGAGGTCAGAATTTTCATATTTAAAAAAAAAAATAAACTCTTTGCGTAAAAACCTAAATCACATCTCTCCAAATCTCCAGTACTTGGGCAACAGCAGCTGGAGGCTAATGCCATATTTGACAAAAGTAGGTAGGAGTAACCAATCCAACTCAGTTAGCAAGAGTCGTTGAACACCAAGCATTGACAAAAAGAAAACAAAACAAACAAACAAAAAACCCTAACAGCAGGAGGCCTTATGGGGAGAAGAATGATGCACTAAATATGGATTTGAGGGTCCTGCATTCATAAGCTCAGGTTTAATGCTCAACTTTTATGTGATTAACCATTAGTTTTGCATTGACATACACTACAAACATTGACAGTTGAAATATTCATTTGAATACAAAGTAGTATATAAATCTTCTGCAATTTCTAGGAATGGATTTGTGTTGGATTTCAGCCTTTAGGAAATGGATAAAAATATGATTGCTTATTGTCATTACCACTTAAGAAAATAAAAGTCAGCACTTCAAAATGCAGCTGCAGTCATTCTGAAATTCATTTGTAAAAAATGACAAATTTTCTTTTTCAAGCATAACACGCCAGAAAAAAAAAAAAAAAAAAAAAAAAAGTAGAAAGTAGCATATTAATCCTACCGAACTCATGTATATAGACGTGCCTTTTATAAGCATGTACTTACATAACCATTGTGTTGAATCAGCTACTGATATTACATACAAGGTATGTAAAATGTTCCATCAAATAAGTGTTTAATTCCTTGTTTTAAAAAATACAGCAATGCAAATGTGACTGTAGCTCTCAATTCATTTTCTTTCTTTCTTTGAAATCTCTTTTCTGGAATCTTTACCTTGCCTGTAGAAGACTGTTGTCTCTAGATGCAAGCTTTTGTTTGTACACCTCTGCTGCTAAGTAAGTTTTTGTAAAGATTAAATATCTGGGCTATCAATATTGGGTCCCTTTGTTGTGTCTATTAGCAGCATTAAAGAAAATACCTAAAAAACCCCCGAGTCTTATCCTTCTAGCAAGATACTTGTTAGGGTGGCTAAACTATATTTTAAGACTTTCCAGGGAGTAAATTAGAAGCACACATGTACAAGGACATATCTTCAGTTCTGTTCACACAGAGTCCATACTGAAATTTGTACCATACCATAATTTGTACCAGAAGGCGATACAAATCCAAAGAACTTGGAGAAAATAGGTCCACACAGCATATATTTAAAAACGAAATGGCAAAAACTGCTTTCAGTCTGCCTTGCCCCTGGGTGTCTGCTAACCCCACCCATAGCCACACCAGACAGAGGGCGACTATTTTGGGAGCACTGCGTGCCCAAGCCCAGCTCTTACGTGGTGGCTCTGGGCCAGCCGGCAGAAGGGCTGTGGCGGGGCCAGGCTGGCTGCGGGAGTGACCAGAGCAGCCCCAGCCATGCTTCCCTCCCTCCATCTGCAGACAAGCCTGCCTGTAAAGCCTCTGACTGCTGCTGAGTCGAAAACTGCCACAAAATGGTCTTGGAGATCCTGCTAATCTCTCTGAAAGCAAATGCTAAAGTGTTTCAGTGTGACCGCCTTTCAGTTATAGGGCTGTACACTGTTTACCTTTATCCAGGGTATTGTATACATACAGAAAATCTTAGTGTGATAGACAAGAGCTGCACGGTAATTGTGCAACTAATGCATAAACTTAGAGTAAAACACTGCAGTGACTGTAAAGCTGGAGTAGAAACCACCATAAAATCAGAAATAGTGGGGGCTGTAGCTATGCAGAGTGGAAAGTGTGTGCACATAAGCACGTGTTTTGTACAATAGCATGCATATGTATTTATGGAATTACTGCTTTTATTTGAGAATTACAGAGAAGTCAAAACTGAAGGAGGTAACGTAGGGAGAAAAGGGCTGTGTTTGCCTCAAATCTCCCTGCAGCCCGTCTCAGACTCCTCCTGACGTGCACATAGCAGAGCAGCAGGCTCGCCGTGCGTTGCGTGCAGGCTCCTTGATTGTAGAGGGGAAAAAAACCTGGCTGGGCTCCAGCGAGGCAGCGCAGCTCTGTTGATCATTATGTCTAGCCTTCAGGTGTCTGCGCGGTGGGCGGCGGTGGGGGAGGGGAGAAAGGAGGGCAGACAAAGAATAATATGGTGTATTTTTAAAAAAATCGTATGTTAAAAATTCACCTCAAGATCCTCTTTTTTTTTTTTTTTTTTTTGAAAAACGCTTCTTTTAACGTTCCTTTCCCCACAGTGGGAGCAAGCAAACATCTGTCCAGGAAGATTTATTTAAGCCATAATTAGTAGCGTCTGGAGTCTTTCAACAATTTCTCCTTATTGCACTTAAATTTTTTTAAAAAGGAGTCTGCTCCTCTTTCACTTAGTAACTGTTTTCACTGCATGCTTTACTGGAGATCCAACCCAGTCAGGACCGAGTCAGATTTCTATTGTCTTTGCTTTTTCCCCTTTGAATGTAGTTCTCAAGATCTAACTTTTGCGGGGGTCTGGGGGAAGCAAGCAGGGGAAAGATCTCTTGAATGTTTGGAAAGAAATACAAATCAGTGCTTCTTGTTCTGCAGTTATCGTTTGGGTTTGATTTCTTTCCCGGAGAAGGAAAAAGCTCTGCTTTGTCTGTTGCTTCTGTTTGAGAACTCTCATAAATCTTGCCCAGAAAGCAACTTGGGCTTAAGGAGATCTGGGAAGCGATTGCAATGCCTCTTACTAGGAATATTCTCTTCTTTCTGCCCCCTTCGGCCCCAGTGCCCCCTCCACCCGCCCTCCCAATGCTGTGCTGTGCGGAGCCCCACTCCCTTCCCCGCCTGCTGGGAACCCGCGCGACTGCCAGTTGCAATGGAGAGGCAGTTAAAGTTGCTTATCAAAAAGCCTCTCCTCAGGCTGAGCGAGTCCAGATATTGCATGGCAGTGTTTTCTCAGTACAGCCATAATCCGCCCTGCTCTCCCCCCAGCCGCCCGCTCTCCCCCTCCCCCCATGGAAGGGGTGGGATGGGAACCTTGCTCGACTTCATTGTTCCAAATGTAAGAGCTATTTGCCCCAAAGTGTCTTTGCTGTCTTTCATAGCTAATTATAATAACTGTCAGATGAATGCAAAGTCTGGGTTGCCCTTGCTGGCGGAGTTAAAGTTTGCTTTTATTTTTTCCCCTTGGGGACAGATCAGGCATGGTTAGACACAGAGTACAAATAAAAGTGAACAACATACGTGTGTAGGGCTTTTTGTCTTTGTTTTTCTTTATGAACAAAGCAGCATGCTGACTATGTCAGGAAGCAGTGTGGCATGCAGCATGCATGCAGGCACTACCCTGGAGGAGAACTCTTTCTTTTTTTCTTTTATTGAAGCATGCAAGAAATATTTCTGAATTTGAATAACAGTTTTCATACTTGTTCATCTCATTCAAAAAAGTAACCCTCCTTTTGGTGCACATAGCATTTTGACAGTTTTAAGGGATTTGCTTTTCAGGCTGAAAATAAAAAGAAATAGCCCCGTACTCACAGTTTTGTTGTGCTGTGCAGGTCGCTGTTTCCTTCCAGAGACACCAGGAGAGTAGGAGGATGTCAAGGGTGCAGAATTCCAGTTTAATTCAGAAGAAATGTGCAAATATGTTTCTTGAAGTCGCCTGGAAGTCAACCACTTGTGCTCAGACATCCCATTGCTGCTCTGCATGCTATACTATCTGCAGTTCTGAATTGAACTAAATACTGCCCATGTGAAAGACAGGGGAAACACAGTCATGTGGGACACACAAATCCACTCTATTGGCTCTGAAGGCACAACTTCAGCGTTCTTGCATTTCCACCATTGGTTAACAGTTCAAGCTGAAAGAGTCTAGGTCCTCCTAGTGAGTCCGTTTTCCCTTTATGTGTGGAAGAATGACTGTAGGATTTTACAGTGACAGGATTAGTTAAGAAAGGGACTGAAGTCATCCCTTTGACTGAAGCTGGTGGGTGGGGATTGGAAGCTGTGCTTTTCTCAAGTCGACATTTTTCCTTTTTCTGCCCGTCTTCGGTATATCAGGAAATGCTTGTAGTTAACTTGGGCAGTGAGGGAAACTGAAGTGACTTTCTCCAGGTTAGGTTCAGGAATAGAGACTTTAGAGTGAGACAGATTGTGCAGTAATTTTATGGGAATTACTCTGGCTGGCTAAAAGGTAGCTATTTTCTCTTTTCTAGATTTTTAAGCATTGAAAGGTTTGTTTTAGAATCATCTAACTTGAGCATTTGCATGCCACGAGCTAGACAAATAAATCCAGCAGTCCCAAGACCTATACTAGTAATTTGTGTGGCAATAGAAACTATTATTTTTTTAAGTTATTTAATCTTCTGGGAATATTATGATATAATAATATTTATTTATCATGTTACAATCAAAGTATTCTGTATGAAGCAACAGAATTCGATAAGTATCTGTAATTGCTGATATTATGACATTTTGAGAATAACAAAACTATTAATATTAAATAAGAGGGTAGAAAATTGAGTATTCCTTATTTTGGTGTAATGTCATGTGCCTGATTTAGTTATGCCAGCGTGAGCAGTAATTTGAAACGGTACTCAGTCATGTGTGACATACTTCTCCAATTAACCCTTATTAAAAAGACCTTTCTCAAATCCCACATGCATATTTCCCAGAGTCACAGAAGGCAGAGGTATGACAGATCTGTCAGGCTCAGTGTCCATTCTCTCTTTGCAGGTTTGTTTCTAGGGCTTTGACCAGTGCTGCTTAAATACCCTAAATGTGTGGCTCCTGTTGAGGGATTGCTGAACTTAGGGTGCTAATGTAGCAGCCCAAGGGTTTAAGTGGGCTTGGAAATTTTCCAGAATAACTGTTCTGTGGCAGTTAATTCATTATATGCCTCAAGAGTACACAGGGCCAAGTACCGACAAGCTACATCGTGGGTGCTCGTCTGTGTACGCTCTTATTCAGCAGCTTATGCCTAGCTCCTGGTGCCAGGAGTTCTTGTTTGTTCAGACCACCTTAAGACAACGTGTCTTTCTCTTTGGAGTTCACTCTCAAGCTATTTTTAGACTTTTATCATCACCTCGCTGACCAGCCTTGTCATCACTTTGTTGAACACCGTCTTCCAGGTGTAGCTGCAAAGGATATGGGAATGTTCCTCTGCAGCCTGCACCTGGTATTGCTGCAGAAATCGATATGAGCTTGCTCGATACCTAAGCACAAAAAAATACGTATTTTAAAAAATCTACTCACAAACCTGAAAAGAAGGACTTCAGAAAAAATGCTACATGTAGAACACTGCATGTTTTACTGCCAGCTAAGAAGGCCTATTGCAAGGCTTTCTGTGCTTGTAAGTGCTAAGAAGATGCAGAGCATTTATTCTTCTTTAGCAGGCTTACTTTAAAAAATGCTCAGTAATAACGCATAAAAGATGGAATTAATATTTTCTTTAATTGTTGGGTTTGGGATTTGTTAATCTTCATGAAGAAAGGCAATTGTCTGGTTTGGATAAAACAAGGCTATAGCAGTAGCATCAAAACTTTCTCTCCTCCCTCCTAAAATGTTTTTGACTCCACTGGGCTTTCACATCTGGACTCCAGAACAGGGATGGGAGAGAACTGAGAGCCCTGGGAGACATTTTCTTTTTTTCACAGTGCTGGTGGTCTTCATAATTTGGTTACTTTTTTTGTTGTCATTTAATTCAATTAAAGTGGGAAGAAATAGTAACAAAATAAACCTTACTCCAGAGTGCAGTTAAATCTTTGTTTTCAAGACCAGTACACGGTCTTGTGTTAAATACATCTTTTTCATTAATGTTGATTCCTGATTTTAAATGTTGGAAAGCTATTTAGAGGGAGCAAATAAACATATGTATTCATTTAATACTGTTCAGCTGTTTTCTCAAACAAATCGTGGGTGAATTTTGGGGAAATACAGGGAATCAGAAGCAAAGATTGCTCACCTGCACTTCTAAAGTCATGAGTCAAAACCTTAGGTGATGCAAGTGGATGTGTTTGTGTATTAATACTTAGCATCAGTATTGTCTTCAGAGAGAGAAATGCCTCTGTATATTCAGTGGAGATTTTGTTCCCCATATCATCTCCATTGAAAAGTAATCAAAGCTAAGACTAAAACTACATCAGTTTAATTCTCCTTGATTAACAAACTGCTGCTTCCTCCATTATTGGATACTGGAAAGGATTTCATAACTATAGGAGTCAAAGGATGAAAGCATGATAAAATCATCACAATATGGTCAAGAACATTGATTTGTAAATACTCTTATTATGACCGTGATGCTTATGTGAGACATGATGTTGCTATATAACAGAACTGTCGGTCTGGAGACCACACTGACACTGTTATGTGGTCCTCTATGATTCCATCCACTGACAGAACGGACTTGATACTTAATTAAACTTGTGTTAAAATTCCATTGAATCAGTAAGATGTAAGCATAGGCTTAACTCCTGCCTAATAGAGGTCTTGTTCCTAAGAATTTTCACAGTTCCCTGCATGGGAACATTAGGAAAGAAAAGGCTGAAGTAAGTAAGAAATGGTCTTCACTAAAAGATCTCTTTTTTTATTCACTGGAAATATTAGAGAGCATATGGTGTGAGGGGAGAAAATAGAATGGCCTTGATCCTCTCGTGTGGGGTGCATTCCCAAACTTCACCAAACAGCTCGTGATTTCTACTGTGTAACTCTGAGCACAGTGACCATTGGTGGGAGGAAGCAATTTGCCCCTCAGCTGCTTTATCATGATGTGTGCCACATTTAGGCAAAAATCAAAACATCAGATAAATTTCTTTCAGAAATACTTTGAATAAAGGCACTTAGGCAGTGTGCTTGTTGATGTACTGTATTATATAAATAGATACTTCAGAAGGCATTTACCCTTTCCTCAGAAAATCAAATGCAATACCATCACATGAGTAATGTAGACTTCATGTTGCCCAGTGTTTATAAGCAACACTTCTTGCTATGGAAAATGCTATGGAAAATGCCTACTCTTTATTGTATGGACTGTATATTTGCTTGCAACTTTGGCAGAGAATACTTGCTGTTCTGTACACCTTTGCTTTTTATAATTCAGCAGTAGGTGGTATCTGCTAAAGTTTAAATCTTGTATTAGTCACTGCTAGTAAAATCCCTCACTGTGATGACTGTTGGTAATGCATGAGAAAAGAATAAATCAGTTGGGGGGAAAAAAAATAGAGAGATTGGGAAACTGGAAGAAGGGAAGAAGATAGAGAAGAGGCAAAATTTCTGACAGTGGCAAGTGGATAAGTTACCAAAAGGCCATTCCACAGGGAGAAATTTCCAGAGCCTGGAAACATGAACACAACTTGTAGTGTGCGCATATATTCCAGAAATGGTTTTATACGCTAGTTAAGAGCAGCCTTACGGTAGCATGAGGACACCTTCCAGTGCAGACGATATAGGAGAGCTCTGAAGGAATGCTTGCTCTTGTCTCCTGCACCAAGAGGGGCGAAACTTTCTTAGAATGCTGTCTAAGGTGGTCATCTGTGCTGCATGTGAACCAGCTGGTCAGGCTGCAGTATCTCCTGCCTACAAAAAGGAAAAGAAACAGTAAAGCTGTTGGTATCATAACTGTTGGGGGAGGGGGGGTTGTTGTCCTATTGTTTCGTTTCTTTGATGAACCATTGATGGATGGAAGGAATGATTTCTTTTTCATTCCGTTCTCTCCCCTTGGTATTTATGTAGATGCTATGTAGATAAGAAACAAAAGATTTACTGGGAAGATTTTCAGCAGAGTGGGAGCCAGTATCCCACTACTTCTGAAAGTCAGAGGAACTTATCCCTGTTTCCTTTATAGGCTTATAAACGTCCTCAGATTGAGTATGTTCTTGACCCATATGAAATATGAAATACTTCAAGCTTTTAGATATTTTGTGTTTACAAATCTGATTTTGGTTACAGGACTTTTGATCAGGAATTCAGATCTCATCAACATCTGATTCAGATGACCTGAGGGTGTTAGGAAAAATCCTGAATTTTCAGCTAATCTATTCTAAAATTTTTAGAAGCTTTATGCAGTGACAATTAAAACAATCTGATAACAACTGTATTTGTAGGGCTAAAATTTGTAGCTTTTTCTGTAAACAGTGAGTTGATAACTGCAATGTTGTTCCAATGAAATTGGGTGACAGAAATGTTTGAGAACTTGGCTATATTCAAAGTGCTGCAGAATTACGATGTCCAACAAGATTTGATAACAGAGTTAGAACCAACAGTGCTTTTAAGCTGATATATGTCACGTTCAAGATACACTAAATACATGGCAACCTTTAAGGTTCCCCTGAAGTGAAAGATACTTGGACAATGTTTAGATCACATCTCCAGAATCCAGAAAGCCTGGTGATTTCTATTAAATAATGTTGTTTTTTTTTTTTTCCAGGGAGCTTTTCTGAATTTTTTGTAAATCCATTTTTATAACTGTTTTCTAGTTGTTTTTGTCCATAAATCCCTTCAATAAACCAAATTCTCTTCTATGTAATAATGTGAGCATGAAAGTCAGCTGGTCTGATTTTCACTAAGAATGAGGGGCTCAGATGGGGGCAGTCTGACTTGTTGACCGTGAGGGGTTTTTCTTTCCTCAGACTGTTCTGATGAGGTTATGTAATTCTTTCTGATTTCAGGTAAGTTCTTTGTTCTCCCATATAGCATATAAGCATATAAACTTCATAAATTATGTTTAGAACTGCCACTTTCTCATAGAGGGCTGCACTTGGCCCTTTATATTTTCATTTCCATCTGCTGTAAAATATTCTACTGGCTTAAAAATCTGAAGTGTTTCAACATTTTGTGACAGAATTTAGTGAAGAATGATCGTAGTTACCAGATCACATTTAAAATGCAGAAATCTTTTAATGTAAAAGTTGTATGTGGTCTAATTTTGTAATTTTTTATTTAACATATCCTTCCCCTGGGATAAATCATCTCTATTTTCACACAGGAAATAGATGAATGTTTAACTATTTCACACTATATGTAACAAAATTAAATAGAGCAGCCACTCCCAGCACCTGCAGCACTGTCTGCAACAGAGGAACAGGATTGTTATGAAAATGAAGCATCACAGGGAAACAAGTCAGATGCAACTGCAACTTTTTCAGTAAAATATATATTAGTTAAAATATATTAAAATTTGATCCAAAATATTGATTATTCTGGGAACAATATAATAAATTTTTGAGACTTTTTTTTTAAAACAATTTTGATTTAAATGGATCTCCCATTTGGAAATTTGTTATTGTTTTCTGACAATTTGTCTATTTCAGTCTTTTTGGGATAAAGATAGCAGGTAGTTTTCCTCATTTCTATTCCACTTTTGGGTGGTCTAAGGTGAGGTGGTTTCAAAGGAATTTCTCTTTAAACCATCTGTCTTCCACATTCTACTTTTTTTTAACAGTTTCTTTTAGTCTTTTCTTAAGAGAAATTAATGCTGTATAAAGGCAATGCTAATACTGTAGCTTTCCTTGCAAGAAGCCAGATCTGTTACTTTAAGGATATGCATTTTTTCCTCTGGTAGCTTATGAAAATTTAAATTAAAAGGATTTAATAATTTAAGCAACATAGTTTAGTGAGTGAATGTTGAAGAACAGAGGAGTTTGAAATTGCTAGTAAAACATGAGACGTTTCAGAGAATATAGCTTGATACTTTACTGCCTTAAGGCACTGATCCTTGCTAGGTGTGTGCAGGGTAGAGATGCTTTCAGAAATAGATTATAATTTCATAGAGTCAAATAGGACTGGTACTTAGCAATGACATTCCATCCGTAATTATATATTGGATTACGTATTCTATATTGATTAATGAATTTCTAATAGACTAAAGAGCAAAGAATTCTTTCAGCAAGAGGATTTTGATCTTCGGTAAAGAGCGAGATGGAGGCAGAGGGGAGGAAAGCAGGAGAGGGGGGGGAAATCAATGCAAACTGCACTTGTTCAAATAATTGCAGTCATGAAAGTATGTTCACATATTCGTCTGATCCTTGTAGGGGAATAAAATCCTATCCTGTGCCCTACTAAATGTCCTCATGCTTTAAGCAATATCTTTCAGTGTTTGTTTTTTTTATATATAGTCATCAAGATAGTGTCTAAATATCCTAATACCACATCCTTTGCTCTGCTTCTCCTTTTTCTTCATGCTGTTTTTATGGACCTTGTTTGTGGTATATCGCAATCTAGTCTAGAGATTTCTTGCATGAGGGGCCTTGGCTGAGATCCTTAGTGAAATCAAGGAGGAGAGTGGGTTTCAGAGTCTCAAGTGGCATGAGGCTTTCACCCCTGCCTTTATTCAGCACACCTCTAGACAAAGGAAACAAGTACGAATGAAGTGCTTGAGTAATAAGCCAATTATTCCTTTTAATTAGGACATGTATAGGGAACTCTTAAACTAAAGAAAGGGTGGGATCTGCTGAATAAATTATTTGCAGTAAATAGTTTGCCCAGCTCTAGTTCTGACAGAGATAAAGCTGCAGTGGCATCAAAGTGTCTGCTCATACAGGGTGTTGCTCTGACACAGATGTCAGACGACAAATCAACATGAGGTGAACAGATGAGTCCAATTCCCTGCCTTGCTCAGCTGGGAAGATCGCCAAGGGTGGTCAGACGGGCTCCAGGATGCTTTTAGAGCATCCTTTAGTTGTAAAAGATAAATAAAACTGGCCAGGAGGTAACTTCTGTAATACTTTAAATCTGCTTTGCAGAAATTACAAAGGAGACTACAAACAGCCTGGGAGCTATTTGTCACAGTGTGGTGGCGAGGTTCAGTGGCACCTTGTGGCCACCTTAAGACTGAGAAGAGACCTAAACATTCTAAACAGTTCTACTAGAAAAGTAGGTGTTGCTAAACAGAACTTTAAAGTAGGTATGGTTGATTTTGTCAGTACTGAATTTACCTCTCTACACTTTGCTGATATTTGAGAGTAAGTAACAGTATGAAAATCACTGAAGATGTCATGAATAGGCAGTGATTTGAACCTCCAGTAGGGATGGTACTTTGACCAGTTTTTGGAAAGCACAGTTTCCTTTGGGCTCCCATTAACCATTTTAATTTCTGTACCACCTGCTGAGCACCTCTGTCTTCTTATCACACTTTCATAAAATCATTTATTTTCCATAAAATTGAGTGCTTACTTAGGAAAAACCAAACCTACCAGACTAAAGACCGTTTAAGTGCTTCCTTTGACAGGCAGCTAGGAAAGGACCTCATTCAGAATAGCCATCCTGCAGGCAGGACTTTGGTAGAACCATTTAAACATGTGCTGTGACAGCAGCCATGCCGACATGCAGAGCCTGATGTGGCAGCTGGGGTTGGCCAGCTCCAGCTCCGCATACGTGCAGGAAATTTCAGAATTCAGACTGCCTGCACCTCTAGCCAGCGATCTGTCATTCATGGGCTTGAAATGACTTAACATTGATAAAGGCTAATTTTGGTTGAAATCATTTTCAGAGAACAAAATTTTACTTTGGGCAATAGAACAGATTCATAAAAATCAAACACACACAAATACAAACAAACAAACAAAAATTGATTATTTCACCTGTTTCTTAAAACGAATATAAAATGAACATGAGCAGATTTTTTTTGCTCTCTGTTCCTGCTTCTGTCAGACTTCATTACTTTATAGTATTTGTCCTCCATGTAATGTTTGAAGACATGTTTTAAAATCATGGTAATTTTGTATCAGATTTTTGGCAAGACTTTTTAATTTCTTTAAGAAATTCTGTAAAATGAAGTTATGATGCAGTTTGCAGTCCTTTACCATATTGAAAATCTTCATTTTGCATTGACATATTTTCGGGATAATAGCAATAGTTGAGATCTTGCTTAAATTTCTGTAGCTTTCTAATTCCAGCATTGTAAAATTTCTTTAAATTAGTATCTTTCACAAAAACAGAATTATACTGAAGATTAATTTTATCATACTGTTAAAAACTGTACATCAGAGACAAACAATTCATGTAGAAATATGTGCCTGTTCCTTTGAGAGAGGTGAATAGATAAACTGTCCAAGGTACAGGGAAATAGAGCATGGATAATGCGGGTTTGAGATATTCTGTTGCTTAAGTGATGCATTAAATCAATATTCTGCAAAGCTTTTTCTTGTTAAGTTATTTACTTGGCTGCTGTCACAATTCACCATTTAGGTCATCGTCTTTTCTAAAAAATGCATTTTCTTGTGGCCTAATTTAACTTTATCTCGATACTTCAAATCCTCAAGTAATGAAACTTCTTCAAATGCTAAAATTGTAGCGCTGTATTAATGCTAATATTTACACTGAAATTCCTGACTTGGTTAACAGGCTTGGAAAAAATAGACTTTCAAGTGAATGACTATTTTATCTGCATAAAAATCTATTGCTACAAATGAAAAACAGAAGGAATAAAAGGTAATGTTAATAATCTAATAAAAGGGAAAATGCTTTAATAGAATCCTAAAGAGAGAATACTGAAAAGGCAAGCATTATTCAACTATTTTGATTTTAAAGTATATCTGCATAAATGAAATCAAAGAGCTTCAGTACCCTGGAGGTATTCTGTTTGTCCAACAACATAGACACACCCTGGATCATGAATCACCTCTGTGATAAGATTTTACTGAATTTAAGATAACAAAATCATTTTAAACCAAGCAATTTATACAATTAATTTTTCCTTTAATAAAGATAAAAGGGTAAGATCCTCCACTTCCTGTTAAAATCTGTCTTAATGGTTGATCATCTATACTGTACTATTTGAGAAACACCGTTTACATAACATGTCGTTAGTCACACTGCCCACGTGTGTGCAGCTGATTCTGCACTTCTGTTTTAGATGGTTTTGTATTTTTTCAAAGAATTCTTGAAGGAATTATAATTACAAGTGACAGCCACAGGGCTATGTGTTTAGTCTCTGCTTTATTTTCTGTTTTGTTTTGCTTCTTTCTAAGCAATTTCTTGTAATTTTCATCTAGACCAAAAGCCAGTGTTTCGAAAGAGAATTTCCTCATCCTTATTAGAATATTTTAGAAATATGGATTCTCAAATAGTGAAGAAATGGTGAAGCTAATGCATGGCACTTGGGTTAAGGAGACTGCAAAGATTAGGATTAATTATTTACAAAGGCGAAAGAATTAAAATGGGTCATGAGGAAAAAAAAATGCAAAGTACTGAAGCTTATAGAGAGATTGGGATTGCCTGTCTTCCTTGTGTCGCACACAAGGGATGAGAGAGATCTTCAAACTAATCTGAAGATAGAAAAATGTTGGTTTTTTTTCTTTCTTCTCTGCGAAAGGAAGTGCTTTTACACACCATGTCTGATTAAAGTGTGGAATTCACTGGCAAGATAAAGCTAGACGAGTTTCTGAATTATCTGTGTAGGCTGCTTTTCTGCCTCCCCATTATTTTCTTCGTTACATTGTCACTTCATAATCACAATTTCATTCATCTTTTTTGTTTCTTTCTTTCTTTCTGTTTGTTTTTTTTTAAATCAATTTTCTTTGCATCTTTACCACTTTCTGGGAACTGAGTGCAAAAAAAAAACATTTACTGCTCTGCTATCTACTTTTCTTCAAGTTGCAGAAGCTTTTAAAGAATACAGATAGGGCAGTGTGATTTTTTTCACCAGTAGTCTGATCTGATTGTTGTGTGGTCACATAAGAGCAATTTGCTGAGGTATTACGGAAAAAAATAATCTATGTTGTTAATTTTGCTTAGATAAGAATGTTTTTAGTACAAATCATTTTTCTAAAGAAAACATCATTTTTTTCCCTTAATATTAGGTGAAAGAGAAACAAAATAGTTCTTGAAACTTGATTAATCAAATTTCAACTATGCAGTCATTGCACTCAGCAAAGGTAAAGGTGAAATAAATTAAATTTGTCTGTAGTTAATTAAGTCAGTTTGAAGATTAATAAGGTAATAAGAAATATTTATACATCTTACTGAATAATTAAAAATGTACAGGAGGCATAAATTAAAAAAAAAAAAAAAAGATTCCAACAGAAAAGAAAAGTACTGATTTTTTCACTTTTCTATCCTGTCCAGCTACCTGTGAATGATTTTGTATTTATACTGAGTAATAGTGCACATGATGAAAAGTAGTATGACTATCAAAAGTATTAAAGTCCATTCCCGAACTAGAAAAACACTGAGCATGCATGAAGCAATAGACTTTGCAGTCAAAATAATTGTAGGGTAGATAATCTGGTTACTCAAATATTAGAATAAACTCTATCCCATGTCAAACCAAAGGGAAGTTGCTTTTAGTATGTTCTTAGCGGGGTAAAAGCATAAGAGGATGCTCTCACAGAGGTAGAACAAGGTACATCAAGGAAAAAAATAATGGAATAGCCGACCTGATGAGAAAATGAAGTTCCAATGAACCAAAAATTCTCTAAATCCAAAAATGTAAAGTGCTGACCCCTTTTGACCTCAACAAGTTGTTAATTAGCAGAGGATTAACACCCTTTTCATGTGGTGGCAATCACTAGAAAATAATGTGCATGCATCAAAGAACTTGAGGGCCTAACAAAAGATTAAACACAAAGATTCCGTGGATTATAAAAGTGGAACCTGAAAGGGGCACTGCACTGTCCAGTTGTCAATTTTGAACAAATGAGCAATACACTGGAAAATAAAATATTTGGGGAAAAAGCTGAACTGAACCAGAAATATTTTTAAAAGCTTAATACTTTGCATTCACTTCTGGATTCAGCATCATTAATTTTAGTAACTTACAGGATGAGTTTGCAGAGAAAAAGCTGCACACATTTTAAAACACTGCAAGTTTTTTGAGAACTATTTTTCTTTCCTAAAAGTCCTTCAGCAAACTTTATTCCTGTTGTTAATTGATCAAAGTAGGTCTGGGCTCTACATAAAACCATGATCTTAATTCTATCTAAACCTGTAATAAAATTAATACTGTTAAAATCTAAACAGGCAAGAGAATCTCCTTGTTCTTTCCATTGCAAATCTGTTTTGGACTTGCAAAGCTTGATTGAACCTTGTGTCAGTGAACCCATGAGGAGTGGAAGTGACCCGCAGTGCTGAGGGCTGCAGCAGGCCTTGGAACAGGCTGTGCAGCGGCAGCAGGTGAGTAGCGCTTGAAGACCCTTACATGGGGGAAAGCTGACTGGGGGCCAGTAGGGTAAGCTGGGCCACTGACTGGATCCCAGCAGTTAAAAGCTCAAGTCCAAAAGCGTGCCTGTTTTGGCTTACTAGGGTCAAAACCACACCGGCAGACACAAGCAGAAATAAAACAACTTTCAGACTTTTTCATTGACTGCAGCTTTGTAAATGTGTTTCTAATAGCTTTGAAAAGAATGCAGTTTAAATCAGAGATGTATTGCTTTCTCTAAAAGGGTTGTTTCTTAATTCTAGGAATGGGACTAATATTCTGAATGTACCTGCAGGAAAAAAATAACTGATTTACTTTCAGGAGGCACAAGTTACCTTATAATTTACTTCTGGAATAGGGTCATAACTTTTCTTCTGATTGGCCCCCAGAAGGCAAGGGGTGTTGCAGAGCAGCCTGTTGCGTGCTGCTGTGCAGTGACCAGTGCTGTGTCCCCCCAGGGTTGCTCTGTACTGCATCCTGTGCTAGCAGCGAGGTGTACGACCCAGCTTATTGGAGAAGGCGAGGGAACAGAAACTGAAAATGTTGCTAGGCAGTGTCAGCGTTTCCCTGCTTTAAAAATCACCAGAATCTTCTGCAGTAAGCTGGACATCAGGGAAATGTGTGCACAGCCCTGCCCTCTCCACAGCAATGAGTTGAGGAGCATTTTTTTTCTTGCTGTAGAACCCTTCTTTCACTATCTAATTTCACTATCCCAACAAATAAGAAGATAAATTACTATTTCTTATAGTCTCTGGAGCATTTCCTATTTGTTTTACTTTGCTCACATTTAATGTTATCTTACTGAAGTTCTTTTTCTTTTGTTCTTTCTGCATTTTTAATTTGGCATATTTAATTTTGTGGATTGTGGAGCAATTTGTATCATGAAAGGGGAGTAATAGTGATTCCAACTGTGATTGTCAGTGCTGTATTCACAGCTGAAGGAGCACATCTTTTGACTCTCGTGATTAAGGTCAGTTTGTAGGACTGACAACTCAGGAAAATATTTCTCAGATAAACTGAGTGAATCAGACCTGGAAGTTTCTGAAAGATAATAAAACAGGAAGTTTTGCAATTTTCAGACTCGTTTCTCAGCGGAGTCACCATTGAGGCATAAAGACATTGTCTGTTGTGTATATGATCTTCTAATACTTATGATGAGTTCTGTATTTTCAAAGGAATTTTACATCATTTTGCTCTGACGCAGACTAGCATGTGTGCTAATGGTGTGTTTGTTTTGCCTCTCACCTGTTCAACTTCTGAATGAGCATTTGAAGCATCATGTAGATGCATAGGTCAGCAGAAATATCCAATTGCCAGGTCAATCTGTTGACTTTTGAAACATAATCTGATGCAGCTTCAGATCTTACATGTTACTAGATAGGCAAAATGAAAAGAATCTGTCTTCTTAAAAGCAGAAATTAACATAATGCACTGTCATCAATGTATCTGTATGTGAAGAAAACTATTGATAACCCAAGTAACTAATAAACAAATGAATAGGCATTAATTTAACTCCTATTTTTTCAGATAGTGGGAAGATAATTCAAAATGTTTTGTATGTTGCATCTAAAATTCTGACTGTTTAATTCTCCCTTATGGTAGATCCAGTATTCTGATGAAATACTGACTGTCAGTTGTCTTCCTTCTTAATTAGATAAATATTTTGACCAAAATTCTTGGAGGGTCAGATTTAAATTATGCTTCTACAAAGGTTCACGTGCAACTTTAACATTTGCTTTATGCAAAAGTTCATGCCAGCAGAGTTGATTATTTGGACTGTTGGAAAACGTGTAAGATGAGTATTATAAAATATATTATATAGATGAGTATTGATAAAAGGTGTTGCTATTTCAGATCTAGGAAATGGACTTAGAAAGGTAGCTCCTCAACTATAACTGTTTCTAGCTAAATCTGTACCACTGCATATCAGATTAAGCATTCCACATTATCTAAGACTGTGGTCTCATAAATACCTTAAACTATTCTAAATCATGCCTCGCTGAAAAGCAGAATTTTCCTGTCTAGTAGAAATATTTAGCTGGTAATAGGGGAGGTAGGGCTTTTCATTTTCTTAACATGGCTCCAAACTTGTGTAAACTAACCCTGAACTCCGCCCTAATACATGATAAAGAGGGAAGGTAAGAACACAGCCAAATAGATTCATTTTCATACAGTTTCCTACCACTTAAACTTGTAAGATGATGTTTCATCAGTTCTCATTTTTTTCTCAAGACTTGAAAAAAATAAGATTATTTTCACTCTCCATAAATACTTTTTGTTGACCAGAAGTGAAATTCAGAGGCACTTTCTGAAAATACTCCAGGCAAATGTATAAATTTAGAAAAGATTTGCATTCCTTGAACTAATTATCCATTTAATAATTTACTGTTTGTTGTTCATTCCACTCTGTTAGCTAACTCATGTGAAGTTGGCTGCAGTGACTAAAATCCACAATCACTGAGGCAACTATTAGGATTACTTAAAGATAGTGGCAACAAACATCTCTATACATTCTCCTGGCTTTCCTTTTTTCTTGAGCATTAGATCAGATATGAAATTATTTGAAATAACGTGTGCAGACAGGATGTGAAATGTTTTCCATATTCAATAAGGATAGAGAGTAAAAGAATGAATATGTTTGCAGTAAATTTTTCTGTGATATCCTAAGCCTGTCTTGAAAAGCTGTTCCACAGAATTCAATCATGTAATCACTATGAAATTTAGATTCAGTTAAATTACAAGACTAAATAAGTGAAGGGCTTTTAGGGGTCACTGGTTTTTACAATTCTGCATTATTTTTCCCTATAAAGTCGTATGGAGCAAGCGAAGGACCTGACATCTTTGCTTTCCAGTAGTTGAGTTTAGCGTGGAAAGCTCAGTGGATTAGCAGGATCTTGAACAGAAATAAAAGTATGGTGGATGTTTTGGTCTTGTTCTTATATTGCTCCTGTGAATTCCAAGTTTAGCCCCTGCTTAACGCATGGTGGGAGCTATTCTCGTCATAATTTTCCTTAATGCTGTTCATATTCAAAGTCAGGTTAGCATTGTACATCCCATTTATCAGAAACTCAGTATGGAAAAGCCATATGGTGATCAAGGCTGGAATTATGCCCCAAGTTTCACACTAAATGCACTTATATGCTCTTATGGCTACTTACGCTTGGTGCCCATCTGTTAGGATGGCAGGGGGCCCACTGCTAAGTTAGCCAGACAATTGCCCTTGAGGATAGTTACCAGACAATTTTTGAGCTTCAGTGGGCAACATAGCATTGGAAAGCCATCATTGTTGCTAAAACTTGCTACTAAGACCAACTTATAAGCATGTGCTTATAAGTTCTCCTTCACATAGAAAATATACGAAATAAAAATGTGATGATGGTGATTTATGTCCTTGTACTGGTGCAGGTTATATTGCAGTGAAGACGTGGAAAAATCAATAAAACTGTTTCACACCAGAATGCAATAGGTTGAAATTATGGAAGCTTATTATGCAGCACCTTTCATATCAAATAAGAAACTAGCAAGCAGTCTGATGTAAGGCCTCTGTAATGCATCTTTGCAAAGATGCAAATTCTAAATGTACTTCAGGAATGTTCCTCAGGAAGTGAGCTTCAGAAAGAAAAGATTGTAGGATTCAGGAGAGTATGCCCCATTCAGAAGATGAATAGCTTTCTTTGCTAATTTCAAACAAGCAAAATATTTTGCTTCATTAAAAATCTGAGATATTAAAATATTACTTTGCAAACTAAGGATTTTTTTTTTTCAATCTAAAGCAAATTTGGACATGGAAGACTGTATGAAAGTAAACCTAAGGAGAGAAAAAGAAGATAATAAGGATGAAAGTGCATGAGCTTATGTTACATAGCAAATGAATTTTGTGACATATAAAAGTAAAGATTAAACTAAGAGAAAAGGCAATATGAATGGGCAGCGTAGAAGGAGGTATCAGAAGTAGAGAGAAGCAGAAAGTGAAGGTGGTTTGTTTATTTTCATTAGAACAATCCATTGTGCTAAAAGTCTTAGTATAGGCTAGGAACACTGAAGTTAAAAGCAAACAGTCCTGAGTCCAGGAAGAAGAGGGAAAACATAAGCAGGAAAGAACATTGTCTAAGAGATGAAAAAGCTTTCATGTGAAAGAGAGCTGGGAAAAGACAAGAAATTAAAAGCAGGTGGTTGCAACTGGAATTCAGCTCTTCCAATGAGTTGTGTGGATTAGGCCGTAGTGGTTAATTTCTTAACGCCATGACAAAAGAAAACAAATTCTGCTGCTCTCAAGTCCTTTCTGGGACTGGGCCTGCTCTCTTGTATCTAAAATGTCTGTTTTGTCAGAATATCATATTTCCCAACACAGATGATGGTTTATTTATTGCTTTAATAGCAAGCTTGTATAACCTAATAACATAATAATAGCATAACTTTCTCTGTCTCTGCAAAAGACCTTAAACTTCCTTTTGTTGTTTCAAAATTCAACTCAATCAGAAATATTTGTTACTGAAAAATATCCGAAGACTGATTTTAATTTTTTTCTAAGCATTATCAGAGTTTTTATGGAAACTGTATTGGAAATTATCTTTGAATCCAAAGAGACTGTATTAACAAAGAACACAGTTTGGTCATTAGAAAAAGAATCTCGTGATGTAGAAGTTGAATACCACCTTTTGTACCTCCTCCATTACAGAAAAACCTGGTTTCTCACGTGCCAGGTGAGTGCCTGTCCGGCTTTTCTGGAGGAAATGAACTTCTATTCCACTGTCTTGATTTCATCTTGAATCACTAGAGTAAAAATACTTAAGAGTGTGAAAAATTCCAGTGGCAGGAAGTGAAGGGGCTGTTTTTTGTGAAGCTGTAAAAAGGAATGAGAAACTACTGGCCCCAGGATGTGGTGTCCTGCTCCAGAAAGATCCATTAGGTGAAAGCAGTAACAGTTGTGTAGGCAAACTATCGGGTAGCAAGGAAGAAACTCCAGTCTCTTCTGTGAAGATGTTAGTCGCCAGCTTGAGCCTGTTCAATCTGAAAGGGGACATTATTTGTTACTGAACTAGTTCGCTGAGTAAATGTTTGAATTGCAATTGTCATTAGAAAACCTGATTTGTTTTTCTACTATATTTCTATCATTTCATAAATAGATATTTTGTAAAAATAATGCAAGGCTCTTGCTCTTATGTAGTCTGGGAGATTAGGTCAAATATGCTGAATGATAACGAATCCTCTCATGTTAAATGGCAATTTCACTTGACATTATATTTTTGCAAAGACGCTTTATAAATAAGCTTGGTCATTTTGTGGGGGCATTATTGCACTCTGTAGCAATCATAACAGGATTAATAAGTTAAAAATGAGATTTTATGTTCTTTAATGTGTCTTCTGGCTGTGTAACATTCATGAAGAGAAGTAATATAAATTCATATTGACTTTGAAGGAGGCTTTTCAGAAGTGAGCAAAAAATTTTGAATTTAATTTCAGATTGGCCCAACATCTAAGATTCAACATGCAATAACACAGTTATGCAGTTCATTCTGGACCTGAACTCTAGCAAAAAAAAAAAAAAAAAAAAAAAAAAAAAGACTTTTAGCTTTCCCTGAAATAGTTGAAGCACAGTACCTATTAGTAAACAGATGTAATTTCAGGAAAATAATTTCAGTTTTAACAGGTGGGCCTTTCAAAACCAACTATTTGAATCTAGTTTATTTTGAATGTTTTGTTCCTAGACGGATGGCATTTTATTTAATCATCATAGTTTTTATTTGCATATTGTGTCTCATTTGTTAAATGACCACATTAATTAGAAGAAAAGACTGTGTTGCTGTACATGACATTTCAGTTTCTGAATGAGGCAGGACATGAGCTTCAGGCAAGTCGCATTAATTTGGTCTATGCCAAAATTAATAACAAGTGCTCTTCAAACTTTCCCCTCAAAATTAATAATTTGAATATTTATGCATTAGTAAAAGCCACTCCTGACCCATGGCCAAGAGTTTATTTTGTTGGCTTATCCACAGGAAAATATTTTATTTTGACAATAAACTACATCAGTGATTTCTGAAACATAAACGTAGCATTTTATTCTTACAAAGAACAGGTAAGAAAATTGTTTCTTTAATAATGCCGAATAATCATTACCTGAGAGGCTAATCTTGATCTTGTAGCAGAAATGTTAAATATGGATGTCTAGAGAGTTCTAGATTTAAAAAAGTAATAAATTTAATCCAGTCTACTTCTACTGAAAACAATTCCAAAACTCTAGTTTGGAAAGATGGATAATTCTAAAGTGTAGATTTCATGAGGAAAAGGATCCACTTCACTTGTTGATTGTCTCAGTGATCAGCTCATTCTGTCTTTTAGGAACAAGTGTTTATCTGAGCTATCCATCCTGAAAGCCCAGCCCAATTCAAAAGAATGGGGAAAGAAAGTGAATGGGAGTAGAAATTAATAATAAACTCTAGGCCATCAAGATGAGGTCCTGTGAAGTCCCAAGTCACTTTAGAAAAAAAATCTCAGGGAAATGCGCTCACACTTCAGTGCTGTAGTTGAGAAATTTCAGGTGTGTGGTAGACAAAAAAAAAAAAAATCAGCTTGCAACTGGAAGGGAAATTTCATCACATCATTTCTAGGAGGTGGACTTCAAAACATTAGAAGTTTTATTAAGCATTCTTGATAAGCAAAACATACTCAGAGAGCATAGCTTCAACAAGAAGCTTCAAGTAGTATGTAAACCATGTTGACATAAAATATTTTTCTTTGAAGATATTGCAGTTTCATGGGTTCGTTTGGAGAAGAAAATCCTTTCCCACTCTGCATTGCCTAGAGTGCTTTATGCTTGCAGACTGCATACCTTTTAAGATCAAGGAGAACTAATGTTGTCCTTTTACTAGTAGTTTTCTGATTGTTTGAATGAAGCTAGGACTAAGGATCCTGCCCTAAATTTTACAAAGATGTTAATTCCCAGGAAATATAGATTAAAAACCTCATCTTGAAAGTCAGTCAGATTAATGCATGAAATAAATTAAAAATATATATATTTTTAGGAGCTAATTTGTAGTCATAAATTCTCATTTTTTTTCCATGGAGAAACTTCATGGCATCTGTCTTTCTATAATTTTATTTTATTTATATCTTCTTTCTGCTATTCACGTTTACACATTTAGGAGATTTTCCTACATTGATGATGTCATTCATAGAAACACTTCAGAAACCAATGACTTCATTTTCACTTTGACTTTCCATTTACAAGTTATTTTTTATTGTATTTTTTTTTCCAACCTCATTTTCCTACCAGTTACCTACCATGATTCTGATCCTAATTCCTTTTGAACCTGATTGTTTTGATTTCCAGTGGAGGTAGTCTCATGGACACAGAGAGAATGAACTAAGATACTGCGGTAAAGAAAAAAATCACATTTTTACACTCTTCAGTGTACCTCCTTATCCTTAATCTGAAGACAAAATATCCAAAACCTTATAATAATAATAATAAAACCCAAAGTTATGCCTTCTTTCATGTTCAACAGTAACTTCTCAAAATAAACCAGAGTAGGAGTGAACCCCGAAGCATTAGGGATTATGTTTATTTGTCAATAATAGTCCATCATGCATGCCTGAATCTACCTACACAAACAGCAGGCAGGGCATCAAGTTATGGTAACTCAAATGAGGACAAAATGTGAGCTGTGGCTTGAAATATTTCCTGGGCAGCCTGCAGAGAAGCCCCAGCCACTTACAGACATCTGCTTTAGCCCTGAAACCAATGATGCTGTATCTACTTCTGACACTGTTGCATATACTCGATTAATTTCATTTTTATGCACTTCTAAAAATTATTCTGAGATTCCCAAAACTTTTCTTGCAGATAATTAAACAGCTTACAAATCTTGTCTAATAAAACAGCTGTATCAGGTTTTGCACCTATTCTTTTTAAGTTCCTATTAATCTTAGAAAATGAAATATATTTCAATAGCCATTCTGTTAATGCAAATAGATAATGTTTAAGGGAGCTGGGGCACCCCAGCAAATCTCCTTTTGTTCTTTTCTTGCTTGCATTTTGTTAATTTTTGAGTGCTGCTTGTGAAGCCTGGAAAGCAGAAAAGTCTTTTAAAAGCATGAAATAAATTCTGTTCAGTGAGTGGGTAATTGTTCAAGGTCATCTGTTCGTTGTCTTTGTCTTGATTGTTTGAATTAGTAGCTAATAATTGGGCGGAACTGTGAATGAATTATTATCCATAGGGCATATTTTGGGGAGTGTCAGGAAATATTACAGGGTAATTAAGGTTATCCAATAGCAAGGCTGTGCTACCAGCAGATGTCTAGTAATTACTATGTTTTAAAAGTGTGGGGATTAAACTAAGATTATAGCTTTTATATTGTCTGTCTTTACAAGTCATATTTGGAATTTATTCAGTTTATTCTGCTGCCCTTTTCCTTTTGTTCTGATTCTGTCACTTAAATTCCAACTTAAACACAGGCCTTTCCTGGTGAATTAAAATAAACATCAGCAGATGGTATGCAGTGCATGTGTATATAAAATAGCAGTGTGATTATTGAATACTATAGGATAACTACAATGATAACTACTTACTGCTTCTATTTGTTAACAAGTTCTGATTCTGTTCTAGGACTGTTTAGGTCGTGAAATTGTTATGAGATGTTGGAAATATTTTTTCAACAGCAAGCTAGCGTTTAACTGGAGAGCTCATTTGTTGGATTTAATCTAATATGTTGCGATGACCATCTTTAGGCTAAACCATAAGCGTCAAGTTCAAAGTTCTGCTGGTATTACTGACCCTAAGCTGGCTTAGTGCTACCAGAGGCCAGGGAAGGGGAAGCATTTGTTCAGTCCCTGGTCAAGCAAATTTGATTTTAGCAGATGGACAGAAGGGAGATAATGTAATGGACAAGTATCTGCGGCATCTGGAATGTCTGGATTTAGCACAGTTGGCTGGCAGTGGGTTGGGGGGATTGCACAGAAGCTGCCTGTGCAAAAAGTAAGCCTCAGAGGTAACGGGAAACCTCACGGTAGGAAAGGTAATGACTTGGGAGAAAGTGCCTGTATGTTGAGGTTTTACAGCAATAAAAGGGAAAAGGTTCCCACCTGAAAAATGGAGGAGAGGTACTAAACACTATTAACAGCAAATAGGAATATGGGCAGCAGTGAGTGAAGTGAAGGCTTTTGAGCAAGAGACCACATGCTTTCTGGTGCCTCTTGCTAACAGCTGTGTTTTTGTTGTTGTTTTTGTTGTTGTTGTTTCCCATTAGCAATCATTAAAAAAAAAAAAAAAAAGTTTGCTTTGCAAACTCTAGGTATTGTTCTTAAGTCAAACTTTGCTGTAAAGAATTTTGATCCTGCTTTTTCACTTCTTTGCACCCTTTTTCATCTGACTGACATTAAGCATAGTAAATTATTTATTCATTCATTTACGTTGCAAACTGCTGGCAATGCAGGAGATGACTATGCAGAAATACTGCAACTTTGAAAGTCTGGCTTCTGTGCGAGTGACTGTTACTGGCATGTGGCTGACTGGCTAGCAGCAGGTGAATTAGCCTATGGGAAGTGCTGCTAGTTATCATGGTTCAAGCCCCAGCTCACTCTAGCTGGCTTCTATAGCCATTTTATGCCAATCACTGTGACACCAATTAATGCACATTCTGTAATTTCAGAGCTTTTTAGTCTAAGTAGGAGGGGTTCATTAACACTGCATTGGCAACTTCTTTGCCTTCAAAATAAGTGTGGTAGATGTTATGTGTTTGCGATTAAAGTGCACTAGTTTTAAAATAATAATTATGTATTTGCATGCTTGAACAAAGAAGAGGGACTAACCTTGAGTAACCTCACACATCAACATGGGTAGTTGGCTTACTGTGCACATGTAGTACTAGGATGAAACTTTGTGATGTTACACCTCTATCAGACATAATGTGTATGAATTGCCTTAATTGCATGTGAGATTTTATTCAAGTCAAAGTAATTCTGAATGATTTAAATTACAGACCACCTCAAGTTTTTTATTGACTAAAACCTCATGTAAATTTCATTTGAAGAATTCATATCAAACTTAAAGAATGCTCAGAATCAAAGTTAAAACTTTTTATATTGAAAAATTGATTGTAATAAAAAATATTTCTTCAATTTTCATACCAACAGATTTATGACTGTCAATGTGTTAGGCCATACTGGAATTAACTCTTTATTTCTGATGTAGAAGAAAAACTGACATCAAAGGCAAGAAATGGGGAGGGGCAAAAACAGTAGGCAAAACATTTGGATTTAGTGCAATTAATGATAAAGGTCAAATATGAGACATCTGTGAATGGGTCTGTTTGCAGTTACTCTGAATTTCAGTCTATATTCATGCATTTATGTTGCAACAGGGTTTTTCTGTTTAGATTTCCTGAGTTTTAAAAATGCAGGCCCCTCATTACATCAATTAAGAACTTCAATAGCTATTAGGCCCTCCAGTGAAATTCTGTAATGCCTTTCGTTTGTATTCCAAGTCATTGATTTCCATTCATTAACATGATAACTGGTAAAAGTTGATGTAAAATGCTCCTCGCTCTATAAAAGACATCAATCTTTCTTGGTTCTCCAGTTACTACCATACAGATGTCTGAGCTGGAGCCTGTTTAAACTTAATGAGAGTATTTTTACTGACCTCATTGTGCTTTGGATCAAAATGCAAAACTACTCAACTTCTCTTTTGGTGAGTTATGAGTTTTATTAAAAGAAGAAAGAAAGAAAAAAAGAAAGAAAAAAAGTAAGGTTGGCATTTTCTTTGATGAATTTAGTTATGAATACAGTAGTGAGGACAGAAAAAGTTCAAACACCTCATCTCACCTTTTGAACTGTAAATTATCAGCAATTGAATTAGGGAAAAACATTGTCGTTTTTTCATAGTTGGAAAAGATCTTAATGGAAAAGCTGCTATTTTACCCTAAAGCTTTTCTTTCACTTCACTTTGTAATGATGATCATGTTTTCCTATGCCAACTGAGTTTGACATTGCAGCAATAATGCTTCCAATGAAGTCTCAATACTACCAGATATAACCAAAGGCAGTGACACAGAGCACTGCGCTGCTCCCTTCTGTGCTAATAGCCACCTCAGTTACTCCAAAGAAAAGCAGCCTCAAGTTCAGGATCTTCTCTTATACATGACAGTGGATAAAATAAGAACACCGTGGTTACAGGATAAATAATAGAGCAGCTAACTTGTGAGACCTAGACAGTGTCAGTAAGGGTAGAAAACGCAACCTCAGTCGTAGTCTCCTTTTAGGACTTTTGCAGATTTTCACAACTTTAATCAACATGTGGCAAAGCCACAGCTTTTCATGCTTTTGGAAAATTGTGTGCTTGTCTAAAACAGGGAACCTCCCACACTAAAGGTGATGTTCAGTAACCTTTAACAAATTTGAGAAATACGAAAGTCCTCCTTTGTGATGAGACATCTTGTTGACACTTCAGAAATTGACCAACAGATTGAAACAGGCTCAGAAGTAAAAGGCAGGTGAATTAGTGAGGTATGATAAGGACTGTGGAGAACATAACTGTTTTTATACATGTGCATATATTTTATTGGCACAAGACATCTTGATTTTCATGTTAATGCTGCTATGCTGAGGAACTTTGAGATTTTACTGCCCTTTTATCCACAAAAAAAAAAAAAAAAAAAAAAAGAGCACTGAAAGGAGATATACAGAATTCATTTTTTGTCTTACGATGTAAAGAATTGTAACGATTTGAGCCCCATCATAATGCTTGAGCCTCGTTGCAGTGAATGGTCAATGTAAAACAGATGTAAAATATAAAGTTCAGAAATTAAGGGCTCTAGTAGACAAAAATTACTTGTGAATATTAGTATTTTTGCAGCGTTTATCAGAATTAGAAAATGGGAGAACTTTGAACACTTTGTTTTACTTTTAATTCTTGGGAAAAAAATGTATTTTAAACCTATATTTTTGGGTGGATGATGACTAATTACTTTGATTTAAACCTTAAGTATTTCAAGAATCGGCTTGACAGACTTAAATTTTCTACGCAGGGTAATTAGTGAAATAGAATCTGTGCTTAGCTTTGGAAATAAATAGGATTGCTCACATAGTTGAAGCTAAATGTGTTGGTGTAGTTGTGTGATCAGAGATAGGAACACTGTGGTGAAGCCCTTAGCTTGGCAGGCTGTTCAGGACTGCATATGAAACCCTTCATGGTGAGCACATCTCCTACATGAACACATGCAGGCGGGCCATCCCTTGGGAAGCCCAGCCCACTCCCCTGCAGATGCCCATGTAGGTGGCTGCCGCCCTGCTGGCATCCTAGGGGCCTGAGAACTGGTGAGAAGGCTGAGCAGAGGTATCCAGAGTTCACTGTATAGGAAAACGTGGTAGAACAGCTGATTTGCTGCAAGAAAATAGTGACCTATTTGGAAAAGTAGAAATGTTCTTTCTTCTGGCTTTCAAAAGGCATTCTTACTTTGACACTGACCCTAATCAACATACAGGCTAGCTAATTTGTAAATGGAATTAAGTATTTTATTAAGGTTTGCCCTAAGTCTATCTTTATTTAAGTTTCTGATTACTCAGATGAGAAATCTGCTTTTCACACAATTCCATTCTGGATTTCAGTGTGGAATCTGAGGCTGTAATGACTTATTTGTGATCACAATTGTGAAAACTGCACAGCATATGTGGCAATCCCTCATCTGACTCCAGAACCATGAGAACTCCAAGGCAAAACATCATGGTGTGAAAGCCTGTAACTTTAACTGCTTTTACTTTCAACACCTCTCAGTTTAGTAAATCTAAAATCTGAGGTATATTAAGCATTCTTGTGGACATTTGTTTTTTATCAATCAAGAATGCATGTTCCAACATAAAATCATGAAAGTAGGGGAAATAGTTGACTGCAGTTTCTTCAAATCCCTTTCCTACTTTTCCATATATCTTTAAAAGCCTCCAGCATAAAGACTGCTTTCTTCTGTAATTGTTAGAGCTGAAGAAAGAAATAATTTGGCGTTTATTTTTGATCTTGCAATATCCTCATCTGACTCCGGCTTTAACAAGAAGGATGGCTGGTGTTTATTTTCAACATGTTAAATCAAAAAGGAAATACAAGTGGTCACTTCTTGAAACATGATTTGCTGAACTCTTAAAAGAAAAGGGTAATTTAAAAGGGTATCCTGTGACAGGAAATGACAAGGTACCTTCACTAGGGCAGAGGCTGGGCTGCGGTGCTTGGAGCAGTATACGGCTGTTGACTTAGGAAAGAGATGCTTGCACAGGAAAAACAATACTTTGTTTAAGTCACCAGACAGTCTGAGGATTTGGGGAGGAGTTTGGGAGGGTTTGAGGGCTTACACTAAAAAGGCCAGAGTCATCAGGCTTTAAAATAGCATGTGTGGCCTTGTTCAGTGAAAATAAGGAGCCGCGTCTATAAAAAGCCAAGTAAACTACTGGTTGACTGCCTCTTTTATGCTGTACGCATCTTTGAAGGTTAAATTTGTTATTTTAGAAAAGCGTATGGTAAGTTTGAGAAGAAAACTCCTGTTGTTTTTGCACTGGTTTTTTATTATGTGAAATGAAAAGCCCTTTTGCTCTGAAGAAGTGAAAATCTTCACCTCTAATGTGAAGTTATATGAATGAACACAACTGTGCTACCTTTCAAAGTATCGTTAATAATATTGAGAATTTAACATTTAATTGCATTTTGTAATGTGGCAGTTACATTTGTGTGACTATAAAAAGGAACTTCAACATGTGACAAAGGTGTAAAAATCTAATTTCTCCATTACAGATCTGTCTAGTAAAAATTTTTCATTCATATGTTGTTGGAAGCACATTTGATACTGTTTTTGCTCAGCCCAACTCTGCTAAGTTATTTAAGAGAGTATAGAATATATAAGAATATATAAGAGCTTTAGCTCTTTCAGACTTTCTTCTCTCACTGTCCTGTCTGGAAACTGGTTGTCCTTGGGAGTACATCTCTTTAGGTTCTTTGGACATTTCAGCTGTTCGTTTAGACCTCTGATGAATTCTCACAACTAGGAGTATTGATCTTTGTTCCGTAAGCCATGCATTGTTTATTTTTGTCTTCTTTCAGAAAGGGCACCAAATTTTAGGGATAAAATTATTTTGTGCATATAAAATTATTTTGTGTTTAAAATCACTAATGATTATTGCAGGTCCAGGAAACGTGACATTCCTATGGGGTTTCCCCCTTTTCGTCCTTCTGTACCTTTCTCAAACATAGAAAACATGATAATGATGTGGGTTTCTGGGTTTTATGGTTTTCTTCCCTTCTCAGTACTGCTCACTTACTATCCTTCCTCCCTTTAAATGTTATCCTTGCTACTTTCTGATGGCTAGAAGATGATTTGCTAACCTAATATGGATTTTTTGGGGAGCAACAGAGTTTTTTGGGAGCAATATCTTGTCTGTCTGAATCTAATCATAAGAAGTTCTGTGCAAGTAGTTAGTGTGTGCTGTTGAAATTAGGATGGTCAGCTATGGTACATGAGGATGTTTCTGTTCTTCCAGTGGATAAGTACTCCTATTGCAAATGTCAGTGCCTGAATACTTTCTCTGAATAGTTCCACGTGTGCCTTTGAACTTGCTTTCCATGATCATTTGCAGCCACAGAGCTTGTAGGCATTTTCGTGGAATGAGTGCCAAGGGGACAGTCTAGGAAGATTAAAAAGAAGAAACCCACACCCAAGCATACAATTATTGAGAACATTCAACTCAATTCTTTCCTCTTAAGCATTCACATCTAAAGTGAATATTTGAAAAGAGTGATGAAAATTGATTTCTGGAGTTAGCACTCTTATATGTACTATTTGTTTCTCTTTTCACCTACATAATTTTATAGCCACAACATAAGGCATTCAGGTGGCCTAGCTTTTCCAGCTTCTTTGTGAAGTTTAGTACTTTAGTTCTTTCTCAAATTGGAAGTTTTACTCATTTATCTTGTCTTTTCTGCTAAAATATTTTAAATCATAGTATGGTCATAGTATATTTTTATTATATTTGCATTTATACTTTAAAGAAAAGCAACATTTTTTAAAATCTTGTTGAAATGAATACAAAATAATTTTTAAAACATGCTCACCTGAAGAATGTAGTTGGAAGAGGAAGAGGATGGTATAAAAATGAAATGAGAGACACTTTTAGAGATTGAGGCGCTGGGAATTTCCACACTACTGAGTTTGCTTCATGCGATTGTGTTTGGTTGGTTCAGTGTGTTAACCTGAGCAGTTCTCATCTCAAGGAAATGTATGTCTGGTGATCGTGGCCCTGACCCTGCATGGGCACAAGTCCCAGAGCTGGGGAGGCAGAGCAGGAGCTGCCCCAAAGAAGAGAAAAATGTCCTAACGCATTCCTTATGAGGGTAGGTTAGAAAACTGCTGAGAAATACTGAATTGCAGTAGTTTGTGCTTTGTATTTGGGTACCAGGACATAAAATGACTATGCACTGCTGAATGCATCAGGCCAATAGGAGAACATAATCCAGAATTTAATAGAAGCAGCAGATGATCTGGGCCATCTGTCTCTGTACAGTTTCTCAAGAATAAAATGGAATATTTTATTTTCTCTTCCAAATGATCTGTAATAGCCTTTTTCTGCCTTTTCCTCCTGGTATTAAAGAAGGAAAGAAGATTTTAGAGATCAATGAGCTAATAAGCCTTCAATTATTGGAAGCTAGCATCTTAATAGCCACTGCTGGAGACAGGCCTGATACCACAACGCTTTGGCTTCCTCCAGTACGGTCATTTTACCTGCTTAAAAACAGACAGGCCCACACAGAAGTGAGATGTCAGGAAAGTTGTTTTCCCAGTGTAAGGCTGGAAGGGATCTTCCAGTTTGTAACATTTAGCCAGACACTGCTCCATATGTAAAAGGCTGTGAGAAGTCAAATTTTGTAATAGCTGAATATCAGTACAAGTTATCTCTGGGGGGTTTCTCACAGCGGGACAGAAAGCTGAAGATGAGAGGAAAAGGTGATGACTTCACCAAGTTGTCAGTGGAGATTTCTACTGCAGGGCAGAGCACACAGAGCGAATGAGAGAAATAGCCAAAACCCTACCACCAAAACCCAGAAAACCCTCTAGATTTCAGTAAAAGATGTAGAAAGCTTTCTACCCTCCTAGAAGTCATTCCCCAGCACTGAAAATGCTGAAGCAGGGCAGTATGTATTACATTGGCTCTTTTGGCCAGCGTCTTTTGTTTCAGAAGGCTGGGTGAGGCCTGTCAGTCCCTCTGCTTGTATGGTTCCACACATTTTATGGCTCTGTGCACTAAACCAGTCAGCCCATACAGCTGGAGCACAAGAAGTGCTGCTTCTTGCTTGCCAAGGTGGGGAAGTCCCACAAGGTGGGAAGTGAGAGACTTTGCTCTGAGAGCACACCAGAGAGAAAAAAAACAGGCTGCTACCCAGCTGTGCCAAGGCAAGGTCTGGAGGATGTGATGTGGCAGCCAGGAGGATTAAGGTGACAGGAAGGTACCCAGATGTGGCAGACCAGTGGGGAGTTCTCTGTTAGGACTGGGTAATATGAGAAAACAGCCTGGTATGTGTTAGACAAGGTGGAATCCATGGTTCACCAAATGTGATTTAAAAACAGTGAATCATAGGCAGTGTGTGCATTTTGACATTTTAGCACTTACAAATATTATTCTTACCTTGCAAGACACAAACTTTGTTTTATTGTAACACCAGAGGGTCCTTTCTGGCTTTATGATCTGCCTTACAGACTCGATAAGCTCTCCCGCAAGACCATGTAAGATGATATTAGCCAACAGTGATAACATCAAAGGTGCTTTATTGAGTATGATCAAGGAACCTCTAATGTCAATACAAGGGGTGTTCGTTTTGCAGCTGGTTGGCAGCCAGCCAGTTGCCGTGCTGGTATGGAGCTCCTTAATGTTGAAGTGGCTTTAAAAGGGTGGTGAAAAAGATTGATGGAAGGCCTACAGCTCTTGACTGCAGGAAAGGGATTGCTTGTATAGTAAAAAGGTAATATTTTCGGTTTATGTTTAAAAGAAGAGGGGGAAAGGTAAGAAAAAGGAAGGGAAGAAAAGCGACTATGTATTTTGTCAGCTGTGTGTGCCAACCTAGTGACCAGTGAGAATTAGTGAAATGTTACTGGAAGCCTCTTGTCTGCCGAAGTTGAATAAACTGAAGTACCAAAGCTGATGTAAAATATGCAGCAAAATAGCAGAAACTCTTGTTTCTGCTTTATGCCATTATGCCAACTGAATCCTTCTTGCGGCAGGCAGCAATGCGAGACATTTCAGTCCTGACTTGATTCATGCAGTGTGTCCTGAAAGTAGCAGCTGCCAGCACCAATGATCAAAGGTTGAATTCCTCAACTGTAAATCACGCACCTTTAATTATGAGTTGTTTTGTAATTTTACACATATATCCTAGCAGAGACAACACTTGTGACACCTATGAGCCACTGTACCTTGGGCAGCTGCACACTGTGCAGCCTGGTCCCATTTGGACAAATCACAGTGCTGGTGTCAGGCATCTTCTAGTGGTGTTGGAGGTATGGAGCTGTCTGCCCTGTTTTAGTGGAACAACTGCAAGACAAGCAGTAAAGTTTTCTCTCTGCCATGAGATTTTGGAAAAGTGCTACATCCGGCAGGCTATCAGCCATCGTCAGGCAGATCAGAAACAGATGCAGGCATAAAACATTTACAGTATGGACAGATTAGTTCTACTTTTGTGTGAATTGGTGCTATTCACGTTACTGTATTTTCTCCTTGGATTATGCATGTTAATTTTTTACTTTCAAAAAATGTCTGCATCTCAGTCTCTGCTAATGCTTTCTCACCTGTACAAAGGAAAGCATGTGAACTGCAAAATGCAGCCTTCCCTGTACCCCACATTCTCAGTCCAAAACCAGAAAAAAAAAACAGTTAAGACTTTAAGCTACCCCTAAGTGAATAAAATAAGACTCCATTGGTTTGGCATATTTTCAGCTGATGCTATTGTTAGCCGTGAAAGCAGGGATAAATTGTGCATAACAGTGCAAGGAAACAGTGAATGAGGCCTGAAAGAAGAATGGGTGAAAGCTCCTCGTTTGTTCGGTTGCTGGCACAGAAGTGAGAAAAGTTTCTTTTACATTCCCATAATCTTAATGGTTTTGTACAAATCTTAGTTACAAAATCTACACTCTATCTTAGTGTTGCAGAATGAGTTTATACAAAGTCTGGAAATGCAGAATGAAAGTTTACAGAGCACCTTGTAGCACATCACTAGAGAGCTGGAGTGAGAAAAGGGTGTTTGTTTCCAGGTACATTCATGGAAGGAAGGAGAAAACATAGTGGTTGATGCACTGGTTTTCACGCGGACAAATTTGTGTATGTCTGTGCACGAGAAATTTCCAGACAGCCCCTTGGGCCTGCATATAAACAAGTGATCAAATACTTCAGATCTGATACAGGCACGTATTTACTTGCAGCATTGAATAGGCATGCTGGAGCCTGATTTTTGTTTCATTACAACTGTATGAATTCTTCAGTGAAAATACACCTTGTTTCTAATTTTAGTGCTCTACAGGTACATTGTTTTAAAAATGAAACTAAAATGTATAAACTGGCTGTTATTTTGCAAGTCTGTTTTCGTGCACAGTTTAATTAAAATTGTGGTAATTTCTAGAGTTTTGCAAGAAACAGCATCTACTTTTTTTTTCAAATCAGAAAATGTCCTCAGTAACTGAAAAATATATATATATATATTAAAATTAAATTTCTTATTAAAGCAAAACATTTAAATAAATTCCTAGAGTCTAAAATTTAAACTTAAAATTGAATTTTAACTTAGATTGTAGCCTTCACTTTATGTAGAAGTGTGAAACTGGCAAATATCGAAGAGGAAATTATTGTGTAGGGGGTTCTTGCTTGTTTTTGTTAAGTAGTAAATGCAGAAAATCAGATTCTTGCTTTAGAAAGATTCTGTATCAATTCTTCTAAACATCTCATTTTAAACATAAATGCATAAAAACAATAAAATATTTTGTGAGTTAGAAAACTGAATATATAGTTTTCTGATGCTTTAACAGTTTGCAGTAACACAAATATGAGACTAGATCCTTATCATCCTATGAAGTGCTAATTAAGTATTGGAAATACATAGTAAAGCTATTTTTTCCTAAATTGGAAATAAGTAGTAAAGCTATTTTTCTAATAGATATAAGATGCATTTCTGATTATCACCTTCAGATTTTTTGCATTAAAATTTATAATGAAAGAAGTATTAGCCTGGCATTTCAGAATTTTACTTTGAAATACCCTCCTAAATAAATAAATAGGGGAATTAAATACTGGCAGTGAGCTACTCCTGTATTGTCTGTTGCATCTTTTGTGCAGGAGATTCTAGGTACTATTCTTTGTCTCCTCCTGCTGTAAGTTCTTCAGTCCTTTCTTACCAACTCCTTCACATCGGTATCCAGCACACCTTCCTGAGTTGTGGTAGCTGCCAAGCCCAAATAGTTCTCAGGCTGAGACCATAAAACACTTTCTAAGATTTAAATTGTAAAGTTCCACTGAATTTCAACTGGTCACCTAGCTTTCTATTTCTTTATAAATGTCATTCTCTACTTTTTCTGTACTCTAATAATAAGAAAGCTCTCACAGGAGTGGGGATTAATGGATTTGAATTCATGTCTCAGGGAGACGAACTGAATTTGTTGCTGATACATCGCTTTGAAAGTTTTGCTGCATTTAGCATACAAAAGAAATCTCAAAATAACAAAGTAATGTTTGTAGCATAACAATGGCATTATTAATGTTATCATTCTGTTATTAACATTATCATTAATGCATTTATATTTTTTTTATTGGAGGGAGAGAAGATGCTGACTGCAGTGCTGAAGTGGTTGCACAAACATTTCACAATTGGTGATGGCGATAAACCTGAGCTGCCATACTGATTAAAGAAGCATTTTTTCCTCTTGAGCTTGTAAGATCTTGGAGATCTACCTTGGTAGTGCTTCTGGCTGACATGTTCCCTGTCGCTGAGATGTAGGGTGCACACATGATTTAGGTTCTGAGCACCAAGCTGTTTGGATGTAGATTTGAGGCTCAGATGATTCCATGCAAACCCCTATCATTCATTTTGCTGCTTTCCTCACTAGTGGCTCAGCACTGACCCTTCTGATAAGAATTTCTTTTTAATCTAAATTTAATTGACCTCTGTGTGATTAATTTGACTGAGTAGAAAACTCTAGTTGTGAGCAGCCTTCTGCTTTCCACTAGAAAAAAAGTTATATTAAAGTAAGTATTTTGATGTTTCTTTTTTTAAATTTTTTCCCTTGGGTTGCAGACAGGATTCCTACTACCCAGTAAGGACTTCTTTAGAACTTTTTGATATAGAAGTCCTTACAGCCTACCTAACATTCTCTTAGTGCTGGCAACAGTCTGTGCTTTATCAGACCAGAGAATGCTAGCAATGGTATTGCATCATATTCCTTTTTTTGACTTAACTATTGAGTGATTGTACAAATAAGGACATTTGTGTGATGTTTTGTCACCACTCTCAGGCTGTATGTTTTGATTTAAATAGAACCATTTACTTCTCATTTGGGACAGGGGCAATATTTAGCATTCTTACAGAAATGTGTAGGTTTTGTTAGCAGCAGACCTAAAAACAGGTGATAGTTTTGAATTATATAATCACCTTTTTTTTTTTGAAAGTAATTTGGGGATTGGTGAAACACTGATGCATATGAGCAGTTACCTGTCTTCTGCTGCACCTGCTCTTTTCTTTACAACAAATAAGTAAACTAGCCGTGAATGACAGCAAGTCTAAAGTTTTTGTAGTAATTTAGACTATGTCAATATTAAAATACACTAGTTGCTGGTCTGATAAAATATCTTGCTATTCCCTAAGGAAACACCATGTAGTTAAAAATTTTAATGTGTTTTTTAATAAATGTGTGGGCATAGACGTGTATCCCAGTAAGATTAAAACATACCCTTGTTTACGCAGTGTGAGTTAAATTGGAATCCTCTGGAAAATGAAGCCAACCTTAAAGTTCCCAGAAGTGTCAGCATATATCAATCAATATGCAGTGGCTCTTGAAAAATATAGTGTGCTTTTTTTCTTTTAAGAATGTTTTACATTTTCATTGAAAGAAAGACAGTATAATTCATAACAGTGTGCTCTGCATATTAACTATTAGTGTTCTAACAGTTTGATTGAGCAGAGGAAGGCCAGTTATTTTTTCCTGTAATGAAGTTTTCAGTAATGACCATCTCAGACTTGAATGGGAAAGAGCTTATACTGGTCGATTTGGTCACGTTTAGGAGTATTTTGGCCTCCTTTCTGAAGACAAGAATTATGCACCTAATTTTAAGTTCTTTAAGATATTATCTCATTTAACAGCCTCGTGTGCAGATACTTGTAAACCTTCTCCCAAACGAATCTTTTTTTTTTCGGAAAGGTGGAAGTGGTGAGGAACCGTTAAACCAGTGGTTAAGAAGGTAGGTGTCTGTGGGTATTGATGAGAAATTGTCGTTAGAGGAAAGCTGCATCACCACACAGGAAGAAGCATAAAGCTCTTGAAAGCATTTTCTCCAGCTGTTGCGGAAGAACAATTTACACAGTAGAACTTGAAAGCCACAGATCTTCTACCTCATTTCTAGCTGAGAGAGTCCTTCCAGAAAAAGGACTGATTAGCTGCACTCATTTAACAGCTTCCAAAAAGGCTCTGAGTTTTCACAGAATGGATGAGTTTAACTGTGGGGAAACCATAAATTGTGAATGTGTAATCAAATTTATACAGAATGGTTTTTAGACTTTGCAATGAAAATCACAAAATGTGAAAGAAATTTAAACAGTGGATCTGTGATTTTTGAACCAAATACAGCTTCATAATTTATTATCAACCTGTTTGCCATTGAATAATAGCCTGCAAAACTTCTACAAAAATGACATGTAAAGTCATTTATGACTGTAAGTAACTTCCCTTCACCCAGTCATATGATTTCTTTACTCTCACAGCTATTACATTTTGACTTAAAGACTGGGCAAAATTTCCTTCTGACTTATCAAAGTCATTCAGTTATCTTCAAGGGCTGTGAGCTCATAGCTCCAAGTTCCTCTTTCCTTCCTTTGCTCCCCCAAGTCTATCTCAGAAACTAGAAAGAATACTTTTCCCATAAAACTGTCCAGTGTTCTGCCTTTAAGTTAACTTTAACAGTTATTTTACATGACACATAGCTATTTCGCTACTAAAGATTGCCCACTAGCACCCTCAGAGTAAATATTTGCAACTTGTCTGTTTTGTCTCCAAATACATACATCAAAGAAAAGTATTTTCCACTTTTTTCCTTTCAGAGAAGGTTTGAGGGAAGCAATATGATAGTTTGTAAGAGTAGTACATGGCTCACTTAAATGATGCTCCATTTATAGTCCTATTTCTGTTGTTGACCTGTTACATCATCAGAAGCAAGATTTTTCATCTCTGCTTGTGCGCTTTCTGAGATGAGTGGTCTTTTTTTTTTTCTCTATAGATTTTGAAGCAGCATTTAGTAAATTGTGTGTTATGCAGTGAACATTCGTTGGTGTACTTGTGATGGTGTAGCCTAGCAGGCCTGTCCTTTTTCAGTATTTAAAACATTGGATTTTTTTTTTTCCATTGGCAACTTAGAATGATGTTATTCTACAAAGATCAGACTGATTGCCTCTCACCCCCACATAGAAGCCTTGTCCGTACTTTATGGAGAGACTTAGATGATGCTGTCTCTCAGGCATGGTGAGACCACCTCCTCTGTGATGCCACCAGAACACTGCTGCTCTTGACGTGACAAATTTGTCGAGACATTCTGAAGCAACCATACAGTGCAACCTCCCCCCAGACGCTGATTAACTATACTTTAAGATTGATAGCAGACTTAATTTTTTTTTTTTCATGCTTATTTTACTGACAAACTTCAAATTTCTCTATGCATTGTGTATTTCCATAACTTAATACTTTTACTCACTAGTTTATAATATTTGGCACTGAGATTATTGTAGCATCCTGTATTTATGCAAGCTTCTAATTTCCTAGGTATAGAGTTACCTGGGCGTACTGTACAAAATTTGTGTACTAGGTGTAACCTGAATAATTTGAAATGCTAAATGATGACAAGGTAGAGAGAGAGACCTGCATATCGAAAGGTGCCAAGTCACAGGCTGAACCACAGTCAGATGTGGAGCCTAACTGAGAAAGGGAAATCTAAGTATGCTAGACATGATCATTTTGACTATCCATGGTATTAGTCATAATCAGAATCTGAAGACAATTATCAGCAGGAGCCTTAAGAGAAATTTGCTTTGCAAATAATCTATAATTTAACTATTGATTACTTTGCTTGTTCCAAACTATGGCTTGGAATGCACATGCAGCTTGTATACAGTGTTGCTGTTCCAGTGATATTACTCTAGGAGGAAAGAAAAAGAATAATGCAATGATTCAGAAAAAAATCTCCTGTAGGCTGATAGTGATTAAATAAATAAATAAATAAATAAATAAATAAATAATAAAAAAAACTATTTCTATTGTTCTGATCCTCTTGGGATCAGAGTATTTCAACTCTAAAAATTTTTAGCCTCACTGAAAACCATGAGGATTTGAATTTTGTTTTTATTTTTTATTTTTGTTATTTAGTTTCACTAATTACTGCAGAACAATGTATTTAAAAAATAAAAGTAAAAATAATTTACACTTCTGGTAGAAGTTCAGAAGATATATGGTCTGAAACATGGGAAACAAGCCACAACTCCCTTCTGTGCCATGGAAACCTGTGTCATTTTGAGCAAATTGTTTAGTATTTCTGTTCCTCACATCTACACTATTAAAAGGAAAATTGTAGAATTTTCCCAGTTGGAAGTAACACCTTATGAAGGTTGCCTTGTTTGCCAGACACCCTCTCTCCCCTTATTGTATCAGTATTATAACTTTGGACTAGGGAGCCTTGACAAGAGGGTACATCAAGTGTTACTTCTGTTCCAGAAGGGCTGTTTGGGCAGTGCTTTGGTGGCAATGAGCTGCTGTGATGTTAGTATTTCCAGTCCTGTGAGACAACCACTAAAAGAAAACAAGGACAAAGATTTTCCCCACTTACTCTCACAGTGAGGGTAGGGCTAATGATGTTACCCTTCTGTGTCTGTGTACCTCATACATGACTGCAATTATACACTAGGAATGTACATTCTTATAAGAGCGGATAGTATCTGTCCATAATTCATCCAGCCTATGAAAACCAAAAAACTTCTGACACTCTTCCAAGAATAATGACCTGCTCACCAATGAAAACTTATTCAGGATGCAGTTACCAGACAGAATTCAACATTTTTTGTTAAGAGAAGCTATTTGAGCAAGGGCAGCTACTACATGCTATAATATTTTGAAAACAAATTGATGGATTCTTCTCACATCTGAAGCAGACACTAATGGAAACTCTTCTGAATGTGCTGAAACCATTTGAACAAGTGGCTAGAGAGCTAAGTGCTGAAACAACACTCTTAAGCCAAATTATACCACCAGTTCTTATTTTGTGATTATTGATGCATGTCGTTTTCCTACCCACCACCCCCACAGCCATCCAAAGAGAAATCTTATTTGCCAAAATATTTAGGGAAGAGAAATGCTACAGCAAATACTATTTAAACCATTTTTCAGATTTAGAAAAAAGTCACCCACTTTTACGGGATCTTGCTTCTAAATTCCTTTATTTGAAAAGGATCGTGGAAAGTTTTTTTCAGAAAGGTAACAAGACTGTTAAATGACCAAAGACATCTGAGGACTTGTGGAATATTTGTATTCCTTTAGCTATCACTGTTTTTATAAGCTTTTTGAAACACTGTTCAGGGGAGATGTACAAAAAAAAAGTACTTGTTAAAGCAAGCAAGAAGAGTTACAGACTGTTACTGTCCTTTGCCTTTGCTGACTTACTGATCCCAACTTAAAGAAAAAATCTGATACTCTCGTCTGCTGAGATTTCAAATAACTATCTGGCTAACTAATATGATAATTAAGTGTCTTGAATTCCATCCCACTAATTTGTCATTTAAAACAAGGACATCGCATTGGAGTCGAAGGCATTTTTTGTTTTTTAATTTTATTTTTTTAATTCCATGCGACTCCTGTTTAAATTCCAAAGTCTGAGTATCTAGGCCATCAGGAAGATTACTGAAATTGAAGTGTTAATATTCATTTGTTAAAGACACTTCAGATAGCATTAAGAAGCTGGTTAGTTAGTCACTAAACCGAAACAGTAACATAATGCCTGCTTCAGAAAAGAGCATATTTTCTAATTCACTGAATAGATGGGATGGATCTTTTTTTTTCATAGATTGTTGGAAACAGTTCTTAAACTGCTTGCATGGTACGATTTGTAATGAGATTGATCCCTGCTCACACTTGGGTCACTTGGGAATGGGGAAGAATAATGGGTGTTGAGTACTGGAAAGTACATACCCCTCTCGAAACTTTGGAGCATTTCAGTACGAAGAGTGATGTTTTGAAGGTCTGAGTTAATTTTACTGAATAATGGTGAACATGTAATTACTAGGGACCAAAAGTTCAGCTTTGTGTTCTCGTAAGCCTGCTACACGAGGCTGAGGCCTGTTTCACCAGTGTTGATTCTCTTACACAAATCTCTTTGACCACATTACGAATTGTTCCTTATGGTACTCCAGTGAAGCATCTGCACAGCCAGTAGGCAACTAAGAAGTGCTGGAGTTCACCAATAATTCTAATTTTGATGTAACTTAAGATGGAAATAAGAGAGAGAAAGAACAGAGGAACCCAGAAAAATCAGATATTTGCTTTAATTTCATGCATGGTGACATGGATTTTAAAGCTCTGATTTGCAGAAAATGTGAACCACTGCTCTTAATCTTCTTGTATTTTCAATTGATTGTGAAAGGTCTATTTTATTTATATGTCTAAGGAAAACAAGTTAAGGAGCATCAAAAAAAGCTCTAAATCTGTTAATTCCTGGTTTCTTGCCAGCCGTAATCAATTGGACCTATGGAGGGAAAAAAGATGCTGTATGTAGTTCTGTTGTTTCCTTTTCTTTCTTGACTAGAATAGATAATTGCTTAATGATATCTGTTTCAAATTGACATTTTAATTAGGAATGTCTATTATTTACTTCAGCCTGTTGTGGATTTTTGTTTGTTTGTGTTTTGGTGTTATTTTTAAGAAGCATGTATCAACTGTTTTATAACTATTTTGGAAAGAATTGTATTTTATTCAGAGCTGCACTGAGGGAGAAGTGGTCCAAAGATAAACCTAGTTTGCAGTCTGAAAGAAAAATATAGAAAGCTATCAGTACAGATTCATTAATAAAGGTAAATATTTTTTCATGTGGATGGAAATCCATATAGTAAGAAAAGGCATGAATATCTCATATAGTACAACAGAGGAGTAGATAGGGTAAAATAAAGTTAAAAATGTCAATGGAAGAGTCAAATATTTAACCTTCTACATAATAATTGAAGGCCCAAATGAAAGGTATCTAAAGAGTCAACTACTTATGCAGCCCAATAAATAGTTAAGGTCAAAAGAAGCGAGTATCTCACTGCTTGACTCTCAACAAATGAGAACAGTGGTCTCACTTGGCAGTGGATAAAAAGAGCAAGAAGCATGCCACCAGAAAAATAGCTGGACTTTTTACCAGTGCAGTGAGCATGCATCTCCGAATAAATGTCAACTATGCAGTGTCTCTCAGAAGACGGAACAAAATTAGGATGCATTATCTAGGAGAAACACTATATTACAATTTGTGTTGTAGTCCTAAACTGGATAATTGTCATTGAGGTCTTAATGGCCATTTTACTCTCTTGTGCAGCAGGTCTGGAATTTAACATCTTGAGATCTGCTCAATCTGTAATGTATGTGTTTTTCTTTTATTTCACTTGTGTGTATTTGCATTTCCCTTTTTTGCAAGAGCTAGTACCAGCATGATGATGTACTGTGATTAGACAAATGCAGAGTGATATAGCAACAGAAACAACGTGGGACCTACAATTAAAAAAAGAATGTATTGGTTTTTTTTTTCTGGTCCAAAATAGCGTTTCTCTTACAATTACAGAGTAGAAATTTCCACAGAGTAGAAATAATGGGCAGGTTGAGTTTTTCCTAAAATAAGCTTTAGTAATTTAACTGATTTTTTAGAAAAATTTCTAGCAAAATTTGAAGCGATCTGACATGACAAACCTTCAGTATGTGTCTGTCTTCTGCCATGGGAATGCTGGGGAGGAAGGATTTCTCACAAAGTTTGGAATCGCTTAATTGTTTGTGGCTCTTTGTGTCTGGATCTATTTAAATTTAGCATTTTAAAGAAAAAGACTGAAGGACTCTTTCAAATAAAAGTATAATTTATTACATTCATTTATCAAAGTGGAATCAATATATATAATTTATATAACTTGAAAAGCATTTCATGTAGAGATTTCATTTCCTTTTATTACTAGAGTATAAATATATCCCATAATATTTTCTTTTGTTACATGGAGTTAAACTACAGCAGAGTACCAAATAAATTGAAGTCCCTGTCATAACAATACAGTATAGACAAATCTAGCAGAATTGTTTGTCCAACGCAATTTTCTTTCTAGTCAGAAACCCCCAACTGCTGTTATGAAACTGTCTTTTCTGGCAAAAGAAGTTCCCTTAATCAGGGCTACATCCCCACAAGGGATTTTCTTTCATCTTCTCTGGTCATAAGGTTGTCTTACTGTGTAAAACTAGTTCAGTATGTTAAATTAAGACTCAGCTGAAAACTGATTGTGTAGCACAATGCCTCCTCCTAATGTGTTGTTTCCTTTTGCTAGAGACCCTGTTTTGAAATTAGTGAATATGGAAAGTACATTTGAATTGCATATAACTTGAAAAGAAAAATACAAAAAAAAAAAGAGACTGTCTTTTCTAACAAACATCAAATTTTGTTTACATGGTTTAAACATTGCATTTGCATGAAGAATTCTGTATACCTCAGTGAGAATTTAAGGAAATCTGTTGTACATATTAAAGCACGCTTACTGAAGGTGGGAAGCAATTACAGAAGTTATCTAAAACAAACCTTCTACTTGACCTAATCTACAGCATTCTTCAAGACTGTAAACACAAAATTCTCTTTTATGATAAGTCACGTCAGATCTGAGAAGGGTGTTAAATTCTACTGTGTAATTAATATCAAATATATAGTTTCCATGCTGCTATTCTAAGTGGAACAGTAAGGAGATGAAGGTGGAGAGGGAAGAAGAAAAAAGGAATATCTTGATATCATACTGCATAAACCGAGTGAATGGTAAAGTTCATTTTCCAGTTTGACCAGAGTAACAAATGGTATGGGGGCATGCTGGATGCTCCCCTGCAGCACTGCTGGAGAGAATGCACCTTGTCCATTGCTTGATGCCAATGAAATGTATAGGGAGGCAGAGAGGCAGCACCATCTTTGGAAGAAGGTGAAATATTTAAGAGGAGAAATCTGTAACACTGACGCATCTTCTCTCATCCTTTGCTTTTCAGGATTTACTAGTATCGAGGCAGGGTGTTGATTTTAGGCTTGTAGCGTTGATTTTAGCTTGGACAGATTAAGCTAGGCAACTAGATCAAACTTTCATTTTCCCTGTATGAAAAATGAAGGGATGACCTGATTTGGCATGTCATGAAAAGGTCCAAATACAAGAGCTTTTGCTCAACCCTTTGCATAGATTCATCCAAAACCCATCCCTTTAGCTATGCACCAAGATAAAGATCATGCAGATGATGCTTATACATTGCTCAGGATCTCTCGCCTACCAGATACTAAAATTTTATGAGGCTTCAACGATTTTAAAGGATGGAGTAACCTTTTCATTCTTTCCCTGAAAAATTGTGTTTTTTTCTATAAATTAAATGAAGATGGGCAGCGTGAACATTATTTTCTGCAAACTTTCTGCATCTAAATCGGAACTCCACAGCAGCCTATACTGTTATATAACAGAGGTGACCTCTGCTGAAAGAATGATACATAAACTGTATGTTGTCTATACATATAGGGATTAATTTTGTCTACATAAGAATGGACTGCTAAGTGATATTTGCCAAATAAAAATGATTTATTCTTTATGCGTAGAACATTAGTTGTTAACCTAAGAAATGGATGCTCCACAGCACAATTTCAAAGTCTCTGTAACCTTTCTTATTACAAAATTCCAGACAAGTAGCAAAAGAGTGAACTCATCTTTTGTATTGGTACTACAGAATTTAATTTGCTTGGCAGTAATAGACAGGGTGTGACTAGATACTTTTCTCTAGATAACTGAATTTTATTAAAAATAATATTTACAATACAGAAATAGACATTATGAAGACACAGAAAAAGTTATGGATGTACGGGCAAAGGTTGCAGGTAGCAATTTGTTTATTTATTTATTGCAATTATGATGTCACATGGCTTGAAAACCTTCACTAGTAGAATCATAAGATCATCTAATCCAGTTGTGAACCCATTGCAACCACGCCCACTAAACCATATCCCTAATTGCCACATCTGCATGGTTCTTGGAAACATCCAGGGCCCTCCCTGGGCAGCCTGTTCCAATGCAGTAAGACTTTCTGAGAGGAAATTTTTCCTAATATTCAAGCTGAACCTCATCTGATGCAACTTAAAGCCATTACCTCTCCTCCAGAAGATGTCTAGCATTACATAATTATATAGAAAATACGCTTATCAACTTCTTTGTTTTCTAAAAAGAAAGAGAAAGGAAGCTGTGCATCTGGTCTGGCAATTATGTATGTCTTTTATCACAAATAGGAAAGTTTGCAATCTAGTTTGTATTTTTTCCATCTCCTGTAATGAGCTTGAATGTCCAAAATACCCATTCTTTTAGAAGGCAGCCTAAATCTATCCTGTACAATTTCATTTATACAGTCAGGAGAAAAGCAAAAAAAATTAACTTTAGTTATTCTGAGTAAATACTGTGTTTTAGCAAAAGAAAACAGCCCAAGATAGAAACGTAAACAAGGAGAATAGAATAGTGCTTTATTATACTTGTGGTTTATCTTGCTGAGAAGCTAGAAAAAAACATATTTCTGTCACCCATTTACTAGTAGTTAAAACCTTTCTTACTTCTAAATTTTTCTAACTTTTTAAAACCTTTTTAACTTTAAAAGTCTTTGAAACTTACAGGGAACTGCTTTGGCAGAGAGTGAATAATTTATGTGATGGGACTCCATCTCCAGTTTCTGTGTTCCTGTAAGATTCAGGGATAGAATTATGATCTAGCTGTTCCTTTTAAAACTTTTGTCTTACATCTTTTAATAAGCCATTTTAAGCCATTGTTTTTAAGCCATCTGTTTAAATTGAATGAATTATTTGAATTTTGTTTTTCTTGTAACATGTCTCTAAGGTAAAATAGCCTTAAAACTACTATGCAGGAGATTTAAAAAAAAAAAAAAAAAAAAAAAAAAAAAAATGTGGATCTATAGAAGGTACTTCCAAGTCCAAACGGAATTAAATAAGGAAACAGTAAAACCTGAGAACACTTTCTTTCTTGTAACTAGGGTGGATTCATGCTTTGCAGGTTAGAAGCCCAGGCGTGAGAAGGCCCAACTGGGCTTGTCGGACTGACAACTCTGTGAGAAGCAGCTAATCCCAGTGTGTCCATAGGACATCTGCTGTTCCTCCTCCCAAAGGCTGCACTGCACTTCTAATACCCTGTAACAAGCTTAAGCCCATGATAAAAGATCTATAGTCACAATTGTAACATGCCACAGAAAGAAGGCAGAGACCTCATCAGCTTTATTAGTATCACAGGACACCCCAGGAGCAGGGAGCTTGCTGTGCGGAATTCCCAGGTGCGCCTCAGCTGCAAGCAAGAGAGAGCTGCAGCCCAGACACTCGGCCAGGCAGCCCAGCGGGGAAATGCCTGCCTGGCTGCAATCTGGCAGAGGCTGGAAGTGCTTGAGCCAAGCGTCACAGAGATTTTTTATCAGCAAAGCATCCTGTTTCTATTTTTAGCTATAGCTACGTTGCCTCAGAAAAATGCTCCTGGCGTTAGCTAATATGTCACCTTGGGGAAAGTGTGGGGGAGAGAACGTTGATGGAAAGAATAGCTGCTGTAACCTGCTGTGATCAGTGGGACTGCTGAAGAAAGAGGGAACACAAGTCTAACGCAAGCATCCTTTTGAGCCATCTTGTCACTACCTTCACAGGCTGTACTAAAATACTGTGTGACTTAAATATCTATCTCTAGTATCATGCTCTACCCTTCCATTCAATCCCTCATCAGAAGATTATCAAGCTGTCCTAAAACAAGTCTGCTTCTTGGTATTGCTAGTTTCTTTCTAAGGCTAAACCTCCGATGTTCAAACCTGGATGCAGACCTGACTAATTTCTTTATCCATTTGACTTTCTGTCAAGATCTGGTACCCCCAGCAATGATATTTATATACAAGCAAAAGCATTTCTACATTACGTGAAGAGTAATTGTATCACATCTCATTTACTTCCAGCAGGCTAAACAAGTCAGTTGCTTCCCACAAGGAAAATTTTATCTAATCATTCATTCACTTTTTGCCCACATGTATTGCGTTTCAAATTGTTCTTTTCAATGTAAAGAATCAAAGAGCATATGTATTCTAAATGATACTTCCTGTAAGTCTTGTTTAAAGAAGAAAATACTTACTAATCATACTGAAAAAATACCTCCCGTTATGCACTGAAAATTTCTCACCTTCATGTTCTCAGGTCTCATTTCTTTAGAATTTTGCTCAATTTTAGACTGTGATATAGGGGTAAAATGAGTAAATACCCAAACTGGAATCACCTTCAGGCTAGGACTCCAAGGCCTCTGGGTTCTACAGCAGGTGCTCAGTGCACTCAAGTTGTGCAAGTGAGCCATAGTTTTGTAGTGTTGAGCGGAGGGCTGGCCTGCGTTCAGCCTTGTGCAGTGTTTCTGTGTGTTAAGACACAGGCACAGGGATGTGCCAAGGGAGGAAAGTGAAGCTTTGGTTGCTGAGATGTGACACATTTTAGAGAAATGCTCCCTGCCTGCAGCAAGTTGCTTTTGGTGTGTTCTGTCCTCTTTCCCACCCTGCGACTGGGCTGGACATGAGGCGTTTTGGGTTGTGGGTTGTGGGTGATGAGATTTGAGACTACAGAGAAATGGAGGAAGAGTGTTTCTCCTGTATGTTGATGAAGGTCAAAGCCAATCCACGTTTAACATCATCAGCTATCTTCTTTTATGGTGAAATGAAAGAAAGAAAAGAATGCAAGATCTTTTACATCCTTAGGACAGTCTCCTTGTTAAACTTTTTTCCACGGTAGTCTTGGTATAAAAAGCTAAAATGAAATATCTTCTGCAAATTTGAGATATTTAAGCATTTGCCTTTCTGAATATATTTGAGATAAGCCTGTTACTAAATAATGCTTGACCTAAATAAGTTACTGAGGTGGTTATTAATCATGCATATGTTAATAATCTTCGCATGTTTTAATTGATACTTTTCCTCTTTGAGAGTATTATTAGCCTGGTTTCAGTCTTTCTAAGCTACTCATAACTTCAATAAAAAATATGGTAAGGATACATATTCGGCCTTTATTTAACAATATCTTTGTAGAGTTAACTCTGAAGTTGAGCAAATTTTTCTTGCTGATGCTTTTCATTACTCTCTGTGATGCTTCAACATGCAGTGACGAGAATCCAGTGGGGCTTGGCAGCACAGGGCTCTGTGAAAAGCCTCTCTTCTTACTTGTACCTGTGCAGACTAGAACAAAACAAAAGCAGATTGTTTGAATACTTCTAATTCTGGTAATCTGAACACATCCATAAGAAGAAGTTTGTTGCACCTTTGGTCATCAAAACCTGTTTATTATGTGATGTATGTCTCCTGTTATCTAGTTCTTATTACTTCAGATATTCAACTTGAGTGATCTGTGAATTCCTGTAAATGATTTAAAGAATTTGATATAAGCTGAAAGAAGTTAAATAGCTAATTTTAAGCACAGATAATGGAGTGACCCACTTCCTTTTTGCTTATGATGCTCAAAGAGGCTTAATTTCAGTTTCTGATGGATGTGTTGCTTTTTTATTCAGCTGTCCTAATCCCAGCCTTATATAAACCTCAGCTTTGGTGCATTTTTAAGCAAAAGACTGAGACAGGAATTTCTGTCTCTGTGTTCTCAGAGTGAATGTGGTTAGGTAGCCTGAAAGTAATGAACCAGGCTTAGTGATGTTCCTCAGGCCTGAAGAAGATAAAGTATCCTGCAAAAGTGTGAAGGGGAAGTATTCCTACCACACTGTGGCAGAAGGCGGTGGAGTTGCCAGTTAATAAAGTTACTTTTTTACTCAAATCAGTTCAGACTTGCATTTTGATGTTATAGTTCCCAGACTTTAATCCTATCGGCTCTAATACAAATTACAATATAACTCAATGGTTTTACATTCAGACAGGTATTTTCTTTATCATGATCTTAAACAATTAGCCTCTTAATGATAGTGAAAAGAACAGTAGTACCATTCTGTCATCCTTGCCTTAAATAATATTATGTCTGCTCCATGCCAGCTCGGAAACTTGGTAAACCCAAGAGCCTAAAAAGTCAGCTCTAAATTCAGATTTCTGCATTGTGAGATACACTCTCCATCTTGGATTTCTGCTCACCACTCTAGAAACAAAGGCCAAATGCTAAGATTTGAATGTGATTTGACTCAGACATAGTTCAGCTCTATTTGCATGCTATGCTGTGACTGCTTTCCAGTTCCAAGAACAATGATTCTTGAGTTTTGACAGAAATAGTTTTGAAGCACAGTTGTAGGTAGTATAGATTTACTGTGGTTGAGTGAATTTTACAGGATTTCTACACGTCGCCTCATTTGAAGTTATGCCATCCAAAATGTGTTTCACCCAAACAAGATCTTCAGTGAGCAACAGTTTTATGGATCCTGTGAATCCTGTGGATTAATATCCCATATCATTAAATTCCTTTTACCCTTATCTCCTCCTCTTTTCCTCCAATTTTCTTGCTGTTTTGTTGTTATCCTTGGCCACTTTGCTATGCTGCCAGGTGACCCCATGAGTCTTAATCTCACTGAGCTGGAAATAATTCTGCAGAATTATTAATGTGCTTGATAACTACAGGCATTATGTAAGTGATAGCAAAAGTTTACATCTTAAGAGTTTTCACATATATAAATACCAACAAACCTGAAATACTCATTTACTTGTTTGTTTGTTTATTTATTTACTTAATTACTTCTTACCCCCTTCAACTCCCCCCCCCCAGTCTTTGGACATTAATTCAGTAGCTCTAGATAAGAAATTATTGTTGTTCTGAGCAAACAAATTAGAATACTGAAAACTGAAAACATTGGAAAACTACATAGCATTTAGCTCAGTGCAGCACCTACAAGTAATGACTGCTTAAAAAAATGTCTGTTTGCTGGGTATGGCATTGAGGTAGATAACATATTCCTTTACTGAAAGGAAGAGGAAAAGCTTTAAGAGAAAAACACTGACTCTTTTTCAGCCTCATTACACTTTTACAATGCTTTCTCCTGCTTTAATGTAGCCACAAAACAATGGAATTTTATCCTGTATCTCAATCTTGCTCTCAGGTTGGAGAGATGTCCTGGAAATCTTAAAGCTTTCTTCAGAAAGTTGACCTGGGATTCTTATGCATGAACACTTTTCCAGGCTGCCTTACAGTGCACTTTTTGATTGCTGATTTTTTTTTTCCACTGGTTAAATTCAGATAGCTTTTTTTTTCCTTATTCCCTAAGTTGATTCAGTTCATATATGAATTGAGATATCTAATTCACCCCCCCAAGGTGATAAGTTTTAATAATGTCAGGTAACAGTAGAAGAGTGGCAAAAACCACAGACCTTTGAGGAAAAACAAACAAAAACGTTGTCTTCAGTGGAAAGATTCTTCACTATCACCACATTATAAAAACAATTGCATTTTTCTAGTATGTATTCTCTCTTTTTCCCCTGGGGCTTTGTGATTATATATACTTTTTTTTTTTCTCTGATACTTAAATTTAGCTCTGAATGAAGCACAGTAGCTCAGTAGAACACCACACATTAAAATCCACACTGAATTTCACATGACAAGCTTTACATTTGGAGAGGGCTTGGGGCCATAGTTTTAACAGTCATCTCACTCGCATTTGGGTTGAACATAGTTTGATGCATGTCTAGGAAATTTGTGTTTTGCTTGCACAGGGGATGATTTAAGTCTACAGCTGTCGCAAACAGTATGCAGGGCCTAGTTCATGACTGAGCTGTCAGTTACTACATTCCCACAATAAGAGCAAATTAGAATCACAAAAAGGAATTGGCATGAACCATAACATGAGAATTTTAAGTTCTGTCTTCTTTTTTTTTTTTTTTTTTAAGTTAATTAGTATTGAATTTGGATGAGGATTCTCCTTTAACATTAGGATACATACTGCAGTCTTAACTTGTTTTACTTCAGTTGAATCTCTGTAAAGCACACCTCATCTATGAATATTGTATACAACATGTGAAGAGTAATACTTACTCTTAAAAATATTATAAGTCATCTACAGTGCTGTGAAAATAACTGTAATGAGAAAAACATGCTCTCGCCTAATCATGCTGTTCTCCCAGCATTTATGTCATCAATCTACCATGTAAGGGAAGTACCAAGAAATACCATGTAAGGAAATTACCCCTTCATAGCTAAAATGAGAATTCCTCAAGAATGTAGGAAAAAAAAACAACAGACCTTTATGAGAGCATCTGATGTTATCTCCTAAGGCAAGGATAATAATGCCAAACACGGAGTGAATTTGTTGCAGATTTGGTTGCTTCATTCTTCTGTGTGCAGGACTTTTTGCACATTTGGTCACAATACAATATTATACATTTATTTCCAGAATTTTCCTGTTATAGCACTTTGGATGGCCAAGTGACATTTCTAGTCTTTTTCTAAGCATGAAAATAAGCACAGAGTGCTCAGTGGTATGGAAGTGCTGATGCACTGAATTTTTTTAAAAGCAAATATCTAATCCAACTGTATGTATTATTATCCAGACAGTAGAGATTGTTATGTGTATTATTCAGATAAATATGAACCAGAGATAAATAGATATACATAACATAAAACTAATTAAGTAAATATTTGCTGAAATGTCAGAATTGATAATTATTTGATACGAGAAAATACTGTACTGGATTAGATGCCTATTATTTATACAGAAGTGAATGGACTATAGAGAATAGCAGGAGTGTATTTAGTATTAGTGTTCCTGACACCTTTTGAAGTCCTCTTATTGGAGAGCCATTGCCTCAAAAGTAAATTATTCTTAAGAGAGAGATCTGAATTATAGAAAAACTCCACATCAGAAGGTTAGGTCAGCTGAACACCATCACAGGAAATGTGAATATATTTGTGCAAATAAGCTAAAGGTCACAGGTATGTGGAAGTCCTGAGAAGCATGTGATAGCAAGATCTCTGACAGTTTCAAATGAGCATCTGATTTTGAGTTTCATTGTAGTATTGCTAGTGCGGTCCCTGATCTATTTTCCATCTTAACTTTGATCTAAATTCTACAGTTACTTGCTGTTTCAGTTTCCAAGTACAAAGAAAAATGAAACATTCTTTAGATTTACAAACAAGAATAAGAGCTTTTATTTAGATACACTTCTTTCCAAGCACCCTTCTGTGCTTTTTCTGCTGGTTCCCCTACACTAACACTTTAAAGTGAACAGAACTTGCCACAACAGCCAAAATAAATGTTAATCAACGCTAGGTGTGCTTTTCAGCTGCTACTTTTTATTTCCTGATGTTACCTCCTGTGGCTTGCAGAAACTCAGAGGAAATCTGTATTTTCAGTTGTCATTTATGCAAATATGAATGTTCCATCAATTCTGTCATAAACATTAAACCTAGAGCCACAGTGTACCTCCGTTGATTATCTTTTACAGTAAGGATGAGACAAGGAAACCTTTTAATTTTAAAAGGATGAGATTTTTCATTCCTACAGTTCATTTCTACATGCTCTTTCAGTATTGCTGTGTGTGAAGTATGTTCATTACCACTTACACTTACGTGAGATAGTACTGTTAGATGGCCATGTCATTATGCTTTATTACTAAATCCTAATTTCTAATCTGAATTCACAGCATCAGCATGAATCCAGTTCCCCCATTTCCTTCCTTTTTCTGTCACTTGAATAAAAATCTCCACCCTTAGCTTGAACTTCAAGCAGCGATCAATTTCCCTGACAGCCTCTTCGGGAAGGCTCTGAAGCCTGCCAGGGCTTCAGAGGTACAGCGGTAGCTCCTCATTTTATGAACACACCTTTTTCTTTCATGCTCAAATGTTATTCGACATCCCTGTGAGACTACAGGCACGCATGCTGTACCACACGTGCTTGGGTTGTTGCTGGGTCAGATCTCAAGGGATGCACATGCTCTAGTTTATACTAACTTGGGTAAGAACAGTTAAATACTGGTCTGATAATTATCAGTGCAACATAAGAACTACAATGCAATTCTTAATAATCTGATTTTTTTTTTTGTGCAAGAAAGTGCCATCTGTAGCCATTCCTAAATATGGTATGTTGTATGGGGATTATTATATGGCATAGATATTTAAAACCACAAATTACCGTATTGAAATAAATTAATCTGCATAGTAATGAGCTTGCGTATTTCAGAAATGAGTTTTTTCATACCGTATGTGAAGTACATGTCATCACACATTGCCCAGCATAGTATTTGCTAAAGACCACTAGGATACAAGCTGTATGCCCTGAAACATCCATCAAAAAAAACTTCTGGTAAACGAGGTATCACTGCTACAAACAAGCCCAAGGAATTGTTTGAGACAATTAAAGCTGCACCGCAATAGCTCGTTCGTGTATGTAACTTCACTTCCAGTTCAGTAGTCTCTGTGTGCAGATCACTCAAGTGCTCTTATCTAGTTTTCTCCAAGCTTGTTCTGACAAGTTGGAATAGTGGTGGTTTGTTCTGAGGCAGTCAGTCTTCCTAACAATGCGAAGAATTAGGCTTTTGTCAGTGCATACCGAGCGCAACAAAGGCGCTGTTCTGCACAGCGACCTTCGGTGGCTGTTTTTCTGCAGAACTGATGACTACATTTCCAAATTGTGAAAACTTAACACTGCTAGCATGGCTGCAGCTTGGTTTTTTTCTCATGCAGTCAGTGCCAAGAAAGCTCACAGTTTAAGTCGGTGCTGTTTTAGAAGAGATCATTTTATTGATATGTTTGTTGGTTTCTAAATGCTACCGATCTTGCTTTCTGGGTTTATGCAGTCATACTTAGTTTTATTTGCTATTTAGGAAACTGACATATCATTTCACGAAACTTTGTAAGATATTTAACAAATGCTTCTCATCATGGTTCATTCTTAATTTTAAAACCTCCATAATTTATATTTTAGAATTCAGAGATAACTAAAGTGAAATTATAGTTGATCATAGTAATAGTTACTGAGATTTGACTCGTTTCATTCATCTTTAGTGTAATATTTAATTTTTTAAATTACATAGATACATTTTTGCTATCAAAATAAAATATACATATATATTTAAATTTTCTAGATTTCTATTATTGCACAAATATATGTGCTTATGTCAGAAAGTGATACTAGTCCATTTATAATGGAAAATTTGAGTGATTTTACTTAAAGATGTAGGAAATTCTCTGTTCCTGGAAGTTTTTTACCTTTCTAACAGACCTACTATGGCTCAAGGAGGACTGTTAGGTGTAACGTTCATATTATGTGGATTAACTGTTTATGGAGTAATATGTGCATGAAAAAAAATTTTGAATAGTCGCAACATAGTCTTCAAGTCAATAGTTCCTTATATATTGAAGATGTATAATGTGTAAATATTATGCAGGAAGATGGAAAGACAGTGTAGTTGTATGGAAAAGAAGGATAAATCTGTTTTGATGGTACAAATTTCAGTTAGAAAATGCATTTTAACATTGAGTCAGTATTTTTATTTCATCTTTGTTAGCATTTCTTTTTACTTGCTGTATTCACGTTAGAAATTCTTACTTCTTAAGCTTTGTCTTCAGTGTGAATTACCTTTAAGCTTTTTAGTTGATGCCTACTCCTTGCTAGAAAACACCATTCACAGTGTCTACGCATACAGTGTGTAGCTTTTAAAACGTACTGTAGATACCCTAATACATCTTCCAATACGCAAGCACTTCAGCAGTTAAAACATCACCTTCAGTGTGTTACCCTGGCGGTTGTCCCAAAATAGCTTATTTGAGCCCAGTCCTCAATGCCGAACATATATTGTTTGTATCTTATATCTAAACTGCACAAAAAGAGGCTTCTTCAAATTCTCTTTGGTATATCAGGAGATAACAACAACAAAAATATATACAAATTGGCAACATTTCTTCATTGCTTTTAGTTTATTATCATTATTTGAGTTGATCAAATGGATTTGAAGTTTTGAATTCTTCCATCTGGGGAACACACATAATCCCTATCAGTCCTAATGCTCCTGCTGTCTCTTGACTAAAGCACTAACTTGAATGTAACCTTCACTTAGAAACTTTCTATCTTTAACTCAATTTGGATTTTGGCTCAGCAAAACCTTTTCTATGAGCTAGCTCAATTTGATATTTAATTTGTCAAGATTTAGAAGTTAAATCTAGATTTAGAGTAGATTATACTATGCCAGAGGGAGTACTTAAATTCTCCAGGAGTTATTATAGTCTCCCTTCTTCCACCTCTTCTGTGGAGGCTTAAACTTAGTGCTGAGTTAGACAGAGAAATGTTCCCCTCTGAAGAAGAGTAATCTTTTTCTAAGAACTGAATGGAGAATTTCATTAGAAAATGAAAAACAACATTGCATCATTCTGTTCCTCTCCTGTAACACTTCTTCCTAGGGCTGGTTTCTCCCACGGTTTTCATACTCTATCTCCCATGGAGTGGGATGCACTGTTAAGAAGGACTTGTGAGCTTAGTGACTTCTGTGTGAGTCCAGATGTAATGCAAAGGCGATCAGGCAGCTACTCAGGGGTATCTTTGTCGCAGCGGCATCTGATTTTTTAGTGTGAAGACGTTGCTGTAGCCTAGAGCCAGTGTCTGGGTAGATGTTTGGGAGCACAAAGCACAGTGACTGAGGTAAGGGCTTCTAGAGGTTGCAGCGCAGAGCAATTTGAGATGAACAAGAGGAATATGGGTTGCCCATAGATTTGCTGGAGCTTGATTTTATGTGTGTACCAGCTTTCCTCCTAATGACAAGGTGTTGAAGGAGGGGGTTTTAGTAGTGCTTTAGTATCTTTTGCCCAGGCATATGGTGAGTAACCTCCAAATGCATGTAAATGATCTGTTCTTTCCTTTGATGTGACTCCACTGAACACATAGCCCAGATTAAAAGCTCTGTACAGTTTATAATAAAATTACTAGGCAAAATTAGAAACCCTCTGGACATACTCAGATCCTTCAAAACTTGCCAAGTGTGTTTAACTGTTCCTGTCTTCATTTACTACAGTGTAAGCTGCAAGCAAACCCAGGGCCTCCCTTCTGTTGTATGACAAACTGTCTCTCTGAGTATCGTATGACTGCAAGACAAGAGGATTATATCTTCTGTTTTGTTGCTTTTATGTATGCACAAAACATGTTCCTTCTTGTTACTTCCCATTTTCTATCTCTAGTGTCTGCTTTAGTGAGCTATTTCAAGTCAATACAGAGTTTACTGGCTGGTCAGTCATCAGTGGAAATGGCATTTGAAATGTGGTTTCAGAGGTAATTCTCAGTAGGAAAGGTTAATCTGTAGTCACAGAAAATGGCACTTAATGGGAATGAAACAGAGAAATTCTTAGGATTTCCAGACAATCAAATAATCTCCTGGAAAAAAGATTTACAAAAAAAAAAAAAAAAAAGAAATAGACCAGTGATTTTTATTTTTATAGTAAATTTATTATCAAACACCAGCTCCTTTCTATCCCAAGTAAAAATGTGATCATTGGCATGTGCTTATTTAATTTAATCTGTATTCACATGGTGAATATAATGGCTCTTTCTGAAAGATGGTGTATCATTAACATACCACAGTTTGCAAACAGGTTGTATTGTGTGGAATATCAAAGACAGAAACATGTTTTCTATCAGTCATATTGGTCCATTTCATGATGATGGCACAGGCTCAGGTCGCGCTACTGGATATGTGTTGGCAGGGTGCTAGCCTTGAGGTAGCTGTATACCAATGCAAGTCTCCCTATCTCTGATTTGTAACTGATGAAAACATAGTGTAATAGGTAGAGAGAGTTCTGAGATAAAACCAAAAGTGTAGTCTTTTCATTCTTCAGACATGGTAATGGCTAGGTGTAGCACTACTAATGGGAAAGTGAAATTTGAAGGAGTAGTGGAATTACCAAGCCTATTTAAAAGCTGTTCGTCATAATGGTTACAAGGCTTTATTTTAAGGATGTATTTTATTAGACGTAGTGTTTGTATGCAGTCTGACAAAGTATAAAAACTGTGAATGCAAACATTTATCTAAATATCTGTTTTGTAATCCTCTTGTGCAATATAAGCACATAATATGTCCATGTTTTTAATTAAAGTGACCATACTAATTCCTCCATGCTATATATATCCTTCCTCACTTAAAAATACGACTGTCCATATGTGGTGATCAGTTAAGGAACAACATGTGGCAGGGTACATGATGTTTCAATTAGATAGTGCAAGCATATTAATTATCTACAAGAAAAGCTAAAATCTGAAAGGGCGGTACGTCTGCTAACATTTCATCTTTTTGCTTTTATTTTCTTTTTTTTGTTAAAAGTTAATTATTACATTTTTCTTTACTAAAAAAACTTAGTGAAATTTGGTTGCTGAAAATAAATTAGTTTTAATATGGAAAATGCACTTTTTAAGTGGAATAGGAATTTTCTTAAGAAAATCCAGATTCTTACTTGATGGTTGTGGTTAAGACATTTTATTTTAATGAGCCAAACTTCATAGGTATTTTTCAAATGCAGACCCATAAGACCATTCCTGGTCTTTCTTTCTATTTTCTTTCATTGTTTCTAGTAGATAATTTATGTTAACTGCGTTGTTTTGTTCCTCTCTTTGGAATTACAATATAACCATAGATTCCTGATAGAATTCTCTGGTCAAGCGTAAGATTAGATCATTGCCATTTAGCACTTTGATTAAATGCTGAAGTTTCTAACCAAGTCTTCCTGAGATGTCTAACACCTAAAGAAATAGGTCTCTGAACACGTTTTCTTCGTGGTATTTGGGGCCTCGCTGAGATACTAGGAAACCTCTCATTGTCATGCCTCTATGCAGTGTTGTGGAGAGTCGTCCTGTTTTTCTGCAACATCCATGACCATTTGGTCGGCTCAGTTGCCCAAGGGGAAAGGCAGCGGCTGTTTGTTCCCAGCAGGATAGCTGTTGGATGAGGATCAGATTAACAACCTGAGCTAGTTTTATTGGAACAAAATTAGTAGGGAAACACACTGAGAGATAGATGTGAGGATTATATGGAGCAAAAGCAAAATTAAAAAAAGCCAGGTGCTCCTGAAGTCCTAAGAGCTTAACTAACCATCTGCTGAGAAATGTAATGTCAGTACTTCCAGGCTAGCAATTGGATCGTGCCAACAACCACATGTGCTGTGTTTTGTGCAGATGTGGGACATTTTAACTTCTCTGGAAATGCACAACAAAAGATTTGTCATATGTGCACCTGGAAAATTTTTAATTTACTGCTTAATTGGTGTGGAATTTGCCTGAGAAATAATACTAAGGCACATCTATGTAGGCACAGACACAGGACCTATCTCCAAGTTCTTAACAGGGCACTGCGTAGTGCAGTGCTTGTAAAAACCCTTGAGAATTTTACCTCTTCCAGGGGCTGCAAAAAGCACTCACTGTCACCATGCTGTCTTCCAGAAGTGAAGTCTCAGTGTGTTCACACTACAGTTTGTATTCTCCTGTTTCTTTGCCTTTTTTTTTTTTTTTACTTCTGTATGGCCACTGTACCAACCTGACCTCTGGGTTTCCAGCTGAGAGCAGCTCCAGGGATGACATGCTCCCTCAGGTGCCGCCGCTGACAGCAAGCGGCAGCTCTGGCACAGGGTGAGGGCTCCAGCTGGCTGCAGCCGTGCGCCTTCCCTCTGCCTTATGGTGAGACAACAGCAGATGAACCTCTCCATGCACCAGCTCGTGTTTTGTCTGATTTTGTTCCTACACCCTCTGATATATATATATATTTTTTGTCAGCCCAATGAATTCTTTCTGTATTAACTTACTGAAAGCTTCAGTCCTCGTGCTGTTTTGACGGTAAAAAATGGACTGTTGACTCTGATCCTTGAGGGATAAGAGAGGTGCTTTAGCATTGATTGAATGGTACCTGCTTGCACTGGAACTACAGGTGACCTTTTTGTTCAGCTTCTGACTCAAAAAGATACTGGCTCTTAATAACCTGGCTTCAATTTTGACTTAAAAAGAGAAAGAGGAAAAAATGTGCCAAAGCTCACCTTTTTTCTTCTTAACGCAAGGTCAGAAAGTGCCTTTGCTGCCATGACTGCTTTTGGAGAATTCTTTTCAGTCCATGGCTGACTACTCAAGGCCAAGGGACAGAAGAGATAGCTAGTTTATTATTATAAACTTATTATTCACTAGTTTATCTGCTGTGATTTTGGTGCATGTTTGCATATACTGTAAGAAAACTTATCTTTTCTCAATTCAGTTTGAGGTGATAATAAAGATTTTTTAACAGATAATTACATTTCTGAAACCTGTAGAAAATTGTATTGGAATTTTTACTTGGGTAGATTACTTAGCTGTATTTGTTTGGTTAAAAATTATCCATCATAGGAAATGAGAGTGTTGGTATTTGTGGGAATGGGATTGACAATAACACAATAAAATGATATCTAGAGGCTTTGTCCATGTTTTGGAAATATCAATTCCTTGAATAGACTTCTGCTTTGTTCTATCTGTTTTTCCTATTACCTGCTGTCAACACAAAATTCTGTACTGCTGAATATTGATCAGACTTCAGAGCAACAGCAGCTTTGCAGCTTGGCCTTTGTTTTCGGTATGTTTTCATTCTGATCTGTAGCTTTAGGAATAGAATTTTACAAGAAATGTGACTGTCTTTGTGATTTTTTAGCCCATTTCTGAAAGCAGCTAATTATATCTGAAGGTCCTGAGAATGAATGCAATGTACTAAATCCAAACGCACTGAAGGCCTGATTAGCTAATGCTGATTGTACAAAGTTCACACTGGTATTCAAAGTATAGGAGTTATTCTAAAGTGTGATATGGGACTGCACACTGTCTGGTTGATGGTTAATGGCATTTATTTGCAGGAGGATAAATAAAAGTCAAACTTCAGATACATTCTTAATTTCTGTGTATTTTATATACACATGGTGTCAGTTACGTATTGGATCTATCTGGATAACTCATGAGATGACTAAAAATAATTCGTAAAATATCTGCAATTACAGTATTTAACAGGAGTTTGAAATATTGTTAGCACTAGAGAGGTGGTATTTCTAGAAGATGCAGTGGTTTAACTCTTGTCTTCAAAAAGCTTCTCACTGAGCATCAGCTGGAATCTGTTTCTTCCAATGAAATTACTTTCTTATTAATCATAATTGTTTTCTTTGTCAGATGAGTTTATTTGGTTTGCACTGAACTATATTTGGAATATTACTGTTCAGTTATATTCAGGGCAATAGGCAATAATTAGGCAATAGCAGCTTTAGATGAAAAAAAGTGTTAATTTGAATCTGTTAATTATGAAGTATCTCATATATTAGACATGGTAACCACATTTTCCAGATTCATCTTTCTTTTTTTTTTTTCCACCTTTTATCTCTCCCTTTAATGCTAAGTCTACTTAATAGTTTTTCTTATTATTCTTACAGCCCCTCAAGCATATCAAGCTAGGATTCTGTCTGATGTGCATTTGTTTGTATTTAAGACATTAACCTGTCTGAGAAGTGAATATGGTGGAGGATTGTATTTCAAAAATATGAATGTATTCCAGCTTTATGAATCAAAGACTTTCTGACAGAGCCTTTACTTGTCAAAATAAAATATGTATTTTAACATTTCTATCTGCATACCCTGACGTATATCCTCTTCCAACCCATATTTAAAATGTCAATCGCCTAACACAAATTGAGAACATCCGTATAAAAAAAAAGACTTTATCTGTGTGTTTGGAATTATTATGTGGTTTTCACTTTAAAAATGCATACATTAAAAAGACTGCTTAACAGTTACTTTAATGATGGTATTAATAATCACAAATATTTCTTGAACATTGAAAACTTCACGAGTTCTTTTATTTTAACTGCAGCAAACACTACTACTGTGTTAACAAGTTCACGTTTAATCAGCTGTACACTTCTCTATTGTTTAGGGGTCTGTGTGATTCTGTTGTACAAAAGATAAATACAATGGCTTGCTCACAGGTCATAGATAGCCACCCAGCTCTGTCACAATGCATTATATTCCAAAGACTTTATGGAACGGTATGATGTTTGCAAATGTTCTCAGTTGCGTAGGATTGTTTTATCTGTCTGCTGCTGTATTGAGTTAACATATCTCAGGCTCTCATGAGTCTCTTGTCTTCAACTCCAGGCTTTTGAGGAGATTGATTCCTTCTAAAGAAAGATGCTGATGTCTCTTTCTTCAAAGGCCCATGGACATGTGCAGAACAAATGAGCAGAAAGGCATGGGAGAAAACTAAGAGCATTTTGAATTAAATACCAATTGAGTATTAGTATTCATTTTAGCCAATCTGCACGTCTCACTGATTTGGTAGAAAGAACAATGTAGATGTATCTAGGAGCAATAGCACTGGAAAGGATCCTTTCAGATAAAGAAAGAAGTGCTTAAAATCCTAAAACATATAGCAGTGCTTGAAGAGAGGGAAAGCAGATCATTAACTCTGCCTAAAACTTACCTTTTAACCAGTCTGGGAATGTATTTTTTGTTTGTCAAAATGACAGCAGTCAGGTCAGCTCTCTGTAACATTAAAAACAACATAAAGGGAAATAAAGCTTCACTTAAAACAGGCAGCCCTGGACAAGAACTCAAGTGTTCCCTGGCACAGGGGAGACATGAGCTGAGAGGTCCCCTTCACCCCCATCCTGCAGGCGACAGGCCTGCTACAGGGCGCTGCCTGGAAAGCCTTGCTGCCAGTGCTCCAGAGAAAATGTGTTGTCAGGATAACATGTTGTGTTTATTTGCCAAAGAATACACTTGATCAAAGATCTCTGGGCTTATCTGTCTCCATATTTTTGTCATCAACTATGTGATGTCTGTATTTTCTAGGTCAGTTAGATATTACGCTTATATATGAGCATGTCAAAGGCATGCTTTCACTAATGCATGTTTAATGTGAATGCATCTGAGCTGTTATTCAAATAATGAATATTTCTTACTCTTTAATACATTCTACTTGAATCAGTTTGAAAATTAACATCTCTTATTTTGAAATTATTCATAATCCTGAACATTATCCACAGATATAATAGGTTTAAAAACATAACATTTACAGTTGAGCCTTATACGCTGATGCATGTTTTTCACTAATTAACCCATTTTAGTTTCTTTGTATCACAAGATGCTTTGTATTCATCATTTATATGCTCTATTTAACTCTTTTCAGGCAGGAGACAATATGAATATATACAAGCATGCTCCTGCATATGTTACCCTAGTGAACTGCTCATTGTTTGATGAATGTGGTAGCTGGAAAGCAATTATTGTAACTGAATAGAAAATTCTTATTCTCCTGTTAAAATTATTTTTAAAAATTGCATATTTTCCAGAGCACGTTGCTCCTAAAATTGACAGACTGGCTCTATATGAAATAAAAAAATATATACCAAAACTACCAATTCTTAAATAAAAAACTTTCAAAATCATTATTGGGGTAGTATTTATGATACACTGTGGAAAAATATAAAGGCCTTAAACAACAGACTGCAGAATCATTGACATCGCTGCTCCATTGTCTCCACAGAACCTCTAAAAGCATGTGTATTCTTGGAAACCTGTTTCACCAATAACATTTCAACCTGAAATGCCAGATTCATATTCCAACAAACTGATTTGGTAAGTAGTTGGTTCTTTCGCATAATTCAGTAAGATTAATTGAATATTTTTAATTGGGATTCTCCGAGCGCTTCAAACAAAATCAAGTATTCCAATAGGAATTTTCCCTCACCACCTTGAAAACAAGATGTTCCTGACATTCAGAACTGCAAATATTTCAGTAATGCTAACTAGTACCTCTGGCAACCAAAATTTGCTCTAATTATTCATAAAGTGAGTAACAATTTTAATGCTCAAGAGGTTTGAATGCCCTGTTCTCAAGTATCCAGTGTACATGTCCTTCGTATAGATTTGGTAATCTCAGCCTACCTAGAGAATAACATAAATTTTCCCTGGATGAAACACATAATTGAGTATGATGTGATCTCCAAGAGACTGGAGATTATTGAGGTGATTGTCTCTGTGATTGTTTCTTCTATCATGGACTGAGTGAATAAACTTGTAATTCTCTGAGTACTTAAATTTAATTCTTGACCACTAGAAGAGTCAGAAAAGGGTCAGGGAGGTGGTAAAGGAAACCATGAGGTTGTCTGTTACAATGATTTGAGAAATACAGGTAAAAATAGAAAGTCATGTGGGAATAAATTCTCTTCAGTAATGCATCAGAAACATCTGTACCATATACTGTGAGTATAGAACATATACTGGCTTTTCTTTTGCTCGGTAGCACAAAATGTTCCAAAGTACTTAAGGTACCGTGGTGACTTTTAGCATGACAGATATTTACTGAAGTTTTTGGTGTTAAATGATAGTACAGCTAATACTGTGGATCAAGTAATATACCTAAGTGCAGAAATCCTTGGAAGTTTCAAAAATATATTGTTCTATGTGATTCCAAAGTTTTGTTTGAAAGTTTCTGTGTGCTCCACAAATTTGGAGTCAATACACCTGCAGAATAATTGGTTTCAGTATTGAAAATCATAAGCTGAGAATAAATAAGTAGAATATTCATGTGTGGTTTGTCATTTTCTTTTGGAACTACAGACTGGTTTAGGCTGTGCAAAACTATTCTCACTCTTATTTCCTTATATTGTATGAGGTAAAAACAGTATTATTATATAGTTCATTGTACTAAAAAGGAAAGTTTTAATTTCATTTCTGCTTCTAGCAAAGCCTGTTCTAAAGATTCTGGTAGAAACAAATACGTATTTATTTGCTTAGAAACAGCATTGCAAGTAGAAAAACAAGTAAAATGTGAATCAATGCCTATGAACAAGTGGGTGAGACTCATAAAAACCCCAAAACTTTATTCCAAAATATTTATTGAGAATGGATATTTAGAAGGCTTAACTCTGCGGCTGGAACAGAAGTTAAAATAATTCCGAAAGCAAGCACAGACTTGACACTTCAAAAAAAAAATTGAGAAAATGGAGCAAAGACACTTTATGTTTAGAACAAGTAATTATTGTTTAGGATTTCACCACAAATTTTATTAATGCCCTGTTACCAAATTTAGCTTGGAGCACGAGCCCATCTTTTATTACTAAGCTTTCTGTTTCTGTACATGAATTAAATACTCTGAGAAAATATCATGCAGTGGCAGTTTTGAATATATTGTGTTTTGCAACTTCAAAAACATTTTCTAAATTTGGTAATCATCAAGGAAACTATATCCATGCCTGATTTCTCTATTTTAAAGGGAATTATCTCTGCAACATAGTCAATAAGATTAATCTACAGCCTGAAGTTTGTGATGCAGATCTGGAAGTATGGTATTTCTTGGGAGGAATTCAACTTTAACCTAGAAATAGGTCATTTACTAACTGAGTCACAGAAGTAACAGATATCCTTTCCTTTTCTGGCATTTCTCTCTGTTTCCTCCATTAACTTTATCTTACCAAAATGCATTTATTTCTAGCACTTGAAGTATGCCAGTATGTTAAAATGCATTTGTCTGGCCGAGGCTTATTACATACTCAAGTTTTATTGTAATTGACAGTTCAGGGTAACACTGTCCCTTGCGTTTTGCATTGTATTTTCTGTAGAAATTACATTACATTATGCTGGTAATCTCTAACTGTGCAAACAGAACAAAAAAAGGAGTGGTATTGTCCTTGATTCAGAAACAGTGCAAGGAGACCAAAGACCAAAGAACAGGCTTTGGAGTAAGAACTATTCAGAGCAGACATGTGGGCAAATGCAAGAGCAGCTTGTCTTCCTGATGATGCTGGCCATTAAGGGTAGGAAAGCTATATTGTCCATCTGCCCGAGAGAACACAAAAGGAACCACAATTCACAGATAAGATTTGCAGAGATAGATAGCTTGCATGAATTTTGACTGTTAACATCATAGCACAGCATTTCAGACTTGATGTCCGCGAGAGTTCAGCATTTATCAGCAGTCAAGTTTAAAACTTTGGGATTTGTAGGAGGTAAATTATATACTGCTTTATTTTATACAACTTGCATGACTTTTGTGATGTTTTAAATGATGCAAAAGGGAAATAGGTGTTCCTTATATACAGGGAAAGATAAATCATTTTCCGTGGAAATGCACAATGATGTGGGGGTTTTTGAGAGTTGCAGTAAGTAAGGAACAGTGAGTGGAAGTGGGAGCAGGCTGGGGGAGCCTGGCTGTTCCCAGGTGCACCCAGTGAGGTTTCCTTTCCTGTCCTTTTCCCCGATACTTGAAAGATTTGAGAATTGTGTAAGATTTAGCTTCATGAAAGGGCTTTAATTCTTTAGTGTTGATGGAAAGTCACTGCAGAAGGCCACAGGTATTCCTGTACTTTTAAAAATTCTTATTCAAAATATTTAGAGCCTAGTAACTGAATTTTAGAGAAGCAGCAACTAATTAAAGCATCCTTATTTCGTTGGGAGAATTCAATATCTTTAAGAACAAATGCTTTATTGGATGGATTTGGCATTGTCAGCTTGCTTTGGCTGTTGTTTTCTGACTGCTTCATCTACATTTTTCCTCTAGTTGTCATTGGTGTCAAAAGAGAAATAAGACAACTGATTCAAAGGTCAGAGACATCATTTCAGATTTGATGAGTCAGTGGCAATATTGCTCAGAGAAGTAGCCCTTGGCAAGTTTAAAAGTACTGACAATTTTGTTTTAGAAATGGTTGCAGGCAGCTATGAAGGATGCTTCTTTCTACATATAGATAAGTAATGAACTAAAACTTATAGTGATCCATGCAAAAGATGTAATCTGGGATGAGATTTGTCCTTAGTTTTCATATGCTGAGTAGTGATGAAGGACAGAATATTACAGCTGTTACTGTTAAGCGGTCATGCTCACCAGCAGGCCATAGGGAGAGGGCCTAGGCCTGGGTCCAAATCCCTCTCCTTACAAAATTAGCTCTTTTGCTGCCCTGCTCAAACATAAACCCGTGCAAAAGGGGCCAGCAAGGCAGAAACCAGAAAATGACACTGAAATGTAAACCTACGTTAATAAGGACACAACACCTAAGTAATACCGCTATCAATTATCTTCCTCCTCAGAATGGAGGTACATCTTAAAATGAAAGTAATGAGCAGCATAATGTTTCAGACACTGTGGGTCCCCCGCTGGCAAAAGTTATGTGCACTGCTCCACACCATGGCCCCTCCATTCATCCTTTAAACATTGGAAACTCTAGATGAGAAATTGCCATAAAAATGCATTTCTTACATGGGAAATCACTGACTGCGTTACCTACTTTGATTTGCGAGAGTTTCACCAAAAATGTCCACATCAAATTTTCCTGTTCATTGTAGAGTCTAAAACAGAGAAGGGAATCTTTGATAACATTAATAAAAACTTCCCTGATATGCTTTGATTCTTGCCTAGAGTAAGAAGCTGCTCATGTAAAAAGTAGGTCACTGAAATAATTGCTGTACTGAAAATAATATAGCCTGACAGTTGTGGGGTTGAGGTACTGTATGTCCATTGGACTGTAGCAGGTTGGGAGCCTGAATTAACATAAAGATGGAAGTCTTTAGGATTTAACGCTAGTTGTGTGCTTCTGTCTTTCCTCCTATAAAAGGTGCTTCCTTGTCAGCTAGGTGAGATTTATTTTCTCAAGCCGTCTATATTACATGATAATAATAATAATTTACAATGTTTTTTGCAAGTATTGCTTTTTTTTTTGTTTTACCAGACTCTGTGCATATATATTTTTCCTGATTGTTCCTATTGTACAATTAACTAGCACTTAATTGCTCTAATTTGTGCACAAACTTTTAAGAATATAGGTTTTTTTCCTTTTAATAACATTCGAATTCGCTTATATAATGTGTTCATGTTGAATAAAAAAAAGACAAAAGGGGTATGGGAAGAGGAAAAGGGGGGTGCAAAGGCCAAATGAAGGTCAGACTGGAAATTCTTTGTTGCAATAATTTGTTATATAATAATAATAATAATAATAATATAATTTTTTGCAACCATTGCTTTGTATGATAAATACCTGGTGATATACCAGTGAAACAAAGATTTGAGTATGAAATACTTTTTACCTAAATTTGTTATCTCATGTCAGTTGTGCCACATTTAAAAATCAATCAATCAGTCAAAGTGATTTTAAACCTACTAGTAAATATGCTACTTTCTAACTCATTTACATGGAGCTATGCCTTTCTGTAAGGATATGTAAATGAACAAGAGAAGAAATCTCTACAAAATACAGGGCTGAGCTCCAAACTGTAGGTTTTACTGAGGATATTAGACAAACAAAACATGATTGTGGCTTTAGAGACAAATACTACTGCTTCTTATGTTTCGCTATTTTTTTTAGAGAGACAAAATCTCCAGTGTGTTAAAGCACCATTCGCCATGAATTATACATTTCTTCTTTTTTATTTGGCTACGGTGCTTTTGTCATATTGAGTCCTCAAGATACTGGAGATGTATGTACAATATGCTGAGATTTTTTGTTGGCTGCATGCACAGTTGTCAGTTCAAGCTTTTTAACTTGTTTTATACATTTACATGTTGACTAGATTATATGCTTTTTTAATGACAGTGTTAATTTTTTAATTATTCTAGTATTTGTGGATAGCTCTGGTGCATTGCTCCTGCCTAGACTTTTTTAAATCATTAATTTGGTGAATTAAAAAAAATTACTGATTTAAATCTGTAAGGAGTGGTAGCACAAATGTGTCCTTCAGTTAGCTTCCTGGCTTCTCTTGCAGAGAGATACATGAATGTGCTTGTTTTGATGTCACTGTTGGATTAAACATTCTAGACTCCTCTTCACTGGGCCATGCCTTCATGACATAAAGATGCATACTTGTAACCCTCAGCTGTCCATCAGTAAGTCTGTGCTCTCCTCAGTTGCAACTCCCACTAAACTCTCTGCATGCCAATGAGGTGTTTGGTAACTTTAAAAAAATAAAGGAAAAGACAGAGCCAGATAACCTCCAAAGCTGCATGTGCAATCTAGTTCTCATTATGGTGTTATTTAATTAGTGACATAATTTCAGCTTGAAGGGACAGCCCTGCAGTGGTTAGCAGCAGAGTCTGGGCATGGGCTCCATGATGTGTTTTGCCAGGGACTTCTCGTCTCACATACTCTTTATCTGAGCTTCTCTGTCTTCTCCACCTGTAAGATGAGCACAAATGCTCTATTTCACTGAAATGTTGTGAAGCTAAGTAGTCTTTTGTGCAGCATTCAGACACCCTTTTCATGGCAATCAGATAAGAATCAGAGATCATCAAATGGCAGAAAATGGACTTTCTCTGCCACTGAGAGGACAACTGAACATAAAAATATTTTATCATTCTCACAAGAATATTTGCTTTAGCCTGTAAGGAAAGGCATGGTCTTACTCAAAAAGTGCTTTCTCTGACCTCTGCTTCCTTTTGTCCTAAGCAATTTCCGTCATCTCAGATATCGAACATTCTTTTGCATAGCTCTTCACAATCACTCATCATCTGTTACCCTGAGTGTTTTGCCTGTGCTTTTCTCTGCCCTGGAAAAACTACAGATTACAAAAGAAGTATTTTTTTCTGCTTTCCAAAAGCTTAACTCATGCTCAGTTGTTCTATCCTAGCAAATCAAAAGAGGCGAAACTCTTCTACTTTATTAGCTGCAGCACTGAACTTTATGGTTCACCACCATGTGAGTTGTTTCCAGGTCCAGCTCTGCAGTACTATTTCAAATTGCATACCTACTGAAAATAATAATTACCTTGATTGGAACTGTGCATTCTACTTTTGTGTATTTAATGTATTTTGTTTTGTTTTGTTTTTTACTATCATCTTCTGCAGTATGACATAAGTTTAAATCATGGGAGTTTGCTATTAGCATGAGTAATATAGAATTAAGTGAGTTAATGCAAGTTAGGTATCATAGCTCGTGTCAGGATTTTACCTTGTTACAGTACTTCAGCTTTTCTTCTGTCAAAATACGTAGCTGCGATTCAGAGCAATTATGAACACTCAGAAGCTGTAAATTACTATTATTTTGACACATTTGTCATTGCTCCCTTTTTAATTCCACGGTTATTTTAACTTTCTAGTCTTCTTTTCTGAACCACACTTTTTGTTTGTATTCATTCTCCCTGTATTGCTAAAATCTGGAGTAGAAAACTTTGGATCTAGCCTGAGCTTCAGAAGGGGACCTAGCTGCTGGGGAGGGCAGCTCTGAGGCAAGCAGCAGAGCCAGGCTTAGGATCATGCACAGGACATGCTGCCTTCCTTGTCCTGGGCCTGTACACCATAGGGGCTGCTTCACAACCTGAGCTAGAACTGCATTAAAGCTCTGTATTGCAAAGTACAGCTGCTACCTGCATGGGAAGGCCAGTGCTCCATGGTGTGGATCATGAGAGAAGAGTTCTCCCCAGCCTTGGGGATCCCTAAGGATCGCTAAAATGATATCAATGCAGCTATTAACAGAACATGTATGCAGACTGGGAGAATAAGTGTAAACATGCAAAGAAATCAAGATCAGCTGAACTTCTTGCTACCCCTTATATTACTGAAGAGTTTACATATAACATTAGGAACCTGTAACCCTGATCTGTCTATATTTTCTTTATAATAAACCAGGGATAATTTTAAAATGTGTTCAGCTGCTCAGAGCAGTTTTTCTTTTTCTTTTTAAAATGACACAAGTTCTGTAATTACAAAGGTGATACTGAGCACAGTGTAATGGTATTTTAGAATGTACTCATGACATGGTAGGAAACAGTGAACCTAAACATACAAACCAATCCAGGAAGCTTCCATGCTCTATTCAGTTGATACTAGTAAGTTGCAAAGAGTTCTTAAAAATACATCACATTTTTACCACTTTAAATCATCAGTAGAACTGGTTTGTGTTCATACCACATAGTTCCAAGTTTTAACCTCTTGTTCTGTGTTTTAAAGCATGCTTTCTTTATTGATTTCTATAGATATGCTCAGATAGTAGAACTTCCCATAGAATGAAATTTAGTGATAACTATTGTGCACAAGTACCAAGTCTCAGTTTTTGCTTGATATTCTAGTCTCCTGTATATGATCTGTCTAAAATGGGGGGAGTGGAGAGGAGGAGAATAAGAAATACAAAACTAGATTTGAATTGGTATTTTTCGTTGGGAAACTGACTTGCAAAACTTCCCAATCTGTTGCAGGGTTGTGTTACTGTAAAACTATTTTCTTCCTGATAAACACAGAGAGTCTGTGTCCTCGTGAGGATATTCCAAAATGCTGCAGTCATCTGCACCATGCAGGACTGTGATAGTGAAGGCACACACAGAGGCACACTGCGGGAATGCTAGCTATTCCCAGGATGGCACAAAAGATGTGCAATGAACTGTAGCAGCTGAGGCTGACTGACAGTATTACAAGGTGCTGCTGCTCTGGCAAATTGTACTCAGTATTACAGAAGCTGCAAAGATTGCAACTGATCTTTGCTGATTAGCTGTAGATATCTTGCAGTTGGTTATAGTTCAACTTAGCAGCTTGTACAGATTCTAGCAGTAGTTGCTTGCAGGAGTGAACCAAATCCTGCATTAATTCTCCCTAGTCCTAGACAGCCCTTCTCTCCCATGTGTACATGGGACAATGAGATAGTGAAATTCCTCAATTTTGCTTTTTTGCTAAAAGATTTTGTAGAGAAATTCCAAAATACTGAATGATACACTGTCAGCTTTGTAATGCAGACTACTGAAGGCAATACACTAGCTATGTGCTGAAGATAGCAACTAAAGCAAAAACAAAAAAGAGATGCAAAAAATAAACAGGTTTGGCTTGACCTTGAAAACAAAGATCCTGTTTTCATTTGTCTTTGCCCGTGCCTTGCAAGAGGAGGAGGAGCTGGGCCATACCTGCCTGCTCTGGCAAATTTGTGCTGCTCAGGCCAGCACTGTGATGACAGAGCAAATCCACCTTGCTGAGCTGCATCAGGATGAAGCCAACCGTGCCCTTGTGCATTCATGCCAGAATTGCTTGTGTAGTGCAAAGTGAGCATGTCTTAACCCTGCAAAGGGCTGGGACTGTGCAAAAGTTGTTAGTCTCTCATGATAATTAGATTAGTTGAAAAAAACAGCTTGCAATTAGACCCAGAAAAAGCCAGGAGGTTCTAGGCAGTTCCTCTCAACCTCTCTGAAAGTTTTTCTAACTCGAGGTTTTTGAAAAAAAAGTCAACATCATTTAAAAGCAAAGCCATTAAGAAAGAAGTGGGTCAGCTGTTCAGGAGGCATTGCTTACGTGATGTCCCAAGTGCATTGAAGAAGTGTTTTCTCTCACAGAGTTTTCTGAAAAAAAGAAATGTAGAAGTCATTGGAGAAGATAAAGATTTCTTTGATAAGAAAGAAAGAGAAATTGGGAGGGTGAATCACAAAAGAGTTTGAATATAGATTTCAAGACCATGATCAACAAAAATCAGCATGAGCTGTTGATAAAGTTGACAAGCACATGGCTCTTTCTCATTTTATAAATATCTGTAGTAGCATCATAATTACTAGCTGATATTCATTGTTCTTTCCTTGACCAAAAAGTTGTTTACTTGTTGTCTTGGAATTATCAGTGCGTTGCATTCTCGCCTACACCAAGAACACCAAAATTAGCTCATATTCAAATAAAGTTGAGTTGTAGAAATGCAATGCATACTGCAGGCTGTCATCTCTCCTTGCAGTTTCATTTGCAGCATGGTTAGGTGGATGTTTGCTACAGCATTTGTTTGACAATAATTAGCTACATTAAATTTCCAGCAGACATCTCCACTCTCACTCTTTGCTGGGTAGCTAGAAATGTGGGACTAAATTATGCAAGTACGGGTAGCAGCTTTTGTACTGAAATTATTTATCCATCCACTTGGACTTGGGGAAAATCACTAAAATGGAGGACAGAAATAAACTAAATTAAGAGAATTGAACACTGAACATGATTTCCATGGTGAACCTGCAACTATCTAATATTTATATTTCAGAAAAGTCTTAGGTCTTAAGTCTTAGGAAAATATGACAACATTTGAAATAAGGGCTCTAAGTCAATTTTTATTTGCAGTGGTCTCACTCTGATGCTTCTCTGGACTTTGAGGCTGCTCCTAAATACCAAACCCAGGACTAGCCTAATGCAAAAAGCTGCTGAGAAGCTATGAGTCTCTGCAGTTGTGTGCTTATTAGCCATGCACCGGTGATTTTCTCTTGTTCTTAACAGATTAACAGATAATAAATTAACAGATAATAAATGGGCCATTTTCTCAGTGATATTGAGGTTTGGTTATCAGGATGCTGGAGGCGGATGGTTCCTGGTAGAAGCCTGTCAGCCCCAGCGCTCGTTTCCCTGTTGGATTGTCAGAGCTCTTCTTTTGACCTTCAAGGTGCAGAACAGGGCTCGTCTATTCACTCGAGCTTTAGCCTGAGGAGAGGAGACTGAGGGAAATCAAGCCTGCTCTTGGATCACAGTCTATTTGGCTTGACATTGTCAGGAAGTGTTATATATCACCGCAAATGTTTACTTAGCCTGTTAGTGAAGCACACTTTATAGAATGAAGGATATATAAAAGCAGCATGTGTATGTGTAAAGAAGGAGACAGTTAAATAGCACTAGGGCAGAACCAAGAAATGAAAGAAATTAAATGTTCTACCGTAATCCACCCCAGTGTGTCTGCACTGACAATTATTTTCCATTGGTTTTGAGACTAAATTATGTCTGCCAAAGTGGAGGAGTTTAGGTATTGAAAATAATGTATTTTACCTTTATAACACGCATTTAGATTTGAAAGAATACACTGCGAGTTGCCTGGAAGAAGCAGAATTTGCAGAAGATTCATCTGCTTCTTCCCAGCACACAGACTGTGCCAGGAGAGCTGATCGCAAGCCTGAGGAGGGTGATGGGCAGAGGGGCAGGTCCATGTCACCAGGATGCAGCAGGGCTCCTGAGGGACAAGGGAGCTCTGAAAATGGGAGTTGACATAAAAAACAGAAGTTTTGTCCAGTAAAAGTAGTAATTCCCAATTCTATCTCTCTCTTTTTTCTAGATGGGAAATTTCTTTTAATAGCAACATCAGTTCTATTTCTCGTTGGAAATAAAATAGCAAACAGCTAAATCAAAATGCCCAATGAATTTCCTGGGGAAAAAATATTAAAGAAATACTCAAATTTTTGAGCAGGAGGAGTTGCATTTTCTGATAAACTTTTCCTATACATATGCAATAAATCTGGAAGGAGTCATCATGGAATTAAGGAAAAAAATAGTTTTTTCTCTGCTTTTACAAAATATATTCATGGAAATTCTTCTTACTCCCTAATCTTTTCATTCATATATGCAGGAAGGGCAATACTGACCTACCACTACTCTTTACCCACAGCAGCAAGCCACTGTGAGATCAGCGTGATAGGCATGAAGTCCTGAATCTGAGTGGCAAGATCTTACACCATCCTTGTGCACTGTGTGCCGCAGTGTTGTCTTGTACTAGAAAAGCCCCTTTCACAGTCTCTGTGGCACGAGACCTCCTCTGTCTCATCCCATCTGAATCAAACCAGCTACAGCTGTACGACTGCAGCTAGCACAAAGCGATGCAAATGCTCCTTCCTTTTTCCCATCACCCAGAGTAAAAATAGAGCACGACTGGATCAGACTACTGGCTAGACCATCTGAGTGTGGATTTAGGGAATGAGAGAGATTTTGAGGTTTTTTTTTTAATAATTCCAAGAGACTATTAAAATCGGCTTAAATGTAAAATTTCTGAGAAATTATTTCTGTGAGTAAATTTGATCGATATAAACTTTACATCCATCCCCCTTCAAACACACTTGGGGAGAAAACTCATCTCTGAACATGCCTTCAAACATTCTGAAAGTGCAGATCTGAACAGCCTGGTTATTGCTAACATATAATGTTGTTTAAAAAATAATAATTTACCATGAATTTTTGTAGGCAATGTGTTAGGAGAGGAATTAGGAAATACAGTGAGTAAGAAATAGATTAGCTTAGGCTATTATAACCAACCTAAATTTTTTAAATGGCTCTCCAGTTTATCTCTCCTGCAGCTGTATCAGACCTTGTAATGGGATTAGACTCTGCCTTAAAAAAGCAATTCTTATTTTTTCTGAGTCCTAGGCTTCCAGCAGGGAATAGCATCCCAGTTATTCCCCAGAGAGACTGCAGTTTATTAATGGCAAAGGGGAGACACCTACGGAGACTAAATCAGCGTGAACTGGTTTCAGCATGATAGGAGCTGGTATGTAGGGTGTGCTTTGCAGAACAGCCTGGTCCTCGTTTTGATCAGATACAAATAGCTGGTACAGGACTATATGGCTCAGGATCAATCTGGCTGAGAGCTATAAAAATCCTTCCTACTCGCAAAAAATGAAGGAATATATTGTTAAGATAAAAAGAAGATAAAATCCTATGCTTTGCTACATCTGACCTAAGAACAGAAACACATCACAAGTGCCCCAGTAAAGTGTAGGTGCTAAGGTGCCCCAAAATGATGAAAGTCCCCAAGTTCAGGTTTTCAGTGATCTCAGCTGTAAAGTTACTGCCACACTCTTTCTGTAAATTGTAAACTGAGCATCCTGATTATAGAGGAGTCTGGCACAGCTGGCACTCAGAGCTGGGGAATCAGATGTCTGCCGATATTAATAAACAAGCAGGGGGCAGGATAGACTCTGAAAGTAAGTAACAGTTGCTGAAGCTGATGAGGATACCTTCAGAGAGACACAGAGACATGCCCTGTCTAGCAAATGGGAGTACATCTGGGTTTCAGTAATCTTGGTCTAGTAAGGTGCTTTTTTTTTTTTTAGCAAGGCACTTCATTGTGTACATTGCTAAACATACCGATGTTTGAATCTTGGAAGCTTGGACAGCATGCAGCACTCAATGCATGCACAATATGCTCCTGTAGTGCATGCAGCACTCTTTCCTGCACGCCAACGGGATCTGTAGGGGTCACATGCAGAGCACCGAGAACAGTACTGTCATTGCTCTTAGTGATTTATTTTGCTCTTGATTTAAGCAGGATTATGAATTGAGGTTAAATTGTACATCTCTTTAATCCCTATTGTGGGTAGTTTCAGGACAGATCTGCATGTGTCAGGAATTCTTGGTAGAGTCCCTGTTTGTCATGGATGAGGGCAGGGGCTGCACTACGCTGCCTGTTCTAAAGACAAACTGAGACATGTTGTGTGGGCTTGATCTCTGGGATGACCTGGGTAATTCTTTGTAGAAGTGGCAGGTTTTCTTGCTAGGCCAGCATGTCTTTAGAAGGCTGTCCTGAAGCACAATTAGGAAAAGCTGTGGCGTTGTGCCATTTTTCAGTGTTTCCATCCCAAATTTAAGCAGGATCTGAAGAAAATGCCTATTAGTAAGAAGAAGAATTGTAATCTCTGTATTACAACTATTTACATTTTCATGGAGAATTTATAAATGTGAATAAGTCTGTGTGTGTTTTTATGTGTATATACATATGCACACACAAATGTATGTATGTGTTACTCTGACTCCAGAGATAATACCTACTGATGGTCCTCATCTGGCTTAAGGAGCTGGCATGACCCTGATTGCAGAAGCAGGAGCACAACTGGGACGGATGATTTCATGGGGTGGGACAGCATCAGCTGACACTGGATTGTAGCAAAAGAGTCTGCAACATCATCATCTGTTATTGCTCCTTTGCACAGTGCTCAGTGTTAGAACTTGATGTCGAATATGCTTTGAAAGTTCTTTTGTGTTTGTTGAACACAGCAGTATGCGGGGACTTATGCATTAAGCATGACAATCTGGTTTTCAAATAGATTCTGTCCAGGATTTATAAGTCCCAGTCATCCTTTTTATTCACACATACACACAACAAACACTGCTTTGGGGTAAGGTAGACTCTCCTGATTTATGTTTTATCTTTTTTTCTTTTCTCTTGTCGTGTCACTGATTCCTCTGTAAAATAAGTGTATTGAGTGAATGCGCTGCTGAATATGCCTCAGGTCATCCAGAGAAAGCATGTATTTGCAAAGATGTGAAACTATAATTTTCATAAGCAATGTATGCATTGGAGGGTACCACTTTTAGTAGAAAAGGGACTGACAAGATAGGCTTATACATCTCCATGGAGTTCATTTTATGATGTCTTTCTAAAAAGCTAGAAAGTATTTGTCTTGTATTCATGTATGATTTTTAATGAAAAAAAAACATAGTCAGTGTCCAGCCATACAAACAGAAACACGGACATGAGAACTGAGCTACAGTGAGCTGCTGAGCACAGAATTGAACTCTAGCCAACTCCACCCCCATCACTGTCTTAAAAACAACTTGGCTTCAGTTTTACATTTCCGTATTAGTCTTGTGTTTAGATGTGTTACACAGGTCTAAAAAGAAATGGCAGGGATTAAAATTGCCTTGAAATTAGGACTTTCAGTAACAGGGGCAGTGGCTTCAGCTAGAATCACAGAATCACAGAATCACAAGGTTGGAAACGACCTGCAAGATCATCCAGTCCAACCACCCTCCCATTCCTATCAGTGCCACAAGCTACTAAACCATCTCTCGTAGCTCCTCATCCAGGCGCCTCTTGAACACTACCAGGGATGGCAACTCCACCACCTCCCTGGGCAGCCATTCCAGTGCCTGACCACCCTTTGAGAGAAAAAGTTTCTCCTAATATCCAACCTAAACCTCCTCTGGTATAACTTCTTGCCATTTCCTCGGGTCCTGCTATTTGCCTGGGAGAAGAGGCCAGACCCTTTTGCACCACAACCTCCCTTCAGGAAGTTGTAGAGTGCAATGAGGTCTCCCCTGAGCCTCCTCTTCTCCAGACTGAACAATCCCAGCTCCCTCAGCCGCTCCTCGTAAGACTTGTGCTCCAGACCCCTCACCAGTTTCGTTGCCCTTTTCTGGACACACTCCAGGGCCTCAATGTCTTTCTTGTAGTTAGGGGCCCAAAACTGAACACAGTACTCGAGGTGCGGCCTCACCAGTGCTGAGTACAGGGGGATGATCACCTCCCTGCTCCTGCTGGCCACACTGTTTCTAATGCAGACCAGGATACCATTGGCCCTCTTGGCCACCGGGGCACACTGTCGGCTCATATTCAGCCGAGCATCAACCAACACCCTCAGGTCCCTTTCCTCTTCACAGTCATCCAACCACTCATCCCCAAGCCTGTAACACTGCCTGGGGTTGTTGTGGCCAAAGTGCAGAACCCAACACTTGGCCTTGTTAAACCTCATCCCATTCATCTCAGCCCAGTGATCCAGCTTATCTAGATCCCTCTGCAGGGCCTCCCTGCCCTCAGGCAGATCAACAGAACCTCCCAACTTGGTGTCATCTGCAAACTTACTCAGGGTACACTCAATCCCTTCATCTAAGTCGTCAGTGAAGATATTAAACAGGATGGGCCCCAGTACCGACCCCTGGGGGACACCACTTGTAACAGGTCTCCAGCTGGACTTCACTCCATTGACCACCACCCGTTGAGCACGGCCCTCCAGCCAGTTCCTTATCCAACGGAGGGTAAAACTGTCCAAGCCATGGGCAGCCAGTTTCCGCAGAAGGATACTGTGTGAGACCATGTCAAAGGCTTTGCTGAAATCTAGGTAGACTACATCAACTGCCTTTCCCTCATCTACCAGTTTGATCACCCAGTCGTAGAAGGAGATGAGGTTGGTCAAACACGACCTGCCTTTCATGAACCCGTGCTGGCTGGGCCTGATCCCGTGGACAAGCTGTGTGATCTCTCCCAGGAGGATTTGTCCCATGACCTTCCCTGGCACTGATGTCAGGCTGACAGGCCTGTAGTTCCCCGGATCCTCCTTACAGCCCCTCTTGTAGATGGGAGTCACATCAGCAAGCCTCCAATCCTCTGGAACCTCTCCAGTCAACCAGGAGCACTGGTAGATAGCCGAGAGCGACTTAGCGATCACCCCTGCCAACTCCCTCAGCACCCTAGGATGAAGCCCATCCAGTCCCATGGACTTGTGACTGTCCAGATGGAGGAGGAGCTCTCTAACTGTCTCCACCTCGATCTCTGGGGAGATATGCTGCATGCCAGCCCAGATATCCAGATCAGGGCACAAAGTGCCCTGAAGATAGCTGGTCTGACTATTAAAGGCAGATGTAAAGAAGGCGTTGAGGACCTCAGCCTTCTCCTTGTCATCTGTGGTCACATTCCCTGCCGCATCAATTAAAGGACAGAGATTATCCTTGGGTTTTCTCTTGTCATTGATATATTTGTAAAAGGATTTCTTATTCTGCTTTACTGCAGTGGCCAATCTAAGTTCAAGATGGGCTTTCGCCTTCCGGACTTCCTCCCTGCATACCTTTGCAACTTCCTCGTAATCTCCCCTAGTAGCCTGTCCCTTCTTCCACAGGACATAGACTCTCTTTTTCTTCCTGAGTCTTGACAGTAATTCCCAGCTCATCCACACCGGTCTTCTCCCCCTACGGCTCACCTTACGGTATTCAGGGACAGCCTGTTTTTGCGCCTTTAAGATTTCCACCTTGAGGAGCGTCCAGGCTTCCTGGATCCCTTTACCCTTGAGGAGCAATTCCCAAAGGACCCGTGCTACAAGCGTCCTGAGCAGGTCAAAGTCCGCCCTCTTGAAGTTCAAGATAGTAGTTTTGGTAGTCACCCTTCTGACAGGTCAAGGACAGCACAGTAATGTCCTGGTGGAAAAAGATAAAAGAGTGATAGTAAGAGAATTTGAATGCTCAGGCTGAATAGGAAGTAAATAAATGTAATGTCATTGGCAGGACAAGGAAAAATTCCAAGGAGAGAAAATGAGAATTATTTAAGAGTTGTCTCTAAAAAGACAGCGCTGCTGCATAAGAAATACACAGGCTGTGAAGTAAATGTCTGCTCATACAGAAGTAACCACACACTTAGCTTGACATATGCCCATTTGCTGCAGAACTTTCTTGTCCTCCTCATTTCCCTGGCAGCTGGGCAGTTGCTCCAGGAGGAGAGAGATTTTCTGTGTGACAGGTTCTGTCCATCAACAGCTTCCCAGATAAGAGTCGTGGTAGACCATCAGGCTTCCCCCAACTGTTTGTTAAATTTTAAAGAGGTCTGGGACTTTCTAGTAACCAGAACCACTCAGCATGCTAGCTATTGGGTTGGGTTTAAAAAAAAAAAAAAACTGGGTGGGTTAAAAGAGGTTTGAAGTGAAACTGGGACCCAAAACATGATCAGGAATGGTTTTACTAGTTGGAATCAAGACAGGAAGAAGGATGGTAACAATGTTTTAAGTATTTTTTTTTCTTTAAATGTGTTTCTTTTTTCCAGCTGTCAATGAACACAAGAGATAAAACTTATAGTCAAAAAGAGGGCCCTTCTTTCCATTTTTCAGGCCAGAAGGAAAGGGAAGGCACTAATGGGAATGCTGTGAGAAAGCCAGTTATCAAGATAAATGGGGCAAATTTTAGGCTTAAATTCAAGATTTCAAGAACAGTCATCTAAATGTAATTATTTTCACCACCGTCCCCACTTCCAAAATTCCTGAGCACTCCTGCTGTGTGATCAGTAGCTTTGAAAATTGAACCATCCAAATAGCAGTTTAAGTGTAGCAATAGAGTTTCGTTATAAAACTGAGAAAACCTACTCAAGAAATTCAGTTAAATGTCTAACTTTTTGAGGGTAATTATCCTAAACAGTTTTCCCAGCCATGCAAAACTACAGTGTCATTTATGGTATTCCAACATGTTTCAGAAACTCTTGGGCATCAGCAAAGAGGAACATGTTATTTGCGGAGGGCTCTCTAAGCGAAGTTGTTAGAGCCAAGAACCTCCAAAAGTACTTTGAAGGAAGGAAGGGTTACCAGAACTTCAAAACCTGCTTGGATTAGGGATTGTACAAAATCAAAGATCATTATTTTCCTGCACTCATTTTTCTGTTTATATTTAGCATGGCATTCTCGGCATCAGTAACTCTTCGTTTTACTGCTATTTAAAATAGACCCCATTGCATATGAATATTTGATTTGATTTTAATATTGTCATGGTACTCCTTGTTAGTCACAGGGCTACAACGCTGCTTTATTCCTTTAAATATGGTTAAAGAGGACTTGTTTAGTCTAATTTATTAAATGCTTAAATCCTCCTAATTTCATAAACAAATGCTCTGGCATACTTTTTCATTTTAATGTAGAAGCTCCTTGCATGCAATTGTTGACTGAAATCACTTTCCCCAGTGACCCCCAGGCAGCCTTGATGTATCACATCCCTAATTGCTGACTGTGAGTCCAGAAGTCAAAAGCAACAAGAGATAATTGTTTTATTTTCAGTCTTTGTTTTAATTTGCAATTTTGAAGTTAAATGCTTCCAAAGTTGCCAAACAGTGCTATTGCCTTTTTAATTGCCTAATGTGAGAAATGTTTGCCAAGTGCTTTACTAAGTGAAGAAATACCACAATTTTCTGATTAATAAAAGCCTTCTGTAATTTAATCTGAAGTGCCATACTGACCAAAGGAAAATGTCCTTTGACATGGCCTCTTTTACAGTCTTTGATTACTTGAATACTGCTATTTATCTGTTTTAGATCTATTTATGTTCAAATAAATGCTTTAACAAAAATAAATAAATAAATAAATAAAATAAAATTCAGCCTTGCATGTGGAATATGTACAGATCCCAGTGATCTTCTGCATGACTTGAGCTGCTTAATTGTACTCTTAGTTCTAAAAATGGATGAGTTACACAAGGGAACACTAGCCTGTGGCCATAGTTGAAAGTGCAAATATTTCTGTGAAATATTCAAATGTGAACCCAAGTTTTCCAGAGTGAAAATGGAGATTTACATATTTGATAAGATCTGGAAATGGCTGTGTGTCATGTAGTGGACCTGTCGTCATGTAAGTCACAGGAAAGCCATGGACACTAGCAATAAAATAGATGTAGTACACAGGCAAGTATTGCTGAAAGAGTAACACAATGTTGGCTGTCAGTGGAAACTGTCCACTTCATTCTAGTTTTAGTTACAGATGACAACTGTTCAAAATGTTATGAGTTTCTATTTGACAAGCATTTGGAAGGAAAATCAAATTTTTCTCGCGCAGAAGGGGAGGTTAGTTGTCTCAGAAGAACATTTCTTTATTCCTACACTCTGATCTGAATGGAAAAGAATGATCAACTTCATCTAAAGTCTGCAATAATTTGATTCTTATCCTAGTTGAAACTGGAAATTAATGATAAATTATTCTTATTTATTTATTGCTTTTTGTTCATGGGTACTAACAAATTTCACAAAGATAGGAAAGTGAATTCACAGTGATGGATAAACTGAAATGTAGCAAAGTTAATGGCTGTTTTCTCAAGGTTTTAAGGAGATGTAACTGCCAGTGAAATAAATTTATCTTCATTCTAATATTTTTCCTAATAAACTTTCAGTAACTTACCTGCTGGGGAGGGAAGGATGACAAAAGGAGGTGAGTTCTGTACAACAGAAAACATTTTGGAGGGAGTTTGCCTAGGATATGTGGGGGGATTTGTTTATCCATTACTGTTCAATATCTTTGACCAGCAATGGGACAGAGGGTGGGATCTGCAGTCTATATACCATGGTTTCTTTCCTGCTTTTATGTAAGACTAGCAAAATCATCTTTAAGCTCCGAGTTGGGTGCTGTCCTCTCCCAGGCTCAGTCCTGCAGCTGTGAGCTACTTCTGGGCAGGCGGCAGCAGCCCTGGCTCCTCTGCACCCCTCTACACAACAATCATAGAATCATAGAATGGCCTGGGATAAAAAAGACCACAATGATCATCAAGTTTCAACTCCCATGCTATGTGCAGGGTTGCCACATCCAGCCTGGCCTTGAATGCTTCCAGGGCTGGGGCATCCACAACCTCCTTGGGCAACCTGTTCCAGTGCATTACCACCCTCTGTGTGAAAAACTTCCTTCTAATATCTAACCTAAACCTCCCCTGTCTCAGTTGTCAATCATTTTGAAGTGATTTGTGTAAAATTAGTGATATGTGATTAACATTTCTAAAAGACTGTCATTCTAGGCTAATCAGGTGCATATTAAAATAATTATGAAAAAACATATGTGGAGAAGCAGAGAAAATAAGTCTTGGTAGTAAATTGGTCTTAGGAACAAAACTGCTGAAGGCATCATGATATTTGAGAAGAGATTCCTGGTTATGACCATGGGTAATAACAATTTGGGAATCATCATTGGCAGGGCTAAGTTCAACTTTGCCAGTAAACAAATCCATATGACTAAAAAATCATTCACTGTTTGAAAATGAGGTCCAAGTTCCTCACAAGCTGGAAAATGCACTCCTGACTATGGATGTATTAGCTGTCCAAGTGCTCTTGTTGGCACTAACTGTATGATTTGGGGATCTGTGGTAAACACCAATGTGAATAACACAACTTGTGACCACAGTGGTAAGCGTTTGTTACTGTACCATCATGGATGTTCAAACTGTCATGCCTCTCTGCTGAAGAATGTTGGAATTCCTTTAAAAATTTAATAATTTCAGTATCAGTTTCCTTACTTGATAAGAATTACATCTGTCATCTGAAATCCATAGTAATCTTCCTCTTAATGCTAATGTAGGAACTCATCTTGGAACTAAATATTGGTGGTTGTTCTGATTATGAAATGATTACTTGAGGTATATATGAGCATAATAAAATCCTATCCAGTGCTCATAAATCTGTAATCGATCGTGAGCTAAGTCATAGGGGAAAAATGTAAATATTGATTGTACTTGGGAAGTAGATGGCAATATTTTACTTTTCTATCTCCAAAACCTAAAACCTCAAAGTTAAGTAAAAGAACCTTAAACTGATTTTAAAAAAAAAAACAAACATATGGGATAGGAAGAATGTATTTAAACATAGAAGGATAATTCAGCAAATGGAAATGGAAAAGTAGAAGCAGTATAAAGTTTATAAGGGAAGAAAGAAAGAAAACTAATATAAGCTCTGTGGTCAATACAGAATGGTAATAGATTAAGAGTAAAGGAACAAAGCCATTATATTCCATTACTAGATGTAAGGGCAATGTCCTTACTGCAGGGAGGAGAGAATGTGTTCGATAAATATTTCTGTGCTACAACTAGGAAAGAGGTAGATGATGTATTCAAGTGATAGCTTGATGAAAATTTTTCCATTCCTGCAGTTATTAAGGAGCATATTAAAACAGCACTAGCTACTTTAATAGCAACAGATTTCTTCTGGGAGTTTTAGAAAATGTCTTTTTGGATAGTAACTTTTATTTTTAATAGTTCTTGGAAAGCTGTGGAAGTTTCAGTGGCCTAGAAGAAATCTCGTGTTGTCAAATGGTTTATAGGTCTTAAGAAACAACAGAATGACCTGCATGGCATTGCTTTGGTATAGGATGAAACAATGTTACTGTAAATAATATTGTTTAACAGAGGCTCCCAGTTTCTGTTAGGCTAGTTCATTTTATTTCCGAAATTGTAACAATAAAATTAAAGTCCTAATCTGTTTTGTAAAGCCTTCATCTTAAACTAGCACAGAAATTTGATGACCAAGTTGATGTGACATGCATTAAAGGAATTTAAACAGGCAGGAGCCAAAACTGAAGTGTAACCAGGGATTCGTCACAGTACTTGTTTCCCTCTGAACGTTTGAACCTTAAAGTCCCATTTCACATTTCATCCATACCTACTTTAGCCAAGTCTATATTAGATGTGATAGTGTAGAAAATATCAAAGCACTCTAACTCTGAAAGATAAGAAAATTGTAGCTAAATCTAATAGACTATAGCAAATGAATTTGTATCAGATGGATATAAATTAGGATGCTCACATAGTAGGAATGATGTGCCCTCTGTGAACAAGGGAGGTTTCCCAGGACTATTAGAGGCTGCTCCAAAGTACATCAACCTGTACTACATCAACGAACAGGCCAGCGTGTCCCTCAGACACCCTTCTCGCCTCCAGCAGTTCCCATTTGTACAGAATCTGATTCAGGACTCTATAAAGGTCCCATAGACATCACTACTATCAGACAATTACTCTACATTTTCATTCTTAAAACAACTCTGTATGCCCAGCTGCAATGCATTTAAAGAAAAAAAGGATGATTACGTTGACCAGGAGCACCTGATATTTCAATTAGGATATCAAGGCCAAACAGCTTTTAAATCCCATTTGAAGTGCTTAATTTGTTAAGAGAGATTTTATGTAAAAGAAATGTAGTCCTGATTTTCCAGGGAATAGCTCCTTGCAGCAGGTATGGTGAAGGTGATCATGCATCTTGTAAAGGGTAGTACTTAGATTTTCCTGGGTTGATTATAGAAAGTTGAAGCGCTTTACAGCAGTCTAGGTCATAGTGATATAATTACGTAAGTATGAGTGAGCTACTTTCTTTACCCCAAATGCCTGGTGCAGTTCAGAAGACCACAGACTGTGAATGAGCTATGATATTCAAGAGCTCTCAAAGAGGAAAAAGCTGAACTTGAATACACTATGCTATATTTAAAAAAAAAAAAAAAAAAAAAAAAAAAAAAAAAAAAGTTAAAAACAGCTTCATACATTGTAAGCTTTAGCAAGTTCCACAGATATTTTTGTCCCTTCTGTTCCATCTAGGGATATGCTCTTTTAGAGTGGTTTTAACTGATAGCATTTTTAGAGCTTTCTTACTTATTCACATGTAGGAGCATAACAGCCCTGTGTTTTGTGTACTACTATCTTTTGTTAGGACTTTCCTTATTTGTTGGCTAAGGCAAGTGTACAGATTCATTCAAGATGGAGAAAGTAGATTAAAAGACATATTGTGTCCTGTAGAATTAAGATATTTTATTGTTTAATCTGAAATAAAACCCATTTAGACAGATATTAGTTTTTCTCTTTTTGTCCAAGGGAGCATAACACCTGACAAAAACAATCTTGATGCATCTACATTTGGTTTTGGTTTGGAGACAGAACAGTGGTTCTAAACAAAACAAAAACATTCAGATATAGATAATTAACAATATTTTTTCACAGAAAGATGGCTTTTCTCATATGCAAACAGAATTCTTAGAGTCTATTTGCCTTAAAATGCTCACCTCACCAAATAGTTTAGAAATTCTAAGGACAGCAGAACTCATTTTCCAGCTGACTTCAGTTCCTTGTGTAGCTGTGGAAGAGAACTCTCTGATCCTTTTTTGAAATATTTAATTTATATCTTCTGTCTATCCATGCATAATGATAGCATTTTTGACATGTCTTATATAAAGCACATTTGTAAGAAACCTGCATCAGAGTTTGTGAATCCCATGGACTCTCTGTGGAACAATTGCCTATGAAAACAATATCTAAAGATCACTTCAGTTTTCCCCAGATTTATTCTGCAGTATGTCGTAGGAATTGTATTTTTATGCAGGTTTTGTTTCCCAACCTAGAATAAATTAGGCTTTATCACTAAAGGAATGTACATGAAATCAGTGAAGGGTTTTATGATTTCATTAATATTGATTGTACTATACATTATATGATGTTTCCAAAACCAATTCTGCTGGAAGCACTGGAAAAAAAAAAGACTCCTTCAAGATGCCTTACAAAGAAATGAACAGATGGGTTCAGGAACACAGGCATCTCCCCTGCCCCACCAGCGCTCCTGACACTGCCCCACTCAGCCAGCAGTCTGGCTCTGCTCCATGCTTGCACCAGCAGCCACAGTGTGTAAATGGCCACCAGTGCTCAGTAATAACCCACACTCCCATGGTAAGGAGTACATGTGCATTGACTCTATCTCTTGAGGTCCCTTCCAACCCCTGCAATTCTGTGATTCTCTGTAGCATAATTTCAGTCTTCATTCTCTAAAGAGTGGCTTTTCTATAGTTTGTCTGATTTGAGCAGTGATGATAAATGTTTGCCACTTGTTGCTGGAGAATGTCTGTTAGGCTTCAGCAATACAACATGTGAGAGCACTTGTATGGATTTCAGTGTCACTGGTTTAGCACTCAAAACAGGGACACGCGGTTTATGTTAGGCCAGACTGCCTTGTTTCTTGCACAGTAAGTTGAGGCTGTGTGGGCTAGGATCCAGTCTTGCAGTTACACTCGGGATAGGCTGTTAGGCTTTGCATGCAAGCTTGGAGAGTGTCACTGAGGTCTCAGTGTAGTATGTGCTGTGTTTCTATAGCTGTTAACCATGGACATGCAAATGCATAGTAAGAACTGCTCTGCCTTCTGGAATGTCCTAAGGCTAAGGGATGCATTTACTTTACAACCCTACTGAAATCAGCTGCAACACGTTCCTTGTTTAACTGGTCTAGAATTTCATCCCTATTATATTTTAAGTTTTTGAATGCAATTTGTTTTAAATATTCTTTAGCCACATTTTCTTGCCAATAGTATACACCACTAGGACTGGAGCTACATTAAGTCTGTTTTATTATGCACATTAGGTAAGTCTGCAGGCTGTGTGTCTCTGTCAAGTAGTCACAGGGAATGGTATAGCCCACTTATATGAAAGTATAAAATTATGTTGTTCTATTTTCTGAATGTTTAGAATTCCTCAGGAAGGATTTGCTGTAAAATAGAGGATTAGACAAAAATAATGTGCTTAGTCTTAGAGCAGGAAAATGCAATTTATGCCACTGCACTAGTTAGCTCATCAAGTAGAAGATGTTGAATTTATGTGACATATGTGTTCTTGTTGCTGCAACACATTTAAAAGATTATGTTGAAATGGAACAAGATGCCTATTAAAAAAAAATCAGGTTAAACAGGATTTTCAAATGTACATACATTCAGTGCATGTGAGGCTAGTTAACAAATAAAAAACATTTATTTAAAAGCATTTCACCCATAGACAATTAAAATTTTTCTTAAAAGTTTGAAGCAGCTTCCACATTTTAATATATGCTTTTTATTATTAACTTGCATGGCCAAATTTGTGCTGGCTAGTACAGCTTTTAAAGACATTCCTTGTTGTAGGACTATGCCTTCTCAAATTTGGTTTGTTGTAAGCCAGATCATCAGTTCAGTCCTGATATACCAAAATACATGAGTTATGTTTGTACCATCCCAAGTGTTCTTCTTAAAGAAGTAAGTACTTTTTTTCTTGAGAGGTCAGTTTTGTACTGCAGTCTATTGCATGGAAAAAATTCCAAAAACCTCAAGCATTTGCATATAAATGCTAATGCTGAAATATATATTCTAAATTCCTCTCTCAAATAATTGAGTTTAAGCAGCTGTATGGATGTTTCTTATCACAAAACAAAACAAGACAAAAAAACCCACAGCAAATACCACCAGCAAAGCTGCAGTTTTACTATATATTCCTGTTCTTCAGCATGTACAGTTATACCTTTGAATTATACCAGTACAATTCAGAAGCATGAGCTATTGAGGATTGGACTAAATGATCTCCAGAGGTCCCTTCCAACCTCTACAGTTCTGTGATTGTGTGATCTGATTTTCATCCTTTGCTGTCAGGAGCCTATCATTAAAGTCTGAAAAGACATGCTTGATTTTCTGATGCCTGATCTTTTTTTTGCCCTGTAGTTAGGGCTGCTACATGAGAAGAATTAAATGCTTAAATACTGAGTACTCAGTGCTGAATTTGTCTGCTTTTGGACTAGAGTGTGAGACTTCTTGACTGTACAAAGTCATAAATGTACAGTCAAGTTAACTGGACTATTTCTTGTGCTATATTTTTATATATATATAGGTATGTATTTTGTTTGGTACTCTCTTACGTAACCTGTGGTCACAAGGTTATACCACCTTAGAAAAGTTGTGCAAAATGGATTTGCTGCTTATGTCACAAACTAAGATTGAGCTGCATGGGTAGACACCATTTGTAGCCTCTCTGATTTCAGAAGTTGCATCCCCTACTATATGGCGAATCTCACATTAAGCTGAACAGGTAAAGAGCATGCAGGAGAATTTCAGGTAGGAAAATTTGTTTGATGCATGTTTGGTCATAAGAAAATAAATCCACTGTGTAAATCATTTCTATATGTAATTTTACAGTGAGTGGGATTGTTTGGAAAAGAGATTAAGTTTAGGCTAACGTCTAGTAAAAAAACCATGTTTTAATATAGCATGTTATCCTGCCAAACTCCATCGAAACTGTTCTACTGACATCACTGGAAAAATCTTGCTAATCTGCAGTTTTTATAATCTAAAGAACTGGCTCTGCCAGCGCAGGCATGTGTGCCAAAAGTCCCAGCTGGACTCTTCGTGCAGACACAGTTCCACACAGGTGTAGGAGGCTGGAGTGAGGATTTCTGACTTGCAGCAGCACAGACCATAATGTTTCCAGAAATGACATAGGAGTAGGGTCAGTAAGTTATTATTAAAAGGACTCTACTGTGCAAATGAGTGCCAGCACATGAGCTTTCTCTCCCAGGAGAGTCCAAAACAGCAGATTGCTTCCTAAACTTTCTGGGGCCCTCTCCATTTCTATGGAATATTCTACAATGCTCTCCTGTTACATACTTACAAAATGCATACAATCAGCAAAGGAAATTTGTGTCCTGATATCAAACATACCTTAGCGCTCTTGTTCACTTCCCTGTTTGCAAGCCTTGTTTGTGGCTGATATTCTACATTTCTGGGACAGCCTGGTTTTGGCAAGCTAGCCTAATTGCTTTGGACATGTCATTTAGGTGCCTACTGATGTGAAGGGTGCCCAGTGGGACTTTTAAAAGGATGTGGCCTTCGGTGCTGTTAATGTATGTATGAGTTTTCAGACGCGAGGCAGGGGAGTTGGGACACGTAGAAGCGAAGCATCCCATGAACAGCTCTGCTCTTGGTCATGTTCTGTGGAAGTCAAGAGAGTGAGGAATCCAGAACATGCTGTCACTTTGGGCAGCGTAGCTAGAGCAGATATGTAATAATGTTACTATAAAATAGTGCACTTACCCTACTTGATGTAGGGCAAAATAAACAGTGGTAGTAGTTTATAATAGAGACACAAGTTATGTTTGCAGAACCCTCTCAGGAAAAAAATGTTAAATACCTTCTAGTTTGTGACCACTTCCTGCTGGTTGAGACCAAGATGGTTGTGAATAAAGCCAAGGTAGAGCTGTAAAGTCCTGAAGAATATGAATGGCATTGCCCACAAATTTAGGAGTAAAATAGTGATTACAAAGATGATTTTACAGTATGTGTGTATACCAGGCAGGTTTGTAACAAGTGGCCAGTGTTGATAAAAAACATGGGAAGATTTGCATATAATAGTGATATTATTTTAAGGAAGGAAAACATGGAGATCATTTAAATTAGGTTATTGAAATTGGTCTGAACTCTGCAAAGAGAGAAAAGCTAGAAACTTGAGAATTCAGTTTAAAATAAGTAATGAGTTCTGCCAAGAAACAGTTGGGTCTGATGGCTAGGAATTTCATTTTTGAAAGCTCCTTAGAATGTCTTCCATTAATGTTTCCATGTTATGCTTCAATTCCTACCTTATTATACTTCAATGAGAATTCACATAGAAAGTATTGGAGAAATAGGTGAATTTCTAGTTGAGGGTATGGAAAGAGAATAAAAGTATCTTATTTTCTTTCAAAATGCATCCTTCTGTAGTTTTTTATGACTACACCATAGCATTTACCATTTCTCATAAGGTGAATGAGACAACCAAGCTGCATTTCAGATGACCAAATCACTTAAAGATGAGACCTATGGGATAAGCATTAACTAACTTCATAGGGAGGAAGTCATTCATTTCTCATTACAACTTCTGTTACAGTGTCCGTTTTGTACATGTTCAAAATTCCAAGTAAAGAAAGATACAGGTATGCAGAATACGATAATCACAAAAGCAGTCAAAATGAAAATAAAATTGCAAAATGTTACTGCTATCCACAGTCTTTCCTTCTGATATCCACTCACTAATAGCCTCTTCCAACAAAACTTATTTAGACTGTAAAACACTTGGAGTCTCACTTGTAATACTTCACTGGAAGACGGTCTTGAGTATTCTTCTGAAATGCTGAGTGCTTAATAACCTGCCTTGACTGTGAATGCTGTCAAATATTTATGCTTCCTTCCTTCCAATGTTTATTCAGAATGCATTTCTGTACAGCTGGGAAGGTTGTTAGGAGCTGATGACTGGGACTGAGAATGACAGATATTCTTAAAGGGGAAAAAAAGAAATCTTTCCATCCAGAAGATGCAGATGTTAGTGTAGCCTGTGATGCGCAGTGTGAATTAGTGATGAGTAAAGCAGCATCCAGGCAAGATGAAAGACTAAATCATTGTGAAGACGATTCTTCAGTAAATGAATCCTTTGGAAGGAATGCACCACTTAGCAGCCCAGATTGAACCAACTTGAAACACAGACACAGAAAGAATTAAATTATTGACTAAGTAGCTTAATTCTAAGCATAGAAGGCAGGAGGACCTTTTGAAAGTACAGAGCTAACTTCTTAATGATTTCTCATCAGATTGAGTATACTTCAGTGATAACTACAGTCAGGTGTCTTTTTCACGTAAATTGTTCTGATCAGTTCTAACAGACTGAAGTATTTTAATTAGTGAGTAGATAAATAGTGTAGATTATGGTAGTTAAATGCTCTCTAAAATAATACTCTTTAGAAACTCTCATTTTCTTTAGAGAGGCTAAGTCTTCATTCTTAGCAATTATACTTCATAATTCACAGTGCTTCGCATTTTAAAATAGCTGTGCAAACATTATGTAATCTCCCAGCATCCCCCTGAGCCAGATAATGTTGTCTTTCACATTTTATGGATGGAGAGATCAAGACTCAAACAGTGAGTGTTCTCTTTACACTAACAGCAACTCCTAGCCACATGATTTCAGCTATCTTATGTTAGTTAAACAGACACTACTCTGCTTTACCATTCACTTTCGTGCAAGTACAGAACTCTGTGATCTCATTTCTTCTTCAAACTGTTAAAAAACGCCTCCAATCTGCTTACAGTATTTACTGCACAGCGGTTTTCCAACTGGCTCAACATCCTATTATTCATTTAGAAAAAGATGACCTTAGGGCCTTATTGTGTATTTCAGCAAGCCCCTCTTAAAGAAAAAAAAAGTCTGTGTGCAGATGGTTCAGTAAAACTAAGCGTGAGACTGTGAGACTAGACCAAAATGAGCATCATAAGCCCGGTGCCTTACCTTTAGCTTCTTGTGTTTTGTTCCTTCAAGAAGAATGAGGGTACTGCATTCTGTATTTGCTAATTGAAAATAAAAGCTGTATTACCAAGTTCCTGACATGCCTCCACACAGTTTTTCATCAAACCATTGAGTGCTTATTTTGTAGAAGCGCTGCAAATTCAGACTCTAAATAGCTCTTACAAAACCAAGAAAACTTATGCTAAATCACAAAGCTGAGCTTTTCAAGCATGGGAAAAAGTAAGAGAGACCTTACAGGATAGGTACCTAATAGTCAAGAGGGAATCATTTAGAGATGAAAATCCAAATGAAACACGTAAGTGACAAGATAAACAGATTAAAACATGAGATATGTCTGAGAATAAGAATAATCTGATTTGAGTACTTATTACGAAGATGATGCTCCTTTCTGCTTTCTGTGGACAGCACAGCTCTGTTTTTTCTGTCTGCACTGTCTATCCCCAAGGTGGATAAGTGACACAGCAGCACAGCTAATTCTTCTCTCTTCACTGAATGTAGCACTAAGCCTACTAAGTCCATATCAAATAGATGGAAATAAAAATTCAGAGAACAAGAGTATCACATTTTCAAATGGATTTTAGAGTTAAACCCTTTGAATCTTCATTACATTGTTTGATATGCCAATGTAAAGTCAATCAAATTGGAGTATTTTTTCTTAAATCACATCTGATTTTATGTGCATAGACCATTTCTCTTTTATATTCACAAATCTGAAAACATTAATATGTACTTTTGGCTCCACTTCTTTAAGAAGCAATTTTAAAATAGTTTAGGAGACTGATTTTCAATCTAGGCTGTGTACTAGAAGTGATCTGGTACACCTGTTCTACACTTTATTTTGCTGTAGAGTTTCACTTATATGTTTTTTGGGGGAAATTATAGCTCTTCAGTTTAGATTGCAGAGGTGACTATTAGGCACCTTGATCCCATCAAGTGGTTTTACATAAAAGGTGAAAACTTGGTTTTCCAGAGGCTCCTAAGGCCTCTGGTCATACCTTCCACACTAAGACAATAAGTTTCCTGTATGTGGATCTGTATTTGAGTATCCTCTTCTTGAATATGACCATGAATAGAGGCTGTACAATTTTGCATGCATTTGACACTCTAAAAATTGATTAAAAATGTAGACAGTTTTTAATCTTCATTTCTTTGATATGCTGATGTTAATACACTGATACTGTTAAGCACTATGCAGGACACCTGGTCATTTTTTTCCTAATGCCTGGTTGTTAAGAGGGAATGATTAAATGACTGTTTTATGGTAAACTCTGCTACCTGTCATTTTATAAATTTCAAAATCCATTCCACTTAACTACATCTGTAAGTTTAAATCTTTGTTTAAAATCCTATGGGATGTATTTCAAAGCCTATAATATGAAATTCCAAAAAAGATTGAAATACTTTACAATGCATTATAGAATTGCAGGTACAAGCTTGCATTTCCAAAAAGGCTTCTGACCTGCATTGCTGGTGATGAATAACCAAAAGGTGCAAGGTGGGAGAAATTCTCTTGTTATGCAAAGAAATAAGTTGCTCCTGGTAAGTTGTTCTGGCCTGGCTTTCAGGAATAAATTAATAATTATGTATATATATGTGTGTGTATATATACATCAGTTGTTAATGCAAAAACATCGAGGGAAATTGATGGTGAAAATTACAAAAAGAAATTAATGTGTATTGTATTTTCTTGAAATCAGATAGAAACTTATTCTTACATAGCAGGAGGAAAACAGATTGTCAACTATAAGAGCCTGGTTTTGGAGGAAAAATAATACAGTAAAGTAAGATTCCTTTTTGACACCAGTAACATTTCATTTGATTTACCTTTCTAAATTGAAATCAAATTTCAAACTGTATACAAATCAGATAGTGGCTGGAAAATGTACGCAGTGTGACTGAGATGGTGTTTTCTAGCAGTTTGGTCTACACATAAGGGCTGCAACCCTGTAAGTCAACTTAGCACTGGTATCACTGCAGCCATTTTATGGAAGAGGGAATGTGTGAATTCTTAAAATGCAACTCCTCGCCTTCCAGTTAAATGAGATGAATTGTGGCCATATTATCCAGTATGGCACTGGTCCCATTAAAGCTCATGTGGATGCAGATGCAGTACATCTCCACTGGAATTTGAAGGAGTATAAGTTTAAAACATAGCTTAGGAGCAACAAATGGGAAATCTCAGAGTATTTGTAACATCTAAAACTTAGATATGAGAGGTTTTTTTGTTCAGTACAGAAAAGTCACGGGCTGAAAACCCTCATGAAGCACTTGCATGCTTTCTCATGTCCTTAGTTTCCCCTTCTCATTTAAATACACTCTTCCTCCCCCACTACATTAAATAGCCTTCATGGACTGCAAGAGAAACAAGAATGGAAACAATAGCTCATATTGCAGTGCTCTGAACTGAAACATTTCCGAATACCCGGAGGAGCAGCAGTGGCACTGGCCACCTCTCATTCTGCAGTTTCCCACTCCTGCTGCCTTGCACAGCCAGGAAGTGGGACTTGCAAATTTCAGAGAAGCATCTGGGCCCAACTTGCATCTTCACTAATCTTACACCATGTAAAAAAAGTGAATATTCTGTTCATATATACTCATGAGAGAATTACAGGGTGAAGTCTGTGGGAATGTGGAGTTCAGTGTCTGAACATTCACTGTGCCAGTGTGTCTGTACATGCTGTGCTTGTATATATATATAAGCATGTGTAAGTATAAGCAATGGTATTGAAGAGAATTTTTGGCTAGGATTTCTGGAGAAGTAGTAAACTAAGAGATGGGATTTTGTTAGTTGCAAAATGAAAGGATCATAGTAGTTTTTCTGCTGTTTATTTTCATACAATCAAATTGCTTTTTGGCTGCTTTCTTGTAGTTTTTCTCTGTGATTCTCTAAAGTTATGACGTTTGATTTGCTGCAGTAGAAGGAGCTGATTTTTTCAGTGCCCTGCAAAAGACAGTTTCATTTTTCTGTGGTCAGATCACTGCCATGTGATTTTCTTATATTGGATATTTCTTTCTGTTAACTAAGAACTTTGTCCTGTGAGAGGGTATTTAGCTTTTTTTTTTTTTTTCTGATTCTTCATCAGAAAACTCAATAAACCCAGAACACTTCTAGAATGAGCAATAAAGGAATTTATTTTCACATTTAAATACAATATTTGTTCCCTTAATTGCATCTCTTTGGCGTAAGAAGCTGCTGTGTTCAGCAATTTCTAAGTATTGTATCTATTGTTTCTAAATTGGCTTAATGATGGTTTTATCTTTTATGATCACCTTCTGCCTTTCAAAGTCTTCGGTGACTAGTTTTGCTGCAGCTTGTGCTCTGATTTAGACTTTGCTTTTACTATTTCTTATTTACTACACTGATAAGAGAACTTGATTTGTGTGCGCACTACAGAAAGCTGTGAGCTTCCATAGTGCCAGACAAGGGATTACAGTCTCCACCACAGCAGGACGTTTTTCAGCAGAGCTTGGTGGGAGCTACCAGCTCTCTCCAGAGGCCTTTGCCAGACAAGACATCAAATGCAAGGTAGTGTCTGGGGTACAAGGACTTCCTGCTCATTCTTTCCTAACATGTACAGCAATTAGTATGTGTCCTCTTCTCTCCTGGGGAGAAAGGAGAGGAAAGAGGATCCTCAGACAGCCTCAGACTTCCCTGCTGCAGTACCAGAGAAGAAAACCATCCTAGATGTTGGAAAGGCGAAGCCAAATAGCCACATTCCAGCTCTCTGTGCTGTGAAGCTACTCTGGCTGACACAGTCAGTAGTGTGAAGCATTGCGGTCACCCTGGCTGAACTGATCAGGGTCTTGCTGGTTCCAGAATTATGCATATGTCATGGTGTCATTGTAGTGCCCCTAACCACCTTCTCCTCCAGAAAGCTTTCTGGAGAGAGCTGCCAAAGGGCCAGCTCTCTATTGTTCAGTTATCCCTCATGCTGGCAGACCCATCTTAAAACCTCTGTGATTTCCTCAACTATAGTAAGACAGAAATCTTCCCAAAGTGGCTCCTGTTCCTGCTGGCCTCTCTTAGAGCGAAGTGTCCTCAGCTTACAGAAATCAACACTAAAAGCTGACTAATTTCTATAAGTTGAGTCTTGATCTCATTCTTTGAAGTAGTTTTCAATTTTTGCTGGTTTTCAATTTAATTCACTGTTGCCAGCCATCAGATCTGGCAATCTCCCTCCTTCTGTCTTAGTGTCCTTAACTGGGGTAGTTCAGGTCTGGCTCTTCCTGGAGGATCCCAAGAAAACTGCTGGTGAAGCTCTCTGTTCTGTAGGTAGCAGACATGGGAGCTAGAAACATAGGTACAGATCTTGCAGAAGGAGGAAAGTGAGGATAAAAAGAACCTGAGACTGAAGGCTGTGAAAAAAATACGACCCACCCTGCAAAACGGTCAAGTCCTTAATGAGAAAAGTGGAATGGCAGCCAAGCTTAGCCATGTTTCTGGAGGTGCTGCATCTCTGTTCTTATTTTATATCCCAAGACTGGCTGTTATCTTTTATTTCTGAAGGATAGGCCTTGACGCATGGCCCAATCACCATTTTATGTTGCCTTTAAGGTGTGATAAACTAAGTGTATCCTTCCAAAGAGACCAAGCCCAGTACTGGCAGAAGAGCTCTGAAAAGTTTCTGGCTATTTCTCTTCTTCCAATGCAAGCTCTTGGAAGAATATTCCTTTAGAATGGATTATTTATTTAGTCTTAAAACAAGAATCCAAACGTGCTGCACCTTTTCCCCCACAAATGCTGGGCATATTGGATGGCTCATGTGTGACCCGCCCCTTGCTTTGAAGGTCTGGTGCTTCTGCCTCATTTGAAACATGTGATGCTTGCAACACATTGTATGCAGCACACTTTTCAGCCTACTCTGGCTGTAAATACATTACAGCCTCTGTGCTCAACCCTGATTTTTCCCAAGCTCTCCCTGTGCAAGCTGTATGCCAAATGCAGGATCATCCCACATGTACCAGAAATTCCAAAAAAGTTTGTATATTTTTTTTTATTGGGAAAGGAACATATAGGAAAGGAAAAATATCAATATGTGTTGCTAGCAAAAGGCAATTGTTATTCTTATCACTTTAGGTTCAAAGAAAATGAGTTGAGGGGGAAAGGGCTTTCCTGCAAAGCTAAGTTCATCCCTGAAAAAACACATGCACTTGACTTCTGTGGCCAACAATGTCAAACAAATGAATAAAACCAGGGGGTGCATTACTTGAAATTCATCAGAGTGAAATGGAACAAATGGAAGGGAGGAGATGGAGAAGATGCATTTCCTCATAGAGCTCCTCCCTGTCCCGGCCCACCCTGGGGGATGCACTGCATGAACACCCCTTCCTCCACATTCACCCTTAGAGCCTTGCCTTGGGTAGCCTCACCTACACCTTGGTCATGTTTCCAGAGAAGCAAGAGCAAAACAAGTCAGATGAATGAACAACACTGTGTGCCCTTTCAAACTCAGTGCTTTATTTTTAAGCTATTTTGCTCAATGTACATTGACTGTTTTTGTCTGAGGTGTGTTCATTTCATGCTTAAATAATTCAGCAAACTCTTTTGGTCATTGTTGCAAATTGTTCTGTTACCAAAACCTCACAGAACTCTGCTGTTAATGACCATGTGGGAAACCTATAACACTGCTCTGAAAAGTCTGCAATTCATTCTCCTCCATTCATTGGGGTTTCACATGTTTTTTAGCACAGACCCCAATTCTCTCTGCTCTTTTACATTCTGTGTTTAGTCTAGTACTATTCCTTGCTTGTTGGCAGTTGTAGTGGAAAAAAATGTTGATCTTATTCTGGCATATATAAGCAGTAAGGATTACACCTCTTTTACTTTTTGCTTTTAACTCGTGTTTGAGTTTCTTCCATTTAACTCGCGTTTGTGTTTCTTGATTGAATCCTCTTCTTTTTTCTTTCTTTTTTTCCCCCCTGTTCAGATAAAGTAAACTAGTCTGTCTCTCAGAGTGGAAAAGATGTACAGACACCACAGAAGGTGAAGTCTCCACTCACGAGGTGCATTGTTGCATTGCTGTTGCTATCATTCCCCTCAAGCATTACAGTAATCTGCTAAAAGGGGGAATTCAAGTAATTAAAAAAAAAAAAAAATAATAATAATAATTAGATGTCTGTTTCTTTCAGTTTAGTGATGCTTGTATTTTGAGGGTCCTGGTTTTCACATTTGCGAGTCAGTTGAATGTTAATTATTTTCCCAACTAGAACATTATTTCCCTTGATTGGTATTGCAGACGTATAGTAATGAACCATTTCTGTGGTTCCAAATGTTAAATTCTGCTCTTAGCACACAGCTGTCTCTGAAACAGGGTCTAGATGCCCAAACGGATTTAGGTACCCATATCCATCAACTGAAATAACCATTCAAGAAATTATTCAGCAAGAAGTTTGCATGATACAAACAAAACTGTTTACTGCTTTGGCTTATATCAAATGTCTTTTTGTGCACTGATTTTGTACTGTTTTTTTTCCTCTCTAGCATCAACTCACCTTATTAGTCTAGGATACTTGCAGTCCAACTGGAAATTGTTTTCATATACACTAAGATTATTTTTCCCTGTAAGAACAATATTAAAAAGTCTGTACTGAAAATGAGAATTAGGATCTTTCACCACTCAAAATGTCTTAAAGTATCAGAATTACAGAAAGAATACATCATGGGCCTTTCATTCTACCTAAAATCATAAAAACAGAACTATCATTTAGTATTAGAGCTGACAACTTTCACTACTGTTGTAACCATCTTAGCTGAGGTTTTGTCCCACAGTTTGAGCCATTATGGTTGCAGTTACATATGCAATAAATTAGACTGGTTAAGGCACAGATTATTTTCGGATGCAAGATAAGATATTCCATTACCTGAATTTATATCAGCTTAGATAGGAGACATTGTGCCTATTTATTGGAAAAGCATAACACGTTTCTAGAAATTGGAAACCAGGGAACTTTGCTGAAGTCCCAGGTGAATGGACTTAAATAGTAACTAGAGAGAATTATAAAACATCTGCAGAAATAAAAAGAAGTTATAAAAGTAATAAACAGGAATATTTTATTGAAAAAAAGAAAAAACACATTTACCAACATACATCTTTTCTGACAATATAACAGTGAGTAAAGGAATGTTTGTTTTATGCTACTCAAATTCTTTGGGGTTGCTTTTTCAATGTCTCTCAAAAGAGATCATTACAACTGCCGTGTATTGAAGGCTTTAAAGGTGGATTGCTGCTATAGATTAGAGATTAGTAAAATTTGTAAAATTGCAGAGTGGGAAAGAATTAACTTTGGAATGCCTATAACAAGTCCAGTTGTTTCCCAGAGACTGGATGTGAGAGAGAACATTTGCAAATTAAAATTTGCATATGGCACAGAATTAGTTAGGTTAGCCAAGTGCAGCACTCTTGAGGGACCTATGCAATTTAGGCACTTGGGCCACACAATGGCAGACGGGATTAAATGCTGACAAATACATATTGGAAGGGATAACTGGGTTAAAATATGATTACATCAGCTCTCTTAGCTGTTTAATGGCCTCATTTTTAAACACTTCCTTTGAAGTAGCTGGCAAACACCCATTTGTTTCAGGTCTGAGAAGACCCAGATTTGCTGGCTGAAATCTGACTGCAGCCTTATAGCTTGGGAAAATTACGCAGATGGCAGACTCTGCTGCTACATTTTCTTTCAGTGAGATGCAGAGGTTCTGCATAATCTATTTCCTGCAGGCTGGTACTATTGTCTTCCTCACCAGCCTCTGGGACACATCCTAGTGACCACACTCTACTTTTACTCCCTGTATCTTGAATTCAGTGGAGTTTTCCTTTGGTGGGAGCTGTGGGATGCATTGTGCTACTGTGCCTGCTGCCAGCCACAGTGAGCAAACAGGTCCTGCTGCCTGTTGCATGCCTCCAGCAGGCTCTGCAGGGTTGTACACATACCAGCTGATGCATTGAAGGGCCAAATATGCACTGCTCTGTGTGCCACCGCAGATCTTCCAGACACACCATATGCTGGTTGTGTAATTTAGGGAGCTCATAAGCTCACTCAGTGAGAAGAGAACAAGAAAGCAGTGTTATGTTCATTTCTATTGGATTCTACCTCCAAGGCCAAGACGTTCTGAGCCTTCTGCTCTTTTCTCCTGATGAATCTGGTAACATCAAGCAGATGTCTGAAGGAATTGGGAACTTTGCCCATTCCTGAGGGAAGTTGGACACAGACTTTTACACGAATAACATCCTTGGTGTTCAAAACCCAACTTATCCAAGGCTCTGGCTGTCCACCAGAACCACCTTCATTTTCTCTAAAGGCCATTTCAAATCTTTCTAATAGCATAATCTTTTATTTTAGATGGAATGGATGAGTGGCTTTACAAATTATTTCATTTAGCTGTTGGGTCCATGAATAAACAAGATATTGTAAGGCAACATGTAGGTTTGCTTTTGTGTATGAAATGTGAGTGTAATAACTATAGAGCTGTTGGAGGTGCAACATCAAGTCTTGCACATTCATGCTTACCACTAAGAAGGGACAACTTTGCATGCTACTATAATTCAGTGAGAATTTTGAAAGTATATAAAGCCCCCTGATTATCATAATGTCACTTTGTTTTTGTTTCTTTTCAAATTTTATTCTCTGTTGTTAACCAACTTCTATTTTAAGGATGAAAAGACTGAAATGTTTGCAATGTTTACAAATATGCCATGGCTCCCTGATTACGTTAACATTGCTACAGTTTTGATTACATGTTCATCACACCACACTTATTCTTGGTTTCTAATTCACTCCATTCAGATTTGAAATAAATTTCTCTCAATATGGGAGAATGAGTTCAGCTGAAATAACTAGTTTGAAATTTCACCCAAACATTTGGGAGGCTTAAACACATTTACAGAAGCTTTTCTTCCTTCAGTTTCTAATTCTTGCTTTAATTGCAGGCAATGTGCATCAGAAAACACACATTTTCAGCCTAAATTTTGGAGCCATAAAGTAGAGATAAATATCAAAATTATTCAAATGAAAAATATAGGCTTTTCATTTCTATGAGGGATGAAATTTGCTCTGACCCAAACTTCTGTGTCAGAGCAGCTTTGAAGTTTGGTTGACTGAAATATAAAAACCAAAAGGTCTTGAATTCAGTCCATTTCTGGTCTTCACAAAAAAAAAAAAAAAAAAAAAAAAAAAAAAAACTTTGCAGAAAAACAGAGGTTATGCTATTAAACATGACTGCTGTTAGTGAGTACAAAATTGCTAGATTTGTTGTTTCACATTTTTACATTTCATTATACCAAAAGCTAAATAAGACTGAAGGAGAATGTCTGTTCTTATTAAAATGGGTCTTCTAGTTACATACAACTTGAGTTGTGATGTGAATGGTCCTGAGAGTATCTACAAATCTTGCCCAATCTGTTTTCTGCTTTGGTTGCTCTTGCTGCTGGCATTGCTATATCTGAGCAATTACTCATTATTTTCATTGACATTTAATGCAATGGACTGTTTTCTTTAAAGGGTTGCTGTCAACCACGCTTGTATTTAAAAAAGAATTTTTTAAAAATGCTGATCTGACAGTGCTGTTCATTACAATGGAAATAGTTTCCAAATATCTCTTTGGGGATCTATCACTTCCTTGTTTGCTTTCTGTATTTCACAAAGCTCAGGCTATGACACTAGAAAACAGCCTGACTTTTGTCTCCATCCAGTTTTATTTTCTGATTCACATACCTCTGCATAATACTACTGGTAAACTTTTTAATGCTTGAAGTGAATACTTTTAATAAGAGAAGTAAAAATGCCATTTTAATTTTCATTCAATTAATATTTTGTATTTCATCCCAAAATTTGCAAAATCCCCTTGCAGTTTGGGGGCCCCAGACTAGCAGACAGTGTCCCTTTAACAATGGTGGAAGTTTCACAGACTTCCAACTTGGCTCCCTTACAGTTTATTCTCAATATAAATATACCATCTGGGAATGCTAGATTCAATGTTTCCCACATAATTGCTTTCTCATGTCAATTCTCAATTCTTCTACTGTACAAAGTATCCTCTACTGCACTATTTTGGAGGACAGCGATAGCAGCCACCAGTGCACCAGATACTGAGGAAAATAATGGTAGCAGCATGTAATGTTCAGAGTTGGCAGTATTTTGTCTGCAAGACTGGCAGCCTTAGGAGGTGAAGGGACTAAATACAGGCAGAAAAGTAAAACACATTTATTTATTCAGAAAAGCCATTGGAAACAATGCCTAATGTTGTATATGCATATATATGCACACATACTCTGAACTTCATGGAATCTAACCTTATGCTAAAAGTAAAGCATGTGTTTAAATGTATTCTTAAGCTGCAACTCTTCACAGATTTTTTCCAATGGGATTTTTCTAAATTAATTTTAGAAAGGTTGCAGCAAGTAAAAAGTAATTCTACTCTGTATTTAAATTTAATGTCTCCACAGACTGAATTTCACATATGCTTTTCCTGTGGCTTGTTTGTCTCCCAGGTGGTTGAAGTTGATTTTGTCACTGAGGCGTTGTAGTGCACAGCAAGCAGAGGTTCCTGTTCCATGATCAACAAATAGACAGAGGGTCTGTGAAATTGTAGGATCAGAACAATTACATGTTGTTTGGTCATGACAAGGAAAATAACAAAGAAAAATATATTCTTAATATATTATGAAAGGTCAAATTTATCATTTGATTTATCATATATCATTTTGATTATTTACTTTAGAATGGTGGATAAATTTGTTCATTTCTATGTGTCATCTACTGAGGTCTCAGCAGCCTGTGCCCATACTGACTGCTGTGCTGGCAGCTCTTAGACTTTCTGATAAGCATCCTTTTGTCAGACCTCAGTCAGCAACTGGGAGGGGACTGGTCAAAAGGACCTTGTCCATCCCCTGGAGGCTTCTTAAGAAAAGAATCATAGAAAGATAAGGTTGGAAGAGATCTCAGAAGGTCACCTTGTTCAGCCTCATGCAGGGAAAGCTTCAAAGGCAAAGGTAGGTCTTTGAAGTGTTCTCTGGTTGGATTTTGGCAGTATCTGAGGATTGAGGTTCTCTCTCTCTCTGGGCAAACTGCTCCACTGTTTAACTTTTCACAGTGGGAAATTTTTGTTGCTGTAAATAGCAATTGCTGCCTAGCATCCTACAGCTGTACGCCCATGAGATGCCTCCACTCCTGTGATGGCTCTCCATGGCTACTGACCTCCTGATTGCCTGGGGATGGATAAGCTGTTCTGCTGGCCTGGCAGAGCCATTCCACAGTCATTTTGTGCAGAACAAGAATGCACTCAAAACAAGAAACAAGAATGAACTCATGTATTTCCCTTTCTTATATAATACTTTAATGACCTGTTCTATTCTGAGAGAAATGCATGCTTTATAATCTGATAGCAGAAGGTGAACAAAGCATGAGCATCTTTCCTATACAGTGTCTATGAACACACAATATGTTCATGCAATAACTCCAACTTTTGATAGAAAGTACTGGTAACTATTTAATGGTATAATTGATATTTGTGTTGTGTTTGTTTTTAAAGTACCCATGTATAATTTAGGTGAGCCTTGTTATATTGTTTCTATGTTAGTGCTAGCCATCATGGCCTAAAACTATTAAACAGCCTTTAAGCCAACACTGGACCCCATTCTAATTGAACAGAGTGCTGGACTAGAGTTTAAGATTTCAATTAAAATAATATGTATTATTAAGTAACTGCATATTAAATCATCAGCAAGGGCTTTTCTCATAAATTACTTTTTTTAAGAACAGAAATCCTTTAGATCTTCTGGAACATTTCTTTAAAAATTCCTATACAAATCATCTGCCTCTTTAGGCACCCAACAATCTTTAAAAATCTGTCAAAAGTACTGTTAAAAACTTTCAACTGGATTCCACATTGGATACCTTCTTTTCTTTAGAATATGGACATACTTTGGTATTTATCTTGTGCATATTCTTATTTCTTTTGATAAGCAGTATTTAAAGAAATATAGATTTTGCATCTAGGTGGACTGTCACTTTGAAAAGATTCTTAAAATTGTTAGATAGTTGTCAAAAATTGTGTTGACTTATTAATTACTACCACATGGATTAAGTATTTCTTTTTAGTCACATTCGCATCATGCTTTTATTCTACCTCATTGTTATTAATCTATTATTCAGCATAAGAAAGCTTAATAAATTCTAGCTCATATCCTGTAGTTTTTCCATTATAACACAACTGTTTGTTATAGAGGAAAAATATTTCAAATATGCTTTTGTTGCTTTCTTTCATACGAAAGCCCTGAAGTGCTTTGCAGTCTGTTGCAAAACCTTTAATCCAATAATAGAAAAAAATAAGAAGTGCTGCACAACTTATGTTCAGAGAAATAACTTTAACAGTAATTTTTTAATGAAGGTGAGGGGATTCTCTGCAGAATTCGGATGGATTGCAAGACACTGTACTGTGAAGCTAATACAACTTTGTATTCCTTCCTTCACATCTAATAAACAAAAATATAAATATGTCTATTCTTTTTTATATGATGTAGTGATCATCTTTGGCAGAGAATATTAGCATTGTTGTGCCTGGACAGTTAACTGAGAGTTGTGTATCTCAAGTAAATGGATGCAAAACTTGTTACTTGTTAATGGATACTTGTTAAAAACCTGTTAATGGATACAACTTGTTACTTTACATTTAATTCTTTTTTTCTAGTTTTGTTATGACATAATTTATCTGTCAGAAAACAAGAGATGGTGTATGAAATCTTGGAGACACTCTAGCTTTTCTCATGCACAATTTCTATTTATATTTACAGCCTTTATAAATAATAACTGTGTTCTTTAACAGTGAATTTGTTTGAGATAGAGCTGTATTATCAGATACTGCTAGATTTTTTTTCACCTACTGTTCTCTGCCTTCATTTCTTTTTCACAGAGAAGAACAGTTTGTCTGTTTAAGCAGCCACATTATTTTCATCTGTACATGTGAATGGTTTAATTCTTCCAAAATTGCCTGAAATTCACCAGAAATATTGTCCGTGCTCTGTGCTCTCCCCTGTTTGTTTCATTTTGTTGCAGTATGCTACTTTACTTTTCACTTTTATGTCTTGTGAAAAAGTCGTTCTGTCCTTAACAATTGTGTGAAGGCAGGAACTGGTTTTTTTTTTTTGGTTTTTTTTTTTTTTTTTTTACCTGATACCTGACTTAGTGAGTGAGTGAGTGAATGAGATATTTAATCTCCCCAGTTGTGAACCCTCCATCTCCCTCAGATAAAGATCTTGCTATTATTCTGCTTTGAGGTAATGATCCAAATGGGCAAGTAAAATGAAATTTTGTGTAAAACTGGGCCAAAATTTAGCCCTGAAGTAATCTCAGTTGTGCTATACCTGAGCTGACCTTATTAGTCCCCGATTAATCTGCTTTGTTATGCCTCAAGAATCGTGGGGGTCTCAGAGCTGCTGGTAATCTCCTCTGCCATATGTGAGGCAATATCTGAACGCAGCAGGATAAATTAAGAATAGTCCCATCCTCGCTTTATTACTTGTAAATCAGCCCATTAATATTATCTGAATGCCGTTTGTTAGGATTAACGCAGATATTTGAATTGCTACAGCGATTGCGTCTTAAAAATTCTTTCCTAATGTGAATTTTGAAACACAGAAACAAATGAGTATTGAAAGTTAAAACCCCTTCAAAACTCAGGAAAGGAAGGAGAAATTAGTGGCAGGCTAATTCTAAGAAAAAACTTTAAATGAGAATAAAATATTTTTTGCTGTAGTTTGTTTAGATCTAAACCCAATCTAAAGATCCAGGATTGGCTTTGGGGTACAGTACTTTGTGATGAGGCAGAAGAGCACATAAATCACAGCTCAGTTTAAATTAGTAGAGTTAGTTAATATTATGGAAGGCCTTCCTTTTCTTTGTAAGCATGTATTTCGTCTGATTTTCATAGAAAGCATATTATAGTACTCCATGCCATGCTCTGATGTGGCATGTTTTCTGCACTCATTTTTTTTTTTTTATATGGGGTTGCAGTCAGTAGCATTTCAGAGATTTTTCTGATTTTCACATCTTTCTTTTTAGAAAGAAATCCTGCAACTGTTTTAAAATATCGTGAGCAAACAGGATCAGCAATGACTGCCAGTGGACATAGACAAATTAATAAAAATGTCTCAATGTAAAACTCAGCACCTTCTTTCTCTTGTAAATCTATGCCACTGAGCTATATAAACAATATGCCTATAATGTGATGAAAACTGAACAGAAAAACCCATCTGTTACATAATTAGAACAATTTCATGGCACTAACATTTTTATTTGCCAAGGCCCTGCCAAAATTCTTGGTTTTACTGGGCGTTGCCTCAAAGAGTTCCTGAAACTTTATCACTGTGCTTCATTTTTGTTACATTAATTAGACACAGAGCTCTGGCATTGTATGGGTTGATGACCTTCTTTGGCTTTATAGCTTTGTAGTCATTTACAAGAATAAGGTTTGATAACCACATTGTGACAGCCCAGTTCTGGGAAGAGGACAAGGATAAAAATGGCCTCATCTCAGTAAACAGGCAGCATTGGGTGCCACAAGGAAGGAGCACTGCTGCAGCCCACATTAACCCCTCTGCCCTTCCACCCAATGCAAAGCAGGCAGGAAGACTCCTGCCTGCCAGCCTAGCTGTTCAGGGGCAAGAGCTCCATGTCCTCTACCTGGATGCCTCTAGCAAAACTCAGCCAGAGCACGAAGGGAACCTTAAGACAGCTGCTATTGTAGAATATATATATTTATCTGCTTTTATTTAGTCATGTCTAAGCCTGCATGGACACTATGGGCATAGGTTGCAAGTTCTCATTATTTTAATAAGCCCTTAGCTTATATCTAGAAGATGTTTTAAAGAAGGTCATGATGATGGGCTTCTACAGTACAGTGCCTTAGATTTTTTTTCCAACCTGTAGTGATTTTCTTAGAATTCTGACTAGCTGGAAAAAGTGTGAAAATCAAAGATTGCCTATAAATGAATGAGTCTTTCTGCAGGGGGGCCTTCCTCATAGAAGAGGTCCTGCCATTTGGAACATGCTGCCCAAAGAAGCTGTGAATGCTCCATCCATGAAAGCACTCACTGGCAGATTGGATGGGGCCCTGGGCAACCTGATCCAGTGGGTGGCAACCAGCCCACTGCAGGAATTTGGAGCTTGATGATCTTTAAGTTCCCATCAAAACCAAGCCACTCTATGATTTCCCCACAATCTTGGCAGCCAGCAAAAAGCATCTTGCTAGTAACTTCTGTAGTGCTTTGCACTGCAGCAAAATTTTCATATTTTATTTACTTTTTGTCTGAAAAATAGCAATTTTCTCATTGGAAAGCTACCAATTTTATGTCAAAATGTCATAGCACTTGAAAAAGAACTTATTTTTGGATTTGTTCTTTCTAAAGGTGACTGTGGATATAGCATACAATATGCTGGTGTGATATGGGATATTTATGTAGAAATAAAAGCTAAGTTAACTAACTATTTTTTACACAAGAGTATGAAGAATTTTAGTAGCTGGTAATCTCTGAAAGTATTAAGCCAGTGTGAAGCTTGTAATATCTCCAAACATGACAAAAATTATAGCAAGTAAGGTAAGATTTAAAGTACTTGTGGATTCTTAGCACCAGGCATTTGCTATCATTATTCTATAACTTGTCAGAGAAATAATGCTTCCAAGAGAAAAATGGCAGATTGTCAACACCTGACGATGGTAATTTGGGGCTGTAGCATTTTTATGGATAGAATTGCAAAAGAATAACATTAACAAGCTATGGTAAAGAACACTAAGTATTAAGAGCAAAGTACATTAAACTGTATTCTTGTGCTGTTACTAGAACCAGGAGTATTATCTTTAAACCCATCTATTACTAACAAATTTGTAGACAGACATGTTGAGAGCAGGTCCTCTGCAGAGAGTGAATGACATCTACTCTTCTTCAGTATAGCAAACTATAAATAGACAAAAAATGGTGTTTCAGCTATTAAGTAGGAAGTGTTTTTGTAATTTAACCTACAGTGAGAAATGTTGCATGGTTTTCTTCCTTTCTTCCTTTTTGATAGAAAGAGCAGGTTAACTCAACTGAGGAAGAAGCTAAGGGAAGTCTAATTGCAGCCAACTTGAAAGATAACTTGAAAGAAAACAGAGCAAGGCACTTCGTCATAGTGGCAAATCAAAATCATAGTGGCAAAAGAATTAGGAGGGTAGAGCAGCACTGGAAGAGGCTGCCCAGAGCTACCATGGGATCTCCATCCCTGGAAGTTTTCAAGTGGTGATTACACAAAGCCATGGCTGACCTGATCTGGTGTCACTCTGAACTTTTTAAACAGTTATATTGGAACTGAAATTGAAAGAGAACAGGATTTAAAAATAAACTTCACTGTACAAAAGTCTTTTGGCAGTAGGTATTTTAATGAACTACTTTGGTTGTAGAACTACAGCAGCCAAAAGAAATATTGGGTAGCCACAGATGAGACTTGGAAGCTAGCAGTGGAGCACCATTACATCATACGTAGGCATGACCTTTCCCAGGCAATTGAATATCCTATCTCATGTTGTTTTTCTGATTGTATTTCATTCATCTTGTATAAACCTTTACTGAAGAAAAAAAAAACCAAACAAACATAAAACAAAGACAGCTTCTTGGGATTTTGTACCAAAACACATGATACAACATATTTCAGCTTCAGTAAGCTGGTGCTTTTCAGTGGTATTGTAAAATCATCTCAGACATACATGCCAGTTTTTGAAGTGGGTCTGCTGTCACTGTCAAGACGTTGACAAAAATTGAGTGTTTGGGATGGCCTGTCTCCTGAGAGAGGTGCAAAACATCAACTTGGAGCAAAATAGTTTTGTAAAAATAAAACTTCAGGCAGGATGTTATCTAGGAAGGGTCATTTCTTGCAGAGATTTTATTGTTTTACAAAAAAAAAAAAAAAAAAAAAAAAAGCCTTGTAATTTTTCTATAGTGCTTTTATGAGAGAGACTTGGAGTCTTTTTCTTCTGTTGGGTAAAGCTGTTTGGGTAGCTGGTAGTTAATATCTGCTTTTGCCTGTGAAGACATTTTTTTTGAGACTGTCATGGTGTGTTTTCATATTGAAACTACCTGCAAACCTTGTAATAATAAAGATATCAACCCCAAGGGGCAAAACTCCTGCAATGAACTGGCTATGCACTGTTAGACTGAGAGCAAATATTTGTAAGTTCACTGTTTTATTCTTCATGTTGAGTTCTAAGTGGTGCTGTTTGCATTTTGTCATTTGATCCGGAAATGAATATGAAAATACAAGCAAGCATAAAGCAGGTTATCTCTTGCATCAGGAAGGTTTTATGCAGTTCTCCTGTGAACAGTAGATCAATTAAGGTAGCGACGTGCAGGGATCCTTGTCTGACCTCCAGCTGCTACTTCAGGGGAATAAGCATCCCTTGTAAGATCTGCTGTGGGTTGTGTTTCAGCAGTGCCAATAGCAACAGTGGATCACCTCTGATGATGCAGATTTTTAGGAGTGTGCATCTTGTTCATTGTTGGTGAAAATGCACTTAGTGGTGGTGCCTGTCTTGACAGATAGCATTTTGTAGCTGAGAATTTGCTCTTTGTATCTGTTGTAGTTTCAGTGGCAAATAAATGGGTAGCATTACTTACTTAGTGACCTGCATATGTTCTTTTCTTTAACACATACACTGAGGTGCTCTTAACACGCAATTTTATTTCAGTATTAGAACAGCACTGATAAAGTTAAGATGTTTGCCTTGGTGGTATCTTGATTGAGCTGTCAAGTAGCATGATTGGAATATTGGTTTTTGAAGGCCTCTTCTAAAGGCAGAATTTTTCAATTATGTCTTTACTGGGAAACTATTTTTTTATGTATTGAAATATTTGAATTAATTTTATTGCTTCTTAATTTTAGAGCCAACTATCAGATTTCTTTAGCAGTCTGTAGTCAGTTAAAAAGAATCTGTATTCTTCTGAATTGCCAACACATTGTTTTCAGAAATCTAGTAAGGTTTCAATTGACTGATGGATCTTAAATACTACTGAGAAAAAGACAGATTCTTGCTATTTCAGTTAAAATTGTGCAAATAAAAGTCAAATGAGAGTCCTGTTACATAATGCAAAGGCACTTCAGGTTGGCAGCATCTGATAAGGTTTGTTACGTCATTTGCTCTCTGCTGCTGTGTGCCTCCTCATGCATTGGAACCATTTTAGTAATTACGTTTTATTCTGTAACAAATGCCTGAAATTCATTTTTAATGTCCCTTAGAGAACCTCTGAATTATCAAAGCTTCAACAAGATTCTCATTAGTGGCTTATTAATTACACTGTAAATGTGTGCATTACAGCATAGTATCTTTGTAAATATTAAAGTAAGTCTGACTTTTGGTTTGACTTGCCTGTCTGTGTCCTGACATTACAGTGTAACAGTGTTTTCTGACAGTATTCCTTGATGCTATCCACTGGGGAAGCCTACAGTAGATATAATTTGGAATTCTAAAATGAAAAATCTTCCATATAGGACAAAGCACTGTGCAGACTTCTCAGGAGTTCTGTGACAGAATACATGCGTGTATATTCATATGGAGATAATAGTGACAGTTGTTTAGTGACTTTAAACATCTGTGGGCCATATTTCCACTGGGGTTTATCTGAAGGGGGAAATTCCAGTTTCCGTGCTGTTTTATCGGACTTAGCGTGAAATCCAGTGAGGCTGGTTATTTGTGCTATTTTTTTCACCTACAGTCTTGCTGATATTTGTCTTATATAAGCCCTAGCAATCAACTGCACATAAGAAAATATTATGCAATGTCAGTTAATTGAATAAGCAAAATAGGGTTGTCAAATCAGTGCTACAATGCAGACCTTGGCCAAGGTAAGAAGTGTGCTAGCTTCATTTGGACTTTCTGTGTGAAGGCTGTTAGTGCTCTGTTTGTTAGATGACTAAAGGAGAAGGAACAGAGTGATTTTGTGTTGCACTTTGCAGTTGATTATATTTGCAATTCAGGCAAAGGCACTTGTTTTAATATTTATTTAAACATGACAGTCAAACATTACAGAATGAATCCAAAAATAATTGAAACAACTCGAAGTGTATGTGATAGTTTCTTTCCAAATTGTAATTAAAACATAATAGTTATCCAGAGAACATTCTAGTGTACAGTTCAGGGAAAGGTTTTGAACTGCTTTACATAAATACTGCTGCAATGGGGAAGCTCAAATAGAAGTGATTGAAGGACAGTCCTAAAGATTTGATGTAGTCTTTCAAATCTCTCAGTTCTTAAAATAGAGATGAAACACAGGTCACCTACAGTTCTTCGATATTCTTTTACCACAAGAATATATTGTCTCCCTTGTGATATTAAGCCACAGAGGTATTGAATTATTACACTGAAGAGTTTGTGAGTTGAAAATATATTTATTAATCTTTCAAAGAAGTCGCAACGTTTTTCAGGAGAGTTATTTAGCCAAGTTCAGTTCATGACCACAGACCTGACCTCATTTTAAATATTTAATTTAGACTAAAATAAAAGACCTCTCACTGTGTACTGAGTTTATGTATTTTAGGACATAAATATAATATATGCTTTAATACATTGAGAAGATACATGCTCTTTTCAATCAAGACATCCCTCCTATAAAAAATGAATAGGCGCTGGTTAGTTTTAACCCAGCCTCTGTCCTCTGCAAAGCCAAGTAAAAACACAGTTTTGCAGCATGCTTTAAAGATCAATAGATTGAGTGGGATGTTTTTTGTGTCTTCTATTACTGAAGACGACATAAAACATTTTTTTTCCTTTTTAGTGGTTAAAATACAATAAAAATAAACCCACATACCTAACAGAAAAATTGATCCATTTTGCCAAATTTATGTGTATTTCAGAGCTCCGACCTTGAAGCTGCTGAACACTCGTATTCCCTTCCTGCAGTGGGAGGTTAGGGAACCCATCATCTTGCAAGATGCAGGATTAGATATTGCAATAATCTGCCATCCTCTCAATATTTACATCCTAATATTTCATCATCTTCCCAAGTCCACAGCTTTCTCTAGCATACAGGGAGACAGATGGCTCATAAGATTACAAGCTATGGAGATTTGGAGCTACAGACAGGTCCCCCGGTATTCTAAGAAAATTAACAATTTATTTAAACAGCTCTGTCAAATGCAATCCTCTTTGCCTCATTTTGTCTCCTGCTGGCTCTGTCTTATGCAGGATTGCCTGCACATAGATTCACTGCTTAGAGATTAATGATGGAAGAAAGAAAAGAAACAATCGCAAGCTCTATGACCTGTGAATGCACTGGACAAGCACGTGATCATAACGGAAATAACAGAAAAAATCATCTTATTTTTGTACCATCATCATGAATGGCGTCTCTTTTTTTGTAGGAACTGAAAGCAGACTCTTGCCTGTTGAACAGCTCTGAAAAGAGTTAAGGGATTATCTGTATCAGTGTGGTCCCAAGGAGCATCCGACTTCAGATAAGGAGGGCACCAGGCTGACTGGTTGCGCCCTGCAAACCCCTAGCTGCTGCTGCTTCCTGCTGCTCTGTCCCTCGTGGGCAGCAGAGCTACTCGCTGTCTGGCAGAAAGTGAGTACACAGGAGCAGGCACGCAACCAGCAGGTGGTCGTTTCATTTAGAACATCTTATGCTTCACTGACTGTTGAAGCAGGGTGCAGTTTTCTGAGCTGGTGAGTGCGAATAGGTAGCCAAATTGAGGAGGCGGTTGCTGTGAAAAGTGTCTCTACGTACTGATGAGGGGTCAGTTACAGAATGGAGTGATCAGACACATGGCTCAGTGTCACAGATGGGATTTCTTTTCCTTTCCACTTCCTTGTCACTGCTCTACTGCAGAGATCTTTCTTTGACTTTGTCATGGGAAGGATGCTCATTTGCTGCCGTGTTATTTAAATCTAATCATGGAGGTGAATAAGTGTGCGTGCCAACCAAAGCTCACAAATTCGGTACGTGATAGTTCACTCACCTGGAATGCACTCACTTAACTGCAGAATCTGCTTCCCACCCCGAGGCATGCTGAGAAAGCAGAGCTGTTCCCAAGGGTGTACCCAAGTAAAAGCTTTGTGGTTCATAGTGCAGCAGTTTGCTGCTCTTCCTCGAACCAAAGCTAGGAATCGGGCAGAGGTGTGCCTGCTTACTCTGTTCGCATGTCTGAGGAACGTGGGTTGGTGGTTCAGCAAAAAGGATGAGGCAACACCTTGGAAATGAGAGGCTGCAGTGAGTCACTATCCAAGAGCTGAGCAAGGTAGAGCGGGTCCTTAAGGAATGCAAGCAAAAAAATCAGTACTGTTGGAAAACAGAAACTGGGATATGTGCTTTGACAGATTTGCTTACTATAGAACTCCTTTTTTGAAGATAGTGCTGTTTCTTTTGTACTTAGTAAAACAAGAGCAGTTTCCGTACCTCTCATTTGTCATATACTTTAACATAGTTTTTCTGAGTGTGAATTACTAGAACTGCATGTCACTGGTTTTACTTATCACTGGAAATATTTCACCTGCTACACACTAGGACTGCATTTGTCTTTTTCACAGATGAATTACTGGGGTGTTTGACTGTGCTCATCCCATCCCCCCTCCTTTTCCTCCTGTATCATTTCAGATTGAAAGGCTCTCAGCTAACAGTATCGTCATTCCCTTTTTACTTTTCTCCTGTTGAATTTGTCTGTTCCTATTAGATTTATTTCATTATCACCTACAGTTTTTTCCATGATATTTGGACTACCTTCTATATTTACAGTTCATATATCCTAGATGCCGTCATTAAATTTCATTAACCGTACTTCTCTCTTCCCTATGACAACCATTACTGGAAACATGAGACAGCATCTGTTCCCACAGAGGTCCTTGGGGAAGCCCAGCTCCTAGGGAGCCCCAGTCCAGCAGTTCTCTTTTCTGCATATCAAATTTGTGCCTCTTTCCTTCATATCCATCCCCTTGAACTCTTCTTCTCAACTGGACTAATTATTTCTCATGTGGCACCACCCTCAAATAACTTAATCAGAAGGGTCTAATCTTTTATAATCCCTTTGTCAAGTAAATCAGATCTCAGGTAGTTTGATGGCATGATACAGCGTAAGATTTCTCTGCTAAATCAGTGGAGATCTTTATCTCATTTCTGTGTCTTCATACCTTCACGCTTTTATGTTTTTATTCAGCTCTAATCTATCTTTGAAAGTTATTCTTAAATGTCTAGTGATACTTTAGTTTCCTTGTTCCTTGTATATGGCTGAAAATTCTTTAGTGACTGTCTTAACTCCCTTTAAAAAAACAAACAAACAAACAAACAAAAAACCCGGCCTACTGGCCAGTGTGATTTCTTTTAATTCCAGTAGTTCTTAGTTCTATTCTTTGTTCTTTTCTCTCTCGTCTTCTCAGGGATGGTTTGTCATCCAAGGAGGTTCAGAGCCTTTTTCTATCAAGTTCTTTTTTCTTCATTTGTGAAACACTGCGGTTCAAGTACTTCTCTCATAGCTGTCAGGAACAAATTTTAAGTTTCTGCTGAGGGCCTTCTCCAGCTTCCCTCTTCTTTCCTACCGTGGTCATGAAGGCACACACTGTCCCATAGAAAACAGATATGCCTCCAGTCTAATTGCATTACAGAAGTAACATAAGTTTTCTTCAAATGCATACATATGTCCTTTTTCATGTGGTTTTCCACATGCAGTTTGGAAAAACTTATTCAAAGAAAACTGATCTTACCACAACTTTTCTTTGTTTCTGTTTGTGACATACTGAGTTTTTTTATTTCTTTCCCATAGTAGAAAACTGCCACATTCTTATGGTACAGATATTAGTATCTGCCATAATAAAAGCTACTTCAGATGAAGTAAAGAATAATTGTCAGCAATTCTGTTAGGCTAAAATCTACCAGCATAAATAATCTTATATATTGCTTTCTCTGTAATTGCCCAAATATATGGCTACACTGAAGCAAGTTATTTATCATGGCAAATATTTCATTTATTTGCTGTTTTATATCATGTTTGGTCCTTTGTACTTTTGCAAAGGATGTTGAACTGAAGTTTCCCACAAACTCACAGTTGCCTGCCCGTTTCTCTTACGGATGAATTACTACATTAGCTGCAAGGCTGTGGAGAGTCAGGCATAGTCTCATTTTAGGCCCCCTTCAAAAAAATAAAATAAAAAATAAATCACCACAGTATGAGTCACTGTACTATTTTAATTTAAATAAAGAAAAGAAAGTTCTAAACCAAACTGTTGAAAGCCAGGTAGCAGTTCAGTCCTGGAAGACGAGGTGAGTAGGAATAGAGACAGCACCAAGCTTTCTCTAGAACATTTTCTGACAAAGACAAGAGGTTCTGGGAATTCTTTGTCTACAGTGCCAATAAATCTTGTACCAGAACATAAGCTTTCTGGACTTAATTTTCATGTAACATGGATATCTCCTTTCCATGAGAGAACATTAATGCATGTACACATCTTGCACTCTTTTACTTTTTTTTTTTTATAAGTGGCATTGAAAGGTCTTTGTAAAACCAAGACTTTTGCCTTTGATGATTTTCTCCACCTCAAAATATAGAGGAATCATAGATTTCATTACTCTCTATTAGGCTGTATAAATAACTTCTCATTTTAATTTATAAGATGTTCTGTTTTCCCTTAGCTTCTCAGACAGCCTTGATTTTAAATTGGCAGCTCTCAGTGGTCTCTGCGATAGGATTCAGTTGTTCACCACAAGAGTCACCTGCCCATATGAAAACATTTCCAGATGTGAAAAGCCAAGGATATTTTTCTTTGAGAAAAACATTGAAAAAACCATAATTCAAACAAACAAAAAAAAGTGAAAATGCAGTTACTGTCACAGAGTAGATGCCGTTTATCTCCCCCACTTGTTTCGAAGAAGGAAATGACTTGTAACACAGTGCAATAACTGACTGCATTGGAATAATATCTACTAAAGAGATAAATACTCATCTATCTTCAGAAGGTCTTCACCATATAAGAAAGGGGAGATCAACAGCTATCAACTATGAAACAGCAACTTTTCCAAATACCAATGAATATCCAAAGATAATATGAGTAAGGTCTTACACATTTCCTGCATGAGTAAGTTTTGTTTGTAGGAAAATCTCCAGGTAAAAATAAATTGCTTGGAAGTAGAACAAGATAGTGATCCATGGAAGGAGACAAGGGACATCCACACATTGTTGTGCTGCAGTGTCGGACTACAGTTTGTCTGTTGTTTACGCTCTGGAACTTCACAACAAGGAGAATAGTTTGAATTTTTCTTGTTCAAAAGAGGAAAAAGCACATGAGATATATATGGTCTGTGTTAATCCAAGCCTATCTCTCTCTCTTTTCTGCTGTCTTTTTGCCTTCCTTCTATTGATAGTAGCGGCTCAATGTGAGTGATTAGCCTTCTAATCTCTGAAGCACCTGCGTACAGACAAAGATTTGCTAGCCTGCCTTCAGGATTAGCAAGCATAGTTCTTGCTAAAGTTAACAAAATTAGGTATCAAAATCACAGAGGGAGCTTTAAAAAAACCACAAGAAGGGTGTTCAGCACCCACCCTGAAGGCTGCTTTTAGCTGAGGGAAGAGTTCCTTAGAGGATATTCAGCAAATGTAGTCCTTATAATCCTGTGACCGAGCCACATGTTGGATATCAGTGAAGAGTGGGCTAATTGAGGTGCTTTACTTTTAGTTCTCAGTGTAAATATCACTAATAAACTCCAGTACTTTAATTTCAGCATATTATTTTGAGTGGAAAAATCTTAGTACATCTTACTTTCACACTTCAAGATGGTATGGATATAAATTGCCTAATTATGCTGACATTTTCTGATATAAATGTATAACAGGTACCTGTGTATGAATGAAACTAGTGAAAAGAATGGAAGCTTTGGCTCAAGCTTGTAGGTAGCAAAGAGAAAGGTGCAAATCCAGCAAGATTGGTTAAGACTGAGAAGCTGAGAGAAATCTAATTGGTGACCAAGAACAAAAGGTCATGCAAGGTCAAATTGGTAGGAATTCCTTAAAGTTGCAGGCAACCAGACCATGTGAAGGAATTGAATGAAGAGTAATTTTGAATTCCATTTATGGTACGTCACAGTGTGTTGTATGCCTGGCATGGCTAATCCAGTAATGTTTTGCATGATCCTTACGGAAATGGTGAGGAAGAAGGAAGACAATTTGATAGCACACAAATGTGAGATGATAGCCAGTTGGCCTTCTGCAAGGGACGTCACCATGACATTAATCTGAAATTTACTTGGAACTGCTTTAATAACTCTGTGGCATTCCATGAGAAAGACTACACTTTTTTTTTCCCAACTTGGAAGAAGCTTTGTAATATCCAAATTTCATATTCTTACAAAATTGACCCATAAAATATAAGTATAGTACAAAATATACAAAAAAAAATGGTATGCACACTTGGTACTCAGTTTGTCTGAGGCCTATCAGATGGGATGCTCAGAATTTGTTCATAATTATTTTGCCTTTTTGCAGTCTAAAATTTGAGGAAGTCTATTTTAAGTTATGGGTTGCCCCCAAAAAAGCAAATCTAAAACAGAACTGTTTCCAGCAAGCCTGGGGCCCCCTGCTCTGTTACTTAGTTAAGTCTCCCTCTTCAAAGTGAATGTTAACTTCATCACTTGGTTTTGGTCAAAAGATTTTTTTATCACTTGGTGGAAAATAAGGGTTTGATAACTATAGGAAACATGTCAGTCAGGCATTTGGATGTTTATGCAGACAGGGCAACGATGGGAAGAAGTTCAGATTAAGAATTAGGATATAGTGTGCTGAGCCAGGGCTGAGGCTGAAGAGGAGATGTTCATGTTCCTACAAGATTTAGGAAATTGCCAACCTGTCATTGATCAGTGACACGACAAGAAGGATGAGCAGTAGGTACTGTATGTGCCTCTGAGCTTTAGGGCACCGCCTGTGGAAACGCAGTGCTAACAATAATCTTAGTGTACCTGACCACACCTGACGTGAAAATATTGAATGTCCTGCTAAAATCTTGCACGTGCAGATGTTTGGAACCAGTCTTGCTGATAAGGACTTGTGGACTCCCCACCCTTTTCCTTTCTTTTCAGTTTGATATCAGTGTGAGTCAGGAATGTAAGAGATTGTCTCACAAAGACATATGAATCATAGAATGAATTTTATTATTTGAATGGTAAATGCATCAAATTATATAGATTTATATAAAGAAGATGTTTTGTGTACGCATCCATTCCCACATTTTTTTGTTTCCTTTGTGTTTCCAAGTGTTCACCCTAAAAATCAAAAGTGAAAAAGGTGCTGGGAATCACGGCGGTTTTTGTCAGCTTTAGTACACTGTAGATGTTGTACTGTAGAAGGCATATAAAAAAAATTTATAGAAAGTGACAGATTTTAGTATTAAATAATTCATCTTCCCTTGGAACTACAGAGAATTGACATATTTGTTGCAGACATTTTAATAACAGTATTAATGACACTGAACTTTCACCTAATCAAGTTGCTATAATCTCACTGCTCTCTTAACTGTACTGTATTTTTCAAATTTGCCATCTCGATACACAGAAAAGCCTTATTTATAATAACAAATCTCTCTGAATACTGGCTTCAGGAGCCAGAGCAAAACAAATGCCAAGAGTTTACCCACCTACCTAATATCAGTGTTGCTTTGTACCTGAGTAGCGAGTTTGCAGATCTGTACGTGCTGCCTTGCTACTGAGCCCAGATTTACTGTGAGCACCATTTTTGCTTCTGGAGTTGCAGCCACATTGCAGTTGTCACCTCACATCCTACCAGACACTTACATACCTACATGTTACCTTCTATAAAATGAGAAACCTGTGAGAATCTTAATAAATCTATTGATACAGGTGTGCAGCAGAGTTGTAATCACAGCTAAATTATGGTCTGGAGGGCACTGGCCATGGGCCTGGAGCATCCCTGTTTGTGCTGCTCAGGAGACTGCTAGTCACTACAGCAAAAAGAATTGTTGCAGTGATTACAGCAAAGGAATAAGAAGATGGAGAGCATATTTCAGTGTAATTATAATAATTCATAACTTGAGGTTGTTCTCCTGTTAAAATCTCAAAAGCAGAATATTTTTACTTTCTTATAAATTATTCACAACCATTTGCTTTGCTTCATGACAAGTAGCTTTGCTTTTCTTCAGACAGGATTTTCAACCTGAAAGAATGAAAATGTTGACCTAGTTATGCCTAACAAACAAAATGTGAAAAGAACTAAAATTAGAAATTGATAAAATAGAACAATACTTTTTTCTCCATGCTCTATCTGAATATAAAATCTGTAAAGGTATTTCGCTTAGAAAAAGAAGACTTAAAAATGAAACCACTCAGGAAAGGATGAAGAATGCTGTATCTTTATCAGTAAGATTGGTTTCAAGAATGCCTTAATACAGAACGTAATCTCAAACACTTCTGCAAAAGATGCACGGTGCCTTGTCAGGCTCTCATCCCCCATCAGTGACCTCTGTCCTGCAGCCTGTGGCCCTGCTTACGTGTGGCATAGATGGGGATTTCTGATAGACCCTAATGGGCAGTGTATGGGAATTGATACTTCTAGGATAAAAATACATAAGTGGCATCTTTTCCTAACCACTACAGCACTACATCTGGAACTAGATTTACTCACTCCTGATTTTACGTAAAAATCGTGAAAATGAAAAATTCAAAAAGGTTTTATGGAAAAAAAATGGCCACCGTTTAGCTTATTCAGTACAAAAGCATTAGCATGGGATGGTTATTTGTGCATCAATTGTATATCCCACTATAAAAGAGTTTCATTCGTTTAACAGAGTTCAGAAAATGGCATAACATTTAAGAAATAGAGATGGAGATATTCAAAAGTGAGACTTCCTTAAATTCCTGAAGCCACAGTTAAAACATTTAATGGGTAACATTACTAAAGATAAAACAAGCAAAGCAACAATGAAAAAAAAAAAAAAAGAAACACTAGCACTTAAAATTCCCACTGGGATCAAGGATTTAGTTTTTATTATATGAAGTGCATTAGAAATTGACAGTAAATAACATTTCAATTCATAGATAAAATAAGAAAATGTTTGTATATTTTATAAAGATAAGAATTGCAGCTTTTTGTAACTTGAACTGTTAGTTCTTCTAAACAGCTAAAAGAAGTAGGGTGCCCAGCAGCTTCTTGTCTACATACTGGAGACAGTCATGATCATAGTCAAGATAAGAAGCAGGGTTGTATGCATATATAAGTGTTCTGCAGTCCTAGTTTATACTTTTTAAATTGGCCAGATGCATCTACTTCCTATTTTTCAGCTGCCACTATTTAGAGTACTTAAAATCTGTGCTAGGTCTTAAGTCAGCTCCCAGTGTGCTCAAACTGCTGTGGAGAGACAACAAAAAATGGGGATTTTATTCTCTTCTTCATGCAGTATGCTTCATTGCTATGCTTGTTCGTGCATATGCATCTCCTTTTCTGCTAAATATTTTAATAGAATCATAGGGATTAGAAGGGACCTCTGGAGATCATCGAGTCCAACTCCAATTTTTCTGAATTTGTTTTTTTTTATAGTAACTTTGAGTGATTTGGTAATGTCTACTGAAAATATCCAGGCAAATATCTTCTGAATTGGGACTGCTGGATAGTTAGATCTTTCTGCTAGCAATTTAGAAGAGTACACTTCAAAGACTATGAAGTGGTCACAGCTTTGTGCCTTTCCTCTTTGCTCTGGATATCATACCTAAACTTGGCTGCATTCATGGTTGCATTCTTAGGTGTTCAGGAAAGTAGTTGCTGGGCAGCAGGGAGCCATTTCACTTGCAGATGTTTATTTAGTATTTATCACTTTAACAGTTCAGGAAAAGGAATATTTTTCAACCTCACTTTTTACAAGAATTTCCATTCAGTACAAGCTATCAACACCTTCACCAAGCCAGAAATACAAAGCTGGCCTCATCCATCTTACCTCATAATTTATAACGATGTCTTGGTAACCACTAATCTCAGCATGTGCAATGGAGTCAGTCAAGAGAATCATGTACACAATTAATAATGTACACAGTGGCTCTGAAAATGATTATAACACTGTGATGTTCATCGTATGTTAGAAACATAATTTCTCTGCAAAAAATCTGAGACTTTCAAAGAGAGAGAGCAAGCCAGCTGCATGGCAGGCAGTGATAAGCAATATTGAAGATCAGGCCATGCTAATACAGAATTCTAGGCTTTTTAGTTGCATTTTAAACCTTAGGAAATAACCTCCAAAATAGGAAGGCCTGAATATCTTTGCCAATTAAATGATTGTTACTTGATATTCTCACAGAAAAGAAATTCAAAGGTTTTGATTTGGACTTTTGTTTTGTTTGGGTTTTTGCTTTCACATACTTCTATCAGTTGTCGACTACTGTGCTCACACTGGTTCAGACACTGTGATTCTCCTGTGAGAAACCTCTGCAAGTTTCCAGAGTGTAAGAGATTACTGCTGCTCGGGGAGCAACATCACAGACACAGTAGAGATAAGTGGATTTGTGCCTTAATGATTCCCTTTATTCCATACTCTTCTCCTTTAAGCAAATGAAATCTGTATAAGAAATGACTCTATATAAAATTAAATTGGGGGAAAAAAGGGTTGAAATAATATTCAGAAAGCCATTCTAAGCTAGGTGCAAGCCTGGAAGTGATGTCACCAAATAATACGTAAATTCTCTCCATTTTTACATCCTTTCCGAAAGAACTCTTTTCCTCAGAAAATTCCCTGCATCGCTTGCTTTACTTAGATTTACAGTGAATGTTTGTGTCATACTCTGTTGACCAAAGGAATGGTTGCTATTGACTGCAGTCAGACGAGATTGAAACTTCAGTTTCTTTTGAAAGAAAAGGAATTGTTACTGTGCAATAAAGCTGATCAGCTGGGTGAAAGGGACATTTTCTACAACTGACAGCAGGCAACCAGAGGTGAATGTCCGGGAGCCCAAATCTGGGGAGCAGAGCAGACACCAAGCCTTGACATCTCAGCATCAGCTCACATTTGGTAGACTCTTGTATTTACTGCTGCACCACTGACTTTGCTTGTTAGGACTACAACTGCTGGTTCAGGGATCTGCAACACCAGCATGTTGGAAGAGGAGGGACTGTTTACAGGCTTAGTGTTAGGTGTACATTTGCACAATTCGCTACTTCAAGTTTTTGATCCCAGTTTTCTTCCTGGGAAAAAAATATTACTTTCATCTATAGCATGCAGTCAGATCTGCATTTAATCTCACATTGACTGATGTGTGCTACCCCCCAACATGTAAAGGAAATGCTTGCATACAAATAACTACCTTTATTTTAGGGATGTGACTTGCTTCACTAATTCCCCAGGATATTTATTTATAAAAAATTACTTTCAGAGCCTTTTAGTGCATTGACCTTGTTTCAGGGTTTAGCTGGGAAGAGGGAGGGCTGGAGTTTTTTTCTCAAACGCTGCAGGGGATTTCTGTCAGGTTGCTTTAACACTTCATCTCAGATTCTTGCCAGGCTTTTGGGCCAAAGAATTTTCAAATGCAGCTAGCCGTCATCACATAGCTCTTGCGTTTGTGCAGCAGTATGTGCAGAAGTCTATCAAATATGAGCTAATGCTGAGATGTCAAGGCCTTGGTGGCTGCTCTTTGTTTTATAAATATAAAATTTATTTGGCTTTCACAAGATGAGAAAGCAAGAGGACTTAAGAATAAAGGCACCAGATAAGCATCATAAACACATACATCACTTTTAGAGTATCAGGTATGGATGTTGTAGTGACCACTCTACAGACTGAGTCTGTGCATTATAACAGTTTTCTATGCAAAGATGTGGAATGTTGTTATTCCCCTAAAGAACAGGAGAACAGAGAAAGGGATATGCTATGCTGCTGAATTTTCCTTTCAAAAACCTAAATGTTTCTTAGCAATAGGTCACCACATTTAGAAATCACTAAAATACTCGTGCTGTAAAAAAGCAGAACTCTTAGTCTTCTTTACCCCACTGAGCCATGACCCTAAAAGGTTAGCACTGCAAGGGCTGTTAGCAATTCCTTTTGCTTTTTCTTCCTGAGTGTTTTCACATATATATCTACTGAAAATGATACATGATATAACATGCATGGAAAATACAAGCATATGCTACCAGAACCTTGTTCTCCAACTAAAGTATCTACAGGTTAATAACAGAAGGTGCATAGGGATTTTTTTGGTGAATTACTGAATTGAAGTGTGTTTCATCTGCCCAGAATAATAGCTTACATGCAGACCACAGGTGTCCAACCTTTCGGCTTATGTAGGCCACACTGAGCCCAAGAGGGATCATCTTGGGCTGCATGTAAAATATATAATAAGTTAATGTATACATGTAACAAAACTTATTCTTTTTTTTTTAAAAAAAGAAAACTTATTCTTTTTTTTTTTAAAAAGAAAAACAAACACATAAAACTAGTGGGTTGGACACATATGATCTACGTCATGAGAAAGTCCCATGTATCCTTGGGCAGCAATTCTGGATTAAGGAAACCACTGAAATGGCAAATTCCAACTACTTCTTACAGCATAGCAGGTAGAATTGTTATTCTCTCCTGTTACTTCCTGATCTTTGAACTCGGTTCCTCATTCCTCTGCACTGTTTCTCAGTGTGGCCCAGGGCTGACACATACCTCAACTGGACACACAGTCCTACTTGCAGATGGGGCTTAGGTTAAACACTCGGCTTTGTGGCATTTCTGTGCTAATCTCTGAAGGCTTTTGGATACACCCTTCTGAGGCAATGCACTTCTAGAAACCCTGCTTAGCCAGACAGAAGTTGGGCTTCCCTGGGGTTAAATCCCAAGACAATTTCAGTGGTGGTTAAATTAGATGTAGGCAGGTGGAAGTGTACACCACTTCAAAATGTAACTCCATTGCCTCTTGGTTTTACTAATGCCTCAAAGAAGGGCTGGCTTACTCTAACTGCAGTGTAATGTCTAAGTAGAAAAAGAGATGTTTGGAAAAATCATTCATTTATTACATTTTTCAGAATAAAGCAATTGCATCTTCCTTAGCAGAGAATGCAAAGAAAGCTGTAAATAACATAGCTGTTCATTGGCAACTAGAAAAAAAAAAAAAAAGTCAAATTCAAAGCTTGCCACTTCTATTCACAGTGAATGACTTCAGAGTCAAAAGAATAACAGGGTGTGTACAGCCTGAAGAGAATATTGCTGGTAAAATTCTAAGGATGCCTCTTAAAATGGGCAATTGCTCACCATGTCAGCTGGAATAAAGTTTGTCACATTGCATGTCTAGATGCAATATGGTGATATATGCAATTTCAGTCACTCTTTCCAAATTGTGGGCTTTATCTGAAATGCTCTCATACCCTGAACTGTCTGCATTTTCATTAAAAGAATGAATGTTCCTGTCATCATCTTGGTAGGAATACCAACAGGAAATAAGCTACCTCTAAATGAAAAGATGCATTTTATTATTTGTGAAACCAAGGAAATATTACTCAAACATACAACTTGGCTAGCAGATGGTTTGTTTGGAGTATGGAATTAGTGCTTTTGCAGGAGTCTGACAAATAGCCTGGGGTTTCTGACAACGCACTGGCATGCCAGTGGCTGCGTGATCTTACAGACAGCATTAATTTCTCTGTGCATCAGTTTCTTCATCAGTAAAACTGCAATAATCATTTTCTGCTGGAGTTTCCAACTAATAGGCTTGTTATGCCCTGCAAAGCACTCAGAGATCTCTGTCTGGAACAAACTACAGAACTGCAAAGTATTATTGCTATTAGAAGTCCATTACAGCTCTGTTTTGCTTTGTTCATACTGGCCCTTTGGTACGTGCAGCTAGACAGCTCCCAATGTTATCTTGATGCACAAAGCACTTTTTGTGTGAGGTTTGACTCACACTAAAATGCCAGTTAGAATTTTTTCCTCAGGAACTCACTGGAGCTTGGCTTACAGAATCTGAAAATTAAATCAACCAAAATAGGTCAAACACAAAACTATATGTCCTTATGTGTCCCCTTGTCCTCTTTTAGCAGCTTTTAGCAGCACAGCGCAGTTGTTTTCTTGTTGCTTGGGCCTGTTTCATTCTTCAGCCGGTTTTGGTAACTACATCTTGGTTACGTTTTGAATACCTGCTCTTGAGAGTTTTCTGTTCCTATTAAATATAGTTTAGAAGGACACACTCATCTGTTAGTGGTCCAGAAATAACGTGCCGCATGCACCAGCAGCTGATGCGACTGAACGCGATACGAAAGTGTATCATTCTGTTACAGTTTGTTGGTAGACATCAGTATGGAGATATTTTTGTACCTTAAAAAAAGGAATAGTGTATCGGAAATTGAATCAAACGTTAACAGAAGGTGCAGTTTGTGGTTTACTTTTCCTTCATAGCTAGTTCTTTAGGGGAATTATTTCTGTTCACATAATCCTTTAAGCTAATGTATTTATTTTATACGTGGTTTATAACTTCATTCGTATGTCAAGTAGCTGAAGGTGCTGTTTAAATTAGTATTTACTTCAGTATTATACCTTTTTGAATTGGTTGTTCATTACAGTCATAATGCAGTGAATAAATGTGTTAATATTTGAAGTGGGAAGGGAGGTAAAAAGGGAAACTGTCTGCTCCAGTCAGGGCCCAGCTTTCTGGTTACAACATATTATAATTTATTTAAACTCAATCAATACTTAATCTGGAGTTTAAATTCTGCTAAAGATCTGTGGCATAGCTAAAAGCAGCTGATGCCAAAGAAAAAAAAATTTCTTCAGGCTGTGATTCTGATGTATTTATAATGCGCTGTAAGGGTGATGCATTGACCTAAATTCACAGAAGCTCTGCAATTCGTACTTATTATTGTGAAAGGTGTCCTACCAACACTTTTCTTCTGAATGTTGCGAGCCTGTGCAGGAAAGATGACTGGCTGCAGAGGAAGGACTGCATGCACTGCCTGGGTCTCTCCGCATCCCCAGGGAAGGGTGGGATGGGACAGAGCACAGCCTGAGCCCTGCCGGCCCCACGCCACAGACCAGGCGGTGGCTCACTGTAACCCTGAGATTCAAGGCAAGAATTAATTCAGCACTGCAAAAATCTGGCAACTGTTTGAAGCCAGTAGTGAGGGCAGACTTCCTGAGAGGTGTGTGTTTGCGGTGACAATTTGGATTTATTTTGCTGGCAATGTGAAAGACATTGTTATGGCAGGAAGAAGACAGTTGTGTTGAAAACTGCTTCTCCTTTTTAGTTTTTTTTTCCCCTTAAGCTTTTCTGGGGAATAGATTTCCATCTCTGCAGGGTTTGGTTTTCTCTGTACAGCTCTTTAAACTCCCCCAAGCACAGCCATCTCAGGGCAGGGCCCACGGGCAGCTCCTACCAGCACTGCGGGGATGCTTACACACCATTTTCTTGTTAGACCAGGCAACTTCATATTTCCCAGCACATTTTGGCAAGCTTTTTCTCAGAGTTGTCCAACAGCTTTTCGTAGTAAGTGAATGACTTCCCAGTGACCTGAACCCTCTTCCAAGCCTCCTTTTTCACCCTGACAGCTCACATTCATGCTTTTCTGATTTTGTGCAAAGCTATACGTTTTACCAGATTTATAACTGCAGGAGACTTTTCTAAAAATTAAAAAAAATTAACTGAATGAATAATGGAAATGTACTGTGAATAAAGGCTGACAATCATCCCCCTTCTTTCATGATACGATATGCTGTCCTCATGAAAAGGGAGAAGACCTCCATTCTCCCTCCTAATTGATACATGAATACTTGTCAGATGTGGATTTCCTAGGCAGCCTGCAAGGCAGGACTCACCCCCGCACCGTTCATCCCCAGTCCCTGTGTGCTTTTGGGGCATCACATCAGACACTCTCCCAGCTTGTGTCTTCTTGCTCTGTTTTGTGCCCACCTCTGCTCATATTGCTACTGTAGTCAAATTCTTGTTGTGGTTTATGCCAGAATAAATATCAACTAGCATAAATCTGCAGGCTTAGAAGGCATTAGCCTGCCTTTACTGTAGCACAATCAACAGCTGTACCTGGCACCACAGCCTCATTCCACCCCAGAGTGGCAGCATCCAGAGCCTTGCTGCGTTGGAGGAGCAGAGCCAGCCATGCTTGCTGAGGTTTGTTCCTCTGGGCTGGCCCTGAGGATGTTCTCATCCTCAGCATGCAAACACAGCTTCTCAGCAGGAGCGACTATTAGTTCCAGCTTTAACCTTTACTTAAAAATATGAAGGTGCTGAACAAAAATGCAAGAATTTTGTGTTCAAACTCATGGCTAACTCAGAGAGCTGGGCTCCTAGAACCAACTGTGAATATCAGTCTAGCAGCAAGAAAGTTTATGTTCAACTTCAGTTTTTCTTCTAGCTACAATGCTCAAAGGGAGTACTTCTGTATTCAGATACAGGAGTTATGATATATTTACCTGCCGAAAAAGTGGATTGGAGTTCTTGTGCCCTTCCTGCCCCCCAACATGGCAGCTTGGAACTGTATCAACACAGCTACAGATCATGAGTGACCACTGGCAGAGTCATATACAAAACCTGCAGTTAATATCTGGAAAAATAAGTTTAAAAACTGAGGAAGATAACGAGAAGTTCCAAAAAAAAACTAAAGCTGTATCTCAATCCTTATCATAATGGTCTAACCAAATCTCCCCAACATATCTTTAATGTTTATGTTTCGTGTAAGGACTATTTTTCTTTTCTTTTCTTTTCTTTTTTTTTTAGAAGTTTTATTAGAGTTCATGATCTGTCTTGCTTTTTGTTAGGGAGATGGAAAAAAAAACGAAAACCCACCATTCATCATAATTCTTTGGTATTGCTATTATGGCCAGGAGAAAAGAGGGCTTCTGCTAGTTCGTGTACAAGTCAAAAGCAAGGCATATTCCTTTCCCCACAAGATCCCAAGAAGAAGAGTTGGTGGATGGATAAGATAAAAATGGGTATCAATTGTGAGAGATGGGCTGACAAAAAAAAAAAGTGTGCATAGTTTTTTGACTAATCTAGAATAGTAATTGTACTTTGCTTACATGTCTGATTATGTTTAGGTGCCAATTTTCTTTCCATGTAACAAAAGAGGTGACTTTCATGAGAATAATCTGAAGGAGGTTGTGGTGGGTGACTGGTTTTTTGTTTTTTGGTTTTTGGGGTTGTTTTTTTTTGTTTGTTTTGTTTTGTTTTTTAATGTGGAATTTTTTTACCAGGTCGACAGACCAATTTCTCTCCATTGTTCACAAAGCTATACAGTATTTTTTTTTCCTTCCCACTGTGCCTTGAAAAAAACTTTCTGGCTTCAGTTCATGTGTGAAACCTTTTGCACAACAAAAGTGGTTTCTTGTGGCCAGTAAGACTAAATGTTCTGAGCATTCCAGGAAGCATATAAATAGACTGATACTCTTCCTAAGGTTATGTCCCTTTTTTCTTTATTTCTCTTCCTGTCTTACTCCCCTACCTTCAGTTATGCTCTCTACATCTAGGCAAAGATCAGAGTGCAGTGTTTGAAAATCCTGACTATCATTTTCCATTTTACTTGGGTTTGCCTTAGTTACATTTCTGAATAGAAATTGTTCAAGTAAATGCAGCACAGTAAATTATCTTAAATTACTTCTTACAGTCCAGACTAGTATTATAACATGAAAATTGTTACTTGGAGTCTCCCACGCCCCTGGCTGCTGCAGACCTATGTCTCCAGGCTGGGGAGAAATGGATCATAGTACTTCCCCAGCAGAGCCTGCAGGCCAATCCACCACATGGAAAGTGGAGTTCGCATAAAAGAGGTCTCTTATCCCTTCCTCTCAATCCTGCTAGATACAGCAAAGCTGTCACAATGGTCAAATATAATTAAAATGGTGATCCACCACTGAAGAGTAGGCCAATGTCTATGCAGAAACCAGATGAGAAATTATTCAAGCCAAAAACATGAAATCTCAGCTCATCTGTGGTTACCATAAAAAAAGCCATTCTGTCTCTTTGATCTGTGATGAATTTGAATGTGTGTTAATAAGACATATATGTTGGGCATCAGCATCGTCTTCTGTTGAACGAAGGTAAACATTGCATTCGTCTCTGTAAAACATACTTCAGTAGTTGGGAAGAAAAGTGGAGATTCATTATTTTTGCAGTTGTAGAAGACATTCAGCAGCTGTGTTTATACTGGCAGACAATTTGGATATTAGGTGGCAGGACAGAGAACTGCAGATGCACAATATCGTGCAGACATTGTGCACTTACAGCACATTTTCAGGGAAACATGTTATTTTATATTTCCCTTGGTGTCATTAATCACGTTTCATAATGTATCTCACTATTTCAAATCATTCCCCTAGATTCATTCATTTTTTGGCTTGTTTATATAATAGTTATTGAGCTCCATTTCAACAAATTCCATCTTAACTACAGATATCAAAGTTCCTTTTGCTTCAGGGGAGAAAATTAAGATGGCCCTGTACTGATTTCAGAGACTACCTGTAATAATCAGCATGTCTGCTATATAAGAAAGATATTTTGTTTGCCTTTGGTCAGAAAAATGTTCATGCTGTTCTTTGCAAGTTAAAAATTAAACTTATTTCCTGAAAGTAAAAATACGGTTCTTATCTTGAACTATGAAGGAAAACAGCTGCACTTTACTCTGTTCTTGAAGTTCTCCAATCCCTCTGGAGGCTTTGTTTAGGTTTTACAGGTGAATCCCTTTAACTGCAGCAGTGATGATGGCTCATCCTTGGCAGAAACGTGCTGAGAAGCAGTTGGGAATCCCCTGCTTGGGAGCTGCAGCCTGAGGAACTTCAGCGTGTAAGAAGTTTGTAAGGAGTGCCTTTAAGGTGAGGCAAAACCTTTGTTTTTTAAGCATTACTTTTGCATTCAAATAATGGCAATACATGCTCACAAGTGCATTTTGGCATGGAAGTGCTATAGAATGAGAGGTGCAATCCAGTTTACCCTGGAAGGGTCCCCTGGTGGCAGTGCACTCCTCCTGCAGCTCCCAGACCTTGGAACAGTTCTGACACATCTCTGGCTGGGGGAAGACAGTATCTGTTCCATTACAGCTGACCTCGCTGTGCTGAAGAGGAGCTGGTAAGGGACACAAGGTAGCTGCCAAAACCTTTGGTTTCTCCTGGTAGGACTCACTGTGCCCGGGGCTGTATTGGAGGTGGGCAGCTCCCTGCAGGACTCAGCTGGAAGCAACAGCCCTGCCAGGCACACTGCTAGACTTGCCTCTCTGTTGGTAAACAAAGAGGAGGAGTTTGACAGATCTGTAAAGAGAAGCAAACCCAAAGAACTCACTCATGAGGAATTAATGGCTGTGCAGGGGATGGCTTACCTAACATGGCACGATCAGCAGATTGCTTGCAGAAACCACGAGCCCTGCCCAGTGCCCCTTCTCATGACTGGGTTAGAATGCTAAATATAACCAGGCTATATTTTTCTTAAGGATAAATGAAACGCAGAGAGAAAATTGAACTCTGTTTATATTATGTGTGGCTTAGCCACACCTAAGGAAATGCAACCTATTTTCATCCATTTTGTTTTAGAGGATTGCTGTGTGGAGGTTCTGTCCACTACATTGAAAGTGGCAAAGCAGTGGGCTCTGGGGAGTACTGTTCCTGAGATATTGCAACTGTGTGGAAGGGCAGGTCCCAAACGTGAGCTGGCGCTGAGGTGATTTGAGGCTGCATTCAGAGCTCTTCAGAATACTGAAGTCTCAAAAAGAGATTTATTCTGAGAAGATCATAGGGTTTGAATTGCGGATGAGAGGACTCTGGTGATCTTATTTTTATTTCTAGATACTAATAATATATATTCTCAAAGATTGAGTGGCCTATGAATGTACATTGGAAGCTGGTGGCAGCTGGTGGCAGGAAAATTAATACAGTTCTAGGGAACTTGATAGAAGTGCATTAGTCTAAAAGTCATTTATACAAAGAAAATAAGATGTCACTATTGTTCATGCTTTTTTGAACCCCACAGTTTTGCCTTCTCTAAAATGCTTATTCTTTCCCTTGATGCTTTCTACATCCCTCTCTCTTTCCCTGGCACCCAAGTAGAGCTCTCTCATATGGTGATGGTTATACATCTAATGCTGATCCCAACTTAGTGGAATCTGTCTCCAAGCAAATAAGACTGGCAGCAAGGTTGGGAGTGCAATCACCTGTTGGCATAATCCCTGGTATGAATTCTCTTGTATACAGTGTAATTTAGTAAGGTGTTAAATGACCTCTAAATGACTAGTGCAAGTGTAAATAAAACAGATTAATGAATTATCCATTAAAAACTCTGTCAATATGAGATGTAATTCCCACTGCCTTGAGATATGGATCTCTTTTCTCGATCCTTTTTCTTTCTCTTACTTTCTAACCTTCATACTTAGAAATCAGATATCTTTGTACTGCACATAGCTCAACAGAGCAATCAGCAGCTTGTTTCTATCGTCCCTGGTCTTCAGTGTGGTCATTGGTCCTAAGCCATCACTGTTATACAGCTGAGCAGCTTATGAGGGCTGTTCAGGGAAAGTGAACAGGTCAGCCCATCTCCCTTGCTGTGTCTTTGCCAATCCCAGTCCCACTGGCTCCTCTTCTGCTGCAAAGCTGCTGCTGGCAATGCTTGTTGACAGAAATACAGTAGGCTGAGCATGTGGGGCACTAGTGTCACGTGGAGGCAGCTGCTCTGCTGCCAGCCATGCAAGCATCCTTCATTTTGGAGGACACTGGGATGTGCCATCAGAGAGGCATTTCCTTCCCTGCTCGGGTAGCTCGGGCAAGTCATCATGCCTCTCAAAAACAGAGTAAATTAAATTTCTTAAGGTGCCTAACTGAATGATCACTGAATACCACACCTGGAATCATTTAAATTCTAGCATTGCTAGGCATGTGTTTTATTTATCCTTTTAAAATAAATCTAGGAAGTGGTTAGGTTAATGCATACAACCTTAGCCTAAAGGATAAACAGCCAAGCCAATAAATAGAATGTTCAGGCTCCTGCCTATTCCTGTCTATACATGCAATCATCTATAGCACCTGTATCCTCTCTAGTGGATGTTTTAGGACCAACACATTAAACTGCAGAGAAAGAGAAATGTTGGTCAAGTGCAATGCATTTAAGTGAATTTTCCCCTAGGAACCAAAACATTTAGCTGATGATTATCAGTTTGTGACAAACATGTTTTTCTTTCTAATTGTGGAATTGAAATATTGTACTTGTCTAGTTGTTTGAAATTTAATTAATGTGAGTTCTTAGCTTAATACAAGGGACTTTCTGTGCTTAGAGTGCTTAGGGGAAAGGTGGGAGAGAAGGAACAAAGAGAGCAGCTTCAGTATCCGTGTCCATGTCAGCTGTTCTCACATGCCTCGGTTGCCAACAGTCTCCAAAAAGATGCTGCAGCAATGGTGCCCAAGAGGTGGTCAGCCTAAAGAAACAGGCTTGCTGCCATTACACTGCAGCAGCTATGGACTGCAAAGAGCCAGAGCAAATGCCTACTTTGGTCCCGTGGCTGTTGATTTCCCTTTACTGCCATTTAGTCAGATAAAAAAACTCCAAATGCCTACTGCCAGCCACTTCAAGGCTTATCTGAGCAGCAGACAAATTAGAAACAATTGTGTTTCTTTCCCTGTCCCATGCAAATGCAAACTATCAGGAGAGGACAGGGAGGAGATAGAGTTGTAGCTCTGGTATTTTTTACATGAACTAAGATATCAGTCTGGAACAATAAAGAGGAACCTTTCCTTCCTCTTCCCTGAAGACGCAAATATTTTCTTTTTGTGTGATTCTCTCAGAACAGCATATGGACCCTGTCGTTTTGTATGCTTGAAAGGCACGGAAAAAAAATGTGAATTTTTCACTTAACAAAAAATCAAAGTGTATCTTCTGACAGATATTCTAGTTGTGAGATGTGAAATTGTATATATTCATTACTTCATAATAGGGCACAAATAGGCTCTTTGGTATTTTTCATCCAGAGTTCAGAAAGTGACAGTGATGCTGTATTGCTGAAATTACAATGCTTATCACTCCAATCTGCTGCTGTTATTTCCGTAAGTAACTCCTGTATGTACAGAAATGTATGTGTAACCTCTAGTGAGTAAGATGGCAGGACCAGTCCTTCTTCATACTCAAAAGAAATCACAGAATGTGTTACTTTTTAATTAGCTTCTGGGGATGTGACCCAAATATCTTCAATTGCAAATTACATATCATATCTGTTATTTCACAGTGTGCAATATAAAGGAATCAGTATAAAATGACTTTCAGTAGTTTAGAGGAATGCTACTAGGTCTAATAGAGAATGATTGAAGGTGATAAATTTGATAAAAGCTGAATTTTGAGCACTCCACTGACCCAAATGTGAGTAAAGAAGAAGGAATCCTGTAGGGCAGCCGTTCTGCCATTTTCCCCTCACCCTCTGTGAGCTGCCTCCATGGAGGCCGAGGGAGCAGCAGGCAGTGGAAAGGGAACTGTGGTTAAGGCTGTGGCTTTGGCGACTGTTTGACTGGATTCATTTTCTGTCCCTGCCTGAGAAAGTCATTTAGGGGACTTATGTGGCACAGTGCCATTCTGCATTTAGTCTAGCTACATTAAGCAGCTACGCTCACTGCAAGTAGCAGCAGATAGTATCTTTGAGAGCCTCTCCATCCTCTGTCTGGGAAATGGGAGGTGTAACATCTCCTTTCCATTGCCCTCATTGTGTGTAATCTTCTATCCAAGCATACTGCTAGTAACGGCAGACCGAGCTCATGGGTCCAATCTTTGGCACCTCTTGGCAGTGCTTGATTTTGCTCCATGAACAAATGGTACTGGAGTTATTCTTTCAGCTTGACACAAGCAGTGACTGTGCTCTTAGTTTGCTCATGGAAGATGACTTGTGCTCACCTGTGGAGCGGGCGAGCGAGCTGTTCATCCACCAATTAAAGTCACACCTGATTGCAGTGTGCTGGTACTTTCAGAATCCTTTTAATGACAGTGACCAGATCCTTGTATGTGCTGTAACCTTCTAAAATGAAACAGCATCCAGCCACAGTTTTCTTGCCATTTAGTCATAATAGGTAGAACAAAGACTTGCCTTGATTAACATATAAAATTCAATTTAATATTAATTCCGTTGTAATATTTAATTCCAGAAGCAAATATTAATGCATAAGATTATTTGAAATTATTTCAGCTATTTTTACTAAACATACTAGAACAACTATAAAGCATTAATCTTTAAATTTCCGTAAGTCTGATAATTTATTGCTGGATGTTGCTTTGTTATGAAACTTGTGCTCACGTATTCCAAACTGAATCATCTCCATGCCCCTAGCAGCACAGCTGGTAGAAAACTATTAAATACTTTTTTTATCAATCAGATCCACTACACTAATGAGACCTATCTAACCCAGCCATGAAAAGGCCTGCTCAGAGTTTAGGCAGTGATCTGTTTTCCCACCCAGGCAGTAACTGACGAAACATCTGAAGGCTGTTGCTCCAGATGAACTGGGAAACCCCTTTTTAAAAAAAAAAAAGAAACAAAACCTGGACATGTTTAAACATGCCCAGTGCAAACGCTGGAAGTGCAATGCAAATGCTGGGACAAAAAATAGCACTTGGGCTGTTTTCCCTGCCGTCCTGGTTTTGAACACCCACGAAGAGGTAAAAGTATCGTCATATGTACGAAAACCTGTGCAAGACAAAACAAGCAAAGTCCCTTTAACCCTCTGGAGGAAATGTTTACAATTCTGGACTCTGATAAAGCTGGCAGTATTGACCTTTCATCTTTCCAAGCTATGAGGCTCTGTCCTTCATGTTGGTGCTTATGATTTTATTTTTCTTAAGTACTGAGTGGGACTTACAGGAAGGAAACTGAGACAGATGGGAGTAAGCAAGAAGGAACGTGACTCTAGGGTTGACTGTTTAAGGCATTCACCTGCAGAGAGGAAAGGAAGGAGAAGAAAACGGTTATATTCTGGTCTCCCTTTCAGAGAATATCTGTCTTTTATCATAAGATGCTGCTAGATAAAAAACAGAAAAATTTTAAACCTTTAAATTTAAAAATAGAGCTGGTAGTGAGAGGTATGTGGCGTGGTCACATTAAGTCTCCTTGGCTAATTTTCATCTTATCTGACTTACTAATTAAGATTTATCTGTTTAAATCTTTGCAGCTTCTGCTTTATCAGCCTTCAAAATACTTCACTGGGATCTTTAAAAACTGCAGATTCATGACAGGATGCAGTCTCCATGGACTTCCACGTGTAATCAACTTCCAGTTACTTAACTATCATCTTTGCAATCACATCCTTCAGCAATACACGCAGCAAATTACAGCTCCATTTAATAAAATTAACTTCAGTTAATCAATCCTAAAGTCCCTTTAAACAAGTATCATATATTTCTTAAAAACAAGAATATGCCTAAATAATGTAATTATTGTGAATGTCCAATTCTGGATAAAAGACAGAACTTGAAGTACATATTTTAAATACTACAATAAAAAGTTCATTGAAATAATTTTACAACACTCCCATTATTCTTTTCCTTCTAATTTAATTATAGGCCCACAAACACCAAACCTCATGTAAGTTAGAGATTAAACACGCCTTTAATAACAAAAACAGAAAAAGCCTAGTGTTGTTATCCAACATCCAAGCACCAAACAATCCTTTACTGCCCTCCAAAGACCTGAGGTTTTTTTCTATAGCAGGAAGTATGATTATTTTGTCATTATCTCAGTTTGATGCAGTAGGTTTATATCATTGTTGAAAGCCCCACGAAGACATTTATGAGACAATGTTCACACTGCAAACTACACAGTTCTTTGACAGCATCTTCCCAAACTGCTTGCAGGTACTTGTACCAGTTTTACCTTTCTTTCTCGCTCCAGAAACGCTTTGATTAGATGCCACATCTCTGGTCAACCGTAGTGCTCAGCCAGAATCTGCCCTTTCTTTTTTTTTTTCTGTGTGCATTTTGTTTGTTCCTGAAACAAAAATGTTAGCATTTTGCATTAGCCTCTTAGTAGGCCAACTGCTTGTGTGAGAAACATGCTGAAGAGCTGGGTCTGTCCAGGGTTAAGGATGGGGAGACTGAGCATCAGAGAACACTGAGGGGTCAGGAGCCTGAAACAACATGTTCCAAGGAGGCACAAAGGGCAGGGCTGAGTGAAGGTGTGCATGGTGTGCTGGGTACTGCCTCATTAACACTAATGACATGAAAATGTCTTAGACAAAGCACAAGCTACCCATCCATGTTTCCAGCAGCCGGATAGAATTTAGCCTTAGGGCACCAACATGTTCCCCCATCGTGGCAGACACAGCCGGCGTGCATGGGGAGGGGTGGTGGTTGAGCCTCTGCCTTGCCTGTCTGACAGCCAGTGATCCCAGCATGACAGATCTTGACTTGCCCTTCTCTGCTATCTATCCTCTGCCATTAAGTATTCATGCAGACTCCCAATTAGGCTGTGGAAGATAAGAGTATTAATTGACAAAGTCATATTCCTTAGCCTCTGACAAAAACAATGTTACTCTTTCATTTTTCAGTTAGGTCTTCAGCATTTTATGCTGAGCATTGTTTCTTCCATGTTGAAAATAGGTAAGAATGGATAAGCAATTACTGTACTACTGATCTGGATTTCAAGTTGTTCTTTTTGATTTAGAAGCTTTATTTCAGGATATTAAAACATTTACCTTAGTTTTCTATTTTGTGGTATTTCTCCACTAAGATATCGTTCAGCTGATGTAACATGCTTTAATACCTTAGCAGGATCAAACAGGCAACTCCTAGCTTTACTCGCGATGATTAAGGATGGGAGTCATGCTGTGAAAGAGTGACTAAGTGCTGTTTTTGAGAGCTGACAATTTTCCTGGAAGATGGATCTGATAAATCCCTAGCAAGCATTTCAGTAAAATGATCCAATTTTAGAAGATTAGTATATTTTCCTAAATAAATACATATAAAAGCTTTTCTAAAGGTGCTTATGTCTACAGGACTCTTCTTAAAGGAATTCTAAAAAGGGAAACTCAGGAATGCCTACCTGACTGTCCCAGAGAATTGCCATCCAAAGGAGCAGCCTACAGCAGCACAAGCATTTCATCTTCTGGATTTGTAGAGATGTGGGATTTGTTGATGCTGAAGGGAGGAGGAAGTCGAGAGAGAAAAAAAAAATTCTGGGAGGTAAGCAGCAGACAACATTTTTCCTAGACAAGTTGATGCCAGATGAAGCCTCAAGTTTGTCTTGCTCGTGTAGTTACTGTAGCCATTATAGCTAATAGTTTTTATGATCTTGGAGAACCATCTCACTTGTAAATTAAGCGCACAATATTCTGTAGTTGTTTTGCTGATATAAGTTAATAAACCTTTAGTAGGATATAGGTATAACTAATACAAATGAGAGTTACAGTGTAATTATGTAGTGGATAGCCACAGGCCTTATGAAACTACAAGAAAACAGAAATGCTTTAAATAGAAATGAAGTGTCTTATATGATCTTAAATATTTGCAATTTGTTATTATTTGTAGCCATAAAAATGCTTTGCTTAAAAGAAGCCATTTAGAACTCATTTTTCTGTGTCTGAGTGGAAGTTTAGCTGTATTCTTCTGCTGAAAGAGGATTTGGTCCTTCATTTCCCATCCCTTCCCTCCACCCTACCCCCCCTCCCTCCCAATCCTTTTCACATCTGCAGAGGGACTTATATCAAGAAAATGAAACTCTCTCCCATATAACAAACTTAGTCAGGGCCAGCTGGTAGCCCACATCTCAAACTCAGCATTTGAGATGCTTCCAGTGAGCCTGCATCTTTTCTTGGGGGAGGCAAGAGCAGTTCAGGAAATAAAAGTTTCCAGGATATGTTCTAGGAAGAGAAAGGGAAGGCTTCCTACCCAGAGCATGAAGGTGAGAGCAATGATGTAGTCCCCCACCCTGATCTGTGCCTGCCACTCTTGAGAGAGTGATGAGGAAATTGCACTCAATCTCAGCTGGCCACTGAGTGGAGTTATCCCTTGGGGCTGCTAAGTGAAGACTGCCCAAACTCACCTTTTCTAATCATTTCACTCCAATCCTTATATATATATTTAAAATAAGAAAAAGACAAGTAAACAAACAAGCTAAAATATGTATAATTATATATTGAGGTTATTCCAACAGGATATTCTCCAAAGGTCTTCTCTTTTTTATTTTGAATAATGGAGAAAGTTATGACCTAATTGCTTATTCCAGCAGTAGGCTATGTTCTGTGCTGAATGCACCACTTTAGCAATAGCTCCTGTTTAACTCAGTACTACTGGCTGTTAAAAGCTGATTTAAAAGTTAAAAGGAACAAACTAGTTTATTGCTTTGGCCTCAAGTAATCAAAGCAAGTGAAAATTCGTAATGAAAAAAGACATTTGTGTTTGTCCTCCACGCTAATACAACTGAATTTATTCTCCATCCTTTTTAACCCCCACCTGTTTTTTTCTGACCAATATAATTTTCTTTATATTTTCCACGCTGTTTTGTTGTACCAAAAATATTCTTTCCAGCGGTGTTTGTTATTCCAACTCTAGGCAAAGTCATGTAGTTCTGAAGATTCATTCTGCAGCAGGACAGCTTTGTTTCAGGCTGCCCTTTGAAAAATATTGTAATGCTTGCAAGTTCTGGGCCCTGAATGTTTCCATTTTCCTGCTAAGCGCTGCACACAATTCCAGAGATGTTTGGAGTTCTTGGGCACTGGAATTTCATCACTCTAAGTTCTGCCTCCCTTGCCGCATTTTAAAGTGGCAAAATAACTCCTTGTATGAAACATAATATTCAGTTTGATCTGTGTTCCTCTTACTCAAGCTTAAGGAATCCTAAATCTGCCTTTTCTTTCTTTTCCTGTCATTCAGTTCATTATGTTGCTGTGTATATAACTGACTCATCAGTCCTCCTGATCTGAACTGTACTCTTTAATTTGTGCATTTATATCTGCGTGAGAAATATTTTGAAAACTGTCTGGAAAACATAGAAGCACAGTCACTCTAGAAAAATAATTTTAGGAGATCCAAGAAAGATTTCAAGAAGCAAAGCAGCTGCTTTTGCATTTTATTTTTCTGAAACCTCTTAGTCTTTGGGCTTGGAAATTTATGCTGCGTTTGAGATATCTTTTTGGGAGAAACAGCATGTGTAATGGTGACGGAATCAGTGCCAGATTTAAAAATAACCCCAGCAGCAGAAAAATGCTGTCCCTTACAATTCATCTCCCTGCTCCAGTATTCCTTGTATAATTTGTTATCATCTTTCACAATTAAATAGTTATAAAATGAATTTTAAGAGAACTTAATGTGATTCTGAGTGCACCAAAAACCATGTGGTGTATATCACACACACAGCTTGCTGAACTAAGGAGAGAAATTATCAAGTTAGTTATGTGGAAGCTTTCCACAGTCTCCTTACGTGACCTTGTGCAAGGCCATGAATGTTTGAGGTCAAAAGGAACATAAATATTCATTTCTACATGACTCATTCTGAATACTCCACTAGAAAAATTTTAAAATAATTATAGTTAACCAGCACTGAAAGCATTTTGGACATCGAACATTAATGTTCTACACGTTGGTTTGGCAAAAGAGTCTTTTCCAGTGTTTTTCTTACTGGAAAGCAAAAGCTTTGATCAGACTGCCCCCTACAGAAAGCACAGCAGTGCTGTTTTAATGCTATGGTGTATTGTCAGAGATGAGGAGGGCTTGGAGCAAACACGTCACAGCACTGAATTTGCCTTAAAGCTTCCAAATAAAATAAAATAAAATAAAATAAAAAAGTATAAATTAGACTAATAACTATTTTTCAAAATATTTTACATTCCTACTTTTGGGGGTGTGTGTAAATATTTATTCTCTTCAGGAAATGCCCTTAAAATGCTGCTCTTGCATTCCTAAATTAAGAGCAGGCTGTGGAAGCCGTGTTTTCTATTCTACTGCAGTCTGCATGCTCCTTTTCCTTCCCTTTTTTTAAAATGAGAATTGTTTCTCCAGACAGAGCCTGAACATGTATTCACTAAGCAACAAGCACTTCAAAGTATTTCTGGGTAGTCTTGGGAAGCTTACATTCTGAGTTTTCCTCTTATTACTGGATAAAAAGCACTTGTCAATGATTTCCACATTGTGAGCTTTTTTCCCCTTTTCCCCCAGTGTTTAAACTGTCTCCCAGTAGATCTGTGTATGGCAGAGAAAGGATCCCTATGACGTTTCACACAACTAGAAGTGAAGGTTTTAATTCAGCTTTCACAATATATGATTTCAGCATTCAAATACTTCCACATACAAGGTAAGTGGGTCACTCTGAAAGTTATGCCTCCTATTTATTTCCATGGGAATACAGCTGGTACATTGAGCACAATAACACTGTTTGAGAGCGCAAATTCTCAGCTACCGAATGCTGTTTTTCAACATAAGCATAACCATTACCTGTGCATTTTCACCAGCGATGAGCAGGAACCTGCATGCCACCTTACAACAATCTGCATCAGCACAGGTGACCCATGGTTGCTGTCACCGCTGCTGTAGTGCACCATTCATTGCCTCACTGTGCTCACATCCTCTATTTGGTCTTCATAAATGTTCAGCAAGTGTCAGTGAATGTCAGTGGATGCCATTTTTTCCCCTTGGAGGAATTCAGTGACACACTTTTGCTTCATATGCACTTCCATATCAGACACCATTTTGTCAGACTGCCCCTCTGCTGCCATCTGTCACACAGCAACAATATGTAATGGAATATTGGCAGGAAGGTTCCTCCTCTACTGCCATACCACCAACATACATCTCTGACATTGTGGGTCAACATAATAAAGTAGTAAATTACTTTCAGAAATAGTGAAATGTAGTGAAATGCAAATTCGGATGATGGATAGAATGACAAGCAGCCAGCATTATGAGTTCTGGTTCTTACTGGGTTAAGTGGGGGCTAAGGTTTCACCTGTCCATTTGAATAGAACTCTGACAGGGCCATTAAAAACTTGAACATTAGCTCCAGAAGCTTTCCATTCTCAGACTGCACTGCGCAAAGGTTTTCCATTTGACAATAACTGAGGAAATAGCATAGACCTGCAACTTTTTTTGCATGAGCATCAATAAATCTGTGAAAGAGGGAGAATGCCATTTCTAATGGCAGACCATTTTTTTCTGGTATTAAAGAGAAGCTAGAAAGACTGTTGTCTGAAAACGTTGCATGTAATGGATAGTAAATAGTAACAAAGAAGAAGCTAGTTTTGGAGGAAAGTGTCAAAATGAGACCTATTTTTGCCTTCCCCGAGACTATCCGGCTTTTATGACACCCCTTGCGATTCCAAGTCCCACCAGCTAAGCAGCAGCAGCAAGTTTCTCAGAGATCCTTGCCTTTACTACTTTTTTTTGGCTGTATAGTTTCTAAGGCATGCCAGATCCTGGCTTTACATAAGATACTTCCCAAAAAGAGTCAGTGAAAGCATTGAGTATTTTCATTATGAATTTGGATCCCTTGAATATTTTGAGAAACTAAATTATTCAGTTAGATTCTTTACTTATTAAGGTAAGGGAAGGCTGTTTCTTTCCCAGAAAAAAAAGGAAATACTCCACAATTAAATCCCAGATCAAAAACCACAGTTAGGTGACCTATTTCCAGATGGACCAAAAACCAAATGGATACTGTCATTTCTCCCTTTCTGCTTTGTGAGTTTGCTTGGATCTGGAAAGAAACAACCCAGACGTGTTAGTGCTTATTCTCACACTAAACATCCATTGTCTTTCAACATCCATTATGAAGAGAGAAGCTCAAACTAAGTATGATGCCAGTGTCTGACATCTTGATCAGAATCATTTCCAGATTTTAAAAACAAAACTGATTCTCACTAGGAAACTTGGTAAAACTGAAGATATAAAATGAAACATCAGGAAACTTCACCAAACTGAATCCTGTTGGATATTTGTAGCTGTTGAATGTTTGCAGCTGTTTCTTTAGTCCTGATTAAGGGGGATTTTCTGAGAAGAGCAGCACAAGTGCAGTCTCCATTCAAAAAAGTCATAGCTAAGGGTATTTGGCAATTGAATTTGGGGCTCCAATTAATAGTTTTAATTTAAATAACTATGATTGAATAATATATGGGGGTTTTTTTCCAATTGCATTTTGGTTATGAGGCTCCCTAACATTTATTATGATACTCATACATGGCTTTGAACTATATTTGTAATGATAAATAATCTTTTAGCTTAAGTATTGGATCTACAGATTGCTCAAAAATCTGGATGAATATATAATACTGTGGGATTTAATCTAACAAAATTCCAGCTTTTTTAAAGACGAAGTCTGGCTACTTAATTTTTAATTCCTTTGAAAAACTGCCTCATTTCCTTTTATTTTCACAATTTTTTTATGTTATGTTTCTAGGCACGGGCCCATTATTCCATCTATGTTCCCTAATGGCAGAGAAAGATTTGTTTTAGAAGTGACATAAGAATGTAGTAAAAAGAAAGGAAGGTCAAATTTTAATGTAATGTATGGAAGGCATTAGTCCTCCAATAAATGTAAGATATTTTGTCAGTGGAAACGGAGTCGAAGAGCCTCATTACTTTTGACCTATCTTTCAGATAGATTTGCTACAGATTTCTTTAACTATATTCCCACATTGTGTAACTATCATAAAGTTTGTCTTGTTGGAGTCTTGCTTTATAAAAAATATATTTTGCAGAAACGGATTTTTTCCATCTTTCAGTTTAAAAGTGATTCTTGGTATCTCCAGAGGCTGTTCATGCAAAAGTCTAAATTCTTGCTTCTCTTTGTGGTCAGACATGTAGTTACAGTGTGATAACAACAACAACAAAGTAATTCTATCTTTTTTAGTATTTGCAAATACTTTTTTTCTTTCATTTTTTTCTGGGAAGGCTGAATAGATTGGTCATTTTTAAGCGAGTTATAGTTAAGTGGAAAAGTTTTGTAAGGGGGTGCTACATTGCAAAATGTGATGTAATGGGTTGTTCCCACTTAAAAACACAGACTTTGCATATATTTCAGATAGGCTCTACCAAATAATTTTGATATATGCAAATTCTGCAGAGAAGATCCTCACAACTTAGTTCATGACATCAACTTTTATACTATCATCGTGAATCTTAACATGTTATATTAAATAATTATTGCAATTAATAAATTCATCAGGATAATTCTTTTATGTTGATGTATTTTGGTCCTGATTATCCCAAAATACATATAAATTATTCAAGGAAGACTACAGGGAGGCTTCCTTCATTGATCCTTCTCAAGGAGTCATTGTTTGCTTAAATGCTTAGAGATTGCTACATCTAAGTACTTATACATTTCTACCTTATCTCCATAATAAGAGACATTTAAAAAGAAAAAAATTATGCAATGAGTTAAAAATACCTTAAGCATGAACAGAAACTTTCTTTTTTACTAGGAACGTTTTTCATTAGCATCAGAATGACCCTTGTCTCATTTGCGTATTTCCCTCATTTTCCCTTCTCTGAATATCCAAAGATTGCTACCCAAACACCATGTCATTTTCTGTAATTCAAGTTAAATAATATATAAATAGATTTATGTTTGTCTTGTAAATTAGAGTTATAATCTTGGCAGCAAAATTAAGGAGCTGGCTGGTGGAAAAAAAAAATAATAACAACTTCTTCCTTCCCTTGTTTTGTCCTAGCTCCTTCCTTCCCTTGCCAACAATTACAACTCCTTCTTCAAAGGGAACACGCGGTCAGAGAAAGCCTGACTTTTCAGTTTCTCTTTTGCATTGAGCAAGATGAAGCAAATGGAGCAGTGCAACTCCAGTGCTAGGCTCCTGAGGAAGCTTCTAAGATGTTGTCTATGACATGTGCCAAAATGATTTCTTAAATTACACCTCCACTACTCTAAGAGAAAACATTTGTTACAAAGTCTTTTTCTCAACACTTTAAATCTGAAATACCAAAATACCTAGTTTCATTTTGCAAAACTGGAGGACATTGTGGCTCAAATACACAGATTACGTTGCGCAGATGCAGATGAATTCTTACAGACATGCAGCTGTCTATTACAGCTGCACAGAGTCAGACTTCTGGCTCAGAACTCTCCTTGAAATATAAGACAAGTCTACCTTTTTGTTGGTTGCCAGTTGTCAGAAATTCACAGATAATTACAGTAGGGTGAGGCGTTACCATGAAATGTGGCAGGATGACTGACCTTTCTAATATACAATCAGAGATGATGTTTCAGACTTTTTTTTCCTCTTAGATACCACAAAGATATGAATTTGGTCCTCATGGTCACATCTCACAGGCATATATCACAGAAGGCTTCATAGGACAGCAGCATGGATTGTTTTTTCTAGCAGAGTGTGCCACATCATAGAGCTTTGTATTGCATAACTTTTACTGTTGATTGAAATCAGCCTTCTTCCCTATTTTCATAACTGCTGTTTTATCTTAACTTTAGTCATCACCTTTGAGTGTAGGCTACTAACTGGATTAAGTAGAAGAGAAAGGTGAGGAAGAAGTATAGTATTTGCAAAAGTGAATAAATGACCATTAAGCTGTTTTTTCCCAAATGTGGCTTTTATTTGTTAAACTGTAATCATTTATGATTTTTGAGTATCTAAACTGCAGGCGCTACGTAGTATTGCAGATTCATAAAGCAACCAGATGATCGCTGGTTAAAATATGCACAGAAAATTACTCCTCGTTTCCAGTAATTTTTTCTCTCTGTTAGTCTTTTCCCTCCCATTTGAGACAGCATATCTTTTATTCTTCTCATTGGTTGCAAGCAGAAGATAAGAAAACAATGAAGTCTTAAGCTGCAATGCAATTTCTTTCTTTTCTGTTTTTCATACCAGTGTAAGCCTCTGACAATGCCAGTTTGGATTGTAAATGTAATGGAAGTTGGACTTTTACTGAAAGTACAGAATAGCACTTCCTAAAAACCTGAGAATGTGGAAGCATGCATGCCTGTCAGCTGACCATGCTCTTATCCGTTCTGTGACATGAAAAAAATGCTCTGGCAATGCTGCTCATCAAGAGACACCTAAAGACAAGGCAAAGGGGTAAAAGCTGCAGTAGAAGTGTCTGAGATAAGGGGGAGGAAGTAAATGGAAAATCAGATTATTACATTTTCTAGTTCTCTGACTGCTTGCAGACAGCCCTAGACAACTTGCCAGGAAAATGTGATTGCTAGTCCTAATGAGTCAAACATTTGTGAGGAATGCTGATTATATAACCAGCCAAGGCGTCTGAAAGAGCACATTTCTTTCAACTGTGCAGCAGAGATGGACTGGTTAAGCAATAATAATTAATATAATGTGCTTTAAAAAGCAACATTCATCCACTAGTGCCAAGGAAGGTTTGCAATAGCCTTTGTAGGCTTCGTTCTACAGTCACGGCATACTGAATAAATAGTAAACAACTGTACTCCAGTTTTTACAAGTTGGAAAGCCAAAGCAGAAAATTGTGAAGCTGTTTAAAACACACTTTAAAAGCTTGAAGATCATTCCAGAGAAGAAAAAAAAAAAAAAAAAAAAAAAAAAAAAAAGTCAGGATTATTATTTGTATTGTAGTAATGCTCAGAAATTCTACTCCTGAGACAGCACACCCATTAAGAACGCATTAGAAATATGAGTAACTTCATGTGATGTGTAGAACAAGCAACTAGTTCTGAGCATGCTTAAAAAAAGGTCCTTGGAATTTTGAGTCTGAGAGTTCAGCTAATGGTAGGAAGCTATTTTACCTCTCAATCTTGCTTTATTTTATTCTCCTCTGACTGGATACTATAGCATATGACATATGGTCTGCTTAAATTAGGCAGGCACTCAAAACCTTGTTCCTTCATTTCAGCGTGTGAAGCCAGGTTGTCTATTAATAGGAAAAGCCCTGGAAGAATGTGTATGCAGCAGTCAGTCTCTGCATGAGGGAAATGAAAGCTATGATACAATAGGGAATAAAATGAATTTCTTGTGTATTACAGCCAGAACCACTATATGCTACCACCATTCCAAGTAAAGTGTAGAATTGCTGTTATATCTGCATGTCTGGGAGGTGGCATGCTAGTGACCTGATGTATGTGTTATCCAGCATACGGATTTTCCAGAGTGATCTCCAAATTGTAATGGACAACCTCTTTCCTGCCAGCAGAGCCCAGAGAGGAATAAACCAAGACCACCAGCTAAGTCACTGCGTAATGTGCTATGGATATGAGCATTGAATGCCCTCAGGTATTGAGTTTAAGTGAAAGGCTTTAGCCAAAACAAAGAAAAGAGATGCATATAAAAAGGATGTTAAGTATATCATTTTCTTCTTTTAGAAAACTGGAATTTTTACAAGAATGTTGCAAAAAAATCTTATGAGAAATATCCAACAAAATGCCCACTTTACAATGTCACTAGTTTCCAAAAATCATTAAAAACAATTGCGCTAATTGTAAGCTATAAAATTTACTATATGATCATTATTATGCAAGAACTAATACATATGTAAAATATCATAAAGCTAAGTTGACTGCTGCAATATCCATTCCTCTGGTTTTGACAAATGCAATTTTTCAGGGATGAATCTGCACTGCATAGCACTGCAGAGATCATTTTCCTAGCCCATCGCTTTGACTGTCAAATATAAAACTCTTTTTCTATCTGATATAAGCAGCTTGTCTTCACTTTCAAAGCCATTCGTAGCTTCCCCTCATCCTACCGATCATCTCTCATTCAGGATCAAGAAACCACTTCTTTCACTGATTAGCCCATGATGCCAGTCTCCTCCATCCACTTCTTAGACTTTCAGTCATTCCATTTCAAGCTTTATCCTATGCCATGCCTTACATGTGGGAAGGGCTCCTTTAGACATCTGCGAAGCTACCTCATTATCTTCCTTCTAATCCCATCTGTGAGGTTTCCCTGCCATCATGCCTTCAAAAGAAGTTTCAGAGTTTGGACTGCATTTATCTAGTCATAATGAGCAGCTCCCCCTCAAAAAAGAAACATTTCTGGATCAAATTTGAATAGATCATTCCCAAGAATAAGAAGGCTAATATTTCCTACTGAGATGCAGCACTGTTGTTTCTGTATGGTTACTACTGCCTTGTTTTCAAAGACGCTGCCTTGCTGTTTTGGGGGGGGGGCAAATATTTCTGCTAGAAAACAGAACAGAATGAATGTAAGGGTGATCTGTCTGGATTATAGGAGCAATTGAGGTAGTCACTGACATTTCTGAAATGAGAAGATGCTCTGGGGGTGACTTGGCCTTTTACTTCATGTGGCATGTGATTGACAAGAAAATTTATGGTTTGTTTCAGCTAAGTGAAATAGTGATCCTGTGGCTGGGCACAAACATTAAAAATATCCCATATTTGTGAGGAAAGATTGGATAGGCATTTTTAGTTTTGGTGACCAGTTTTGGGGGGATTTGGGGACGCAGGGTATTGTCTCTGGTTTCCTCAGATTTCTATTTTGGAATGAATGAGTCATGGGAACCACTGTATTGCACTGGGTCATCATCTTAGCTGAGTACATCTTTCTTTGAAGCAATTAAATCTGTAGCCTTGAACATGTTTGTGTGTTGTACCACTTCATATTTTCATCCCCAGTGGCAATGACTCAGGACCAAGTCGACCTTTTGCAGGAATTACCTGCAAAGGAAACTGGGAACTCCACGGCATCTGTCATCCTTCCCTCCAGATGGTGCCTCCAAATCTCTTCTGAAATGGTGTGTGCAGAGCAGAGTAAGTACTTCTTGTCTTGATCTATAAAGCTCTAATTTTTATTAGATTTACTTTCATCATGTTTGAGAAAGGTGCTGCCTCCTCCACCTTCCCATGCAGTCCTCTTTGGTGTATGAGGGCCCTGTCATGGGTTCTGCAGAAACAGGAGGCCACAGTATCCCCAAACTCCTCATTTCACCTTAGCTTTTCTTGGGCCTCTTCTGTGTAACCATCAGGGTTCTCATTTTCCAGTCTATCAGAGGTTATAACTGCAGAAGTATCAGCATGATGCTCAATTATGCTGCATGAGGATGCAACAGAAACATTCAGAACTCTCCATTTATTGCAGAACACTTTGTTCAGCTCACGTTTGTTTGGTTGCAATCTTCAAACACATCTTAGAATTTTCAAGTGTTTGAAATGTCTTCTAGAGAATAATGACTAGATCCAGTTTGGGAATCTTTAGCATTGGGAAAAAAAACATTCTTAAACTTTTCTCATTGCTGTTCCATAATTTGTCAGAAGTAGATCTTAGAAAGTCAGGCGGGGAATTCTCCAAGGCACCAAGTGGATGCAGCAAGACATGATCTCGTTCAGAATTTCAGTCTAAAAATACCCACAGAGCTGTGCAGATTTCCCAAAATAAGAAGTAAAATTACTCCCAGACTGAGCTTTGAGCTTTTCTTTTTCTTCCAAGTTTCAGCAGAAAACTATATTTTTGTAGGCAAGCTATAAATCTCTGAAAATAAGAGTTTATGTGGAAATGCTGATACAGCCTTAGTTATAGCACTGGTAATGGCTATAGCACTCAACAATGATTTGACTCTGAAGGCCATTAATCCCAAAGAAAACTTTCTTGGAAGAAGTTGAACTTTGGAGGTCAATGGGATCTCAGAGGAAGCTGGATTGAAAACTCAGAAAGGCTGCTTTTGTCCATGTAAATCAATTGTTATTGTTTTCCTGTCTGAGAACATTTTAATGCAAAGACTAAGGATTTACAAACAGGAAATGGGAGAACTTCAAAAGATCTTGTAAGAAGTAGTGATTCATAACATTATTTTTTTAGATAGTGCTATTTTAAAACCTTGCTCTGAAGCCATATGATGGGTTAACTGAAGGAAGAACTACGTAACTCACTCGTGTCCTGGTTTTAAGCTTACAACAATTTTATTCCATGGAAGAGTAATTAAAAATTCTATAAGAACTGTCATGTTTCAGCAGGCTTTGCAATGACAAACAGAAAATAAGCAAGAAAATTTAACAACACAGGCTAGGCAATCTGAGGAAATATTTTTAAGACTGTTTTAAGACACACATACACACACACATACAAACAAACAAAAAAAAATCACTCTAATCCAGCTTAAAAGGAAGCAGTAACAGCACATGGCTTCACAATAAGGCTACATGAGACAGAAGACAGAAGTGCAAGTCTTCAAGTGTAGCAAAGGAGCACACTTAAATTCTACCAGGGATATCCAGGGCTCTTATGACATCAAGACTTTGTGACTAATTCCTTAAGAAGCCCTCACTTCAGGGTTTTGCCAGTGGTCAAACCTGCCATTAGGGTCTGACACGCTTCCTGGCATTAGAACTGAAGAACGCTTGAAATCATTGCTAAATGCTTCCCTGCTACAGTCTGGTAAATCAGAGTCTCATTGAGAGCCTGAGCAAAATGTAGACTATGAGGACTAATTATTTTGCTACAGGTTGTTTGTTAGGCTTCTGATTCCTCATCAGCCTAACGAACAGGATACTGCTATGTCCTTTCTTAGTTTAAGTTTTGGAAGCAATGGCAACCAACCAGCTCATCTGTCAATTAAAATAATACCAATGAAAGTATTTTGAAATTTGCCTTCTTTTATTGAATTCATGCAAACAAATTACTCACTAACTTTAGAGACTCTGTGAGTGGGCTTATAATTACTAATTAATCACAGACAGTAATTAGTATGTCTTGCCTAGTGTGTTTTCTTCATTTTGTATTGTTTTCCTGGTTATGCCAGAAACATTGAGAATTTATTTAATTAAAAAAATAAAAAGCTCCTGAGTAGAAAAAAAGTGTCATACTTAAATGGAAGCATGAGTAATGCATCATTCATTAACAAAGGAATGCTCATTAGCACTATCCAGCTACTCTAGTAGGAGGCTCTGCACAGCACTGCCAGTGTCACAAGTTCACAAGTTCACACTATATGCACTGGTCAGTCATCACGATCATTGGAACTGTGCAAACTTTGCATATGGTGGTAGAAGAGATTTGGAAGAGCAAGTATCTGCTTTATACCTTGAACAACTTTAAGCTTCTGTGAATAATTCTTTCCATCTCTAAAATGAAGATACTAAGACCTGCCTCTTCTAAAAGAGCTATGCCATGCTATCCTGTTGCTGGAAATATTACTTTACCTACAGAACTGTACTACTGATCACATAGCATTTCTACCTTAAGTTTCTGAAAGCAGGGCTTTTTATTAATCAGGCTGCGGAGGCATAAAGGGCCTAAGTACCATTCACACTGATGACCAGAAAAGGTGCATATCGATTTTTTTTATCTATGTTTAACACACAAGCTTGAAACATTTTTAAATAATTTGCACAGAATGAAAAGATTAGAAGAAAGACAAGCGGAATGCTGTATCACATGCAGTAAATTTTAATTGTTGATACGGATAAAAATAAGAAACAAAGTTGTACAAAAATGCTAATATCTGTCTCAACCCTGATCATAGAATCATGGATTGGCTTGAGTTGGAAGGGATCTTAATGATCATCCAGTTCCAACCCCCCTGCCATGGGCTGGTTGCCACCCCCAGCTCAGACTGCCAAGGTCCCCTCCCAGCCTGGCCTTGGGCATCTCCAGGTATGGGGCAGCCACAATCTTTGGTGGCTGTGCCAGTGCCTCACCAGCTGCTGAGTAAAAAAAAAAAAATTCTCCTAAGATTCAGTCTAAATCTCTCCTTTTTAGTTTAAAACCATTTCTCCTCTTCCGGTTGCTATCAGATCGTGTAGAAACTCGCCCTCCATCCTGTTTATAAGCTCCCCTCAAGTACTGGAAGGCTGCAATGAGGTCTCCCCAGAGCCTTCTTTTCTCCAAGCTGAACAAGCCCAGTCACTTCAGTTTTTATTCATAGCTTTCTTCATAAGAGAGGTGCTCCAGACCTCTGGGTATTTTGACATCAGTGTTTTTTTTTCCACTACCACTTTTCCTAACATAGCTGATGCCTGACAGTTACTAACAACTTGGAATAATAAAGTAGGAATTCATTCTTTTGTAATCAAATGAACAACCAGGACAAATAACAGCTATATTTAGCAAGCAAGATTGGGACAGTATTTTGTAACATCTCTTGTTCTTTCAGTTTGATGTAAAGGAAATGAACATTGGTTCAAATTATACTTTCATTGTTATGTAGCTTGCTGAACCTGTTTTTCCTATTGCTAACTTCAGTGTACATCCAGAGCTAGTCTGCATTTAATGTTTGTATGGCACAGTGTGTTCAGTGTCTGAGCCTGCCTTCTCTTCTTCTTCCATGCCAAGAAACAATTCCAAGGAACAATTCCACAGCTTTTTTTTTTCTTCCCCCCAACAATGATGTTCATTTTGTGCCATTCCTTTGTTTTTCAGCACAGAGTGCCTATCACTCAGCCCTCTGGTGGCCCTCCGGGACAGAGAGAACACAAAATCAGAAATAAGGACTTGCAAACTGGCTGAAGATGCCCAGAGAGTCGTGTATCTGACAGCCAGAGAGAGACAGATGATGTAAGCAAATGACAAAAGTTTAACCTGTTCCTCTGAAATGGTTTCACTTGTACTGTGTGGCTCAATAGTGATTCTTAAAAAAGAATACCTGAAAAGGCACTGATGCTTTTTAAGGTGTTTTAAACTAATCACAAAATGAAGGCTGCACACAGAAGAAGCAGGAGGCACCTAACCCTGTAAAGGCATGTTACGTACTCATCCAAATTCATGTTTGAATACTCATGTCATAGAGATGATGCATTCTAAGAGACTACATTTAATCTTTTGCTTACCAAGAATATTTTGTGTGAACTGATTTTGCTTTTATTCAAATAGGAGAGAATTTCTGGAAAGATTAAAAAAATAATTTAAATACTAAATACTTATTTTACTTATGGCATCAATATAACAGATTGTCAGAAACTTTTTCCACAGAAAGATGGACTTCTGTTTTATGACTGCTAAACAAAAGAAAAAGCATTTTGTCAATCCTATCAAACATCTTAGTTTTCAGCACTGAAATGATGCCTACCACTGTTTCCCACTGGTAATTTTTAAATCAAAAGACGTGCCTTTCAACCACTTCTGTGTGCAGTGGAAGTCTGTGTGGCTAGTGTTTATTTTGACCTTTGTGCTAGAGAAAAGGTGACCAAAATCATTAAAAACTGGTGTTGCAACATAATGGAATACAACAGTTTAAATTGAACCCGTTTTAATATCTTTATTGTGATCTTTTTCCCCTCAGAGTAAAGCAGCAGCATAGTACCCAGCTGCATGATAATACTGGCAAGCAAGGCCATGAATTTCAACGGCAAACCCTAAACACTGAATGTGCTGTGCTTTTTAAAGAAATCCCCTTTTGTACCAGATATGTAATACCCTTTTGTGCTAGAGTGGTTTGCATAATAATGGTTTTCTTTAGTTATTCGTTGTGGTGTGATGGAGCTGCAGAGTGAGCTGGGCAGTAACAGCATAAAAGACAGTTCTCCATTCTTCTCTAATTTTTTGGAGATTTTCTTGTTTTTTAAAAGGTAAATACTTGTAACTATTTTCAGAAAAGGTATCCAATTATTAACATTTCAGATCTAATTATTACTTTTCTTAATATCCACCTTCCTATTTGAGCTCTGCACTTTCAGAAGCAGCAGCAATATTGCATCTTTGGCATTTATGGGGAACCTCGAGCATCTTAATTTAATTGGGCACACAATCATCTGGTGCAGATCAGTGCAACACTGTTCAGAGGCAACGATAACATGTCCAACACCCTAACTGTAGAATGACTTGATTTCAAAATCTAACTAAAAATCATACTAAAACTGTCTAGCCCATATAGGAGTTGTACATACATGATGCTGCACCACTGCTGAGATAAAGAGTACTAGCTGACTGAATTCATCTGAAAAAATTAACATCTAAGATATACCTGAGATCAAGCATAAAATAAAACTTGAAGAATTTACTGGTAAGTTTTCCCATGTGAAATTTGTTAAGATTCCTCTTGGGCTTTTCAATGTGTTCTGATCTGGGTAGTAAGGAAGCAAAATTTCCCAAAGGAGATATAATTACGTTGAAATGGAGCTCAGTCTTATTCACAGTGAAAGCTACAGAGAAGGACTAAAACCAGGGGAAGTTCCCCAGCTAATGTTCAATAAACTAGGCATTATTCTAACCGATACTATCAAGGGATTTTTCCTTTGAAATCGGTGGAATTATGCCAACTTACTCTAGCTGCGAGTTTGGCCATAAATTACAAACGGTTTTCAACCCCTGCAACCGCTGCAAGGGACCATTTCCAAGAAATCCCTCAAAAACAACAAAGGAAAGCAAGGCTATTACGAATTAGCTTAAATTCAGAGTGCAGAGAGTTTGTAATCTCACTGGAAAATATTTAGAGGTTTGTGAATCAATAAAGGTCAAAAGCAGTTGGGCTAGATTATTTCAGATGAGCTGACAAGATGGATTAACATACAACGATACATTATCACATGTTAGCAGTGCAAAGAATATCCAGGAAAAAAAGAATGCTCCGGAGCCCAACAGTCACTGCTTTCACAGCTCCATGTGTCAGAGACCATTATAGCTACCCTGCAAAACCGAGATGAATACATCCTCATATCTCTTATCAATGCAATAATTGTGTATTCCTGTTTACTAAAATATCTAAGATCTGTCTTTGCTAAATAGAGTAACAAGAAATTTCACAGCTCCAAAGAGTGAATCTACCATGGATTAGTACCAGAGACAGAAATACTTCCTCTAAAACCATGAAGGAAGTCCCGGAATCTAGGTAAGAGAGCCTTGTAATTATTTAGAGTCTGAAGTCTTGTAATACAGAATCTCACAACACAGGGTTCTGTCATCTTAGAAATGCGAGTTGCCTCATGTCTGCTGGATACCATATACTGCTAATGCACTGCAGGTTAAGTAACATGTTACACTCAGTGGTACAGGGACATACCAGCTTAGGTCATTCTCCTTGACTATTCAAAATGGAAATGAAAAGGTCTTTCAGAAGGAAAATATTCAGTGGAGTTCTCTGAAATCTTTCACTAGGAAGATATAGTCTGTGCTTCGCTTCCTATGATGTTACAAGGTGCCCTGAGCTTTGCTGGAATAAGCACTTCTGCCCTAGAGCCCATGAGATACAGCCCCTTCCTCCAGTATCCCCATTCCCCTCCCCAGGCTTCTGGGATTCTGAGATATTTTTCTGTTCCCTAACAGATGTAGCAAGAATCTTATGTGCTCCTCACTTTCATTTATTTCTTAAGTGTTGAAGTTTTTGTTCACAGCAAACTGTGAATGAGAATTAAATGTTTCTGTTAAAAAATCAAGTACGTCTATTTTACGTGAATGTTCCAAAGTGATGCAGATGGCCAAAGACTGAAGGAAGTACTCATGAGTTTTGTTTTATTTTCCAAAACTGTTATTTAACTCACAAGGCAGGGACCTGTCAAACATAGGTAGCACTCACCTTTTTCTGTTAATAAACATCCTTCAGATGGTTTGCCAAATCCATCTAGGTCTTACATGGTTTATGCACTTCTGATACTAACGAAAAGCTACAGATTTGACTGATGCAATTCTTTAGTATTATTTATGAATCAGTTCCAGAATTAAATCCTGGTACTCTGTATTGAGACTTGGTATAAAAGGGCACCTTGGAAGAGCCATCTATCAGTTACAGAGTCTAACTGTAAGAGTGACAGCTTAAACTTCCCTTTATTTCAGTTATACTTAAGGTGCAGAAGCACCCTTCTGTGCCGTGCCATCACTAACGAGTGACAATGCTGGTCTTTGTCCGTCTCACACATACATTACCTCACCTTTGCCAGTTTGAAAAACTCCCCAGGAAAGGGCAGGAGTGCTTTTGTGACATAGTTATCTCCTAAAGCAAGCCTGGCTGTAAGCACCACTTCAGTTTGGGACATTTCAGTGACTTGTAAGGACTGGGATGTATTACATGAAAGTTCACTGTGCTGCAAAGAAGGGCTCCACATGCCTTTAATTACCTTGTAAACTTTGCCCAGCTGTTAAGCGTAGAAAATCTTTGTGCATGAGCATTTCAGTTAGAAGATGTCCTCTGTGTATGGTTGCACTTTTCTTAGTGTTACAAACAGGTTGTGCTGAAATCTGGACTCCCTGGGAAAATTTGTATGTGGATCCAAATTCTGTTGGTCATTTTTTCAGCCTAATCCTGTTTACTGCGTGTCTCCTCTTTGAAACAGTTGTGGCTGACTGCAGTGTGAGAGAGAGGTGGGCTACAGAGATGTTCCCGTACATTAATCCCTATGACACTTTGTATCAGCTGCCATATGAATTTCTTATGTCAGCTTTCTATTGCAGTGAAACATTTCAATATTTTTAGGTAAAAGATACTCGTTTGTTTGGCTGATGATTGCAAATACATCAACTTTACATTCTCTGTGCAAATGCAGCAGTTCAGGAGACTTGCAGAGGTTCCCTGCATGCCTGGAGTGAGCCCAAAATGGGGAAAAAAGCACAGGCCTGTAGATACAGTGGATAGGGTTGCATGGAAAGGACGGACAAAGACAAATTTATTCCTATTCTCAGTGACAATCCAGGAAGAGTAGGGCCCAGTTTCAAGTAAGTTGAGCTTGCTCTGTGTTCTCTGCATGTGAAAATGCAGAATTCACTCCAAAGAGACTGCGACAGATCCAGTCACTGAGAATGCTTTCCAACAACCAGGGCCTGAGTCTTAATGAATTTTTTAAAGCTTATAAAATATTTTTTAGTTATGTATGCTTTAAAACAAAAGGTTTCTTCTTACATGTTGACACATCTTTATTGGCACCATTTATTTACTTTTTATAGGAGTGGGAGCATGACTACTCCTATGCCAGCATATTTGATTGTGTGTGACTTGCTTTACATTTACAGGGATCTATTATTGCTTATGAGGACAAATAAAATTTCTGTAGAGTGTTTAGTTAATTCCCTGTTGAAGTTAAGCAAGACTTACCTTTGGAAAACTCATATAAGATTATTTGTAATGGTGCCAATGGGACCCTTGCTTTGCTTAGAAAAATGTATGTGAATTTATAATGGACAAAGATACAATTATCCCAGAATAGCTTCAGGAAAAATCATCAGATTTCTTTCAGATGAGGTACCCAGATAGGGATTGCAGTGTATGTTACTGTTCTCTGGGCAGGGCAGATAATGGCTTGGCTTCTATTTTCACTGTGAGATATATTCTGTTACCACTTTGAATGGTCAGGAATAATTCCCTCTAAATCAAACTTTGGCATTTCCTAAGTAGAATTAGTCCTTATTTATATGAGTATGAGACAAAGAATAATCTTATCCGGGGATTTTAATATTGCTAGTGATGAAAAACTGAATGATTGAAGTCTCTCTTACTCTCAGATCTTTGGAGTCTTTCAAAGTCTGTCCCAGTTTAATCCAAGAAATTGCAAACTCAGTCACATTCTAGCAAAGAATCTAAATTCATCTTCCTTTTTCTCTTTTCTAGATCAGGAGCTCTTTCCTCTGCATTTCCACAAAAGCTTTTATGCAAAGTCCTTTTAGAGCCAAGGAAATCTTGTTAAAACTTAATTACAAATCCATGCTGTATTAAGAAAAGAACATCTGCAATGGGCATTTCTCACAGACTTGTGTTTAATTATTGACAGTTATTTCTGTTGTCTCCCCATCTACCTTGTGAAATACATTTTCTTTCTCCTGAAGAGTAACTCTCAGATGCACAGAAGTGAAGACTTTTAAAAGATCCTCCGTTCCCCCAGCATCTGAGCATGTAGAAACTTGGAGGCCTGGCTGTCCTTGTCTGCACCTGGCTTCACACCCAAATTCCTACAACAGCATCTCCACTGACAGCAAAGCGCTTCTTCAGTAGATGTGAGCTTATTGTCTAGGTATCGTTGCTAGGAAAAACAGCTCATTCAGTGTAGCACCCAGCTGGTGTAGTACATGCTTGATAAATCTCTTATCAGAAGTTCACACACTTTCAGGATTCTTCATGATTAGGCTTGATTTATCAATATGAAAAGAGCCCCATTCTCTCTTCATTTCACATACCTGTTGGAAGCACCTGTCTAGAGCTAGGTTTTAAAGCTTGAGAGCCTTGCCCTGCCAGCTCCTGCTATTCAGGCCCATCACACAGTGACAAACAGATGGAGCAAAGGAAGCACTAGGTTGTAAATTGTTTTTTTCTTTCCTTTTTATGTCTGTTCTGTTGATGTGAGCAAGTTAGCGGGCTCTGAGCTGCTTTGTTATGCATGCACAAATGTGCACTCCTTGGGAGACTGTTCAGGTGTTCAGTGAACTGTTATCTAGATGCTGAGGATAAGAACACAGGAAAATAGGCCAGACCAGGAAAAAAGCAGGGACAAGTCCTAGGCATAATATTCATCTGCAATTGTCTTTTCCCAGGCAGTATGTCTGATCCAAAGTTTAAATAGGGGTTCATACACAAGGCACATGTATTATTATTTTCGTTCGTTAGCTACCAGTTTGTCTTAATGCTATTTAAGGATGTGAAATCAAAGACTTTATTGTTTTTTTTTTTACTTTTGATTAAAAAAATACTCTGTTTATTCCTATTATGTATATCTTGTGTCATTTGCTTAAAGCAAGCAATTTCCATCAGTCAAAAGGGTCTAATTATTTCTTTAACTCATGCAAAATGGCATTTTTTGTTCAGGAGATGACCAAAAAACCCTTTTATCTTGGAATAAATCTAAGAAAAGTCTGTGCTAAACAAACTAATAGCTTGTTGATCTGTTATTTAGCATTGCTGGTCATTTTTTGTAGTAGCTTTGTAGAATGCAGGTTAGGTTTCTGATACCTCTTAAAAGTCAGTTGATAGATGACATTAGATTGCTATGGCAGCTCCTACACCCTTCCATCAAACAGTTACTTAAGCAAAGAGTTGGTGCTCCCCTTAGCCAAGAGCTGTACAGCTTGGCAATTTTTGGCCTTCGAAATGGCTGCGTCTTGACCTTGACCATCTGGGTGCAACCCAAAACGCTCTCATATGGACACCCACCTGAAGAGGAGGGGCCTTTGAAGGCCTTATAAAGAAACCAGTTTGCAAATCAATTTAAATGCAACTTGCCAACAGGATAAATGCTTCACGCTCACTCTGTCCTTTCTGTTTATAGCCCTTTACCACTGAACTGCTGTGGCTTGATTGTGTGAAACTGAATTTCAAGACGCAAGATACTGTTCAGATAGTTCTGCAATATATTCCTCAGATCCAGCAGCTTTGGCAGGAGAGAGCCCATGGGTGATGGAATAACCAGATCTCTGCGTCCATCCCATGAAAAACAGACCCTTTCTTCTGGATTCCACAGGATTCTCCCAGCAGCCAGCCTTGTTTACAGGTGATCTTTGGATGCATGTCTGTTCTCTTCACAAGCCTGATTGCTCTCCCCTTAGTATACTTCCTTTGTTGCTTACTTCTTCGTGGCTTGCAGAAGGTGATCGTTTTGTGTGTGCCTTCTCTGCCCTTGCACTCCTCACTCTGAGTGCCTCACCGCACTGTGTGCCCTTTCATGCCTTAGTCATTCTTGCTTGCTACACAAAGGGCATCGTTACCTCTGGAAAATCTTTCTGTAGCATGCTGATGTATTGTGATTAATGCATTATCAACAATGACAAGACTGCCTCAGGAAACTCCAACAACTTATAAAGTTGAATTTTTTTATACAATAGCTTTTTAAAACAAGTTATATCCCACAATGAGAGACTTATTTTCTTAGATTTCCTGCAGGTAGGCTCAGCGTGTTGATGCTATACATGAAGATAAGGCAACGGGACATCACTCAGTGAAACAAACCTGAAGGTAGTACTAATGGTGATGAACTGAACTTGTATTGTCCCCTCGTATAACATTGCAGAGAAGTTCATGAACGCATGCGACACATAGCAGAAAGCACATTCAATGTTATCCCTGCGCTGAAGGGGGAGAGCCCACCCTCATTCCTACAAGAGAGCCGTGCTGTAAGGCTCCCCCGCCACCACATTTGCATGAGAAAGGAAGAAAGCTTGTTGTAAGGCTCTGGGCTCTGCTCTTGCTGGTTAGATTGTGGAAATAGCAGGAGGCATTTCAGAGAAATGCCCCATTTTTTGCAAGGAGAGCTGCAAGACTGCCGACTTGCAGTTAAATTTGAGTTCCTACAGGTGCCAAACATCTCCATTCTGGTACACAGGATTGCTGTCCCAAGCTGACTTGTTATTTGCTTTTCTTTATTTTAAGAGTCAGCATTTTTCCTCATAAATTATTGGCAGTTCTGCCAGTAAAAATCAAATATATATTCTTCTAAATTATAATGCAAAATGACCATATCTTATAAACTGTAATTTAAAGAGTGATTCTGAATAATCCAGAAACAAAACAGTCTTCCATTTAGTAATCTCACTTAGTTTAGAAGTTCATCACACATGAATTTTTAATCTTCTTGCAGTCCCTTTTCAGACTGAGCTCACATATAACCCAACCTGCTAACTGGCTGAGCGCAGTCATAGTGCCAGCAGAGAGAAATTCAAGTGCACGGTGCTCTTCTGTCCTCACAGTGAACCTGAAACGTCTCAGCTTTTGGCCCTCAGCCCGAGCTGTTCTGCAGTCTTCTTTCCTCCTAATCTTGGCTGTCACGGCAGCGCCCTGCATCACGCAGGAAAGCATTTTGTTTCCCAAAGGCCTCTGTTTTTGTGCATCAGGGAGATTAATACAATCTTAAAAGTTACATATTGCTGCATGTTTTCTCTTTATCACATCATGGGTGTCCAACCTTTTGGCTTGCCCGGGTCGCACTCAGTGAACAGGCTTGGGCCATGTATACAAAAGTCACTCACAAAGTAATGCCTCTTTTTTATTTCCATGGAAACTACAATTGATACAAAGAGCACCATAACAGTATTTGAGAGGGCAGGGGCTGGGCCACGTGTTGGACATGCCTGTATTATACCATGTGTCCATACGGTCCTCTAGGAAACGGGTACAGGCATTGCCTGGAGCTAAGGGAAAGGGAGGCTTATGAGCCACACCTGATTAAAAATGAGACTGCACAGAGTGCTATTCGATTATTCACATGGCAGATTGAGTGAGCTGAGGGATGCGGTAGCCCCGTCATGCTTTTATATGGCAGAAGCCTCCTTCCCATTGACTGGACAAAGCTTATGCCTAAAAAATTATCTAGTAAAAGTACATTCACAGGTGACCATTTAAGCTATTTAATATTTTGCATCATGTGTCTCTTTTTTTTTTTTTTTAATCTGATACCACAGTAAAAAAAAAGCAAACTAATGGAGTTGGGAGGGGGGCCTGTGATAGGGAAAGAAAGAAAATACCACCACTGATGTATTTCCTCTTAACTTCTTTTTTCCTTCTTTGCCTTTTCTGAGCTCAGAAGTCAGCAGGAATAGTAACAGCTCTTCACAAACGAGCCATGGAGAAACCTTTTGGGAAGGCACCTCACAGTGCTTTGTCATCTGCTGACAAACTGGTGCCAGGACCAGAACTTCATAATAAAGTCTTCAGAGAAAATTTTGCAGCAGATCAAGGAATCTCAAAGGTATGGACCTGCAGAAAAAACGCTGTAAAAAATGATTTAGTTGCCTTTTTTCATCTCCTTAAAGGCTGAAAGCTGAGCTTTGTGGCAAGCTGTGATATCACCTTCTTAGTTGCGTTATTGTTTTTCATGTTTTCTGGTACTCAAAAAAAAAAAAAAAAAAAGCTAAGGCAATTGCTAGGAGATATTGGCAGTTTATTTCCCAGTGATATCTTCAGGTTTTAAAGCCTCTTGGGCACCTCTTTTATGTTCCCAGAGCAAATTACCTGAGCCGTAATGGAGGAGGCTGCTCTGCCGCTGATTCTCTGCTCCCTTCCACACTGCAGAGCTGGATTCATGGCAGCCGGAGGTGATTCTTTAACATACACGGTTGCCAGAGCAGCAGCAAACTTGCAACCATGTATGTTAAAGAATCACAGGGGATTCTGTGCCTTGCTGAAGCACGTTGCTTCCAGGGCTGAGTTGATGTTTCTGCCACCACAGCAGACTTCCTGTTCTCAGGTAGGAGCCTCAGGGGACTGGCTTTTCTGCTTCCCTCCTTGGGATGAGTGAAAAAGAGCTAAATGGTCAAAACCTTATCATGTTGTTGAAGAACAGGACAATAGGAGTTGATACAGAACAGTATCATAAATGGCTTTGCATTTGGGGCACAAAAGCACCCAGCTCTCACAAAATGCCTGCAGGTAGCTTTGCAGGTGGACCCAGAGCCGAACGCTCACGTGGGGTCTGCTGCCTCGTCACTGGGCTCAGCTGTGTGAGTGCAGGCCTCTCTCTGAGCCGCATGCTTCCAGCAGCACAGAAGGGCGGCAGCCCTGGGCCCAGCCCTGCGTCTGAGCACAGCTTTGGTCAGATGCTGGGAGCAGGGCTTAACTTTCCTGCGGTCTCTCCTGTTCAAACTGACAAACACGGCTGCCCTATGGGTGTTTGGAAATTACCCTGAGTATTTGCTATAGGAGAACACCTGAAGCAGCGGATGTCCTGACAGACTGTCAGGCAGGGCACTCAGGTACCTTAGTGCTGCTTTGCTGCCTAGCGCCAAAGGACTGGACTTTTACAGCAGCGTGCTTTGCACAACCAGATAGGAATAGTAGCAATATCCAGCACTGATTCCATGCCTCCCGCTCCTGGTCTGTTTCCATACGTAGTGCTCATGCAACGTGATTTCTACATTAAACGAGCTCTTAAGTGAAAGCGTTCTCAGCTTTCAAGTTTGGGTTTAAAAATCCAGCACGGAACGGATGAAGTGGAATGTTTGTTCTGGACCGCGCGTTGACAAAGGGGAGGAAACCCCTCGCTGTGGGATGGCAGCCGCGGGTCAGAGGCGTGTAAGCAGCCGTTACCGCCATCCAGAGGAGAGCAGCCATCAGCCGTCAGATTTCATTTTGTTGTGTGCGTGGAAAGGAGAACCCAACCGGCTGGTCTGGTTCGTGCTGAGACATCCCAGAGGAGAAAAACAACGTAGGTGTGCCACCGCGTCCCGACAGTAGGGACGGGAGGCCGGGGGGATGAGGGGGGGCGGGGGTTGAGGTTTTTCCCTGCCGGATTAATCGCGCCGCGCGCCCCACCTCGTGCCACACGCAGCCCAGGGGCGGGCGGCAGCGCCCTCTGCTGGGCGCGCGGAGGGACAGCAGGGCGGCGAAAGGGGGGAGCTGCGCTGCCGGGCGGCTCGTGATGTGCGGGCGAGAGGCGGGAATCCCTTCGCAGCCCGGGTTTTTGTGTTTTACAGATCCAAAATGACAACCGGTTTCATACGGCCTGTTTTTTAAACTTGAAGTCCAAACAAAAGCAATCTTTTGGTAGAGATCTGCGTTAGAAGCTGGCAGGAGCACTACTGAGATGTAAGGAGGTGCGTGGGCCAGTACTCAAAAGGCTGGATACAGTTTTCCACCACATCTGTCCGAACAAATCTGTGCAAACTTTGAGCAAGTTTGGCAAGAAGCATCCTGGTTTTGTTTTTACAGCCCTAAGAAGGAAGGGAAAAACTCCCTTGTGTATTGGGTATCCCTTGAAATGGGTAAAATGTGCTAAAATGTGTTTATGTGCTTTAAGACAATCATAAATCAGGACAACTCTTTGAAGACAATTTAAGGTAATAATTTCATGACCGTTCCTGAAATTTCCTAGTCCATATAGCTGCTGAAATGGACAAGGGCCAACACTAACAGCCAGCGTTGGGTGCTGCCAGATGAAATCATCACCCCTGCTAGCTCCCCTAGCACAGCGTGTGCCTCACTGGCAGCCTTGGTCAGCAAACTGGTGACTCCTCCTGCCGGCTCTGAGGATGACAGTGAAATTAAATTCTTCTGAATGCAGCACTTATTCAAGGCAGGAAATCACTTTCTTTTGCACATTACTGGGTCATTCTCAGCCAGTTTCCAGAACTGAGAAAGGCTCTGCTTGCAGGAGAGATGATGTGATTATGACAGGCAGGAAGCAGAACAGGACAAGTTCCAGCAAAAACTCTGTAGAAGGCAGTAGTGAATATTGTTCTCAATGTGGAGCTTTAATAGGTGGTTCAACAAAAAGTGCTCCAAGATTAATTCCAAAGCACATTAAGCTCATACGGCAGTTTTTAATAGAATCCTATTCAAATTCTGGGATTTTCTACGAAAATGCTGGTCTGTGCCCTGCCCTGAGACCACTTCTGTGGAAGTATCTCTGTAAATGATGATGTAAAAAGGAGATGCAGAGAAGTAAGTGGCAAAGTGTGAAAGCACACCTTGCTCTCTTTCTCTCCCACATCTATTATTTGACCTCAGTGTTGGTGGAAGCTGGCAGAGGAGTTGATGACAAGTTGCCACGAGATGAGGAGGGCAGGGGCTGCTTGATAGCACTTTGAGAACTGCCTCCTGCTGGGGAACTACACCAAAGCTGGTTGTGATTCTTCTTTGTCAAGACAGCCAAACTGTGAGTGCTGTCAGATCTATTATGATGATACCAAGATCTTTCTGGGAATTTATGAAACTCTCCCTTTGGATTTACTTATCCCTTCAGCAGGTGCAGATTGCAGATTAGCCATTTTAAGTCAACTGACCTCAGTCCCCTTCAATGCCAGGTAAACTCAGGCTTAAAGTGAGAGGATCCCTCGCATCACTAGTTTCAACTAGAGGATATGTGTGTGCTATGAGAATATTCAATATGAAAAACGTGGTGCAAAACAGAGGCAACCAATTGGAGCAGTGCTTCAGACTAAGCTGAGGTAAGAACCATGGATGCTTAGTTCCAGAATTATTAATTCTTCAAAAAAATTTAATGGAAATAAGTTCAACAGTGAAATCCATCTTCTGTGATAATACAAGGGACAGACAAGAAACAGTTCAAGAATTTTCATTATCTTTTCAGTGTCTTTGTGAGGCTACTTGAAATGCAGCCAAAGAATGGGTATGATGGAGATACCATGGTAGGCAAAAACCAGGCTTGTCTGGAATGAGTTTTCTTACTAGTTTATGAAAAACATCATCAAAATTCCACAGTGTGATTTCAGAATTCGTAATTACTTTGAACAAGGGAGAAATCAGGAGAACATGATGTATTCTATTGTAGGAGACATTTAATGCCTTATTTGGAACAGCATCCAGATATTTCATCTGTAGTCTTCATCAAGAGTAAAGTTTACACGAGCTCAGCTATCTGAAAAGAATTAAATTTTGGAACATTTTCTTGGCTGCTGTACATCTGAGAAATGTAGAAGTGGTTGATGCCAAACTACCTGCCATGTGTGTACTTCCTTTAGACTTATTTTTCTAAATGAAATGTAGCTACCACAAAGGATATTTGGAATTGAGAAGGTGAGATCAACTAGATTTGGCTTTCCTAAATGTGGTCTATCTCTTAGCAAGTGTTCTTACAGTTGCTATTACAACTTTGCAGGGAAGTTTTTTTCATTAGCAATTGTCATTTTACATCATCAATTTCCATCACAGCAGAATTAAAGATATTGGTGTCTGTTTCCAACCACCATTTTAGAGTTTTTAGCTAAAAATCTCTCCTTGGAGAGATGGGGTTTAAACCACAGGCACCCAGTATGCTTTAGTATGACCACTTATGGATTAGTAGATTTACTTTTTCTATTTTATTCAAACCTTAAGCAAAACGTAAATAAATAATAATAAATGCTTTTGCATATAATTATGAAAATATTATCTGTGAACAATTATAAATAGCAAATACAAAATTCCAACCTTTATATGAATAAGAAATGAAGTTGAATTTCATAAATTTTAATTTAATAGCATCTTCAAGGAAAATATTTCTAATTTCTTCAGGTCAGTTTTAGAATCACAGAATAATTCAGGCTGGACAGGAACTCTCACTGTCACCTGAGTCCAGGCCCTGCTCAGAGCAGGTCTCACTGTGTCAGTCAACTTGAACCCTCAAATGTGGAGCCTCTGCTGAATGCTGGTTACTGCAATGTAGGTTAGAAACTAATTCATATGCAAAAATATTCTCAATTTTTCTGGATACAATTTGAAATGCTCCACTTTCAGAGTTCATTCACTGAACTTTCTTGGTTGCATATGTACAGTTCAAAAATCATATCAGAGAACGTTGTGTCTGGTGATGGGAGGTACATTTAAGCTTGTATGATCTAACTATAGCTTAGAGTGCAAGAGTTAATCTAGTAAAATATTGGCTGATGTTGTGACCTGCTGGAGAGATGAGAGGAGAGCAGTGGGTGTTATCTGCCTTCTGCGAGGCTTTTGACACTTATCTCCCATAACATCCTCATAGGTAAGGTTAGGAGTTGTGGAACAAATGAGTGGACAGGAAGGTGGGCTGAGAACTGGCTGATGGCACAGCACAGAGGGTTATGATCAGCAGTGCAGAGTCTAGTTGGTGTTCCCCCAGGATCAGTACTGAGCCCAGTCTTGTTGGACACCTTCTCAGTAAACTGGATGAATGGATGGACAGCATCCTCAGCAAGTTCTGCGACAATACCAACTTTAAGGGTGCAAAAGCTATCCCAGTAAGTAAAATCCTTTGGTTACTCTGTGATTCACAGCTGGTTTGTTTGCTTGTTTCCAAAACCAGGTAGTTCAGGTTTCTTATCTTTCCTTCCAAACTATCTCAAAGTTATGCTTCACTACCAAAGATTTTATAGATACTTCATTTAACTTAATGCCTTTGTACAGAGTTTTAGTGGTCTTTCCTGTACGCTTCATGCTGTAATAACAACAAAAGCTTAAGCTGACTTCAGAACTTCTGTGCTCAGCCCTGCACAGATTCATCAGCAGTATTGTTACAACACTGGAAAACTGGCAGTTAATCTTTCCTACTTCCCAAACTGCTTTTCCCTTCCCTGTGGGCTTACTAGCTCTTTCTGCCTTACCCTGTCCACGTCCTTAGATCTGTTTGAAGGGAGTTGTGGACCCATCCTCTCATGTCCTGGTTAAGAGCCCATTCCTGCAGGGGCTGTGTGTCTGTTAGCCTTATGACCAGAGGAGACTTTACAGACTGCCGCAGACCTGGAGGGGCAACTTTGCCTCATCCCTGCTATCTGCCCCTAAGTTCTGCCTCCTCTTTTCTGCAGACCTTGGGTCAGAAGAGCTGCAGTGCTAGGAAAGCAACTGTGAGGAATTCTGTGGCAAAGAGGTGCTTTAAAGAAGTAAACTTTGGAAACACAGCTGATTCTTACTACTTTAGTTGCAGCCAATGGCAATAGAAGGGATTTGATTGGGATGAGTGCTGAGAGTCCTTCTGCTGTGCTGTGCCAGGTACCCAACCATAAACAAACATGGGACATTTCATTTAAACTGAGAAGTTGATAGCGTTGAACGCATCTATTTGTATAAACTAGCTGGCTGTCCCTTTGCCATCTCTAATGTAAATCTACTAAGGCATTGTGAAACTTCATTTAGTTTAAGCTTGCCGTACTAACTAGTGCACATAAAACAAAAAGGGTCCTTTCTAACTTCCATACCATTTTTCTACTGAGTTATTTGTTGGAAAGATATGTTCCTGTATAATTACATGTGGTTTTCTTAAACCTTTGCAGTTGGTAGCTTAATATATATTTTGTTGTACTTTGAGTACAAAGGATATATTATGCTTTTGTTGGCATCCTTACTAGTCAGTGTGCCAACTGCATAATTTTGTTCTCTGCTATATGTCAGGATTCGAGTGCCGAGGGCTCAACAGGTGGTGCTGGGATAAAGTTCTGGCAAATCAAATAGGTAACGCAGTTATTTCTTTTGTCAAATTATAATTGAAAACAGAGACGAGTAAAATGAAACTCATGTTTTCCTGGTGCAAAACAGACTTTAGAATTAAATTCAAATCAGTTCGCATGACGAGTACACATTACTACCGGAGTTTGGTCTGTAAATAAACATGCAACACCTTAGTTTTGATGTAGAATAATTCATTCTTTGCAAATTTAAACCTTAAGCGTCAGCATTTAAACAATAGCAGAGGGCCTGAGTCCTCCATGACTCTACTGTCTTTGTCATATGTATCTTGCAGAAAATGTGCCAAAAACTTCAGGAAAACTTTGAAAAGATTTAAATCTAAAGTCAGAGAATTTGAGACAGTCTGTGATACATAACTCAAATGTTTAGCATCATTTCCTGCCATATTGTTTTCTAATCATTGCTCTAACTGTGATCCCAGCAGAAAATGGAATAAATGCACTGGAAATCCCAGTGAATGTGCTGAATGAGGTGCTGCTTTTTATATACTTGTTTTGGATGATGCTTATTAACCCTAAAACTGTACACATGGGTTAAAACCCATTCTGCAACAAGAATACAACAGATCATGGAGGCATAGTTTGGTTTTCCAAAATTGCTTATCTATGCACTTGGAAGCCTTTTCACTTTGTTATTGTAGCTGATGTTTTTCAGTGAGATCTTTTCATTTTCCTCTGAGGACCTCTCTAAATGTAATACATATAATCTTATCTACAGCTCCTACAAACATCATGGTTTTAGTTCTCTGTTTCTCCTCATTCAAAGGGATTTCTTCTGAGCTGTAGTTTTCTGACTTTGAGTTCTGTTTCAACATATCTGAGCCCATCATGTACCAAAGTGGCTTCCAGCAGCGGCCTCCAGTTCCTCACACTGGTCACAAACATCTCTATGATACTTTTAGGCTCTTATTTTACTGCAGGTTTTGCCTTTATACGTGACCAGGTGATGCATCCTCTTCTGCCACTTAATAAAGTCATTCCGTAAGTGATTGTCAACTAATTAGCATGAGAAAAGGGTATCGCATTCAACTTAATTATTTTTATGTTTTATTTTCTGTTGTTTAGTCCAAGCAGACTAAAATAGCTTCTTCTATAGCAGTAGGAGAGTGCAGGACAGCAGGTCACAAGGGAAGAAACTGACGTGTTTGGAGGCCGTCTGAGGAATTTCTCTGGCGTTAAAGATCTGTGAGACTTTGCGGAAAGCTGGGTGTGAGCGCTGGAATGTTGTGGGGAGGGGATAATGCAAGGCCAACCAGACACAGGTAACCAGATCAGGTTACCATACGTATCTGCTGCACAAGGTTGAGATCCCCTTGCAATTGGAGAGATGGTTGTAGGGAAGAATGTAATTCTGGTGCTCTGGTTATTTATTCATGTATTTATTTATGTATTTATAAAATAAGCATGTTGGATATTTATCTTAAACCTCAGGTAACCGTTTAGGAAAGAAACAGCCGAGAAGCTGATAATGTACCCCTTTCATTGACAAAAGATTGATGCCTTGCCTGGCCGGACTTCCCAATAGTCAAACACAAGCAGCACGTAGCCCAGCGTTTATCCAGGGGAGCTGAGGCCGCTGCTCCCACACTTTTTTGTGTGAAATTAATTCAGCCATGTTGAAACTGGGAAAGATTGGAAAACATGGTAAAATTGCTTTCAAAAAAAAGGGGGAAAGCAGCTCGTAAGCAGTTTGTGCAAAAATATGTATGCGTGAACGTTTCTGCTGACCTTCCTCAGGAGCCATCTGTCTGCTTGTCCTCTGGGGAGCAGGTGAAGAGTTCAGCTAATCCTAGTTGTGAAATGAGAATCTGCACTAAGAAACAAGCTCCTGGAATTAAAAGCTGTATTATTTCATGCCATTCTATTGCAGGAAAAAATGGCAGATTCTTCAGTGGCACTCACAAATGGACTAATAGCAATTTTTTTATTTTTATTTTTTAGATTTTTAATAGCGCTAAAAATGTGAACAGAACCTGGCCTTTGCTCTTTCATGTACAGCATTTGATTGACCGTGATCTCAAGATGTAATATTGGTTTTATATTTATCTCTTAAAAACTGGTCTTCCTATGTTTGTTTTTTTTTGTTTTTTTTTTTTAATACTTTTGCTCTGCACAGTTGTTTGCCATGACTTTCAGTGAGGGTGCAAAATGAAACACAGACACTTGGAAGCAGAGGAATGTTGGGGGCAGGGTAAGAACGTGAAAGCCTGCGTGAAGTGGTGTTAGTACATACATGTGTCTCACTCCTAAGTCAGGAACAAGATTTCCAGTTGTTTTTGGGTTCATGTACAAAAAGGCATGATTTCCACTGCCAACAACATCTGAGTTATTTAAAAAAATGCGAGATAAAAGCAAACAGTTCAGGACAGGAGAAGGACAGATACCATTTCTCCTCTCTACCATTCCTCTCATGGCTCAGAAATGTATACTTATTTATAGTTATATTTTCATCTCTGGGTGATGAACTGTGTTTTAGCTACTCAGATCCCTTTTTCCATCAGTGTAAGCTCAACTGCTCACGCTCAGCACGTGGGTGTTACCCTACTTTTGTCAGTGTCTGCGTGCAGTTCAGTTTACCTGCTCTTCTTTGTCAGGTAACTGAACCCTGACAGGGCTGTGTGTACCCATAGGCTACAGTATCACCTGCTGTACCTGCCCAACTTCGTGCTTTTTTTTTAATTTTCTTTTTTTTTTTACAATGGCAGCTGCACTCACAGGAGCAGAGCTGGCAAGGACTGCTAGGTTCAGCCACCCAGGTATGTGTTTCTGTGAGTGAGTGGGAGTCCTGGTCTGCAATTGCACCGGCTGTGTTTTTTCCCACACCCTGCTTTCAATCTCACCTCTGTGCCATCCCATCACCATACTTATGGTTTCCCATTCCTGCCTTGTGTATCTTGAATGAATGCTTTTTGAATGCCCATTTTACTTGTCCACCTTATTTTTCTCTCCATAGTTTCATCTTTATTTATTCTCAATACATCATGTACTTAATTCACACAAATTCCTGTTGAGTGTGAGAACTGTTTATTAAACATAAAGCATAACTGTAATATATAATTAAAATATATTCTTATATAATCAATATATATGATATAAAACATGATATATGTATAAAAATCATATATCATGTGAGGTAATAATTATAAATGTCTTATTCTCAGATATGAATTTAAATGACTATAAACAAAAATAACATGGCATGTATAATTTTCACACTCAAAGGTCTGGGCTTCCTTCCTACCTTCCCTTCCTTCCTTTCTCCCTTCCCTTCCTTTCTCCCTTCCTTTCCTTTCTCCCTTCCATTCCCACCCTCTCTCCCTTTCTACCTTCCATCCATCCTTTTCCTTCCCTTCCTTCCTTCCCTTCCTTCCTACCTTTAATCCCTCCATCCCTTCCCTCTTTCTCTTCCCTCCCTACCTTCCCGTCCTTCCCTCCCGTTCCTTCCTCCTTTACCTACTTCCTCCCTCCCTTCCTTCCCTTCCCTCCTTCCATCCTTTCCTTCCTCCCTTCCTTCCTCCCTTCCCTCTCTTCCTTCCCATCCTTCCCTCCCTTTCCTTTTTCCTTCCCATCCTTCCCTCCCTTTCCTTTTTCCTTCCTCCCTTCCTTCCTCCCTTCCCTTCCTACCTTACTTCCCTCCTTTCCCTCTCTTTTTTTCTCCCTTCCTCCCTTTGTTCCCTCATTCCCTCCCTCCCTTATTTTCCCTCACTTCACCTTCCATGCCTTCCTTTCCTCTCTTCCTTTCTTCCCTCCTTCTTTCCTTCCTTCTTTCCTTTCCTTCCCGTCCTGCCTTCCTTTCTCCCTCCCTGCCTCCCTCCCTGTTTCCTCCCCTCCCTTTCTGTCCCTTCCTTCCCTCCTTTTACCCCTTCCCTTGCTCCTTCTCTCCTTTCCTCCTTTCCTCCTTCCTTCCTCCCTTCCCTTCTTTTCCTTCCTCTCTTCCCTTCCCTCCTCCCTTCCTTCCTTTCCCTCCCTCCCTCCCTCCCTTTCCTTCCCTCCCTCCCTTCCATCCTCCCTCCCATTCTTCCTGTCCTTCCTTTCTCCCTCCCTCCCTTCCATCCCTTCCCTTTCCTACCCTCCTCCTTTCTTTCCTTTCCTCTTCCATTCCCTCCTTCTCTCTTCCCTTCCCATTCTCCCTACCCTCGTTTTCCTTCTTTCCTCCCTTCCTCCCTTCCTTCCTCCCTCCCTTCCTTCCCCCCTCCCTCCCTCCTTCCTCCTTCCTTCCTTCGCTCTTCTCTTCCCTCCTTCTCTCTTCCCTTCCTATTCTCCCTACCCTCCTTTCCGCCTTCCTTCCTCCCTTTCCTCTCTTCCTTCCTTTCATCCCTTCCTCACTTCACTGTTGCCCTTCCCTTCCCCCCTCCCTCTTCTTTCTTCCTTTCCCTTCCCTTCTCTTCCCCCTCTCTTCCCCCTCCCTTCCCCCTCCCTTCCCTTCCCTTCCCTTCCCTTCCCTTCCCTTCCCTTCCCTTCCCTTCCCTTCCCTTCCCTTCCCTTCCCTTCCCTTCCCTTCCCTTCCCTTCCCTTCCCTTCCCTTCCCTTCCCTTCCCTTCCCTTCCCTTCCCTTCTCTTCCCCCTCCCTGTCTCTTCCCTTCCCTTCCCCCTCCCTGTCTCTTCCCTTCCCTTCCCCCTCCCTGTCTCTTCCCTTCCCTTCCCCCTCCCTGTCTCTTCCCTTCTCTTCCCCCTCCCTGTCTCTTCCCTTCCCTTCCCCCTCCCTGTCTCTTCCCTTCTCCTCCTTGCTTCCTTCCCTTCCGTTCTCCCTCCCTTCCTTCCCTTCCTTCTTTCCCTCTCTTCCCTACTTCCCTCCATGCCTTCTTTCCTTCCCTCCTCCCTCTCTTCCCTCCCTACCTCCTCTCCTTCCCTCCCTCCTTTCCTTTCCATCTTTTAACTTTCTTCCCCTCTCCTTCCTTCCTTCCTGTCTTCCTCCCTTCATTCCCTCCCTCCTCCCTTCCCTACTTCCTCCCTTCATTCCTCCCCTCCCTCCCTCTCTCCCCTTCCATGTTACATGTATGCTTTTTCTATAATTTAGATTCACATTAAATGTATGTCTCTACATAAATATTTAAAATGGAAATGGAAATCAGGCTAGGTTCTCCCCTCTCTGGGTTAAGTTTCATTTCTGCAAATTGTTTTCTGCCCTATTTCTTTTCCTCTGTCTCTGTGCATCTAGACATTTTCTTGGCATCTATAACTCTTCTGAGGTTTCAGAAGATCTTCAGAGAATTGCTGGTAATTGACCTGTTTGGATTGTACATGACTGGCATTTGCTAAAAGATAATACAACCCTGCATTTTGTTAAGTGCTGGTTGCGATATTAACTTGTGGGCAAATCAGAATAAAGGCTCAAGAGACATTTAGACAACTTCATTTTTTCCTTACCGTAATCTCCATTATAAATGAAGCACTTTGGTCTCAGCTTAAGACATTCACATATTCTTTAACTTGTCAGCTCTGTTTGTTCAGAAATGAATACACCCACTTTGTTTCTTTTCTTTTTTAAGATGTTACTGTACACTCTAGAAGAACAATCAACATAACATCACAGTCAAATGATTTAACCTTCTGCCACTTCTCTAACCACTAAAGAGTTCCTGCCTGCCACTGCTAACTGGGTATTGGAACATGTGTAAATGTTTTCTGAGAAAGCGGGATTATCCAATGTAGTTAAAGCTTATGTTGTCTCCTTAGGAAACAGGAATAATTAATAAGTCTAGGTCAGCCCTATCCCAGAGGAGTCTGAATAAGCCCTATTTGTTTTAGGTTTTCAATGTAACAAACAAATCTTGCCCCTGGCTACGGTAGTATGATTCTGGAGGAACATACACGTTTACCGCTGCTGTGATTTCATAACAACCAATTTCAGCAAAGTTCCTCATATTAGCGGCCTTTTTAAGAGACAAAAAAAAGTTAAAAATGAAATTAGAGCCTAAAAGCAATGTATTCATAGAAGCCAAATGAGCACGTGCCATCTTCTTTGTATAACGTAAGAATTAAATACTGCTGATTGTTGCAAGTAACAGTGAAAACTCACCACACTGCCTTTGGGCCTGCAATAACCTGGAAGCTAATTAGCTGCAGAGAGGGCTTTTTATATTGCACTTTATATTAAATAAATTCAGCTCAAACCCATAGAGACCAATAAGCATTTTTAGACAGCATAGCTCAATTTCACCCCAAAATTGATCAAGCTACGTAAGAGTCTGGCTTATGAGATGTCTGATTAATGTACTGTCTTCCAATAAAGCAGGTATTTAAGATAAAAAGAGCAAATGAGAGAGGAAAGTAGAGGAAGTCTTTTCAGTGTATTTTTCATCATTTTGTATCTTTCTTGGGATTTTTATTTTTTACCTCTGAGCTCTGTCACACTGCCCTAAAATGCATCATTTTAAAACCAGAAGCTGATATGATCAAGTGAGGAAAGTACAGAAAGCATACTTAGCACTCTATTTCATGGCCTATCCAAATATCTCATTACCTCTCAGCCAAATCTAAAGATGTACATTAACTAGAAAAGTATGCATGCAAAGCACTGCAATGCTAGAGTGAAGAGCACAGTAGAGATGCCAGTGAGGAATTTCTGTGAGGGCAGAGAAGTTGTGCTTTGCTCACAGAAGCACCAATTAGGGTGCACACAGATCAATACACCAGTCACCAGAAAGAGCATATGCCTCACCTGGTAAAAGTGATGAAATGGCATACAGTAACATCATTTACCATTAAAATGGCAAAACGTCTTAAAAGAAAACCCGTTCCTTCCAAAATAGGTGCCACGTATGTTGATAATATCTGGCAGCGAGTGATGTCTTCAGAGATCTAAGTACCAACAGGAGGATCCTCAAGCCCACCTGCGTAATTCACATCCCGTCCACAGAAAGCTACTAAACAGAGCAGAGCGTGCAACTGGACCCACCATCAGCGATTGCTTTACCCCATACTTTTATACTTTTCCGATATCTTTATCCCAAATCTAAAATGAAGGAGTGGATACCAGTGGGGTTTTACAAAACTATAATAAAATAAACTTGTCCCATACTTAATACCAGCATGAGTCGATTCTTATTTTGGGTGTTCAATGTAGAAATAGTAAGGGTCAAAATTTATGCAGGAAGAAGGTCAGTGAGATCTAATAGCTCCTCAAGTTATGACTCCACTAATTAACACTAGTATAATCTTCATCAGAATAGCTCTAGTCACAAATTAACAAGCAGGCTGTTTCTTTACCATCAGAGAGTCTCAATTATTCCCAAATGGAACCAAGCTGGTTCCACTACTTTCTCTCAGGTTGGATAAGGCAAAGTTGACGTGTTTTGATTTTCAGACATGCAGAATGGAATAGTAAAGTAGCTAGGCTACTTTATTCACGGGCAAGTGTTTGGCACTAACATACAACCTTATATTATAACCTAATAACCTCATATTCTAACTTTTTTTTTTTTTTTTTTTTTAATACATGCTTAGAAGTTTCTCAGTTTCAGGACTAAAGTAAGTCTACTGCATCCTGGAATTCCTCTATTATGAAAACTCCTGTTGCAGTGTTTATCTTGCCAGTGTGGTTGGTGGTCATTGGTCATGATATCTCACAACTGGCATCATCCTATATATTACCACTGACAAAGTTTAGGCTGAGTCCAGTGGACACAAAGACAGTGGGAAAAAAACCACAATTCCACAGTATTTTTGGAAAGCTGAAGCTCATGAATAAAATGAACAGTTAAAAAAAAAAAACAGAATTCCTGCTGTAGTCAATCAAGAACTTTTGTTAATGAGTTCCAGACAGTCTTACATTTTTTAAAAAGCATAAGATTTTGGATTTTTGCCATTTAAATCAGCAACTACTGTATAAATTACATTTGTAAGACCCATTGGCTCCAACCAGAGAGACTGAGTTATGAAAGGACCAGGTAAGAGGAAGTGGAAAAAAGGACAAGCTATAGAATATCTGTGAGTAAGATGACTAATATCACTACATATATGAGTTCCCATTTCTTTGGCTTCTTTCATGGATATTCAAAGATAACAGGAGGACAGATTCAGAAAGAAAAAATAAAAAGAGAGACAAATCCTGCAAAGGAAGGTCATATTTACAAATGCTTAATATTACTTCAGGTTTATAGGAAATGACTTATGAGTTGCTTTTTAGCATTAAGAGTTTTTCATGAATTTTTCAGGAGAGATGGCAAGATTATTAATGAACTAATAGCCATAGGAAAAAAAATTATTTCTAACAGTCTCCAAAAATCTAGCAGTTTCACTTCTGTCAGTTAAAATGAGGTAATGTAGCAAAGTCCCAACTATGAGGAAACATGAGCAGATTTTTAGATCACAGTTAAGATTCATGTTATATCCCATGCTGTGCTGAAAGGGAGATCTTAACCAGTTAAAAACTGCATTAAAAAAAAAAAAAAAAAATCTCATTTCTTTGTTTTTTTCCCTTTGTTATACTATTTTTTTTAATTAAAAAATGTTTTTTATTCCAATACTATATACATTTTTCTTGTCATACAGATTACATTTTTCTCAGCTTTAGTAACGAAAATAAATGTTTGCTTTTGTTTACAGCCAATTTCTCTTACGGATTCAGAATCAGAGTATATTAATTCTAAATTCACAGCTGGAATTGAGGACAAGGAAGGCATAATGAAATATATTTTTTTCTTCTAATTAGTAGAAATGTTTCTACTCCTTTTCTGTCTTTGAAAATCTTGGTAAACTTCTGTCTTTCAGTTAATCTGGCACATTTGTTTGAAAAGAACATGTGGCAAAATGGAAGAACTTTCAGTTAACGTTTCATTTTGCTGCATTTTCTCACCATCTTTCTAGTTTGCCAAATATGCACTGATCTTTTAACCATCACCTGAGGAAGTTAACAAACTCATAAGCAAGGTAGATGGATGCGTATAAAGGAAGAATCATCAGTCACTTGTTGACAAATAAATCCCAGAGCAAATACCAAAATATTTAATTAAGCATTTAGATCTAGTTTGTGTGTTCCTTTAAGCTAATGGTTATTCACTCATTCAGTCACAAACAACAACGCTTTTTTTCATACCCGAGTCTTCTCTGGTGGCCTATCACACTGCACGGAACATTTTCATATAGATGTACAGTGTCATTCATTAAAATGTATTTCAACATTTAAGTGTACGTTACTTTTCAAAAATGAAGACGCCCCCTGCTAACCTCCTGCGAGAGCATTTGTGTTTCATCTTTAACATAAATTCGTCGTGCTTTAACACAGCCCAACCTGCACCCAGGACAAGATTGCTTACGAACGCACTTCTCTTCCGCTTGTTTCCTGCATGTATTCAGAGCAGTTCTGTTCAACGTCACCATTTTCTGTAATCGGGACTGCCTTCTTTGGTTACTTAGAGGGGAATTTTATCCCCAAAGCCCCACAACTGATGTTGTTTGTAATGCTACAGCTGTCATGCCACTAAATCAGCTTCCAGGACAGTGACTACTGATGCAATGAGCAGACAATTTCTGCACTCCCTCAAAATGACCAGGAGAACCAGAGATGTATACTGGAATATATTACCTTAGAGCAAATTCAAAGAATGTGAATCTCTCTCATGTTCACAAGACCAAACTCCTTCCCCATAAATGTAGAAAGCTCTTGAGCATTTGGAGAAAATTAAACTAAATACATCTTGCCAACAGCAAATACTCAAAGGACAATTTTTGTTTTAATTACTGTAGACATAGAAAAAGGAGTTATTTAAGGAAGTCTGTCAACTAAAAGCTATATATAACTCCTGAGGAATTCCTTAGTGATTTTCCTGGTTAAACAGATTTCCTTAAAAATACATTCGTTTGCTGCACAGACTGGAATTATTGTAAAATGAAATAGATATTTTTTCAGAAGTCTAATGTGACTTGCAATGCTAACACAGCACGCACATCCATTGGACAATTTAGGTTTGTCGTACTGATCTTAAAAAAATGAGTAGGCATTACAAAGCCAATGTTTTTATCTACGGAGAAAAAGGGCAGAATGAAGCGTTAACCACTGGAGTTGAAGCTCCCCTCCTCTCACTGATTTCAGTAAGCATTTTTCCAGATCTGAACATTTTTGTTATGTTCAGTGGTATTCCATTCAGGGCTGTGATATCCACTGAAGCCAAAGAACAGCAAAGTTTCATCCTTTAGAGACTCCAATTTCAGCTAAATTACCCAGGGGGCCATTCTCTGAATTAGCATTGCAGAGTATGTACCAGCAGTGAGGGTTCTACTGAGCAAGGAAACAACAAGAGCAACAGACCAAAGTGCACACAGTCCTGATTCTGTGCTATCATGAAGGCACACACACATATACATTTTAACCTTTTGCTTCCTTCCAGATTCTGGGATGAAATTCTTACTCAGCTTTACATTCGCCTTAATTTATTTCATAATATTTATGTCAAAATTAAATTTTAAAAAATGCTGGTTTTGTAATTACCTTTGTGAAGATTTAGAGTTTATACACAATTTATAATTGAATGCTACTTTTATTTTATAGCACAGTGCCAGTCTGCGCTGTTGTGAAAGACCTGTGAATAAATATTCATAGGGATGAATTCAGAGGTGATGGGCAGCACAGACCGAGGAAAAGGAGCCCAGAGTCTGTGCTGAGGTAAATCATGAAAAGAGGAAACAGAAGAGGAAAAGCAGCTAAGTGAAAGGTATGTAACACCTAATCTAAGGCACATTTCTCTCTCCTTCAGCACACACAAAACTTTTACCAGTTTCTTTTTATGGTTTTTGAATGCCCACATTACCTGAAAGTGGAATTTATTGTGCTGAGTGTTAAACTTTAAGTTTTACAAATAAGCTTCTTTACAAAAATATTTCTTATCTGTAATCTACATCATCAGCTCTTACACTACCACTAAGTTCATCCCATTGTCTCCCAAGACGGTTACCATGAACATATGTCAGAATATATGTCAGCCTCAGAATTACACATTTGTACTAGAGTGACTATTTTCTGTTCCTTATTCCCTTGCCTCTATTTTAAATGTATCTGTATGTTTGCTTAGAACTTAGCTTCTGAAACAGAAGGACAAAATGAGCAATTCTGACAGCTGTGCAAAGATTTCCATAATACAGAAAATCTAAATGCCTCTTCAATCACTTTCTCAATGAAAACATCCCAGGATCAAAGAAATCCAGGGAAAGAGGAAAGATTAACCTAGAAAAGGCAAATTAGCAATTCAAGTGAATAAAGCTGGGTTTGTTGCTTCCTGCTTCAACAATATCCAAAGATCTGGGCCTCAGTGCTACAGCTTTCACACGTGTACAGGGTGGACAGCAGCTTGTGTGAGGTGAATCAGGGCCAGCACAATTGTTTGTAGGAGGAGGGATGCATGGTCCCCGGCAGCTCAGAAGTGCCTTTTCTCTCTGGTTTCATGCAGCTGACATACCGAGCAGAGGCACCAGAGAGAACATGGCGCTGTTATGGAAATAAATGACTTTGCCGACCCAACGGAAGGAGGTGGGAGCGAAAAAGCATCCTCACCCCCTGCCCTGGCAGCTGTGTAAATCTGTCCCTGCCAGGCGAGCTCCGGGAGGTGCTCATCGGCCGCCTCCCCGGGAGTCAGTGAGAGTTCAGGTGCTTACTGTGTCATCAGGCTTGACCTTCAGATGCGACACTGCCAGGACGTTTGTTTTCCCACAGCAGTGATTGCTTCAGTCAATTATTATTGCCCATCCTAGAGTGCAAACACATAAGGACTTGATTTACAGTGCAAAAATGTACATCCTGAATTTGTTTCCTTTTTTGTTTTTGGACTGTCGGAGCATCTCCACCTTAAAGAGATGACAGCAAATTACTTCATAGGTAAATATAGCTATGTATAGGAAGGATAAATAGCAGTCATTCAGGTCACTGTGGGATGAGCGTTCAGTATAGCTTCAGACCAGTTGTGTCAGATGCGACTATATATTTTAAGCTTTTTGTTTTAAAATTTTTATTCTTTCTGCTTTTCTTTGAAGAAATCATCATTAGCAAATTTCTCGATTTGGAAATCTAACCTCTAAATCCATTTTAACACAGATTTAAGATTGCGCATTCAGTTCTTTAAGCAATGTTTAGGTACTACCAATATACTGAAAGATAGATGAGACAGCCTCATGGTAATACAGCTTTTAACCTTTCCTCTCCTCTACCATGACGGCGGAGAATTACAGTAAATGATGGTTACCTTGTCTGCAGTATGGACAATTGATTTGACCTCACTGCATCTGATGCTCTAATGGACTTTGTGGCTGAATCCCTGGAGATATAAAATATGTCCAAGTGAATTGGGGCAGGTTAAAGAACGGACCTGCTTTTCATGGCTGGCTCAAGCTATAATAGATCTCCCGGTTGTTCTGAGAAGAAGATTAAAAATGATCAATATCCAAATCATTAAAAAAAAAAGTGGTGGCTTCTGTAAATCTACTGTAGGTGGGTTTTTTTTCCTGCTAAACACCGGAGGGGGGTGTCTGGGTTGATAACATGAGTTTCTATTACAAATGTTTACTTCTGTTTACTCTCTAGTAGCACGCTCCTTTTTATATTAAGAATCAGACACACAGATGGCGTGATTCAGCACTGCTTTCCTGAAGTCATACTTGTTTACACCATGAAGAGTCAGGCCTTAGGTCTATTTAATATAGATGAAATAACAATACTGTAATATATTTCCTGAAGCAGAAAATAAAATCAAGGACAGATTTCAGAGAATGATGGCAACTATGATAACTGTGACTGTCCTCACAGTTCTGCTAGCCACAGTGTCTAAGACAAAAATAAAGGTCTAATTTAGTGAAGGAAAAAGAAAAAAAGATTTTTCCTTGGCTGCTCTGAGTCCTTCATTTGGCAAAGTGCAATTCAACATCTTGTTTATCCTTTCCCACCCTCTAAGGAACATGTCTCTGCTCTTTTCCCACCAGCATGTAACAAAGCTCAATGTGAGTGTAAGTCTGTCCAGCCTCTGGAGCAGCTAGGAGAAAAGCTTTCATGCCCCACAGCTGGGAGCTCACCCACAGACCTTCTTCTCTACACACAGCAGCAATGGGCCAGGCAACTTCAGTGGGCTCATATGTATGCACACACTTACCTTCCTGTAATACCCAAACATTAAGAAGACAGATCTACAGCTGATCCATTTGAGGCATGCATGTATTGGGTTTGTATTGCACTTACTGAGTAAACTTGAAATGTGGAGGAGCCCAAATCTCTATTCTGGACAGTTTGAGGTTGTTTGGATCTGACATTTCTGTGTGTTCACTGACAGAAATAAGCTCATTATGAAGTTGTGTTGGAAGATGGATGCCCTTTTTCCAAGTTTTGAGAAGTGTCTAGGCAGAGTAATTGGACTGCATTAGATAAATCAAGTGAATGTGAAAAATCTTCATTAGAAGGGAAGAAATATGTGGTTTTAAGTGCTAAGACAATTCCACATAACATTAGAGTTTGCATCTACACTCACAGTACGCAGAGAGATTCATGCAGATGTCCAAAAATTGAAAAGGCTTTAAATGTATTTTATCTAATTGTTTGTTGAACAGTATTTACCTTTTGCCTTCCACAGGTTGTTTTGAAATCTGAATGTGTAATAACATCTCTGAATGTTTTAATTTAAGCTAATGTGCTATTCCTTTATGCAAAAAGTAAAGGTATTTTGAAACTCTTTGCGGAATACTCTGAGATTGTCCATCCTCTGTGTGCTAGCACTGAGCTGAATGCCTAGCATCCGTGCATAGAAGAGGGAACAACTGCTGCCCCTCCGATCCAGCTATTCTTGTATCTGGAAACATTGTCAGGTGCTACAAGCATCACGCCATCTGAAAGGCCAAAGTTGAGTACTACGTTATTGGAGTAGATGACACCTTATTCTTATTCTTCAACAATTCTAACAACTTAGAGTCCCTCGTTGTCCCTTTATGAACACAGATGTCATTGTGAGGGGGGGACAGCCAAAATGACAAGAAGGTGACCTGTCAGTGAACTCAGGAGCAGGTGAGGCCTGTCAGCTTCTAATTTGAAACTGGTGTCAGTCCTGAGGAATGGCTGGTATAATCACATTTGTAACTGATATCCCATAAACGCTGCAAACATTCACAGTGCGCCTGTTATGAGTAATATGAAATTAACAATTCGTGTTTATGACACAAGACACCGACTGAATCAAGTAGGTCTCCGTAACTGGATCAGCTCCGTCTGCCTTCTAGAGCAGCGCACTGAACTGCTTCAGCCAAGCCAAATTACTGTGTGCTTATGTTACAATAGGCATTGTATTTATTTTGAAGACAAACTTTTGTAACTAGGTGTAAAGTGAGGACCTCAGAACTAGCTCCTAGCTCAAGTAATTGCATATAAAACTTCTCTTGCTCAAGCCCAGCCATTAAGATGTTCATGACTTTTAAGTTAGAATTTGGGACCTAACAAATCACATGTTGTAGCTCACATTTTCTAAATAACTGAAGGGAAGGCTCTGTGTAAATCTTCTCTCTCAGACACATAAATTACCAGCTGCATGAATACTGCCATTAAGACATGCAGACAAGTGCAAGGGGTGGGGACAGGGCAGGATGCCCAAAAGAGGTGGAGTTACAGAGAAAACAAGGCATTTGCTCACTGAGTAATTTATGCCTTTTCTGCCTTCACTGTAGCTGAGCAAGAATGAACACCATGAGGCAGTGTGTCAGGCACTGTCATTTCACTACCATTGAGGCATTTTTCTGCAAATTAAGTGTTTTCTTCCTATTTCTAATCATTTCCACCTGATTTTTTTATAAGGAAAAGTCAAAATTATAGTATGTGAAGCAAAGATTTGAAATGAAGTTGCATTCCAGGATAAACTGAAGCTCAAGTGCATTTCTCATTTGAAGACAGCAAAATCTCACAATCCTTTGCATAATTATTTCCAATCCAAACTGACAGGAGCCCTAAAGTTCAGTTCCTTTCCTGACTGCACTGCTGCTAAGCTTGGTGCATAGATCAGAAGGTCCTTTCCAATGACATGCAAAATAAAAGAAGAACCAGACAAAAAATCTATTTCAATTATTACACTGGGATTTAGTTAGCAGAGCTGAAAAAATGTGAGCCCAAATCCCAGCTAGCTAATGGAGCTTTCTGAGCAGTTCTATACACCTTCATACAGGCAATCCAGTGGAGCTAACAGCCTGTTGTAGCACTCTTTATTGGTAGGCAAATAACACTCATTTCCATTTTCTACAGAAGAACTGCATCCCACAAAGCTTCAGCAACATAACCAAGGCCAGGTACAGCATTATAGCTGTGGTTCAGACACTGACATCCCTTGTCCTCTGACCCAGCACTGACACAACACACTTCTAACACTGCCTAGTTCAAGTTGCTGGCCATGAATACCACCTAATCAGCAAAGTAAAAGTATGATTTCAAAACCAACCTACAAAACTGCTTCAACCAACCTACCAAACTCCATCGTACCTAAGAAAAGGCCTAGCTCTAAATTTCACAATCACACTCCACCACCTAAAAACACTCCTGTGAGAAGGATCCTTGACTTTCATGAGTCAGGGCTGGAAGCTGCACCCCACTGCAGTTGATGCAGTCATCTCTCAATGTGTACAACTTGTCATGTTACTCCAATGGCACAGCACAGTTGTTCAGTTCGGATAAAGTAATGTATTGGAATTGTTGAATCAAGGCCTGATTCACTGACTGATCACCTGAAGCAAGGACTGGGCCAGCTTTAGGAACACAGGTGAAGGCAATTCAGCTGTGTGACCTGAAGGAGTGGAACCTGGCTGCATCTCTCTAAAAGCCCATTTAAGGGCTGACTAACACTAGCAAAGGATCTCTTTCTGGAAATCCCTCCTCTGCGGAGCTTTTCGTTGCAAGCCTAAATTTTTGGATACAGGTGAGCATTCCTTCCCTGTTTGCTCCTTTGCTATATCACTACGGTACTCTTTCCAAGTGTATTTTGTTGACTGTACAAGTGCAGAAAACTTTGGTAGCTGTTCAGAGCATTTCTAGAACCTGGTAACATATGTTTCAGTTATCCTCCTACTTATACAGGTATAATTATTAGAATTCCCCACATGGTTTATGAGGAGAGCTGTGTAACAAGGCCCAGCACAACAACCAGGTCAGCTCCAGGGGCTGATGGGCAGTGGCACCACCTGGGAGCTCTGGGCACAGTGCCTCGACTGGATTGCTGCTGTAGCTTACCTGTATGAGCCTTCTAAATCACTGGTCATATAAAATGCTCCTCTGCCGAATTGGTTATGGTTTTGATATTGGCTGTAAATATCCATTATCTTTTGATTTCCTAGCTAAGCAAGCTTGAGTGTGTTTATGTCTTCTATGGCTTTCATTAGAGTAACACTCTGATCTAGCATAATATCAGAACAGAGGAACTTATGATTATTGATAAACACTAATATTAGCTTCTTACAGACCTTCCTTGTGACCCTTGTACTGCTTGTACTTGTAAGGAGCAGCTGGCACCCCTCAGCTCAGCCCGTTACCTGCAAGGATCCCCTGAACACCTTGCACAGGCCATGGCAGTACTGTAGAAAGGAGGCTGCAGTGGGCAATTCCGAGCTCCTGCTTCCAGTGCTGGGCCCCTGTGAGGCTGCCAGAAGACCAAAAGACAAGATGAAGAGAAAAAAAAAAAGTCAACAAAAAACTGTTATCTTTTCTCAAAAACAGAAAGTAGAAGAATGAGACTCTGGCCTTTGTGGTCAGAGAAGACTGATCTGAAGATCTTGAGAAAAATCCCTATACACAGAAAGAAGCAGCAGAGCACATCCGTTTTCATGACAGAGTTTGGTAATATTTTGAGCACTGAGGTCCTGCACTTCCTTTTGACCTCACAGCACGACTTTCTGTTCATACAATTAATATTGGGGACGCTACCGTTCCCACCAACTTTCATTTTTAAGATAAACAAAATCACTCCTTTCAGGGTAATCTTGAAGAAATGAATGAGTGGCAAACTTAAAAGCAGGCTTACCTAGTGAAGAGATGTAGAAGGGAAAATGGGAATATAAATGTATGGCCCAATTTTAATTTTATTCATTTCTAGTACATTAGGGTAGGCAGAATTGGAGTAGGAGAAAAGGAAGTTTGACTTTTGGGGTCTTTTTTCTATATCATGCTGAATGGAGAGCAATGCTACACATAAGCTCACCGTGTGGGAGATGGTACTTGAGCATGAGGTGTTTCTCTGACCAGCCTGAATCAAGGGCTTGAGCAGCCTGTATCTCATCCAGCTCCTGTAACTGTTGTCTTTTGGGGATTTTATTCCAAACTTCATGAATATTTAGCAAGGCTTCTGAAATAAACTGGCACTAGCAGTATACACTGAGACAGTGAACCAATGACTGGGGAACTAATCTGTTTCAAATCCTTGCTCTGCTCGATTCCATTGCAGGTTTAGTGATGAGTTCATAAATAACAGCTGTTTGCTGACCATGGCTCCCATACACGAATGCCCTAATCACTGAAGATTATTTTTTTTCCCCCTCTATACAGAAATTCCATCTGCTTGAGAACGTTTCCTCTCAAAACCAATGCATTTACAAGGTTAGTGCTAGTTTTGGTGACTCAGTATTTTCTTTAAAAAGAATACCACAGTATTTCAGTCAAAAACCATAATCAGCATGAACTCAAATGGCACAGATTCCTAAGCCCTTGGCTGCTTGGCAGCCTGCGTGCAGCTCTGGGGCAAATTTGAGCGCTGCAGCAGTGACCAGCAAAAAGCCCTTGAAGCAGGAATTAAAGCCATCCATTAAGCAGTGTTTATATTTACCGCGAGGTGAATTACAAAACTCCTTGTTTTGTAAGTGTTTGAAATTTGAGGGCCTAGGAAAGCCATCTGGGAATGGTACCTTAGACACAAGCTGTTATAACAGTAGCAAAATTCATGGCTGCATCTTACCTGTTGGAGCCCTTCTTCTCCTACTTCCCCAGGAATCAGAACAGCAGAAGCAGTGGGATGCCCACGACTCGCAGCCTTTCCTGTTTCTTCTCACTGGAGCAGTCCTGCAGAAGGACAATATAGATTTATTCAAAGGAGACAGCATGGAAGCAGACCTGAATGCATGTGACAGAGCTGGAGGCATCCCAGTGTAATTAATGAGCAGTGAAACAAGTAGTTATTTATGTTGCACATTTCTAATGAACGGGAATTAGTCATGTCTTTAATTCTTAGGTGGCTATTTATGCTGCTTATCTGATATCTGAAAGGAAACTGTACTGAATATTTTCTACTCCAAGGAGGACTGGGTGGCTAAAACAAGATCTAACTTGTGCTTTTGGCAAAACATTAGGAAACTAGTTTCCAATTTTGGAAGTGTCTGGATGTAGTTTTCCATATTTTTTGCTTTCTTTGAGTTTTCCTGACTTCAGTCAGGAGGTGAAATGCCAGAAATACCCAGGGACAACATATCTAACAAGACCGCTCCCCCATGGGTGTAGCAGCCCGCCGGGTGTTTTTCCAAACCACCCCTGAACTCTGAACCTCCAAATCATTCACAGATCTCTTCCACTGGGAGATGAAACCACATTGCTGCATGGCTGCAGGAAGGAGCGTGGTGGGGAGCCGTGAGGAAAGCTGTATTTTCCATTGCCTTCCTGAGCTGGGATGAGTGGTGGCCACACTCACTGCATCAACCTCTGCTCGTGCTGGATGCTGTCAGGGATATGCACTGAGCAACATTAATTCTGTGGTCACCCAGAGCGTGAGCACTGCCCTGTTTCTGCTCCAGCTGAAGCCTGAATGGAGCTGGGCTGGGAGAGGCCTCCATTTCCCATTACACGATGGTATTTTCTATTAGACTCTAAAGCCCTCTGTCCCTGATGATAAGCTGGTTTTTATTATGAAATATAACAGTTGTATTTTACACAGCTCTTCTGTACAATGCAATTTACAGAGTTCTTCTGGTGGCTCTGTCATTGACAGTGTGCCCTTTAAAGCAGGACTTGTAGCACACTGAAATTTTCATGATTCTAAACTAGCTGGAAAAGAAATATTTCGATGGCTGACAATTCCAGTTAGGTAACTATTATTGAAGTGTGTACAAGATTGCATGTCAAAACATTTTTATTGTTAGCTGGTAGGGATCACACTGACTGACAGCAGCAGTTTAACAACTGAACCACAGCGCAGTTTGTTATTGTACCTGTTTCTCCATAGAACAGCTCTATATTTTAGCAGCTGCTATCATTTTTAAGTTACAAAGCCTGTTCCCTCTCTCCCACTTTCAGTACCTTTACCAAGTTGGTACGAGTGAGTAATAAAAGGAATTTAAAGTGCTTTAATTTTGTTTTGTTATATGGCATTACATTACCATAGCCTCTTAATAACATAACAAATATATACAGGAAATACAGCTGAAGTGAGTATAGAATCATTGAGAGGAGGAGGGGATGTTAGGTCAGGTTGGTGGGGGCTGGTTGTAGTGGTTTTTTTTCCTTTCAGAGGCAGGGCAGAGGGTGATTAAGACCCAATTGTGCTCTTATAGTTATGCAGTTGAGACACTCCAAACAGAGAATTAAGTGGAGTTCTGCATCAAGCTGAGATATTAAAAGGAAAACCACTTAACAGAGCAGAAGAGAGACAGTCAACTTACAGCAGCACAGTAGTTTTTCTCACAAAAAAGTTGCCCTTAAATTCCGCTGGCATTACTCACACACGACTTACGCTTGTGCAGCCCGCAGGCGCACTCCGCTAGGTGGCGGGGCAGGCGCTGCCTGCTGGCTTCCCTCAGCTGCTGCCTATGCCTGTAGCACGAGTTCTGTATTATGCGTGTGCTCAAAATTTGTGATTTGATTGTTATCCTTATATTAAAATATTACCTGCAATCACACAGCCTTCCTGAAAAATCCCAAATTCTTTGCCTTGAGATTTTGTAAGCCATGTATGTTGGTTACTTACCAAAAAGTCTTTCATATGACCACATCTCGAGGTGGAAGTTACTCCGATCTGCTGCTATGAGCTGCTATAGCATCTGTATATTTATATTACTATTTTAAACCCCCCCAAAAAAAGTTGTTTTTAATGTTCTTACAGTCTACCTCAGCACAAATATCACAAATAATCACAAAAACTGCAAAGGAGAATGTTTGAAAGCTACAGAAAAGTTTGGGACTGGAAATTTCTGTTTAGCTGGGTGTACTTGTTCATTTAAGCAGAATGCTTTCACAGGCAGTGATGCTGACTATGCTGCCAGCATTGTGCCCATGCCAGTTCTTGCTTTGTCTGTTCACACAGATAACTGGGTGCACTGTGGCCGTGACACATGGCTGAGCTGCACTGCTGGGCTCACCTGAACGTGTTCCCACATGCAGTGCCCTGCTGGCACTCTCACACAATGTCTGCCTTCCACCCAACATCGTACTTCAACACCATGGCATGGCTGCAGCAGCTGTTGCTGGAGGACAAATACGGAAAGGAAATGGAAAGGAGGTGGTGAGCAGAAAAGTAAAGCGGTCTCAAATAAAGAAGCTCTTTATTTTCCATTTGTCTTTGAAGACTGGTGAATGTGCACCAACTTACTTGCATAGCTTCCACACGAAGGAACTGACTGTTTTGAAAAGGAATGCAAAGATTCACATTTGGGCAGAAAGATTTCAAAGCAGTGAAACTGCTTGGCTCTTAAAAATGTTTTTTAAAAGCAACATTAAAAACTATAATAGGTAGCAGCACAGATAAGACAGCATTAATGAGTACAGTCCTTGCTGGTAAACCACTGCTGTGCTTTTGAAGTAAAAATGTCAAACTGTTTTTGTTTGTTTGCTAGGAGTCCATCTCTAGCTTCCTCTTATTTTCATTTGAATGGGATTTGGACTCTGCCTGTCACTGTGAAGTAGATTGGAGAAGAGTACTGTCAACACAGATGAAGATTCAGTTTGAATAAAATTAAAATAATTAAGTTCTGTTCAACATCAGTTTGGTTCTGCTTGAGTTGCCAAGACTCCTTACACAATTTGGGATGGGAGTTGGGCTTTTTTTTGGTAGATTGTGATTTCCTTGGTTGGAATGCTATGTCCAAAACCACCATCCAGGAGAATGAAGGTCTTCCACCCAAGGGTAATGTCTGTTATCTCCAACATTCGGGATATTGTGTCCAAAACAGGAGATATCAGCTTTGGAGGAACATGATTTCAGAGTATTAAGCAGTTCCAAAGGCCACTCGGATTTGATCTCCTAATGCCTGAGATAGATACAAGCCTTGAAAATGACCCTCGACACTCTGGGACCTTTTCTGTGGAAAAAGCTGAAGCACCCAGGGGTGTATCCTTGACTGTGCTGCTGAGTCAAATAATTACAGTGCTCTAAATGAAAAGAAACTTTGGTTAATGTAGAAGAAGAAAAAATAGTATTAAGGTTGACAGTTTGTGAACATATATGCTAAACATACGCATGTTCCTGTACAGCAGGAAAAGGAGTTAGAGAGCAATTTTATATCCTAGTGCCTGGGCAGAGCAAGGAGCTGAGGAGACGTGCAGGAGCAGCCCACAGCTCTGCAGCGTTGGTCATGCTGCTAGCAGCCTGCTGGTACAGCCACGCCACCCTGATATGCTACTGCAGCCCAGCAGGCTGCCAGGGAACTGCTGTGGGAGCTGGCTGGGGCAGCGACAGAGCCCAGCCAGTTCCCTGCCATCTGCAGCAAGCTCAGCAACACATTGAAGCTGGCTGAACTTACACCTTGGGATGGTTCAGTGTCACGTGCTCAGAAACAAGAAGCTTTGCTAGACGGTCCCAGCAGCACAGAAATGCCATATGGATCTGGTAGAAGTGTGAATTTTGTCTCAATTACAGATAATCCTAGCACTGTGCAAGCAAACACCTTGATGAAAGGTAGGGACAATACATTTATTGGCCTTGTTTAGGCATCAACATTAGGGTTTTCATGGAAAAATGCTTCACAGAAACAAAGACAGGATTTAGCTTTTCCTACCTCTCTTCATTTCAAAATTTTCATTCCTTATCTTGCATAAGTTCACTGAACAGTCACTGTGGCTCATCTACTGTATAAATGCTTGCAGATCACACTGTGCTGTGGGATGTTTTTCCACAGCATTTAGAATGTGCAGCTGCATATGGGAATGTAGGAGGGGTCAGCATTGATGGAGTTCACATTTAGCACTGCCTACTGGAATCCCAAAACTAAAAATGAGCCAGAGGAGAACAGCAGCACTTTGCCTTCCATTCACTTATGGTCAACAAGCAATTCCAAAGACCTACGTCTGATTTCACAATTCTACACAAGCACCCTTGCAAATCTCTTTCAATCCACAGCAATAAATTTGTAGGCACCTGATGATTGGACTGAGATCTGAAATGAACATTTACTTTGGTCCATGAGGAATGTACCAACTATCTATAAGCAGTATCAAAATCAAAACTATCCATGGATTTGAAAAATTCTGTTTGAAGAGAACAATCAGAAGACGTATAAGCATTCTTAAGTTTTTCTGCCTCTCGCTGATTTCAGTACAGTCAAATTGAAGTCAGATTGTAAATGCTTGTCCTTAATGTATTATTGCCACAGACACTAATGTGCCAGAAGTATTTAACAGTAAATTGACATAGCATTAGGAGCATGAATTTGAAACCGACACAGTTTATATGAAACCTACAGCAACTTTGTGATCACAGTTAACAAATCCAGAATTTTCACCAGCAAGACAGACACCCACTCAGCTGCTGTGGCTGGTTTGTTCGCGATTTGCCTTGTGAATTCGGATTACAGCCACAGCACTCAGTAGTCACGTAAGTGATGACTTCTGGGATAAGGTGTTCATCAGATGATAGACTCAAACCACATAAGAAGCCTCAATCTTTTAGTCAAAAAGCAATTTTGTACTTTTTTTCTAAGGGCTGGGTTCTGCATGAAGTTCTTGACTAAGAATAGCTCACCCTGCCTGTCCAACCCATGGGCTGCAGCAGTGCTGTGAGTGGCCCCATACAACCATCCCCACACAGCTCTGCCACTCACCCGCTGACCCCAGGCACTCCCTGCTATTCCATCCATGCAGTACTGTTATCCCATATCCCTGAAAACATATTGGGCAAATTCATCTTTTTTTTTTTCCAAATGTCACAGATATTTTCCCTGTTATACAGATAGAGAATAACAGACACACACTGATGTGGATGTTGCTGTCTGTATCGCTTCTGAATATCTCAAGCAGCACACCATAGAGTTATGCATATGCCAGTCCTTACAATCTTTTTTTATTTTTGAGTGCAACATGAATTTGGGTGTAATCAAACTATGGTGAGGTCCCCTTGCAGTCAGAGGAGCAAGATTAAATATGGCTGTATGAGCCAGCACTGATCCACTGAGAAGTGGGCAGTCTGGACCACAGGTAAGTGTGATGTCAGTTTCCATGCTGTGAGTAATTATGTAATGTGCCCTCCCCCTCCCTCCCCTCCCCCCATGGAGGTTACCCATATTGTCCAGAGCTGCTAGCACTGGATTTAGCTTAAAATCCAGTTTTAGCTCCTCTTATAATTGGATCCAAACTTGTATTTCATATCAAAGCATGTAATCCCATAACAATTCTAGCTGTATGGAACAAATGAACAAATGAATTTAATTTAAGTGGTTAAAAAAAAAAAAAAATTAGTGGACTGTTGTTTCACCTCCACAGGAAATACTTATCTTGTGATTGTGTTAGTACATGTTCCTGATCCTGATTCTACAAGGTTGCAGTGTAGACTGTGGGTCTTAGAAAACCGATCTCCAGTCAAAGGGTCCCATCATTGATTTAACATTTAACAAGAAAATGACATTTGTCAGAAGGTCATGCAGCCAAACTTGCCCCTTCTAGATACAAGAAGTGAATGCTGTATTAACAGCTCAACATATTTTCAGGTATCTTTAATCTCTTTCCTTGCACTCTGTTCTTCTATTGGGCAGTCAACTAAAGTCAGACTCACCTCACTGGCCCAGAAGAGCAGCCTGCATTTAGAGGCAGAAAAAAATCCACATCTTTACACTGCTGACCTTATTGTTCTACAGTCTGTTGATTGCAAGTCATCAAGATTCAGCAGTTCAGACAGATCAACCTCTGGAAAAGAGAAGCAAAAAGAAGGAATTAACCTTCTTATATATACAGGATGAGGACACTACCTCAACTGACTGACAAATGCCACTCAATTTTGCATCATATGAATGTGCTGGGGCTGCAGGGCAGCACTAATTAGCACTTCCAGCTATTTGATTGCTGTGGGCAATGGAGATGGGAAAGCAATGGGGGCAGGTGGAGCCCATGGAGGTGGGATGAGGCTACCCTGGACAGACACCATCCCAGGCTTAAATGTCCCTCCTTACAGGGGCAGGTGCCCAACAATTTGCTCAGCTCCAGCGCAGAGCAGAGGGAGCTGTTCTGAAAATTCTAAATGAAGAAGAAAAATAACGTTTGGCTAGAAGAAGGAATTTGCAAAATTTCATAAACACATCATGGGGATTTATTTAAATACTCTTTCAAAACTTGCATAACAAGGAAGTAGATGCAGATAATTTTTATGCATCTCACCAACACTACAAATAAGACCCATTTTTCAATCACAGTATTGAAAATATGTTTCCTCCCTTGAGTTACACGTAGTCAAGATTGTCACAAGGGGATTTTTTAAAAAATTCGTTAAGCTGAGAATATTTAAGTTAACTTTCAGAAGATCTGTCTATGTTTCACTGTTTTAAGTCTCCTTTCGTAATTATGTTTAATGCAATCTCTGCAAAACAAATAAGATCATTCATTTCCCATAGGCATTCACCCACTGCAATGAGCTCAAAGACAATGGCAGAGATAAACAGCTGAGAGTGTACAGCCATGTCCTTCAGCCAAGCAAACCCCCAGTTTTTTTTTGTTGGTCCTTTACAGTTCATCATTCAGAACTGTCACATTTCTCACCTCACAGAAAGAAAAGTCCCACTGGAGGACATCTAGCAGAGCTTTCTCCCCCTCACCAGCAGCCTTCTGCTATGCACACAAGCCACAGCTTAATGCAGATGCAAACATTTCTAACAGCTTTTCCTTAAAGTACCTGCTTGTCACTGGCTTGGCTATTTTTGATGTTGTTATACTTTTGAAATGAAACTTGAAATTCCACCTTTCTTTCAAAAGGGAGTCGAAATTCCCTAGGAAATAGTTTCAGATTCTTTAGGAATGTTTGCATTTTCACAAGAATCAAAGAAACTAAACGTCTACGTTATATGTCTAAGTTACATGTAATTTAACAAGGGTTGGATTAACACAGAAATAATTCAGAAAAGTATATGCTTGTGATTTAATTATTCAATTATTCCCTTCTACTATTCTTAATAAATATTTAAATATTGCAGACAGCAAGATAAGTGAAACATCAACACAGTGCAACATGGCACTGATTCAGGATGCACCATTGGATACTGGACTCGTCAGGCCTTTAGGACACAAGCTAGTCAGTGAACATCAAGTATATTTTTTGATGAACTATTTGCAAATGAGATGTATTCCAAATGTTTGCTCATTTAATTAGAACATAAAAGATGATTTCCTTGGCTGGACCTTGCTTCTGACCCTTCTTGCCTCTGTGTGGTTTGTACGATTCTTGGCTAATGAGATATAGGATATGTACTAAACATTTACACATTAAAGGCATCCTTCATTCAGCATGAAGGTGTTGATACATCAAGGATACCTCAAACATGCTGAGATTCCAGCAACTTGTCAGACAAATTAGCACCTTACCAATCGGGGGTAAAATTGAGTTTCACGTTTCTCCCTGGTGGGAAGAAAAAAATCAAAAATCACTGTAGTTTAATACTTTCTTTGTAAATATGAACACAGAAAGCCTTATAACCTCTGTAGTGTAAATTATAGCCCTCACTATCTGATTTTTAATTCATTGGTTTTAAATGATCCTAAGCAGTTTACAGCAAATCTATTGTGTCATATCTCTCTTAGGGCAGACATTTTTCTTCTATTAAGTCTATCTCTTTTACAAATATTTAAACTCCATATATATCAAAATGGAAGGAAATCAAAGTCTTAAATTTGTATGTTCCATTAACATTAACTACCAGCCGCTTTTAACTCAAACTCTAAGGGATATGTGGAATTAAAGGACTGTATAGCAATGAAACTACGATGGTTTAATTTTTTTTTAAGCTGACTAGTCCTGAAAATTAGTGGATAAAGATTAGGGCTAGGACTAATGCATAAAGACGCAGATTGCCGGCACCATGCATGAGACACGCAGAACGCCAGAAAGACCTACTACCTGGAAATCCAGCCTAGTAAAGTATCCCAATAGACTGAGAGTAAGGGTAAAGTCAGCCATAGGTGCTGTAGACACTACAGCATGAACCAGTGACCACCCAGTGCCTCTGAATCACCAGACATTACACAGCATGGACTGAGGACACTACAACACATGCTGCTACTTACTCAAGATTTGAGGAGAAGGTTACTATCATAAACCCCAAAGATTGGAATTATTTAGGCATCCAATAGCTTTCTGCAACTTACATAGCTGAAACATTTACCTCACTGTGAACTCATCACAAAAACACACATTTTCCAAAATTGTGAGGTCAGCAAATGAAATCAACTTGTAATCTGTGCAGGAGGAGGCGTGAGCTTTCTATGGAGACCAGGTGTGTACCCACAAGTCATTCCTTACTTTCCCCTTGCCAACTTCCTCATTCTCAAATTGAGTTATGTTTTTTTTAAATATAGAAAAGAAAGAAGTAGAAAATCTTCCCAGTCACAGATACTTGAAACTCTTTCAAAAATTTAGTAATTATCATCATGCTAATGGATTTTGTCATCAGCCTCTCTCTCTTTATCAATAAACCCTAGTATCTAAACAAAACACACATCCATCCCTGTTCCACAGGGAGTGTGACTGTGATCCCACATCCTAACTTCTTATCCGGAGAAAACTGAAGATTAATTTTGTTATACTACATATATTTGTTCATGCTATATATTTGCATGGAACTCTAGAGCAAGGCTCCTTCTCAGTAACATACACTATGTATATTAAAACACTTGCACACTTTTTTGCCTTAAGGTAAAAAATATCTGATTAAATTCTTAAGAGAGAAAGAAATACTGACTCCCATGCATAGAGTGCGGTTAAAAAGAACTGATTTACAGACAAGATAGTGAATCTGTAACTAAGTGTTTTAGCATTTGACTAAAACAATAATGGCCAGCACTAATTGCATGTGGTCTGTTGCACAGCTACTGGAATCAAATAGTAAAGAGGATCACAGTTCCTTATTAGTTAGGACCACCTACGGTGATGGAAAGCCTGAATGATCAAAGAGAAGACATTTTTATGCTGCAAATGTTGCTATACTCTTGAGCTTTCCAGCACAATTTAAGATCCGGTATGAGCACTTGACACACTAACATAACACACTGGGCAGCGCAACACATGTGATAATAGACTACACAAGCTTCACTTGCTTGAAAAAGAAGTGAATAATATTCAGTACTATTTTCTTGTTCCCTATTGCATCGCAGAATAGTTCTCTATTATTACCAGAGTGGAATGACTTATTTTTTCCTACTTGAATCAAACCTAGACTAGCTTTTGTTCCTTACACTGTATCATGAGAGATCCCATCGCTGCTATCCAGTGATCACTGGATAGATGATGTAAAAAAACAGGCATTATTTATTTGTAGAAGTACAAAGTAATCCAGTGTGATTACTTATCATTTGTAACTTGGTCATCCAGGACTATAGACTTGTTTCTGTCTTGGCTGAGTAGCTGAAATGTTTGGCAGAGAATAATTAATGGTATTCGAGTGACTATAATTACTAAGAGAGATTATCATTTTTAAATTTATAACTGCACTTTGTTTATTGTTGTTCAGTCTCCTGCCTTCAATAGATCATGATGTTTGGTGCTTTAATTAAACAAAATCTACTCTGTGTTATACAGAAGAACTTTATGGTTCAAGTGAAAGGTGTTGAAAAGAAATTAGCGTTAAAAAAACATGAACATTAAATTCTATTTTTACAAGATATCATCTGTCACTAAAAATCTACCATTAAATCATAGCGGGAACCTAAGAGAGCTTTCATTTAATATAACAAAGAGACGTAAGAAGACAGACAGATAACAGTGCTTCCAATAAGAGCAAGTTTTACTGAGCAAAGAGTATAGCAGTTGACTTTGTTGCTGTAAGAGGTGTGGGAAGAAGGAAGATTGCATAACTGGCAGAAGAAATACTGATTTCGTTCTTGTATAATTATCCCACACACTGAGAATGGTTGCATACCTTCTGCTCTGCATTGATGCATTTATTAGTGTGTGCTTATAGTCCAAACATATATGCATTTCAGACACTGAACTAAACTCCATTCAAAGCAGTTCAGCATTTTTCTCTGAAAGCTCTTCAGAACTCTTGACTTGAACACCTCCAAATTCTTCAAAATCTACTCTGAACCAACCCCATGTTTAAGGTTCAGATCTCATTAGTTTAGGCTAGGAATGCTCTCTAATTACTAAGAGAGTTTTCTCAAGTTGCACTTTAGAAATTCATCTTTTTTTTGTACGCTGTATTCATAAAAAGCTAAAAATTGTGGGGAAATTAGCATTGATGGATGTTTTCTTACCCTCCATCAGGAAATGATGTACTTGAAACTCATTACAGATCTTCATAGAAACTCTGCCGAATGTGCCTTGGGCTTTGTGCTGATCAGCACACACTGAGCTTACTGCATAATTCATCTCTCTTGTGCCACAGTTAATGTATAACATGCATTTCCTGTTAATTATGAAAATAAAGATGCGTTCTTTCTTTTAGAAACATAATCATTAAATTACTACAGAAATTAAGAAACACAGAGATGTGTTTTACTCATTTTACATGAAATTTCTAAGTCAGTGCTATCTTTGGCTCTGAGAACTCAGCAAATGCACCTTGCTACTCCTTCACACATCAGGCAGAGCCTCCCTACCGAAGCCTCACAGGGATAGGTCAGTTAGAACCCTGACATCCTTATGGCCATCAGGGCTACCCTCCTAAATGGAGCTGTGGAGCCCATTAACTTTCTTTCTTACAAGGAGTTTGAAATGTTTTTACGTCTCTCAACATGGATATCAATGAAACACTGGCAACCTGTAACTCATTTTCCTCATTCAAGGTTGAAGATTATTCAGTAATGTTCTACTTCACTTCACCAATCCATCTTTGTAAGTCCGTTCAGCCTCCCTTAGCAAAAGAATGAAGAAACAAAAATCCTACCTTAGCATCATACCCACACCAATATTTATTATTAAGTCACATCCTTCTGCCACCTCAAAAATTAGTAGAGTGTTGGAGCAAGAAAAGGAAAGCAATACTATGAACTTGAAAATTCACCATTCTTCTTTGGTGCAATGATGGCGAAGGAGGAGGCTCGTCAGAACTCCCTGGTTCATTCAGTTCCCATATTTCACCAATACATTGATTATTCTCTCTGGAGGAAGAATCCTATGCTGGGATTATTTGCTTTGAGGCTGGTGAGGGAACTGGGTCGATATTACTTTCATAGTTTACACTAGCATCAGGTCAATTTGGGGTTTTTAGAGGTTTTTACTAACTACCAAGGCAAGGTTGAGTCAGATGCAACAGAATCACAGAATCAAAGATGCAGTAGATGTAGTATATATATTCCAATCGTAATATTGTACTGCCTCTCTTGGAACATACTCAACTGTCACAACATGCAAATACCTACAACGTCATCTGCATTTTCTCATCACAGGTAGGATTATCACTTTTGGAAATGCAACCACATGTAGACTGAAGCTTACCTCAGATGCTGTGGCTCTGTATGTCTTCTTTAATGGGGCCCTAGGAAATGTATTACTCCTCACTGCTGAGGTGGACTCAGAGCTTTCCTAAAACGCCTCTTAAATATCACTGGTGTAAGCTGTCACTCCTTTCTTTAAGGATAGCTGAAAAATGCTACTTCACGATGTTTAAAGGGTGAAGATGTAACCCTCAGTTAAATTATGTAAGCAAATATGTAACAAATTATTAAAAGAAAAAAATCATGAAATATTCTTTCATGAAATGCAGGGATTTACAGTCATCTGACAATAAATGCTTTTCCCCATCATTTTCGCATTTCACAACAGGGCAAATTTGTGGTGTTTTTTCAAGGTATTGAATCTTTTGTATATCTTAAATGAGATTTAAGAAATAATTCTTTGTATTTTTTCATCTTTAGCTCAGTTTTGGAGCGCATTATCTTGGCACAGCCCATTTCATAATTACATACTACACTTGTTACACATTTCTTGTATAAAGGTGCTTTTTTTTTTTTGCCATTAAAGAGATTTCTTTTAGCATTTCTTATCCGTTGTTAGTTGGTTTACGACAAATTCAGACATATTCCAAGCTAGAAGTCCAGCTGTTCTAAACATTAATCATTTTTCCTTCCAAGCTTAAAACCTTGCACTGTTGCATTTTTCAACCTCAGGTTTCTTTCACTCTTCAACACAGTAAACAGTGGGACTGATATTTTTTAAAATGTATCTGTGCTGATCATTCGTCCATTGAAGTACGCTATCTGATTTGCCAGAATATCTTAGAGCTAAATTATTGACAGAAAGCCCTGACATAACATTTAGGACAAAAAAAATAATGAAAGTTATTATATTCAACTACATTATAATATTTTCAACTCATCTTACGGAAGAATGGGATTTTTGCAGTTTTGATCCAAGAGATTCAGAAATATGACAAAGTAAATCAAATTAAAATGTACTCCTCCTTAGTTCTGCTGAAGAAAGACTCCACCAATACTTAAATTTAAAAGGAAAAGAAAATCTCCCCTCTATGCAGTAAAAGGCAGTTCTCCTGCCCCTGCCTTTTAATTTAAGAATTCCAGGCCTACATTACTCTAAAAGTCACATGTATATTGTAAATCTTCTACACAATGAATGCTTGATTGAGCTTTAGATACAAGATAGCAGAAATGGTCCTCAACATAATATTTCTTCAACACTGTACAAAATTTCTGTGCACTTCATGTGATTGAAAACAGACGAACTCAGGAGATCTATTCAGACCCCAAACAGCTCCATGCAAAAATGCTCCATTTTCCTAAGAATCCTTGCATTCTTTTGGCTCCAATTTAAATTTGCTATTAACAATTACTGAAATGAACAAAAATACACAATCTGATTCTGAACCTATCTGAGGTTTACCTTCAGTCTTTCCATGGAAACAAATATCCGTAAGAATAATGGTGCTGGGTCAGACTGCAAGGATAGATAGTTTAGAGATGAGTCCAGAGCTGACCAGCAGTTGATCACCATGGGAAGTATCTATGAAAAGGCCTATTCTTGGGTCAAATGAACAAAGAATCAAAACTATCCCAACTACAAAAGACAGCTGACAATCATTTGCTTCACCTAACCAGAGAACACTACTAAGACTCTTCATGCAAGTTTTCTGCTCAATTTATTTTACAGATTTTTCTAAAAGAAGCATTTCCTCTGCCATTATGAAAAAAAAATGCCAAATTTTCCTGATTCATTATAGGGCACTTCTCCTTAATACACATATTGGCTTTCATAAGTTAGAAAACAGGTGGGCTTCAGTGTGAGTGCTTTGCAGAGCATGAAGTAAGGCAAAACTTCTCACAGATCACTAGCACCTCACCTTGAATTCAGAGACTCCTAAATGCAAATCCCAGCAGTTAATTTACTTGCTTTGCCTCCACATTAGGGTTACAATGCCTACATGCTTCTCTTTTGAAAAGAAGAAAATAACTTGGAGGAAGATCAGAGAAGGCAGCTTTGTTAGATATGGGAGTCCTTGCCTTGGCAAATGCTCTGTCCATCAGAAAAGCATTAAGCAAGTCTTTCAGATCCATTTACTCAAGAGAGATGTACCAACAAAGGGCGTTTTAAAAGAGTTGGATTAGAGGAATCCCAACTTCAGTATCATAATAAATAACCAGAATCTGATGCCTCTTGTGCCAGATTCGTTCTTCCTCTTGGAACAGCACGTCACTGTGCATCATGGAAATGAAACAGCAGATGTTTCCAAAGATAGAGCAAGATTCAGTGTGCTTGTCAGCTGTCTTCCTGGACTGCAGGCAGACACTGTAATTGTAGGCAGAAAGCCACTTCTAAAATGCCTTGCAAAATTTGGGAAGAGATCTAAAATTTTAAATAATGACAATGTTCCAAATATTTGTAGCTGATATTTGAAAAGCAAACAGTGCAGGAGGTAATACCCTTCCTCCAGCGAGTCCGTTCAGCTAAATCCCTGTACAGAGTCTAGCTGAATGTCTGCAGAAGAATTTGACACTAACTTCTACGGCAGTCATTCTGTGGGTGCGAGCTGATGAAAGATAGAGCGCTCTCAGAGTAAGAATCCTGTTGAAAACCCGTGGCAGCTTTAAAAGCAAAACCAGGTAATGGTTTCCAAAAACAAACAAAATATAACATGAACTTGATACTCCTTTCAATTTATGGTTAATCTTTAATGCATGGACCCACCCACAAAACAACACGTAGTTGTTTTCATTGTATATCTTGATGGAACAGAGAAAGCATTTGGCAATATATGCGCTTTCACTATGTTAGAAATAGCTAAGCAATTTGGAAATGGTGGACAGAATGTAAGAGCTTACTGCTTAGGACTATCTGTCTTCAGCTGTATCCTGTGTATCAGATTATTGTTTGTTCAGTTAGGAGGTTTTCAGATTAAAGATGCACAGAGAATAAATTATTTCAATTAAGATAGATGGTGCAATCACAGGGAAAAGTAATGGTGGAATTACAAAGGGACTGAGCCGCACAGTTTGCACTGAAACAAAATGCAAGATTCTCGGGACTTCCAAAACATATACCTTTTTGGCTCCCCAAGTTACTTTTTTCACTAGCTCTGAAGTTAAATGAAAATCTCATTATTCCAATTCAAGGAAAGTAGCACTGTGAATTTTCAGCAGGGCAAGAGCCACCATGGGATATTGTTTACTGAATGACAGAGCATATTGAGATACTGTCACTATTGGGAATAGACTTCAGAGTGGTCTTGTGTAAAGGGTGAAAAGACAAGGCAAACCCAGGCTAGCTGTAACTGCAAAATGTCAATTTCTTATTGCCATTGTGTCATTTCTCAGACAGAGTATACTGCAAAATACAATAATCTTTGGGACTCCCAGGATGACAAAGTTTCACTTGAACATAAAGAAAGCACATGCTACGCTGTGAAGGACCATAATCTCTTGTCATTTTCAAATATGCTTGCTCAAGTAGCCCCGTTTTACTAATGTTACACCTATTCCCTCTTTTTTGTAACAGTATTTATTAGATTTTAATTGCAATGTTGGAAACAGGAAAGGTTTTTGTTGTTCTTGGTTTTGTTGTCATCATCCCACAATGAAGATTTACCATTTCTTTAAATGAGATGACCCAGTATATTCAGTTCAGCTGCTAGATTGACTGTCACTGAGTTGTCAAATGCCAGTTATGAATAGTATACAGAAGAAGAACGAGTTGACCTTGAACTCACTAAATGTTTTATGAATAGTACCCATTTCCAGAAAAATATGAATATGTTTTCCAGATTTGCTCTTTTTGCTTTCCTTAAGGCTGTTCCCAGCAACAAATGCCTTTCATCTTACTGAGAGGCTTGTTACACAGAAGGTTTAGGAAAGGTAGAACAACATTTTAATGATGAATTTAATGCTTGTGGATTGTAAAGGATTGATTATATTGTAGGCTGAGTTCCTGGACCTCGCCAAAGGCTATGGAGAATATTGTAGCAATAATGCTAACATTACTTCCTAACAGTTGTCAAATTCAGTTTTATTATTTTCCATTATTGAAATGATTTGGTCTCGGCAACTATTCTATCTTCTTAATTAACATTTTTATTCTTAAGAAAATAAGAGTAGATAATGCTATTTCAACAGAATAAATGAAAGCAAATATAGTTTTGATCTATCTAACTCGTACAACCCTACACATTATTCCCAAATATCAGAACATGACCTTAGCGACTCCAGCCGGTGCTGGGAACCAGGAATTCTCATGCATATGCCAGAGAAGACTGCAGGAAAAATGGGGTGGTTTGTACTGTATGACCCAGGTCACAAGATTCAGTTTGTAACCAACAGAAGCACTCCAAATAGAATTAATTCAGGACACTTGTATTCAGCACTAGATTTTGATCAAACACTTCAGAAGTAAAAAATAGCTGCTAATTTACTCTGCCATGAAATATATTGGTTCCTTTTCAAATACACTGGGTCCTTTTCAGAAGGTACTTTCAGCTCTTTCAGAATTTGTGGACAAAGTGGTTTCTAGCTAATATATATTTTTAAATGCTTTTTAGAAAGCCTCTTGCATAAGAGTTCATAGCAACAGCTTCTCCTACTGATTTAAGAGCACAATAAGGTTTCATAAGAAGGATATACTTGAGTTCATAGATTGCTTGTTTTTTGCTTTATACTTTATTCACCATAATCCTTACCTCCTCTTAGTAAACAAAAACAAAAAACAAAAACAACAACGAAATAGTAAAAGAGGCAGTGCCACTATTGATCTCTACCCCAAAGCAGGTCCCCTTGATCTGGATTGAACCTGTCTCTGTCAGTAACAGTTTTTCGAGGAGACCGTGCTATTTAAAATGTTTCACAGGGCATCTAGTTATTTGTTCATTTGTTAGGAATGGTGGAAGAGACTATAATAGACAAGCAGCCTCAGCTGGCTGCTGGACGTAAGACTAGATCTAGTCATGTCACAAAGACAGAATATATTTTCTGTGCACTGTGGAAAATAGTTCTCTGATACATCTTGACCCAAGACTTATTAAAAAAACTATTACTGATATAAATTGAAATTCAAAATGCACTTTGGAATTTCACCACAAACATTTTTTCTCTAATGCTGGTTTTGATGTTATGAACAAGAGGTGAGTGGTACAGGCTGCAGAACAGTATATGCATAGCAGTTATCCATTCTACACTTACATGATCAATCTTATAGCTGAACGTAAAAGGAAATATGTTTTCCTGCAGAGCACAACTCCTGTTATCTGTACCATATATTCAAGTACATTTGGGAAAAGGACAGAGACTCTCATTATAATCTTTTTTTATCTAATGAAAACTATCTTTGTAGTTTTTAAGGCACTTCATCTAAAGGATAGCTTTGATGTACACAAATAGTAGAAAAGAATGTGAGGTGCCAAGTGTAGTCCTGACTGTCCTGTGTCACTAGTAATATCAAGGACCACTAATGTCACTTAGAGAGGCATTCAGAGCGCTCATCCCACATAAGACGTGGTGAGAAGAAACCCTAGACCTGCTCCTTTTCTTCTGACACACTTACAAGACAAACACATGCACCATTAAAAATAACACAGCTCTGCTCTGATATGTTTCCCTCCCATGTGTCCAACTTAAAAATATGCCTCAGTTCACAGTGTTATGCTTATTAAGATATAATATTACCGTTCTGCTATGAGCCACTTCAGAGGACACAGCAGGGAAGCTGAATCCCATTGTGCTAAAGAGGGCAACCCCTTCAAATCCAGTACTGGAGCAAAGCATTCTCCTCTTGCAACACTCTCTCGTCTTGGAGCTTTTCCTTTTTTTTTTTTTTTTTTTTTTTTTTTTGCCTGTCTTTATCTCATTTTATTATTTTCTGGTTCCACCTCTGAAAAGCTGTGGTGACATAATTGACAATCCCAGTAGTTTCTAGGGGCACTAGAAAGTCATGTATTACATTTTCTTTTCTCTGCACAGGTCACTGAGCAACCAGCCTGATTTCAGCACACGTTTTGGAGAGTTTTTAATGCTGATTTGTTACCTTTATTTAAAACAGTCTGCTGATGGGGCGAGAACCACTATGCTGCCTTAACTTATTATTTTGATCTTGCTTTATTCCCACAGTAAAATCTGACCACTGGTTGCAAATGCACTGTTACTCGTACATTAACAAACAGTAGGGGCAAACTCAATCCTAACTGTAAGTGGAGGCTGAGGGTATGGAAATGATGTAGGGTTTTTTTTTCTTCTTTTTTGGTTCATCTATATAAAGGAACTCACATGTGTCACTGATTTTTTTTTTAATTTTTTTTTTTCATTGAAAACAATACATCAAAATGCTGTTATAAATAATACAGAATGCCACTGAACATGTGGGGCCATAACCAAACCTTGCAGTTGAAACAATAAAAAGATTGATGCAATTAGAAATATGATTTCAGAAGAAGTAGATTGGAAAACTATTCTGTTTGCATCTTAGTAACAGAGATGTTTTACTTGGGTTTGTCACCTGTTTTTTTTTCAATGAATATGGTACAGTACACCCCAAGCTGGTGATGAAGGGCTGGCAGTTTTTCCCCAGCAGTTTAGCTAGTCAGTTTCCTCACACTAAAATTACCAGTGAACAGCCTGACCCCTGGGGTTGGATTGCTGTCATGGTGGTGCCTCTGAATGCTTCCAACATTTAGCACTTATTCATCCATTAGCTCATCTTATTTGTTTTCCTTCAAAACACCAGCAGAAAAGCAATTCGATAAATTTGGTTTTCAAGTATCACAGGTTTTTGTGGCACTTTTAAAAACTTTATGCTTCTGTAAATTAAAGGGTACATACAAACTTTCTGTTCTGATAAAATTTACCACAAATTAAGAACATTTATTGACTTTTTATAAACAAAACATTACTTTTCTTACTTCCAGCCTAAATTACTATTATCACGGAGGCCCTTCATTCAGCAATGACCATTTATGATGGAAGAACTTCCATGATGAAATAGAGTGGTCGAAGATTTGGCCTGAGTATTTTTTCACTGCTTACCACATCCCGCTTCCCATCTCAAAACAGCAATGCCTTCACATCCAGTCTCTATGAACCACATTTGTGATTTGGCTGTGATTTGGATGGTACGAACGCCATTGGCAGCAGACAAGACAGCTGTAACCATAATGAAAGTGAAAGGGTGGTTCAGAGTTGTGTGTTTTGTTTTTTTGAAGTGCTGAAAGTATTATTAAAGATACAACAAAAGAGAACGAATGCATCATAATCTCACACTTTGACAAAATATCCAGAGCTCCATAGGCTGACAGAAGAAAGATATTCAGAAAGTCCAGAGGGGTGAAATTACATCCATCATGTAAGGAAGCAGTAAGGATGTAACTGAAAATCTGAAGAAAGGCAAGGACTGAGTGTAAGAGATGTGCATAAGCAGTAACTGGGAGATGCTGCTGTGCAAGTGCTCAAGCAAGAAAGGTGCAAAAGCAAACAAGAAGACAACTGAAAAGTCCAAGAATGCAATTTCATATTATTCTTACTTGCAGAATACGTGGTTAAACAAGCCTCTTATGTAAGGAGTACTTAGGCCTTCTCTCTTTTATCAGAAGGACCACACTGCTTTATAATCATTTAAAAATGCCACATTCAAATGAAATGTATTATAAGGATGAAAAAGTCATTTTTACAGGATATTTATACACCTAGCCAAACATTTTCTCTGTAAAGTCTGAAAGTTCCACAAAAGACCCTAAACATTTTATTGTCTTTAAATGATCAGAAACAGTCAGCAGATTTGATCAACAAGTAACTTTTCCAAAACTCTCTAAATACCAAGCAGAGTTTTTGCCCTAACCTTTATATCCTTTTTTTCCAGAAATATACATAGATGACTGGTCCAAACTAGATTTGATTACTAAAGATGCCAGGATTTACTCAAAAACAGACATCTAGTATTGTGTTTAAATATGGCTGACACGTGTTTTATGGAAATCATAGAATAACCAAGGCTGGAAAAGACCTCTAAGATCATCCAGTCCAGCTGTCCACCTATGATCAATATTTCTCACTAAACCACATCCCTCAGTACAGCATCTAAACATTCCTTGAACGCCTCCAGGTCGGTGACTCCACCACCTCCCTTGGCAGCCAGTTCCAGTGCCTGACTACTAAAAAAATTATCTGGTTTTATAAAGGATTAAGTTGTCTCCAAAGTGTACACAAAGTTACACATTAGAATATGTGTGTTCCTCATTTTATTTCTGAGTTATAAAAAACCCTGCATACCAGATAGCCATAGGACATATGAAGACCTGGCAGTCTGGAACCTTTCTCCTCACTTTTAGGTGAACCATTCCTACTCTTAATTGTTCTTAATTAACCTGTATCTAGAGAAGTTGAAAAATATAAAATACATGAAGTTTGAGCAAAGTCTAGAGAATCGGAGAGATAATGGAAGGCAGAAGATATGGAAAAATGTTATTTTCTACTACTTACTGGTAAAAGTCCTGATAAGGTGGATGTTTGTTTACATTCCTCAGACATCCCCTCTTGTCTAACATTGTGAGTATTCAGTAAACACAAGCAGTGATATGACAGGCACCTATTCAGCTTTCTAATTATGTAAGTACAAATATCTACAATTTGCTTTTCAGCAATTTCTAACAGTAGAATTGAATCTGATAAGAAAGGGAAAAGGTGAATTTTTATATAGTAATTCCCTTAGGAAGCAGGGAAGTAGAATTAAGCAGAAATGTTTGTGATTTTTAAGGCAAACCGACTGTCAATTTGAAAGAAATCTATAAAAACAAGTGATTAATAGAGATGGAAGTGATTTTTCTTTTTCCTCAGAGCAATTAAAACTTTGGGTTTTTGTGTTTGCTTTTTTTGTTGTTGTTTTCTTAGCAGACAGTAAAAAAAAAAAAACAACAACTTTCATATCAAAGATTCTGTTTTCATATAATTGAAATGAATGCATGAGGCAGCTTCTAAGTCAAATCCCGGAATGGATTAAGAGCATTTTTCTAGTCAAAAATGAGGAGAAATGAAACCAGGATCTTGGTGTGCCCTCTTCCCTCTTGTACTGATGGTTCCTTGGCACACTGATATACGTGCACCCACAGCTGCCTACCCCAGTTGGCCCACAATGGCTGCCTTGACACAAAGATTCACTTGGCAGGTGTTTACTTGCATCACCTTCAGGACCCCAGTGAGTTACCTTGACTGAAAGTCAAGCCAAAAAGATTCAGTGTGTGCCCCCTTCAGGTCCTGTTCTGTCTCCTCAGCAGCAAACTACTCCATTCAGATCAAAAATCAATTTAGTTGCAAGGTCATATGGAAATACCTCACAGCACAAAAAACTTAAGTCTCTGTCTTTGTGGAGGTCTTTGGATAAGTAGGCAATTGACCACCTAAAAGCTCTGGCCATACTTCACATGCAAAGAACTTCATGTCCATCTCCTGTACAGTCAGTGCAATCAATCAAACTCAGGACACAGTCTCTGCTGCCACTCCAGCTGTTTTTTTTCTCACTGTGTTTCCTAGTGCAGTTCACTAGTAAACTACAACAATTTGTACTAGAAAATCTTGAATAACAACCTTCCCTTATCTACAGACAAAACAGTTCATATGATCCCAGCAGGGGGAAAAAAAAGAGTTCTGTTATTGAGGATTTTACCATTTGTATTGCTTGTATTGGTTGGAAGCTTGGTTTGCAGGGGGATGGCATTCTTCCTTCCCCCACATCCCTGTTGGTGAGTTGCCTTATTTCTTTATTTCCTAAATAATTCATGAATAACTGTGAGGACTTACGGTACTGCTCAATTATGATGGTTTGTCATAACAGAATCACATAATGCAGCACAGGCAAAGATTTAATTGTATTCTAATTGGAGTCCTCATAGCCTTAAAAACATAAAGCAGAGGAGTTTGTTTCACTTGCAAATGTGGGCTACAGACATAATAAGTGGCCCTGTGATGAGCAATCATCAGGGGGAAGGCCTACCAGATGGCAGACATGAAACAGAAACGTTTTTTATTTCTGCAATCAATAAAAAAAAAAAAAGTGAGCTGGCAATCCTGCATGAAAAACTTTACACAGAACTTTTTCACAGAGATGAGAGACTTTTTCTTGGGACATACCACCTGGGAATTTGTGATCATTGTTCCTACCAACTTGTATAACTTTAACATCCCACCGAGCTGACACTTTGACACTAACAACTGTGCAGGGAGTAAAACAGATTTACAAGTGGCAGTGACCTTTTCATCAAGGGAAGTAAAGTAGACTTGAATCCACCATACCCCCGACTCACAGTCCTGACAACATCATTCAACATACGGTAGGAAAAGCACTTCAGCAAAAGTTTATGAAAGTGACATTGACACAGCACAGTACGATAAATTGATCCCAACACCATGCCATGAGTTTTAAGTAGCATCTCTTTTTCTTTTTTTTCAGAGAGATTAGACATGTTTGCTGCTTAAATAATTTAGTGTCATTTGTTACTCAGAGATGACAAAATGCTGTGGTATCAGCACCTTTTTAGTTATGAACAGGTAATCATTTTGATCACCCTTCTAACTGTAAAAAAAAAAATAAATAAATAAAACAAATAAATAAATGGCTACAATCTATAACTGAATGTTCCTACCATCATTTCTTTCTTATCTTAGAGCCACATACTTCTGCGCTGCATGCACAGGCCTTATTCTCTACCTTGGATCTTGTTACCCTAGCAACTAATAGCCAAGCTGGCATCAAAAAAAAACAGAGGTGGCCTCTCTGATTTTTAAAGGAAATTGACTACTTTAAACCCAGTGAACGCCTGTTTTAATTGCACTGTTCATGGTTGTGAATCTATCTCAGCATTTTTCAAGAGAAAATATCAGTTTAATTCAGCTCTGCAGTTTGCTGCATAGAAGCAGTAAAGCAAAACTTCTCCTGCTGGAAACTTCAAGCATAGATGATTTATTTTTAGGTATCTAAAAGCCAAAAATTAGGTCTGCATTTGCTCATTCAAACTCTTTGTAATTTCTTTATGATATAAAGGCTATGATTTTAAGTTTCTGTAAGAGTAGGAATAGTTTACTTAGAAGCATTGCACAACTACAACTTATAAGGGTACTTCACCTCAAGAAGAAAATTGTTGGACAAATTTATGGTAAAGCAAATTTTCCCTATCGATCAAGCCCTAGAGGGACATTAACAACACTTAAAGGAACAAACTGTAGAAGATGGAATAACTGACACGTATAAAAACTCAACAAGAGAGCCGAGAAGTGCAAGTAGGAAATGGAACACTTTAAAATTACATCCCGGTCATACCAAGGTCCATTGGCCATGTACTCATTCCAGATAATTAATTTACAACACATTAAACCTCTGTGTGAAGAAGGAAGTTATGCATCAGTTGTGTAGGAATATAAAGTGTTATTGATTTAAGATTTCTACTGTATCCTGCAGTGACAGAAAGAAACAATCTAGTTGCATTTTAAAGACAAAAAAACCTTTTCTGAAGGACACGTTTGCTAAATAAGTGCACTTTACACTACATTTAACTGAAGTATTGTTGACATCCTAAAATAAACATTGTTAAGAAAGAAACCTTCAGCATAATTAGGAGATCGTGGCATGACTGGATAGTATTGGCATTCGCTCTAAGAATCAAATGCTTGGAGGTGATAATGCTCTCTTTTACAGTAACAGTTTAAAACAGAAAAACACATTGACAGATATTATTTAATGAATAAAATATGAGTGATCCAATAGCATTAATACACTACAATACCTAGCAAGAGTCATACGCCTTTTCCTCATGGGGGCATTGTGCACGTAACATGTAAGGGAAGGAAATAGTTGCAGACTGGCGAAGTTCTAAGACATGAACATCATGGCCAGTTCCCTTCATAGAGTCTTTTTCTGCAATTAAACGACAATTTTCATATCATAACTCAGAAAATTCAAATTTAAAAGCTGGTTAGCATTTCTCACTGCAGTTCAGCTTCTCAGGACCATGGGGCAATGAGAATGTCTGCCCCGCATTATTCACAGCTTTCAGCAAAGATCTACTAACAAGATCTACTAACAAGATCATTTAAGACTTGCAGTAGTTAGAAAGAGATTTCAATCTGCCTACATGCAATACACTCCCAATTGCAAGAATTCCATTTCAAGTAAGCAATAACAGCAGAGAAAACATAAAGGTATCCATAATTGAACTCAGGCTGAACTACACTGATCTCACAATAGAGAGGGAAGTGTTAACATTCTGGTAGAAAGTTAGATCGTGTCTGGGATTCGGTACAAAATACCCAGAAAGAGGCTGTGAAAGATCTAAAACAAAGCCTAGAATTCTGCAAAGGGAAATTACTCTAGCAATATAGGAACACAGAAAATAAAACATTACAATAGCTAGTCGAAGTACTACAAAACTCTTAGCAAAGTGTAAAATTCTGGACTATAAAAACAGGAGAGTGCACAAATTCTACAAATGAACTCATGCATAGAGGCACGTAATGCGAACGAAAAAGATCCCTAGCATGTAGAAGATTTAAGAATTGCCATTTACAATTTGCTGCAAGAGACTGTGTGTGCTGGCAAGCATACACAGTAAGAGCAAAGTAAATGACAACACAAGATCCTTTTGTAGAAATCTAGCACAAAGCCTCAGGATGTGAAGAAGTGAAAGCCACGAGTAGACAAAAAAATGGCAGCAACAGAGATACCAGAGCTGGAAGTCCACACATCAAGAGGGAAGCAACTCAGGAAAAAACTAATTAATTTTAAAAACTTTTTTTTTCTCCAGTTTTAAGCTTGACTATTTATGAAGAAATGAGTGGTGGTTTCTCTCAATGCTACAGTCAAAACTGAAGTCAAGTGCATTATTCATCATGGGTACTAATAAAAAATTTAATGTCAGTGCTCTCCAAGAGTGAAGGGAGCCTTTGGCCTCAGTCTACATCTGTGAAAAGTTATATATCTTATTTATGGAAAGCTTATGTTAACTGAAACTGTCTATAAACTACTTACTGCCATTCCCAATAGGAATCTGATAAGCATCTTTATCTTACTGCCTCCTGAAACTTCATAATTATTTCTTAACTAAGAATGGTTAATTTACAAAACAAATACAAATGTAAGTAAAATTTGTTGCCTGCACATGCATATTCTGGAGCCTTTGAGACACTGCACTGCATACAGATTAGAGGACACATTTCTATATGATGTCTACCCATCCTTTAACCATTTCTGCTCTCAGACTAGGACTACAAATAACAGAGGAATATCAGGATATTAGCCTAGTTGTGCACTTTCCTGTTGGAACCCTGTATAAAGGTCCTCCAGTTAGGCCAAAGAGCACTTGTAAGTCCATTTTCATACGGGACAATGACCAGATTCCCAAAACATCATATGGGTGACTAGCAGTAAGTTGCAGCTTTTGCTTGGTCTGACAGAGACTTTCCACCAAGAACTGTACCTTTCCCTAATCTTAAACTCACACTGTCCAATCACTGTGACAGAAACAATTACAGCAATTAAAAGCCAGTATTGGCAGTTCCATGGTGGGAAAAATTATCTATACCACATGCAGCTGTACACACAGCAATAAGACAGAAACCCCTGATTAGTCATAAGAACAGAAAGGGCAACCCTTGTGAAAGATCCCTGCATTTTCTTAAAAATATCATTTTCAGTAAAACTGGTGCAGGCTAAAGGGGAATAAAGAGGCCATGTTACAGTAACTGCTGGTCCCAGAGTTGTGACTCTAACTCAACGACACAGGAAACTTACCTCACAGAAGTGTTGCCAGCCCAGGATAGCAACTTCTCAAGTAGGTGAAGCCATCATGCATTCCGCTCTGTGGACACTGAGACATCCACATCCGTTTTCTTCTTTAGCAACCAAATCATTATTCATCCTGAGAGAATATGATTCATTATGTAAGGGACTTTGATTTCAGTTAGATATTTTGCTTAAATCACCTATTTTTCTTCTTAAAAGTTCCAATATTTGGCATTAGAACTTGAAAAATAGCAGGCAACAATAATTATCATTTTTTAAAAGAATTCAAGTAAAATTTAACATCTCTGCATCCCTCTTTAAAACTGCAATGAAATGAGCACTTTTTTTTCTTTCTCATTCTTTAATAAAAATACCTTATGTCTTTTGAGATCTCATCAGTCCATATAAACACATTACAATGTATACGGTACACTACAATGTAGGCTTCATTAAGTATCTGAAATGATGTTTCAGTATTTCCCTGGAACTAACCGTAGCACTGCATTTTGGAAAAACACACATACACAACTCTTCCTTTTCTATCATTTTACAGTGAAAAAAAATATGAAAAATAAAAAGAGCATTCTTAATTCAGGTTATAGGTTCAAATGCACCAACCTTAACTATCTGCAGCTTTAACAGATAAAATGGACAAACGACAGTAAGAAAAGCAAAATAGAGTGATTTCCTGTGGGGATGCTTTAGTCACTACTGGTATCATCAGAAGAAGAGCATAGGCTGCCTTATATATCACCCATCTGACAACACTGCTTCCCCCATCAGTATCAGAGCTGCATGTCACTTAATAGCTTGCTCAATTATGAGAAAGTGTTAATAAGTAACCTGGGCACGTTCACTCTTCACTAAATTATAATCAAGACTTGATTCTAGATTTTCTGATTGTTTTTCTCACACGACATGTCAAACAGAGATTTCATTTTTTGTACACCTGTATGGATAATTACACTACTATGCTATTCCTGTTACTATCACATTTAAAGATCTGTTCTTCTTTTCTTTAACTTGTAAATCAAGATACAGTCTCACAGAACATTTTGTTCTTATGAAGTCCTTTTTGCCAATAATTATCAGCCTAATAAGAATTTGGAGATTTCCTTGGCAAACATGATAGCGTGTCAAAGAAGGTACTGATCAGCAACACCCAGACACAAATCGCTTACCTGCTGTTAGGGGTCGTGTTAGCTCCCTCATGCTTGCGCACCTTCATTTGCTATATGCTATGGTAACCACTGCACATCTCACATCATAAGCTTCCACCACACCAAGCTGACTCACAGCAGCTGGACAATTGCATGTACCCTACAAGAAAAAAGTTCAGTAAAGAAACCTGGTCCAGGGAAACAGAGTGAGAGACCCAAGCTGTTAGTCAGGGAAGAGAATATACAACTATGGAAAAATATATATATGAGGCTTAATTATGGTTAAGAACAGTCTTAATGAACATGAAAGTTGTAATTTCAGTTAAATATAACAATGTTTTATTTCTGCTTATTCCCCAAAGTGTTTTCTTTCCCCACTTTTCACTGAGAACAAAAAATACCTATGTTACAATGTTAGGATTTTTATGTGATTAAACTTCACTTTTACTATCCTTTACTGAGTGTTTCTTGTCACACTCACTGTCATGGATCATGAGCATCTGAGTCATCAGACCAGGGACATTACTAATGTGCTGCTGTATCTGTCCTATAGGTACATATTTATATGTAAATGGTGTATCTTTGAATGAATACCTGTTAGTGAGCGCATCACAAAAGAATAGGACTATTTTTATATTCCTGGCAATAAGTATCTTGCAGTACTTTGAAAAAACACTTCTCTGAAAGAGTTTTGTGTACAGTAACTGCAGCAAACTTTAAAATCAAACCGTACCAAGAATGTAAAGTGAAAGCAGATAATAGGCATTGGTTTCTTTCTTTCTTTCTTTCTTTCTTTTTTTTTTTTTTTTAACTATTCATCCATACTTACCATGTCCCTCTCTAGAATCCATGGATCATTATTCTTTGTAGCTCTTTTTTCTTCAGTGTAAGACTATGGGATGAAGTCCACATTCTGAAATTACACACAAATATGTTATAAAAAATGGAGTGTTTGAAATCAATTCTAATGTTAAATGCAAAGGACATTCTGGGCTCATTAAGTAAAAATATCTCATTTAATGAGCAGGAAAGCACTGGAGCACACTGAACCCTGACACAAAGCAAATTATTTAAGTGATAAATTATATTTTATGGGGAATGTAAAAGTTAATAATACTCAGGGGTAAGGTAATAAATGCAGAGGTGTAACTAACTTCATTGACTGCTTTACTTACAAACATGCCATATGTACCTGGCTACTTGAAATAGCAATAAAAAGAATTGGCAAACTCACAGAACCAAAGATTCATATGGAGACCTTTGTAGCATTCTTTTCCAGTAGTCAATCTGCGTTTTATTCTTTTCAAACTCATTATTCTCCTCCCTCTCTCACTTTAGGATATATACCTCCGGTCTTTGCTTTTCACTTTCTGTCAAATATTTGATCTTGCATTCATTAAAACTGAAACCTTCTTATCTACCAGAGAGGCTAATAAAATGAGTGCTCATTTACCTGAAATGATGCCCTAGAAGTGACCTGAAACTTTACTTGAAGAGAACCAATCTATGCTGAAAGAAAACAGTGGATCAACTGTTAATCCTCTGCCTTTCCAGTACATACAAGTTCAGTGGATGAATCTCCTAAAGTTATTGTTCAGTGAGATCAGTGCAGCAGATGAACTCACTGAGGATACACATGCATAAGCCTGTGCAGTAGAATAAGAGTCTCTACTACAAACACAATTATCAGAGCGAAAACTCTTTCACTATATTTTTAATTGTGCAAAGGTATATATCAAGTAGAAATCAATTCAGGAAGAGTATCAAAATTATTTCCTATTACTATTTCCTCAACCTTAGAAATGAAATTTGTGTTACTGTCTCTATACTCTTTCCAACTTCATTTATATATTTACATTTCCAAGCCAACAGCTAGTGTTTTAATCTCATGGATGCATCCAGGAAGTGAATATGAAGCCAATGCACTGGATTTGTACAGTTTGTATATGTATAGGATGGTTATTCGCACAGCACAAGTAATGATGTTTGCCAAAACTTTCAACAGACTAGTTATAAAGAATTAATCAAATTAATCATGAAAAGATTATTTCAACTATTTTGTAAAAATAAGAGTTCATACTCAATCCGAAACAAAGTTGCCTTCACATTAGCCTTCTATTTACTTTTGATCTTTAAACAGCCTTATGATAGTAATCAATGGTCTTGAAAGCAATCGAACAAGCTCAATACATCACTTTGAACGTGTAAAGTCAAACTATATACAAGCAAAAAAGTGCTTCTGACTAGATCCAGTATAAAACAAGCCAATAGGAAAAAGAATCATTCAAAAAGATAAAAATCTCTAACTCAACCTCTTCATTAAGATCTAAAAAGCAGCAAAGATTATACGTGTTTCCTAGAATACTTCTGAGACACACTTCTGCCAGATTATGTAACTAGAAATAAAGAATCATATAATGTTTATGTGGAGCTACTTGTAAATTGGCAGCTCTGTATGATGCATGACAAGAAATAGTGATAAAAGACGCATCCAGAAAAATTATACGCTTCCAAATACACATTTGAGCAACTTATTCTCTCCTAAGTACTCAGATAACATTACACAGGTTTTGAATCTGAACTGGGAGATTCAGACTTAGTGCATTTTAAACAAAGCTGAAGGTTTTGAATGCTGGATTCTGCACATGGAATAGAGCAACCCTAGATACATGTACAGACAGACAGAGGGACAAGAGGTTGGAGAGCAGCCCCGCAGAAAGATGTAGGAGTTCCAGCTGACAGCACATTGGACCTGAGCCAGCAGTGTACCCTGGTGGCCAAAGCACTAAGCATCCCCTGGGAGCACCAGGCCCAGCACCACCGCTTGGACAGGGGAGGGGCTGTCCCACCATACAGCTTCACCCCAAACAGTGGAGTTTGGGAACCACAGCATGAGAAAAGACATAAAACTATTAGAGAACAGCCAAAGGAGAGCTACAAAGATGGTGAAGGGTCTGGAGGACAAGACCTAACAAGTTGCAGCTGAGGCCCCTGGGTTTGGTCAGCACAGAGAAGAGGAGCTGAGGGAGGCCTGATGGCCTCGCAGGGAGCGGAGGGGCAGCGCTGAGCTCTGTGTGAGAGCAGCCTGAGGGAAATGGAGCAGAGATGTGTCAGCAGTGTCAGGGAAAGATTCTGCCCCAGAGGGCAGCGAGCATGGAACAGGCTGCCCAGCAGTTCAAGGATCATGTGGACAGTGCTCTTAGGCAGAGTTTGGACAGTCCTGTGTGAAGCAAGGAGCTGCGCTCAATGATCTTGTATTCCCATTCCACTCAGGATGTTGTAGGCTTCTAATTAATCCACTAACTCCAGAAAGCAGGAAATTGCAAGAAAAAACTTGAACATCGTAAGAATGCTGAGTTGGAAGCACCAAGAATATAAGCACGTACATACATTAACATATTATATTGAGGAGTTTAGAAGGTTAAACTAGAGATGTCTGGCATCACCCTCCTGTGTTCCACAGTAGCTTATAGTGAGACACGCACATAAGACTTGTACTACAGCTCAAAATGAGGTTGCCATCAAAGGTCAGACTACTAAAACAGGTAAATACATCAATTCTTGTATTCCCGTCAACATAAAAACGCTGAAATATATGGAGAGGCCAATATCTAGATCCTTGTGAAACCTTATGGTAAGAGCATTTCGTGTTTGAACCATCTTCCTCCTGACTACAAAGCATTTTTATGGTCAATAGTCTTTGTACACGGGAAATACTACTCACTGCTTGTGTGTTTTTGTTTTTTAAACCTGTAGGCTATCAAATATCAGATAAAAAAAAGATATTAAAAAAATATCATGGGAGAAACCTATCCCTGAACTAGCAAGGTATGCTTGTTATATCCTTAATGAAAAGTTTCTCCAAAGATCCTTTAAGATGGTTTCTCTCAGATACTCATAGAAAAAAATCTGTGACAAAAGGTATCTTACAGCTGCAACTTTTAGATTCCAGGTGAAGCAGATTTCAAACTGCAGAGATTTGAGGAAGTTAAGGTACAGAAAATCACCGCACTAATTGGTCTTCCTGATGAAAGATTGATCCCTTCTGGTTAAGGTGATGGTGTACTGCCACTAGCGATTGTAGTATAAATGTACACGAAAAAGAAAAAAAGAGAAAAAAATTCCCTCTTTAATGCAGTGGAGAAAACAGCAGTTCATTCATATTTTAATTTTATTTATATATATTTTAAAGAAATACTTCATTCTCTTTAGATAGCTTCAAAAAGATGCAAGGAGTAAAAGACTCCATAAAGACGCCAGGAAGATGAGGGACAGAGGGGCTCAGCATGTTCTCTACTGAACTTCCACCATACTCCATAATGAAAAACATGTCTTTCTAACCAGTAGATGCTGCTATCTCTACTTTTCCAAATATTACATTTGTGTTTTCAGTTATACGTAGAATAACTAATGTACTGGTGCCAGTCAGATGGTTTATATCACCAAACCCCCACAAGCAAATTTGTTTTACACAGCAGTTGAATGAAAAACATCCTGTAGAGAGCACAAACATGAGGGAATGGGAACAGAAAACAGCACTAGCAACATGATTTAAATTAAGTGAACATTAATACCTCCAAGACACTGCCTTATTGCTTCATATATATTTAGCGTGAAAAGCTGTAATTTACATGTACAATATTTTTAACACCATCTATTAATCAGATACATACAGCTACTCCGTTTAATTGATACTGTAAACAAAAGGCCTATTTAAAAACATATGTTGCAAATAATTAAAATGTTATTATGCTGACTGTGCCTTTCTCTGAGGAAATTGTAACATCTGTATTAACTGTGATAAGCATTGATTACCCGAAATGATATAAATATTTGGGGAGCTAATAACAATCAGGTAGGGTTTCAGTGCATGCTATAGACAGCAAAGATAAATTGCAGGAAACTTAGATCAAAGTTGGTTTGTGAATAAGTTTGTTTTTGTACTTAATGACTCAATATAAAACACACACAGAAAACTCTTCAGAGATTTAAAGCACACGGAAATGCCATAAAGAAACATCCCATCCTGTGCAGCGTTTCTGTAGAATCTCCCTGTGCAGTGTGTTGGATGTCAGCACACAAGAAGGGGAATGAATTCAGTCCATCAAGTATTTACCATGCTTTTTTTTTTTTTTTTTTTTTTAAACCAACATTAGACATTTCTAAGAATTACTTGCCTTTTTTTTTTTTTCTTGTAGGGCAGAAAGAAAGTATGTAATTCTCTGCCTTCCCTTTGAGAAGGTTATTTTAATGATGCAGACATTGAGACAGGGTCAGCCATATATTGGTTCTGTGTGAAACATTTATTTTGTCTGAGTTACTTTCATTAAACTACCACAGACTTCAGTAAGGGCTTACATCACCTGCCTCGGTACTTTATTGGTGCCTTTTCCTCTCCCACTCTAACATCCCTCTCTATATAACCCTTCTGTTATAAAGGTTAAAGTATGATAGGTCGTGTCACCTATCTTACCAAAGACTGGATTTCTGGAAAAGATGAAGACTTAAGGTGGAGTCCTGATAAAAGAGGCAAAATGATTTCAACCCCAGTGAAGGTAAAATGGCATTACTGAAAGCAGAATCTGCTCTGTACTCATTAAAGAGAGCTTTTATTGCCACCCTGTATCATCCTTTGCACACAAGACAAAAGCTCATTCCTTTCAGTATGAGAAAGAGAGCACAAGAAACTGCTTGGAGAGAGACACAGCCACGCGCTGACGTACAGGAGCAAGGGCTGAGGTCCTGAGACGGATCCTGTCTTCAGGACTACTGAAACCAGCAGCACCAACAGAGGTGCCTGGTATATCAGCAGGACTCTGGCCCAGGTAATAAAATGGGTGCTTTTTGCTGACAATGACAGGAACAAGTTTTACCCAAATGTCTGAATCCAAACATGAAGCAAGTCATTGCACGTGACTGAAAAGCCCTATTGACTATACAGTCCCACAGGACTCTCCATACTTGTGATCAGGAAAGAAGCAGTTTATGTAAACCTTTGCCCATGATTCAGGCTTGAGTAAACAAAGACTCTCTATATTTTCTGCAAGCGATCCACTGTTAATACACAGCATGCAGCATTTGTTTCTTATTAAGTTATATTTTCATTTCTTTGCTCTTGTAATTTAGGTCTTTCCAACACTCTAATTCTTTTAAGCATTGCATTAACTTGCCATCTTATAACCTCTGTACAGCTTTCTCTGTGATTGTTGTAACAATTTGTACTATTCCAAAGCACAGGCACTATTTGCATCTCTAGTTATTATCTTGTCCTTGTTTCCTTCAGACTAGCAGTCCCTGATTTTATTTTTTTCTAACCAACAAGAAGGCTAAAAAAACATTATCTGCAAAAAGCATGATGTTCTGTAGAGACAACAATAGCTGTTTATTGCTCCTTGCATAAACTACTTTAATTACCTTTAGATTACTGGTGTTATTCAAAAACATTCACTTACAGCTCAGGGGGTCCATGGGCATTTACTGACATTCTTTGCAATAGGCTACTTTGTCTTAGTTGCAGCAAAGCGTATTACAGTCTTTGTCTACTCAAAGATAGAGTGACTTATCAACAGAAATTTGAGATATTCACAGAGTTGATATTTGTGGCATTTATTATTCAAAATAAAATGAACTTACAGCAATACAACTGAACATTATAACTTAGTGCAATAGTAGTGCCTTTGTGAACAAACTGCTATGTCTAATTCCATATCTATGGTGAGTTAGTGCATTTTTGCTCAAAATACAGACAAATCCAGTTTTATACAGTTACATATACACATCATGCTGGCCATGAAAGCCTAGTTTGTTTGACAAGTTAAACAATTCATTTATTTTCTACAGGTCTGCTAGCTATCATTGGGCTACAGCAGCACGGTAGTACAAATTATATGGGAGAGCAGGACACCTAAGAACACAGAAATAGAAGATAGCCATTTAAAATATACCTCAAATGCTTTTGCAACAACATTAATAGACTTGCATAGGGCACACAACCAACTGAAAAGATCATTATTGATTATATGTTGCTGAGTGCCACAGAGAGAGTCGGCTGAGTAGGGACCTTACTGGAGATGATGCTAGGAAGGGAAAAAGGGTCTTGTTAAGTGCTATTTGGTCTCTTCAAAAATATCAACTGAGAAGGTAGAAAGCTGTAGTAAAATGTGGAGATCTTATATTTCCTGATTTCTTGTGTACTACACAGAACTATAAAATGAGTTCCTCTAATGCTACTAGTGCAATTAATAAAGATCTGCTTTCCCTTACTACAGCCTCTTCCAAGATAGTTTCTTGGCACACTGTATTTATTACACCATAAACATAAATAGCGCAGGGCTGATTCACTCTACATTACAATAATGATATTTTAAATATGTAAAGGTTGCAGTATCCCACATAGCTTCCCACTACAAAACAAGACGGTACTCAGTCTTAAGATTCTATGTCCCTTTAATGAATCTTCTCAACAATGCGGGATGTAATTCCATTTAGATGTTACAGTGAGGTGGAAATTCACATTTAGGTAGATATTTGCCTTTCATTGCTATCTCATACAGTCACTGAGTGCACTGAAAGCTTCACAGGTTTTTCAATATGCTGGAACAACTCTTGTGTGTTACTGTTATGTTAATGATTGCCGTAATATGAGACTATGCTTTTGTAAGTACCAAAGATGTCTGAATGCATTTGTTTCTAAACAAGACACAGTCTGTGACAAACACATACTGAATAACAAAAGGAGGCAGAGGGGCTAGGGGACTTGGAATAAAAAAAAAAGGAAGAAAAAGAAACAAAACATAGCAAAGCAGCCTATCTGAACAACCTTGATACAGGACTATTAGCTCTATATAGGGCTTCAGCTATTCATTCTATTTTGCTTTTTTCGGACGATACTACCTCTATTGAAGAAAGGAATTTGGGCAGAAATAATTAGGTTCTGTCTGAAAGAAAAAAAAATGAAAGAGTGACTTAACAGGGGTTTTATAAAATCTCATGTGTCTCCTCTGTAAAAGAAAGAATTTGTATACAACTATAAATTTTTTATGTTTCTATCAAACATTGATAATAAAGGTTTTAATATTTATAGTTACCCTTGGCCAAACTCTCAGAGTTGCCTCTCCAGTAGGGTACACTCACAGAGGTACTCATTGCCTTTGGGTACCGCTGATTGGGACAGTGAGCACATCATGGATTTCCCTTCGGAATATAGCACTGATACCCAGCTCTTCTTAATCTTCTTAATATTCAATTTTAGGCATTCCTCTGTAATCAGCTTTATCCTGAATTCTGATGAGTTCTTGTTTTACACTGGGAACTGTGTCTTTTAACAATCAATGTTATTAAAATGACCCTTGATAGTGCATGATTCCACAGTGGGGATTTTCAAAGCTATGTACAAAAATGCAGATCATTACGACTTTAATATGGAAGTTTAAAATCAGAACTTCTATCTGCCTTGTTCAAAGTAATTTTCCTAGCTTTGAACACTTGCAGTACACGATAGCTTATTGCAAGATTTTGGTTTTCTCTTCACAGTAGCCCAGAAGCTCTGAAGCAAAGGAGAAAATACAGTGCTGGAGCATAGCTAGTAGATTTATGGTCACTGATCTGCTTGTTGCCTAAGAGCAGATGAATTAAGGGGCTTTGTGATGCAAGGCGCACTGTAGAGGGTACATGTTTTAATGCATTATTATAACTTCATGGGAGTTACTTAATGATCTTTTTGACTAGCTTTATTGTTCACTGTCCATAAGAACCATCGCATTGCTGGCATAGATAAAATATATTAGGAAATGAGTTTCATATCAGTTGCCCTTCTAGTGAACCTGTGAATCTCTCAAGTTTGTTTCCATTGTACAGCAAATATGACCAATACAATTACAAGGAGATTATACATCATTTTGTTGCAAGTATATGAACTGGGCACGAGTTTGTAGTGGAGCTGAGCTGGGACTGAGGAGAGGTACCTGCCTGCAATGCCAATGTTCCACTGAATAAAATGCAACATACAGATCTACCACTAGGCTTGCTTCTTATCGAGGAGGAGAGAAAATGCTGTGTTAAGGGGGCGTTTAAGCTGAAATGAAGATACAAACTGCATTGTGAAACAGAGCAAATAAAAAAAATAAAGCAGTGCGTGAAGAAAGTTTTCATAAGTCTTTCAAGGCACACAGCAGAGGAAAAGAATTTTTGTTAGTAGCTGGCTTTTTTTTTGTCTTTTTTTTTTTTTTTTTGAAAGACTTCGTAATGAAGATTATCAGTTGCTGTGCAGGTAACTGCTCATTAGAAATCACCAATAAAAAGGCTGTTTAGACTCAGCAGAAAGGTACTTCACATTAAAATGGAGGAGAGTAAATACGGACTTTTGAAAATCAAATAAAGAAGCCTTGAAACTACTTACCCACCCTGCAGTTTCAACTCTAATTTGTTCCGTCCTGAAGCAGAGTTCAAATATTTAAAAAGTATAATAAAACAGAAATCCCAAGCATCTCATATTCAACAGCAGTTTCCTTTCCTCCTTTCCTCCTAAATGTCATGAAAGGAAAGCCTAAGAAATCAAAAGATTGTTTCGAAAACAAAGGAAAAGAACGCTCGTACCAGAAGAACATGGTGCCTGCTCAGTGTGAAAAACATTTCCCCTTTGTCTTATTTCCATTATCAAGAGTAAATAACCAGATTAATCCCAATGGTAAATTTACGCAATGGTAAATTTGAAGGTAAAAAATGCAGCACTTCACTTGAAAAGAGGACACATCTCTACAAGGAAGTGAATCTAAGTGGAATTTGTGAACTTGCATTAGCATTTAGGTAGAAATTCCTGTATGTAAGTGACCATACGCAGATCTTTACCATGAAACTGCACCACAAAAATCATACTTGGAAATAAAAATACACTCTACAAGTAAGACTTGCAGAACAAAGCAGTAGGAGAAGTTTACCCATCAAATTTAACTATACTCTCCCTTTAGTGCGTATAAATTTGGATGCTGCTACTACTGAAAGTCTTTCTTCTTTGCCTCACTCAGTGCCCAGGCAGGACGCTGCACCGCATCTTGGCAAAGATTCCATAGCAAAGGAGATTTATTATCTAGACACCCATCTCATAAAGTCAGAAAACAAGAGGTAAAAAACCTCTTGGATGCAAAAGATGCAGAATAAAAAATGATGTCATACATCCTCTGATGATGCCTGTGTCCTAACTTAGCAGAACTAAGTCATACATTGATATCAGTGTATTCTACCACATGTTATCAGGTTGCTGCTTTAAAACCAACCAATTCATCAAGGACTTGAAACCTCTCTATAACTGTATAACCCATCTGAGCCCAGCCCTGTGTACTTGTTCAAACACAACCACTATTTCATAGTCTTTCAGCCCTTCATCTAAGAATATTTGTAGTTTAAGATCTAACAACTTTTTCTTTAACTATGACTTTATCAAAACAGTTATGGGTTTTCCTTTATGTAATTCTTCTAGAAAAATGGAAATTAAGACAGAATTTCACTGTTCAAGGAAACCTTACACTCAATCTAGAAGACAAGCTTATCATATTTCTATAGGCTTACTTGAAATAATCTCCTAATTACTCCTTTTGCAATAACACTCTGGAAAGGAGGAAGTGAGTGGCAGACGTCTTAAACACCAGGATGCTTACAAACTCAGAAATTTGTTACTCAAATTCAAGATTCAATTTACATTCTTGACTTGACTTCTTAACTGAAATAAAAAAAAAAAGCTATCTTTTTAATGTTCAGGAAATTATGAAGGGAATGATATTTACTTTAGACTACTGCAGCGCAGTTGATTTACCACCAATATAAAAATTGAAGTCTCATTGCCTTGTGGATCAGTACTGGAATCCATGGAAACAAGGAAGAGTGTAGAAATAAGCATTTATTATCCTATGAAAACAGTTGAATTCATTTAATCCTTCCTAAATGACTGCAAAATAATAAGTAATGTTTGTTGTTTTTTTTCTCATTTGCTTATTTCTTAAGGGAAAAATGTGAGGGCACAGGTAGATTGTACTACAGCAGTGAGTACTTAAATACATTCAACAATCGGTAACAACTTGAAGTAAAAAACCTGAGTGAGTTTAAAGAAGTAAGAAGTAGCCATATGTAATGACTGTCCCTTTTAAAAATCTAAGATTTATGCATTCTAATATTGGTAGCATATAGAAAAAAGTAAAACATGAAAAATTTTCTTAGAAGACTGCATGCAAGAACATAGAATTAAGCAGTTAATCTTTAAGAAATTATTTGCTTTGTTTAAAGAAAAGAACAAAGATCATTAAAAAAATCTGACTCTCATCTAAGATTACTGAAAGATTTACTTGAGGCCATATTGCATTTCTTGTTTTCCTGATTAACAAATCATCAGCACACAAAGCAACACAGGTGGTCAGTCCCCTTGGGGTCACATCAAAGGGGCCACCATGAAGCTTTAGATGTTATTCAAAAGCAATCTGAAACTTGTCTCTCACTGTTTGTCCCATCTATTGTACTCCACAGGGTCATCTTTAAAGGAGTGTCTGGCTTACAAAAACCCACTCATAAAAATGGTTTTCTGTGACTGATCTGGGAATGGTTTGTTTTCAAAGTACTTGCGTTACAAACTGTATCATGCTAAAACTCTATTTTTATATGAAGCAATGCTTTTGGTCCTTACAAACAAGAAATTGACTTGTACTAAATAACAGTCTATGACTTAGTAAATAACATGTCTATGATTACATCCATAACTGATGTCAGTTGTGTCCATAAGAAAATCACATAGACCAACAAAAAGAAGAAATATCATGTCAGAATAGCTCAGCCATAGCTCTTAGAAGAAATTCTGAACTACCATACATTATCAGTTCAAACCAGTTGTTGCAGTCCTTAGATCAGCTCTACACTAAAATTTTATGCCGTATATTTTGAAGTTTCTTCTGGAACTTGAAAATATGTCAGGATTTTATGTTTTTAGAATGCCTCAGAAGCACTGCATGAAGTAATGTTTCAGTCTATATCCTATACTCGTGGAGAAGGTTTGGTTGTTTTTGTTTTTTGTTGTTTTTTTTTTAAACATTAGCACTTTGAAGACTATCAACATTGTCCCTTAGTGCACACGAGTTGCAGGAAAACATCAAAGTCTTATTAAGTTGACAGTTATTCCATCAATATCAACAGGATGTTTATAAAGTATGATTCATGTTGGGCATACCAAGAAGAGAACACAGAATTGTAGCTCTCAGTAATAAACAAAACCAATGACATTTCTCAGCTGTGGAAAAACTATTAAAGAGTTATGGGCAAGTTGTCATAGGAAGAAAAACCCAACAGGGCTTCCCACTTTTAATAGACAGGCCGGAAGATGACTGCAGAACAATTTCTGAGTTTTTAACTTTATGCTACGTGCAACAAAATCATCTGAAAACCCTTCACAGAGGATTTACTAAAACACAGTTTTACATACAGAGTTAGGAAATGCTTTCAGAGAATAAAGCATTCATCAAACGTGGTTTTCAAGTCATCAGATGCAGAAGTCAAGCATTCAATTTCTGAGTTAGTTCTGTCCTACTCTAACAAGGCATAAACATCCTACAAATGTACTTTTTCTGCGGTCTTAAAGGACAAAACTTTAGAAGTTAGCAGTGGATAAGGCAGGTTCCTGCAGAAATGCTTCTTGTCTAAATGTGAACTACAGCTTTTGACTCCCAACAAATATTACTTCATTCCTATGCTGCAAAATCCTAAGGATTTGTAATTAAGAGTATGAAAAAAATGTACATGTGCTAGTATCTGTGTTCTGTATGAAATTATCATTGTGAAATGTTTTCATAACGCATATTGGAAGATTTTAATATTTTTACAGCCTTACTGGATCACAGAACTTCCTCTTTTTAAAATGTCTGCTTCCAGCAATAGACATTTTTAGATATATTGCTGCTAGAAAAGGGATCATCCCTAATGAGAAAATGACTAATCTAGAATCAAGAGTAGATCTGAGTAAAATCAGGTAGCAGCAATAGCCTGGAATATAATTTAACTTAACCAAAGACTGTGGGTGGTCAATGCTTACAAATGAAACAGCAAAAAAGTGCATTCTTACTGTATTGCCTGGAGTGCTTAAATTGACCTCTTAGGAGGGTAAATATTGTGTCTATCCAGTTGACTATGTAGTCAATATCAAATAGAGCAAAGGATTTTTTTTCCGTACTAGGAAAGTAACCCCTCAGTGAGACTAATTAATTTCCCAGAAAACATCCAGGATATTGATCTGAGATTTGAAAATACTGTTGATGTACAGTAGTCGTCACACGTGAATAGGAACCATCTTTGAGGAAGCTTTAAAGAAATGGGACAAGCACTATTATAGGGTCTTTCAAATTAACACATTCAGACAGCTCAACTAAGAAACAGACAGTCTGAGCATTTTGACAAATATTTTTTACCTTATAATTGCTCAGAAAAAAAAAAAAAACATTTTCTATAAATCTTAAACAGATTTTTGAGAAACTTACTGAATATTCTAACATAAGAGCTTCTCTACTAACTTGTTTTTAACACCAAAAAGTGCAGTTTATCAGTTATGAGTACACAAGAGGGGTTTATCTAATATCTTAGAGGCACGGTCCCTGCTCTGAACAAATGCATTTGAAATGTGAAAGCTTGTTAGATACAACATCTGTAATCATCGTTGGTATCACAGAATCACAGAATCACAGAATCACCTGGGTTGGAAGGGACCTCAAGGATCATGTAGTTCCAACCCCCCTGCCTAGCAGGGCCACCAAACACACACATTCAGATCAGGTTGCCCAGGACCCCGTCCAACCTGGCCTTGAACACGTCCAAGGACGGGGCATCCACAACCTCCCTGGGCAGCCTGTTCCAGGGCCTAACCACTCTCCTTGTGAAGAACTTCCCCCTAACATCCAACCTAAATCTTTCCTCCTTCAACTTTGATCCATTTCCCCTAGTCCTGCTGTTGTCAGCCCTTCTGAAGAGTTTACTCCCCTCCTGGGTGTAGGTTCCCTTCAGGTATTGATAGGCTGCAATGAGGTCGCCCCGCAGCCTTCTCTTCTCCAGGCTGAACAAGCCCAACTCCCTCAGCCTGTCCTCATAGGGGAGGTGCTCCAGCCCCCTGATCATCTTAGTCGCCCTCCTCTGGACCCTTTCCAAGATCTCTATGTCTTTCTTGTACTGAGGGCTCCACACCTGGACACAGTACTCCAGGTGGGGCCTCACAAGAGCCGAGTAGAGAGGTAATAAGGTCTATCCCAAGCACTGTCAGGAAATACCCTGCCTATAGACACATGCACAATAAGCATCTATTTAAATCACCAGTGGTAAAATATTTCTTGCTACATCAAAAAGAACCTATTAGTTGTATGACAGAACTCAGCATTTTGCAGAGGGAATGATTATTTGCATCAATTACCTGAGTAAGAGACTGCGAAGCCCACGCAAACATGCAGATGTCTCTTCACACGACAGTAGTTATTGGGTTTCATGTAGGGTTTAAGATGAGATTTAACAGCAGTATCTGTTCAAAAGAGAAGGCAGGTTGGGCCAGGTCAGCATCTCTTCGTGCATCACCCTCAGCCAGAACTAGATCTTGAACAAACATCACAGTGATTCTAGAAGCCTGGATTATTTGAGGTAATTGGAAGCTGCAGTGAGTCCTGCCTATAGAGGAGCTCTGCCCATAGGATATGCCCCACACTCCCCCAGAACTCCAAGGAAGATTTTCAATGCCAAAAGGAGTGGTTTTAGTCAGGAGACATTGCTCTGTGTTGTGTGGTAAAGGTTTGCAGCAGCTTGCAAGGTAAATAAAATCAAAGATGATGTGGTAACTGGAAATGAAAGGAGGACAGAAATTAGGGACTTCCTTGCGGCAGAGGCGGATGGGCAAGAGAGGTCAGCCAAGTAGGAGAAAGATGAGTGGTGTTTTTGCAGTTGCTGATATTAGGAATATTTTACAGCACATACAAGATGGTATGCACCTCTAAGGGCACAACAAGTCACATTTTCAAGATAAAACATCCAAATAGTTAATTGTGAAAACACGGTTAAGGATCAAATGCAGCCTAGAATAGATTTTTATGCATTAGAATTTCCTGTTAAATTATAGGGGTTTTTAAAGGAAGTGCTGACAGTCTCTTAACCATTGCAGTGTGAACAAATGAATAACAATATACATATTCTTCTTGCTAATAAAGCTTTATAGCCTTGAAATTCAGTGTGGAGTCAATCTATTGATAGCGGAGAATTTTTGAAATAAAGGCTTTATGGTGCTTTCCTCATTCCACAACGCAAAAAAAAAAATCACTACAAAAAAACAAAACATAGTTCTAGGGTTTACTTTTATTAGCAGGCTTCTAGAGATACCTGTGATTCTTTTTTTTCCCTGATATGTATGTTCTTTATAACAGCATTAAAGTCATAAGCAGTTTCCAATGGATGCAAAGATTTCTTCCAACTTGAGAAAGCACTGGAACAAAATACCAAATTTTTTATTCATTTAACTAGAGTCATTGCTTACATCTCAAGTTCATTTTTTTTCTTTGATTTTACACTACATTTCCCAAAAGGTTTTCCCATTAATATTAACAGATTTATGAATCTCATTATTCTGATTTATGTCTTTTCAATATATTTAAGGCTATGTCAATATTAAGTTATTTGTCCCTTGTGAGCACCTCCTACACAGTTTGGATTAGAAATATTTTTAAACATATATTGAGAAGTACTGCTTTGGACTCAGAAGCAATATCCTTACATAACTCAACTGCTTCTTCAACCGTGTAGTTTACTTAGTGAATCTACTCAAAATAACACACTCTCCACGTGTGGGACAAACCTCTTTTAAGATAATCAAATCATAATAATTTCTTTGAGAAAAATACAGGCAGGATGCTGTAAATACACCATACTACAGGACACAGTGCGTACACAACCTCTTAGCAACTCTGCAGCCTGAAGCTGCTCTGAAGCCTTCAGAAGGCCATCCCCACCATGCCTGGCCCTTTACACCAACCTGGTTTGCTCAACTCTACATGGCTACACAGCTATTCTACTGCCACGTGAACTCCCAGTGTTCCAGTCTTTCCCAGTTTTGAAGTGAGAGCAATCTGCATGGGATGAAGGAAACAACTTAACTACTGCCTGGAGCTGCATCCCTTCGGAACGCTTGCCATAATATATGGGATGCATCTGAAACAGCTAAACTGCCAGCACAGTGCTCCTGTCTGTCTGCATGACAACATGATTTTTATTTATATGAATATATATATTAGATGAGGCTCATTAATTTCAAATACAAATGCTAGTGTAGCAAAATTAGAACTTGTCCCGTCTCTATCAATATTTCTCTGCTCAGTATTTCTTCCTGTACCACTGGTTTTCGTACTCACATCACAGTCGGTATGAATTCCCAAACAGAATTTCTTGAATGGGTCCAAAAGGACAAGGCTACACAAAGAAGCAAAACAAAAGAAGTTCATTTCTCAAGCAAAGGGTCCACATGTTGGGAGTAGTTTCTTTTCCTTTGCAGATTTGCATAATGCTGAAATTGATTGCTAATTATCATGGTCGCTAGTTTCTATTACCGCGTCTATAATAAAGATAGAGCTGGTATGGAAACACTTCGACATAACTGACGTTTATATTCTAGTTTAGCCATACAACATTCCCTTTTACAAACCTTCGTGTTTGTATTAGAAATGATCAGAAATATATTGAAAGTAATTCTGTGTATGATGGCAATCAATGTTTGGGAAAGAAAATCCCCTCCATGGACACACACTATTGAGTCTACCAGAAAATGATTAATGCAAATCGCTTATTAGAGCAACGCGAGGACATCATTTAATCTCTTGTTAGGTGAGCTCTGCTTTCTGCTCTGATCTCCCATCACTGGGCCTTCCCAATTCCCAGAGATTAGTCCTGATGACATTTTATCTTGCTTTGGTTTTTGCTTTTTTAAACATAATGAAGGGAATTTCTTTCAGGAATACTTATTATTTCTTTGATGCTGACAAATACAACACAAAGATTTTTCCCAATAGTTCAGCTTTTTGCGAGATAAAATCTGAAATCAGTTGTTCCTCTGACTCCACAAGCATGCAGCAGGTCTGCAGATCTTGATCAAAGAAGAAATCTATCTAGCCTGCAGGCCATGTCAGAAGAAAAGACTTTGTTCGTGAGTGTCCACATATATTCTGATAAGTTTAGTAACGTTTCTAAAAGTATTTGTAAAAGAATTATAAATTCCATATTGTTATAAGCAGAGCTAGACCATTCTCATTAAGTGTATGTTCCGTCATTCATAGAATAGGAGTGTAAGTCTCTTACTAATTAAAGAACCACAACATCACTCAGGAAAAGTACCTGCAAGTTTCTGAAAGTTCAAATACATACAGATTGCATCAGGAAATTCCTAGGAAAACAAACTCCTTTAATCCATGAAACCTGGACTTCCACGGCCCTGGGAGAACTGAAGGTGTGCTAATGTATGCTCGTCTTCCTCTCTGTTGCTTTCCACTATGAACAAAGCACAGAGCTCCTTAACAAGTTTTACAGAATCATAACCTTCTCTCTGTGCCTTCTAATTATCAGTACAGGATTGAGAATATCCTTTTTCATATGGGTTACTGTAAAGTATGCTTTCTCCATCTGGAAGAAATCATCATAGAGCTCACTTAAGAGGAGGCATCTTTTTCACAGTCAAACTTTTACTGAGCAATAACTTGGCCACTGTCATTTCCTATAATTCTGCACTAATGGTGACACATTTTATTAAAAGGAAACACATCAGACAAAACAGCATAATTTACAAAAAGAATTATTTGTCCTGGATTTACACTCACCCATGTCAGTAAAAGTAAATTGCTGCTTGAGCTGAGAAACCTTAAGTTGGACTGTAAACAACAGTGCATGTTACAATGCACACTGAGAAAATAAGCAATGCCAGCTGTAACACACTTGCTACCAGACTGTTTGGCATCTATTGACTGCGGGGCCCTAATCTTTCAAACAAGCTGTGTGCACAGATCCTGGGAAGCCAGAAGATGTGTGCTTCTGACAGGACGTATTGGAATGAAGGAATAAGGTGCAGGTTAGCCCTGTCTTTTTCGGTTGGTTTTTTTTTTTTTTTTTTTTTTTGCTTGTTTTCTTTCTTCCTCATATCACATGAGTTATCCTCCAGCTTCCAATTCACATCCTGCCTTGTCAGGTGACATCACCTGTCTAGAGGCATTCCTCCACCTTCTCACAGGGCAGAGCCAGTCTTACCTTTACTGTGAAAGCAAATCTGAACTCCCTCAAACCTCCGGAATTCAATTCCTCTCCCTTCTCCTGATATTAGAAAGCAGTTCTTACTACTTAAAAGGACATTCCCTGGCAACTGCTTAATAACTATTCTCCTCTTCACCGCTTTTATTTTTAATGAATAGATTCCAAGATGTTAAGGCAGGAAGAAAGCACAATGAACACTTAAGACTACATTTCCACATACACAGCCCTTCGGTCAGCATTCAGCAGCCCCCACACCTCACTGAACTTCAGCAATCACTTCTGTTTCTGCTCTAATGTCAAAGTTTTCTAAAGATGCCATTGGGAAAGATCCTCTGCATGTTCATTTTATTGTATTATTCATTGCATTTTGAAAATAGTGCTATATAAATGAATATAGTTATTGTGTATTATTTACTGTTCTTTCTAGAGCAGGCTGCAGTCAATTGAGACCATTACAATGTGGAGACACTCTCAGGATAATCAGAACCACTACATTATACCCAGAATTGGTCAAAGCGTTATTCCTGAGGGGAAAGTGAGCATCTTGGCTAGCAGCACTTCAGCGAACAGCAGGAGGAGCAGCAAACCCATGTCCCCTCCTCCTTTCTGCAGCACACTGAGGAGGGCAGAGGGGAAGCAGCTGCCCTGGGACCATACTCCAGCAGAGCCTATGCACAGGTTACCACCACCCACAGCAAAGTAGAAGCAGCCTTGATTTGAGCTTTCCAAAGAAAAGCCAAAAGACATCCTCTAACAGCGCCAGGTTTCAGCGTAGTCTGGTGGTACAAGGAAAAAGAGTAAGAAGAAGAACCCCAGCATGTAAAACCACACTGAGAGCAACTGCATTTCTTCAGCTGAAATACATCTAATTTGGCTGCTCTGCCTTGTGCTGCTGATCCCAGACAGAGAGGTGGCCGTACTAAATGAGAAACACAGCAGAGCCAGCCCCTACGAGATCTGCAGAGCTCCTTTCCTTCTATGCCTGCCTGATGCTGCCAAAGCCCTCCCAGGGGCTCCACAAAGGAAGGTGAGAATCTGAGGAAGAGCAGAGAGGCATTCACAGGAACCAGACAAGTTGGGGCCAGCAGCCCCACATGCACCTGCCCAGCATCAGACCTCCAGCTCCAGTGCTGCTGGACCCAGGGAGATAGCAGGCCAGGGAGCAGAGCTGGATGGTGGTGGCAGAACGAAAGAAAAGACAGCTCTCATGGCAGCACCTGATGCCAACAGATAGAATTATCTTGGAACGACACAAAGAAAGTTTGCTAACACCCAGATTTCCTTCAGCAACTCAAGAATAAGGTGTTTCACCCAAGCTGTCTGCCAAATTCTTTTCTTTAGCTGCTACAGAAACAGAAGTCTCATGTACCAGTGATTCATCCCATCTATCTTAGTGAATGAATTACTACAACTCATTGACTGAAAGTGCCTGCCTCTCTATTGAGTAGAGGAAGCACAGTTGTGGACAGGCCATGTGCTCAACTTCAGACTGAGCAAATTCGGTGAAATAATTTAATAGGTTAAAGGAAACTTATCTGTAGGATTAGGAGCAAGGAAAAGAGGTTCCCCAAAGCTGACATTCCCTGATATATGGAAAGCCAATGTGAGGTCAAAGGAGGAATAGAGTCCACCTAAACAAAGTTCACAAGGGTACAAAGTAACTGTACTTAGTTTGATCACCATTAAACAGTAGAACATAAGTTTAGGTCATGCAAAACTTAGAGTAACAGCTGTAAATTCTTCTCAACAAGAACCTGATAAAACACTTGCAATTTCAATCCAGAGAAGCAAAGTGAAAACCCATCAAAAAGTTCACCCCATCATCAGCCAGAGCAAGTGATGCAACTGTTTCTATCTCACCATCTTCTCCCTCACTGTGACAGAGATTAATATTTTCCTTTTCATAAGTTCAGTAACAAAAAAGGAAAAGTTTGTTTTCAACTTTCTGGTATCAGTGGGGAAACAAAGCCACGATAAAAAGGACAAACAGGAACCCCACACCTGACAACAATGAAGAATCTTGCTTTCAAACATCACACAATTGGCTGACACTTTTTTTTTTTAATGGGCTAGCAGCTGCGTGACTCATTTATGTATGTTTTGCCTGCCTTAGCACTAAGCAGACTGATGTAAATAGGAAGTGATGAGGAAAATCAATTCAGGGCAAACACATTTTTTTCAAGGCTGTAACAGGAAGAGATAGGAAGCCCAGGAAGATACTTGATAGATATTCAACTCTGCAGAAAAGAGGAAGCAGCGTGTTGAAGCACTAAGCTAGCTATTTTGAGTTGTTGAACGGAAACGGGATACAGCACAGAAAGGATGCAGATAGGATGCATTTTGTTGCGTAGCAACCTAGGGAATAGAAGCTCCCGCATGTAACTGAAGACCATCTGCTTGTAGGAGAGGGAGAGAAAAAACACGTGTTTAAAAGGGAAAAGAAAAAAAACCCGCAACACTGAAAAAGGAAGTTTAGTACCCTGAACGTGTCCTGGTCAAATCACACTGGTAAGAATTCAAGAGTTAGAAGAACTTAAGTCATTGTATGCAGCTTCCTTCTACAGTATTTTTGCATTGAAAATGTTCTTAGGGAACCAAATTAAGCTTCGGAGTAAAGCAGACAAACCGCCAGGGAAGATAATGAATTTCAAGGTACTGAGTTTGCTCCCACTAAAGCAGATTGTGACTTTTTATTCCCTCTACAGCAAAGTAAAACAGCATTAACTTTCAGCACATCAGCATTTTTTACTTGGTTGTACTTTCGCACCTCTTCCCAGAACAGCACCCAGTCACCAGACTGCATGGAAATACCCAATCTAATTCCAGATTGCAACACAAAAATTTTCTGTTTATTTTTACTAATGCAATTTTTGATGCTTAAATAAAAGAATAGTAGATTGATTTCAGCCAAATTAGAATCAGGATTTCCTGCAGTGCATTGAATTAATGACAATTTTACAGCAAAGGATTTACTACGATTAAAAAAAAAAAACAAAAAAAACAACACAAGAGCATTCTGAAGAAGATATTTCCATTAGTAGCAAGTAAAGGAAAAACTTAGGAAAAGAAAAAACCCAAAGCCTTGCCAGATGGAGCTACTGGTATCTGCTGATGGTCACAGTTCTGATCCTGAGGCAGCCACTAAACTGAACTGTTGAGCACTGATGGAGACCAAAAGAGGACAGCGCAGGACACGCCAGGAAGAAGCTCCATGTACCCGGATAGGCTGGCTTGCCCCAGTCACAGCCTTTTGGTGATGCACTCAGCTCCTCTTAGCACAGACCACGGGAAGCGTTGGTCTCTAGCTCTGTGTGCAGTTGTGGCCATGGGGCACGCACCATCCCCCCACATGAGTTTACCATATGCCTTCTCTCATAGACCAAGAAAAATAAATGCAAATAGCTGTCCTTGTTTTCCTCATTCCAGTTTTCTGTTCTTTTTCTAACACTTCACTATAAAGATATTTCAGATGGGCTCGCAGTCATTTTCAGAGTCATATGGTGTGTAATTGTTGAGGAGAAAACCATTATAACCACCATGTCAAATTTATGGCCAGTACCACGCTGCACTGATTAGCTTCTGGTAACATTACAGCGTTCCTTTGATTGTATTTTTCCTTATCTGGTAACCATTCAGATGGGACTAGCAGCAGTCTGTCACAACAGGACACATTAGGCTGAAGTCAGGAAACTCATGCTGCCTTTCTCACCTTTCAGATCTCCCAAGCAGGGGTGGTTCTTCACTGAAGTTTGCTCTCATAGCTCTTGCTTTATGTGTTTTTTAATATCTACATATCAGATCTATTTATATCAAGGCTGATAAAATCATGCTTCAGCACATCCCCTGGTCTAAGCACTGGTTCTGATGCCATCAGAGTCCATCCCTGAAGTTGCACAGGCTGATTACTGTATGCAGGTGGCAGCATAAGCATCTACTTACAAACACATCAGTGTGTGCAAAATATAAAACAAAATGAACAAGCATGAGCTATTATGAGAAATCAGAAAGAAAGCAAGGACTAATTAAACTTGCACCTAAGCAATTATTCCACCAGAAAAATTGCCACTGTTGCCATGCATCTGGAACCACACAACACTGTAAAAACGGGTGTTTCAAAAAATTAAATCTTAAGCAAGTCCCCAGAGCTTTTTAACTAGAACACTTAATTATTCAATTCTTCTATAGCCCATAATTTGAATTGCTTCGTGCCTCAAAGGTAGATGGAAGAAGCCTAACGCTTGCAAAGAAATTTGCAAAATACTCACTGAGTTCATGGCAAAACAAGAGTGCCCAAGAGGTTCAGCACAGGCCTAGTCATTAAAAATAAGTCAATAAAGGTAACATTTCTTATTAAAAAACTACATTACAAGACGACTAAAATAGCCACTTCTTTCCACACAGCGATGCCAGGACAATCTAAGCAGAAAACATTTCTAGATAAAAGGAAATATTTAACTTGGGAAAATGTTTTTTTATGTTCACCTTCACTAAGAATAACTCCACCTGAATAGATGAGACGTTACTCTAATTGTTGTGAAAAGGACAGTTAAAAGGACAGAGATAGAGCATGCTCACAGAGACAGTACATAAAAACATTTTGAAGAGCTGTCCAGGTTTAAAGAAAGTTGAATTCTGCACATTTTCTACTCATATTCTGTGATCTCGAAGTCAAGAAAGCCAGCACATTGACTGCTTGCATAGTACTAATACATTAACTGCATGTTCTGAAATGCCAACTTGCAAATTGGGATTCTTAGCCAAACATTAGAGGGTAGAAGCAAAGCAGAACCTTAGCAGAACCTGAGTTATGCCATCAGCTCTCATCTCTCTTATATGGGAGATAATTAATCCTTAAGGTTTCAAATTAACATAGAAAAGTTAATTTTTGCATGTCTTCTCTTCATTTTGCCCCAATGGGCAATGACTTGACATTTAATCAGAACACAGCAGGTCTCCTGACACATTCAACCCCAAGGAGATGCTAAAAGAATACGCATCTCTGCACACCATACATGTCCATCACACTTTAAGATGTGGTTGAATATTCCATGCATTTCCTTTCTGCATTTGATGCAATGAGCAGACGTCTTAAACACCATTATCTGCTCAAAGTGCAGTTGCATGAAAAATCTACAACAAAGTAGCATTTGCAAAGGAAACAATGCTCCACAAATAACATTACTTTTCTGTGTGTGTAAAATAAAAGAACCAGCAATAAGAGTTTAAAATATTCCCTTGCTAGTTTAAAAGCCAACCTTAACTACATTCAAGTCACTTCCAGTTTTGGTGAGGGATTTGTTTTTGCTTGTTGTTTGCTTGGTTTGTTGCTTTCTTTTTTGCTAAATATTCTCTTATAAGAAATGTCTGAAAAGTTGCATCAGTTACTCCATGAAGGAGCACTGAGTCACATCACAAACAGTAAAGTACATTGCAGGTTTTAGTTGTTTTTAACTGAAAACTGAAGCCCTGCTAATAAAATAGAATTTGTTGCATCATAGTATAGGAACTTCAGCATCCCATTCCATGCTTTCTAAGGCAGAGCCTGAGCTAATTGTCATGACCATTCATTCGATATTTGAGAACAACATTGCACGGACACCACTGAGAAGCTTCCAGGATTTTTCTTCAGCTAAACATTTTTCCGTTCTGTTACCCACTTCATCTGACTGAAAAAGCATCGACTTTAGACATTTCTCTAACATAATGAGCAGCATAATGGAGGAGAATGCTTCAGCTGTACAGATATTTATTAGAAAAACGTAAAGAAGCTTCATTATTTATATGTATTCAAAGTCATTAAGGCAAGTTGCTTCCCTGCATTCCACAAACTGCTGTCTTTGACATTGCTTCCTGTGGTCAAACACGTTGTTCTGTGATATTCATTGCAAAAATTCCCACCAACTGAGGCAATTCAGCTTTATTGGATAGCTCCTTTGTTTCCAAACTTATTTCCCCCCACAAGAGATTACATAGAAAAGACTGTAGTGTCTGTACTCCTTCAACATACATTTGTGTCAATTTGTATATATACAGAAATGGAAAAATGTATATACTTACACACAATACTGAAATTTATATTAATGCACTTTCATATATACAAATATACGCACAAAAACTGTTAAGCATTTTGATTTAGCATTCGTATTTATCACAGTCTAGTTAATATAAAAAATTCTCTTTACTAATTTGCGTGGTTTAAGAGGACTGGGCAAAAGAAACAATAGAACAGCTTAATAATAAGCAAAACCAAATTCCTGAAGGTTAAAATTTGACCTAAAACATTTCACAGTTTTGCTCCTGGAAAGGGAATAGGAAAAGGCCCCAGGTTGCTTTAATGGTTGTCTCATATACCCGAAGTTATTCCATAGTCAAGGATTATATCCACTCTAGATTAGAAAGCTACTTTTATGAAAACCTATCAATTACCTAAGAACAAATTTATCTCCTTCATTGAAACTGTCAGTACTGGCTGTATCTCCTTTAAAACATCACGTGACAAAGTTTGCCAGCTGTAATAATTTCAGTATATGTTTACTTGAATATTTGGTTTTCTGATTTGGTCTTGATAATAAGTTTGTGCAAATCATTCTCTTTGGGATTGTCCAACTTCCTTCCACCTTCTCAATGGCCCCTCGTGCAGCAGGACATCCTGCATTTTAGGAATTTCAGTTTGTTATCTCAGTAGCTGTGAAAGCATTGTCTGAGTCAGGAGTTTTCTCTTTTGTCTGAAATGACTGGTATGCAATTGGCATCTAACCTTACGTGTGCATATGCTCAGATCTGTCTTGTTTAAGCTGATATTGACATGGATTCATTACGTATGAGTGCTGAACAGGGCACTAGACCAATGCTTTTCCTAGCAGTAGTACTGTAGAGCCTTTTCTCTCTATTTAACACCCATTAACATGAATGAATTTGATATTCACATACATGGAAATCTATTTACACAAAGGATTTTCATTTCCCACTTTTCCTCTCCCTTGGCAGCTAGTGTGACACTGAGCAACTCTTGCTAGGCATCACTAAGGGTATAGACTTGATTACCTCTAAAGTGATCTGTTATCTTGGGTCTGGAGAACTTCTCCAGCCTTTATGTCAGAGCTCAGAGATCGCCATTAGAGTCACTCAGTTCATTACTAGTATTTCACACTGGTCCTAAGTCATGTACCACAGACTGCCTGCTAGGAGGTTACACGACTTCCACCTCAATCAGCATTCTCTGCAGTAAATTCTGTTTGAAGATGTCTCTCTGAAATATTTTTCCACAAATATCCAAAGCAGGGTGTTCCCACAGTCACAAAAATAGTCTTGTGCCAAACTGGACTTGGAGCTAGGACTAAAAAAAATAAGATAGTAGGCACACAACCCAACAACCCCACTTGCTGCCTTTAAGGGCATTACTTTAAAACGGTGCATTTTTCATGCTTCATAAAAGCTTTACGTTTGTTCAGTGAGATTATAGCAGCAGTGTTTCCAGGAATAGGTCACTGGATCAGGAACCACACTTGAGTTTTATTTTTGGCAAGTCACTGAAACACTTCACACCTTATTCACACCGGCGTGTGACGTGACCCAGAAACCACATTAACATCGGGACTCCATATGATATCTATTCCTCTTATATATGACTGAGATTGTATATCAAGCAAGAAAAGTTGTTATTTCTTGAGCTTAATTCAGACAAATATTTTCTGACTTGGAATAAATTGCAATTAGTAAAAAACAGTGTAGGTTTACATTTATTTGTTAATGGGTCTTGACCCCAGTTTGAAGCCTGACATATCAATGTTATTTGAAATGCAAAAATAAGCTTAACTAACAAAATTCTACCTTAAGTCCATTTTATCTGCTAGAGCTACAGCCAGAGTACCAATCCTGTTCTGCAAGAGCAGTCTGTTCTTCATAGACACTGGAAGAAAATCACACTTCTGACTTTAACACAGCAAATTTAAATTACTTTAAATTTAAAAACTTTAAATTAATCCTCCTTTCACATCATCATTTATTACCAGCCAAGACACTGTCCATATCAACCCTCCTCTGCAACTGTCAGTGACAGCTTCCTTGATTATTGAAAAAACTTCTAGATCACTTCACAAGTTTGTCTAGATCTCTTTTTATCCAAATCACAGATTTAGCATTCCATTTGTGCATTTGATTTGGTAGTAGCTGCAGCTCGTACTGAAGGCCAATAGCTCTATACATCAAGCCTTTGCACAAGAAATTTTAGCATCTAAAGATGCTCAGCTCTTGTAACTCTTGTAAGAAGATATTCAGCACTGACAGGAGCATAGTGAGAAAGGATTGCACAACATTTGGTAGTGATTGCACCCCACTCCCCTTTTGAGAACATGAGACAAACCCAGAGATAACATCACATTAATACCAGCAATAATATATTACAAGATCTGTAGTAATATGTTTTATTGTCTTTTCCCTGGTGGAGTACTTGGTAACTGTAATGTTGTGAAGCTGTAAATTATCATAGCCAGGTAATCCAGTTAGTAGTTAGGAAAGTTGGCCATAAAAATTGGTTCTGAAGTGGGTCTCTGCTGCAGGTCTGTCAAGAAGCCTTTTCTGCTGTTGTTTTTGCCCACAGAGATCTAGGATGGTTTTACATCACAATCAGAGGGTCAGAAATATCTTACAGCTCTGGAAATGGAACCATTTCTGAATAGCTACTACTACAAAAATTGGCACCTCACCCAACCACTTAAACCCTCTAACAAACATGGAGAAAAGTTTATATGAATGCTATTTGCAGTAATACACTGTAATGCAAAGGAGGAATATGCAGTAATATCAGTAAAGAACCTAAAAAACACTGAACAGTAAATCAAGAGCAGAATTATTTAACAAATGACTCGCCAGGTACACTAGCATTATATGCCTCACTACTGTACTAAACCAGCCAACGAAGACAGGTTAACAGGACCTACACACGCCAAAGGGTTTGCATTTGTGGCTCTGTCCATGCACAGATCACCATACACAGCTCCACTGAAAAACAGATCACATTGAAGAGTCCTAAGTGCATCGAAAGCAACAATTACTCATCACAGCACTCACACAACAGATTAGAGCCAGACCTATGCTCTTTTTTTTGCATTTAGTTCAAGGCTCTAATGTGTCCTTTGCAGCATTATGCATCATTAACACAGGCTGGGATTCTAATAACATTTTTTGTAAGTTTTCACATTTTTCTTTTTTTTTTTTTTTGTTCCTTACAGATTGCCTCATTTAAGGCATTTAAGATAACCTGAAATGAACAATACTTCTAGTTATTAGATCTGATCTCTATTTCCCCATGTCCCTTTGGGACAAACGTTGCTGCCATTTTGAGTAGTCACATCTTGATGTACTGAAGCTCCATACAGCAAATCCCTCCATCCCAATGAGCATTGTATCTGTCATATCTCAAGGCAGAGCAGAGAGCCAGCTAACAGAGGAAGGACTGCCAATGTTGGCATTTTTGTCTTATTGTTTGTTTGCAGTCATTTCAGACTATTTGCATTTATTTCCATAGCGCCCAAACCAACACTGCCTTCCTTCAGCAAAAATCTCCCTCATACAGAACAAACGAGGGAAAAAAACAAAATTAAAACTACGTTGCTCTGTAAGTAACACCTATTTACTCCTGCAGAAGCTACAACAGAAAGAAGCAGCACAATTATGAGGGTGGATAGTGATAAGACAAAGGGGAATGGTTTAAAACTGAGACAGGAGGTTCAGGTTGAATATTAGGAGGAAGTTTTTCACTCCGAGGGTGGTGACGCAGTGGAACAGGTTACCCAAGGAGGTTGTGGATGCCCCATCCCTGCAGGCATACAAGGCCAGGCTGGACGTGGCTCTGGGCAGCCTGATCTGGTGGTTGGCGACCCTGCACAAAGCAGGGGGAAGTGAAACTACATGTGGTCCTTTTCAACCCAGATCATTCTATGATTCATTCCACGAATATCACTGTTTCATAGAGCATGTTCTGAGCTACAGAACGCTATTTTTCAACATAGTGACCACTATTAGTTACACATTTTATGCAAGCAATAAATGAGAGCTTGCACAGCACATGATAAGAATCTGCAACAGCACAGATGACCTAAATCCAGACTATACAGTGGATGCGATAGGACTGCTCAGCCAAGAACGGCAATGCGATCCAAAGCCTTTAGACTGGTATGGGACCTAGCATTACTGTATTGCCAAAGAAAGGTTGCCTTCTTCTCTGGCCTGCCTCTGGAAGTTTGAGCCTTAAGCTTAGTATCATGACAGTAGCATTCAGCAATCAGCCAGTTTGCCAAGGGTTCCAGGAAATCCAGAAGAATCGCCCCTTTCCTATTCTATAAGACAGTGCACATTGCTTTATCTACTGAGGGCTACATCCTTAATTTTTTATCTGATGGGGAATTCAAATTTCTGTTCACACTCACTGCTGTTTTGGTTCCAGTTCATAGCGTTGACAACTCAGCACCAGAATAATGCAATCCAGGAGACTGTCACCTTCAACCTCATATTGGTTCAGTCAGCCTCAATAGCCCTGCACATGGTGATCTTTCTGCTTCTGTGTGAGCACTTGTGGGACCCCACCTTTGTGATAATCCAGCACTGCGTCTGTCATTGCCAATGTACTGAAGCCAATATTCAGCTCCATACACAGCTTCCTGATTGTTCTCCACAATTGAGCTGATCAAGACCTCTCCATTTTGTGGTATAATAGCCGTGCATAACTGTCCAGAACATGGCTTATATTCTTATATTCATATCACTGTCACCACTGCTAAAACATACCACCCACCACCTCACTGCACTCACACTGGCTGTTTGAATCTCCATCGACATTCAGCAAGCACTGATGAATGTGTCAAGGGGTGCCATTTTTTCCCCATATGGAAGAATTCAGTGACACACCTTTGCTTCCATACACATTTCCACGTCAGAAACAGTTTTGTCAGACTGCCCCTCTGCTGCCATCTGTCACACAAGTAACAATATTGATAAGAAGGCTCCATCTCTCCTGCTATACTACCAACATCCACCTCCAACATCACGGGCCTAAATAAGAGGCATTACTTTCAGAGCAACCCTCATTTATTTACAACGTAGGCCTAGCTTACTTAGAAAGCTCTTTTTGCAGCCTGCCTCTTGGACTACAGCACAGGGATATGCAGCCTGAGACAACAGGAGGAAATAATAATTCATGTTAAATACAAAGGTTCTGAAAAGGAAACATGAGGTATTACTGATAGACACTTCAGAAAATCAGAATGCCGTTCCTCTCCACTGGCCTAAATGACCATACCCTGAGTAAAGGTTTTTAAATCAGTCAGATTACAGCTACTCAGTGTCCCACTGACCATAATTCTACTGCGCATTTGTACCAAAAATATCAGAGTTACATTGATTTTTAATGAAAACAGTCTTGGTTAGGAAGGCTGGAGCTCTGGAGCTGAAGCAAGCACTAGCACTTGAGGACAAGAGTGAGCAAAGCAAACAGAAGGGCATCAGAATAGCCTGTCCACTGGTAGATCCAAGACAAAACACTAGTTTACAAACAGATAAGATTTTTCATTATGATGCCTCCTTAGCACAGTATCGAGGAACATGTAGTTCCCTCAACATTACACTGTAGTTTTCCTCAAGGATAGAGTTAAGATGGCATTTAATTTTGTCTTCGAGCTACAGGCTGAACTCCATTGCTTCTATTGTAATGTCTTGTTCTTAATCTTATCAGGATAGTCAAGTCATCAGTCCAAACTGTAGTTAGAGGGAACTTGATCCCATCTTCCTCGTTCTCACATGCATTTAGCCTTGATCACTCACCCAGAAGTGCAATGTTCTACAGGCCTTGCCTGCTTTTGTTATTGCCCTGCTGGTGCCTTTATGCTCTGCATTGCCATCAGTGAGCACTATATATGCTCTGGCTCTATTATGGGTTTGCTAGAATAATGCCCTTCAGATAGACTAAACTAGAAGTGAGAATAGATTCTCAAGGACACAGCTCTTGGTTACAGTTTTTACAAGTGAGCCCAGTTACACTCCAAACTCCTCTGCATACATCTGAAAAGTCTTCTGGATGATCCAGACAGTTCCAAAATTGTTATATTTACCAGGACACACTCATTAACTAATCCTGTTAGGAAAAACAGAAGTACAGCTCTCCTGTGTGAAAAGGATTTCAGGGCTGTCCAGTTCAGCATACTGCTCAGAGCAGCCTCAGCCCTGAACCCACATCAGGCTGCGCCTCCAAGATAACAGCTTCCCCCCAAAACTCCTATATTTTGTTACACTGACTCTTTTCCTTCTATCCCCACCTCAATTTTCAGCCACAGCCTTAGGTTCCCAGTCAGTGAGGGTCCGGCCCAACCTCCTGCAGCTAATTCTCCACAGCACTCTTATCCTCCTGCAGAAGGGAGCCCCAGTCCCACCTCACAAGACACAAACTGCAGCCCCCCCAGAAGCTTGGAGGCCTCTGCTGAACTCACCCTGCTTTAATCCATTCTCTGCTGTACCAAGCAACCCAGAACTGGTTGAAATAGCCACTTGCTAATAAGCATAGTGGTAACAGACATAACCAAAAACAGCCCACACTAATTGCTTACAAGCAACAACTTCAGACAGCCATGTGTTATTATGTACCAGCTATGGGCATGCATTTCTTTTTTCTCTCTTTATTTCACTTCTGCAACAGTTTTTGAACCTCACGGTTTTACTGCTACCAAGTTAAAGATGTTAACACTTCAGAACTAATGAAGCACTCTAAAAATTAATTGAAATTTCTTAGCTGAAAGTTCCTTGGTGCTTAATGGACAATGGATCTCTCCTGTGCTGAAGTTTATGCAATCTTTGAACTGAGAGTAAAGGCAGCACAGGCTGAGTGATACGCACTGCCTTTTCAACTTGATTGTATTTTACATCCCTCCACTGTAAGTGACTCTGCAAGGTGATGATGGTCAATAGCTGTTTGGGCTTAATACTGCAATTTTCAAAGCAACCTCCCTTCATTGCACCTCGTTGCATCCAGCCTGAATATACTTGAAATACGTACAAATTTAATCAAAACTGTTGATCAATGGCTTTAAAAGAAATAATGGTTTTGTGTTTGTGACCTGGTTGTAAAAACAGTCACAAATATTCTAAAAGTACCATAAAAAACACAACCTCACAGCATAAATCAGAGAACGCCTTGCAAAGCAGGATCTCTGATGTCTATTACCTGTATATGATTGATTAGTTGCTTATCCCAGCTTCATCTAAGCGACAGTCTACAGTGCATCATGCAAGCACAGCTGTTTCTAAAAATTTAAGAAAAACTTGGGCAGACAAAGCCTGTCACTTCAGCCTTATAAAACTTTACATCTAAATCAAATATGTTCTTAAAAAAATAAAATGTTAGTTATCTAAGTGGATGGTGAAAAAGATTAAAAGACAACTACATTTACTTTTAGAATTTGGTTAATGAGTGTGTGAGAATAGCAGCAGTAGTATCATGGGCATTAAGTGCTTTCTGTACTAGAACGACATAGAGAATTCAGAAATCTTGATAGTTTATCTACATTTATTTAAGAAGTGTCTTTAGAATTAGTATTTTTGAGTTTTACTAGTTTTAATTTCTTTGTATAGGAAGGATTATCCACACCTTTGATAACAAACTCCAAATTATTTGGATCCTGGATTATACACAAATATACATGCTCTTCTTCCATGAACTCTTTATGCCTCCTCAGTCTTTGCTATCACTCTCAGATGAGCAGACTAAGTGGCACATTATACTCTGTTAACTGAATAGAGGCTTCGGCATCCAGCTTTGTGCTCAAAAAGTAGAAATGTTCTTTGGTGAGTAAAGATGTCTCCTTCAGTCGCTGCCTACAACTTGCTATTACCTTCCAGTAAATTCAATATCTTGCCGCTTACTAAAATGTAAAACTTCAATCCTGAGGGAATCCTTGAATCAGACCGAAGTGCTACAGATCTTCATCACTGAAATGAACACCAACTGCACCTTGTGGACAGAGCAATATCAATATTGCTTAGAGGGTTTCACGTGACATCAAACCTCCCTCAAATCCATTCAAAAAATTGCTGAAAACAGCTGTATTTATGGTGAAATACCTTATGAACATGGAGGCCTTTAGTTTGCTTCCCTCCTTGTGCCTTCCTTCACTACTGTGATCTGGATTTATTCCAGTTCTTTTTATCAAGTGATAAAAAAAATAAAGCATCAAGTTATGAGGAAAAGAAAAATCTTCCCAATAGAGCGGGAAAATAACTCATCAATTCCTAAATCAATTCCTGTATGCCATCATTTCACAATTGTCTCCCTGGATTTTCTTATGTTTTTGTTGGTTTTCCTTCAATTAATTTACATTTTTAAACAAGCTAGTTTCAACCAAGTTCAAAAGATGAAAATTTGAACAAAGTTCTCCCTCCCACCACATTAAGTGGGAAAGAAAATATACTATTAGGCATCCAGAGGGATAGGGGAAAAAGTTGAACTATTGCTTGCAAGCACTGTAAAACAACAAAACTTGTACCGAGTGACTGCAAAAAAAAAGCCACACATTCTGGAGCAATGTTTTTATTCTTTTTTCATGCTTTCATAATTTCATAAGTAGTGATCTTCACTGCTGAGTCAGATGGAATCTCCTCTGTCTCAGTGTAATGCTCCCTGTGAATAGAAGGATGCCTCTCCTCAGCTCTGCTGGGCAGAGGACCCAGCTCCCTAGCAATTTAGTCCCAGGCTTCAAGGAAGAAGGATGACCTGGTTGAAACAGGAGTTAAAGCCATGCTCATTTTAGAGTGGTATTAAGCTGGAAGATACCAGAAGGAAATCAGAGTAAGGCCACTTTTCTATGCTACCTTCACACAAGAAATCTCACGCTACAGACCTTTACTGACCTGTAGCAATATGCTGAATCAGATGAAGTTTAAGAAACAGATTCGGATAAGGGCTTTCATGAATCTCCCAGCTAATCAATTTCTGCCAGGATTTTCTATTACTTACAAGGCATTTTCCATACATGAATATTAGAGTTTACAACAAAAATATTGTTGGAAAACACTTGGATAATGGTTTTAATGAGAGCATAAACAAAGCCTATAATACGGTAATTAAAGAACAAGTGATGAAAGCTATGCTGGAAATCTGACCTCGCTTAACATATTACCAAAGCCACTCTTACTGGCACAGAGTCACAGGTTGAGTTGATTCTGTTTTCGTGTGAATGCCAGTCTGATATGGAGAACAGAATCTTCTGTGGTTGTACCAATTTAGAGAAAACTGTTTTAAACAGAATTAAAAGATTCCCAAGTACAAGAACTGAGCACACAGCATTTAATACTGAAGTTTAAATCTAATTGGACAAAAATATTTTTAAGGCATGTTCATTACAGAACTTTCATTTCCTGCTTTTCTTAATTGGAATTAGAAAAGATATACTATCAGGATACAGATAAATTTCAAGATATTCTCAGGAAGGAGAAAAATGAAAATGCTGTTATCTAATGGCAAACTTGGGGTACTTTCCAGGCTGACTTGGATTTCTCAGAAGAGAAGACCTGCTGAAAAAAAGCCTGATTTATTCAATGCATGTGCCACGAAGCTTCTGTTCAGCCTCATCTTCCAAGGTACGTGCTAAGATCTGACATGACACCCTGGTGTAGAACTAAACCAGAGATATGGGCACATTGGCCCCAGTCTAAGAAATTATACATAGCCATGTAGTCAAGTGTTAATATTTGTGATTAAAAATTATGCTAAAATTATTTCCTAAACAAAGATAAATTAATGCAGCATTATCAGTGGGCAATAAAATGATGGCTCATGTTATGAATTTATACTATTTCACCTTCTACATTATTTTTATCATTACGTCTTCTATGATACACTGAAATTTTACAGCACTTCACCAGTCTCTATAAATTGAAATACTCTCGCAAATTGTACTGAAATAGCTTTAAGCATTCTTAATATAGTGCAGTACTGGTAATACCTAACAATAGGTGATAGCTGGAATGCTTTCCTAAACATGTTAGAATTGGTTTAGCATTGGATGTTCTAGTCTGATAAGAGACTCCTGCACTAAGGCAATCAACTGAAATTAGAAGCTGGCATGTAAATTACTGTACAAGAAATTGCATTCGCTCCCGACTTCCCTTTTATTATGCATTTGCAGACTCTCTCTGTGTAAACAGATTGCAGTGAAAAAATTCTACCAGGAGATGATGAGCAGCAGGAATTGTGTTTTAAAAAAATAATTCTAGGTATTTTTAAGTCTGAAAGATTTGATACTTGAGAATATTGGCAAACAGAATTCATTTTGATCTTCTATTTCACAACATATCCAGCTGGTATGACTAACTTGTTGAACGTATCCTCCACAATGAATGCAACCTGTGAGCCTCAGCTGGGGCACCAAATTTGTTCTGCTATTTCCTTTTTTTTTTTTTTTTTAATAAGATACCCACAACTTCACATTTGGGATAACACAGAATAAATGGTGTGGCAAGAAACAAGAGGCTGGAGGTTGTTTCTCTTTTAATTAGAAGCAGTTAGGGACTGCTGATTCCAAACAACAGAAATAGCATATGTGAATTCTGAGACAGTTTCCTGAGACTTTCTACATGTGCCACATGCAGTACTAGAAAGCAAATGCCAACACCACCTTGAAAAGATTTATGCTGTTGCTTATTGTTTTTATCCTTCTTTGAAACTTAGTTTGATTCCAATTTTCTGTACCACTGTACGAAGTATACAGGTTGCTAAGGGCATCTGTAGCAAGATAGTTGTTTTTTTTTTAATTCTACTATTTTTTTAATAATATCTAAATATTATAATGTCTAAACAAAGTGGATATCTACTATATCCACCATACTAATTCTTTTGAATTATACTATTTATTCAAAATCTAAAATATATTTTAATCACCAAATTGAACCTCTTATCCCCTGTTCTCTTTTCAGAACAGATGCATAGCACACTTACTCCGCATGCTGACGGGTTTTTGGCTGCTTGTAAATCCTGAAAATATTGATCAGTTAAAAATATTCGGATGCTTGCATCCCTTGATTCTGCTTACCACAGCCTTTCTTTCTGGTCAGCGAGCAGAGCACCAGCAATTTTGTTATAATGATAAATGACCCTCATAGACAGGTCACTCTTTTTTACCTAAAGCCACAATTTGCTCCTTCCTTTAGGTCACAACCTGATTTTTCAGGGTGACAGATTTATTACTTTCTTTGTGTGCTAAAAAACAAATCACCAACAATTGCTCAAAATACCGTCCTGTCACAATAACTTTGAGCACTTCCCAGCCAGAATGATGCAACACAAGAGGGTTTTTTCCTGTTTTTAAAGCAGCACAACCACTTGTACATTTAGTCTTGCTGTTGTAAAGATCCATTTGGTCCATCTCATCATACACAGCATGTCCAGGCTCCCCAAAGAATAAGGTATTTAATATCTTACTAGAAGCACCATTAAGCCTCTCACAATAAGAGGTGTTACTTTTAAAGTCCAAAAGAGGTCCAAAAGAGCAACTGCAGGCTGACCTGTGGTCCTGAAGACTTGTATTTTGAGTGGAGGTAGTAAAACCAAAGTTTGCTTTATGAACACTTTAGTTCATCCCCGTATCTGAAGCATTAGAGCAACTGGACATTTTTACAAGGAAAAGTTGCCATTTCAACTTTCACACTTGTCTCCAAGATGACTTTTCCCCAACAACTCTGGTCAATAAAATGGTCTCAGGATGCTGGTCCCAACCAATATCACAAACTAGGACTTATTTTGAACCTGAGCGAAGGCCAGATCAGCAGTCCCTGAGATCTTGGTCCAGCCACAGTTCCCCTAATAGGACACATGTTGTGAATAGGGTAAGGGAAGAGTACTCAAGCATTTAGTTTTTGCCCCTATTTTCTTGGATCATAAATACCTCTTGGTAAACACTAGTAATGACCATGCATTGGTTTAGTAGCTAGCAGATCAACCAAAGCCAACCAACAGGACAGGAGAGGCAGGCACACTTCTCTGCATTATCTGAAGCAGCTTGTAATGATGTGGGTCCTTGAATTCTGAACCTCTTCATTAATCTGCTACTGATAACAGTTTAGCTATTTCTCAGGTTTGCAACATCTGACCACAGAAGATTCACAATCTACCTTCCGCACCCCTTTAATGTTCTGCTGTTAATAACAAGTGCTTTGTGAAGAAAAGCACTTACTAAGACATTCAAATATCAACATTTATTAAGTTCAAATCATTCCAAAATACCTTAATTGACACTGCTGAGTACTAGGAGGCTGCAACAGCACTCAGAACTGGAGAGTGTGTTGGAAGCCAACTTAAATATCACCTAGTTCCAGTCCACTGCTGTGGGCTGCCCAGGGCTCCACCCAACCCTGACCTGAACACCTCCACGAAAGAGGCAGCCACAACCTTCTGGGCAACCTGTTCCAGCATCTCACGGCACTACATTAAAAATTTCCACTTAACATCGATCAAAATCTTCCCTCTTTTAGTTTAAAACCATTTCCTTTTTTTCTATCACCAACAGACTGTACAACGTTCCCCTCCTGATTACAAGCTCCCTTCAAGTACTGGAAGGCCACAATGAGGTCTTCCCAGTATCTTCTCCAGACAGAACAAGCCCAATTCCCTCAATCTTTCTTAACAGGAGAGGTGCTCCAGCTCTCAGATCTTCATGGCTCTCCTCTGGATCCAATCCAAGAACTCCACGTCCTTCTTGTGCAGGGGGCCCAAGACTTGGATGCAGCACTGCAGATGTGGTCTCACAAAGGCCGAGCAGAGGGGGACAATCGGCTCCCTTGTACTCCCAGCCACCTCTTGGTACAAACCAGAATACTCTTGACCTTCCATGCTGCAAGCACATACTTCTGGCTCACATCCAGCTTTTCATCAACTATGATCCTCAAGTCCTTCTCCACAGGGCTGTTCTCCATGACTTCTCCCAGTCTGGAGCCATTTGGGATTGCCCTATGCAACACATTGTGCTTAGACTTGAACTTTATTAGATACTCATGAGCCCTTCTCAGACTTGTCCAGGTCTCTCCAGATGTCACCCATTCTGTCATATCAACTGCACCACTCAGATCAACATCCTCAAGCTTGCTGAAGGTGCACTCAATGTCCACCATGTCATTGATAAAGATGTTAAAAAGCACCATTGCCAAGGCTGACACCACTCAATGTCCAGCCTCCACCTGGGCATAGAGCAACTGATAACAACCCACTGGCTGCAACCACCTAACCAGTTTGCTATCCAACAAGGCCAGCCTTGACACCCTTTATTATTCCCCAAGCCACCCATCTCTGTACCCACTTCCATACATGCCCCTCTTTTCCTGCAGATCGTTCTTCAGTCACAACAGTTTCCTACCTCCTCTGCTTCATTTCTTATGCTGGGGGGATGAAGGGCTCATGCTCTTAGAAAGGCATTCTTATAGTGCCGCCAACCCTGCTCACTGCACTTCTTCACCCTTAAGGACAGCTTCCCAGGGGATCTCATTCAGTAATTCCTTAAAAAGACAGAACTTCATTCTGTTGAAGTTCAGGGTCCTGATTGTGCTACGATCATACTCCTTGAAATCACAAACTCAACCAGGGCATAGTTACTACAGCCCAGACTGCTTCCAATCTTAACTTCTTTAGTTCCTCTGCACTGATGAGCACCAGGTCTAGTAAAGCTCTTTCTCTGGCCAGTTTGTCTAATATTTGGACCAGAAAGTTATTCTCAAAACACTCCAGGAGACTCCTAGTTTGTTTGCAGCTTGCTGTGTTACTTTCCCAGTAGACATCTAGGTGATTTAAATCCCTCATCAGGATATGAGAGCCCACAAGCACAAAGCTTCTCGTAATTGAAGCAACAAGGCCTCCTCCACAGGTTCCCCTTGATCAGGCAGCCTCTAGTAGACCCTGACCACCAGATGCCCTTTGTTGGTCTGAGCTAGCCTTGTACCCCCCCTGCACAATACTTCTAATTGAATACAAGGCATTTTCCCAAATAAAGACAGTCTGAAGAGAGTACAACACATTACAGTCTAAACTCTTGAAAAAGGTCCACCCAAACTTCATTTTGTACAACTCCAAATCCCAGTTAGTTCACTATCATTTCAAGCAACATACTTTCCATTGAGCTATTGTCCTTATTGTCCTTATACTATGTGATTGTAATGTGCCATTAAATAACACATACTATAAACATGCATTTCTGGTTAACACAGTTCAGAACAGAACAGTTTTTGATAACCTGTGTACACTACTACAGAGTTCATAAGGTAGAAGGTGCAAGAAACATACAAAACTATTTTACTTAGAAACTACAGCATTCTCTGACATAACTGACAAAAATGAAAACCAAATGAACACCATCACCAAAACATGTAAAAGGAAGACTGCAGAAGCAAGTGATAAGTAAAGAAGAGTGAGCACTGAGAAGCTCAGAGAAAGTAATCAGGAGAGGCTACAAAAACACCTCTCAATCTAAGAGACCTTCTGTGTCAATTTTAAAAGTACAGATATACTGAGCTGCATGAAGTCCTGATTTTCAGTGAATCCCTGACACTATGCCTGTCTTTTGGATACTTTTGAACACGTGTTTCTATACTATTTTTATTACCTGTTTTACACATGCATGTAGAGGCTGCCAAGTTGTATAAAGATCAGTACTGCACATTCAATCATTGAGCTACTTAAAAATGTAGCTGTTTGCAAACATGATCTCTTGCCATACCACAACAGACTTCCACATTCTTCATCTTTACCTTGCACATAGTTTGCAGTAACTACAAGCACCATAAAAAGCTGCTATCAAGGAATTTAGATTAACCTCCCAGATGCAGTTCTGTACATACATACAGTTGTCTCCTGCTGGCAACTCTCCATTACAGAAGAGCCACATAATGAACTCAAGTTGTTTCCACTTCTCCCTGATGGTTCTAATGAGTTTGTCTTCTCTGCGATATCTTCAGTAAGAGAAATCAGTCCTAAGACATGCAGGACTTCCACTGACTTCCGCAGCAGGTCAGCATATATAACAAAAGAATGAGCTCAGGACACCAATGTTCAGAAACATCTATCCATCTAGCTAGCTGCACACGCCATACATACACTCTTTACACGAGAACAGTAACGTTCAGCAGCCTAACAAAGGCTACTTATCTTCACTGATATATAACGAAGACTAAGATGTCTTCTGTGTTGCTGAAAGAAATTACTACCTTCTCAAACCCATCCCCTGAAAGAAAAGAAAATAAAGTTGGCGATCATTAGCCAGTTTTATTCTATTTACTGAGATAAGGTTTATAGCTCTGATATGAGAAAATTCTCTCAGGACAGCTCACACTAACCTTTTAGCACAGAAAGTATCAAGATACTGAGACATGATATCTCATCATGACTGCTGCCGTAGAGAGGAGGACTTAACGCAGGATAGACTGAAAGGGTCAAAAGTAACCACCAAATTAGGCTCTGTTGTGTCAATTTGTTGTCCCTGGTCTAATAATACACCTCTTGGCAAGCTCTAACAGGGCACCAAGTTAGCATGCTGCTTTAACTTAACCTCTTGCCCATATTTACTTAGGTAACAAGATTTTTTGTTTTTCACATAGGACAAGTAGCAAGAAGGGGGCTGAAATAGTCACTTCAGAGCTTTCCTTTTCTCCCTATCAGGCTAACACAGACATCTGAACAAGTGACTTTAGGTGGGACTCTTGCATGCTTGCTAGTATAAAGTGACAAAAAGACCCTGATGACTTGCAGGCTGGTCTGAGCCCACAGTGTTGCAGGGAGATGTTCACCAGAGCTGCAAACAGACGGTTCAAAAGCTCAGCTGCCAGGCCCTCTCATGATTTTAAGCCGGATCATGCCATTAGGCTCAGAGCAAAATAAAAACCATACAGTTGTACCAATACAATGGGAAGTGCTACATTTCCTTGCATGGGTGCCAGCCAGCACAGCTGCTACAACAAAAGTTCAGATTCCAAATGAAATCACCATACTGTGCCCTCAATCTGAACATAGCTGCTTCACTAGCTGAAGGGACAGACTAAGACAAGGAAAGAGGAGAAGCCATGAGGCCTGGTCTGCTCCCAGAGCTGCTCAGGACTGAAAAGAAACCAGCTACTAATCCAGATTAACCTTAGGCAATGAGGTGTATGGACACACTTTTTAAGGGAGTTCTCTCAGCTAAACTTGCTTCTTTAGAGTTTCAGGAATTAAATGTAAGCTGAAAATTTTGTCTGTAGGAATCACCTACAAAGAAATTAAACTGGTAAAAGCCTGTGTAAGTGTAAATGCTTTGGGAATTACTGGCATCTAAAGAAAAAAGTGCAGAAACCTAGAGGCAAGAACAGCTCTATTGGCAGAGCTACATTTCTGTTTGGTCCCCATTAGCCTCCCCTAATGCTTTTGTTTTTTCCTGGTGAGTCTAATTGAGCTCGCTTCCTAGTCAGAGCAGTTTGTGCCTTTCTCTGGAATCCAGGACACAGAAGGAAGTCACTGCTTTTGGGCTTCTCTCACCAACTTTGCTCACACATCACTACAATGTTGACAATCCTGCCCTGCACTTCCCTTCCTATGACAGAGCTTTTTGTGGTTTATTTAAGTGTTTACAATCCTCAAACCACAGCCCAAAGAGCACTGCTAAGTTAACAACTCCTGAGATCTGGATGACAAGGCTTTGTCTCAGTCTGCCTGTTCCAACCAAATATCTTAGTGGTAAAACTAAGGTCTGGTCACCCCGGTTTATTCACAGGAATAAGGACTACCTGCACTTTTTGCTGCATTTCGTGTAAAACAAGAAACTCCGTGCCTCAGCGACAGCCTTTGCAGGAGGCTCTCAGAACAAAAACTGAGTCCCTCACTTGCCTGTGCACAAATTTAATGCGTAATTCAGAGCTGTAATAACAAACCTGAACTGCTCCAACACAGACCATGAACCACTGACATTTTCACTTAGAAATATCAAGCACCACTTTTGGCTAAAGCACATCTTCCTGGCACTGACAGTTACAGGCCCCAGGAGGACACACACTGTCCAGTTACACAAGATAACCACGTACATCCCATACAGACAGAGTGGTGAAATCCCAGCCAGAAGAGATAACCAAATAAAAACAGTAGCAGATTTAGATGCCTGCATGCATAAGATGTGGCAGCTTTATCAGAGAAGACAAAGCTTTTGCCAAGGCATAACTCAGAGTACAACAGCTTAGAAGAAAAAGTTCTGCATACCGACTCTGTAAGGATCCCAAAAACCACTGATGTTGGTGAACTCAGCAGCACACAACTGTTTGCTCATGAAAAAATAAATCACACCAGATATTGAACCATCCCACATTCACCATTGGCTTTATGCACACATGGAGTCAGTTACCACAGATCAGTAATCACAGTTGCTTATTCTTAAGATATCGTATACATCAGAAACACGATTTGACTTTTAACAGACTTAGAACTCAAATAATGCGCACAGAACAGGTTCCTGAAACACAGCTCAACTACATCAAGCTAAATCAGACTGCTTTTCCAGTGCCTGAAGAACCAACCCCTGACACTGGCTCCTTTCACTTGGGCTCTGCAACTTTCACCTTTTCCAAGGAACTAAGAGCCAGCCTCCCTCTCCCAGCTGGCAGCAGCAGACAACACACTCCCCCTTCTGCATGTCCCTCTCTCACTACGCAGTACATATGTATATGTATATACATATGTATATATACAGTATGTATACATAGATAATAGGAGATCATCTCACGGGCATAACCAAAGAATAAACCACAATATTTATTAGCGAAGAAAAATATCTAAGGTCCTGCTTTTCCATACACTGACTGACATGTTCAGACTCAGTGATATTAGGTTTTTATCTTAGGTCTTCCAACTCCTTCCCATTCTCTACTCAGATCCACAAGCACTGAAAAAGCTTCACACCGGTTAGCCCTCTTCTTAATTTTTACTTCCTTAAATCTTCAGTTCTCATCTCTTGACAAAATCCATTCAAACAGGGTTCTCAAGTTAATGGTTAAACTTGTTGTTTGTAGTACCATTAATATAGGTCAAGCAGCACAATAGTTACAACTGCTGAGAGGGAAGGTACATAAAGACACAGTAAGCAGTTCAGGACCTTATTACAACACGTCTATCAAACGCAGGAGTACAAACAATGTGCCTGATTCATCAGAAAGATAACTTCTGCTGACAGTACACAGTGTTCCCTGGAGTCTCTTGCACATGGCTCAAAAATTAAAATTGGAAATGTAAACTACAGACACATTCTTACAAATACATTTCAGCACAGCGAGCAGTTCTATGCAAAGCAGCAGATACAGGCAGTGGGATGAATTCAGCTCTCATTTGCATCACTGAGCACCAAAGAAACTCGGTAGCAGCTATGACTTTATTCTGCATTTTCTCTCACATAACCAAGGGAAGAATTTGTCCCACAGGCCCAAGGACACACATTTTTTCACTGCAGGATGCACATGCATAATGCCTAGAAGAGGGATTACCTTATGCCTTATTCAAGAAAATTCAAAAAGACCTCTGTGCCTCAAAAAGTTAGTATTTCAGGAACAGACAGTAAGTATTTTTTCAAAGCTAATGGCACCCTAAAGCTTCACAACATGGATCATTTCTGCTCAGTGCCAGTCATTCACTGCCTGCAAGTTCAAATACATCATGTTCCAGTTTGGCTCCTGAGCTCATTAGCCAAGGTTCCCAAGCTCAAGTGAATTCCCAAATATGCTACTGGAGCCAAAGCTGAAAGAAGTCAGGCCTTAGGACTGCAAGAGCCTACTGCATGTGCCACAGTCACCCTTCTCTTTCCAATTACTTGCATCATGATGGCACACAGAAGCATGAAACAAGTCTGCAATGTGAAGCATGTCTCTCTCCAATCCCCAACATGACAGTGCTGCCTTTTGTGACCAAGCATTTTGAAAGCACAAATTGCATTTCAGATCGTTTGTCCTTCAAATTAAAATAGCTCTAATAGACTGAGGCAAATGAAATATAACTGGAAAGCTTCTTATGCATACGACCCACCAACTGTAATTCCAGGATGATCAGTTCAGCTGCTGTGAATCTAGGCTGAAGGGATGAAATTAAGCAGAATATTTTTCACACATAGCAAAACAAAGAACTTACACCACAAAACAGAACACACTGCAAATTATAGCATGTATAAGAACTGGGATTTTACAACTAGTAAAAGCTGAAGACTGTTTTCATCTGTCTCACTTATAATTTGTACTTCTGTATTATTTGTTATCTCTTATTTCACTGTGGTTTATGAACCTTGGACTAGATCTTCAGCAAGCAGGAATCAGCTCAATACTGACTTTAAAAAAAGCTCTCTTCAATTACAGTACCTGAAGTGATTAACTGACATTGCATGAGTCTTATAGACAGATTGGACATGTAATGACACCAGCTGACAGTGCCCTCTGGTATGAATTTTCTCAGATTAGTAGCATTCTGCAAAATCATAACTTGAAACACTGGTTGAAGCTCTCCTAAAGCATTCTAACCACCTTAAACACAGACAAGCCTGTATCGCTTTGTGCATTTTACACATTGCTATGTATGCCACATTTCTGGTACCTTCCAATATAATAAATCACGTCACACAATTAAAACACTTCTGAGACTGCAGATACAGTCCAGTGCACATTACTTATAGTACATAACAGTTCAATAGGCTACTGTCTTCTCATTGTATGTATATTGGAAAGGCAGCCCATCAAGACAGCTTGGATATGACTGTTCATGTTAAGACAAACACTGGCATGATAAAGGAATTTTTACACATCATATGGATATTTTTTCCTATTCTGTATTACAGATCTGTTCTAATGCTTTGTATGTTGCATTTTCCTTACCAGGATGAAACATGCTGCACTTAAGCACAGATGTACAGGAAATCCCACTACAGTATAGTTCCTCCCTATGAACAAGCTACATGTTTTTCTGCAGAGACTGCTTATATTAGCACTAACAGCATTGCCTCACACAACTGTTTTTCTGGAACATTAATAAAGATTTCATTTAATTCAGAGAAGGAGAAAGAACAAAGAAATTGAGAACTGTTCACAGCACGTGGAATAGGAAACATAGGAGGAGTCCACAGAACATGATGTAATTGCCTGCAAAAACACACGTGCCTCCTGCCTTCCTCCCAGAATGGATAATTCATGGTATGTACAGGCAGTTGGAGCAAGGCAGCTTCCTTAGGTACTCACAGGATTTCTGCCATGTCATTCAGGAAGCATGAGCCAAGTGGCTCTCTACTGATGTTCACACTGCTAAGATAAGAAGCAAAAGGCTTTGCCTCCTCACCACCACCTCTGTTTCACCCTAAGATGCTATCTGCAGAACTCAGCTAATGACAATTCAACCCATTTAAAATGAGGAAGTAACCAGGCACTTAAATCCAGCAGAAACTTACCTAACCAAACTAGCTCTATCAGCCCCTTTTTAAGAATGGCATTCGATTCTAGAAGTTTGTCTTTGTGACTCTTCGATAAGCATTAAGTCAGTACAATTCAGCATTCAGACATACTTGCATTTCATCTGCCAGAACAAAAACAATTCATCTTCTTTAGTCTGAAATGTCAATAGAAATACATTTACCAATAATGCTTCTGTAACTTATCATACCTTTGTAAAATATTGAGAAAATGCTTTGAAGACCTTTATGCCAGGATAAAAACACTGATATGCCACATGAAACCTAGCTCCTTGCTTGCAAGTCTGCGCACCCAGTTATGAAGCCGGTGGATGATTCTGGAAACATCTCTCATCATGAAGGAACATAGATATTAGCGGAGCTCAATCTGAAAGCAAGCTCACACTACACCTACTTGCTATTCTTCCTACCATCTCTAAGTTATGCAGTTCTTTCAAGGCATACTTTAAATGTGGTGAGCATTTCACAAAACTGTGAGTAGCAAACTCTCCTTCACAGCTCTTCAGGAGCTTGGTGGGACAACAGGGCCTACAGGTAGCTTCAAACTGAGAAGCCAACTCAGAGCTCTCCAGTGCACGCAGAAGTCTCATTTCACAGAGGTTTCATTTCAACATCAACATATATTTCCTAGTCATCTCAACTCAAAGGTGGCTTGGCAGAATCACAGACAGAACTGAGAAAACTGCAGGAAGCTTCAATTTCGAGCAGGAAGAACATACTGAAGTGGGATCACAACTACTTCTAGAGTAATCAAGGTCTTATCGGCAGTTACCTCTCATGAATGACATATTAACCTGGCTGCCTGATCTAAAGCTTTTCTCAACCATCTTCTGCAATAGAATAAGGATTAGATTCTTATGGGATTTGAAGCTATTATAAAGTCCCAGAAACAGAGCTTTTTCATTGTTTTTGCTGTAAGAAACAGAATATGGTTTCTGTAAGTGGCAGCCACTGAGTTCGTAGTTTCATGAATTGTTCTGCTCAGAGAAACCTCCCTACAAAGCAGCCTTTCCAAGCTCAGCTGCCTTCACAGCAAAGCGGAAATGGGTCCCAATAGCCCCCAGCATCAGAGGAACATGGTAACTGAAGGAATCTTGCGGGTTGCAACCTTCCAGCACAACAAAAGTATGCGGATCCAACTCCAACTGTGGCAAAAAACACCATCAAGGAAGACAGGACACTGCGAGCTCTAAGGTTAAAAGCAATCCTTAGTCTTCCAAAGACAATGCAAAAAATGCAGTTTAGGTTACTAGTGCTGCCCACTGTGTTAGCATTGTACGTGTAGATTATTTACCAAATCTCATTTTGCTAGAAAAGCAGCAATTTCAGCTACAGAAGCAGCGCTGTTACTCCAAGCAGTACTAAAGCCTAACTTGAGAAAAAGCTGAACTTCCTCAAGAACTGCATTTCAGAAGGTGCTCAGTGTGGGGCCAAGGTAAGAGAGGACTTGGGAAGCAGCAGCAAGAGAAATTCTGTCCACAGCAGAAGACAGCAGCAGACCAGACAAAAAGAGAGAAATGGTATCTGAAGTCAAAAGGGAGATGGGGGAATAAGATCAAATAGTAACAGAACAAAGAAGCAAGATGTAAATGTCAGTGTTCGATGTAACAAAATGTGCTTTTACTCATATTGTGGAAACATTTTGAGCTTGATTTCATTTGGATTCTGCTAGTTTCTTAAGCTATAGGAGAAGTGACACTGAAAGGCCTAACTTCATGCCAAAATCCTACTGTCTATGCAAAATTACTTTTTAAACTTCAAAATGAAGACTCCCCTCCTGCCATTCCCAGGGTTTTATACAACCACAATGTCAATGACTAAACTAAAGCAGCTCACTCTGGGATAAGTTAGGACTCTGGTTAATTGTCTTCAATAAAAATGACAAAGCTGGTTTCCATCTCCACCAGCCCAAGTCAGTCCCCCTCTGCCTTCACCTGAATGCTGATCTTTGAGTCAGAAAGAACTTCCACCCCATTCCATCCCTCTTCTGTCATTCACTGTTTGTCATTTGTCTCAGTGTGCTTTGGGTAAATAATTGATCTAATGCATTTATTTATTTTAAGCTTAACAGACATTTGTTTCAAGACTGAAATTCATTGTAAAATTGTCTATTTCACAGATGGTGAAGTTTTGATACCTTAACGACAGAATTTTATACAGCTTCTTGACACATAGGAGAGGGACACAGGAAAGAAAAGATGATGCTTCTTCTGCTGCAAAATAGCACCGCATACACTGGCAAACCCCACCTCACTAACTGATCACAACTTTCCACACCGTTAATATGAAGTGAAAAAAATCAATTGTTATTGTTCAGTCATTACCTCCCATGAACTGATGTACAAGTGTCCAACATGGCAGTGAGTTAATGGTAACCCAAAGCAGTTGCTGGTCAGCAGAAACAGGCTTCAGCCACACTTTGTACGTGCCCCAGCTCTCTCCAGCCTCTCATCAGGAGAAGTCCTCTGCCTGCTGCAGGTGCAAATTAAGTAATGAGAAGGGCACCTGCCATATTGCAATCACCTGCTGCAAGTTCTTCACAAGCAAGGTCATATGAAGGTCAGTCAGATTCTGCACAGATACCACAGAAGAAACAGAGCATGTTCTTTTTAATTGCCATTCATTGTAGCCTCTGTGAGCAAAATTGCTTCTCCCATAATGAAATAAAAAAGCCAAAATTACACATCAAAACTCAAAATCCTGTGATACCATGTAAATGCTACCTGAGAAAGATCCACGTTCCAATCGAAGAGCCTTTATATTTCAAGAGAAAGGCACATACAAGTCCCACCAAATCCATGTGCTTCATTACAGAACATTAGAGCTCACTCCATGAAGGAATAAAGAGAACTTCTTTGAAAAAAGTGTAGAGAGAAGAGCAGAATGTGGAAAAATGAGCACAATTACTGCTGGCTTTACTCACAAGGGAAATCTCAGTAAACTAAACAAAGAGTAGCAAAAGCCTCTCTGCTGCATAGAAGTAAAATTAATCTTGCAAAATGAAGACCAGTAACACCAATACAAGAACACTAACAAAAAAATCCAGACATTCAGAAAATGTATGTTTACCTAACATACAGGACTTGCTTCACTGACTTCAGCACAGCCCTTAACTCAGGACTTTGCTCTGAGTATTTTTTGTTTTCTAAACCAGATCTTCTTGTGGGCTTTGAAGAAAAGAAACAGTAGAGTAGACATTCCTTGAGTAGAGTTAAGTTTTTCAACTGGTGAGTCTTAAATGAACTGAAAGCAGTAACTTCTTGGCACAAAGACTGTGAGAGAGCAGCAAAGGCCAACTGTACCTTAAAAGGAAACAAACTAGCAGCCAACAGCAAACGTAACACAAAATGGGTAGGAACCTTACCACGAGCACCGTCCCACAGCGCAGGAGCTGGTTGAGCTGAGCAGCAGCGAGTCACCAACAGTCATCAGGAAGACTACAAGAGATATACAGTCAAACCAGAAAACTCAAAGAACAATGCACGATCAGACCCACATTCAGCACAGCTCAAAGAAACAGCTGAGGCTCCACCCAAGAGTTTATATGGCCCCACAGCCATGTGGGTAGGAGCACAGGTGAGGCCAGTCACGACTCAGGGGAACCCAGGTGAAGTCATTAAGGCCTGCTGGTCTCTAATGAAAGCTTCTTTTTAAATTATTCTTCCACTACTACTCTACTAAATTTTTCTCCCTGCATTTATCTATTTGTTTTATGGGGCTTTCTAGAGCTCACCGTTAGGTATCTAACTCAGTTGTGCACACCATTGTCTGCACCACAGAAAATTGCTTCAGTCTAGTGGGAGGATAGGCAGTGGTGAACAGAAGAAAGTATAGTGGTGCTAGCAAGAGATTGATGGGAATTTACAGCTATTAAGGGAGAGAGCTGAAGTCCCCGAAGCCTCAGTTTGAGATGCAGGACTTGGTCTGAGCACTATGCAAAGAGGAGGGCAGAACAGCTCCACGCACATCACAGCAGATGTGCCAGTGGTCTGACCTAAGGCTGTTCTCTGTCAGCTGGGGCTCCTCAGAAATCCTACAGGTTCCTGCTCTTCCCAGAAATACAGACAACCCAATTCCAGAGTCATCCCTATGTCATATTGTCATCCAAGCATTTAAAATGAAATGAGGATAAGGTCTGACAAACTCTGGGCACGCTGTATAAAAAGATATAAAAATATTAATTAATATGTTATACTAATCTATTATTCATGTGGCTGCACTGGGGAGATACGCTCTTGAAGGAATTAAGCATTTCTCAGATCTTAAGTCTATTTGTTCTGTTTTTTAAGAACTGCGATGTTTATCGAGAGTGGTGCCTACATGACTCAGAAGACAATGAAAAAGCTGTGTTTCTTCTCTGCCACACGTGCTTGTGAAATACATCTGCTGGACAGAATAGATACGGTGTTTTACCATGAAGCTTACATCTGAAGAAGTTGCGGGTGTCCAGATTTCATCATATGCCTCCAGAAAACAACTACCTTAAATTTTAAATTGTCAAGATAAAGACTAGTGCACTGTTTAATTATTACTGCCATAAAGCAGAGCAATATTTACCTGCCTATAACAGAGCTTAGGAAAATCCACTTATCTCTCTTGCCAGGTGCCACATTTCTCACAGTTATTAATAAAATGATCAGAAATCATTATTTCTGAATGGCCTTTGCCCCACTTTTCTCTGCTGTCCAGTACGCTTCCCAACAAAAGCTGTCTTTGAAATTGGGACAAATTTTGCACTTGTTTGTTGGGAAGACAGAAAGAAGCAAAAGCTCTCATCTGCACCGGACCCAAGCCATCGCACCAGCAGTAAGCCTCAATCCCTCCTGCCTCCTGTGGCAGTTAAGCCAATGCAGTGGGCATTACATGCCACTCCTCTGTCCCCCAGCTCCCAGGCAGCCCTCGTTCCTGGTTCTGCTAGGAGAGCCTCCCAGCAGGACACAAAGTGCCATGCTGAGCCACTTGCTTTTGCTGCCTTCCACTTTGCATTAGCAGCCAGCTCAGGCGCACCCACACAAGGCCGGGCAGCGGGAGGTGAAGCACATGTCTGGTGTCCCTCAGGGGGAGAGACTGGGAGAAACTCATCAGAGTATGTGGGGTGTTTCAGGATGCAGGGTCCTGAGGTGTAAGATTTACTGCATCCAGTCTGCCTCAAGTGAAGGTGCAGGGCCTTTTTTGCTTTTGGTTTTTGTGGGGGCTTGTTTTTTGCAGGGAGCAGAGGGCATAACTGTTCTCCCTGCACATATCTTGAAAAAACAGATAATCTAGCTACCAAATTCAAAAGATTTTATGTGCCACTTAACATTCACTTTAGGACTCTTTCTCCTCTCCTCCCTCCAAGGGAACATATTCCTAATATTTTATTAATAATGCTCTAAGGAGAAGCTGCTTTCTGCTCCTGAGTGCTGTGTACGATGATGGATGAGTTCACAACACCTGTTACTGGTACATACGTGGAAGTAATTTCCCCTTGCCTGTTCCACAGAAATCTGTTCTTTTCTCACATAGTCAAATACCCTGTTCCTATTTCTAGTAAATAGCTGCTAGATAAGCTTTGAAAAGGTTTTGTAATTAATTAATATCTTTTTTCTTTGTATGCCAATAAGTTAGATTATTGAAGGAAAGTATTTGTGCAAGAAATTAGAATTGAAGCTGCTTACATAGATATAGATAGACAGACAGGCATAAAACTTGCCTAGAAAAGGCTTGCCAAGAAGGTTGATTTTCTCCAGTGCAGAAAGTTAGCATGAAATCGTGCCCCACCACAGCTTACCCCAGCTCTGCTTTGGTATTCAGTTAAGACCAAAGGAGGACTTCAGTAATCCACAGCTGCACAGAGCTGAGTTTTCTTCCTAAGCACTCCTGAAGGCTCCCCTATTGCTCATTTAACCTTGGGAGTATTTCCAGACATCTGTATTTACCTACTCCTCTGGATATTCACTTATCAGCAGAAATATTCACCTAAAAAAAAAACCAAAACTTTTTCTAAGTAATTATCAGGGAAAAATCACAAGAAGCAATTTTATAATTTCTACAGTTCACCTTTCCTCTTCAAATATGGTTTCTGTTCAATTACGTTCATCCAGTCAGAGAAGATAAACTTATAAGAGATGAAAATATTCCAAAAGATTAAAGTAGTCATGGGAAAAGATTTGCATTGTTAACACCTGTGAAGAACTCACCAAGCTTCTGTCCAACACAGCTGAATTTGAGTATGCTGAAAATCACAAGTAAGGAGTAGCACACAGTGACATGAATTTTTAACATCATTACAATTGATTACTGAGGTGATAAGCATGACGTGTTTTTATATACTGGGCTGCTCCAAAAGTAATGCCTCCAATTTTACTGTATCAGTCGGCAGTGTCAGAGGTGTATGTTGGCTCCCACCAGCATTCCATTGCATTTTCTGGCTGCATGACAAATGGCAGTAGAAGAGCAGTCTGACAAAATGGTATCTGACATGCAGGAAAAATGGCATCCACTGCCATTCATTGATGCTTGCTGAATACTTATGGAGACCAAACTGTGGATGCAGCAAAATGAGGCAACGGATGGTGCATTTCGGCACTCTCCATTGCCAAAATGCTGGGTCACCTCCACAGACTGTTGTAAATGTGACATGCAGGCTCTTGTTCCTCCCTGGAGAAAATGCGCAGTTAATATTGGTGACTATGCTGAAAAATTATTTTTTGTAGCTGAGGATTTTCTCTATGCATAGTGTTATTATGCTATTTGTCCCTACTGTAGTTTTGATGGAAAAAAACAGGAGACATTACTTTCAGAGTGGCCTACAAGTATGCATGGATACATAAGAAAATAAGCAAGACAATTAACAGTGCAGTCACACCACATGACCAAACAGTAACTGAGAATGAGCTGCTGGAAATAATCTCGTAAATTAGAACTGTTACATTTCAGTACCAGAATTGTTTCACTGATAACCCCAAAAGATGACCAACAGGTATATCAGATTTTCTTAATTTCTTCCACAGAAAACTGTATTTTCAATTCCAGTTTTGCACATGCAAAATAATACAAAGTTCACGATTGTGGAGAAAATACAGTGAAGCATGCAAAAAGAATTTTAAACATCTGTGGTAGGCCAGGAGGAACGGCAGAATGACTGAAATGAAACTTTTACAGAGTGATTTCCAGATAAAGGAATAAGGCTTGTAAATGTCCTCCCACTTAAACAAAGCTGCAGTTGAAACCAACTGGCCTACTCTCAGGACCAGGTAACAGCTCACACCTGGTGGGCACCATGCTGGGCTCAATGCCACATTTGCCCTGGACTTTCAGTTATATGAGGGTTCTGTCCCTCACTTGATGACTGTGCCAGACGTTTCGTTTTGCTGAGATGTACCTCTAGGGAGCTCTGTGATACTTTGAGATGGCACAGAAAGATAAAGAGGAACATACTGTATTCAGAAAAGCAACATCCAAACTACTAAGAGAAAATGCCCGACCTCACCAAATTTACACCAACGTGGACAAGGCGGGGTTTGAGACTCTTGGAAGAGGTCACTGTTCATTGGTCTAGCTGTTTCCAGAGCTTCTTAACATCCTCACATGCCCAGATGAAATGCTATGAAAGAAAAATGTCCACAAGAGGAGAAACTCCTAATTCCATTTGTGTGATAAATGGTTGCAAAATAATTTGATGTACAAGAGTCAAAGGAGGGATCGTTGCCAAGCTTTTGAAATCAGGTGCCTTTTCTTTGAGGGACATTTGATTGAGGGACAAACAAGGGACAATTTCATCATACAAGAATGGGCAAAATAAAGACAGTAAACAGTCTTCAATTAATTATCTTTATCTTCCTGAAAGACCTGCTAAATATACAGAGATGCCAGATCATGGACTGATACAGATAGTCCTGGAGTTCTCCTATGAGTTTATTTTTTCCCCTTTGGACTCAGTAATAAAGAAAGGCAAAGAAAGTCTGTCTGGTCATGCACCTGGCACACATTCTTGTATCCATGGAGACAAAGTATCAGAAAGGAGAAAAAGAACATTTTTAAGTGACCCTGACATTTGATACTGATGCAAAAACAAGGAAAGGAATGACCTAGTTGGAAGCCAAAAGCATGAAGTTTCTTCATTTCCTATGATTTAGTATCTCTCTCCCTCACATAGGGCAGATTCTTTTATAGACACTCCAGCATACGGGCCAGTGGAGCTCCAGCAATGTCTCCAAATGGCACAGTAGAAAGTTTCAAGCCTTACATTCAGCTTTTCTCTTTTAGCTCCTGTCCTGGAAGACATGTAGGTTGCTTTATTATTATTATTACTATTATTTGATGGAATAAATGATTTGTTTGTATCTTTATGAACAGAACTTAAAAGCGATTTGATGATTAGATGAATTGGAATTGACAGAGAGACCAATTTGTTAGGTTTGTATTAAAACTGTGGTAAAAACTGGCTTCTAGCTTCCATACAATTTAATCAGATAAAAAATATCAGTGACTTTGTAAAAACACCCATAGAGTCTGTTTAACAGACTTACAAATTATTTTTTCCCATAATAAATAGAAAGATGTGTTTACATTGCCTGCTTTTGCTTTTAAAGCATCTCATAAACATTACAAGACAATAATTCACAGCATTCTGAGTAGTCTGGCAGTTTGCTCACTTTATAAGTATAAAAACAAGGAAGAGAAACTTGATCTCACGAAGTTTTTGGTGCACAAGTCAATATGATTTTACTTGCTGCATGTCCCATAAACACATTGAATATTTATGATTGGGACTCATTAAATGGGTGAACAAATAAATGGCCAATTATACACACCATCAGGGTAGATAACGCATCTGCCATGCACTTGCAGTTGTTTAACAAGAATTTGCAAAACCTCCCTCTAAAGCCTGACTCCTTCGCCAGGGGGCTGCCCAGCAGCACAGGGCTCCTGGCTATAATGCCCACGCCTTACAAAGTCACCGCAGAGTTTTGCCACAACAACCCCAGTCTCAGGAGAATCCTGAAAAGCCGTCCCCTTTCAGCACTGCTTTATCATCCGAGTCCAACCATCATGATGAACCACACAAAAGAGCAGATGTTGCTTTACAGCCCTCTGCAAATATCAAAACCAAAACTCCGGCAGACCTCAAGAGGCTTCAGATCCAGCCCACGATGGAAGAACTTGATTTTCTAAGAGCCTTGACATATCAAATATCATCTGAGCATTCAGGTGGGAGCCTGCCCTCACACCACAGACTGCACCTAGGCTGTAGTGAGCACCGAGGGCACAGCAGCGTACCCCTATAGGGCCCACGGCCCCTACCCACCTGCATGACATGGGGTGCCACAGGACTGAGGTGCCACAAGGCACAGGGCTGCAGGGCTGGGGTGCTGCAGGGCAAGGTGCCCCACACCTCCTCTGCCAGCCACGAAGCAGGACTTGGCCACTCAGAGCCAAGCTGAGCAATCACCCAGTCATCTGCCCAACTTTATTCAGAAGCATTACACTTTTGGCTAAGCGGCTACAACCTGGAGCTGTCTCCAGCCTGCAGGCTGGGCAATAAAATCCTTTGTCTGACAAACCCATCACAGAGGTTTGCTCACACTGTCACTCGGGCATAGAATCCCAAGCACATTCCCAAGCCTCCTTTAAAGAATTAACGCTTGCTTGCTTTGCCATCCCAAGAGTGTTTACAGAGCCAAAACAACCGTGCTTGCAGTACACTGTGCAAAGAGGTGATGACATCAGGAAGATAGGTCACAAGCTTGAGTTTATAGTCATTACACTTACATTGGTATGGCTTTTCATCCACTCGGTATAATCTTATGACCCCACAACTTTACAACCCTCCACTCTCTGGGTTTCATAGCACCTCTCCACTCCGGGTTAATCATTTCTCTGTCATTATCTGCCAAGAGTTCTTATCTCTTCTGCTGTCACTTTATAACAGGGCCTTCTTATCAAGCTGTACTAAATCACGTGATGGGGCCAAACCTATCACAAGTTCCAATTCTTCTGATTAGAGACTATCATGAAATGGGATACATGGTTTACAGCAGGTCACTAATGCTGGAAAAAGTACAGAGTCCACTGAAAGACATGCTTGTTACTTTCTGAATTCTGGGATAATTTTTTTGTTGTTGTTCATCACTCCGACTTTCACTGAGGGTTATTATAGCCTTGGTCTCAAGGCCAGAAAAGTTTACAGGCTGCACCTCTTCCGTACTCAATGCTGTACACCTTGCACCCAAGGGTACTGTATATTTACACTCAATGATGTCTTCTAGTTCTCACACGGCCATCATACAGGAATCTATAAAACATGGACTTACATCAGTCGGTAAGTAACAGTTTTCTGTTTTGATGACTCTGCGTAAATATATGAGATTGAGGCTGCCCAAACCAAAAAAATCATTACGATTGGGCAAGCAAACAAAACTGATTAATTTACATGTGTTTTTAGGCAAATGAGAACTTTATGACGCTATGTAAAATGAAAGTAAACAGCCGATGACTGAGTGAATGATTTTTTTCCTGCAGAGATAATGTGATTACCAAATTTACCATTGGACCATTAATAGTATTTTTAAATACTATAATTGCTAATTACTAAGAAATTGCATATGCGCGTGTGTGTATCAGCACTGGTGAAAAGCATGAATTGCTACCGGCCTGACTGTTGTTACTGAATAAAACCTCAGGAATGTTTTCAGGGTATTTTTGTTGTTGTTGCAGTTCTGTAAGTAACATGGGTGTTAAATACAGATTCTTTTTAGTATCTAAAACACATACAGATATTCATTTAGTAGGGATGGGCTGGATAGTGAAGGTCGGTTGATACCTCAGAGCAGTGAAGAAACACTTTCAGATATGGAACAGCACCCACTCGCTCTCCACTGAGAAAGCCGGCTGGCGCAGGTTGCTCTGGCTTTCCAACACGAGGGATCTGTGCCCCAGCTGCCCAGGGCTGCAGGGGCTGTGGTGAAGCCCCAGCAGGGCTGCAGATGGCATGCCAAAGCAGACTGCTCCTACATGGACTGGGAGGCTGTTCTGCCTGTGCAAGGCAGCTCAGCCACGCCACAGGCTCCACAGCCCCTGGCTGTGCAAGGCTGTGCCTTGGCACGGCAGTTTATGGCAAGGATGAAAAAGGGAGCTTTGGCCCAGGGCCCACGTACCTGGGATCACTACCCTCTTCTTACCCCAAGGTGCGTCACTGTGTGCAGGCAAGGCACTCGTCCTGATGCAGGGTGTGATACGGGCCCCTTGCCATCAAGGCACTGCAGCGATGGAAGGTGCAGCAACAGCTGCAGGAAGTACCCTCAAATCTAGCTGAAATCTGATCTTGATCTCCTAGGTTGAGCTGCTCCTTCTCCAGAGAAGGGGAGGGTACCTATGGACAGGTTCCCACTTGGGACCCAGCTGTGCCCCGGGCCGTCGGCCCCCAGGAGCTCCTTGCTCACCCCCTCCTCCTGCTCTACACCTCCCACACAAGGGCCATGCCCGACATCACAGCACACTTTGCTGGGCTGTGAATGAATGGCTGGACGATAATGTGCTATAACAGTTCTGTAAGGGTACCCATCCACAACAGCAGAAGAAGGAAAAATGAGACATTCCTCTCCATCATACTTACACCAAATGTATTTAGGGTTCTCTAAATCATGTAGATACGAAGGACAGAGGGTCGTGAATTAGCAAAGCCCTGTTGTCACCACACTTGCACTCATGTGCCATACTGTGGTCATACCAGGTCAGATTCCCTAAGCAAGGCGCAGGAAAAGCAAATCTGAATCCTGTGCCAGTCTCTGAAATCCTAAGTGCTCTGTGTCCAGGGCAGGACTGTTGTCTTGTGTGGCACAGCACTGCCACAGCTCCTGGTGGCTTTCCTGACAAGTCTAACCTGATGTGTGTACCCTGAATACCACGTGCCCTTAGGGTTAAATGTAAGGAGGAGCAGGATCCTGCTCTTATTTGCGCTCCCTTCATGGAATAAGCACAATCTGCACAAATGCCAAGTAGACTAAATGCCATCTCTGGACTTTCCCTTCTGTCCAGTCCTTCCCAGCACATCCTTTGCTCTTTCCTCCCCACACCAAAACAAAGCAGGTGGGTGTGTGAGGTGCTCCTGTTGGGGGCACTTGTGCATGAACAGCCAGTGCTTATCCACTGGGATAAGTCAGTCCGAGCAGCAACATACCACTGCAAGGATGAGCCTGCTGCCTCTTGGCCTTGTCCAGTTCCCATGAACACCAATAAAACTCCTTCTCTCATTTAAAGGGGAGTGGATCTGCCCCTCAGAGAGCAAACAGCCAGAATGGAGCTGACACCTGCTTTTAGGTTTACAGTCGTGTAGTAAAAAAAAAGTGGCTGGAATTCACGGGATCTTACTAGAACATCACATCTTCCAGGTGAAGATCATCACACGGTCCTCTGGAAGTGCCTTGATTTTTTTCTGGTTGGATTCCTAGGCAGCACAAAGTCACTCAACCAGCTGGATTTTCCTCCAGTCATAGAGCTGTCTTAGCATCCTTAGGGACACTGCAATTGGTGTAAGCATGACTATATGACAGAAATACCTATATACCTATGACTATATAACAGAAATAACTGTTTCATTAACTTAAAAAAATAGTTGCAGAGCAGGACAAATAATCTCCTTGCAATTTCTTACTTTGAGGCTTTTCAGCTTGTGTAATACTTACTGCCATCTTAATTTTAATGTCATCAATGTAATCAAAATTCTGGTTAGAATTTACAGTATTCTAACCAGTGCTGTCCAGTTTGGCAAGGTTTATTTGTATGGATTACCACTATTAGTATGCATGTATCATGCACTTTCACATCACTGGCAAAGACCGCAAATGCTGTCTTTACAAGTTTGGATGAGGATTCTGGCCAGCAGAGCAAGCAAAGCTTCCACGGGAATGAGCAGAGGTTGAGTGCAAGGCAGCTTTTAACAGTGACATCTCAATGCTAATCTTGACTTCTACGCAGTTTTCCCCTCCTTAAATATTTCTGCCATCATTATACTGTAAGTGAACTATTCAGAAAAGTGGCATATACACTTGGTTCTCTTCAGTCTTATAAGGAAGTTAAATTTTAAATACTCAAATACATGGAGCAAAACAACAATGATGATGCCTGTGGTTTCCAGAGGAAAAGCCTCCAGTCACCCATCCATGTGGGCATCTAGGAGGTCAGCTCCCAGCCAGTCCTTAACAGGGTGGCAGGGAAGAATTACCTGCAGCAAGAGCTGTGCCTTGCTGTGGTGAGGACAGAAATGTTACTGAAGTGTAGAGTTTACTCTCCTATTCCACAAGTATTGCAGAGCTGATATGTGCATCAGTAGGTATAAGATATATTAATACATAGTTATAAATAATGGACAGCCTTGCATACATACACAATCCTTATCGAGATTTCTCAATACAAACCTCGCTATTTTATCTTTCCATGGTTTGTTTTATGATTATACACTTATGTGCGGAGAACCCTTAGATGATACATATGCATCTATGAGTTCTGGGTTTGCTCATGATAAAGATCAGCTGTTAAATTACTTTTTGTAAATAAAGTTTGCAAGCTTCAAAACATAATCACTATTTGGGAGGGGAGGGGGCAGGAACGGACCTAAAACATTTCCTTTTTATTTTTTTTATTTTTCACCAGCAGATCAAGGTCAGTTGCCTCAGCAAAAGAAATTTCATTTTTAAGCCTGTCTGTGCAGGATAGAAATCAATTATCTCTTCTGGTACAGAGGCCAGCGCTCAGCCCTGACAGGAGCCTTGCTTTATACACAAATATATTTGGAGTACTTCCAGACCAGGCTGCAGCCTTTGTAACTAAGATGCTCCACGCGCAGCTCCAAAGGGGCAGCGCAGCCGAGACAAACGGACCCCACCGGCAAAAAAACCAAATACCTGGGTGGCTGTTTGCACCCAGGCGGTTGGGCCCGGCCCCGGCGGGCAGCGCTGCCGAGCACCCCTCGCCGCGCCGCGCCGCCCCGTGCAGGGCTGGGACTGCGGCTCCGCTGCGGGGCGGGCGCAGGGAGGGGCCCGCTGCGCGTCCTCGGGGCGAGGACGTTTTCCCTCCGCGCGGTTAGCGGCAACAGGTCCGAGCAGTGCTGGGATAGATCGCGCCTCCCCTACGAAAGGCATAGCGTTTAGCGTTAAGAAAGAAAGAAAACTAGCATGTTTTCTACTTGCAAAACCGACTCTTTGAGTGTGTTAGGCTAAAGGCTGGCTTGCGCCGAAGGCTGGCTGCCGGTGCCGCCGGTGCTGCCGATGCAGGGAATCCCCCCGCAAGCTCCGGGCAGGGCTCGCCTCTCCCGAGGCGCCCGGGCCGGCCGCGCTGCCTCAGCCCTCGCCTCCCCTCGGGCCCCGCAGGAGCGCCGGCAGCCCTTTCGGGGAGCCGCCGGGAGAGCCGCTGCCCAGAGCCGTCAGGGGGCACCGCGCTGCGCCCCGAGCCCAGCGGGCTGCGGCAGGACGGGGTGCGGCATCGCAACGCCTTCCGGTGAGTCACCGGCAATAAAAGAAAAGCAATCACGGAGGTGCTTTGCCACCCACTTGGCCCGACGCGCTCCTCGCCCTGGAGTATCCCGCAGTTTCGCATCACCCGTCGCTGCCAGGTGTTTATAAGGTAGCAGGGCGTTCCAGCGTGCAGCAGTAACCTCGGCCGGGCGTTAAAAATAGCTTCTCGGTCAATAATTGACTGCTTGGAAAAGGCTCTCCGGTTCGGACCGGAGAGGATCGGCATCTCCGCAAGGCAGCAGTGATGACTTGCAGCAGGAAAAACGCAACAGGCTTTGGAAAGTGATCCTCTGTGGTGTGCGTTTTGCTTCAGAAAGCACTGCAGCCCGATCACTGTCTCTGACTTGCTGACAGCGGATCAAAAACATTACGGAAAAATAAAGCATGTTTTTGTGCTTTCTGCCGTTTTCTGGAAGAGACAGTTTGCTTTCTAAAGCCTGAGCTGGAGGCACTAACAACCTCCGCCCAACTGAATCCCTAGGAACCAAAAGTAACGCTCCTTGGCTGTGATGAGAGGAGCTCGTGGGCTGTGCGACTTCGGCGGTTTCAGGGAACTCTCCCTGTCGTACCGTGGGGGTAACGGTGATGGTAGGGATGGCAGGGATACGGCGGGGGTGAAGATATGGGGTAAGAGATGAGAGGTAAAAAAAAGAAAAAGAAAAAGAAAAAGAAAAAGAAAAAGAAAAAGAAAAAGAAAAAGAAAAAGAAAAAGAAAAAGGAATAGAGCCTGTAATAGATACATATATCCTGGTATAAACAATCTCGTAAAGTTGGGAGTGAGAAGTGAGTGAGATGAAGCAGACGCAGCATTACAAATGTTGCAGCTGCAGAGGGGAGCTGCTCACGCCGCTCAGTCACACGCTGCTTGCCCGGGGGCACTGCCCGTGTATGTCCGGGGCTGGGCAGCGTGAGGCAGCGTGGGGCAGCGCGGAGCGGCACGGGGAGGTGTGCCGCTAGGGCTGGGCTGCTAGGGATCGCTTGGGCCAGCTCCGTGGCAGGGACTTCACCCACAACTGTCTGAAGGCACCGATATTGGGGAGAGATCCTTGAGATTCACTCTGGGGCTAAAAACGTGATACTCGGAAGAAAAGCTTGCTTGCTGGGAACATAAACCCAACCTTCTTCGGGCCACTTTCCCCCGCAGAGGTGGCAGGGAGTGCTACCTGCTGCTCAGATCATCGGGGATGGGGATGTCTCTGTGTGTGCAACATCAGCCCCAGTTCTGTGGCCTCTTTGAAGCCGTAAGAAATTGGAGCTTGAAGTATCGCTGCACAGAACCCTCTGCTTTCTAACAGAGAGGTGGAAGAAGTTTCAAATTATTGAAAATCAGTCTGTGTGGTTTTTTTTAATGTAAATGAACATACATTTAAATAGGGAAGTGTAAAATATTCCAGGTCTTGCTCCTTGTACTAATCAAGGCTGCTGGAGGCTCCCCGAGCCATCATCTTTTATAATTATAATTACACGCGTCAATCAAGACCTTCAGGCAAAGTCAGAACAAGGCAGGCAAACTCAGGAGAGAAATCACGTTTAAAAAAAAAAAGTTTGGAGAACTTGGTGAGGAATGGAGAAGAGATTAGAAGAAAGGGTAATTAAGGTTGCTCAAGGCAATCGTGAGTGCTAGGACTCCATGTTAAATTAAACATAGCCACAAGGGACCAGGTATCATTTATAATGTGTACTGCCCTAAACTGTTACTTTGGAGAAACGTGGATGTGTAATAAGCTTTCCAAAGTATGTCCATCTGTAGCGATGGCTGGCAGAGCAGCTCTGCAGCGCTGTGCTCGTCCAACCCCTGCCCGGCAGAACAATGTGGAGCCCATGAGTGAGACCAGAGCTCCCGAGGCCCGCAGCCAGGGCCGGGTCCGGGGTGAGGGCGTTTCGGCCGTTCTGCCGGGGATGCCCGCGGGGCTCTCTGCCCTATTTTTCGCCCAAACGCGGGGGCTTTTCTCGGAGCAAAACTCACGAGAGCAGAGGCACGGGGCGCCTCGGCGGGCAGCGTGACCGAGAGGGGAGGGAGCGGCGGATCCCCGACGGCTCGGCGGGTCTCCCTCTCGCCGGGCCCGAAGGCGCGGCCCCGCCGAGAGCGCGGCCCCCGGCCCGAGCTCAGAGCTTCGAGCCACGAGCCCCGGGGCTGGCGGCCGAAGGAGCAGAGCCGCCGCTGCGCTCAGCCCCGGCCAGAGCCGGGCAGCAGTCGGGAGCCGGCCCGGGTGACGCCGCATGGCGACGCCGTCCCGACGGCTTGTTTGTGACTGAGGCCGGGGGGAGAAGCTCCCCAGCGGCCGCACGGTCTCGCCCGGCCCGCTCCTTACCGAGGCACGGGCGCACTCCCTCGGGGGCTCTCGGCCGCCCTGCAGAGCACCGCGCTGGTGCTCCGCGGCTCGTCACGCATCAGCATCGCGCTGCAGGAGAACCGCTAGGGTGTGAAGTTACAGCTTGAGAAATAACGCGATGACATAGACCGAAACTTCCCTGCCCGGCTACACGCCGAAGGGGAATGGCAAAACGTAAGGAGCCCGTAAGCTCCGAACTTGGGTCCAGCGCTCTGGGTCCAGCCCTACAAAGCTAAACACCCTGCACAGAGCGGGAAAGACGGAACTCTCTCTCTCTGTAGGTTCGGGGTCTGCACTCAGTTAAGCAAAGCTCTCCCCGTCGGTGGATGAGAAAAGTTCGAACTGTGGTGAAAATGGCAGACGCGACGCACTCCGGCCCCACTCCCTTTCATTCATCACAAGCGGCTGTAAGTTCGGACACGGGTCCGCTGCTCCGCAATCTGTCCTAGCCGATGGGAAAAGCGGCCCACCGCCGGGGACAGTTCCGTGCCTCACTTTCAATCGGAAGCAGTTTTCTGCTTTTAATATACAGAACGGTGACTGAAATCTCAGAGCAGCACGGGCGGGTGGTCTCGGATGCTCGCAGAGGTGACAATAGCGCTCAGCCCACACCGCCCGGTGGGGGCGGCCAGAGCCCTCGGTACCAACCGAACGGCCGGGACGGGCGGGGCAGCAGGGCAGGCGGACCCCTGGCCTCAGCGCGGCTGTGCGGGGCTGCTTCACACTGCGGGGCCGCCCGGCTCCCGCTGAGACGCCCGCTGGAGAGAAACAAGTTATAACGCGGGGAGCAGTCCCGCTCGCCGCACCGTGAGCTGGAGAAGGGAAGCTCTTGCTCAAGCGATGGCTCGGCTGGGGCATCGGATTTTGTGCAAACGATGCAACCGGCACCGATAGATTTCGCAAGAAGTTTTAGGGAAAGGAGACGCTAAGAGCCAGAATAGATAGGCGAGCTCCCGCCCTCTACATTCAGGCTCTGGGTCAGAGAGGCGGCAGCGGGTCCCGAGGGCCGGGGTTCCCCAGACGCCCAGGTTCCCGCTGCCCGTCCCCCCCCGCCCCCCGCAGGGAGACAGGCGAGCGCCGGGGGTCCCGCGGAAGGCAGAGGGGAGCTGCAGCGGGGTGCGCGGCGGGCCGAGGGCTGTCGGGCTGCTCTGGGGCGGGCGGGTTTGACTGCGGCCCGCAGCCCGGCCAACAAGCGGGCGGGGGGCGATCACGCTGTGTGCGAGCGTGTGTGTGCGCGTGTGTCGCGCGGGGGTGTCCTCGCTTCTCCTCCGCCGTATTGGCTGTGAGAGCCGTGTCGGTGCCCCCCTTCGCCGAAGCCCCCGCGGCCTCCGGGCTCCGGGAGCGCCTCCCCACGGGTCCGGGGCGAGAGGTCCCGGCTCGGCACCTCCGCACTTGTGGCGGGGGAAAGGGGGAGGAGGAGGAGGAGGGAGGAAGGGAGGAGGGGACCGGGGGTGGGAACCCTGTCCAGCGGCACCGGCGGCGGCAGAGCGCTCCCGTGCACTGCGCCTCTCCGCATGGATCGGGGCGCCGGGCTGCCGCCGTGCTGAGCCCCGGGTGGAGCTGCTGCGGGCTCCCGGGGTCGCTCCTTCCTCTCCGACACCCCCCGGTCTTCCTCCTCCTCCTCTCCTCTCCGCCCCCGCCCCCGCCGCCTGCAGACCGACAACCGCTCCGCGGCTCTCCCGGCCGCGGGCACCCGGCGGCGCTTCCCGGCGGCCGGGGCCGCTCGGCGCTCCCGCTGCAGCGGGGCAAGGGCCGGCGCGGAGCGGAGGGAGGGAAGAGGAGGACGAGGAGGAAGAAGAGGCGTCGGCCGCCGAGCGCCCCGCGGTCCCGCTAAATCTGTGCTGCCGTGTCCAGGTGCCGGTGCCGCGGACAGACACGGAGCCCCCAGCCCGGCCCGCAGCCGCCCTGTCATGCTGCCCAAAGTGGAGACGGAGGCCCTGGGACTCGCCCGGTCGAATGGGGAACAGGGGCAGATGCCAGAAAACATGCAAGGTAAGGGGGGAATTGCACGGCTCTCCCCCTCCGCGCACGCTCGGCTCCCCACCCCTGCAAACCGCCCCCGCGTCCTGCCAAAAAAGTTTAGGGCTGCCGCCCGCGAGCTCCGCCGAACTCGTGCATTCGCGGCTCGGGCACCGAATCACCGGCGCTGGATCGCGGTAGGGCCCGGCCGGGAGGAGCGGCCGCGGCGGTCGGGAGCCTCGCCCGAGGGACACCGGCACTGGCGTCCCATCCCCACTCCGCCCGAAACTATCGCCAAGTTTACGGCGACGGAGCAGCGCAGGACAGTCCGGGAGAACAGCCCGCGTGCCAACCGCAGGGCCCGAGGGGACAGCACAGGTGGCAGCGGCCGCGGGAGAAACTTCGCCCGGAGCCCCGGCGCGCGTGCACTGTTCCGGGTTCCTCCGCGGGCGACGGTGGGACGCACGAGCTGGAAGCGCCTCGCCTGGCCGGGCCGGGCCGGGGGCTGCGAGGATCGGTTCCCGCGGCCCCGTGAAAGGGAGCTGCCCGCTCCGCTCCCTGCCTGCCCCGAGCGGCGGGTCCTGCCCCGCGGCTCTTCGGAAGCCGTCCTCCGTCCTCCCGGGAGCCCGCAGGGAAGTAGGGGTGGGTTGGGCCGGGAGCTCGGAGGTGCCGGAGGCGGCCCGCCCGCCCCTTTATTCGCCCGCAGAGGAGGCTCCCCACCAAGCGCTCGGAAAACCCCTGCTTTCCCACTACGGTTTTTTTTTTTTTTTTTTTTTTTTTTTTTTTTTTTCCTGCGAGGAGAGAGAACTCGGTCCCAGCGCCGGGTCCCGGAGCGGCGGCCGCGGGAGCAGAGGGGAGGGCCGGGCTTCTCTCCTCCCCCGTCCGCCACCACCCCGCGTCCGCCCCACGCCGCTGGCAGGCGGTGACTCCGGCTGTGCCGAGGCCGCCCCGAAGCCGCTGCCCCGGCCGCGTGCCGGCGGGTTCATGCCCCGGCGCGCAGCTCCCGCGGCCCCCAGCAGGGCTCCCCCGGGGCGCTTCGGGCGGGCTACGGTCGCTCCGCCGCCCGCGACCCGCGGCAGCAGCGGGGCTACCGGGAAGGAGGCGACGTCCGGAGCGCCGCCGCTGCGCGCCCGGCGCCTCCCGCGACCGCTCGGGAACCCTCCGCCGCCGCCGACCCGAGGTCCAGGGAGGGAAATCGGCGGCGCCGCTCGGGACGGGCTCGCTTTCCGTGAATCGCCCGCCGGAGCGGCCGAGCGGGCTCTTCGGAGGGAGCCTGACTCGAGCGACCGCGCTCCGCGCCCGCCTTCAGCCCGACGTGCGCCCACCGGGCGGCTCCCCGGCCCCTTCCCAGAGCGGCCCGAACGCCGGGCGCGTGGCCCCCGACACCCAGGGACGCCGGTGCCGAGCCGGGACCCCCTCCTTGCCCGCGCCACCGGGGCCGGGCGGCAGCGCCGAGCCTGAGCGCGACGCCGTGCCCGGCTGAGGCAGGTCGGAGCTGCGGGCAGCGCTCCCGCTGCGGGTCGGGGCCGGGCTGCGGAGCGGAGCGGGGGGCGGCGGTCGCCCCGAGCCCACGAGCTCCCGCTTAGCAAGTAAGTAACTTGACTGCAAAGCGGCACAAAAGTGCTGGGCTGTAAGATACGAGCCTAGGCTAAGTAAATATTTGCAGGCTGATGTTGAAAGAAAACTTTAAAGGAAACAACTGAGTCACTTTAAATACGGCGGTGACGCTTCATCTTTCCATTGCACTTTCTTAAAGCCCGTTCCCGATCACTCTCGGATTTAAACGAACTCGTTAAGCTTGCGGTTCCCTCAGCTAGGCGCTGAGTTAAGAGCACTCTGTGAACATAAATACTGAGAACTAAGCGTGAGGAGCCGAGGGGTTTGGCTTCACCTGGTCAGAGCCACACGGTTTTGCTGTTGGGCAAAAGTTGCACACTGCAGTGCCAGCCGTACTCTGAAACATCGAACTTTCTGCAATACTTTCTGCTGTACTTTAAAGAGAACTGTTCCTCTAGAACAGTAGCAGAAAAAAAGCGAGTTGTTAACGTAAATCCTAATAGAACGTGCTATTTCTCCTCTTCCCAGTGTCTCAGTTTAAAATGGTGAATTACTCTTACGACGAAGACCTGGAGGAGCTGTGTCCGGTGTGCGGAGATAAAGTGTCGGGGTACCACTACGGGCTGCTCACCTGCGAGAGCTGCAAGGTGCTGTACTCACTGCTTCATACAAACAGAAGTACAGCAAAAAAACTTTCAAAATAAGCAAAAAAAGACAAACTAAGGCAGTTAACAGTTGGGCTTATTTCTAATGTGTTTCTTGCTAGATTCTCACGAAAAATTAAGCACCAAAACGCTGTAGGATTAGAAGTGTCTTTGAGAGAACTCATTTGCACAAAAGGGAAGAAACAATGTGGGCTGTTTTCGGAGCTTTAGTGTTACTTTAAAGTGTTTCGCTGTTGTAAAGTGACGTAGTTACAGCGTAACTTTTACTCCTAACTGTCCCAAATATCGATCTCCGTTGATTTAGGTACGCTTAGGCTATTTCTTTTCCCGGAGGACAAAGCCAGAGTCTCCTCAGCACAGCTCACTTTCACAGTCTCATGCAGCTGTACCATTTCCCATCCCTCGGTGCTACACGGCACATTTCTGTGACGGTGGTGACTCGGCTGTTCTTACAGCAGCCAGACACTGCCAGAGCTCACCTGACACAAAGCTACAAACGTATGACTTGTTTTCAATCGTTCCTTATTTTGAGAATAACGTTTTTGTAAAGGTAACTGCCTTTAACTACTTCTGAATTAATTTATCTGCACGGTTTTGTTACACTCAAGTTTAAATATCCATGAATTTATGGCGTGATCAATTTGTCAGGTAAAAATTCGCGAAGTTCTTTACAGCCATCTAAGTAATGCACTGTAAGGAAGCTCCACGGCTTGAACAAAGCAATTTAAAACACTTAGCTGCACGGCAAAACTAACTTGGCACATTATATTTTCATTAAAACAAAATCAATGAGAATTGAATAACAAGCACTTATACCTTTAGCACACACCACTGGATACACATTCACCAGAGGTATTCTGCTTGTTTTCATCTTTGCCACAGTGTTCCTACTTATTTTACAGATAACTGCTTTGAAGGGAACACTTATTTTACAATTAAGTCATGCAGAAGGAGCTGCCCAGCCTCTCCTTCCACACTGCCTACAGCCTCTTGCTAAGCTTTGATGCAAGCCCAGAAGGCAGAGCCCTAGCTCAAGAGAAGCTCCTGTAGGGTCTGGTGCTTCTTTCCTGACTTTCATTTAAACCCAACTGCAGAACTGTGTAAGAAGAGTCTGACGAATATGTTACAATGCATTCTGTGCAATGAAATGCTGAAACACACCATTCAAGCAAGAGGGCTGACTTTCCTATCTCCCATGCAGGGATTCTTTAAGCGGACGGTGCAGAATAACAAGAGGTACACGTGTATAGAGAACCAGAACTGCCAGATTGACAAAACCCAGAGGAAGCGATGCCCTTACTGCCGATTTCAAAAATGCCTCAGTGTTGGAATGAAACTAGAAGGTAAGAGCCCCAGCCCTGCTCACACCAGCTGCAGCAGTACCCGTTATGATAAACGCTGGTTTATGAACATTATGCTGTATAGCACAGTTTTAAAGTTGTAGTAAAAGGTGGCTTGTGTTCAATGAGACTGAGGCTTCCTATAACAAGAAAATGGTAAAATGGTAAAAAATCCAAAAACTTGCCAAAACCATACACTCCATTTTCATGTATGTACGTACTTGGATATTTCAGTACTTCCAACCTTGCAAATGAAAGGTTCCAGATAGTAGAAATTAGTTCTGCAGCTTTAGAAAAGGATTTAATTTAGATTACACTAAATATGTAAGAGGCATCTCGGTTTTGGACATTCTTTGTTAGAGTGATGTGATCTTATTTCTATTTTATCCAGGTTCCTTTTATAGTATTATCTTCTGATAATATGGCACAAAAAGAGAGACAGAATATACAAGTCCTTTCTTACAGCGACTTGCTTTTGGGATTAAGGACCAAAAACTTCTAAAGTTATGTCCTGTATTTTTCGTGGTGCTACACCTGAGATGTTATCACCAATGGAAGAATAAGGACTTCAAAGTATACTTTTTTACTTCATTTGGCTCTGTCCTGTACAGAGAGGAATGAAGAGGATACGATGCCCTTTGAGAAAAGAAAATGAAAAAATGTCACTGAGATTCAAATGTGAGACTCAAGTTGATTTTAACATTGATAAATAAAATAAACTGAGATTTCAAAGCAGAAAGCATTTCTACTTAACCAAGCACATCCTTCTAAATTCCTTATTCTTCTTTTGTGCTGAAATGGCATTTACCTGAGACACCTAACAAGGAAGAATCAGACCAACAAGGGATACAATAAACCATTAAGGGAGCCATAAAGGACAAGCCCCAATCACCTGAGTTTGGCAGAGGAAAACTTCTGCTATAACTGAAGATCAACAGAATAATCAGCCCTCTGCAATCTGATGAATTCAACACTGTTCTGTCTGCCCCTAGCCTCAGCTACCGCTGATGCTGCACTACACATCCCAAACCCTGCGCACATATCCAAATTCAAGCAGTAAAATAACCAGACGTTGGGAGTCATTTTCCCCTTGCTGGCAGAGAACAAGGATAAATGGCATAAACTACTTTTACCTCCTCTCAATTGTGGGCAATGGTACAGGTGCAATTTTTGTGCTTCTGTGATTGCATGCAATGCACCCTAACTTCTGTAGGAGTTACACCAAGAGCATTTGCTAATAGAATTTGCCATGTAGCTGATAATTCTGGATACCTGGAAGGACACTGTGCATGCAGACTTAAAGTTACATTTGGCAGCACTGTGATTTAATTAGTTTTCTGCATTTCACTCAAAACCAACATTCAGCAGCATTATTAGGAACATTTTGACTGTAGACGTAAGTAAGGTGCACGTAGTTTTAAAGGTGCTTTAGAAGTGTACTGTGTACTGCAACTCCCTTGGCTGTACACCCATACAACTTCTTTTCCTCTCGTTAGAGAATTGTTAACAACACGTGCTTCCGTGACTGTAAATACCTGTGACATTTATGTGTGTATTTCCCTGATAGTGATATATATATATATAAACAGCCTTAAAGCCTTAAATCTTGTTCATAAATTACCATGCGCCAAAAAATGAAGAATCATTAAACGTTAAAGTCCTTATGATAATGCACAGTATTATGTGTATTCAGCATCCAGAATAAATTTTTAATGTCCTACTAATCCCTAAGATAAAAAGCTCAAGAACTTAACCTCCAGCAATCTCAGCAGTGCCCACATGTCACCCGGCTGTCAAAGGTCCCTCTCGCAGTGTAACTGCCGTTGGGCGAGGTGGGCTTGGCGAGAGCTGCTCTCTATGCCATGACACATACAGCACGGTGACAGTCACTGCTAGGACAGACCACCGGCGTGACTCCCAAGGCAGCTGTTGACATGGATTTGTTTTAATTATTTTTAATTCCAGACATAATGCAAGCCAAAACAGCGCCAGTAGTGTCACTTCCTCCTTCTATGCGGAAGGCAGCAGGCTGGCAGCTTTTTCTCTGCGCGTTCCAGCTGCAGCCGAACATTTCTGTAGAGCTGTTCAGATACCTAGAAATTTCTTAAAGTCACACACCAGCCTGAACGGAATCTTCCAAAGGAAGTATTTCCTTTTTGCCAGGAAAAAAAAGACATTCTCTCCTTTGTGACTACTGAACATTTCACAATTTCTGTTTCAGATGTTCTAATGGAATGACCATAATGAGGCACTGTGGTCTACTGGCTATGTCTCAGACATATTCTGGACATCAGCCCTAGTTTCTTAATGACATAGCAACTTGACATAAACCAAATATATGGTAAGATCTCCCCGTGATCCCATAGCAGGTGTGAAATTCCTGTAGCCAACCACTGTGTCTGTCCCCGTGTCTTAATCACTGTAAAGAGCAGTCCTTCCAAGCTAGCAATGTGCATGCGCTATATCAGTTATCAGAAATAAGTGACACTTGCTAAATCAAATAACTCCTTCTTTAGGAGTAAGTACTACTTTGAATTTGAAAAAAATGAAATAAAACAAGGAGTTCCATGTCTACATTTATCCCTGCCCCAATGTGCGCTTCATTACGGAACGTCCATTTCCAGTTTTCGTTATGATTTACTTCTTCCTCTCCCCTGACAGCCGTGCGAGCTGACCGAATGCGCGGCGGCAGAAACAAGTTTGGACCGATGTACAAGAGAGACAGGGCGCTGAAGCAGCAGAAGAAAGCTCTCATCCGAGCAAACGGACTTAAACTGGAAGCCATGACTCAGGTGATCCAAGCTATGCCAACCGACCTGACAATATCTTCTGCGATTCAGAACATCCATTCTGCCTCCAAGGGCCTACCTCTGAACCATACTGCCTTGCCTCCTACAGACTATGACCGAAGCCCCTTTGTAACCTCTCCAATTAGTATGACGATGCCACCCCACGGCAGCTTGCAAGGTTACCAAACGTATGGCCACTTCCCAAGCCGTGCTATCAAGTCCGAGTACCCCGACCCTTACACTAGCTCACCAGAGTCAATAATGGGCTACTCATACATGGATGGTTATCAAACAAGCTCACCAGCAAGTATTCCGCATCTGATATTGGAACTCCTGAAATGTGAGCCAGACGAACCGCAAGTCCAAGCTAAGATCATGGCTTATCTGCAGCAAGAGCAAGCCAACAGAAGCAAACACGAGAAGCTCAACACGTTTGGGCTCATGTGTAAAATGGCTGACCAAACCTTATTCTCCATCGTCGAGTGGGCTAGGAGTAGCATCTTTTTTAGAGAACTTAAGGTAGGTAACAATTTCACATTGTATTATTTAAGAAAGATGATTTCTAATGTTGTGCTTTGAGCAAGAAAGCATGGTTTATCTGTTTCCCCAAGCACCTCTAATTTACCTGGCTTTAAGTAAGCAAGCTGTTATGGTGAGAAATTTGTACCCGTCTTCATCTTAGTCTGCAATAAGCCGATTTCAGTTTTACTCTTCTCTATTTTACTGTTTATCCTAATAGTTGTTTAACTCCATAGGAATAGCACAAATTTTACTCCTTCCCTTTCAGCCTGTCTCTGCCTTGTATTCAGAGTTGAAGAATGCCTGTTACCATTCTGCACTCATTTACATAATTATTTTATTACCTCAAGTAACACAGTAACCTTATCTCTGCCCATCTATGTTCACTCCCTACTTAAGTGCATATTGGAATATTAACTTTCTCACTGGGCTATTATTTTGTATGTATACGTGTAGTTAACCATGAAGGTCAGCAGGATAAGGTAAGCAGGATACACATAACAGATAGCAAGGAGGAAGAAAGTATCTTTAGGACTCATTTGGTACTTATCACTACTGATACACTGGGGACTCCTGTACTCCACATCATCTACAACTACCTTTAGGCTCTTCTTTATGGACACTAGGCAGTTAGACTCCTCAGTACACTCAATCCTTACGCACAGCTCCCTGGTGGACAGAAATTTCCCCCTACACATTTGTCAGATGTCATTTAAGGCAATTTTGTTGTTTGTTGCGGTCAGGTCTGACACAGAAATCAGAAGCCAGAAATGTGGTATCAGCCACACCCTCTCAACCTAGAAGTTAGCTCTGAAATGAATAAAACACTTTTCACCTCAAAAAACAAACAAATAATCAAACACAAGATGAGAAACTTATATTAGGTCCAAACTTCCCTATTATACTGGCAGTTAACTGAATTTCCTGCAACACAGAGATGTTTTTGCTGTAACTATTTGCTGCTGAACTCTGCAAAGTTTTCTGATTCCTAACTTCTTGATTGTTGAGCAAAAGAAAAATAATAAAACATCCAAATAAAACAATAACTATGTAAGTTGAGAACTGAATCTACCTGTACCAAGAGCACAGAGGGGAGAGCCCATTAAAGATCTGCAGTCAGGATGCTTGCCACAGCAGCATTTCTATCACAGCCTTAAGGATTCAGACACAAGAAATAAAGCCCATGACTACAAGAAAAGTGACCTGTATATGTTGTACATACAACTCCACTTGTTCTCAGACATTTTCATGACAATGATTGAAGGAACTATTATAAACTCAGCCTAAATTAAGAGAAAAAAGGGAAGAAGTAACTCGGGGGAGAAAAGAAAATGGATCAAAAAGGAGTAAAAACTGTCACGTCTTTGTTTGTTTGCCATATGTTGCTTATAATCTTTTAGTAAGCCATGCTTCTCATCTTAAATAATGTTCAGATTAGAATGACAAACAGAATACGTTTCCAAGAGACTATGTCTTAAAGTCAGGAACCAGGAACTTTGAACCCATTCAGTTCTTAAGGTTGGAGTAATCATTTTACAAAATTACTCAGATTTGCAGAAGATATTATTCAGTGTAAGGATTTTTAAGTTATCACGATCTGCCATAAAATTACAGTTATGATTAAAGTGATTATATGAAAAGATACTTGAGCAATATTTATTTTTCATGGTTCCGTTACTTACTCTGTAGGCAGATTTTATAGGCATTCAATGTGCTGTGCTGGGAACAGTCTCAGAGATGGTCTTCATTTCTAACCTCAGGCTGGTTGATACTCTTCAACTAATGCACGCTTACTAGTGTGGACATAAAAGTTGCAGAAATCTGTTTCATGAAAGTGCTGATAAACTGCTCCTAACTCTCCCAGTACGTGCATACAACTTCATACACACAGATCTCTAACAACGTATATATATGTTCTAGAAACTCACGGCATACAGGCTTTGGCTACATCTATCAGAGGGAATGGTTTCTTTTCAGTATTTGTGCCTTTGGTATCGTAGAACCTCCAGTTAGCTTTGCATCCTGTGGCATACCCTGCTCATTTTTCTTAATTGGACAATATCTGCTAAACTGTACAGGATTCCAGAACAGCATCACACTCAGAAGTCCATCACTTAGGAACAAGGTTACAACAACGCTAAGAACTTCCAACTTTTCAGCCTGAGGTCTTATCAGCACATTTAGATCAGACACCACACCAGTACCAGGTAGCATCAACTCTTTGCAGCTGAGAAGAGAGAATCAGAACTGAAATTTTTCCTGACCTTTCTGTCCATCCATGTTGTCAGCTCCTTCCAATCAGCATAGCAACAGCTATTTCAGGTTGCTCTGGAGAACACGGGTACCTGTGGGGAGTAAAAAAAGGACTTAAGGATATGACAGAGATTGTAAATGCAGAAGGAAGGAAAAGGTAATTATGAGGAAGATTCAAATAGATTTTCAAAACAGTTAACTTGTTCCCTACCTACTCTGAGAAATATATATTTGCTTGAAGTATTTTCCTATTATTCTGTCTCTTCTACATGAAAACCAAACCATCAGATGCATTCCAGATAAGATATACAAGTGCATTAGCAGATCTAAGACTAAAATTTTAACAACTTCAAATAATGAAACAATTTATAGCATTAAAAGGTACCCTTGTATGAGTTCTAAAGGTATGTAATGTAAAGATCATATTTGTTAAAGTGCAAAACCTTCCATCTTCATATTGGGTATCAGAAGTTAACGGAAGCATTAATGAAGCAAACTAGTTGGAATGAGTAACAATGCCAGAGTAAGAGCCAAAGCAGCAAGCTGCAGTCTAATAACCTGCATTTCAACATCTGCTAACATCTCAAACATGCACCTGTCTTGTGGAGTAGGGATACTCTTTAATTAGTAATTACATTAGAGAAGTGGTTTGATATCACACAATTCTTGCATCAAAAGAAATGTTTCTGTATAGACAAAGTATGAACACAGAAAACCTCCGAGTACAGTGATAATACTAACAGTGAGGAAGACCTTTGCTATTCTGGAGTTGCTGAAAGCTTAGTAAACATAAAAGTAAGATATATCTACCTTATCCTCAGCTATGAAAACTCAGGAATGCCCCAGGGATGCCAAATTTGTAGCCAGCTGTCTGGGTCATGTGAAAGGTCTCTGTACAAAGCTAAAAAGAAAATATTGCAAGAGTTTCTAGAGTCCAAAGGTTATCTGGCCCCAAGAAAGGATGCAGACAGTTCCAGGGGACTGGTCTTTCCTCATCAGCTCACAGCAGGGAAAATTCAGCAACTACTTCCAAAGTATTCTTCAAACCATAAAAGCAAGCAGTCTCCACTTGAGGCAGAAGAAAATAAAGCCTGCACTGGAGAACAGTCCTCAGGATACTTCCACATGGCCGAGGATCAGAAAATTCACTGAACGTTGATAGTTATAAAAAAGGCATTAAAGAACCTGTGACTCACATAAAAATACTACCTTGACTTATTTGCTTATTTTAGTGGGGATGTCACAGGTCAAAGTACTACGTGAGCACAAGCCCAATTAGTGAATGATTGCAGGAAGAGCCAGCATACTTCATGTTGAAGAAGAAGAAGAAGAAGAAACCATTCACTGAGTTTGCCAACTGATTTAGGCCATTCACTGATGTCAGAGCACCAGCTCTGGAACACTAAGCACACATCTGTCCATTAGCTGGAAACGCATCTTTCAAAGAGACGCTTCACCCACATTTCTCCAAAGGGCCTGTCTGCAGGACTTCCACTGTACAATGGCAGTACAGATGTTTTGGCAGCTAATAAGCAAACAGGTGCTCAGTTGTGTATTACGTGTTTCTCAAAAACACAACTATATTAGCAGAGTTTCAAATCATCTCTTAAAACAGTGCAAACTTAGTGTGAACTGGGTCAACAGAAGCACTGGAGTCCCTCTTACTTATCACATCAAACATCTAGATAAATACAGTAATAATAATATTCAATACATCATGGTTAATTTTAAACTTCAATCTCCATGAAATTAAATATCAAGAAGTGCACAGAAAAATAATGAGTTAAGGTACAGAAAGTGAATTATTAAACCAAATACATAGAGATGAGGGAAGTTTTATTCTTTAGAAAAAAAAATATCAGTAGTGGAATACCTTAAAAGTTTTTCTTCAGAGTGATAAAAGGTTGAAATATTATTTAGACCTAAGTAATCAAAGGCAATTTGATAACTTGAAGTGCTTTTGGACTTTGTAGCATCCATTTATCAGGGCAGGAAATGTAACTAACATAGCTGATGAAATAAAACTGCCATAGGAGTCTTTCAGTCAGGGAAGCAGTGAGAAACCGAGGTTGAGGATTTCCCTTAGTATCAGCAGTCTGACTACAGAGCGTGGTGTCATACGCAGCTATTGATTTTTGGGCTGGTTTGAGCATACTGGGATCTGAAAAAAAGTCACCATTTCTCAAACTTTCTAAATGTTGGGGGAAGTGGGAAAGCATGCATCTTACTGACCCAACAAGTTATTTGCATTAGAAACATTAATTTGATTTAACTAAGTGTGTTTCATAGTAAGAAATAATTCTTTTTCTGAGATCACGTGGAAAGAAATAGTGAAATGACTGCAGTGTAAAGAAGCCTCACCAGAAAACCCAGGCTTAATGAAGCATGGAATTATACCTCCCGTCCCACTGAAACTTGTATAGGAAGCACTCTGTTAGAAGTCCATGTGATGATCTTCTTGACTTCTTCTGAACAATGCCTGCAACTAAACGCAGTATTCCAGCATGCAGGAGTGTTGTTTGATAGCCCTCCTAAACTGCTTGTTCATTTCCAAGCCTCTGGTGCCTTTTCTAAGGGTAAAAAGATGACAGCATTCTCCTATGCTCATTCATGCCAAAGCAGTCTACTTTGCCATATGCTGCTGTCACCTCTGATAGCAGGAGGCTGAACTCAGCACTCTGCAGTCAGTCACTTTCCCACCCAATGGCGGATGTTCAGCAGCAAGCTGAGACAAAGCTACTGTGCTCCATGTGGGTGCATTTTGAAAGCCTGTCACTTCTAGCAAGCAAGTGTATTTTCCCACTGCAGTTCACTGCAGCAAGCTTTCTTCCATTCCCACAAACAGCCACTATGCAATATTTTGCCACTTATTACTAGACAGAAAAAACTGAACATCCTAATGCTTATAGCAAGCATAGATGCAGGCTGTAGTACGGATACAGGGAGGTCTGCAGCTGCAGCCACTCCTGCTTGATAGCTTGAATCTCCCACTGCAGCCTTGGCAGGAAGGATGAGCTGCACATGCATATCCATCTGCAACTTGGTGCCATTTGTGTTATACAAAGTGGAAGTTTAACATCAGAGTTCAGTTTTTTCCTTCAAAAGAGCAGGATCGCGATTAGAAGCACAGGACAGCTGACAGCAGTGCCAGATTATCCAGATCATCCAGGTGCAAAACGCACTCTTATAGGGCAGTATGAAAAGAAAAGAACTACCAACACTGCTGTTCAGAACTTGCACATCGTGATGGTTTGCCGAACTTGGAAGTTCCTGCCACAAAAACAGCCCTCCCCTCCCCTTATAAATTACTGCATTTCTTAGAAGCAGGCACTAAGTCTTATGTAGGAAGATCATGGCTCTTAGCTCTGTGGAAATTGTCTCATTCAGGTCCAGTGCCTTTGTATGACACTCATATCATTCTAATACAGTGCTTTTGTACAACACCAATTTCTGTTCATATGAGATAGTTCCTAAGCACAGTGAAAGTCTGCCTCTATAATTATATCTGGGCTGTTTAGATATAAGGATATTCTGCTGTTAGCAATAATGAAGTCACTCAGACTTCCTACTGTTGCATTGCCTCCAACACCTACCAACCCTGCCAAAGCTCTATAATATAAATTCACTATAGTTCCATGTATAGAGATAAGCTGTTTCAGATCAGTGATGGTCACTTTTGCTCATACAGCACTGTGGAGCCAACAGGTTTCATACTAAGGCACACCTAATGCACCCCGCTCTAGGGCTGGAAAATGCTGAGAAAAAGCAGGGGAAAGTATGATTTACGAAGGAAAAACTAAGAGATCTAAATAACCACAGCTTAATGAAACAACAGCTATGGCCTCATGGCAGCCACGTACAAGCACAGCATCTGAAAAAAAAACCAATTCAGAGCATTAAATGCATTCTGCAGCTTTATAGGCCCGGGAACACAGCAGAGAACTTCAGTCTTTTCCATTTCTGATTTAAAAATTCTTACAAAGCAAAGCTGGACGATGGAAGCAGTGACAGCAAGCAGCAGACAGCACTCACACCTCCCAGCGCACTGCTTCTCAGCTCCCAGGCTTTGCCCAGCCCGCGCTAATCAGTCTTTTATCTCCGTACAAGTACAGCCATGCACCGCTTTGTTTCGGTCACCGACCAAGCGGTCACAGCTTACTCCATTTCAGTGCCTCAGGTTAAAAGCATCCGAATCTGTGCCAGGCTACATATAAATGGAAACAAAGACCAATTCCGCGCTCTGCAAACAAGATTCAGTCGCTTACTTTCCCCTCACCTGTAGGCAAAGGTGCAAAAAAAAAAAAAAGCCTCAACAAAGAGCGAGTTTTGGTGCAAGAGGAAAGCGTCCAATACATCGCAGCATTCCATCAATCCATTAAATACCAAGAAGGTCGTTTCGGGGGACAACCGCCGAGCAGCGAAGCTCTGCTCTGACCCTCGTGACAAAGCACGCAACCCGCGGGCGCCGCACCGAACACGTGCAGCACAGCCGTGCGCTGAGGTGACGCCGCCGATGGAATCGCCGGTTAAAAGCGAGCTGAAAGAGAGACCGCCATCTTCACCGGGCTGCCAACTATTTCGGCACGCTGACAGACGGCAGCTTTAGTCAGCTAACGCTCGCTAAATCACGACACATCGTGCTTAAGTGCTATCTTACCCATATTCTAGAAGCGACGCGAAGCATAAGCGTTTACACACAGCGGTTACCCCCGAACGCCTCAAGCCGCTCATTTCTTCCCGCGCGCCTCAGGCTGCAGGTTGCAAGCCGCGCGCTCTTCCCGCGCACCGCGGACTGCAGGCTGCAGACCGCTCGCTTCGCGCGCGCCTCAGGCTGCAGGCCGCGCTCCTCCCGCCAGGACGGGCAGCGGGGAGCGAGCCGCTCGCCACGTGCGGGGCGGGCAGCCGCTGCTCGCCCCGGCCGGCTGCAGGGCGCCGCGGTCTTTATTTGCAGGATTGAGCAGCAAATAAAGGTTGCTGGTACATGCAGCAATGCTACAGGCATATCTGCAGAGCAACTCCGGAACAAATGGAAGGGCGGGTGTAAGAAGGAGAACTCGAGAGAAAAAACAGCTCCAGTAGGAAAATGAAGCTACGATTTCGCTGGACGCCTTGAGTAGCTTTTTTCCACTTCTGTAGCTGGTAGCTCGGGGCTGCAGGTGCAGGCTGGGCTGATAAACAACACTGTTATGGGAACACCTCAAGCATTAAAGCAACTGTTGTAGTTTTATATATGCTTATGTATCTATATCTATAGATACAGATGTATAGAGATATAGGTGTATACACATATACATTTATGTATATATATACATTTATAGGTACAAACTAGTAAAAAAAAAAAGCAAAAAAAGCAAAAAAAAGAAAATGCATTTTGTCCAGTTCTGGAATTGCCCATCGTACTCATCACTCGGAAATGGAAAGACACTAAAATCGTTTTTTCAGAAATTCAGAAATAGAAAAATGCTTTTTTTGCATCTAAATACAGCTCTTCATTTGTTGAAAGAGAAGTTACTTTGATATTTGTTGCTAAATAAAATCTTGGATCAAGTAAATTTAATTTAAAAAATTAGTGAAGGCAACAATAAACACAGGAAATATACATGAATAAAGTGTTCTAAAAGTCAGGCAACTCTTTTAAGGCTATAAATATAACCTAAGCAAGGCCTCTATAATTAGCAAAGGGTGAACAAAAGAAGACATCCAGAAATAGATGGGGAGGGGGGAGGTGGGGAGGGTGAAATGTCTTGGTTAGCCTTATTCAAGTGTTCTTTCCATAGCATAGGAAGTGGTTCCAGCTAGCTCATGAGTTCTGTTGGTATTAACTGATTTTTAAAAGGACACTTCCAAGTTGTCTCCATGCCAAGGAAATTCTTTTACGGCATGTTTGCTGAATACAGGAAACATCGTCCCGACTAAGTGACACTGGATGTGACGAAGAGTTGTGTCCTTACTCCGGTGTTACTGTCAGCACCCTCTGGTTGTTCCATCTGGAAACCGTTCGGTATTTATTGGGGAACACTTACTGCACTCCTGTCATTCATCCTGAGCAATGAGCAATGGCCAGTGGTGCTGAGTCATGGTTGGTCCCTGAACCAACTCACTGCAGCCCCTTGGAGGGGCACCAGGGGTGTCTGTCTGGTCATCCACTATTCCATCTCATCCCTCTTAAAAGTTTTGGGGGACATGTCTGTAGGAGCAACAGAGCGCTGGGAACCTCTCCGTGCAGTGGCAAGAATTCCCTGTACGAGGAAATAAACATGTACCTACAGCTGCTCCTAAGCAGAGAGCTGAAGAAGTCAGTCTTGCGTATGGTGATGTTCAGTGTTAAGCCAGGTTGTGCTTATGGGTCTGGTTTTGTTTGCTTATTGGAAGAACACTTCAGTGAGGCTGATGAGAACTGCAGTGTCCAAGAAGTGCAAGTTAAGATCTTGAGTAGCGCATTTCCAGTTTCTCGCACAGCATCTGCCAGTTTCCTGTTTTCTTCCATAGAGCTGCCTGGCTCAAGTGTTTAAGTTTCATTTGCTATGTGTTGTTCCTAAATCCCCTTTTTGTTATTTATTGGCTCTTCTTTTCCTTTCTCCTTGCTGGGAATTACGTTAGCAGCACAGTCAGTACGTGGGCAGCAGTAACTGGGGCTATTTGTGGCCATGGGCTGCACGGACCTACAGAGGGTGCAGCAGTTCACCAACACTCAGTGTGCTTCACCAACACTCTCTTCAACTCCTTGCACAGCCTTTCAGGAAAAGATGGAAATCTTTGAGGAGAAGGCCCAGAGTGGGTGGTCATGCAGGCCTGCAGTCTCCACTCCATCTTCTTACTCCTGTAGCTCAGTGAAAATCACCAAAACCAATTATCTGGTGTGCAAGTGGAAGCCAAAACTAACGCTGCAGCTCATGCCCAGGTCACCAGGTATACAATAGTTTCAGCTTCTTCTGTAACCAGCGTGCAGTTACTGATGTTCTTCCTGCCTTTATATGGAGAAAACGAGACAGAAAGACAGCTACTCACAAATACTACTGGACTATTGTCTTGAGAGGTACATACACACTGATATCATATGTGAAAAATAAGATTAGACAATTTTCTGCCTTTGAGACTGAGATTCTAAATCTCTCAACAATGTTTTGAATATTGGCCCCATTACTAAGTTTCTGCCCAGACATATGCCTTGAGAAATCCAAAACTGCTAAAAGAAGTATCAGAAAGCAATCTTTGTGATGTAGTATTCAGAAAACAAGGGTCCTTTTTTAAAACACAGAGTTTTAAACAGCAGTAAGAATAACTCTTTCGTAGAAATATGCATGTGACAATTATTTTACTTTGATCTGTCCTTGCTGAGATAGGTACTTATTCTGCAAGCATAAGACAACACTCCCTCCTAAGACTGAACTTTCATTGGGAGCATTTGCAGCGGGAACTGCCATGCCTCAGAGGCAGTGTTTACATGCTAGCTCATTTGCCAACATTGAACAGCATTTGCCTTTCATTCGCATGCCTCTCCTTTAAGGCGCACTCTTTTCCTCTTGACTTTAGTGGGAGCTCCGCATGTTTTGCCTTTGATTCCTTTGCATGCTGGCCACTCTAATTAATATCAGTTTCAGCAGAGTTTCTCTCTCCCTCTTTTTCAGTCGAAGAGAATAGCTTTCAGCAGCTCACCCCAACACCAGCCTGTGTATTTACTGATCAGGTGCTTGGGCATTATCAAACTGGTACATACTGCCCGTACAGAATATAACTTCATTTTTTCTCTGTCCCAGCCAAACAGAACTTTACCTTTTACTCCAGACCTAATAATAAATGGTGGCATAACTAAGAACAAGAAAATGACAATGATCATTCTAACAAACTCCTCTCAGTGTTGAAAACATCGCTTAGGTCTGTGTTTGTTTACCAGTTACAGTTTTAGCTAGCTAACACAGTCTTTCTCTATAGGATGCTTTCATTGTTGGTGCAACAAACATAAATCAGAACAGATCCGTTCTTTCTTTGAGACCACCATTCCCCAGGGCTGGATTGTGCAATCCAAACTAAGCCCCAGTCTGCTCTGCCCTTAGTAACTGTGCTTTGGTCTTCAGAGATACTTTATATGGGACACAGTACTACATAATTGAGGAAGACTGACAGAATCTGGTCCTTTTTTTTTAATTTATTTTTTCCCTGCTGCTTGTGTTATTAAAAATAAATGTCTGACATTTTGATCTCAGACCTGCATATCTGCATGTACTGAGGGACACAATGAACACAGGAGCCACTTCTCTCCTCCGTAAAAACTGTTACATGTGGCTTTCTGTGCTAACATAACCCTCTTTATAATATTTCAAAAGATACAGGACTTCCCAGCATGATGATAAAGTTTTCCTGTGTTCCAATAATAAAAGTTGAACGTACCAGTAATTTCCAGTTCCTCTGAGGTTGGGCAGCCTGTGAGGACTAACTCAGAAGTAGCCAACCTGCAATATCAGTGTGGGAGTCGGAAACAGATGTTCACCGGACAATACGATTTGTTGTCACTGTCGATACTGTATGGCACTTGTCCAAACAGAAATTGTTTGTAGCTGGAAAAGAATGTAAGGAATGATTCATGCCCCCAATTACTATTATTACTTTAAAATGTGAAATAGTTTCTTGTTTTCTTTTGTTTTATATGAGTGATTCAGGGAGGCCTAAGGACTCAAAAAATACAATTAGTTGGACTTGGAGCATCCGCATAGTATGTCAACCAAACAATTTAAGGCTTTTTCATTGGGGCAAAAGAAATTATATACAAAAAACAAGAACTTCACTTCTTCAGAATAAAGGTGCTGTAACCTTCTAGTCTTAGAAAGTGCTTGATGTTCATTATGTAGGTACATTAAAAGCACACTGCACTGGGTAAACTGGATGTTGTGTGTGTGTCTGAGAGTGTTTATTTATAAAGGTTATGATTTATTACATCAACATAATATTTTATCCACATAGTAACATTTGCAAGTAGTTTCTTTATGCCCTAGAAATTCTAGCAGGCCATTTGGTCATTCAGAACTGATGAAACTTTTCAATGAGAAAAATCCTCTATTAGAGTAACATATGATGCTTAGCCTTGATTTCCAAATTTCATGAATATTACAAAAAAAGATGCACTAGATCATACTTACTGTCAAAGACAATGGATTAGGCTAGGTGCTCTATAAATTAAATATTAATTTTACAGGGATACATCAAATATATCAGAAAAAAAGCAAAAACTGGATGCAGAAAGCATAAATGAAATCAGGTCTAAATACAAATGAATATATTCAGTAGGAGTCTCAATGAGAGCTAAAGATCTGAGTTCCAGAACCCTTGGATATATCACCTATATTTTACATCAAAAAGCAATGCTCCAGGTATTTTCAAAAATGAAGACATCTGGGATCTAAATTGGAGTTCACTGAAATCAGTGGCAGAACTTGGATATAGATGCTGACTACTGTATCTCTGCCAGGCTTCTTTTAGAGATATATAACAAAGGAAAAGGTGTGTGTAATCATAGGACTGAAGAGCAAAACATTTTAGCACTGTAAAATCAAGCAACTGCCTTATTTTTACAAAAGCATGTAGTAACACTTCTCAGTAATCTTCCTTTAACAATAACGTCTGTTTACTGTATTTACTGCCGCAGTGTACTGCAACAGAGTAGTTTAATGATCTATGTCAGGCTTTTGTCAATGAAATGATTTTCAGATGTACTTTTCTTTTTAACTACTGCAATGACTTGGCTTTAAGTCCCAACCACAGTTCAAATTTTTCATGATTTTAGATTGAGTGAATTGAGAAATACTTTAATAGTGGAACACTATCCGTTCAGATCATTTTGCATGAGCGATTGAACTCTATACATAATGTTCAAAGTCAGCGTATGATAAGACTGAATGAAATTAGCCAGTCAGATAATGCGTAGCACATGTGTAAGTAGCACACTAAATGTTGTGCATGTTCCTGTGCATTGTTATATATATTCAAGGATTAAACTGAGTTTTTCATCAACTAGGTGGTGGCAAGTGCCAAAATGATTTAGGATTAGGATGGGGTTTAGGCTGATCTATCTACAGTTGTATTTCTCATTTCATTATCATGCTTGGGATACTGCAACAGTTGTATTGTGTTTTTTTTTTTTTTATTTTATGAAATAGGCAAAATTAAATGTCCATACCGGACATACCGTTAGGTTCGTTAGGTTACGGGGAGTGGAAGAGAAACACCGCACTAGATTTCTTTTGTCTGCACCCAGCAGAGATGTCCTGAATGTAGAAAACAGCTGGGAAACTTCCTATACACTACACTGCTTGAAAAATGACTTCAAGATTTTTCTAAAAAAATCCATCTGATTAGACTTTATTCCAAAAGACTGATACTGTGATTCCGTAGTATGTCTCTTTGTAAAATATGAATCAATACAGATGCTGCGTTATCTGGTTGCATTACATCATTTTTGATACTAACTCTGCTTTCATTGTAATTGTCATGACAATTGAATCTCAGTAAATGTTTTAGGCTTTGAAGGCTTCTCACTGCAATACCAGGGCAGGACATGTTTATGCAAGGCTTCATTGTCACTTAACATTCAAAAAATTACTGGCTTAAAACAGACTCATTTGCAAAAGTGACTCTTCAGCCATTTTGATGTTTCTGATTGGTACGTGTTCATTTTGATCTGCTGATCAACATTCTGCCGTCTGCTGTCAAATCACAGCTATGAGCCATTTCGGAAAGCAGCGGCTTTAAGAGGAAGCCAGTCCTCCTGATGGCGGTGTTACGGGGATGGTTAGAGGGGCAGAGAGGTGAGCAAACGAGGCGGCTTCAATTAGCAGGAGCACAGCCCACCCTCTGGCTATGCCAGGAAAGGAGGCGAGCCCGGGCCGCTGCTGCCTGCACCAGAGTTAGTTAGAGCGCTCTGAATCTCATCTTTTGATCTCGGGCGATATTTTTCTCTGTTATGTCACAGAGGTCACCTGGCTCATGTGTGACAAACTGCCTGCATAAGTCACAGTGCCAGTGGCAGAGATTTGTAACCATGTCCCTGGTCCATTGCCTTTGAATTATTTCACAGGCCCTCTGCTTTACATTTACACTCTGTCGGAAGATGAACAGGGGAAGGGAGTAAAATCAAGGGCAGGGTCTCATCCTGAAGGACAAGGGGAAACAGGTGGAAGGTTAATGGCCCTGGAGCGTATCCACAAGCCTCTCAGGCTTGATATATGGGCCTCAGGCCTAAAACGGGCATTGGCTTTCAAAGATATATTATTTCATTTGAGGAGAGACATTCTGGAGTTCCTGCATTTGTCTGCTGATAGATGATCCTCTGTCCACAATTGGTTATGGCGTGTGAGTTTTCCTTGGGCCTGCTCCCGTACATAAAAATTTTGCTGAGCTCTCCAACCTTTCACATGCCTTTAAGAATGGGACGTGTGCAGGCCTTCTGGCAGGCTGCTGGATTTTTGTTGCTGCTATTTTTGTAGTTCCTTTTGAACCGGGAAGCAAGTGGGGGATGAAAGACACTTCTGTTCATTCATACATAGCTGGACAGGGGTGGCCTCGTGGGGACAGCATGGGGGAGAAGAAGATGTCAGGAATCAATTATGCATACGTGTGTCTACAGCCCAGAAGGAAGCGAGCCTGCCTAATCCACTCTTTTACACTGACACATGCCTGCGTAGAGATAAAAGCAGGCAAATCATTTACGTGATGTTTTTACAAGCCCTCTTCTTTTATTGTATTTCGTTTTCACAAGGGTTTTCACACGCTTGAGCTTACAGGAAAGAGCGAGAGCAGTGATCCCATGCCTTTTATCAGCGCCCTCTCCAGAGCGGTGACAACAGGCACCTCTTAAAGATGTGGCGTTACCTGCTGCTTTTCAACCAAGATTCTGAAGACCCATAGCCAGCTCCTGCCATTTTGTTGCCGATAATCTGAGACTGGCCGAAACAAGCAGGGGTTCAGGCAATGTGGCAAATGCTTCTGTGCATAGAGGAAAGGTGTTGGTGTATGTCCTACCCAGTGGTGTTCCCACAGCATCCTCTGTCCCAGCATACCCACTAAATGCCACAGAAAATCTGGTTAAAAAACAGTTTAGAAAATAATTAAAAACTCATAGCATACTTTGTGGTTTAATGTACCCTACTTAGCAGCTTGTTAGTCAAATTGTTCTTTTGATTTTTTTACATATACTTGTAATAACTGTTATGGTATTGTGTTTCTAAGACCCACTACTCAGTGACAGAATGATTTATAAAATTTGGGATGTATATTCTTACTATATATTCACTTAGACTTGTTTTAATAACAAATAACCGTTCTGTTTCAGTGGATAGATTTTGTTTGAAAGAATTCAGCCTGAATTATATTTTAATAGCTCCAAATTTTACATTCTTTTTTTCCCTGTAAGTGTAGAAAAGGAAAGCAAGCACAGAACATACGTGAAATATTTTCAATTTAGCGTGCTTTGCTGTCAATATAGTGAAAATTTCTACTTATAAAAATTGGGATAGTAGATTAAATTTAATCCTACCTCATGTCTCAATCTGAAATTGTCATCGAAGTGCTGCATCCGCAAGTGCATCGTTTGAGTAATTAGGATCTGTTTTTCTGTCATTGAACCCAGCTGCTAAACGCTCAGCACCTTAGTGTGAGCAGGATTGGGACTGTGCTGCACTTCAGTCAGTCCCTGTAGAATGTGTCCTGTTGTAATGCAATTATTCCCTCTTCCATTAGTGCCCTGCAGAGTCTAAGTTAGACAAGTGAGTTAGAGACTTGAGAGACATATTTAGCGTCTACTGCAGCAGTAGGAAGGAAATCTGAGGAGTTGTTAAAAGGAAAGACTTAGAAACAGAAATTCTACAGAGAGAACTGAATAGAATGTTAGCAGTCAGGAGGATCTGCTTTTCCACTTGTTGCTTTGATAACGGATAAAAGGCTGTCATGAACTGCTGGCTACCAGCTGGGAGCAGATAGAGTAATCCCAGCAGAGGCTGGCCCTGGCATTCCTTTAAATCTTAGAGATCATAGGAAAACTGTTTTTTTCCTACCATTGTCATCATCATTCATGTTGATGTTTTCCACCCGTTTAGCATTTCATTTAAGTTAATCTCCTTTACAATATTGTCTTGATTGAAATCTAAGCAAATATCACATCGATAAAGATATTTCAGCTACCTCACTCAACTGCCTAGAAATAAATTCCAGAGAACCAGAGATCAGGCATAAAATACCACTGCTGTGGGAAACGTGCTGTTTGACTGTAAAGGTGAACTGCACCCACCCTGCAGGCAGTCACAGGGATGGCCTGTAGTGTATGTCTTCCTTGTAATCAATTGCTTGCTATAATAAAGAGACTCAATAAATTAAATCTAGAGGATGTTAATTGAAAGAGAAGAGCAACAGAATGTCACTTGTTAGAAAATGAGCTGGCATGCTCCCTGCATGGTACAAACAAGTACAAATACAGTGGCAGACAGAACCATGCATGTTTAACTTTACTAGTGTGCGCTGGGCCACAAAGGTCACATTAATGACACGCTGGACACATGCAGGATTGGGCCAGTAGCATCTGCTAGCATGTGTACAGATGCTTGACTGGAGCTGTGTTGTTTCTACCAGTGTTATTCCAGCAAAGGAGGAGAAATCACCAGAGGCATATTTAAAGCTCTGATTGTCATTCTATACTCTTTACTTTAATGACATACTAAGGGGCCTAGCTTATTTCGTATTCTTATGTGTAATTACCCATATTAAAAAAAAAAAAAAATCAACACTCATTAGTGTTCCATTCCACTGACTTAATTATACCCCTTAATTAAATCTTGACTAACCAGGGGTCACTGCAGTGTCAGTAGGATTTGTCACTGTTTGTCATCAGGTGTCTGGTCACATCTATTTCTGGTATCCCTGTTGCTGCATTCTGTTGAAGAGTGCGGTCTTTTCTAAATGCAGAGAACAATCAGGCATTGCCTTATTGTGTTCAGAGCCTTACAATTAATTGGATGGCTAGTGAATCTGTTCTACAACACTAGCACTCTCCTAGTCTTCACATGCGGGAGGTAGGGAATCAGGCAAATATAAACCTTTTCTAAACATACTTCATTACCTTACTTGTGCTCCTTTTCAAAGGTTTATTCTTTCTGCACTCAGAAGCCATGGTCTTATTAATTTATCAGATAATCTTGTGTTCAACGGGCATGAAAATATATTGCAAATAGCAGGGGTGCTTCCCCTTTCCTCCATCTCCTAAACATGAAATGAATTTGAAACATGACCAGCAAGAATGAGCTAAATCAATACTACATGCATAACAAATACAACATGGCTTGAGCTGCTATTGCTGTGCTGCTCAGAGTCAGAAGACTGAGGCTCCCAGTTCAGTGTTTCCTGAATAATTCAGTGGGAGGTCTGCACGTGCAGTAAGTGCATAATAGTGCTGTTTCTCTCTATTTCAAATTTGCATGTTTGGGGTTTGTTATTTTGGAAAGTTACTTATGGGAAATATAATTCCCATGTTTATGCATATAATAGGCACCTAATGTTTATCTGAATAATTGATTAGTCAAGTCAGGCTTTCATAATTAGCTGTTGGCTTTTCAGTATAAGCCCACAAAACACTTGTCAATCTATAGATGTTTTTAATTTATTAATATATATGTTATCAAAAGAGCTGTAGTCATTACCTGGAAAGCTTTTATTATTTATTCTGTGAAGGCAAAGGAAGCATTTCCATTCTAGTTATGTATTTCCAATCTAACTTACCCAATCTAAATCTTACAATCTAAAAAGTAGATCAACTTTTTATTGTTAAAGTTTTCATGAATGTTATCAGTCTGTAAGCTGCTCACAGTAGAAATCTGAATGAGGGCGTTTTAAAAAATGCATTTGGCCATTCCTCTGTTACACGGCAGCTAAAATGAGAGGTTCCATTGATTAGAAAATAATATGTATCACTTACTTGTAGGCAGATAAGTAACAGGCACCTAAACAGATACCACTAACGGATATCCCTTCTGCAGCCATAGATGCTGACACCAGACAGGTGCATCTGTTGATATCTCATGTGGCAGTAACACCACAGTATGATCTGGAGACCTATAACGTAAATTGCAGATTTATAGGATAAATTATATTTATTATCAACTTAATGTCTTCATCTGAGCTCTATTATTTAATGTTTTCTTGTTTCCTTATATTCCTGACCAGTTTTCATGCAGTTGCCATTAAAGAAGAGAAGCAACTTCTTACTCCAGAAACTTCGCATTTTATGCCCAAAATATAAAATTCATAAAACATTTGTGAAACTCATAGTGAAAATTGGTCATTTTTTACTGGTAGTAAGTTAAAGACTTACTTGTCCAATAAAGATGACAGGACTGTAAATTGTGTGGTTTATCTTAAGGGGAAACAAACCACCTTTTCACTAGAAGGCAACTTTTACTTTTACAATTTTTGCAATTGCTGGATGCGTGGCACTCAATTTATAAGGATATCATTTACAGAAAAGGTATTTCAGTTCCACATATGCTATACGTTTACTTTCCCTTGCTCCTGTTCAGAAGAATCACCTCCATTTTAGTGAAAATACATGAGCTTACACTTCTCGTCAGCAAGTACAGAACAAATGCTTCAATAAAATTGGAAAGTGCTTTCTGGAATCAATCTCCTCCTGAGGCTAGAACCATAGGATGTGTACAAAGTTCTCTGCTTCACAAGTGAAAGGATACATATATAGTAGCAGAATTCTAAAAACATTGTAAGTCTAAAACATTTCTACAATAGCTTCTTTGTTTGGAAAGAGTATGATGTAAAAATCCCATTGCAGTGGTGGAAAATAAAATGGTACACTAATTTTTCTGGTGTTACCCATTTAATTGTGGTTTGCCACTGAATTATGTGGTTTTACACATCACGAAGTTCTTGAGCAGTACTACAGCATCTGGTATACGACGTGAATGTACATGACATGCACGTATCCTGTCTCACTTTGTACTTAAAGATACAAGAAATTGTAGAATCCTTCTCTTCAAACAAATTTAATTACATGCCTCCCATGGAACAATGCAAAACTATTTCTAAGAGAGTCATTATAAAGTTCCTCATTCACAATATATATGTATTGTACCAATGTAAATGTTCATTATCTGTTTTTATATCCATTGCAAAAGAACAGAAAATGAAACACCATATTGCAAAGAACACAATATATATATATTGGAATCAGAACTCAATTTGCTACTGCTGTTTTAATTTCCAGTGTAATATTTTGTGCAATGTTAGAATTTCAATCATGGTATTATACTAATACATGGATTTTCTATTGAGATATTTTTAAGTACAGCATGTGCTAACTGGAAAGATTCCTGATTTTGACTAGTGAGCTAATTAAGGACACAAGCCTTGCAAAGAGTGAAACATCTGCATTCTCACTATTAGTGCAGAAAGTTCTCACCAGTGCCCCTGTCTATTAACCTATGAGTTCAGACACATTTCCCACGGGTATTGTACGGCTATCTCGGTCCTTCCATTTAGCCTTCGAAAGAGTGTTGTCTCAGAAAGTGTTATACAATTGGATATAGATGTATTTTGCTGAAGAGCTTCATATTTTCATGATTAGACAGGTGATCTGATCACAAGGTGGAAAAGAGATGATGTAAGTAAACAATGAATTAGAAGCCTGAATGGGATTGTTAAGTCTCTTTTTCTAAGTTACAGTTACAGGAGAGGCATTATGTGGGCTTTCAGATAAACTCACAAAGCTCTTATCTATACAAACCTGATAGATTTGCCATTATTCTTAGTGAACAACAGAAGTTATATCACTCAGTTTCATTAAAAATGCATTAATCCCTTTTTAGTCATCTTCTAATTCATTGACTCAATTATACATTGAACAATAAAAATGTTTGGTATAATAAAAATACAGTATTAAAATGTGGTTTATACATAAATATTTCATTGCAAAGAAATTTTTAAGGGTTTTAAAAGTATTAACAATATGAATATCATGTTCTGAGGCAACAAAGTGCAGTTTTGTTCAGCATCTCTGAAACTATATGTCAGAAAGATTAGTCTTTAAAACAAGCTGGTCTGAAATGGTTGCTTATGGCATTCCTTGCAGTACTTAATGTACAGACATCCTGTAAAGTTAGTGACACTTACTGGCACAGGTCAACAAAGGGACAGGATGGGACTCAGGCTGTACACACGTACTGAGAATCCCTGCGCCTCCAAGGAGCTCTGCACAGCAGAAGGATCTTACCAGTTTTACTGGGTCAGGATGTGATCAGCACACCAGATGTCCCATGGCACAGCCTGTGGGGCCAATTCCTGAGCAGCTACTCCATGCTAGCTGCTCAGGTAATTGACACCAAAGTCACCAGCCTTTGGCCTGAGTGACAGCGTGCTGTGCCTCCCTAGGCTGGGCTCAAGCTGGTGCATGTTGTTGCTGGCAGCAATGTGCTCAGCAGTGTGAGCAACTCCACTGCAGCAGCAGCAGCAGCCACTGCAATTCTGCAGGCACCAGGGAAATACCTCGGGCACTCAGCCTCACTCTGGAGCAGACAGAACAGCGAGAGCAATCCACTGAAGGCTTTCATTGATTTTAACACAGCTGTTACTTTTTAGAGTTTTGTGCTCAATTTCTTTTTATTCATTTTTTTGTGGCAAGAAAGCAAAACACCTCTGGTTGTACTAACATGCCCTCAGCAGATTTTAGCCTGGTGCAGCCTAGCAGGTCCTGTGCCAGGCTGCCACTGGTGCTGGGAGCTGCAAAAAGCTGGCCCGATTTTTGCAAGCATTCCAAGATGAGACGAGAAGAAAGCACTTTGTATTTTCATTAGTCATCTCTTTGCAGATTTAATTTCAATTCTTTCAGCAAAGCAGATTATTAAAAGCAATGACCTGAGGTCTTCGTTCTGATATCAGACTTGCAATCCTGTATAATGCGTGCCTGAGGGCAGAGGTCACACTAACGAGTCTGTTAATGCGGTCACTCTGGGATAAGATCAATCTCCATACTTCACCATATTGATCCAATAGCTCATTGGCACTTCCCTCTTTGAATTGATTAGCTCGTGTGTGAAAAGAGATGGATGGGTTTCCGACCCCGAGGAGCCCGTCAGGGCACACCTGTGGCAGGGGAAGTGGATGTTTTCCCCGCTTCATTTGGGTGGCTCATTATGTGGATGACTCACAGGGAATAAGGGTCATAACATTGTTTTATGAATTATTTACAACAAAACATCAGGTTTTTCCTACATTTGATGTTCTACCTGTACTTAATCCCTTATAAATAGAACATGAAGAAATGGACACAAACAACTAGTAAATGCCAAATATTTGTGTAAAGGGAATCAGCACATACAAGTGACCTCAAAAAGTAATTTTACTAATATGAGGTAATAGTAATAGATATGAGGGTAGGAATAGACTTCATGGGTCATCTAGTCCATTCCCCTTATACTGTGACAGAATATTGATGATATCTAGAAATGAATTACATTTTAATTGCATATTTCTGGTGAAGTACTCACGGTGAATCTAGTTTGGACACCTCAGCAAACTTTGTATGCACATTATATACTGTAGAAATGGGTGATCTGCATGCAACATGTGAGCTAAAAATAAACTATGCACATCACTCCATTGTTAGAAGTAACTTTAAAAAAAAAAAAAAAAGATTCAACTCCATTTATCAACTGGTCACATATTTACAAAATGCATACATTTGACACAGTAGATTGGATTTTGGTGCTGTGTGTGCTCATGCAAGAGGGAATATAAAAGGAGCTGTCGCCAGAGTCTGAATTCAGAAGTTGGCTTAGGTTAGGTTGTACTAAAAAAATGTAAGCATTAGCAGAGTCTTCCGAGATGTAAAGCAATACAAACTGAGAACCTTCTGGAAGTCTTCTACTGAAGAACAGGCTTTTTTGTTTTTGTTATGGGTTTTTTTTTGTTTGTTTCTTTTACTTCTGACTGCATATGAACTGTTGAATAAGTCTCAAAGATGTTTAAAATGCAATAATTTATTATATACATCCAACCTCAGGATTGTATATAACACTGTACCTAAGATGCTGTTATCTAGATGCCAGGTTATATAATAACCCTGTAAAAACAACAACAACAAAAACTGGCAAAAATATTCTCACTGTGCTGTTAAACTGATGCTTACATTTATGCAAGAAGACAGTGCACTTTGATAATAATATCTTGCTGTATTATTTAACTGGACATTCTGGATTTATTTGGTAGGCTGGCTGTTTAAACTGAATGATATTAAAATTTATTTACAGAGAAGTGTCCATGCATGCTGCACAAAAAAGGGCAACGCTTTTCTACTATTAGATTTACGGTAGCATAAACAGCAATTGGCAGACCTTCCTTAAAGGCTTTGTAGTCTGAAAGAGACACTCAGGCAGATTGGTGGGAAAAAAAGAGCCAAAGAGAGAAATCAGTCTCTTACTTGTCAGTAAAATTATGCTGAATGTTTGTATAATCCTGAATTCATTTAGATTTCAAAGCCATTCAGGCTACTATAGCTAAGAAAATTGCCCTGATACAGATTTACATGGACTTAGTATGGAGCCATACTAAAAAGTAAGTTCCAATACACCTAGACAAGAGCTATTAGATTCAGCGTTGGAATGTACTTTCCCTTGATAAATCGGATAAATATGGGATGAATGGATGAATCCTCTTACATTTGGGTCTCAAAGCGATATTTTAGTCATAGTAAACCTTCGGAAAAAAATCTCATAAGCTTAATCAGAAAACAAAGAAAATGGTGTTCAGATCTAGATTAATAGCAGACTGACAGACACGTGAACACAAGTTGTGTTCAAGCTGACTTTTTAGAAACAAAATTTATGCCATCTTATTACAAACTCTTGTCCATCGATCAAGGGTCTGCCATTCTGACTAGAACTCAGCTTTCGGAGTTGTAGCATATGGTGCACCCCAGGGTGAATGGAAAGTTATCAGAGCAACTTTTGTTGTTCATCTCCAAAGTTGACATCACAGAATCATAGAATCCTTAGAGTTGGAAGGGACCTCTGAGGGCCATCTAGTCCAACTCCCCTGCAATGAACACGGAACATCCAGAAATGAACAAAAAAAAAGACTTATCAATTAGATGATTGATTAATCTCTCATTTTTCTAAATTCACAGTTATTCTTTTCCATGCAAATATTTAGGAGCTCAGCATAGAGGCTCAAAATCTAGATACCTGGTAACGTGTCCAGCTCTGACAACAGCTTGCTTAACTGTGCTTGCTTCCTTCACCTGTCCTCCATCATTTTTGCCCATAAAGATTTTCTCAATCCATGTTTTGAAGAGTAAAAACTCTTCTCATCAACCGAAAAAGCAGCTCAAATAAAAAACAGTTTATTCAAGGATATCTTTAAACAAACATTAACATTAATCCTAACTGCAGTGCTTATATCTGTATGGGACCTGAGCAGAGTTGTGACAACCTTATTTTAATGATGCTTAAGAGATTTTCAAATGAGCTTACAGGAAAAAGGAAGTGGGATAAATGAAGCAGTGCCAAATAAAGGGATAAATGAAAAAAACATTTTAATACTCTATTTCTTGAACATTCATTCAATCAACACTTCGTGTGATTTTTAATAGCATGGCTCTGTCTGCTCTTCTACAATTGCATTTGTCAAGAAAGAAGCTAACTTCATCTAGATGATATTCAGAGTTGAAAGAATTTAGCTAGATGGTAGTAGCTGCATACCAAAAGCCTCCTGCAATGCTTTTAAGACGTAAAGAGACGAACCAAGTGTTTTGGATCACTCCTGTATACAGTAACTCACCAGTTCTTACCTTCTTCTATGGCTTCAGCTTCCTTGGGGATGCTTTTAAGAAACTTTTCCTATTTAATCAGAAAGGCACTTGTTTAGTACATGATAAACCCCATTTCCAATGCTAAACATTCTTTCACTTTCTCCCGTATCATTGCATCTTCTTTCTCTATCTCTGCCCCAGTGACTTACTATTACTGCTGCAGCTCCTGGGAAGTAAGGTAACCTTTCTGCATTTTTTTTCCCATCAGTATTGCATTTCCTTTCACATCTTGAACGAAAACACTGTTTCTCAAGATTTCTTACTGCTTTCGCTGGTATTTTCTCAGCAGTTCAATTTACAAAGCAGGAAAACAGTGGGAAGTACATTTGTGTCACCAGTGCAGTGCCTTACCTGTTTCTGCTGCCAAAGGTGTAATACAGGTGACTTTCTGTCCTGTTTAACTGCAGCACCCAGTCTTGAGACTTAAGTTCTATATGTTTCAGTGATTCAAATATGGGCAAAAAGAAATATCTGCAGTTAAACAATTAGATGTTGGTCAGAAATATTTAGAGGATTATGAAAAGCAAAGTATAGAAACATGTTCTAGTTTCTGACAAAGAATGAAATGCTCTGCAATCAAGAGAAAGAACACTTAAAATATAAAACTGGTCTTTCTATATCCAACATCGTTATTTGCACATATAACATATATACATTAAGCAGGCAAACAAGTAATATCAATACAACATTAGCGGAAGAGGGAAGTCCATGGGAGTCGCATGACAACATATTTTAATCTGGAAAATATTACTTGATGCAATAAAACCAAAATAAAACAAAAACCTAAATGTTACTATGCAAATCAAAAAAGATCCTTCAGAATAAAAGTTAGTTCTACATTCACATTTGGTGCCTACTAGAAATGATATGTAACATCTGATTTACTAGTTTCTTTATGTGGTCTATAAAGTTTCCCATCCTGGGTATCTCTAACACACACCTGAAACATTTTTCTTCTCTCATTTATGCTGCTGTAACTTTAAAGTAACTCCTTTTCAGCCATGAAATCAGATTGCTTGCATACTTCCCATATGGGGAAAATAGTCTGGTGCTGTGCACACAAACCAGCATTTGTAGGTGTCAGCTGTTAAAAGAATAAGACTACTTCTCTTGGCTGACGTTCTTCCCATACTCCTCACCCCCTGAATAGATGTCCTGGATGTAAAGAAATGCAAAATGGGAGGTATCCATATAAAGCAATTTAAATTAGAGCCAATTTAAGCAACTCTTGTATAAATGTATGCAAAAACCGGTGTCAGGGGGCGTACAGCACTTGAAGGAATGAGATGCAGTGAGCTGGGAGATTGCTCTGCCAGCCCATTCCCATCTTAAAGGGCTCTTTTGAAATTAGCGCTTCTCTTGCGTCACAAGCTAAAAGTATTTTTCCATATTATCCATACTTGAGTTTTAATAGAATATTTATTTTGTAGAAAACAGTTATTACCATGAGTTGAATATTTTACACTATTAACGGTATACCGGTGTGTTGTATTAATCTCTGTCGAGATTTGGTGTTATTATTTTAGGAAAAATGTTGTGATAATTTATCCAACAAATCATCGAACAGGAAAGGAACATTACATATTAAAACCCCTTTCAGATAATGCTGAAACACTTGTGACTTGGAGAAGCCCTTGGAGACTTTAATCGAAAGTTGCTGTATAATGGAGTGAAACTGCTGATTCAATATATTGAGAATAAATTCACTACCAGTACTTTAAAATCTACAAGACTCAGTCTTCTCTTCTGATTCCCTGAGGACATCTCTATGGTTCTTAAAATGCAGGTCAGACCCACAGTGGTAATGATGAATTGTGTGGATCTGACATAAGTCTAAGGACTTACATTCATGCAAGGTGAGAGGTAAGAATCAGGCCCAGCAGATTTTGGAATTTAGTTTGTTGATATCAGAAAACACAGCAGTATTTCTGGAGTAATTCAAGTGAACTAAGCAGTTTTACTCTCAAAATTGCTACACAAACTACACAGCATTACCTGATTTTTTTAAGTTCTAGACCCGACCATGCATAAATGTATACTGTAATAACATCAGTAGAGATAAACACAGGAGAAGTATTTTGAAGATCAGTTCTATGGGTCCAGTCCTGAAGAAGACATCTCCTTCTTCACACTGTGAAACTGGTGCTGAGAAGAATAATTTTCCTCTTTTCTTTGTATTCGCTTTGAGAGGGAAAAAACATTGCATTGTAAGCAGAACTTTCAGTTGGGGCTACAAAGAAGTTGTTTCCTTATTTTCAGATTAAAAAAAAAAGAACCTAAGAAAAACACATTTATAATTCATCAGAAATATTGCTGACTGCAAAATACTAAGTAATCTTTGTGCAGTTTGCAAAGAGATGCATGTATTTTTCTGGAACAGGAGGAAAATAGGTTTTTATGTTACATTTGCTGCACTCTACACATACACGTAAAGTTTATAATGACAGACCTTTCATTTGATGTTTGAAGAACTTAAATATGTTGTATTTGGAGAGTGGGATGCTCTCCAAATAGACTAATAAAAGAAGAGAGGTCTTGTTCCTTAATAGGATAAGCATTTGCTGCATCCCTATACACTTCAGCAACCGGAGGCCCCTAAAACCATACACATTGTATTACATTCTTGCAAGAACACAGGATGGTCATGAACTGATGCTGAAGGCCGTTTTTTTACGAAAGTATTTGACTAAACAGAAGGTGAACACTGAAACTGGGAAATGCCTGGCCATGGCTGGTGTGATCCCCCCTTTCACAGTTATAGAAGAATCATAGAATCATAAAATATCCTGAGTTGTAAGAGACCCATAGGAATCGTCAGATTATCTTAGAGAGCTGTCCCAGGGCATGAGGGGAGAGAAGATGTTACAAAGCCATTGCTCTCCCCATGGGCATTTGCTGAGCAGGAAACACTATGTGCCATTCAAAGTATGGACACTGTGTATTCACTTCAAATTTTGTGAATACAAAAGCATGGGGCCTTTCTAAGACAAAACAATGCTTTCTGCTATAAATTCCTTATCTATGCCTTTAATAAAGTGAAAGGCAGTTTGATATTCCAAATATTAGTAGTTCTACAAGCAGGGAATTAATGAAGCATTTTATCCTTCTGTCTCTCTCTCTCTCGGTTCTCTGATGTTGAATATAGGGTAAGCTTATTAGTCTTTCCTTCAGGGTGGTACTTAGCACTTTTCCTCTATCTGGATACTGATTCCTGGAAAGCAGGTAGGAACGTAATAGCCTGGATACATGAACTCTCTGTTGAAGCCAGCTGACACTGGCTGATGGATTCAGAAGTTACTGAGGGCAAAAGTATGCACATATGCGCATACACACGCACAGGCACATACTGAGTATAATTGCATCTTTGTAAGATGCTCTTTACATGCCATAAAGGAGCAGGAAAAGGCACACACTCGAATATTTCTATATTTCCTTTCATTTCTAAATCATGAAAAAATGTAGATTGCTACCAAACATGTCTTATGCTCCCTTCACGCCAGAGCTAGACACCAACAGGACAGTCATCTAACAGGGGCTCTAAAGATGCTCACTGGCTTTACAGAGAATGGGCAATTTTGCATAACACAAGCTTAAAGTAAAGAGATGGAACAATTGTAGTTAATATTAAATCATTTTTTCTTGAACTTTGTAGCATTTTATTACTGAGGTTATCAATGCTAATCACATTTTAGTAAGGTATTCATTGATGATGTAAGTTAGCGCATTTTCTTTCAAAACTGCACAGGCTTTTGGCAGCAACCTTGCACAGGTTTCCCACTGTTAGTAGCAACCCATGTGCAGAGCTCAAATGCTTTCCTACCTATGTAATGATTTGGAAACCACGTATGTGTTCAGTAGTAAAAATTAGCCTCTGGAATGGTCTTGTCTTATAAAACTTTGATTTGGGGCAATTTGCTTCATTATAGCATCTGAAAATGAAGTAACAATTCAAGCTATATGTCTGCAATGACTTGTAAGGGATCTCCAAAGTACATTTGAAAGGAAGTTCAGCCACCCCTTGAACCTTTGTGCTTCAGGCTGAACAATTCAGACAGATGTTTAATCACTTCATGTTCACAAGGAAATGGCTATTCAATGGCCGTAGAATTTGAAAGTGGCATTGGCATTCCCTGTTAGAAACATAAGTAAAAACAATTCAGCTGAATCCAACACATTATTATCACATAAATTTTAAACATATTTTTTGTTTTAAACATTAGATACCCTTTTAAATTTTCAGTAGCAGAAAAGCATAGAGCCATAGTGCCGGCTGATGCAATTGAAAAGATGAAAAAGGATTCTCAGAGAGGGGGGTGCAGAGAGGGGTAAAAAGTGAGCACATTGTTTAACTGTATCTGCAGCAATAATTATAGTGAAAATATTTAGTTTAAAGCAACACACACAAAAAAAGCGCATGACCCTGAAACTTTTAACAGGTATTTCATCAAGCGCCAGGCTGAAAATACCTTTTCAGAAGAAATATCGCAATAAGTCCGTGGGTTATTTGTTACTGTACGCTAAATACTGTGAAACACTTTCCTAAAAGAAAGATACGGTGTGGTTTTGATAAGATTAAGGAGCATTTCAGCAAAACATACACATTATTCTTCATTTTACCATTTGACAATTTGAATGTTGTTCTTCAAAGACAACAAAAGTTTATAATGATTAACGTCCTATGCTGTGGGAAGCATACACTCTACAACAATACTACTCTTGTGTTGCACTAGCCTTCCTTATCTGTAACATCAGCACAAATAATTTTTCAGATGAGTAACTAGCATTTCTGAGATAAGTCCTTCCTTAAGCTGCAATGGATAATGTGGGATTGGGTATTGCAGTGTCAACAGAGGCCCCAGCAAGCCAGACAGCCTTCCAGTCGTTATCCCCTCCCAACCCCCCGCTCCCCCAGAAAAAGAGCTCAGGGTCTGGCTGAGTGGGACTCCAGAGTAGGCAGACAATTGCAACCGCCTCATCACCAGCTCAGTCCAACTTTCTGTCCCACCAAGAGATCATGTGTCACCACAGAACTCAGGATTAGACCTTCACACTTCAATCTGAGAATCTATTTCCTCCACCCCCAGAAATATCCTGCATGACTTGTTACATAGCATAAGATGAACTATGCAAACCAATAGTGGTGTCTAAATACGTTCTAGTCCATACTTGTTTTCTAATCCGTGCCAGCAGAGAACTCAGAACTCAGAACTCAAGTGATTTCAAGTCCCCTTATAACTCCAGTTTGCAGGAAAGAACTTGGCGATTCCTCTGGGAATCTGTATTTAGACCTCTATCAGGATATTTAACAGTGTACAGCTCACTGAACAGATGAGCAAAGCATGTGAATCTTCCATAGTGGACACAAAGGAGTGTCACAGTGCCACTAGGCCCCATGATCCTACTAAATCCCAGGGAAAAGGTCAGAGGACATGGAAAGAACAGAGAATTACATCTCTTTGTCTCACTTTTTACACAAAGTTGATTTTTTTTTTTCCATGTTCTGCAAGAGAAATACTACTGCATAGTGAAATTATGAAGGAAGACAATGCAGGCAATATCTCGTGCTTGGGGGATAGATCCACCTTTATCTGGTCAGGTCCTGAGACATGCTCTCTCCCCACCAAACTATACAGCAGTTCTGCAGTGGGGCTTTACTGAGAAGAGCTGGGATGCACAATGGCTGAAGGCAACCAGGGGAGAGCACAGCCTGCAGTCTTTTCAAGTGCTGTGACAAAGAGGCTGTGCAAGCAGTAATTCCCTCATCTGGGGGAATCCCAAAAATCCAGCACATCAATCTAGTTGCTGAGGGCTGCATCCTGAAATTTTTCTTTGAAGGGGAATTAATATGTTGCTGTTTTGACCACTGTTTTGACTCCAGTTTGTAGAGGTAACACTACGTCTCATCACCAGTAATGATGTGATCCTGGGACCATCACCTTCAGCCTCATATTGGTTTAACAGGCCCTGACAAACTTGCACGCAGTGTTCTTTCTGTTCATGTGTGAACATTCTTGAGACTCACCTTGAGCAAATGTTGCAAGATTCCAACACCACCACCAATTTCCAATATTCAGCTCCATGTGCATTTCTCTGCTTGTAAGCCACCAGTGTGGATGAGCTGAGGAAATACTCTTCACTTTGTGGTGTGATAGCTGTGCATGGCCATCCAGAATGTGGCTTGTCCTTAACATCACCATAACCACTGCTGAACCAAATGCACCACCCACTGCCTCACTTTGCTACATTTGCTGTTTAGTCTCAATCAATGTTCAGCAAGGGTTGATGATGTCAGTGGGTGCAATTTTTCACATGGAGGAATTCAATGACACACCTCTGCTCTATATGCACTTCCATGTTAGACACCGTTTTGTCAGATCGCTCTTCTGTTGCCATCTGTCACACAGCAACAAAACATAATGGAATATCGATGGGAAGGTTCAATCTCTTCTTCCATACCACCAACATCCACTTCAGACATTGCGGGCCAACTTAATAAAATAGAAGGCATTACTTTCGGAGCAACCCTTGTAGATGCAGGGAGGCTTGTGTGTTGTGTTTTTTGGTGGTGGTGGGTGGCTGTGACAAAGACCATTTATCTTCCAATTGTAATGTGAGAAAAATGCTCCAAGTAATCCAAACAGCACAAGGATAACTCCAAATTCTGACATGTTTCTTTTTCCTTGCTGTAATCATAGTTGAATAGGATTTTCTTATAAGAAAAAAGGATTGAAATAGGATGCCGTCATGTACTAAAGCTATTAGAAAGCTACTCCTTGCTCTACCTTAATATTCTTACTTCTTGAGCGTGGATAGTAGACATATGCATTTTCATCTCTGCTCGTGACAACTGCCATCCTCTGTTTGTCTGACACAAAGTACTTGCTCCTTCTTTGCCCCAGCAGTTTCACTTACTCTCACAATCCCTTTAATTCTGTATGATATCCAACTTCATCATCTTCACCTTCATGGTTTTACCTGACGTCCAACTTCCCTCATATCCTCTCACTGCACAATACCCTTCCCTTTACAACCTCCTCCTAAGTACTCTTCTTGCTTCCTCTGTTATCCAGTCACTGTTTTACAAGTAAGACATCTTACTCCTTTCACAATCTTAACATTATTATTCTTTCATTCCACACTATCTTTGAGTCACACACTTCCTCCTTAGCTTCCTTTACATCTTTCCTTAAAAACCATTTTTTCAGCAACAACTTCCAGTTACACTGTCCCTGACGATGAGAGTCATCATCTGAACACCACTGGCCAGACAGGACCTAAATTTAACCATCTGAGCACAGTATTCACTCTTGTTTTTGCTTGAGGCTACATAGTTGTCAAATGGACATATCATTTGACAGCTTGCTTAGGTGAGACATGGGTTACATTATGCTTATGTCAATAGTTTGTTATGGCAGGGAGCAGCTGCAGATCTGGGGAGAGTTCTTGTAGTAGCCAGTTGTTGGCCATATGATGCTCAATTTTTATTTATAAGCATTCTCAGTAGTTGTTTCAAAGGGCACTTTGTTATTGCTGTTAATTGATAACAGTCTCAAAAATCTCCACCAACCAAAAAAAGCTTGAAATTTAGTCACCAGTACAAGCTTTTGGGCTTGCTTCTAACTGAATACATACTATGAACAAAACCAACGTTGATTACTGAAGGCTAATGACTGGAGCTAAGACATCGTGGTCACAGAATCTTACCCTTTCTTCTCCTCACTATGGAGGAGGACTAGCATGCTTCGGCTTCGGAGTCACAGAAACTGAAGTCCACAAGGTGCTTTTTATGCAAAGTACTTCCTTTTCAGCATTCACTCTGCACTTTATCCATCAAAGCTTAAGCCTCATTGGCTTCAAGATCATTTTAAGATATGCCTTTGTTGTGGCCAAGCGCTGATTTTTTGTTTTGTCAGACAATGTATGCTTATGCACAAGTGTGCCACAGAAACACAAAGGCATCTGTGCTCTGGATAACGTTACACACTTCCTAAAGATTGCCAGCTAATCCTAGCATAAGGTGTGCTATGTTACCACATTTACTCAGTGGTTTGTGTTGTTTTCTATTTTATATCCAGTATCTGTTAGCAGAGGTATGTGGTTTTCCTCATCTATACTCCTTTCAGAAGTAGGCTGTAATTGCTCCTCCATTTTATTAATTTGTGACCCTCCTCAAAGCCATCTCTGTTTCTTCCTAGAACAAACTGGGAAGCATTTTGCTGCCCTGCCAGCTTTCTTAAAATGGCAAAAGCAGCTGGATCTAATCGTTTCCTGAAGCCAACACTGTGTTTTGGATGTGTATTTTGCTTTTTATGATATCCATTTTATAGGCTTTCACTGGTTAAATTGCAGTGAATACAGAGAGACAGATTTTCTGAACTACTAGCAGATGTTCGCTGTTGCTAGTTTTATGAGTCTTGTAGAACAGCAGGAACAGGCTATGTGCAAAACATTTTTTTGTGATTTTGCCATCTCACACTGTTCTCACAGCACTGGCTCAGTAATGACATGATAAAGCTTGGGAGGTAGGCTTTGATTGCAGACTAGCTGCTGTTGGGGCCTTCAGAAAGCCAGACCTGTAAAGTGCAGTTTGTTTTCAAAAGTTGCTGCCTGTGGCTGAGACAGATGGGTTAGCTAGAAATATGTCATTTATAATACAATCAAATGCTTGACCTCTTATTCAGGTATTCGTTGTTATGACGTGGATGTTCAGTGTTTAAACTGTCTCACAGCTTGTTTTGTTCAGATGTAAGCTGTGGTAGCTTTATCTGAAATGCTAATTTAGGATCAAATGTTGGCATTATGTATTTGAATTTTGTAACACTTTGTTATACACAGGAGAGAATGATCATGAACACACAAAAACCAAAAAAACCAAGAGTACTAAAATCCGTAAATTTTAAACAATTCCTTCTAAAAATGCTTCACTTCAAATCTGGCACACATTTTGGTGGTGAGTGTTTCACTGGGAGAATTCAGAAGACCACACCTGAGCTAAAAAGTCACTTGGTTGTAATGGCTTTCTAGTCAAAGACATGTTGCAGGCAGGGGAATAGATACCTTTTAATACAGAATCAGCCTTGCTCTGCAGTCTGAACAGAAATGAATTATCACAGGCACAGACAGCATACAGATAGAGCAAGGCTGAGTTTGTGATAGCACAAGCTTTACTCTGACTTAGTAATATATCCATCTACAGAGTCCACACCTTCTGTCCTCCATCTCTGCTGCCCATGCCTATGTGGCTTATAGGTGTTATCTGGGATTACATGTATTAACTGTGACTGTAGGCAGAACAGCGATTATGTTCAAAGATTATGCTCAAAACCTCAAAGTAAAACTTTTCAAATACCAAAATTGAGAGTGTTTTATCCCATACTAATTCAGCCTTTCTTGTACCTATGCACTACTATCTCTACTACAACAAAAATGCTGATTGGAAAAAACAGGAATAGGACAGACAATCTTAACACAAGCATTAAATAATTCTGTAGTGATTAATTTTTGCAACCTTATATGTTATTTTGGCAACATTTAAAAATAATTTCCTTTGTTCTCTTTTCTTTTGGAATACCAAAAGAAAAACAAAACGAGAAAAACAAACAGAAAATGCTATCAACATGGAAAACACAGTGGAGAGAATGAAGCATTTCCCAGCAGGGATACCTGCTGCAGTCGTGGAGAAGGTCCTAGCAAAGGCTGTGGGGGAGAAAAGGCTGTGTTGCACACAGGTGCTTCTACATCGGCTTCATGCTGATCTGTTCCCTTTCTCTCCTGATTTCATTTCCTTGCACAGTCCAACGAGGGGGAATAATTTGATACAGAAATCTAAGGGAGAAAAAACGGGACCAGAACAGTTGGGAGACAATTGTGACAGGGGAGAAGGTTAGTTGACAAACGAGGGAGGCAAAGAGAGAAGGGAACGTCTAAGATACTGAAGTTTGAGCCATATGGCAAGTGATTGGAAATGAGGACAAAATACTAGTTAACTTTCATAGGTGACACCTGGAAAATCCATTAGTTATAAACATTATCCCTTTCTGTACCACATAACTAGAAAACAAGTATTAAATGATAAAACACAAAAATTCATTGTACAAATGATTACCAAATTAGAAAATGCCTATTGCAGTATTTAATTCAGCTTGTGCAAGTCTGCTCTTCATACACAATTTCCTGGGCATTATCATAGCTTCAAATCAATCAAAATAAGAACCCCTGGAAGACCTATGTTAATAGAACTGTCTCCAAGAAACTTAATGCAAGTGTCCACTGCAAATACTCTCTGCTAATTTCTTTTTTATTTCTCCTGTTTTATATCATTTTAAATCTGTTCAGCAGTTACTACCAATGCAGGCTCTTAACGTCCTTTGAACAACATAGATGCTATTGCCACATCCACCCTAGCCACTCAATTGTAGCGAAATTAACGTATGCATCCTTTAACCCTTTTAAAACTGTCTGAAGTCAAAGGCTTTATTTTTTTTTTTAGGGAGGAAGTCAGTAAGCACTGCAAGAACAAATTCAGACGATACTGTTGTTTACTCTGCATTACAGTTTTTCCCCATGTTCCTGCAAATTTTCATCAATTTTCAGTTTTTTAGGTGAATGAAACTGGATCTAGTTATATAGTTGCAATTACAGTCAGTTTAGTGAGAGCCTGTGCATCCTAAATAGCATTATACCAAAAACTTAATACAGGCTGCTTGTACAGAATGCCCAGAATGCTCCTGCTGTCTGCAAGTGCAGGCAGTGGTACGTCTGTCACTGCCTTGTGTACATCTCTTTTGTGCCCTGCTGAAGACACCCAGTTCATGTTTACGTTTTATTTTTTCATTCTTACGCAGCCATTCTTACCAAGAATGTTTACCTGTTTTTGGGTTTTTTTTCCACTTTTTCCATTTGAAAGGGACTTGGCTCTGACTCGGGCTTGTTGCAGCATTAGTGGTCTTGAACCAGCAGAGTTTCTCTGTTTACAAAAGCTGAGATTCAATGATGAACCCAATGATGGGAAGGTTCACATTAGCATTGGATATGCTATTTTTCCTTTTTAACAAAAACAATGTAATGCTGCTACAAGCATTTCAGAACTATCTTATTCTACTATTATTACTTTGCACAACATAATCAACTTAAATATTCTATGCCTTTTACAGATAATGATTTCAGCAGTGCTGTGTTTATTCAGCTGAGAATAGCAGCTTTGTGAACAAATAATTTTTGATAGCATTTCTGTTCTCATGACTATCCTGATATTTGAAGAGGAGGCATGGTAGCCAGCTTTCAGACTCTGTAGTGTGATGCAGGACTCATTTCCAGTGTAACGCCACCAATGTCTGCTTTACAGGTTGATGACCAAATGAAGTTGCTTCAGAACTGCTGGAGTGAACTCTTAATTCTAGATCACATTTACCGGCAAGTGGTACACGGGAAAGAAGGCTCCATCCTTCTGGTTACCGGGCAACAAGTGAGTATGTGGGCTCAGAGAAGTATTGATGGCTTTTTAATAATCATTTTCAAAATAGCAGGAGTTTAACTAGGTCAGAAGCACTTCTGTATTCTCAGGCATTCTCCACAAATAATGTAGCTAAAATGACTTGTGCACTCAGTTCTTGGTCTGTTGATTATAGTTAAACTTATAAAAGCAGATATAATCATAAGCACTTTGCTTTTCAAATATACTTGTATACCTCAATGATTGAAAAACAGCAGATGAGAAGTGTTTCTCAAGGATTTATATTCTTGGAGCTAAAATGGTTTGTTTCTGACAGCAACAACAAGACATCCCAAACTCTGTGCTTCAGGTCTAAGCAATTTATTTTCCCTTCAGAATAATGGTTTACTCAAAAGAATCACTAACTGGATCAGAAACCTAGATAACTTGCAGCTACTGCCTCAAAAATGCCTTGCTTTTAGAGAAGTATGCGCTTGTGTGAGAGACTGGGGAGCTGAGACACCTAAAACCAGGAAAATAATTCAGACCATAGGATATGCACACAGATATTGTCTCAGGAGCTGTCTTGGGGAACGTGCACTTCAGTTTCTGCACAGCTTTCCAACAGCTAATTTTGTTTAGATGTCAAATGCTTGGGTTACCCAAAACGCAAGAGCCATAATGTGGGCAAATACCAGGAAAACTGTGAGAAAAATTGAATGAAGTAGGAAGACTTTACTCATCCATACTCTCCAAAGCACAAAGAAGACAATAAAGAACCTTATTCCTAAGATTCTTCTTTCTGAAAAAAAAATCTCAGTATCTAAGAGAAATGCATCTGTGTGTGATATTCCTGATTCAAAGTGAAAACAAATGATAGTCCACTGCTACTTAAGGAACTGCAAAATGAACTGCCTAGATGCATACACACATGGGAAAGAGTTCCCTTTTCTAACTACACAGATTCTCCATTTGTGCCTGTGTGCTCAGGAATCTGCTTATAGCTTTAGTCACAATTCTAACACTGTAGCCATTTCTTAATGCTAAGAAGTGTTTATAAAAATCATTATAAATCATTAAAAAAATCATTATAAACACTTCTTAGCATTAAGAAATGGCTAAGGAAATGACTGCATTTATGACTAAAAGATGTACAGTAGAAGGGGAAAATGATCCACTTGTACAGGAAAAGTAGTGGGAAAATTCTATAGAATTGGCTCCTGCACCTGTGTGGAAAGTCCCTAAAACCTCGATGAAATAAAGTGGTAGTCTTTATTTATATGAAAAAAAATTAGTTGCATCATTCCTGATACATATCAGTGCTACTGAATAAAATTACTGATTCTATTTATTTGCATTTCACAATCTGCAAAGCAGAAAGAATTACGCTGGCAACTATTTCATTTACCACACAGGGTTCTTGTGTGATTCCTCTGTTGTTAATCCATAAGCACATAGACTAATTTCTGTTACTGAATAAACTGCTAAATTAATGCCTCCTTTGTTATGTGATGAGCTAGCTTTTAAAGGTGCCGAGTGCATAAATTCCACAGAAACTGTTGAAGACATTTACATTCCTTTACGTTCTTGCCACTGCCACCATTTTTCCACAGTAACAGTTCTTATCTGGATTAGCCACTTTTATCTTTATTTGCAGAAAAAAAGCAGCTGTACATGTTCTCATGGCAAAGCATAGCATTTTACTGCTGCTGGACAGCAGCATGCTAATTAAATGCACTGCTTAGAAATCATCACCTGGTTTTGGAAGCTGTATATTTCCAACTAAATTAAAACCTGAGTAAATTGAACAGATTACATCGATTTTTGCCCCAAGTTTGTCAAGTAAGTTTAATGCATCCTCCTTTTAACATAGTTTGGCTTTTCTATGCCAACATTTGTCACTTGAAACTGATGCAAACACCCCTGAGTTTTCCATCCTCTGTGCATTCCTCTTCTCAATTAGGCTGCTTGGGGAGCAGGGAGCCATATTATCAGAATACTAAACCAGACCCTTTCCTTCCAGCAAGTTTTTTCAGCATACGACTCTCTTCCTCCCTAAGCTCTGCTGCGAAGCAGAGAGTTTTAGGAGACCCAGTTAGCAAAGACTGATGCAAAGGTGGCACCGAGTACCTCAGTCCAGTCTGTGTTCACTAATACTAAATCACCAGCCAACTCCAGCAACAGTTCTACATTTTCCTTGTTCTTCTTCTACTAGTGATTTGACATCCTGCACAAGTCTCAGCTTTAGCTGATTTAAACAGACTAGTTTAAAATCTTCCTTACGTACTTAGACAGTGCTTCCATATTTTTTGTTCTGAGCCATTTCCAGCTTTCACCTGCTGTGTACTACTGCCTTTTGGCAGTGTAGCTCAGTACTGAATTTCCTGTTAAGCCAATCTGATTCACTATGACTGCTTCTGAACATCAGAATGGACAATCCTGGCAGCATCAAGTTGGTCTGTTGTCCTTCTGAGGCACAAATCTAGTTCAAATGTGCTTATGACAGGGGAATTATGACCAATGCTCTCCACTACTTAACTGTAAAATAATTCTGGAAAACCACAGTTCTAGACCATGGCATTACCAGTATTTGCTGCTTCACTAAATGCTACATACTTGCTGGCTGCTGCCCCAATACTTTCAGTTCCTCCAGTAGGAGGAAGGAAATAAACATTACAGAAATTAATTGATTCAAGTGTGGAAAGCACTCTGACACCTCTGATGAAAAGTGCTGTATATGTTTTTACTTACAGCTACCAGCAGAGCACTATGAGCAAAATTACAGTCAATCACCTTGTTTTCAAATATATTAACTTTAAACTGAGGTCCGGAGCTAGATAGCCTATTTTATTACCTGAGAGATCATGATTATCACCACAAGTTACCAAATTGGAGACCCTAGAAGCCTCATTCCTTGCTTACCTTAATATATTCCTCCATAAAAGTTACTCATAAACACAGTCCTTTTTACAGTCACAGTCAAGAGAGAAGCTGTCAGGGGGGAGCTTACCACCACTTAATTAGAGCATACCTGCTCTCTCCACTCAGAGTGCACAGCCTCTGCTCCTCAGATATAAAAGTCAAACTTAATCTAGCTCTCCAGGGCCATACCATTTTTTGTTCAATCCTAGGTATCTAAAATGGGCAAGTAGTTAGAAGCACACTTGATAATTTTCAAACACATCAGCTCACACCTGTTACCCTAGGGCATTCTTATACATTACCATACACGTGCGTTTCCCTCAAGCCACTGGCTTATGAGTTTTTCCCAGTGTCAATCCACTAGTCCTACTTTGATTGCAAAAAAAAAAAAACACAGTCAGCAACAAAGAAGTGAACAACGTCCCTTGCACAAAAAGGCTGTGGTTTACTTTATTTTGTTATTTATTTGGTTCGAGTTTCATAAATGAACCTCTTTTGTGTGCATGTGTGTCAGGAAAGCACTTTTTTCATATCATTACAATTCCTCAGCAGTTCCTCAGAAACAAGTTCCTCCCTGTGCTGCACACTTCATTTTCTGCACTAACTACTGCCCCTTAGCAGCAGTAATTACCATTTCAAAAGGAAATAAAGTAGCACAAATGCATTTCATAATAGAAAACAGCCAAGGAGTGATTTGCAATGTGGTAGTTAATTGTAAATCATTGCCAATATGCTCTCCATCCGTAAAGTTTAGTTGGCTTGCCATGTGCCTTGTAATTTTAACAGACAATTTGTAATTATAGAAATTTAATGCATCCAACTTGAGCACTTTATTTTTGTATCTTCTACTCCAACAATACATAGTCAATTTCCAAGATCCAGCACACACAGGATAGACACTGAAGTTCTGTACAGAATGTCACTGCTCTTGCGTTTTCAGGCAGCATTCAACACACAACACATCAATTGTAGGATCAGCTCATTTTGTTCATACCTCCACTCCTCAGTGTTGCCAAACCTTCTGTTTGCTGAGTTTGGTCAAAGTATTTCAGATTCAAAAGTGTGCCTAAGAATATGCCTAAATCTGATACTTTTTGAGACTGTTCAAACTACTGATTAATTCACGTACATCAAACATATGTATCCTCTCACCCGGACTTATATTCTAAGACAACACCTGAGGAGAACATGAGGAATAACCAAGATCTCAACAGCATTTTGTTTTGAAGCAAATCATAATCTAACTTCAAGTTAGATCAGAATTTTGTGGCTTGAACTTCCACTGAAAAGGGGTGCTCTGTAGCTCTTTCAGCTGTACCTTACTGAAAGGTCTTGAGGTATCGCATAGGGGCTTTGCCTGGGGAATTTTCTGTGGCAATACCATTTTTGTTAGACTTACCACTTGCAGAGAAGGCTTCTAACTCGCCTAATGTACATGAATTCATTGGCTTCAGAGAATCTGCTTGTCTAGGTGACCAACTTGCCTTACTGCTGAAAAGGTTCTCAGGAAATAGCTTCATTTTCAGATTGTAGGCTGCAGATGATTGTTTCACAAATAAGGATGACCCTTGCAGAAGCTGTTGTACAGATTTAGAAGAGTGGTTGAGAAAGAACATGCCTGTGAAAAAACTGATCTCTATTCACATTTGCTTGCTATTGAACCTGTTGTAGCACTGAGGTTTTAAGGATAAAATTCCAAATCCAGTTCAAAGACAGAAGCAATACATCTATCTGTCTCAACTATCCATAGCCTACCGAAGCAGCGATACTTTTGGGATCCAATGTAAATGCAACCAGTCTTCTGGACCAATGGGAAAGTGTTCAACTTAGTAGAGAAGAGGTTCATATAAATGTGTAACAGAAAAATGAAATCAAAAGAGTTAAAAGTCCCTGAAGAAATAGACTGAATTAGTACAGTCCTAGTGATGCTGCCCAAACATTTACAAAAAATTTCCATTGATGGACTGTCTTCCAATATTGTACATTCAGCAGTGGTTGCATATCATCTCTTCTATACATAAGAAACACAAAGACCATTGCAACACTGAAGCAAAGAAATGGATTCTACTGTACTCTAGTTCAGTTATATTTTAACATCTTCATATTAATAACAGTTTGAAGAATGGACTACCACAATTACTAAAGTAGGAAAATGTAATGTAACTAGCTAAAATAGCTCTCTAAATGAAACTTCAAAATATTTTTATCATCGTGCCTTTTATGACATAAATATTTCTACTATAAATGAATTTATTTATGATCAACAACTGGGCACAGAGTTTTTCCAATCTTGATGTACTAGTCTTCTCTGAAACTAAGTTAGACATACTTTGCAATACTTTAGAGTGTTACCATTTGCATATTATAACTAATTAGCAAGCACAATAACATCATCCTAGGGGAAAGGCCCACTGGCAACTTAATTCATTATCTTCTATTATTGTATATCATGTTAAAATGACAAGCATCTTACACTGTGTAAGTCATCACAATTTTAATTAATATATCCAAAACTAATATGAGCATTCGCTGATTTTGTCTGTGCTGAATCCTCCTTGATTTTTCTGTAGGCACCTCTTCTGTGTGTTTTTCTACATAAATTAGCTTTAAAACATAACATGAACATTTTTGAAATATAAGTAATGAAAGTGTTAATAATATGAAAATATTTAATGAGTTTAATAATCACCACAATTGCCAGCAAAATATATATTCTCTCCTACCTCAGGAAATAGGGAAAGTAATTAAGATTGTGATAGTAAATTAGCTTGCTTGGTATATACTATGCCTAATGCCTTTTTCTGGGAGAAATGCTCACCCACTCACATAGCCAGACACTAGAGCCAACTCAAAGGCTTCAGGGCTTTCAGTGCAGGTTGCTACCTGAGGATGGGAGCAGTGTCAGAGTCCACACAGCCAGCAGCAGGCTCTGCTACCAGAGTAGCACAGAGCAGAGCAGTGAGGAAGAGGATGGTCATTTTGCTGCACCCAGGGGCTTGCTGCCAAAACCACAGTGAGCTAACTTACTTCATGTGAGAAAAACAATCTGCTGTATCAGTCATTTCCATCTCTTAACTGCTCTGCTTATCAGTTGAGAAATTTTTGTGACACCTGACTTTCTAAAAGCTCCTGAACTGTAGGTACTTTACCAAGATATATTACTTTTAAGAAGAACTGTCATGAACACTCAGCACTGGCCTAACTTGCTTCCACTGTCATTTAAGGCATTTGGACTTTTAAGTCACTTTGAACTGGATCAAAACAAGGGACTTAGAAAAAATACTTAGCATGGCCATATCTCTCTGCAGTCCCATTTAGCTATATGATCCTCTTTACTATCAGTTTTGTGGGTTTTTTTTCAGAGCTGTTAGTATTTCTGTATTCTCTCTTGCAAAGCCTGCTGCCTCATCCACCCAGCCCTTACCTCTGCAGTGCAGCCGGGAAGGCCAGCAAACTCAGAGGTAGCTGTGAGAAATAGCTATCAGAAATGGTGAAAAGAAGGGTATTACATGCCTGTTGAAATGAATTGAGCACAATTTTCTATTTGGAATACAAAACTAGAAGTTCTCCCCCAGATCTCTCTTTCTGCCCAATATTCTTGATCAGAACGTGTCTACAAGATGTATGAGGCTTACCTGAGGCTACTTGATCTTTCTGACTTTCAACAGATGCCCCAACTGCCAGGATACACTAATATATTCCATGCACTCTTTGGACTAGAGATTTGACCCTGGACTTCTCACATCTCAGTTGACTGCTGAAAAATTCCCAGTCTGGCACTTTTGATGCCTTAGGTAATCCAGTCCACAGATATTAAAAGAGCTGTTGCATGAACTGGACACACAGTTACTTTCCACTGTCATGACTGGAGTAGTCCTGGCCATGCCTAGAGCCAGTTTGACTCTCTAAGTGGAAGACAGACCAGCAAGGACTTTAAGCAAAGTTAGACAGCAGCAGAGTGGAGGTTTCTAGTACCTAATTTTAGATTTAAGCACATCAGTTAGCAAACGGTACTACAGCACAGCCTGCAGTATAGCACATACAGGGATATCTACACTAACCCTAAACAACTAAGTGTAAGTACCAGAATGGCAAGAACAAGTAGCAGCATAAATTATACAGTGCTGTTCTGTTGGCACTGCTTTGGTACTGAGCTAACCCAGTTAAATCTCGATCATTACTTCTTCATCATTACTATATTCACCATGCAAGATAGCACAGAGTACTGGTACATGAGGAATTTACACCTCCAGTCATCTGTGCAGCCATAACTTTATGCCACTTGCTTTATCTCTAAACTAGGTGATATGAAAGCATCACTGAAGCTTCTGTTTTCAAAAATACCGGCTAACTTGTCACCATCAATATCAACTAAATTGTGCAGTAATAGTAATTGGGAAGCCATTTGTTGATTTGATTTACCAAGTGGAATTTGTCATACAGTGTTAAGTAAATATTAAGATGACAGTATGCAAGTAAGCATTTTGCTCAAGAACTAGGCTCTTTTTGTCTTTTAAAAGCATGTTTAATCATGAACTGAAAGGTGAAAGATTTAATACACCCTTTAATATTGCTTTCTGCATACGGAACCAAACAAGCAAGATAGTATACTCTTTAATGCGACCAATTTTTTTCCAAAAAGACATTAACTGAGGCTTTTTCATGCACAGTTGATTTTCTATAAACTGATTGACACCTTTGGGGGTCGTCTTTCCACTGACTTATAATTTTGCTCACTCTTGAAAAAAGCCTCCTGCACACCCAGTATTCTCTAGTTAAAGCCGAAAATTCAACTCATCATATTTACACAATAAAAAAAAATCCATTCTGCATTGTTTTTAATTGCAAATCCTACTCAAGGGACCAATTCTCCTGCTTAGGAGGCAGCCCTGTGCCTTCTACTAGAGAACCAACTGCAGTCAATTATGGTAATGAAATGTCAATAAATATAAAAATTTAATACAGCCTGCTCATGGTGAGTGGCAGATGAGGACTTGCCTCCCAGACAAATTTGCTGGTGTTGCAAATATTAAATGCACCTGAAAGAGTAGCAGGTTGTGTGAGAGCTCTCCAGTAGAGGGATGGTGGGAGATCCAGACATCTACTGGGCTTTTCCATTACGGCATAATTGCTGCACTAAAGCCACTGATATTCTTGACATCCAGACATCTTAACATCTTATTATGAATTGAAAGGTATATTTCCCCCTCAAACTGGAACCTCAGTGAGGGATTTCGAGCTTTCTTCCTCCACATAACAAAGAATTAACATTACAAAAGGGAAATTAAGTTGAGAATGAGTTGATATTTGTATGTGACCAGTTTCTCAATAGGAAGTAGTTGAATCATATCACTATATTAAACTGCTCTATGAATAAATAGCATTTTGGCACTTTACTACTTATTTGTTACTATTTAAGTAAACATATATCCTTATCTATAACAAAATATGTAAATAAATTTATGTATGTGGAGGGGGTAGGGAGGGAGGGGGGGAGAGAGAGAGAGAGAGAGAGAGAACGGACGAAGTAGAAAGCAGTTTTTGAAAGACAGTTTGTCTAGGAGTCACAAAGACTGGATCCTAGTTTTGTCACAGATTTCTTTGGATGAGAATAAACAATTTAATGTCACTACTTCAGTGTTCCCAAGTATAAAAGACAGCAATAAAAACTATCTCACAGGATATTTAAGCACTATCCATTGGCTTCACTGAAACATAAGCACAACACTAAATGCTCTGCAGTGCTATTTTTAACATCCATGCCAAAAGAGTAACTTCATTTTTCTTGTACAGTTGCTTCCAATCAATGTCTTGGGAGCACTAAGTATATATAAATAAAATTTCTTATTAAAGTCTGTAACCTATTGATTACATAAAGGTCATCTCTAGGAGAGGTTAGTTTTAGACCTTTTCAATCATTTATCTTATCTTTCCTGGCTGAAATTTTGACAGGTTTAAGTCCTAGAGTTTTCTTCTTGCTTTATAGCTGTTTATGATTGAGCGAAATAACTTAACACTTTTAAAATAAAGAAAGAATATGTTTCAAAAGACAGTATCCATAGCACTTACTTAGAAAGTATAAATTCTAAGGGATCAGTGCCTGGAAAAACAAAATTTTCAGTACTGTTCTGTTTCTTTTGGTGGTATCTGATCCTTCTTCATTAAATACTTTATTTTGAGAGACCTTAAAGACTGGATCAGTGTACTGACATCTTTAAACACACTGTTAACCTACAGTGTGCTCTTACCATTAGAATTTGCCTTAGTTTAAAGCTGGGCTTCACCAACATGTGGTTATATGAAGTATGGCTGTCAATTCCCCTGTTGCTGTGGAGGCCCCTAAGAGACTAAAGCTCTGCAAATATTAGAATAGCCAGGCAAGAAAGGCATTTTGAAAACACCTAGCACATCATAGCTGCTGCGCTTTGTCTCTAGATCATGGCATTCCCTGAGGCCACAGAGCCTAAGCATGTCTCAGCTTTCATCATCCCATAACAAATTCCACAGAAGTTAGCAGTGACCATTCTCAGAGTGGCAGTGGCTGGTGCAGCCATTTGAATGGATGCATCCCCTTAATAACACTAGCATTTCCATAAGAATGTTTTAGTATGCACAGTGGTGAGGTTGACTGATTTCAAGAATTGCAGTTGAGTATATCAGCTAGGAAGGGTTTTAAGCACCCCTGGCTAACAAACATTGCCGTTTTAAAATAGAGTGCATTCATTGCAGCTTTCTGTTGGTCCTCTTCATACAAGAGACGTTTAGAACAGCTTGTGGAGAGGCCAGTCTCTCTGAGAAGGAAAGGGCAGCATGTCAAGGGCAGCAGACCTCCCCTGCAGTCACACTCCTTACTGTGCTGCAGATGAAGGGGCTTCATGCACCATGGTGACTGCCTGGGACTGTGTCTGTGCAGCTGGCCTGTGCCACACACCTGCCCACTCCTCCTCTCATAGCAGAGAAGGAACTGCTAGAAAAAGTCCCTTGGAGCCACCTCCAGAAAGTGCCAGGATTTTGTGTAGCTAAAGAGAACAGAAACTACCCTCACAATACCTCCACTTCCTGTGGGAATACACCGACATTTCAGGGCTTGAATAGAGGTTACGGGCACCAGATTATTTCCCACGAATAACTTTATATCCCTCAGGACTAATATGCCTGGTGTGGGGGCAAAGCCCAACTTCATCAGTCTCTCTCCGCAAGATCATACAGTTACAATGAGAACAAGAGACACCAAGTGTATAAGACAAACTGATAAGGGACACAGCTCCCAGTGTCATAAGCAACAGTCATATATAAAGCCTCAAACACAAGCTAATACAGACAAACCAGCATTCACAGAGATCTGACATACCATTAAGATGTATGGTTTAATAATAACTCCAATATATACTGTTGTGCTAAAATGGGTTTGTATATGAAATCATCCTGACTTGATAACATCATTAAATTGAGAGTGATTCTTTCATCCAGGAGTATCCTAGCTACTTGTGACTATGTGACTACTTGAAATATTCTAAAGTGGTTCTGTGGGCACAGACAGATATATTTCACAGAAATATGTACTTCTCTTTTGCAGGTAGATTATTCCGTAATAGCATCACAAGCTGGAGCCACCCTCAACAACCTTATGAGCCACGCACAAGAACTAGTAGCAAAGCTTCGTTCCCTGCAGTTTGATCTACGAGAATTTGTATGTCTCAAATTCCTGGTGCTGTTTAGTTTAGGTAAGTAAATTCTACTTTTCATGCTTACATTATTCCTTACTTATTACTGCTGCATTGTTTCTTTTTTCCCTAAAAGTGATGAATATATTTTGCTTTTATTACTGTTTCCTGAAAAACAAATATGATTTCAAGATATATTTTATGAGGTCCACAGTAAACAGATGATCATCTTTTAATTATAACTTGCAGGACAATTAAATGGAAAGATAAAAGTGGGTTTTGATTGAAGTGGTTTCTAAAACCTACAGAACTTAGTAGAGTATTACAAGCTTACTCCACATACTCTCTGAATATTCCTGAACAAAGATAACATTTTATTATAAATTCCAGAGGACAGAGGAAAATATAGATTGGAATATTTTTATAATATTTGTTTATATAAAGCAGATGATTTGGAGATATGATTAAAATATTCTTTTTAAAGTAACTTCAGGTAAGTATAAACAGTCTTGTTTGCATATGGTTGTCACACTGTAACACATAAATCAGGAAGATAACTCATGGTCTTTAAAAAGTGAAAGGAACTCTTGAAGCACAGATTAATGATAATAGCTTTATGACAAATCTAGGTAGGAAATAACCTTTAAAGGGAAGATTGTTTTGCACTAGCAGAGAGGACGCAGAGGAAAGATACCTATGCAAGACAAATTAGTTAAACCAGTGCCCTTCAATGAATCAGTCAAGAAAAATCACCAACGCCAGGAATAAAAAAAGGGCTTAGGGGGATGGATTCCTATTGACTTCATAGGAACAGATTTTTCTCTTGTCTTCTGTTTCAGGTTTGCACACTGTTGACTTAATAGAACTGGTCTAAATAAACTTTGGCTAAGTGACTTTCTTATTTACAGTTACTTTTTATTTACAAGCAGTAGAAAAGAGAGACTTAAAAACATAAATAAGGTCAGATCCAGCAATTTCTCCATAGCCAAAATTATGGTTTTACTCAGAAGTTGTTTGTCTACAAAGAGAGTGAACAGTTGAGCCAAGCACAACAATGAAAGAAATACCAGCAGTGCTGACATTTAATGATCTTTTTCTTTAATTACCCTTTTTTTTTAAAGCTTCTCTGTGAAGGAATAAAATTCTACAAACAAATTATTAAAATACAAAAATACAATTGCAGATAAACCAAGAGAAGTAAGACAATTTTGCATATGCTGTGAAAACTCAATTACTCTCTGAAATATGTCCTTCTGTGTGGTATTTATAGTGTTTGAATCTGTTATGGAAAGTTTAGATGAAGCTCTCTCAAAACACAAATAGCATTTTTCTCTGATTTACGCTACAATAAAAAGAGCTGCTTCTCCTGCTAATGGAAGCCTTGCAGTCACATTGCTTCTTTCTAGAAACAATGTAGCAAAAAAAGAGTCAGCACTTTCCCAACTATTAATTCACTAGTTAGTGCTTTGCATAACTCAATTAGATAAAAGTCAAAATTAGATGTTATTCTGTAAATAGTAAAATACTACGATGTTGCCACTTGACCCAAAGAGCTAAGGCATATATCTGTAGAGAACGATGATAAAACTGAAACAAAAAACACACATAACTTTTCCAGCTAACTATGTTAGTTTATGCCCGAAAGTATGAATGAGTTGTCTGGATGAAGTTGAGTGAGTCAGGTTTTTTAAGACACTAAAGTACCCTGCAATGCTGGTAAGTATTCAGCAGAGTTGTAAAAACTAGCTAAGCAGCAAATTCAGTGGAAAAAATTGGGAGTAATTATTGTATCTAAGTACTGAGATGCATTCGATGCATATCTTTGTTTCTTAAGGTATCTTAACAGAAAACTGAACTTAATACTGAAAACACATTATTAATCAAAACAATATTTCAAGAGTCTGAGCTGACTTTAATTGAAAATCCGACTCTGTAACGTTTAATGGAATAAGAAGCATATCAAGAAATACCAACCTTTCTCATTTCTGAGGATGTCCCCTCCATGGTGTAAATATATACTATTATACTCTAGCTTCCGTGTTAGCGCAGACTCAATAATCCACAACATTCATTTACTGAGAAGAAACCATTGGGCTTTTTATAATCACAGTTACAAAGCTACCTTGAAAAGCTGTCTGTTATTCTTGACTATACCTTATTGTCTGTATCTTCGTAGGACAGCCAACTCCTTGAGGGCAAATAACACCGTCTCTTTTTTTTTTCCCCTAACATATCAGAAGTGACAGTAAACATTTCAGAAGGCTTAGTAAACTAACAGTAAAATAACATTCAAAACTCATAGCATATACAAAAATAATTAAAATTACAATTTAATCGTATCAGTCTTGCTTGCTAGCGTTTAAATGAGAGAGGTAAATTGTTCATTATATATTTGCCAGAGGTTCCGAAGGATTTACATAAGAAAATGCTTTTGATTGCTGGTAGTGTAAAGATGCTGTCGAAGCTCAGACAGGTGTATATTTATCACAACCTTTGTAGCCAGCAGTGCACAACTGTTTCTGCAGCCATACGAGTGGCACATCCAGGCACCAGAGATCTACTCCTTTCTCCAGCCACCTGTCCCATCTAAGCAACCTTGCCAAGTACATAATGATACAGCTGAAGAAACCAAAACATTTTGGTACCTTGTGTTTTTAGACGGTGTGCCCTCTCTTTAGTTTAGCCTACCTAGAATTAATACATTTAGAATTAGCTAACTTTTAAATTTCCCCTACTGGTTATAAAAAAAAACACTTTACCTCTCCACACTTAAAAAATTCTCCTTCCACACCAACGTATCTTCATACTTCAGTGACTGTCTGTTCGTCCTCAGTGGCTTCTCTTGCTATCAGTCCACTCACTGCCAGGCCCTGGAGAGGAATAAGAGATACATTCTCCTGTTAATTCCAACAGTGGAAGGGAGGCGAGCTGGTAGACTCCAAATCAAAATTGAAGTCTTACACTCAATTTTTTTCCACAATCTTAAGATATTCAAAAAATATATTCAGTAGCTCAAGAGAGACATAAATAAAAATTGGATTTTTTTTTTTTTTTTTTTTTTACTTAGTTGCATTTGAGAGGCTTCTTTCAAGGAAGGTGAACTAAGCAATTCAACAACAGTCATTGTACAATTGATGGAAACATATTGAGCAGGCACACAGTAATAAACTGGAAAAGAAGAAAGGAATCTTTGAGAGACTTGGGTGTTAAGCCTACTTTTCCCATTTGCTCTGCTTCACATTTCTTAATTCATGTCCAAAAAACAGAAAGGGCATATGTGAGAAAGCTGATTATCAGATAGGTGTGCAAGTCTTTACCAAACTTCCCAATAAATAGAAATTAACATAACTGTCTTTCTAAAAGCTAGCCAAGTTGTCAATAATGCAATTTCTTTACCCACAGTAATACGACTAATTTTTCCATAGTATATAGCCACTAGTATATAGCCAATATAGTCCACAGTACACATCATCAAAAATTGCTAGCTTAAATCAACGTATGTTGCAGACAGGAAAAGCAATTGAGTCTGTTTATCTCTGAATTACCACTAATGAATCTGACAGCAGCTTGGAAACTCCTTTTCTATTGTGACAGAGTTAGAAATTTCTTCTATTTTATTCTATTCATTCTAATTATTTATTTAAACGTTGAATTCTCTAATACTGGGGAAGAAATAGATTGCCATGACTCACTGTAGTGAAATCTTGGCTTCACTAAAGTCAAATAGAATTTCTCACTGATTTTACCAGAGCGAAAATGCGCCTCAATGTTTCTTAAATTTTCCTCCTATCACAAAATAAAGTTCAGATCAACTTTTCAACCACTCAATTCGATTTAAGTGATTTTAAAAAAAAAAGAAAAAAATTGTGAACCAAACAACTGTCTATAATACAGGTTACTTTTTATTATCTTCTGATGTAACAGATCTCTTTTCATTTCACAATTCAGTAACATTACAAACTGTTCAGTTAAACTAAAATCAGCCACTGTTCACTTTTTCCCAAAACTTCCCATTTGTCCTGCTTGTTTTTATTATCTGAACTCAGCAAGGATGATTTGTCAAGCCTTCCATCAAAGCAGCTTATAAAGTGAAATGCCAATAGGAAGAAAGTTAGACATCATTTGACCCATGTCCAAGCACTTGTCTGCCTGGAGCTAAATGCTAGAGTAGGCAGCAACTTACTGGTACTGCTCTCTTATCACTGTCAGGGCACAGATAAATGTACTTCATTTAAGAAATGAAGGTTTTATCAATAGGCAAATAATTGCAGAGCCACTATCGATCTCACATCTCACTTAATGTGAGTCAAGAGGGACCTGTGGACCTGTAGAAATGGTAAACATTTACTTGCTGTGGATGGCAAATAAAAGAAAGAAAGGGAGAAAAAAACCCAAAAAACTCAATTTTCAAACAAACCACAGCAGTTACTTAACAGTACAGCAAAGATCCACTCTGACTGGGCAATACTCCATACCCATTTCTTTTGGGTAAGAAGAATATTAGCAAATATTTCCATGCTTTCAGTCTCCCTACAGCTCGAGGGTAGAGATGGGAGGAGAGTAGATTTCAGTACTGGGCTCCACTGCAGGCAATTTTGGAAAAAAAACCCTTCCTGTTAGGATCCTCACGTAGATTAAACACAGTGAATGAGAAGCTTCCTGTGAACACACAGCAGTAGTTGCACAGAGCCTGCCTGTGCTTAGTTTCATTTTGCGCCATTAAATCAAATCAGCACAGTTATGAAAAACCCTGGAGCTGGAAAAAAAAAAAAACCAACAATCTTAAATCAGCTATTGCACTTTTTAGTATATTTTATATAACATCGTTGGTCTATCAGACGTACAGACTTCCACTTCCATGGCTCCTATTGACGGTTTAATTTGCAGTCTGATGTATGCAGATCAAAAATTTAGTGTATAAGCATCAATTGGAAGTAAAATAACAAGGGATACTGATTACATGTTGGTGGTATTGATGACACTTAGGGGCACAGAAACAAAGTGAACGACAAACAAATAAAGGAGTTATTGAGGCAGAAGGTCTTGTCAGACCAGAATGGGCCTAAAAAATGAAATAGGAAATACAAATGAAGAATTATACACGAAAGAATTCATGCAGGGTTATAGACCTTTAAATATAATGGCACAACTTAAGACATTTTTGCATATTTTGATTTTTTTTTCTGCCTGCCTAATATACTTCAACAGATGTGCCTTTTACACTTTCTAGTTAAAGAAACTGCACCAACTTTTCAAAGCTCAGTCCAGAAAAAAATGGGAACATAACTAAAAAAAGAGAATTAGTCAAAATATCTTCTTCTATTCTCCCATCACTTGCAAATTTTGGTATCAGAACTAAATAAATTAAGTTAGCAGGTGATCAGCTCAAAATGCAACCACATATTCTTCAAGACAGCAGATATAGAGAATGCTGTAGTTTTTGTGCTAAGAGTCACTCAGAGAAATTACTGGAAAGAAAATCCACCAAAAACTATGAAATACAGAGGACTGTTAGTTCTGTTTGTAACCTCTAGCAGCTGGAACCTCAGCAGCTGCTGTTGGTAGGGATCATTCCATGTTTTCTTCTTACACTGTTCCCTAGGACATCTGTTCCTGGTTACTGTCAAAGATCGGATCACGATTTAGCTGAGCCATAGTGCCATAGTATGGCTATTCTCATGCTCTTACAAGATAAGCGTAAGTCATTTATAAATTTCAGGGTTAAAGATTTCCCTTCTGTAAACTGGCCTACTATTTCTTCAGCAAGATAACAAAAATTACCAGAAAACAATACTTTATTTTCAGTAGCACTTTCAGTGCAAGATCTGAAGTGCGTGCTCTGAACATGCAAAGTGTACCATAACAAAGGCTGCCCTGACAAGACAGTACAAGTCCATGGTGGAGCACTCATCCAGGAACAGAATGGTACTCACTGAGTCTCTTCTTAATTCCTCTAACAGAAAACACTTAAATCTTGAAGAGTGTCTTAAAGCCCTAAGACAGCTCTGAAGCCAAAATGCTCACTTTACCAGTTTATTCTTTTCATAGTTTGTAAATATACAAATGTTTTCACAATCAATTGCATACATATGTAATCAACAGCATGTACTTATAGTTGTGTCATTATTATGAGATGGTTTTATTAAATCCATTGCCAGTTTTTTAATATTCATCCAAAGTTCACTGAAGCATACTTCTAAGACAGTACCTGGCGAACAGGCAGTCAAGGTGTTCCGTACAATCAGCATTCAGCCACATCCTTCAAGCTCCCCCACATCACATGTGAATTTAGAAAAATAACTTCCGCACACTTATTAAATTCATGCTCATATCACAGAATCACAGAATCACAGAATCACAGAATGGCCTGGGTTGGAAGGGACCTTCAAGGATCATGAATCTCCAACTCCCCTGCCACATGCAGGGCCAAATCCTAATATATCCTAATATATCCTATCATATCTATCTACAATAGTATATGAGGATAATGTTGGCAAAGAAACTTTTTCCTAAATTTTATGTAATCATTTGGAATTAAGGAAGGATAAATTAGTATTCAGGAGATGTGACTTCAGTATTTATGCCATTGAGATTTGGCAGAAGCAAATAATGGTACATAAAGCTGATGCTTGTCTTAATTAAATGCAGTGTAATAGGTGTTGAGGCTTTTTTTTCCCCTTAGTGAAGAGAGCAGTTTAGCAATGACCAGATATAACTCATTCTGAAGTTCAAAGTTTAAAATTAATCAATATGTATTTATAACAAGGGAGGGACTGAATATAATTTATTGCTAGCTGAAAACTGGCTAATAGATAAAGACAAGATTTATTTTAGTACATTTTTCCACATACTAGTTTCTGACAAAATATTTGCTCTCTTTGATTCTTAATTATTTTTTGCTGTACTAACAGTATTTCAAATAGAAGACTTATTGAAGGAATTCCCCAGCCACAGAAAGGCTGGGAGAGACACTAGAGAACTTAAAATGGGACATCTATCAAGGAGGATCCTTTCACTGTGAAAAGCTCATTGTTCAAAGTAAAACTCTTAGTAGTGTAACATTTCCTAATTTTCTGGTGAGGGATTCTTAACAGTCTATATTCCTTTAAAGTTTGTGATGCACATATGCAATGATAGGTAGGTTTTAACTGGAACAGAATATAAAGTTGAGAGGCACAATTCCAACACATCTACAGCCCAGGGTCACTTTTCTTAAATGTCACAGTAAAAGCTTTGAGAGTGAATATGAAGTAGGTAGATCAAGAGTGCTGGGGAGAGCTCCAATTCAGCATGAGTCAGAGTGGAGAAAGCAGAAAGGCACTTAGCCTGGAAAGGGTGCGGGTGAGACAGGGATGGCATTGTAGGGCAAGCCAGAGGCAGGAAGTGACCTCATGATGCTGGATGGTTGATGATAAATATGGAAGGAACAGCTACAGGACCTTGACAGTGAATACAGTGAATACAATTTTTGTCTGATGTAGCAGAGGAAAAGGGAGGATGCAAAGATAGCAAAGCAGTGAGATTGGAAGGGAGTCTTGAAAATGGTGTTTCCCAAGGTCAAAGGAAGAAACGTTGTGGTAACTGAGACATAATACGATGAGGCTAATGCTATTTGTTAAGAATTAAACCCAGCAAACAATGGCTTCTGTTCATAGTCCATGGAAGTCTATAAAAACACATTTACAGATTCAGCTATGTTATATTAGTTTGGGATTAATTATATTAGAAATAGGCCTACTTAAAGGTCAACATTACTGTCTTTTGGGTGATCTCATCTATAGATAAAATGGAGGCTCTGTTTCTAGAAATGAAGATGAACAATTATTTAGATTACTTTGACATAACTGGATTGAAAATTATAGACTTAATGTACAAACCATCTAAATGGAGATGTTCGACTTGAACAAAATGATGAAGGAGATATTGATGACGACTATAAAGATCCTTTCTTGTATCCACATCAGCAAAAGCAAATTTCATAGGCAAGAAGTTCAGATTCATCATGAGTCTCGCAATTTCACTGTTTTTACAAGCTCTACCCAATCTTCCAAGTTATAATGCAATTCTATATGGACTCTCACTGCTGTATGTCCCACGTTAATGACAGAAACTAAGGATGACTGTTTCATTAGAGATTATGTCGGTCAGTAGAACAGTTAAATATCCAGTCTAGCCCTGAAACATTTAATTTGTCTCTGATTTTTTGGTAAAGCAGCCTGTCCTCCTTTCTATTCTGCAAGTAGAAGAGCTATTCCACTTTTCTACTTTAATCCTCTGGGAAAGAATGAAAGAGAATAAACAAAGATCAGTTTAGGATCAGCTCATGAAGGACTTACTCCGTTCACAGAGCCAGCATACGGAAATACAGAAATCAATCCTCTTGTTTATGGTTGTTTCTGACTCCATTACAGACTATGGAGCTCAGAAGAATTTTATATGATATCTGAGTTACTTTATCTGGTAAATGAATACTAGAGATATTTTTGTAAAAAGTGGTGAAATCCAGAGATACTATGTAAGATACAACCTAATGAAAACAGCTTTGTTTAAATAAGCTAAAGACCAAAGGCAATAGTTAAATCAACCTGATTTAAAGTACATAGAATACATTTTGAGCAAGTTTGATATTTTCCTTTGGAAATAACATTACAGGAGTTCCTTGCTCTATTTTCATGCTAGCATCTGAAACTGCAAAAACAATATTTTCAGAAGTGAATTGTAGCATTGTGTACAACATGCAGGACAAAGTGGATTTCCTTTTGCTGTGTTCTTTTATTTCTTTGTTTTTACTGAATTCTTTAGAGAAACAAAAGCAAAGACATCTTCCCTTCTCTTTATCTATCAAAATCTGTAGCACAGTCGAACAATTAAAAATCAGTCCCTGAAAGTTCTTAGAGACGCTAAATGATGATGAATGGAGTGAAGACTCTGATAAACAGACCTTTGCTCCTGAGAACACTTTTTCATGGAGCTGACAGGTTTTAGTTCAGCCTCCCATGCAGGTTTCAAACATAGCGCAGGAAGGATGAAAGAAGTCATGGCAGCAGCTATATTGCAGATATCTTTCTTGATGAAATGTCTGGTCAATTATTCTTGTGAATAAAATACAGATTACACATATATAGATAAATAGTGGGGTTATTTATTTGAGTTATGAACTAAACCAGTATTTATTAAATATAAGTTTTCAGTAATTCTTCTCAGCCTTGGATGCCAAAGTCACAAATGATAAACTTCTTGCAGAATTTTCAGAAATAGCATTCTATTTTGTGGTTGATCAAAGTTTTTATTTGCTTGTTTTTCTATAAATTACATTAAATTATAGATAAAATTTAATCACTTCTGATTTATCCTGATTTTATTTCACAAAATGCAGTGAATATGATCATTACTGGTTTATATTATCTGGTTGTCTGCCAGTTGCAAGCCATGGAAAAAAAGATTTGAGCAAGTGCATTTCCTTTTCCTTTTTTTTTTTTTTTTTTAAATAAATAAAATGCATATATTAGAAGGTTTTGAAATAACAAAAGCATTAGATGCTTGAGAGAAAATTAGGTCATTTATTTGTTAAATACAAATCTCACAAGTAATTAGAAACATGAGTATCAAGCAGTATTTGCATTCTGTGCAGCTGCCTTTCTGTACAGACAGTGAGGATTTCAGAATAACCCAATTGGTGTGCACTTTTACACTTTGTAATATGTCCATAGAATACTAGCAAGAATGGCTCAAACAGTTCCTACAAGTAGGAAAAATCACTTGCAAATAACTCAGAAGCACACTCGTGTCCACTTTGGAAATATTTTTGGAATTTCTGTCCCACCTTCAATACACATTGTGGATGTTTAAGATAAAAGCTTGAATGCATTTTACATGGAACAAATATATTGTTATATAAAATTTTTAGCTGGTATTGGCATAAGCACTTAATATCAGTGATTACTTTTGTTAGACAAGGCTCCCAGAGTCACTTACTGAGTATATTTAAATGTGAGAATATTTAAATATCTAAATAAACAAATGAATATTTAATTTAAATATATATTTTCCATTTGGACATATACTTAAATGCTTCTCTGAAGGAGGAACATGCTAAAGGAATGCAATGGCAAAATTCACTTGACTGTTTCTGTAACAGACCACTTATTAAATACTTTCTATACCACAAGGTACAGCCCACAGATTAGGAACTGCTTCTCACTTATTTCTATTGCAGAGACTCTTACCTGAAAGGCTGTTTGCTACTGTCAGCCATTCATTGGAGACACACTGCAGACACGTGCCCCACTCCCCTGTTCTTCTCTTATCCCTTTGATGCTTATGACAGCTGGAAGGGAAGGGAAACAAAAGCAGTGGTTGTCTATAACTGAGGAAAAAAGACCCAAAACACTGCAAAGAAACACTGAAAAATAGGTTTGGGAAAAAATACACAGAAGCCAGGAGAAGGAAAGAATTGCAAAAGTGGTGGGAGAAGAGCAGTAGAGAATAAGATACTTGAGCAGAACAAGAACCAAGAAGGGGGAAAAAGACAGGAAGGAAAGAGAAACCATGGAACTGTGATCAAAGCCAAGTGAGAGAGGGAGAGGGAGGAAACAGTGGCAAACAGGAAAGAAACAAACTTTACAGGTCAGCCTTGAACACAGCTGTGATCATGAATTGGGATCAGAAGGGGACTGTGCAGAAACACTAATTCCCAAGCTCACAGCTTGGAGCACGTCCCACTGACTTATGTTGGCAGGAAATGGGAGTGAAAACTGCAGCTCCTCAGGCTCTTGCAAAGCCACTATTGAGGCTGGATGAACTTCATAGAGCACAGGTTCTCCCTGTTACTCTGAGCTTTTGCAGAGCCATCAAGAATGGGGCAAACTGAAAAATATAATATAAGCCTAAAAACAGGTCTACATGGCTTCCAAAAGTTTAGTCTGCACACAGCCATTTTTTAAAGAAAATTTTAAGTATTCACTATATAAGATTATTGAAGAATTAATAAAGAAAATCTTACATTTAGAATCATCCCCAGTAGATGAACATTTTAAATATATTGTACAAGGCATCTGCTTGCCAGGTGAAGGCAATTCTCAGGAAGGAGATGAATTTCAGCATCAGAACAGGGAATTACACTACAACAGTATCTTTCCCCTCTGCCAACAGCAAAGATTGTAAGAGATCAGCAAACTGCTCAGGATGAGACTGACAATGTTATCCTGTCATCCAGTGGGGAAAATCCCTATCCCAGAACAGAACATCTGAGGCAGACTGTTCTTCATGCTCAGCCTGAGGCAGGCTGAATGGGTAGGTTGAGAAAGTCATTTCCTTTTGTCTACGAGCATCTCTCCAGGGAAACGTTTGGTGGCAGAGAATGGAGAAACTGGCAAGGTTGAAAAGGACAGGTATCATACTCACATTCTCTAAAGAAGTGCTGGAAAACAGTACGGCACACTGAAAGTGTTCCTTCAGAGAGGAACATTGCCAAGAGTCTACTGCAGGACCAGCGTCCTCTCAACTGCCCACTGTGTTCCAGCTGGCCAGCTCACTTCTACTCGTCATTCTTCCTCCCTTTCTGTTTCAAGAGAGGAAAGTAAGAGCCCATAATTAATTAAAACCATAGAAAAATATCACAGTTGATCCAGGGAGTAAGGAGAGAACAGAGCAATTAAGAACTTTCCTGCTAAACCCTCAGTAGGCATACTGTAAAGTTTTGAGTGTGTTGTGCCCCCTCAAAAACATGGCAGACAGAAGCAGGCACTAAAAAGAGCTTTCAATTACTTACGTGCCTTTGGCGCCCTTTCAGGATGCTGTGGAGCTGGAAATGGCTGTGGTAAAGTTATTTTCTCTGAGTTTGCCTTTCTTGACAGAACAGCTCCAATATTTTGATCTGAAGAATAATCAGGTCTTTTGTGTTTCCTTTTCAACTAACTGCAGACTTTTGCAAGTTAAAAATTAATGACAACTTCTCTTCCTTTTTTTCTTTTTTTTTTTTTTTTTTTAAACATAACCTTTTTGTGCTTCCCTGAAAATAAAACAATCTTTTTCCTACAACCTCTAACTGCTAATCAAACCATTCTTTTGCCCTCCTTCTGTGGTAAGGCACAAAATGAATTCCACCACAACAAAACAACTTGCCTCGTGGAAACCATTATTCTGAAGATGAAGCATTGTGTGGTGTCCTTTACCACTATTACGGGCAGTCAGTCTGTTAGAACGTATTGGGCGATTATAAGCCAGCCTTTTCAGAGAAAGCCATGGGTTTCAAGTTAGCAGTAACCATCTATCAATTCTTGAGATTATGCCATGATTTACTGTCACAGCATCATGTATTCTCTGATTTTCTGCCTGCTATGAAACATTGTGCTTTCCTTTTCTATTGATGTATCAACTATAATAGTTACAAGCAGCTACAGAAAAATCAATAGCCAACTTTCATTACTGAGCACACAAAGAGTACCATGCTGTGAGAGCACCTAGTTGTTAAATAGTCACCAGCAGTAAGGTACACTATAAATGTCTGTTATTTTGGTCTACATGAAGAATGTCTGAATTTGAAGCATCAAATAGCTAGGATTTCTGACATCACTGGATTCCATGTCAAATTTTTTGAGTATGTGATTTTTTATCTGAGCGTCAGCCTTGATTTGTCTTTTCTGTGCTGGGATCTCAAGCTGACCCAGGAAATTAATATAAAAATAACATTGCTGGGCTATCCTTCACTGGAAGCTCGTTATGTTTGGTTGAACAGAAGTGGTAAGAATTGTGTTAATGTTTATTGAACTAGACTGTATCAAGTAAATTGATTATGGTGAGCGGGCCAACAATGTCTGCGTTAATCTCACAAACAGAGCAGAGATTAAAAGCCATACTACACTATGGCTACAGGATCAGAGGTGCTCCTTGGACTATACACTAAAAAAAAACTTTTCAATACATGGTTGGGGGGGGAGGGGAAGGATAATTTTTGGTATAATATGTTTATTTGCCAGTGGAAACACAGAGCTTCAATTAGTGAATGTAAACCAGGAATGCCAAGAACAAAAGTAAATGCTAACAAGCATTGCTCTGAGCATGTTCAGGCCATTGGTGTCCTCAAGCACAGAGCTCCTGCAGGGCAGGCTCTGCTGCAGAAGTCAGTGATTACCTTGGCTCCTGAGACTGTGCTGATTTACAGCTATGAATGCAGTGTTTGTTGCTGAATATTATCTTAGTTTGAAAGCCTGTGCATTGCCATGAAACTCAAACATGAGGATGCACATGGGTACTTACATGAATTGCACCCCATGAATTGTACATCCATCATCTATCACAGCCACAAGATTAGAAGAAAGCCAACGTTTCTTGCCCTGGACAAAACTTTTAGTAAAATTAACCTTTAAGTAAAGAAATCCAAATCAGTACTTCAAAAAATGCAAAAGCATCACAGAAATCTTGTAATGAAAAATCAAAAACAAAATAGAAATTTCATTCCAAATGGCAATTTAGTCCTGCCCATCCAGAAATACCTCCAGGTGGTGAACACCCTGCTTTGCATAGCGTAGGGAGGCTGAGCTACATCTGCCCTCAACAGTGAGTGTCAATTTAGGTTGTGGTGAATCTGAAACTCAAAATCCTTCCAAAGGGTGAGTAGGGAAGACAAAATCCACAACCTAAACAAATAAAGCACCACGAGACTCAAACAAGAAGCATTACAGAGTGCCGTATAGCTGCAGACATTTTTGTTTGGGCTTCTGTGCATAAACCTCTTCCATAACACAGCACATACGTATCACAGGACAAAATGAGATCTGTAACTTTCTCCCAGACCAATAGGCGACAACAGAGACAGAAGCGTTCCTTTATTCCACCAGTGCTAGAGATTGGAAGAGCCTTGCCCTGGGGCCTGGGCTTTGCTGCCACTCAGCCAGGAGCCCAGCACTTGGTGCACTACAGCTGGGCAAGCACACAGGCTGCTGTGGTCAGGCCTGGTAATAATATGATCACTGATACAAACATATGAGAAAAGCCAACAACACATTTCACCTAAGCCTGTAGATTCTTTATCAACACTAATCTGATGTGGAATTGAAACAGTACCTCACAGACAACAGCTTAAATGTACCAAATTGCAGCTTGCTGTTACACACATAGTAAATAGCTGTAAATGTCAACAGTGAATTCTAGCTCTTCTAAGTAGAAAATTCAAGTGTTTGGTTAGGAGAAGTCTGTAGTTCTACTGTAGTTGTGCCATAGGGCTTTCAGCAGTGAGCAAGTAAATGAATGATGTTTTGCTTCAGATTGTTTCAAAATAAGACAATAAAACACTGGTTATTTTACAGATTTTTTATTATTTTTTTTTTAAATCAAAGTTTGGAAAAAAAGAAAGGATAACTGTATCACACCGATCCTTGTCTCAAATAAGGCACAGGACTTAATGTTTAAATTGTTTGTTGATTACACTGACAGAGTGTTGTGGTATAGTTCTGTATCCCTTAGAGCAGAACAGCACTAAAACGCCTTTGCTTTTCCTCTTTTAAAGAAAAGACATTGTAATAGTTTCCACTCCTGTGGGATTCTGGAAATAAACAGAAGGAAAAGTGCAAAAATTCACCAAGTAGTAAAAAAGTGGTATGAAGTTCTGCTCCTACCTAGAAACCACTATAATAATATAATTGGCTGGCCTAATATTTTTAATCAAGTTCAAAAAAGTTTGAAATATAATAATTAAATGCAAATACAGTCGTGATCCCAAAGACCAGAAGAATGCCTTTAAGCTAGTATTTATAACAAGAACTATTCGACTGAGCTGTCTTGTAAATTTTATCATACCTGAGGCGGTTTTCCTCAGTCGATTAGCTGAAAAGCTGAATATATCCTGAGGCAAACCAGACATCTAGTACAGGCTAAATTCAACTACTGGAGCTTAAATTTGGCTTAATATATCCCCACTTGGATCTGCCTGTTTAATTCTCTTTCATATGATAACGTTGGTTTATTCATAGTCTGGACTTGCCACCTGAACAAACTGTACCTCATATCTTATTCTAATGGAATAAGAAAACTTTGCAAAAACCACAAAAGTTCCTGACTGAAAATCAAATGCAAATTTGGGATTAAAAACTGTTTTGTAAAGTGACTACAAGATTAGTACAGAGAGATTTTTCCCCCAAGGAGCACTGCTTTTTATGATCATGCATTTTTTATACTCTGTAGAGACAGATGGGCTTTATAAAAGGATAGAGCCTGCTACTCAAAAGGGTTTCAGTGGCAGCTGCACTTCTGTGCTTTAACCTCAGTAGAAATGTATATAGGGTATTTTTCCAGAAAATATTTATACTGCTTCTTTTAGGACTACATTCCCTTTTCGTGTAGTTCCAGTGACAGCAGCAGAAATACCTCTGATATTATTCTGATCCATTATTCCTATTTTAAGCAGTACTTGAGTAACAGAAAAGAGGAACAGGGAGGAAAAGGATAGATAACATCTAAACTTCTCGTGACTGCAGAATACAAATCTAATAATTCAGAGAAGTTGAAAACATCTAAGCAAAAGCAGAGCAAACTTTTCTAAAAGGAGGTGAATTTCTAAATTTACGTTCTTTTTTGTTTCTGCGCACTCAGTGGCTTCCCACCCAAACAGCAGACTGCTCCTTGCTCCTCTTTCCATTGCACTGCACAGCCGTTTATTGCAAGTTGCATACAACACCCTTTCTACCTCAGTTCATAACTTCAAGGCTTTTGTATGATGTCCCTATCACCATTCAATGGAACTTCATAAATATTTATGACATTTTAAACCATTCACGCCCTACAAATTGTAGATACTGACAGCCAATTTCTTTAAAATATCAACAATCCAGTACTGTTCATGCGTTACTGAAGATTGAAGTGATGTTTCAGAAATTAAGTTGGGAAACCACTTGGTTCATTAAATTTACTGTTTACTCTTATTTTGTTAACTCTTATGATAATTCTAATTTTCTTGTTTTCTCAAATCACTGTGTGATATAAAACTAATGGTAGGGCTGTAGGTCTGCCCACATTCAAACATGCATATACTGAAGCCTGTTGATATCATGACATTTACTTTCTTAGCTGTTTTCCTTAGCTGTGCTTATTCCAACTGAATATTTGAAAGACAATCATTTCTAGCTCAGGCATACACTAAGGAGCTGGGAATAGGTGAGGAGTTAGGAAAAATTAGTCTTAAGTGATGTTCTTTCTTAGTTTATCCATGAGATCTTCCCTAAATTGTTTCAGTCCCAGCTTATCAACACACGCCTGCATACAAATACAACCATGGCTACATAGGGCAGAGCTATAGAACTTGTCCCTGAAAAAGAGACTTGGGTTGAGTAATTTTTTTTTCTAAGACTGATCTGCAGGTTAACTGAAAGGGTCACCCTATCAAAAACACAAACAATCCTGAAAGCAGGAACCAGAAAGCCATGTTGGACCAGGCAGTTGTTTCACCATGTCTCACCACCAGCTTGCAACAAGACTTTTAATTTGGGCTTAAACCCTTGTGTTCTACCTTTCTTTGCAGCAGCACAGCTTCAACTCAAAGACTGGAGCATACCTCTAGAACGAACAGCTGTAGCCAGCAATAGCTAAGATCACCCTTTGCAGAGTTGGGAGACTCCACTTTCTTCTTTGAATACATTCTGGTTGTATATTAGGAAAAAAATTCTCTTTGAAAGGGTGGTCAAGTGTTAGAACAGGCTGCTCAGGGAAGTGGTGGAGTCACCATCCCTGAAGGTGTTCTAGAAACATGCAGATGTGACACTGAAGGACACGGTTTAGTGGACCTGGTAGAAATGGGTTGATGGTTGGACTTGAAGACTCTGGAGGTCTTTTCCAGATTCTGTGATCTCATGATTCTGTGAAATTTCTGTCCTTTTTCTGTGCCTTCAAAGAAAGCAGCAGCAACTCTCTTATGCGGAACCTAACTACATCAGTGAATGCTAAGCATGCATTAACATATCAACAGGTTGCATACAGTGAATGCTAGGCGGAGCAAAGAGTTAAGCACATGCTGTATAGCTCACCCAATCCACAGATAAGAATGCAACATCAGCAGGAAATTAACTCCAGGCACGTAGGGAACTGGTGGGTAAAAAAAAAAAAGTTAGGCGGTCCCTACAGATAAGGCATTTCTAAAATGAAGTGCTACCTGTGCAACCACTGCTTGGATCTGGTGTATCTGGTCCATCCATATCTCCTCTGGGATAACCTGCTCTCTCCATTGGCTCTCCACAGCCCTAGCTGTGTTCCTGTACCTAGTCCTGCTTTCCCTCATGAGCCCCAGTGAGAAGCACTGGACTTTACATTTATGAGTAGCTGCTTATGGACTTGGGGTCAGGACCTGTGAGCAGCTCTTCCTCCAGAAGGGGCCTGGCAGGATCCTGCTTTGTTATGTTTCAATGACTACCATATCATATATGCGTCATTTGAAAGGTATAAGGATGTCCATTCCTGCATTGCCAGGATGAGAGGCAGGTGGAGATTTTGTTTGTTTGCTTAACTTTAAAGTCAGTAAACTCTCAGCCTGAGCTGCTGAAAGTCAAGCTGTTTTATTTTCCTGATTGATGACTCAGTCAGTAATTACACCAGTCATAAAGACTGACAAGATCAAATCAGGTTTCATCCTTTGACTTCACTAAGAGTACAAGAACAGAAACAACTGAAATTTAGTAAAATATTTTCACAGTTGTGTAAAGAGAACTCAGATAAATAATCCCTAGCTCCCTTTTCATTGGAGATCTAACAGTAGCAAAAGCAATTATAAAATTATTCAATGAAGTAAATAATACAGGTCCTAATAGAGATCAGAAGCTGATATTCTCAGTACGAATCTGTGATTTTACAATCTTTTTGGCAGAGAAAAAATATGCCTCAATATTTTAAATACCATTAGAAAGACGCCTATCGCTATGAAACAACACCAAAATATGTCTTAGTTGATTTCTGAATTGTTCTGAAACAAACCAAAAGTCCACCAAGATCAAATATGGGGGATGGAATACGTTTGGACTATGAATTACAGCCTCCTTTCTCATTAGTGTCCTATTCTTACCATGGAAATACAATTGTTGGTTTTTTTTGCCTAACACCTACGAATTAAATGCATTGCTAGAGAATAATTTAATTAAGATTTTCAAAACAATGTGCCCATTATCTGATGTTATGTTCAACTCAAGATGAAAATTGCTTTAGGACCCTCATAAACAGTCAGAGATAAATCTTTACACTGCTAGAGACAGAGAAAGAACCCTTTAGAGAACAGGAAAAGTTTTCAATACATTTACTTCAGATTTGGGAAGGTCTACAAAGACAGATGTGTAAAATGTAAAAGTTTTTCAAGTTTTGGGAAGTGCTGACTATAGCACCTTCCAATCAATTAATAAACACATCTAAAATAATTTGTTTCCTATGCCTTCTAAGTAAATAATATTCAGTACAAACAAGCTCAAATAAAACCAAGGGGAATTTTCCAATAAGGAGTTCATCTTTAACACAAATCTTCCTTCATTATAGTAGTCTGCTTGTCAAGAGAAATTAGACACAGAATGTCATATATCCGCTATCATGGCAGATGCGCTAGGATGCTCCTGTTTAAACTACAGAGAATCATGAACAATTTTCAAGCTGGCAGTTACCAACCATTACTACTCTTGCTCTCAAAGATTTCTTTATCACACATCAAAATTTACGAACAAAATTTCCAGTCCAGCTGGACAAAATTCTTGAAGACGAGCTTGAAGGCCATCCTGGCATAGTTTAAAAAACATATTACAGCTATACTTTTTTGACCATTCCGAAGAGTTGCTAAGCACTGGGGCCTGTTGGCTTTAATGAAATCCCTTAGCCTCCTTACATGGATAGTGCTGTACCCTTTCAAGGAGAGGAAGATGAGCCTTGGGCTGGGATCAAGTCTTACTGCCTGCAACGTCCATTTCCAGTCTTATGAAAATGAGGGACTTCTACCCTCAGAGAATCTTGAACATAACCTTATTTCACCTTTGAAATACCATAATTTGCAATGGTGCAAAATCCACAGTGGAAGTCGATGTAGCAGTGTGTGCACCTGTTCCTCCTTTTACATGGAAAAGGTGCCTGATAAAATGTGTGCAGTACAATTTAACCAGCTTTCGCTAGGAAATATTTACGCTGCTCCTAAGGAGTTACTATTTTTCAGATTTAAATCTCTCATTCTCTTTCATTTTGCTTTTCAGAATTCCCAGACCAAAGGAATCTCTCTACAGATTAATACACCACCAAATTTTCAGTATTTCATGTTCAGAATATGAGAGGGAGAAAACCTCTCTGAAACCTAAATATTTTCCCCTCTGAAGACCAGACCCATTTTTGGGAAAAATATGCAAAAGTGTTCGTGTTGCTCTGAATGTTGCATGCAGTTTCAGCTAAAAACACAGCTTTACAGCAGATGTATAAAAGAATCAAAATTGGGAGATTTGTAGGAATAGTAGCACATTTTCATAGTGAGTGCAGAGCAGCTCCTGACACAGTATAATACTGTTTTTGTCTTAATCGTCAAAAGTAAGCTATAGAGAACAAAAAATTCTTTGTTTGACAGAAAAGCAATTGCTATTTCTTGTAAAACATATAATATATTCCAGAAGACCTAAGGGTTTACTTTCCAATAAGGATAGAAATAGATGTGCGCCCCACTGTGAGCTTGCAGTAAGGCTGTTTCATGTAAAAAGTTCGTAATTAGTCCCTGAGTGAATAAGTAGAAGAGATAAGAGGCTGATACTTACTGTAAGCAACACAAAACACTTTTTCTAGCTGCTAGATTTAAGGGTGTGTGGGTGGGAGGGGGGGACCTATTCCTACTCATTTAATTTACAAGTGTCTAAGCACTGGAAAATTATTTCTTGCATTAAGCTTAAACATGTGTATTTTAAATTGTTACTAACTGAAATAAAATTGGTAAGAGACACTGCAATTCTAAAAAGCAGACAGGAGTGAAAAATTATACGAAAGCACAAAAGACTGATGTGTTGTACATCAGTAGCAGATTTCATGCTCATTATACAACTCTGACTTCAGCAGAGTTACATCAGCATCACCTGGTGTTTTGCCAGTTTACCTCATTAGCGTTCAAAGGATTCTTATCAAAAAGGAAATACTTGGAAAACTAAATCAAGCTCCTTTAGCCAAAGTTAAATAATAACTGTCAAGAACAGAAACAAACCCAAAGCACGTGAGAAACATCTGCAACAAAAATAAAACTGTAGTTAGATAAAATCACTATCATCTAAATACTAAATTGCCAATCTTGGTTATGCCAAGAGGACCTCACACAAGACACAACTGGTCATCAGGTTGCCTCCACACCATCTCTGTCATGACTGCGCTGCCAGAGAGATCAACACACAGATGTCATGATGTCCAACACCATAGTCACTTGGACCAGGAATGCTCCGATTCAGTATAGAAAGAGTAAGGAAAATTCCTTGCATTCGGACTGATTAACTAAAACCACCTTGTTTACAAACATCTGATTCTCATCACAAATGCCAGGAATACATTAAAAGTATTTCCTCTGCCTGGATGCAGCATAGAAGCCCCAGAACTACTTTTTGTTTACTGTTCATGTTGATTGTACTTCTTTTTAAATCTGACTCTAATGCTTTTGTTGCCATGCACGAGTATTTAAAGAACCGTTTAAAACGATTTTGAAGTTATTTTTAGCAGGAAAAAGGTTTGACATGCTAATTCTAAAATCATTATACGATTTATCTGCTTGTTTAACACAGTTTAACGCTCCAACACAGGCCACATTTTCTGGGGAAATTTATGTTCTGCCAATTCATTCATGATTGCAGCTTGCCTCTGAAAGCAATCTATTAATCATAACAAAACACTTAACTTTTAAATCAAGTCACACTCACTGCAAAATACCTTGGGAGTTTTAGGTACCTAAAAACAAACAGTTCTTAGAAAACATCCAGAGTAACATACAAAAACATGATTTACCAGGGACACGGGCAGAAAGACTTCAGAGAAATAAGTGTGAATAGCTCAGAGACCACGCACAGTGGCTCTGAAATTTCCATTTCTCCTCACTCTGGATACTGAAATTTCAGATGATTCTAGTTGGACAGTCATCGTCACCTAAGTACTGCTAGTGAGTTCTTTAAAGCCATATAGTAAAATTCAAGCAGATGGCATGTCTTGGCTCCCAAGCAAGCAGCATCAGATTTAGGGAACCACTTGCTTCATTTCCACAGTGAAACTGGGACAGGAAAGAGGCAGAGAGTAATGATGGCAGGAACCATTCACCTTGCAGAAAGCCCATGCAAGAGTGAAGCTAACAGGCAGCTGGCAGCAAGTACAGCATGCTCCTGAGAGGCTCCTGCTCAAAGTCTGTGCACACTGTCCAGCTCTGCCATTGAGATCCATGGCTTCCCTCTTGTTTTCTGATCCTGAGGAAAAATGTTGGCCACCTTCAACCATTTTCCTCTTATTCTAGCACAGTTATGAGCAGGAACCATTTGTTCTATTTAAAGCTCTTCTAGGAAAAGGTGCAATTAGATCCAACTTACACAGCTTTCCAGTCCACTGATGGATTGGGGAACCAAAGTGTGTTCCTATTTTACAAAGGAAAACACTCATTTCCCCTCCATTCAAAGGCTAGGATTTACAATGAACCAAATTCTGCCAAATTCCCACTCTCCCTTGCTCAAAGAACATCCATATAGGGATACATTTGTCTTTATTCAAAGAAACTGTATTACAGTACTCTACTGATGGTATAAATGATTGAACGTCAACCAAAATAAGTTCTCCCAGCAAGAGCGCTTTGATTGCTTCCTACTTTCTGCATTATAGCAGCAGTCTGATTTGCAAATTTTTGGATAATTTCTGCAGTCTTCAGATATGTCAAAAGACAGCATGGAAACAGGTTTTACAAACGGACTCAAACAGTAAGGAGTTAGTATATTGGCAGACTCCTTTCAGCAGTGCACAGCGATAGGACAAGCGGAAAAAGCCACAAACTATAGCATAGGAAGTTCCGCACAAATATGCGCAAGAACTTCTTTGTGATAAGGGTGACGGAGCACTGGAACAGGCTGCCCAGGGCGGTTGTGGAGTCTCCTTCTCTGGAGATGTTCAAGACCCACCTGGATGCCTACCTGTGCGACCCACTCTAGGAAGCATGCTTTGGCAGGGGGGTTGGACTCAATGGTCTCCACAGGTCCTACAGTTCTGTGATTCTATGATTCTGTGATTTATCTCTGACTGCCATTTCCATAGCTTAAACTACCTGCATAGGAACAGAAAGAAGATAATCAAAGAGAGGCAGAGTGAACAAACCTTGCCTACCTACTGATGTAAGCGCCTGTGTTGTCCAATATCAAATAAAATTAGCCTGTTGGATTTCAGGAAGCACAGTCAGGCTAAAGGGCACCATTCTTATCTGGTATTCCACCCAAAGGACAATGATTTCAATTTATAAAGATCATTAGTCAATGAAATATATATTTTAGAGAGTTTCTAGTAGGGAAGATTATTTTGGCAGTCACTGGAGTGTACCAGATGGTTCATTAACATAGACTAGACAAGTCAAAGGCTTTCAGAATCATTTAGAAAATGTCAAACAGAAACAAGAGCCCTGTCACTTTTTATTAGAATTAACTACATCATACCCTGGACACAGATTTCACCTTGGGTCAGAAAAATTAATACAGAATTATATGAATTGTGTAACATACTAGGTTAAAGATAGGGCTTCCTCTTGGGACTCATTTGCTAGCAATATATCATGGTCTTCTACTTTAGGAATCCTCAACCTTTCTTTTCGTAAGATATGAAAAGAGCTGACCTTGCTCAGACTCCATTGGTGTCTAATTGATTTGAGGTATATGCAGAATTTCAACAAGACACTCCGCTAAAGCTCTTTTGCGATCATTTTCCCAGGAAAGTTCGCAAAAGGGATCACTGAATATTCAGCAGCTTGTAGAGTATGCTTTTGTCAGGAGGAAAAAAAATACAAAGAACCCACAACATTTAGTGAAAAATTGCCCTAGTAAGCTGTAATTAAAATGCAACTCAATTGTTCTTACTTTTTTTTGTTGTTTTAATTATCATTCAGATGTCAAAAATCTAGAGAACTTCCAGCTTGTGGAGGGTGTTCAGGAACAAGTGAATGCTGCTCTGCTGGACTACACGATGTGTAATTACCCACAGCAAACAGACAAATTTGGGCAGCTTCTCCTGCGACTACCAGAAATCCGGGCCATCAGTATGCAGGCAGAAGAATACCTCTACTATAAACACCTGAACGGAGATGTTCCATGTAATAACCTTCTCATTGAGATGCTGCATGCAAAGAGAGCATAAATTATATCCGTTAGAGCTTCTGCTTTCAAGGAAAAGATATACTCTGAACTGCTCCAAGCAACACTAATTAAAATGTGGTTTTAAGACTTTGCAAAATGGTATAATAATCAAATACTAATAGTAAATAAGTGATGTATCAGGGTATTTGTATTGCAAACTGTGAATCATATGCTACACATCCCCAAAGGAATCTCTTTAGGACTTTATAAACTGGAGTGAAGTAAACTTAAAAAGTGGATACTATCACCAATGTCAACATGAATAACAACAGAATGATTCTTGTATATTTAACTTCTGATTGCCAATGCGAAGAAATTTAGGGGAAAACTGATCTGTATTGTTGAGCTAAGAGAGTGGGGAATTTGAGTGCACTAAATTCCTTCATTGTACAGCAGGACTTCTAGAACAGTTATAATAGATGCAAAGCTGCATCTATACCATCTTCTATCATTCTCCCAAGGACCCAACACTTCTTCTGTGATAAACGATGTGGCATCCATTTAACAGTCTGTACGAGAGAGTTGGCCTAGGCCACCTTCTAGGTAGTATGGCCACCACTTCCCTAGACGCTGGTTTTGACAGTCTCTCAGGCCTGCAGGTAGATAATATCAAGAGTCTGTTTTCAAGTTAGCTTGGCATTCTTACTATGTTACTATGTAAGTCTGTTTCATTACGTGTTCATGTTGTTAAACCAGGCAGTATCCTTCTTCTACTACTGTCACTGGCTGTCATTAAAAATCTAACATAAATACGCAACAACAAAAATTCAACTCAAATATATACTTCACTACTGCAGTGGCTAAAATACAGCTCTGCTATGTACTCATGGCCTTTTCCAAAAAAAAAGAAAAAAGAAAAAAAAAAGGAAGATACCCAAGCCACTAAAAGTGACAACTTCTTCAACAAACACTGTTGTTAAACGAAAATAAAATAAAAAAGAACAGAAATGCATTAAGCAATGCAAGAAAAGGCAAGTAAATTGTACACTTTTTTAACACAAAAAAGAAGAGTGATACTGCTTTGTCTATGTAGGCCAAAGTCTGCTGCAGAACAAATAGTGGAGAAGAACAAACAAATCTCTCACTGTCCAAATGAAGGTATCAGTATTAAAATGTAGTGCCACGGTTCTAAGTCTTGCCTTATTTCATTATCCTTAAAGGTAACTGTGCAGATGTGGATCAACATATATTTAAAAATAAAGTATTAGCCTCAAACATTAACAAAAAAATAGTGTTTACATTCTTTAGGTCCTGTGGGAAGAAAGAAAGAAAGAAAAAAAAAAAAAAAAAAAAAAACTGTGATAAAATTGCAAAGCAGTGATTTCCTTAATGTTGCTTTGAAATTGGTAATTATTTTACCAGTACTTAATTACTGTATGTCGTGAGACACTAAAATCAGTGGGGGGAGGGGACTTTAGTTGGACTTTAATTTTGAGATTATCAGCTGTACAATCACTTGTAGAAACTGTATAAAATCCTAATTCTTTGATTTTTTTGTTCATGAAGATTGCTGGCTTTTGAATAGTTTATTTATACTGTATATGATAGTTTCCACTGTAGACAATTATGATGCTAATTTATTGTTTGTTGGTTTCATCTTTATCTAAGATATAGCCAGAATGAAGAAGCCAAATATATGTGTTTACTGTAGCATGTCTTCAAGCTAGTGGAACATAGTTCAGGGACACACAAAGGTCTTCATAAGTTTAAATCATTCACTTGATTGTCTGTAAATCTTCATAATCTTAAATGTAGTTTATTTAAATCTATTGTAAATTATGTGAGTTGTAGCTTTTTCTGTTTCATGTGAACTTGAAAAGGTGCATTCTCTCATTTTTTTCCAACTATCCACACACTGTATACCAAAGACATTAATTATTTCATCTGCATTAGTTAACATGTTATTTTAATCACCTGTATTAATCAGCTGTATTCTGTCCATGCATAGGGTACAAACACAGCAAAGCCCGATGTCTGCACCTCCTAGATGCCTGCCTTGAATCACAGAATGCACACAGTGACATACTGGCCAAAAGCAAACCATATATACACCCCCATGGTCATCCCACACAGCAAGCATGGCAACGTTATTTTCCTAAGAGCATGCTCCGTCAAACTAAATTAACAGATAGTAAGATGCAGGTGGCAATTGACTGTGGCTGTGATATCTACATATCATGCGTATAGCTCAAAGTTTGGTCATACATTTCCTTTTTAAAAGAAAAACAAAGCATATTTCAAGTGTTTGCATTTTCTTTTTTTTTTTTTTCCCTTATTGAAATGCTACAGTGAATATCACTGAATATTGACATAAAAAGCTTTAAAAATGTTACTAGCTGTATTCGCAGCATGATAATCTACATGCAGGACAAAAGAATTTGAATAAGGATATAAGAGAGAAGATTTTTCGCATACAATTTAAACAATTGAAACAATTTCAGATAAACTACCATATATTTGCCTATATCTGTCATTCCAAGAATCCCACTTGATTGCTCAAAGTTTGCAAACAAACGAAAAAAAAAAAGAAAAAGAAAAAGAAAATAACCTAACCTCATGTTAATTGTTAACTACTTTGTAACCAGACATTTGCTTTTGACTGTCTTATTGATTACAGGACATATTAGTAAAAGCAGACTAAAATTCAAAGGTTTTGGCTTTGGCTGGTTTATTATAGTTGTTCTGTGTGTGTAAACAGACAATCTGTAAAGTCTGACTATTTGTACTACAGATGTTCTGCAGCTGCCTTGGATTTAAATCCATGCAACTCTTAGAATGTGCAGTGAGTTACTTGTTGAAGTTGAAGTTCTCTTACTGTATCAGTGAAATACATATTGTCACGTCAGTTCTTGCCAGAAGTTTCTCATCGCCAATGGATTTTTTTTCAGTATTTCAATAAATATTGATATGTTCATGCTGACTACTTTTAAATTGTCTTTATGCATTCCACATCATTCCACCAAAATGAAGCACTAGTCAAAATACAGTTTCCCAGAAGAGAAGAGTGAAATATAAAACACAGCAGAGTCCCCAGAAAAATAAACAAACTGATGCTAAGCGAAAAGGACAAACGTAGGGAACAGCACTTTCAAATGCTCAGACAGCAATGGTGAAATTGCATAGGCTGAAGCAAAATAAACCCAGCTAAACAAATCAGAAAAGCTGTGTTGACTCAAAAAGGAATTTACCAGCTAAAAACATTAATGCATTTCATCTCATTCTGCACAATTGATTTCATTCTAAACATTGTGCAAAAAGGGTTAAGCAGCCAAACAATCGGAGGAGAAAAATGACAGAACAAAAGAAAATCAGGCAACAGGATCCAGCAGAGCTCAGGTTAACCTCTCAGCAATGTAAATACAGCACAGGGCCAGGGGCAACTCCAGAGCTTCCAGCACAACTGCCAGCAGAGGCTGCCAAGGAGGCAGATGTTACAGCTACTAGAGACAAATATTCTCTTAAAGTTGCCCTCTGGCTCATTGCCATTTCAAGAGCAGGGGGTGAAGTGGTCCAACAGCTTGTCAGTAGCACCCTACTGTTCTGAGATCAAGTCCACTGCTTCCCCTAAGCTGTCTTGTAGCTGAAAAGGGACTGTTCTGCACAGTGCCAAGTGTTAATGCTTCAAGGGGAAGAAACAGGTCCATAATTAGTTATTTACAAATAATGTGTTTGAATGAAACAAAGCCATGTTAGTGTTGCAATAAAAACAGAGTCAAATAGAAAGGATACTTCTAACTGTTGGGAATCATAACTGAAAATTACAATATCTCATAAGATCCAAGTGAGGTCTCAGGATTAAAATCTCATCTAAGGAAAACATATTTATTTATATTATATATAGAAAGACTATATTTAGTATATGTACTACAGATTTAAATTATAAGGGAATTTATTTTTAACTGTGTTTGACACTGGTTTTGGAACAATCTGCTGTGTGTTTTTATTGGAAACATGGAAAGAGTGAGTTCAGTGTAACACAGGTCACCAGTACCATACTTCGTGATCTTGACAATTTCCTGGAATACTGAATAACACTTTTCATTAACCCTTAATATGAAGCCCACAGTCTAGATACGTGATAAAACTTCTAATGACACTCTTAGCTACTCCAGTACAGTTGCTATAATTTTCCCTGTGCAGATGCACTTGCTATAGATTGCAGTTCAGAGAATTAGATTAAACTACTAACAATACAAAAAAATTCCAGGTAAGTTTTAAGAGCACCAAATCTCACAGCTTTGTAACCCTGTGATGCTGGCATGAGAGTAAATACTTCTGTGCCCATCCCATATTCTCAGCTGCATATCAGCTTTTAGAGAAAAGATTCAGTTTCTAACAGCAGTTTGCCAACAATATGGAAAACTTTGCTAAATTATTAAAGGTAGAAGACGACCTAACCTCACTTCAAGCAGACATGCCTACCCTGATGTCAGTGGAACCAAGCTTGCTAGCAGCTGCATTACTTGGTAGTTTCAGCCCAGTCCAGCCCATGCCAATAGGACAAGACAAGGCTTTCCATCATCAAACGTTTTCCAAAGCCCCTATTTTTGCTCATCTGTGGGACAAAAGTCTTTCCAATTTATTTAAGCCTGGCATGCAAGATTAGACTCACACAATAATAGGTGAGCTTTTTCCATCACTCCAAGAAAGTGATGACCCCTGTTTCCTGAAATCACTCTAATGTCCTTTAGTCCTAGATTAACATTCAGTCTTATGGTAGTTTCCGCGCACACCCAGGAGGATAATTCACATGCAAAGTAAAGCAAAATGTGGATGGAATACAGACTCCTGATGGTGCCTATATTAACAATGGCTCAGCTGTAGTACTCTGCTCAGATCACTGGAGCCCAACCCTATTGCAGACCACAGGGCTTATAATACAGGCTGAAACAAACAGTAGGAAAACTTAGTGTTGTAGTCATCATTTGTCCTCTTAGATTTTGCTTTTCCTATGCTTTGGGATGAGTAAGTTCACTGTAAAATGGGGAAATGATTCTTGGTGTGAGATGCAGAATATAGAAACACTTCAGTAACACCAGTTGCTCATTGCATGTGCTGCTGCAGCTACACGAAGCTGTGTGATCCATGGTGTAACATCAAGTGCAATATCCCCAACCAAAAACTTCACAGAACAGGAGCTTCCCTGCAGGCATTTGTGTCAATCACACTATGACAGATATTACAGAACATTTGCTGGATACTATCACTGCTGACTGTCGGTTATACAGTAATATGGGGAGTCTGTATCAGAGGGAAAAAAGTATGTTTGCAAGACACTGTATGTACAACAAAACCTGCTGAAAGCCATTTAATAGCTACTGACATGCCTACAGATATGCACACGTGCCACAAACCACTTTTGGGAATTCCTCAAGAACACTCAAAAATCCAATTCTCTGGTTGCTGTCCAGGACGATTTGTGAGGCAGTGCTCCCCATGGGAATAGCTAGAGCTCTGCTTTGCAGTCTGCCTTTCCACTCGCGTAAGCAGAAACATGTTGGTGCAGAATAATACAAGAGAGGGGCATGCTCTTCTAAACAATACAACAGCATTTATAACATGTGCTACATCATATCTGTGGTACTCTTCACCACTTGATCTACACCTGCAAGTATCAAAAAGGGTAAGTTCTACAAAGTGCTTCCAAAAGCACATCACAGCTTTATGTAAGAAGAAGGTCTAGAAAAATGCCTGAGTTTGAATCCCACAGTAAGAAACACAGATGCCTATTATAATCAGTCCATATAGTAGAAAGCAAAAGAAATAACTGGGGGCAGGGGTGCTCCAGAAGAAAACATAAGAAGAACTAAGCACAAACGTAGAATATGCAAACTGATATTTCTGTTTCATAAATATTTCATGACTCACTTTTAATGTAAAAGAAAAAATAAATAAAATATGCTGGATTATTATCATCAATTGGAAGTATTAACAAGGCCTGAATAAATTATTATTTATATATTTTACAGACTTGCCACAGCAAGTGATGCTGTTTCTAATTTTCATTTAATTTTACAATTTTTATACGTTTCAGATAAAAATGACATGGAATAATTAGTTAAGAATGTTTAATCAATATATTAAACTCCTGCTGAGACAACTGAAGCTTATCACTGGAGTTTATTTTAATTTAAAACAAAACACTATAGCTCCTTCCCAAAATTTACACTGCTTGTTTTTCTTAGCAAATTCAGTGAAATGCTCTACAACAAATTCTTACTCTTTCAAATAAGACCTGTAGACAAGTTCCACACCACTTGGTTTTGCAATTATAGACCTCCCCTAGGTCTTACATGTCTTTGGAAACAGAACTGAAGCTGAGAGAGGTGCTGGCCCCAACACATTGGAGCTGAGCACATCTCGTGACTTTTGTTTCTCTGTATTAGTGTTTCTTCTCTGCTCATTTATGTTATTTAAAACCCACCTGATTCTTCCAGTGATGACATCATTACTCTTCATATGAGCTCTCACTGCCTTTCCACATTTTTCTTTCATTTCTGAAATTTCCCCGTTTAATTTTCTTTTTCTTTGTACCACAAAGAGAAAATCACAAGTCAACTTGACCCAATTGGTTCATATTTTGAGAAGAGTCATCTATACGTTTGAGGGTTGGAGGATGAAGGGAATAAAAACAGGAGTGTTGAGGATTTAGTAGTAAGTGTCTGCATGTTTAGAGGCAGCAGAGTGACCATAAATGTCAAAACAGGAAAACAACTGCTGAAACCTGGCCACACCAGGCTAAAGCAAGCCCAGCCAAAAGCAAGACAAGGTCACCAGTCAGCCCGCTATGTCTTAGCTTACAACAACCAGTTAAAACATCAACAGTCCTCACCAAACATTGTTTTCAGAATAAAAATAGGAAACATAAAAGAATTTTAGTTTAACAATAACACTAAAATATTCATAGTGGAATCTAAACAGAGAAGCAGCATCAGTGCTAGAATAAAATTATTTTAAGACAGTTTTGTTTTTTTTTTTTGCTCCAACAACACACATAGTAATATTCAACATAACCAAGAAACAGCCTTTGCCAAGAAGAGTAAAGGGAACAAAGTCTTCCTTTTTAAATTTGTTTGTATATCCAGCTTTGACATAGCCTTACCCCTTGAGCATCCTGCAAGGAAAAAAAAATAAAACTTCCCAAAAAGTGCCGTACTTTCCAGGGTGACAGAGTTAAGGCACTTTTGCAGGTCAGAAAAAGCTGCCTGATATCTCACCTGGTGTTCCAGAGCCCTTAGGAAGCCTGCCTGAACAGCATCAACCATGTCTCAGCACTGTTTTGTTCAAGAATGAACAACAAACACGCAACAGAGGTTGCTGCAGGCACAGCCTGAGCGCTGCCTATGTGGGGATACAGCACACTGGTGTCACAAGTGGTCAGCCTGTGAACAGAAGCAGAAGGAACATTTTGTGAGATCATCTAGCACTATATCCCCCTATCTACTACACAACCAATGTCCACCTTTCTAACATGAGAGTCGTGAAGAAAACAGCAGTATTTTACTAGCATATTTTCTAATATTTAGACCAAATGATTCATTAAAAGTTCACTGTACCAATGCCATAGTTTTACCCAGCTTATCTCTCCTCTCACCTCCCCTGTATTTACATTTTAGCTTTGTTTGGAGGTCAATTTCATGTGAACAACAACACACAGAAATAATATACACAAAGCATGAAAACAGCTCCAGAAAGGAAGCGATCACTTTAGGTTAATAAAATTGAGACCAAGGACACTAGAAAAACCCTGCTTTCTTCCTGGTAGCTACTTTATAGTTGTTTTCCTGGGGTTTTTTTAATGTTTCTCATGAAAACCATAATTAATAGAAAACAAACTAATATAATCCAGAAAAAAAAAAGGTCGTTTGTAGTTTAAGAAAGTATATTAGAATAAGCAAGTACACACATACTTCATGTAATTTAGAACAGATATAAAAGAGAAAAAAGTCTCAATCCTTAACTTTCTATTTAAAAATAAATATTCTTAAATGTGTACTATTCCCATAGGGCTGCCAGTCCTGAGCTACATGAGGTTCAGGTCTGTAGCAGAGCTGGTTTGAGCGATGCCTACTGGGATCCAGAGCAGCCAACGCTGGTATCCCTAAAACCCTCTGCAGTCACAAACTCCTCTGAAATCCTGGAAAATTCCCAGAGTATCATCTGTAACACACAGACAAGTCTGACCTACTTGCTACGCTATTCCAAAAACCTGATTATTTGTCATGGCAATATTTAAAACACAAGGACTAGTTTATAAATACCATTAGGATCTGAACTGTTACTGGCACATCCACTCTAGAGGTCAATGAGCACCTCAAGAGCACTCAGCCACTCCAAAGGGGCAAGTGGAGGCAGCAAACTTGACTGGTTGGATTTACCAGGCAGAAGGTAACTATTCAATATGTCTCTTGGCATACACATATAGGATGGTGTTCTACTGACAGGCTCCCCCTTCCCAAGGAAGGAAAAAGAGAGAGCTGAAGCATGAAGGAAATTTCCTGGGAGAACACATGAACGAGGCCAAATTCCTTTTTTTCCATTTCAGAGGATTTTTCTTCAAGTTATTTGATACCATTTCAATCATCTCTAAGTAGAAACTTCAACATTTTTCTTCTGGCAGCATTAGCCTCTCTCAGTCAATGTGCAGCCATCCCCACACTAAGTTACATGTTGCCCCCTTAGCTCATTATTTCCACTCTTTAATTGTTCTTTCAGCCTTCTGTAGTACTATTGTTATCCAAATCGTTTTGGTGGTGCTTTCCAAATATGGATGAGTAACAGTTCCTGCCCCTAAGAGTTTATTTTCATGAAATAAACCTTTGAAATTCTCCACCCAAAACAAAATACAACAATTGCAGCCGTCTTCAAAAGTTTTTAAAAATTCTGTTAATTCCCATTTCTGACATGAAGCCAAATACTCATCTTTTACGTGTGTAAAGATGAGAGGGGTCCTTTCCAAGTAACTCAGTTTGTATTGCAAAACAGATCTTTAGGATCTGAACTTCCCCAGAAATAAAGTCCTCGGTTTTAGATCTTTGTCACACCTCATTCACATACCTCAGAAACTGCCAGTCTCAGTATCTCAGCCTACCTGGTTCATGAGCAGAACTCACAAGGCACATCTGCGATATCCATAACTGAGACCTTGCTGAAGGAAGTATTCCTCCCTTTACTGATAGAACTGTTACAAGCTGGTAAAATTCACTGCACAGCTAAATGAGAATGGAACAACTAGGAGATGAGGTTTTAAAAGAAACCACACAAAGCCCCAGCAGAGATGTAAACAAAGTAATTCATTCCAATTAGAGAGAAAAGAGAAGCTGAAAATGATTGAGGGCAGTCAATTCACTTTATCCTAAGAGTTTATTTGCACAGCTCATTCACATAACATAGTTTATTTGGTTTCTGTTCATTCTAACACACTGCAGAATGTAAACACCACAAGATCATCAATCCAAGAATGTTTTTCTGCAAGAGCTAAAAGGGAAAGGGATCACATGGAATCATTAAGAAATAACTAAATAAGAGTGGGAAAAACTGCAGTGCAGAAACAATAGTCTCCAAGCCCAAAGCTTCACAGTTAGTTTAGGAATGGGTCTCATTCTGTATTTGCCAGTTGCACTCCTAAGCACAGAGATATGCATGGTGATACTCTGAAATACTCAGTTACTCACTGTAGTGTGATGGTTCTGCTCCAATTTTGTTAGAAACTCTATAAATCATTTTCAATTAGTAATAGTTGGTTACTATTGTATGAAAACTAAAAGGGGGATCACTTTTCAATTAGTTTATTTAAATGCCATTATTGCCATTAAAAAACAAGCAAAAAAAAAAACCAAACACCAGCACAAAAAATTCAGCCCAGTAAGAGCCACAAGCCTGTGTGCTTCTGAAGATGGTAGTGCTGGTGACTCAGCTCACACAAGCCATGATGAAATAACTGCTATGACAGATGGTGAGGGACCCACGGGGCAGCTTGGGAGCACAAGACTGGCTCCTGCCCATGCTGCTGAGTGCCCTAAGTGGTCTCAAAGCTCCTGCAGAAGATAACACAGCCTACAAATCAGAGTCTTCACCCAGGAATCGCTAGGTTATTCCACTATAGCAGTGACACAGACCACAGGAATAGAAGGGACAAGAGTGAATCGAGGAAAATGGCTAGCAAGAGAACACAGCAAATTATAGAATATGCAGAGAGAACAAGAGGGGACCCAGAGAAACGTGTTCTCAAGGGTGAATCAATGTTTTGACTGAAATACATTAATTTCTTATCTCATTCACATTATAAAACATCTCTCTGGAGCACAATGACCTTTGATTATTACAGGTAGGTTTAGAGGCACTGGTTCTCCTGATTTGTTTTGTCTGCTGCTTAATTTCTTCAAAGTTACACAAAAAAAAAGCATACTCCAGTCAGGGGAGAACATTTTCACAGCTTATGACACGCAGGAAGTTTTACTGCCGAGTTTTCAAAGGCACTTAGCCCACCATGCGGATACTCAGTCTATTGGGTCGCTGAACTGTAATAAAAGACATCATTAAATGAAACATTTGATGGAGGTACTTGGCTCATTGGGTCAGTGGTTTTAGTTATAAGAAACTCCTTGTGAAGCTAATAGAGAAAAAAATTAGCCATTTTGATTTCCAAGACCAGCCTCTCTTTTTAAAGAGGGATACACAGCAGTTCCTAGTAATACACATAGTAACCACAGATATTTTCAAGGACACTACATGCTGCCACCAGCAGTTTAACAATACTGATGTAAATGGTATGCACAACCAGCACTGACATCAATAAATTGATGCTGAAGAGCTTGCTGAAACCCCACATCATACTATGATGGGAGTTCTGGTGTTTCTCATGATTCTCTTCTCCAAATCCTCCAAAATCTGGCTCACAAGAAAGCCAGACAAATCTACTGAAAAACCATCGGTTACATATTTCTTCCCAAAGACATGATTCAATAGCCCCTGTAAAGTTATCAGAGATCTGTTCCTTTTGTTCTTCCTCTAACCTTCTTACCATTCATTTCTTACTTATCTGCCTTCACAAGTGCACCACAAATTCTCAAGCCTAGCCCAGATCTAACTTGGTCCTCCACATCATCATTTGAAATGAAAACACCTTACAGACACACACCACAATAGATAAGATGACAGTTCTGATCTAAAACACAGGAGTGTGGTAAGTACTATAATTCAGAATCGGTTGGCCAGTGGACAAGTCTCAGGTATTTCTACTAAAGGTGTGTCTCCAAGCAAGTGGGCTTAAAAACCACCAATCTCTGTTCTGTTGTCCACCTCCCTGCCCTGATGCATCCCCTCTGGCCAGCACTGAGCTGCCTCCTCCAGGACTGTCTGGCACAGAGCTGCTGCCAAGAGCTGCGGGTGGAAGGAAGTCACCACACAACAAACATCTCAGGTGGCTCACTGGAAACATTTGGCATGTGAAAGCAGAGTAAGAAGCCTTTTACTTTTTTACAGTGTTAAAGTAGATGTGTTCACAACATAGTAACTCCAGCTGTAGGAGAAAAGACAGGGCCCTGGAATACAACTTCCAACTTTCCTTCAAGAGAGCAAACTACTCTGGAGAAAACATCACTAATAAATTTTGTCCTGCACTTCATAGTTCAACTACCTAGTTCAAGCTACAAGTAAGAAAGAGCCTCCTTTCTTCTTTGACACTACTGAGGATTTTCTTAGGAAAGTGGCAAGAGACAGGCAAACTACAGGATCACCAAGGAGGAAATCACATGCGCTGCACCTTCATGGCTTCCTCAAAGAAGATGCTCAGTTTCAGAGGGAACACCTCTGAACATACCAGTACAGAGCAGACATATGACTGATGCTATGTAGTTCAGTAAAGCACAAAGCAACAGAGCATAGCTTTTACAGTCCAAAATTTTTTTTTTATTTTTTTTTTTTTTCCCCTCTCCTCCACTCCAAGACTGAATTTCAAGCTTTCAGAACAGCACACTCACACTCCAGCTCGGCTGATGCACCATAGTTCATCAAGAGTGAAAAAAGGAGCATTCCATTTCAAGACATTTCTATGTGGTTTTCTATCAACTTACCTTAGCAGTGTTTATTTTCAGGACAGAGATCACAGCATGCATGTCTACAACTGGGAGGTAGAATCATTGATATTATCTTCATGACTGCTAAAAAGAAAAAATAAAATTTTATCCACTGTGCAGGAAGCTGGATTTTATCACCAGTATGACAAAGCCCTGACCTGGCTGAATATCTAGCTATTAGCACAAAATAAATTTGAAAAAGTTTAATGCTTAATAAAAGTATATATAACAACACAACAGTGTTCTTGACTCTATCTATTACAGTCTGCACAAAATGATTATTAGCTACTTTGCCTCTTGGTCTCTCAGGCTCTAATCCTTTCATTCTTATGCCATCTCCCTAACTTTAATCGGGAAACAAAGCAACAGGAAAAAGAAAACAGATAATCACAAAACAGCTTTCTGAGAATACATTTACCTGTCTTCTCCAAGCCTGGTATCACATTACCAAACAATCATTAAAATAATTAGGTCTAATGGCACATTACAAATGATTTCCTGAAGACTAAAAATAGTTCTATGAAATACACTGCTATACTGGAGGAAGTTGGGCATTGCTTTCTAAACAATTCATTACTTATTATACATAAATTCTGATCTCCAAACACAAACAGCTTTTGCTATCCTTTACAACAACCATCCCAAAAGAAACAGGATTGTGGAAGCAAACCTTTACTAAGCCTCAGGCAGGCACCGAGATGCCGAGCTCCTGCATCATGCAAGCTGGGTCCCAGAGGCTGTCTGTCACTTGATATTAGTCTACATCAAACTGTGACACACACACAGCTACACACACAGTAGCCTCTCCCAAACGTGTGCAGTGATCAGAGACCAGCAAGGCAACATCTGCGAGGTCTAGGAACTGCTTCTTGTCACAAACTGTGCCAAACTGTCAAATTGCCTGTGACCTATCACAGCTACCACTTGCCACACTGCTTGAGTTGCCAGCAAAGTCGATGGGACAGAAGCCACAGTGACTGAAGAAATCACTGGAAGAAGAAATTGCTTGTTTTTTTCTCTCTTTACACTTCAGTATCAGCAGCAGTATTGCAAATCCAAAGAAATATTTTCCCACTATTATTAGCAGAGAATACCTATTGCTTCCCAAAAAAATACAAACAAGTCTGTTTTTCTGCTACAAAGAAACCTACATTTAAATTCTATTTCTGCATAAGCAAGGTGGGTGTGAGTCTTGAGCACCATCCAAAGCACCTTCCCATTTCTGAGGCTGGAACACACCAGTGGCACTCCAATTTCAAAAAATTCAGGAGACCAAAGGTAGGAAAACAAAAGTCTACTTTAAACATCACTTTCCTCACCCTTTTATAGGATCACACTTACCTTCCTGTGATTTTCTTCAAGCTTTTCATCCAGATTTTTAATAAATAGAAGTAACCTTTCACAGAAGCTAAGGCTACACCAGCACGACCAAAAAGCAGCTCCAGGACTTTCCAGTCTCAGTTTTCCTGCTGCAAAATACTGTTCTGTTGGCTTGAAGATGCAAATCTACACAGATAGATCTATCTTAACATCCCTGGTTAGTAGCACCAACTGTAAGACGTCTCATCACAGGATGCTCAAGGAACACCAAGTAACTTCACATTTTCTGATAATTTTATACAAGAGGAGCGACCTGATCATAAGTTAAGCATGGCAATAACTACGAAGGCTGCTCTGAAAGTAATGCCTCCTATTACATTACGACTAAAATATCAGAGGTAGATGTTGGTGGTATAGCAGTAGAGGTTGAACCTTCCCCAAGTATTCCTTACATTTTTGTGCCATGTCACAGATGGCAGCAGATGGGCAGTCTGATACCAAAGTTCATATGAAGCAAAGGTGCATCACTGAATTCTTCCATGAAAAGAAAATGGCAGCCATTGACATTCATTGATGCTTACTGATTGTTGATTGTTGAGTCCAAGCAGTGGATGGTAGCACAGTAAGGTGGTGGGTGGTGTGTTTCAGCAATGGCAAAAGAGACATGAAAGACAGACTATGTTCTGGATGGTGATTGTTATGAGTGTGGTATGTTCATTACTAGCAAAAATGCACAGCTAATGGTGGTGACTATGTTGAAAAAATAGTGTTTTGTAGCTGAGAAATTGCTCTATCAAATAACATTATTGTGCTCTTTATCTCTGTTGTAGTTTCTCAAGAAAAAATAGGAGGCATTACTTTCAGAGCAATGCATGTATTATGGAGATTATTACCAGGAAACATACAAAAGAAAAAATTAAAATGGTAACCCACTAAGCATGATGACTGCGTTAGAGTGCAGAAGCTAGCACATTCCAACACCACTGCCTTCCTTGGGCTAAGTCTGAGGTTGCTGCAGCTGCAATCTGAGCTGTTTTACTGCACTCAGTCAACTGAAAATTATTTGGGAACAGGAATCTTCTGCATATGAGTATGTGAACTACATCATCATTTCTGTAGTCACCTTGCTAACAGTGAGCAACTCTTCAAAATTAAGGTACGGCCTTAACTCTGGATACTTGAGGATTTTCTCGTCTGGTTGGGCTTTTTGAATGGCAGGAAGGAAGTTGGGGGCCATTGAAGAGAGGACGTTTCAGCACCATCCATCTCTTCCCCACTTATCTTAACAATATCAACGCCATCTAGTGGTCAATATAGCAGGATGTAAAAAACTGGGCAAATTTGCACATTGTTCTGGCTAATAACTCTCAGGAAGCAACTTGAGAAATGCAGCTTTTTATATGCCTGCCAACACAGAGAGCAAAAGAGCAATTTATACTGAAGTTCTCAGTACCCAGAAATGCTCTTGAAAGCACTTCTCAATGTGTTCAAAGTACAGGATTTTACATATGCCTCTGCAACCTTCCGCAAAGGAAAAAAAATCAACACATGGGCAAATCTTGCTCAACAAAAAAAGTAGTGGCAAAACTGAGATAATAACACTAAACAGCAATATTTAAACTTATCATTGCAAGACTAGTGCATTTATGACCTAGATTGTCAACACAACCTAGGCTGTGCAATGAAGGACATATGTCCAGTCAACAACACCCACAACATCCATTCAATTATACTGCATTTGCATAAGGCAAGAAAGTTCAGAAGGATAAATACACACTTAACACATACAGACATTTTGTTAGAAAGCAGTGTGTAAGATCAGTATCCATCATCATCATATCAGTACTTAATGCATGCTGTAGTATCTTTTGGTCAAATTCGATATCCAGCTTAGGGCAAAGGGTTTTTCAGTTTGGTTCAGAATGCTTTCCCAAAGTTTGTCCAAAACTAGATATGTCAGAAACTGTGGTAAAAACAAGTTTTGAAAGATGCTCAGTGCTAACCAGATCTCTTATGCTCCTTTCTGAAAACAAAAGTGGCTGACATACACAACAAATGCTAGCAAATAAAAGTCAAGGCAAAAGAGTTTTTATGTCTGCATAAAATCTATCCAGCCTCATTTTCCCAGAAAATATGTTAGCAAAGTACAAGGTGGAGGATAAGGTGCAAAAAGTACTCTGAGAAGAATCATATCAGCACATTTTGGGAAATGCTGAACTTGTTCCTGTATTACAGCATGTATCACATTACTCTTCAAAAGGAAATGAAAACTTGTTATTGGTTCTAATAAAGGCAATTTCTCTTCCCCTCAGCAAAGCTTCTGTACATCTTTCAGACAGAAATCTTTCAAGCACAGCTCCCACCTCAATTTTGGTCCCATCTAGCTCAATCCTCTCTACAGAGGCTTCCAGTTTTCTAAGATTCCTAGACTGCTCTTGCACATGCACAATTTTTTTTAAATTTCACTGTACTTTCAAATACAGAAATACTTGCTGTCTTCTACCTTATACACACAGATGCTTGTGCACTAACCCAAACAGTTTGTAATGTTTTGAGTAATGCATCAAAAGAGCAATGGCACCTTAACGATATATTACATTAATACATCATCAAAGCTATGGCACTCTTATGATATATTAGATTAATACATCATAGCGATGCCATGTCTTGGACAATGTATTACTCCAAAACACAGCAACAGCCAGAAAGCTCTCAAAATAAGTTTTGTGTTTTTCGAACTTATTTACATCCTATGAGTCTGGACTATTTTTTTAATTTCTCAGAAATAATGGTGTTCACAAGGGGCAGAAGCCTGCAGCTACTCACTCCTGTCAATATTCCCAAGAAACCATTTCACAGTCTACCACCTAAGACACTCTTGTACACACACAAGAAAGACGCTTTGGTGACTAAATTAGCAAAGCCAGCTTTCCCCTGCTACAAGAATTTATCTAGTACTTCACCTAAATCTGGTGGCATTTACCCAGACCCTTTGTTACAGTTACAGCATGCAGCATGACTGAGATTCTATGTATACAATGCAGTGTTTCAGGAAAAACATAGGTCCTCAGCATAGCTTCAGGAAGAAGTGGTCAGATCACAGTATGGATCACTGTGTTGGAGCATGCAAAGCCGGAGCAGCCAAGGCTGATATGCGCCTGTTCTGACCTGAGCCCTGTGTGTAGTGCTGGGGCAGGGACACTGCCCATCACGGGACTGGAGCCAGTGAGGGCAGTAACACTTATCACCTCTTTCGTAAAACGTCACCCTTTGGTTTCTGTGATAGCAAAGGACTGCATTGCATTCTACTTTTTACACAGACTATGGCCTTCCCTGGATGTTTTTTTGCATTAGTGCCAAAAACATGCCAAGTACAGTCTGACCAGTACTTTTGTGTGTCTACAAAGCAAATCAGGTTATGTGTGCACGCAAGATCTTGGAAGGGATATTTTGCACAAGTTCAAAGACAAAAAGCAGAACACCTCCTGGAAAGTAGCAGAAAAGAACGTACAGAAGTGAAAACAAAGTTCCTGCAGCAAAATAAAGATGAAAAGGAGAAAACAAAATTACCATCTCAAAACCAGAATGACAAGAAAAGAAGAACACAAAGAAAAATCCTCGCACAAATCCAAGGTGAAAGAAACAGGATTTTCCGCCATGCCGACTATGTGGGAAGGCGCAAATAAAAATTACTGAGAACTGCCTGGCTGTTCTTTGGGGCCTCACGAAGAGGTGAAAGTTTAAAAGGTTAATCCAAAATTACTTTTATGGCCACAATGTAAATCTTTCCTCCTATTATTTATTCATAAATTACTCATTAATTTCACTTAAAGCACTTCAAACACAATTACGCAGGTGCTCCAATTCTTGCAGAGAACAATAGCGGCGGTGCAAAGCGCCCAGCTGCGCTCCCTCCCGGCCCGGCTCCGCCCTGGAGGCTCCACACAAGCTACAGCCGAGCCGAGCCCTCCGCCTTCTCACTTACCTGCTTCCTGAGGGCCCGGCTCCTCCCAGGCAGCAGGTACGAAAAGATTTAACTTCAAAGCGTTTCGCTGAAGCTCCCGCGAATGTTCGGGCGCCTTCCCCGCGCCCGCCACGGGCACCTGTCCGACCGCCCGCTGGGGGTGCAGCTGCATGGGGCAGCTCGGCCTCCCCGCGTCCTGCCGCACAGCACGGGCTTGCGCCGCCGGGAGGTGAGGGCACGTGCCGGCACCTCAGCAGCCTTAGGGCCGCCTGCTTTACCTGCAAGAGACGCTGTTTTCCCTCTGTGACACATTACCTCTGTGTTTGAAGTAAAACCATCTTGTTTATTGCACAGGATAAGGTGCATCATTACCAAGCCACATTTAAGCCATTCTCTATTAAAGTACACTTGTTCATATTCCTGTAATTTGCAGGCAAATGCAAGTCTAGATTCTACTTTTATCTCCCTATGTTTCAATACACTAATATTCCTCCATTCCTTTGGTATATAACATTGCACGTTCTCCCATAGCTCTGAATCCTACGGAAGCACAGCATACAAGTAGTTGTGGCATTACTGCAGGAGGATAAACTGCACAGACACAGCTCAACATCAGAAGTCTTGACAGAGATGGAAAAAAATAACAGGTTTAGATAATAATAAAACGTAGCCAAGAATACAGAAAAGAGTTCCAGAGGGATTTGGGGAAATGTACAGAGCACCTTCGGGAGTGCAGAATAGAAAAGGAAAATAATCTATCTTCAGCTCCTACCCTGTTCAGTAGCTTAGCCCTCAGTAAGCAACGTGCATCCAAGGGCAGGGTGACACCCCAGGGCCCTGAGCTTCCACCAGCACCCAAAGAGCAGAGCTGGGGGGAAGGCAGAGAGCAGAGGCCAGCCCCTGTGCTGCCCACATCCACCAGTGAGATGGCAACAGGAGCCTCTCTTGCCTCCCCTTCCTGCCTCCCAGCTCAGAGGATGCTTTTTGCTTGATGAGCCACCTTGACTTGCTGACACAGCAAAAGTATCACCCTCTCCAGTGATGATTTTTGAAAACCTCTAACCAGCTCCTAATCCCAATACCTCTATCAGAATGGATGCTAATAGAAACATCATCAAGACATGAGTGAATGAAATAACAGAATAGGTCGTATGTCTGAAGTACTAATAAATATCATTCTTAAGTAGCAATAGACTTTGTGCAGAGATCTAGAGCCTGAAGCACATTTTGGATAAATTAACTTACTGTAATTCTAAGATACTAATTATAAAATATCAGCACCTAAACCATTGCTGTACTGTCTTTATGAAATCCAGGTACTAAGAGAAGAGTTTAAGGGAGAAAATGGAAATTATCATTTCACTTGAACTATAATTCAAAAAAAAAAAAAAAAAAAAAGAATAGTCACAAAACTGCACAGTATACAGGATCCCTAAGTTTGATAGATGAACAGAAAAATGCCATGAAGTTTTTAGCCTATAAACCTAAATGTCAATCCAAACGCAGAAATCAGTTCTGCACAGCAAGAGTGAGAGCAGAAATAAGATCAGGAGAAGATGCAATGTAAGGATCCTGAAGAGCCCCCCAGCCAGTGCTGGGTTCATACTTCACTCTTAGGGCAGATCACTCTGGGATGTAGTTGGGATGTAGTTGCTGTACTGAAGCAACACATAAAGTAAATGGAGAATTTGTTTTCCTGTTTTTCACCTATACGTCAACAGCGATGATCATAATAGAGAGGAACACACAGGAAACTGTGTGCCATTCCAAAAAGAGCACGATTCTTACTGGTGACACTCTGGGACGTTCCCATACATTAAGGAGTATTCAGATGTCTTTGGTGTCAACAGTAAACAATGAACTAGCTAAGGGACTTCAGTGGAGCTATAGAGAATGTTTTCCAGAGGGTTTTAAATCTAAAACATCCTTTGGTAATTACTAAACCCAGGTTCCAATGGCTCACAATGCTCCCTCCCTCTGAGTACAGCCACACAGAGCTCTGGAGTTCAGCACAGAGAGCAAAACCAAACAGCGCACTTGTCAGCACTGGGAAGAGCGTACAAAGCACAGGAGGAAAGAATAACACACCTTCTGTTTCTGAAAAGGAAAACGAGGGCAGACAGGCACAGACACCTCAAACATCCTATTTCTGTCAGGTCCCCAGGACTTGCACCCACACAACACTGCTGGAAGTTGGGGCTGTAAAGCACCCCACGTGGAGCAGTGCTTGCCCTCAAGGCAGCCCCTCCTCAAGGGGAACAGTCACTGTATCTGTAGCAACACCCTGCTCCTCCGTAGCCTGCAACCTTGGGGAACAAAGGAAAGCCATGAAAAGGCATTGCTACTGCTCAGATCAACCTTCAGCTGCCCATGGCCACAGGAACAGCAGCAGCGCTGTGCAGCAGTGAGGCTTCGCCAAGGACTGACATGGAACAGGGGATGGGGGAGAACCCTCAAGCCCTTGGAAGAGCTACTGGGACTTTCTGCAGAGATATTTTCTGCATTGTAACTGATGAACCACTCTACCTTTCGCCTGACCAGTCTCTGAAAGCTGCCTAACCCCTGCTGTAACCAGCCCAAGGAACCTGTTAGAGAGCTGTATTGTGGATTTGTTACACCATGCTTAAATACCATAGCATTGCTTGAGCCTCACCATTCATTACATGTTAGTAAATATTCAGGGGAAAATGGGCAAAAAACGAAGCAGCCTACTCACATGTAAATCTGAGGTTTCCTATTCTGGAAATTATTCTGGAGCATTTTCCTGAGATGCTTTCTGGAGGAATAGAGGGACTAAAACAGTTGTTATGTGCAAGCCATCTGTAAAAATTAGACACACAAGGAAAATCAGAACACAAACAAGGAGAGGCGTGCAGTATTAGAAATATTATCTGAAATCCAAGGTTCAAAGTGATTAGACAAAAAAAAATATTAATCCTCCATATAATTCAACTTGTACTTAAATTCCTCTGGTATCAGCTCTGCCCACCAAGTCTTGTTCAGATCACTACAGGAATTTATTGCAAATTTTGCAGGGCTTTTGACCTGTATCATCTTATTAAACTTTTATGAAAAATCAATGGAGTTCAATCATGTTATGAGCTGTTCTTCACACACCTGTCAGTGGCAAATGAAGAAATCTCTTTTTCCCAATGTCTAGAGTGAAGACATTAAATTGGATACAAGTCTCTGACCATACATCCGTGGTGCGGATGAGCTTGGAATAAACATTGAAGAAAATAAAATAAATGCAACTTTGGTGAAAACGAGGTGAACAACTAATGGTTTTTGAAGATGGGAGGATAACAACTGACATGCATGTAAAATTAAATAATTTTATCAAATAAATGTTTAAAATAGATGACCTAAGATTCTTTGTTTTGATTCAAGAAGAAGTAGGCAACTTCATCACACAACCACATTACTAGAATCACACCAGGAGAAAAACATACTTTCCCCTTTTCTTTTTTAGTAAGTCCATGTTTAACAGCACAAGCAGGACTTCAGGGCATATTTGGGCAATAAAGAGTTGTTAGTGCTCCTGTCTGAGACTCTGCACAATAAAGCAGTCTTCCTCTAGCACACACTGTGGCTTTGCTTGGGAGCAGCAGTGCAGGACAGTTCAGACAACTCAGGGTAGGATAAGAGGGTAAGATGGACCTCACCTACCGAGGGGATTGACAGCACATCCAGACAGCCCAACGTCACCTGTGCCTGCCTGATGAGTCCCATCAATGCCAAAACTGTGCTGCAAAAATGAATAAATAAACCAACTGCCTTCCTGAATAAACTATCACACCTTGAGTATGGAGTCTGGGCTGCTTGGCCACTGTTTGCCAGTTTACTGCTTTTTTACCCATTTTATGGGCACAGAGACATTGCTAGTAGTATAACACTGTCTTTTAATGGCAGACACTGAAACAACCAGAAGCCATATTCTGTAGAAACTCTCCTGGGTAAGCATCAATAAGCTCCCGTATTTTGAACAAGCACTGCAGAACCAATTAAGCTTCAACAGAGAAGATAGTGTCTCTTGTTTGTTCTATTTCTTTATTTTCCTTACCTATTGTTTTGTTTTTAATTTCCGTGAGTAAGCTGTATTGGTATCCTGCTGGCTTCCTGCTAGCCACAGGAGAAGGAAGGGGAATTTTTGCAATAATTTAAAAATACACTGAAAGTATGGAAAGGTTAAGAATTCAGATATAAAATGAAACTAAACAAAGGCAAAGCAAATTGACAAAGTTAGCCCCTAATCTAATCACCAAAATAATGAAAATTCTACAAAAAGCCTAGAAAAACTGGGTATGGATTAAAAAATATGGCCATGTCATTTTATTTTTTTAATAAAGCAAAATCTGTGGCAGTCTCCAACAAGCCATCCCAAGGTGCAGAACAGTAAGACCAATACTGAAGCTGTTTGAGGGTGTTCAGAGGGCCACAAGGTGCTCAGAGGGCTGCAGCATGAAGGAAGTCTGAAGGAGCTGGGCTTCTTTAGCCTGGAAAAGAGAAGCTTCTGGGGAGACCTCACTGCAGCCTTCCAGCACTCGAAGGGAGCTTACAAGAAGGAGGGAAATTGACTTTTTTTTTTTTTAACACAGGCTGATAGCGATAGAACAAAAGGAAAATGGTTTTAAACTGTAAGAAGGGAGACTTAGATTATCTACCAGGAGGAAGTTTTTTTTCCTCAGAGGCTGGTAAGGTACTGGAAGAGGTTGCCCAGAGAAGCTGTGGATGCCCCACCTCTGGAGGTGAGTTGGACGGGATCCTGGGTAGCCTGATCTAAAGGACGGCAACCCTGCCCGTGGCAGAGGAGTTGGAACTAAATAATCTTTAAGGTCCCTTCCAAACCAAGGCATTCTAATATTCTGTGATGCTGATTCTAATCACATTTCTCAACTACAGTACAATGAAAATGGAAAAGTAATCTTTTGAAATTAATTGCAACTTTTTTTTTTTTTTTTCTTAAACATCTGGCCAAATCCACAAGCTTCTTGCTTTTATGCCAGCCAGCTTTTTTTCCAGCAAAAAGGCAGTTGATATGTTTCTTGTACACAAACTGTGTTTTGCTATAAATGATATTAAAAAAAAAATTAGAAGTGACAATCATAAGATGAAAACAAATCACATTTTGAAATTTTTAAAGTTCCAAAATATTTCACACCATTTCACCTCCAAAATAAAGGAAGAAATTAGGGTTAGATTTGTATTAGTTACATTAAAGAAAACATCTGGAAAGTCTATTTACATGTATTATTCATTTAATTACAGCCTGAGACATTTCATGCTGCAAGCACAGCTTGGCAGAGACATGTAGGTTTACCCAAGTAGTGAACCAGGGCCAGTAGGCCAACTATGACTAGCAACAGCCTGAACCTAGGGTGCTTTACACAAAGCAATGCTTTTTGCTGTATTAATCTGCTGTCTTGTATTTTTTTGCTTAAAACTTCAGCGCCTTAAAACTCAAGACATGAAGAAATGTAAGAAACTGAAGACACATTGGAATATAATGCAAAAAGGAACTGGTATCAGAGCTTTAACAAATGTTGAGTTCATTTTGTTGTTGCATCCTCTAAAGGGAATGCTGTTTTGCTGTCTTCAGCTTTGATTACTGTGGGGAAAAGCCCTAAATGGGATATGCTTTTGGCCTGATAGTCAAAACATGTGTGTTGATGCCTCTCACAATGTGAACACAGTCATCAAGGGAATTGCTTAGCCATTGTAATGTTAACTTGGGTACTGCAAAGTTGTTTTGTGATGTTGTGTTTACTGAAAAGACAATTGAGAAAAAAAGGTTTAAAATATTTTTTTTTGCTATTTCCATCAACTACTTCTATAATGCAAGAAGCAAACAATAAATGATAAAAATAGAAAATTATAGTCAAACAATACTCACTTTGCTCAAGATATAAATACTCTCATCAGCCATTATTTAGCAAAATTTATCAAGACAACGGGGAATGTCTGGAAAGAGGCTGTAGGCACCCTTTCGACCTAAAATAACATAGGAAATAAACTTGACTGCATTTAGTCATTAGTTTAACATCTATTAAAACCAAATTTCCAAACCCCAGCTCTACACTATCATTACATATAATCATCCCTCAGGAGAAAAAGAATTCATTCAGTTGTGTATATGAATGATATTTTCTGTAATGTCTTTTCCAAAACTGACTAGTGGCCTGGGGTGGTTTGTTTGCAGGTTGTTTTTTATTTTTGGCAGGGGAAGGGAAAGAGTTGAAAAGTGGGCAAAAGTTCAGAACATCAGTGTCAGGTGTGAAATTTGGATACATAAGTTTAAGGGATGAGTGTCTAAGCCTACCTGGGGGCTACGCCTGAAATCACCGGGGCTTAAGTCTCGAATAGTCCTAAACCATAAGTAGCACGGTCACTGCTGCATAACATGGTCTGTAAAATAACATGGTCTGTAACAATGAGATTTTTCTAACTCACGGTGGAAGTGCTAAATTAAAATCCATTAATCCTTGGCAAGCATTTAGGTACTATAGCAATATAAAACACATCCATAAGCAAAGATCGCTCTACTGAGTTTAATGATATTATTCCCAAACTATGAATGAGTGATCAAATGAAGAACTTCTGTTTTCATTAGGAGTGCTTAGATATTTTTGCTAGAATCTCTGTAAGTACCTCACAAGATATATTCTTTGACAGAGTCAATGACAAGAGGGTCATTAACTTTAAAGCTAGGCCAATTGACCCCTGAAATAATGCTGAATCCTGAGTATGATGAAAATATTACTTCTAATTCTGTTCCATTTGCAGAAAACTTCAGAACAATCTCTTTTTCTTCCCAATTATGCAGGCTCAACATACTGACTTTTTATTATAAATTGACTCTGCTCATGCCATACATCAGTTATTTTAAGGGATAAGCTACTGTTAGATTAATAAAATTTCTTCCCATTTCAGTTTTGTGCTGTTACAAATCAGTGCAGCTTGTAACACAGATCAGACTTCAAATTACAGTAAAGCAACAGAAAGGTGGATGTACAGAGGAATATACAGTTCCTTGGCAGTAATTTCATCATATAACAGTGACTTTTTTTGAAATTAAAACTCGATTAGCCATCTTCTTTCACAGACACTACTCACCTTTAGCTTTTAAGCCAGGCATGTAGGTAATCAACAGAAACTTCTTGCTACCTGTAAGAAAACCAATTAAATTTAGAAAAAACTTCAGTTTTTAAAAGAAAGGAATAAAATAGATAAAGCAGAACTCCAAAATAGGGCTCTGATAGGGCTAACCTGGCTATAATGTGAATTACTCATTGTAATCTGATTTAGGGGGAAAGGACAAAGCACAGCAAATTTTGTCAGGTATGTTTTGGTTTTAGTTCACATGGACAAGCAGAAAAAAAAGAAAAAAAAAAGGATGAATTAGAAACTAGACTGGTGAGTAACAAAAACAATATGTGAGGAATTTCATAATTGTACCAAGCAATCCTTCTGCTAAAAATATTGAATTAACCTTATGACAGATAGAAAAACATAAATTTTTAATATCCAAAAGGTTATTTTTAAATTACTAGACCAGGTTTTAATTACTGATAACCTCAGGTCAGATATACAATAGGCCAGGCCTCTGTGAAGCAGTAAACTTGGCATCAGTTCTCTACATTCAGGCAGAGTCTGATCAGATTTTGTTTTGCAACAGTCACTTAATTAGTAGTATCAGTAACCCTTACTACCTTAACATTATCTTCCTTTAGCCAATGATATCATTTTGCATGTGTTAAGTAAAACAGGAATTAACAAAATTCCAATGGCTTACTTAAATGGTAAATAACAAGCTGTTTTAAGGAAGAAATCTCCTAGGGAGTGCGGAAAAACCTGCAGCTGAAGGCAAGCGTGTCAGGATGTGTAACTCTGTGCAGGCATAAACAGGAAACGGAGCAGCTTGCATTTGGATTGACAATCTGGCTCCAAACGTCTCATCTACAGCGGGCACAATGCTTGAACCCTGTCAAACTTGAAAACTCTGGGTTTGTAACAGTTCTCTGCGCTGACACCTCTCAGGGCTCCCTCATATAAGTACAATCTTCTCCTCTTTATCATTCTTCACTATCAGGAAAGGTTTTGCTTAGTGAAACACTTAAAATTAATAACATCACTTCTGTGCCAAAACATTTTCTCGTACATCCACTTCCTATGGTTTTGGTAGTAAAAACCTTGGACCAGAAACATCAAAGATTAATCATTTTTAAATTGTGAATTATATTAATTTATTTTATTGTCACATTCTAACACAGCAGATGAACTTGCTGTACCTTCTGAAAAAAAATTGTCAAACGTCTAACAGAGCCAATAGTGTTCAACTCTACTTCTTCATATTTTTCTGATGCATTGACCCCATAGTAATTAAATATTTTGCAAGTATGCCGTGCAAAAGCTTAATGAGATGCTTCTAGAGTACATGTCCTGCAAGCTAAGTTCAACATAACCAAAGCAGTCTGTGTACTTTCTAGGTTCAAAGATTAATGGGATGTGAAAGGAGAGAAATAGTATGGACAAGGTGGATCATAGGCCCTTTGTGACAGATGTATCAGACCCTCTCCATTACAATCCCCAAAAAAGATTCTTCTGGGAGCCATTTCATCTCTGAAAATGTTGTGGGCATTGCAGAGCCCAAAGGAAACAACTAGCAGTAACTTTCTTCCTAAGGATGTTTGCCAAGCCAAGGATGTGGTCCCTGTAGAACAGATACAGCGCTGAGAGAATTTAGCCATTTAAAAACAACAACAATAAAATAGCAAGAGCACTAAAATCCTGGAAGGTTTTTTTTTTCTTCTGCATCATTTTAGGAAGAAAAAAAAGCCCACAAAAAACAAAGTTTTCAAATCAAGAGCTTACAGTTAAATATTTTACTAAAGCTAAAAATTAAATGGAAGACTTGACAAAGTCATTCGTATCATTGCCAGCTTATTCAGATGCTTCAATTTGAATCTAGGAAACTCACATGCAAAGTTTGTAAAAACAGGAATTGGGCTTGTATTCAACAGCATGATCATTGTCTAGAACAAACCAGGCAAAAATACACTACTTGCATTTGTATCATCACATTCACATCTAATAGCAAAATCAAATATTAACATTTCTATTTCATATTCTGGTCACATATTGTTGTCCTAACAGAAAATGGCTCTGTAAAAAACTACATTTTCATTTGTACGGTACCCCCATTTTGTACATTAAGGACACCAAGATGGAGGCATTTCAACTGTTCATTCATCCATTTGTAAAGAAGCAATTAAAATCACGCTTACAAAGTCACGAATCACTTCACAGTTCTCAATACTGAGATAGAAGTATCTCAATATCCAAACTCTTGTAATCAACACTGTAATTAACAGGCTTAGAAACCAACAGAACTACTATTTGCAAACAAGCAAAAAAGATTTTTCAGCATAAAGTGATGTACTTAAATTATAACATTACAATTTTAAAAAATATTAATAGTTTATTAAAGGAAACTCTTGAATTCAGAATGGTAATTTCTCTAAGCATTTTGTTAATGCAGTAATTTTGAAAATCAACAGTACTACTTCAAAACTCTTCTGTATTTTTAAACATTTTACAAATATCCTTAACATACTCAGCATAAACCCTTTTGAGAGCAGTGCTGTTTAGATGCTGCAGAGCTCTATTTACTCAAAACCTATGAAATGTGACAGGATTTCTCTCTCAGAAGATATATGCATGGTTCTGTCTGTTTTGTGCAAGTTGTTGTGAAACGAGAAGCTGAATGATGTAAGCTGGAGTAAATACAAATGGTAATAAGAAATAATAGTGAAATCCCTAAATTAAATTCTTGTCCTTAAAAATGTTTTTCAAGCACCTTTTTTTGTAAAATTTTATTATTTGTAGCATGGTGACTGGCATCAACTGCTAGGTGTACAGGGCACAGGAGAACAATCCTCGCCTGAAAAAGCTGAGGGTCCAGTTCTATCTTTTCTAAGACCTGAAAAATTTGATGCTTGTAGGGAGGAAGAAGAGCTGGTTAGGCTTCATTTTAAAACAAATGGAATAAATAGTTCATTTGTATTTTGTAAGCTAGTATTCTGCAAATGCACAATAGCTTTGAAGTGGTCTTTCGCTCATTTGAAGAAAACCATTACCTCTCTCAACTGGTTAAATCATCTCAATTTATCATTGTTTTTGAAGAGCTTTAAGCACCTTTGATCATCCTTTCACGAGCGGCACGCAATTAACAAGAAACTATGCTTGCAAAACACAGTAACGTTTTGGAAAGTTTTCCTCATTCTCAGTCTTCCTAGGAATTTCACATCAGCTTCATGAAAAGCAATAAGCAAGGGAAGCTTGTGCCCCACCAATTAATTTATTTCAGCGGACCTGGACTTTCAGTAATGCAGATACCAGGAACAAGGGTCGGGGGAAGGAGATGCAAGGCATCCATTTGTCATTACACACCTCTCCCACAGACAGGACAGCGGCAGACATCTTAGTGTGTGAGAGAGGAAAGGCGTGCCCCCAGCAGCGGGGCACACACAGCGGTGGCACACAGCTGCGGCAGCGAGGGATGAGTGCCTGGCGGGAGCCGGTGCCGCGCTGTGTGCTGTGTGTGCTGGCTGGAGGAGGTGCTGGAAGAAGCCTACGCTAGGGGAAAAGCAAGGGGAAATTAGATGGGACAATCAATTACAATATTTGAAAGCGTCTGATTAGCATACAATGACCAACTTCCTATCTAAAAAACAAAAAGGTTCAGCGGCGTGTACTTGAGGCATATTCAGAATGTTATTTTAACACATAAGCAACAATAGTTTAGAAATCCCTGATATGAGCTGAGGATGGAGCTAAGCACCCCAGTAGTGACACAATATAAACTTCAGCACATGAAATACTGGAAGTTGATGTAAACAGCTTTTAATAGCAGCGAACATTTGCTCACTTTGTTTAGACCATCTGGATGTTCCATTGTGTTCGGTTCTACACCGACTGCCATCGGGTGACAGTTGATATATGTTAAGTACAAGCAAAGTGCCTCAGCCCACTCCAGGGACCCCGAGGAGAACTTCTCAGTATTTTGTGGAATACACTGTCAGATCACAGTGCGGTTGCCTGCATCCTTAATGGCTCGGGGCCAAAGTCCTCTGGCTTTTTTATCAAAGGAGAGTTCTGCCTTTACTGTTTGAAAGGTTAGGAAAACTATGCCAAAGTTCTTCCAGGCAGCTTGCAGAGCATCAGCTGACAGGAACGATTTTCAATATGGAGCAAAGAATAAAGAGAACCACTAGTCCTAAGAGATTCCAGGTCCCACTCATTTTACATGCAATGTGGCTAACGGCCTTTTATGTGCAACAAAAGAAAAAGTTACTAATAAACATGATGATGTAATTGTTCTGGAAAAAAGTTAGGAAATCAGCAGCTAGGAGCAGGCACGTTTTTCCATGCCTGTCAAGCACAGAACACAGGAATGACAGCAATCTGAATGCTTATTATTTGGGTGCATTCATGCAGGAGAAAAACACTTTAAGTTTTAGGGTACAAAACTGAAATAGTTTAGGCTCAGCCTTTCTAAGGACACTGACTACTTATAGCAATCTTTTTTTTCCTACCAGCAGCATAATTATTCAATAAATCAATGATACATCTGGAATGCCGGTGAAAATCTTAACTGTACTCATTATATTCATAAAATCTCATATTAAAAGGAACAAAACTACTGAAAAACACAAAAGAAACCCACCCCAGTTGCCTATAACACATGACATTCTCTTCTTTCTCTTTGTCATACCTGTTAGATTACTTGATCTTTTCCGTTATTGGCTTTTTCCGGCAAATTTTAACTCTTTTGAGTCTTATAAGGGATTGCAAGGAACTATTTACCCATCCAAACAGCAGCACATAAGCAACAGCAGTCCAAGGTTTCTCACAATATACCACAGCCCTGACAGGGGCTGGGAATGCGTATTAGTTTCCATTTCACTTCACTTAACAACCTCTCACAAAGGCTATTCCAAGGAGTACCAGGTGACAGCAGCTGTTTCAGAGGTGCCCACACCAAACCATCCTTTGAGAATCAATCTCATTCCACGCACTTTGGAACAACCCAGCAACTGTTATGCAGGTGGTGGTTTTGGTCACTTCTCTCTCCTTCATTTTTTCAACCTGAACTGAAATTGAAATATCTTCTTCTAATCAGATGGCAGAGTGCCTCCAAGTTGCCTACAGAATAATATCCGACAAAGTATACGCATTTGCATAAAGGTCTTCTTTTTCAAAAATACTGAGAAGTAATATATGCTGGTGAAGCCAGGAAATAGTAAATCGATTATGTGTATAAAGTGTGCCTCACATATCTTAAAAATAGCCACAACTTGCAGAATCAGATAAAGAAAATAAGTGATCAATGATTCAAGCTAAAAAAAACCACCAAACAAACAAACAAAAAAATTAAATTACAACATTCAAACATAGACTACTACTCCTGCAAATGAATTGCTTCCCAGGTTAAAGTAAATGTCCAGCTGGACATAGGAAGGCCTATATTTAGGACCACATCTCATTTCTATTACTTGACAAATGTCAAAAGGACAGATCAAGTCAGCTGGATTTCTGATGGAAGACAAAAATATATCCTCAATTCCAACACGTAGGTAACTTCTAAACCTTCCTGTCTATCTTTGTCATGTCTTAGCTCTCGTAGTTCTGTAATCACAGCAGTTAAACCAGGATTATCTATTTTCAAATTTACTTCCCTTAGAATGGTTTTGGAAAGCGTAACAGCCAATTAATCATTTAGAAATGTAGATCAGATCTGCAATTTAAATTTACATTCATGCTAAGATTTCAAGTAGTTTTAGGAACATTGAGTACATATTGTAATACTGTCAAACTGCAAGTACTACACACTACATTTTATCTAATTTCCAGAAAGACAAACAGGCACAAAGGGCAGCACATGGCTTCCAGCTCTGGATCAGTAGAGGAGAACATCTATACCAAAAGCTGCTGGTGCTTAGGCACTACCTTTTCCAAATACTATTTGAAAAAAAAAGAAAAAGAAAAAAAGAATCCTTGTTTTCAGTTTAAGACCACAAAGTGCCTACCTGCCAGTTCAGTTGGGCGAGCCGGGTTACAAGCGTACCACACAGACTCTCAATTAACTGTTGAGTAAGCTGACCTATGACGTGAAAGGAAACTGAAGCTGCTTATTTACAGATCAAGCAGCTTGTGAACAAATGTTGCACCCATATATATGTCTTCACATTACATCCCTAATTTTCCTACTTGCTTTAATTCCCTTTCTTTCTTTATATCGTCAAGCCAAAAGAGCTGCCTGCCATAGAAGGCATTCTCCATCCTGCCCCTGTAGTGTACAACACAGGTACAATAAATGCAATACAGTTATCTTATCACAGTAATAAGGTTTGAAAAAATTATTAACTGATGATTAATACTGCACCAGACATAAAGATCTATTGTAAATTAATAAATCATGAAATAATTTGCTCTTTCAAAACCAACTTAATCAATAGTTCTCATGCTATTTCATATCATCATACGGTTAAGAAAAAGAAAGCAGGTAATATTACAATGCCTTATTTGGGAAAATCTCGAAAGTTTCTGCCTTACTTTTAAAAGACCACAATGGATATCATCAGTTTATGAACATTTGTACATAAACCAGCTGAGTATTTAATTTTTTACGCTTGTGCAGCAATGTAATATTTCAAAAGAAATTTAATTTAATGGGTTGCGGTAGAAGTTATTCAAGAGCTGACAAATGGGTGCACTGTAAAATGTACTGTCACCTAGTTAAAAAAGAAAAGAGAGAGAAGATGCTAATTCTGCTGATGAAGATATTGTTTTTCCCCTCTTGTGCCCTATTCATTATGCAAGGCTGCAGAATATGAAGTGCGGTGTGTGATCCGGGCGATCTAATGATCTCCCACACCTGCTCATCTGGTACAATTTTAATTAACACTCCAAGGAGGTTTGTCAAGAGTAATCAAAAACATTGTCGCTTATAAAGCTGTGGCAAGAAATCAATAGTTTTCATCAGAAAAGGTAAGGTCTGGCATAACTGAACCATTTAATTGCTTCATTCCAATAAACAAAAACTGCACATTTTAATGACTTGATTTTGGAGATCAATATCTAAGCACATATTGCATTAAACAGCAACATGTGGTGGGATATTCACAGTCATTTCAATTCAGAATGAAGCATTCCTCTTTTTTTATTTCATCTCGAATGGCAATAGGTTGCTGAGCCTATGCGGTGCTATGATTTATATCAAATGAGTGACCTCTAGGGCTGTAAGACTAGAACGGGTGACTAGTTCTCAATGGTAAGCTACTGGCACTTGACAAAGTGCCTGAAGCAGAATGAATTTACTTCTCTTTTCCTCAATCATCAACAGGCTCTGCCCTGACCCCCATACTGACTCCTATAACAAGATCTCCTGTCTCTGACTGAAAAATTTACTGTCATGTCTACTTTTCATTGAGCTCAAGTGAGTACTTCTGTCACCTTCAGTGAACTGAGTCTGTAAAAGATTTAACTAAACACCAGTCACAGTTTAAAAACTAAACAAGAACAACTCATACAAAAAATACCGCTTTCAAGTGCTTCTATTTCTTTAAAACTCCACTTTTCTATCGTGATTTTGCCTCTCTAAACGTTTGTTATTAAACTGCTAAAAGCTTCTACTCTGGGAAGAAACGAGCAAAGGAGTCTCAGTCTAATGCAGGTACCGTAACTCCAGTAAAATCTAGCCATTCAGGTACAACTGCAGGCAGAGTTCAAATGCTTATGAAGTACGAAAGCTCCAAGAATGTGAAATCTTGCCTAAGAAGAGAGATCAGCCATAAATCACACAGCCGTATGAATTCATGTTTGGATTCTGACACAATGAGGAGCATCCCCGCGCTCAAAATATATCTACATACAGTAGTGACGTTAACAAAATATTATTTTTCACTATTCGAGGGATTTTAAATTGTAAAGCAATAAATGTAAATCATTTTTTCTACACTCTTTCAATAACATCAGTTATGACAGAACACGTGATAGCTAGCCACACATGAGAGCAACGCATAGCATAAGTTAATCATTTTAACCAGTATTTTACTAATATTTAACTCTATAAAGTAATAAAAACTAATATTGCAAGAACCTTTTCTATCCACAACGAGGCAGTTAAAAGGCTGACACTTGATGGTTTACTCCAACATCTCACTAAAGCCTTACACAAAATTTTCACTCCCTCTTTAATTTTCAATTCTTCTACCCTCCCTGCTTCACAGCTCCTGGCTATTGGCTTTTACAATCTGTCCCTAGAGAGCCAGGAGTTATTACCCCTGTCGATGGAAGAGAAAGGGATGTTATTCCCCTGTCACCCTCTCTGGCTCCAGCAGATTCCTAGCTCTGATCTATAGCCTTCATTGGAGAAAAGCGCCTGACACGCTGTTAGTTCTCAGCCCTGTCAGATCCATCTACCCGCGCTACTGGCATTACTTACTGGAGCCAGAGTCACAGGAGTCACACCAAAAATTTTAGAAACAAACACTACATATGCTTCTGTTTGAGTTTATACAAGAAAAAACATCTCCTGTAAAGCATGCAGGTTTTCAGGAGATGCTATGTGCCACATACACTCTGAGCCTGAGCTTAGAATCAGCTAAAGAAGCACCTGGAATTCTTCATGTTTACAATACAAAATAGAGCATAAGCTAAGCAGCACCTGGTAAACCCGAAGGATACAGTACAGACAACAAAACAGACTTAAACTAATGCTTCTTTCGAACGCACTGTTGCTTAATTTTGAAATGCTTTTTGTGCAGCTGGGAGATGGATTCACTGATCCCTGTGGGTTCCTTTCAACTTACGATATTCTGTGATGCCAGAGGAGAGGCAACTTCAATAGCAAGAGTGAAGAATCACAAGACAGCTGTGAGTCTCAACACCTGCAAGATGTCTTCTCACAAAATAAATCTGTACATCAGCATTCTGAATGAACTGTTTTACAGGACTTTAACAGTAAGGTAACCTTTAATTAGCAAAGAATAGATTCGTTCTCCCTTTGCAATTTTTACAAAGCCCGCTCCCCCTTTCCAGTATTTCATCCTAAGCAGGGAGGTTGAATGGGGAAAATGTTGCTGCTTCCACTTCCTTTCCCTATACTCAAAGGGGAGCACGTAAGCTAATACTGAAGGAGCTACTGGCTCAGAGTCAAGGCAGGACGACAGCTACTGGACATCTACTTTTCCAGGTTGCAACTTGTTTTTGATCAGTGAAGCCTCCATTTCATCTTCAAGAAATCAGGAAGGTTTGCTAATGTTCCATACCTGAAAATGGAACAAGTAGACTTCAAGATTCATAGGAAGGACCATCTCTGCAGAGGGGAACAGCAGGTAGCAAAATAAGATTTTGATCTGGAATCTGTTTCTGTTGGAATATAAATAATAGAGTCCTCACTTTTGGTGCCCCCCCAAACTTAACTACATGCTACCCACAGGACCTCATTCAATAGTAAGAAGTCAGTTTGCAATCCTCCTGGGTCAGCTCTTGCCTGCTTTGTGACACTTCAAAAGAAAAAGTTTTCATGTTTTTCTGATTCTCCCACAGCAAGAGCAGTGCCTGGAGGACTGCAGAACATATTTCCCAATTGCGAAGCAACAGAAGAGTCTGAAATCTCACAAGACAGACCAGCAACGTTTTCAGGATAATGATGTTTTGGACATTTTTATGCAACCACACCTGTTTCTCTCACTTTCCTGAGATACAGACAGAGCTATAAGCATAACCACTTTTATGTGCCAGAACCAGCAAACAAAATCTTAAACAGATTTAAGTGGCACAATCAGAGTTTGAAACCACAAGTACGTAGGATCTCACTAAGAAGAAAGGAGGGGGGAACAATGGTATTACTTAGGATATTGTGTGTGAGAATATGAGGTTATGCTTTCTAGAGTGAGCAAAAATGGGAAATGTTTAGTGTGTTTAACAACGAAACTAAGAACTACGGAGGAGAACAAAAGCTAGGTACTTTGATAGTGTACAGTGGTAGTTGCTTTTTCTCCTGAAGACACTAAACTCTGCAGGAGAGGATAGGATACAGACTGCTTTTTCATGGCAGTTTCAATCAAATTCATTTACTTTATCCTCCTAAAAATTAATATATTTCCCATTGTATGAGATTATAACTGTAAAAGATAATTAAATGCCTGCTCAAATGGAGTGACGAGAAGACAGGGACTATGTGGGCAGCTGGAATTATACATGTTTAAGTTTGCACACGTAAAGAAAACTTTGGCAGAGTTTTGCACTCCTCATCTGGAAAAAGTTTTGTAAGGAAAACTGTATGATACGTATACATGAAATATTACATACCAAAATGACCAATTTAATTTTCCCTGAGCATAGCTGCTGGTATTTCTCATTCTTTCCTCAGTTATTTTTGTCACTTAATATTTAATTTAATGAGCACATAACATTTAAAAGCAATGCAAAATAAACAGGCAGAGGTCAAAATTAAATAAAGCACAAGGTGGCTAGGTAATGCAAACATTAGAAGGCAGCAGTGTTTTCGTGTCTGTGTTAAGATACTTTTATTACTTGTAATATTTGTAACTTCTTGAGTATATAAGAACCATATACACTTTGATATAGAATCAATGTATGTTGCCTAGTTTCAGAACTTCATTTTCAATTTCGTTTTGCATTTCTTAAAGCTCCAGCTCTCCAAACAAAGTAGTTCTAAGTGCTTCCGCATTTCTTTAGTGAAAACTGAGACACTGTTTCTACCCTGCATGGGAGTGCACCCACACTTCAAGAAGGTGAGGGGGGCGTGGGAGCATTCGTAACTTAAACAGGTTTGCTGATTCCAGGATAATTAACACATGGCAAACCTCTGCTTTGAATCAGAGTCCAAACAGCTTTCACGTAGTTAAGCAGTCAAGGAAAACTGCAGCAGGGCCTCCGTTCACTGCAGGATGACACCAGTGACTGTGGGAGAGGAAAACATCCTGACACAAGTACCAACCATAAATATCATCAATTTTGTATTCTGAACAAGCAAGCACATATTGCCAGTATACCAGAGAGGCATTTAGGATCAAAATATGAGCTTAGCTTTTGTTTTGTTTTTATTTTTTAATTTGTATGCAGTCCAAATAAATGGTAGTGTAACAGTATATGGCTGGCAGTTAAGGGTATGCCAACTACAAGCAACAAGCACTGAAAAGCCTCTCAATCTCCTATATAAATCCCTCTGAACTTTGGAAAATCAACATGAAATGCATTTTAAATCACTGGGAAGAGGTCTCAGCACTGCAGACCTCCAGTCAGCTTATTAAGCATTCTCTGTTCTGTTCATTGATTCTTTGATATCAATTCATATCTTTTTTTTTTTTTAAGTTGCAATTGAAATTATTCCTGAATGTGCATTACTGTGCAGAAGAACCCTTCAGTACCGTCTCATCACTTCCTGCTAACAAAATGAAAAGGTGGAAAATTCAATGTTCAAGCTCCTGAGTTGCACGTTACTTGCTTAGAACAATACACCAGATCCTCCTCTTTGAACTAGCAGAATCTTTTTTTTTAAAATACCATATAAACCTTTTGATCTAACCTCAAACAGCAGAAGAGAAGATGCCCCTGATGGGTAGAGAGGAAATAATGCAACAAGGAAATAAGCACAGCAGGAAGAAGAAAAACCTGGGGACTTTGGGACAACAGCAGACAAGGCAAAGGACAACAGTCATGTCACTGATACGGAAACTGAAAAGAAAGCTCTCAATGAATCAGACAGGCTTTGGTGTATCCTGAGGCACCAAATAAGAAAGCAGCATTATTCATAGGATTGAGGACTGCAGAGAGAAGAAGAGAAACCAAACTGGAAGAAATTGTATTAGTTAAAAAACAAACAAACAAACAAACAAAACCCTAGTTACTACAGCAAAAGACAAATATTTTGTTGCAGGAATGAAAACAAGCAACATGCACAAGAAAAACTAAGAAGGTTTATCCACCAAGATAAAGGAAAAAAGGCTCAAGAGTCAAAATCAATCCCTTTGCCATGAGCATTAGGAGCAATGATGTTAAACAGTGATCGGGATGGAGCTAGAGGTAACTAGATATTTATACTATATATACTAGATAGATAACTTAGATAGCTAAGGAGTTAAAGTCAGAGATGGAGATTTCAGGGGGAACTTGGATGTCATCAGCATAAAAGCATGGTTTGAAGCTTTAAATGCAAAAGAAGTCAAAGAGAAAATACAGGAAAAAAGGCAGAGAATCTGAAAAAAAAATATTGTAGAGAAGACCAAACTGAAACCAGTAACAGTGAAAGTGAAGGCAAATGTGGGAAAAACAACAGAAAAACACTGATTGAACCCTGGAAGCTCTAGAATGAAAGGAAGTGGGTGGGAGGGAGAGAGAGAGAGAGAATATTGCTTGTACAAATAGAAGCAGCAGATCGTGCTTTGAAAAATCAATTAGTTACCTTTTTTGGAGAAAACTTAACTGTGGTGAACAGGCAAAGATCCTAACTATTCACCAGACAAAAATTTTCAAGAAAAGATGGGAAAAATAGTGGAGGTGACATACTTATGTTTGAAAGGTGTAGGAAGGAAATGGTAAAAGTACTTAGAAGCATTCATAAAGTTGAGAGATTTAATGTATTCTACCATGCAGTGCTTAGTATGTTTGAGAGTGCACAAATGTTTCTATTTGTGAACTTTATTTTCTCTAGAAAATTCCCTGCTGTGATTTCAGCATAACACTGTGAAGAACAAAGCTCCCTCCAAACCTTAATACTTTGGCCATTCCATGGCAGATACAACGCAAACTCAAACTACAATCTTGAAAAGGCTGTAGAGAGCTACATTTCTTCCACTTAGACAGTATTTTCCCATCTGATCTCAATTACTGTCATCTCTAGGATTTCCCCCCTCATTTCAGTTCTTAATCATGAGCTAAATCATCTTTCACACAATCTATGTTATAAACACAATACATCTCAAAATGACAGTTTCAGGTCTAATTGGTTGAATTTCAGCTGCTCTAAACACCTAACAAATTACATTTCTTTCTGTTCTGCAGCCACATGGTATAGTATCCTCCAAGAAGATGATCCTAACCAACACCAGCTGTGCCCAACTGCCATTAACATTACAAATCCAGAAAACTGAAGCAATCTAAAGAACTGACAATCTAAAGCTCCCTTTTAAGAGAATATCAAGGTCATAAAATTCAAATCCCATATTCTAAATCTACCCCTCATCAGTGTTTGCAGCTCACAAAAAGTCACATGATCACAGCTGGAATTAAAATGGGGCCTTGCTTTTTAATCCAGCAATAACCACCATATGCTGCATTATCCCAGAAGCATCAAAGCGAGAGAATGGATATGTCTCCAGCTCAGCAACACATCAGTCAAATCAAGCCAAGCATTTCTTTACCCAGGTATTTTTCTTCATTTAAATAAAAAAAAAAAATACACAAATAAAAAATGCTACTGATAATTGGCAAAGTCTGTTTCGTTAAAGTGTGCTAGATGGGAGCCCTATTTGCTCCTCAAAGTACCAAGTAAAACTTCTATCCTTTCCAGGTGCACCAAAACAAAAATATTTTTATTTTTTTATTTTTTTATTTTTTTTCATGGGTTGATATTGACAGGGCAAGGGGGAATGGTTTTAAAGAAACTAAGAAAGAGGAGACTTAGGTTGGCTATTAGGAGGAAGTAATGCACTGAGAGAATGGTGACTCTGGAACAGTTTGCCCAGAAAGGTTGTGGATGCCCCATACCTGAAGGCATTCAAGGCCAGGCTGGATGTGGCTACTGGCTAGCAACCCTGCATATAGCAGGGGGTTGAAACTGGATGATCTTTGAGATCCTTTTCAATCCAGGCCATTCTAGAGTTTATGATTTATTTATTTTTCTTAAATCTCTCTTATTCACAGCTTATTCTGTGAGCATCATTATTCTTGTTGGAGAGCACAGGACGAACTTGTCTCTCATGCAGAGCCACACACCATTGCAAAAATGATGTAATTATTACCATGGCAGGTGGATGAGAGAGACAGAACAATGAGAGAGATGTAAAAATGAGAGAGATGGAAAGGGTGGGCATGTAGAAATTAATATATTATTTGACCTCCAACAGAACATTCAGTGGCATTCAGGTTAGATTATTTGCTTAGAACCAGGAAGAAGGAAATCTGCTGAATACCAGCTGGGTTAGGATGTCTCAAAACCTCGAAACGAGTGGCAGCAGGCAGTGTAAGAGCTTGCAAGGCCTGCCCCATCTGTTCCTACCACCAGTATACCTTATGGGGACCATAAATTCAACTGGGATGTGCACCACACTTGCATCCTACATGCCTTCAGAAAAACCCATCCTGGAAAACCACTTTGTAATTGTGCAGCAGCCACAAAAACCTCTGGTGGTGCATTTCAACTCTTCAGTAACCATTAGGATGAGGTGGGTGACTTCACATGAAACCCTTTGGAAGAAATGGGTCCTTCGTTCCCCTTGAGAAGTGTTTATTACCCTTAAATCACAACATCTCTGCATTATTACTTCATAAAAGCATAAACTCTGAATGATAAGTTTTCTAAACACCATAAGCCTCTGCCTAACACCACAATTTCTGTACACAGCACTGCTATGGAAATACTCTACATTTTTTATTTTGGAGGACAGGAAATTGGGGAAGTGAATCCATTCTTTATGATGACGATTTTGAGCAAATTATAAAATAGCCTGTCATTTTCAGTACTTCTTGACCAGGTAAATAATATTTAGTACTTCTCTTATATTTTCCCAGTGAGGAAAAAAAAGTACACGAGGAAGGTTAAATTTAACTTGCATGTGAAGACAAATTACCATTGTCTCATAAAGAAGATACATAATTAAGGCTGTGAACTGCACAATCAGTTCTATCGTTAGCAGAAGGGATTTCTCAAATCTATATTGATTTTTCCTTGTGAATCTGTATTAGCCTAATCCTCATATACAAGCACTATGAATCCACAAGAATTGATTTTTTTCCCCTTCGTTCACAAAAATCTCATGGCTGAAATTTGTGAGAGAAGACTAATGACAGGCACAAGTATTTTCCAAGCACATACATGTAGAAGAACAAAGACAGAAGTAGGGGAGCTTTCTGCTGTAGACCCTGATTTGAATATATTGACACATCTTCCAGGCAAATCATGTTTGTTTTACATTATTTTACAAGAACTCAGAATATAATCTATTGTAAATGTGTAGCAAACATTAGACATGGAATGCTACAAAAACAAAAAACAAACCAAAAAAAAAAAAACAAAAAAAAACAACAACCAGAAATCAAGGAAAAAATCAAAATATTAATGGGGCACATTCATCTGTTACAAATACAGTGATGTAACATTTGACAGAGTAGCCCAATCCAGAAACTCTCTCCACGCTCTCAGACTCCTTGTTGCTCCTACTTGTTGGCCACGTACCAGATTTAAATGCAATATGTTATTGAATCAAATGTGTTTCTGACAAAACAAACAGAGTGAGGAAAAAAAAAATGTACAAATGTTATGATCTTTAGTCTACCTTGTTCAGCTCTCAGACATAAAATCTAAGATTTCTTGCTGCAAGACTACCTGCAAACCCAGAGGCAGTTTTGGTAAGAGAAGCCAATGTTCAAAGCTCTGGGCTGAGGTCTGAGATACCCTCACTACACTCTGCATTTGCCAGAAGTCCCTAGCTTCTGCCCAGCCTTCCTGTGGCTCAAAGCCCATGGCATGACTCAGAGCACACTGTGCTATAGGGATACCCTGTCTCATCACCTCGACTTGACCTGGGCTGTGGGCTCATGTTCCTGTAGCATGGAGGCTCCCTCTTCCTGCTCAGCGCGCTTCTGCTATGTGCCATCCCCACAGCATTACCCCCATGCCAGCACCCACATGCCCCAGACAAATCAGCAAAATGACTTGCTCATAGAATATGTTGTCACAGACCACTACTAAGAGAAACAAACCAAATTCGATCTCTCAGGCTTGAGGTTCATAAGAAATACAGGCAAGCTCAAAATGGCAGCAAGAACTGCCCTTTCACGGAAATGGTGCCACAAAGAATTAAAATGCTGACTTTGTACCACACCTGGAATTGCAAAGGACTAGCTTAAAGATCAGCTTGTTTTTAACTTGAAAAAAATCACTTGCGATCCTAAATGATCAACTTACAATTTAAAAACCTGCCTTGGTATATGTGCACTCCTTTTCTTTTTTCCTCTTTTTTGTTTTGTTTTGATTTGCTTTAGTTTTGCTTTTAATAAACAAAAGCTGACCTGTAACTACGGAGAACCCAGCACATCTGTCAGAGGCTGACAAAGAAGGGAAGTTAGATGCTGGGACAGCAATGCATTTTACAGTTCCTTTAGGAATCTAACTCCAAGAGCCAGCATGTGTTATTAAAAACAAACTGCTTGCGGTAAAAATCTATTTCTGGGGATTGTTTACTGAAATGAAATGTTTATTCACTAAGGCAGTATTTAAAGCTCTGCAGATAAGTGCAAACAGTTCCTGAAAAGATACAAGATGTAATCAAATGCAAAAGGGAAACGGTGACAATATTAGCTTTGCTCCAACTCATTTACAGTAATTGCACATTTCATGTATGCAAATGAAAGGGAATTCCCAACTACAGACTGCTTGCACAGTGATAGAAGGCTTGCTGTGTTTGCTGCTGTATAATTTTCAAAATTTCCAACTTCTTCACAGAAGCTCACAATTATTTTGGGGATTATTGCATAGCTGAAGCTGTACAAAGTGAGGCACGACAGAGAAGAACAGGCATTCCAGCAAAATGATTATTGGCATAGATCCACCCCATATCAGCTTAAAATACCCTACGCTGTTCTGTTGGCAGGATCGCATGTTTACAAGCATTGGATTAGAGGAGTAACCACACCTCCAGACTAATTTAAAACAATTTCTGTTAAACAGAAACAGTAGGCCCTGATTTCTTTCACTTGGAAGGGGAATGAGGGGAGGGAGGGCGGAAAGTTGCGCAGGACACTCGGGTAGATGTTGCTATTATAGCTCTCAGCTCATTGGAGTAATGCATGATTAAGGTCAAAGTATCCATTTAAAACCGAGTTGACCTCAACAAAATTAATTAATTCAAATAACAAAGCTTTATTTTTAAATGTTGATAAAGCATTTAAAAATAGACTGCGTTGTTATGGAGAAGCATCTTAGAACACAAACCGCTTTCAAAATACTCACAGCAAATCCTGCACATTATAATTTGTCACAGGATTCTTTTCTCCCCTAACTAGGGACACTCCAGCAGCAACAAAGTACTTTCAGGATGGCTGCAAACCCTTTTCCAGGATGAATACATTTTTATGTAACGTGTTAGTTTATAGCTCCATTGCAACTTTTCTTAGAAGTTCTCTTTGGAATGCAATTATACAGTATAGCAGTAAGGAGGAACCATCCAAAAAAAAAAAATAGTAAGGAAAAATTCTTGGGTTTTATCGCCTCAGAACGAACACTGAGTCCAAACAAATGTTCACCGGCATCCAGTTTTGTATCCTGTGTCAATTCTTACCATTTGGCACATAGCTACAGATTTTCAGCTCTCTCACCAAGTACAGCCCAACCAGTCCTTCATGTCCTTATTCTTATTATAAGAACTTTTAAAATGTTTACCAACTTATTCCCTTCTTTGAAAGGCTATAATAAAATATTCCCTTTGTGTGGTTAGGATTTGGTTTGTTTTGTATTTAAATAACCCGTGTTGACCACTGCCCTAACTAATACCTTATGCATCAGAAGGAAAAATGCTGAGGATGTTTGTCAGCCGTACTGTCAAGAAAGTGAAAAGCTGATACGTGAGAAAAGAAAGATTATCACATTAGACACAGAAGAAAGATTAACCTACGAGAGCAGTAGAAGCAGAAAGATGAGCAAAAAGTGGGGGACTGGCTGTCTCCAGGGGACTGGTAATGGGTTAGACTGCCTTTCTCCTCTAGATCACTGGCTCACATCCAGCCCACATCAGTAGTGACTGAATGTCATTACCACCTGATGGATTTTTGGTGACCTCTGCAAAAATGAATTGATGGTTTCAGTTCAGCTGAATAAATGTTCACATCAAAACAGGTACACCACTGTCTCAGCAGGCGGGGAGCAAACAGACAAGAAAATGTACCTCTATCCCCACGAACCAGTTTAATACATGAGAAAGGCCACGTACTAGAAATGTCACTGATTTTTTTTTAATACTTTGATATCTAGAAGATTGTGCACCCTTTTTGAAGCCTTAGTATTCAGCATCCCTCGATGATCTCCATTCCTCTTTCCTGGATTCTAGCTGCCTGTAACCAAATCAGGGCAGCAGAATGAGATATGTGGAATTTGAAACTGTGTTCTGTACCATTGCTAAAGCTCTTCCCATACTAAAACAAAGTAAGACACTAGTTTTAAATGTGCCTCAAAGAGCTCAGTTTAGAAGCTTTGTCATATTAACTTGGCTGAATTAAGCGTGCACTCCCTCTGGTCCAACTTTTAGGATGTACTCGTCGTCTCTTAACTGATAACCAAAGAACAGCTGAAATCCCCTGGCTGCCTCAAGTAGGGGCCTAGGCATTTCCTCCTTGCCAAGGAAGCAGGTGCTGAAAGAAACTGCAAAGAGCACTTGCTCTGACCTGAGCATGCAACAGCAAGAGCTCCAGATAAAGTTCAACATGCTGTCATTCTCTCTCTAGCCCCTACAAAACAGAGTCAAGAGCAAATATTTCTGAGCTACTAGAAAGAAAAGCCACCATTACTCATCATAAGAGAGCAAAAGGCTTGACATTTCATTTTCTTGTAGCTTATTCAAATGTTAATAGGAATTCTTGCAGTCTCAGTGATCCCATTTCTTTGCTTTACTCCTTTTTATCCAAGGTGAACAAACCCATGCATTTTCCTACCTCATGACTTCTTCAGAAACACAAGTTTCTTCATAAAAACAATGGAAAAAGTTGTGTACACTGGCTAAAGGAACTTAAAATATGTTAGCAAATAATATTCTGTTTTGATGTTCATCATTCAATTCTGCTCTCCTGAACAACAATTTGTATATTTTAATATGAATTGGAACATGAATACAAATAGAAATATGAGTAACTTATTTGCTTTTTTACAACATTTAGCAACTGGCCGCATAGAACTAAAGCACCTTATTCAAACATTGGCAAAGGTAATTCAATACTTTTACATCTGCCTGCCTGCCATTCTTCATTGCAAACAGCATTTCACAGTGATTTGTCTGCTCCAGAAAAATTACACCTATGAATAGCTCTGAGTTGTTTCAGTAAGCAGTCAGAACACATTACAACAAACAGACTTAAAAAATAAAATACAATTTCCTGATATTTTCAAGTAAGATGGAGAGGAAAGAGAGCCTGGAAACAGCCTCTCCACTGAATAAATTGATCAGATACAGCTGAGAGGTTTGACAACAGCGAGGAGAAAAAAAGGATCCTGTGTTTCTCTAAGAGAAATATTATGTGAGTAGATCTGTATCACAACAGACATACATATGCTCACTGCAAAATCTCGATGAAAAATCCAGATTTCACTATTCCTTCAAAAGCTTCTTTCAATTCACTATCCCTTCAAAAGCTTCATTCTAAATTTTATCAACATTTTTCTTTCAAATCTGTAATTAGTTATTTGCTTTTTGCCCCCTAAGTTTCAAGCATCAGAAACTTCCTAGACATTGCAGTCTGCTTCTTTAAATGAAAAGCAAAAGAAGTACATCCCTGTTTTAACTTGTCTAGACAAATACTCTCATATGAGGGAATTGCTGTCCTAAGAACTTTTCTTAATACCACAGAACCAAATAGAAGATACCAACACAGAAAAAATCTTAATCTGTCTGTATACTTCAGTGCTCTTTGTTTAGTTTGTAGTAAAGAGAAAATCACTAGCACATGTCCTCACTGTGGCAAATTAAAGCTCAACTTTGTCACCCTTACTAAAACCAAAGAGCAATTATTCCTGCAAATAAGTACAATGGTACTATTCATTCAAGTAAATACTGTTCACTGCAAGCATTGCAGAATCAAGACCTGCAAGAAAAGCAGAACTTTTTAAATTGCATGTTTGGTCTCCATTTTCAAAGAGAAAATGAAGATCAGTCAATCAACCTGAGGGATACAGTGATTATTTGAAATCTGAATACATATACACAGATTCTTTTAACTGCATTTTTAAAGAACTTCCCACTAGCAAAAGAATATATTTGAACCTTATATCTGATTTCCTTATTTGAAGCCTAAGCACCTGATAAATGTGTAAAGTGATATACCTCCAGACACAGCAAAACAAGCAATTACTCATGGGGACTACAAGCTGCTAAGTAGCCTTTCGCAATTGTCTTGTCATACCTTATGCTCTCCTCAGCTCCTTTGTTCTGCTAGCCACAAAGCTTTATTAAAGTAGAGTTCAGTCATTTGTTAGCTGCAATTCCAACAAACTGAGCCAAATGAACCATGTTCAGCCATCTGGAACCCCTTCCTCCAGAGCTCACTCCCTTTGGGCTGCAGAATCAGTCTATTACCCTGGCATGACATGATCCAGAAACTTGCTACTGCTGCAGGACCTCAATTACAATTCCCAGAACGGGTATTGCTGTCAGGGATTCTGCAGGGCAACAGACATTGTGTTTGTACCTCATAGTACTGCAAAGCTATTAAAGCCTCTGTACTTGGAATTCATGAACAACATTACCAGGGCTAAGGACCAGAGAAGTCTGTTCTGCCTCAGCTGGACTTAAAGTCGACCAAGGGCACAGAGACGATCAGCAGCTCCACAAGTCAGATGGAGGCAGGGCAGACAGGCAGTCCTACCCTCTGCCCTACAGCCACTTACTGCAGCAAAGCCACTTGGTGCTTGGCTGGGGTGAGTAGAGGGAGGCATAAACGGCAACTCTGTGCAAACCCTCCCAGTAGCATGGGGAGAAGGACAGACCAGTTAGAAAAGGAAGAAAAAAAAAAAAAAAAGAAATGCTGGTAACCTGCGCTCTGCTTTTCTCCAAACAATACAAGGGACATTAAGTGCTGGCAAGTCATTATCTCCTAACCACCCCTGACACTTGATTCAGAGGAAGATGTGCAGCTCTCCTGCCTGTTCTGCTTGTCAACTAGCCAGCCAGGGCACGCACAAGTTCACACAGCAACAGGAGAAGGATGTTCCCTCATTGACAACCCAACCTCCTGGAAAGAGGCCATTGGTTGCACTGCTCCTTCCTCTGCCTAAGAGTCATTTCTTCATCAGTATGCAGGTCAGGCAACATAAGGAGCTTAAGATGCCATGGCCAGGTAGCATGGATGAAATAACAGGACTTAACCTAAATATATCTGAATGCAGTTTATTCTTTTTTTTTTTTTTTTTTCTATTTAGCAAATAGTGAAATCATAGCAAGCAAGAAAAATAAGGCATCAAGCTTGCAATATTTTCTCAAACACAGCTAAGAGAGTGGTCCCTTCAAACATGCCCAGAAAAATCCTGAAGTAGCTTATTTTTTCCTTTCCATATCAATGTCCTTTAAACAGCCAAAGCTAATCATATATAAAACCATATTGAACTCAGAACTCCCTCGATCTTGCTGTCAAGCATCAGTAAGAATGTATATGAGCTCAGCAACTAGAATTTTACTTTGCGTTAGGCACCAAGTTAATGGCCTGATTATAAAGCCCTTATTAATTATCTCAAGAGATATGTAAGGACATTTTCCTCTGATGTGCCAACACAAACTGTATGTTAGCAAAGTGTGTGCTAATAATTTGATTGATAAAAATAAGGGTTTTTTTTTCCTTCCACTGAAGCTAGTTTCATCGTTGGTGTTCGAGGGGAGTGGCCACCCTTGCCACTTCAAAACTATCACTACACAGAAGCTCTGGCCTCACTAAACACTTAAAAGCATTCCTTAATGTAAAACGAGCAACACTGTCAGCAGCAAGTTTAACACAGAATGCAGAAACCAAAGCTCCAAGTTCCACACACTTTCCTATCCCCCGGGGCTGCCTCTTTATTCAGCAAAGCACAGCTGCTGCACCAAGGAAGCCCACCTCCCAGAAGCTTCTCTGTGCCACAGTGCAAGCTCTGACAATCATCTGGTGAGTAGGGAGGGGTGGGGGAGCGAGTGAGCAGGTTTTATGATGAGCTGAACTGAGGAGTTTAAAACTTGAAACATTTGACCTTTTTCACAATGTTTGATAATTTTTCTTCTATAACTGTGTTTTATTTGCACCTCTGCGAATAACAGAGATTATATATAGAATTAAAATCCAAAAGGTAAAAGCTCAGAGCATATGGGAAACTCACTGTTCTATTCAGCCCACGAAGGCATGCTTATAATTAAAAAAAAAAAAACAAAAACAAAAACAGTGCACATCTCATGAATAAGGCTACTAAGATCCTAGGGGAAACAGTGCTGATCATCTTTCAGAAGTCAAGTTATACAATATCTACTGCTTTCCCTGGCACAAAACCAGTCATCTCACCACTATCTACCTGGATAGTCAAGGCACAATTTGACTTTGGTGAATTCAGTGTTGATTGTTCCCAGCTGATGGCTTGCTCTCCCTGGAAGCAACTTTGGGATGATTTGCTCCATAGCTTTCAGAGGTGCAAAGGTGAAGCCAACCAGCTGCTGAGTTCCCCAGATTCTCCTTCTTGTGCTTCCTGAAGGTGAGCATGGTGGTTATTTTTCAGGTCATCAGAATTACATTCCACTCAAATTATTTACAAAAAACATTAAATGGAAATAACACAGCTGCGTATTTTTCATAATTACCTTTCATAACATTACCCTTTCATAACATTACAGAATGCAATTCTTCCTTCACCTAAAATTTCATGTGTGGCCTTAGGTATTTCTATGGGTAGGAGGGTTTTCCCACATTGATTAAAAAAAAAATTAACTCGGATATTTTGAAAACAAAGTGTTATTTCTTGAGCCATTCTACTCCTTTATTCAGTGTACATGCTACAGGTCCATATCAAGTGACTAGAGATTACAAAAAAATATCCAAGGGGAAAAAAAACACCTATCAAAAACTTTATTCACAACTACAATACTTACTATAAAATACTTCTAATAAAGTATTTATGGAGAAATCTCATCTGTTTCTTTCTCTTACTAGGTAAATGATATGTCAACTCCAAATCCTTATTTTCTTTTGAAAGTAATAAGCAAGCATGAATTAAAAGCTATCCTGTGTTCCACTCTTGCAGAATAATAGCATTGGAGTGGCTTTTTTTTTTTTTCTGTAGGGAGTGAGATCCAACCATGATGAACATTTAAACAGATAACTGATATTTTTCCTTTTTTTAAAATCCTGCTTAACATCACACTGAGCATGCTTTCTAAAGCAGATCATAAATTCAATTTTAATTGCTGTCAATTCTTAGTGTATTATGCTAAGTTGCAAGATACTTCATACTTAGAACACAATCTCAATTAAATAAAATTCATTCTAAAATAAAAAAACAAAGGTTGGAAACAATCTAAGTGTATCGAGCAGGCTCCAAACACTGATAACTATTTTTCAACTTAAAAAGGAAACTTATTTTTGAACCATTCTTGTGATTATTTTTTTTATATTTTTGAAGGCAAAAGAAAATTTGAACCAAGGAACTCCTCAACATTACATTTAATTTCTCATTCAGTATCTAGTGAAGAATGTCACTACCCCTGCATATGTATAAATGGTAAGAGCACTACACACATACTGATAGAGGATTTTCATAAAAATAAACGCTTGCTCAGCAGAGTTTTAGAAGAGAAAGCTTGTGCTTCTGCCCTATTCCAGAGGAGCCTGACTGACAATGTTTTCTGAGTATTAGCAAAGATAGGTAAAGGATCTAGGCAGATAACAGCTTGCCCTTTTTTGGGACCACTAGAGCAGCAGGAGTTTGTGCAACCAAAGCCTGTAGGACAGAGCAGTTGACAAAGTGAAGAGCTGGCTCCCGTCCAAAAGTCCTAAAACAGGTTGTAGTGCATTCTGTAAAGGATCCGAGGAAATGGTAAAAGACAAGGTAGTCTGCAGTTTAGCCAGATCATCACTTCGTTATCCAAGTGTCACGTAATAATGGATTTCAGAAGAGAAATGCCACGGTCACCTGGGAGAGGAGAACTCCATTACGTGTGAAAGAATAGCTTCTTCAGATTCTTCTTCACCAGTGATCGAAGCCTTTGATAATCTTTTGAAAACTTGCAATACAAGGATTACAGCAATAAAACTTTATCAGCATCATACTGAATCTTGGCACAAATTGCTCCTGCAGCTCCAGTCACACAAACTACCCTTGTAGTGGGACTATCTTGCAGCCAAATATTCAACAGCAGCTCAATGGTACCTTGGGACAGTGTAAAATAAGAAGTTGTTGTAATCCAGAACTTCGTGCTGGAAATGATGAAAAAAACTTAAAACTTTCACATACAAGGAAATAACGGGTAAAAATCACGGTGTGAAACTAAAGCAGTAAGTCTAACAATGTTTAGCAGAATTTCTTTTCAATATAAAGAAGGAGCATTAGTGAATTTTTGGAGAGCACTAGTTTTGAGTAAAAACCTGTCTGTGTGAAGCACTGTTTTGCTACATTCACAGGTTTTTGTTCACATAGTCTTTTTTGTATGTTAAATATTCAAATTGCAGCTGTCCAATGCTTGCATTATTGTAGTTCAGGCACATATTTAGATATTTTCTTTTTCAAACTTAGTCCTCTACCTCTGCCCTGCGTTGGAGAAATAAGAGGATTTATTGAACATGAATCTCACACTGAGAAATCCCAGGGCCAACCACTAGTATCCGACTTGATACTGCTTAAGTCCCCACAGACCATGTACTTGAGCTGCCCTTCTACAGCATACCCTACCTCCACAAAGTGCTGTGAAAATAAATGCATGAATGATTGATAGGTGCTCACATTATGAGGTTAAAGGCCATACAAGGCAGAGAGAATTCTAACATATTCAAAGAGACGATTACAGCGTGTTTCTCACCAGCCAGGGTGATACACACGTACCACACAGGGTCATGATTGCTATTAAAAAAAAAATTTAAAAATCAAATATAAAAAAGTGACAGCCAAAATATTAATGAGTTTTTTAAAATCTTGCTTGTATACACTGTGAGACTTCAAAAAAAAAAAAAGTCATTTTGGGTTTGCAATCCACTCAACCAAATTTCCCTTTGGAATTAGGGAGACACAAGTCCCAGGTAAACAGAGGTGTGCCACTGAAGCAACTACTCTTGCTGCATTTGGATGTTAAAGAGTTCCTCTGGCTGCTCATTGGTGGCATAAGAAAGCAATTCTGCATGAGGCTAACAGAGATGAAGCCATGCAATATCACAGTTCTTTAATCATTCAAAAATTCATCCTGTACCTTTTTGATTTCTCCTCTGTACAACATCACTACTTGTGGGATAACGTCCTCTTGGCAAGCAACACGAGGTCTATAAACTAACTTCGCAGAGAGTGAATTGCTGTTGCTGTTTCTAGGTTAACATTGACAGGAACTAACAGAGTCTTCAAAAATATCATAAACTTTGTTTTAGAGCTGACACACAATTGCTGCACAGTGCATTACAGGAACATCCAGAGCTGTACGAGTGGATCCAGCACCGCTCAGATAGATGGGGTTTGTCATCCTCTACACCCTACCTCTGGCAGGAAGGGGGATGGGGATCAGAAGGGGAAAAGAGAAAGGCAGAAAATGAAAGGGCAAGAAAAGCACTACTACTAGAAATGCCTTAGACTACAGTATTTCTTGTACAAATCTGACCTGTGCTATGTACAGCAATGTAACCTTGAAAAAAATATCAGTAAATAACCTAGAGTACTTTATAAGCGAACAACACAACAGCACTGCTCTGCACTGTCATCTGGGACACTCTGTTTCATTCATCATTATGGTCTCCCATCTCTCTCCCCAAGTCAATTGGGATTCGAAGCGCGGTGGGGAACAGCTCATTCATCCACAGGGGAAAGCAGCATGCTTCACATTGCTAAGGAGCTTCCGGTGATTCTCAATGCCAAAGCGTATTATCGTTTCTTTGGGAATCTGAGAAAATGAGAGGGCACTTTTAAGCCCCTTTAACGTTTGTTTCTACTAGAAAACACAGCAGAAGAGCAATCCTGGCTGCTAACAGATCTCCCAGCACTAGCATATGCATTTTATTTGCAAGCTTAACTACGCAACAAACTTTGAAGCCTGATAGAATGGAATTACATCCACAATGAAGTGCACTTAATCTATCACAGATTACAAATGGAAAGTTGAAAAGCAGTTGGTGGGGCCTTTGAAGGGAATCACGCGGAGGCCTCCTCCCCAGAAAAACAACACATAGGCTGAGGAATAGTAAATGGGAAAGTATTTGCTAGGAGCAAAAAAGAAAGACGTGCAGCCTTCAGACCATAGCACTGACTTTATTTGGCGGGGCAAAAAAAGAAGAAATAAACATATATCCTCAAAAAAAAGAAGAAAATCTCAGTACAACACAAGTAAGTTGTATTTCAGATGATTTCACTGCGATCATAAAAGTGATATGTAGCAGTAATAGTTGCTAAAAAGGTTGTTTTCCAAAGCTATCTGGCTTGGTCAAAATGCAGAACGTTTCTATAGCACGTCCTACTCACAAAAATAATTACCAGAATAACTGAAGACAAACCATCATTGTAAAGTCTTTCCTTTTCTTCTTTGGAAGTTATTAATCAAAACCTCCAGCGAATGGCAGCGAGCCAGCGATGGATTCTGCAGAGTCTGCTCTGGCTCTGGTTAACAGGAGCAGCAGCACACAGATTCCACAGCACAACAGGAGTCGATGCCGCTGATTTAGTCTTCTGTTATCAACCGCCACTCCCTGATCTGGGTAAGGGAATATTTGGTTTTACACAATCAGACATTTGCTCAGTCACCAAAGTTTTGTGTATATAGCCTGCATGTGACACTCAAATGTTAGCGTGACTCCTGTATCTTCATTAGGAAAGCACAGCTATTTAATACCATTACTTATGTTAACTAAGTACAACTACTGCAGTCAATAATGCAGTTTCCATTTTAACAAATTTTCCTTCTACCTTCCCCCTTTTTTCGGACGTATAGAAGACACAGCATAAACAGACTCTGCAAGGACAGCGGAGACAGTGCTGCCACCTTTTGGTGCCAGACAAAAACCAATCTGGTCACATCAGAATTAGGGGCATTGAAAACCTGATCGTAAGTTGCAAGCACAACAGGGGCCACTTCTGACAAAATGTTTTTGAACCCCAATGCCTATGTTCAAATTATTAACAAACTTAAAAGAGGGGGTGGGGTTCTTTACTCTGTGTGTAAAATTAATTTACACGGCTTAAAGATTTTGAGGAAAAGGCTGTAAAGACAGGAGCTTTAATTCCAAAGGCAAAAGATTTGTAGTAAAGCAGGTTTAAATATGCAAAATTCAACCATTAACTTTTTGTAAAAGCAAGAGAATGGAAATACCAGGGAAGGGAAGGAAATATGAAGAAAGGGGAAAAGCAAGGGGAAGAAGGGGAAAGGAAACAAAAAAAAAGGAAAGCAAAAAGGAAAAAGGAAAAGAAGCCAAAGCAGTTGCTAAAATAAAGTTTTCATTGCACAGTAAAATCACAAGAGCTTCCAAAGCAATATGATTCCTTATGTAACTGCGAGACACATACATTTTAATACACATATGCATATGCAGGTAAGGTTAGTGCTACAAGAAATATCGCATTGATTCACAATTTGGGAAGACGAGGGGGACCTGTTCCTTTGGCTCAAGGAAACCCACAGCTCAGCTGAGCACTGCTGTTGGCAAACCAAGCCACACTGGCCCCACTGCCACACAGAACGAGTACCTCCCTGCGCCGGGAAGTTTGTCCTATTCCTGAGATACGCTCAGCTGCCAGCAGGCACTTGATGTCTCCAGCAGGTCACTCCTCCCTTCCATGCCACGGTTACCACGAGCGCGGGTAGGCTGAAGACGCTGTGCCCTCCTCACATGCCAGGCTGTGGAGGCTGACAGTGCTGAAGTGATCCTGAATTGCTCAAAACATTTCCCAGGCAAAGATGCTGCTACTAGAGACACGCACGCTTTCCAATCACAGAAATTAATAGTAATGGAGATTAACCTAACTCAGAGAGTAAAACAATACTGCCTCCATCAGCAACAGATCATCTCAAACCATCTGCAGATCCAAAGGATAATCCACTGACGTTGCTTTCACAGCATTACAAAGGGCAAAACATTACAAAGGGCTGTGGAACAAAGTCATAATATGGTCCAATGATTTTAATGTTTGATTTGGCCCAATACAGACCAAGCAAATTTTCCTGAAAACTTTTCTACTTTTCATCATCTCAGCCTTCTTCAAGTACCATCTAAGGATGGTCCTAACAATGTTCCTTTTATAGTCTGTTAAAATTATTTTAAAAAAAAAAAAACATTTTAAAATCTTCTTCATTATAAAACTCGGCTAAAAGCCCATCACAAGTGTTTCTGCACACACTGCACAAGACAGAATTTCCATACACTGCTCCCCGATTTTCTATGAATAGTTTTGTTTATGTGGCAGTGTAAAAAAAAATTACCTACTGCATTACCTACAGTGTTTAGAAAACATATTGATTTGCAGAAATTACAGGGCAATACTTCGTAAAAACCTTGTGGCTTCATCCATGAAATACACTTAATTTCTACATCTTCAAAAATAAATATTTGTCGTACAAACTGCTTCACTAACCTGAATGGATTCCAAGGAAAGATAACAACACTTGCATTTGTATTAGAGCAAGAAATGAGAACTTAGAAGAGCAGAAGAGACAAATGAAAATAACTAAATTGAATGGCATTTTATGAGAGTTGTGTCAATCAATTTAGTCCCTGCTGCAGCCATAATGCATCGGCTTCTCTTTTACTTTCCCTCTATTAGTTTTTGGATTTGTCACCTTTTTGTTCCCCGTTTAAAAAAAATAGTCTTGAATTTTAAATTAAATGGCTCTGTATTTATTAGACACACAAACGAATACTCAGAGACCATCACATCATTTTAACATACTTTTCTCTCCATTCTCCATAGCTATTTTCCACACTGGCCATTGGTGATTTGGGATTCTCTTGCATACTTATGTTGCAGGAGGTTAGTTACCTGGTTTGCAGAAGAGACTGAAAGCAAGCTGCGTAACATTTGGCATTCACAATCGCATCAGTGTTACTCCCCTCACAAACTCTTCATTTGATTTGATTAATCATTGTAACCTAAAACATTAATGGATTCATTTTCAAATCACTTAAAGTTTACAACAACCACGGAACAGGCAATCTGGCCATTCTTATTTACACTATTCCTTTAGACCTTAAGCATTTCAAAGACAGAGAAGGAAATATGGCAAAATCTGCCTTCTTGTCTGCAGTATTTACATGCTTTACATAGTTTAAAAATATGTGGCTTATTAATGACTGATTTTTCAGCCTCTCCAATAAGCTTTTTATTAACGTGACACTCCTTTACTTGCAAGTGTCAAGCAATTTCACACCGTGCATGTATCCTTTATGATGTTTAATATAAAAGATAGTACAGTATTTATATCCCTCACAATAAGAGAATGGATTGTTTTAAGGTTATACAGCCCAGTTGTGATAAAGAAAGAAGGAACCTTACAAAATGATAAATATTTTCATTAAAAAACTTTAAAACTAAAAGTTCAAAGATATGTTCTCCTCTCTTATATCTTGTCAAAACATGACTTAGGACCCAAAACTAATCTACTTTCAATTTTATTCCATATTTCAGTGCTGTCATAGTACTCAGCAGAGAGTATTGGAATACGATCATTTTTTATTTTGTTGATGTTACCGACAGCTTTATTTCACAAAGCAATCTTATACTATGTCTACCACTGGCAGGTCACAAAGGTCAAATAGTCTATCCTTACAGGTAGAGAGCTTATTAAATGGCACGTCTATTAAACCCAATGGACAACATAAAGAAGCATTTCAGCAGAATGCTTTTAGCATAGTTCACTGAAGACACAGTCAAAAGGGTATTAAATAATTTCCAAAGATTTTATCTTTTTTACAAGCATCTCCAAAATTCTGCTTTGCACAAAGCATTTCAAACAGATGCCAGGAGAGAGAGCTGCAGAAAGATGAACTTTGTCTGTGCAAACATTTACTTTGTCTTATGCATTTAAAATTGCACACTTAGCACATTTAGTGGTAAGTGGCTTAACAGAGATAACTTCCTGCTTTCTAGGACCGTGATATAATTAAACGTTCAATTTAAGATCATCATAAAATTCATACAACGCATTCTCAGCAGTGTTCACACACATGCTTTACATACCAACCTGGATCACCATAAGGTAATTTTTCAGAAGCAATACATGTTAGTTAATTATTTTTAAATGACATAATTAATCACAAAATAGCTTGGGGAAAAATCTGATTACGTATATCAGAACAAGGCGCTCAAATGAAATCTTCCTGTAGTATCTTGTAAAGTCCAAATAATTCTGTTTAACAAAGAGGGTGTAGGCTTTGCAAGACCCAAATATTTATAGTCATATAATTGTGATTTTATCTCTCCTTCTGGCATCATTTCATTATTTCAGCGTTTGCCAGTTACCTATCGTATACTGGATCTTGCTGTTTCAGTATTTGTATTTGAATGACTGCAGTAACAAAAGGATTAAAAAAAAATAAAGATATCTTTGGATTGAGAAACCTATGTGTTCAGATATTTTTCTTCAGATTTAACCCTTACGGCCCAATCAAAGCAAGTATTCCTATTGCATTTCCCAGCCAGACATACTGATTTCTGGATAGGTTAAATTCTAAATACTAGTATGCAGAATGCATGGAATCTCATATAGGCTTTTGTAGGTAATGCACTTGGCCCTCTGTTACCAGAAGATTCGCTTGGTCAGATAATTAATAAGATACAGAAACATAAAACATGAGTTGTTAAAGTTTACAATTACCTCCCCTCACAGCTCCATTCTAAATGCACTGTCCTTGCTTTAACACATAGTAAATCATCTACCTAAATGTATTTGCACCCAATCATTTTTTAAAGTCACAATCTTTGTAGTGTCAACTTGTCAAGGGTCAAAGGGAAGAACAGGCAAGATTCCCAAATCAATCTGCTTGTAGAAACTGTCTCATTTCATTTCAAATTACCTGCTGTGGCTGAAGCGGGCTATGGACAAACTGCCTTCCTCCATAAACCATGACAGCACAGGTCGAACTTATGTGATCATTCATAAGGGGCAAGTCATGCTGGGTCTGTCATTAACTACTTTTAAACTGCTGTGCAGGGTTAAGTGATCTTGCAGGGCAGCAGCAGATATAAATACTATTTGGACAGTTTAATGTCAGGCGACAACTCCTCTGGGATTAAAAGCATGTAACCCAATAGCAGTGTTATCGATATAAGGATTAAGGTACTTTGGACCGTTTCTTGCAGTCACAACTATTCTGGCATTTTGCATACTATTAAGATATCAGGTGCCTAATATAACACCTCTTAAAAGGCTCCCTAAAATATTAACAGCTATGCCCATCTCCCGTGTAGGCACTCTTCATTGCTTGAGCTTTGCCCTCGTATGGCTGCCCGCCCCAGGAGAGGATACTGCTAATCTGATACAAGAATACACTGCAGCCACTACAGCTTGTCAGGCTGCGTGACTCACAGGCGAGGGGGACAGCTTCAAACCAGCGCTGCTCAAAGTCATGGGAGGCAGTTCCACAGGAGCCCACGTTTTGCAAAGTATTTATGTAGATGCCTACTTTCAAACATAGGAGTGGACCTATTAACTGAACCTGCCATACAGAGACGTAAAAATAAAAATTAAAAACACGGCACAGTTTAATAGGGTATGCAGCACTGCATGACAAGTCACTTGGTGCTTCAGTCACATCTCCTTTAGTCGCCACTATACTGACACACTCAAATGAACAAGAGCTGTACTCGTTAATACCAAAAAGCAGCCAAACAATCTTCCACCTTCTGCAGACAGCAAAAGCCAGAGATCAACATTTATACTGGTGAATTAAGCTGGCCCCAGTATCGAAAAAATCAGATTTTTTTTCAAGTAATATATATGAATATTTCTGATTCTTTCTTCACCATCGTACTCTTGTTAAACAATTCCAGACAGATGGCACTATCCTTAATACATTCATCTTCAGCCATAAAGCTGCTGGGGATCATTACAAGAGCATGCAGGAACAGACCAGTATTCAGTTTGCCAGGGAAGTCAAATTCCTGCTCATCTTAAGACACACTCCTAACGCATATGATATAAACACCAAACCATATATGAAACGGTGTGCTACCACAAGGGAGCTGATTTATTGGTATTTCAAAAAGCACAACAGCCAGTGACACTAAGAAAGAAAGCAGTAAACCTTAACCTAACAAAATCCCAAACTTCAGAGACACTGTAACTTCATGAAGGAAAGAAGGAGGAATCAAGAATGAGTACCCTTTAAAAATGAAGACAAAAATATCCATACAGTTTGTTCAGAATTCAATGCCACTTTCTGAGACAACACAGGATAATGCAGGGTTTTCCTAAATCCAGCACAATTACATTGGGTTTAGGAAAGGTGATGTACAATAGTTCTACTACAGAGTGTCAAGCCTACTGGTATTACAGATTGTATTATTTTTGTATTTTGTATTATTTTTGTATTATATTTGTATTTTTGTATATTGTATTATTGTTATTTAACTTTGCCTGCTGATCATTTCATGCTTTTGTTAGCACCACACTTCTCCCCAACCTTTCATACTGAACAACACATACCCAAGCCCACCACACCCTTCCCTCAGCATTGCTGGCTCTCACGCCCTGACTCCTGAAATTCAGAGCCAAAACCACACACTGAAAGGTAGCTCTTCTCTGATCTCTCTCCATTTTTCCTTCACTTACAAGCTTGTGATTACACCACTTCACACTTCCCTGCCTGAGTTGTTGTCCCCTGCAAGCTCCCACCTTCTCCATCAGCCTCCAGCTTTATTTGTGAGAGACTCAGATAACTCACAGCAGTCAACTGTCTTTACATCTGGCTTCTCTTCATCCTCATCACCCTTGCCCACAGGGAACTCTCACTTCCAGACCAGCTGGCAGGGCAGAGCTCCAAGCCCCCAGCAGCCGATACCACTGAGATCCTTCTAGGTAAGACAAGTTGGCAGTCTCCCAAAACTGCTAACTTTTTAAATTCAGACCAAATATCACTGAGCAATGAGAAGATAAAATCAGTGACACTACCTTCAGTACCATGTTCGCTCAAGAAAATAAGGATATTAAAATGGGCAGAACAACCTACTTTCCACTAAGTTTATCCTTGGGAAAAAAAAATTACGTGCTGAAATCTTTCAAGCAGCTAAGTAAAAACACTGCTAAGGATTCTTGAATCTATTCTTGAATACAGCTCCGAGCACATGTTTAATGTAAAGAAATCAATGCCAATACTTGTAAGCATAAAGAGTGTTTTAAATCGATAGCGTGTGTGCAAGCTGTGTTTCAGGTCACTTCTGTTTTCTACTCTGGAATCTCTGGACAATCCCCCAAATACGCCTGTATTTTATCTCCTCTACACCATTCTTTTGGCAGTATGAGTGGAGCTGTGCTGGCTTCACATAGTTTTAGAAAATAGTTTCGTTATTCGGAGAATCTACTGCTTCAGAGCTGCAAGGAATTTGCTGTCCTCCACTTGTAGTCTTACTTTCTAGAACAGCAGTAGAAATAAAATACCCAGTATAAAACTGTTAAAATCTACAACTAGAAAAGGGAAGATGGCTTCAATGGCATCTTGTGAGTTTGTTAATAAATACATAGTATCAAAAAGTCTGTGTCCTGCACATCACTGCATTAAAAAAAGTCTTTATTTATTCCACTTTTCATTCTTCAGATAGCATCATAGAAGAAAATTCCTTTACTTTTCAGTTTCACAATGGTTGGCTGTTGTATTTAATTCTGCAGTATAAGCTTATCAATACCAAAACTGTAAGTAAGCAGATCCTCAAATTGCTTCCTAAGAATTTTCTGTATACTTCATCAAACAAGGGAAACTAAACCAGTACATGCCAGAGAAACTGGTCACTCAGCCACTGCATCTTCCACGTGTCCAAAATTAAACATTCAGTAATGACACTTCACAGTAAATACATTGTTTGACTTGCACCTTTTAAAGGTACTCTCTCAGATCTTGCTACTTTTACCCCATTACGATATCTGTAGCAATCAATGGGAGTTTCCATTCAACAGTTTTCTAGAATATTGATGGATGGGAATGTTATTGGATATTCAACATATTTCAGGATGCACTTTTTGTAAATGAGAACACATTTAGTTTAAATTACTACTTCTGAGATTGCACTACAGTATTAAAAAAATTATGAACAAGTTTCTATGGCAAAACTTCAAACCATGACACGTGGCTTACATGTATTACACGACATCCATGTCATCACTGCAAACGTTTAGAAGGCTAAAAGAGTAGGTAGTTGGTCAAAACCTCCCGGTCAAAAAAGCCAGGGTAATAAAAACCAAAAATGAAAGACAAAGTAGAGAAAGTTTGGTTATTTAAAGGTCATTTTTCTCAGAGAAAGAAAAGAAAAATAAGCTTCAGGCCATTCGTGAACCACACCTATAACTACTTGAAACAAGCTCAAAAGACATCATTAAAGATGAAGAAACTGAACAGAAAAACAAATGCTGGATTACCTCTGACCTATCTGCAACAGCTCATTTATTACAAGAGTGGTGAACAGCTTTTCATGTTCCTTTCTACAGCTTCCTAACCTCAGTAGCTGGGAGGCTAGAGAGAAATTGGATTGATTGGGAGTCTTCCCTAAGAAGGATGAAAACTGCACCTAAATACACTCAGCTAACAGAGCTCCTCTTTTCCTTACGGTTTGTATTTCTCTGTTGTTCTAAATGAACAATTTGCTCATTGCACTCCTTCAGCTGCTGGGTGCTATTTCCAGACTTACGATATTGCAGCATGGTTCCCTCTCCCTGTCTGGAACATGCAACATGTAGACATTGTCACCTTCTCCCCTGACACCTGAATTGAGCATACTCTTTACAAGTATTTGCTGATGAAATTTCCTGAACGCTGCCTTTAACATTATTTTAAATTAAAAAGTAAGGAAACAGTTGGAAGGATAACAAGTTAACTATTTACACACACACACAATGGATTATTTAAATGCCAAAACATCCAAGCCACTATAAAGTTCAAAAGCATTACCTGAAAATTCCCATTTTCTGCTATCAAATCTTCCCTCTGAATCACAAGCCATGGAGTGAAAGAATAACACCCAGTGTCACGGTGATACAGAACACAAACCTTGCTGCCATTGGGATAACACCTTACAGCACTGCCTACTTGGAAGAACTCACTGAGGCAATCACATCAAAACAGAACCACCAAAAAAATCTCTCTAAAAATCTAAAAATACTGACAACAACATGCTCTGAATTGGTGTCAGACTTGCACAGATGCAAGGTGTGCTTAAGACAACCTACCAAAACAATGGGCTGCAATTGCAGTGAATAATAATCTATCACAGGAATTTTCACAACCCTTTAGTGGATGCCATCAGCTCCTGAGGGCTCATTCTTTGTCACATCTTTTCTTTAAGGAAACATTACAGTATACAGGTTTCAAACCTATCCATATGCAGATATCAGCAAACTACATACCTTGTTATGAGATTGAGAACAAGTACAATTATTTCTATAACACACTATTCAAACACAATATTTCAATTAAAAACAGATGGCACGAGCTTGATTGAAGAATCAAGTTGCTTGGCAGCAGTGTGCAGGAAATGCCTGACGCTGACTTCAGTAATAGAAAATATTTCCTTAAAAGAATACTGAAAAGCAACTTCAGAGAAACTCCCAAGTCACTGTAGTATTCACTGGACAATACCTTACATATATTGAGTAACAACAGTGACTACATATCTTAGAGCACAACTATTTTCCCATGTGAAGGCAGAGAAAATATTTGTTGACCATTCTGTAAAGCTGCCTTATGTTCAAAAGGCTGAAGATGATTACTTTGAAGGAATGAGCCCATCTATGCTCTTTTAAGAATCTTTGGAAAGGTGGAATGAAAAACCTGACCCAGAGGTTGTAGCCAAAAACATGTAGAGGAACAGGAGCTGCTTCCCAGCCTTCAGCAACTTAGCCCTGCTACAAGTACTGCTGCTCAGCAGGTAAAACTAGCGTAACTAAAAAACAATTTCAGCACTTATGTGGAGTAGATTCATTTATGACATAGCAGACATCAGTCACTTCAAGACAACTGGTCCCAAGAATGGTAAGTTATGGAAATCACACTATATGCTGCAGTGAAAATTTCCAACATTAATGCAATTACAGACAAGAAGTTATCCAGAATATGTTTCTTTGATCAGTTTAACATGAGAGGTGCTGATCTTTTCATCCTTGTGTGTTCGGAGCCATCCAGAAGTCATCTAATTTGGGTATTTTATACAAAAAAAATTGCATTTCCACTAATCTAAGAGCATTTTCCATAACACAATAAACAAATACTTTAGTCATTCAATTATGTCTCAGTCACTCCAGATAGAAGATTTCTCTTAGCCAAGAATCTTCCCCAAGCTGATCTGTGCTTCGAGCCCATACAATTGCTCAGGCTTTGCTTTAAACTGAGAGCTCCTGCTCCACAGCACCTCTTTCTGTCAAGTGCCACAAAGACACTCCCACTTTTTTGATCCCACAGCAAAAAAGTTGACATATCTATGATGCAATGAGAGGGAAACTCCAGTGCCTTGCAAGCAAACATTCTCTAAGGAATGGATATCATTTTAAGAAAAAAATATATATATACACACATTTATATACGCGCAGGAGCCTGATGGCTCATCTGCTAAAATTTAAATACAGAATTCTAGACAACTGAAGCCAGCAAAGATGATCATCCTGAAAGTAAGCTCACAACAGAGGAAAAGGTGACAGTGACCTTTGGTGTGTTTTAAGAGTCACAGCAATAGTGGCACCAGCAGACAGCAAACAGAACCATTAGCAGGCACTCAGAGTAAGAGCAAAGATAGGTGGAACGAAGCAGAAGGAAAGAATACAAGAAGCTAAGTGGAGGAAAACTGACAAAAATCAGATTTTACTTTTGAAAAGCAGTTATGCAAAACGTATTAAATCTGGAAGAAAAAACAGGCAAATATAATTTTCGGATTTCCCTAGATATTCAATTCGTTGTTCTTTTAAATGCCACTAAATTTAAGTTCACTAAATTTTCAGGTTTTAATTTCACCCTTACAAACCTCAACTTCTGCCAAGAGATCAAAACTCTGAGAGTCCAAGCAAAAAAAGTTTCCAAAGAAAAATATTTTGATTGCACTCAGTACCTGAAGAACTGAGTACCTCCTCTCTGCTCCAATTTAAGAGTATGTTCACAGAATCACAGAACTGTAGGGGTTGGAAGGGACCTTCAGAGATCATCGAGTCCAACCCCCCTGCCAAAGCAGGTTCCCTACAGCAGGTCGCACAGGTAGGCATCCAGGCAGGTCTTGAACATCTCCAGAGAAGGAGACTCCACCACCTCCCTGGGCAGCTGCAGTTTCCAGCCGTTTCCCCTTGTCCTGTCTCCACTCACCACTGAAAAGAGTCCGGCCTCACCATTCTGCCCCCCACACCTTAGATATTTATAGACCTGGATCAGGTCCCCTCTCAGTCTTCTTTTCTCAAGGCTGAACAGACCCAGTTCACTCAGCCTTTCTTCATAGGAGAGATGCTCCAGGCCCTTCACCACCTTTGTGGCCCTCTGCACAAATGTTGCCTCAGTGTTATACTGAACTTACTCCACACAAATTTAAGATGTAAGAACTTGTTTCAAAGATTGTCTCAACCTCCTCAGGACAGCGCTGAAAGGAACTATTAACTTAAAAATAAAAAAATCTTTGCAATGATTGAAAGGTTTATAACTTGGGTTATGCAAATTAACATGTCGTTACTAAGTACTCTGTATATTCAGTAACATTTTGTGAAATAGTAGTTATTCCTTTATTATATTATTCTCACACTGACAATAATTTAAAAAAAAAAAAAAAAAAAAATTGTACAAATGAGCCACCGTTAGCAACCTCAAGAATTGCAAGCTCTTCCTCTGAACAGTTTACCTGTTCAGTGCATATTGACCGCATCTGGAATTCTGTGCCCAACAACTACTTGGTCATTTCACTGTTTTATACCAATGCAGATGCTTTGTAAATGTTTTCATTCAAGGATTGAACGTAAATAATAAAAATATGAAGCTAAGCAAGTGTAATTGAGGATGTTTGCAAAGGAAATAAAGTGACTGTGTTTGCTCACCCAGGGAAATCTTATTTTTTGTGTCAGACTCTGAAAATGGCAGGGAGGCAAGGCCTCGAGTGACTTCTCTGCAGTTATTTTGCATCCTTAAAAATAGTACACAAAACATTCACCATACCTGCTTTTATATTTCAGCCCTCTTTAGGATTCTAAATACTGTATTTACGTTTTTACAGTTTCTGTGCTCTGTCATATAGCAATTTGCCACATCCATATGTTTCACTCCTTTGGGCTTTCCTGTAAAACCAGTAGGGAATTTCTTAGTCAAGCAAAGCCTTTTCATGTAGCTAAAGTTTACACATGTAGCTTTGAAGATCTGCCCAATAAGGCACTGACATTAAAAAAAAAGGAAGCATAGTAGTAGTTAACTGACAAGGAGCTTGAAGGAGGATGTTATATAACAAATACATATATATGTATAGACAGATAGATAGATGCACACATATGAAACCATACTTTGTCAATTGTAGAGCAATAGCAGTTTTTTCCCTTGGTAGTCATAGCCAAAAATGCCACGGGGCTGTCAGTACCCATCCTCACTATTGCTGACATTTTTCACATTATTAAATCATGACTTCACATTTCTTGTGCACGCCACTAACGTGCCTGTTGTAAGATTCTGCCATCATGTGAAGCACATTAGGTTATTTCCTAGGAAAACTCATTTTCCACCCACTCTCTAAGCCATCCACTTTGAAGCACTTCCTCAATATTGCTAATAGGTGTTCTTAGAATTCTTTGTGAATCAAGGTCCTCATTTCAGATGCCTTTGTGTCTGATGTTTTTTCCACTTCCTTTAAAAAGCAGCATGATGCACTTTTAAAAGGATTCACTGTCGCTGCTATTTGAATTAAAAACAATTAATGGAAGCTAAAGTAACTTGAAGCTAAATACCATCTTACCCTTCGCGATGCTATTCCTTGGGACGTGGAAACAGTGGAGACAAAGGAGCTGTTCCAAAGTTGACCTCTCTCTACTAAAGATGAAGAAATGCTCTGGCAAAAGCAGTAAGGCAGAGAGCAGTGTGAAGCAGAGACCTCTCCTCACATTCCCTGACTCCAGCAAATGGAGCTGGGCAGCTATACTGGGAGACATCACTGGATACATGTTGGGTGGCAACAGAGGAAACCATGGAAGTGACAAAAGCACAAAAGGAGAAAAAAAATGCCTCGTGCCAATAGATTTCATAGCTGAAAAAAAGAGCAAAGCATCTGGGCAAGATAACAGTGAGCTGAGAAGCTCTTCCTTTCTGCTGGTCCCTCGTGCAGCCTGTGCGCGGTTCTGACCCCAGTCCTGCTCCTATGCTTCTACAGATAAGAGAAGCTAACAAGAATACACGACTGCTAATATCTTGAATAAGGCACATTCTGTTCGATCGATGCTTTTATCAATGGACAATCCCAACAGGTTCAGAAAATGCAAAATTTCAACCAGGCAACTATTTTGCTTATGAACTCCTTCTTACACCAGCTGCCAACCTCACTTTAGTCAGAATAGTTAAGACCTTGGGTCAAGGAGACAGTGGCATTAGCACTCAACAGAAAATGTGCTTCTCCACACTAAAATAGCCACTTAAGCAAGAATGTGGAAATGATTTATCTTGCAACGTTTGAAGTTGGATCTTCACCTCAGTTGTGTCATGACTGCACAAATCAGTCAGAGGAAAACTGTTACGCTTTCATTCAAAGAAAAGGATATTCAGCTCCTCACTATGAGTATCTAACAAATAATGTTACCTTTTAGGAAATAAGAGAATCATAAATATTAGCTAGTGGAAGCATTCACATTTATAACATCAGAGTTAGAGACCTTCAGTGTTTCAGTGCCCAAATATAAATCTCACTGTTTAATAATGGGAAGGCAATATGATTTCACTGAAAACCATTTCATTTAAATAAAGTTCTATTTGTAATTCTAAATAATCCAGCACTACCTTAATGTAAGATGATCAGAAAAAAAACAAACTGAAAATTTAAATTGAAGCTTATAATATAGTCTTGTGAAGGAAATCAGACTTTTAAAGCAAGGAAACTGCCAGATAAGCTTGATTTGATACTCAGCCATACAGTTTATACATTCAGCATTCTTTAATGGTTGTACAAACCACAGCATTTTAAAATAATGCACACAATACTTATGTGTTATGACAGTGCTTATGTATGTAATTAACACAGTTGAGATCAGAGCCAATAAAACAACCAAATGGAATTCTGAAGACTTAAGTCCAATAAAACCATAAAATTATGTATCTATAAGAATTCATATCATTTTTAACCACTATTTGTACATTCCAATGGCAAAACTACGCTTAGAAATCCCCATTCTTAAGAAATCAGTAAAGTTGCTCATGTGAAAAGCAGTTGTCATATGGGCACAAGTTCTACTGGAACTGAGAAACCTGCCAACTTGTAGGGCATCTGACTCCACCTGTGTGTCTTCTCCTTGTTCCAATAGCATGTCTACATAAAATTCAACCATGGTACTCACGAAGAATCAGAAAGTTCAAGTTTCTCATATTTACAGACATTCTCTCTGCAGTAATACCAGAATTTGAAGGAGGAATTAGAGAATTTTAGGCATGAAGTCCATGAATTTTCATAGAATCATGGAATCACCAAGGTTGGAAAAGACTTCTAAGATCATCCAGACCAACTGTCCACCTATTACCAATACTTCCCACTGAATCACATCCCTCAATGCAACATCTAAATGTCTCTTGAACATCTCCAGTGTCAGTGACTCCATCGCCTCCCTGAGCAGCTTTTTCCAGTGCTTGACCACTCTATCGGATAAGAAGTATTTCCTAACATCCAACCTGAATCTCCCCTGGCACAACGTGAGGCCAGGAAACAGGCAAGCTGGTAACAACAGATAAGGAGAATGCTGAGGTACTTAACTTTTTTCCTTGGTTTTGTCTGATAACTGCTTGCCACACAGCCCTCAAATGCATGATTTTGCAGAGGGGAGGGGGAAAGCAACATCCCTCCCAAGCAAAGCAAGTAAGCAAAGATAATTTTGGTCACCACCTGGGGATCCTGAACATCTGCAAGTCTATGGGTCCTGATGAGATGCATCCCAGAGCTCTGAGCGAATTAGCTGATGTAGTTGCCAAGGCACTCTCAGTAATATTTGAAAAGTCATCAGCAATCAGGTGAAATCCCTGGTGACTGGAAAAAAAGACAACATCACACCTGTTTTTAAGAAGGATAAAAAGGGTGATCCTTGGAACTACTGTCCTATCAGTCTCACCTCTGTGCCGGGAAAGATCAGGGAACAGATCCTCTGGAATCACAGAATCACGGAATCACAGAATCACAGAATCACAGAATTGTAGGGGTTGGAAGGGACCTCCAGAGATCATCGAGTCCAACCCCCCTGCCAAAGCAGGTTCCCTACAGCAGGTCGCACAGGTAGGCATCCAGGCAGGTCTTAAACATCTCCAGAGAAGGAGACTCCACCACCTCCCTGGGCAGCCTGTTCCAGTGCTCCGTCACCTCACTGTAAAGAAGTTCTTGCGCATGTTTGTGCAGAACTTCCTATGCTGCAGTTTCCAGCCGTTTCCCCTTGTCCTGTCTCCACTCACCACTGAAAACAGTCTGGCCTCGCCATTCTGCCCCCACACCTTAGATATTTATAGACCTGGATCAGGTCCCCTCTCAGTCTCCTTTTCTCAAGGCTGAACAGACCCAGATCACTCAGCCTTTCCTCATAGGAGAGATGCTCCAGGCCCTTCACCATCTTCGTGGCCCTCCGCTGGACTCTTTCCAAGAGATCCTTGTCTTTTTTGTACTGGGCTGCCCAGAACTGGACACAGTACTCCAGATGAGGTCTTACCAGGGCAGAGTAGAGGGGGAGGATCACCTCCTTCGACCTGCTGGACACGCTCTTTTTAATGCACCCCAGTAAGCCATTGGCCTTTTTGGCCACAAGGGCACACTGCTGGCTCATGGCCAACCTGTCATCCACCAGGATACCCAGGTCCCTTTCTGCAGGGCTCCCCTACAGCAGGTCATCCCCCAACCTGTACTGGTGCATGGAATTATTCCTCCCCAGATGCAAAACTCTACACTTGCTTTTGTTAAACCTCATCTGGTTTTTTTCTGCCCAGCTCTCCAGCCTGTCCAGGTCTTGCTGAATGGCAGCACAGCCTTCAGGCGTGTCAGCCAATCCTCCCAACTTCGTATCATCAGCAAACTTGCTGAGGGTGGCCATTATCCCCTCATCAAGGTCATTGATGAAGATGTTGAACAAGATCGGACCCAGCGCAGGCCCCTGAGGAACACCGCTGGTTACAGGCCTCCAACCGGACTCTGCACCACCACCAACAACCCTCTGTGCTCTGCCAGTCAGCCAGTTCTTAACCCACCTCACTGTCCACTCATCTATCCCACACTTCCTCAGCTTTGTTATAAGGATGTCGTGGGGGACAGTATCAAATGCCTTGCTGAAATCAAGGTAGACTACATCAACTGCTCTCCCCCTATCCACCCAGCCACAGACAACATCATAGAAGGCTACCAGGTTGGTCAAGCACGACCTCCCCCTTGTGAACCCATGCTGACTACTCCTGATAACCTCCTCTTCTTCCAGTTGTCTGGAGATGACATCCAATACAAGCTGTTCCATCACCTTTCCAGGGACAGAGGTGAGGCTGACTGGCCTATAATTGCCTGGGTCTTCCTTCTTGCCTTTTTTGAAGATCGGGGTGACCGGGAAGCTGTGCTAAGGCATGTGGAAGAGAGGGAGGTGATACAGGAGAACCAGCATGGCTCCACTAGGGGCAAATCCTGTCTGACCAACCTAGTGGCCTTTTATGATGGGCCACTGCATCAAGGACAAGGGAAGAGCCATTGATGTAATCTACCTAGACTTCAGTAAGGCCTTTCACACAGTACTCCACAACATCCTTCTCTCCAAATTGGAAAGATATGGATTTGATGGGTGGACTGATCAATGGATAAAGAGCTGGCTGCAGGATTGAGTCCAGAGAGTGGTGATCAAGATTCCGTGTCTGGATGGAGATCAGTGACAAGTGTTGTCCCACAGGGGTGAGAGCTGGGACTGATACTCTTTAATATCTTCATCATTGACAGTGGGGTCTAGCACATCCCTCAGCAAGTTTGCTGATGCCACCAACCTTGGGGGTGTGGTCAACACACAAGAGGGATGGGATGCCATTCAGAAGGACCTAGACAGGCTTGAGCAGCAGGCCCAAGTGAACTTCATGAGGTTCAATAAATCCAAATGCAAGATATCTTGCATCCAGGTAGAGGCAATCATCACTTCCAATATGAGCTGGAGGATGAAAGAATTGAGCGCAGCCCTGTTGAAGAAGATCTGGGGGTACTGGTGGACAGAAAGTTGGAAATGAGCCAGCTATGTGCCCTCACAGCCCAGAAAGCCAACTGCATCCTGGGCTGCATCAAAAGATGCATGACCAGCAGGTTGAGGGAGGTGATCCTGCCCCTCTACTCCATGTTAGTGAGGCCTCACCTGGAGTACTGCAGCCAGTTGTAGACACCTCATAAGGAGAGAAGTGAACCTGCTGGAGCACGTCCAGACAAGGGCCACAAAAATATGAAGCAAGGAATGGAACACGGCTCCTATGAGCACAGGCTGAGAGAGCTGGGACTGTTCAGCATGGACAAGAGAAGGCTCTGAAATGACCTGATAGCAGCCTTTCAATAACTGAAGGGGAGCTACAGGAAAGAAGAGGACAACTCCTTAGCAGGGTCTGTACTGAAAGAACAAGGGGAAATGGCTTCAAACTCAAAGACAGTAGATTTCAATTGGATATAAGGAAAAAGTGTATCAACAGTGAGGGTGGTGAGGCATGGAACAGGCTGCCTAGAAATGTGGTTGATGCCCCATCTCTAGAGACTTTCAAGGCAAGGCTGGATCAAGCCATGGGCAACTTGATCTAGCTGCACACGTCCCTGTTTGTTGTAAGGGAGTTGGAATAGATGACCTTTAAAGGTCCCTCCCAACTCTAAGGATTCTGTGATTCTAATCAGTTAGAAAGAAAAGGCATTCTAACTGGAATTTAAAAAAAAAAAAAATCATTTCCTACCAAACTTAGCTACCATAGTCTTTCATTCTGTGCCAGGCAATCATACAGCTCTTAAGATACTGAAGCGTATGCAGTGTGACTGCACTATACACCACTTTAGCTTATGATAGAATTTTAAATCAACCTTAACTGTAGCATCTTTCTTATGCAAAAACTACAATATAAGAAGGTGATTTCAACTTAGATTGAGTTAAGTCTTTAACTGAAGCTAAATATCATTTGGTTTAAGAGAAAAAAATAATCGATGCAATTTTCATCTGTTTCCAATGAGGAAAGACTATGCATGGTCACACGCGTTATCCTGACAGGTACTGGCACCATTTTGAAATCTGCTTGTCAACATTCCCTTCAGTCAGAGGGTGGCTCATCCATGCAGTACTATCAATCTAACACTTAAACCTAAGCTAATTTCTGGCTGTGGGTACTACCAGATGGGGAAGATCCTTTTTCTATATAATTTCCAAGCACTTTTGATTAGTATTTAAAAAGGCTACTGTGACTTAATTTGGTATTTACAATACAGATGATTAGAAAACTCACGTGTTTAGTAGAATGAAATATCCTGCTAAAATTCTCCACTACCAATGAAAAAAAAAATTTGAGGGGCAACAGGAACAACAAGTTGCATCCTTTTGGGACTTTCACGTGACGTAACCTGTCCTGATGATACTGCAGCTCATTCAATTAAACAGCATTCAAAGGGAGTAGATGCCTGATGGATTACTGAATTATAACTGGATAATTTACAGCAATAGCTCATCTATAGGAATACAGAATTTGCCACATCAGATAAACAAGCTATTGCATCTGGTCACACAATTTGCCTGAAGCAGTGCAATTCCTGATGCTTCAATGGGAGTTGTAAGAAGTCACTGCATTTTGTTGTTTATTTTTATTAAAAATACAAGCATATAGACTGCCTGTTTCTCTCCAAATGTTACCCCCAAGTCTTTCAACATCTTGCTGTCAGTAGCTCCTGACTGCGCGGCTGATCACTTGGTCTGATATTTTCATTAACCGTATCTGACAGTCCGATTCCTTCTCCGCACACAAGCAGATGTGTATAAATATATACAGTCTTACTGAGAAAGCCTTAATCATTTCTAAGAAGAATGTTAATAAAAAAATACTTGCTCTCGACTACGCAAAATTTGTCTTTTCTTTGAAAAACACTGGTGCTTCCTAAGATAACTACATTTCAATACAAAAGAACTGTTGGTACAGAAAAGAAGCAGTGTTACACCATTTCTTTTTTTCAAGAAAATCCATCTACACCCATTCACACTACACAGATTTCTAAAAAGTATATTTCAGTTTATTCCTCTGGTATATTAGAACGTATGTCTCCTGCTTTGCCAAAACCAAGCCACCCACATAAGGGTGAGCTATAACAGCACCATCCCATGACAGCAGTAAGTGCCAAAATTAGTGCCACAGTTTCAATCACAGGGAAGATGACAGACTGGCTTTGTCAGATCCATTCTTCCCAACCCAATCCCAGATAACTCAGGCATGCTGTCACACCTACTCATGAAGCTATCTGCTGGACAGACAAGTGGAAAATACAAGACAGCCTATGTCTTTAAAATAATCCACCATCTAAATTCAATAACAGCAGTGTTAACCCTGGCCTAGCTCAAGCAATGTAAGCGGGAACAAGCTGCTGAGGGACTCCTCAGTGATGGCATCACATAAGGGAGCTTTCATCAAACCAATGCAGAAGCAGGGAATGGCACTGTGATGCTCTTCCTGATCCTCAAAATACATTCAGGATGGAAGGATGTTCCATGCTCCGACTCTACACAGAAGAAAAAGTCCCTGAACAGACAAAAGGAAATTGCACACAGGACAAGGAGGAAAAACGGAACACATGATTGGATGTGGAAACTGGTTAGGCAAGGAACTCAGGAACAGAAGTTATAGAATTAAGACATGAGGAGAAGGGAACATATTACACATACGGGATTATAAAAGTGGGAGCTAAAAAACAAGAGAAGGCAAAGACTGGTAGAGCAGGGAGATACGAATGATACAACTGCTGCATTTGTTGAGACATTAAGAACTGCACTAAGAGAAGCAAGGCAGGAACAAGGTAGAAAGGCCAACAATCAAGTTCAAGATAACAAGAGATTGTCTGCTAGAGCTACTGTGTTCTGGCACACAATAAAAACAAAATAACTAAGTGCACCATTATTGAGATGTCAGCATCTATGTATGAAAACAGCTCACACACATTCTCTCCACTGGTATACAACCAGCTACTTATCAGCACTTAGATACTTCACTAGCTCAAATGACAAAGGCTGCTGTCGAACTAGAATATCAATAGAAATTCAACCATGTGGAATTTTGCCTGTCTTCTCAGCTTTCTATCTTAAAAGAATAATAATTATAAAAAATAAAAAAAAAGACAAATACTGAGACTAGAAATTGAGATCATTGTTTCTTTTAAATAGTTGTTGAATACTGTTGTTAATTATCTGACAAATTCCCTAAGTTCAGTGCCTACAGTCTGACACACCTAATAGAAGGGATAGCTCTACTTTACATGTTATTAGAACGTCTGGTAAGAATGAATTATCATAGTGTTCAGCTATAATTCAGCTGAGCTTCTCAAACAGGATAGTATGTTCTAACACTGGCACTGGTAGGCACCTATTCTTTAAAAAAAGTAACATCAGTTCACTGCAACACCTCTGAGAACGTGCGATTTTCACAGAAATTTCCACAGCATTTAAAATTATACTTACCTGACAAACTAAATACACAAATAATGAAAAGGGTTTAAATGTACAAAAACATATCCGTAAGCATAAACCAAAGACTCACTGTTTATAGTAGCCAGAAAAGCTGAAGATGAGAACACTGAGTCAGTTCAAACAACACCGGCTGATAAAATCCAAGGACTGTGATAAAATCAAGCCTAAAAAACAAAAGAAGAATGGGGAACAGAAACGAAAGACCTATAGCTAGCATGCCAGAAAAATGCTAACCTCAGGGGCCATTACTTAAAACAAGTCCTTCAGTAGGTGTCGGAAATGTATGAAACTTCCCATTATAATTGATATCTATTACCACATGAAATCCCAGGGTTCACAACAACCTCATTTAGCAACACTGCCCTGATCCCAAGAAACAGCCAGACCAGACCCACCTCTGCAACAGTAGACCCACATTACATCACCATAATACCCAGGTTTGATCAAGACTTGAAATACAAAGGTTTAAAATACAAAACTTAATTTCCTGCTGTTACCTATTCCCTGTATGCATTTTTAATCCCCATCCTTTTTACTCTTTCATGCTTAAAAAAAGTCTAGCTCAATGAGTCAAGAAAATCTTTTGCAACCACTGAGCCCGTGACCAAAACGACAGCTAAGAGTAATGCCTGAAACAGCCCAACACTGTTACGACTTATCAGTGGACTGATAAGATAACACTCTATGCCTGCCTTTCTCTAGAAGAAAGGATTTCACATTGAAGTCTGAACCAAAAACAGAAACTGCATTTTCTCTGCTTTGCTTTTTCCTTTTCTTCTGCAAGAGCTCTGAACAAAAGCAGCTTCAAGCCAGGCCATTCTAAGAAAATTTGGGGGAAGAGGAAAAAAGTAAATTCCAGATCCAAGTCATATAAAAATGACTGTCAGATATATATTTCCTTACTGTAACCTTCTACAGTTAAGAAGAAAGGAAAAAAAGGTAGTAAAGAACCAAAACCAAGCATCAAAAAAATCCAATTTTATTTTGCTTTCACTGTAGTTTTTAAATTTTTTATTATTTTTTAATAGAAGACTAAGAAGGTTTGTCATGGAAATTGTCTGCAATTTAAAGCAGACTGAAGTGTCCAAGCTAGAAATCCCAAACATTTAACTGCTCAACGCTACAGAGATAAGTATTTCAGGCAATATCTAGAATTGTCTAGCACTCTTGTTCCCTTAAACAATGCATTTTCAGATACCGCACTGTATTATATCCTATAAACAAATAGTGTACCCTCAGCATAAATGTGACATTTGTTTGACACACCAATAATCAAAATTACAGGGAATCACAGAGCTGTTGATGTTTAAAAGGACCTCTTGAGGTCAATTTGTCCAAGCGTCCTGCTCCATCTGTGTCAGTTACAGCAAGTTGCCCAGGACTGTGTCTAGACTGGCTTAAATATCCCACAGATTTAGACTCCACGACCTCTCCTGGCAACTTATTCTCTACTTGACAGCATTCATAGTAAAAATAAAAAAGTGCTCTGTTGCACACAATGGAATTTAATGTGTTTCAATACTTGTGTCTATCATCTCTTGTCCTGTCAGTATGCCCTCCTGAGAATAGTATGGCCTCCTCACCTTCATCTCTTCCTATCAGGCGTTAGTACACACTGACAAGATCACTGAGCCTTGTCTTCTCCAGGCTAAACACTCCCAGCTTTCTCAGCCCCTCCTAATATAAAATACTCTACCTTGATAGCCCTGGCACTGGACATACTCCAGTGACTGCTTCTTTCTCATGCTGGGAGCCCAGAATTGGACACAGTACACCAGGTGTGACTTTGCCAGTGCTGGGCAGAGTAGAAGGGCATCTCCCTGACCGTGCTGGAAGCATTCCCAATGGGGCCCGGGGTACTACTGGCCTTTTGTCCACCAGCACCCTCAGAGAAGCTGCCCTCCAGCCAGCTGGCTTTGTCACACGGTGGTGCCTGGGTTATTAGTCACCAGATGGATGACTAGACAACTCAGGTTGCTCTCAAAGTCAGCACAACCCTTTGGCGTATCAGCCACTCCTCCCAGTTTTCTACCATCTGCAGACTTACTGAGGGTGCACTCTGATCCACCTTTCAGGTCATTATATGAAGCTGTTGAACAGTATTTGAAGCTGAACAAAAGATAAAGTCGATCTCTTTCACATCCTGCCCAACGCTGTGCAGATTGCTGTGGAGCAGCTCCCTTACTTGTTGGCGCAGCTCCTCAACAACTGCACACTAAAAGGGTGCTTGATCCTACCTGATTAGGGGTCAAGTAGAACAAAGGCTGCAGGCACCCTTTGATCAAGGACAGCCCAAAGGTCTGTCAGAAGCTGCTCTTTGCCTTCCTAAGCAGTAGCAGCATCTCAGGGCTTCCTCAGCACCCAGCAGCCGCCTGTGCCCACTGCCCGGGCCTGCCTCACACACAGGCCTCTCCCCAGCACAGGCTGAGGCCAGGCAGGGCACTTTGCAATTTGTGCTTCTATTAACACAGTGAGGTTAAAAACAAAACAAAACTAAACAATAACAAGCAGAGTTTAATTGGTTTACCACAGCTTTGGTTACCTGTGGAGAAACCGCACCCGCCGCTCACTCAGAACTTACCTCACACCCTTTTCCCTGAGGAAAATAAAACCGTTGTTTTAACTTCCCACCTCCCCCAGAATATGACACTGAATTACTAAAATAAAAAGCTCTAATAGCAAATGAAGCAGGTCCTAGCTTATTAAGTAAATGTTATGGCTATATGTTACTTGCAGAGAAGAGTATGTTTCCCAAGTCTTTCTAAGCAACCACGACTGTACTATTCCATGCAACTTTTGATCTTGCAGATCAAATTCACGTCTCACTACACAGCAGATACGTTCATACAGCACTAGCACATGGTTTTCCCAGAACATTCCAGACTTACTTTTTGTTTTTACCTTGTTCCCGACTGCTGACGCCCCAGCCTCTGCCTGCCCACACAGCAGCCCATGACTGCAGGGCAGAGCAGCTCACAGCAGGCAGCAGCGGGTCCTTGACTGAAAGAGCCCAACAACCAATTTTTGCTCCTTTAGAGAGCTTAAAAAATTTTTACGAAGATCATTTTCTGATGATGGAGAACCGGTTTTGTAGTTATGACTTCTCCCTTAGAAAAACATCTCCATCCATTATCTTCACTGCTCACTTCAGAGTTTGCTTTGCCACACAGGCCTCTCCTCTACAAGACAGCACAATTCAGACTGACATTGCTGAAACCTTGAGAAAACCCTAAATGAGCAGGTAGTGCTATTATCTAAGAGTGACAGATGATCCTCCGTGGTACAAGAAAATTGCTGAGCACTGCACTCCAGGAAGCACTTCAGTACGCAGGTGGAGCCGTGGGCTCTCCTCAGCAGCAGCCACAGCAGCCACGTGCTTTCTGCACAACACTTGGCGTATTTTTATTTCTTTATTTTTACACAGAACACCAAACACTTGAGCCTTCCAATCGTTCAGTGCAGTGCATTATAAGCCCACAGTTACACACATAATTAAATGGAGAAGGAATGACCCGCAGGTTTGTGATTGTTCTAGACTTGGAATTATAAGAAGCGAATTACCATTCTGAGTATCTCATTGCTGCGTATCAAAAATCAAACCAGGTTATCACAGAGCACCTTAAGAAACCTTAAGGCCCTTTGCAAGGCAGACAGCCTTTCTGCTTCCCTTTTTTCCCTACCTTCTCACACATCATCTCTGAAACAATATGTATATGTAGAGAAAGCACTCCATGTTATTTCTAGATTTTGCAAGCTGACAATTTACAATACATTTGCTAATCTTTTGATTTTGCTCACTGATGGGAGAAGGGGAATCCTCTGTTTCATTTGTGTCCTTTCTGGCGGAGAAATTAAAAAAAAAAAAAAAAAGAACAGCTCTTTGAGAAGCTTGTGCCAGCTTCATTGTCAAGACAAAGGTCACTGCATTCCTATTCATGATGACCTACAACTGTACCCATTTAAAGACTTCATTATGCTACATTAGAAGGAACTCTTTCTCAGGGGTTTTCGTTTAGCTCCATTGTGAGAAGAACAAAACATGCAGGCATCATCAGAATATGGTGTTTAAAATAGTGAAACTGATGATTTTAGTTACCAACTGCCTTACTTCATTTGACATCCACTTGGTTATCTGTGAAGCATTATTTCCAAAAACATGTAAAACATGAAACCACTTTTACTCTAGACTGCATTTCCAGACTACAAAGTAAATAAAAAAATAATCAAACTCACCATATCTACACAAAATGGGTTACAGTCTCTCAAACAATAAGAGGTTCCAATATCTCCAGAGGTGAGGAATTGGTTTAACCTTCATCACTTCAGACTAACACTGAAGTTGACTGTTATACAAGTATATTTGGAAAGAAGTTTCAATTATGAATTCTCTGGAAATCCACTTTTAAATTCTGTACATTTTTCAAATGGATTTCACTCTACACTAAAATCACCAAGCATACCTCCATCTAGTTACAGGGCTGGATAGACCAGGTACACAAACTGCTTCATGCTATAATTTGACCAAACTTTCTAAGCTTACACATCTCTTCAACTATGCAGCTTAAGAAGTTATTATTAACACACCTCCACTAATAATTTTTTTAATAATGCTCTGGACTGAAGCTGGCCAGACATGAAATAATGGCAGAGTTTTGGCAGAGATTCCAGCTTTTCATTTTCAGGAAGTGGGTCTGTACTTTGTAGTGGCAGGCCTTCATTAATAAAAAGTAAAAATAAAATATTTAAAAATTAAGTTTTAAGAAACAGATCTTCTTTGCCCTGTGTCATACTTGCAAATCATTACTGACCACAGAAAAGCTGCAAGAGGGAGACCACATTCCCTCTACCAAGATTACATGATTGCCTGCCCCTTAAGATGCAATACCAGGAGCACTTACAAGTAAATGTGTCATCCTGCATAACTTGACCAAATTCCAGGTAGACATTTACCCAAAGCAAAATAAACGACCTGTGCAACTGCATAAGCTACTCCTTACCAATCTCATTTTCCAACATTATCAAGCACTTCTTAAGTTAATCCACTTTTCATTGTAGAGATACATTTCATTTAAAAGATAAGATCCACAGGCATAGTTTATGCACTCTACTTTAGAGCACCTCAGGCAGAACATGCAAGGTGTTTTATTACACGTCTATGTATTTTCCTGTTATGAGAAAGCAAATTAAAGTGATTCAAAACCTTGTCACTCAAGTTGCATATGGATTTCTTTGTAAATTCTAGTCTTCTGAACAGGTTTCGGTCTGATTTTATTCCCACTCATTTCAGAACACAACCGCCCACCACTCAGACTTTCCCCACTCTCCCCCCGCCATCCCCAAACAAAAAATAAAAATTCACAATCTTTGAGCAGCCTGAACTGTCCTTACCAACACAAAATTTGGCAATTTCTGGCCAAATGCCAGCACCCACTTACACCATGATTCAATCGGGCTCTAACCTCCCCTCCAGTGGGAAGAGAGCACAAGTACAGAGAGAAGTATGCTCAGTAAAAAGAAATTATGAGATTAAATATAATCTACTTTTTAGCCTTCAAAGAACATCAAAACAACATTTTGCAAAAAGCACAAAGTAGAACTTTCATGCAAACAGCAATGCCATGGAATTGCCAATGGTAATAACCTACCTTGAGCAGGTTTTAACCTACCTTTACCAGGTGCTTAGCATCAAAAGCAGCACACGCTACTGTAGAGAGTATCTGACAAAGGCTACAGTTCCTGCATAACAATCATTGTATGCTTTGTCCGTAGAATGCTTTCATATTTGTAGCGCTATAGAGACAGTTTAGAACAAGTTTTAAGTTAAGATAAAATATATTACAATAATCAAATAAACGCGCTACGAAATTAATTCTTCTTTCTTCATTCTTTAGCTTGGCCAGATAATACTTAATCAAATTTAACACCAAGTCCCCAAGCACACAGGCAACTCTGTAGCGCACCTTCAGTTTTAAAATAGCAAAATCCACTGCAGTCAATAAAAACAAAACAAAACACACCAACATGTAAACACTGCAGCATGCTAAGTACAAAAAATTACATTAGCATCGAGATTAAAAAACAAGCTTTAGAATTTTATAAATGCTATCACTAAATCTTTCTAATCCTCAATTCACCGCATCTTGTACGTGCATTAAGACAAACATGATGACAGTACTTTTCCCAAGCAACTCCACACTGCTGTCTGTATGCACAACAGATTGGATGACAACCCTCAGAGTATGAAGCAGGACTATGCTTCATGAGGCTGCTCTTTACAGAACACGGATTCCCTAGATGCTAGATTTACAGTCAATGCAATTGAAGGGAAAGAACAAGCTACTGATTTAGGCTTCTTACTGTCACCTTAGAGAATTTAACTCCCTCATGACCCTGTCCCACAGCTTTTACTTTATTCTAGACAATCTGCTATTCTATATTTACTGAGCTGATACCTTTTCCTCAATTTATCTCTACACAGATCGAGTTTGGAATAGCAGGGGTCTTACAAAAGGAACTCAACTACAAACAATGTCAAATAAATGAATTTCCATCACCTACCCCTTCAGGTCATAGGTGTCAAACTGAAATTGGGCATTGGAAATTTTTAGCATCAGAGGCTACCAAAAGAATGTACTGGCATGAGACTTGTTCTTGGGACATCTCATTGCATTAGGAAACAATACTAAAATAAATCTGGGTTCTAGCTGCAAGTGAAAAAGGGGACAAGAAATGTGTTTTGAACACCAGAGCATATCTGTACTTCATAGCCATTAATTCGGTAAACAGAGTAAATCTTGCATTCTAAATGCTACACAAAATAGCACATATTATTTTCTTAAATGCCTGCATGAAAGAAATTGTACAAAAATCACACTAAAACTAAAGGGCCTATACACACGTTCAAGAAAGCCAACTCTATCATATGAGAATGTGAAACAGATGCCACAATATAGGGCACTTAGTAGAAAATGCTATTTGAACTAACGTAAAAAAACTGTAATCATTTGTTATCTAGAAGGGGTCACCTTCAAAGATACGACCACTAAACTTCCAAGCATCTGAATGTAAACACATTTCCTCCCAAAGACTCCTAAGTAAATATGATGGGGTTTTCAAAAACAGCAAGTGACTCAATCAGGGACACCAACCAAACCCAGTCTCAAGTCCAAGCTCCAAAAATGGATGCCACTAGTTCATATATATGTTATATATTATATATATGTATATAGTTCAGTATATATATACACACACACACACTCATATTATTAATTTGATTTTAAAGAAGGATGAAAAGTCCATGGAACAGGAAGGTTTTCTTCCTTAATTTAGCTTTGGGAAATATGTGCAGAAGATAGCATGCAAAGCATGAGAAAGACTAAGCTTGGAAAATTCCAGACCAAATGAGTAAAGCTGGTAGTCAGAAGGGGCTGAAAAAAGGATCTTCCATCTCAAAGTGATATGCCTTCTTCTACACGTGCAATAAAAAAAGTGAGAACGTAGCGACCTAAAGCTTCTCACATGTATCTTCTGGGGCATAACAAACAATTGTAACAGCCAGCTCACCTGCACAATGATTTCGAACAGGTGGAGAAAACAAAAGTAGAGGCAACATTGAGGGAAATATTTTGATACGTGCAATACAAGGCAGGGAGAAAAACATACACACAGAACAAACAAAACAGTAACAAAACACCATCAATTATTCCAAATTCTCCTCAAGGTTTCCACGTTGCATCAGACTGCTTTTTTTCCATTAACCCCATAACCGTAGAATGGCAAAGTCTCACAACACCATCATGTATTCACATTTTTTTCCATCCTCTTCTATTCTACCAATTTATTATTTTAAAATTCCATCCACCATCCGCAAGTCTGCATCCAACTCAGCTCATTCAGGAACTACCACACATATAAGGCAGCTTTTTTACATTACCTGGGGGCAAGTCAGGTGTGAACTTTTAGCATCTCAGAGAATACAGAAACACATTTACAATTCTGGGTACCAAATCATGCCTGTTCCAAGCAAAAACAGGTTATGCGAGCTACTATAAGATAACACTTTATGGGCAATTTTCTATCATCATGTATAACAATTCTTTATATTCTGTTAGCAATAGGAGATAAGTTATCATCCTGCCATAATTAAAAAACAAATACACAAGCCAGGAACGACAGTGAAATTCAAGGGCTTTTTTTGTTTGTTTCCTTTCTCCTCTTCCTACTACCGCAACCCTAAATAAATCTTCCATCCACACAGTAACACAACTACAACTTGACATGTAGGACCTTTCTAGTATTTAGCACATAAAGCCACACTTGATTTCTACCTAAACCTGATTGGAAGAAAAATAAATTTGAACTCCTTCCACGTTAAACTGGGAAAACCATAGCCGTTTCTTTTTTGAATGATATTCACCTGTGGAGAGAACAGACAAAATTGCAGTGATTTCCCCTCTTAGATCTTTCCAATTTTTTTCCTAGCAATTTGCTGAATATTAACCATTTAGCATTATCTTATATTTACTTGGGAAGACTTTGATCCTTATTAGCTGGAAGCCATTACTTGTCACGATTTCAATCATTTTTCTCTCGTCCATCTCATCGCCGTGATTCAAACTGCAATCTTCTGTTCTTCAGTGCTTCACCACTGCTGAGACTTCCAATACTGCCACTCTTATAATTACATGCAAAGTTGAATTAAAATATGACTTCAGGATACCTGAAAATCATCTTCACATTAAAAAGCATACTTGTAAGTATTCTGCCATACCACTACCCTTACTTAAGCTTTTCTTAGAAGGTAAGTTAGCTCAGGAAGAAAATAAAACAGGTAGATGACTTTCTAAAATCTTTACTTTGAACAAAATTGCATTATATGTGTGTCATTAAGGATTTTTAGCAATTACAAAACGTCTTTGAAATTAACAATACATGGTTTTAATATTTTTAACCAACATCACATATTATAAAAAAAAAAAAAAACAGATTTAAAAAGGTGAGGTTGTATGAAAGCATGAAAAAAATTGTTAGTTCTTTTTTTCCCTTGTTAGCTCAAAATACGGGACAGAGACCTGCCTTCTAAAATAGCACATTCAAATGATCTCATCCAAAAAGAAATTAAAGGAAGAAAAGAAGCTGAGATGCCAGCATGTTATGTTATACCTTCTCAGAACTTTCTCACTTAACATTTCCCTAAGATGCTCTCAGAAGCGCTACTGGATAATAGAAGTGATATCTTCATGATTTTGTGAATAATAGGTTTTATTAGTATTAAGTTAAAGCAAACAGCCAGAACAATACATACGCAATTTCTACTACACACAATATAAAGAAAGAAAATTATAACCTCTCAGAAACAAAGGAAAAGGTACTGAAAAAGCCAACAAGTGGTTATGGATTATTTCATCCCCGTTAACATGGATCTGTGTACAGAGAACAGCTGTTATTCACTTTTTCTGAACTGAAATAGGATGAAATACATAAACAAGTATAAAGAAAATGTTAATGGAGTTACATGGATTTCTGGGAACAAATTCTAGATTAGTAAGAAAAAGAAAGTTTGCCTAGTAAAAGAGGTTACAAGTGGGCTCAGGTTTCAAATTTTAGTGGTGAGGGACAAAGGGAGAAATTACAAAAGGATGTTTGTAACGATTCATTTAATAATACACCACTTTCATAACAGAAGTGTTTTACACTTGCACAATGTTAATAACTTTATTATACATGGAAGCCTGTAATAGGCTGATTACACAATAAGACTGCAAACAACCACTGGTACTTTCCTGACACCAGAAAAGTACGTAAGACTGAAACATCACCAAGAGTACATAAAAAAACCATCAGCATAAACGTCACCAAAATTACATTAAAAAAACTAATCAAAAAATACCTTTTTAAAAAGTGGTTCAGAGCAGTGCCACTGCCTTTCAGCAGCTTTGAATAGCCACCAGTATTTCTAGCAGGTTTCCGTGGCTCCACAGGCATTAGTCATGATTCACATATAATAAATAATGTACCACAAAATATACATAACTTAAGGCAGTAATTCCCAAGAAAAGTTCTGTTGATATTAACAAGCCACTCAAGTCCTACTCTCGTAGTTGACATCATCACCAGAAACCTTTGATGGAATTGCAGCCTTAGGCCCTGAGCCTGCAGCGATGAACTGCTGCAAGCCCCCGTATCCATAAAGAGCTCCAATGACACCACCGGTAACGAAGAGGGGCACAGGGGTCCACGTCAGCTGATCCTGATGCAGGATCAGGGCCTCGTATGTACAGTTGGGAGTATATTATTTCTTATTGTACATGGAAACCTTGACAGAATTCTAAAATGTGTGGGAGTTCACTGTTCATTATTTGATGCCGAAAGTACATGGTAAGATACGCACTTTCTGGAATGTAAAACTTTTTAAATGCTAGCTAAGATGGGTAAGAGAGGGAGTGGGCAATTTGGGAAAAAAGGGGAAGGAAAAAGGTGTAAAATAAGGAAAAAAAAACACAAATCAAGGTATTGGGAGCACAACAAAAGAAAGGGAACCTTAAAAAGAATGCGGAAAGGGGGGAAAAACAAAAGAGGCATGTAAAATAAATAATGCATCCCAAAAGGACATCTAGACTACGACTGTAGCTTCAAGTTGGGGTTACAACGGCATGAACCAGAGGCATGCTTTTTGTTCTCAAGGCTTGTGTCAACAGAAACTCTTTACGGAATTACAGTCTTACAAAGGAGTTCTGGGGACATTATTGTTTATATTAAAGCTACCGTTCTGGGTTCTTAGTACAGATCCAAGAGTATCTGCTCAACCTGTCCGGAATCAGCATCACCTAGAAGAACAGGAGTACTTGAAAAGCAACATGGTTTAGGTAGCAAAATTCTGTCAGACCAGCCCAGACATAAGAGACAGCAATGTGAAATGTTACAGATCCCTTCCTCAAAAAGCTTGAGATATATATTTGTCACTATCTGTAAATTGGAAGTTCCAATACACTAGTGGTGCATAGAATTCCCATGCTTTGTTACACTTTCCTGAGAGTAAAGTAATTAGAATAAACCTTAGTCCTAGGAACAAAGTTAATTTTTTGCATTTTAAACTTTTGGGCTATTCCCTGACAATCTATGTATGTAAATTTGATTGCTAAATGTTGCCACTTGAACAAAACACTATTTTAATCTATTGATTCCTGATTAAAAACCGTAATAAAACAGATCTAAAAAAATCACGCTAACAAAATAAACTAAATATGAAAAGTTGCATTGAAAGGGCATGTTACATTATTCTTAATAGGACCGTGTAGAAACATTCCAATGGCAGTGTTGTCAAAGTAAAACTACAGTAAGAAGACCCCACAGCTCGGTCACAGTCGGGACCTTACCTGTAACTCTGACTGGTTGGGGTTTTTACTCGTGTACTACATGGCTCACTTACATCAGACATCATATTTGAATACCCTGAGAAATCTGAGACTGAAGTCCTTACCCTATGGTCCACTTCGCCATTAGAGTTAGTGATAAAAGTCATTGGCACCCTGCTGCCCGACTTAAACTGAGAACCAAACGCTTGTGCAAAGTTCTCGATCTGGTAGGTTGCTCTAGGCTCTATGTCCTTCTGAGGATCTATCTGGCTAGCTAACTCCTGAGATGGGATCTGAAAGCTCGTTGAGGATTCTAAGTTTTTCTGTTCCTTCTGGCCAGTCAGTTTCTGAGATGTTGACTGGTAGCTAGATGAAGTCTCTAAGGTTTTCTGAGGATCAATGAGATCATCCAGCTCTTGAGAAGGAGTCAACTGTTGATGCGTAGCCTCCAAAGCAGATAAATAAAAGCCTGGTTGAGAGCCAAGCAACATCCCAAACGGAGGTTTTGGCAACGCAGTTGGCAATACTGAGGTAACGGATTGGCTGAAGCCACACTCGAGTGGAGATGTAGTGTATATCTGTTTGTCCTGAAACAGAGTGTGGTTATGGAGAGTTGAGGACAAGCTAACAAACTGGAAACTGGGTCCGAATGCAAAACCAGTGCTATTGGTCGTTCTTTCAAAAGCTTGTTGGAGGTATTTGGAGTATTCTTGCAACATGCTCGCCTTATCGTTTGAAACAGTTTGAGAGTTAGGACTCAAGTTTTCTTCCTGAACCATCTCTGAATGTTCTCCTGAGCTGTGCAAGTCCACACGCTGTTCAGTTATACTGAAAGGATCTTCTTTCTGGCCTTCCGATTTGTGAGAGTACTGGTCCAAAAGGCTCTGTAAGACTTCATCAGGAATACCGGACTTGTCATGGCAAGTCTTTATTTCACTATTTAAGGATGCTGAATCAATAAGAGACAACGGAGTTTCGTTATCCATAACACTAACACCTGCAGACTGGATGACGGACTGCTGGGAAGTCATGTGTCCGACATTAATTGAAAAGGCACTGTTACTGCTTGCAGTTTGCAAGTATCTTCTTTTCTTTGAAAACTGCATGGCATCATCATAATTACTATTTATTTGACCTGATTTACCGCTTGGACTTTGGAGAAGGCCAATATTTTCTACACTGGTACTGGCTACTAATGAGCCTAGAGAGCCACTCTGTTTCCCAGACAGGGGTTTTTGCCCCAGAATGTCTGGCAGTGGTGATACAAAGTTAAGGTAGTTTTTGTCCGCCTGTTTTCTGCTTCCTTTCTTGAAGACCAATTTTGGCACCTTTTTCTGAAGCTCTTCTACGCCTGTGCCAATGAGACCACCACTGGAAGACACAATAGGAATATCAACTGCATAATTTGGCATGGCCACATTACTTGTAACTTGAGATTCCGCTACTTTGCTGCTACACTTATTTCCTTTGCTTTCAGTGGATACGCTTTTTGTTTTACTTTTTCTCCTTGAGGAATTTGTATTTCCCTGAGACAATGCAGCCAAGCTACCCATGCTATGCGACGATCCGGGCTCCATTCCAGCACCTGCTTTACCTATGGCTTCACCACACGTTCTTCTGTGCTTCAACAGTCTATCAGTCCTCGAAAAATACTGCTGACAAGTGTCACACTTGTATGGCTTTTCTCCGCTATGCGTCCTCTTGTGTCTTTCCATGTGGTACTTCTGGATGAATTTCATGCTGCACTGGTCGCACCCAAAAGGCTTCTCCCTGCTGTGGATCTTCTCGTGCCGCTGCAGGAGGTACTTCTGGATGAAGCCCATGCTGCACTGGCTGCACTGGAAAGGCCTCTCCCCGGTGTGGATGAGCACGTGCCTGCGCAAGTGGTAGGAGCTCCTGAAGGCAGCGCTGCAGTGTTCGCAGACGTGAGGTTTCTGACTCGGGGACGCGACGGCACCTTCCGCGTCTCCCACCAGGGGGGGTTTGGACGAAGCGCCGGGCTTCCGCTTGGCTTTGATTCCCTGAGTTTCTGGCTTTGGCCTCTTCGCCTTCTTGACCTGGGCGTCATGCTTCGGCTCGCCCGAGCCGCCGGGGCCGCCCTCGGCTCTGCCGCCCAGCAGCAGGTCCCGGGAGGGGTGCTGGTGCAGGTGCTGCAGGAGGCTCAGGTCCTGGATCACGCTCTGCCCGCCGCCTTCGCCGCCGCCGCCCCCCAGGCCCGGGGGCCGCTCCTCGCCCGGCGCCCCGAAGAGCCCCCCGTAGTGGTGGTGCCGCGGCGGCTCTTCCTCGTCCTGCTCGCTGGGCTTCTCCTGCTTGATGCTGACGAGGGACTGCAGGAAGCCCCAGGGGCCGCGCTGCGCGGAAGAGGGCGCGGAGGGGAAAGCCCCCACCGGCTCCTTCTTGAAAGTCACGTCCTGGGGGGCGGGCGGCGCCGGGGGCTCGGCCGCGGAGGAAGCGGCGGCGGAAGGCGGGGGGAGCGCGCACTGCGGGGGGTGCTGGGCCGCCGGGGGGGGCGCGGCCGCCCGGGTGAAGCTGGTGACCGGGGGCAGGCGGTGGTTGAACATCACCGTGCCGGGGGGAAAGCCGGGCTCCATGGCCGCCGCCCTCTTGCCGCCGCCGAGGAAACCGCCGCCGAGTTTCATCCCCGGGAGGGCGGCCCGGGAGGAGCGCGGCCCTAAGGGGCCGCGGGACCCGCCGCCCGCCCGCCCGCCGGGACCGCCGCCCGCTCCGCCGCGCTCAGCGACGGGCTCCCTCCGCGACCCGGCAGCCGCCGCCCGGGCGCATCGCCGCCACCCCCACACGCGCGCCGACGGGCGGCTCCGGCCCGGGCTGCACTTACGGCTCCCGCCGCCGCCTCCAGTTAAAAATAACGCCGCGTCCGCTCCACAATGGAATTAACAGCCCCTGCGCCCCGCACCGCGCATGCGCGCCGCGCGGCACGCTGGGTACGGCCCGGCCGGCCGGGCGCCGCGCAGGCGGGCAGCGCGCAGGCGCGATTGTCCTCCTCCTGCTCGCCGCGGGCGCGTGGCGCCGGGGGGGGGGCGCGTGGCCATGTTGGTGGGCGCCGCAAGGCCTCGGGCCCGGCCCGCTCTCCCCCGCGGCGCCAGGGGGCGGGGCGGCCGGGCGCTCCACCGTGGCCCCGCCCGGTCGCGGCCCTGCCCGCCCCCTCCCGCCCGCGTTCCGCCGCGCGAGCCCCGGAGCCGAACCCGCCAGCTGCGCGAGGGCGGCGGCGAGGCGGTGCCGTCCCCGCGGCGATCCCCCGCTCCCCGCCCGGCCCGCGGGCTGCGCTGGATGCCGCGCTTAACCTCTGGTGCCCGGAGGACACGCAGAGCGCTGCCCTACACGGCGCGCGGGTAACGAGGGCACGGGCAGAGCCGCGTTTCTGCGGCGCTAAGGCTGCAACGCCTAATTCAAGTGCAAGCTGCAGCCACAGAATGAGGTGAAAATGCCCAGCTGCAGCCCCTCGGCACCTCTTACACACGCAGTCACCGCTCCCCTTCTGCTGGAGGCCCTGCTGCCCCGGGCACTGCCTTCTCAGGCCCACACTGAGAAGAAGAAACACGCAAAGAAGGCGATGGTCAGAGTATGCGTGCCATCCGGAATGTACAGCACGTACAGAAATAATTCGTCTTCACAGCAGAAATAATTTCCATCTCCCCAAATGCCTTTCTGTGTGTCTCTGAAAATATCCAGAACGCTACATCAGTGTTTTTCTTGTGGGCTGTTAGGTGCTAATAACACCTAAATAAAATCCTGCTTCATTTGTCACCACAGACCGTGGAAGCCTTTCATATTTCCGCAGGATTCTATTAAGGAATCCCAAATTCTATAAAAACCTAAACTGGAGGGCTGCCTTAGCTTAAAACCTTAGAATTGGACATGTTAGTGCAGCCCGCTACTAGTAACACAGACAGAGTGGAAGCAGTGAAAGAAGCGGGGTAAATTCCTTATGATTCTTACGCAAAATAACATATTCCATTATGAGAATTCAACTTGTACACATGAAGTACTTCCACAGACCTAACTGTTAGAAACCTTGGGTCAGATTCTGACATCTTAAAAGTATCCAATTAATGTAAAAATGTAATTGGATGCAATTTCTACACCCAACAAATTTTTTTGAGGGCACATATATAAAACGAGTTCCTTTTATATTTTAAACAGTTTCCTTTATAGAACATTTAAGTTAACAGTGTGTTTTCAGTCACAAATTAAATTATGGAAGTTGAGGACTGTCAGGTTTAGCTAAGTGTTAAAAGACAGACCAGGAATTAAAAAAAAACTTAAAGCAGCAGTAAAATATTAGTCAGTGCCTATGAGAAATGAGTCTGTCCCTTTATTCAGGGTGTCTGTGTTTAATGGTAAGCTGGGATGCATATAAGCTAGTCCAAGCATGAAGGGCAGTAGGACACTCATATAGAAAGCCAACTTTGTCCCTCAGTTATCAAGATAAGAAACCTGTCATTTCTCTCATTCACTCTGTCAGCCTTGAGATACTCCAAGCAGACTTACCTCTGTGTTGTACACCCCATATATCAGGAAGATGAAGAGACCCTGTAAAATAAAATGGAGGGAAAAAGCTGTTAACTCTAATCATTTCAGCAGTAGAAATACCTGAAATAAACTTTCCTGGGAACAGACAAAAGAAGACACACTTCATCAAGGTCAATTTATTTTTCTATTTTTCAACATTATAAGCTGTACCTTGAGCATTTATTTGATAACGTGGGAGTACATCACCTACAGTATTTGTGGTATTCAGGTGTTTGGCAATGAGAAACTTAGCACCAAGACACTAATTAGAAAAAAATAATTTTCTATTTGAATCATCTTCATACAAAAGCCTCAGATAAAACAGAAAACAGGATACAGATGCCATAGCAAAGGAAGGAACAAACATCTCTGCTTTGGTTTTTTTCTTAAAATTAAGAAAAAATGTATATTACCAGATTCCCTACTGAATACACGTGTGTGTGTATAAATACGTAATCTTCGTATTCATTGGGAAATGACCAGTTAACTATTTTATAAATTGTATAAATCTAAACATGAAGAAAGCAAGAAACATGTGAGGGCAGAAAGGCATAATGCAAATAGTATACATTATTTATCCAAGTTTGTTTTTTGTTTCTTTATTTTATTTTGATTTTCTTTTTTTCAGCTTTCTTTGCGCTGCACCAGTATTGGACAAAACAAAGTAGGAACAAATAACACACTCACTGTGATGAGTTTTTGTGAACCTTTTTGCCGTATCAAAACCTCTGTGTCCAGGACCTACCTGGTTCCTGCAGCCTGCTGACAGGTACTGACAATTACTACATTCATTTGTAATTTTGTTTTTAAACGAGCATGAACAAAAAACAATCAACATACTTGTAATCCTGCGTGCAAATAACCTAGAGACAGATGAAGTCATTCTGGAATTGCCCACCAGCAAAATCACTGTTTCATTAGGCAGGGAGCTCATTCACATGATTACTCAGTGCCAGTGTAAAATCCGTGGAACAAACAAACAGTGATTTTGTTTCATACCTATTGTTTAAAATAATAATAATAATAATAATAATAAATCCAGTACTTCGGTTATTTAGTGATTATGTCACTGAACTCAACAAAAAAATAAATTCAAAGTATAGACAGCCACATTTGTGAGCACGTCTTGACATAAAACGTACCTCAGTTATGTCATGTGGCTTATTTGTAAACAGAACCACCAGAACCCTGGGACCCAGCAGCTCAGATATGAGAATTACACACAGACACAATTACTTACAGAGTCAAGTCCCAGTTCTCTCTTCAAATTCAGTGGACATGGACCATTCTGACTCTGACTCCTTTCACAGTACTATCCAAAATCTGTATTAACACTATGGAAAAAAAAAGAGATTGGAAACTTCCTCTAAAGTTACACTGAAATAAAAACTAAATACCAAGGTTATAGGGAGCAAGAGAAGCACATCATAAAAAGCATTGAACATTGGCTACTGGCAGCTAATTAATCACATTGTTCAATATATAGCGACACAGGCAGCACCACAGGCACTTTTAAACTGATCTTCAAAAATTATCTGCAAAATGCTTTAGTAGTAAGCTTTTAAAGATTCATTGAGTTTCTTATACTACCAAAAGCTGTTGGTAACAGCATTTCATGTTGATGCTAGCAATACAAATGTAAATAGTGTGAAATTACATAAGTTATTTGAATGACATTATTTAGCAATGAGATTGGGACCTGATATATGCATATACTAAAAAAACAAAAAGGAGAAAGATGAAGTGCACACCCTTAGATCCCCTTATCTCCTCCATTTTCAAGTTCTTAGGAGCTTAGGGATTTCCCTCCTGGGCAAGAAGTCAGAACAGGGAGACGCCATGGCAAGAGGCAGAGAATGACCAAGAAGAAAAAAAAAAAGCTATTTTCTCAGGCTACCAAATAGTCAATAGAATTGTGCATTGACTGTTACTCAGGTACTTCGGTAAGGAGTCTTGCCATAACCGTCCATCTAAACTCTGATTTTCACTATTTAAGTTTTAGAATATAAGTTCTTGCTCTCTGGCACACTGGGGAATGCTTTATTTTTTCCCCAAGAAACACAGAAATATTTTAATCGCATCTCACTCCATGCACTCTGTGCTTTCTGTATAAGCAAAGATAAACAAACCTGGTAGCCACTTAGTTTTGGATACGTACTCATCCTTACTAAATTCTATTTACTAAATTACTAAAAATCCCTGACTTAGAGTTGGGACACCAACTTTTCACTTTTCCTGAGCTTAATAATAAGTCCTATACAAATGTCACTGCTAAAGATAAGAAGTGCTGTGAGCATCCTTAGTCCTTCATGAAGACTTTTGTTTTGCTTTTGGCATGGTGCCACCAATATGGTGTTGCCCACAGTGAGGTTCTGCAGGTGGCTGCCTCAGCCCTTCAGCTGCTCCAGGCAGGAGGTCAGATGCCCCTAGCACCTGGGAAGTACAATGCATTGTAATAATACAAAGTTTTGGATATAATTGCATCTGTTGGGATTAGAATAATACAACAAAATCCTTCAAGTAAGAAGCACAGAGGCCTTTTTTATTTATTTATTTATTTTTTAAAATATGTTTATATGTTTCCATCTGACTTGCAAAGAGTCAAAGGAAACTAACTGCCTATCAGCACAGAATGAGGCAGTTAAAGAGGTTATAGTCTAGGTAGGAAAAAAAACAGGCTGTATGTAGAGAAAAGAGAACCAAGCACACAGTTGTCATCTTTCAGTTGTACCAAGAACAAATCCCACTTCTCAGTGCGACATCAGGTACAGCTACAAACCTTCAGCTGGGCTCGGAGGCTGCTTTGTGGAGACTGAAGAACAGAATCTCTGCCTGATTCATTGCAGTTCTGTCTGCAGCTCTGTGCAGGGCATACGTGGGCTGCTCAGCTCTTAAACGTGGCAGGCCCTAACAGAACTGCCCAGCTATCTTGAATACGTCAGTCTGTGGACAGTGCTCATCTTCAGCATACCTGTCAGGATCTGATCCAGTTTGGGTGGTTCTACTGTAAGGTGAGGCTATTAGCAGGAGATTATTCTGCTTTAGGGCAACAGCAATCTTCAAGGTGGGTTTTGCTGCTTTGTTGCTGTTTGTTTTCATCAGAAGCTTTTTACCCCTCAGTTTTAACATTTGTCTCCTAACTATTTCTAAAAGCTTCCTTTTGTAGGCAGCACATGTCATTCAACATTATACACTGCTGCAGTCATTTTGTTGAGTAGTGGAGAGTGTTACACAGATACTTTTAATATTTCTAATCTGAGCACTTTTTTGACATACCAATCTTCAATCAGGTTGAATTAGTTAATAACCCTTCTCTTGTTAATCTTTAGGCCTTCATTCTTTCATTTGCGTGATACAACTGAATAAGATTAAGAATTCTCAACTACTAAAAGTCTCACACGGATGCTTCAAAGGGTCAGTTAAACATATTAGCAAAATATTCAAGTAAAAACTATGCATAATTAAAATGAAAATACATTCATATTAAATGCCTAATTCAACAATATTTTGAAGTGTTGCTTCTTCTAGGAACTTAAAAAAAAGTCAATCACTGATAAAGAAGTTAATTACAAGTAATTTTCTGCTGTGCAGCAGAGTAAAAAAAAAAAAAAAAAAAAGTAGTAGATCACAGATAGCAGTCCTGAACTAATTGTGCACATATGAAGAAGTTCCTTTGTTCATTAAAGTAGAAACTTCCTTTCTACTATTAATAGTTTTGCTGCCTGAAGCAGCATTGTGAAGTTCCTAACTCAGTTTACCACTGACTTCAGTCACCATCCCTTCAGCTCCTGTGGTTACCACTGAAATTACTGAAGCCAGGCTTGGCAAACAGGAGGGCACAGAAATTGGAGTCAGGTGAGAAGTGTAAAAAGAAATGAAAAAATGAGCAAAACATTTGTAGTGCTATTGAACTAGAAGAGCCTCAGAAAATCAGCAATTAAAAAAAAAATCAGTCATAGCGAAGACATGGGAGCAAATACCAACTTCCTGTCCAGAATTCTTTGGTTTAGTTTTGGAGATTGATTCCTATCCACCTCAGCTGTGTGTAGAACCAGACAACTCTTCCTTAGATCAGTCATGTTTTCTAACATTTCTGACATCCACGCTGCATTTCCAGCAGCATGGATGAAGTAGAGACGTGCCTGCAAAGTACCACTCTGGCTTCCACAACAAAAATCCCTGTAACAAATGAAGTACACAAATGTTTTTCTTCTGCATTTGTTTTGTACGAATTGCCACAAACGTAAATCTAACCCACAATGAAAACTACGTCAGCACATAGCCAGAAACAGAAAGTCTGGCTTCGGTTTGTCTTGAAACACAGGTTGAATCCCTCCTAAGGGAAGGAGCAGTAACAGTTGAAAAATCTGATTTCAGCTGGATGAATTATTTGCTATCAGAATCCTCAGAATTTAATGGGGAAAAAAAATCCAAGTTAGGATTTTTGGGATGCTGTAGCACCTGTCCTTCTCAGAAACATGTGCTGCTAAGGAGCCACACAGGAAATTACAGTTGAAACTACATAACACATGCAGGAGAGTATCTGGGATCTGGTATATTGAAAGAGCAGCTCAGATTCTTCACAATCTTTAGCAGATCAGCCTTCCTTCTTGCTTTCTGCTGCCCTTAAGTTTGTTTTCAGGAAAAGTCAGCAGTACCATCTGCATAAAAAAGAAAAAGGTATTTTTTAGAATAGTAAGAAAATCTAATGTTTTTTTTTTTTTACAAGTACAGCAAAATTTCTGATTTCCATTAAGAACATCGTCAACACCTTACCAAAATCCTACTGGAGCAACTGGGTAAAAGCCTGTGTTGTAGCTCTGGTTTTGCTGTTGCTGCTGTTTTTCGGCTTTTTTGTTTTGTTTTGAGGTGATCATGGTTCTTATTTCCACACGTTTGAAGAGGACACTCGGGGTTAAGACAGCTAAGGCGTACAGTACGGACTTGCTATTCCATTGCTTAGTACTGCTGCTGTACTTTCTTTCTATACAATGTTGCGCTTGGAGCTCTGGCTGGTGGGAAATAGCTGCAAATTTCTCTCTGCCTGCTTACTGTTAGCAGCCCATAACTTCTTCCAGCTGCCATCTGTTTCTTGTACTAATCATCAGCTCAGAGATACCTTTTCTGCTTTTAAACTATACTTCCTCATTTTAACAAAATTCCTCCAAGTACTTTTATTGAGATAGGGAACAAGCAGAGAAAGACATTATATTTCACCCAAAGGACTCATCAGTGCTCTTTAAACCAATAACATCTAAAACATTTTCTATTGAAAAAGGTTCCAAATCACTTTCTTGTTCTGAAGGTTGTTTTGCTCCACCCTGAACAAGTTAACACACACACTCACGATAAGCGTGAAGCCTATTTGTGGTGAGTTATGTGGTGCAAAATACATCGATTCACACCACATCAAGCTAAATTCTGTTCCTTCTGTTTATCAGAATCTCACCACAGTTACCCACGAGCGATCTAAACTGGCTAGCTATTTTTATATTTTTAAATGTGAGTACAGGAGAAAAAAGTCCAGTAATTCTAAATGGTTAATTTACCAAAAAGTGATGTGCAGATTATACACATCTCTGTAATATAACTAGAACACAGACAAAGTGTAATCCCACTGTTACCATTAGTACAAGTTTAAATTTGTGTTTCTCCACCTCACATACACAAACAAGCACACACATTGCAGAAGACCCCAACGCCAGAAGCTGCTGCCTTCTCTTTTGCCATACAGTAGCTTCAAGCCTGAGGTTACAGTTTATCTCAATCTGTAGACTCTAGAAAACCTTCAGTGAACTGTAGAAAGTGTGATATACACTTGTTTAATTTTTTTTTCTTTATAAATAGGCAGACCCCGTAAATCTGAATGCAATGGATGAAAGAACAACTGGATGTAATCTGTAGCCCATTCAAATCAATAGGATTTCTTCCACATTCAGAAGAGCTTCTCCGACTTCATCCTAAACATTCTTATTTTATCAGAACTTTTTATCATCAGTGGTTTCAATGCATTTATTTTTTACTTTTTAGCTATATCTCTGAACAGAATTCATGCAGCTTAAGCATTCCAAAGATTTAAAAATACACCTATACTTTCACACACTCTAGGGGGTTATCCATCCTGGTTCCATTAGTAGCCTAAAAAAAAACAAAAAAAAAACAAAAAAAAAAACCTCAAAGCTTTCCATCTAAATTCTCTCCAGTCAGAGGGATTCATGATAGACACTTTTTCCTCATAGAGCTTATCTCCTTATTATGTGACTGAACAGTTTTGCCACATCCACCCCTCCACTTTTCACATCAGATTGGTTCTCTTTGGTTTAGATGTGGAGATGCACAGCAAGAGAAACACAGCACTGGAGGCCTCATTCCAAATACATCTTTTCCATTGCTTTAGATTCCCGATGCCGCCCTTCCCTAAAAGCCGAATGCCTCTTGGGCTTTTGCTGGGAAGTTCTGCAAGGATAAGGCTGTTGGCACAAAACAGCAGTTTTTTGCTACAAGTGATCAGAAAGTGCATATGGACAAGGCAGCTGTAAAGCTCTGTCTGTAGCTACTCCAGAGCTAGGTAAGTGCAACTCTCTGTAGTCTACTTCATCTTTTAACATTAATGCAAGATCACCATATCTCTGGCCTGTCTGAAATTCTTGCATCCACAACTAACAAAAATGAGTATAAACCATGCTTATACAAAATACTGTTATCAGAAGTTATTGTCATGCTGCCCCTTACCGGACAGCATGCAGTTCTGTCAGTTCTGAATTTCTGTGGGTGGGAATAAACATTCAGCTCTAGATTTGCTTTGGACATCTCGGCTGTGGCCATTTCAAAATATATTTCAAAGCCAGTTAGATTGCCACTGCTATTCCTGATTTGGGAAACCCCTGATGGGCCTACGACCATATGCTACTTTATTCAAAGCCATACGCTCACTTATTGATGTCATGTTTACTAATCTGAAACTCTTAGCAACTACCCAGACATAGTGTGTGTGTTTTTTTTTTGGGGGGGATGGGGAGAAACTGTTTCTTTTTGTCCTTGTTTTCATAATAAGACCTGGTTTTGATAATATGGAAGAGAAAAAGGACAGAGTTGCCAAATTTTACTCCAGGTGTCAAATACATTACTTTGATAAAGAAACTTAGAAATTTACTCTAAAATTGTTAGGTGTGAAAATAGTTTCCAAAGGTCATGCTTACATGCTCATGTGGTTCCATAACAAATACATTCAGCTTACAATTGGAGGTTTTAAAGAGCCAGAACAGCCACATGGTTGTGAAAGCCAAGATGGATTCTGATTGCTCACACATAATCAAGTTATCTCAGCTATTTAGATTTATACTGCACGTCGGTTGCAAATACGCCTTTGAAATTTTGCTTTCGTTTGTGCGGGTACAGACAAACCACTGTACTTACTTGCTTTGAAGTACACTTCATAGCTTTCCTGCATGAACTGCAGGGAAGTCTTAAATTGCTCAGCTGATGGTAGTTGACCTTTAGAGAAAGAATTGAGATGCACAAAGTATAAAAATAGTACCTCAAAAAGAACGTATAGCATGCTTTCTTACAAAAAAAAAGCTCGTTTGACTGTAGAGCTCATTGAATAATTAATTTCCACTCACTGTCTGAAAATAGACACTGAAACTGGTTATTACTTCAGGATTGACCCACAATGCATATTAACACAGTCTTCACTGCAAAATAAACAAAAACATTTAATTGGGAGGAGGAGGTGGAAGGAATGCCTGAATTTCATTTAGTTCCTCGTTGGATTTTTTAAAGCCTTCACAAGGATGTGTTTTGAAATGGTGAATTTTCAAAGGAGGGATATATTAAAAGAAATTATTTACACCCCAAAGCAACCAACATTTTCACTGTTGCTTGAGAAAACCTGTCTGAAAATTTGTTGCATGTTCATGCAGCATTTCTGTTGAAGTGAGTTGATACTTCAGCTGAGTTCTAAATAATTCATTATTCAGCTAAGCAAATTTAAAGTGACAAGGAAAAAACACTAAGGTCTTCATACATTCATTTGCAAATGGAACAAAGTGCTCAAATGGCAAATTTTCTGAACAGCAGCAATTTAAGTTCCATATTTCAGGTACTCCTCTTACTTTCCCTTGCACCACCCCCTCAGTAGTTGTTACCTACCAGCACATCCATTTGACATTGACAGAGTTCTAAATAGTATTTAATAGTCAACATGTCATGCAGCATAAGCAGAAATAAAACCTCTACACATTTACATAGAGCTCAGTATATTTTTCTCAGCTATGTTTTCTTTCTGCCTGTTTCCCTACCAGGAGTCTTATTTCCCCTCCACCCTCTCCCCCATCTTCTCTTCATACTTTCAGAACTTTTTTCCATCATTGTCACTGTTACTGACTGTCCATAAGTATCACAGTTTTCATGCTCACCTTTACACTCCTCTTACATCCTATGTTATCCTTAATATTACATACACAGAATACAAGAGGAAAAAAAAAGCACCCACACCATGAAATGCAAAGCCACTTGGGGGCAACATTATCTGCAGGTCTACAAGGAGAGGTAGAAACAGAAGGAAAGGAAGGAGTCAAACAAGAAGAGGAACTGCAAGTGTGAAGAAGATGGTGTGAGGCTGCTTCAACAAGTGCAATAAAAATAGATGGGGAAAGATAGACTAACTGTCAGGGACATAGTCCCAGTCCTAGCCAGCAGAAGAATTCTTCAAAAGTAACAGTGAAGAGAAACAGTTTCACAGCTTTCCAGAGTCCATGAATAGGATGTCTTCACAAGGAATTGATTGCTTCACAAGGAAGGAATCAACTGAATGCCTGGGGCATTAAATCCTCCTCTAAAACTAGAGATTTTTATTTGCAGTTCAATCCATTTTTAATCTAACCAGAAGTAAGTTGTATCATTGTACCCTTAAAAGGTGCAATGCCAGAATATCACAACATTAAAAAAAAAAAATCAGATCCACATAGCATGATTTGAACTCTGTTTTAGTTGACCACGCAAAGGAGCTCTGAACATGATGTGCCTGTAGAGGGAGAGCCATTGAAAAGCAAGAAGGATGATAACAGGCAGAACATCTCTCTCTACTGATGCCTTCCGTTTACTATACATGTTTATATATTACCAATAATGTTTAGAAATTCAGTAGCATTTTCTTCTGACCGCTCATGGCACAATTAGCAGTAATTTGAGCTACAGGAGCAGGCAGCAGTGATTCAGGTTCTTTTTCTTTGAAGAACTCTTCCACCACAGGGTCAGTAAACATACAAAGGAACTGAAGAGCTTCCTGTGACCTAAGAGAACTGTAAAGTAATTGTAAGGGGAGCGAAGTCTAACAGCAACATGATTGGGATTTGTTGTTTTGTTTGTTTAGTCACTTCAAGCAAATGAAATCAACAGCATTCCTTTTACATCTGCAAATGGCCAAGTTGTCTGGAGAGCCTACAGATACAAACAGTGCTGCATAGAAGAGGGGATTTCCTACTCTGCTCTCATAGCAAAGCAGAGGGTTTTTCTTTTTTCTTTTCCAAAGATTTCATATTTTTCTTCAAGGAAGTATTTTTCACTGCAAGAGAATGGATTACAGGAAATTTTAATTTAGAGAGACATGTTCCAATAGCATTAACGTATGCCAGGACGCAAATTAGGAGGCTTACTGAGAAGCCGTTCAAGTGACTGTACCACACGTCTTGATACAGTTAATTGCTAGCACACAATGAACAGCATGGCAGCCCCGTGTAGGTCACTAATCCTTTCCTTACAGTTAGAGAGTACTGGAAAACAAAGATTCTGTTTGCAATTAAAAGACGACAGTGTATTTAGGACCTTAGGAAAACTGTAGGTTTTCCAAGTAGTCCAGAGAGTCAATACTTTCCAAGTTTCAGAGGGTGCTGAGTTTTGCAAACAAGCAATTCAGAGGCTACACTGCAGTTCTGTTCTAAGATCTGATAATAAACCCAAAACCAGGGGTCATCAGTGCTACCTACGGTAGATCTAAAAAAGGATGGTCTTAAAGATTTTCAGTCATACAGCACAATAAAGAAACATTTAAATAACTAACTCTTTTTACAATAAGTATATTGAGGTTTCAGTGCCTGGAGAGCATGGATCATCCACCACATTTACTGGCTACACTTCTGTTCTCAGCCTGCAAAGCACAGTAACACTAACACAAAACAGGCTGAGTTTAAGAGCACGTAATTATGAGCCTGTAGAAACTCATTCATCAACATCTGCAAGTTCCTGTGCACTGTATGTTTTACCTGCATCGTCTTCGTATTTTTAGAAAACATTCTTCAGTATTACTTCTAATGGATTGATGTGTTACCTCACATGTGTTTGCATAATATGCAACACTAATTGTATTCATGACATGGAACATTTTCTTTGGCTGACGGACTGAAAGCGAGAACCCTGACTTACAGGATTACTCAGTTAAAAAATAATTGTGATGTTTAGCTCATTATGGAGCACGTGTAAGAGCTGTAGCGCATCCATTCTGGAACTTCAGGGTTCCTGTAGAATCCTGTGTGATTTGTTTATGATGTGGTGATGATTGACTGTCAGTTACTAATAAATGGTAAATAAAAAAGTAACCTGTGATATTAAAGTACTACATTAGCTACATTGTGATTAAATTACAGTAACACCACCAGCTATAAACCTTTATAGAATCTCCTCAGCCATGCAGTAATTCTCCTAACTATACTATTATGTAGAGCACAAATATTTCTTTGTAAGTCCAAAGCAATACATCAGGGAAGCATTTACTGCTAAGGCTAGATTGAGAGTAAATGCATCTTGGGTTGCTATGAATAAAGCTCTAGCTTCTCATTACTTTATGACAAGACACAGAAATTCACTTTACTTTTCATTTAAGCTTTTCTGCTCCAGTTTATAGATGTATGCCTTCACGCTTTTATTCCCTTCTCGCTTCAGCCGTACGTAATAAATGATTATAAATTTTCACATTTGACCACCTCTCTGCTAGTCTCATGCTTAATGCACAAAGTTAGGAAGCTGCAGGTAAAAATTTCACAAACACTTTTATTTATGATGTTGTCCTTGGTAACGGAAATTTCAATGTACTGAAATGAAAAGTATGATTAAAGGGATACGACGTCCTGACAAGGATAGTAGAGGGCAGCCTTCTATTTCCCACTGAAAATATATAATACTTTTCTGACATCAATTTCATAGAGAATAGACATGGGCTAGTCATGAAAAAAAGACACAAACACGTTTCGAACTTCACTGTTGTTGTGCTGTCTTAAATGAAACTTATTCCAGAAATATCTTGCCCAAATAACAAGGCTTTGTAATTAATTTCAAGAGTCAGAGCAAGAGCTAATTTAGCATAAGCAAGATACGGGATGTTATCTTAATGATCTTCCACAAAACTTAGAAAATAAGAACTGTTTCTTCTCCTGTTAAGAGAGATACTCTCTTCTCATTTCCTCTTGTCACTTTCCCTATCGCTTTACCCCTATAATAAGATTTATTGCTTGTAGATTGCGTTTCTGATTCCAATTTCATTTTAGCTAACTTGCGTTGTCCTACACAGCCAGAAAGTTGTGGTATGCTTGAAGCATTGTAGAAGTACTATCCTAATAATGACTGGCTTTAGTCTAAAATCATTTCAGCTTCTTTACTAAGTAGAAAAAAAATACATCTATATAGCATTAAGAATTTCGATCCTGTTTATGCATAGAGAGAAAGGGAAATGAAACTGCACTAAGATTATATTACTAATAGATTACATTAAAAAACATCCCCCGAACAAATTCCTTCTTTCTGAGCAACGTTGCAAATATATTACCTGAGCTTAACATCCCACTTTTATGGGAAGCATATTAATTCAGTGTCACATTTTAAGCAGGTGATATTACAAATTAAAATAACTTTTTATCTTTAAAACAAAAATAAGTGATCACCAAACAAGTTCACCTTCTAGACCAATAGTGTGTGCATTTTCCAAGTGCATACATTGAAACAGTTAACACACCTTTGAAGTCCTGTGTTTTTGAAATTAACAGCCAAACTGGTTCATTCCAGAGAGTTAGAATCAAAACATGCTTAAATATCCTTAAAAAGGATTCAAGAAAATACGCCTTCTACATTCTGGCTTTTTACATTAAAAACCAAGCAACCAACAACAAGAAACCTTATGAACTGGAGAGCACAGGAGTTGCATCCATGAAACACTGAACTTGTCACCTCAAATGACTGTTTTCAGTCCCCCTTGAATTATACATCTGAAACTTGCTTCTATGTTTTGAATACTCAACAGCATACGCAAAGCTCATAGTTTGTTTTCACTATCAGATGGGTTTGTGCACACTTCATACTGAATACTTTCTGTAACTAACATAACTAGCAGGGAAACAGCAGGGTCCAAAGTATTATTCTAGTCCTTGAATTTCATAGGTAAGCACACTTGCACGGCAGCTCTACCAAGTTATACTTGTGCTTTAATACTACTATTGATTTCAAGGAAAAAAAAATCTAGAATATCACATTGGTAGTAAAAAGTTATGCTTCTGAAACTTGTGAGGTATTGTTATCCAGACAGTGGTTGACAATTTACTATTTACTTTCTTCTCCTCACCTCTAGAAATGGGTGAACAAAGTATTCTGTTACAGACACCCAGCCATCACGTTATTAAGCCAAAAAATCTCACTGTCGCACACTGCAAACATTTTTCAGCCTGTACTTCTAACAGCGCCGTACCTTCTTCGCTTGCAGGAGCTGCAAATATTTTGTGACAGATCCCATTTGTTGGCTGGCGATTGCAGAACCCTGAAAAATACATTATGTCTTCTGTCAGTTATTTAAAAAAACACCACAAATTATAACAAAAACAAAATTACCAGCAATTATCATTTGAATGCCTATACTAATCCATTTCAGATTAGCCTGAGGTTTTACACCTTGATATTTTTCCCTTCTTACCACAGTTACAAGTTACTGCGGTCATTCAAATTTCTTCTTTTACAATCATTGCCATTATAACACCAGCAATCTACATTGCTGAGCATTCTGCATAGTATCCTTACTGAAGCACACTTGATTCTAAATGAATTTTAATATTTGCAATTTGAAACCTGACATAAACCCTCAGAGCAACCATGTGGCATCAATTACGTGATAAAGTACACAGGTTACAAGTACCACAGCAGAGCTCACGCTCTCTTTTTAACTCACTAATGTCTCTGACCCCTCTGTACAAAAGCACTTCAATCAACATTCATATATATATTTCTTTTTAGCTTTACCATTTAACAGGCTGTAAAAAATGTTTAGCAATCAATTATACACATCAAGTTGATATCCTGCAGAACTGAGGGTCATTTAAGCTTACAACTACATCTGAAAGAGTTTGGGAAAGCCATACAGGGAGCAAACTAGCTTTTCCCTTTTTGAACCTTGCAAGCAGAAGGACAGCTTAATTAAACCTAACAGAGGGCATCCCCTCAGCCTTTCAGAGGCTTATAGTACAGCCCTAACAACTCTGCTGTTGGGGCTTGAGGGCATTTACTTTACATCTCCAAGCTCTGGCTGTGCCACATACCGTGCCAGTTAGAAGTGTCACAATCAAGGAATCGTATTAGGTAAATTTGATTCTGATCGCAAGACATAATCCAGTGCTAGAAGAATAACCTAAATCTGGACCTGGCTACTGATATCTGGTATGAGATATGGGTCAGTGAACTTAAGTGCTCTATTTGTAATCATAAAAAGAGAGATAATGCATAGGATGCTAAACTATTGCTTTGCCTCCCCTTCATCTTATGAGGAAATTGATGGTCCATATTCTCCTGGAGGGCAGGGAGAGCGTGTGGCTGATTAGGAATCAGAGGGTTGCTCTGACTAGGCATCTTTCCAAGAAACTTCTCTCCTTTTATCAGTATTTTCAGGCAAACGTGAGGAATAAGAGTAGGTTCCTCACTGCTCAACTAAGGTACTGCTTTTAGAAGAGGTTTCTCAGCCAGCTCCATCTATTTTTCTCAGGGTTCATAGGTAATCCAGCTTTTGAAGAGACTGAGGTTCTTCACATTCTTTGCAGAGGCTCTTTTGCCAGCCTCCCGCTGAGCCGCCATGAAAAGCTGCAGCAGCTTTGTAGCTTTCTCACAGGGTCGCTGACAGGGTGCAGCAAACTTCCTTTCACAAGCACTTTACTTTCACTAAAACTAATCTCGTAGCATCAATACCAATTCTGCTGCCTGTTCAGGAGCTTCTCAATAACTCACGGTGTCCAAATATTTAAAAAAATCCATTTCCCTTTGACATCTTCGTTTTCAGTTAAGTGCTTACTTAAAGGACAAGTCAACAGTTAAACAAGAAATACAATTGAGCGGTGTGATTTCTTTCTTCTTCACTGCAGTCTTCAAAATTAGGGCAACCAGAATTTTGTCTAGAACTGTACATAAAGTGCATAGCATATGCATTGGACAGAACACAAACTTTAAGTATATCCCACACATCCAGCTTTGGTGCTCATGCTGTAGAGTTGACAAGTGTCACATGCCTCAGATTCCTCCTAACCAACATTTCAGGAGAAAAAGGATTCTGGAAAATCCAGAGAGATAGTAGATCTGGTCAGAAATCTTCCCCAAAGAGGGTTTGTGGATGCACAAGTTAAATACTAAAACATGGTTCACTTTGGAAGAAAAGCCTCAAGAATATTGTCCTCTTTTTTGGTGGTTCTTAACCTGCATTGAGCATTTGACTGAATTATTACAGATGCATTGATCTGACTTCAACCTGAAGTTACTAAGGTTTTATAAGACTGCAATAAAGCTTTCTTTGCATTAGCCAGCCAAGCACATAAACATTTTAATGAACTGTTTTTACATGGTTCGTTGAGTAGCGCCTGGTCTCCTATAACACAAATCACTTCTCTGTCACATCCAGTCCTCTCGTACCAGCCTTTCTTTTCACCACACAAAATACAAATTGAATAGCATTTCTATGGAAATTCAGTGAAGACTACATTTTAGTCAGTATAGCTCCCTATATTTAAAGTTTTAAAGCTGTTGAGTCACGTAAAGAAATTCCCTGGCAGTCAAAAGCAACAAAAAAGAACATGTAGAAAAGCAAGCTTCACTGCTATCACAAGCTAACTGTCAGGGACCACTACAAAATAAGCTTTGGAGCTATCGCACTGCACCCTGAGCATTTCAGACAGTGAACTACGGTGTTGCCATGGAGCGCTGGGGGGAGCTAAATTGTCATTAATCATAGAACAGACCATCTACCAAACAGGTATTTATTTTATGCTGACCTAAAGCCCGGAATAAGCTACTGAAATCAGCATCAATGCAGAACAAATATATTTGGAATAATTAAATCACATTAATGATGACTATTTTGGTACATCCTAGTCAATCTTTAAAAAGCAACATGGAAAGTATAAAATAATTATTGTGTCATAAAGTCTATCTGAAAACACATTATGTATTTTTGAGATTAAAGATTGGTTTTAACACATGATTTAATAATGAATGCAAATTATGAATGAATATTTAACAAACCATATCACGTTTTATGTCTTAACATATCCTTCGCCATTACTGTGAGTGAATGAGAAATGGCTTTGTGATGTATTGTCCTGCCGCCTAGGGCTCTGGTGTTTTCACCTTGATATGGCCTTTAAAATAAATTAATTTGTTAACGTTTAAGAACTCTGTGTAAGGGTTGGCATAGAACATTTTTAAGTCTGTCTATGATTGAAAGAGCCACGCATTAATCAGATACCATTTATATTTAAAAGAATTTATTTGGCCAATTGTTCCGTGAGAAAGATTGGGAAATGTTTATTTCCAAATTGAGTTTAGGACTAAGTGGTACTAATGGTACAATAAAGATGTTATATGGTGTTAATATAACCTGCGTATTAAAAACATAATGAATTTGCTATTTATGAACCATTAAGTTTTACCTCAACCCTAGGATAAACTTCCTGTCATTACAAATCTATTAATAATTTTTGTCTCTTCTCTTCATCCTTATTCCCATCATTGCTTTCTTCTATATGGTCACGCAGTTGTATTGTGAAGCTCTTTCTAGAGTGAATTAAAAAATATTTTAATCTTATTCTGAGCAATATCTTTTAATATTGTATGGCTAAGTGTGAGCTTCACTAAATTGAAGTTTTAAAGAATAAAATAAATAGGCAGGATCAAGCACCATCTGCCCCCTGAGCTGCTCTGCTCCATGTCCTTGCTTAAACCGAGCCTTGTGATTGCACACTGAAACTTGGACTTCCTCAAACATTCACACTAGTGTCTCTTCCTTTTGTTTCTAAGCAGCTAACACAGGTGAGATAAGCCATCCTACTTAAGGAGGGAAGGATTTAAGAAGCCAAAAAGCACATCAGATTATGAAGGGAGAACTAACAAAGCTTAGGTTTAACCACGTTGTCCAAATGTTAGCCTCCAACGTCACACTAGCCTCTAACAGTAAACTTTTTAAGTCCAATTAAGATAATCAAGCTTTTTTTTCCAATCAGCTTAGAGCAAAGCTAAGGACACTCATCTCCTTAATACCACACAAGGATTTCCAGGGGAGACGCACGAATCTATGCACACAGCTGCTGCCATTTTGAAGTTCCTCAGAGAGGAATGGTGCCCTCACAGCCTCACCGCTCACTCCGAGCCAGCCCAGTGCAAACCAAAGCCAACCAAAGCACATTCACAGACCTGGTAATATTTTATGTGGTGCCCAGAGGTAGCCAGCCTCTGGTTACCGTATGGAGATAAAGCAGCCAAGGAGATCTTTTCATAGATTTTACGCTGTCACTCAACTCTTTTGTGTGCACTAGGTGCAGCCTAATGACCCGGGTAAGCAGCATTAAAACATTGTGTTTCAATGTACACTAAAGCTATAATTATGAACATCACCTCACCTGAGGCAAAAAAAACATGAGTCAAAGTTCACACAAGCCAGCATCACAATATTACCTTCATATTCACAATATGTCTGCTCTGCTACACACACACACACACAGCTTCAACCTCTACTTTGGAAGTCAGCAGTTACACCACGTCCAGAGAAAAAGAAACAAGCAAAACTTAGTTATGTGAGAAAGCATTATTTGAATTGTTAGGGGTTAAATAGCAGACAGAAATAGCTGGTTCAGAAAACAAGAATGATTTCAGAGTTTTTGCCTGAAAACTTAGAAGTGAAGAAAGCAAAACCAATTCCCAGCTGAGGTATAGACAAAGATCACCCTCCCGCAGGAGTACAGCATGATAAGTAGCCACGGTGAGAATCACTGTGATCAGTCAGAAAGGCAGGAGAGTTATTAGCTTAGCCCTGAACCTCCTACTTAATGTGGGGCCAGTGGTGATAGTTAACAGACCCTGGCTAAGGTGACAAGCTTTGGACCTGCTTGAGGAAATCCAATTGAGAAGCAGCCAAGAGGAACAACAAGCTAGAAACAGATGTTCCAGCTACCAGGATGTGCACACATTTAACCTGAATATGTAGGAAAAAAAAAAAAGTATTATTTTCAATAGATAGCAATTTCATCTCCTTCTGCAGCTCAGGTACTGTCGGATCTCATTATCCACAGCTAAAGTGCTTCCTTCACATTTCGGAAGGGAGCTTAAATTCAAGTGAAACTCTGAGTGATAGCTACTGAATAAAGAACTCAAGGCACTAGGCTGATATTCTGAAGCAAGTTTTAGTATTCAAGCAAAACAAGGCTAAAGTCATGGGAATACAAAAAGTTGAATTCCAACATGGAGTTAGAATAGTTACTAATACACATTTAACACCCAGCATAAACAGTCAAGAAAGCCAGCTTGCTTAGCAGCTGTCAATTCATATTTAGCAACTGATGCTGATTGAATGTACTTTTGTCAGGAGAAAACTAGACTGCTGCCAAAATGGGACAAAAACAGGTTTGTTAAAAGGAGCTCATTATATTCAAAGGTGATTTGTGCCACACGCAAAAGAAATGCACACAAGACTAGCTTAGGACTTCGACATATCTGGGCTCCATAGAGTACAAAGCAGAGTACAGAAGTCCTAGGGGATGATATTATCTTATATAAAATATATACTTTGCTCTGTATCTTCCTTTGCAGTTCCATAAATCTGTTTAACATTCATGAAAACTATATATGCACCTCAAGAGGAGAAAACACTCACTATGCTGATTTTTACAACAAATTCACTATTCTCTACACAACATACATTTGGTCCACATTTCAAAGACATCCTTTCTTAGAGACATAAAACATCACTAACTAGTTACTGCCAAATTCGTTTATGGTTCTACATCGAAAAGTAAAATAAAATATGAATAAGAGAAACTTGTACCAATGATTGGTTGCAAAATGAGTGCACAAGAAGAAAAGATGTTGATAACAACTATTTTGTTCTACGCCTTTCTTAACTTCTGACCCAACGTGGGGGGTAGGAGTAAATTAAACTGTTCCCTCAGACTCTATTTTCTGTGTCAAAATAAGTTACAGGAGTACATCTACGTTCCTTCTTGCTGCCATTTCCAAAAGTAAATTATCTCAGTAATTTCCAAAATTATCGTAAATAAGTCCTTTGTTAATGTTTTTATTACTTCAAACTAAGGTAATGGTGTGACAAACTACTCTTACATTTAACTTAAAACAAAAACCAGAATCAGTTGCCTTTCTTCATTTAAGCAATGATATGTAAGGTGGAAAAAAAAAAAAAGGGGGGGATTAGATGAGCACAAAATTAAAAACTACTCTATGCAGCCACACCAACATGCCTCAGCTGTTCCACAGCCTGCTTTCCACAAACTACAGTGATGAGTAGATCAACCCTACAGTTACTAGCATCAGTAATACTACCAGGTTTAACAGTGCTGAAAGGAATCCTAATTTCAAACTAATCAACAGTTCAACTCCTTACTTTGAACCAAGGCCCAATGAAAACCTTTCCTATCAACCTTGAAACCCTATCACTACATTGACCATTCATCGCCACTTTCAACTTCATTAGTCATGAGTTATTACACTTACTGTGAGATTGTTGAGCCTCAAATTGGCTCAGAAGTATCTGTAAAACTTTTGGATTATTTTTTGAAGTGTTTGTAATTTCTTGAGTATGGACAACATTTTTCCAGAGTTCTTTCCCTGAACAATGAAAGGTCTGAGGATTACCTGTGGGTGCCACAAATACTTTGTGTACAGCTTCATGTGGTTCTATTAAATTAATAATGCATGAGGAAGTGTTCTTCAGAGCACTTTGCTCCTAAGGAAGCCTAGTTACTGAAACAGGTAACTAACTAAAAAAGTCATAAAGGCCACTAAGATTTCCTCTGGCTCCAGATTGAGGCATACATTTACATGAAATTTAACACTTGAACTATATTGTGAGTATGGATATAGGCTATGGGGAAAGTAACAGCCAAGAGAGTTACCAAATATCATCCCTTTACAGAAGCAAAATTATCTGGGACCAAGTAAGAACTTATCAACTTGTAGAGCTCTTTGTCACGTGCTGCAGTGACTGGTTTTACACAACCATCAGATAGCTTGCAAGTTAGCAATTAGTTTGCTTCTACAAGATTTCTTCAGTAATGGAAAGAGCTGAAATTACAACAGGCATTTCACTGTCTGTCAGACTGTACTGTTGTAATCTATTTCTATGTTTTTTTTTTCCTGATTCTGTATATGGCGCTAGATTGGGAGTGCAAATATTATCCTCTTCCTTCAACTCCTAGAAAAGCAAAAAAATATTTCCTTGTTCTTTGTCACTTACTGTTTTGAAACAGCTTCTACATTTCAAATAGGCTCTCAATTTCTATTTTAATTCATCTACCAGTAAACTGGGAATCAGATTACTATGATCTAGGAAATAATCAACGTCCATATGAAATTCTGAGTGCCTTCCATAGATCCTAAACAATACTACTCCCTGAAAAATTAGCTCATGAGGCAGATAAATATCAAACAGCACATACAGGGTATCAGAATGATCTTTAGTCCAGTGGGCAACATCTTAACTCGTTCTGTGTAAACTGAAGGTTTAAAAACTTCTTTTCTTAATTACTTATAAGTGTAATGTTAAAAATCAGTTATCTAGTTGGACAGCTCACCTGTGTTAAGATTTAACACCAGAATCTTCTATCTCAGATTCACCTTTTCTCTAGGGAAGCATTTGTAGAAGTCATGGGGATACAGAACCACCTTTTTGTTTGTTTGTTTGGCTTGATTGTTTTGGATTTTTATTTTTTTTTTTTCCTCTCCAGGAATATCTAGAAAAACAGTTACTGCAGCCATCTCTTTTTGCCCTATGGAGAGCTGATAAGTTTTTATATTGCCCACAGGAGCATCAATTCAATTTCAATACATTCTGAATATATTCCTGGATCTATACAGGTATTAAGATACTTTGCACCTAACCTGCGATTTTAAGTGAAGTAGTATCTTATACTAAGTCAGAAGAAAAAAACCCAAACAATTCAAAACAGCCACTTCAATTTTAAAAGTACAAGCTAAAATACCCTCAAAGATTGAGGGCCATTTTACCTCACCAGGATAAGCTATGTTTATTATCTTGCATCCAAGTTAATCTTATTTGGTTCTAAGAAGAAATATCTCAGTGCAGTGGGAAGAAAATGAAACTAATGAAGAAAAAAAGCAAACCACAGAGGTGCCACCTCTACTGCTTGTAACACAAATTCTTAAAATCAACGTGCAAAGAAAGAAGAGTAAAACCAATGTCAACTCCCAGCGACCTTGTTTTCATGTATTTTGCTCAGACTTGTGTACTATCATTTCTTTGCAATCAAGCTAAGGTACCTTTGTTTTCAGCTCCACTCAAAATATAATTTCCTGATCTAATCCTGTTTATTACCAGTGTGAACATTTTTCAGTGTAAAAGGTATCCTAGCAACATTAATGACTCAAACATTAATTCTTTAAAAGGCAGTATATATCAACTTACTGAAGCAGATTCCTTCTTGTCCCCAAGTAACAACACCAAAAATGCGCTCAGGAACAGTGAAGGTCTTTCTCACAGAACCTCCTTCCCTCCTCTGAGACCAAGGAAGTATAGTCACTTTGGAAATACTTTAAAATTAAACCTAAATATTTTCCTTTTATGTGAGAAAAGGAGAACAAGCCTATTAAAAAAGAAAGTATCTGAACGATCCCACGTAAAAGACACCGTTAATTTGATGATCTGTTGCTTTAACATACTTGGTCATACATTTAATGAAGTATTGTAGTAAGTAGAAACAACATGCATTTCACATCAAAATATTTTATATTGATATTGGAAATGCAGATGCACGTGCCTTGCAAATGACTGGCGTGTTTTAAGTACAAAGTTGATTGACACATGCTTTCAGTTAATGATGGTAATTATGAAGAATAACAACTCTAAACCACATCTGTTCAATGTAACGATCTTGTTGTGCTATGCAGATTACACTGAGAGCTGTCAGAAATGCCATTTTACCACAGATCATGCATAAGCACATTTGGAAGACAAGAAACAGATTAATAAGCATCAACACTTCTCTGTAAACACTTGTTGAAGAGAATAAAAGCTATTAGCATTGAAGGAAATGATACAACAGTGAATGCTTTTTCTATCAAGTCTGAAATAAGAAACCACAGGAAGGACAAAAGTGCGGGCTGGGTCCCTGAAGAATAAGTACCCTGTGGTACTTCATCACCACGTGGAAAACTCAACACCCACACTTCACATGAGCAACCCCTAATCACATTCTCTTTGTTTTTGATAAATTCTCACTCAACATCTTCCTTTAATGTGACACTTGATAATATACAAATAAACACTTTTAAACTGCAAGTACCTAAAACACTGAACAAAATAAATCTAAGCAAGCGCGGAAATAAATCTGTAGGTATTCTTTGTCCACTGTTTCAATCCCATTTTAACATTTAAAAAAAAAAATAGTGCTTTCAGTGTGGTTAGTATATTTTAATTGTGTTATATCAAATGAAAATTGAAACTAAAACCATTAAGTGAAGAAAACTGAAAACAACTCAGTGATAGGCACTATAGCTTTTTACTGTACCATTACTGTAGGTACTTTCATTCAAAAACTTTAAGATTCAGGGTCATGTTTTTTCTATAACAAAGGAGCATGGAATTGTAGGCAGGCTGTCACACGATCACAGACAAGTCATTAATGTAACATGACTTTGTTTGCTTTCGTGTGACACAAGACATTACAAGATGTACTTGACATGCAATATAATTGTAGATTAAATAAATAACAGGATTTCCAAAACAAAAAAATGTTCCTATGGGTATTTTTCTCAATCTATTTCATTTCAAAAGGGTAAGAAAAAGTTAAAACAAATTAATTGGAGAAGTATTTTTCCACTTATGACTTAGTTATTTCTAAATAATCAATACAAACTTGCAATTTTGTACAGTACAGTGCAGTAATAGAAATTCAGCAGATAATCTTTTTGGCTCTAAGTATTTCTTTTCTGAACTTTTCTGAATGTCCTCTTGTTCACAGACTACCACGTTGGGTAAATTGTATAGTTCTTTAGTCAGACAACCTGCAGATTTAGTCAGTTAGCATCTACTATACACCTCACTCACTTTGAAATTCAGCTTAATTGCCAACATATGCTCAAAGATTTGTTTTGTCTTTAATATTTATTGATAATGCTGATACAGTCATCACAGACATTTCAAGCTGCAGATTAGCCAAAAATGGTACATGTCATAACCAAAAATTTCATGAAGAGACTATTTTCTACATATTATAACCTACAGAATGTCTAGAAATAACGGTACAGTTATTTTCATGCTCTGAGCTTATTCAGTTTCCAATAAAATGGATCAATCTTCCATAGCTAATAGGAAAGATGCCCACGGAATGTTAGGTCTGATACTTTGCAAGCTGTTCCATCACTGGGGCAACACAGGGAAATGTTTCAGAACATATTTTCAAACCCTGAAATTCACATTTATAGTGTCTGTAAAATCTGATTTTAATTTAAAAAAAAAAAGAAAAAAAAAAAAAAAAAAAAAAAAAAAGAAAAAAAAAAAAAAAGAAAAAAAAAAAAAAAAAAAAAAAAAGAAAAAAAAAAAAGGGCAGCTACCAGGATTTTAACACACTTAGCATTCCTTCTACCAAGCTATTACCAATAATTAACATTCAGTGATTGTTTATTGCAACTGTCAAGCAGAAACAGTGATTTCACTTAGCCAGCAGCTTGCAAACTGTCACTGGGTGAGCCAGGGTTACAACTTCTTGACTAAGGGGTGCACCTGCCCATTAGAACCCTCTTCTCAGGGGAGGGCACAGCACGCTTCCTAGTGCAGGAGGAAAGCATTCTTTAACGCAATATTCTTCATCACAACAAAAATGTAAGCCTGAACAAATTTTCTCAGAAACAGCTGCTTCTATGGTATCTTGGCATTTGAGTAAATGATTTGCAGAAATTCCACAGGGAAGGAGGCACTTTAAAGGCTGCCAGGGAGTGTGATAGGGGCAGAAGAAGAGTGAAGAGGCACAGCTGTGACAGCTGAAAGCAGGATAAGCTGCACTGATCTGTTTCTATGCTTATCACAACACCCATTAATCAATTCTAATCACAGCAGGCCCACCAACTAAACTACACTCCACCTCTCAAAAACTGACTACTCAGCCTTGTAATCCTCTTGAAAAATTGTTCATCTGAAAAAAATGTCAGGGGGACACTGTATTGCTTACTTTATTAAAATGTAGATATTTGCATTAAAAATATCAAGCAACAGTTAACATATCCACAGACTTTTCTTCCTGACTGTGTTCAATATTTCACTAACTTGAATTTCTTCCATGTAATTTTAAATTTTCCTTTCTACCTTCAATAAGCTGTGCTATGGATGGCCATCACAGGGAACTGAAGGTGAGCAGTCGACAGACAGGACTACATATTCAAAGCAGACTACAGCATAAAATGGTTTCTACCCTATGATTTTTTAAATGTAACTTCATGTAGAGCTTTCCTTATATGAAAAAATAGATCTGGAATTACACTAAAAATATGACAAAATACACGAAATTAGATACCAAGTTGCACTAAAGCATCAGTTGTGGTGTAGTTCACAACAGAATACCTTTTGTATCAAAAATGTGTTTTAATCAGCTTGCTTTTCTTTGACACTATAGGTAACGTGAATTTGAGTTGTGTTCTGAACAAAGGACTGTAAAGACATCACTGCTCACTATTTGCATATATCAGCGGCTCATCCAGATTTGCAAATTCTGCAGGTTTTGAAGGAGTTGTCTAATTTGTTCAGTACTTAAGTTGCAATGATACTTATTCACTAGAACAATCAAGTAAGCAGTTCTGTGATTTGCTTGCTTGTTCACTAATTTTCCAGTCATTAATGCATTTTAATCCCTGCTTTTTTTGAATCCAGCTCTGTCTACACCAAAACATAGTTGCAGATTCAGAGAACATAAAAGAATTAAAGGCATAAAGAAGAAAAACATTTCTGCTCAAAGTAAGTTCAACAAGATGTCCCATGATGACATATGAACATTTTTCCATAGATTTCAGAAGGCAAACCTAACAGAGAGATCTCTCGGAACAAAGAGCGCAGATAACTGAATTTCAGCCCACAGTGCTTTGTTACACAGAATTCAGTCCAGTGTTGACAGGCCAAAAGCTTTAAGTTCAACTAAACATCAAAGAAAACACTTAGTCAGAAGCCTGGGTACTTAAAGCCACCACTTGGAAGGATTAAGTGTGCTTTGTGCATCTCTTTGCAATGTCAGTTTAAAGGCTGGAAGAAGGCTTTCAGAATAATCAAAAAGATATAGAAGCTGGAAACCCTTTACAGTTAGTGGTACCTAAGTGCATCTAAAGAACACGGCACTTATTAGAAAATCTCACATATAATACACCATTTTAACAACCTCCTTATTTATGCAGCTGTCACATCTTTGAAGAATCGTATTCGACCTTTTTATTTTAATAGTGGTGTAAGTTAACAAGAGCTAGATACTGCTTGTGCCACGTCTGGAAATTTTACTGTTTACCATAGAGTGACACAGGTCTTTTCCAGAGACCACATTGCAAAGCCATGCAACTTATATGGGCCTCATCACGCTTGTGTTTGCTAAGTGCATGCATTATTTACACAGCATCAATAATTTCCTAGTTAATATACAAGCAAAAGAGATCCTGGAATAATTACTGGACAACAGCACAGAATAAAGCAGCTGTACTACTCATTCAAGTAAACAGCAGTCTACAATTACCACTGGAAAGGAATATGCTTATTAGTTTTTATTATCTACGATGGTGTCAATTGTCAAAGAGGGGCAGGAGACACCTTTCGTGTTAATATCTTAAATTCCTTCTACTACCAAGCCAAACTTTTGAGAGCTGCATATGCTCTTCATGGAATATAATGACCTAATTTTATGTTAATGAAATTATTCTGATAAGTGGGTAACTATTTTATACTCACTGACACTGCAGAACAGACACAGTAAACATGCTGGGGAAATTCAGGAGTTAGAATCACTCATGTAAACTGTATGGAATTTGTAACTACTTTTCATTAGGCCCATGAAAAGCTCAGTAAGTACAACATAAATGCATCATATTTTAATGTGCATTTTATCTTCATACCTTCATCATATTGGAGATTTCAGGAATTTGTTAGGTCAGGTTTATTTTCCCCCCAGTTTCTCGCTCTCCCTTCAAAACTGGTCCAATTCACCCTTCTCTTAGGTGGTGTTTCTAAGGAACAGCAACATAACATAAGAAAACCTACTTGTATTATATAAACAAACTTCCTCAGTTAGAATTACCTAAGGACGTTTTTTTTTGCACTTATCTTCTGTCCCTGAAGTCTTTGGGATAGAGATTTACTCTATGTTCAGAAAGTACCTACTACATGCTAAGCACTGATGCAATCTAAATAGCATCAAAAAATACCTTAATCTAACAAAATTCCTGATGGAATCTTTGCAGTGGCAAATTACAACAACACTGTATCCTTTTCAAACTACTTGTGCAGCCTTAGTTTTTCTTCACACTAAAACAGAAACAGCTATGTAACTTTCATATGAAAATAAATAAGAAAACCCAAAGGTCGAGAAGTGCTTCCAGCAGACAAAGCACAGGCTGTGCAATTGCAGGCAGCATGAACATCAGCGTCGACATCTCGTGAAGATGGAATACATCACTGTGCTCTGAATATTGTGATATTTGAGAGCGCAGAAGTAATAGAAAACAGATCAGATGTGCACACACACAGAAATGCACTCACTCCTTTTTAGCAAAGAAAACAGAAATCCATTACATACTAGGTTTAGATGCACCTAAAAGGAACCTAATAACTGAGCCAAACCACTGTTCACACAAATATGGCTTTCATTGGCCTCTTTTGATCACATGAAGAGTCTTGATAGTCTTTCAAAAGAAGTGCACGCAGCTCCTGATTTATGCAAATTCTCAAACAATACAGTCAGAGAACATGACTGTAAAACTGATTTTATTCAACACAAAGCTAATTTGTGCAGTCACATTTTTTATGTAACTTATACAGATATGTTTTCAATTCGATAATAAGATTTTTTTTTTATTAGTATTATTGTGACTTCAGAGCCCAAACAGAAATGGGAAAAGCTGTTGGTGTACTGCACTATATACTGAATTATCTCCTACTGGAAATGCCTGCCAGATGACTCCTTCAAAACCACATAGCAGATAAAGACATATCATGAGTCTCATCATGCCTTCAGTCCCAAACAAACATCCCAGTTGACTTGAATACACCAGCCACAAGAACAAGGAAAGATGAGACACTCAGGTTACAGTGCTATGCAACATTCCACATTTCTAGAATATTGTGGTGATTTTCAATGTTCACAGTCTTTTAGATACTATTAAGAGTGCAATTTTTAAAGAATTTTTTAAATAATTCAGACTTTTTCTCTGAAAGTACCAGTTATCTGAAAAACCAAGAGAGAAGCCTGCTATTCTGTTTTCCTTCTCTGGGCATTTATGAAGAACGGATCCCTGGTGCCCTTACAGGCATCCAGTGCACTGAGAAGTGCCCTCTGAGGACACAGCATTGCTAGATTGGAGCACGTAGCCCAGAGCTATCTTAATTCTCTGGACTTCATAACCTACCAATAGAGTGTCATAAATGTGTTTTATGTATTGTGCATTTGACTGAAGCCTCATATTTCTTAGACCACTGCTGTAAACCAAAACTCTAGTTTCAAGGAGAACGAAAAGGGGTCATGTAGGAGACAGATTTAAAAGCAAGTTCCACTGGGGTTCTAGGTACAAGCACAAGGAAAACAAAACTGCAGGGCTCACCTGCACACAGCGCTCCTAAGCTCAAACAGTAAAACCTCCTTCAGCTATTGTCCTATACAAGGTTTTTGTCTGCAGTTGGTCTCCAGAAAGTTAACTCTAAGTTCCAATACAGCATTATATATCTGTGCATAGTATGTACTAAATTACACCTGTGTGACAGCTCACATGTGACTATTCTCTCAATATTAAAAATACAAAATGGAGAGGAAAGATCCTGCAGAAGAATCTGTTTCTATAGTAAGGACTGTTCTAAAAGATAGAACTGAAGATTTGCTCTGTATCAGAAATAGGAATATACTTTCTCCTCTATCTGTTGAATAGGAAACAGTTTCTCACCTTTGCAAAGCATTTCAGATCTGCTAGATAAGCACTGTCGATTCCCATGTAATCTCAGCCCCAGCAGGAAAACGGAGGTAGCATTACGACAACTCAGTAGCATCAGAAGTTAGAGAAGTCGAGCTGCAGCTATTGCAATCCAGTTATATCAGTGCTCTGCAAACAAAAATACTCTTTTGAAATCTGATCTGCCAAGAAAGACACCTCTTCCTGGCTTTCTAAGAACAATTGAACAAACCACAAAACAGCACCCTCATCTTCAAGTGCCAAACTTGATAGACACATCAGGAGACAACTTTAATACTCATCTGTCTGCAAAACGCTCAACGTCTCTCATTATGCAAAAATAGCCCTTTTTTTTTTTTTAGTTATAGAGATGGATCTGCTTGTACAGGAACATACACAAAAGAAAAGTATCCTATAAACAAAACTTTTTGCTAATACAGTATGAAAGCTAGCGATGAGATTGCTCCTATAATCACTCAGCGACTGCTGCTGGCTCACAACATCCAAATCCTTATGAGACACTTCCATCTAGAGGCTGAAAGTAGAATAACTAAAACCTGCTGTAAATTGTCACACTTCAAATGCCTGAGACTATCTTTTAGTAAACAGGTTAACACTTGACCAAGGTTTTCCACTATCTTATTAGATAGAATTTAAGAAAAATCTCTATCAAATATTCACTTTCTTTAAACTAATTTTTTCAATGAAGACAAGGTATAGCCAAGCAGATCCTTTCTTTCACTGCTTTCTAAAATAAAAGAAAAATCTCCACCAGCCTCTAAGAATTCTTCCTGCCCTCTGTTTGTTCTGAAAATGCTGTTCACAGAATGTGCTGTCAGGTGTCAGAATTAAGGTGCAGGTTAGTACAAAAATAATAGAATTGTGAAATAAACGCTAATAAATGACAAATGACTTTGGACAGAGAAGTACTGAATTCGTCTAGGCATTAAAAAGTTTTATTTGGTTGTATTGTAGGACTAAGCAGGGAATTATCCCATCTATCTGCTGACATAGTCGTGGCTCTAACAACAGCATAGAGACATGGTGCTCTTTCTACTAGAATGTTTGAGGGGCCTACAGTCTAACAAAAGCTATGTCAGGAGGTCAGATCCCTCAGTACCACATGAGCCTCCAGCATCTCTGGGTAATCCCAGAAGCCAGTGTCCCACTAACATCACAGCAGCGTGGGTTCAATCCTGTGGTAACACCTTAGACAAGTGCAGCTGATTATTTAGACATGCTTACAAAAGTTACTTACAATCAAGAAATAAAGGTAAATGATCTAATACCCAGATTGCATTATTATTTGCTACATACTGCAAGCCTCATCTTTTCTTAGTGCTAGCTAATAGCATGTCATCAGCAGGTTTGTATAACCATCTGGATTCCTTCTCCCGGTGAGTAGCAAAATGAGAAAATCTTGTTGCATAGCAGGATGAGAAGCACAAAGGAATGAACACCTTTGCATACCTCTCTTCGGACTACATGCTCCAGAGTGGTAAGTATAGCATAAAAAGTTTAGCTTTATTACATATAATGTACATATGCAGGTCACTCTGACAGTCATATCGCGTTCTTATTTCCACAGAAACCACAGCAGATACAAAGACCATAACAAAGCTATTTGATACAGCAAACTCTCAGATACAGGGCACTATTTTTCAATAATCACAGAATGGCCAGATTTGGAAGGACCTCAAGGATCATGAATCTCCAACCTCCTGCCACATACAGGGCCACCAACCTCCCAGATTAATGCTCGACCAGGCTGCCCAGGGCCCCATCCAATCTGGCCTTGAACATCTCCAGGGACGGGGCATCCACAACCTCTCTTCCAGCACCTCACCACTCTCTCACAGTAAAGAATTTCCCCCCTAACGTCCAGCCTAAATCTCCCCCTCCCTCAACTTAAAACCATTTCCCCTTGTCCTGCAGTTATCAACACTTTCAAAGAGTTGGTTCCTCTCCTGTTGGTAGGCTCCCTAAAACTTCTTCACCACCATTAGGTATAGATTTTCACCAGCTGCAAATAAGAGCCCAAACGCCATGCTTGCACAGATCTGCACAGCCAACCACTGCTGAAACATCCCACCCACTGCCTCACTGTGTTCACATCCACTGTTTGATCTCCAGAAATGTTCAGAAAGCATCAAAGAATGCTAATGGGTGCCATTTTTTCCTCAGGGAGGAATTCAGTGGCACATTTTTTCTTCACACGGACTTCCATGTCAGGCACCATTTTGCCATACTGCCCCTTTGCTGCCACCTGTCATACAGCAAAAAAAACTAACAAGGTAGGCAGGAAGGTTCAGCTTCCCCTGCCATACCACCAACATAGACCTCCGATTTCACAGAACAACATAATAAAATAGGGGAAATAACTTTAAAAACAGCCCTCATATATATATGCATGTATATAATACACCTCATATACACCTTATGTAACATGACACACAACATGCACTACATGGACTCTTCACCATTTGATTAATCCTCTTGTACAAAGATCGGAGATTATGGGAAGAGATTAAACTTGCATATTACTCGTTGTAATCAAAAACTGAAAGCCAGATAAGTCAACACTGATGAAGCTTTTCTGATTCTACTATTTCTATTAACTATTTAACACATTTTTGAGAACATCATCTCACAATTTCAGTGAGAAGAAGCACACACAGATGTTCTGAAATGATTTCCTTGCAAGTGTGAGACAGCAGTGGACAAATAAAAAGGAATATCAACAAACTGAGTCCTATTTTCCAGTCGCAAACAAACCTGATAAAAATAGCTCCAGAGAATGAAAATACCTTTAGTATTATTCCCTAATTACTGTCCTGATTTGGTCAAGTCTGCTGTGCAAAATTTTCTTTTAGAAACTGCTTAGGACACTTACATATAGCATACTTCATAATAGAGCTGCAGGGAACTCTACTTTTAAAGCAAGATAGCTTTGCTTCAAAGCACGCAATAAGTACATTTCAACATCATAATTTATTGAGCTGACTTGGGCTTTTCTGTCTCCTTGCATACATGGCCACAAACAGATAGTACAGTCATGCTGCAAACAAATCACAGTCAGAAGAGACCCCTCCATATCATATCTGGAGCTACATATGTGACTTCACATTGGAGTGCAAGATTTTGCACAAATATGCTGTATCAGTATATATCACAGTTTCTTTTTTCAAGTACCACTTTATGAATATTGTTGCATGCACACTAGAGGGAGTTGTAGGAGCACATTAATTTCATAGAAAAATAGAGGTAAAATACCACACATATCACTACGAAATGACAGAATTTTAAAACCAATTTAAGGTACAAATAGTTAGGGAATGAGACCAAACAAAGTTTTGTACTCAGTCAAGTGTGTCAGTGCCATTTAACACATCCTTAAATCAATACAAGTAAAGTTTCAGTAAACCTACAGACTCTTAAACAGCAAATCAAAACAATCATGGTTACTTTGTAGGTTTGGAAATTTTTGCTTGGTTGCTCTTAACTTTTGAGGCTTGTCTCTATTCTATATATATATGTATATATATACATATATATATATATTTTTTTTTTTTTTTGCATACAGATATGCGTGTATATATATATACATACACACACACACACATATACACACACATATATCTGTATGCAAAAATACATTATAATATAACAATACATTCAGATAGTAACATATAACAAGATTACTATTTGTTATTAACCTACTAGAGTTGTGCAGAGATTAATGAAGTAACATTAGGAAACTGGATGAAAGTCATTTAATGTATTCTTCAATTTTATATGTTTGGAGTTTTATTTGTTTGGGTTTCTCTTTTTTTTCCACTATTAGAGATGACTACAAGTTTACTTGCTATTCCCTTCCTTTCGTTCAACTGTTCATAAACTTTTCTATTTATATTTGCTTGTACTTACATTAATTGAGAAAATAAAAAAGAGCCTTACGAGATGGAAAGATACCTGCAAATATTAGCTTTTTGGGTGGTTTGCTGCTGCTGAAATGTCAGCTCAGGAGATCTCTTTCTGTTTTGTTTTTGCTGCAACAGTCAAATTATAAGAACATGGATTAGAATATACATCATTATCATTTCCTGATCTGGAATTTAACACCATCACAAACGCAGACATGGCAAAACAACAAGAATGAAAACAAAAAATTGAAGACTGGGAAAACAAACAAATAACAAAATCTTGTCACATATACATACCAAGTCTTAAAAATAGCAGAAAACATATAATTACTTAACATATTTGTCTTTTTTTTTTTTTTTTTTAAAAAGAGGGAAAGATCAGGACTTCACTATCTAAAAGGCATCTGTCTCAGTTCCTGTGAAAGCTAGGAAGGGAATTCAAATACGTTCTAAAACAAAAAACCAAACAACATTACCACAATGAGATTAGAAAAGATATGTAGATTTCTGCAAGAAACAAGACTCATCTAATCACAGTATTTTAGAGCATATAATGAATGTAAGGTAATTTCCTGTCTAAAAATAGCAGCTTATTTGCATTGAAGCAGATGTAGATTCCTCTTTTCTTGAGGGTGATGTTACTGGATCAAATTAAATGGCAGCCTGCTGGTTTTCTTCTCCTGCAGTTCTCTTACGAGTTAGTGAGAAATGGCATTATACATCCTTACTTTTTAACACTGTTACATTTTCTTTATGAGGCATAACTGGATTATGCCTTTTTATACAATGTCTCAAAAGATGAGATTATTTGAAGGCTTCTCAAGTAATCCAGTATTCATATTCTGAAGATGCACTTCTCCCAGGGTGATTATCTTCACTAAAAGAAAGATTATTTTACCCTATTAGGGATTAAAATGAATTGTTAAAAAAAAAAAACAAAACCAACAGTAAAGCAGAAGACCAGTGGTCTCAGAATTAACATAATGCATTGGTAAATGTACATACAGTTTTACCTGAACTCTGACTGAAGAATGTTCTTTTTCGTGTGATAAGGGAGAACATTAAAGGTAAAGGAAAAAGATATCCCCACAAACTATTGAATACCTCAGAACACAAAACAAAGTACACCCCACTCAGGTCTCTGAAGGTTTCTTCCTAATGCCTTCCCCACTGCCCCTCCTCTCTGCGTTACTAACTAAGTTTAGGTCATAGAAACCCCTTCTTTGCAAATACATGTGATTCAGATCTATAGGTTCCTGTGGTTGCAACTGAAGATAGTTAGCAAAAAAAAAAAAAAAAAAAAAAAATGGAAGACAAGGAGACAAAACTTAAGTCCCAAGAGGCAGCTCATGAAATTCTCCTGGTGACAGAGAGGCTGCAGACTCATGGTCCTGCTGAATTTGCAAGAGCCCAGAATAGCAGGAATTGGCCACAACTGCGTGAGACCACCAGCAGACATTCACATAACCCTTACCATATCCACTAAGGCATTAGCTGCTACATACAAAGGCTACACTGTGGTGGTTCTAGCTCATACCTATCTCTAACTATTCAGAAAGGCACAAATGTTCCTAACCATAACAATTCATCCCAAAATCTGCCTGGCACAATCACAATCCCTTGATTTCTATAAGATTGATCAACCTATGGTTATAAATATACCTTACTCTGATGCTTACTCTGATGGTACATTACACGTACAGATTACTGGAGTTTCAGCTCAGCTTGATCATGTATTAACGCAATATGCTCTAGCTTATTCTGATAATGTATAGTATAATGTATATTGTATGAGTGAAGTTCTTCGATGACATAACTGTAACAAGGGCACCTACTGAGGAGAATACTAGCAGAAAGTAGATTGTGTTGACACATTACATAGGAGTGCAATTGTAGCATTAACAAGATGAATTGCATAAGCTGATTTAAGAAGCTATATGGCGATGGAAAGTGCAGCAATGACAGCAGAGTAGCAAAGTCCCTGGCTGCCGCAAGTGAGTGCTTGCTCAAAGGAAACAGCCACGGGCACAGAAATAATGGAAAAAATCTGCTTACCTTAGGAAGGCTTCAGGTATGCAGGGAAGTCCAGTGAGATACCCTCACCTCTACTGCCAACCCTTAAATGAGGTCCAGTCACTCAAGAGCACTGCATGCACCTGAGCTCCCCAGGGTTGGCCCTGCCTTCCCACCAGGTGCTCAGTAACTGGTTCAAACCATGAATTAGCTCTTCTGCTACAGAAGCCTAGTTAGTACAAAAGGGAGCAAGACAAGCTGTATAAGCTGTTAATAGTATTTTCATTCATTGTTCAAAAGCAAAACCTGATATGATTGAAGATGCCCATCAACCCACTGATACCTCCATTAAAACTATCAGAAATCCAATTGCTTGCATGGTCTTGAGCAAGAGTAAAATCTGAAAATCAGTTTGAGCCCTGACTCGTGATACACTTGACCTTCTCTTTTAAAAATAAGAGTAGTTGATAAACTCTATTATTGATACAAAGAACTATAAAAACCAAGATATTTTCTGAGCATTAAGCACAAGAAAGGCAAGCATGATTCATCATCTGGCAGGTGGATCATCACTGAGTAAAAACCAAAAAACCATAACATCACTAAAAAAGCAGAAATTGAAGACGACAGAGTACTACAGCATTAATAGATGTGTGGATCAGATCACAACTATTCGGCCTCTAAAGGTGTGCTGAACTCATAGGGGAGAGCTGAACTTAGATAAAGATGTCAATTTTTTTGTTTCACTTCAGTTCTACAGAAGATAACTTCTTTTGGTATTTCAAAAAGCTCCCAGCAAGTATGACAAAGGAAGGTATCAAAAGCAACTTTATACAGAAGAAAACCAAAAAGGAATTTACATTTAAAGTTGTAAAAATAAGTTACAAATGATCTAGATTCATTCTCTACAGCATTAGCACAGATGTAAATGATTCAGAAAAATCAGTTACAGTACTTAAAAACCTCCAGCCAAATACAAAATTACACATTTCCAAAAGTACTTGTACATCAAGTTCCTCTTCACTCAAAAAAGTACAAAAACTGGATAACTCAATATACTTTGTTAGCCTCTGAAAAGTCTAATAAAGCTCTTGCAGTAAAAAAGCGATTAAGCAATACCACATCTCCACTGAGGAACACATTAGTGCATACAATAAATACATAATTTTGATGGTAGCACAGCACTGCAAGACGTTTTTGGACAAAGTAGTAAGGTACACTAGCTTTCAGATAATACATTACTAATTCAGCATGATTACATTTCCCTCCAAAGCAGAAAAGTGCAAAAATGCCAAATAACAGCCATTTTATTTTCAGAGAAAAAGCATGATTGACTCCCATCACTGTAGCCCATTCATAGAAAATAATTCTAAAAGCCTGAACTGTTCTAAAAGACCAACGTTCTCAAGATGCTGCACACTTTCCCTCACAGGTGAAGACGATAGGTATGAATATCTGGGTTCCAAGCTTTGATATCAAAGAAAATATTTATGTTTCAGATCCTAATTTTCTTAACACTATTGTAAGATGTGCTAAGCCCAGGTCTCCTGGAATCTAGTGTTAAAGAATGAATATTTTCTGTTAGTTTTCACTGGCTCTAACAAGCAGACTAAAGCTAAGTGGTTAAAGAATATCTATGGGGAAAAAGCAGAAGGAAGTAGCTGATTGGAAATGCCATTTTTCAGCCTAGCAGAGCTCCGTTGTTTGTAATGCTCCCCTCATTCTATAAGTAAAAGTGCAGGAAATAATCCACAAGAAGGGCTAAGATGTAAATCTGTTCCCCATTCTTTTAACAAACCACATCCCAGTAAAAGTCACAAAGGAATACAAAATACTGATGTATAACAAACACCCATGTTCTTTAAAATAGTTCCGAAAGTAGCACAGTTAAGTCCAGGCCAGAACACAACATACATTTCTAGAGAAATTATACCTCAGAATGAGGCAGAACGGTAAGCCAATCAAATATGGGATGAGAAAGCAGTCAATCATATTGTGCTCAATAGAGCACAATCTTCTAAAAATCAGTGATGTGGGTGAAACCCTTCTGCATTTATCAGTGGGAGTTCTGTTATATTTGTTATAAATCTAAGTTTCTGTTACAAATCTAAGTAACTCATGTATATGTATACATACACACACATACATATACATATACAGAGTCCCTTAGATTTACACAACACTTGTGAAGGAGGTAGACGTGCACGAATTCAGTCAGTTACTTTCTATCTTTGCCTCATTTTTCACTCTGTATGTGTGAAACTTGAACCTCATCTAGTCCTATGCCTGTAATACTCTTACGCTCTACTTTTACTTGTAAGTTGTGCAACACTCCACGGCCTCAAAGGATGACTTTACTAAATGCTATGCTTCTAGTTCGCTATGAATAACACTCAGACTGAGTTGAGCAAACATAACTTCTAGCAACACAACATGAACTTGCTTCAGAGTTGAAGACCATCATCACTGCTACTTCAAGACCAGATTTTTCAATAGACTACAATAAAATAAAGGATTTATAAAATACTTGACAATGCTATTTGATATCTCTTTCCCCTACATAAACAAGCACAAAAGTTTTTGGTTTTGTTTTTTTTTTTTTGTCTGCTTTTTAAATGAAGTTGGTATTTCAATCAGTGAAAGGCATAAAAAACACCTTCCAGCTGCTGTAGCCCTACTGGGTCATAATGCAGAGAAGAACAATGTTAAGAAAAAATAAAAATAGGTACCCGTATCATCTAACTTATTCCCAACTGCCCTTACTCCTAACTTTAGGCACCTAAGTTGAAGGCATAAAAGGAAAAGATGCAGTGTCCTAACATGTTTATACTGTTCCCTGTTTTTTCCCCCAACAGTTTTTAGTATCTTCACATCATATCAAGTTCTATTTCAGTGTTGTTTTCTTTGGTTGTTCATCGCTTTTTTCCCCCCAAACTTTTGCATTTAATTATTTATTATAAGCTTATTGAATAGAAAATTCCTTTTTTTATTAACACAAAAAAAACTATATTTTAAACTCTGTCTTAAATTTCTTTTTTTCCTTGGGAAATTCTAGGCACTTAATATCATACAACAAAGTTATTATTTTCATACTATTTACTAACCAATACTGCAGTATGTATTAGCATTCAGTAATATGTTACCTTCACTTCACGGAAAGAAAAAACATTTCCCTGAATTCTTGATAGCAGTATTTTATACCCACTCTATCACCCTATCAGGTGAGAGCTCCCCTGAAAGTGCAGGTGGTGACTGGAGTTTATATGCATGTTTTGGAACTCCCTTCTGTTTCCAAGAAAGTTCTGCTTCACCTGTTTCAACTCGTCTTCCTTCAGTCTCAGTAGTTTCTTTACAAGCAACCTGAGATCTCGGTTTTAGCTGTCCTTGTTCAAGTTCAAAACTCAAAATAAGTGAATCAACAAGACAGTCCAATTCATCTAAGTTCATAAACGGCATTGTTGTTTTCTGGAAAGGATTGTTTGCAGAAGCAGAAGACAATGCAAGTAAACTGAAATAATTGTTAAAATATCCAGCTATGATAGAAATCTCTCCCGCAAAGCTCCTGAGCTGGCTCGTATTTCTGAACGACCCTATGAGAAACAAAAACAGAATGAAAGGTAGTATTCCACAAGAAGAGACCAAGCAGCCTTCCTTCTCCTTACTATACAGATTGCCTTTAGTCTACAAGTTATGAGCTAGGTAGGTAATAATTCAGGTAAATACCTTGTAAGGTAGAAGAAACAATCTGATGCACTTCAGATAGACACCGCTCCAGTTCCACATATTTCGCAGCGATGTTAGTGCTTCTCTTTATTTCCTGAGATAGCCATTCTTCTTGTGCTAAGTGAGACTGTATTCTTTCCTGTATTAACAAACAGTAATTTAAAGAGACCCAAATACATGACAGCAATCCTTAATAGTTAATACACTGTTCCAGACTTAGTCACACAAAAGTAGACCACTGAAACAATGAATAAAAGGGATGTTAGATTACTGAAAAGCTCTGGGAAGAAGTCTTGACAGGAGGGAAAACAAACAAACAAGGTAACTAAAATCCCAAGACAGGCTTGGTTCTCAGAAGGTAGATTAAGTTATCTCTCCTAGCTTTTAATTCAAATAACCAGCAACAACAGCAATTAATTATTGCAGTAGTTACCCAGTTTCACTAAAATTACTGAACTTCAGGCCGTTAATGAACAAAGACAGAAGAATATATAAATCACCCTAGAAACAGTAAATAAAATCAAGCACTTTTAAATGGAAATGCAGTGGCCAGAAAAGCTGCAGTGTTCCAAACACAAGAATGCCCTTAAGGGAAGAAGTGGAATATGAAAGTTATGTAAGTATATGAAAAGTTATCTCTTTTGTTTGTTTGTTAAATGCACCTTTTTTAGTTTAAAATCCAATTTCAAAGCACAAACCTGGTGAAATATTTTACTTACCTTTCTGCAATGAGAGACATTACTTTCAAGGAATCTGGCCAAAGCCACAGCATTATCCTTAATTTGACTTTGAATCTACAAAGGAATATTACATAGTACATTTGAGTCAAGGCACAGGAGAAGTACAACAATATTTCAGAAGCAGAACAAACAGCACACCAATATGGATAATACTTAAAAGCAAAAGCAATGTTTTTTGCAACATAAGATGGAATTTTTTAAAAATAAAGTAGTTGACATTGTTCTCCACCAGTTAACATATCTGCAAAATTTCATGTAAGTTCTTAATATAGGAGAACCAAATGAGCAAACTTAAGTGTTCGTTAAAGAAAGGTTCTCCTATAACTATTATGCCACTGCCATTTTAAGCAGTGGTATAAGCTTTTAGCTCAAACTCTTGTGTTCTCTCTCTGACTTCACAGTAGCTGGAGACATTAGTTAAAACATTACTCAACCACAAAGCATACACAGGGCTCCTGCCAGTAAAAAATAACCTGCAGCAAGTTAACAGTGTGATTTGGAACGCAGTTTGTACAACTCCTTTTGCTAGAAACATGAAAAAAATTTCTGCAAGACTTCCATCTCTCTCATCTCATACTTCTGCTACTCAGTGTAAATTTATTCCACACAAGCTTTCCAGAAAGAACTACAGAAGAATAAAGCAATATGGTAAAGCATCTCTAAAAACACACCAGTAATTTCTAATTTTAATATTATCTCACCTCATTTTGTGGATATTGTTTCACTAGTTCTTTCTGCATCATTCTTGCTTTTTCTTGTACAGTGTTTGTAAGCAACTCCAGCCCTGAGCCTACTCCATCGTGAACAGCACGTATAAAGTCCTTGTAAAGCAAAGAGTGAAAACATGATTAAAGGAACACATATGGCCACGTGTAACACTGTAACACAAAGGAAAATGCAGCAATGACAGCAGAGTAGCAAAGTTCCTGGCTGCAGCAAGTGAGTATTTCCTCAAATTAAACAGCCATAGGAGCAGAAACTAAGGGGGAATCTGCTTACCCTTGGAAGGCCTCAGATATGAAGGGATCTCCAGCAAGATACCGTTGCCTCCACTGCCAACCCTGAAATGCTGTCTGGGAAGGGGTGGACCCCTTCCAGTCCACCCTTCGTGTGCACTTGAGTTTCCCTAAGATGGCCCTGCCTTATCACTTAGCTAAATTACTTAGCATTTCCACTACACCTTGGAAACAAAATGGACTTTCCATAATGGACTAGAAATACACTTGGTTTTTTTTGTTGTTTGTTTTTCTACGCAATTGTTCATTGCTGGCCTATTTGGCCAAGTGTGATTCTTGAACAACAGAGGCTCCTTTTAATTTTATTCAGATTTCTGAAAATTCAGTGCGTTATCAACAGAGACTCTTGATAAAAATATTGAACTTATTGAAATATGCCTACTTGTATGAACTCAGTGCAGATGCAATCCTGAAAGTATAGCATTCTTACTTGTGCATGAAAGTTGTACACACTTAAAAGTTCAGAGCTTCTTGATTGTATGATTTAGACATGTTTGGTAGTTTTGAATTTTATTTTTTTCTCTTCCAGTACTACAAGTATGAAAGTATACTCATCTTCATAAAAATGAAGTATTAGATGAACTCAAAACTTTATTCCATTTCTTAAGTTGTTTGATGTAACCATTAGACTTACAATCACAACTACTCAAAACAACTGTGAATGTCAACACTAAAATTACTTCATAATTAGGTCCTACGTTTTAAGATACTTCAGAGTAAAGAAAACAAGAACTCCTCAAAAGCTATTGTTTGGGACAAGCCTTCATGCTCAAGTATTTCTCATACTTACCTAGAAAGTCATTATTACTATTAAACTTTTTCACCTGTAAACTGACTGTAGAAATAGTGTTCTCTTCAAAAAAGGAAATATCAGTTCTCGTGAATACAGCCAGGTGTCCTATGCATTTCATCGTCTGTTTTACTGCTTCGTTGACTTTGCTCTGTGCTTCTGTTACCATTGAGGATATATCTGAAGAACATCCCTTAGAAATAAAAGTATGTCATTCATTGAAACTAGAAAGTATATGTTCAAAGAGCACACACTTTGTGTAGTGCAAGTTCGTAATGCCAAATAACTCATTGCATTTTCAGATTCATATCTTCCCACTTGCACCTGTTTCTCTACTGCAGATAGAAGCCAATATCTCATAACCTTAAAGAGACATGATATTATAATACTAAACACTTTTAATAGAATTAGCCTTCCAGCAGCTTGTAATGCTGTAACATGATGAAAAGCACAGCAGTGACAGCTAGACATTAGGCTGCTTTTAGCATATGTAGTTAACATTACTTTAATACACAGGATTTCTCTACACAGCAGCTGAGCCACATTCTCTTTTTTTCCAAAATGCCTACTTTACCTGCAACAGTAACTGTAAATAACCTCCCAAGTTCTTTACTTCCTGTTTTATTTCTTCATTAGTCTTCATAGATCCAATGCACTTCTGCACATTGTTAAGCCAAGTCTTGATCAGTACCACAAGCTGGTCAAAAGCAGAGGTAATTTTTATGCCGTACAAATGAGCATCATGGTCAAGAGAGATAACTACAAAAGAAATAGGACATTTTCAGAATATCTCCTCAACAAATGGAAGTAGGAATGTTTATTCTTCCCATCACCTCACATATGGTTGCACATCTGAAAGGCAATTCACCAGTAACTTTTATCTTAAAGGTTATGAAAGCCAGACTTACAATTTTTTTGACAGTCTTCATCTTGCTGCTCATAGGCTTTAGAAATGGCAGAAACTCCTGAAGAAATTGTAAACAAATTACTCAGGAGATGATCAGCAATGCTCTTTCCTCCTTCATGATTCTGTTCCAGTAAATCTAAAGCTGAACTTACAGCTTCTTTGCAAATTCCCGGAAGAAGAGAATCAAAAAAGTTTGGGCATATGCTGGATTTATTCTGTGCACCTGTACGGTATAAATTAAAATACATAGGCATGAAACTCCACAGAAATAAGCAGACAGAAAATCTAACCATTGTGCATTGTTTCTTTAGAAATGTTTAACTGCCAGACATGCAAGTTTAAAAAAAAAAAAAGTGTATACGCAATTCTGCACAATTTTTAGGATTAGTCAGTACAGATTCCACAGTGAAATTCTTTAACGTAAATCCAACTTTTTCAACAATGGAAAACATAGACAGAAAATGAAGAAAACAAGCCAACCTACAATAACTTCATAAGCACATTTGGAAGACTGAAGCATCTAGGGAAAAACAAGATTTATAAAACCCGACAAAGAGCCAGGGCAAACCTTAGCAGCTAAACGAACAGCAAAGATTCAAGCACATTCTCCAAACAACTGTACCAGCATTCAGCCACTGGCAGTTTGTTTCTTGAACTGTCATCATTCTCCCGTAAACCTCCAGTTAAGCATAGTAACATTGCAAGTAAAACTCTCATTAACAAAAAAAAACAACCCAAAAAAGCAGTTTCAAGTGGTGGTTAGAAGCTTTTATCCTAAGAAAGCATAACTATAGAAGCAAAGATCCACTGTTAACAGATTAGCATTCTGAGCATGGATACATTATGATCGGGACACTTTCCATTTTGTCCCCCATGATTATTGCAAGTTCATGCATTATACTAAGTAGTATTTCCAAGTTCTCAATATAAAGTGAACAGTGATCTGCCATACAAGTACCTGATATATAGGATGCTCGTGTGTTCTGCATTGGCTGCAACTTTATACCAGACAAACATCCAGAAATTCTCTTGTTCTTCATGAAACTCCTACTTCTGGAAAGGATGAGTGTCAATATATTAAAAACTTAAAGTATCTCACTCCTAGCTCTTACTGAAGGATCAGTGAATGTTAATATCCACCAGGCAATTGTGTGTGTATATATATATATATTTACATATACACACACTTTCAATTCGTTGAACTTGTTAACACAGAACCTGAGATAGACTGTCCTTCTTGCTCCCTTGCACTACACATAAGGAATGTCAAATCTTAGCTTAACACATGGAATTCTATTTCATTCACCAGTATGCATGACTGACACAAGTCAGCTGCTGACAATGCAGCAAGGAAGCCAGTTTCCCTTTGTTTTCTCATTCAGTTGTTTCTAGAGGCAGAATGAGAACAAGTACACTTCTGAGGTTCAAGAATACACACCTACAACATTAGGATACTATCCAGAAGCTTCAGACAAGGCAAAGTGTTCCAACATTATTTAATATTTAGACTAAAAAAAACGTTTATTCATGGTGTTCTTTTCAGACTTGTTTACTTGGAATGATCACCATTTTACCATCAGCTGAAGTGACCTGCTTTACAGCAAAATAACAATAATCAGCTGCAACCCACTTGCAGAGCTGTAAGGGAAGCATCAATTAGCATTCGTATTACAACCAACAATTTGCACAATTCTAGAATCACAAACACTGTTACAAGTCTGAAACTTCAAACACAAGGTTTTCAGATCAGCTGCAATTCATTTTTTAAAAATATTGCTGTTGTATTAAAGAGCCATGAGTAAAACCTGAACAACAATATATTTTGCTCCATACCAATACCTAAAAACTTGGTTCGCAAAGCCTCACACACGTTTTGGCTGAATGCACTTTTGGGTCTGGGGGAGCCTCTTTTCCCCTTATTTCTTGTCCATTTTGGAAAAATAAGGTAATGGGCAAATAGAAGATCTCACTAACATGGTGTATGGGAAAAGTAAGGATGGTAACAACAATTTAAGTTGTTGCCTATTCATGACAGCTTGTGCTACTAATTGAACATGCATTGTACCTTACATCAGGTTCTCCACAGGTTAATCAAAAATCCTATGCTAGAGGTAAATTGATCAATTTCTGGAGATGGCTCTGAGAAGATAATTAAGGACAGCTTTTATCATCAGCTGATTGTCAACCGTTACACACAAAGCCTGCTGGCACTGATTACTCATCCATTGCTTTGCACAAGCTCAGAAATACTACTGTTTCATCTTCCAAACTGCTTCAGTGAGAATGCAGTTCTTATTATTACATTGACAACACGTTGCATATTAAGACACATTTTGCAAGGGAGCACAGTAAAACGCAGTAAGATTTCACACTTAGTATTAACCTCCCCATTCCTCACATATGTTTTCTTTTACATTAATTTGGTTTTAATTTAATTTTTCATCTAATTCGTAGGTTTGGCATTATGATAATCTAAACCAAAAAAATATAAGTAAAAGATTGAGTGACACAGAGGTATAATTATGCAAAGTAACTTCTGATTTGTATTGAACAGCGGTGAAGGAATTCCAAATGATCACCTTCTTCCAGAAAGAGAAGAAACTGAGGCATCTGAAAGGTCAGGTTCCCACTCATCAGCAGGGTCATAAAATACATCAGCAGCTTTATTGCTATCATTACTCTGGGAAATATAGGAAACAGAGGAGAAGGAAGGTTAAGTAGAAACTGAGAGATAATAAAGCATACAATACCAGGATGAAGACATCATGCTTTGCTGTACAGCAGTAGATTTAATCACAGAATCACAGAATTGTGGGGGCTGGAAGGAACCTCCAGAGATGATTGAGTCCAATCCCCCTTAATGTCTTACTTTTTGTTAGGAAATGTGTAATTTAAAAAAATAACTAACTGACATTTAGGTTGAGATGCAAATTTTTAAAATGCAAAATGAAACAAGAGACATTTAGTGAAGACACTCTGCTGTTCAGCATCTTCAGATACAGGATACAGGAATACCAAGTAAAAATCTTCACAGCTCTCTCCATATGACAACATCTATTCAAATTCTGTGTATGTAATTCACACAAAAACAGATATAAAAATAAATTTGTAGTGGTTTTAGCCATATTTTTGCATTTGACACAACCTCTGCTTTTGTCAAGAGTCAAACAGGTTTTAGTAATAAACACAGTGTGCTCCTAGCACTGGAAATTTTTGCATCTCTCAGAACTACATTGTAAAGGAATGTTTTCTCTTCCATTGTTTTCTGGTTTTATTTTGTTATTTATTTTTTCCCTTTTGATCAAGGCAGGGAAAGATTTTAAGTATCTGATATACATATATCAAAAACCAAACATACATATACAACAAATTAGATAATATACACACACATATAGGTATATATTGAGGGTTTTGTGTGGGGCTTTTTTTTTTTTTTTTTTAAGATCACATAGCAAAAAAAAAAAAAAACAAAAACCCACAAACCCAAGACTCTCCTTATATGATTACTGTGATTACTGCAATATCTTCAACAAAATGTTACTGCTCATTAGTTAGTGGATTTGCTTAAGTTCTTACTGACCTCATAGAGTTCTTTCATAGCTGCTAGTTTGCATTCAAATTTCTCCAGGCTCCAGAAAGTTGCTATGCGCAGTTTGATGTTACGAACCTGTACTTGGACAGAAGACACCAATCCTGTTTTATCATCAATTTTGTCATGCCTGAGAATTTGAGGAAATAAGAAAAAAAATAAAGTAGTAAATATGAAGTACTTGTAGGTAGATCATACAGAGACCAAACATTTGATTACAAGCCCAGTAATAGTTTAGGACACCATGTTTCTTACAAAATACAAATATTAGTTTCCATTTTAAGTACATTTATATTTAAAAGAGAAAAAAAAAATCCTTGCAGTCATAACCCCATACTAATTCCTAGGTCTCAAGAAACTCAAAACCAAATATGTGCTATAAACTTTTGTTGCCAGAAACATCTGAAAGCCACAGTAAAACACCCACTCATCCCTACTATTGTAGCCATGTTTACTGCAGAGATTCTCCTGCACTGTATCTGCACTCCTGCTAAGGATATCTGGCCATTATACAGAAACAACTGGTCTCAAGTGCTCAATATCCACTGCATGCATGTCCTCAGGTTTTCACTTCAAACTACCCCTCTTGGGTTAAGTTTATAGGGCTACATCATAGTGGCTGACACACATGTCCTGGTTCAGTTTTGCCCCAAATTAGAATAATTTCCATTGAAAAAACATCTCCAAGATCAGAAGTTTCATCAAAATGAGTGATGTATTTCATGTGCCTTTGGACCTCTCTGATACGTGAGCTGAAACACGATGAACGAAGGCATCATTCACCCCCAAAGCATGCTTGATCCAAAATGAACTGCCTAACGTCAACGTAACTTGATTTCAAAGTAATACAACTAAGTTACACATTCCTCCAGAGCTAGGTGGGAAAAGTGATCTGTCATCTTCAGAAATCTGTTCAAAGAACATCAAATAGCTGATTGCACTTCTAGAATCCCCACCACATGCACTTATAACCAGCTCACTCAGACACTTACCTGTTAAAAATAGTGTTTTTCCCTAATTCACTACTAATGGTGTTGGCCTCTTTGATCATCACAGATAACTTCAAAGAATTCCAGTTAAGAGGAGCTAATAAAGAATAAAATGTTTAATAACATACACAATGATCAAGTAGTGTAATGCAACAACTTAAAGGTTTAAAACACAAAACAAAACCACACACGGCATCTTGTGTGGAATTTAACCATTTAGCTGCTCTGCATTTTCTCAGTAAGGAGGGGAGAGGAAAAAAAACAAAACTTCCCAAATAGACAACACTTGGGAAAAAACAGAAGAAAAATCAACCAAGAGAAAGGTATATGAAGAATAACAACTTCACATTAGATACTATAGATTAAGCTAATCTGATACAGGAGACTAAACAGAAGCAATTGTTACTCCAGTTTCTCCAGTGGATTAACTCCTAACTAGTTCAGCCAGACTGAGAAAGAAATCTTAAGTAATTGGGGTAAATATAGACTAGCTGGAAACCCACCAAACCACCCTGAGATTTTAGCACTGTCTTGGATCCACTGTTTCAGAAAAGTAAAGGATGGTAGCAGCCATAAGAGTCTTAATTTTCATGTTTGTTAAAAAACCATTAGAGGAAGAAAATCAGTTCGGGATCCACACACATTAAATGACTGTGCAAAACTGAGAAAACTGTGCAAAAGAGAAATCACTGCTCCTGCAACATTAAGTACATACTTACTATTCACAGTTCTATTCCCACTTGCACGATTCTTCTGAAGGTTTTGAATTTCTTCAGCAATCTTCTGTTTCTCATCTTCTAGAGCTTTAAGTATTTTTGCATGATGAATAGTATGATCTTCTAAAGCCTGAGGAAGAGAGAAAAAAAGATAGTATGAAACTCAGGAGTGCTTACTTATGTTTATACTTCGTTTTTCTGTTCTCACTGTAAGGACTTCTACAACAGAATCAAACGCATCTTCCACATCTGCCATCAGTATGAAACCTTTCATCTTCCATCTTTGGCAGGTTTCTTGTTTTGGTTAGATACTGAAATGTTTAAAAGAAATACAGAAATGAAAGAGAAGTAGCATAAAAAGCAAGCAATGAAATAGTAGTTGTTGCAGAAGTCAGACACATGAACACCAGTATAAAAAAGACTAATACTACATTTATTCTTAAGAGACCTTACTCTCTTGTTTTATAAATACCTGCTTAGTAGCTAGGGTCTCCATTTCCAAGCGCTTCTTGTTGAAGTGTAGTTCTAGCTCAAGATTTTGCTTTGCCTTCTCTAATTCCTGTATTTTACTTGCAGCCTTTTGATTGTTCAGTTCTTGCATTTCCTTCTTACGAGATTCTTCCCTCTAACATAATCAAGGACAGAGGGAAAGAGGTATGCCACTGCTAAAGTATTTCTGATCCGCTCCCTAAGCAGATATTAAGGTTTATTTTCACTTCAATACATTGAGAACAAGCAGCCCCTATGGAGAACAACACATACTAGAATAATACAACAACTTAGCTACAAAATTTTATTCTGTATGTCTTCTATGTTAGTTCATATACAAGTTACACTTCCATCAAATTTACACAGGATTATTTTGTTTCATGACTAATTACACATATTACAATCATAATGGATAGTTATATAATTATAATGTATTAAAAATTATATATAGCAAAATTTCTAGGATAATTCTGAAGAGAATACCTACTTAACTTCTTGAGTTAATAATCGTGACTTCATTTTTGTATTTATTTTCTAAATGAAGAATAAGGGTCAGAACTCCCTAAGATACTGTTACAGTATGCAAGACAAGAAGAGAAAAAAACAAACAAACAAAAAAAACCATAATATAACACACAACAAATACCTCCTGACATACTAATGTTTTTGTTTTACTACCTTCTGATTTACTCTGTTTTATTGGTAAGTTTTCTATAAAAACGCAGTGGCAACTTACCACCTCTGCTTCCAGTGACTTTATTTTGCTTTCATAAGCTTCTTTTTGTGATGTCAGTTCTTGTTGAACCATTTCTTTTGCGATTTGGACACTTTGCATCATTTCTTCCTTGGCTTTGAGTCGTGCTTCTTCAATTTCTGATTCAAGCCTAAAAGTACATATTTAGAATGCTGGCTTCAATCTCTTGCAGGCTGCATAGAGGTTAATCTTACCCACTTCTATTGTGACAGAAGGAATAATGCTAAATAGTCTCCAGTGTTAACAGTTAAGAAGTATTTTACAACTTCCATATTTTACCTAGGTATTTTTCATTTCATAGAGAAAACAGACACAGGGGGAAAGGGAAAAAGTATTTTACATTCTTCTTAACTTCCAGTTTTACTTCATTACATCTCGTTCAGAAAATTAAGAACTGTAACAGAAACTCACAAAATCATATTAAGATGTAGAAAAGTATATGTTAAGTCAATGCAACTTGCAGTTTAATAATTCCCAAGAAAGAAGCAACTAAGAATAAGGTGGCCTTTTCTCAAATTCTCCACCACCACAGTTGATCCAAGTTGTAACATCAATCTCATTTTTGTAGAATATTTGTTTTTCAGCCTGTCTGAAATCTCACAAGCAGGTTTCTGACATTATATATTTGGGGATACAGTGCAACTGAAGAGATACACTAATGTGGGGATCTCTGTAGTTTAACCTTTTCTACAGTAGTGGCCAGCATCCTCGGCAAGTGGACTAAACTGTGGTATCACCTCTTAAAAGTAAACATTCACTTCAGATACGCCTGGAAGTTGCGTTCCCATTACAAAACGAGTTAATAATAAACATTCCATTTTCCAGTTTTCACATAGACCAAAATAACGAGCAATCATAAGTTTCTTACCACTTCAAGCTACTCGAGAGTTGCAGTAACAACCGTGACTTAGTAAAAGGAAATAAAAGGAGGTACGCACTGTGCTCTCTGTGCAACAAGCAGCTCATTCTTCGCAAATTCAAAGTCTTTCGGACCATCGTGCAGAAGTGTAGTTCCACAGGACGGCCCTTTAATCTTCTGAACCTCTACTGGATGATTAAATCTGAAGTAATGATCTCCACCAAGGATCACTCGATCACCCTACAGGGGAGGAGAAAAAAAATTATACCATAACTTTTAGATTTACGGGCTTGAAACAGAGACGATAGGAGTAGAAATTGAGAAGAATTTAATTGCATCAGAGCCCTCTAAGAAAAACTGTACTCTGAAATTGGAATAGGAATACAGCTACAAAATCCACAGATGCATACATTCCTCTGTTATGAAGTCAGCTACTCACATGATGCAGAACTGTTGGGTTTACAATGCAGTTCCCATTTATGTATGTCTTAGCTTCTCTCAGTGGAATAATACTCACATGGCCGGCAGTATTTTTTATAACACTGAAAACAACAAACATTTGTTACATCAGTAGCTTACGTTAATTGCAATAGACTAAAAATCAATACTTTATACAGAGTCTTATTTTCCTTTTTCTGGATGCAAATTGTCTTTGTATTGTTTAGTTACAACATTACACAAACATTACACAGTGAGAATTGTAAAGGCATTTCACTAAGCATTAAGTTCAATGGGAAAGAATTATCATACTCAGAATCATTAGATCAGGACCTTGTGCAAGATTTTTACACGAATAGAATAGATTTCAATACATTAATAAAACATACAACAAAATTGAACTGCTTAGCTTAATACCTTACTAAGGAGAAATAGAAGCAAGCTTCCTTAATCAGTGAACACCGGAAAAATTATCTTCTGTAGTTAGAAAGCCATATTTTGCTACTGCCAGAAGGAAGAGCAACTCCAAAAGCAAAGCCAAGATCAAAAGTACTTCCTAATTTGGCATAGATAATAAAAGAAAAAAAAAACTTCAAAGAATACTACATACCAGTGATCATCAGCAATTAGTACGCCGGAAAGCTGGATGTCATGTTTTGAATTTGCTGTATACCTTCCAACTGTAGTTTCTCCTTCTTTAATCATATACAGCAGCACTTCAGAAAGCTGGGGATCTTCATTCAGATTGACAAGGTTTGGTAAACGATTGTCCATTTTGAATGCAATTCCTGCTTTCTAGATAAAAGATGTCAGCAAAAAAGACTATTTTATCTATCCCAATATCTACATCATTCTGTTAATAAAAAAAAAAAAAAACAGCATTGAGGAAAGCAAATCTTGAAAGTACTCTAATTCTTCTGCAACGATTGCTGATGTCATCTTTCCTGTATTATTTGCTATGTAAAGTGAAGGGTAAAGTGAAAGAAAAAAAAAAAACATACCTGTAATTCTTTTATATCTTCTAGCTTTCTTTTTTCTGCTTGCTCAAATTTCGCTTTCCAAGCCCTTAACATATTAAGGGAAAATATAACACTGCCTTAAGAACAAGTTTGAAGTATATAAATTTTACTATTTGCTATTTAAACACACGTTATTGACTACCTTACCTTTGCATTTCTGTCATGTCCCTTTCCTGCTGGTGCAATTTTATCCTCAGAGATGTTATTTCTTGCAAATAATGTCTGTATTTTTCAGGATCCCTGTTCTGAGCACTCTTCTGAGCTGCCTTCAGTTTTTCAATTTCAGCTCTCAGCTCTACATTAGGCAAACCAAAACCAAATAACAAAAAACTATAGATATGACAGAGTTTAGATACTTCAGAACAATACTAGAATATTCATCCCGATATCTTAAAGACAAGCAAAACATCTTTCCCTATTCCAGGTTCTCAATTGTAGCTAAAGAGATTGTTGTACCTTTGTATAACAAAAATTAAAACAACTGAAAACACACAGGAGAAAACCACCCACAACTCACAAAGCAGCATAATGTTAGGAAGAAAAATATATCCTAGTAGCCTAGTGAAGGGTTTATACACAAAAAGCAGAGAGGAAAATTATTTTTAAGATTACAGAGCAGTTGAATAGCATGTATTAAGAAAAACTGAACACAACCAATACTCAAAGGTGAGTGTTACTTTGGGGGCACACCAAACTGCTATTTATAAAAGTATCCCTATTTTAAAGAGTTCACGAAACTGAAAAACTTCCTCCAAGATGATGGTGTCTGACTTTCTAAACAAAATTGATTAGAAAACATTTGAAGAGTAAAGAAATCAGTGGTCAGTCAGCACAATTATTAGTATTCATGTCTCTCAAGGAGCAGTAAATTTAACAGAAATGAAAAAAGGTCTTAAAGACTGCAGATGTCAACCTCACCTCTGATTAACTTGGCATTCACATCTTCATTTACTTTAGCCACGTTGATAATTGAACATGCTTGTTTTGCATAGCGAAGAGTGCTGAGTGTTTCTTCTGTACTGCTGGCAGCTGGACTTATTGTGGCAATCATAGCAGTTTGTGAATTTCCACCAAGGCTTTCTTTTAATAACCTTTATTTGATGGGAAATTAGAAGTACATCATACAAAATACCTGTATCTTGCTACTTTGAAAGTAGTTAGAGTGTGATTGTCAGCTAACTTAGAACACAAAGGTCATATTGCTCTTTACTTGATTCAGAAGGCTAGTTTATTTCTCCCTGTATGCCATTTTGGTAAGCAAGTTTCAGATGTCTAAGCAGAAAGGAAAATTGCTCTGGGTGCAGTAACATACAAATTGCTCTAAGAGCAAGCCACATGTTCAAAGTTTTTTCTTTACCTGAACATTGCTTTGGAAATAGCACCATTATGGGGGAATAATTTTTCTGCTATGCCACCGAAGCACATGCCTCAGTTCAAATCATGTAAAACACTTCGTAGCAATCCTGTCACAATTAACACAAGCAGCATTACAGAACTCAAGGTTTTGATGCATGACAACATAACAAGAGAGTAATTAAAAAATAGACCATACAAAATGCAAAAGAGATACAGAATTACTTCAGTGGTAAGATGGACTAGGAGCAGCACCAAAGTGAGGATACAGTCTGAAAGATGTACTAACATCTTCTGTAACAAACACAGAGGAAGAGAGACAATAAGTGTACTAAGCCCCAAATCAGAGATTGAATAATTATACCTACCCAGCTCCTCCTATCAATCTACTTCCGCACAGAGGGAAAAGGAAGAAATACCTTCTGGAGGGAGAATTCACAACCCAAGAAAACCTTTTACTGCCACATAAAAAAAAAAAGCCTGGAGCATACATACCAAGTAAGGACAGATTCCCGGTAAGGAATGAAAGTTTTCTTCCCATTTCGTGACAGCTTGGAGAGTGCAGAAATGACTTTTCCAAGGGTTAACAGTGATTTATTAATACTCACACCCTCCTACACAAAGCAAAAATAAAAAAACTACAATTGTATTTGCTTGTGTGATGCTGTTGATTCTGTTGATTTACTCATGCTTATTTAATGTATGCTGTATCAAATGTCACCACTGATTAAAAAACAAGATGCAAAAGTACTCTTCTTCTTCTCTTGGAAATAAGAGACCCTGGTCTTTAATAGTCTTAAGAACTATTAACCTAACATAGGCAGGTTGACAAGTTGTCTCTTAATAGAAACTCTATTTATTTAAATTCCAAAAATGGCAAAGTCCCAACTGTGCAAAATCTGATTCACTAATTTGCAAGTCAGCTGCTCATGCTCATTCACTCACGCCTGTCAGAGGATCATTAGGCCTGCACAGCAAAGGGAGTGCTCTCCCGGGCAAGATCTGGCCTGCCATACAGCACAGTCAAAATACACTTTAAGGCTGCTTGCCATCATTGGCAAAATACTGTACAAAAAAAACTTATAAGCATAAGGGCTACATGTCCTTTTATGACAACTCTTGTCCAAAAGCCTTGGTAGAGGAGGATATTTCAGAGTTAAAGGTTAGAGGCACTCTTGTGAAGAAAATCTTTTTCCTCCCCACAGATATCAAGTTGTGATTTACCTTCAGCCTTTCTCCAGTGGTCTGAGCTGTAGAGCAGCATTCACTGCCAGCTAAATCAATTAGATTTACATGGCTGGTAAGCCTGTGATCACGTTGCTCTTCATCCACCTGGAAAAATTGGAGAACTTTATGTTTAACTCAATATAAAATATCTGAGGACAAGCAGAGATTGACCGAGTTTTTCACTTTATAACAAATAAATAAACCAAAAAACATTAACATTACTATTTACTTTTTGACAGAATACTTTCATGTACATCCCATTAAGGAGATTAAGTCCACACAATGAACCATAGCATCAAGAGTTTACATGTGCATAATTGCATAAGCAAAGAACTGCACAAAAACAGACATTTAAAACTACAGCTCAGTGCTCATGCTTGACTGTTGCCTCTATCATCTAAACAACCAGGGGGAAGATCTTAGGACTAGTCCTGATAGAAGAAAATCTAGTGTTGTGAAGAGTGAGCTGAAGGATAACAGGCCTTAAGTAATTGGGCAGAGGACAATTAAGGACAATTAAAGAACAAAAAGCCACACCCAAGTTACTTGTAAATGAGAAAACTGTCAGTCACTAGACTTCTGAGGAGCTCCACTTATTTTATCTCACTAAGTCAGTATTACCTCACTAAGTCAGGTTTTCTCTCTTAAGTACCTGTAAATCAAACAGGAAGTTGTAGTGCCTGTATCCCAGAGATGAAAGCATGATACAGGTGTCCTGAACTACTTAAAACCACTCCTAGATCTGTCAGTCTAGGCGTATTTATATGATTTCTATAAATACATACAAGCACAGAGATAACAGAACATACTCAAAGTATGTAAAAAAAACAAAAACAAAAACAATTTAACTATGTAGAAACCCATGTTAAAATGCACCCATTCATGTATACTTGCCCCATTTTCTAGGCAGCGCTCAAAACAATTTTCTACTATGCAAGTTGAACAGATAATTCAGAATAAAACACCCAGCAATACCTTGGTTTGTGTCATAACAAGAGTGAGGACAGAATGAGATCTAGAACTTTTGTCATTCATTACTGTAGCAGCTGTTGCTCTCTGCTTATTTCCCAGTTCAAGCCAACTCTGTAGGAGAAAAGAAATCAACTTTTTGGTGCACTCTGGGGAGTTAACTGCAGTTTAGAATATTTGCAAATCAAATTATTGACACAGATGATGGATCCATACGGGTGGAATCACAACTTCACTATATTAAGAGCATGATACTTGCTTGTATTTGTCTGCTCAGCTCCAAGGCACAGGTCTGGTGCTTGCTGTACTTTCACATCTGCTGAAACGTCAGAGTGCTGAGCAACCTGCAAACCTTTTTCTTCCCTTCCATGGAATTTTGCTTTCAGCAAAGGAATAAGGAAGTAGAAATACAACTGAACAACTCTTACCTGGATATCTGAGTAAGAACTGACAACATTCCTAAAGTGAGGAGGGGAAAAAATAAGATTTAGACTCGTCTTTCAACAATTTTACCTATTGTGTGCATTTTGAAATACTTCTTAAGTTAAGGAGAAAATACCAATACATCACAAAAGTTGCAGTTGTCCTGAGACTGCCATTGTTTCTAAGGACTGTAAAATAATTCTAATTGTATTATAGCCAATGGAAATACAGCAAGCCAAGCTAGACTGTGTGAAATTAAGATACTGTCTAATTCTCTGGTGAGCACAAAAACTTAGAATCTCAAGATAATAACACAGTATGCCAGGTCTATGCTGTGCATCTACTAAATCACAAATTGCTTAAGGTTGGAGGGGACCTCTGGAGGTCATCTGACCCACCCTCCTGCTCAAGGAGACCTCCAAGAACAAGCTGCACATCTAAACAGCTTTAGAAGATTGCCAAGGAGTGAGACTCCACAACCTCTTAGGGCAAACAGTGCCAGTGATGTCACTCACACAGTAAAGCAGCACTTTCTGATGTAGGAACTACTTCCGAGAATAGTTAAGACTTACACTGTTAGGTCTTCCACATATGGTCCTAACACTGGATGTTCTCTTACACGAAGCTGGAAAGAACATCAGAGGAAAAAAAAAACAACCTATTAAGTGTGCATTACTTGGAATTACCTTAGAAATAAGTAGCAGTTTCTGTACATGCTTAACACAAAGTCTCATGCTAGATTTTGTTGATTATCATCATCTACAACAATGTTTTCAGGATAATAGCAACAGCTGAGTGTATCTACCTGCAGAAGAAATCATAGCAGTTGCTCTAGATTATTGCTTACAGAGCTACCTCCAAGAATATTTGGATAAAACTACAAAATAACTACGATATCAAATTAGAGATTTATATTTAAAAAAAACCACCACCATTCATGCCGCAATATACATTTTCAACTTAAACAGCTTGGCTCAAAACCACAGACAAAACTCAGCTGAATGTACACCTGCTGTAAACCATACCAGGTAGTCTTTACACGTGACTAGTTGACAACAGTCTGTAGTTTTGGATAAATGACTTATTTCAACAGCAAGTCAAATACACTTTATCTTCTCTCCCAAACTAAAACTCACACTTTACAAACAAGATTTGGACAGTGCACTGCTCAATACTGCCAAGCACAGAAAGCAGGTGGTTTTTTTAGCAGGTGGATTTTTTTGTTGATGTTGTTTACTTTAGTTTTTTAATAAATCTAGTGTGATGAATTCCTTCTCTTCATCTCTTGTTCACAACAATTTCTTTAGCTTATCGTTTTACAAATTCTAGCACAGATATTAAAATGAGCTAAGCTAGTTTTCACTAACAATCCTTAACTAGTTACTTGATTACTGAATGCCCCCATCCACCCCCATTCCAGTTTCTTAAGAAATGAAACAAAAGTAAAACCATATAACAGCAACAACAAACAAAACAAAGGAACTTCCTGCCAGCCCTGGAACTCTAAGCAGTACATTACCCAGGGCAAAATACCTGCATGAAGTTCGCCATTTTTCCCTAAGCTTTTACACAATACTATTTTTCTATACCTGAGCAACATAAACACACAAAGGAAACTAAGTGGATAGGAATTCTCCCTTTGCAAATAATTTTTTTCCCCTTAATATACTACTGACCACAAATAGATACTGAAGATCAGTAGTGAACAAGCATCTCAGAAGAAAAACAATAAATAAATATTTTCAGAAGTGAATGGGCATGTCAATAGGATCAAGAACTAAGGAGAGTGCTGGCTCAAAACATGTTTTGAATGGTTTAGAAGCTGTTCTCAATGCTGTATATATTCATACATATACACATACATACACACAAAAGCCATTTATATGCCTTGCCACCGATCAAGTCATGCAAGCAAGGTTTTGTTTACCTTGAATCTTATTAGCTATCTGAAGCATTTAGATAACAAAGATAATCACTCATCCATTACACATGACCATTTACAAAAAAAAAAAACAACACTGTTTTGACATTGTGTATATACTTGTTTCTGAGGGTAACTTACTGGCTGTTTCTTCTGTCTGCTTTCAGCTTTGAAGACAAGGAGATCATGAATTTTCTCATTGTAAACTTCAAAATAGCTCATTTCAAGGTGATACAAGACCTAATAACAACAACAACAAGGTTCATTCATCTTGTCCAAGACACTTTTTCAAACGTTCTTTCTCCCTTGAAAACTAAAACAGATGATGAGATCCTGCTGTTCATTATGATTCTCAAAGCTTACCACTGCTACACCAATTCAAGAGAAACAGAACGTAACCCTTCTTTAAGGCACTATGGAAATGGTCACAACTGCTTACTAATCCACTGAACAAGATTTGATTTGGATAGGAATTCCAATCAAAAGGAACTGTGATCTCAATAAAAAAATCTCACCTTCTATTACAAAGCCCTCTCTGTCATACAGAGTTACGTACAAATAAAGGTCTATTCTCAAAACACAGAAGGAAACATTATTTACAACGAGATTTTTTAGAATGTTAACAATTCAGGTGGGGATAATTGAACTTTCCTTTAAGTAATTTCCCCAGGAATACTGAAGTAGAAAATCAGAATTGGAAAACTCCTCAAGCAGATTTCAGACTGCTGTGTGACAGCACTGAAAGATGAATTCACATGCTTTGAATTTTATTCTATGTTACATTTTTTTTAAACAACATTGTCACTAATGAAGCAAAACAAATGTTGATTTGGACTATTCAAAGAAATCTGCTAATCAGAGCTACTAGCAGAAAGATTTGTATCACCAATAAAATGTAGGCATCAATAAGCAGATAAACATGAGGGTATAAAGCAAAAGAATGAAACAGGTAAAGATACTGAACTGAACCACTCTACTCACAATTCTGCATAAGCTGAGCTGCATAATCATCCTACCTGTTGCTGGTCCATCTGTGCTATCCGAGTGAAAAGATCTTCACAAAGTCTTGGAATTATCCCCCGGTCTTCACCAAAGCCCATCATCCTGTAGTTATTACAAAATGTTAGTTTCATTTTCTAACTCCTTATAGCTAATTTTAATATTATTTGTACACATGGAATACAGAAAGGGTTGAAGGTAAGTGATTTTTTTTTTTTAATCTGAAAGCACAGGAAAAGAAAAAGAATACTATAAATAGGATAACAACTGCAATAGTACTGAGCATATCTTCTTCTAGGCCAAAGCAAGTAAATACTACAGGTACATTTTAAGATCCCACTTAAAAAGACAGTCATGCCTCTGTGAATGTTACATATCTACGATTAAGAGAATAGAAACATCACATGATGCTAAATTGGATAAAAACATTTCTGATCCTCAACTACACATTTAAAATTTTAAAACACTTCACCAGAATCATAAAGATCATGGAAATGGTTTTAATAGATGCGTGGCTGGGAAGAAAAAGCTTTCTAGGCATTCTAGTGAAAAATACACACAAAGTACATAAGCTTGGCTGTCAAAGCCCAAAATACTATTTGTCTGGGTTTATTGTGTGTAAAGTTGTGGGGTTTTTTGTTTGTTTGTTTTTTGTTTTGTTTTTGGTTTGGTTTTGGTTGTTTTTGTTTTTTTTTTGTTGGCTGGTTACAGTCAACATCAGATATACTGGGACAGTGTTACCTGTACTAAGTAACTAAGTAAGTAAATATTAATGCCTCTGTTTTATTCTTTTAAAATATGTGACAATATTTAATACATTTTAATAGCTAATCAATCTGTAGCACAATCTCTTTTCATACTTCACGTTGAATAGTAAGCAGCTGAATAGTAAGACTGTAAGAATTGTATTTAGGACTTACGTGTATGATTTTCCAGAGCCAGTCTGCCCATAAGCAAAAAGACAAGTGTTGTACCCCTCAAAAGCTCTTTCCAGTAGTGGCAATGCCAAAGTTTTGTAAATCATTTCTTGGCTTGCAAAGTTAGGATGACACTTGTCAAAAGACCAAAAAGAGAAGTCATAACTGAAGCTGTAGAGTTGGTTTGTGCTTGGATTTCGTACAGATGTCTCTGATCCGCTCATAGATACCACAGGGAGCAAGTTCTCATTTTTCTCTCTGAATGGAAGAACGAAAATAAATACAAAGATGAAAAAGTGTAAGCTACATTCCTTACATTAGCTTCTTCAGTCAATTTCATCATGAAAATAAAAAGATGGGCAATCATCAGTTAAAAAAAAAAATTAAAAGTATTCAAGCTCAAAATACTTCAAATAATGACTAGTTAAAGAACAGACTCAAGCTGCAATAAAACAAATTCAGCCTCTTAAAACCTTTACCTTGATGTAGAAATATTTGCTAATTTTGCTATGTATTAAACATTATTGAGCCTATGGAAAAATAAAAAACCAAAAAAACAAGACGGAAACCAATGTACACTGCTGTTGTTGTTCAACCCAATCAGCTCAGCTGGTGCTGAGCAGCTTTTCACATGCTCTCCCCTCCCAGCAGGATGGGGGAAGATGATAAAGCAAAGCAAAACAAAAAGAAACAATGAAGTAGAACACGTGGGTTGTGATAATAACATAATATGTATTTACAAACCAAGCGATGGACAACACAATTGCTCACCACTCACCAACCAGTGCCCAGCTACTCCCCAACAGCAGCTGCCCATCCAGCCAACCCCCCCTTAGTTTTTTCACACGACAACGAGTGGTATGGAACATCCCTTTGGCCAGCTTAAGCCCTGGTTCTGTTCCCTCCCATCTCCTGTGACCCTCAGCCCCTTGCTGGCAGGACAGCACCAGAAGCTGAGAAACTGAAACACCCTTGGCTCTGTGTTTTAGCAACCGATAAAACATTTGTGTTATCAACACTGGTTTACTCGTAAAGCCAAAACACAGCCTCATATCAGGTGCTGTGAAGACAATCAACTCTGTCCCAGCTGAAACCAGAAAAAAAAATATAGAAGTTATTAGGTAGCATCAGAGACAAGACTATGATACAAACCTACTACTGAAAGGCCGCACACGCACAGCTACGACGACTTTACTGTTTTCTACTTTGAAAATATCTTTCTCAATGCTGTTGCTTTCAGCTAGAATTTCAGCATTCTCGTCTGCTTTTGCACTTCTACCCACAGGAGGAGAGCTTGTTTTCTTTCCTGACACAGTTGGAAGATTGGCTGTTTGTTTACTTGAAGCAGATAGAGATGACTTAACCTGAAAAGTGCTGTTCTTTGGTGTAAGCTTAAATTCTTCTGTCCAAGCTTTTGTTGGCGTCCTTGGTCTTTCCAAGCTGTTATGCTTTAACTGTTGTAACCTTGGCTTTCTATCCATTCTTCTTATATCACCTTGTTCGTTCAGCTGCTCTCCTGATATCTGATTAACATATTTTGAGGTAGCTATTTGTTCTGATATTGGCACTTCTTTTTCAAGTTTTGCATCAGCAGTGCTTGTCCTACATTTTGAGTGCACACAGCCATTGTTTTCAACACTGCCAAACAAATCCTTGCTATTAGACTGATAACTCAACTTTGTAACTTGTTGACTCTCAGCTGACTTACAGCTTGGTTTAATATAACAGGTATCATTATTACTAATATCACATTGGAGTGCAATCTTATATTTTCCCTCAGGATCAAAGACTTTGTTTTCTGCACCAGACATGGTATTCCCATTAATTGTACTCTTTTCTACAGAGCCACTCTTCACACGCCTCTGCAGGGTAAGCCTTTTCTCCATTTGCTTATTCTCTGTGCCCTGGGGTGTATTTTTACCAGATTGTTCACTACTTGATGCCAAATTTTTGCTTGTTCTAGTTCTCCTCTGGAGCGTTAACCTGTCCTGAGGTTTCAGTGTAAGCGATGCATCATCCACATTTTTGCAGGCCGAAATCACATAGGTCCTATTTATTTCCTCAGACTTATTCTGGGAACACGACAGAAGACTGTCCTGGTCTTTTTCTGATACCTTTGATGTCAGTTGCTGCCCCAACATTTTGCTGCTGGCTAAGGCATTTTGTGAAGCTATCTTCTGTGAAGTGGTAGTACGTGGTACTTTATAGGTCTTGCTTACAGAAACTATGTGAACAGGCATTTTGTCTTCAGACAAGTTAACATTAGGACTACAGTAAATACAACTGCTTCCTAAAATATTATATTTAGTTGCTTCTTCTCACAGAACCTGGAAAAGATAAAGCAATAATTTTGTTATGTTTATGACAGATGTGAGTTATACTTCAGGGAACTGGCAGCTCCTCATATATACTTTATATACCTTATATATAAGTAAATGTATGTTCCCAGATATCAGTAACAATCAGCATCCTCTATTTTACATCCAGTACTTAAATACTAATTTATATTTGAGTGACTATTTTCACCAGCTATTTGACTCTTTTTATGGAGTTCTACCATTTGCTTCAGAAACATCAGAAGGAGCAGCATCAGTGCAAAGACCAAAGGGATTACTTAGTAACAAAGATGAGCACAGACATAATTTCAGGCGAGTCCCAAGGACTCCTAAGCAAAGGGAACATGAAGTCGTGCCTCCATCACTCAGAACTGCTCACACCTGTGGTGTTTGACAGATACCAACAGAACAACACCGTTAACAGCAGGACACTGCAAACAAAGCGGGTTCTACCGGGATTCTGATGCACAACATGAAAGTTAGTAACAAAATATGTTAACAAAGTTATTTCATACAAGATCTTATTTTAGACCACTCTATTCCATTCTCACACGGCAAAGGCACAAGACAACTAAGCCAAGGAATGAAAGAAAAGCGGTATGGCTATCGTCTTTTTCACATTACTCGTCTTAAAAGCAAGCAGACAACGAAACCACGCTTCTCCCGCAGAGCGGGAAGCCGTAGCCGCCCAGCCTCCACAGGAACACACCGTTACAGGTCCGCCATCACCACCCCCTGCGCACCTGTCAGCTGCTACCAAACTGCCGTGAAATGCCAACAAGAAATCCCCCGCCCTTCGATTCTTCCAGAATCGTATCGCCAGCAGGCAGAAAAAGCGAGCGGTCGGGGAAAAAAGGGATCTCTGGCGACGAGGAAGCGTCAGGCTAAGCGCTGCTCCAACGGCAGTTTCCTTTAACGCTGCACTTCACAGTTACAGCTTTCGGAGCGCGCTCCCTCAGCCCCCGAGCTGCGCCGGGACCGGCCGCCCCAGCAACGGCCCGTCCCCTGCGGGCAGCCTGAGGAAGACCCATCCCCGCTGCGACAGGAAGCCCCGGCCCTCCCCTCGGCCGCCCCGCTCACCCTCCGTCTCGCCTCCGCGCGCCCCGACCGCGGCTCGCGTCCTCCTCCCGCCCCGTTTGAATGTGCCGGGCCCGGGGGATTGGCTCGCGCCGGGAGCGGCGTCACGGAGGGGCGGGGCCGAGGCGGCCCGGAGCTTCCGCGCCGCCGCCGGCGGGGCCGGGCCGCGGAAAAGCACCGCGAGCGCCGCGCAGTGCGGGAGCCCCTCGCGCAGCACGGCGGCGGCACGAAGCCAGCCTGTGCCTCACAGCACCGGGACGCGGCGCGCAGGGGAGCGCCTCATCGTCTCGTGACGTCTCTACAGAAGCACAGCGGGCGCTCCCTGAAGGCTGAAAACGTTTTACGACACGTTTGCTGCGTAAATTTCTAAGTACTGCGTTTAGAAGCAACTGAGACGTTTTTAAAGCGCCCAGCAGAGGGAGACAAAAGCCAAAGCAAGGGAAAAAGGTACCAACCGTCATTTCTCGAGCCTCAGTCTAAAACAACAAAAAAAAGGAAGTTTCAATTATGACCAGCCTCCAACCGTGGACGATAAGTAGTAACATGTAGTAACACCAGCTATCCCAACACTTGCTACCACCACTCTAAGTAACGCTATTTCCATAGCTTTGGTCTGGTTTCCTGGAAGAAAACCAGTGCCAGAGAAAGGCAAGAATTGCACATAAACGAGTAGCAAATGGATACGATCACTTACATATTAACAACTATAATGGTTCATGACAAAAACAACCAACCAAACAAACAAAAAAAAACCACAGATTTCTTCCTTAACTTACCTGGTTTATCCCATTTTGCTACAAAGATATACTAACAGCCAGGTATTGCAAAAGATGAGATAAAAGTGAGACATTAGAAAATCAGATTTTTTTAAAAAAAGAAATACAGAGAGACATGAAAATTGCACATTTATTTTTATCACAGTTGCATAATAATTACAAAGTTTGCTTTATATTTGTTACCTCAGAGAATTATTTTTGTCATGTTTTCTAATGATGTCCATAATATTATCCCCTGTTACAAGGCTATTTTCTAATTGTTTAAGTCTCTGCTGTTCCCTTCTCTTTTGGTCATGTAGATATGGGGAATTAAGCAGCTGCGGGGGAAGAATAGTGCCTGTTGGTTTTACCCTCTTCACAACATCCCAGAAGAGTTTCTTGCTGTTGTTATTGATAAAAGTAATCGCAGTTCCACTGTGACCCAGCCTCCCTGCTCTTCCAACCTGAAAAAGCAACATCTCAGTTTAAGTTATTAAAGCTCAGTTTAATATCAAGTACAATTTCCTCATATCTCCTTATTTTCTGTTATAAAACACAGGTAGGTATTCAGGAATTTATGTAAATGACAATATCTTCACCTCATCTTCTACACACAAAAATTCAATACACATCCTAGATTTGAGATACACTGATCAGAAGCTTTAATTTAAATGCACGAAAAATTACTATTTGCTTATGGGACATAGCAGAAATCCAACGTTAATACTGAGATTTCATAGAACTACAGAATCCTAGTTTTTCAAATGCTATATCAACACCACATACATGTGCCTTGTTTTCTGTACAATATGTGCAAGTTTCATCATAATAAAAGCCCTGTACTTGCAATGATCTTGAGACAAAATTATTTCTCTGTGTCATCCAAAGTGCTCAAGAATTAGAAAAGAATCTAAAAAGATTCTCTAATTACAAAAAAAAAAAAAAATAAAATACTATTTTAGCACCAGTACAGTTCTGTTATTTATTGACTACTTGCTGAAGTACAAAAATAATAAAAAAATAAAGCAGTGTACTGCAGTTAGTAACATGAAATAATTGAGGTTAGAAGGACTTCTGAAAGTCACCCAGTCCAAACTCCCATCCCAAACAAGGCTAACCAAATTTAGATCGAGTTGCTCAGGACCCTGTCCTGCTGAATTGTGAATGTTCCCGAAGACAGAGGTTCCACAACCACTCTGAGCAACTTGTTTCATTGCCTTAACACACTCTCCATGAAAATGACCTTCCCTTTTACCTGGTCAGAATTTCCCTTGCAGCAAGTTGTGACCATTGTTTCTTAGCCTTTCACAGCAGATCTCCAAGAACAGCTTGGCTCCATCTGCTCTGTAACCATCCATTATCACAGCAATTAATTCTACTCTAAGCCTTCTCTTCTCCAGCCCCAACAAGTCCATCTCCCTTAATCTCTTCATCTAAGACACAGTATTTCCATAAGTGGATGTCATATTTCAGTATACTTTCAAATTAATACTTCAACAAATGACAGAATATTTTGGTTTTTACCTGATGTACATATTCATCCATACTTGAAGGCATATCAAAATTTACGACCAGTTTGACATTGACAAGGTCAAGTCCTCGTCCAAGGACTCCAGTACTTACTATCACTTCATACTTCTCTTGAAGTAATCCCTGACAGGGGAGGAAAAAAAATATTTTTTTATTTATCTGCTTTTCAAACATGAAATCTTCTGTTGGCCAATGTGTTTATTCTATTACAGAAGACAGAATGATCCCTCGTATTCTTGATTTAAATAGGAGTATTACTTCCAAAGAGCAAAAGAGAGACCAGAACCCACGTTTTAATTATAAAAGCATCAATTAAGGTGAAATGTATATTTACATTCCTGTTTCAAAGCAAATAAGCTAGGAAATAGGTGTCCAGTATTTATCTGCATTTGAAATAACCTCATCTGTAATTTTACCTGGTCCCACACCTCTCTCCTCTTTTCCCCCACAAATACTTCATATTTAACCACAGAAAAACAGTAAACTATAATCTAATTAAGCCATTAAACAAAAAGCCACTTTCTATCTATCAAGAATCTAAAAACGTCAGGAGGCACAGACCTGTAATATGGCTGTCCTTTCCACCTGAGATTTTTCAGAATGCATAGATGTACATTGTAATCCTGTAATCTTATGAACTGCGTCACTCAGCAGATCTGCTCCTAGCTTGCAGTCCACAAATACCAACACTGGAGGCTTGAAAAGTTTCTTATCCTGTAAAATGGAAATAAGAAGGTACCACAGGTTGTTGCTCATCATCAAGAACTCTGATTTGATCTTCACTGCTCAATGTCTATAGCAGTAATATCTCTTCCAGATGAGTAAACATTCTTAAATTCCAGACAAGAAGCCACAAGACAGCAGCCATCAGCACAATTTCATACATCATAAACATATAAGATTTGTAAGTTCAGAACCCAAGTTTATCTCAATAACATGCACATTTTATAAGTAGGGAGCTCTCTTGAAAAAAAAAAGTTACATTACACTTCTGAATTTCTTTACGTTCTGATATTCAGTTAAAAATTCTTATTTATTTCTTGCATAACCCAGGTCAAGACTCCCCCCTTCCATCCCTTCTGTATTCCTAAAGTACACATAAGTAATTGAGGCCTGCAATATTTATATACAGAAAATTCAAGAAAGAACTAAATTAGCATTCTTTGTTTTCTAATTACCTTTAAAATGACAAACAACTCCTAGGCCATAAAGCAGCTGTGACAGTTTTAACAAGTCCTTTTCTTCCACCACACACAGATAATCAATACAAATCTTTAAGGTGCCATTCTGCAGATCACCAAAAATACCAAAATGATGATTTTAAACTTAGTTCTAAGAACAGGAACGTAGTCTGCTGCTGCAGAAGGATGTGTGAGTGGCAGGGGTAGAGTACTTCCTAAAATTGCCAATGAAGTCCTCGCGCTGCAGCACTGTTGAGCGTGTAACTGCACTATTTCAACATCACCCTCTTCTTCACTACATACAGATCAGAATCAAAGACGAGAACCTGACAGAGCATTGTGAAAACAGACAAACTTTTAAAAATGTCCTATGAGAACAACATTGCACTTACGTTTAGTATTTCAAACAGTTTCTTCTTTTTAGATGGTTCTTCCACCCATAAAATAATCTGGCGCACATTGGAACATGGTAGATTCTTTTCTCCAATTGTTATTCTTACAAAATCGTGCAGAAGCTGATTTGCTAAGTGTTCAATACCCACTGGGATTGTGGCTGACACCAGTATAGTTTGATGATCATGAGAGATGTCTTCCAAAATATCCAACACTTGTTGCTGGAAACCCATTTTTAACATAGTATCCACCTAAGTAAAAAATACTGTATCTGTATCAGAATTCTCAATAAACAGAATAAACAGCATAAACCTGAACTTGAAAAGAAAAATGACCCATGATGCATATGATTGGTGTGTAATAATCCCAAGGCAGTAGAAACTTCAGTTAGAAGAAAAGCTATATAGGAAAATTGAAAATAACTGGCTCAAAGTAGCATTGTCCCAGCTGTCAGATATGGAAGTTTTTTACAGTCAATAGAATATGCATTGTTCAAACATCTCAAATTGTTAGAGGTGAAATTTTCTCATAACAAATATATTTCATCTTTACAGTGAACATTCTACGTGTATGATCATCTGAAAATGCACCCACAACGACTCTCTATAAGGATCTCTGTACATACAATATAGCTTTGAGAATTAACAAACTTACTTCATCCACTACTATGATTTTTATGCCATGCAGTTGTACAGAATTTTGCCTTACAATCTCTAGAAGTCTTCCAGGTGTTGCTATTACAACCTGACAAAAGACAAAAGGAAAAAATCTGTTAAAGGAGAGAAAAAAAACTGGAAAAAACTATGAAGTTACAGCACTGAGGTGAGAATGATGATAATTACTGAAGCTACTTATGTTCAAATAAACCTCTAAGTTTCTCTAGGTAACTTAATTATGAAGTCTCAAAAGGAAATGGGTTTCTTAGTACTCTAATGGAAACATCTAAATACCAGCCGTGTAATCTAATCTGCATTAAAAAAAAAGAACTGTTTTTGACCTTACCTACAACTCTGTCTACAAAAATGGCATATTTCACTAATTGAAAATAGCAATATGATGTGTGATCCTTTCCAAAACAACAACTATCTTTACTACATTCAATCAGAAGTAAAACGTAAAGAATTATTAGTTTATACTATTATAAAATTTTCAAAAGCTAACAGTTATTTCAGTAGCTTACACATACTCAGGAAAAACTCTGCATCTATGCATATACAGCTACATCAACAGTCACATTTTTCTTTTCTGCAAATGTTGTGAAAACACAACTCTCCAGAGCACCTTTGCACACTGCAGTCCTTACCTTGACACTTTGCTTGAGACGATGAAGCTGTGGTGGCAATGGTAAACCTCCTACCAGGAGAACTGTTCTCATGTTTGGTAAACCAGCCATGAGTTCTTTAGCTTGTCTTTCTATCTGAATTGCTAACTCTCTTGTTGGTGCCAAAATAAGGGCTGACGGAGTTTCTGTCTACAGAGAAAGGGGAGGTAAGAAATCTGTTGAACACAGAACTGCTTCATTGTTTAGGTAAAAAGCTTTCAAGACTACCTCTCCCAGTACTGAAATACAAAATATGTAGCGCAGCTACTGTGGATACAGTTAGACTGCTAATGCCTTTTCTATCTGAAGCAGGAAGGTAGAAAAAAAGATTCCTGACAATGAAAAAAAAAAAAAAAAAAAAAAAAAAAAAGGCCCAGAAAGGAATCCAAGCAGTGCTTTGTTTTGTTATTTTTGTGTTTTAGTTATTGCAACTGAAATTACAAAAGAATTCAAATTCCACACGAACTCAAAACCCAGGATGCTAGCTAAATCCAGACAGATTACAAACATTTTAGAAGTCTTGATATCACAGGAACTCAATATTTCTCCTTATCGTTTTAAACACCACTGGGACTAAGCAAATCAATAAGTATTAGACAGAGAGGACAAATACCAATAGGACACCCACACAGCAAAAACATCTCACAGAAAACTTCAAAACAAAATCAATAACCCCTCTCACCCACTTATAATCAGCCAGACAGAGACTAAATACAAAATTGCTACTGTCTTTAAACATCTTTTTGTTCCCTATTTAAGGATCTTCAAATTATCACCTCCTCCTGCAAATCCAGAAAACACAAGATTATAGTACAGCAATTCCTCTCAGATAACAGTTTCTCAAGCACAATTAATAGATAGTAACGAAGTAAAAAGAATATAAAGTACAACAGGAAAATGAGGAAAAAAAAAAAAGGTAGAATTACAGTCTAGCTCCAAGATGCACTATTTCACTAATACTAATCACAGATCACTGAGTACATCCTTCATCAAATAAACACAGTTCTCACATATACTGATACCTATACTGCAATTTCACATAATAGTTATTTTGGATAGTATCTGTTTCTTTCTGTTCTTTAACTGGAATATTTACAAATGACCAACACCAGGAAATCGTTCCTTTCCCACTGTATCTTCAGGGGAATTACATAGTCCAGAAGGACGTGGTTAAGTTGAACGCTTGCCAAAATGAAAACAACTGAAAACTTACCACCACAATTAGAAGTATCTAAGCCAGGAAATGTCAAACATTATCTTATAACCACATTTCCCTTACGTTCTTAATGTATCATTTCTCTGTTACATTAAAATGAAAATTATTTTAAACAAAATACTTTTTACATATAAGTTAACTAGCAAAGTATCCTTAAGATAGAAAACAAGAGTTTATGTAATGAAATAATATTCATTGAGACTCTGATTCTGTACGCATTACTATACACATACAACTGCCTTGCAGACTTTGAGAATAACCAGACAGAAGAGACACCAGAGTGTAATAGCACTGCTCCTCTATAATGCTCCTGTATAGCCAACCCCCCGTGATACACTATTTGCAAGATAAAGAGTTACTTAAATAATCTTTAGACTATTAAGTTGAAATACATATACACATATCTATCTCTCTATAGGAAAGACATATAAACCGTGTGAAATATCACATGGAATCAGATCTGAAATTTTCAAATTTCAAAATCTTCTTGATTATAGCCACTAAAGCAATATAGAGCTGATGCACCAGGCACAGAATACTATTTGCCATTATTTCTCACCATACATTCACATCCTCCTGAAGCAAAGATCTTCTTAACTGCTTTCTCCCCACTGACACTGCAAGAAGCTGCTTGTATAGCAACAAGATTTGCAGAATCGTGCAACCTGAAACTCCTGTAGTTGTTTGATGGTCAGCCAACCATATCCCAACTGAAATCACCCCAATGTCAAAAATCTTTCAACTACCTGATGCAACAAGATCTAGCAACTACTACTCGCAAAACACGTGAAATCATTTTCTAAGTCATGTAGGAAGTTTATCTCAGAACTTAGCTACCTTTCTTAATAAAAAACATGTATTATATAATACTAATGGAGATGATTTAGCATTCAAAGTGCAAAATAATCAACAGGCTCCCCCACAAAGAACCAGTGTTCAATCAAATAAATAAATGACTTAAAATAAAGAAAACTGCAATTGCATTCTCAATTACACTGAAAATCTTGACGACAAAGTTGCTTATCACTTCCTCAAAACAAACACAATTTCATTACCTCGTTCAAAACCTTCATAATAACAGGGAGTAGGAAGGCTGCTGTTTTTCCTGAGCCTGTATCTGCACTAGCCAAAATATCCCTCCCTAACAGTCCAACAGGGATCATTTGCATTTGGATGGGAGTTGGGACTTCATAGCCAGAATTCTTTAAATTACTGTTTAAAGTTTCAGGAAAACAACAGTGTTCAAACTCTATAATAGGTCTTGGAACTTGCTGGCCCTGGATTGCGATACCTAACTGCAGTTTAAGGTTCTCAACCTGCTCATCTTGCAAACCTAAAATAAAGGAGTGATCTTTATAGAAATAAGGTGTATTAAGGAGGTGAGTTTCTTCTTGAGATCCTCCTTGTGCGAGGTGATCAGATTTTAGCTTTTCCTCCTTTTCTTGAATTTGTAGAAGGTGTTTGGCTTTACATTCCAAGCTACAAACATCTTCATCTGTTTTATCACATATATACTCTCCGTAGCGACCACAGACAACACACACAGGTTCTCCAGGTTCTGCCCAACGCTGAGATTTGCTGAAGGACTTTATGGGTTCTTCTGAAGAGCTATCTTCAGTGGTACTTTGCTCGTCTTTTCCTAAAGATGGGTCAGGAACACCAAGATCAGAAGGAATAGCGATGGGCTCTGCGCATTGCACAACTTCATCCGAATCACATTTTGAAGTGGAAGTTTCTGTTCTAGCTGATTTAGCATCTTGGAACTCTAAGGAAGACCCTCCAGAAGACAATTTATTTTTCTTGGCCGTACAGCTTCTGTCCTCATCAGCACTCCTCTTGACTTTAACAGACCTTGGTAAAAACATGCTTCTGTACAGCAGAAAAGAAACAGCCATTAGAGAACAGTACAGAGCCGAGGAAATTTCCAACCCGGAAACCCACCCCTAATGAAGACACAGAAGCTGCCCCTTTCAAAAATCACCTCGATTAGCAATGCCGCCGCAGGCCAGCGGCGCTCGGACCGCCCGGCTCGCCTCCGCCGCCGCCCCCCCTCGGGCCCGGGAGGCCCCAGCTCACTGCCCCGCTTTCAAAATGGCGGCACGGGACGGGTTGAGGGGAAGGGAGACGGGGAGCTTCGGGCGTGAGGCGGTGCGTGGCGAGAGAAAGGGGGGCGGCCGGGTTCCCGCTCGCCTGGAGGAGCCGAGCCCGAGGCCCGGAAAGGGATGGCCGCGCGGGAGCCGGGGCCGCCTCGCCGCCCGCTTCGTTCCGGAGGACCGAGCCGTGCGGTGGCGTGCCAGCGGCGCTTTACGCCCCGAGCACACAGCAAGGACCGGCACACGCGAGACATCGTGCTATTACTACACCTAATGGAGGCGCGGGGCGTGCTAGCTACATTCCTAACTCGCGTATTTACCCATGTCCAGCACACGCAAGGGCAGCAATCCGGGAAATTACTTCTATGCCAGTAAGCAAAAGGCACGATTCACACTGCTTTAATATCGCCGTGGAGAACACCAGAACGTGTCACATTTCGCAAAAGGGCAGAAATAACTTTCAGATGCCGCCTCAAGCCGCGTCCCGCCACGCGGTACGGCGTGACGCCGCTACCGGGAAGCTGCCCCGAGGCGCGGATGCGTGCGGCAGAGCAGGCCGAGTATCCCGCAGCCGCTCCCTGCCTTCCCGAGGGCGCGCGTCACCGGCAGGAGGCGAGCTGCAGCCACGGCCGGCGGCACCGGCGCCCTGCGGGACCCCGTTCGCTGTGTGCCCCGCTCCTGGTCTTCAGCACAAGCCACACCAGCGGAGTACTCCTAGTCTAAAAGTACTCCCTAAGACCACAGATAAGGCGGCGCGTGGGAAAGATGCTTGCTGAAAGCGCCAAGGCTGCTGCGGTCTGAAGGCACTGCCCGTCCTCCGCAACAGATTGTACCTTCCCTCCTTCCTCCTCCAATACTGAGCCCATTAGTAATGGCTAGTAATTAACACTTCCTTGTTAGGCACTGACACTTTTTTTTTTTTTAATCATCACTTCGCAGATGCAGAAACTTAGTTGGATTTTATAATATCACTGAATGCAGCAGTGCACACAAACACACATGCACAAAAGAATTACTGCATACTAACATTCACCTCAACAAGTAATTTCAGCTATTAAATTTATACCCACTTCTGTTAGACTAATGAAGGTATTAGCAATAAAATAATATTGAAGTTAATTCCACTCAAATTATTAGTACTCGAGTATTGATAATTATAATTGGTAATATGATCATTAATAGTCATTATTAACATTAAAGTGTTATTGTTGATATTGAAGTCCTCCACTTCTTGATCTATTTTAAATGATACAAGAAACGTGTTCCCATGCTGATCCATGGTGTCTGTATCAAACCCACCAAAAACAAGTGTAGCACCTTGGATTCTTGCCTGCAGTTTACCAGCAGCTACTTTGCCCCACCTCTCACAGCCATCCTTCAGAAGCATGAACCAACTTTTCACTTCACTCGTGAACAGTAAATAATTCAGTGACACAAGACTGGATTAAATCAGAAGACCAAAATCCCTGTTCAGAAGGAACAAGTGTTAGGCATGCTACATCAGTGATGGTATCAGAAGCATTCCGAAGAGCAGTGTGACAGCAGTGACACAGCTCAGCCCTTTGCAGTGATACCTGCCTGGGCGAGCCCTGTTAGCTGCACTGCACTACAACACAGCCTGCAGGCACCTCACAGTCTGGCTTCTTGGGTTCCACAGAGGGTTTCATTAACAAATACATCCCAAAGGGTCAGAGTCCAAAACGCTTCAGTATAGTGTGCTTTAAGTTTCCTTCGTAGGCAAAATATCCTCACGCCAAGCCTGAATTTTCCACGTGGGGTGAGCCCCCAGTGTAGGCTGGCTGTGTACCCACAGTGGACTCAAATCCGAGTAGAAATGAAGCCAACACATCGCTCCCTCCAGTGGCAAGTGTCAGTACTGACGCGTCCGAGAACTCAAGCGTGCCTCCAAATGACAGGAGATTGGGATTTTCTTCATGCTACAGGATGCACATCGAGTTACTTCATATGAAGCATTGTTCTGAAATAAGGAATTCCACGGCCTTATCTGTGGTTGTTAATGTCATAATTCATAAAGAGCAATATATTTATGATGATGTTATTTAGAATAATTGGCTGAAATAATAATAATTAAAAAATAAAAGTAAAAGAACACTTCACCACACCTATATGTGGAGTTAGCAAAATATCTGCTAGTTGGGAAAGGAGGGAGGATGTCTGTCCATTCAGGTGACACAAATCAAAGTACATTTATTTGGAGATGGGCCTCATACCTGCTCCACCTGATGCTACAAAAAAGTTAAATAGCTTCCTGTTTCTTTCAAATTTCAGGATTTGGAAGGCACTTGGCAGATTTGTAGGTGAGGCAGTAATCCGCAGCTCTAAGCTGAAGCTCACTTGAAGAACAGTTCTTCAAACAAACCGCTCAGTCAATGACAGCGAGTGACTCCGCTGGTTTCTGAATTACAGCCTTAAAGGAACCACACAGGAAAAATCCAGATAATCTAAAAACAAGTAATGTGGCTAATCCTTAACTAGTCAATTCTGCTAACATTCATATCAATTGTCTTGATTTCATACAGACATTGAACACACTGTTTTTATCCTGAGACCAGGAAGTAAACAGGCAACTCCTAAGG